>NC_052157.1:142265170-144765170 GCF_902713615.1 Scyliorhinus canicula
AGGTTCGTTTCCCGGCTTGGGAAACCGAGTCTGCACGTTCTCCCCGTGTCTGCGTGGGTTTCCTCCAGGTGCTCCGGTTTCTTCCCACAAATCCCAAAAGACGTGCTATTAGGTGAATTGTCATTCTGAATTCTCCCGCTGTGAACAGTGCCAGGGACTAGCCAACTGTAACAAGATAAGCTTAGACACTTTGGGCGGGATACACCGACCCCCCGCCAGGTCGGGAAATCCCCGGGGGTCGGCACGAATCCCGCCCGCTGCCGGCTACCATTTTTTCCTGCGCCGGTTTCCGGGCGGGGGCGGGGTCCACGCCACGCTGGTCGCGGCCCATTGGTAGCGGCCCCCCCGGCAATTCTCCGGGCCCCGATGGCCGAGCGGTCATCGGTTTCTGGCCAGTCCCGCCGGCGTGGATTAGACATGGTCCCACACGGCTGGACCTGGCAGGTAAGTCAGCTGCTGCGGTCCTCGGGGGGGGGGGGGGGGGGGGGGGGGATTCGACCCCGGGGGGCCCCCACGGTGGCCTGGCCCGCGATCAGGGCCCGCCAATCTGTGGGCGGGCCTGTGCCGTGGGGGCACTTCTTCCTTCCCCACCGGCCCCTGTAGGGCTCCGCCATGGCTGGCGCAGAGAAGACACCCCCCTGCGCATGTGCCAGAATACGCCGGCAGTCCCGCGCATGTGCGGGATCACGCCAGCCCTGTGGCGCATGCGCGGACTCGTGCAGTCCCTTCTACGCCAAAGGGCCACCATGATTCACAAATTGTGCTATGTTACACTCTGTCCCTGCTCGCAGATCCTTTGTATAGATTGTAAACAGCTGAGTTCTGTGGACTGACCCCTGCGGCACCCTGTTAGTTACAGTGACCTTGCCAGTCAGAGAAGGACTCATTTATCCTGACTTTCTGCTTTCTGTCAATCAGCCAATTCTCAATCCAGGCTCGTACTCTACCTCCAATCCCCTGGAGCAGTCTTTTATGCAGCACCTTGTCAAATGTCTTCTGAAAATATAGGTATACCACATCCACAGGTTCTCCATTATCCACCTTGCTGGTTACATCGTCAAAGAACTTAAACAAGTTTGTCAAGCATGACTTGCCCTTCATAACACCATGCTGACAATGGTGCATTGAGCTTTGTCTTTCCAAATGTTCAGTCGTCTCCTCCTTAATAATTAATTCAAGCAATTTCCCTACCACAGAGTTCAAACTAACAGATCTATAATTTCCTACATTTTTAAATTGGTGTCACATTAGCGTGTTTCCAATACACTGGGCCATTTCCAGAATCCAGGAAATTTTGAAATATCATAACCAATGCATCCACCATCTCTGCTGCCACCTCCTTTAAGACTTATCTGCCTTTATTCCCATTAGTTTATCCAATACCTTCTCTCTAGCGATGGTTATTGGACCAAGATCCTCTGCATTAACTGCAGTTTTTAGAAAATGTTTATTATCCTCTACTGTGAAGACAGAGGCAACATATTGGTTCAGTGCCTCCGCCATCACTGTGTTCCCCATTATTACCTCACCTGCATCATCCTCTAAAGGGCCAACATTTACTTTAGCTATTCTCTTCCTCTTTATATACTTATAGACGCTTTTGATTACTTTTGGAGAGGAGTGAGTGTATGTGAGAGAAGAGAGAGTGTGAGAGAAGAGGGTGTGTTAAAAAGGGCAGTAGAGTGCATGTGAGAGAGGGTGAGTGTGTGTGTGAAAGAGGGTGAGTGCGTGTGAGAGAGGGGGTGAATGTGTGAGAGAGAGGGGGTGAATGTGTGAGAGAGAGGGGTGAGTGTGTGTGAGAGAGAGGGTGAATGTGTGAGGGAGCGAGTGAGTGTGTGAGAGAGGGGGTGTGTGTGTGAGGGAGCGAGTGAGTGTGTGAGAGAAGAGGGTGAGTGTGTGTGAGAGAGGGGATGAGTGTGCGTGAGAGAGGGAGTGAGTGTGTGTGAGAGAGAGGGGATGAGTGTGTGTGAGAGAGGGAGTGAGTGTGTGTGAGAGAGAGGGGGTGAGTGTGTGTGAGAGAGGGGGTGTGTGTGAGGGAGAAAGTGAGTGTGTGTGAGAGAGAGGGGATGAGTGTGTGTGAGAGAGGGGGTGAGTGTGTGTGAGAGAGAGGGGGTGAGTGTGTGTGAGAGAGGGGGCGTGTGTGAGGGAGCAAGTGAGTGTGTAAGAGAGGGGGTGTGTGTGAGGGAGCAAGTGAGTGTGTGTGAGGGAGCGAGTGAGTGTGTGAGAGAGAGGGGGTGAGTGTGTGTGAGAGAGGGGGTGTGTGTGAGGGAGCGAGTGAGTGTGTGAGAGAGGGGGTGTATGTGTGTGAGGGAGCGAGTGAGTGTGTGTGAGGGAGCGAGTGAGTGTGTGAGAGAAGAGGGTGAGTGTGTGTGTGAGAGAGAGGGGGTGAGTGTGTGTGAGAAAGGGGGGGTGTTGAGAGAGCGAGTGAGTGTGTGTGAGGGAGCGAGTGAGTGTGTGAGAGAAGAGGGTGAGTGTGTGTGAGGGAGCGAGTGCGTGTATGAGAGAGAGGGGGTGAGTGTGTGTGAGAGAGGGGGTGTGTGTGAGGGAGCGAGTGAGTGTGTGAGAGAGAGGGGGTGTATGTGTGTGAGGCAGCGAGTGAGTGTGTGTGAGGGAGCGAGTGAGTGTGTGAGAGAAGAGGGTGAGTGTGTGTGTGAGAGAGAGGGGGTGTGTGTTGAGAGAGCGAGTGAGTGTGTGTGAGGGAGCGAGTGAGTGTGTGAGAGAAGAGGGTGAGTGTGTGTGAGGGAGCGAGTGAGTGTGTGAGAGAGAGGCAGTGAGTGTGTGTGAGAGAGGGGGTGTGTGTGAGGGAGCGACTGAGTGTGTGAGAGAGAGGGGGTGTATGTGTGTGAGGGAGCGAGTGAGTGTGTGTGAGGGAGCGAGTGAGTATGTGAGAGAAGAGGGTGAGTGTGTGTGTGAGAGAGCGAGTGAGTGTGTGTGAGGGAGCGAATGAGTGTGTGAGAGAAGAGGGTGAGGGCAATGAGGGATTAAAATTAAATGCTGGCCACGCTGTGATCGAATTAATAAAAATCAGAGTGAAATTGCTAACCAATCAGTACCCTTTGTTCCTGTGGTATAAATTGTTGTGATTGTTTAAAATTTGTGTGTTTATGAATGATGAAGGGCTTCAGCAACATGTCTCTCTTTCCAGCAATATTTACTTAAATAGATCTGTCTCACTTTTTATGGTCACGTACAAATGTTTGAGTTATAATGCTGTTTGTTTATGTGGTGTTTATGAAGGAAATACATTCATACACCAAGATTCTTTTGGTTTGATAAACTGGAAAATGTATCTACATTTATCAATGTGTAAAAGACTAAGAGTCACGTGTATGACTTCATGAATTATATTTACTTCCCGTAACACTTTATCAGTGACCCTTTTCTAACACGTAATTGCCATTACTATTCTCTCACAATTCAATTTATTACATTGAGTTGCGACGTGGTTTTCCAGGTATTGGCCCAAATTCTCCAACCTCTCCCGCGGCTGGGATTCTCCGCTCCCGCTGCAGGGTATGGAGTTTGGGCTGAGCGCCAAATTCTCGGTTCCCGCAGGCAGCGATGGCGGGATGACCAAGACCCGGAGAATTCCGCCCATTGTCTCCAAAATAGGTGGCGCCGTGATGCATTGCTGTTTGCTTCCCCTTCCTTGGTAAAGTTCAGCCATTGCCTTTTAAGGCCCAACACCAACCTTTCTAATTAATTCGGTACGAAACTTAGGTCTGCTGAAGAAGTTAAGAGACTGACCTTTTGTTTATTTTAAATAAGATTAATTTTGGTGTTCAGTCACGTTTTCTTTTGGCCAAAAACAGTACTTGGAGATGGTCTTTTTAAAGATTTGTCGAGTTAATCAATCAGTTCCCAACTGTGTGACACTGCACAGAAATATATGTGCATATATAGAACAGTACAGCACAGAACAGGCCCTTCGGCCCTCGATGTTGTGCCGAGCAATGATCAGCCTACTTAAACCCACGTAACCCGTATACCCGTAACCCAACAATCCCCCCATTAACCTTACACTACGGGCAATTTAGCATGGCCAATCCACATAACCCGCACATCTTTGGACTGTGGGAGGAAACCGGAGCACCCGGAGGAAACCCACGCACACACGGGGAGGACGTGCAGACTCCACACAGACAGTGACCCAGCCGGGAATCGAACCTGGGACCCTGGAGCTGTGAAGCATTGATGCTAACCACCATGCTACCGTGAGGCTTTTTTTTAGTTAAATCTATTTGATATTTTAGGCTCAGATCTGTGTTGAGCCCCCTCTTGCACAACCCCACAAGCCAAATTGCTTCACTAATTGCTTTACTAATGTCCTTTAGGGAAGGAAATCTGCCATCTTTACCTAGCCTGGCCCACATGTGACCCCAGATCCACAGCAATGTGGTGACTCTGGATGGAGCTAGGGAATGGTCAGGCTGACAAGGAATCCTGGCCCAGCCAGTGGCGCCCACATCCCGTAAATGAATTTAAAAAAGACTCCCATATCAATTTGGAACAAGAGTAAAGTTCCACTGGGACACATTTTGTTGGTGCCTCCTCCCTATCAATGTTACCAGACCATTTTTTTGCCCCATTACTCCAACTACTCCAGAAATGTCAACCCCAATCTCTCTCTTCTCCCGAGGCATCTCTTCAAGGCTATTTTCCTTCCCCCACCCACCTCCACATGAATACTAAGACCCAGGTTTCCAGAAATCAAAATGGCTCCACCCACTCTGCATCATTTCCAACACAAGTCGCATTTCCAATCATCCAAGAATCTGGTACCAAACCCACTACCCTAAGATAAAAGTAGAAAATACAGGGAACACACAGCACTTCAGTCAACATCTGCAAAGATAAAAGAAATGTCGTAACATATTAGTTGTACCTTCCATCAGACCCCACAGCTCCACGATTTTGGCATGTTTCCCTCCCACATTTATTCACTACTTCCCCATTCCTTCAAGATTGTGATGCCAGTCGCATTATTCCCCAGAACCAGGGACCAATCCTCGGGATTACCCATTGATCACTGAAGCGGCACAGTCGCACAGTGGTTAGGAGTGTTGCTTCACAGCGCCAGGGTCCCAGGTTCGATTCCCGGCTTGAGTCACTGTCTTGTGTGGAGTCTGCACATTCTCCCTGTGTCTGAGTGAGTTTCCTCCGGGTGCTCCGGTTTCTTCCCACAAGTCCCGAAAGATGTGCTGTTAGGTAATTTGGACATTCTGAATTCTCCCTCTGTGCACCCAAACAGGTGCCAGAATGTGGCATCTGGAGGCTTTTCACAGTAACTCCATTGCAGTGTTAATGTAAGCCTACTTGTGACAATAAAGACTATTAAATGCTTCCTATACCTCTGACAGACCCTGAGATCCCAAACTATTCCCACACCTCATTTACAATTTCCGTTTCAATGACCGAGTACTGCTTATTCTTGTAGACTTGGGAAGCAGTTTCCTATTGCTTGCACAGTATGAGGATCTGTATCTCGCGCTTCCAATGTTTAGATCAGTGTCACTTTATTTTTCTTTCAAATGTTAATATTTAATTTATGTGTATATTTAATAATTCTTTACACAGATGATGATTCAACCTGATGCCTTTGGATCAATATAACACTGTTGGATACTGGATGGTATCTTTTGCATTCCGCCAGTAGTAACTCAATCTACTACATATTTAAAACATAACTTCTCGGTTCTAAAGAAAGATAGGTAAGAAGGTCAATGTCCTGGATGACATGTGACATCTGAAGCAAGGTTGCTGGTGCACAAAGATACAGAATTGAATAGAGATAAGGAGGAGACTGCCTGGTAGCTTGGAGAGATAATAGCAACATTTTAATTATCCCTCCACAGATTGGATTAAGGTAATGCGTGAGGTAAAAGTGGAGAACAAGTTTTAGAATTCATCCAAGACTGGCCGGTATGAGAATGAGGAGGGACATTCGGAGACGTTTTCTGGCATTGTTAGTGCTTTTCTGGGATGGCACAGTGGCGCAGTGGTTAGCACTGCTCCCTCATGGCGCCAAGGACCCGAGTTCGATCCTGGCCCCAGGTCACTGTCCGTGTGGAGTTTGCACATTGACCCGTATCTGCATGGGTCTCGCCCACACAGCCCAAAGATTTGCAGGGTAGGTCGATTGGCCAGACTAAGATTGCTCCTTAATTTAAAAAAATTGTTAGTGCTTCGCCGAGAGTGGGTAGCTGTAGCATAAATCTTGCACCCTCGAAGTGAAAAATGTAGAACTATTAAAAGCAGAGGAAGATGCAGGGCTATTTGTTATGTGAGAGCAATCTCATGGAATACCTGACCTTTTCATTACTCAAACGAAGAACTGCCAGGGAAAAGAGGGGCCGAATAGTCACCTTCTACACTATAAACATTGATGTTTCTTTCTGTGGTTCTATGATTATTTTGCGTTCACACACTGGATGTAGAGTACAACTTTGTGCTTGCATGAATTCAGTCATTTAATTATGAAATATACAATTGTACCATGGAAGTGAATTATCACGGGCGGGATTCTCCCATACCCGGCGGGGCGGGGGGTCCCGGTGGGACGTGGCAGGAACCACTCTGGCTTCGGGCCGCCCGGATTCCGCACCTTCAGGGGCTAGGCCGGCGCCGGAATGGTTTGCATCCCGCCGACCGGTGTGGAAGGCCTTTGGCGCCACGCCAGCTGGAGCCGAAGTGACTCCGCCGGCCGGCGCTGGTCCGCGCATGCGCCGGAGCATCAGCGGCTGCCGACATCATCCCCGCGCATGCGCAGGGGGGGTTCACCTTCGCTCCAGCCATGGCGGAGGTTTACACGGCTGGCGCTTAGGAATAGAGTGCCCCCACGGCACAGGCCCGCCCACGGATTGGTGGGCCCCGATCATGGGCCAGGCCACCGTGGGGGCACCCCCTGGGGCCAGTTCGCCCCGCGTCCCCTGGAGGACCCTGGAGCCCGCCCGCGCTGCCAGGTCCCGCCGGTAAGGAACTAACTCTAATTTATGCATAGAATGGGCGGAACTTTGGCCCATCGCGGGGCGGAGAATCAACGGGGGGGAGCCCGCCGACACTCGCGGCGCGATTCCCGCCCCCGTCAAATCTCCGCCGCCGGAGAATTCGGCAGCCGGCGGGGGCAGGATTCACGCCGCCTCCCGGTAATTCTCCGACCCGGCGGGGGGGGGGGGGCCGGAAAATCCCGCCCCAGACTATTTTCTTGTTAATTCATCTGCTGTTTTTGAAGTATTAAATTAGCTTTGCTTCTCATTATTAGTTGTTTATATCCTAACCTTTTTAATGCTTTGTCTTACAGATCTATTGGATTAGAATTGTGCCATTTTGGATATGTCCATTTTAAAATGGACATTTGAATCAGTTTACTGCTGCCTTAGGAATTATACTCTGCGGGCGAGAGATTTAGGCTCTGCCGAGGTGAGGAACAGAAGTGGACAGGCACTGAATTGTGCATTCCTGGTCGTCTTGATAGATCCCTCGCTACATCCCTGGGACATACTGGACGCAACAGGGTTTCCCTCCGATACATGGCAAGAGACAACTGAGGCGTTTAATGGCCTAGTTATCAGAGGCCTGTTGTCACCAGCCAACTGAAATTTTCCAGTCAGCCGCCAGATTCCTCTCGGACGCGGGTGGGCAGTACAGCTGCTGGGGGTCTGCACACAAGGGAGGGGACACATACTCCAGACAGGCCTGGAAGCCTCCTTGCCGGCCTGCGTTTAGCAGCAGCCATATGCCACCATGTAGTGGGCTGGGCCATTGCCACCTGGGCTCGCCATCAGGTATACCCTGGCGGCCTGTCTGAGGCTCAGGGTTCCCTCCTGATTGAGCAGCATGTGGCACACAGCATCAAGAGCTACCTTTACCGAAGGCCCTCCACACTGGCTTACCCCCTCACCACAACCTCTAATTTAGCCCCAGCAGGGCAAACTTTACAAGAATGTGACAATGAAAAACAAATTTAAAATGAACTTCATATCATTGGCATGGAAATGGCAAATTGTGTGGCACTGATGGCTTGCACACTGGGATTGAATGAAAGCCCCTCTATCTGGTCTCCATGAATATTGCTGGTCCTGTCAGCAATCCTGGTCTTGCAATGATCGCATCGACATTGTTATGATCAGAACAACCGGGTTTGCTATTAAATTGCCAGGCCACTTTCTTGCTGAACAGTGTAATGCAGGTTGTAAATACTCAGGTGATAAAGGTCCGGCTGTGCCCACAGCACAATCTGGCCTTCTCAGAGAGTCAGTGCTAATGATTCACCCACTCTCCTCTCGGCCTCCAGCAGTGCTCCAGGACGCAGGACTATGGCAGTCCCAGCAGTGGCCTCTGCTCCCTGCGGCCGCCCTATGGGACCAAAGGGCTGCAAGTCCGCTGTTGGATTGACCAGATCTCACTGATGTGTTGGGTAGGCTGGGTCTATGCGGACTGCGTTTGATGCAGTGTAGAGAGAGACAGGCTTCCAACACTTGATGAGATGCAACACGATTTTATTTAACATCTAACTATATTACATGCTTAACTGTGGGTTGACACTATGCTGACTTGACTGGAGACCTGAGGCTCGCCTGACCAGACTAACTGACTACCACATGGTGTTTGCACTGGCTAGCTCACGAGCTCTGACTGTCTCAGAGGCTGGATCCCGAGAGAGCGGGAAAACTGGTGCCCTCTGGCTTTATAGTGGTTGTGTCCTGTCTGGTGATTGGCTGCTGTGTTCTGTGTGCTTACTGGTCACCCTGTGTGTCAATCACTGCCTGTCTGCACTCCATTATATACATAAATGTATCTTATGACACTCAGGAGAAGCCTCTGCACCTCCAAAGGCCAGGGATCCTGAAAGCAGGTAATAACATTTAATTGTCGGGCTCCTGGAAGTGGCCATGGCGGGATTGCCACTGGATTTCTTAGCTGATGGAATGGGTCCACTGTCGAACCCATTGACATCAGTCTAATTAGGTGGGCCGAAGATGGGATCCAGGAACGCAGGGGAAAATTCTACCTTGCGGTTCTATCCATTTGTCTGCACAAATCGTGGACACTGTGGTGGTGCTGAAGCGATTTAAATATCTTTCTGTCTGGCGCACCAATTTGACATGTTGGGATTGGAAGGGTTAAAGAAAATTTCCTATGTTGCTGCGCATTCTGTCATTAAACTACAAGTCCTATTGTCAAGGGAATAGGATTCCTTCCAAATAGAAATGATGACTGAAAGTTGTACCTGATGTGAAAATAAATAATAACTGAGACTGCCCTGCTGTCTAAAGTGTTAAAATAAATAAATGCGCTGTAGCGGTCAATTGGTTTGTCAGCTCTCGCTGACTGAATTATGTGCCAGCTTGCCACAGAAGTTTTAAAATCAGATCCCAGCCAGGCAAAGACAGCATGACTCACTCACAAAATGTAATGTTAATTGTTCTGCAGGAGTCAATCGAATTATCAAATCGCGAAAGGCTCAATGTTTGTGCTACCGTATAATTCCCCCTACGCGGAAATGCTGACATAAAAATAATTGATTAGCTCAGGCAGACGCCTCAGCTGGTGGCCAAACCAATAGGCACTTTGGGCAGGATTCTCTGCAAATGGGGCTATGTTCCCACGCCGGCGGGAAAACCGGCGTCAACCACTTCAGCGTCAACAGCCCCCCAACGTGAGGAATTCTCCAATTTCTTGGGGGCTAGGTTGACGCTGGAGTGGTTGACGCCGCTCCAGCTGGCGACGAAGGGCCGCGCACGGGTGGAACGGCCAGCGTGATCTTGCGCATGCGCGGACCGGCCGGCGTATTTCTGCGCATGCGCGGGGGTTACCTTCTCTGTACCAGCCCCCGGGCAATTTGGCGGAGCCTTACAGGGGCCCGGCGCGGAGGAAGGAAGGCACCTCACGGAACCAGCCCGCCCGCAGATCGGTAGGCCCGATCGGATCGGATCCCCCCGCACCCCCCCCCCCCCCCCCCCAACCCACAGGGCTGCCCCCACACACTTACCTGCCAGATCCCCCCAGGCGTGAGGTGAGTAATTCACGCTGGTGGGACTGGGAAAAACTTTACGGCCACTCGGCCCATCGGGACCCAGACAATCGCCGAGGTGGGGGGACGGCTGTCAATGTCCCCCAATCGGCGTGGCGGGAATCCCCCGCCGGCCCCCCAAAAAACAGTGGTTAGGGCAGCTGGCGTCGGGGCGGCGGGGCCGGATTCGCGCTTTCCCCCGGGGATTCTCTGATCCAGCGCAGGGTCAGAGAATCCCGGACTTTTTCTTTCTTCACTGTCCTTTATATGCAGTGAGGTCAAGGCAACACTCCTCATGTCTCCTGCCAGTATGACCTCTGCCTGACAGTCACCTGAACACGGCATGCCACTGAAGAGGGCGATCTGTGGGCAATTAGACGCAGAGTGACACATCTTTGCTGCTGTTGTCCCCTCCGAGGTTAGGGGGACCAGTGTGGATCTGCACCTACTGTGTACGTGGACAGACTCTCACAAGCTTTCAGCCGATGGCTTCCTCATGCTGGGAGAATGTTTCAACGGATGAAGGGCATGAGCAAAGACCTGGATTTGGAGGGGGCCCCCCACTGACCAGGATTACATCAGCCTGACTGTGTCGTTACTGTGGGAGAAGGGGGGACAACCATTGAGCTGCCATCCTCCCAGAAGAGATTGAGAATGTGGCAGAGTTGCATTTCTAACGTGGGGGTTGGCTGTGCTTGCTGCAATGAAGCAAAAGTGGGGAGGCACTTTAAGTGTACATAATGTGAGTTTTAATACATTAGATGGTGCTAACAAAGATGGTTCATATCTATTCATTCCTAAACTCACCTGTGCCCACACTGTGACTCTAATCTTTTAGCTTTTCAGGCCTTACCACTATGTCCATGTATCTCCCCAGGATCCACATCTGAGGAAGAGGTTGACTTCCACATCGGTTGCCTGAGATGACTTTGCTGGGCATCCTCTGGACAACTGGGACCTGGAGGGCCCAGGCCTACGTTTGGGCAGCACGGTTATTGTAGTGCTACCCTGCTCCCTGTTCACGTGTGTCAGTCACAGGAGGGGGAGGGTCAAATGGCCTTGGCACCCTGGGTTAAAAGGCTCTGGGTTGCGCACCAGACAATCCCTTTCCCTGTGAGTCGGGGGGGGGGGGGGGGGGGGGGGGGGGGGGGTCCCAGTCTCCTCCATTGGATGGAGGGGCAGCTGGAGTGAAATCCAGACGCCCCGTAGTCCTCTGCCTCTGACACTCATGGATTTCCACCAGTGACTGCACCATGCAGTTGAACCCTGCACCATGGAGCTCATGCACTCAGCCATGGAGAGCATGACCTGAACCATGCAGCCGACATCCTCCGCCATGGACTGCACGTCCTGCACCAAGCTCTCTGCTGTGGATGCACCCTTGCAGAGTTTGCCTGGTTGCCTCACGTTGACGGCATCATCTCCTTGGACAGAATGCAATGGGAGTCCGCCAGTGTTTTTCTTGATGAGCTGACTTAATGCAGTAGTTCACGTAGAAAGATTTGATATAAATTTCCCTAGGAAGTTCACAAACCCTAGAAAGCGCAAAACCGCCTTCTTATCTTTCGGTCGCTGCATTGTTTTAATGGCTTCAATTTTGTCAACATCAGGGTTGATACCATGAGCTGATATGTTGTCACAAAGAAATTTTAGAGATAACACGCACTTCAATTGGTTAAGTTTTAAACCATACTTATGTATCCTTTCGAAGACTTTTCTGAGTCGAATCATGTGTTCTTCTGCTGTCGTAGACCAGATGATTATGTCACCAACATAAACACAAACACCCTCAATGTTCTCTGTCCTTTGCTCCATTATACAATGAAATATTTCTGATGCAGAAATAATACCGAAGGGCATTCTATTGAAACAATACCTCCCAAAAGGTGCATTGAACGTGCAGAGGAGCTTGCTGGAGTCATCAAGCTGCATCTGTAAAATCCTTGAGATGCATCCATTTTGGTGAAAGGTTTGGCATTAGCCATTTCTAAGCTGATTGCCTCTCTTTTAGGTATTGGGTACTACTCTCAATGAATATTTCTGTTGCGGTCTTTAGGATCCAGGCATATCCTTATGTCACCAGGCTTTTTTACACAGGCTAGGGAGCTCACCCAATCTGTTGGTTGTGTCACCTTTGATATTATTCCTTGAGCTTGCAGTCTTGAGAGTTCAGCTTTCAGTCGTTCTCTGAGAGGTGCTGGTACCCGTCTCGGTGGATGTATCACTGGCTTGGCATCTTTTTTAAGAAGTATTTTATATTGATATGGCAGTGTGCCCATTCCATGAAAAACATCAGGGTATTCTTTTAATAATTGCTGAATGTCATCTTCTTTGTAGATGTCTCAGAAGTATTCAGGAAGATTCTCTGGATTAGCTGCAAATCTTTACATACCTGAGCACCCAATAACAAAGATCACCTACAATTTCAAATCCTTAACTTTTTGTGAATGGCCCTGTTGCTGGCGTCTAGTTAACACAATCCATGCAAAATGATTTGTTTTCCATTGTAATCTATCAATGAACATTCCACAGGTACAATGTCGTAGTCACCTGTGATAGTAGACATGTCTTTGGAGTTGAGAAGATTTGCTGAAGCGCCTGTATCTAATTTAAATGTTACAGGACAATTGTTGATACATTACTGTTGTCATCCATTCATTACTAACGATGTTGACTTGTTGATTATTTGTTGCTTGAAGAGTTTTCTTAGTTGTGTGAAAAGCTTCCTTTTTTGCTTGAAGATCTGTCTTCGTTGATGCTTCAGTCACTCCGACAAAGAAGGTATTTCCCAAGGAGAAAGTGTCATCATCTTGGGTAAAATCTTGCGGTGAATTGGCTTTTTCATCTTTTTCAATCGCTCAGACATTGTTATACTTCTTGTGTGTAGGAGGGAGATACTTCGCTGAAGACTGGCATTGAGAAGCATAATGATTCACCTTTGAACATCTCAAACAGCGTTTTCCAAAAGCTGGGCAGTTTCCCTTTAAATGGACGTTGCCACATCTGTGACACGTCATCACGCTGTCGCCGTGACGCATCATTGACGTTCGCGCATGCGCAGACCTCTTTTGCGGCGTCTCGAATTTCTGTGCGAAGTGCGCATGTCCCGAGTTGGAAAATGTGTGCACAAAATAGCTGCTGCCTCGAACGTGCTTCTGTGCTGCCTGCGTCACCAGTTTTATCTCCTCAGCTTCGTGGTGGACTTTCACGCCTTTTTCTTTCGGATAAAGTATTGACTTTTACTTTGTTGACTGGAGATGCAACAGCAATTTTGACATAAGATCATTTTGACGTAATAAGGCTTCTCTTAAAGATTCAACTGTTATACCCATAGGCGATTCGATCTCTCACAAGAGGGTCATGCAGATCAGCATAATTATAGGTCTGAGCTAGGAGTTTTAGATCAGTTATGAAGTTGTTAACAGATTCTCCAACTTTTTGCATTCGCTTATGAAATCTAAATCGCTCTAAAATTTTGTTAGTTTGCATTACATAGATATTACATAGAATTTACAGTGCAGAAGGAGGCCATTCAGCCCATCGAGTCTGCACCGGCTCTTGGAAAGAGCACCCTACCCAAGGTCAACACCTCCACCCCATCCCCATAACCCAGTAACCCCACCCAACACTAAGGGCAATTTTGGACATTAAGGGCAATTTATCATGGCCAATCCACCTAACCTGCACATCTTTGGACTGTGGGAGGAAACCGGAGCACCCAGAGGAAACCCACGCACACACAGGGAGGATGTACAGATTCCGCACAGACAGTGACCCAAGCCGGAATCGAACCTGGGACCCTGGAGCTGTGAAGCGATTGTGCTATCCACAATGCTACCGTGCTGCATTCTGCAGTGATCATCAAATTTAGCGATCATATGTTCTAATTTAGTTTTATCTTCGCCTGCAGCAAAAATAAATGAGTTGTAGATTTCAATTGCCTACTGTCCTGCTATGGACAGAAGCAAAGTGATTCATCTCGCCTCTGAAGCAGTGTTCAGATCACTAGCTTCCAGATAAAGCTGGAATTGTTGCTTAAACAGTCTCCAATTAAGATTAAGATTACCAGTTGTCTTCAGATGTCTGCGAGCCTGCACTTGATCCATTGAAAATTGATCCATAGTCCAGGATTCAGTTTCTGCGATGACTTCTCCAGTTGAATAGTCTGTATCGGAACTTTATATTCTTTGTTTGAATTTACTTACTGGTCTTTCTTAAAGCTTATTCTGACCTGGTATCATGTTATATTACGATATTGTAATATATATATTACTCTTTTTGTCTAGCCGAGTTGTTGAAATATAGGTGCAGTCTTCCAGTGATGATAAAGTAATTTAATGAGTAATATAAAATAATTGAGTTCTTTATATTTAATACTAAA
Source organism: Scyliorhinus canicula (assembly GCF_902713615.1). NCBI lineage: Eukaryota > Metazoa > Chordata > Chondrichthyes > Carcharhiniformes > Scyliorhinidae > Scyliorhinus > Scyliorhinus canicula. The sequence continues at coordinate 142,279,564 of NC_052157.1, forward strand.
CTAGTAAACAAACAAATAACTGTAGATTAAACTATTAAATAAGACAATGCTAAATACTGATATCTATTAACTTCTTCTCTCTAGCCCTTTACTCTCTGCAGTCCAGACACACTCTCCACTAGGAAGAGCGGGGAAACCTTTATATAGGTCTTAATAGTGTGGCCATCTATTGTTCAATTGCCTGTACTAGCTTAACATAGTCTGATCATGTATTACTACATACAGAGATCACTACACTGGGGAGGCATTTAAATGGTGCGCTCCCCTAACTGCTGAGCTCAAGTGATGCGAATCAGAGGCAGGCCACCACGGGCATGGCGTGAAACACGTGAAAAAAGTTTTTTCAAGTGCTTGAAGATATGGCGATTTTTCTCGCCGACAAAGCGGGTAAGATTCTTTCCACTTTTATGGCTGAAACCGACACTCTGCAAAATATGGGAAGATTCTACCCCTAGTGTGTGCTCGAGTCCGACACACCTTCAGTATCATATTTGTTATGCATAGTATGTTTCACATTTGCATTTGATTAATAAATAATTGAGCATAGTTTTTTTTACAAGTAGCCATAAAAGGGCGAAACCTTGGTAAATTTAGTCACTTCAGGCTGAAATGAAGCAACAAACAGGAAATCATTTAAAGTGTGATATTAAAACATGGTATCATTTACTATGCTATTTGCATTTTAATTTCAACAAAATTATCTACCGATTTCAATATGTAGTGTTGTCAAAATGTGACTTGTTTTATTATGGAATAAATTAGATGTTGCAAGTCATTCTTCTGAATTATTTCATTTCACAGATGCCAGATCCTGCAGTGGCCCAGCAAAAAAAACATTATATTTTTAAAACATAACTCCTTCCAACCTTAGAGCTTTCAAAATCTGTAAGTGGCTTATCCCAACCCTACGGAATAAATGAATGTACAAACACTATAAACAAGCCTGCTTATTAGCATATTGCTTCATGATATAATCTATATATTATCATAAACTGTCAAGCTGCCAAAGCAGATGCAATTGATTTTCTGTATTTGCATGTTCTGTAACATAATGGCTATATTATAGTTTTTGGATGAGCAAATTTAAAATTCAGCCCAACAGGGTGAAGTGAAGATTTGCTTGCTTTTCTTTCCTGCAAGTTCTTTTTTCTATCTTACTGCAGCCGTTCCATTGAGAAATAAAAGCTCCACTTGAAAAGAGTGCCATCTGTGTCTAATTGGAGAGGTTAAGGGTAGTAGATATTGGATTAAAAGAAGCAGCTTAGAATATTGCAGTGGGGAGTATTACGCCTGAGAATTGGTCTTTTTTTTAGGTGGGCCAACACATTGATGAAGACTGAGAAAATAGAATATGAGAGTACACTAGCCAGAGATATGAAAACAGATGGAAGGGCTGCTGCAAGTATGTAGAAAGGAAATGAATCGTGAAGTGAGGAGCGAAGAGGCGGAGATGGGAGGAATTATAATGGGGAACAAGTAAACGACAGAGTAGATCAACAAATATTCTGTGTCTGTCTTCACAGTGGAAAATACCAGAAAGAGTTGAGAACCAAGAGCCCAAAGAGAATTAGGAACTCAAAGTAATTAACATTAGTGAAGGAAATGTGTTGTGGAGCACAGGATATGGTAGTCTACATCCCAGGGTTCAAAAGGAGACGATACCAGGGATTGGGGATGTACTTGTGGTGACCTTTCAAAATCCCCTGGATTCTGAAATGGTCCACTGGATTGGATAGGGTGACAATTCACCTGCTTTCTAGCCATTCTGGTCATTGTGCTGTGTGGATGGTTCTATGTCTGGTATTTTGTGCCTTAGTACACTTGTTGCAGCAAACCTTCGGTAGGGGCTTGTGCTCTTTATTCTCTTTGTCTGTAGCAGCCTCTGGCACACAGAAAACAGGTTTACAGGTGTCTTCCATGCACCAGCCCTCACCCCTCACCATGCATGCAGCCACATACACACCATCCCCGCACACCTCAGCCCTCGCTTGCAATAAGCCTTTGCCATCTCAAACTGCAATGAGTCACCGGACATGATCATATCATCTCCAGACGCAATTATGTCATCTCCATGCATGATGATGTCACCTCTGTGACTCTGCGGTGATGGGAACTGCAGCGGGGTCACCCTAGGATTGGAACTTGGTAAATATAACACTGCTACGCAAGAGAGGAGGGAGGGAGAAAACAGGAAACTACTGACCAGTTAGAGTGGTGTGGGCCTTTAACACCAACCTCCCCAAAACATTTGACCTTGGCAGACTTGCAGCTTCACATGCTAAGGGGGCCATCATTCATTGGTCAGCCTCGTAGTGGGGTGGTGACCAAGCTGGGATTCGATGCTGTTCCTATTTAGTCCTTTCTCTTCAGCAAGTTAAGTTGAGAGTATGTTACTATTATGTATCAGAGTGACACCACTGGCCACGAGATCTGGGCCGTAACAAAAAAAAGTGAGGAAGACAACTTTCAACGACGATTTTGTGAGCTGCAAGAAGCAATGATCGACGGAGATCCACTATCCGGAGTGAGGTCGGGAGAAATATCAACTTCCAAGGACAAATTGACATTGTGGGAAGTAAAAATAACGGTCGCGTAAATACTTGGACACCGTACAGTGTGTAGCAGGGTGGTGCCGAAACGTCCGTGAGTGCCAGTAGAAGGCTTTTGAAAAAAAAAAGCTATCGGACAACTGTGAGTATCTGGGGACAAACTTCAAATGAAGGATCGAGGTTTTCAGCTCGCTTATCGATGTAGTGGGTAGAGCTGTGGAGATTGTGCACAATGCACTGAAATGGGCCGTGGGAAAGTGAACCTACGGGGCTGCCGACTCTGAAACCTACTGCCCAGGAATCGACAGTGATGCACAGAAACAGCTGGTCTGCTTGTGCGCTGCGTGTTTGTCTATTTTAAACAGAAAGAAAAGATAAAGCAGGAAACGTGGCTGACTAGCACAGATCAGGGAACTGGAATCCAAAAATGGCAGGAAGGAACGGCTCAATGGATGCGTTTGGTGGAATGAAATGAAAAAAAATGAAATGAAAATCACTTATTGTCACGAGTAGGCTTCAAATGAAGTTACTGTGAAAAGCCCCTAGTCACCACATTCCGGCGCCTGTTCGGGGAGGCTGGTACGGGAATTGAACCGTGCTGCTGGCCAGCCTTGGTCTGCTTTAAAAGGAAGCTCTTTAGCCCTGTGCTAAACCAGTCCCAGGAGGAGGAGACATGGAACTCTTATGAGGAAAGGTTCCAATCGTTTCTTCAAACCAATCAGACACCAGGAGACCTGCATAAAGTGTGTCCTTTCTCAGCTCAGTCAGCAGGAAAATATTCATGTTGCTACAGAATTTAGTATGTCCTACTAAACCATGAGACAAGTGATGAGATGAATAAATGATTGTCTTGCAAGAACATTTCTCTCCATTTCCACTATTAATAGCTGAAAGATTCCACTTTCACCATCGTGCACAGGAGGAAGGGAAAACATTTCACAACTTGTTGCCAAAGTACTGCGATTTTGGCCAGGCTTTGGATGATACACTTCACGACCGATTAGTTTGTGACCTCAGGGATGAAGCCATCCAAAGAAAATTGTTGACTGAAAGTGCATGAACCCTAAAATCTGCTTTAGAAATCACAACATCTATGGAACTTGCTGTGAGAGAGGCTTCGCTGACTGGAGTTTGAGCTAAAGTCCATAAGATGGAGTTTCTGAGAAGCAGGTCCACTAAGAACCTACCATGTTATCACTGCTACCAAGTGGGACATATGGCAGGAGATTGTTCGAGCAAGGAGAACAAATGTAATAACTGTGGTAAAGTTGGTCACATTGCCAAGGCATGTTGGTCACACCAATCTTCATCATCACAAAAGAAGTGTACCAAGAAAAACACTGCAAGGTGCACAGGGCGAGTTTATGAGTCAAGTGATCCAACTGAAGACTCACTGAGTACTAAAGTGTCAAGTCAGCTTAAGGAATGTAAGCTCAGCGTTCTAGCAGTACAAGGAGACCAGTAACAATTTTGGATCCGTCCAAAATTAAATGGCAGCCCTATTAAGATGGAAGTGGATAAGGGCGCGACAATATCCTTTATACCTGAATCGATATACTGTCAGTAATTGAAATATCTGCCATTGTAACCATCTGATATGGTCGAGAGGATATACACTGAGGATGTTGTGCTGCTGAAGGGCTTCCTCAAGGTGATTGTGGAAGTTAATGAGCAGAAAGTGGAGTTGCTTCTGGAGATTAAGCTAAACTGGACCATCGTGGACCAACCTGATTTTACGAATGATTTTCAACCACTTCTGAAAAAGTATACAAAGGTTTTCGAGGAGTCATTTGAATCTATGACTAAGGTCGAAGTGAAACTCAAGATAAAGGCAGACAGTGTGCCTAAGTGTTTGAAAGTGCATACTGTACCCTATACTCTTCGACTTAAAGTGGAAGAAGAACTCAAGAGGTTACTGAAGACAGGAGTCATTGAGCCTGTCACCACCAGCAATTGGGCAACGCAAATCATCCCAGTCATAAATAAGGATGGTTCAGTATGAATATGCGGGGTTTTAAAAGTGACTAGCAACCCTATATTATGTGTAGATCAATACCCTTGAACACTTATTGAAGATCTTTTTGCAGGAGGCCACAATTTAGCAAAATTGATCTTTCTCAAGCCTATCTGCACATGAACGTAGCTATTGACTCTCAACCGTTACTGACCATAGTAACACTCAAGTGTCTGTTTCGGTATCGGAGGCTTCCGTTCAGGACAACGTCAGCACTGGCTCTCTTCCAACAATCGATGGATCAGATCTTGAGTGGGCTATCGGGTATGCAAAGCAACCTGAATGACATTTAAATCACAGGTTCAAACGATGAACAAGATGTACACAACCTGGAAATTACACTTGCAAAGTTGCAGCTACATAATCTCAGGGTCAAGAAAGAGAAGTGCAATTTTTTTAAATCTTCTATTCATTATCTTGAACCCATCAGCGACCAAGGGGCACTTCAGAAAGAGCCTAAGATGTCGGAGATCCTGGATGTTCCACGTCCACAGAATGTTTCTCAGTTAAAGTCGTTTCTAGGATTATTAAATTACTTTGTAAAGTTCATACCGTACATAGCAACAAGGCTGAAGCCTTTACACACGTCACTTTCTAACAAACAAGCTTGGCTCTGGACGAAAGATTGGAAGATGCTTACTAAAATGTCAAAAACAATTGCAGGAATCGGAATATTTGGTCCACTGTAATGCAAATCTGAAGCTGCAGCTTGCTTGCGATGTATTACCCTCTGGGGTTGGAGCAGTTATCTTGCATATAATGCCTTCAGGCGGAGAGCGACCAATAGCATTTGCTTCCAGGATGTTGACTAACATTTAGTCCCAACTATGCTCACCTTGAGAAAGACACTCTCGGCATTATATTTGGTATTCAAAGGTTCCACCATTATTTATTTGGCCGTCAATTTACTATTGACCTACCATCATCCCTTAATCACAACTGTTGGTCACAACTGTTGGGCCGCATAAGAGGATCTCTTCACTCGCTGCTAGTCGATTGCAATGTTGGGTGTTAATCAGCACACGATAATGTCATCAAATATCGTAGGTCTGAATAGCACATAAACGCAGACGCTTTGACCTGACTGGGTATGCAAGATCAACATGACCAAAGGTATAAGTCCAAAACTGATGAACACTTCAACGACATATTCTATCTGTCTCATGTGAAAAATGTTCCGGTGACGTCTTCTCAGATGGGAAAATTTACCTAAACAGAGGTCATGGGGAAGGTGTTGGACATGATTCAAAAAGGAACTCTAACACAGCAGCACAGAAAGAATCCAGGCCATAAACCCTACCTTACCAGGCATCTTGAATTGACAGTACAAAATGGAGTATTGTGGGTTATTAAGTGTAACCATTCCTTGTGCCTACGGAGTAGAATCCTGGAACAGCTGCACGAGGGCCATCCCAGTGTAGTTAGAATGAAGGAGTTGACAAGAACCTAATTCTGGTGGCTCGGGTTGGATGCCCAAATAGAGGAGTTATCCCAATCCTGCGCTCTGTTGAGAAATGCTTCACTACAACCATTGTATCCAAGGGAATGGCCTTCCAGGCCATGACAAAGCATCAATGCTAATTATGCGGGACCAGTCGAAGGACACATGGTTTTGGTTATGGTTGATATGTATTCGAAAGAGCCTATGTAGCCATCATAAAATCGTCGGCTATGTAACAGAAAATAGAATGGGTTGACAAGGAATTTCCAAAATTTGGGCGACCAGAGCAACACGTGAGCGATAACGGTATGCAGTTCACATGTGCTGAATTCGAGGACAACCTGAGGGGGTGTGGTGGCCGCCATATCAAAACTTCCCCCTACCATCCAGCTACCAACAGCTTAGCTGGACATTTCATACAATCACTCAAGTATGCAGTGATGGTTTGCAGAGATAAAGGCTCTCTACCTAAACGTGTCAATAGCTTTCTAATGGCGAACAGAAACACGGCACATTCAACAACACAAAGCTCACCGGCTGTACTGATTTTACAAAGGAAACTATGCACACAGTTTGACCTTTTGACTCTCCTTCAACTTCAGAGACAGTCAGGCAACAACATCATGCAAGTGGCTCGAAGAGAACAACATTCCAAAAGCAGTATTTGACCGTGAGGAATAGTGGGCGTGATTCTCCGCAAATGCGGAGAGTCGTAAAGGCTGCCGTGAAACTGGCCGTGTTTCACGGCAGCCTCCGCGCCCCCTCCCGGGACCCGATTCTCCCCCCTGGGCGGGGCTAGCAGCGCGGCCCCGTGAAGCACGGCATCGCGGGCTTAGCGACCGTCGCTAAGCCCACGCGCCAAGCGTCACGGCGGCTGACGTGCACGGGTGACGTCGGCCGCGCATGCGCGGGTTGGACGGCTCCAACCCGCGCATGCGCGGATGACGTCATCACGCATATGCGTCAAACCCGCGCATGCGCGGGCCGTCATGCCCCTCAGCGCCCCGCAGACTGATCCTGCGGGGCGGCGGAGGAACAAAGAGTGCGCGGGTATCGGACCCGCTGCCCGCGATCGGTGGGCCCATGCCCAGGGCCGGCTCAAGGTACCGGCAACTCGGGCAGTCGCCCGGGGCGCCATGTGCTGGGGGCGCCATCAAGGAGTGCGTGACCGGCATAAGAGACCCGGCGCATGCGCAGTTGGGCCGGTGCCAACCAGCGCATGCGCGGTGGCCGCCCCGCACAAACATGGCAGATGGATCCAGGCTCGCCAGTGGAAGAAAGGAGGCCTGCCGACAGAGAGACCGGCCCGCCGATCAGTGGGTCCCGATCATGTACCAGGTCACTCCGCCCCCCCCCCCCCCCCCCCCCCCCCGGGCGAACGGAGCCCCCCCAGTAAACGGAGCCCCCCCCCCCCGAAGGGCGCCAAAGTTCAGCTTGCCCGGGGCGCCAGCAACCCTAGGGCCGTTTCTGCCCATGCCACCCTTGGTGCGGCCGTGCCAATCGGTGCCATGGTTGCCCGGGACGGCACTTTGCGGCCGTTTTCACGAACGGTGAGAACAGGTGTGTTTGCGTTCGTGAAAACGGCTGTAAAGGCCTGGGAACTCGGCCCATCGGCCAGGGGAGAATCGCTGTTCGCCGTAAAAAACGGCGAGCAGCGATTCGTGTCGTGGGGCGGCCGGTGGCGGGGGGGGAGAATAGCTGGAGGTCGGGAAAAATGTCGGGAAGGCCCTCCCGCTATTCTCCGACCCGTCGTGGGCAGCGGAGAATCGCGCCCATGGTTCTTGTGAGAAATTACACCTTAGGTGTAAAATGGACTCCAGCAATGCTTTGAGCCAAAATGGCTCCGATTTAATAGTTGTACGATCTGATGATGAACAAATTTGGTGTCAGTACGCTGACCAATTATTGTCTGCATGTAGTGAGAGTACAGAATCTGTACCAGATATTTACACCACAGAGAGTACGGACAGTAAAATGCCCGACTTCAGGACTACATGGTCGGCACAGGCTTGGAGGGCCGAAGGGCCTGTTCCCGTGCTGTACTTTTCTTTGTTCTTCTTTGTACAGCAGCAGAAACTACAGAATCTGTTAAGACAGAGTCACCCACACAACCAGTTCCTGGGTTGCTTTAGTCAGATGTAACCCCGACCAATGTACAGGAAGAGACTCCTAGTACCCCTGAAAACCAAGTTCATGAACCTCGTGTTCTGCCAAAATGAAACAGACGCCCACCCAAAAGACTGCCCTGCTAATATACAATATGTAGCCGTAAAGTAAAAATGTTAGTTATGGCATAATGTGTTGGATCTATGTTTAAAGGTGTTTAAGTAAAAATGTCGGGGATACTAAAGGAGTAAAGAGGGAGGGGTGCTATGTCTCAGAGTAACACCATTGGCTGGTGTAATGTCACGTGTTATGCAATGACATCATTGGAGCGTTTCGAGGGATTTTGGGGAATTCACCATTGTTACCTGTTTGAGCAGCATCTTGGGAATAAATCCCTTGCACTATGTTATAAGAACCCGACGTGTACTCCCTCTGATTCTATATCTTTGCGACTATAAGAAGGAACATAACAGTTATCAACAGACTACTTTATCCATAGCATGTCAAAAAAGTCAAATACTATTAGCAGGTAGTGTAATTCCATCAATTCAATGTTTAAAACAATGAACAATTCAATTGAATTGCTTCTTGTGGGGGAGAATGCCTGGTATTCAATTAGTAACTGTCTGCAATGGCTTGATTTATCACAGAATCACAGAATTGTTACAGCCTACAAGGAGGCCATTCAGCCCATCGTATCAGATTTCTTCAGTTGGAGAATCTGGGATGCAGGTCGGCAGCTTTTCACTCCATGATAGAAAACGTTGTAGGTTTCCACCATAGCAGCAACTCTTGAACAGAATGTTAATGGTAGTTTGAGCCCTCAGACGTTACTTAGGAGCTGCGCCACTATAAGCTTTTCTGGAAGCGTATACAATGTGCGAAGGCAGGATCAAACCGAGCTCTAATCCCAATAACTGTTGATTCATTCAACAAATTACTCGAGGGGCTTGATGGATCTTCTCCAGTTCTTATGTTCCGAACATTCACTAATCAGTCTTCATACATGAAGAATGGACATTGGGTGAGGAATGTCCATTCACTTCCAATCCAACCATCGGAAGCACAATCTCCAACCAAACATTTCAAAACTAGAGGAAGTTGAAGCAGTCTTTGTGAAGGGGGAGGATGGATAAGTTGGGTGTGGGTGGATAAGTTCGGGGGGTGGATAAGTTGGGTGTGGGTGGATAAGTTCGGGGGGTGGATAAGTTGGGTGTGGGTGGATAAGTTGGAGGGGTGGATACGTTCGGGGGGTGGATAAGTTCGGGGGGTGGATAAGTTGGGTGTGGGTGGATAAGTTGGGGGGGATGGATAGGTTCGGGGCGGGGGGTGGATAAGTTGGGAGGGAGGCAGATAAGTTTATTTTGAAAATCAATATAAAAACCCTCTGTATCCATTTGGTTCAAAAAAGTAAACAGATATGGCTCTGTCCATTTCATTGGACTCTCAACTTCTCTCAATGCTTTTCCTCATGAAATGTTGTCTTTGGCTATCAAGTAACCCGAACAGCCATACCTTTGCTCTTGAAGCTTTTTTTTCCCCAATTAAGGGGCAATTTAGCGTGGCCAATCCACCTACCCTGCACATCTTTGGGTTGTGGGGGTGAAACCCACGCAGACACGGGGAGAATGTACAAACTCCACACGGCAGGGGGCCAGGATCGAACCCGGGTCCTCGGCGCTGTGAGGCAGCAGTGCTAACCACTGTGCCACCGTGCCGCCCTGCTCTTGAAGTTAATAACCTCCTTGATATCAAAAGTCTGTCTGCCAACGTAGGTTTGAAGATAATTTACAGCCTTGTCTACATTTTACCACTTGATGCAAAAAATGGAAATATTGAAAATGATACTTCAGTTATTTATTTCTGAAGAGAACAGAGGACTTAACTTTTCTCCATCCTCTCCTTGAGCGGAAAAGAGCCAAAATGGCAATCTAGACACTCTGATGTTCAATTGTCCACAGTAGCCCTTGGTTGGTGAGAAAAAAAGTCAAACAGGATTATCTGCCGGAGATTGTACATGTGTACACAACAGTTGATTGCAGGGCTTGCCTCATCTTCATGCTTGAAAAATTAACTAAGTTATGAGTAATTTTGATCTCAATTTGATTCGTGGATTTTGTTATGTTTAAAAGGTGATGTAATTGGGAATCACTGGAAAAGAAAATTCAGTCATTGACATCCAAAAACTGTCCATTTTGCTGTCAAGCTTAAGGGACACGGTGATGCAGTGGTTAGCATTGCTGCCTCATGGCACCGAGAACCCAGGTCCGATCCTGGCCCTAAGTCACTGTCTGTGTGGAGTTTGCGCATTCTCCCTGTGTCTGCATGGGTTTCAACCCCACAATCCAAAGAAGTGCAGGTTAGGAGGATTGGCCACATTAACTTGCCCCTTAATCAGTAAAATAAATGAAACATTTGGTAAGCTTAAAACTCCTCTTCAGAGTTACCATTTTGTTGTGAAAATGGCAGATATTTGGGATTGGTATCAAGAGCGATGTTGAAATGAGTTGCAATGCCATCTGAAACCTTCAGTGAGGATAATACCTTGATATCATTCATGGTAACACGTTATTCTCCGTTGTTTGTAATACACATAAATGATCTGGATGAAGGTATAGGTAGTCTGATTAGCAAGTTTGCAGATGATACTAAGATTGGTGGTGTTGCAGATAGCGAGGAGGACTGTCAGAGAATACAGCAAAATATAGATAGATTGGAGAGTTGGGCAGAGAAATGGCAGATGGAGTTCAATCCAGGCAAATGCGAGGTGATGCATTTTGGAAGATCTAATTCAGGAGCGGACTATACGGTCAATGGAAGAGTCCTGGGGAAAATTGATGTACAGAGAGATCTGGGAGTTCAGGTCCATTGTACCCTGAAGGTGGCAATGCAGGTCGATAGAGTGGTCAAGAAGGCATACAGCATGCTTGCCTTCATTGGACGGGGTATTGAGTACAAGAGTCGGCAGGTCATGTTACAGTTGTATAGGACTTTGGTTAGGCCACATTTGGAATACTGCGTGCAGTTCTGGTCGCCACATTACCAGAAGGATGTGGATGCTTTAGAGAGGGTGCAGAGGCGGTTCACCAGGATGTTGCCTGGTATGGAGGGTGCTAGCTATGAAGAAAGGTTGAGTAGATTAGGATTGTTTACGTTGGAAAGACAGAGGTTGAGGGGGGACCTGATTGAGGTCGACAAAATTATGAGATGTATGGACAGGGTGGATAGCAACAAGCTTTTTCCAAGAGTGGGGGTGTCAATTACAAGCGGTCACGATTTCAAGGTGAGAGGGGGAAAGTTTAAGGGAGATGTGCGTGGAAAGTTTTTTATGCAGAGGGTGGTGGGAGCCTGGAACGCTTTGCCAGCGGAGGTGGTAGAGGCGGGCACCATAGCATCATTTAAGATGCATCTAGACAGATATATGAATGGGCGGGGAACAGAGGGAAGTAGATCCTTGGAAAATAGGCGACAGGTTTAGATAAAGGATCTGGATCGGCGCAGGCTGGGAGGGCCGAAGGACCTGTTCCTGTGCTGTAATTTTCTTTGTTCTTTGTATAATTCAATCATAGTCACCCAACATCCAATATTTACTGTCTTTTGTTTTATTTATGGTTAACGCAACGGCTCATGTCATTTTATGTTGAACTTTGCATAATTCAAGCTCACACGAGGCATAAAACTAGAAAGCTCTATCACAAAGGATAAATGTATTCATCATGGTTTGCAAATGCTCCTCGTAGCTCGACCAAGCATGAGTGATGACCACCTTTCCACTGCTTCACTTTCATCTGATCTACAGTCCCCAATAAGCAGTTGGCAACCGCAATCTAGCTCATGAATACTTACATGACGGTTTTTAATGTCATTCGAAGGCTCTCCCCCACCCTGTGTGATGAATACTTCAGGTAATCACATACAACCCCAGCCAAAATAAGTACATTGTTATTTAACTAATCTAGGTTAATCAACATTTTATATTTTGGCACTGCCTTTAATATTTTTTTAAAAGTCGCAGGAGAAGGAAAATAATAAATACAAATACATTAAGATGCACACGCTGATTCTTGGAGGAAGCAATTGGAGTGAGAGAAGGAGGGCTGATGGAGTACTGGAAAACAGGATTATTTTATTGATCCATTCTTACACTGCAACTGCTGGTTGGCTGCACAAAACATCCTCAGCTGTTTGATTCAGTCGCAGGCATTGGGTGGAATTCTCCCAAGCGTCCGCTGGTGGCTTCAATGGCAGGCCAAGGGGTTGGGGGGGGGGGGGGGGGGGGGGGGTAGAATCCAGCGGAGTCCAAAAATCTGTTTTATGCCTGCAGGAATTTTTTTCGGGATCTTCTGCTGGTGCCACAGCAGGCTGGGATACCCGTTGGCGGCTGGCATGAAAGTGATTTACATCTCGCTAATGAGATGCAGATGAAGGCCCCGCGACGTAACAAGCAGAAGTTACCTGAAGAGTGTCTGGGGCTGCCTTGAGAGTTTGGGATGGGGGATACCAGCGCCCCTGGACCCTGGAAAGCCAGAGCAGTGGGTGGGAAGAGTACCTGGCAGGTGGATCTCCCAGCTTCAGTGTCGTTGTTCCTCGAGATCCATCTTTTTTCAACCATGGGTTAGTGACGTTTCAATATGGCACCCAGATATGACGGCGAGACATGTGCAATCAAGCCAACCCCACCACAAAATACAGCGCTAAAACCTCCAGGTGCAAAATAATGAGGCGGGGGCATAAAATATGGCATGGTTTCCTGCTGGTCTCCATAACGGGAAACAATTTCCATCCCCGCCCCCATCATGGGAATTAGGCCCAGGTGGGAGAATTCCACACAATGTGTTAGATTCATCCCTGCACCATCAGTATCATCCCTCTACTATTTGCTAATCCAAAGAGGTTCCACTTATGCCAACCTGCATGGGACCTTTGGGACCACTCTATAAACACTCTGGTGTTATAACCTGATGTTCTAAAAATGGATTCCAAACATGAACTAAAAATTGATCCCTTAAAGTTTCACCCTTAAACTGTGAACATGACTGACTAAATGAGGAACGACTATAACTCTTTGAAAATAAGCCCATTTCTATATTCACAATGTAGTTTCTTGTTACTTTATCCAACCACCTCCTGTCTTTGTGCCCTAATATTGTCTACAAAGCCCTACCAAGCCAGGATATCTGTACTTGGTAAAACATGATGCTTATCCACACTACGGTGTTTGTCATCTGCTGATGCACATACATGGCACTGCTGTTACAGGACTGAGAGGATCAAGAGGCAAATTAACCTCAAAGTAGATCACAACATAGTGTATTCAAGCAGCTACGCTGGGTTCAAAGAAGCACGCTCGCCAAGTGTAATTAGCACTTTTCAAATACATAAGCCTAATGAAGTGAGTACTGAGTAACATTCACATCACGCAAGTGCTTGTCTGAAACAGTAGCACAGTGGTTAGCACTGTTGCTTCACAGCTCCAGGGTCCCGGGATCGATTCCAGGCTTGGGTCACTGTCTCTGTGGAGTCTGCACGTTCTCCCGTGTGTGCGTGGGTTTCCTCCGGGTACTTCGGTTTCCTCCCACAGTCCAAAGATGTGGGGTCTAGAAGGCACAAGTGTGTAGTTTTGGCCTCCTTTTCTGAGGAAGGATGTCCTTGCTCTCAAGGGAGTGCAGCGAAGGTTTATCAGACTGATTTCTAGGATGGCGGGACTGTCATATGAGGAGAGGTTGACTAGGTTTGGGTTGTTCTCGCTGGAGTTCAAAGAATGAGGCAGGATCTCATAGAGATTTAGAAAATTCGAAGAGGACTAAACAGCGTAGATGTAGGGAAGGTGTTCCCGATGGTGATGAGTCCAGAACCAGGAGTCACAGTCTCAGGATTCAGGGTAAACCTTTCAGACAGAGATAAGGAGACATTTCTTTACACAAAGAGGGGTGAGCCTGTGGAATTCATTACCACAGAAAGTAGTTGAAGCTAAAACATTGAATATATTCAAGAGGCGGCTGGATGTAGCACTTGGGGCGAATGGGATCAAAGGCAATGGGGAGAAAGCAGAATGAGGCTATTGAGTTGGATGATCAGCCATGATTGTGATGAATGGCGGAGCAGGCTCGAAGGGCCAAAAGGCCTCTACCTGCTCCTGCCTTCGATGTTTCTATGTATCTATGTATAATGGAATACTCTCCACTTGCCTGGATGAGTGCAGCTCCACCAACAGTCAAGGAGCTTGACACCATCCAGGACAGAGCAGCCCACTTGATTACTACCCCTTCCACAACATTCACTCCCGCCACCACCGACACACAGTAGCAGCAATGTTGAAACCTGCTCCCTGGCATTGTGAGGCAGCAGTGCTGACCACTGTGCCACTGTCCCACCCTAGTTTGTAATCTGCTGCCATTGATCTTTTGTCTTTAACCCCTTTGTGGATTACTCATTGTCGGCAAGAAACAAAGCACCAACAATTTGCATAATCAAAAAACCCACAGGAGAGAAAATCAGCCTTGTTTTCAAATCTCTCCGTAGACTGGCTGTAAACATGACCCTCTAAGATATCTGCACTTAATTGAATTTGGCCTCCATTAGCATCCCTGATTTTATCCCTGGTTTCATTAGGGCGGTTGGTTCTTCTGCTACCTAAGCCCGAGTTGCTGTTTTTGTACAGTAGTGATCCCATTGCACCAAACTGGACTCTGAAAATGTACAAGCTGCATTTACGTAGTGCCTCCAGTATAGTAAAATATTCCAAGAATTCCAGAGTTTAGGTCTGAGGCAACTGCCAATTGTGGTTTGCTAAAAATCATGGATGCACAAGAGGTCGAAGTTGCAGGAGTGTAGAAATCTCGATTTCAAGGCTCATCCATTCTCAGTGTATTCAAGTATACCGTAAAATTCCACAGCCATATTATAATCTCATTTCAACTCAATAGGATTACAACATGTGAGTATTTCTGGTCCTGCGAGGCTGTTGGTGAATTAATTTCAATTAAAATTCTGGTCTTGGGTCACTGTCTGTGTGGAGTTTGCACTTTCTCCCCGTGCCGGCGTGTGTTTCCTCCAGGTGCTCCGGATTCCTCCCACAGTCCAAAAGATGTGCAGGTTAGGTGGATTGGCCATGCTAAATTGTCCCTTAGTGTCCAAAGACGCGCAGGTTCGGTGGGATTATGGGGTTACAGGGATATGGCGGTGGATTGGGCCTCAGTAGGGTGCTCTTTCAGAGGGTCGGCGCAGACACGATGGGCCGAATGGCCTCCTTCTGCACTGCAGGAATTCTATGTTTCTACTCCTTCTAAATCCAGACTTGTACGTTTGCCAATACACTGTCACAGCAAGCAATGTAATTCTGATTTATCCTGGTGAGACAAGTAGAAAGAGGCACAGGAAGAACTTGGGAGTGGGAAACAAGCCAAAAGACACTTTTCTTGTTGATCCAAAAACAGAAAGAGTTCAATTTAAACCAAAGGATACTAGAATGTGGTTAACAGTGTCCCCATTCAAGCAGCAGAAACCCAACTGCATGAACGGCAAATGAAAAATGTGGGGTATGAAAAGGTGACAAGGATTATCTGTCAAGTCAAAGTTTATGTTTGTTTGTGAACAAGAAAACCATGGTTCTATTTATAGGTCTAATTGCTGTAACCAACCTATACACAATGTTTTATTCATGTGATAATGCAGAGGCGACTCTGACAGGCTGTTCTTTAATGGTGTTATTGACATGAAGGAAAGTCTTGGAGATAATGGTAATGTTCACTGACCTGGATCCAGCAAGCCTGCTGCTGGTTTACAGAAAACCGGTCTAAACTGCACAGCAATGTGAGCTGGCTCGCAGAATCCAAATCAAAGGAGGAACAATAGAAAAAAAATGGCTTTTTGAGTTCTAAACTCAGATAAACATGACCCTCCCAAGATATCTGTGCTTAACTGATTTTGGTCTCCATGAGCATCCCTGATATTAACTGTTTCATTAGGATGGTTGGTTCTTCTGCTACCTAAGCCTGAGTTGTTGCTTTTGTACAGTAGTGATCCCATTGCACCAAACTGGACTCCGAAAATGTACAAGCTGCATTTACGTAGTGTCTTCAGCATGGTAAAACATTCCAAGAATTCCAGAGCCTAGGTCTGAGGCAGCTGCCAATGGTGATTTGAAAAAAAATCAGGGGTGCACAAGAGGTCAGAATTGTGGGAATGTAGAAATCTCGATTGGCTGCAAGGCTCATCCATTCTCAGTGTATTCAAGTATACCGTAAAATTCCACAGCCATAATGTAATCTCATTTCAACTCAATAGGATTACAACATGTGAGTACTTTAGGTCCTGCGATGCTGTTGGTGAATTAATTTCAATTAAAATCCTCATTACATATCACAACGTTTATCAGCAAATTCTTTGACAATAGGATATGATTCGATTTAATCGCGTCAAACACAGGTCAATGAAGTGTTAACAATAGAATCTGAGCAGATACGGTTCCCCAGTCATTGAAATGCTGACCTTCACCTCATCGGAATGAAGCACCCAAAGAAACTCATCTGCTTCCCCATGTGAAGGGAAGGGACAGCAGGGAGTCACTCCCCAGCCTGTTTTTCCACACCAGGCAACAGCTCAATAGAAAATGGGAAAAGGAGGAGAAATCGACGGAGGATTTATGCATCGTGAACAAATTCCTGAAGACAGAAGATAGAACAATGCAATGCTGGTATTAATAATCTTTATTGCCACAAGTCGGCTTACATTAACACTGCAATGAGGTTACTGTGAAAAGCCCCTAGTCGCCACATTCCGGCACCTGTTCGGGTACACTGAGGGAGAATTCAGAATGTCCAATTCACCTAACAAGCATGTCGTTCGGGATTGTGGGAGGGAACCGGAGCACCCGGGGGAAACCCACGCGAACATGGGGAGAGCGTGCAGACTCCGCACAGACAGTGACCCAAGCCAGGAATCAAACCCGGGATCCTGACGCTGTGAAGCAACAGTGCTAACCGCTGTGCTACCATAGACTGAGAAAGTCGCAGATTCATTCTGAAGTAGCTGATCTCAGTTGAGGTGACGGAAGGGATTCTGCAATTGACCTCAGGAAGGGAAAACTCAGCCAGGGCATCTGCTCCTGCTTGCAGTCTACTATTGGCTCCTACGGACAAGTGAGGCACGTGGCTGTCATATGAGCAGGGAATTTAGAGGTGATTTCATTGTTCTCTCAAATGAATATCCGACTGAAGTTCGCGTAAACACTTGCACATAAAAATAAACAGGAGCCTCTCTGTAATTTAAAAGCCACACAAGCCTATAAGGGAGCTGGGAGGAATCAAGTGTTGCTATGGCACCTGAACGGGTCAAAGCAAACTATTTTGCATCTGTAACAATTGGCTCAATGCAATTTCTGAAGCTTGTTGTCCTTCAAGTTGCTGAATATATAAATTTAAAGATTCTTTCTTTGAGCTCACTGTCTGCATTCTCACAAAGAAGGATTCAGCTTGTAGGTTCCAATGAGAAGAGGTTCCAATGATCCAGTCCAATAAAAGGAAGGAGCTTTAGCACTGAATAAAGGAGGACCAAGGGAGATGTCATTCCAGTCTACCAGGTCCCCTTTTTAACAAACAGCGCTATAGTTTAAAAATAAAGTCCTTTCAAGGGAAAGTTTCAATATTCTTCAAACTACTTCTAAAGTTCAAAACCTTTTTTAAAAATCAAGGCAAGTGATGAAAATTTGATAAAGCTCCTTATATGCTAAATAAAACATATATAAAAACAAATGATACATTTTTAAAATTTCCTTTCCAGCTACTCTGAGTCTAATCTGGCCTTGAGCAATGAAACCTTGTACGAGCAATCCCACAATGCTCCTTTGCTTGGTATGTTCTCGATCACCAATGGGCAGAGAGATCAGGGAAACGTGGCCCTTCAACGGATCTCAGCCAGCTGGTGCCATTTGCCTGTGGCAGATCCCCAGTGCAGTTGGATGAAAATCTGCTCGTACATCCTGGCTTCAGTCCCTTCTAATGCTGCCAAGAATGGACTGCCAAATGGAGGCCAAATGATTTTGCAGATGCTCCAGCAGCCTTTGGCTGCTCTGAACATTATCAATAAAAAGGGTACCTACTGTTGATAAAATACATTCCCGCCTTATTGCTTGTATCCGTATTTGATAGGATATATTCCCATTTTATCCCATCAGTTGCCATGCTGCAATAGGTTCAGCTCCTATGCATTTCCCATTCGATACAATCCCAGCCGATTCCAAATGTATTGCCGATTGAACAACCTTATGTGAAACGTCAAACATTCCACAATGAAAAAGAGGATACGTGCCGGATTTATGGGATCCAAGGCACATTCAACATGCTGGGGAAATATGTTATTGCAAGGGCATACACCCAGAGCATCAGGAATGGGTAGTACAGTGGATTCAAAAGCAGCTTTCTATCACTGGAGTTCAAACCTAACCCAGACAGATGGGACGTCAGTCTCCTCTGTAAATTGCAAGGTGCGGAATAGAATAGAATCTGCAATCCAGCACCAGGCACAGGGAGCATGTGATACTGACATTAGGATCCAGAAATGGAAAAGTGCTCCATCGCCCAGGGACAGATCCCCTTCCTAATGAGCACTCGTAATGTTAAGCTGAAGGGAAAATGAGGTAAGAATGCTGGGCAGTACAGAGCCAGTGCTTAAATCTAATCAGATTGCCATTTAATTGTACAACCGTTTCCCAGAGGTGTTATTACAATGGTATAAAACCAGAATAATAGTAGCTGATGTTTTAAAACATCTGTTCTGGGCCACATACATGTAGTGCCCCTGAAGAGCAATCAGATCAATGTGGCATCCGAAAAAATCTATTGGCATTCCTCACTAATGAGGACTTGCAGCGGGAGGTACTAATTGCTATGACCCTGAGACAGCTTTCCCTTTTCCTATGGTTTCACAGTTGAAAAAACAAAATTGCATCGTTTAAATGCCAACGTTCATTCTAAAGCCCATTTAAAAAATCAAATTAGGACAGCAAATTTTAACTTCTCTCACATTTTCAATTTAGTTGTTTCTGCCAAGTTTGGCGCATATTTTCTATAAATGCTAATTAGGTTAGTATTCTATGGCTATGCCTTTAAAGTCCTTGGGAGGAACTCTCTAATAATGGGGCTACGTCCCCACGCCAGCGTGAAAACCGACGCCAACGACTCTGGCATCAACGGGCCCCGAAAGTGAGGAATTCTCACCTTCAAAGGGGGCTAGGTTGCTGCCAGAGTCGTCCCCGCAGCTCCAGCCGGCGGGGAACGGCCCGCGTGAGTCTGCGCATGCACCGAACGACCACTGTATTTTCACGCATGTGCGGATCAGCCGGCGTGATTTGGCGCATGCGCGGGGGTTCCCTTCTCCGCGCTAGCTCCCGAGCAATATGGCGGAGCCCGACAGGGGCCCGCCGCAGAGTACAGTAGGCCCCCATGGAACCAGCCTGCCTGCCGATTGGTAGGCCCTGATCGCAGGCCAGACCAACGTGCCCCCCCCCCCCCAGGGTCGGATCCCCCAGCCCGCCCTCCAGGACGGCCCCCGTATACTCACCTTCCAGGTCCCGCCGTGTGGGAGGTGAGTAATCCACGCCAGCGGGACTCGGCCAAACTGGTCGGCCACTCGGCCCATCGGGGCCCGGAGACTCGCTGGGGGGGCGTCACTGTCAACAGCCCCCGCCCGGCGTGGCGGCGATCCCGCCGGCGCCCGAAAACCGGTGCCAGAGAATGGGGAAGCCGGTGCCGGGTCGGAGAATCCCGGCCATTATTCCTGCTACTGTGAGTACATTATCAGTCTTCATCACATTAACATATGAAGAGGGGAGGCTATACACAAGCATTCTACTCTGTCATTTAGAACATAGAACATAGAACAGTACAGCACAGAACAGGCCCTTCGGCCCTCGATGTTGTGCCGAGCCATGATCACCCTACTCAAACCCACGTATCCACCCTATACCCGTAACCCAACAACCCCCGCCCCCCCCCCCCCCCTTAACCTTACTTTTTAGGACACTACAGGCAATTTAGCATGGCCAATCCACCTAACCCGCACATCTTTGGACTGTGGGAGGAAACCGGAGCACCCGGAGGAAACCCACGCACACACGGGGAGGACGTGCAGACTCCGCACAGACAGTGACCCAGCCGGGAATCGAACCTGGGACCCTGGAGCTGTGATTCATTTATGCTAACCACCATGCTACCGTGCTGCCCCTAAGTCCTGTGAATTCTTCCATTTAAAGTCCTGTGAATTCTTCTTGACTATGATCGAATAAAGCCAGTCAAGCCACATACAGCAAATGATGCAGAATTTGAAATTTAAAGCTTTTAAAATAACCTTTATTATAATCGGACACATTAATTCATCATATGGAAAAATATCACTATGCTTCAATGAATAATCAAGTATGATAACTAAAGGCACAATCAGTGGCAGTCAGGAAACAAGTTGGTATTCATTTTGTGATTGGTATGCCAATGCAGTTAAATCCAAAATGATGTTAAATCAAAGTTCCTTGACTATTGGCATTCAAGTCAGTTTTCCTCAGCTCTGTGCATGCTTGAAATATTGAATGAATATTGCCTCCTTCTTCCAAACATAGTAGAATGAATGGAGGTGGGAAGGAAGGGGTTGTCAAATGGAACTATGCTGCAGGGTCCTCAGCTAGTATAGTATTTTCCTCATATGTATAGCAGAACAGTTAGCTGGCCAAGTGCTATAAAGTATAATTCAATCCAGAGGTTCTGAACCAAATGCTCAAATATGTCAGGCAGCAAGGCTGTGAGATTGAACTCTTGCCTTGAAGCCACTGCTATCCGCTCCTTGCATTTTATACTATTATAGTACCATTTAGAAAATGTGACTATTCTTACACATCTCTCACTTTTAAGTGCCATTTTGTTGAGATCACCGGTGACAACATGAGATAGATGAACAAAGATAAAATGCAGAGCCCAAACATTTATGAGGCTTGTTCAATTGATACTGGTGTGTCTTACAGTGGAGGGTTTATCTATTATAACCAGGAAATCTTTTTTACGCTCTTACATTTCTTATCAAGATGCATCCATATGTTGTGGAGTACTTTCTGTGCACTCCGATGTTTCGAATCTGTTCAGGTCAGGTTGGTTAGTCTCAAAGGCAAGAATGTCCATCTTACTGGCACTTTGAAGGTCTATCTGCACAAATCCTTGAAGGTGGCAGGATATAGAGACACTAGTTTGACATCATAAATGGAGGCCTTGAATACAAAAGCTTTGTAAAGCTCTGTTAAGGTCACAATTAGAATGTTGCACGCAGTTCTGGTCATCACACTTTGGGAATGATGTGAGGGTGCTTGAGAGGAGATTTACCAGAATGGTTCCAAGGTTGAGAGATTTTAGATACAAGGTTGGGCTGGAGAAGTTGGTGTTGTGACCCTTGGAGCAAAGGAGATGGAGGGGTGATTTGATAGAGGTGTAGATTATGACAGATTTAGATAAGGTAGACAAAGAAAAACTGTTCCT
This sequence comes from Scyliorhinus canicula, assembly GCF_902713615.1. Classification (NCBI taxonomy): domain Eukaryota; kingdom Metazoa; phylum Chordata; class Chondrichthyes; order Carcharhiniformes; family Scyliorhinidae; genus Scyliorhinus; species Scyliorhinus canicula. The sequence continues at coordinate 142,301,188 of NC_052157.1, forward strand.
ACTAGCAGACGGCACACGGACTATGAGACACACATTTAAGGTTTTGGCCAAGGGATGCAGGAAGGGTGCGAAGAAGAACATTTTTACACAGCAAGTGATAATAGCCTGGAACCCGGTGCCAACGAGGGTGGTGGAAGCAGAGATCATGAATTATGTCAAAAGACAATGGGCACTTAACGGGAAATAAACCGGCAGGACCAGAGTACAGAAACCTCCCTGAACAGGCGCTGGAATGTGGAGACTAGGGGCTTTTCACAGTAACTTCACTTGAAGCCTACTTGTGACAATAAGCGATTTTCATTTCATTTTCATTTGATTTCATTTCAAACAAGAGAAGAATTTTGGTGAGCAGACTTTAAGTGAAGGGGGCTGCCAAAGGTTGGTGAGTCCATGCTGCAGGCCATTGGGCCAAAGGAACCCTTTGGGAGCAACAACATTCTGCTTGGCGCAGCCCAAGATCTCAAGTTGTGCATGTGAGTTGGTGTTTGAGTGCTTATTCGGGAATCCAGGGAACAAAATCTCGGGCGCTGAGATTGAAAGACTTGTGAGGTTGGCTGTTTCTGATGCCATCTGAGTTGGATTTGCCTTTGGAGGGAATTCCCAGGTTAGACCTTCAGAGGTGAAAACTGAAATCCCGAGAGAGAGAGAGAGAGTGACAGGGTTCCAGTGAGATTGAACCCTTTACCCCTCAGACTTGCTGCTGCCACCATGGTTCCCTTGTGCTTGTCCCACCACAGATCAGGAATCAAACCTGAGACGTTCCCTGTACGCATTATTTAAGTGTTCACTTGTGTAAACCTGCTGAGCCATTGGGTATCTTGGAAGCAAGAAGAACCGATGCCACACTCACCCTATTTGGTGACAATTCCAACTACCCAGGGTAAGTGACCCGAGGTAAACAGAGGCAGGGTGGGTGGCCTCTTGCAGCTAATAACAGTAACAATGGGTCACGCATATAAGCCCACTAATGTGAATGACTGAAATTATTGGGGGGGGGATAATGCCATTGGGGATAATGTGGAGTTCCACTTGCAGATTCAGTTGGCGACATTCTTTTGTTGGCATGCTTCCTCAACATCTCTTGTAAAAGATCTTGTCTTAGTTTTATTTTAATTAAAACTGATGAGACCTGAAAGAGTAATAGTGAGCATGATCACATTGTATTGTCATTCTGGCCATCGGGAGGCACTTCTATTTATTAACGACAAGGCGGCTTTTTGCCAACCAAGCTCTCAAGATGCAAAACTATTTTCTTTATAGGCTCACAAAAAAATACAAAGATTGCCTGAGGGAATTTGTGCAGAATACTGTCAAGCTTCTATAAATGCACCTTCTGTGAGAAGCAATAAAAACATGCGAACATTTGACTTCAAGATGAGCTCAGTGTGTTGAACATGGTTTGAAATTAAGAAAAAAGGGGGGAAAAAAGTTAGAGCTCTCCGACATCTATGAGAAATGTCTCATGTGTGATTTTGGAGGACTCTGGCTAGTGGGAAACCAGCCGCACACAGTGACATACGGAGCACTTCCACAAATATCAACGAGGTGACTGAGCAATTAAACAATCGTTAGTATTGTTGGCTGAGGGAACCATCAGAACAAACAGATGAATTCACAGTTTAATATTTCCAACCGCACTTTGGCACTTCAGTTACGAAGACTGGGCTTTCTAAGACAGATATATTTTAAACTGTCTCCTTTAATTCAAGGTAAAATAGAATAGTTTGGAAGGGAAGATGTGGCCTCCTGTGACCTCTGCCAGGAGACAGGCCCATGTGACCTGGCTACCAAGGGGAGAGGGGCCCAGGTCAAAACTCATTGAAAATATGGTAAAAGATTCAACACCTTGACATAAAGGGCCTGACAGGTGGACTTGCTGTGCCCAAACTCTGAGATTCTCAGTCAGTCAGACAAAGGAATTTGGGGAAGAGGAACCAGAACAGGTGCTACTATGCAATGCCGGAACAAAGAGGTGTTTTTGAGTTAATCACCAAGAAGAGTGCTGGTGGGGATGGATCACCTGTTTGAAGAAACTGGTCATGAAGATGAAAATACCAAGACGTCAACGAGGGTGCCTTGCTACTGAAAGTCCATTTGAGTACATTATGAAGATTGAGTGAAAGTAACTTTGTGTAAAAAGACACTGGAAGATTCACCCCGGTGAGGCAGGGTGAAGCGATCTTGTTAAAGCTGGGAAGAGCTTGGGACTCTGAAGAAGAGTCATACAGACTCAAAACATTAACTCTGGGCCCGATCTAATAAAAAAAAACAGAGTCACTCTAAGTGGGATTAGAGGGGTAATTCCCAGCGCTTGTCGTGCCCGGAATGACCCCGCTATCTAAGGGCACTCACATTTCCTGCACTGGGGTGCTCCGCTCGTCAAAGCAGGAAGAGATCAGGGCACCCTGACATGACCCGCCGACACTCTTCCCCCGCCCAATACCCCAATTCACCTGTTGGAGGGGTTTCTCGAGGCCTCAGAACCCGACCTCATACAGGCAGTGCACCCCCCGGGCCTGATGCCTGGCATGGAAAAAATGTCACCTAGGCACCTTACCACCCCAGCTGTGCCATTTAGGCACCCAGGTAGCGCTGCCAGGGTGTCCAGATGGCACTGCACAATGTCGGGTTGGCAGTGCCAAGGTGCCCAGATGGCATCAGCAGTGCCAAGGTGCAACCCTGTCTAGATACCGACCACCCGGTGGCCTCTGATCGCCTGGGAAACACCCCCAAGTGCCTTTCTACCATTTGTGGGGGGGCTAGTGCTAAATGGCACACGGCTGGGGTCTCCTCGGCGAGCCGGTAGATCCCGGGATCCGGCTAGATCTGATGTCGACAGAGTTAAGTGTTCCTTTTAAGCTCACTTAATTCTTCAAGTCTGGGTCCCGCCCATTTTGGGTGGGATCCAGATCGCAACATCTCGCGAGATCTCATTAGATTTCATGAGGCATAACGACCATCGCGAATCCTGGAAGAGGCCTCTCGCGGGATCTACCGGCCGCGTCCCGTGATCGAGTCCGGCAGGATGCGGCAGGTAAATCCCGCCCTCTGTTTCTCTCTCCGCAGGTGCCGCCGGATCTGCTGAGTATTTCCAGCATTTTCTGTTTTTGTCTCAGATTTCCTGCGTCTGCAGTAGTTTATTTTTATTATGAATGACCCTGTTGGCTGCAAAGGTCCTGAATAAGATGAATTTGTACACTCACAAGAAAGATCTTAATGGATGTCAGCCCACAGCATGAAACTACACAATGCCAGGTCACAGATATTTGTCACAGATAGACACAATGAACAAAGGGAATCATTTTTATACCGTTTGATTTTTAAAATAGGATTTTAAAAAATTTTATGTTACTTTTGACAGGGGCTAAAATACTGATTTTTTTAAAAGAGTTAATTCCTGGCTAAACAATTGATTTGTTCTAATTTCAGGTCTTTCTTCTCAGGCCTTTGTTTGCACTCAGCTGATCCTGAATATTTCATCCCGGGAAAAAATTATTTTGAATTCAGTTCCTGCAACGTACCTTAATCTCAACCAAGTCGCAATGTACACATAACGGGCACGATTTTCCATCTGCATCCCGTCGGAATCGGAGGGGGATGCTGCCAGTAGGTCCCGACTCCCCTGGGATTCCCAACAGCCATTACGCCTCGCTAGATCTAACCCGATCTCGGCCTGGCCGAGGACACCCCAGATGGGCTCCATTCAACACTGGGCTCCACAAACAGGGACCAGAAGGAACGACAGCTGCGGGGGTATCCCAGGCGTTCGGAGGCCCCCAAGGTGGTTGTCCTCTTGCCAGGCTGGCATCCAGCCTTGGAAGTGCCACCTGGGTCCCCTTGCAGTGCCACCTGGGTGCCAGCCTGACACTGCCAGGGTGCTCAGGTGGCACTGCCAGGCTGGCATTTTGACCACACCGGGGATCGGGTCCGAGGGTGCTCTGCCCATGTGAGGGGGAAGTGTGGGCGGGCCTGAGGACCTCCTTATAGTTGAGTTGGGGCATTGGATGGGTATGGAGGGTCGCATCAGGGATCAAAATAACTTGGCGCCACTTGAAAATGGCATCATGATCACTTCCTGTACTGAGGAGCTCTGCTCGTTGGAGCTCCTCAGTGTAGAAAATGTGCTAAAGTACGGCCTTGGGCGGTGTCCCCCGCTGGGGCCCGAAATAGCAGCAGAGTGCCATTAGATAGCGAGGTCATTCCCGGCGACAAACACCAGAAATGACCCTGCTAATCATGCCCAGAACGCTCTCTGATTTTTTTTGGGGTTGGATCGTGCCCAACATTGGGATTGGAAAAATGTTGGAACCAGGAAAGAAAGACTAAAAACAAATAAAGATTGATGAATTGGAGCATGAAAGAAAACTAGCAATAAATATACGATAGACGATAAAAGCTTCTCCAAGCATACAAAATGAAAGAAAGTAGCTAAAGTGAGCATGAATTCCTCAGAGGATAAGACTGGGGAAATGGGAAACAAGGAAATGGCAGAGTATCCCAGGTACAGTCGAAAATCAGGGGGACAAGAGGGAGGGTGGTACTTAATACAATCACAACTTAAGAAAACAAGTGTTGGAAAGGGAGTAAAGGTTGATGAACGCCCCATACCTGATGTTTCTTTTCAAAAGTGGCTGCAGAAATGGTGGTTGTAATTGTCCAATGTTCCTTAGATTCTGAAAAGGTCCCAGTCGATTGGAAAGCCACAAATGTAACATTATTATTCAAGAAAGAAGGGAGGTAGAAAGCCTGAAGCTATAGATCAGCTATTCTAACAACTGTCATCGGTAAAATGCTAGAATCCATTATTAAGGAGACAGAATAAAAATCATAACACTATCAGGCAGAGTCAGCATGCTCTTGAGAAAAGGAAATCGAGTCTGCCACATTTTTTCGAGTTGTTTGAAAGTGTAACAATCAAGGTGGATAAAAGAGAACCAGTAGATGGAGCGTAATTGGATTTCCAAAAGGCATTTGATAAGGTGCCACGGGTTACTACACAAGATAAGGGCTCAATGCTTTCAGGAGGTGAAAGTTAGCCAATGTTAATATAACAGAAAACTCAGTCAGGAGAAATTAATCATTTTCAGATTGGCAAGCTGTAACTAGTGAAGTGCCATTGGATTCAGTGTTGGGGCCTGAACTATGTACGATCTCCGTGGATGACTTAGGTGAATGAAGTAACAGTGCACGGGATTCTCCCCCAACTGGGGGGCGGGCCATACAACCAGCGGGCGGGCTGGACCGGCGCCAAAGAGTGATGTGAACCACTCCGGCGTCGGGCTGCCCATAAGCTGTGGAATCCTCTGCACTTCCGGGGGCTAGGCTAGCGCTGGAGTGGTTGGCACCACGGCAACCGGCACCAAAGGGCCTCCGCCAGTCAGCGCGCGTTGGCGCATGCACGGGAGGGCCAGCATGTTCTGGCGCATGCGCAGAACTGCTGGCACGATCCCTGCGCCTGCGCAGCGAGTTTCTTCTCCGCAACAGCCATGGCGAAGCTTTACAGAAATTGTAAAAATTTATAATTTTAAAAATTGTAACAAAAGCAAAATGTACCCTTCAAATAAGACAACCGGCTCCCAAGCCTCTGACAAAATATATTTAAATAATCCCACTAGAAGTGTAAAAGCAGCCCAGGTGCCTGTTATTTCAGCTTTTCCTCCTTCTCCATGAGGAACCTTATATTCTGCACGTTTCTTTCTGTACAGGGTCAGGATTGTAAGCTTACTGCACCAATTCTGCACACGTTCTATGATAGTAAGATGTTGCAGCATCTAGGAATACTGTACTCCTACTTAACAAGTCCATGGTACCCAACTGGATCCCTACATGATCGGCTTTTCAGGAAATTTCGAATCGAGAGACCGGTCGGATTTGAAAAAATGCGCTGGATGCAAAATTCAGCTTCAATGCATTTCATAGAATCATAGAATCAACAGTACAGAAGGAGGCCATTCGACCCATCGAGTCTGCACCGGCCCTTGGAAAGTGCATCCTACCTAAGCCCACACCTCCAAACTATCCCTGTAACCCAGTAACCCCACCTAACTGTTTTGGACACTAAGAGCAATTTAGCATGGCCAATCCACCTAACCTGCCCATCTTTGGACTGTGGGAGGAAACCGGAGCACCCGGAGAAAACCCACGCAGACACGAGGAGAACGTGCAGACTCCGCACAGACAGTGACCCAAGCCAGGGATCGAAGCTGGGACCCTGGAACCGTGAAGCAACAGTGCTAACCACTGTACAACCATACCGCCCGGTATTTGCAAGCATACACCAGTTGAGCCAAATGGCCCACCTCTGTACTGTAAATCCTACACACGGAAGCATCCCCATGACAATGGTGCATGCATGGGTGGAATTTTAAGGTCCCTGGGTTTTCTGGTCACACTGTAGTTTCAAGCACCCCCCCCCCCCACACTCTCCCCCACCAACCGCAACAGAACCATATTGCTTTGTGCCGTGTTTGTGGTATCTTAATTAATTAAACATGGGAGGAAAATAAAATAAAACCAACAAGGTAAATCTCCAAAAGCTTTTTAATGGGAACCATAATGATCATTTGTCCTCAGATTAAATACAAAAGAAAATTTATTTGTGAAAGAATGAAATGGCTGCTTTCAATTGTTCTTTAATACTTTTCGAGTAGAAGTGTTTACTGTCCAACTCTACATTATGTGGAGATGCCGGCGTTGGACTGGGGTGAGCACGGTAAGAAGTCTTACAACACCAGGTTAAAGTCCAACAGGTTTGTTTCAAACACTAGCTTTTGGAGCACTGCTCCTTCCTCAAGTGAATGAAGAGGTATGCCCAGGCCAGACGGTGGGTGATGAATGTAATACGACATGAATCCCAGGTCCCGGTGGAGGCCGCACTCATGTGCAGAACTTGGCTATAAGTTTCTGCTCAGCCATTCTGCGTTGTCGCGCATCCTGAAGGCCGCCTTGGAGAACGCTTACCTGGAGATAAGAGGCTGAATGCCCTTGACTGCTGAAGTGTTCCCCGACTGGATGGGAACATTCCTGCCTGGTGATTGTCGCGCAATGTCCATTCATTCATTGCCGCAGCGTCTGCATGGTCTCGCCAATGTACCACGCTTCAGGACAGCCTTTCCTGCAGCCTATGAGGTGGACAACATTGGCTGAGTCGCGAAATCCTACCAACTGTCCTGGCTTGAGACAATTCACACCTCTTTAACCTAGGGTTACCCCTATCTCTGCATCTGTAAAGATTTAATTACCTGCAAACGCTCACATTCTAAGCATTGTCTGGCATCTTTGACTTTGTCTATATATATGTTTCTGGAACATATTCATTCACCTGAGAAACAACTTTACAATAACCATACACAATGAGATGTGATTTTGTGATTTCAACCTGATCAATTTCAGCATAAATAATGCTATTACGGTGAGAGGTAGATGTAATCAAGTTGTTTAAAAGTGCAAGGTCATGCACTTTGGAAGGAGGAAAGGAGGCAGCGACTATTTTCTAAATGGGGAAATGCTGAGGAAATCAGAAGCACAAAGGGAGTTGGGAGGCCTTGTTCAAGATTCTCTTAAGGTTAACGTGCTGGTTCAGTTGGCAGTTAGGAAGGCAAATGCAATATTATCATTCATGTCGAGTGGGCTGGAATACAAGAGCAGGGATGTACTTCTAAGGCTGTATAATGCCCTGTTCAGACCTCATTTGGAGTATTGTCAGCAGTTTTGGGCCCTGTATCTAAGGAAGGATATGCTGGCCTTGGAAAGGGTCCAGAGGAGGTTCGCAAGAATGATTGCTGGAATGAAGAGCTTGTCATATGAGGAACGGTTGAGGACTCTGGGTCCGTACTCGGAGTTTAGAAGGATAAGAGGGGATCTTATTGAAACTTACAAGATACTGCGAGGCTTGGATAGTGTGGACGTGGAGAGGATGTTACCACTGTTAGGAGAAACTAGACTCCGAGGATACAGCCTCAGACTGAAAGGACGATCATTTAAAACCGAGATGAGGAGAAATTTCTTCAGCCAGAGGGTGGTGAATCTGTGGAACTCTTTGCCGCAGAAGGCTGTGGAGGCCAAATCACTGAGTGTCTTTAAGACAGAGATAGATAGGTTCTTGATTAATAAGGGGATTGAGGGTTATGGGGAGAAGGCAGGAGAATGAGGATGAGAAAAATATCAGCCATGATTGAATGGCGGAGCAGACTCGATGGGCCGAGTGGCCTAATACTGCTCCTATGTCTTGTGGTCCTATGGTTTACAAACAGAAGAATGACATTAAGATACAGGAATCATGACCCTTCCAACATTACAGCTGGAGTATGACAGCAGCTCCAAGCAGAAATTGTTTGGGTGGGATGTTGTTCTTTGCTGTGTTCCCACGCTAAGCCAAAGTCAATATATAACATCAACAGATAAAAGAAATGGATAATAAAGATGCAAACTGTTGTGATGGGTAAATCAACTGCTTTAAATTAATCATCTAGAAATCTACAATAACATAGCTGTCTCCGATCACATCCCTGACACCCAAGGTAGGATGGCTGGATTAGGATGCCAAGCAGGATGTGTTGATGGGGTTTAAATGGCTGTTGCGATCAATCTAGATTGCAATTATCCAGATAGTGAACAGAAGGAAGGCACATCGCTAGAAAATGTGCAATTTATCATTCAGCCATTCTGTTGATCTCTCAAAAATGTGTCATTCCCGGGCTGCATTCAACCCACACCAAAGTGAAAGGAAGTCATTTGGGCTAAATATTTGCAAAATGATCATGATCAAATTGTTTGTCCTAAAAAACGCACCCATTATTACTGTCAGAGTAAATCCTGTCCCGAGCACATTCAGAACTGAATGTGGAAAGGCTTTTCCATTACTGTCATTCTCCCCACTGTGGCATACCTTTATGTCACTTATTATCTGGGCTAATGCACAAATGCTTGGGGGAGCTACTGTCTGTGCCTATGAAAATGGCTTCATGGGGAAAGCACACAGTTTGAGCTTTCCATTATATCCCATGCTTCAGTCTGTATTTATTAGGCGGCACGGTAGCACAGTGGTTAGCACTGTTGCTCCACAGCCAGGGTCCCAGGTTCGATTTCCGGCTTGGGTCACTGTCTGTGTGGAGTCTCTACGTTCTCCCCGTGTCTGCATGGGTTTCCTCCGGGTGCTCCGGTTTCCTCCCACAAGTCCCAAAAGACGTGCTTTTAGGCGAATTCTCCCTCAGTGAATTCTAAATTCTCCCTCAGTGTACACGAACAGGCCACCGGAGTGTGGCGACGAGGGGATTTTCACAGTAACTTTGTCGCAGTGCTTTTTAAAATAAATTTACAGTACCCAATTAAGGGACACTTTAGCGTGGCCAATCCACCTATCCTGCACATTTGTTTGGGTTGTGGGGGTGAGACCCACGAAGACACGGGGAGAATATGCAAACTCCACACCGACAGTGACCCGGGGCCGGGATTGAACCCAGGTCCTCGGTGCCTTGATACTTCATTGCAGTGTTAATGTAATTGTGACACTAATAAAGATTATTATTGTACATTCACATACCCCAAAATTGTTGTTGCTTTTGTCTGAATAATCTTATCCATAGCATTCAGTTTAAGTATTGACAAATTGTATTCATGAAACAATTTTTGCTTTCATTGTCACGCACATTCACACGAACCAAAGATGTGCAAGATAGGTGAATTGGCCACGCTAAATCGCCCCTTAATTGGAAAAGAAAAAAATTGGGTACTCTAAATTTAAAAATGAGAAGAAAAAAAAATGGAGATGGAACAACCCCTATCCTTGGCGGGTAGGGTTCAGACTATTAAAATTACTATTAAAACTATCAAAATAAAATCTCCCCATTTTCCTCCCGAAATTTTTTTTGCTAAGGTCAATAAATTGCTATGTCCTTTTATTTGGGCGAGTAAGATGCCCAGAAACCATGGTATGTTGCTCCAAAGGCAGTTGGGTGGCTTGACCCTCCCCAATTTGTTGTTTTACTATTGGGGAGCCGATATTCAGAAAATATTGTTGTGGTCTCGTGATCCCAGATCCATATGGGGACAAATGTAAGACTACCTCTGGTCTTCGTGCAATAGTTACTGCATTTTTCCCCTGGTAAATTTTCATTGCATCCTGTGGTGGTCTCCATAAGAATTTGGAAGCACTTTAGGCAGTGTTTCTAGCTCTTTTCCCTGCCTTCAGTGGCCCAGATCCAGAATAATCACCTTTTCCTGCCAGCTGGTTTGGACTCAACATTTAAGTCTTGGGTGAGGATGGGTCTGGAGAGGTTTGGGGACCTATTTGTGGAGGGGAGGTTTGCTAGTTTTAAGGAAATGGCTGAGAAATTCCAACTGCCTGGGTTCCAGTCTTTTCAGTTAGTTTCAAATTCACCATTTTTCACGCAAAGCGTTTCCCCCCTTTCTATTGGTGTCACCCGCTTCCCTATCGAAGGAGATTCTGCATCTGCCTGGGCCTGATAGGGGATCTATTTCAGACATATATGACCATATCCTGGTGGTGTGAGGATGAAATGAGAGAGTGAATTGGGTTCCATTTTTAATGGTGAGGGGTGGAGTGAGGCTTTCCACAGGGCCAACTCCATGTCTTCATGTGCTCAGCTGAGTCTAATAAAATTCAAGGTTTGCCACTTGACCGAGGCTAGGATGAGCGTTTTTTTCCCCTGGGGTTGAGGACAAGTGTGAGCACTGCTCTCGCAGCCGGCTAATCATACCCTTATGTTCTGATCCTGTCCCAAGTTGATCGGCTTCTGGGCCTCTTTTCTTTAACGTCATGTCAGAGATAGTCTGCCTAGGGTTGGACCCATGTCTGCTGGTGGCCGTATTTGGGGTGTCAGATTCGGCAGTGGCTCAGTCTGGGGTAAAGGTGGATGTCCTCATCTTTGCCTCGTTGATAGCCTGGAGGTGAATTCTGCTTGGGTGGAGGTCGCCTGCACAGTCCAGTACCTCAGTTAGCTGGGCAATCTCTTGACATTTCTGCATTTGGAGAAGCTCCAATTCACCATCAGAGGGTCGGTGGAGAGGCTCTAACTAAGATGGCCACCATTCATTTCCTTTTTAAAGGAGTTAGTCACAGTCAGCTATTAGGGGGTTAAGGTTAGCTATTGTGTTAAAGCTAATTAGGTGGTGAATATGTTTTTTTTCCCGTTGTGTATTTCTGTTTGATTGTTTTGGGTTGTTTTGAATAATATGAAAAACTTTCAATAAACATATTTTTTTTAATTTAGCACAGAACAATGGAGGCCATCCAATTAACCTAATAACTGGGGAATAAACTACGCTATGGGGAGAGCCAAAAATAAGTGATAATCTACTTTAAAGAGCACATGTGGAGAAGAAGAGCATATGACTCCGAAAAAGTTAACTTGTGGGCAGTGAATACATTCACCTTTAAAACATACTTTCTTAGGCATTAATCTTCATGGACGGTTAAGTATCACAGATATCCTATCAGAAGTTAACGATATTTAATAACTTAACTTTGCTCACCAATTTCTGAGCCTCGTTTTTGAGTGTGAAATTGCATGACGGTCTCCTGTAATCAGAATCACGCTGAATATCTGTCATACAGAGTTTACTGTCATAAATATTTATCTAAACTGACAGATATTGAAGCAAATGACTATAGGCTTTTAGTTCTTGTGGGGAATGAGAAAAACAAGCCTCCAATCAAATCAATCCTCATTTCCTAGCTAAACGAGTAACCTTGCCTCCTGTCCGGACACTTGGGATGAGCTGTATAGTGAATAATCATGTTTCTTGCTTGAAGTGTTATTCACCATTTTCGCATGTGGCTGAAAATTATTGGCAAAATGAGAGCGAGTTACATGATGTGCTCTCCCTCTCGTGCACCCCTTCCCCCTAAGCGCTCCCCCACCCCCAGCTCCCCTTCACCCACTTCCCATCCAGGAAACATGTTTGCAAATGCTCCTCAAATGGGAAGCTGTGGGCTCTTGTGGATCCATGGAGACTTTTCAAGGCAAAAATATGTAAACATTCTTAAATTGGTGGCTGGAAGCAGGCTTGTGTGAGGTGAGAGGAAGAAAGAGAGAGTGGCCTTACATCTCACCCAAGAGGCCGGGTAAGGCACATGTGAGAACAGCATGTATATCTCTATATCTGTGGGTAATCTATAAGAATTATTCAATCATACTTTACATATAGCAATTTCATATGGACAATCATAGGTTAAATGGAGGGGGTCTATTGCTGTGAATTTGCACCCACATTTACGAAGAGTACAAACAGCGATGTGGGCGCGGAATATCGTGAGACGGGGAATCTCGCTGCCAAAATCACGTTTTTCATTTCTCCCAATTCGGTGACATAGCAAGAAGGGAAGGCCGGGAACATCAGTTAAATACATTTCAATATAATTTGCAGTCTTTCCCGTTGGTATTTCCCCCTGGCACTGCCGCGGTAGTTTTCCTTCTGGTCAAGGAGACGGGATTCTCCGTCCCGCCGCACCCATTTCCTGGTGCTGCATGCCCCCGCCGGCAGCGGGATCCTCCGTCCCGGCAGACGGCCAATGGGACTTCCCACTGTGGGCACCCCCACGCCGTCGGGATATCCGCAGGCATGAATCCCCACGCCGTCGGGAAATCCGCAGGCATGCGTGCGCTTCCGGAGAATCCTGCCCAGTTCCTGTTCTTAAAATCATCATTGAAAAGTATATTTGAAATCTGAAATAAAATGTGGCTACTGAACTATGCAAATATTCTAAGTACTTACTCCACTCCTGTATACCGTACACATTACTCACAGTGTGGTGTATTCCATATTGAGAGAACATAAACGTAGATTTGGTTACTGCTGTGCTGAACAGTTCAGTTCAGCCCAGATGCCTAACCCTCAGCTCCTGCAGGCTCATCATAAAAGCATCCTGCGACATTGCACAAAGGTGAAAAGGATCAGATCCTGGGCTGTAGAATAAGTTAGAACCTTCAAGAGGGTCTTCGGGAAGTGGAGGGGTTTGAGAGTTCCGGAGTGCCAAGCAGCTGAAGGCACAACAGTAAATCATGTGGTGAAAGTGGGGCTGCACAAGAGGCCAACATCAGCAAATGGCAGAGCTGATAAGTCACGAGGCAGGAGGAAAGCAATGGAAGGACGTAAATAAAGGGGACCATTTCAATTTGAGGCTTTGGGGGAGGGAGAACCAATATAGGTCAACAAAGACAAGAGGCAGAGTTTTGTTGCCTTGTCGCATTGAGGGCGAGGCCATGAAATGTGGCGAGTCATTCAAACATCCATTGATTTCAGCGGGAGTGGAAAAAGCCGCTGGCAGGAGGGAAAGTAACATTCCACCTTGGGTTATGGTGAGCGGGACATCAAGGATGATAGCCCTCATAGCATTTAAGAAGTATGTATATGTGCACTCTCTATGCCAAGGCATACAAGACTATGGGCTAAGTTTTGGAAAATGGGATCAGAATACTTAGGTAGTTGTTTTAGACTGGCACAGATGCGATGGACCGAAGGACCTTTTCTGTGCTGTAGACCTCTATGACTCTATGGGCGTGATCTATCCGAATGGGAACCGAGTCCCATAGCGCAATTAGCTTTGCTTTGAAACACCACGCTTTCGAACGGCCATTCGGGTAGATCGGAAACTTCAGCAAGGAACATGCAGCCGTAGCCGCACTTAGTCCCGTGTTCTGCACTGAGGAGTTCCACTCACCGGAACTCCTCAATGCAAGGAGAGATCAGGATTCCATTTAAAAATGGCATCCCGAGCTCTTGACCCCCATGATGCCACCCCCCAACACCCCAACTGGGGCTGGTTTAGCTCACTCAGCTAAATCGCTGGCTTTTAAAGCAGACCAAGCAGGCCAGCAGCACGGTTCGATTCCCGTACCAGCCTCCCCGGACAGGCGCCAGAATGTGGTGACTAGGGGCTTTTCACAGTAACTTCATTGAAGCCTACTCGTGACAATAAGCGATTTTCATTTTTTCATTCATTTCAACTCACCTATAAAGGGGGTCTCACCACCCCCATCCCCACCCCAGGCACCCCCATGGCCCGATCTCCATCACGTGGAAAATGCCAGCTTGGCAGTGCCAGTCTGTCACCCTGGCAGTGTCCCTGCCAACTGGCAGTGCAACCTGGGCACCCTGGTAGTGCAAGCCTGGCACCATGGTGGCACTGCCATGGTGCTAGACTGGCGGTACCAGGGTGACAGGCTGGTACCAGCAGTGGCAGGGTGCCACCTTGTCCTGAGGGAAGCACCTGAGGGCTTCTGATCCACTGGCAGACCCCATTCCATCTGCTCCCTGTTTGTGGAGACCAGCACTGAACAGCGCTCGCCCAAAGTCTGCAAGGCGAGAGAGTTATATCTCAAGCCTTGGTTACATCTCGGGAATGCATATTTGAGTGAGACTAGCTGCCTCACTCTAATATACTGATTTGCCAGAAACGGATTCCGTCCACAATGGGCAGGATTCACATTGCGGTGTGTTGCGAGATCGTAATAAATCTAGCAAGGTGTTACGAGCCGCGTAGATCCTGGAAGAGGGATCTCCCGGCATCTGCTGGCCACGCCACACTGCTTTTCAAGTGCAAAACGGCTGGTAGATCTCGCCCCAATGACTCTATGTGGAATAAAATGAAATTGATAGGTGCAACCACACAGCAGGTCAGCCCTTAACTTTGTCAGATACTGATGATTACTTGTGTAATCTGTTCTTGTACCAGGAATATGGATGCAGATGAAGATTTTAATGTAGTAAGTTTCATTAGAGGATACGTAGGAGTGAGGCATTTAGTTCCAGAAGTATCCAGCAAATAATTGGATGATGTCATCAACAAATGGCAAAGTGATAGATTATACAGATCGGTCATGAGCAGGGTCTGAACAAGATATATGTTTTTCTAAGAAAAGCAGCCAAATTGCTTAATGCAACCCACATAACCATGGAAACCAATGCGATTAAAAACAGAATCTGACTTCTGCCATTATGTGATCCAGTGCCTTCAATAATAACTGGACAACCGTGCAGAATACAATCCCCAAAACATTTGCAAACTGAGAAGTCCATGAAAATAGAATTTAAACTAATTAATTCACCGTGGACAATAAGTCATAAGTCTCCACACAGCCTATCAATGTCATTGAAGTACAATGTACTTGAATGGAACGTTCAATGTAATTAAAGTAGAAATAAGGGCGGCACGGTAGCACAGTGGTTAGCACTATTGCTTCACAGCGTCAGGGTCCCAGGTTCGATTCCCGCTTGGGTCAATGTCTGTGCAGAGTCTACATGTTCTTCCCCTGTCTGCGTGGGTTTCCTCCGGGTGCTCCGGTTTCCTCCCACAAGTCCCGAAAGACGTGCTTGTTATGCGAATTGGACATTCTGAATTCTCCCTCTGTGTACCTGAACAGGCGCCGGAATGTGGCGACTAGGGGATTTTTACAGTAACTTCATTGCAGTGTTAATGTAAGCCTACTTTTGACAATAAAAATTATTATTATTATTATGCCAACATATTTTATATTAATCTGCGACCTTCCTAATCTATGTTTTGAATGACTCACTGAATAAACTCACTGAACCACCAGGGAAGCTTTAGGATTCTTCAGACTAAATGCTCATCTATCTCATTCGTCGTTTGTGGGACCTTGTTGTGCACAAATCGACTGCTATGTTTGCCTTCAAAAATCAGCGACTACATTTCAAAAGCAATTCAGTGGCTGAAATGTACCTTGGGCTGCCCCTGAGGTTGTGAAAGGTACAACAAAAATGTAAGCCTATTTTTCTGCTCTTGCCACTTATATTTAAAGAGAGAATTGTAATGTGACTGGAAAGATGGTAAATGGATAGCGAGTGATGAGGTTGGTGACATCGTTTCAATATTTGAACAATAAATGAGATCCTGACCAAACCACATCCCAGAAAGCCGAAATTCAACAGATGGGTCGAATGTTTCCCTTTGAGAATAACAGATTCCGACAGCAAGTGGGCTTCATTGATGTTCTTTGACACACAAGTGCTTTTGAATTCTTAATGATGGCCAACATCACCTTCAACCTGTGCACCTTAGCCTCGGCTAAAAACTCGGCCTGTTAACCACAGCTGAAAAGGACAGTTTTCAATCTGACGTTCGACAATTGTACCCTGTTGGCTCCGTAAATATCAGAAACTGCTCAAAACTGATTTTATTCACAGAAGATGTCAGTGGTACGAGATACCACCAACAAAATTCCTTAAAAGATCCGCCGCTTTAAAAATATCGTGGGAAAAAATATTGTATTATTAACGTATGCTTTATTAACGCTACTTTACATTCGACCTCTAACTTGAAATTTTCTTATATGACGGAACCAAACACGGTAATATATAGGGTCTTGTTATTAATAGCCATTCAACAGTCTGACAACATGAAACCAGTTTTCAAGAGTGTCTGACAGGATCTGTGTAAAGAAAGTATGAAAGGTATAATTTTGTGGAAGCATTTAACCTATCGCATTGTAGATGTAAGCACTCGAGCAGAAATCTAGGCCATTACTCATATACTTTCTGCAAGTTGAGTTTGGTAGGGGGTCATTTTAGAGTTATAGAAATAACAGCAGGATACATGGCCATTCAGCCCATTCTTTTTGAAGACCCACATACTAGCATTGTATTTAACTAAGGGGGACACCACAGCAAAGCTCAAGCTAATGACGGTCAGCTGAAATAAAGAAGTGTCATGTTAATCATTGCGCTGACAGGAGGGATCATTGAGAATTCTGACTGACTTTCCCCTCCAGCTATGTGATTTGGCTGCTGCAATGTTTGAAATCAGCACAGCCCAAGGATTAAACCTTTAAATGTCAGGTTTTTACAGCCTTTACTTGCTGCCTCACCAGTTGATTTAACTCAGGATTTTTCCTGCCAGCTCCCGAACCCTGTCGTCAGCCTCAAATGGAGATCAGAAGCCCACACTGTTTGGGAAACATTGACCTGCCCGTGAATTTCCTTAGATAAACCAATTAATGGCCATAAGACAGTCTCTAAAGCTGGAGAGACAATCAGAGGCTTTCTCAACTAGAAAGCGACAGCAGGACGCCACGGCGGGTAAGAGAGGGAGGCGTTTCTTTGAAATGAAGACACCTTGGGCTGGATACTCTGCTCCCCCATGTGTTTCTCAGCGGTGCACTGTTTGCTGGAGGTGGGATTCTCTGTTCCCGCTGCTTGTCAATGGGATTTCCCATTGAAGACACCCCAAGCCCGCCGCCGGTAAACCCGTGGACAGGGGTTCGCTGCTGGTGGGAACCGAGAAACTCAACGGACGGAGGACTTCAGCCCTTATCTCAAACCTATTCAAACTTGAAGTAAAAATATAGATTCAACAGCCTGTCAACCATGGTCGGGGGGGGGGGGGGGGGGGGGTGTTGGATGGATGGTAGGATGGTGCTGGGGTCTCTCTCCACAAGGCGGCCTGCAGTTGTTGCTGCACCCAGCCAGCTAGATAAGGACTAGAAGCATGCCTGGGGTACTCCCCTCACACCCCCACACCACCGCCTGCGCGGTCCGCTACCAGGAGAGCTTCCCCAGGCAACTGAACTGTCCCCCATCACCTGTGGGGACCTGGAGGTGTAAGTGATCCTGAAGAAGAAGCACCACCCTGCCTCCGGAATATGACCCAGAGAGGGATGGAACCGGCACATTGGCCGGTGCCACAAAATTCCACATCTGTCCACCTCTGTTCCTGATACTAGCTGGACGAAAGTCCCCCTACCCCTAGTTCCACTGAAAAAAATACACTTTGAAGGCGTCATTGGGCATTAAAACACTGTCAGCTACTGGATTATCTACAAACTATAATGTAAAGCTCACTTACTAATCATATCACACCATGTATATGTATTTTAACGGTAATGCGTTTGAATCAAACAATGATCAAAATCCATTTATGTGACCAATAGATGTGCTTCCATCACACTTCAAAGACCAGTGAATCCCAAATTGTTTTCATCAAAATATCAGAAGAATCCCAGTTTTTTCCTACTGTTTCTTTTCACAACCCAGAAAGGTAGCCAACGCAACCAGCAGAGAAGCCAAACAATGACCAATCTACAAAAATTTCCAACAACAATAGTTAACTTGGAATTGACCTCAATGAAATATCCCTCAGGATACAAGTAAGGAGAGTCACAGGGAAAGGACAGATTAGCAGCTCGGTATTACAACCATTCCCCATACCACCAGCTAAAATGCAAGTCAATTTGTTTGGCTAGTATTTTCTGGAATTGAGGGCAGTGTAAAATGTTCTCACATTTGTTTCATCTCCCTAGACCATGAACCAGCTATGCTCAAGGTGGATGGTAAGGTAATATAATGGTTATGCTGCTGGATTACTACTCCAGAGGCCTTGATCTGGAGACACGAGTTCAAATTCCACCATGGGCGACATGGTGACATAGTGGTTAGCACTGTTGTGATATGCAAACATGCAACCAATGAACACTCAGAATAGGACACAACCAATGGCCAGTCAGGACACTCAGAGGTGGCATCACCACAAGGGGGCATGACATAAACAGTATAAAAGGGTAGCCATGATGTGGAGATGCCGGCGTTGGACTGGGGTGAGCACAGTAAGAAGTCTTACAACACCAGGTTAAAGTCCAACAGGTTTGTTTCAAACACGAGCTTTCGGAGCACGGCTCCTTCTTCACCTGAAGAAGGAGCCGTGCTCCGAAAGCTCGTGTTTGAAACAAACCTGTTGGACTTTAACCTGGTGTTGTAAGACTTCTTACAGTATAAAAGGGATGAGGCACTCACATCCTGCCTCTTTCCACAGACAGACATCTAGAGAGTTAGACAGCGTTGATCAGCAGCATCACACCCCAGCACGTGACTTAGAGCAAGCTGGGACAGTTAGACTGAGTTACTACAGTTAGATTAGCAGCGAGTTGAACTCAAGGAGCTTTTCACAGTAACTTAATTTGAAGTTACTTGTGACAATAAGCGATTTTCATTTCATTTCATTCATTTGAGAACTGTGTTAATAGATCAATAAACACATTGAACTCATTTCAGAGTCTGGAGCATTCTTTAGTTAAGACTGCATCACGTAGCAGCCTGTGTTATCCGAAGCAGCATAACACAACAAACACTGCTGCCTTACAACGCCGGGGACCCGGGTTCACTTACAGACTTTGGTGACTGTATGAAGTTTTCGCATTCTCCCCATGTCTGTGTGGGTTTCCTCCGGGTACTCCGGTTTCCTTCCATAGTCCAAAGATGTGCAGGTTAGGTGGATTGGCCATGCTAAATTTCCCCTTAGTGTCCAAATATATGCAGGCTAGGTGGATTGACCATGATCAATGTGCAGGGTTATGGGAATAGTGCGGAGGAGAGTCGGTTCAGACTCGATGGACTGAATGGCCTCCTTCTGCACTGCAGGGAGTCTATGGATTCATGGGAACTGGAGTATTTAAATTCAATTAATTAAGTAAATAATGGATCATATGCTAATCGCTGTAATGCTGACCATGAAACAACTAGATTGCCATGAAAAATATTCTGGTTCACTAATGTCCAATAGGGAAGGAAATTTGCCATCCTAACCTGCTCTACCTAAATCTGACACCAACCCACAGCAATGTAATTGTCCTATGAATTGGATTCAGAGCCACTCAGTTGTATTCAAGAAGGTAACGCCCCACCACCACCTCTAGAGCAATTAGGGATAAGCAATAATGGTGGCCTTGCCAGCAACTCCCAGATCCCCTGAACAAATTCATATAAAATACAACCATGTTTCCAACTCCATTGTTACCACTCTGAACATAGTCATTAAGGGATATGGATTGACTCTTGCTCTGTGTTTCCCTCCCGATAAAGAGGATAATGCCTGGCTTCGCTACTTCACCTGACCACAGTCAGGGCACAACCCAGAAAGGGGACTACTAAACGTTCACTGTGAACCAAATTGCAGTGCCTGGGCACTGTTTACTACTGGTATCCACAAATGTGGACCAATCATACCGGCACCTGTGAGGGGTCTCCCAGGTCATTACAGAGCCCTGGGTGGTCAGGGATAGGGCAGAGTGGTACCCTGGCACTCCCACGGGCACCTTGGTACTGGGCATCAGGGACTCTGGGTTCCTGCCAGCACTGTCATGCTGGCAGGACCATGGTGCCCGGGGTCAGGTTGCCCATGCCAGGGATCGGGCCCGGGGGTGCCTTACCCACAAGAGTTGGGGTGAGGACCCTGGAAGAGGTACGTTGGGTGAAGTGGGGGAGTCCGGAGGCCGCGATGGGCGGGGGGGGGGGGGGGGGGGGGGGGGGGGATCAAAAGATGGGGACTGCGTTTAAAAATGGCGCCCCGATCGGCGAGTAGTCCTCCTGCACTGGTGAGCTGAGATTGTCAGTGCAGGAACTGACAGGAGTGCGGTCTCGATGGGGCCTTCCTCACTGGGCAAAGTGCCATTGAATAGCGGGATCTTTCTCAGTGCTGCGGGCGCCAGGAAACACCCCACTAAACACGCCCAACACCAGACATTGAATCCCGCCCTATATCTCCGTAATCACTGTCGTTATTCCCTATTTAGCTGAAGACACTGAAGTGGCATTTTTAGTTTATTGGAATTAGAATATTATTCTTTGTGCATTTTATTTTGTATTTTGTTGGTTTGAATTTCACAGGCAGGGATTTTTAAAAGTCTGTTCTCAATACTAGTTCCTCCTTGGATTTCAGGTCCAAAATCTGAACATTTTCCAGCCTTGGAGAGATGAAAATCAACAAATACATTCTGTTAAACTTGCACATCTTGCAGAACGCTAGTGATGCGCAGCCAAGCAGCGTTCAACCAGCATCAGTTTCCACTTGTGCAATGCCTTTTACAAACTAAAATGTGCCAAAGCACTTCACAGCGATGGAAAGCAACCAGAAACGGAGAAATGAAAGGTTGGGCCGTGACCATTCACGAGAGCAAAGTAGGATTTGAGGAGATTGTGAAAGTCGAGGTGAAAAGTAGTAAGGCCTGAGAGGGATCGGAGCGCCCGCTTGAAATTACTGCAGATTCGGCTGCTGAATGTTGAGTAGAGAAAGAAGGAGCCTACAAAGGTGGTCGATCAAAAGAGTGGAGGGCATGTTACAGGAACAGGAATGTAGAACTGGAGGTAGTCGCGGACCTGGCGAGGGGCAAAGTAGATGAGGGAAGGATTTTGAAATTGCCGCATTGTGTTATAGGGAGTCAGTGAGGGTCAGTGTGAATGGGGCAATGGTGAACAAACCAGGATACGATACTGTCAACAGAATTTTGGAAGTGATTTTTCCAATGGCCTGAATTCAGGAAGTCAGCAGGGAAGAGTACTGGAGTAATTGAGCGTCGAGGTGACAAAGGGCATAGATAAGCAATTCAGCAGCAGCAGTTAGAGGCAAAGGGAGGGTCTTGTGGCTCAGTGGGTAACATCCCGATCTCAGTGCCAGAGACTCTGGGCGAGATTCTCCGCACTCCCGACGGTGCGGAGAATAGCGTGGCTCGTAAAATTTTACGGCCACGCTGTTCCAACGCCCTCCCGCTATTCTCCCCCCCCCCCCCCACGCCCGACTCCCGATACGAATCGCTGCCGCCGTTTTTTTACGGCCGGCAGCGATTCACAGCTGATAGATGGGCCGAGTTCCCAGCCCTTTACGGCTGTTTTTACGAACGGCAAACACACCTGGTCTGGCCGTTCGTAAAAATCGGTGGGCACCGATCGCGGGCAGCGGGCCCGATGCCCGCGCACTATTTGTCCTTCCGCCGCCCCGCAGTATCCATTCGCGGGGCGGCTGAGGGGCATCCCGGCCCGCGCATGCGCGGGTTTCGCGCAAATACGCGATGACGCCATCCGCGCATGCGCGGGTTGGAGTCTTCCAATCCGCGCATGCAGGCTGATGTCATATGACGCGTCAGCCGGCGCTAACTCCGGCAAGCGGGCTTAACGAAATTCGTTAAGCCCGTGATGCCGGAGCTTACGGCGTCGGGCTGCTAGCCCCGACCGGGGACCAGAATCGGTTCCCGGTCGGGAAGGGGGGGGCTGGCGTCAAACCCGCCCGGATTTGACGCCAGCCTTACGATTTCTCCCCATATGGGAGAATCTCGCCCTCTGGGTGTGAATCCCACTTCAGAATTCCATGGCCATGGAAGGTGCACTTGCAATGTGGCCAAACAAGTTGAGCATCACCATGTAAGTGCTCCCAGCGCGGTGTAAGCAGGCGGTAAGAATAGGGGAGACTCCTCATCAGCCATACTTGATGTAGAGTGTCACCCCTTAATCTGTAGCCTCTGACGTCCGGATAGTGACCTATTTTGGAAAATGTGAGCTATAGAAACAGACGTAGGCATGTCGTCCATCTGCCACATGCATCTCTAGAGGCAGGAAGCCTTATAAGTCTGGGTCAGAAGCAAAAAGGGTTGGGTAGACGGTTTTCAAGGTGGCAAATTGTAGGGACTGGGGTAAGCACAGTAAGAAGTCTTACAACACCAGGTTAAAGTCCAAAAGGTTTGTTTCAAATCACTAGCTTTCAGAGCACTGCCCCTTCCTCAGGTGAATGAAGAGGTATGTTCCAGAAATATATATAGGCAAAGTCAAAGATGCAAAGCAATGCTTTGAATGCAAGCATTTGCAGGTAATTACAGATCCAGAGATCGGGGAAACCCCAGGTTAAAGAGGTGTGAATTGTCTCAAGCCAGGACAGTTGGTAGGATTTCGCAAGCCCAGGCCAGATGGTGGGGGATGAATGTAATGCAACATGAGTCTAAGGTCCTGGTTGAGGCCATACACATGTGTGCGGAACTTGGCTATAAGTTTCTGCTCGGCGATTCTGCGTTGCCGCGTGTCCTGAAGACCGCCTTGGAGAACGCTTACCCGGAGATCCGAGGCTGAATGCCCTTGACTGCTGAAGTGTTCCCCGACTGGAAGGGAACATTCCTGCCTGGCGATTGTCGCATGATGTCCATTTATCCGTTGTTGCAGAGTCTGCATGGTCTTGCCAATGTACCACGCGTCAGGACATCCTTTCCTGCAGCGTATGACGTAGACAACGTTGTCCGAGTCGCACGAGTATGTAATTACCTGCGA
Source organism: Scyliorhinus canicula (assembly GCF_902713615.1). Classification (NCBI taxonomy): domain Eukaryota; kingdom Metazoa; phylum Chordata; class Chondrichthyes; order Carcharhiniformes; family Scyliorhinidae; genus Scyliorhinus; species Scyliorhinus canicula. The sequence continues at coordinate 142,324,246 of NC_052157.1, forward strand.
TTGCTCGCATTCAAAGCATTGTCTTGCATCTTTAACTTTGTCTATATATATGTTTCTGGAACATACCTCTTCATTCACCTGAGGAAGGAGCAGTGCTCCGAAAGTTAGTGATTTGAAAGAAACCTGTTGAACTTTAACCTGGTGTTGTAAGACTTCTTACTCCACTAAAAGCATCAGCGTTGGGGGGGGGGGGGGGGGGGGGGGGGGGTCCTCGGCCCCGAAAAATATAACGTGAACCATGCACTCAATGGGGCTCCTCAGAAGGTCCTCCCTGTCACTGCCAGGTTGGCAGTGACAGCCTGTGCCAGGGGACAGTCTCAGGGACAGTGCTGGGGCAGTGCCCCAGCCATGGCTGTCTCCCTTCCCCGTCCCCCACCCTCCGGGGGTTATACTTACCTTTGTGCCCCCTGGGGAGTCACTGACTGATTCTCGTTTTCCAGAATCGATTGTAAACCTCACTGATGTAACATCACATTGGCAAGGTATGAATATTCAGTGAGTGGGCATGATACGGCTGGGAGATTGGGTCAGTATATTAAAATGTACGTAAATGAGGTTTACGTTGTTACATCACCGCTGAGTGGCATGGCAAATCAGAAAATGCAATCCCCCCCCGGCAAGAATTCCAATTCTCGCTGTACTCGCTGACGGCTAATGTGGGTTGAAAATTTTCCCCGTTAATTCTGTTCCTCGCTCCACAGATGCTGCCAGACCTGCTGAGTTTATCCAGCATTTTCTGTTTGTATTTCAAATTTCCAGGATCCAGAATATTTTGTTTTTAATTAAATATCCAACCAGCGTTGGTAACCTTTGTTCTGGAAAGTCAGAGGGTTTGCACTCTCGACCTAACTCATTCAAAAATTACAACCATAATTTGCACTTAACTAGTTCACTTAAAATAGTAAAATGTTCCAAAGTGTTTTCCGAAAGGTGAGAAACGGACATTCAGCAACCAGAAGAAGTAGGTGCAGAAGGAGGCCATTCGGCCCATCGAGTCTGCGCCGCCATTCAATGAGATCATGACTGATCTGAAATTATAATCCTCAACTCCACTTTCCCACCTTGTCCCCATAACCCTCGATTCCCTGACTGATGAAAAATCTGTCTATCTCAGCCTTGAACATACTTAATGACCCAGCCTCTACTGCCCTCTGTGGTAAAGAATTCCACAGATTCACTACCCTCTGAGAGAAGAAATTCCTCCTCATCTCTGTCTTAAAATGCCAACCCCTTACTCTGAGAATTTGCCCTCTGGCCCTAGACTCTCCCATAAGGGGAAACAGCCTCTCAGCATCTACGCTGTCAAGCCCCCTGAGAATCCTATATGTCTCAATAAGGCCACCCCTTACTCTTCTAAACTCCAATGAGTACAGACCCAATGTACAGAACCTAAGAAAATCCCTCCATATCCAAAAACAATCTAATGAACCTCCTCTGGACTGCCTCCAGTGCCAGAATATTTTTCCCTATCCACTTACTTTACTTATCTTTCCTTAGGTAAGGGGACCAAAACTGTTCCCAGTATTCCAGTCAAGATTAAGAAGGCTAGGAAGTGGGAAATATTTATACTGTGACGTGAGAATGAAAGGTGAGTCATAGTCACAGAAACCCATGGAAACCGGGTGCTAATGGCCACAGAAAACAAGGCGAAAGAGTGTTAATGGCAGTCCCCAGAGAGAACAAAAGATGTGAAAGGCCAAACAGCAGAGAAACTAATGTCAGTGGGTGAACTGTAAATGTGGGGGAAGGGGAAGGGGGAAGCAAAGAGGAGAAAGGGTAAGAGAAAGTGGTTAAGATGGGGGGGGGGGGGGTTAAATATATATTAAGAAAGACAAGAAATAAAGAAATGATAAAAAAAACAGTTAAAATGAAATGGGATGAAAACAAATGGGTCGAGGTGGGGTCGAGCTAAACATCTGAAGTTGTTGAATTCGATGTTGAGACCGGAAGGCGTGCCTAACCGGAAGACGAGATGTTGTTCCTCCAGTTTGCATTGAGCTTCACTGGAACATTGCAGCAGGCCAATCAACGTTGGGGAACCTTTTGAAGCTGGTGGTGTTGTATAATCAAAAACATTGTATATGCAATAATTTCTTGTATTTATCACCAAAAATGTACATGAAAATCATAATTTAGAAACATGCATTCAGTACCTAAAGTAATCTGCAGCATTTATTTCTGAGTATAGAGTTCTGTTCCATATGTAAATTCACTAGGGATTTTCAGCTCTATTTCATTTCAATTTAATGCTTGTAGTGGTTCTTGAAGCCATTTTGTGTAATAAACTGGGTGATATTGATTAATCAACACTTGATCGTAGAAATGTGCTATATTTAACAAATTGGTTACCATGTTCAATTGGGATTTCGCTGTTCACAAAATCTTCATCCATTTAAAATAAACAATCTTTTAAATTATCTCTCTGGATTGAACGTTGTTACCCCTTGATTTGAAATTGTGACTGTCTGTCCCAAAAGGCATTGATTTTGACTAGAATAGTTTGGTTTCCAGGTCTCTCCTTTCATCTCCTTAAAGTGTTGACACAGTAAGTTCTCCAAAGGTTCTCCAAACCCTCTAAAGGATCACAATGATGGACACAAAGATCCTATTGGAAATCAGGTGGTTGCCTTTGTCAACTTCACAACCTTCCTTTACAGTGAAGTAAATTCTTCTTTTGTTTGCTGGCCAGTGTAATGCGATAGTACAAATTAGTCCAAATAGTAGCATTGCATCACATGCATCAAACTATGTTGTGCAAAAAGTGAGAGTTGGCTCTTCCCCCTTTCAAAGGATTTGACAAGCATTTTTCCATTGAAAAAGTGCCCCTTTAAACAGTTCATCACGATCCTGCCTCCTTGTTCCTGTAACAGTTGTGCTGTAAGTATGTGAAGTCGCCATAGTCCCAGATGACCATAGGCTGCATTCCCCTTTGAGGGAGAAAGCTGACAGGCGGTGACTTAACCTGAGGGTCACCAAGGTTGAGATCGCTCAATACTTTCAGCCTGTACAGGAATTGAACCCGCGCTGTTGGCCTTGTTCTGCCTCACAAACCAGCTGTCCAGCCAACTGAGCGAAAACACTGAAATGTACCGCAATAGGGCTCTGAGTCATAACATTTGATGTGAACTCCTTTTACTTGGGAGGGAATAAAGTGGCTACATATTGGAAAAAAGATGAACTCGATGTGAGAGAAATGAAGTGTTGTCTTAGGTAATTATACAAATCAGAAAGTAATTGGTCTGAGGCCAGCTGGAATATCATGAACTTTTTCTAAAATGTATTATTTAACCTTTTGAAAACTGTGGGGGACAATTCTGCATGTTCAGCTTCCCATTTGGGACAAAATGTTTATTTAATTAATAAGACTGGTGTCTCTGCTGGGGGGGGGGGGGGGCTCTGTTATGGGGGGATCTCTAGTGGGGGTCTCTGGTGGAGGACTCCGATGAGGGTTCTGGTGGGATGTCTGGTGCGGGGGTCTGGTGGGGATGGGATGGGCATGATTTGCATTGGGGGGGGGAGGGGGGGGGGGACCTCCGATAGACTTTGGGGGCATGCACCTTAAAGACCCACCGCGAGGTCCACTGTGCCAGGGCCATACCTGCTGACGAATACCTGCATCATTCCACGCCCATGTGAATCCCAGCCCAGAGAATCGTGTGCGATCCCGGATTTTTGACGACGTTGGATTCTCCACCTGATCGCGGATCTCTGCCGGCACGGGCAGCAGATAATCCAGCACAATGGATATTAAGTTTGTAGATATGATGTACCATCAGACGCTGGGGTCACTTATCTGAACATGTTAGATTCAAATTGTCATTTTGCAAAGATTGCATGTTAATTACAATACTTAGCAAACAAGACAAAATAAACTAGTAAAGAACAAGGCCTATAGTTGGATATTCACGGTGGTATAGTTATGCAAGACATGATCCTATAGCTATGACCAAATGGACAGTGGGAACTGTAACAATTCAACTTGAAATCTTAGACAGCAGCGATCGAAAAAACTATAAGTTAAGCATTAATTTTATTGAAACAGTGTTCTGTTTTTCTGTTTTACTTTGTATATATTAATTTATTAGAACACTGTTCGATAATATTTAGAGAACACAGAATTGTATTAGTGATGGGTTAGTGCCAATAATAGTAAACCACAATCAAGGTAAATGTGACATTATCCTACATTGAAAAGTCCAAATATAGGTTACCAAAACACCATAACTATAATTAGACATGATTTAATTACAGAGTGGTCATTCTAATTTTCCGCAGGTTGAGATTGTCCTCAGGCTTCTCACTTAAGCAACCGTTCGTCACAAATGAGCATGGATATAAATAAACTATTCAATAGAACCAGCACAGACTGGAGACTATACCTGGGACACCCATGATCTAGGTGCCTCAGTTTCCTATTGGGTAATCCTGGTCCCAACTGAGCTATTTGGGATACTGTCATGAATCTGCATGGAGGCAGCAGTAGACAGTATTCAAAAGGGCTCAATTGGTGTATGCCTCTCCGGTAACGAGCTTAGAACGGCAGTTTAGATAATAATCAAGTGTGAATAGCTTATATAGGAAAAACAGTTTATAGATGATTGGGTAGATCTGTGAGATATACATACGTTAAGGTGTAGCCAAGGACGTTGATGGGAGCAGACAGCCAAATACACAGAAGGCATAATCAAAGAACAACAAAAGCTGAAGGTGATTATGCTGCCCCTTTCCCTACCCACTGGAGATGTACCCTCATAGCTGGGTGTAGTGAAGGGAGACAAAGCTGAGACCAGGATTGTCAGGAGAGGAGATTGAGAAGAGGGTGAGGACAGAAATTCAAATCCATACAATTAAATTGATAGGAGCTATTTATTCTGCTTCTTGGTATTAAAAGAGGCAAAGGTACTCATGAAAAACTAGATTTATAAATATACTGTGTGTAACAATATGCGTATTGTAAGGAATACAAAGGGTTAACAATAAGATAATATCACTTCTCACCACCAGATGGAGATAAGGAGCACTGAGATAAATATCGTGTGACTTCTGGGATTCTGGGAGAAGGTTGTAAGGCGTTAGAGATCAGGGGCTGGATTCTCCACCCCGCCGCACCACATATCTGCCCCGACCTGTCGGCGGGATTCTCCGTTACGCCGACTGGTCAATGAGGTTTCCCATTGTGGGGCAGCCCCACGGGAAACCCCCGAGCGTCGGCAAAACAGAGAATCAAGTTGGCGGAGAATCCCACCCTCGGTGTATAGCATAGAGTTCTGTTATAAGAGATGTAATATTGTTTTATTTCATAACTTATTCCTTATTGGCTGGTTAGAATCATTACTTTAGTAGTGTAAAATAAATCAGCTTTGTTCAATAACTCAGCTTGATGTTCTTTGTTAACACTACATTCCCTGAGCATCCTAACAGACCCAACAGAGAACATCACACCATGTACTGGCAAAAATTGCATCAATAAAATCACCATGTTACTTATGTGTACTGTCATTATGTAAATAATTAATCCATAGAACCATAGAATCCCTACAGTGCATAAGGAGGCCATTTGGCCCATCAAGTCTGCACCAATTCTCTGAAAGAGCAGCCTACCTTTCCCCACTTCCCTGCCTTATCCTCAAACCCCACCTAACCTGCACATCCCTGGACACCAAGGGGCAATTTTAGCATAGTTAATCCACCTAATCTGCACATCTTTGGACCACGGGAGGAAACCGGAGCACCTGGAGTAAACCTACAGAGACACGGGAAAATGTGCAAACTTCACACAGTCAGTCACCCAAGGCTGGAATTGAACCGCGTCCCTGGCGCGGTGTGGCAGCAGTGCTAACCACTGTGTCAGGGTGCCGCTCCTTTTGATTTGGTCCTTTTGATTCTCTCAGGCAAACTGTGCTGTGCCAGCACCTTTCTCATGCTGATGATGTCTCTTTAAATTACCTGTTGCACGTTAGCAAGTGTTCTAGTCCATGACATGCAGGTTTTTATTAAATGGACTTAGTGCAGAATCCCAAGGCAATGGGCCAGAGGCTTTCATTAGCTAGTGCTCGTCTCTTGGGCACCAGCTCCAAGCAAATTTCCTGCTGTTCCTCTCTTTCTTTTATTCCAAGTACACAGCTAAGATTAGTAACCTGTTATCTGGGGGGAGGCCTGAGTGCCCAGTGCCATCAGGGGAGATACAGAGATAAGGCTAGATGTTGACCCACAGTCAGGATGGGCAAACCATAGTTAAGCTGGTCTGAGTCACTCTAATTATACTTCTCGTGGCTCGGTATCAGCGAAGGTTTGGGAACAGCCTAACTGCCCGACTGCTCTCTCAGCGAAGGAGTTATCTTCCCTGACACACAATAAGCTTAGGAAGATGGGCAGCATAAATTGTGAAGAAAATGTCCCTTCACTCTCCCACCATAATGCGCGAGACAGCCATGCTTGAAATTAGTTTGGGAAGTTTAGAAATGGGCAAGTCAACCAAACGTGGAGCTTATGCGCACCGAAATCAAGAATAAATGTGGCTTTCTTATCTCTTCTACTCAGAGAAGATGAATGAATGGAGCTCGGAGCCTTAGGAACAAACAAAGAGCTCAATCCTCCACCAAGAAGGCAAAAACACTTTGGACCAATAATCTTATTTCCCCAGTTTTACTGTTTTTCTCTTCTTGGCACCTATCACAGGTTCTATCAATTAATCTTTATTTTTGTTATATAGAATGTTATGGACACCTGGTCAGCTCTCAACAGTGGCTAAGAGACTGGACCAGATGCTATAATTAAAAAAAAAGTTTTAATGCAGTGTGGAAGTATCGATTCATTCCATGGGTGATAACATAAGAAATAGGGCTTGGTTATTTTATAAGTAAACTTTATTAAAACAAAACAATATTTAAACTTTTACTTCAGCTCCAACACTAACAGATTACATGCAGTTTCTTAACCTTAACACACTAGCTCCCATTAAACATCACTTTAAATAACCATGCCACTTCCATGCCGCTTACACAGATAGGCCAAGGCAGTACTGCATCCATGAAGCAATGTTTCTTCTGTTAGGGACATTTTTTCAGAACTCTATTCCAAAGCCTGCCTTGGTGGCAAATTTCATGACCTCTCTGATCGTTTTCCACAGTCTTCTGCTGTAACTCTTCAGGACAGCAACTCTTTAGGCAGCACGGTAGCATGGTGGTTAGCATAAATGCTTCACAGCTCCAGGGTCCCAGGTTCGATTCCCGGCTGGGTCACTGTCTGTGTGGAGTCTGCACGTCCTCCCCGTGTGTGCGTGGGTTTCCTCCGGGTGCTCCGGTTTCCTCCCACAGTCCAAAGATGTGCGGGTTAGGTGGATGGCCATGCTAAATTGCCCGTAGTTTCCTAAAAAGTAAGGTTAAGGGGGGGGTTGTTGGGTTACGGGTATAGGGTGGATACATGGGTTTGAGTAGGGTGATCATGGCTCGGCACAACATCGAGGGCCGAAGGGCCTGTTCTGTGCTGTAAAGTTCTATGTTCTATGTTCTATGACAGTGGCGGGATTCTCCCAGCCCTGGGCCGGGCCGGAGAATCCCCGCGACCATGCCATGCCGCCCCGACGCCGGCATGCGATTCTCCGCAGAGTGCCACTCTACGTGCCCCCCCCCCCAGCGATTTTCTGGCTGGATGGGCCGAGCGGCGATAAGAAAAAAAGTGAGTCCCGCTGGCACCATTCTAACCTGCTCTGAGCCGGCGGGACCACGGTGTTGAAGGGTCGGGTGGCGGCCTGGGGTGGGGGGTAGGGGGGTAGGGGGTGCTCCGACCCCGGGGGGGGGGCCTCCGATGTCACCTGGCCCACGATCAGGGCCTACCGATTGGTGGGCCGGCTCTCTGGCTGGGGGCCTCTTTTCCTACGCACCGGCCCCTGTAGCCCTGCCCCATGTTGCATTGGGGCCAGCACGTTGAAGGAGGCCACTGCGCATGTGCGCATTGGCGCCGGCGCCACTGCTCATGTGCAGATCCCACGGCACACAGTACGACGGCGTGGACACGCTGCCGCAGGATGGAAGAATCCCGCCCAGTATTCTATCTCTCTTTCTCTCTCTAAGCATCCTGCCCAGCTCTCCCCCACCCCCCCAAAAAAGGTTCTCCCCTGGGGTGGCCAGACTTGACTCCGTTATCGTTATCTTGACTGTCTGATTTCCCACTCCCATTTAGACAAAAACAGAGCTATGCAATTCATATGCAACTAACCTTCCATTGGACAAATATGTCATCCGACTCTGTGATGGGCTTATGACTGGTCAAACAAGGTTGTCCTGAATGACAATTGATTTTGAGTGGACCATCCTGGCATCCTGTGTATGCCTACTAACAAGGTTAAGTCTGAAGGGGACATAAATCAGGCAGTCTTTTCCCTCAGTCTGTTTAACTTTTAAATTGCCTGCCACATTTCTGGACCCAAGTTCCTAATACTCCCTATCATGACAAGAGGAATAGTCTGTATTAAGATCAACAGTCCATCATATTTCAATTCTAATAGGTGCCCATGTATACAACGAAGCTAAAAATGTAGGTGCAAATATAGACATTTTGAGAATGATGTAGAACGTTCGTTTATGGCTTTCTTTGAGGCTCAGCGCCCAGACACAATGCTTGGTGAGGTATTGAGACAGGCAGCCCAGGAAGCTCTCAGGTTCATCCCAGGGCTGTGTTGAGTTAATTCGTCTCACCCGGGTGGGTGACATGGCCATTAAAATGAGCCTCATTAACCCCCAGAAATGGCATGAATGCCAACAAAACGATGTTGGGCATAGGTCACTTGGTCAGGTCTTCACACTTGGCTATGTCAGCAAGGTAGCTATCTCACCTTGTTGCAATCAGATATTTAAAAATATTTCTTGATTCCCCTCCTTGACTCTGTTACTGAATTTCCTGGGATCTCTATTACTTTGTTTCCATGGAGACAGATTATGGAATCAATATTTAGTTGTTTTTGAAGAGTGGTTTGAGAACATTTTATTAACATTCCAAACAATGATTAGAGCTGCAAACGACATTTATTTACTTCTTGTGATTTAAACGGAATAGTGATTGCTTCACTAATGCACTAAAATCACATTGCAATTTGTTTCTTTTTTTTAAATTTAGAGTACCCAATTCATTTTTTACAATTAAGAGGCAATTTAGTATGGCCAATCCACCTAGCTTGACATCTTTGGGTTGTGGGGCGAAACCCACGCAAACACGGGGAGAATGTGCAAACTCCACACGGACAGTGACCCAGAGCCGGGATCGAACCTGTGACCTCAACACCGTGAGGCAGCAGTGCTAACCCACTGTGGCACCGTGCTGCCGCAATTTGTTTCTTAACTTCCAGTGCAGAGAAAATAATTTCATGCAGGTTTATGCAATCTGTTACCCTCGCTGAAACCATTGAATTCTGATTTTGATTTAACACCAAATTCACCACATCAATAGACCTGTATTGGTGCTCAGTTAGCTCAATTGGCTGGACGGCTGGTTTGCAATACAGAGCGACGCAAATAACGCGGATTCAGGTTGAGGTTATTCATGAAGGCCTCCCGCCTTGTCAACCCTGCCCCTCGCCTGAGGTTTGGTGATGGAGGGTAGCACTGTGGCACAGGGGTTAGCACTGCTGCCTCACCGAACCAGGGACCCGGGTTCGATTCCGGCCTTGGGTGATTGTGTGGAGCCTGCACATTCTCCCCGTGTCTGCGCGGGTTTCCTCCCACGGTCCAAAGATATTCAAATCAGGTGGATTGGCCTTGCTAAATTGCCCCTTAGTATCCAAAAGATGTGCAGGTTAGGTGGGGTTATGGGGTTGTGAGGATGGGGTGGGGGAGTGGGCCTGGGTGGGGTGCTCTTTCGGAGGATTGGTACAGAGGCAATGGACCAATTGGCCTCCTGCACTTTAGATATTCTATGGACCTCAGGTGAAGTCATCACCTGTCAGCTCTCTCTTGAAGGGAGAGCAGCCTCTGGTCCCCTGAGATCGTGGCAACATTTTTCATTTCATACTCGACTAGACCAGAGGTCGGGCAATCTTTGGCTTCGGAGCCACACACAACTCATTCAGGAGCATGCTGCTCCTGACCTTGATCGATCGAACCCTTTTGCCCTTGTTATGCATTTTTAGTGAATAGATATCTAAACGTGTTTATAATTTTAAAAGATGGAGATATCTTTAAATCTCCCTGGCCTTTGGCAATAAAACAGGTAACAACTGGAACTTGTGAAAGATTAACCACAAAAGTACAAAATTATTTTGAAAACTTACTGGATCAAAAGTCATAAGTTCAAGTTGTACTGTTCTGCCAAACAAAACCATGTTGTGCCCCATCTCATTAAATGGCTTATTTACCATCCACCAGATGATCACATCAGTCACCACAGAAGTATACATCAATAAAGGAACTAATTGTGGCTCTTGTTTTGCTGCGCAGAATTTAATTCACAGGGGGAAACAGCAATTTGCGACACCCGTCAGTAGTATAGCGTGGAATATTAAGATAGACAGACATTTTTTAAAAACTCATTGGAGTTTGAATTTAATTTGAAAAAATTAGACAATTAAAGGAGCTGAAATGACTGCAACGACTTTGAGGGACAGAATAATGAAACTAGCCACAGATATCACCGTTCAGCAGATTAAAGATATAAATTCATCTCCAGACTCCTCTATGATGTTGATGATATTACACAGATTCCTCTTCTCCGCGGGCGTGTGATTGAGCATCAATAAAACAGTTTTGCATAGAAATCCATAAATGTGTCTGTCTTATTTTGCAATATTATTGACATTTGACTAACAATGTTGCGGTTCTTAAGAGACTGCATCATTGACTCAATTTTTAAAATGGCTCTTCTTATTGTTAAGGTTGCCGACTCCTGGCTTAGAAGAGCAATAACAGGCATGGGGAAACACCAAGTTCCGTTCCATGCAACAATTCGACAGAAAGGCCTCCTACCACCCTCTCAAGGACAACTAGAGATTGGCTTTGCCAGGGCTAGCCAGAATCTAAGAGTGCTTATTTATTAAATTACCAAAATAAAAGTTTATCAAAGTGTTGGAAGTTTCCTCACAGGTAACTCTGCAGTACCAGTTATGTGACAATATAAATTGGAATATTGCATCGTGGGGTGTTCTAAACAGTCTTACCAGGGAAAAGGATCCCATGTATTACCTCCTTTTCCACACACAACTGATATCTTTGTCTGCCAACTTGGGTTGACTGCATTCTTGGAGGTTTCAACCTGTGACCTCCTGCCACCTACTTCCCCGATCCCCCCCCCCCCCCCCCCCCCTCCCATGCTCACAACGTTGGTCACCCAACTCACCCACCCACACAATGCACCACCTTCTCACACAAATTGGAAAAATGAAATTACTCTTCATTACTCAGTTGAATGATTCAAGGCTATGAGCCGAAGGCTTACTTTCCTATCGCCAATACTTTCACAAGCAGAAGTGCTCAACGAAAAATAAAATGCCCCAAGGTTTTTCTTTATGTTTGCTGGCAGCAGTGACCCTGTGACTTCAAGACAACCCTGATGGCTCACCAGCCATCGCCAACCAATCAAAACATTTAGCAGCAAAGCATTTGATTGCTTTGACTCGTCGGACTGCTGCAAAACAGGAAGTGCCTGTCCGTTTCAACAAATCATAGTTCACCACAAGCACCTAATCCCTCCCAACAGAATTTCAGGTGATTAGAAAGGGTGGAGACCCAAGAGAATTGGGAACAGCTTCAAATTCCTTCCCCCTGACCAACCTGTTCTGTCGTTCCACCTACAGTTGAATGTTGAACAAAGTATTGAGGTCATTTTTAGAAATATGGAAAAGTCTTTCTGTGCCAATTGGACTGAGTGCATGCACACAGTGAAATATCAATCTTGTACTTCATTGAAAAATCTATTTGTTGATAATTACAGTACAAGCTAATGGGTGCAATTTACTGGCAGTGTCCTGCCGGAATCGGGATGGGATACGGCCAGTAGATCCTTTGTGGGGGCTCCCAGGTGATCAGAGGCCCATGGATGGTTGCCCTCTGGCCAAGCTGGCACCCTGGTACTGCTGGTGCCACCTGTGCACCCTGGCAGTGCCAGCCTGGCACCTTGACACCGTCACCCTGAGCCTCAGTGCAGGATAGGCGGCAGAGTGCGGCATCAGTGGGGCGTTCCCCACTGGGGGCCAATGAAAAAAGAATGGCATTACATATCAGGTCACTCACGGCGCTAATATCCCTCAATTCCCGCCCAGAATGGTCTCTGTTTTTTTCAGTTGAATCACACCTGATATTCTAAGGACTATGTTGATGTTCACCTTTAGTCAGGCGAAATTGTACTCTGTAAAAAGCCGGGTTTATCTGCTAGCCAACGCAGCTTTGAACACTGGTAAACTGCTCGACATTATTATGCCATTGTGAATTAGACGAACTGGACTAATAACTCTCTCCAATTAAGCACATGTGCATATGCCAGGCTTATGATATTTGAAACGGCGTTCCATAAAGGTGCTGGCAGCATCAGAGAAATTAGCAGGGCCTTGAAAATCAGAGTGACAGTGCTATTTATGGATTAATAAAAATTTTACATCAGCTTTAAAAATCAAACATTTATGAAGTCATAATTCAACCTGTCTACCAGGCTCAGACATGTTAAAATGCACAATATGAAAGATTTATTCTACCAATATGACAGGCGAGGGATGGAATAGTTCCTTTGAGCCATGAATTTCTGTTTAAAATAGTTTACTCAGGGACTTGATTCTGAGCGTGACGTTCTGCATCATTTGTTGTTCCATATTAATCTCCGAGTGCACAGTGACGCTGCCTGTCCTTCTGCTTGCTGAGTGAAAAATGATGAACAGCCTCCATGGAACATTTGAATTGAGCTCCGAGCGTCATATCCGCTCCATCACCAAAACAGTCCATTTCCACCTTTGTCTCCAACTCAGCCATACTAGCACCCTCATCCACGCCATTGCCATGATCTGGCTCAACCTCTCCAATGCTTTTTTTACCAGCCTCCTGAGATCCACCCAACACAAACTTAAAATATTCCTGAAATCCACAATCTGCAACCTATCCACAGCTATTTCCATGCCTTTACCAATTTTCCCTGGCTACATGCTCCCAAGCACATTGATTAGATTTGTTCTTGTTTACACGGCCTCCACGGCCCTTCTCCTTCAGCCCTATATGATGGAATGGCACACACTCCCCTGACTGTACATTGTGCAAACACCCTTCTGATATTTCACCGTGCTTTTATACTCTGATGCTTATTGCAGCACTGCAGCATGGTGCCACAGTGGTTAGCACCGCTGCCTCAAAGTGCCAGGGACCTGGGTTCAATTCCGGCCTTGAGTGACTTGTCTGTGTGGAGTTTGCACATTCTGCCCGTGTCTGGGTGGGTTCCTTCCGGATACTCCGGTTTCCTCCCACAGTCCAAAGATGTGCAGGTTAGGTGGATTAGCCATGCCAAAAGTTAGGTGGGGTTGCGAGGGAGTGGGCCAAGGTAGGGTGCTCTTTTAGAGGGTCGGTGCAGGCTCGATGGGCCAAATGGCCTCCTTCTGCACTATATAGATTCTATTTAAAGCTGAGATGAGGAGGAATTTCTTCAGCCAGTGGGTGGCTAATCTGTGGAACTGATTGCCGCAGAAGGCTGTGGAGGCCAAATCACTGAGTGTCTTTAAGACAGAAATAGATAGGTTTGTGATTAATAAGGGGATCAGGGGATATGGGGAGAAGGCAGGAGAATGGAGATGAGAAATATATCAGCCATGATTGAATGGCGGAGCAGACCCGATGGGCTGAATGGTCTAATTCTGCATCTGTATCTTAAGGCCTTATGGTGTTCAAAAGCCTTCCTAAAAATAGAATTTCAACATTTAATCACGTCATCTTCAAATTCAGCATCTGTGCACCCGAACCCCCTACCCCCACCCCACCCCACCACCACTCACCCCTGTGAAATTAACAGGAATAATAAAGTATAACGGTGCACATAGTAGAAATTATTCCATTGCATATTTGTTGACTGATTACTTCCATTAGCTTTATTTTATGCCATTCCATCTCTCACAGTCAATTGGTTGATTTGACAATGAAATTGTTCAGAGAGGGTGTCAGCCTAAGGCTCATGCTCCGGGAAGGTGTTGCAATGAACAGCAGTACAACAAATGGGAATTCTTTGAAACAGAAGCACGGCTCATGCCCATTATTCAGCACATGTTAAGATTTAAATGGGAATATCTGGATCAGAGTAAAATTATCTACATTGGGAATATTAAGCTGAAGAGGGTTCTTTTTCTGTAGATTCAACATATAGAACATAGAACAGTACAGCACAGAACAGGCCCTTCGGCCCTCAATGTTGTGCCGAGCCATGATCACCCTACTCAAACCCACGTATCCACCCCATACTCGCAACCCAACAACCCCCCCCTTAACCTTACTTTTATTAGGACACTACGGGCAATTTAGCATGGCCAACCCACCTAACCCGCACATCTTTGGACTGTGGGAGGAAACCGGAGCACCCGGAGGAAACCCACGCACACAGGGGGAGGACGCGCAGACTCCACACAGACAGTGACCCAGCCGGGAATCGAACCTGGGACCCTGGAGCTGTGAAGCATTTATGCTAACCACCATGCTACCCTGCTGCCCCTTTCTTATCTTTCTTATGAAGCTGATTGCTGGTTTTATGAGCATTATTTTGGTGTGGCGAGTTGCCGTCTCAATGGGGTAACTGTCAACTGCTGAACCACTGAACTCACAATTACAATGAGAAAAGTTTGCCAGCTCTATCGGGTTAGGAAGATCTGCAACGCATCTAGAAAATTACTCTGCCTTAACATTTCAAAAGAATGATGATGATTACACAGAATTACAGGAGCCAGGAATTTCCAATATTGGACTCAACAGAGAAAGGTCCCCCTCTGGATCTCAGCCTATGCTGACTTAGTTCCCTGTGGACAAAGCGTTGTAGCAGTGAAACAATTGGGGTTCCGTGTCCCTGGAGAAGGAATTCTGGGAGGCGGGGGGGGCATAATCAGGTTAGTTACCATGTCTTCACGGTTGAATAACCTGCCGATGACTAAACTGGCGCATGAGGAATGGGCACTTGGCCTCACGGTAGCATGGTGGTTAGCATCAATGCTTCACAGCTCCAGGGTCCCAGGTTCGATTCCCGGCTGGGTCACTGTCTGTGTGGAGTCTGCACGTCCTCCCCGTGTGTGCGTGGGTTTCCTCCGGGTGCTCCGGTTTCCTCCCACAGTCCAAAGATGTGCGGGTTAGGTGGATTGGCCATGCTAAATTGCCCGTAGTGTAAGGTTAATGGGGGGATTGTTGGGTTACAGGTATGTGGGTTTGAGTAGGGTGATCATTGTTCGGCACAACATTGAGGGCCGAAGGGCCTGTTCTGTGCTGTACTGTTCTATGTTCTATGTTCTAAGATACTTCAGGATTGCAGGTCGCCAAGTGCTCGCGCCTCAGCACCGAGTTTATTGGGCTGGATTTTTGTGGTGTCGGACCAACTGCGAAGGCCTTTGAAAATGGCAGGCAGGGCTCAATTCTGCCATTCCCACCCCATTCCCATCGTTGGCAATTTTCACCAGCATGGTATAAGAGTGCGGGTATTGACCTGCACCCTGAATTCCTGACCTAGCCGGTCCCATTGTGGGATAGGCAGCTCACAACTGCGCTGAAATATTTGTGGAATCAGGCCAGATTCTCATGGATATCTATCTGGCTCACAGTCCCACCTGAGGATTCATCAAACATTGTCCAAATTAACAAACCTTTCAAAAAGTATGTTTAAAAGGTCGTGCCCATGCCATCTCTATGTCCCCCATTTGTTTTCCATGCCTCTTTTTAATTTCAATCATCTTTATTGTCACGAGTAGGCTTACATTAACACTGCAATGAAGTTACTGTGAAAAGCCCCTCATCACCACATTCCGGCGCCTGTTCGGGTACACAGAGGAAGAATTCAGAATGTTCAATTCACCTAAGAAGCACGTCTTTCAGGACTTGTGGGAGGAAACCGGAGCGCCCAGAGGAAACCCACACAGACCATAAGACCATAAGACATAAGAGCAGAATTAGGCTACTCGGCCCATCGAGTCTGCTCCGCCATGGCTGATATTTTTCTCATCCCATTCATAAGAACATAAGAACTAGGAGCAGGAGTAGGCCATCTGGGCCCTCGGGCCTGCTCCGCCATTCAATGAGATCATGGCTGATCTTTTGTGGACTCAGCTCCATTTTCTGGCCTGAACACCATAACCCTTAATCCCTTTATTCTTCAAAAAACTATCAATCTTTATCTTAAAAACATTTAATGAAGGAGCCTCAACTGCTTCACTGGGCAAGGAATTCCATAGATTCACAACCCTTTGAGGAAAAAGTTCCTCCTCAACTCAGTCCTAAATCTACTTCCCCTTATTTTGAGGCTATGCCCCCTAGTTCTGCTTTCACCCGACAGTGGAAACAACCTGCCCGCATCTATCCTATCCATTCCCTTCATAATTTTATATGTTTCTATAAGGTCCCCTCTCGTCCTTCTAAATTCCAACAAGTACAGTCCCAGTCTACTCCATTCTCCTGCATTCTCCCTATAACCCCTGATCCCCTTATTAATCAAGAACCTATCTATCTCTGTCTTAAAGACACAGGGAAAACATGCAGACTCCACACAGACAGTGACCCAAGCTGGGAATTGAACCTGGGACCCTGGCGCTGTGAAGCAACACTGTGCTACTATGCTGCCCCTGTATCTTCCAAGCCCAATCACCCAGTATGCATATAGGACCAATGAGTCATATAATAATGGCAAGTCTGAGGTGAGGGGTTGTGAGAGGTGACGGTTAGAGGGCCAAAGCTCCAGCGAATTCAGGCAGGCCTTCTAAGACGTCCAGCTCAGCACTGTGCGCTCCCCGTTGCCACATATGAACTGCTTCCAGGGTCAGCAGTCTTATCCGATCCCACTCCTACCTCCCCAAAGTGAAAATAGTGTGTACGGGACCATTTTACCGAGACGGGTCTGCTGACTCAGTAAAAATTTCCCAACTCGGGTTTCCTGCCTCGATGGTGAAAATCTGGTACATTAAGTTCAAGGGAAAAAGTAAAATAAAATAGATCCATTCTATGCACTAATTGACACTTCCAGAAAGTCACTTTTGACTTGAAAGCATTTTGGAATAATGAGAAGCAGCCTGGCATGTACCTGTCAGGGAAGCCCAAGAATCTGGGATATCTAATGAATTAGCCAAGTTTATTTCAAAGGTTAGATTGAAACCAGAGAACACTTCAAATTCTCAAAATAAATTGACAATTGCCTTCCTATTAAGCTGCCAAAAACCCTATTGTTACTTTGGAAATTGTACCTTCTAAATTGTAAGGTATTTAGTCCAGGCTAATCTATGAATATGTACATGTTATGGTAATCTCCCATGATATTGCTCATAGTCAGTCAGAAGATATGATATTTTATACATAGAAACATACATAGAAAATAGAAGCAGGAGGAGGCCATTCGGCCCTTTGAGCCTGCTCTGCTATTCATTATAACCATGGCTGATCATCAAGTTCAATACCCTGATCCTGCCTTCCCCCCATGTCCCTTGATCCCTTTAACCCCAAGAGCTATATCTAACAGCTTCTTGAAATTACACAATGCTTTGGCCTCAACTACTTTCTGTGGTGGTGAATTCCACAGATTCACCACGCTCTGAAATTTCTCCTCACCTCAGTCCTGAAAGGTTTACCTCTTATCCTCAATCTATGACCCCTTGTTCTGGACCACCCCACCATCAGGAACATTCTTTCTGAATCTACCCTGTCTAATCCTGTCAGAATTATTTAAATTTCTATGAGATCCCCTCTTACTCTACTGAACACCAATGAATATAGTCCAAACCCACTTAATCTCTCCTCATATGACAGTCCCACCATCCCAGGAATCAGCCTGGTAAACCGTGGCTGAGCACCCTCCATAGCAAGAACATCCTTCCCCAGATAAGGACACCAAAACTGCATACAATTCTCCAGATGTGGCCTCACCAGTGTTCGATACAATTGCAGTGAAAGAACTTTGTACCCCGAATGCACCAGTATGATTCTGATGCTAAAGTGAAGTTCTGTGCCTTTAAGGCTGCCTCGTGTAATTAATGTTACATAAACATGGGGTGAATTGATTTAAAGGTTAATTGCTATTCAGGCTGAAGATCAAAATCCTGGCATTGATTGTTAAAAAGCCTGCAAACATTTTGCCTTTAGTATTCACTGTTCCTGAAGAGGTTAATGGACAGTCCAAATGATTGCTGTTGTTTCATTTTTGCTTTTTTTTAGCGGGACATTGCAATTTGTATTAGATGATGTGTGACGCTTGTAATATGATGGACTGAAATTGTGTATATTTTTTATATTACATATTTACAACACTTGAACAATCTTTCATGAAGTGTGTATATCCAGTAATTGATACCCTTCCTGTAACTGTCAATAAAACAATATTGTAAGGTGTATTTTTATTTTATATTCTGGGAGAGAGCAAAGGAGTTTTATTCACTTCAATCTTTTCTTTTCACCTTCCAACATTACTCCCCACACCAGTACCATCCTGAGGCTTTGCATTCCTGATTTAGAAACATAGAATCATAGAATTTACTCTGCAGAAGGAGCCCATTCGGCCCATCGAGTCTGCACCGGCCCTTGGAAAAAGCAATTTACTTAAGCCCTCCACCCGATCCCCGTAATCCAACCTAATCTTTTTGGACACTTAGGGGCAATTTTAGCATGGCCAATCCACCTAAACTACACATCTTAGTGGGAGGAAACCAGAGTACCCGGTAGAAACCCACGCAGACAAGGGGAGAAAGTGCAAACTCCACACAGACAGTCACCCGAGGCCGGAATTGAACCTGGGACCCTGGAGGTCTGAGGCAGCAGTGCTAACCACTGTGACACCATGCCGCCCCTTTTTCTCCAACTGTATGTTACTGGCCCCAACAACCCATCCCTATTCTGTGCCCTTAATGCTTCTCCCCACTGTCATTTTGCCACTTCCCTCCACTTCAACGATGCTTGTATCCCAATCCTCCTGTGATCCTTCCAACTTCCTTGAATGCTCATGCTATTCCCAGTTGATAGAATCATAGAATCCCTACAGTGCAGAAGGAGGCCTTCGAAAGAACACTCTATCCATGTTCACTCCCCCCGTCCACCCCTTCCTAACCCTGTAATCCCATAACCTAACCTGCACATCCGTGGACATGAAGGGGCAATTTAGCATGGCCAATCCACCTAACCCGCATATCGTTGGACTGCTCCTTTTTACCAAATGTTGTCACCCCACTATGCTTTCCGCAATTCCTCTAAATTCATCTAAACATATATTGTACCACCTTGAAAAATACCGGAAAAACCAAGCTTCTTTGAAAGCAGGACTAATCCAAGATGATATGGTGGGGAGGGGATTTCGAGGTATACGCTTATTTTGATCGCAGTTGGAATGAAGGCCCGACCAGTGGGCTAAAAGTTGGCCAAACCAACTGTAAGCCTTTCACTTTCAATCTCTTTTATCCAGTGGGTGTAACTCAACAACATTAATGTCAGCTGGATCCTTAGCCAGCAATGACACCATTCAATCAAATGAGAAGCCGAATTCACCCAAGAACTTGAGATGAAAATGAGCAGCGACATGCGTGCAATAAAACCACTGGCTTGTAGAATGAACATTAACTTGAATTAAGGTGGGCAGCCTCTCATACAAATGGCTCCCTAAATTTATTGCATCTAATGCCCACCTTTGTGAAGCTTTTTGTTTCTTCTCCGAAGACTGTAAACAAATGTAAGTGGACACGTATTATAAAGCTGCTTCACCATGAAATTATCTAACTTGCACCTAAAGTAGAAATAGCATTACCCATTAATCACTTGCAGATTATTTCTCCAGAAACGTGAAACCCTTATCACTCTTTTAAAAATATCAATACAGAGAAAGAACGCCACACGTCACATACAGTTGACATAGACACACACTGTCGGTATGAAATATATATATATTTTTTTTAAATAATTTTTATTCAGATTTTTACAAAATATCAATAGCAGAAAATATTAACAACTGAGAAAACAAAAGAGAGCAAACCCCCCCCCCCCCCCCCCCCCCCCCCCCGGTAAATACAAAAAAGAAGAAATAGATTTACGCCCGTCATAAACAAAGAACACATATACACGTCCCTTCAACCCAACCCACAGAGACGACGACCCCCCCCCCCCCCTCCCCCTCCCCCGTGCTGCTACTGCTGCTGGCCTTTTTCCCTATCGTTCTGCCAGGAAATCTAGGAAAGGTTGCTACCGCCTGAAAAACCCCTCAGGGCAAATTTCACCCTCTCCAATTTGATAAACCCCACCATATCACTGATCATGGCCTCCACGCTTGGGGGCCTCGCATCCTTCCACTGAAGAAGAATCCTCCGCCGGGCTACTAGGGACGCAAAGACCAGGATGCCGGCCTCTTTCGCCTCCTGCACTCCCGGCTCCTCTGCAACGCCGAATATTGCGAGTCCCCAGCCTGGATTAACCCTGGATCCTACCACCCTCGACACCGTGCTTGCTTCCCCCTTCAAAAATTCCCCCAGCGCTGGGCATGCCCAGAACATATGGGCATGGTTCGCTGGGCTCCCCGAGCACCTAGTACACCTGTCCTCGCTCCCAAAGAACCTACTCATCCTCGTCCCGGTCATATGAGCCCTATGTAGCACCTTGAACTGTATGAGGCTAAGCCTCGCACAAGAAGAGAAGGAGTTTACTCTTTCCGGAGTATCCACCCACGTCCCCTCCTCAATCTCCTCACACAGCTCCTCTTCCCATTTACCCTTCAGCTCCTCCACCGAGGCCTCGTCTACCTCCTGCATCACTTGGTACATGTCCAAAATCTTCCCCTCTCCAACCCACACCCCCGAGAGCACCCTGTCCTGGACCCCACGCGGGGGCAACAGAGGGAATTCCGCCACCTGCCGTCTGGCAAACGCCCTTACCTGCATGTTCCTAAAGATGTTCCCCGGGGGGAGCCCGAACTTCCCCTCTAACTCACCCAGGCTCGCAAATTTCCCGTCTACAAACGGGTCCCTCAACCTCCTAACACCTGCCCTGTGCCAACTCAGGAACCCACCATCCATTCTCCCTGGAACGTCGGTATGAAATATATCTTTCCCAACAGTATAAAACTGGAATAGTACAGGAGTAAATAATAATGGATAACAGAAAACTGGAAGTATTCACTCCCTTCACTCATCTGGATCATGCTTTCAATGTTCCAACACCTTATTCAAAAAGATTCATAGAATTTACAGTGCAGAAGGAGGCCATTCGGCCCATTGAGTCTGCACCGGCTCATAGAATACAGAACATACAGTGCAGAAGGAGGCCATTGGGCCCATCGAGTCTGCACCGACCCACTTAAGCCCTCACTTCCACCCTATCCCCATAATCCAGTAACCCCACATAAACCTTTTGACACTAAGGGGTAATTTAGCAAGGCCAATCCACCTTTCCTGCACATCTTTGGACTGTGGGAGGAAACCGGAGCATCCGGAGGAAACCCACACAGACACGGGGAGAACGTAAAAACTCCGCACAGAGTCACTGTAGAAAACAACTATTTTCAAATACACCTGATAGGTAAAAGATGGCTATTTAGCTTAAAATATTAAGCCTCAGTTTTAAATACCCATTTTAAATTCACTCATAACCTCAGGTCATCTCAAAACATATACGGTAGCTTCAATAGGGACACAAAACTGAATGATACAGCATAATTCACTTTTACTGAGCTCCATTGTTCTAGCAAATACATTTGCAAGACAGTGTGACATTAAAACACAAGCTGTACCAGATATCAATCCATGGACATGGCAGGCACCATAGCAACATTAAGGTGCTATTGTCTACAATGTGGCTAACAGCTAAGTCAGCAGAAGTCCAGGTTAAACTGGTCGCGATAACAGCACAGAATTGCATTCCATAACATGCACAAGTATTCAGACATGAAACATTTAAAGCTAATGTTGCACATTAAAGATTGACAGCTAACCGTCAAATCAAACTCATTTGATTCTAACCCAAACCAATTTGGATGACTTAGAGGTGTAAATAGATGGCTAAATACTGATATGATTTCTATAACCGTGAAGGTCCGTATGGCCATCTTTATCCGGATCATTCTACACTTTGATCTAAACTATTTGCAATCTCTATTTTTCACTTTTTCACTCTAACTCTTAAAGTAAATGCAAGCTATTGTGCTGTAAGCAAGAAACCATTTTGTATTATTTTAAAAGTTAAATTGTGTGCAAGTTGCTTCTCTTTAATTCCTTTTTCGCCAGCCGGAATTATTAGAGAATAAGACTTAAGTGATTCTCAATTGTAATCAAATAGAGGCAATAAACGATTCTTGTTTGCATCCGAGAAGTTTTAACTCAAATTTCTACTGGCTTTTTGTGTCGCAAGTTCCTCACTAATTCTGCATGTGGATATCTTACAGTCACCCAAGGCCGGAATTGAACCCGGGTCCCTGGAGCTGTGAGGCAGCAGTGCTAACCACTGTGCCACCGTGCCACCACAGTGAAAATGGCAGACAATCCAACCATTATTCCATCCAATGTTCATAATTCCTCACCGGGCTTGCTGGCTGGGAGTCCAGAGGAGATCCATTTTCCCGAATGTAGAAGAATAATGATCAAGTCCTAACTAATAATGGAATCTGGGTGCATTCTGCGCAGTGTGGCTATGTGATCCACGTGGTGGTGCCTCTTACTCGGTCATTATTGCAGCTTAACCAGGAAGATGATTTCATGGCTGGAATCTAATAATCAGCCCAGAAGGTAAGAGTTAAACTGTTTGTACTTCACGCTGAGTCCTCCATATAAAGTACTGCCTTGCAATCACCACAGCTATCCATAACTCTCCTTTTTAATATGAACCAACCCTAGGCTATCACTCAATAAACTTATTGCAATTAAAATACAATCTTTAATCTTTTCGCGAGTGTGATATGGTGTCAACTGTCTTTGCTGTAGCCCAAAATTCCCTTTCAGCTGAATAAAACTGCAATGAACACACTGGTTATATACAGGATAAAAGACGATGTAATGTGAGTGGTAATAATGTCAACTGAGGTTTGGATGATGGTTATGAACTGTGAGGTAGCTCCCTCAATTCATACAATCATCAAAGTTTTTTATTAACACCTCTATAGTGAGGTTCCTATTATTTCTTTTACTGTCAGCACGGGAAAAGGAGAAATGTAGGAACTGAGGTGCTTGCGAGAGTGTAGCAGGCAGAGGTGATCAATGATTTCTGAAGGAAATTGGTGAGCACCTGAGGGAAACAAATGTGTCGGGCCGTGGGGAGAATGGGGCAAACCGGATTGCTCTGCAGAAAGCAGGCATGACACGATGGGCTAAATGGCCTCCTTGGGTGCCATAATCACTCTCTCGTCCAAGTATGTTTGTGGGATGAAGGAGTGTTTCCTAGAAAATCTAAATGTACTTCCAAGTCCCTCCCTGGGGTCTCCTCCAACCCTCTAAACACAGCGAAAAGAGGTTTTGCAAGTGAATTCTTTTCTTATGGGGCGAGGCATGCCCTCCCCTCGAAGCAAGTTTTCCCTGAAATAAACGTGGGCCAGTCAATCCTGTTTTTTTAAAGCCCACCTTTAAATTAATGTTTGAAAGCACTGGGATAAGCTGATGGGAAGCACACATATCGCTGGAGGGAAAATGAGGGAATTGGGTAAGGAAAGAGCCGCAAACGAGAGAGGCAGGGGAAGGAGGCAATCAGTGGACTAAACACAAGGTGGAGGACAGAAATAGATTAAATTAAGACAACTGATTACTGAAATTAGATAGAAGCAGAGGGCCTGGTGGGAGACACAATGCGTACATGAAAAACCACACGTTCCCTACAGAAACGTGAACACAAATTTAAGATATTGAGAGTGGAGAAAGGTATATCAGAAAAGTACGTGGAGTGAGAGAGGGCTGCTTTTGATGGAAGAACCGTGGAAATTTCAGAAAAGATATGTTAATACTTCCTTTTTAACCCCTAGGTTCCTGTGACGCTTTTGCCAACATTATTGGGGGTGAGGGGAGAACACCCTTAAGAATTTACTCCCACAGATGAGGCAGAGAAAAATGAGCTTTCCTCTTCGTTTTTTTTTGATCAGGGATGGTGGGCATTGCTGCCTCGGCCAGCAATTTTATTGCCCATCCCTAATTGCCCCTGAGATGGTGGTGGTGAGCTGCCTTCTTGAACCGTCGCAGTCCATGTGTTGTAGGTGCACCCACAGTGCTGTCCGGGATGGAGTTCCAGGATTATGGCCCCGTGACAGTGAAGGAACGGCGATTTAGTTCCAAGTCAGGATGGCTTTTGGCTTGGAATGGAACGTGCAGGTGGTGGTGTTTCCATACATCCACTGCCCTTGTCCTTTTAGGTGGCAGAGTCTGTGGGTTTTGAAGGTGCTGCTCTGAAGGAGCCTTGGTAAGTTCCTGCAGTGTATCTTATAGATGGTTCTATTTAATCCACTCTGAACATGACCTAGGAGTGCTTAATGTTCAAACGGCAATCCCAGAACTGACATCCCTCACCTCGGAAGCACAGATATTTCGGGGGGAAAAAAATCACTGATCAAAAAGTGACATAGCTGCACTGACCTCCTGACAGTAATCTGTGAGTAAGGTGTCACAATGGAAGTGTTGTACCCACACTGGTACAATGAGTGTCTGAGTCTCACAATCCACAGTTGGCAGAACGTTCGACTTTACTGAGTTCGATTGGCGTGGCGCCCAAAGTCATGCCAAGCAGAAAAGAGCTTCAACACGAAGAAAGGTGGGAGGACACTTCACACAGAGCATAATCTCCCCAGTAACCAGCTCAAGAACAATGTTGACAAGTCAACAGGTCATCCATTGGTCAGGTCAGTCAGAAGCTATTGTGTTACTTGGGAGGAATAAACAGTGCAAGGAAAATAAGTCAACTCAACTCGTCGCAAATCAGGCTTTAGAAAAGCACCGTACTTAGCGATGCACAAATTCTCGTCCCAGGACTTGGAGCAGTTCCAGAGGTGCTCTGTAAAATGCAAAGAAATGATGTGCCTTAATCATATCTTTTGCCAAGTTTTAATGTTTATTCTGAAAATTAATCTGGGTTGGCTCAGCATAATTACTGGGGCAATTTCTCACATGTGATGCAATTAGCTCCTGATCAAAAATTGACTACTCTGATCGCAATCTTTTCACTAAGTCGATTAAGCTGGGGCTGTTCTGATCTTCACATCAGACGGTTGAGGACATGTGCTCTCTTTTCCCTTTGGGAAATGCCAGCCATTACAAATACCAAAATCTCATCTCCCTGTCAGGCAGGCCAGTGAATACTCCGAGGTACATAATGTGATGTGGGCAGAGCGGTTCCCCTAAGGACATGTTGGCACAGTGGTTAGCACTGCTGCCTCACAGCGACAGGGACCCCAGCTTCAATTCTGGCCTTGGGTCACTGTCTGCATGGAGTTTGCATGTTCTCCCCGTGTCTGCGTGGATTTCCTCCGGTTGCTCTGCTTTCCTCCCACAGCGAGTTAGGTAATAATAATAATCGCTTATTGTCACAAGTAGGCTTCAATGAAGTTATTGTGAAAAACCCCGAGTCGGTGCTGCGCTGGGTCAGAGGGGCTGATTCCCAGTGGATCAGAATGGAGGAGGGTTTGTGCAGGGGGTCGGGACTGAAAGCACTAGCAACAGTGCCGCTCCCGATAGCTCCGGGGAAATACTCAGGGAGTATGGTAATAATAGCTGCATTGAAAATCTGGAGGCAGTTTCGCCAACACTTCGAGTTGGGGCAGGATCAAGGGAAATGCCGATTCGGGGGAACCACAGATTTGAGCCAGGGAAGTGTGATGGAAGTTTTCGGAAATGGGAAGAGAAGGGGATTAAGACGCTAAAAGACTTGTTTCTTAGGGGTCGGTTTGCAGGACTGAGGGAGCTGGAAGCGAAGTATGGCTGGAGCAGGGTGAAATGTTTAGATACATGCAGGTTCAAGATTTTGCCAGGAAGGAGATACAGAGCTTCCCGGAGGAACCGGCCTCCACATTGCTGGAGGAGGTGCTGACGACAAGGGGACTGGAGAAGGGGGTAGTGACAGCGGTGTACGGAGCTATTTTGGAAAAGGATAAGGCACCACTGGAAGGGATCAAAGCAAAGTGGGAGGAATAGTTGGGAGCGGTTATAGAGGAGGGCGTCTGGTGTAAGGTGCTCCGGAGAGTGAATGTCTCCACCTCATGTGGGAGGTTGGGGCTGATACAGCTGAAGGTGGTGTACGGAGCACACCTCACGAGGGCGAGGATGAGCTTATTCTTTGAAGGAGTAGAAGATGTGTGTGAGCGTTGTTTGGGGGGGGGGGGGGAATCACGTTCATATGCTTTGGTCCTGTCCAAAGCTAGAGGATTACTGGAAGGAAGTTTTCAGGGTAATTTCCAAGATGGGGCACGTGAAACTGGACCCGGGACCCCGGGAGGCCATTTTCGAGATATCGGACCAGCCGGGGTTGGAAACGGGTGCGGAGGCAGATATCGTAGCCTTCGCCTCGTTGATCGTCTGAAGGCGGATCCTGCTGGGATGGATAGCAGCCTCTCCACCCTGTGCCCTGGCGTGGCGAGGGGACCTGTTGGAATACTTGACCCGTGAGAAGGTTAAGTTTGAACTGAGGGGAAGGACGGAGGGGTTCTACAAGTCATGGGCATTATTCATGATGCACTTTCAAGAACTGGATAACATCGAACATTAGTTGGGGTGGGGGATGGGTGGGAGGGTTGGTGGGAAGATGGGATCTTTGTTATTGTTATGGGGATTGACATATGTGTTGCTGATTATTGTTTATTGTTGGTTGGTGTAAATTCTGGAGAAAATGTGAAAAAGGACAATAAAAATATTTTGAAAAAAAAGCCCTGAGTCGCCACATTCCGGCGCCTGTTCAGGGAGGCCGGTACGGGAATTGGACCTGCGCTGCTGGCTGTGGTGGTATGATTAGCATAGCTGCCTGCCATTGGTGCAGAACACTGGCTTACCATTGGCCCTGGTCGGTCATGTGCCTCTCGACCGGTTGGTTGAGACCAGTCATGTGACGGCTCCCCGATTGGTCGAGAGGCTGAGTTAACCCCACCTCCAGGGCGGGGTATAAATACCCAGTACTCCCGGTGGTCGTCCTTATACTGTAATCGACCGCAGGGCTAACATCTAGCTAATTAAAGCCATACTTTTGTCCAGCAACTCGTTTCGCTTTCAATTGATGGTACATCACTGGCCTTGTTCGGAATTACAAGCCAGCTGTTTAGACCACTATGCTAAACCAGCCAAAATTGGCCCTGAGTGCCCAGGGTCGTGCAGGTTGGGGTGGGGGAGTAGGCCGAGGTAGGGCGCTTTTTTCTGAGGGGCTGTGCAGACTCAATGAGCAGAATGGTCTTCTTCTGTACTGTAGGGATCCACTGGACGCCATCCAGATATTTTGTTTCTCCCACAAGAAATTCAGTCACTCTTCCCTGGTGGTCTAGTGTTTAGGATTTGGCGCTTTCACCGCCGTGGCCTGGGTTCGATTCCCGGTCAGGGAATGATGAGAAATTCAGTCACTCCCTGGTTAAATATGTTCAAAGTAAACAAAAAGGAGGAATTCTCAGAAAATGGCTGCAGAACCGAGAGGTTTGTGAGGTGAAATTAATTTTGGAAGCTGAAGCACCCCGAATGGCTTTGGTAATTAAGGTCTATAGCTGGTAATTGAATCTCTAAAAGCGGCACTGACTAATGAAGGTACTGCCGGCTTTAAACATCAACAGCTTCTTTACTCTGGGCAAGATTTCCAGCTGTGTGGCACGCAGCGAGACTGTACTGCCTCCCCAAATCTGAAGTTAGAATTCTCTGTCGCTCCCGCTCGGCCTCCTGAGTTTAGATAGATTTGTTTGTCAGTTGTCGGAGTGACTAATTCTGGGTTCGGTTGATGGCGATAATGTTTTGTGAAGTTGGGGTGGAAAGCCCGCTTCAGAGATGAGCAGAGTACCTTTCCACAGCACTATCCTGCCAAAAGGCTATTTAATATACGTTTGATTATTCATTTAATTGCGGGTCGGGTCAGAGTCCTGACTTTATTTCAGAATTTTTTCTGTCAAGCTCATTATTAATTTAAAAGTGTGACACACGGCAATCACTTGTTAATTAAACCTATTTACATTAATAGTTTGGGGGGGGTTGGAGAATAACTGAAACTGATGTTTCTCATGAGGCTGCATTATAAAGACTAACTAGGCTTTTGCAAATTTCAACAGGCTGGTAGAGAGTCACGGGGCAATTATCAAAGATTATTCTAGTCCTGTTGTGCCTTCAATGATGTGTGACGTTCAGTGAAATGAAATGAAATGAAAATCGCTTATTGTCACAAATAGGCTTCAAATGAAGTTACTGTGAAAAGCCCCTTGTCGCCATATTCCGGCGCCTGTTCGGGGAGGCTGGTACGGGAAATGAACCGTGCTGCTGGCCTGCCTTGGTCTGCTTTCAAAGCCAGCGATTTAGCCCTGTGCCAAACCAGTGCGAGACTAAAGGTAACACACACGTTGAAGTGTGCTCTGATTCTGATTTTCCAGTGCACTGCTGGTGTGTAATCACTAAAGCTAATATTAAAACAGAAACACCATCTGCAATAATCAGTCGGTGGATTAAATAGTGATTGGCTTCTCTGGCAGGGCAGGCCGAGCGAAGGGAGCAAAAGAATAATGGAAGACCAGGAGAGCAATGATCTGCTCCCATGGATATTTGATGGCAGTTCTTTAACCATTTCAACAGCACATTGTCGCCTGAGGAAGGCTCGTGAGACTGGGATTTCAATTGGTGTGAGCAAACATGGTTCATGCGGAGAGTTCAACCCCAGGTCCCAATCCCCTCTTCCTGCGGTGGAATCATTTTGCCACTTGCACTGTTTTATTGCTGCATCCGCAATGTGTTTGTCACTGCAGGGGACCTTTGAATTTCAGAGCAGTATTAACAGCTTGCGCCCGCTGGACTTGTATGGCTCAAAATCATAGCATCTCCCTACTCACCTCCCAAACACTCACCAATTACTCATTGACTGGATCCATTAAAGTGTGACTATATGCTGCTAGATTTAGTTATGAAGAGAGATTGGATAGATCGGGGTTGTTTTCCTTGGAGCAGAGGAGACCAAGGGGAGGACATAGAATCCATAAGAATCCCTATAGTGCAGAAAGAGACCATTTGGCCCATCAAGTGTGCACCAAACCTCTGAAAGAGCACCTTAGCTAGGCCCACTCCTGCGTCCTATCCCAACAACCCCACCTAACCTCACATCTTTGGACATTAAGGGGCAATTTAGCATGGCCAATCAACCTTATCTGCACATTTCTGGACTGTGGGAGAATCCAGAGGAAACCCACGCGGACACGGGAAGAACGTGCAAACTCCACACAGACAGTCACCCAAGACTGGAATTGAACCGGGTCCCTGGTGCTGTGAGGCAGCGTTGCTAACCACTGTGCAACCATACCACCCACATGATTGATAGGTATAAAATTATGAGGGGCATAGACAGAGTAAACAGGAAGAAACCTTTCTCCTTAGAGGGTCAATGACCAGCGGGCGCACATTTAAGGTAAGGGGCAGGAGGTTTAGAGGGGATGTGAGGAAACCCTTTTCATCCAGAGGGTGGTGGGAGTCTAGTACTCACTACCTGAAAGCGTGGTGGAGGGAGAGACCCTTATAACATTTAGGAAGTATTTAGATGTGCACTTGCGATGTCAAGGCATACAAGATTATGGAAAGTGCTGGAAAATTAGATTATAGTTACGTGGTTGTTTTTGACCAGCGCAGATGTGATGGGCCGAAGGGCCTTTTTGCTGTAGACCTCTATGAATATATGACTATGCAGCATAGTCACACTTTAAAAGGCATGTCACACTTCCTTCTATTGGAATATTGTGACCATTAAAAGTATATATTATACTGAATTAGCAGTGAGCAGCCACAAATCCTCTGACTGGATTTTGTTCCAGACTGAAGCCTCTGCCTCAAGTATTGTATTGTATACTGTTTTTGTTTTCAGCAGTAGAATTCCAGTTAAAATATACACTGGGTGTGGGGTGGGGGAGTGAATGATGGTAGGGAGTACAGGAGAGGAGAGTGAGCGGTTGTCGGAGGGGAGGAGGAGAGAGTGGTGGTAGGGGCATGGGGGAGGCGAGTATTGGTAGGGTGCTTGGGGGAGGGGAGAGAGTGGTGGTAGGGGCATGGGGGAGGGGAGTATCGGTAGGGGGCTTGGGGGAGGGGAGAGAATGGTGGTAGGGGCATGGGGGAGGTGAGTATTGGTAGGGGGCTTGGGGGAGGGGAGAGAATGGTGGTAGGGGCATGGGGGAGGCGAGTATTGGTTGGGGGCTTGGGGGAGGGGAGAGAGTGGTGGTAGGGGCATGGGGGAGGCGAGTATTGGTAGGGGGCTTGGGGGAGGGGAGAGAGTGGTGGTAGAGCGTGTGGGGCAGAGAGTGCTGGTAGGGGATATGATGGAAGGGACAGAGCGGTGGTAGGTAGCGCAGAGGGGGGTGGGGAGAGAGTGGGGTGGTAGGGAGCACAGGAGAAAGAGAGTGGTGATAGGGGATGCGGGAGAGGGGGAGAGTGGTGGTTGGTAAGAGAGGGGAGTGGTGCTAGGGGAAGGGAGAGGGAGAAAGAGTGATGGCAAGGGGAGGGAGGAGTGGTGGTATAAGGGAGGGAGGAGTGGTGGGGATGGGCGTGGTGGTAGGAGGCAGGGGAAGAGAGCAAGAGAGTGGTGGTAAGGGGCATGGGGAGAGAGAGAGATTATGGTGAGAATGGTGGTGGGGATATAGCGAGATTCTCTCTTGGCAATGGTCGTTAATGGCACATGTTTGACACAAACGTTACTTGCCATTTATCAACCCAAGCCTGAATGATGTCCAGGTCACGATGTATAGGTATGCTTCAGTATCTGACAAGTGGCAAATGGTGCTGAACATTGTGTAATCATCAGCAAACATGGAAACATGGTGGGGGGGGGGGGGGGGGTGCGCGGTGAAGGGGTATCATTTATTGAGCAGCTGAAGATGATCGGACCTAGGAGACTACCCTGAGGAATTGCAGCAAATTGCCGGACTGAGATGCAGATTTCCAACAACTCTCCCTTTTTGCTGGGTATCACTCCACCTACATTGATGTCTGTTTTGCGACGGTTCCTTGATTGCCACACTCGGTCAAATGCCAACCTGATGCCAAGGGCAGTTACTCCCACCTCACCTCTTCAGTTCAACTCTTTTGTCCAAGTTTGAACCCAAGGCAGTAACGAGGTCAAGAGCTGAGTGACCCTGATGGAACCCAACTGAATATCAGCGAGCAGGTTATTGCTGAGTAAGTGCCATCTGATAGCACTGTTGACAACACTTTCCATCACTTCACTGATAATCAAGAGTAAACTGCTGGGGCAATAATTGGCCAGGTTAGATTTGCCATGCTCTTTTGTTGACAAGACATACCTGATCAATTTTCCACATTGTCGAGCAGATGCCAATGTTTTACTGGAACAGCTTGGTTAGGGGGTGAGGCTCGATCAGGAGCACAAGTTTGCAGTACTATTGCTGGAATGCTATCAGGGCCCATGGCCGTTTCTTGATATCATATGAAGTGAATTGAATTGGCTGACAACTGACATTTGTGACACTGGAGACCTCAGGAGGAGACTGAGATGGCCTCGTTGATAGACATTGACAGACCCAGATGCATTCTGTGCTCTTACCACCCTCAGTGCTTCAACATGGATTCATCAGCAGAAAGGCGGTAATCAGAAGGATGTTTCCTTGCCCCTGTTGGACCTGATGCCTTGAGACTTCCTGGGGTCCAGAGTCAATGATGAGGACTCTCAGGGCAACTGCCGGTCGACTGAATACCGTTGTTGCCATCGCTGGTGCGTCCCTCCTGCCAGTGGACAAAAGAGAAAATGCTGGAAAGTCTCAGCAAGTCTGGCAGCATCTGTAGGGAGAGAAAAGAGCTAACGTTTCGAGTCCGATGACTCTTTGTCAAAGCCGACAATTTGACCAGTAATCAAGAGGCCCAGGTTAATGCCGTGGGGTCATGGGTTCAAATGGTGACAATGGTGACCAGCTTTGACAAAGAGTCATCGGACTCGAAACTTTAGCTCTTTTCTCTCCCTACAGATGCTGCCAGACTTGCTGAGATTTTCCAGCATTTTCTCTTTCGTTTCGGATTCCAGCTTCCGCAGTAATTTGCTTTTATCCTCCTGCCAGTGGAACAGGGCATATCCAAGGATGGTGATGGTGGTGTTGGAGACGTTGTCTGTAAGATATGATTTCATGGGTGTAACAATGTCAGGCTGTTGCTTGAACAGTTCTCCCAATTTTGAACAAAGCCCATGTTGTCATTTCTGGTGTCTAGGTCAAGGCAAGGTGGTCTGTCCAATTTAATTTCTTTTAGGCTTCATAGCATTTAAGAGTCAACGATGTTTTACAATCAACATAGTTTCATGGTCCCCATTGCTGACACTCGCTTTTTCATTCCAGACTTTTTATTAACTGAATTCAAATTCCACCATCTGAATTCACCATTTTAACCCGTGACCCCCATGGCATTAACCTGGGCCTCTTGATTGCTGGTCAAATGTCATTACCGCTACACCATTGCATTGCTCTTTTCAGAGCTGTGTTATTTAAATAGAAGGAAGTGTGAATAACACTTCTTTAATGCTTTGAGGTGTGATAGAC
Source organism: Scyliorhinus canicula (assembly GCF_902713615.1). NCBI lineage: Eukaryota > Metazoa > Chordata > Chondrichthyes > Carcharhiniformes > Scyliorhinidae > Scyliorhinus > Scyliorhinus canicula. The sequence goes on from NC_052157.1 coordinate 142,357,063, forward strand.
GTTTGACATTTTAAAAGTGGGCCGCATACTCAATACCAAGACTTACAATTATATAGGTAGCGAAGTGTCCCTCAGTTAAGGAAGGACCTTCGAGGTTTGCAAGTCGTCTCATTTGGGTGCAGGGAAACCATCATTTAAGCAGAGTCTGAGTTCATTGCGTTTTATATTAAGTGGTCTCTAACACAGTCATCTGAAATCAATTCCGAGAATATTGAGAATGAAAGTAACATATTGCAGCATATGCAACTTCCCCTGTGTAACACTCTCCATCATTAAATCCAATACCACAGGAAATGAGAGCAACAACCTTTGTGATATGACAAATACTTCAACAATTCTATACTCTTCTAAGTGCAGTAAGTGCACCGGAAATTACACTAATCATCAGGAAAATTAGCACAGACACCAAGGGTTGTTATAGCTTGACACACATGAGACTGGAGCAGATGGTCTCCATCAACAAGTGACTCTTGTCCGAGGAATCTGCATCTCCTTTCATATTTTTAAGTAGCCACTTTTTAAAATGACTGTGTTCTCCTCTTCAAATGAAACACCCGGTAACAATTTGTTTCTTATCTTGTGACTGGAGTGATTTTGTTTTCTACATTTCTGAAATATTCTCATCTAATCAGGAAAGCATTTCCATTACCATTGTGAGCTCCGCTATTTGCTTCACCATAATGGTGTTAGCCTTGGAAAAAGCAGTTAAACATTCTTCAAACATGTTACAGGTGACTTCGCAAATGGCATCTCTTTCACTTCATTGTCACAACAGCACTTGAGCGTGCCATTCAGCCCATCGAGCCATTACCGGCTCTCTGTCGAGCAATCTCGTCAGCCCCATTTCCCCCTCGAGCTGATGGGTGTTTTTAAATTGTGCCATTGCATTACAAGATGCACCTTTTGTGCATCATGCAAACTATCCAGTAATCCTGGGGGACCATTATTTTACATGAGTTTAAATTTAACTTTAGTAAACAGAATATGCCTCCGTGCAACGATGTTGAACTTTAACACATGCAGTGCCAATACTGTCTGGGACTAGAATATATAGTTGCCCCTCATGCACTCAAGGGCTTAGTAATGTGCCCTTGCAGTGCAAGGGAGTTAAACTGACCTCAAGGATCAAAGTGGACAACATTTATGTCATTTTACACATTCTGTACCAGGTCACAAATGTAGGGGATAGAAGCTAAATCTAATAATAATAATAATCTTTATTGGTGTCACAAGTAGGCTTATTATAACACTGCAATTAAGTTACTGTGAAAAGCTCCTAGTCACCACATTCCAGCGCCTGTTCGGGTACACGGAGGGAGAATTCAGAATGTCCAATTCACCTAACAGCACGTCTTTCGGGACTGCTGGGAGGAAACCGGAGCACCCGGAGGAAACACAGGACCATGGCACTGTGAAGCAACAGTGCTGACCACTGTGCTACCATTCCTGAAAAGAAAGATGTTACCAAAGCTTTTCATCTTGCACTCATCAGGACAAATGTAAGAATGCCAAATTTCAGCAATCACAACAATTTATACTACAGAAGAAAAGGGGTGCTAATTTTTTTATTCTTTCGTGGGATGTGGGCATCACGAGCCAGGCCAACATTGATTACCCTTCAGAAGGTGGTGGTGAGCTGCCTTTTTGAACTCCTGTAGTCCTTGTGGTGCAGGTACACCCACAGTGCTGTTAGGGAGGATTTTTACCCAGTGACAATGAAGGAACGGCAATATAGTTCCAAATCAGGATGGTGTGTGGCTTAGTGGGGAACTTGCATGGGAACACCACCACCTGCATCTGCTGGCCTTGTCCTTCTAGGAGCTAAAGGTTGTGAATTTGGAAGGTGCTGCTTAAGGAGCCTTGGTGAGTTGCTGCAGTGCATCGTGTCGATGGTACACACTGCTGCTACTGTGTGTTGGTGGTGAAGGAAGTGAACATTGAAGCTGGTGGAAGGGGTGCCAATCAAGCGGGCTGCTTTGTCTTGGATGGTGTCGAGCTCCTTAAATGTTGTTGGAGCTGCACTCATCCAGGCAATTGGAGAGTATTCCATCGTACTCCAGACTGTGCCTTTAGATGGTGGACAGGTTTTTGAGAGTCGGGAAGCGCGTCACTCACCACAGAATTCCTAGCCTCTGACTTGCTCTTCTAGCCACTGTATTTATAAGGCTAGTCGGTTCAGTTTCTGGTCAATGGTAACCCCCAGGATGTTGATCGTGGGGGATTCAGTGATGGTAATTCCATTGAATGTCAAGGAGTGATGGATGGATTCTCTCTTGTTGGAGATGGTCATGGCCTGGCACTTGCCTAGCGCAAATGAGGTGGCATGGTGGCACTGTGCATCTGTGCACTGCTGCAACACAGCGTCAGGGAACCAGGTTCAATTCTGGCCTTGATTCCCTTTCTGTGTGAAGTTTGTAAGTTCTCCCGGTGTCTGCGTGGGTTTCCTCTGGGTGCTACGGTTTCCTCCCACAGTCCAAAGATGTATGGGGCAGGTGGATTGACCATACTAAATTTCCCCTTAGTGTCCAGGGATGTACAGGTTAGGTTATGGGGTTGCAGGGATGGGGCAGGTGGAGTGCTCATTTGAAGGGTTGGTGCAGACACAATGGGCCAAATGGCCTCCTTCTGCACTGTAGGGATTCTATGACATGCTACTTGCCACTTATCAATCCAAGCCTGAATAATGTCCAGGTCCTGCAGCATATGGACAGGGACTGCTTCAGGATCTGAGGAATTGCAAATGGTGCTGAACATTGTGCAAATCATCTGCCAATCAGTGTCTAATTGCTAACCAATCAATACTCTTTTCTCCTGTGATAAAGATTGTTGTAATTTGAAATTTGGCATTCTTGCATTCTAGTGATTGGAAGATAAAAAGCTTCAACAGAATGTCTGTCTTCTTGGCAATGTAAAAGCGGCAATATGGTAATCGTGGTGGAGGAACAGAAACTGAGACAAACTTCAAAACTGCTCTTCTTGGATAAATCATGTCACAGAAATATTAGTCAAGCAAGATAAAAATGCAACAACGCTTAAGAAAACCGCAGTCAGGAACCCAGAGGAAAAGGAAAGAATTTACCAGCCTCTGTACACAAGTAGAACATAGAACATAGAACAGTACAGCACAGAACAGGCCCTTCGGCCCTCAATGTTGTGCCGAGCCATGATCACCCTACTCAAACCCACGTATCCACCCTATACCCGTAACCCACTCTTAACCTTACTTTTTCTAGGACACTACGGGCAATTTAGCATGGCCAATCCACCTAACCCAGAGGTTAGCCTTTAACAATTTCAATGACCCAGCCTTCTGGAGTAGAGAATTACACACACTAATAACTATTTCAGCAAGTCCAAACAATAGGTTTGTGGAATAAGTCCACAGAGGCAGAGGTCCCTTCACCAGAATCTCTTTTATTAACAAAACCAACAGCAGTACAACCATGTGCATTCAGCTTGCTGTCTACACTGCGGGTGCAGAGGATCTGACACTCCCTGTTATACACAATGAGAAGTCTTACAACACCAGGTTAAAGTGGCAGAGTCTATTTGAAATCACCATGTTCTTGGCCCTCCTCTTGAAGGTGCTGGGATAAGTTTCCCCAGGTGCTAGCTCCTTACCAGTATGCCACCCTCCTATGAGAGCCGAGCAGAGCTTCTGTGCTGGCAGCGTGTACTATTTATTATGCCATTATTTAATACAATACCTTGGGGTTGATCAGGTTTGAGGAGCCCACATCACATATTTTAGACCTACAGTTCTGCACCTGGAGTGTAGGAGTTCAGCTTTTCTCTTTATGCACAGCTGAGCATTGTGCTCTGGCAAGGCTTCCAACTCTGAAGTGCACCTCCGAGGGATTGAAAGCAGGCTTTCCAAGTGCTTGAAACAGCTGCTTGACATTTTGTGCCAGTTGGGCGAACACTGATTAGTGCATCTTTTCCAGACACATTCTGAAACCAAAGTGTGGCCGGGATTTCTTCAGCTTTAATTTCACATTTCTTTTTCCTGTGTGAAGTGGGATTCTGCTGCCATTTATTGGACAGCCTTTCATACATCGCACTAAGAAGGAGGAGTAAACGGTTCAAGCCCTTCAAACCCACACCGCCATTCAGTAAGGTCATGGCTGATCAGGTTATGGTCCAGACTCCACTTTCCTGTCTGTTCCCCATAACCCTCAACTTGGTCTATCAAAAATCTATCAAACCCAGCCTTTAACAATTTCAATGACCCAGCCTTCTGGAGTAGAGAATTACACACACTAATAACTATTTCAGCAAGTCCAAACAATAGGTTTGTGGAATAAGTCCACAGAGGCAGAGGTCCCTTCACCAGAATTTCTTTTATTAACAAAACCAACAGCAGTACAACCGTGTGCATTCAGCTTGCTGTCTACACTGCGGGTGCAGAGGATCTGACACTCCCTGTTACATACAATGAGAAGGCTTACAACACCAGGTTAAAGTCCAACAGGTTTGTTTTGAATCACTAGCTTTCGGAGTGCAGCTCCATCATCAGGTGAGTGAAGAGGTGGGTTCCACAAACACATATATAGACAAAGTCAATGATGCAAAATTATACTTTATTCACGATTAGTGCGGGCATTTTAGATTAAATAAGAAAATTTATAATGATATTCAAACGTAACAGCCAAAATATTTTCAATATATCTTTCAAACAATCCAGTTCAAGACGCTCTTGTGGGAATTTCAGCCGCCAAGTACCCATATGAAAGTTTGAAAATCAAAGTAATTCACCAGCTCTTAGTTCACTCTTTTTTTGATTGGTCACTGCTTATCCCGGTACCACTTTCCTATCACATTACAGCTATTCCCTTCCACTGTCTGATTTTTGCTTCCAATCAAAGGTTTGTCATTTATTGGGTTGGAAAGGTCAGAAAAGGGCTGTGCAACATTCTCCTGACATTCATTGCAAGTAACTTAATGTTTTCCAATTGGAATGACATGATCAAATTGCCTGTTTATAAGACGTGTGAAAATCTCTTTACAGGGAGTGACAATGCCACCACGGAATAGGTGAAGTGAGGTCTTGCCAATTAACAATAACTTTCAGAAACAGAGAACGTCAGATGAATTGAACCAAACGTGATTCTCTAAGCTTCATTTTGAAGACTTCTTCAAGGAGGGTCACATGCTGGGAGCTATTAAATTATTCGCCCCACACTGCGCTCCCATTCATCGCTTGCTAATTGATGTCCACAGGTAATTTTCCTCGGTGAGCAAAATCAATAGGCAGTCATCTTTAGTTAGTAACATCAGCAAGCAAAAATCAGCCAGAGTTACCCACTTAAAGAAGTCAAAAGGGTTCTTTAAAGTTTGAATGTCAGAGAAAGGACATTGTGAAATAAATATGTATAGGTCTTATTTGACAGTCAGGTAAACCATTTTATTACCAACTATTTTATTACTCATTCATGGGATCTGGGGAAGGTCAGCATTTATTGCCATAGCTAATTTCCCTTGGTGGCGAGCTGGCCTCTTGAGTCAGTGGTGCAGGTTATGTTGCAAAGGAACTTGCATAATGCTGTTAGATAGGCAGTTCCAGCGATGGTGGAGCAGAGATATAATTTCCAAGTTAGGATGGCGTGTGAATTGAAGGGGTACTTGGGAGGCGGTGAAATTTCAACGCACCTGCTGTCCTTGTTCTTCTTGGTGATAGAAAGGAGATGCTGTCAAACAAGCCCGGGCGAATTACTGCAATGCTTCTTGTCAATGGTATCCAGTGTTGCCACATTGTGTCAGCAGCGAAGACTCAGTTTCACTCACAAGTTTTCTGCAAGTGGATAGCACTTTCAGATCAAACCCTGTATTCATCGACACTCCATTTCATTAAATGTGGATTTCTTTCTTGAGTGTTCAATGCTTGTTCCTGTTAATTTGAGTTGCAGTTGTCAGGAAAGCAGAGGTAGTTTTAGATTAATTCTATTTGTATTGTTAAATATTAGAAATAAGGGGCTGGATTCTCCCCTACCCAGCGGAGCGGGGGGTCCCGGTGTGATGGAGTGTTGTAAATCCGCACCTTTAGGGGCTAAGCCAACACCTTGAGGGGCTAGGCCCGCGCCGGCGTGGTTCCCGTCCCGCTGGCTGGCATGGAAGGCCTTTGGCGCCATGCCAGCCGGGGCCGAAGGGACTTCGCCAGCCGGCGGAAGTCCACGCAAGCGCGGGAGCGTCAGCGGCCGCTGATGTCATCCCCACGCATGCGCAGGAGAGGGGGTCACTTCCACGTCGGCCATCGCGTAGCCTATGACCGACGCAGAAGGAAAAGAGTGCCCCCATGGCACAGGCCCGCCCGCGGATCGGTGGGCCCCGATCGTTGGCCAGGCCACTATGGGGGCACCCGCCCGGGACCAGATCACCCCGCGCCCCCCCCCCCCAGGACACCGGAGCCCGCCCACGCCACCAGTCCCGCCGGTAAGGGAGGTGGTTTGATTCACGCCGGCGGGACCGGCATTGCAGCAGCGGGAGTTCAGCCCATCCCGGGCCGGAGAATCGCTGGGGTGGGCCCGCCAACTGGCACAGCGCGATTCCTGCCCCCACCGAATCTCCGGTGCCGGAGACTTCGGGAGACAGCAGGGGCTGGATTCCGACCAGGTGGGGGGGTTGGAGAATCCAGCCCAAGGTATAGATTTAAGTAAGTTTAATGTAGTGTTTCTGTGTAAGAGGAGTAAAACCCTATTTAGATTCATGTCAGACAAAAGTGTTTGTACGTGTGGGGTTTTTGGTCAGTTAAAACTGTGCTTCTATTGGGCTTAGAGAGGTTAATGCATGAAAAGTAAACATGAGGTTGGAGAACTGATGGCTGTTGCTCAGCAACCAGGGGCACCTTTCAGGTAAGAATTTTTTAAAAATGTAATTTTAGCAGAATTCACATTAGTTGGGCTGAGGAAGCGAGAGATGGAACAGCTCTCAGCTCTGCTGGAAGCAGGAAAGCCGCACCATGGAGTCACGTGTTCGAAAGCAAGCTCCAGAGGAAACATAAAGAACTGCTAGTTAAGGAAATTAGCTAAATGAGGAGAAGTTTCCAAGAAATCTGAAGTAAAGGAACAGAGGAAACTGGAATAACAGCAGGGTACTGTTCAGTAAAGCCACAGTTCAGCTGAAAAGAAGTTTGCTCATGAGAGCCCAGAAACATATCTGAAGTTATTTTAAGAGTTTGTGAGATCTTACGACAGCCTATGGAACGGGAGTGAAATAATTGTGGAAATCAGAGGCTGTATCTCGGAGTTTGTGTAAAGTATTTAAAACAAGGGAAACCTGAAAGGAGAGGTGGAAAACCTGGTTCTTGATTCCTTGTTAAAAGCGGAGCGGAGGCTTTGTTTGAAAGAATAGTTAGAAAACCTAAAGTGGATTCTCAATGAAAACAACTGATGGAACGCACTGTTTGAAAGAAGGTTTTAAAGCGCAACTTTTTGGGAGTGGAGTTTTGAAAACACTTGCTCCAATCATATGGTGGGGACGGGATTGCAAGACGAAATCCACGGAAGATCAGTTGAGTGGAATTGGCCATTTGGTTTCAGAGTGGTGTGATATCTTTGAAAATCGTATATATTTGTGAAACTAAGAGGAGAGTAAAGGGGTGCTGTACTATAATTAAACTTTTCATATTCAATCAATGGTTTTTTTCTTGTTGTTAAAAAACTAATTCACGGTCCTGTGACATTGTTCCTCCACGTTTACTGAAAAAAAGAAAATGTTTTGGTCTTTTGAGCTAGAGTTCCATTCTGGGATCTTCCCATCCAGTTACAACATCAACTGGGATCGTAACATAGTAAAGCACTTGTATACTAAGGGACACTTGTGCAGTGCTGTAAAATGGTGACGTTGTTAAAGTGAATGAGCCGAAGAGACACCTTGAGCCACTGCAGTTGAGACAGTGCAAGCACCCCACAGTGTTATTAGGGAGGCAGGTCCAGCGATGATAAAGGCATGGCAATATGTTTCCAGTTGTAAATGTAAAGGCGGTGATGTTACCGTGTATCTGCTATCCTTCTCCTAGGTGATAGAGGTTTGGTAGAATACAATTTGCTGCAGCTTTTCTAGAAATGTATTCTCTCGTGCGGTCCAGGTGTCACTGACAAGGCCAGCGTTTGTCACCCATCCCTAATTGCCCTTGAACTGAGTGGCTCGCTAGGCCTTTTCATGGGCAGCCAAGAGTCATAAAATCCCTACAGTGCAGAAGGAGGCCATTCGGCCATTCGAGTCTGCACGGCCCTTGCTCCAATAGAGCATCCGACCTCGGCCCAATCCCCCGCTCCTATCCCCACGTAACGTTTTGGGCAATTTAGCATGGCCAATTCGTCTAACCTGCACATCTTCGGACAGTGGGATGAAACTGGAGCATCCAGAGGAAACCCACGCAGACTCGGGCAGAAAGTGCAAACTCCAGACAGACAGTCATCCGACGTCGGAATTGAACCCGGGTCCTTGGCGCTGTGAGCTACCATGCCGCCCAAACCACATTGCTTTGGATTTGGAATCACAGGTAAGCCAGACTGGGTAAGGATGGCAGATTTCCTTCCCTAAAAGACATTACTGAACCAGATGGGATTTTCTGACAATTAACACTAGTGTCATGGTCACGATTACTTAATGCAACTAGCTTTCAATTCCAGATTTATTAATTGAATTTAAATTGCATCAGTTGCCGTGGTGGGTTTTGAACTCTTGCCCCCGGAGTATTAGCCAGGGCCGCCCGCCCAGTGACGTTAGCGCTAAGCTACTATCTTCCAAATACCATCTGTTCCACAGCTGAAGCTGAATAGACTTTGTTTTTTTTTTAATGTGCCGAACCTAAAAGACTTGTTTATTCTTCTTTGTGGACACAATCAGATTTGGCTTTGTTGATTAACAATCTCACCTCTGAGTCAAGCTTGTGGATTTGTAATCTAGGCCAAGACTCCAGTGCGATACTGAAGAAGTGTTGCCTTGTCTGTCGGTTGAGACACCCGGGCCTTTTCGGGCATGGAGGGTGAGGGGTATGGAGGGTGAGGGGCATGGTGAGGGGCATGGAGGGTGAGGGGCATGGAAGGTGAGGGGCATGGAGGGTGAAGGACATGGAGGGTGAGGGACATGGAGGATGAGGGGCATGGAGTGTGAGGGACATGGAGGGTGAGGGGCATGGAGGGTGAGGGGCATGGAGTGTGAGGGACATGGAGGGTGAGGGGCATGGAGGGTGAGGGGCATGGAGGGTGAGGGGCATGGAGGGTGAGGAACATGGAAAGTGAGGGGCACGGAGAGTGAGGGGCATGGAGTGTGAGGGGCATGGAGGGTGAGGGGCATGGAGGGTGAGGGGCATGGAGGGTGAGGGGCATAGAGGGTGAGGGACATGGAGGGTGAGGGGCATGGAGTGTGAGGGGCATAGAGGGTGAAGGGCATGGAGAGTGAGGGCATGGAGTGTGAGGGCATGTGGGGTGAGGGGCATGGAGAGTGAGGGGCATGGAGAGTGAGGGGCATGGAGAGTGAGGGCATGGAGTGTGAGGGCATGTAGGGTGAGGGGCATGGAGGGTGAGGGGCATGGGGAGTGAGGGGCATGGAGGGTGAGGGGCATGGAGGGTGAGGCACATGGAGGGTGAGGGGCATGGAGAGTGAGGGGCATGGAGAGTGAGGGGCATGGAGGGCGAGGGGCATGGAGAGTGAGGGGCATGGAGGGTGAGGCACATGGAGAGCGAGGGGCATGGAGTGTGAGGGGCATGGAGTGTGAGGGGCATGGAGTGTGAGGGGCATGGAGAGTGAGGGGCATGGAGTGTGAGGGGCATGGAGTGTGAGGGGCATGGAGGGTGAGGGGCATGGAGTGTGAGGGGCATGGATTGTGAGGGGCATGGAGTGTGAGGGGCATGGAGTGTGAGGGGCATGGAGGGTGAGGGGCATGGAGTGTGAGGGGCATGGATTGTGAGGGGCATGGAGTGTGAGGGGCCTGGTGTGTGAGGGGCATGGAGTGTGAGGGGCATGGAGGGTGGGGGCATGGAGGGTGAGGGGTATGGAGGGTGGGGGCATGGAGGGTGAGGGGTATGGAGGGTGAGGGGCATGGAGTGTGAGGGGCATGGAGGGTGAGGGGCATGGAGGTTGAAGTGGATGGAGAGTGAGGAGAATGGAGGGGTGAGGCACATGGGAGGGTGAGGCACATGGGAGGGCGAGTCACATGGAGGGTGAGACACATGGAGGGTGAGACACATGGGGGGGGTGAGACCATGGAGGGTGGGGACATGGAGGCTGAGATGTGCGGTGTTTTTTTTGCTCTTAAACCTTTTCCTTAATTTTTAATATAGGCCGGAGAATCATTGCTCTCATCTTATCAGAAATATCCTAATGTGCAATATCTGATCTCTGTCGGTGATAATCCAAGGACAGCCTATATCTCACCACTAATTAGCTCTCAACATGGCCTGATAACAGGGCATTCCATCTGATGTCCAATTATCAGCGGTCTAATGACTGCATATGTCAACCCTGACCACTGGTGAGAGTCTGTACACTGCTTTCATCCGATGCTTGATTATTTTATAATGGATTACCCATTGCTAATGATTGCAATCAACTAGGCTCACACATCAACTGGTATTAGCAAAATAGGCTTTTAGTTTGTGCATACCCGCATTTCAGGAATTCTGTGTATACACATCCCACAAAGACATTCATCGATAATTAACTTACAAATGTGAGAAGAGTTTCCTTAGATTATCCCAAAGGCTTTTCGCCTTGTGAGACTGTACAGTTCTGCAATTAAACAATATCTTCCTTTACGCCTTTACTGGAACTGCACGGAAAGCTGTAGATAACAGATTTTCCTCTTTCTCTGCCGGTTTTAATTGGAAAAAAAAGATGTAACTGCATTCAGTTATTTATTTTAAAGCCACAAGGATCATGTCAGATGCTCCAAGAAGGTTAATCCTTCACTCTTTCTTTGGGTCTGTTAGTTTTGAATGTTAAAACGGTTTGACAATGGAAACAGACAGCTAATGTTTTGAGGAATCGTGCATTCAAACAATTGGCAACACTGCAGTCACCTGATCCATTTTACAAAGGGAATCTACAAAAGGAAGAAGCATTTTTCAGACATCAGTGCCAAATGGAAATTCAGTAGCGAGCTTTAAAGTTTATTAATTTTTTGTTCCTTCCTAATTTCCTGTTAGCTCTCCTGAAGGCCTGTATTCATGCTGAGTTTTAGATCAGAGCGCCTGCAGGTTGTGTATTGTTCAATGATGAAACGCAAGCCCGCACATGTCAGGCTATCCATCCATCAAGAGCAGCTCAGCCGAGCCTCATCCTGCAATCAGGAATGGGAAATCTGACTCATTCTCCCTTTTCCAGACCGGGCCAATGATAACACTATACTTCCTGCACTGACTGAGGCTGACATAGGCTGAGAATTAACCCTGAGACCTCCTGGTCCACGTGACTAATGATTACACTGGGAACGCCTTTACCCATAGACTATCAGGCCAGCTCCCCGTTCCCTGAAAGTGAATCAAGCAAAATTCCAGAATATTTATCAAATCTCTCACACATAATACATCAATTGCCTTTGAAGAAATAAACACTTGCATTCCTATAGCCCCTCCCACAACCTCAGGACATCACAGTTTTTTTTTTACAGTCAATTAATTATTTTCAAGGTGGCACAGTGGTTTGCACTGCTGCCTCACAGCACCAGGTACCCAGGTTCAATTCTGGCCTAGGGTGAGTGTCTGTGTGGAGTTTGCTCGTTCTCCCCATGTCTGCGTGGGTTTCCTCCGAGTGTTCCGGTTTCCTCCCACAATCCAAAAGATGTGCAGGTTAGGTGGGTTGGCCACACTAAATTTCACCTTCATGTCCAGGGATGTAACAGGTAGGTCACGGGGCTAGGGTGTGGTGGACGGGGCGTTGGACCTGGGTAGGGTGCTCTTTTGGAGGGTCGGTACAGATTTGATGGGCCACATGACTTCCCTTTGGACTATAACGATTCTATAATTCTATGAAAGTGTATTTACTTAGTCACAATGTTAGGAATGCAGCCAATTTGTACATAGAAGGTCCCACAAACAGCAATACGCCATTAACCATGGGCGGGATTCTCCGATCCCCCCAGCCGGGCCGGAGAATCGCCGGGGGGCGGCATGAATCCCGCCCTGCTGCCAGCTGCCGAATTCTCCGGCGCTGTGTTTTTTGACAGGGGCGGGAATCGCGCCGCGCCGGTCGGGGGCCGTTGGCAGCGCCCCCCCCCCCCCAGCCATTCTCCGCTCCGCGGTGGGCCGAGCGACCGGCAGTTTTCGGTCTGTCCCGCCGGCGTAAATTACCCAAGGTATGTACCGGCGGGAACTGGTTCTGTGGGCAGCCTTCGGAGTCCTCGGGGGGGGGGGGGGGAATCTGGCCCTTGGGCGGGGGGGCCCACAGTGGCCTGGCCCACGATCGGGGCCTACCGATCTGCAGGCGGGTCTGTGCCGTCGGGGCACTCTTTCCCTCTGCGCCAGCCGCTGTAAAGCTCCGCCATGGCCGGCAAGGAGAATAAACCGCCTGCGCATGCGCAGGAATCACGACAGCGGTTCTGGCCCGGTTGACGCGGCGCCAATTACTCCAGCGCCAGCCTAGTCCCCTAAGGTGCGGAGGATTCTGCACCTTCCGGGCAGCCCGACGCCGGAGTGGTTCACGCCACTCTTTGGCGCCGGTACGGCCCGCCAGCCGAATACCGGAGAATCCCGCCCCATATGTATAACTATACCGGGTGGGGGCGAGAGTCACTCTACTCATCTTCAAAATAGTACCATGGAATCTTTTATATCCATCAGAAAGGGCTGACTGGGCTCCGGTGCCACATCTTATCTGATGGACAGCACCTCTCAGTAGGCGGGTGTGAGCCCAGGTTTTGTGCTGGAGTGGGACTTGAACCCACGACTCGCAGGTAAAGGTGTTCCACAGACACTAGATTTCTATGCTCTCATCAGCCGGCTGCTGACGAGACAGGCGTCTATCCTCATTACAGTTACTGACATCTGCAACTTGTTGTTTTGCCACCCTGTGCACAAGAAAAACACAACCAACACCAAGGGAATTGAAAAATTCCCCTGCTTCAAATTGTTAGTTTCCAACAGCCTCAACCGAGGTGAAAGAAGCCAATGTTTTACTGCCTAAGCTGAGGTGGATTGTTTATACTCACAGCACTGACTAAATGGACATGGGCTTGATTTTCCCCATGGGCCTCAGGACCTCAAAGTCAAAGTCAAATGAGGGTCAGAAGACCGGACTGTGAGTGAAAGAGTTACCTGGCAGTGATTTTCCCCAAACTGACCGAGTATTGGCCAGAGGGTGGGGTCATCCTACACCTACATCCAGCAGGCAGGCTCCCAAACCTGGAGGGAGAACAGGAAACCCTCCAGCACTGAAAGGTCAGAAACTTGTTTCTTCAAGTAGGAGAGAGGGCACCTCAAGACGGGGATCCAACTTTGTTAAGTTTTTAATCTAAAAAGTCTCATCAGCAGCCGGGCCACCAGCATGGGAGAGGAGCCCCCCCCCTGCAGAACAAGCCGGAGCTGCAGTCCGGGTCGGGCAGGGAGGGAAGGCCTCAAGCCTGACTGGTGGCCACTGTCGCTAATTCCACACTTCCGCTGTGATGTGCGGGTATGATGCCACCATGTATGGTGATCCGTCATGGCTCCAGATAGAAAAGACTGTCTGGTACAAAACAACAACTTATATTTATATAGGTTCCAGACTAATAGCCAACCGAAGTGCTCTCCCAGTGGCAGACCACTTCCAGGCAGCTTGTTTGCACCCCAGTGCCTTGGGACCTATGCGCCAACTGGAAAATTCCAGTCAGCCTCTGTCCATTGGCCTTCAATTGTTAAATGGTGGCCTGCCATTTGTGGCCAAGTGGCCATGGTGCCTCTGATCCCACCTTGGGGAAAAGTGGCAGGAAGGAGCTGGCAAGTCCAGCTGGTAGCGGCGTGAAAGTTTTACCCAACCACCTCCATGCTTGGCCCTTATTGGACCTTACAAATCAAGGCCACATTTCAATGCAGGTAAATATCTACCTGACATGGGACTTGCAACTCCACAGGATGAAATACAGCTTGGATGACTGGAGAAGCTTTCCATAATCTGCCACTGGCAAGAGACCATTGAAAGAAGATTGAGAAGTGTGCGCTGATAGCCCATTGCACTGTACGGTAAACTAGTGAGCCTTGCTCCAATCCCAGTTGATGTTATAACTGGAGGGGAAGATCCCAGAATGGAACCCTGACTCAAAAGACCGTGAGATTTACTTGTTTTTATAAAATGTGAAGGAACAGGGTCACAGGACCGCTAAGTAGTTTTAACACCAAGAAAAAAACATCTATTAAGCATGAAGAAAATGGATGATGGTGCCATATGCCTCAGGTTGTAGGATTAACATGGATTACAAAGAACATCGTAATCTACAATGGTCTCATTAACACACAAGCCATTTCAAGCACAGGAGAAGATTGTGGGAAAATACACTCTCCATTCTGAACTTCAAGAGAATGTGTGTGGATGTCTCCTCAGAATCCCACCAGAAGAAATGAAATGAAATGAAAATCACTTATTGTCACGAGTAGGCTTCAAATGAAGTTCCTGTGAAAAGCCCCTAGTCGCCACATTCTGGCGCCTGTTCGGGGAGGCTGGTACGGGATTTGAACCGTGCTGCTGGCCTGCCTTGGTCTGCTTTAAAAGCCAGCGATTTAGCCCTGTGCTAAACTAGCCCCTATCCTCTCCACTCCAAAAAACGCACTTCAAAATCATCTCTCATAACCATAGAGTTTACAGTGCAGAAGGAGGCCATTCAGCTCATTGAGTCTGCCCCGGCACCTGGAAAGATTAGCCCTCCCAGCCCACACCTCTACCCTATCCCCGTAACCCAGAAACCGCACCTAACCTTTTTGGACACTAAGGGACAATTTAGCAGGGCCAATCCACCTAACCTCCACATCTTTAGACTGTGGGAGGACACGGGAGCACCAGAAGAAACCCACACAGTTTAGGAAATACTGGATACAAGAAGATCAAGGTCCATCTCATTCACTTTCTGCCACCCTGGTGGTTGCACATCCAACCTGCACTTTCCTCCATCAAAGCTTCTGCAGGCAACACAGTATGAGAGAATTTACCCTTGCCTCTTTGTTCTAAAAACTCGTCGGAATGAATCGGGTGGGTTAGAAATATACTTGGATCAGCTTAAATAAACACTTTTCAGTTATATTAATATTTATTTGTGCCTCTTCAGATTTTAAGTACCTAATTCAACTCAGGGAATATAATTTGTGCTGCACTTTTAAATGCTGAAAATAGTGTGAAGTCTGAGTCAAGCATGATCTGTGAATAAAAAAGTGCAGTGCTGAAAACAGTGAGGCTGGGTGTGGGGGCGGGGGGCATCCTGAATTACAATCTTAATTTTGTGCAAAGTCTGTATTCGAGTCCTTTACAATGAATGCCTATTCTGATCTATGTACTGTCAAGCAGGCCCTTCAAAATGTTTCAATTCTGTTTATCGGCAAATATGCATTTTGGTACAAATATATTCCACAATTTTCAACAGGTTACATTTTTGTGACAGCAATTTTTTTCTTCTACAGGAACACTAATTGCTGGTTATGGCAATGCACAAGGAGGGTCACAAGCAAATGTAGCCTTTAGACGAAACTGGATTCAGGTACCGCGGTAGCCAGTGTGCCCAGGCATCATTCAGTTCCCATTTTGCCGGCATGCATTCTGTCTGCATTTTCTTATGTAGTCATTTGGTTTTATGCTATTAAGAATAGCCAAATAGCAAAACCGTTAATTGGTTATTTCCTGTACGTAAGCCATACTTTTGCTCCATTTTGTGTAGATGAGGATTCTTCATCTGAGGTCATTCATTCTATTCAGTAACAATTTCTAACCTCGTTAACTTTGATTCATCTGTTTCTCCATATTACTAACCTTTTCTAAAGGGAACTACTACCACTGTATGGAAGTAGGTGCAAAATAGAATGGTAAAAACCTTTCTCTCCAATTGCATGCCTTGTGAGCTTCAGAAGGATAGAAATTGTGAATTATTTCAAGCGGTTATTGGATAGTCACATGGAGCACACCAGAATGACAGGGAGTGGGATAGCTTGATCTTGGTTTCGGACAATGAGGCGACTTAATAGAGGTTTATAAGATGATGAGGGGGATAGATAGAGTGGACGTTCAGAGACTATTTCCTCAGGTGGATATAGCTGTTACAAGGGGGCATAACTATAAGATTCAGGGTGGGAGATATAGGAGGGATATCCGAGGTAGGTTCTTTACTCAGAGAGTGGTTCGGGTGTGGAATGGACTGCCTGCTGTGATAGTGGAGTCGGACACTTTAGGAACTTTCAAGCGGTTATTGGATAGGCACATGGAGCACACTAGACTGACAGGGATTGGGTTAGCTTGATCTTGGTTTCGGACAATGCTCGGCACAACATCGAGGGCCGAAGGGCCTGTTCTGTGCTGTACTGTTCTATGTTCTATGTAATGCTCGGCACAACATCGAGGGCCGAAGGGCCTGTTCTGTGCTGTACTGTTCTATGTTCTATGTAATGCTCGGCACAACATCGAGGGCCGAAGGGCCTGTTTTGTGCTGTAATGTTCTATGTTCTATGTAATTTGGGAAGTAGAACTGGTTGGAACATTGCCGCTATTCTGCATTAGAAGAGGAGCTGGCTACACAAACCAAAGGCTCGACTGTGCCGCCTTTGGTGATCAGGTGTAATTACAGCCTCGCAAGTTTACATAGGTAGCTGCTAGTGATCCGAATCAACTTTATTTCCTTGCAGCCAGTTTTTTCAATGCGCAGTTCTTTTAAAATGATTTTGCACAGCCACGCACACAAATATTTATCATGGGATAGGTAGCTACCATTATAAACATGAGCCAAGGAATTTATACAACAGCATTTATATAGCACCTTCAGCAGAGAATGATGTTCCACAGGACAGAAATATCTGTCGATATAAATGGATAAAGGACTATGCGCGATTAGAGATTTGGTCAAGAGGTTATTTTACGAAGGCTCTTGAATGAGAAGTGGAAGAGATGGGGGAATTAGAGCGTTGAAGGCTCGCCCACCAATTGTGCAAATGGAGAATGTAAATCTGCATTAGTTTTGAGTTGTAGGAACACCGATGGGGAGGTGTGAGGCCAAGATTAAGAATTTTAAATTTGAGGCGTTGGGGGACCAGGAACCAATCGATGGAGGTCAGCAAGCACTAGGGTAATGGGTGAGCGGGACCTGATACAGGATGTGACACATGGATCAAAGTTCCCATTCATCCATCACACATATGTCCACTGGCATATTGGTCTGGTTTAGCTCACAAGGCTAAATCGCTGGCTTTTAAAACAGACCAAGCAGGCCAGCAGCACGGTTCGATTCCCGTACCAGCCTCCCCGGACAGGCGCCGAATGTGGCGACTAGGGGCTTTTCACAGTAACTTCATTGAAGCCTACTTGTGACAATAAGCGATTTTCATTTCATTTCATTTTTTTCAATACTCAGTTTAAGAATTCTCATTCTGGTCCTCTCTTTCCTTATTTCTGGAACCTCCTCCACCCTACAACCCGCTAAGATTTCTGTGTTCCTTCAATCCTGGCCTCTTGTGCTTCCCAAAATTTAGCAGTGCACCACTCGCGGACATGCTTTCAGCTACCTTGGCCCGAATCCCCAGAATTCCTTCCCTTTGCCACCCTCGCTCTTTTTCCTCCTTTTGGGGAATTTTCTTCAAACCTAGCATTAACCTTTCCTAACATTGCCTTATTTTGCTCAGAGCCAAATTCTGTTTCTGTGAAGAGCTTTGGGATGTTTACTGTCTTAATGGTAATATATCAATCTAAATGTTGTTCTCTCTTCCCCTTTATCTGACACCTTTGCGTTTCATTTTGTGATACGGATGAGAACAGCAGTATGTGTATCATTATTCACTGCTCTTTTGCTTCTGGAAAGCTGGCCTAAATCCAAGAAGGTGAAAATATATTCACTGGAAATCTGTCAAGGATATTGAGTGAAATGGAGTTAGACAGCCGAGATACAGTCCCTAGTGGGCATGTGTCCACAGCCTAACAGCTGCTGTGAACAATTCACCAACAGCCACCTCACCTGAAGTGCCACAGCATGGGAAATGCAATGATTCTGTTAGTGCCGTTTCCTGCTGCAATGGAGATGAATTGAATGACAGTGAAGAAACTCTGCATTACTAAATGAAAGTGTCACATGTGACCTGTTAGCAGGGATCATAATTACTTCTAAAATCATCGAGCTCAAGGCGCCTGAGCCCACCAAATCCAATATTCAAGGACGAGGTGGTGAACTAGTCTACAAATCATAGAATCCTTACAGTGCAGAAGGAGGCCATTTGGCCCATCAGTTCTGCACCGACCCTCCTGAAGAGTATCCTCCCGAGGGTCAGACACCCACCCTATCCCCTTAACCCAGTAACTCCACCTAACACTTTGGACACAAAGGGGTAATTTCAGCATGGTCAATCCACCTGACCTGCACACCTTTGGACTGTGGGAGGGAACCGGAGCACCTGGAGGAAACCCACGCAGACACGGGGAGAAAGTGCAAACTCCACGCAGACAGTGACCCGGGGCCGGAATTGAACCCAGCTTCCTGGTGCTGTGAAGCAGCACTGCTAACCACTGTGTCACCGTGCCGCCCATAATAGGTAAGTCAAGGTGGCAGGTCCCAAGAGGTCCCAAATCCACCCCAGGTGGAACAGGCACCAAAGCCCACCAATCTGAACAGACCGGCCATCAACCATCCCCGGGTTGCTGGGTTGCTGTGGCAACGAGCACTTTTATATGCATGTCGTAGCTCGGCGCTATGAGCAGTGACAGATATTAATACTAACTGTTAGTATATGATGGAGGAATAATACAGCAGCTTTTCTTTTACCGCCAGCAAGTTTATTCTGCTTCTAACTCGGCAGAAAACTTGCCATTTTATAGGTCCAGGCAGCGGGTGACCGAGGGGGTCGACCAGCCTGACTGCCTGCCCATCTTCCGCGGCCTCTTTCGTGGCTGGGTGTCCCTGGAGCAGCAGCATGCGGTGTCCACGGGCACACTCGATGCCTTCCGTGCTCGGTGGGCACCGCAGAGGTTGGATTGCCTTATCGACCCCGATTTTCACACTTTAATTTGACGGGTTTTTTTGCTAAGTTTTTGTTTCCTGTCTCGTTCTTTTTGGGCTGTGCTCCACTCGTGTTTTGGGACACTCCCCTTTTTTGTTTTATCCATCGGTTACTTTATGTTCTTTTGTTTGGTTGTCACACCCAGCACCACACCAGTGTCAGTGGCGGATGCTGGCTTAACTCCTGTACGTGTAGATAAACGTACAGGTCATAAATTCACAAAACAAAAAGACAAAAAAAACTAAAATAATAAAAAAGACAAAAACACATGAACAGAAATATTTTTAATTTGTAAATTAGAGCCGTGAGACCATGGGCAGCACTGTAGCATTGTGGATAACACAATTGCTTCACAGCTCCAGGGTCCCAGGTTCGATTCCGGCTTGGGTCACTGTCTGTGCGGAGTCTGCACATCCTCCCCGTGTGTGCGTGGGTTTCCTCCGGGTGCTCCGGTTTCCTCCCACAGTCCAAAGTTGTGCAGGTTAGGTGGATTGGCCATGATAAATTGCCCTTAGTGTCCAAAATTGCCCTGAGTGTTGGGTGGGGTTACTGGGTTATGGGGAGGTGTTGACCTTGGGTAGGGTGCTCTTTCCAAGAGCTGGTGCAGACTCGATGGGCCAAATGGCCTTCTTCTGCACTGTAAATTCTATGATGATAAAAGGTCTAACTCGGCAGAGATACAAACTCCATATAATCACCCTCTGGCAATTGTTCCAGCTGTTTCCATTTATCCTCTTTTGGCTGAGCCAATAACCATTACCTGTCTCTAATAAGGCAATTAGCTGAACAAGATAATTGTCACAGCATCCACTTGCTGACACATTGGTAGAGGCTCCAATGTCTTGGCATCCTGACCAGGAATCGCTCCCGCTCTTACTGCCTGCCACTGGCATATGTTGAAAAGATTTAATAATTGATCCTCAACCTTCCTTGGCCATCAAGTCTTGCAGTGGGGCTTGAACATGGAGCTTCAGGCTCAGAGGTGAGGCCGCTATGCACTTCACCACAAGACATCTAGCTCCATTCTCTATGTAGGAGTTAACTGGAAGGGTCAGAGCACTCACTACCTGATACTGGAGAGGACGACAATCCTGGTCTCCCCCGACACCCACCAGCCATAGACATCCAAGCAAGAGTTGAGCACCAAGCACTGATCAGAATGTTGATTTCCTCAGTCCTGGGACATTAATGACCCAGATTTAGGAATCAACAATGGTGCTAACCACTGACCTTCGAGTTAAGTGTGAACTTAACCTCGATGGTAGGGACAAGTATTTCACTTGAAACGAGAGAGGAACCCCTTCCATCATAGTCCTCAGTGAGCCTCTTGATCTCTAAACGTGAACAAAAAGGCCACAGCCTACAGTATGGTGAATACAAGTCAGGGCCACAGGACCTCTCAATAAGCTGCCACAGCATGGATTCATGTTAAAACGTCATGAGAACAATGGAATAAATTTGAGCAGAATCATTTACAAGAATCAAATTTGTACATATCTTTAAAGGTTCGATAAATGTCAGTCATTCTTTTTAAAAATCATACGTTTATATCTCATATAAAGTCAGATAAATGATCGTCATTCAATCATAAATTTTTATACATATTTTAAGGATCAGATAAACCTACCTGATCAATCAATTAATAACAGAATAATACTTAAAAAGTCTTTCAATTACATCATTTTATAAAAAATCCGATCCCGGAACCGTTTTGAAATGTTTTCCAGTGCTAAGGTGTCCAACTCTCCAGGATTGGCCTCGGCTCTACAGAAATTGAAGATAAATCTCCAAAACATTGCACATAGCAACCCAGGAGAAAAACCATCGGGAGGTTAAAAAACACATTTTTGTCATTTTCTTTGAATATTCTCTTCATCAGATAAAAAACATATTGGAAATGAGGGGAAAAAAGGCCGTTTGGCTGATAGTGAGGCATCAATCAATTAGGTTTTGAATCCTTTGCTTTTTCAATTGATGTAGGAAGGCAATGCACAAGGGTGGGTGTGTTGTCTGACGAATGGTTGAAGCACGGGGGGGGGGGGGGGGGGGGAGTCATGTGATGAAAGCTCTAGGAACACATTTAATCACAATTGGCAAACCTTATCCAGTACTAATGTTCTCACTGGCCTGGAATTATTGGAAAAGGAGTCTGGAAACTCTGCCTGAAATCTCTACCCCAGGGTGTCGCAGGAATAATACTTGATTATTCAGGTAGGCTGGAGGAGTGCCTCCCGAAGGTGATAGGTGAAGATCAGACGGGGTTCGTGAGAGGGAGGCAGCTTTTGTCGAACATTAGGAGGGTTTTGAACGTCGTTATGGCACCGGCGGAAGGGAAGGAAACCAAGGTGGTTGTGGCATTGGACGCCGAGACGGCATTCGACCGGTAGAATCGCGGTACTTGATGGCAATTCTGGAGCGGTTTGGGATCGGACCAAGATTTGTGAACTGGGTAAAGCTACTATATAAGGAGCCGAAGGCGATTGTCCGCACAAACAACATCAGCTCGAGATAATTTTCTCTCCACCGTGGGACGAGGCAGGGATGTCCTATGTCTCCCCTGCTGTTTGCACTTGCGATTGAGCCGTTGGCCATCGCATTAAGAAGTTCGGGAGCATGGAAAGGAATAGTGCGGTGGGGGATAGAGCATAGGGTGTCCTTATATGCCGATGACTTGCTGTTATATGTGTCTGAACCAAGTGTGCCGATAGGGGGAATATTGGAGCTACTGCGGGTATTTGAGTCTTTCTCGGGGTACAAGCTGAACCTAGACAAGAGTGAGTATTTTGTGGTGTCTCGGCCTGGGGTGGGGGCAGGGGTGGGGGAGCTGCCATTCCGTAGGCAGGGACTCACTTTAGGTATCTGGGGGTGCAGGTTGCCCGGGAGTGGGGGAGGCTTCGCAGGTACAACATTTCTAGTTTGGTGGGGAGAGTGAAAGCCGATCTGGCAAGGTGGGATGGTCTCCCTCTGTCACTGGCGGGTCGAGTACAGGCAGTTAAAATGATTGTATTGCCGCGATTTCTGTTTATTTTTCAATGCCTACCAATTTTCCTGCCCAAGGCTTTTTTCAGGGAGATTGAGGGAAGGATTACCTCGTTCATATGGGGAGGGAAGGTGGCCAGAGTGCGAAAGGTGCTGCTACAGAGGGGAGGCAGGCAGGGAGTTTGGGTCTCCCGAACCTGATGTATTACTGCTGGGCGGTGAATGTGGAGAAGGTGCGGAGCTGGGTCAGAGGGGTTGATTCCCAGTGGGTCAGAATGGAGGAGAGTCTGTGCAGGGGGTGGGGACCGAAAGCACTAGCAACAGCGCTGCTCCCGATAGCTCCGGGGAAATACTCGGGGAGTCCGGTTATCATAGCTTCATTGAAAATCTGGAGGTTGTTTCGCCAACACTTCAGGTTGGGGGCAGGGTCAAGGGAAATGCCGATTTGGGGGAACCACAGATTTGAGCCAGGGAGGTGGGTTGGAAATTTCCGGAAATGGGAAGAGAAGGGGATTAAGACGCTAAAAGATTTGTTTCTTCGGGGTCGGTTTGCAGGATAGAGGGAGCTGGAAGCGAAGTATGGGCTGGAGCAGGGGTAAATGTTTAGATGTATGCAGGTTTGCGATTTTGCCAGAAAGGAGATACAGAGCTTCCCGGAGGAACTGGCCTTCACATTACTGGAGGAGGTGCTGCCGACAGGGGGACTGGAGAAGGGGGTAGTGTCAGCGGTGTACAGAGCTATTTTGGAAGAGGATAAGGCACCACTGGAAGGGATCAAAGCAAAGTGGGGGGAAGAGTTGGGAGAGGTTATAGAGGAGGGGGTCTGGTGTGAGGTGCTCCGGAGAATAAATGCCTCCATCTCATGCGCGAGGTTGGGGCTGATACAGCTGAAGGTGGTACACAGGGCACACCTCACGAGGGTGAGGATGAGCCGATTCTTTGATGTGTGTGAGCGTTTGGGGGGGGGGGGGGGGGGGGGGGGGGCTAATCACGTTCATATGTTTTGGTCCTGTCCAAAGCTAGAGGATTACTGGAAGGAGGTGTTTAGGGTAATCTCCAAAGTGGTGCACGTGAAACTGGACCCGGGCCCCCGGGAGGCCATATTCGGGGTGTCGGACCAGCCAGGGTTGGAAACAGGTGCGGAGGCAGATATCGTAGCCTTCGTCTCGTTGATCATCCAAAGGTGGATCCTGCTGGGATGGAGAGCAGCCTCTCTACCCTGTGCCCTGGCATGGCGGGGGGACCTGTTGGAATTCTTGACTCTTGAGAAGGTTAAGTTTGAACTGAGGGGAAGGACGGAGGGGTTCTACAATTCATGGGCATTATTCATTATGCACTTTCAAGAACTGGATAACATCAAACATTAGTCGGGGGGGATGGTTGGGAGGGTTGGGGGGAGGGGGGCTGTGTGTATTCAGGGTGACTATGGGTAATCCCTGATTCCTTTTTGTCAGTTGTTTATGTAAACATGCGGGCTAATGTTTGGGGGGTTGGTGGGAGGATGGGCTCGTTGTTATTGTTATGGGGATTGACATATTTGTTGCTGATTATTGTTTATTGTTGGTGGGTGTAAATTTGGGAGAAAATGTGAAAAAGGAGAATAAAAATATTTTAAAAAAATAATAATACTTGATTATTAGTGGGCGGGGTCTATTTCTTCCTTTTAAACCTCGAGGTTGAAGAGGGCTATTTGGTCGTGGAATGGCCAACTTCTGGACCTATGTACGATGGTGTGTACGTCAGCTGAAGGCTGCTAGGCCTCGCAACGGTGCAACTTTGAATGCTGATAAATTTGCCATCCCTAAGCTGAGAGTAACCTACTCAGAATGTGACAAAAGCCAGATAGGAACATATGAACAGATGTCGGCCATTCGGCCCATCGAACCTGCTCCACCATTCAATTAGACCATGGCTGATCATCTACCTCAACACCTCTTTCCCACACTATCTCCATATCCCAACCAATGAATCTCTAGAAATTCAAAGTCATGTGTCTTCAGTTTCCCAAGACAGAAAAATTATTGTACGCCTACACCTGATATTGAGGAGGTCTTGTGACGCAGTGGGTAGTGCTCCTACCTCTGAGCCACAGCTCGAGGTTCAAGTCCAACCTCAGAACTTGTTGGCCAAGGTAGGTATGTTCATAATAGGGCCAAACAGGTTGAGTGTCAACCTGCAAAATCCTTTCTACTATGCCAATGGCTTGCGGTAAGAGCAGCCAGAGACTCCTGGTCAGTCACGCTTGAGGCGGAGAGGAGCCTCTCAAGCTATAAGCCTCTGGTGACAACCTAGCGACGTGTTTCAGGAATAACTAGCTATGGAAACAGAGAAAAGTCTGCCTTGTGCACCACTAAGTGCGGGTAGAGAATTAGATGGATATTTCTGTATCAAATAACTGCACAGGAAGCCACGTCCACAGCTGGCCTTGTTTGAAGGATTAGATTAAAGGACTTCACCAGAAATGCTTCAATCAAATTATCTTGGTTCAATTCCCGAGTAGAGATTCTTAATGATTAATTAATGACACACTTAAGCACTTTGCAGTCCCATATTGCCGAATCTTGCAACCAAATAATAGGCAACTGTAATTAACATAAATGGCCACAGATGTGTTCATGGAACATATAATTCTAGAGCACATTAAGCTTTGTGAATGCTGCCTATTTTTAGAAAAAGCAGCTTAATTCATGAAAAGAACAATGGGCGGAATTCTCCGCAGGGGGCCGAATTCGTGAAGGCCGTCGTGAACTCGGCCGAGGTTCACGACGGCCTCGGAGCCCGCTCCCCGCACCTAATTCACCCCCAACCGGGGGGCTAGCAGCGGGCCTCCGTCTTTCTCGGCAGCGATCTCGTCACGCACAGAATGTGAAGTCATCCGGGCATGCGCGGGTTGCCGGTTCCAACCCGCGCATGCGCGGATGACTTCATCGCGCAGACGGCACGAACCCGCGCATGCGCGGTGGCCGTCTTTCTCCTCAGCCGCCCGGCAAGACGTGGCGGCTTGATCTTGCCGGGCGGCAGAGGGGAAAGAGTGCGTCCGTTTTGGACGCTGGCCCGACGATCGGTGGGCACCGATTAATAATTAATTAATTGATTGATTAGGTGGCCTGTCCCCTCCCGAGCACTGTCGTGGCGCTCCCGTCCCAATCGGGCCCCTAGATGCCCCAAACGGGCATCTGGCGCCCGTTTCACGAATGCAGCGACTAGGTGTGTTTGCCGCCGTCGTGAAACGGGCGTGAAGGGCCGGCCGCTCGGCCCATCGGGCTCGGAGAATCACCGTTCGCCGTGAAAAACGGCGAGTGCCGATTTTTCCGAGCGGAGTGAGGGTGGGGGAGAGAATCACGGGGGGTGCCAGGGGGGCGTAAAAAATGTCGGGGGGCCCTCCCGTGATTCTCCCAGGCCGCGTGGGGAGCGGAGCATCACGCCCAATATACATCAACAATATACTGTGGGGGCGGCACGTGGCACAATGGTTAGCATTGCTGCTTACAGTGCTGAGGACCTGGGTTCGAATCCCGGCCCTGGGTCACTGTCCATGTGGAGTTTGCACATTCTCCCCGTGTCTGCGTGGGTTTCGCTCCCACAACCCAAAGATGAGCGGGTTAGGCAGATTGGCCATGCTAAATTGCCTCTTAATTGGAAAAAATAATTGGGTACTCTAAATTTTAAAAAAAAGAAAAAAAAAATATACTGTGGATGCTGGAGAGCTGAAATAAAAATTGTAATAATCTGCATGGGACATGCGGTGTAAGGGTGATTGTTTTCCCCATGCTCCCTGATGCGTGCAAGCTCCTCCACTAGGCACGTGTGAGGTTCTACTGGTACCCAAGCATATAATTGTTGTAAAATAAACGTGATTTACTTTGGACTCCCGAGACTGGCGATGAGGGTAAACCTCGAGCTGTTGACGTGCAACCTATCCAGCTGAGCCACCTCCCGCACTGATTTATTTTTCTTCTGGACTATGCTCTGAGGTTGGTGATTGACGATGCCTCTGTTTGGGCGTTTGGATGCCTTTGACCCCGGTATGAAAACCTGGAATCAGTACGCAGAGCGAATGCGGTACTTCTTCAAAGCCAATAATATAACAGAAAGCGAGCGCCAGTCTGTAATATTACTGACCGTCTGTGGAGCACATACGTTTGGAGTGATCTAGGGCCTCACGTTTCCGGCGGTGGCTGACTCCATGACGTTCGACCAGCTCATCATATTGGTGGGACAGCATTTCAACCCAATCCCATCTATCATCGTCCAGCGGTGCAGGTTCAATACGGTGGAGAGGTCCGTTGCAGAATTTATTTAGAGACTTCGGGAGATCACTGAATGTGGCATACGGCACTGTTTCAACGGATATGCTCCATGATCGTCTGGTGCGCGGGGAAAACAACAATGAATCTCAAAAGAAACCTCTGGGTGAGAGTTCCCTCAAATTTCAACAAGTGCTACAAATCTCCCTTTCTCAAGAAAGCGCGGCAAGGGCCATTCAAGAGTTACAGGGTATGGAAGTGAATGTTGTCCGGCGCTGGTTGAAAAATTTGGGGATCATCCGGCCATGGCATTTCGCCGACTGGAAGATGCCGGTGGTCCCGGTGCCGAAGCCGGATCGGACGGTTCACCTTTGTGGCAATTACAGGTTAATGGTGCACACGGCTTCCAGGTGAAACCGTTACCTGCTGCCAAGGATAGAAGACCTATACGCTACGTTGGCTGGTGGATCGACGTTTACTGAACTCGACATGAGCAATGCTAATTTACAGCTATGTTTAGATAAGGCCTCGTGGAGGTATGTGACTATCAACACTCATAAGGGTCTGTATAAATACTCCTGGCTTCCATTTGGTGTGGCTCGGCATGGGCTATGTTTTGTCAGTGAGGATGGAGGGCATTTTACATGGCTCGCCATGTGTTGCCGTCTATCTCAATGACTTTTTGATCACGGGGGCCACGAGGATGAGCATCTGTGGAATCGTGAGGGAGTACTACAGAGATTCTCCGAGTATGGAGTCAACCTTCGCAGGGAGAAATGTGTCTTTCACACCAAGGAGGTCATGTATTTGGGATACCGGGTTGAGTGCGAAGGGTAGCGGATAAAGTACAGGCGATAAAGATGGCCCTCACACCACGAGCTGCCACTGAACTCTGTTCTTTTTTAGGTCCCTAAAATTATTCCAAAACTGGCTACCATCCTGGCCACCTGGCTACCATCCTGGAGTATCCAAAATGAAGATGTTGGCCAGAAGCCAGGTTTGGTAGCCAAAGTTGGACACAGCTATTGAAGTGTTGGCCCAGGACTGTCCCATTTATCAGGAATATTAGAAGCTCCCCGGGGCAGCGCCCTTACATCCCTGGGAGTGGCCGGATCATCCTTGGGCTCGCGTTCACGTGGATTTTGATGGTTATTTTTTGGGTCGATGTTTCTGATCATGGTGGATGCCCACTCAAAGTAGCTGGAGGTCCACAGGATGATGTCCATCACATCCCAAGCAACCATAGAGTGCCTACGTACTTCTTATTCGGCTCATGGCATACCAGAGGTGTTCTTCACTGTTAATGAAGCCTCATTTGCCAGCAAAGAGTTTGCCGTTTTTGCAAAGCACAATGGAATTCACCATGTCTGCACCGCCCTTGATTACCGGGCATCGAATGGTTTAGCCGAGAGAGCGTATAGACGGTAAAAAGGGGGCTGAATAAGACTGTGGGCTTGATGGATAGCAGGCTGGTAAGATTCCTGTTTTCATACAGGACCACTCCTCATGCTGTGACTGGGGTGACCCCTGTTGAGCTGTTAATGGGTTGATGGCTTCGGAGCGACTGTGTTTGCTAATGCGGAACATTGGCGTAGCCAAGAATCACATGTGTGTGGCCCGGCTCAACATCAACCTCTTTGACGCTTCGCACATGGCGACATGGTCTACGTTTGTAACTTTGCCGAAGGCACTTGCTGGTTCTCTGGGATCAATCAGGTCCTGTGTCTTGTCAGATCTGTGTTCATGGCAGTATATGCAGTCTCTTCACCGCCAGGTACCATGGAAGAGCCCTTCCTCGGATCCTCCGGCTCCATTGTCGGTACGGACTGCTACTGCAACACCTTTGTTTCCCTGAGATGCTGACATACCTGATAACCTGTGCTCAGACTCCGACATGGAGATGCGATCGTCTGGGATCTCTGATTCCTATGTGGTGGGTCCACAACTCTCGGCAGATGATCGGCCTCGGCAAAAATGTCGTTCGCCAGCAAGGTACATGCCGGCCGTTCTTACTGCTCCGCTCGACGGCGACCTGCCAGAGCCGAACCTTCTCCGTTTTTCTGATTGCTGCAGTTGTTTCTTCTTCTCCTTCGTCAATGGATTTTGCAACTTCGTCGTCTTATCTTCATCATCGCCCTTCGGGAGCGTCTTCGGACATTGGGAGAGGGGGAGGAATGTAATAACCAGCACGGGACAATAGGAGGAAAATGAAAGCCAGAAATGCCAGGGTGGCACCAGCAGTGCCGGGGTGCCAGCCTGGCCAGAGCCCGACTACCCGGGGGCCTCCGGTGACCTGGGAGACACCCCAAGTGATATTTTGCCTGGTCTCCATTTGTGGGGACCAGTGCTAAACAGCACCCAGCTGGGGTCTCCTCAGCGAGTCCGAAAGATAGCGGGTGCCAGTTAGATCCAGCATGGGCAGCATAGCTAAGTGAGCTTTTCAGCTCTTTTAACTTTGCAGGTCTGGGTTCCGCCCATCATGGGCGAGATCCATATCGCGAGGTCCCGTTAGATCTCGCGAGGCATAACAACTATCGGAAATCCTGGGAGAGCCCTCTTCGGTTCCGGTGGAATGCAGCCGCTAAATCGCAGCGTATCTAAAAGGCTATGACAGGATGACCAACCTTCCTGGATTTTACGAGATTGTTTCTTAATTGAGGCGATTGTCCTTTGTCCCGGGTTGTACGATGCCAGGGCGCTCTTTTCCCCTTTTTTTCAACCCTTAAACTTTAAAGTCGTATCTGTGCATTTGCACTGCTCTGACCCCCAGCCCCAGGTTTGCCAGCAAACCACACGCCAAAACCTCCAGGTTCACCAGCAACCCCCTCCAGGTTAGCCAACACCCCCTCCAGGTTCATCAGCAACCCCCCTCCAGGTTCACCAGCAACCCCCTCCAGGTTAGCCAACACCCCCTCCAGGTTCATCAGCAACCCCCCTCCAGGTTCACCAGCAACCCCCTCCAGGTTAGCCAACACCCCCTCCAGGTTCATCAGCAACCCCCCTCCAGGTTCATCAGCAACCCCCCCTCCAGGCTTGCCAGCAATCCCCCTCCAGGCTTGCCAGCAGCCCCTATCCACTCACATCAGTCCCCCATGTCAAAGCATCTCTCAATTCTTTCCCTGAGAGTTGATCATCCTGAAATATGGTTTTTTGACAATGCAGATCAAATTAATTTTAACGTAAATACAGCATAAAGCTAAAGCAAGATAGCCTCTGCACTTTGTCTACATATTTAATGAGCTCTTATTTGACAGGCACAGACTAGTTTGACATTGAGCCTTCAGAACAGGTGAGTCCAAACTCAGCACTGGGAATATGACCTGGGTAACACTGCTCTATTTGATCTTCTCATTCTTATTTGCTAGCTTGTTCTCAGCTTGGGAGTTTAGAAAGGGCTATCTTGACTTTACAGCAGTTGTTATAATGCAAACTTTAACATAAAAAGTGTGTTTGGCTTTGAAATTGTGGCAACTCAATAGATTTTCTCCCTCCTCAGATTGCGTGGGTTTCCTCCCACAGTCTAACGATGTGCAGGTTACGTGGATTGGTCAAGCTAAATTACGCCTTCTTGTTCAACAGTTACTGGGTCACGGGGATAGGGTGGGGGTATGGTCCTAGATAGGGTGCTCTTTCAGAGGGTTGGTGCAGATCCATGGGCCTCCTTCTGCACTGTAGGGATTCTAGGATTCTATTGACTGTAGGGAAATGAGAGTCACAAATGCCACGCTAACAATATTATGGGAGGCAGCAGCCTAGTGGTATTGTCGCTGGACTAGTAATCCAGAGACCCAGGGTGATGCTCTGGAGACCTGGGTTCGAATCCAACCAGGGCATATTGTGGAATTTGAATTCAGTAAAAGAAAATCTGGAATTAGAAGTCCAGGTGACCATGAATCGATTGTTGTAAAAAACCATCAGGTTCATTCATGTCCTTTAGGGAAGGAAATCTCCCACCCTTACCTGGTCTGGCCTACATGTGACTCCAGATCCAAAGCAACGTGCATATGGGCAATAAATGCTGGCCCAGCCAGCGGCGCCCACATCCCATGAACGAATAAATGAAATTAATATTGACTGTTATGCTTCTACTGTTTTAGTTACAAATGGAAGCGGCACAACAGAATGTGGCTGCTGTCATTGCCACTGAACTACAGTCAATGCCAATATTTTCACGGTACATTTGAATATAGTTTGCATCAATTGTATTATAAAAGCTGGAGTTGGCCTTGTGCTTAGGGAAGTACTCACACCTCTGAGTTAGAATGTGTAAGATTCGAACATCAGTCTAGACAACTCCAGCTCTGTCTTTAAATTCTGGGTAGACATCCAGTGGGACACTTGCTCCTGCCAAATGTGGGTGCTATCCCCCTTTCTCCCCCATCAGTGTTTGAGTTGTGGCAGCCCATAATCCAGTGATGGGCAACCTAGGCTATTGAGTGGGCTGCATGAGTGGCCCT
Organism: Scyliorhinus canicula; assembly: GCF_902713615.1. NCBI lineage: Eukaryota > Metazoa > Chordata > Chondrichthyes > Carcharhiniformes > Scyliorhinidae > Scyliorhinus > Scyliorhinus canicula. Next base: position 142,387,894 of record NC_052157.1, read on the forward strand.
CCTTCGTCTCAGTGGGCCGCAAGGTTGAAATCGGGCTTGTTCGCTTACTATGCCCCTTGAATAAGATTGAATATATTTAATACCTGCTGAATATTTCATAACAAGTTACGGAAATACGTGATCATTCATATATTAATAGAACTGTCAGCAACCTCAAATTGAGTAAACAAAATAAATGTTTACGCTTTGATTGAAAGCACAGCTCTCACTGTGAGCAATCCACACGCATCTCACTTCACTTGCCCTTGCTTTGCGTGCAAATCACTTTAGTCAGACCGGCAGGAAAAAGCGTGGGTAACAGTCGACAAAATGTCTCGCGGGCCGCACTCAGAACCCAGATAGGGCTGCATGTGGTCCCTAGTTCACAAGGCGTTCACCACTAAAATAATCCCTCCAACCATATAAGACTAACCAATCAATTCATTAATACGAAGGTGGTTATGGTGACGGAAGGAGCAGCCTGCCCAGTTAATGAGCCTGCAAATCTTTCCATTTCACACTCTTCCCGTGTGTGAAGTACAACATCACAGTCACTGCCATCTGCAGAGCGATCTGCCACCTTTTGTGAAGACAGCATCACATTAAAGGTCATCGTGACCACTTAAAGAGTTTAAAAATGTCTGTTAGCTCATTAAGTGTTAAGGATTGGAAAGCACGCGGCACAGTGGTTAGCTCTAGGACTACGGCGCATTGGACCCGGGTTTGAATCCTGGCCCTGGGTCACTGTCCGTGTGGAGTTTGCACATTCTCCCCGTGTCTGTGTGGGTTTCACCTCCGCAACCCAAAAAGATGTGCAGGCTAGGTGGATTGGCCAATCTAAGTTGCCCCTTAATTGGAAAACATAAATTGGGTACTCTAAATTTATTTTTCAAAAAAGGAATGGAAAGCTTGTATGAAGCACAATTGTGCAGAGGTTAGAGTGTCCCAAAGACTCTCGGCTCTAACTTCAGAAGTTGCATTAATCAGTATGACATTTTTCACCTACCAGACCAGAACACCAATTTAGTGCTGAATCAGGGGCAGTGTTCTGCAGTGGGTTCAAGAGCTGGATCGTGAATGTACCTAAACCGGCAGCCAGAAAAGCTTTCATTACAGCCATCTGAAGAAGAACCCAACTTCCAGACTGAAAATGCCTGTTTCCAGCCTAAACATTTACCCTCGATTCATTGTTAGAAATAACATTTACCAGAGGAGCTCAGCAGTGGACGATACAGAGCTTCATCATTATGCAAGGGGAACGATGGCCACACCATTGCCAATGTATATTGTGAGTTATGCGACACTATCTATTGTATATAATACAACAAAATGTTCACAAGTATGTTTGCCGGTGAACTCAATGGATTGTGTGGTTTTAAATAATCCAAAAATGAAATGGAACTAGAAATCTTTAAATTGAACGGCGAGGCAGAACATTTCCATAATGCATTGCAAAAGATTTGTGTGGTGAATGTGTAACCACTATAATTCACACTGTACATTACTGTGTCCCAGTTGGCTCTATCTGTGAGCCATTGCACGGCTCTGCCCACAGGGGGAGATGAGGAGCATGTACAGGGCTCCGCCCTCGGCTTCACCCCCTTCAGGAAGTATAAGTCCTACGAGTCCGCCTTCAGTTCAGCATAGTCGCAGGCCGGCTCAGTTGTAAGCCGATTAAAGCCACAGTTTACTTCAACTCGTGTCTCTGAATGAATTGATGGTCGCATCAATTTGCTCTCTCACCGGAGGTGGAAGAATGCAACATCGCAAGTTGTCTCCACGAGCGCACAGCAGAGTGGCCAGAATGTGTGCCTTGGAATTGTGGAATTTAAAAAAACGATTTCATCAATATGGTTAAAGATGCTTCACATATAATAGGTGAGTTTTGTGATCCAAGTGAAACTAGGTGAGTGAAAGGTTTGAGGCTTGAAATTATTCAATTCTATTGGTTTCCCAAAGGGCTTGCAGCTGGATGCCTCCGATCCTCTTGGAGACCCCACGTGTGCCGTTCTATCTGGTCCCTGTTTGTGACTCGCCTGAGGTCCTCTTGGTGAAAGGATCGAATCTCAAAGCCTCAGGTACCTTGGGAATCTGCATATTAGGATAAGGCTTACTGCCTTGTTTTAATGCGCAGATTTGCTTAAAAGTGATCCCGCCCATTGTGGGCGGGATTCCCCTTGCATCGTCTTGCGAGTTTGCGTTGAATCGCGTGAGGCGTTGCGAGCGAGGTAGATCTCGGGAGCGGGTTCTCCCGGCTTTCACCGACCACGTTGCACTGCAGCAAGATACTCTTCCGGCACAGTGCGGCCGGAGGATTGCGCCTGGAGAGTTTACCAGCTGATCTTGAAGTGGGTGAAGGGACTGTTGATAGGAATTTGACAGATTTTGTTTCAAGTAACTTTCAAACATTCGCCACAAACGCTCAAAACAAAACAAAACAATATTTGCGACTCCTCATAGAAACAACAGAAATTTACAGCCGTACATCCCATTTCGCCAGTCCCACTTTCTGCCTCTCGGTCCGTAGGCTTCGTTGAGGTTCTTGCAAATTTCAAGTTGCAACTCTCATCACTACCTTCCTCTATCACCCACCCCACCCGGCCTTCCTGCAACTGTAGATTTACTTAAAAGGTCAAAACGAAGCATCCTCAGCTGGAAAGGAAAGTTAATTGAAACGAGTAAGTGCCGATTGAGCACCTGAACTAATTACAGATTCTCTGAGAGAGGTCACTTTGGTATTGACGAGGCCGGCTGGAAGAAGAATTCTGCCAGCCCATTCAATGACGATGAAACAAATGGGGTCAGGAGGAGGCGTATTGCCAGTGAATATTCCTTTGTCGTATGCGAGCTATGTACTGCAAATAGCACAGCTGAAATTACTGTTTCTCTTTCAACAAATACAGTGACACAATGGGGCATGATTCCCTTCACTGGCTAACGTTAGTGAAAATCTTGTGGGTTTAACCTGCTTCATATCCACACTGACCTTTCCACTAATTTTTGTAAGTCATCCATCGCAAATTTCAAACTGGGATAATGGAGCAAAGAAGACTAATCGAGGGGCAAAAGCCCTTTCTTCATTCCACCTCTTTGTTTTCACTTCTATTTTCACCTCTCCTGAACATGGCTACTGGGTGTTCATTTTGTTATCTCAGGGAATCCCTCAATATCTTGCCCATGGCTATTCTTTGTGTCTGAGCCTAGACACTGTATACCAGACCGTTTGACTACTGGAACCATCACAGCCCTGATCATCCTCACCCACACAACAATCTCTTGCAGTAAGGAGTATAGGGTTAAGAGCAGATGCAGAAAGTCATGACTGATTTTTATTTTTATTTTCCTAGGCCACAGAGAATGAAGCCAATTGTGTTGCACAGAGATACCCCCACTGAGATGAGCCAATTCAGCACAGACCAGTGAAGAAATCTGAGATCTTTGAAGTGCCTTGATTACCCCTGCACTGTAAAATGTATTTACTCATTGAGGAGTTATTGTGCATTATATTATGTTCTTAAATAGGAATCCACACAAAAGGCTAGCATGAAAGCTCAGCAGGCAATTGGGAAGGCAAATGGAATGTTGGCCTTTATTTCATAGGGAATGGAGTATAAAAATAGGGTAGTCTTGCTGAACCTATACAAGGCACTAGTTAGACCACACCTGGAATATTGCGGACAGATTTGTCCCTTTATCGAAGGAATACTGGCACTGGAGGTAGTCCAGAGAAGGTTCACTATGTTGATCCCGGGTATGGAGGGATTTTCTTATGAGGAGAGATTGTGTAGGTTGGACCTGAACTCATTGGCGTTTAGAAGAATGAGAGGCAATCTTATTGAGACATATAAGATTCTCAGGGGAGCTTGGCAGAGCAGATGCTGAGAGGTTGTTTCCCCTTATGGGAGAGCCGAGGAACAGAGGGTATAATCTCAGAGTAAGGTGTCACCCACTTAAGGCAGAGATGAGGAGGAATTTCTTCTCTCAGGGAGTAGTGAATCTGTGGAGTTCTTTACCGCAGAGGGCTGTAGAGGCTGGGTCGTTAAGTATGTTCAAGGCTGAGATAGACAGATTTTTCATCAGTAAGGGAATCAAAGGTTATGGGGTAAGGTGGGAGAGTGGAGTTGAGATTATCATATCAGATCAATCGTGGTCTCATTGAATGATGGAGCAAACTCGATGGGCCGAATGGCCTACTTCTGCTCCTACGTCTTATGGTCTTCTGGTCTTAATTCACGTGGACTGGGTTAATCAGGGAGTGCTGTTGTAGACTAATATTGGTGGTGATCTGAAAATCTTAAAGGAACAAAAATGACCTGAAACTTGTCACAGATCTCTGTTAACAAGAAATTCCAGTTGCTTTATCCAATTGTTTTAACAAACCGATTGCTCACTTACCAGCAAAAGAGCCAGAGGTGAAAAGAGGAAAGGAAAGCTTACGCAGCAAGTTGCTGTGATCGGGAAACAAATTCGATAAAACTTTTCAAAAAGGAATTGAATAAATATTTGGGGACGGGGGCAGAATTGTAGAGCTATGGGCAGGAGAGGAGTGATGGGCTGAACAGATCACTCTTTTGAAGAGCCAGCATAGACTAGATGGGCCAAATTGTCACCTTCTGTGCTGTACATTCCTTGATATAGCCCAGTATTATAATTACCATTTTTTTAAAAATGCGGCAGGCATGTTTAATTTCATAGAAGAGTTAACCATTTGATGATATGAACACGGTATCTATTTTCGAAGTAAAGAATTTAGTATTATTCATTCATATGTACCTTTTACTTTCTTTGTAGCTGTAACTGGCAATTCTTTTTCAGCACTCAAACTTCGAGAACACAATGACACAATTTTCCAGAACCCTAAAAACATGAGGTATTGATGCAACTTCGAGTGCAATTCATTATTCTACAGAGCTTCACAGCAAAATTAGTGATGCAAAGCAGGTCCTTAAAAGTCAATTCATAATAGATTTTTATTAAGGTAAAGGAAATGAAAGATGCTGAAAGTAGGAGATGGTGACATACTCTGGCATTATAAAAATGCTGAAGTGATGTTAACACAAATCAGCATCAATATATTTGCGCTGTCCAAATACTCTGAACATTTAATAAATGTTCCCATTTTTCCAAGCAGAATATGATTATAGTTAGCCCGAGTTTTGTGCAAGTTATGTTGATTTACCCAATACCTGTTCTTAGATTAATTTGGTCACTATTTTTCCCCCCACTCCCATTCCTTCACCAGAAGCACAGATACATATACAGATACATAGAAGGTTGGAGCAGGAGTAGGCATTTTGGCCCTTCGAGCCTGCTCTGTCATTTATCACAATCATCCAACTGAGGAAGGCCCAGACTCTTTCACGACCTTGGTGTCATATGCCACCCCAAGAAGAGAATGCTAGCTCAAAGGTGCTGAGATAACTGAAAGGAACTGATTGCTATCTTGGCTGAGATCAGATGATTCAGTCCAGACTATTTTTGAATCTATTTAACATAATTTTTCTCCCCTTTTTCATAATCCTCTCCACTCATGCGTCATTGGTGAGGAGCAAGTGTCTTGAATCTAAATCTCTTCTGTTGCTATTCATTATCAATGGCATGGCAGTGCCCTGACTACATTGTGGCCAGATTTACAGATGATACAAGCACAGGAAGGCCATAAAATGCGGCGATCCATTCAGAAGTCCATTGGCTTCGATGGGACTGGAAAATCCTGCTGGCAGGAAGATCCGTGAGATTCCACCCCCTGCGTCTGACTTTCAGACAGGAAACTACCCACTTACCTGCAACCGGTGTTTCTGACCAACCTTCTGATGGAGCGTCCTGCAGAACTGCCTGGGCGCAGGAATCCATGGAGGAAGCAGCAAAGAGAATCTGTGCAAAAGCTGCCGTACCCGGATGAATGTTTAAAGTGCCCCAAGCTCCTCAGCGTCAGAAAAGAGTTAATGGGTGTCTGAATGGGTAGGTGTGTAAGTGGGTAGGTGGGTCAGGTAAATTAGTAACGTGGCAGTTCATTGGGGTGGCAACTGGGTAAGATGATAGGTGGGTGAGTGAGTGGGAGAGGAAGCAGCAGATTTGGGGAGGGAGTCAGGGGAGATCAGTGTGAGTGTGGGGGTTAAGATGTTTACCAAAGAGTTAGACTAGGATATTTCTGTCTCCCATTTCCTGGCTAATTATTCAGGCATGTAAGTTGGAACTCTCTGAAATCTTTGACTCTCAACTAAGAGTTGGAGACTTTTTCGGCGGGTTGAGAGAATAGCCTTCTGGAAGGCCAAACTTCCCGGGCAATTCCCGCGGAGTCAGTACGTTGAGGGCCATCTGGCTGCAACATCTGTCACCCCATTGATCGCTGGGGTTGATTTGGCTGTTCTGATTGGCTAGGCTGGTGTCCCCCTTCCCTCACAGCTCGATGTGCGTCCCTCCCGAAGGTCAGCGCTCGGTCGCAGAGGATGAACCCCTAGAAGAAGACGGCTCCTCCGGTCTAGGGTATATGACGTAGCTACACTTCCCGGCTGGCTATACCTCCAAGACCATTTGTATAATGACATAGGGAAGTCAAGCTCCAAGACGTCAGTACATCGGCATTCCGCGGGGTCCTGACAAATATCTCAGGCCGTCCGTCCGGTCTCCGACAATCTGGGGACCAGCAGGTTTTGGCCATTGTTCCAACTCGTTTTGTTGCAATAATGTTTGATTTGTCTAAAAACATATCTGGCGAGGAGTGAAGACTTCCTATTCAAATCAAATCCTGTATGATTTTGCTCAAATATGTGTGTAATTCACAGCCCCCGAGTTAAAGTCAATAGACAGTTCCTTAAATTCCTTGAAGTCCTGGTAACATTTTTGAAGACATTTGCTGGTATCATCTGCCCTTTTCAAATCAATAAGCCTATCTGATGCTTTCGAAAAGACCAGAGTCAATCTGCCGCTTTAAAATAGGATATCTTGAACTTCCAGAGTTAAAGATAGATCATTTCCATTGATGAGAACATAAGGGGGGAAAAGCGCATTAAAGAAAAGGACCTGACAGGAAAGTCATGACCTATCTTACATGCTAGAAGCTTAAAATTGCACTGAACCTTTACTGTCACTGAAGAAGGATGAGAAATACCTTATCCCCACCTTTGTGAGCTTCAGCTAGAACAATGGTAAGATCGAGGATATCAATATTAATAAGCTGTGAAAACTAACATTGAACCTTCCAATCGACTGACATGCCTATGAATGATCTCCAATGATTTGATCCTGTTATTTCAGTTTAATATAATAACGAGACTCATTAAAGTTTCATGAAATTGTAATTAAATGAAATAGCAGCTATTCATTTAAGTAAATTCGTTAAAGGAACATGAAATATTATTTTAATTTAATGGAAGAATAACATCATTAGATCAAAAATGACTACAGAACAGAGGAGGGAAATAGAAAACTAAGTAACATTTGATTACTTGACACCAAATTCTAATTAAACCCACTTCAAATGCTCCCTTTATATTAAACTCAAATGCAACTTTCAGGCATGTGTTTGGTTTTGATTACAGTCGATCAACACCCTCAGCATTACTTCCAAATGTACAGCAGAAATATTGCCGTAAATGAAATGTTGTGGGGATTAAAAACCAGCAATTGGGAGAGTGGTAAGATTAGTGATGTTTGTATTTATTTAAAATTCTAAAACTAAACAATACACCCGTCTCAGTTTACCATGGTAGTGACATCTGATTTTTAATGCATATTTGAACATCTAATTATAAGCAAAGGGTGCCCCATGAATATAAACGCTTTCAGTATATATTACATTACACTCTGTAGGATATGCAGCATTTCTAGGGATTGTGGGTTAGTTTATTATTAATGATCCTCGTCAACACCACCAGCTTTATGTAAGGAGCCCAGTTCTCTTATTTGCTATCGAATGTATTGGTTTTTAAAAATTTATTTACGGGATGCGGGCTTCACTGGTTAGGCCAGCATTTATTGCCCATCCCTAGTTGCCCTTCAGAAGGTGGTGGTGAGTTGCCTTCTTGAACCGCAGCAGTCTTTGAGGTGTAGGTACATCCACTGTGCTGTTAGGGGGGGGGAGTTCCTGGATGTTGCCCCAGCGACAGTGAAGGAGCAGCGATATAGTTCCAAGTCAGAGTGGTGAGTGACTTGGAAGAGAACCTCCAGGTGGTGGGGTTCCCAGGTATCTGCTGCTCTTGTCCTTCTAGATGGTAATGGTCATGGGTTTGGAAGGTGCTGTCTGAGGAACCTTAGTGTATCTTGTAGATGCCACTGTTTGTCGGTGGTGGAGGTTTGAATGTTTGTGGAAGGGGGAGCGATCAAGCGGCTGCTTCGTCCTGGATGGTCATAGTCATAGATGTTTACAGCATGGAAAAAGGCCCTTTGGCCCAGCTTATCCACGAAGATAGTCCCACTTTCCCACATTTGGCCCATATCCCTCTATACCCACTCTGCCCATGTAACTGTCTAACTGCTTTTTAAAGGAAAAAATTGTACCCGCCTCTACCACTGCCTCTGGCAGCTCATTTCAGATGCTCACCACCCTCTCTGTGTAGAAATTTCCCCTCTGGTCTCTTTTGTATCTAGGCCTATCCAGCCTCTCCTTATAGCTCAGACCATTAAGTCCTGGTAGCATCCTGGTAAATCTATTTTGCACTCTTTCTAGTTTAACAATATCCTTCCTATAATAGACTGACCACAACCGAACACAATATAACATGTGTGGTCTGACTAATATCTTGTACAACTTCAACAAGACGTCCCAACTCCTGCATTCAATATTCTGGCCAATAAAACCTAGCATGCTGAATGCCTTCTTCACCACCCTGTCCACCTGCGACTCCACCTTCAAGGAGCTATGAACCTGTACCCCTAAATCTCTTTGTGCTGTAACTCTCCTCAACCCCCTACCATTGACTGCGTAGGTTCTGCCCTGATTTGATCTACCAAAATGCAATACCTCACATTTATACAAATTAATCTCCATCTGCCATTTATCGGCCCACTGGCCCAATTGGTCAAGATCCTGTTGCAATTTCATATAAAATTCTTCACTATCCACTCTCTCACCAATCTTGGTGTCATCTACGAACTTACTAACCATGCCTCCTACATTCTCATCCAAATCATTAATATATAACAAATAACAGTGGACCCAGCATCAATCCCTGAGGCACATCGCTGGTCACAGGCCTCCAGTTTGAAAAACAACCCTCCACAACCACCCTTTGGCTTCGGTCACCAAGCCAATTTTGTATCCAATTGGTGACCTCACCCTGGATTCCATGAGATTCAACCTTTTGCAACAATGACCATGCGGTACTTTGTCAAAGGCCTTGCTAAAGTCCATGTAGACAATGTCAACTGCACTGCCCACATCTACCTTCTTGGGTACCCCTTCAAAAAAGTCAATCAAATTGGTGAGACATGATTTTCCCCATACAAAGCCATGCTGACTTTCCCTAATTAGCCCTTGCCTGTCTAAATGCCTGTAGATGCTGTCCCTCAGAATATCTTCTAACAATTTACCCACTATAGAAGTAAGGCTAACTGGTCTATAGTTCCCAGGCTTATCCCTACAGCCTTTCTTAAACAAGGGCACAACATTTGCTACCCTCCAATCTTCAGGCACCTCACCTATCCTTGTTGATGATTTAAATATCTCAGCTAGGGGGCCAGCAATTTCCTCCCTATCCTCCCACATACATTGGGATACATTTCACCAGGTCCCGGGGATTTATCTATCTTGATGTGCTTTAATACCTCCTGCACCTTCTTCTCTGTAATATGTACGCTCCTCAAGACATCACTTTATTTCCCTAATATTCGTACCTTTCTCAACAGTAAATACTGACGAGAAATATTCAGTTAGACACTCCCCCATCCCTTGTGGATCTGTACATAGATGACCCTGTTTATCTTTAAATTACCCTAACCTCTCCCTCATCACCCCTTTACCCTTTATGTATCTGTAAAAGCTCTTTGGATATTCCTTTGCCTTATCTGCCAAGACAATCTCATGCCCCCTTTTTGCCCTCCTGATTTCTCTATTAACTCTACTCCAACAAACCCTTTTCTCTTCAAGGGATCCATTTGATCCCAGCTGCCTTTGCATGTCATATGCCTCTTTCTTCCTTTTGGTAATGGCCTCAATATCTCGAGTCATGTAGGGTTCCCTCCTTCCACGAGCCTTAGCCTTCACTCTAAGAGGAATGTGCTCAGCTTGAACCCTAGTTAACTCCTTTTTGAAAGACTCCCCCTTACCATCTCTAAGTGCAAATAGGCACCCTCAATTAACTTTTGAAAGTTCCCGCCTAATACCCTCAAAATTGTCCTTGCCCCAATTAAAAATTTTAACTTTTGGGCCAGAAATATAATTCTCCATAACTATCTGAAAACTAATCGAATTATGATCACTGGTCCCACAGTGATCCCTCACTAACACTTCCGTCACCTGCCCTTCCTTATTCCCCAAGAGGAAGTCAAGTTTTGCCACCTCCCTGGACGGGCCATCCACATATTGAATGAGGAATTCTTCCTGAATACACTCAACAAATTTCTTTCCATCCAAACCCCTAGTGCTTTGGCTGTCCCAGTTAATGTTAGGAAAGTTAAAGTCCCCAACTATTATCACCCTATTTTTCCGGCAGCTATCTGTAATCTCTACATATTTGCTCCTTAATATCCCGCTGACTATTTGGGGGCCTATAGTACAGTGATCTCACCCTTCTTATTTTTCAGTTCTACCCATATAGACTCAGTGGGCAGACCCTCGGATATATCCTCTCTCTGTACTACCGTGATACTGTCCCTAATCAAAAACACAACCTTCCCCCCTCCTCTCTTACCTCCTGTTCTATCTTTCCTATAACATCTGCACCCCAGAACATTGAGCTGCCAATCGTGCCCCTCCTTTAGCCAAGTTTCACTAATAGTTATACTATCCCAGCCCATGTATCTATCCAAGCCCTGAGTTCATCTGCTTTGCCCGTTAGGCCTCTTGCATTGAAATAAACGCAGTGCAATCTGATTTTCTGCCTTCCACTTTTCTACTTACTGACTTTTGTTTCTATCCTCTCTTTACTACCCTCCGACTTCCTGCATTGGTTCCCATCCCCATGCCGCATTAGTTTAAATGGTGTCAAGCTTCTTGAGTGTTGTTGGAGCTGCACTCATCCAGGCAAGTGGTGAGTATTCCATTACACTCCTGACTTGCCCCTTGTAGATGGTGGACAGCCTTTGGGGGGGTCAGGAGGTGAGTTACTCACCGTAGGATTCCTAGCCTTTGAATGCCCTGGTAGCCACAGTATTGTGTTAGGGGAAATTTTGATAAGCCCTGATGTGCTTTTGATGTCAGTGGTTCAATGATATGTGCTGACTTCATGTTAGGCCTTCTCCCAAAATTTATCATGTTGGATAATTTTGCTTTGGTGCCATGCTTTCTACATTATTCCTCACTCCTTATTTCTCCCTTGGCCATTTGGGCAAATATAAGACAATCAGAGAGCAATAGCATGGATTTGTAAAGCACAGGACATGACTAAAAGACCAAGCTGGATTTTTTTAAAGGTAACTAAGATTAGGGAGTCTCTGTTGTAGTTATTTACCTGCACTTCCAGAAGGCATTCAACAAGATTCCACATAAAAGTTTGTCAACAAAAGAGATAGTATATGAAATTGGAAACAACCTATTGGTTTGAATAGTGAATCGCTCATGAGGTAGGAAGCACAGGGTAAGGGTAATGGGTATATACACAAATTGGCAGGATGCCACTATTGGTTTCCCCCAGGGATCTGCACTTGGGCCTCTGCTTTTCATGATATGAAGGAACAAAAAAGTGACAGCACCAGATGACACAGTAAATAGTGCAGATGGGAGAAGAAAGCTGAAAATGGAACCAAGACAGAAGAAGGAGTTGAGCAGGATCTGATTGATTGGCAGAAGAGATTTGAAACATAGAAAATAGGAGCAGGAGTAGGCCACTCGATCCTTCGAGCCTGCTTTTTAAATGCAAGTTCTTTACTTTTTTTTCCTAAAACATCTCCTACAAGAGAGGATTTAACCACCACTCCTTGACATTCAATGGCATTACCATCACTGAATCCCCACAGTCAACATCCTGGGAGTTACGATTGATCAGAAACTGACTGAACTAGCCATATTAATACTGCGGTTACCAGGGCAGGTCAAAAGCTAGAATCCTACGGTGAGTAACTCCCTTCCTGACCCCGCAAAGCCTGTCCACTATCTACAAGGCACAAGTCAGGAGTGTAATGGAATATTCTCCACTTGCATCTCCAACAACACTCAAGAAGCTTTACACCATCCAGGACAAAGCAGCCCGCTTGACCCCCTCCCCCTTCCACAAACTTTCACTCCCTCCACCACTGACGAACAGTGGCAGCCGTATGCACCATCTACAAGATGCACTGCAGTAACTCACCAAGGTTCCTTCGACAGCACATTCTAAACCCACGACCACGACCGTCTAGAAGGGCAAGAGCAGCAGATACCTGGGAAACCACCACCTCCAAGTGGCACATCAATCTGACTTGGACATACATCACTGGTCCTTCACTGTCGTTGGGGCAACATCCTGGAACTCCCTCCCTAATAGCACAGTGGGTGTACCCACACATTAAGGACTGCAGCGATTCAAGAAGGCAACTCACGATCACCTTCTGAAGGGCAACTAGGGATGGGCAATAAATACTGGCCTAACCAGCGATGCCCACACCCTGTAAATACATTTTTAAAAAGCATCCTTACATGGTAAAGCCAGGGCGTGTTGTGTGTTGCCCATTTACTTTACAGTGAAGTTTTATGGTAGCTTATTAAAGCAACTGTACATTTCCAAGATTGTGCACTCTGAGATGTTTTGAAGTCATGTTTCACATCTCTCTAACTGAGCTGTTGAATGGGGAGGATTGTACCCTGCTGCTTTGCACTGTGAGATGAACAATTCAGACTGATGGCTGCCAAGAATATAGCTACCTCCATCCACAAACCCACTTGTGTATATATTGTTTATATTTATTCATTATAGGATACCCGCATTGCTGACTAGCTCAGCATTTATTTCCCATCCCTAATTGCCCTTGAGAAGGTGGTAGTGAGCTGTCTTCTTGAACCACCACAGTCCATGTATGTAGTGTAGATGTACCCATTGTACTGTTAGGGAAGGAGGTCCAGGATTTTGCCTCAGCAACAGTGAAGATATATTTCCAAGTCAGGATGGTGTATGACTTGGGCGGGGGGTGGGGAGGGGGAGCGGGGGGGGGGGGGGGTGGAACGGGGGGACTTGCAGGTCGTGGTGTTTCCATGAATCTACTGCCCTTGTCCTTCTAGGTGGTAGAGGTCACAGGTCGAAGGAACTTTGGTGAGTTCCTGGAGTGCATCTTGTGGATGGTACTCACTGCTGCCACTGTGCACCGATTATGGAGGGAATGATTATTGAAGGTGATGGATGGGGTGCCAATCAAGCGGGCTGCTTTGTCCTGGATGGTGCCGAGCTTCTTGAGTGATGTTGGAGCTGCACTCATCCAGTCAAATGGAGAGCATTACATCACACTTCACCTGTGCCTTGTCCATGGTGGACAGGATCTGTGGTCTCAGGAGGTGAGTTACTCACCGCAGAATTCCCAGCCTCTGACCTAATCTTGTCGTCACAGGATTTATATGGCTGGTCCCGTTCAATTTCTGGTTATTGTCAAATGGGGGAAGGTTCCTGCTGGGTGCAGTAATGGAAAGCATTTTTGTGCTGTCCACCCCACCGCTCCTCCTTTACCTCAGCACCTATTTATCTCTAATTTCTCAATGAAATACCTAGAGTCGCTTTAAATGTTAATGATGCTATACAAATGTAATTGTTGTTGATCACCAGCTCCATCAGCATCAAAGGCACCTTGTTTGCATTGTACAGGTACCAGAATTGAAAACCACCAATGCACACTCAGCATTCAATGGTTTGTGTACAAACTGGTTTGGTTGTACATACAGGGTGAAGTAGGATGTTTGTTCATCAGGAGAGTCTTTATAAATAAAGTTTACAGCTGTTCACTGAGGTGGAATTGAAGAGCAATTTCCTGAGTGTCAGATTTTCTTGTCACAGATTCACTGAGATTTTTCCCATGCTGCTTTCATACCACTGCCTCTATATATATAAGTCCCACATTTGCCTCACTCACTAAGATTGGGCAGAACCATTTTTATTGCGTAGCACTGTGAACATTACTAAAGCAGTTTAAATCTAATCCTAATTTATCAATTCAGACTTTGGCACAGTCAGGATGTGCCCACTCGTTGCCATGAATTTGTTGAGTTTAATACAGCTGAATTGTTTCCGATGAGTGGCGTTGATAAAGCAACAACACCTGACATCAGATGTCACCGTATTTAAAGTTAAGAATTGAGTGAATTAGTTCTTGCATGTTTCTATGTGCAATCAAGAACTTTAATCAGATCACTTATCTCTAAAATGCCTGTTCTGTCCTCGTGCTAGAGAATATCGAGTGTTTCAGTAACACCAGTGCAGATTTGAATAGTGGGCGGTGAAAATGTCCTCTTTTCACAAGAACTGGAAGAATGCCTGTTTTTCTCCTTTGTTATTTACCTGCCAATAAAATCCCATCCTCAGCTATTCCTTCGCAGTTGTGGACTGCCAAGGTTTTGTAAACTGATCATTTATGTTTAAGAATAAATATTCTTCATTAACATGAATAAATCCCACTCGAACGGTACCTCATCGGCCAGCTTAAACATCCATTCCCTTCACCATGGATGTACATCATCTGCAAGGTGCACTGCATCAATTCGTCAAGCATCATTCAGCAGCAACTTCCAAACATGTCCATCACACATGAAAGAGATCATAAACTGTTAAAGTCAAACCTTACTTTCTGCTTATTTCAAAAATGGAATTTGCTGGACCAAAGATATGGGTGCCACAGATCACATGATTTGCAAGTTCGCTACGGAAACCTCCAACAGTGACTACAGGACAAAGCTCATCCTTGTGGAATCTCACACCTACCATTGCGTGAATCCATTACAATCAACAAAAGAAGGTAACAGCAGAAAGTCTGTCTCCCCAGCCTGGACCTCTAACAAAAAGAGAACCATTGAAATTAATTATATCTGCAGAGGCACTAATAGCCACCATCTATCTTATAAGGTGAACAATGGATTTTGACCTGAATTAAAACTGATTGTTTACTTGAAACTGACTCGTTAATGGGCAACACCACCTGACCTAAGCTCCTCTGGCTTTCGGAAAGTTTTATGTTATGTTCCTGGTGTCAGGTGAGTGTCCCTTTAAGAAAGGTTTGGTCTCTTATCATGTGACTTGTAGCACAGCTTCAGAGATGTCATTTTGTGGGTGGAGCTGGGCTGTGGCTGTCAGGTGAGAGGGTTTATTTTTTGTTTCAGTTTTTGTTTGGTTTCTTTGGACTGCAGAAGGAAGAAGACTTTTCCCTATTTTTCTCTGTTTTCATGTTTTAAAAGCTGTTCCAGTGAAAAGTACATTTGTAGTATTGTGTGAAGCAAATAATGGCATGATGGGAAAACTAGTCAAGTCTTCTTGGTACAAGTGAATTTAAACTGATTTTCATATAACCTAAGGCCCAGAATACAGAGACAGCCGAGGTCAGCATGTCTTGGGAACTGGGTGACTCTGAGAGTCTAGATAAGGCTTGGAGCTAGAAGTAGTCTTTATACATAACAAGCTGAACAACTGTCTCTTTCTGTATGTAAACAACTTCTTCCCTTTCTTAAAACAAAGACAAGATAATGATATGAAACTCAAGTCCCCTAAAGGTCCGCAAGGTGACGCCATTGTAACGATTATTACTTATGTTTTACTTTTGATCAAATTCCTGACCAAGCTGTATTCATGTTATCTTGATCCTATAATGTATAAAAATCGCCTTCTTTTCTGTACTATCGCAGACTTGGGACGGACTCCGCAGTTTGTAATTGACTGCCTTCCGACTTTCCAAGTATCAGCCAATTTCTGCTAGCAGTTCTAATTAGTGAATAAAGTTCAGTTTTGCTTATCTAATGAATGCTGTTTGAATTTCTCTATCACAGTCAAGACGCGGGGAAAATATAAAATACAACACATTGGGTGTGGCAAACTGCCTTGGTAATTTTTAAAGATAGAGTTGCTTTCTGGAAGGAGTTTGAGGCTGCTGGTTGAAACTGGATCAGAATCTCAGGGAACGGAACAGCCCCATTCAAGTGAGAATACAGTGTGCTGGGCCATGACCTTGAAAGGGATTTTGGTTTATTGGATTTTGTTATTGAATTGGAACAGCTAAGGGGGAATTCATTAAGTGTTATACATAGATTACTGTAACTGTTGTGTTGTCTGTATGTTTGTAATTGATAAAAAATTCTTGCTGTGTTTTTATGTATATTATATGTTAACTACATTCTTAGAATAAACCTTGTTTTGATTGAAGCGCCTAGGAAGTCTGATGAATCACACCTGAAGCAAAGGCTTTTGTGCTCATCCTAGCCAAATTCAACATAAAGGTTATAGGTCAGGTGAACTTCATAATACACTTTAGAGTTTCTAAGCCCTTGCTCATAACACTGACCTCCTACGACAGTCTGTTGTCTATTATCCAGCCTGTCAACAACAAAGGACTCTAGGCTGATAACAAAGTCTGGCTCGAGTCTAAACCTCTTCATAGCCTGGTTCTCTGGATGATTCCTGCCATTGCCTGTAGTGCAAACCAAATCTCTGACTACCAATCTCATGTTGCTGTGTGATCACAAACTTTTAAAGGAATTCTTCAACTCCAGCTTTCAGATAGATGAACCCACCTGAACTTCAGCTCCTACATGAAGAAACACTCAATGATCTGACATTCACATTAATTAATATCCATATCATTGAGGCTGCTTTCTTTCCTATTTCCTTCTTGTGTGCTTGTGTGTGCATGTTGTTGAGATGACCATCCTCCGGGTTTGAATGTATCAAGCCATAGAACCCCTACAGTGCAGAAAGAGTCCATTCGGCTTATCAAGTCTGCACCGACCCTCTGAAAGAGGGCCCTACCTAGGCCCACTCCTTCCGCCCCATCCACGTCAACCCACCTAACCTGCAGGTCAATTGTATCATGGCCAATCCACCTAACCTGCACATCTTTGGACTGTGGGATGAAACCGGAGAACCCAAAACCCATGCAGACACGGGAAGAAAGTGCAAACTCCGCACAGTCACCCAGGTCTGGAATTGAACCTGGGTTCTTGGCTCTGAGGCAGCAGTGCCACCGTGCCACCCTTCTTTTGTTTTTTGCTTTTTTTGGGGTGAAGTTTTACGGCAAAAGCAAAGCCCGAGAAAACAACATTTGTTCTCTCAGTAAAAGAAAACCCAGCTGCTACGTAAATGAACTCTGCATCCGGATGAATAATTCTGCCTTGAAGAACCTGAAAAATGTCAAACAATAGTTCCAATCCCAGAAGCTGGACCTATCAAGCAGCCACTAATCACTAAAGATGTCCACGATGGAACATCACTCTATGTAATCCATTTGTATGTATAAACAATATTTCTGTTTTAACTCTAAAGGGAGTTTTCTGCAATTCACTTTAAAAAAGGTTGCCACACTGCCAGAAGGATGTGGAGGCTTTGGAGAGGGTGCAGAGGAGGTTTACCAGGATGTTGCCTGGTCTGGAGGGTGTTGGCCATGTGGAGAGGCTGAATAGACTCGGACTGTTTTCATTATTGAGGGGTGTAGAAAGGTGTACAAGAATATGAGGGGCATGGATCGTGGTGGGCAGGCACTCTTTCCCAGGGTGAAGGGATCAGTCACCTGGCATAGGTTTAAGGTCCGTGAGGCAAAGTTTAGAGGAGATGTGCGAGGCAGGTTTTTATGCATAGGGTGGTAAGTGCCTGGAACGCGTTGCCAGGGAAGGCTGTGGAAGCAGATATATTAAAGGCCTTCCAAAGGCATCTCGATAAACACTTGGATAGAATGGGTATAGAGGGATATGGCACTAGGAAGTGCTGAGGGTTTTGGCCAAGGGTGGTATCATGACTGGTACAGGTTTGGAGGGACGAAGGGCCTGTTCCTGTGCTGTACTGTTCTTTGTTTTTTGTTCATCCCGAAGGACAAGGGCCGCAGACCTGGAGGAAAACCGTCACCCGCAAGTTCCCCTCCAAGTCATACACCATTCTGACCTGGAAACATATTGCCGCTGTTCCTTCACCAGCACTGTTTTGAGAGCACGGAAGGCCCCTCCCCAACAACACTGTGGGCATGCCTATACTACACAGATTGTAATGGCTTGTGAAGGCAACTCACTAGCACCTCCTCAAGGGCAGTAAGGGATGGGCGATAAATATTGACCTTGCCAGTGATGCCTACATCCCATGACAAATAAAACAATCAGCCACTTGTATGTTGAAGGCCCCAATTTCACTGGGACCTGGATTAAACTGTCAATGTCACCTTTGACAAGACACTCTCTTTAATTCTTAACTTTAAATATGGTGTCAATCAGCTTGAGGTATTGCAGCTGCCAGGACGATGCAATTAGAAATAAATCTGCACCAGCTTTATTTCATCCATCTTCCCCCATACTACGTCTTTAGAGTAGAAACCCTGGGCTCTCATTCCACAATTGTTTCTCTGATAACGATTCTATCAAAGACAGTCTCTGTGGCAATTGTCCAAATTGCTCTAAAATTTTGTCAACTTGAATTCAATAACTACTGCGATCTCCATTAAATTTTGATGCTGTGTACCTACTTGAGGAGGATCTCCAGTCCATCATTAAACATTCATTATTGCATTAAAGGTATCCCAAATCCTTTGAACATTTTTCTCCCTTTGTCTTTAGCTTTTTATTGGTTCACGAGATAATTGTTTTGTCCCTTTTCAGTGCATTTCAAGTAATGATAATTTCAGTCTCTCGCGTGCAGATCTTTCAATAGTAAAATGAGATTCATTGCTGGAGCTCACTCTGTTTGACTGCGGTAGAAAATGAGAGTAGCTTTGCTCGTTTTCAAAATACTGTCTCTTCTGTTCGCTCCTGCCTGCCCCAGCCATGCTGATTTAAAACTGGGATATTGTGCCAACCACCTATCAGAACCTTAGCCAAGTAGCAATTCTTCAAGAACAATTATTCATTTGCAATGACTGGAGATTCCCACTGCTCAAGATTCTGCTGTTAGCAGCGTGTGCACATTAATAGCTATCTGGATTATTTAGCTGAGAATTTTAAAAAAACATTGATTGGTCACAGCTGCAAAATTGCCTGTTTGTTAATTATTGATGCCAACTAGAATAAGATCTTAAAGGGAACACGTATAAACATAAACCAATATTTGAGTGCAACCACCTATTTGAGACACAAACAGATCTTCACATTCTACATTGTATGCAAATCCATTAAATGTTACATCTTTATGATTTGTGATTTGAACGTGATGCACGTCTGGCCGATCTACCAAATTCTTCCCTCTGTAAACCTGAGGGTGTCCGCAATGTACGGTAATGCCTGATGTTGTTGTGGATGTTTTCGTTTTTAATGCTGTGCTTTGCACTGGATGGCAATGAAGATAAATAAAACCCTGCTGCCCATGTCTTAACTCGCACCAAGGCATGTGCACCTCTCACTCCTGTGCTCACCAACCTACACTGGATAAGAGGTTACGGGGAGAAGGCAGGAGAATGGATAAGAGGTTACGGGGAGAATGGGGAGGAGAAAAGTATCAGCCATGATTGAATGGCGGAGCAGACTCGATGGGCCGAGTGGTCTAACGCTGCTCCTATGTCTTATGGTCTTACGGGTCCGGTCAAGCAACATCTTGATTTTAAAATTCCAACACTTGTTTTCAAATGTCTCCATGGCCTCCCCGCAGCACCCCCACACTCTCTCTGTAATCTCCTCCAGCCCAACAATCTTCCAAGATATCTTCACTTCTCTAGTACTAGCCTCTGGTTCTCCCTATCATCAATAGGAGCCATGCCTTCAGTTACTTAGGCCCTAAAATCTTGACACTCTCCCTTCACTTCTCCACCTCTCTACTTCCCTTTCCTAATGAGAGGATTAGTTGCCAACTTAGAGCATACATTAATTTCTGAACAAAATAAGAATGTCAGGTAATGGAAAAACATACTGCTTAATATTTTGTTCTCGGTCTTATTTTGATAACACATTTTCCTCCCGAAAGATAACAAATGCGTACGAGAATTGTTTTTAAACCAAGGGCAAAACATTCACATTTCCTCTTGTGTATGTTCCCAAGGTTTTATTTCTTCAGAGTTGTTTATTTCACACTATAAATATAATGGGTTTCAACTGTATAATTCAGAGTACTGTGGAATGGCTATTTAGCCAGACCACGGCCCTCTCCGCAAATACTTGTGTCAAAAAAATTTCCAGAAACGAAGCTCGAAGAATTTGTCTTTATTATAATTTCCACAACACTTACTTAAAGACATTCCTTGAAATTCAGCTTTTGATCGAACCTTTGGTCATCTGTGTGGCTCTTTGTTTTTATGATATGCACCTTTGATAACCTTGGAATATTTTATTGTGTTAAAGGCCCCATAAGTATAAGTTGTGTCTGTTATTGATGGTCACATCCGCAATTTCAGATTCCTGGCACTAGAGAGAGCTTTATAAGCACCAGAGTAACTATAGCATCACCCTGCACTCTGAGGAAACTTCATAATAATAATAATCTTTGTTATTGTCACAAGTAGACTTACAGTAATACTGCAATGAAGATACTTTGAAAAGCCCCTAGTTGTCACACTCCGGTGCCTATTCGGGTACACGGAGGGAGAATTCAGAATGTCCAATTAACCTAACAGCACATCTTTCGGGACTGGTGGGAGGAAACCGGAGCATCCGGAGGAAACACAGGACCATGGCACTGTGAAGCAACAGTGCTGACCACTGTGCTACCATTCCTGAAAAGAAAGATGTTGCCAAAGCTTTTCATCTTGCACTCATCAGGACAAATGTAAGAATGCCAAATTTCAGCAATCACAACAATTTATACTACAGAAGAAAAGGGGTGCTAATTTTTTTATTCTTTCGTGGGATGTGGGCATCACGAGCCAGGCCAACATTGATTACCCTTCAGAAGGTGGTGGTGAGCTGCCTTTTTGAACTCATGTAGTCCTTGTGGTGCAGGTACACCCACAGTGCTGTTAGGGAGGATTTTTACCCAGTGACAATGAAGGAACGGCAATATAGTTCCAGATCAGGATGGTGTGTGGCTTAGTGGGGAACTTGCATGGGAACACCACCACCTGCATCTGCTGGCCTTGTTCTTCTAGGAGCTAAAGGTTGTGAATTTGGAAGGTGCTGCTTAAGGAGCCTTGGTGAGTTGCTGCAGAGCATCGTGTCGATGGTACACACTGCTGCTACTGTGTGTTGGTGGTGAAGGAAGTGAACATTGAAGCTGGTGGAAGGGGTGCCAATCAAGCGGTGCTGTGAAGCAACAGTGCTAACCACTGTTCTCCTGTAGCCCTGGCTATTGTCACAAATCCACAGGAGATCCAATGGTTGATTCCAAAAGGGCAAAAAGTATAGAGCTGATGGGGAATTTGATTCACTTCAAGATAGTCTCTTACCCTTGACTACTCTTCCATGAACACATTCACATCAATTCAATCTAATTTGGGGCATGTAACAATCCAAGAGGTACAGTGTAACATCAACAAACAGTCAGGTTTCAATCCAGCTGAGACAGATCAAAACGTTTTTGGAGGTAAACTGACACCATTTGGGTCTTTCGCTGCAGTTTTGTTCCCCGCCACTGTGGACCATTGCTTAAATGTACTCAAGGAATCCATTGAAATTCTTGGAAACTTGGCACAGTCATCTTAACTTTACAACAAAGCTCCCACTCCTGCCATTCTTTCTTGGTGCTAAAAAGAATTAAGTGGAAGTACAGCTCTGCCTATTTGTCTTACGTTTTCTAACTGAACCAAGCTACATGTCACACTGTAGAACAATTAGGCTGAGCCACTGAGCTTCAACTCCAAAGAGAGAAGAGAGAAAACACGCACTGGAAGAAAAGGTCTGAAATTAAACTCTTGATGAGAACCCATACATTTTAATCGATTGTCGTCGACAATTCCTTATCTAATATTTCCACAGTGTTTGGTGGACCAGTGATACACAGTTATATTTTTGTAGGGTTTCATAGTGGTACATGAAGGAATCCATCTCAGATCCTTTGATCATTCTGTGTCACCAAAACACTACGGCAGCATCTATTAATCATTCCTTTTAAGTAGAGGAGGAACATCTGTTCAGTGGTGAAAATGGGCGCGATCGAACAGCCTCATCGCACCCGACCCGGTGATGCCACAAGGCCGTTACTCTCGTGACATTTGCAATGCTCGGGAATCCTCGCGAAATCTCATAAGACGTCACGATCTGGATTTCGCCCTCACTAGATGAGATCCAGATTAACATATATAAGTGAGCCATTAGGTTCATTTAAGTATGTCAGTGCCCGATTCTCCAAGGCCCGGGAACGTACGCCCGCGCCTGGGAGACCTCGCATAAACATGGACCAGGTGTAACGGAACCTGGGGGTGTGTCCCAGACCATCAGAGGCCCCCGGATAATAATAATATTCTTTATTAGTGTCACAAATAAACCTACGGCGCTGAGGACCCAGGCTCCTGGCCTGGTTCTGAGCTGAGCTCGTCGGTTCAGGAAATGAGGCAAGTGAGCCTCGGTGCGGCCTTCCCAACCAAGGCCAGAAAAAAACAGACTTCTGTTTGATTGGAGGGCCGTAAAGACCCCGCTGTACACGCCCAAAATGGGACCCGTTTTTTTGAGTTAAATCACGCCTAATGTGTTATTTATGAACAGCTGATGATTCTTGGTAACTGATGGATGAGTAAGGTGGAACAATAAATGCATCAGACACTTCTGGAAACCTTTGGGGGGAGCCTTTTGGGGGAAGAAAGGCTGGGGCCTTGACTGATTCACTGCTGCCAAATGGGCACCTCTGCCAGTAGACTGTGTGTATGAAGAGGCAGCTCAGAAGTCTTTCATCAATGCATACTGGTGAGGTTTATTAAAGTCAAATACTGCTGGGCAGCAAACCCATACTGCCTGTATTTAAATAGTGAAATTAATATTTAATCTCAAACGAATTTAAATATAATTACATTTGGCAATGCAATTGGTACGTATGATTGAGAGAGCAGAAATATTAATTTTGTGCAGAATATTGTTGCATAACAATCACTTTTATAAAATCCCATGAGCTGTTCCAACAGACTATTAGTTGTGAAAAATTGAGTGCTATCTGAATTGATATTTGTTATTGCAGTTTGGATTGGGGAATACGTCTACTTAAAATCTATAACATTCCATCAAGACTAGATTCTCTTTTGCAAACCTTTATTACTACGTCAAAAGGTTAGATTGTTAGAGAACAAAAGTGGGCTGAGATTGGAAATTAAATTCCTTTCGCATTTTTGTCATAGCGTTCGCCCTGTGTAGACAGGAGTTTCCAACGATGGATCGAAAATTAAAGGTTGTTTGTTCAGAGTTCAATTGCCTGTTGATAATTTTTTGTTTGCAAGTTATTGCGTCTGCCAAAGCGTTGCTTATGGAAAGTCAGCTTTGTAACTACAGGAGCATTGATATCATGGCTCATTCTGCTTTTTAAGAACCTTTGAGAGGTGACACATCATCAATTGAGGATTAATTTCAGAGATACTTTCCTGAATCAATTAGAGATTAATCACATTTAGGAAGGTTGTGAGATCAATAAGAGAGTATGTTCTGTTGCCAGGGATATTTTTCTGAAACAGGAAGGAAATAAGCAGCTTCTTTAAAATGCTTTTCTAATATGACACAAATGTGACTAAGCGTAACACTGAACTGTGCAAGATGTGTCTCGCGAACTTCCCAATGTGATGGATAATTTCATATTAATCTACTGTCTGTCCGTTCCAGTAATCCTGACTCCAGTGCCTTTGCTGCTGTGGAATGAGGCAATGCTTTTGTCTCTGAAGGTTTGGTGATCCATGTGAAGAAGTAGTTTTCCGAGGTGCCTCTGGAGGTAGCAGCTTGTAAGCTGCCATTATTAATCCCATTAGGGTGGCACGGTGGCAGAGTGGTTGACACTGCTGCCTCACAGTGCCAGCGACCCTGGTTCGATTCTAGCCTTGGGTGACTGTCTGCGTGGAGTTTGTACGCTCTCCCTGTGTCTGCGTGGGTTTCCTCCGGGTGCTCCGGTTTCCTCCCACAGTCCAAACACGGCAGGTTAGGTGGATTGGCCACATTAAATTGTCCCTTAGTGTCCAGAGATGTGTAGGTTAGGTTAAGGGGATGGGGATGGGGGGGGGGGGGGGGGGGGGGGAGTGCATCTAAGGGGGATGCCCATTTGGAGCGACGGTGCAGACTCGATGGGCCGAACGGCCTCCTTCTGCACAGCCGGGATTCTATGATTATATCTAGCTATGATCTGGCTTGCTATTGTTTTTCCAGATCTTGAGTGGAAGCAGATCTACAATATAAACGTCACATAAAATGCAAATGAAATTCCAGGCCGGTCGGTTAACAAGGTCAGGACTGAGCAGTGTAATTTCAGGAAGTATGTAGCAAATTGTGTGTACCACAGCAAACCTGGATGCTCAGGGTAGTGGCTATTTTTGGTGTTGAGCCATTTTATTAGGGTGTAAATTGCCTGAACATCACAGGACTACCGTAAACACTGGCCTGTGGACACTGCAAATTCATAGCAATAACAATTACCTTTGCAACATTATGGTGTCCCATCCCATTTCAAATGTAACAGTCTGATGCACATCATTATACATCCTGAATAGTGAGACTTTTATGGCAACTATAGAGGTGGCCTTCTTTTCATTTGTCGACACATTTGCAGCTAGATATTTTAATGCGGTGTCACCAGCAGAGTTCAGATAACCGCAGCGCTATCTTATCCTGACTTGTGCCTCCTGCACTCGCGCCAGATCAATGAGCCTTGCAGCTATTAACAAAAGGCTTTTCCACAGAGAATAATCTGTGTTGCATCTGACTGCAATGCCGTATAAAGTTGAAACAAATAATTTGACATGAGGGAGAATAAGTCAGGGATCCAGACAAAGATGCAATTCTGTGATGGTGTGAAATTGCAGTGTTAATGGTTACAAATGGTACATTAGTGGCTTTCTGAAAAGGAGAAGGATGTTCTCTTCTCTCAACCGTGCTTACTCTTCACTTCTGTGTCTGCGGGAAAGGGATTTAAGGCATTGATAGTATAAGACACAAATACAAAATAAGACCACTTTCTTTTCTTGCTCCTCTCAGCTTCCTTCCAATTTCCTCACCACCCCCTCCTGTTTCTCTTTCCTCCTCTGAAGGTGACATCCCATCAGATTCAATCCTGTTGGTGGCAGTCCACTGGTATTAAATACCTCCCCATCCTTCACCTGACTGCCGTACTAGTAATGGAAATCTTGGGCGGGATTCTCCGACCCCCCTGCCGGGTCGGAGAATAGCTGGGGGCGGCATGAATCCCACCCCTGCTGGCTGCTGAATTCTCCGGCACCAGAGATTTAGCGGGGGCTGGAATCGCGCCGCGCCGGTCGGTGCCCGCTCGCAGCGCCCCCCCCCCCCCCCCCCCCCCCCCCCCCAGCGATTCTCCGGCCCGCGATGGGCCGAAGTCCCGCCCGTTCTATGCAGGTCCTGCCGGCGTAAATAGGAGTAGGTACCTTACCGGCGGGACCTGCCGGCGCGGGCTGGCTCCGGGGTCCTCGGGGGGGGGCGCGGGGCGATCTGGCCCCGGGGGGTGCCCCCACGGTCGCCGGGCCCACGATCGGAGCCCACCGATCCGCGGGCAGGCCTGTGCCGTGGGGGCACTCTATTACTCTGCGCCGGCCGTGTAAGCCCCCGCGATGGCCGGCGCGAAGGTGAACCCCCCCCATTGCACATGCGAGGGGATGACATCAGCAGCCGCTGGCGCTCCCGCGCATGCGCAGACCCGCGCTGGCGTGGCGCCAAAGGCCTTCCGCGCCGGCCGGTGGGGCGCAAACCACTCCGACGCCAACCTAGCCCTGAAGGTGCGGAATCGGGCGGCCCGTGCCGGAGTGGTTCCCGACACTCCACTGCGCCGTTTCTGCCCACCCCGCCGATTCCTGGAGAATCCCGCCCCTTATTTCTCAGTCATGGTAACAAACATACGTCTAGCCGCAACGCAATTTGGGATTCATTTGGGTTTACATTCAGCATGGTCAACACTGAAGATGTGAGGGAAGAACTGAAATGGGTTGACTGGGCAGAATGATCTGTTAATAATAATCTTTATTAGTGTCACAATTAGGCTTACATTAACACTGCAATGAAGTTACGGTGAAAATCCCCTAGTCGCCACACTCCGGAGCCTGTTACACAGAGGGAGAATTCAGAATGTCCAATAACAAGCACGTCGTTCGGGACTTGTGGGAGGAAACCGGAGCACCCGGAGGAAACCTACGCAGACACCAGGAGAACATGCCGTGACCCAAGCTGGGAATCGAACCCGTGTCCCTGGCCCTGTGAAGCAACAGTGCTAACACTTTAGTTTTGAATAGTGTGGCAAGCCTAAGATTAGGAAGTACAGCTTCTTCACTTAAATGGTTCAAGAAGACAATCAAAAATGAAATATGAAAGAAAAATTAGTTTTGGAAGCGTTATAAGGTAGGTAAACGATTGGTTTAAGGAGGGAAAAAGTAAATCCTGGGGGGGGTAATGTCAGAAGTGGGTGGAAGCAGTACTTTCTATGGCTCCTTTGACAGCAGCTTCCAAACCTGCAAACTCTGTCAGCTAGAGCGGCAAAGGCAGCAGCTACATGGGAACACCAACATCTGCACCGTGAGGCACGGTAGCACAGTGGTTAGCACAGTTGCTTCACAGCTCCAGGGTCCCAGGTTCGATTCCCGGCTTGGGTCACTGTCTGTGCGGAGTCTGCACGTTCTCCTCGTGCCTGCATCGGTTTCCTCCGGGTGCTCCGGTTTCCTCCCACAGTCCAAAGATGTGCAGGTTAGGTGGATTGGTCATGGTAAATTGCCCTTAGGTTAGGTGGGGTTACTGGGTGGAGGTGTAGGCTTAAGTGGGGTGCTCTTTCCAAGAGCTGGTGCAGACTTGATGGGCCGAGTGGCCTCCTTCTACATTGTAAATTCTATGATTCTATGCAAGTTCCCTTCCAAGCCTCACTATTCTGACTTGGAAATGTATCCTGCTTGCTGCGTACGAATATTTCTTCCAGCACCGCCTGAGTGCGAAGATTGCCCATGTGGACGCCCTCAGCCATCTGCCGTTGCCCGTGAATGCCCCATCCCCACCAGTGGCAAGCGAGGTGATTGCGACACTCAATTACATAGACAACCTGCCTTTGACGACTGTTCAGGTGCATGTGTGGACACAACGGGATCTGGAATTGGTGAAGCTACTTCTCATGCTGTTGAGGGGCGGGAAAAAGGAGGGCCCTTCCAGTGACCCTTCAGTCTTTCACCCAGAAGTTCTCTGAACTCAGCTTGGAGAATGGCGTCATATTGTGGGGAGCCCGTGTGGTTATCCCTCGCAGAGTCAGGAAGCCCTTCTACAAGACCTGCACAGTGGCCATCCGGGCATCTAAAATAACAATGTTAGCCGACAGTTACATCTGGTGACCCTATTTCGATGGGAACATTGAGAAGGTTGTGCAAAGCTGCCGGGCATTCCAGGAACTTCAGAAACTCCCGCCGACGGCCTCGCTTCACCCTTGGGAATGGTCAGGATGTCCATGGGTCCACCTGCATGTGGGTTTTGTGGAACCGTTCATGGGTCCATGTTCCTTGAGATCATGGGAGCCCACTCGAAGTGCCTGGTGGTATGCAGGATAACCGCCACACATCCAGGGCCACAATTGTAAGACTCCAGAGTGTTTCTAGCACCCATGGGACCCCGGAGTTTCTAGTGATGGACAGTGGGGTGCCATTCACTAGCGAGGAATTATGCGGTGGAACCTCATTCGGCATATTTGAACCACCCAGTATCATCCGTCCTCCAAAGAACTAGCAGAAAGGGCGGTCCAGACCTTCAAAAGGGGCTTGAAAAAGCAGTCAGTGGGGTCCGTGGACACACGGTTGGCACAGGTCCTTTTCAGTTATCGCAAGGCACCCCGCGGAGCTGTCGATGGAATAATGGCTCAGGACTGGGCTGAGTCTGACCTTTCCGGATCTCGGTAACAAAATAGAGAGGCAACAGGAGATGCAAACGAGGCAGCAGGACCTGAAGGTGCCGGAGTGGGTGTTTCACGTCAAGGATGTCACCTACGCTCACGGGTTTGGTCATGGAGCATTGTGGGTCCGGGTGTGATACTGAAATGTACAGGCCCACTTTCCTTTAAAGTCTGGGTTTAGGGAAGGATCCAGAGAAAACACCTGGACCAAAGTGTGAACCCGCCCTTCAGGCTCCCGGCTGGTGGTGGTAGAGCCGTTACCATGCCAGGGACTGCCTCTCAGTCTGGGGGCCCATCCGCCAGGGTCACCACACCCTGTCCAACAAGACAAGGATGATTCTGGATCTGGGATGGACGCAGAGGAGTCCATGACGGCGGACGATGGCGTATTTGGAACTGAGGTCCCGGCAGTAACACTTAGGCGGTCGGCCGGGAAACGCAATTGGCTAATTGCTACACTCCACCCGGCCCAGAGCCATCTCAGGCGGAAATGCAGCCGCGGGTGAAGCGGTGCCGAAGGCCTCCACCATTAGCGGCTGATGGGGGACTTTAGGACTGGGGGGGGGGGGGGGGAAGGGTTGTCAAAACCCTCACAAGGACCAAGGGGAAACCATCATTGATCGACCCTTGGAGTATGAGCTTCCCAGGCAGGGGGCGGAGGTCACCCACCTGGGCCTGTTATGAGCTAACATAAAAGCAGGCCCACCATTTCGTCCCATTCGGAGGTCCCAAATCCCATGGGAAACTTCAACCCATCACATGGGAACTGCTTGTCGAAGTATGCCCTAAATAAACACCACAACGGATTCACTTTAGGTTTTCCCTGTTTCCAGAGAGGCGACAGAAACAACTGTTGGGGTTGATGATAAAATCTGAAAATAAGTGGCTGCCTGCAAAGGCTGGAATTCTGATTGGAGAAAGAAAACTGTGATTCCAGGCTTGGCCTGAACACATTTTGAAAGGTTTTAGGAGGTGAAGGAAAAGTTCACAAAGAGTGGGAATAGAGGGAAAGACCTGGTGGGAAGCACAGCAGAACACAGCGAGAGATGTCAAAAGCTGGAAAAATGTTAACTGCTCAACTGAACACTTCAAAATCACTGCAGATTCTGTCAAATTCAGATGAGACGCAATTGATTTTTCCCACTGCGGATGCTGGGCCATCACAAATGTGGATTTTGCTGATCGGAGCATTTTGTGAATTGTGAGCATGCGTGTTATTAGGAATTGATATTAATTCGCCGGCAGAATCAATCGTCGGGATTACGCTACGATGAGTTAAGTCCTGGTTTCAGGGACCCTGGAGGCCCCAGGCTCCTGCAGGAGAGCCGCAGGACCATGGCAACACTCTTCCCAGTGGTAGCTTCTTAATCAATGGACGGTGAGCTCGCCATCCTGCCAGCTGGGCAGCTCTGCAGCCTCCGCAGTGCCGCCAGGAGTGGTGGCAGCTGCTGAGGTTACAGGGGCAAAGAGAGGGCCGCCCCCTTTTTGACGTGCCCAGTTGAGAATTTTATTTCTGTGTCGGGATCAGAAAGGCAGTGATCAGAGGGGTAGACTCTCCAGTGGCAGCATCAGGGCTGCAAGGCTGACCATTGCCACTAGAGGGCCCTTCTTCAGAGCATGAAACCGCTGCAAACTACTCCCTCTCTGGGAAGGCATCTCCGTGGGGTTGGTGACTTTCTTACATGGAAGCGGGAGAGGGGGGGATGGGGTGCAAATTTGTTGCCTGCTTCTGGACGGTGGGCAGCCAAACGCTGCTGTGTCCACTGTTGGGAATATCTCCTCCTACTGGCGGAAACATGTTAGGATTTCCTCCCGGTGCATTCCATTCCCATTATCTTGCTCCCCTCCCCCAGCTCCAATGGGTGGGTAAAAACTCGGTCATAGAATCAGAATGGTTACAGCACAGAAGGAGGCTATTCAGCTCTCAGAAAGACTTATTATCATTCAACCGTGAATACTTAAACTTTATTGGAACCATCTTTCATCATAAATAATAAACATAATTTCTAGTTCCGAGGTATAAATGTCCAATTGTACTTGAATTCAAGTCGCAGAGACGTCAATAATTTAACTAGCTAGTAACAAGACTTGTCTGTGATTCTGCATTTTATGAAGTTTCCCTGCTGCAATAAATATATCCACGCCATATCACAGGTAATAATGCCCGTCTTAATGATCATTTCAGCTTTCCAGGTAATCCCTTTTATAACCTTGTATGTCCCCTGCAACCCATATTGTCAAATTCCCCTGTTCTGATTTTGGCCAACATTAAATATTTCCATCTGTTCTAACATCACAGAACCACAGAATCCCTACAGTGCAGGAGGAGGATATTCGGCCCATCGAGCCTGTACCGACCCACTGAAAGAGCACTCTATGTAGGCCCAATCCCCCGCCTTACCCCCGCAACCCTGTAACTCCCACCTAACCTTTGGACACCAGGGGGCAATTTAGCATGGCCAATCCACCCAGCGCCGGCCCTAGGGTTGCTGGCGCCCCGGGCAAGCTGAACTTCGGCACCCTTCGGGGGGGGGGGGGGGGGGGGGGGGGGGGGGGGGGGGGGGGGGGGCCGAGGCGGGGGGGCGGGGCCGAGGCGGGGGGGCGGGGCTGGGGGTGGGGGGGCGGGGGCGGGGGGGGCTGACGGAGGGGGGGCGGCCGGAGGGGGGGGGCGGAGGGGGGCCGGAGGGGGGGGCGGAGGGGGCCGCCCTGGAGGAGGGCGGCCACCGTGCATGCGCTGGTTGGCACCGGCCCAACTGCGCATGCGTGGGACCCGAGTCTCTGGCGCCCCCTAGCACATGGCGCCCCGGGCGACTGCCCGAGTTGCCGGTGCCTTGGGCCGGCCCTGAATCCACCTAACCTGCATATCTTTGGACTGTAGGAGGAAACGGGAGCACCCGGAGGAAACCCACGCAGACACTGGGAGGACATGCAAACTCCACACAGTCACCCAAGGCCGGAATCGAATCCCTGGTGCTGTGAAGCAGCAGTGCTAAGCACTATGCCACTGTGCCACCCACGTCCACCAGTATCTTGTCCAAGCGACCATTTTTTGTTTGTGGATTTTAATCGTGAATATCTGCAGGCGATCGCTGGGTCAGACAGCAATCATGGACGATTCTGACTGCTCGCTCATCAAAGCCCTGCACATCTAGTCACTTACGACAAGGCTCTGGTTGATGATCAGGAATCTAGCCAATTGATCCCCAGACGGAGGACAATAATTCTAAGTGCTAACAGTCATCACAATATTCAGAAACTGTTTTTTGTGGTGTTTCCTGGTGTTAAAGCCAATCCTGGCAGTTTTGCATTTGGCTTGCAGCCTGAACTCGGGAGAATCAGCAGAAATAACACAACATGAAAGAGCCTATTGTTTGCCAGTGGAAGTGAAGTGTGCTGCTGGATAAGAAAGAAGCTAACGCAATATTTATATTATACAGAGAAGTGACAAACGACAAGCCCATTAGTCTTACATCACTAATGATAAAACAATGCAATCAATCACCCACCAGGGTGAAGGATCTTGGGATTGATGTTGTAAATAACATACAACATGACTTCAGGAAAGAAAAATCCTGGTGGACCAATCTCGTTTACTTAGAGGAGCTGGCATTGCAAGTAGATTGTGCAAAACCTCATAATGTCAACCTTCTATAAGGTTCCTCAAAAGAAGGTGCTGAAAATAAACATGAAAGTAGTGGAAAATCAGGCAAATCCAAGAAGTACAAGAAAGACCTGCATTTACACACTGCTTTTCATGAGATGTGGGAAGATGGTGATGTAGTTGCAATGCACCAATGTTGTGTATTCACGTTTGTTCCTAATTGGAACAAGGTCACGTTAAGAGTTTGATCACGTGACGTACTGACGACATCCTCGGCAGTCTGGGCAGGCTAACAGTCAGTCCATTCTAGCAGCTTTTGTGAAAGCACCCTTCCAATAAAGCTCTTGTTTGTTTTGTGGTCTGCAAGGCTGTACTTTAAAAATACCACAACTAGTAATTCAGAAGCCCTGGTTAATGCTCTGGGAACACAGGTTCAAATCCCACCACAGTGAGCGGTGGAATTTAAATTCAACCCATAAAATCTGGAATTGAAAGCCGGTGTCGGCACTATTGGCTGCCATGCAGCTGTCATCAATTGTTGCGAAAAAACCCACTGGTTCAGTGCCCCTTTGGAAATCTGCTGTCATTACCTGGTCCGGCCTACATGTAACTCCACGCTGCATTAACGCTGACTCTTAAGTACCCTCTGAAATGGCGATTGAAGAGCAATTGGGGATGGGCAGTGCTGATCTTGCAGCGATGCCCATGCCCCGTGAAAGACAAATGATTTCTGGATGCCTCAAAGTGCTTTGCAGAGAATGAAGTACATTTGATCAAAAGTGTAACTGTTGTATTGTAGGGATTGTGGAAGTTAAGTTGTTCACAGCAAACTCCCACAATCAAAAATGTGACAACGATCAGATAATCTCTTTTTGTGATATTGATTAAAGGAGAAATATTGGCCAGGACACCGAAGAGATCTTTCCTCCTCTTCTTCAAAGTAGCACCATAGGGGTCTTACACATCCACCTGCGGGGCTTCGGTTTGACACGTTATCTGGAGGATGACACCTTCAACTGAGCAGCACTCGCTCAGTACTACAGAGCTCAGCACACCCTCAGTACGGCAGCTTGGGTTTCTGTGCTCAAACCTCAGAGTGGGACTTGAACCCAGAACCTTGTGCCTCAGAGGTGAGCGTGCTAGCAACTGAGCCCTGGCTGACACGGTGGATAAGAAACTCTAGTGGCACAAGATCAGGGCACAGTCATCACATGTCACGTCTAAGGTTGGTTTCCCTCTATGCCAAAATGAAATTTACCAGAAATGTTAGAAGAGAAATTATGGGATACACACTCTCTCTGAATCATGGAGAGCAACCTAACTGTGAGTTTGAAAGATTAAGTCCACTGCTCCTTTATCTGCAGCAAGCAGCCAGGCTCACAGGAGATTAGTGCTAACATTGCCGCACCAACTGCATGGCCACGTGTATAGGGGGGTGTTTCTCAATGCAGCAGAGCTGAGAACGACCCCACTATCTAATGATTTTTTGCCCTTGGTCAGGAATAGCCCGCCAAGGCTGCATTTACCTAATTTCCTGCATTGACAAGCTCATCATTGCCCCAACTTAGGGGGTCCTTGAGCCGCTCCCTAATCCCACCTCTTAAGGGCAGGGGGCCCCCAGGCCCGATCCTTGGCATGGGCAACCTGTCACCTAGGCACCTTGGCACTTCCAGCCTGGCATGGCTCCTGCCAGCCTTGCAGTGCCAACCAGGGAACCAAGCAGTGCAAGGAGGCACTGCCAGCATACCTATGTGGGAGTGCCAGGATACCACCCAGTCCAGAGCCTGACCACCGGAGGATCTCCAATGGCCTGGGACAACCCCCACCCCCCCACCCCCCCCCCCCCCCCCCCCCCCCCAAGTGAGGTTACACTTGGTCTACGTTTGTATGGACCAGTACTAAACAGCACCATGGCGAGGTGTCCCAGGCTAGGTTGTTAGTTCCTGAACATTGGGTGAATATGGCGTAAACATATTTAAATGATTGAGTGAGGGCGAGATCCAGATCACAATGTCTCAGGAGATCACGTTGGACCTCGCGAGCCGTTCCAAGTGTTGCAAAACTCATGAGATTTAATGACCTCGCTGAGTCTTTGAGTCGGGCGCGACGAGGCCATTCGATCACGCCCAATATCTCAAGTTAATTAGGGTGAAAATGATTGAAAAGAAGCCAGATCTCATACTGCAGATGCTACAGCTCAGTTGGCTGGACAGCTGGTTCATGATGCAGAACGAGGCCACCAGCGTGGGTTCAATCCCTGTACCGGCTGAGGTTATTCATGAAGACCCCATCTTCTCAACTATGCCCCTCGTATGAGGTGTGATGACCCTCAGGTTAAATCACCATCAGTCAGCTCTCCTCATCAAAGGAGAAAGTAGCCTATGGTCACCTGGGACTATGGCAACTTTACTTAATTATCTGTGGCATTGCATACAGGAGGTCAAGGCATAATGTGGTCATCAGGTAAAACAACATAATGCAATCAGAGCATACAGATAAAGCATAGTTCAGTCAATGTTTTACAATCGCATGTTTTATACTTATTTTGATATATTTATAATAAATTTAGATTTTCACATTTATAATGGAAAGTACCCAAGTAAACCTGTTGCATTGTAATTACACTTTCCTACCAGTCCAGGCGCTGCAGCTATTCCAATGAGGGGAGGATGAAGTTACAACATGACAAGTACATATTTGGCCGATTCCATGTGTAAAAGGCTCTTAACAATGAAGTGGTTGGCAGGAATTGCATGCTGATATGTCACATATAATAAGACTGTTCTTTGTGAGGACATGGGGGAATTGGGGTGTTTGTATATCTCAGGTATGGTTTTAATTGCGAATTGTTGGTTTTATGTTAGCTGTTGAATAATTTTTCAAAGGCATTTTCATTTTATTTGAGCTCATCAAGGCGCGGGATTACTCATCAGTTCTCACTACTTAGGTCCAGGTACAGAAAACAGCCTGAGGGCGAGGTCCTGGTGGGACAATGGTGGGTTTAAGAACAATATTGTCAACTTCATGAAACATACCTTTGTCGACCTTTTTTCAGTCTTTGACAAAGGTTAAGATGGGAAGGCATCACTCAAGTATAAACACAACAGTTCTTTAACTGAACAAAATTGGCAAGTGGTGACGCCTGATCTCCACCAAAACTCCCAATTTGTTGGCGCAGCAAACAAATGATTTCTTAATATATTGTTCAGAAAATTAAACAGAACACCCGTGTTTTAATAAGAGTCATTTTGAGGCAGGAATAGGCGCTCCCAAAATGATAGAGTTTGAACCTTATGTATGTGGTTAAAGCTCCAATTAAAAAAACAAACTGTATATTTAAAAGCACAAGAGTTTAGAGTTCAGAAAGCACTCATTGCCTTATTCATAGATGAATAACTGCCAGAATAGTATGTTAAAAGTAGATAAATGAGTGTCACTGACCCCCGTATTGTGTAGTGCCTGTAGTACAGTACCATTTGGCAAATAAAATGACACTCAACATTATACAACATAATAGCCTTTCACTGAAGTAGACAAATGGTAATGGTAGCTTTTAAATGAACTAAAACTTAGAAATGACCATATCTGATATCTCTGGATGAATCCTTTGTTATGACTGTGTTGCAGACTTCCGGTTGCGGCTATGACTAGCTAAGCCGCACATTTGGAAGCTCCTGCAACAAAGGTGTTTTTGGGCCAATTGGAGGGCCCCAACGGCGCTGAAAAAACGAATCCCGGTGGGGGAAGGTCCCCTGAGGAGAACTAGACCGATTTTATGGTCGGTACCCGGAGTGGAAGCGGCAAGAAAAACGGCAGCAGCTCCCCAAAAAAGCGGGGGAAGAAAATCAAAATGGCGGCCGGCGGTGCACCGGAGGAGTGGAAGAAATGGGCGGAGGAGCAGCAGGCCGCTCTCCTCCGTTTTTTCACGGAGATGAAAGTGGAACTCTTAGAGTCCATGAACGCGACGGCCACCAGGTTGGTGGGAGCCCAGGCGATCCAAGAGGCGTCGATTAAAGATCTGCAGCAGGAGATGGCCGCGAGGGAGGAGGAGGCCACAGTCATCGGGGCAAAGGTGGAGGTGCACGAGGCACTCCACATGAAGTGGCAGAGCCGCTTCGAGGAGCTGGACACTCGGATGAGGAGGAAAAATTTGAGGATCCTGGGCCTGGAAGAAGGCCTGGAGGGGTCGGATCTCCCGGGATATGTGGCGGAGATGTTGAGCTCCCTGATGGGGGAAGGGGCCGGTCCGGCGCCCCTGGAATTGGAAGAGGCATACCGGGTCATGGCCAGGAGGCCTAGGGCAAACGAGCCCCCGAGGGCGGTGCTGGTGCGGTTCCAGCGGCTAAGTGATCGAGAGAAAGTCCTGAGGTGGGCTAAAAGGGAGAAAAGCAGCAAGTGGCAGAACTCGACGGTAAGGGTGTACCAGGACTGGAGTGCGGAGGTGGCAAAGCGGCGGGCCCGGTACAACCGGACAAAGGCGGTGCTACACGCGAAAAAGATCAAATTTGGAATGTTGCAACCGGCGCGCTTGTGGGTCACCTACAAGGACCAACATCATTATTTCGAGTCCCCAGAGGAGGCCTGGACCTTTGTACAAGAGGAAAAGTTGGACACGAACTAAAACCTGGGAGCACCGGCGGTCGTAGCCGCCGGGGGACTCTTGATTGTGCAAGTGGCCCTTTTCTTTTTCAGGCCAGGTCGGAACTGGGTAACAGTTTCGTGGAGTGTTTGGGGTGTTTTTTTTCTCGAACGGTTGACTTTTCTGAATATTTTGAAGGTTTCGAGTTGTTGGGTGTTTCTGTATATTTGTACTGCTGAAATCTCTATTGTGGGTCGTTGGTTTCTTATGGGGTGTTTTTTCCCGTTTCCAATTTCCCTTAGTTATTTACCCCTCTTACCCTTTTTCTTTGGGTGCTTGGGGGGGTTTTTTGTTCTTTTTTTTCTTTTCGGGTTATGGTTATCTGCGGTTATTTATACTGTTGATGGAGGGTGATGGTTGGGCACACTGTTAGTTGATAGTTAGTTAATTATTTTGTTATTTAAGTATGTAGTTAAGTATTTATGTATTTAGTTGCCATTGGGTATTTGTATTTATATCGTTAAGTTGGGGAGACGGGACGGGGGGGAGCGGGTTGATTATGCGGGTCTTTCTCGGGGGTTTTAAGGGGATCTTTCACGGGCGCAGATGGGGTGAACCGGGAGGAGTCGGAATGTGGCAGGAGCAGCCGGGTCAGCGGAGACCAGCTGACTCTCGGGAGTACGATGTGGGGTACATCGCGGCTAGGAGGGGTCCTAGCCAGGGGGGGGGGGGGGGGGGGGAAGGGGGGGGGGGACTGGGGGGGGACACCGGGTTGCTGCTAGAAGGGCCAGGGACGAGAAGAGGAGAGCCGGGGGGGGGTGGGGGGGGGGCATCGCTATGGGAAGCGGGTCAGAAAAGAAGGGATGACCCGGGGCGAGCAAGGGACAAGACATGGCTAATCGACAGGGAGTAGGGACGGGTCGCTCTGCGACCCGATTGATCACGTGGAACGTAAGGGGGCTGAATGGGCCGGTCAAAAGATCAAGGGTCTTCTCACACCTGAAGGGACTGAAGGCTGATGTAGCAATGCTGCAGGAGACTCATTTGAGGGTAGCAGATCAGGTCCGCCTGAGAAGGGGGTGGGTGGGACAGGTGTTCCACTCAGGCTTGGATATCAAGAACCGGGGGGTGGCGATTTTGGTGGGAAAGAGAGTGTCGTTTGTGGCGGCAGAGGTGGTGGCAGACAAGGAGGGCAGGTACGTGATGGTGAGGGGTAGGCTGCAGGGAGAGAGTGTGGTACTGGTAAATGTGTATGCCCCGAACTGGGACGACGCGGGTTTTATGAGGCGCCTGCTGGGCCTCATCCCGGGACTGGAGGCAGGGGGCCTGATCATGGGAGGGGACTTTAATACGGTGTTAGACCCTGGGCTGGATAGATCGAGTTCCAGGACGAATAGGAGGCCGGCAGCGGCAGAGGTGTTAAGGGGGTTCATGGAGCAGATGGGAGGGGTAGACCCATGGAGATTTGGTAGGCCTAGGGCGAGGGAGTATTCTTTTTTCTCCCACGTCCACAGAGTGTACTCTAGGATCGATTTTTTTCGTATTGAACAGGGGGCTGATACCGAGAGTGCAGGACACGGAGTACTCGGCCATTGCGATATCGGACCATGCACCACATTGGGTGGACGTGGACATGGGGGAGGCGCGGGACCAACGCCCGTTGTGGCGCCTGGATGTAGGGCTGTTGGCGGACGAAGAGGTGTGCAGAAGGGTGAGAACGGGCATTGAGAACTATCTGGGTACGAATGACACAGGTGAGGTGCAGGTGGGGACGGTCTGGGAGGCCTTGAAAGCAGTGATTAGAGGAGAGCTGATCTCCATAAGGGCACACAGAGAGAGGAAGGAGAGGCAGGAAAGGGAGAGGCTGGTGGGGGAGCTCCTAGAAGTAGATAGGAAATATGCGGCGGCGCCAGAGGAGGGGCTATTAAGGGAGCGGCGTAGCTTGCAGGCCAGGTTCGACCTACTGACCACTAGGAAGGCGGAAATGCAGTGGAGAAGGGCGCAGGGTGCGGCGTATGAGTACGGGGAAAAGGCGAGCAGGATGCTGGCACACCAGCTTCGTAAGCGAGATGCAGCCAGAGAGATTGGGGGAGTGAGAGAGAGGGGTGGGGATGTAGTGCAGAAGGGGCAAGAGGTGAATAGGGTCTTTAGGGACTTCTATAGGGAATTGTATAGGTCTGAACCGCCGAAGAGGAGAGGGGGAATGAAGAACTTTCTCGACAAATTGGGGTTCCCAAAGGTACAGGAGGAGCTGGTGGAAGGGTTGGGGGCGCCGATAGAGCTGCAGGAGCTAATTAAAGGGATAGGCCAGATGCAGGCGGGGAAGGCGCCGGGGCCGGATGGGTTCCCGGTGGAGTTTTACAGGAAATTTGTGGACTTGGTGGGTCCAGTGCTGGTGCGAGCCTTCAATGAGGCGCGCGAGGGGGGGGTTCTGCCTCCAACATTGTCGCAGGCCCTGATCTCCTTGATTTTGAAGCGGGACAAGGACCCGGTCCAGTGCGGGTCCTACAGGCCCATCTCCCTCCTGAATGTTGACGCCAAGCTGTTAGCAAAGGTCCTGGCAACCAGGATAGAGGACTGTGTGCCAGGGGTAGTCCATGAAGACCAGACGGGGTTCGTGAAGGGACGCCAACTTAACACAAATGTCCGGAGATTGTTAAATGTGATTATGATGCCAGCAGTGGAAGGGGAGGCGGAGATAGTGGTAGCGCTGGACGCGGAGAAGGCATTTGACAGGGTGGAGTGGGAATACTTGTGGGAGACGTTGGAAAGGTTTGGGTTTGGGGAGGGATTTATCAAGTGGGTAAAACTGCTCTATTCAGCTCCGATGGCAAGTGTGGTAACAAACGGGAGGAGGTCAGAATATTTTGGGCTCCATCGAGGTACTAGGCAGGGATGTCCCCTATCTCCCTTACTCTTTGCATTAGCGATTGAGCCGTTGGCGATGGCACTGAGGGGTTCAGGGGGGTGGAGAGGACTGACAAGGGGTGGGGAGGAACATCGGGTCTCGCTCTATGCGGATGATTTGTTGTTGTATGTGGCAGACCCGGAGGGGGGAATGCCGGAGGTAATGGGGATACTAGCGGAGTTCGGGGACTTTTCGGGATATAAATTAAATCTGGGGAAAAGTGAGGTCTTTGTAATACACCCGGGAGACCAAGGGGAGGGAATTGGGAGGCTCCCCTTCAAAAGAGCAGTTAAAAGTTTTAGGTATTTGGGGGTGCAGGTGGCAAAGAACTGGGGGACCCTACACAAGTTGAACTTTTCCAGACTGGTGGAGCAGATGGAGGAGGAGTTTAAGAGG
Source organism: Scyliorhinus canicula (assembly GCF_902713615.1). NCBI lineage: Eukaryota > Metazoa > Chordata > Chondrichthyes > Carcharhiniformes > Scyliorhinidae > Scyliorhinus > Scyliorhinus canicula. Next base: position 142,427,562 of record NC_052157.1, read on the forward strand.
TGGGACATGGTGCCGCTGTCGCTGGCAGGGAGGGTGCAGTCAGTTAAAATGACGGTCCTCCCGAGGTTCTTGTTTTTGTTCCAGTGTCTGCCCATCTTCCTCCCCAGGGCCTTTTTCAAGAAGGTAACGAGTAGTATCATGGGGTATGTGTGGGCACATGGCACCCCGAGAGTTAGAAGGGTCTTTTTGGAGCGGAGTAGGGATAGTGGAGGGCTGGCGTTACCCAACCTTTCAGGATATTACTGGGCGGCAAATACATCGATGGTACGAAAGTGGATGATGGAAGGGGAGGGGGCAGCCTGGAAGCGCATGGAGAGGGCGTCCTGCGGCAACATAAGCTTAGGGGCACTGGTAACGGCACCATGGCCGCTCCCTCCCACGAGGTATACCACGAGCCCGGTGGTGGCGGCCACCCTCAAGATCTGGGGGCAGTGGAGGCGACACAGGGGGGAAGTGGGAGGTCTGATAGGGGCACCACTAAGAGGGAACCACAGATTTGCGCCGGGAAACACAGGAGGGAGATTCCAGAGCTGGCAGAGGGCGGGTATTAGACAACTGAGGGACTTGTTTATAGAGGGGAGGTTTGCGAGCCTGGGAGAGCTGGAGGAGAAATTTGGGCTCCCCCCGGGGAACACGTTCAGGTACCTCCAAGTGAAGGCATTTGCCAGACGACAGGTAGCGGGGTTCCCCGCGCTCCCCGACAGGGGGGTGAGTGATAGGGTGCTATCAGGGGTCTGGGTCGGGGAGGGGAAGATCTCGGACATCTATAAGATTATGCAGGAGGTGGAGGAGGTACCAGTAGAGGAGCTGAAAGATAAGTGGGAGTTAGAGCTGGGGGAACAGATAGAGGACGGGACATGGGCAGACGCCCTGGAGAGGGTCAACTCGTCGTCGTCATGTGCGAGACTAAGTCTCATTCAATTTAAGGTACTGCATAGAGCCCACATGACGGGGACAAGGATGAGTCGGTTTTTTCGGGGGTGAAGACAGGTGTATTAGATGTTCGGGAAGCCCTGCGAATCATGCACATATGTTTTGGGCATGTCCGGCACTGGAGGAGTTCTGGAAGGGGGTGGCAGGGACGGTGTCGAGAGTGGTGGGGTCCAGGGTCAAGCCAGGATGGGGACTTGCGATCTTCGGGGTTGGGGTGGAACCGGGGGTACAGGAGGCGAGGGAGGCTGGAATATTAGCCTTTGCGTCCTTGGTGGCTCGGAGGAGGATCCTGATTCAGTGGAGGGACGAAAGGCCTCCGAGTGTTAACACCTGGTTAAACGACATGGCAAACTTCATCCAATTGGAAAGGATCAAATTCGCCCTGAGAGGGTCGGTGCAGGGGTTTTCCAGGCGATGGCAACCCTTCCTAGACCTCTTGGATCAGAGATAGAAACTGAGGCCATGACAGCAGCAACCCGGGAGGGGAGGGGAGGGCGGGAGGGGGGGGGGGGAGGGGGGACAACGACGAAGGAAGTACCGGTAGCGGCGGTGGCACGGGCAAGGCCTGCCCGAGGACGCTGCTAGAAATGATAAGTTGGTCTGACTGTCGGTTCGCCGGCGGGGGGGGGGGGGGGGGGGGGGGGGGACGCGCGGGTAGGGGGGGGGGGGATTTTTTTTTTTTTTTTTTTTTCTCTTTCTTGTTAAGTAGGGGGGTTTGACTTGTTTTGTTATAATTTAAATGTAAATGTAGGGGGGGTTAAAATGTTTGTATTTTGAAAAATTCAATAAAAATTATTTAAAAAAAAAATGACTGTGTTGCAATCTTCTGTCCACTGTTTTCGCAGGAGTGTTAACCAATTTAAAATAAATGGTTTAATATACATGTTAAAATAGCGGTCCAAGAGTATCTTGGAAAAGTATTAAACATGCATGAGCTGATGAAGTTGATTAACTTTTCCACACGTGCATTCATCTAAACAGGATATTTACTGTATTCACTGAAAGAATTCTTCACTCTGTCTGTTTTTCCTTCAAGTTGCTCACTCAATGTAAACATTTCTCCAGAAAGAGCACGCACAGAAATGAATTACTTTGTATGAGACGGACTGACGTAATTGATGCAGGCGTTTTCCAAAAGCTAGCAAAGTAATAATAATCCAATATTCTTAGTATCACAAGTTGGCTTAATTAATACTGCGATGAAGTTACTGTGAAAAGCCCCTAGTCGCCACATTACAGCGCCTGTTCGGGTACACTGAGGGAGAATTCAGAATGTCCAATTTACCCAACAAGCACGTCTTTCGGAACTTGTGGGAGGAAACCGGAGCGCCCGGAGGAAACCCACTCAGACACGGGGAGAAAGTGCAGACTCCACAGACAGTGACCCAAGCTGGGAATTGGACGTGGGTCCATGGCGCTGTGAAGCAACTCTGCTAACCACTGTGCTACTGTACAAAATGCCCAAGCTTCAGTTAAATTCACTCTGGGCTTCCCCACAGAGGCTGGTAGTAGCTTTAATGGCTAAAAATCCACCACCTCTCAAACTTGGAGATAGTTTTGACTTTGGGTGGGAGCAGAAAAGTAAAATACGGCCAATGCTGGAAATCTGAAATAAAAACAGAAAATGCTTGAAATATTTAATGGGTCAGGCAGTATCTGTGGAGAGAGAAACAGCGTTAACGATTCAGGTTAGTGACCGAAAGGTTCATTGACCTGAAATTAACCGGTGTGATTCAACAGAAGAATAAGAGTCCGCTTTTGAGCACGTTTAGTCTCGGTGGCTGCAGCGCTGAGAACCACCCGCTTTTCACCGCACTCTGCCGTTCTTTTTGGCCTCGATGAGGAACGCCCCTTCGAGGTCATAGATACATCATTTCCTGCACTGACGAGCTCAGTTCACCAGTGCAGGAAAAGTACTCGCAAATCCGGGCACCATTTTTAAAGACAGCCCCAATCTTCCAACCATGCTCAGTGACCCCATCGTGGCCTTCGGACCTCCCCACTGCACTCAATGTACTTCCTCCAGGGTCCTCAAGCCACCCTCACTTCACGCCTTAAGGGCAAGGCACCCTGGGCCCAATCCCTGGCGTATGCAACCTGGCACCTGGGCACCTTGGCACTGCCAGTCTGGCACCTGAGCGGCTTGCCACTGCCAGCCTAGCACCTTGTAAGTGCCCCTACCAGTTGGGCAGTGCCACCCAGGCATCCTGACAGTGCCACGATAACCGGGTGGCAATGTCAATGTGCCAGGTTGGCAGTACCAAGGAGCCTGGGTGGCCAGTGGGGCCAGGGTACCACTCTATCCAGAGCCCAACCACCAGGGGTCTCAATGACCTGGGAACTCACCCCCCCCACCCCCCCCCCCCCCCCCCCCCCCCCAGTTACCATTACGACTGGTGCACATTTGGATCACTACTAAATGGCATCCAGTCGAGGCCTCAACTGGGGAACCCGTTAGTTCCTGGGCCCCAGGAGAATACGATGTAGACATATTTAAATGAACCTAATGGCTCATTTACATATGCGGATCTGGATCACTCCCAGTGAGGAGGTCCAGATTGCGATGCCTCGTGAGGTTCAGTTGAATCTCGCCAGACGTCGCAACTATCATGAATCTTGCGAGAGATCTCTCGCAAGATTCACCAGCCTCGTCGGGTCCTCAAGTCAGGCGCGTCGAGGCCGGTAAATCCCCGAAAACTCAGTTTCTGTTTCCAAAGGCGCTGAAAGATTTCTAGCATTTTCTTTTACCAATTCAAAGGCAGTTATTCATCTTTCCTGATTTTCATTGATTTTACTGACTAAAAATGAAAAGAAATGTACAATGGGTGACAGAGTTGATATCACCTGATTTTTGCAATCAACCAAAGTGAAAACTATCCCAGTAGCTTTGACTTAATGCTACCATTTAAAAATTGAACAATCAAAACACATTACCAAAAAGCAAACAAAACCACATCCAGTGTAAGATACCCTATAGTTTCAAATTGTATAAGACAGAATCTAGAAAACAAAATGATCACTCAGTATCTCAGGATTGTAACAGCAGCTATTACAGAAAGTAAGTGGGAATAAGTTGAGCAAACGAGTGCAGCTGAGGAAAGTGAGTACAAATCTGACAGTTTGGTGAGTGAGGGAGTTTAACGTGATCATTTTGTTCTTAACATCTAATCTAGTCTGTAGTTAGGAGTAACTGGAAAGCACTCAGCAAGTAGACTAAGGCCGAAATCCGGGCAAAAACGCTGAACAGTAGGGCGAGTGGTAGAGTGACAGATAGTTAAAATGGACAAGCAGATTTTCTTTTTAAAATTCAGAGTACCCAATTCATTTTTTTTCCAATTAAGGGCCAATTTAGCATGGCCAATCCACCTACCCTGCACATCTTTGGGTTGTGGGGGCGAAACCCATGCAAACACGGGGAGAATGTGCAAACTCCACACGGATAGTGACCCTGAGCCGGAATCGAACCTGGGATCTCGGTGCCGTGAGGCAGCAATGCTAACCACTGCGCCACCGTGCTGCCCTGGACAAGCAGACTTTGAAGCACTCCATGGTTGAGTTTTTAACTGTATTATCAAAAGGGGGTAGTCCAACTTCCGTCTCTCTCTGAAAGCAAATTACTGCGGATGCTGGAACCTGAAGAGAAAGAGAAAATGCTGGGAAATCTCAGCAGGTCTGGCAGCAGCTGTAGGGAGAGAAAAGACCGAGTCATCGGACTCTAAATGTTAGCTCTTTTCTCTCCCTACAGATGCTGCCAGACCTGCTGAGATTTTCCAGCCTTTTCTCTTTCTCTTCAGATTCCAGCAATCTCTCCACATACCTTTGTAACTCAAATTCTACTTTGATATACGACAGACATGATGCTGGGGCAAGAACAACAAAAAAACTGGCCAGAGAGGCACAGAGAAAATTGAATGCGTTGCTTGGGAACGGGGCAAAAGAGAGAGGCGGACAAAGAGAGGGGGAGTGATTGGACCAGATAGAAACAAGGAAAACAACTAAATTCTTGGTGATGATAGGGGAAAAAGAGTGGTACATTAGGAGACACGCAGAACAAAAAGAGACTTGCAATGCATAACAGAGGCGCTGAAAAGGGAAAACAATGGCACAGGCATGGAGATAAAGACAATCAGACATAGTAGGAAGTGCAGAGCAATTTGTAGAGAGGTGAACATCGATAGGGGGAGAGCGAAACTGAAATGATTATGGATAGCCCAGACATGGGTGGTGGAGGTGGAGGAGAGCGAGGCAGTGAAAGAGAGGCATGTCATTCTTTTATGCGCTCCAGTTACACTGTGCCTGAGGGAGGACGATTGGGTGAAATAGGATGCAAAGTACACGGAGTGAGATTGTAAGGACGAAGCAGGCTCACCTGTCACATGAAAGGTAAGAGAAAGTGGTGTCAGTCCCGGATATCAGCACCGCTGCCTCACAGCGCCCGGGACCTGTGTTCAATTCCAGCCTTGGGTGACTATGTGGGGTTTGCACGTTGTGGTAGTCACCACTGATGTATATACTGTATATATGTGTGTTTTACGGTAAGGCCCCTGTACTACAGGTACGGCGGTGGATCCCTGCCTGCTGGCTCCGCCCAGTAGGCGGAGTATATATATGTGTGCTCCCCGTACAGCAGCCATTTCGTCAGCTGCTGTAGGAGGCCACACATCCCAGTGACCATAGTCTCCTGGGAGTTAACAGATTGCTTTTGAGGGTTAGGGAAGAATTTCCTAGAGTTTTTTTCCCCCCCTAAATTGCCTGGCCCAGGAGATTATTGATGTGGAGATGCCGGCGTTGGACTGGGGTGAGCACAGTAAGAAGTCTTACAACACCATGCTAAAGTCCAACAGGTTTGTTTCAAACACTAGCTTTCGGAGCATTCCCATTCACCTGAGGAAGGAGCAGTGCTCCGAAAGCTAGTGATTGAAAACAAACCTGTTGGACTTTAACCTGGTGTTGTAAGACTTCTTACAGGAGATTATTGTGCGAGGGTGTGTGTGGAGAGGGAAAGGGGGAGTGGAGGGAGAACCGGTGACAGTGGTGATCTACAGAAGTTGAACGATGACAATGGTGGACTGGTTCACTGCACCAGCTAACCTCTTCCTGCCCTTCATTTTTGCAATTCGACAATATGAGCAAATGAGATGGTGATATTTGAAGGAAGCGAGAGGATATTCTATTCAGAGTGCCTGCTGATGTCTCCTGCTTTTGAAATTTCATTGTATAATCAATGGACATTGCAGTCGTGTCCTCCCAGCTGTCCCAGTTAAGGCTGTCCGCTCTCTACACTAACTGTGCCAGTCCTGACTGGCCTACTTACGCCATTACCAGTTATTTGATAGCGTATGACAAATGAAGCAGCTTGCCCTTTTTGGTTAGGTGACCCTTGGGGAAATCAACTCATTTCCCAATGGATTCCAGCAACTGATGCCATAATACGTTCTTGTCGATGGTATTCTAGCTTATGTTGCTCAAACTCGCCAGCTGAGCTCTTTCTGCATGGGCTCCCTGGGTTATAAGGTAGTTGTAAACCATTCATATTTTATACACAAGTGACGGATCCATGAAGTGCTCATCAATTTCCAGGGTTAGGTGCAACAACTCCATTGACACAAGGTTTAGTGGGTTTTTTTTCCTCTCCGACATGCTCTATAATTGTATGCAGAGTATCAATGAGCAGCCATCCCATTTTGTCGACCTAATGCATACATTGTGAGTAGTCTCCTTTATGATTAAGTGCAATTTTGCAGGTCCTTGAAAAGGACAAACAGGAGACCTGAGTGGAACGCTGCTGTGGGCATTAATTTGCTTGTTTAAAATAATGACCTGGGTTTTGCAATGACACTTGCTGCAATTTCACCTTTTCCTGTGCTCTTTTCATTCTGTCGCTAATTTAAGAGGATCTCTGGTGTCTAACAGTGATGGCGTCAAGCAAGCTGAGCAACCAATCACATTGAAGAATTCTCACAGACAGCAAAGCAGGAAGGATTGAGCAGAATTTATCATTCGCTTTTTGGAATTTCCAAAAAAGCAAATTAAAGTTTGGGAATTGCACCTGGGATTAAGGTTTCTCAAAGCCAAACAAGTTGTTCAGCAGTAATTAAGACATAGTGGCCGGGCAGTGAATGGAGCATCAACGGAAAAATGGGGCCAGCGCCGGGCGCGAGACCCATTCCCATTCTCTGCTCAACCACCACTGGCTACCCGCCACACCCCGCCCCGGCAGGAAAATGCAAAATAGTCATCAGCATGCAATTAATGGACTGAAAGCCTGATGCTCTGACCCCCAGCAGGAAATCCTCCGGGCTGGCTTTGGTGTAAGTATGGCCTGGAATAGTGGACCCCGAGGGCTGTCAATGAGGTAATTCCATAAGTTGTGTGCCCCTCTGTCACTGCTAATCTGCAGAGGGGGGCCCCCCAAGGGTCCTGGGAGTTGGATAGGCTCGGCTGTGAGTGAGGGGTTGAACCGTCAACCTGAAGATTAGGCAGCCCTCTGCTTAATAGTATCCTCCTGGCAGGACCAGTTAAACTCCTAAACAGAGAATCCCGCCCAGTATGCTGTTACAAACCCAACTGCATCTCATTTATCAAGGCGGAACCCTTTTAAGGGTTTGTTAAATGATGTTAAATGAGCTGGATTGTCCTTTGAGAGTCTGTGCCCCCCTGCCGCTGCTAGCAAGGACGGAGAATTTAGCTGCGCCGATCGCTGGCTGTGGAATTCTCTCCTCCTGTTGTTTGCCAGAGGAATTTCCCATTGTAACCACTCCACGCCTCTGGGAAACCCACTGACGGGGGTGCACTGCCAGCGGGACAAGAGAATCCCGTCAAGTGTGTACATAATAAACCAGTCTGCAAGGACTTTAGCAGTGACCCTGTGGAGGAACATGGATATACCAATGACAACTTCTGGATCTCCGCACCTATCTACATATGTGCAAACCTCATGGGTTTCTGCTGATTTCACAGAATAATGAGGCCAAACATTGACATTTTCACTGGCATGAGAACCACAGAAACCAGGTCATTTGGTTTTCGAAACTGCTAAAAAAAAACTCTTATTATTTCACTGCACATAATGACAGTTAATCAATTTTCGGTTAATCATGGGCAAGGGCCTGTGCATTCCAGATCTCCCATAGCCATTTGCAGCACAGAGGCACATTTGGCACAACAATTGGTCCTTTACTACAGCAGGTCAAAACTATTCCCAAATCCCTTTTATTCCTCTGCTCCAAGACTTTATTTACTTGCCCCCATAGGATGGAATGATCTCTACTCCAACTGCCCCCTGAACCATAGCACTTCAATGGATACCAATTCTGTGTCAATGGGCCTCACAGAGCCGAATAGCCGGGTTCGATCCCGGCCCCGGGTCAATGTCCGGGTGGAGTTTGCACATTCTCCTCATGTTTGCATGGATCTCACCCCCACATCCCAAAGGGTAGTTGGATTGGCCACTCTAAATTACCTCTTAATTGAAAAAAAATGTATTAAAAAAACAATTCTGTGTGAAGTTATTTCTCCTAACCTTTCTCCTCGAATTATTTTTCGAGTGTACTTCAAGTCTATTGACTTAATTATTAATTCACATGTATTACGTAGGTTCAGAATGTCTTGAAGTCAAACAAACTGGCTGCCAAGTAAGAGGTTCGAACTCCAAGGTTAGCCAATACTTCAATCCCTCCAACAGAAATCTACATCTGCTTTATGAATATTATGTCAGGCTCTAAATATTTGAGGCAAAAGACAATCTTTTGGATAGCTTTCTCAAAAACTGCACTCTGTGAGCCAAAGCCCACACTGTCCGTGTACAATAATGAGACCATTTGCCCTCAAACTTAAACGCTATTACCACTACACAACCCATTCCACGGTTACCATAAAGAGTTTGGCCTCAATTTCAACTCACTCAAAACGTATCCATTGATGCAAGAGTTAAACGTGGGTCCTTGGTGTTAAAAAGAAAGAGTGTTTGGGGATACGTGTGATAAAACCGCATCCATTCACCTGGCATTTTATGGAGTGGGATCAAAAACTATGAGCTGTAACCATGTGTGGAGGACAATTGGATGGAGAAGCATCATTAAAGGTCTGAACGTCATTATGACTGGTGCCACTATCTAATCTGGGAATACTCGTGTGAGAACAAACAGTGGTTAGCCTCATTATTATGAATGTTGTAGGGGAGGTGGTGTTTGTATTGTAAACAAACTTGTTGCTTCCAGTTCCATTCAACATTTAATTCCAATGTAAAGCCACCTTTCTATTACGTTCACTTGGGTGTTGCCTAACATATGGATCTCAAGCTGTTGGAGATTCAATATATTGTTTTAAGGACTAAAGGTATGGCAGAACCCATGAGAACGTTGTTGGGCTCATTACTATATTACATATTCTGGTACTTCTGAAACATGGTTACATAAAGGAAGCATGGTGGCATAGTGGTTAGCACTGCTGCCTCACGGTGCCGTGGTCCCAGGTTCACTCCCAGCTCTGGGTCACTGGCTGTGCGGAGTTTGCACATTCTCCCTGTTGTGTTATGCTGCTTCAGATAACACAGGCTGCTACGTGATGCAGTCTTAACTAAAGGATGCTCCAGACTCTGAAATGAGTTCAATGTGTTTATTGAACTATTAGCACAGTTCTCAAATGAGTTTGACTCTCTGCTAATCTAACGGTAGTAACTCAGTCTAACTGTCCCAGCTTGCCCTAAGCCACGTGCTGGGGTGTGATGCTGCTGATCAACCCTGTCTAACTCTCTAGATGTCTGTCTGTGGAAAGAGGCAGGGTGTGAGTGCCTCATCCTTTTTATGTTTATGTCATGCCACCTCTAAGTGTCCTGACTGCCCATTGGTTGTGTCTTATTCTGAGTGTTCATTGGTTGCATGTTTGCATATCATGACACTCCCCCTGTTTGTGTGGGTTTCGCTCCCACGGCACAAAGATGTGCAAGGTAGGTAGATTGAACACGCTAAATTGCCCCTTAATTGTAAAAAATGAATTGGGTACTCTAAATGTATATATAAAAACATGGCTACATCTGCAGGCCAATTGCCGCTGTGTTCTTTTGAACTCTAGCAACAGGAAGGTGACAGAAATCCAACTTTCATTGAATGGCTGCACTGTGCAGAGTGCAACTAAACAAAATAATCCAAGGAGATTCCAGACCAATCCCAGTTCCATGCTCAGTTGGGTTACAAACATTGTTCCCCAAAATCAAAGTCCGTTTGATCGTAGAGTATCAATTCAGGAATCAAGCAATTGAAATCCAAGAACCTTATATATGTCTTCTTTAGATAGAACTTTAACTTTGGGGAGACAGCGGCATAGTGGTAATGTCACTGGACAGTAATCATACAGTATAGAATTTACAGTGCAGAAGGAGGCCATTCGGCCCATCGGGTCTACACTGGTCCCTGAAGGAGCACCCTACCCAAGCCCACATCACATCCTGAGGCCCTGGAGGACAAGGGTTCAAATCCCACCACGGCAGCTAGTGAAATTCATATGGTAATCTGGAATTGAAGTCTAAGTAATGGTGACCATGAAACCATTGTCAATTGTTGTAAAAATCCATCTGGTTCACTAATGTACTTTAGAGACGGAAATCTGGTCTGGCCTACAGGTGAGTCGAGACTCACCGCAATGTGCTTGACTCTTAATTGCCCTCTGAAGTGGCTTAGCAAACCACTCAGTTCAAGGCAATTAAGGATGGACTACAAATGGTGGTTTTGTCAGTGATGCGCACAAACCATGAAAGAATAAATTCATTAAAAATAATTACATCACCTGGCAACATCTTTCTTACTGATGCTTTACCTGCACTGATTAACTACTTCCCTATAAAAGTTATTGAAATGGAAAACTTCTTTAATAAGAACTGCTACTCCCATGCTGATGGTGCACATTTGGTGGCTAAAGTGAAAAGCCCTGGAAATGGCTGCAGGAATCACAAGGATCAATTGACCCATAACCAATCAATCCAACATCATGCTGTCTGCTGAGTCCAATGTTCGCTCTGCGAAGCCTGTACTGTCCATTGGCTGCATGCAGGAACTGGAAAATGTGCTGACACTCATGCAGTAAGTGAATCTGACCTAGCAAGCAGCGAAGAATATTCGAACATGGGAGAGTGAGCAAGGAATTTAAGGTTTCCGATGCTGATGGAGAAAGTGAAAGTAGAATGTTCAGTATGTACAAGTTGCCAGAAAGCTCCGCGCACAAATACTGAGAAGGCAGTAGGAGAGGATAGCACGAAGGTTGATGCCAGAAGTCAAGCCCCAAGCATCTAGCTACAATAAGTTTAATGACCTCATTACATGTGTTCTGCTGCAGAGAACTCCAATGGGTCAAATGCATAAAAATTCATCACCACAACCACTGGTAATGCAATTCTTGCCCTACTCTGAGATTACAGTTGTGGCTGCAGCAAGTGGCAGATTTCAATGAGCACGTCCTTACTGTAGCCGACTCACACTCGCTTCCTCAATGAGCCTCAGGTAGGCGAACTGATCCCGAAACACCATTGTGAGTACCCTTCTCCCATTCTTTCTCCTCCCTCTTCCAACAGGTTGTTCAACTCTGCATAACCTCTGTTAATTCTTCAAGTCACACTGTATTCGAAGAGGGATTCCTCCTATTGAACCCAAATCTGGACAAAAACCTTGAAGTCAGTTTGAGTTCCTTCAGCACCTGCCACACCGCTCTCACTTTTCCACCTTGAAGCAACTATAGAAAGCACAAAATACTTGTGGAATCAAAGCCACAGCCAGAAGAAATCAAGCAGCAATGAAATTGCAGATAGTTGCTGAGCCTCTTTAAATACTGCTAGTGGGAAGACACCTTGAGCCTGCTCCACCATTCAATAAGTTCATGGCTAATCTGACTGTGGTCTCAACTCCACATTCCTGCCTACCCCCCCGATATCTTTTGACTCCCTTGTTAGTCAAGAATCTATCTATTGTTGCCTTAAAAAAGTGAATTACCCTGCCTCCACCACTCTCTATGGAAGAGAGTTCCAAAGGTTAAGAACCCTCTGAAAGAAGACATTTCTGTTCATCTCCATCTTAAATGGAATACCCTTGTTTTTAAGTGGGATCCCCTAGTTCCAGTCTCCCCCACAAGGGGAAACATCCTCTCCACATCTACCCAGCCATGTCCCCTCAGGGCACTGTATGTCTCAATAGGATCGCCGCTCATTCTTTTAAACTACAGTGGATACAGACTTTAGACTGTCCAACCTTTCCTCATAAGATAACCCCCCAACCCCTTGTCCAAGGTATCTGTCGAATGAACCTTCTCTGAACTTCTTCTGTTCACAGACAGTTCATAGAATCAACAGCACAGAAGGAGGCCATTCGGCCCATTGAGTCTGCACTGGCCCTTGGAAAAGGGCACCCTACTTTAACCCCGCCTAGCCTTTTGGACACTAACAGGCAATTTAGCATGGCCAATCCACCTAACCTGCACATCTTTGGACTGTGGGGGGAATCCAGAGCACCCGGAGGAAACCCACTCAGACACGGGTAGAAAGTGCAAACTCCACACAGACAGTTACCTGAGGCCAGAATTGAACCCGGACCCTGGAGCTGTGAGTCAGCAGTGTGAACCACTGTGCTGCCCAAGTATTTATATCCTTTCTTAAACAAGGAGATCAAATCTGTGCTCTAGATAGCCCCATGAGTGTTTGTGCTCAATAAGTTCACCCCATTTTGGAGCTCTTAAGGAAACTAGTGCTGCCCAAATATCAGCACTAATATGCCAGATTTCTTGTCCATTTCATTTAAACACACTACTCAGGTACTTTATCATCTGGTTGCCCTTTCAGTAATCAGCTTTACTGGTATCCACCTTTCCCCTGAGTATTGTATCATTATATTTCATTACTACCTTGCAGCTTGTTTAATTTTTATTTTCTAGTTCCATGAGGCAGACCAATGGTGCATTCACTTTACAAAGCCGTTGTCAATAGTAACCCTGACTTTAGCAGTAGAATTGCTAGGTAACTGAGGCACTGGTACCTACAGAAAGATCTGACTCGCAGCAGTATTGTAGCTGCAGTATTAAGACAATCTCTGCAGCTTTTCTGCCGTTGTCACAGTGAATATTCTGATGACTGGTCTGTGAAGATTTGCTTCAGGCATCACAGAAAGGCTAGGAATCAGAAAATTGTGGCTTTTAAACAACCTGGCACCAGTGTTCGTTGCTCCAGGACTGCAACATCCGATATAAACAGGATACATTTCATCTCGATAAGAGTCCCCGCGTGAATTACAGAAATACTCCTTTTTGAATTACTACTACAATAGAAACACTAATGCTTCTCCACCACTGTTCAGTAGCTGGTGATTTCAGCCATTAATTAAATTATGTCCACTAGGACTGGCCCTAACTTTCATGTCAAGGTATTTGTTTTCCCGGGGGTGTATGTCCTGCTGGTTGCTAATATGCCCAGGTTTGTTTGCGAGCATTTAATGACCAGGAAGCCTGAGGAAGGAATGACAAAGGGATTCATTCAACGGAGCATAACGTTTGCCCACGGCAGTAACTATTTACACTTTACAGACCCCGTTGGGACAACCAACATGCCGGTCCCTGCTCGGGCCGGCTTTTATACTCGATCTTACAAGCCCCATCTGGGTGGGCCTTCGTCCACTCTCAAGAAGCTCTTATTCCACGAGCCCCATGGGGAGATCAGTTAATGTTTTCCCATGGGCCTTGTGGGGGTTATTACAGTGGATAACCAGAGAGAGTTGACTGCCAGTAACCCTTGCAGTTGGAAATGATGTATTTGATGTTGGAAGTGGATTTGTGTGTCTTCCTCCTAGTTTTCTCCCCTTCTCTCCCAAAAGTAGTGCGCAATGATTGGATTTTCAGTGCGGTAGCTGCCGGCAGCTCCTCATGCCAACTGGCCAATTGCCATTTCTGAGACTAGGCGGTGGACTGATGTGGGTTTTTTTTGGGTGTAGCTTGGTTGCCCTGCCTGCCCGTGCAATGAGGTCCGCATGGTAGACCGGATGGTCTACCAAGTCAAAGAGAGTGACATTGATGCTTTATCGATGGAGTTGTATGATATATTGAAGCAAAAATCTATTAACGGCCCTAGTATGAGGTCCAATAGATTCACCTTTTGTTAGGCAGCGAGTCCTGGAGATGTCCCTTCACCTTTGGTGTTTCTGAATCCATGGAGAGGGTTATTCTTGGTTCTTTCTCCCATGTGAAACCGTCAATGAGAAAGGGAGAAATATTTGGATCAAAGGTCAAAATGTAAATTAGGTTCTGACACCAGTGCTCAAATGAATTGACTGTCTCAATTTTTCCTAAGCTTCAGTGCCTGATGTGAGGCCGCCATAGCTTCCACTGTTACTGTACTGTGCTATTGTGGATTAAATAGAGGCCAATATCTGAATTAGTGCTAAAAAAACTCTCCAATTTACCATGAGGAGGGATATGTAAATGTTCTGATGCTGCCACCATGCCAAGTGTGCTGTGTTTGCTTTCAGGTTGGCACGTACACAGGATTACAATACCAACAGTGTTGAGGTGAAAACTTTGATACAGCCAGCAAAACAAAACAGTACAATACAATGAGTCAGGATGGTCACGCCCACAAGGGATCCCCAGGCTCCAAGCCCTCCGAGGGCGACAACCTATATTGGTGCTTTGGGACCCTGTGCATGTTAATGGTGCTAGTTAAATGCAAGTTGTTGGCGGCGGTGGGCACGGTAACAGCCCTGAGAATCCATCTTATCCTAGAAAGAAGGCAATTTTAGGGCAAAGACAGGCTCACCACATTGTGGGGGATTTGCACATTGTATATAATATCATATACATTCTAACAAAAGGGTATCAGTTCACAGCAGGAAACAGACCATTATCAGATCAGCATTGCTCCGCTCATTTTCATATTGTAAATCATAGGGAGTTACTGTGCAAACCTGGACCAACACTCAAAATCATGGGCAATGTTTCACGTACAAAACCCTCTACTTTTTCTTCAATTAAATTCTTCAAGTCTATTTGTAATAAAATCATAAATCTTGATTCACACATTAAAGGTTCAATACTCTACATTAATATGTGTTCTTCTGACAGCTAATTACTGTGGTTGGCAACCAGCTGTCAGAAAGTAAGAGCTCTGTGTACAGAGGGAGCCTGGCAGCCCTTGCAATAGGACTGATGGAATGACAACTAAAAGCGTAGGACTTTGATTGTTGTCCCCAGTTGACCCGTGTACCTGACATATAGCACCAAACAGGAGCTGAATGAACACTTGATTCGGCTCCCATTAGCCCCATTTACAGTGGAAATTGATAAAGAATGAAGTTCCAAGAGTCATCTCCCCATACTGGCCCTGATATGAAGACCACGATGAACCAAACCTTTTAAATAAAATGAGTGACTAAACTGAAAATGTAACTTCTTTGGCAGCAAAGGAAACCTCTGAAGCAATCTCGTCACTGCACAGACTGCAACATTGTCAGCTCATCAATATACTTCAACTTGAGGGCAGTTATACTATACTGAATATAAGTTTGTTTCTCACTTTTCCCATTATATACATTATCAGCTTAAACATTATACTTACTGTCATACACCTAAAACAAATAACATTGGACACCACCCAATGAATCAAGGAGTAAATGCACTGCCTAATATGCTGATACCTATTCCCAACACTTTATGTCTTTGCGCACTGCAAAATGATCTAGTGCGCAGTCTCCTGAGCTACACCCACAGCTGGAATTACCGCTGGGATTCTCCAGTGGGAAATTGATGGACTTCTTGGAGAAATGGTTCCAATGGCTGAAAACAGCTGTGTGACACGGTAGCACAGTGGTTAGCAATGTGGCTTCACAGCGCCAGGGAACCGTATTCTATTCCCGCCTTGGGTCAATGTTGTCACGGAGTCTACACGTTCTCCCTGTGTCGGCGTGGTTTCCTCCGGGTGCTCCGGTTTCCTCCCACAAGTCCCGAAAGACATGCTTGTTAAGTGAATTGGACATTCTGAATTCGCCCTCCGTGTACTCGAACAGGCGCCGGAATGTGGCGACTAGGGGATTTTCACAGTAACTTCATTGCAGTGTTAATGTAAGCCTGCTTGTGACAATAATAAAGATTATTATTATTGCATTTCTCCAGAGGTTCAGCTGATTTACCATTAAAGTTGGAGCCCGAGATTGGGAAAACCACGTGGGAGTTTAAAGTCTAAATCAATATTCCCATTTATCTGTATCAATCTCAAGCTGTGGAGGTTAACAGTGCTTGCAGCCCTGATTTAATGGTTGTTCACCAAGTGGGCAACAGTGCTGGGAAACACACCGTTGCAATCCCCAGGATCGTAACAATCGAACATTCTAAAAAATACAAACACAAATAGATCTTTGTTTGATCTTCATGGACAGGATTGCCCATTTGACATTGTTTGGATTCCTTGGAGCTATTAAGTCAAAAGCATCAGGAAGCCACAAGCTTGACCCTCCTTGCAAATAACTTGCCTAGCCAGGTTGGCAGTGCAAAGGGACAACTGGTCCCAGTGAAGGCAGAGGGAGGGGGAAAAAAAATTCCTCTTTGACACCCTAACCCGCTAGAGGTATGGAGTGAGGGGTTTTGGCTGGGGTCAGGATATGGCTCAGCTACTGCTAATTAACCTGCCAACACTCAATATCTCAGTAACAGGGCAGCCGGCATTATGCTTCAGCATGAGTGACTGCATTCAGTAGAGGTGAAGGTGAAGAAAATTACTGGAAGGAAAAGCATGTATGTGTAGAGAGTCCCTTCGCCAGCTACATCACTATTTGTGTATCAGTCAAAATAGAAGACCAGAAATTAATGTTGGCAATAATTGCAGGCGAATACCTAATTTGGTTATTATGATGTCCCCCTGTCCACTTTAAGAGGGATTTAACAGCAGAGTAAACCTGTTTAAACACATTTCTAGCATAAAATTGCTTCAGTTTATTCACAGGCAGTTGTCCCAAATTAAGGAAATGGATTCTCCGATGATCCTATTTTTCCGGTGATTTTTCCACGACCAGATGTGCCTTCTGACAGCCCTAGAGAACGTGATTTTCCTTCTCCCAGTTAGCAATTGCTGCATTTTTTTCTCCATGTGATTGGAACCCAGTGTAATGCGTTAAGAAATTAATTGAATGCACATCTTTAAAGAGGGCGTATTTACACCAGCGCTTCTAAAAAAAACTAATCGAAAGACTTCTGATCGTTTTTAGTGCATTTCTGAGATTTCTTTCCACCACCATTGATTCCAAAGGGCATTATCATTTTGATAAACATACGGCAAATTTAATTTAGTTTGCAAAGGCCATTATATGAATCAGGCAAAGGATGCCATTATTTTACATATGCCTTGTGTTATATGTATGTTATTCAACTAAAAAACAAAGAAGCGATTTGTAAACTATCGTACACAAATATGATACACTATCAAAATAAAGTCAACAGCACACAAGGGTCTAACATTTAAAGGTGGATGAAATCAATATACAAAAAGGCTAAATTAAGAGGGCTTTATATTACCTAAGAACACAAGTAATCTCCATTTGTAACTCTTCTCTTTTGTTTATTCTGCGCGGAACAGTGGTTAGCACTGCTGCCTCACAGCACCACGATCCAAGTTTGATTCCAACCTTGGGTCTGTGTGGATTTTGCAAGTTCTTCCCGTGTAAGTGTGGGTTTTGGCCGGGAGCTCCAGAGTGGAATTCTTCGACCCCCCCCCGTCAAGTCGGAGAATCCCCGGAGGGGTGGCGTGAATCCCGCCCCGACGCCGGCTGCCGTATTCTCTGGTGCCGTTTTACGGGTGGGGGCGGGATTCCCACCACGCCATTCGGGGGCCATTGGCAGCGGCCCCCCCTGGCGATTCCCCGGGCCCTAATGGGCTGAGCGGCCGTCCATTTTTGGCCAGTCACACCGGCGTGTGTTATGCATGGTCCCACGGCGGGACCTGACAGGTAAGTCGGTGTGGGCAGGTCTCGGGGGGGGGGGGGGGGGGGTTCCGACTCCGGTGGGGGGGGGCCCCAACGGTGACCTGGCCCGCAATCAGGGCCCACCAATCTGCGGGCAGGCCTGTTCCTTGGGGGCACGTCTTCCTTCCGCACCATGGCCGGCACGGAGAAGAGAGCACCCCGCACATGCGCCAAAAGATGACTGCCAGTCTGCGCATGCGCGGAATCACGGCAGCGGTTCCGAGCAAGCGTGAGATCATGATGGCCATTCACACATGCGCAAACTCGCGCACTCCTTTCGGCGCCGGCTAGAGGGGCGCCAACCCCTCCGGCGTCCATCTAGCCCCCTAGACAGGTGAGAATTCCTCACCTTGGGCGCCCGTTGATGCCGGAGACGTTGGCGCCGGTTTTCCCGCCGGTGTGGGGATTTAGTCCCCGGAAGGGAGAATCCTCCACAGTTTCCTTCCACAGTCCAAAGGTAAGATTAGGTGGATTACCCATTCTAAATTGTCCCTCATTGTCCAAAAATTAGGTGGGGTTACGGGGATAGGACGTGTGTGTGGGTGTAGGTAGGGTGCCCTTTCAGAGAGTCGGTGCAGATTTACTGGGCCGAATGGCCGCCATCTGCATTGCAGGGATTCTATGATTCTGTTCTGTATCCTGTTGGAATCTGTTGTGCAATGCAGCAACATTTTTGCTAAATTCAGGAGAGATGAAATAAGATGGGCTGAATGGTCTTCCTAATCTGTAATAATCTCATGATCTAGTAAAATGGAGTGTAAAAGGAAACACCAGTGCCCAGCCTTTACAATTCACCACTCCATCTCCACCTTTCAACTCCAAGATCCGAGGGCATGGTGTTACCTCAGAAATCCATGCTCACCTTTCCTACAATTTGATGTTTCAATCTCTCTGATCAGGGTGTTTGTCCTGCCATAGTGCTTGAAGCAGCTAAAAACAAAGCCACAAATGGCATCTCTATGGATGCAACTGTGGTATTTTGTCCTCATCCTTCTTACTCTCTCTCAGCTTTTAACATGGTCAACCCCGCACCATCGTCCTCCAAAGCGTGTAAGATTGAACTCAAACCCTTACTTCATTCTCACCTGTCCAGCTGCAGCCATAGCATTCTTCCTGCCCCTGCACCACCCCTTCAGTAGAATCATAATCATAGCATTCTCCAACATGCCAGAGGTCCATTCAGACCAATGTGTCTCTGTAGTCACTCTGAAACAGCTTTCCAATTAATCCCATTCCTCCACTCCTGTACTGTAGGTTTAATGGGCGGCACGCCAGGGTCCCAGGTTCGATTCCTGGCTTGGGTCACTGCCTGTGCGGAGTCTGCATGATCTCCGCGTTTCTGCCTGGGTTTCCTCCGGGTGCTCCGGTTTCCTCCCACAAGTCCCAAAAGATGGGCTGTTAGGTAATTTGGACATTATGAATTCTCCCTCTGTGTATCCGAACAGGCGCCGGACTGTGGCGACTAGGGGATTTTCACAGTAACTTCATAGCAGTGTTAATGTAAGCCTACTTGTGACAATAATAACAATTATTATAAAATGTTTTTTGGTGAAATGTTTCTCCCCTTATTAAAAGCTATTCTGTTATCCTCATTGATTTTGATGTGGAATTGCATGATCTCACAACCACCTGATTAAAAGATGAGTTCCACTCACCTTTCCAATAATTAAAAAATTTTTTTTAGCGTACCCAATTAATTTTTTCCAATTAAGGGGCAATTTAGTGCGGCCAATCCACCTAGCCTGAACATGTTTGGGTTTTGGGGGTGAGACTCACACAGACACATGGAAAATGTGCAAATTCCACACGAACAGCAACCCGGGGCCGGGTCCTTGGCACCAGAAGGCAGCATCGCTAGCCACTGCGCCACCGTGCCGCCCCCACCTCTCCAATGGTGACTTTAAATGGATGCTCTTGCATTACCAGCTCACTAACCATCAAGGGATGGTTTCCCCAGCATCCCAGTTACTTCAACAGAGTTTTGAATTCCAAAGCACTGACGGCCCCTCGCCATAGGTTCCGCGGTGGTGCAGCCGGCGATCAACGCAAATAGCTATTGACCAGGAGATCCTGTCAGTGGCCCAATAGCAAGCAACCTCCGCAGCTGGAAAACCCATCGGGGTGGGGCATGGGGCTGAAAATCCCATCCTTAGATTTTATGGAGTGAAATAAAGGAAGTAGAGAAATGTAGAGGGTTAGGGAGGGCGTTCCAGAGGTTTGTGCCGAGTCCGATGTAGGCACGGTTGTCAATGGAGGAAGAACAAAAATGTAAGATGCGAATTAGGTCAGAATTGGAGCAGCATAACTAACTAGGAGCATTGTAGGACTGGAGTTTACATCGATTGGGATACCTCCACTGACTCGGATTTGTAACTACACACTCATTGCAATTGTTGACATTGGGTGCATATTATCTGCAAAGGCAGGATGTGAAGAAAATGCAGCTTCCACATTGTCTCCTCTCAGGAACTGATCAGAAACCAGAGAAACAAAACCTGACTTTGAAAATGTATCACAAAAGTTATTTTGTAATTGCAACATTTAAGGAAAAGCATTTTTTCTAAAATGACATTTTCAAAAAGCATACTTATCAAAATTGTGCATGGGCATTTGATTAATAAGCTGCAAAACCAGCATTTCTCCTGTTTTTCTTTGCAAAATTAAGAAAAGTAATTGATACTAGATACCGCCGAAGGGCGGCACGGTGGCACAGTGGTTAGCACTGCTGCCTCACAGCGCCAGGGACCCTGGTTCAATTCCGGGTTGGGAAGACTGTCTGTCTGCAGTTTGCACTTCCCCCCCCCCCCCCATGTCTGCATGGCTTTCCTCCGGGTGTTCCGGTTTCCAAAGATGTGCAGGTGAGGTGGATTGGCCACGCTAAATTGTCCAGGGATGAATAGGATAGGTTAAGGGTTATTGGGACAGGGTGGGGAAGTGGGCTTGGGTGGAGTGCTCTGTCAGAGGGTCAATGCAGACTAGATGGGCCAAATGCACTGTAGGGATTCCACGATTCTATCATTCCAGATAGCACTCAAATGGATGATTTAACTGCGCTAGGGCAACAGCATCAAATCTGATCATGCCTTAGGTATTGAACTTTCCATCATGGATCACCCTCGGGAAAACCCTGTCTGATTTTCTTCCTGTTGCCAGCCCCGGGGCTTTGGGACCAATTACAATATACCAGCTGCTCCAGAGCAAAGATGAAATGAAACTAGGCAGGAAGTAAGAATGAAAGCTGTAGGATCTTCCTTGTATATATTTCTTTGCACCATCTTGGGGGTTGCCTCCATCGATTTAAATCGCTGCTGAAACATAAGGGAATCACTTAACTTGGTTTTACATTTTATTTGTTCCAGTCTTTTTTAAAATAAATTTAGAATACCCAAATCATTTTTTCCAATTAAGGGGCAATTTAGCGTGGAATGTGCAAACTCCACACGGACAGTGAGCCAGAGCCGGGATCGAACCTGGGACCTCGGCGCCGTGAGGCCGCAGTGCTAACCATTACGCCACCGTGCTGCACTTTTTGTTCCAGCCTTTACATTTGCAAAAGAGAAACATAAAATGGAACAGTGTAATTCGGTTTCTCCGGTGTTGAAGAGGGGAATACAGAAGTTTGAGAATGTATCAATACAGAGCCATTGGGCAGGATTCTCCGGTTCCCCGGCTTCTTGGCCACATGCCATTCGCTGGTGGGGGGATTCTCTCTTCCCGCCACTTGTCAATGGGATCGAAACCACCCCATCCCACTGGGATATCTGCAAGCGGGGACACGTTGCCTGCAGGAAAAGTGGATCCCGACCCCAGAGAATTCTGGCTCTTGTTTCTATTGGTCAGCACAGTCGAACAAATGAATAGCACTGTGGCTTCACAGCGCCAGGGTTCCAGGTTCAATTCCCCGCTGGGTCACTGTCTGTGCAGAGTCTGCAGGTTCTCCCCGTGTCTGCGTGGGTTTCCTCTGGGTGCTCCGGTTTCCTCCCACAGTCCAAATATGTGCAGGTTAGGTGGATTGGCCATGATAAATTGCCCTTCATGACCAAAAAGGTTAGGAGGGGATATTGGGCTCTGGGGATAGGGTGGAAGTGAGGGCTTAAGTGGGTCGGTGCAGACTCGATGGGCCGAATGGCCTCCTTCTGCACTGTACATTCTATGTTCTATAGCTATGCGTAGAATCCAAAATCATTTTCTTCCATTCCTGCCAAGTTGCTTCAAATAAATTTATGCGAAGGCATGCTCCCCACAATTCAATTTCAATATAATTATGGACATTTGATCACACTTTTAGAGGATTACACTGTCAGAGGTAAGTGCAAGGTAAAAATATATTACTTTGATAAATTTTAATGTGGAGACCAATGAAAGATGCATTGTTCATCTCAAATGAGGCCAGCTAAGGCTACTTCCAAGTTCCAACTCAATTGCTCAGTCTGTGGACTTTTAGTGCTTAATTGTACCAATAAAAGAATTAACATTTATTACTTAAGGTGAGGCCGAAGCCAAGCTGATGCCAATAGAAATAGAACATAGAACAGTACAGCACAGAACAGGCCCTTCGGCCCTCGATGTTGTGCCGAGCCATGATCACCCCACTCAAACCCACGTATCCACGCTATACCCGTAACCCAACAACCCCCCCCCCCCCTTTAACCTTCCTTTTTAGGACACTACGGGCAATTTAGCATGGCCAATCCACCTAACCCACACATCTTTGGATTGTGGGAGGAAACCGGAGCACCCGGAGGAAACCCACGCACACACGTGGAGGACGTGCAAACTCCGCACAGACAGTGACCCAGCCGGGAATCGAACCTGGGACCCTGGAGCTGTGAAGCATTTATGCTAACCACCATGCTACCGTGCTGCCCAAATACTGCCATGATCTCTCGGGAGACCATTAACTTTAAAAAGAAGAAATTCAAACTCCCAGTTATTAACTGAAATAATTATGCCACAAAGTTTCACACTTTAAAAAAATCTTTACTGTGCAGGACTTAAACAAGCACCTTAACACTATATTTAGTAAACAGTTATTCTTTAAGACTGAAAATCTCAACAGAACTTCCTGTTCTACTGTTACTTCCACCCGCAAGCAGTGGTTAGCACTGCTGCCTCACAGCACAAGGGACCCGGGTTCGATTCCAGTCTTGGGTGACTGTCTGTGGAGTTTGCACCATCTCCTTGTACCTGCATGAGTTTCCTCTGGGTGTTCTGGTTTCTTCCCACAGTCCAAAGATGTGCAGGTTTAGGTGCATTGGCTATGCTAAATTGCCTCTTAGTGTCCAAAGATATGCAGGTTAGGTGGGGTTATGGGGTTACAGGGATAGGGTGGGAGAGTGGCTATAGGTAGGGTGCTTTTTCAGAGGGCCAGTGCAGTCTCTTTTGCCCATATGGCCTCCTTCTGCACTGTGGAGATCATTCGATCAGCTTCCTCTGCCACTTCCCTCCCTTTCCTAGCCCACCAAGCCAAACCTCCTCTAAGCTCCCCCCTGCCCTCTCCTTGAACTTGCATTTTTCTCTCATTTATCTTTTACCCCCTCCCCAATTCCCATCATTCCCTCCAGGAGTTAATCTTATCCACGAGACCTGCTTCCTGCTTTCTCGCCCCTATTCTTGCTGAACTTCCCCAACTTCCCTTCCTGTCGCACATTTTAACTGGCATTGTGAATGGTTCCCTCTGCTCCAGTTCTGCCCCTCTCTCTTTCAATTCAGCCTGCAGTGGAGAAAAAAAGTTAACAAATAGTATAAAGCTACTAGGTTCGTAAACAAGGGATTTAATCTATATTCAGCCATGTCCCATTCAATTCAATCTTCCCACATTCAATTTCACATCACTCGGTTCCTATTAAAAAAATAAGCAGTTTTGTTTTAAACATTCAGCTGCAAACTACTGAGGTAATATGAGCACTTTTGAACCTTTTGTTTTTTGCCCTATTCCATTAACCTTCTATTACTGGTCCTTTCCATATGAAAAGCCTGAGGTTGTGTGTTGTGCTTTTTTTTAAAAAACAGAAATTGCATTGAATGTAATTTTGTCTTTTTTCAGCACGCCACTGAATTACAAGATATTCCCGGATCTGTTTTTGTACAAAGGCCTTCTACATCAGCACAGTGCTTTATAAAAATAACTTCCTCCATCTCTATTTTTAAAAATCCTATCACACATCGATGGTGTGCTATCCAGTGGGAAGAGCCAAAGACTCCAGTCCAGAGACAATTCTATGAACGCTGTCAAAGTTGTTTCTTTGGAAACTGTCAGGAGGCAGTCGAGCAGTGACAAAGGCCTACCTCTGAGGCTTGCTTTCCTTGCCACTCGCAGAGGGAGCAGCTGAGGCTGTCAAACACATTCAGACGGCCACAGAGATGACAGACTTGGACCCAAATCCCTGATCAGCAACCCATTTTAGTTTGCAGGTACCCCAAACTTTTGAGAAGTATTACCAGGTTCAACTTTCTGTTTATTTATGCCGTCGGTCAACATCTTGCAAATGACTGAATGTTTTCCTCGTCCATCTCAGAGGGCGGTTAAGGGGAGGTTGGCGTCACTCGTAGGCCAGACCAGGTAAGGACAGAAGATTTTCTTCCTTAAAGGGCATCAATGGGTTTGTACAAATAGTTTAATAGTCATCATTACTGATGCATTACTGGTGTTTCTGGCCCCGTCCACCACCGGAATCTTCCAGTCATCCTCTGCCAGCGGGTCCCGCCACGGTAAGGTTGCAAATTCCAAGTCTAAGTTTGTATTTCAGATTTATTTAATTAATTGAATTTAAATACCCTAGTTGCCGTGGAGGGATTCAAACTCGTGTCTGCAGATTATTAGTCCAAACCTCTGGATTACTGGTTCAGTAATATAACCTCAATGATACCATACCCCTTCCCCAGGTTTCCCTTCCTTTCCAACCCAGACAGTTGGAGAAAGCTGTGACTCACATATGATGATGACAGACAGATGGTGCTGGGGAATCTAAAGTGGCGGAGAAAGACAAGAGTTGGGTCGTCAATGAAAGACGGAGGCACATAATGCTGCAATGAAGAGAGAGTTTGGAGGTAAGAGCTGAGAAAAGGGTCATCCGTTAGGCGACAAGCTGTTCATTGTCCACGTATCAGACAGAAATCGAGAAGAACCTCCCAGTTGTGAGATCGATATGCTCATTTGGTTTTGGTAATGTGTGGGAGCTATCACCATGGACAGAGTTTATACAGAGTCCTGCGTCATCCAGGGGAAGAGATTGAAATTAGGATGCATATTTAGCAATGCAGGCGATCTAGAAATTCCATTTTAAGTCATTGGAGATAGTGGAGTCAAGGACTTCCATGGATGAAGCAAGATCAGGGAAGAGTGGTGTTTGTTAGAATAGTGAGAAACTAAGGAACTTCCTCTAAATCTTTTATTTAAAAAAAAGCTTTTTATTGCTACACTGAAAATTAAGATATGTGGATTCAACCCATGCATTATAAAAGGTGCGGAGAGACAGCACGGTGGCACAGTGGGGTAGCCCTGCAGCCTCACGGCGCCGAGGTCCCAGGTTCGATCCCGGCTCTGGGTCACTGTCTGTGTGGAGTTTGCACATTCTCCCCGTGTCTGCGTGGGTTTCACCCCCATAACCCAAAGATGTGCAGGCTAGGTGGATTGGCCACACTAAATTGCCCCTTAATTGGAAAAAATTAATTGGGTACACTAAATTTATAAAAAAAGTAAAATGTGCGGAGATGGGGAGTACCAAGGGAATAGGGTCTGGGATTTCTGGATCAGTATGAATAATAGTGATGACTAACACCTGGAGATCAATGATATGAAGAAGGCACAGAACAGGGAGCGGATCCACACCACTCAAGCACTCACCACACCATTACAGCACAGAGAGTGATTTCAGAGGAATAGCCATGATGTTCACTTTAGTGGGAAGTTGCAGAAAGTGTACACTCCTAGACCCCTGGAAGGCTTTTGCGAATATACGAGACAGTGACAGATGACAGACTGAAGTGTTCAATAATATAACTTCAAAGGTGTAAATTCTAGATTACAAGGGGAAAGGTCAAGCTGAAGACCAAACCGATGATCGCTGATTAAACAGGAACTTTTCCAGCATTTACAGGATGACCAAATTACTTAATTTATTCTTAAAATGGATAACTTTAATATATAAAATTATTTATCATTCACTGCTATCAGCTAGAACTCTGAAACCCAAAGCAGCAGTTTGAATTTTTTCCACTGATGTGTTTCCCTCTTCTCCTGAAGTCAGTGAATCATGCGAGGGTCATGTAAGTTTCTCTTGTTTGAAGGTTGAACACAATTCTACCTTCACTTGTTAAAAACAAGAACAGGAAACCTGGCTGATATTCCTTCCGGGATATCAGACTGCTAGCTTTTGTACTGCTATCGCTCCCTTGGCGGACATCAATTAACTCAATACAAGTGAGGGATTAGTGTTCAACTCTTTGGCCAGGATTCTCCGCTCGAGAGACTAAGTGCTGACGCTGGGACTGAACTGAACTGCACGAGTTCTACATTGAAGAAAGCGGTGCCGGTCCGGGAGCGAATCATAACAAGTTAATGGTCTAGCACCGGCGCCACATGGAATGATGGACGCTGGCGTTTGATTCACGGAGTCGGGATTGGCACTGGCAATCCTGACTGGCTGCAGCCCCATAGAAGCACCCCACTCCCCACACACTCTCATTCCGGCCAAGGTGATCCAGCCCGAAGAGCAGCCCCAAGATTCGCAGGTGTGGAGCTGGAGAAATTGTTAGATGCCGTCGAGGAGAGGCAGGACACCCTGTTGCCCAGGATATGTTCTTACAAGCTTTCAATCACAGACCAATACTGTTAGGTATGAATGGTTTGCAGATAATGGATCTGTAATGGAACCAGACACAGGCACAGTTGCTCTCCTTTGAGGAATGGACACGTGGAGCTGCAAGGAAAGTAATACAGCTACGATGCTTCCCACTGCCCCTGTCTGGACTGCTCTCTAGCTTTCAGGTGGGGGTTCCTTTTCCAAGGGGGGGGGTAGTCTGTATGGGCGGTGTCATCATGTGGAGGGTCTGTAGAGGGGGTCCTTTAGGCAGGGACCCCTGTGAGGGGAGGGAGGAAAGTCTGCTAGAGGGGTCTGCCATGGAGGACGCTATGGATCCGTGACGGGCCCGCTAAATAGATGCAAATGAGTCATTAAAACCCATTTTGATTTATTTACATCCCCCCACTGGCATGCATCGCGGACCTCATTAGGCTGCCATGGGGGGATCAGAGCAGTGTTTTTGAATCAGTGCCCGGTGCCGATCCTGATTTTCCCCTGATGCCCAATTCTCCATCCCGTGGAGGAACGCATTCCGTGCATCCTGGGATGAGGAACCCCGCCCATTATATATTTTTGAAAGTAGTTGGCTTCATTCTGCTTGAGTATAAGACCCAAATTTTGGGACGTTTTGACTATTTAACCATTCCGAGGATCTGGCCACAGATTAAATGATAGATGTATATTGTGTTAACTGCAACAACAACTTGCATGTATATCAGTACTTTGACAGTAAAAAGTCCCAAGGTGCTTCACAGGAAGATTAAATAGATTGGGCCTTTCTCCTCTGGCGTTTAGAATAATGAGAGGTGATCTAATTCATATGTACATGTGTTACGACACTCTGGTCTCGTGCGCGGTCAACTCCAGCCACACTTGTCCTGGAGTCTCACAATACAATTGAACTAACAAATAATTCTTTGAAAAACACTGGACGTTTTTGGCCCTTGGCTGACCAATAATTACAGTCACCAGGTTTGTAAATGTAAACACAATTGCTCTTTATTAATAACAAGAACGATTATGAAATATGCAGCAAATACAGCTGGTTAACTATAATCTAATTCAGTGTTCTTCAAACTCGGGGGCATGACCTGCAGGTGGGTCGCGGGCGGGTGTTGGCAGAGTCGCGGAGCCGTCCTTCGTGGCGCTCCCGATCACGCAAATCCCCCGCGCAGCAGCCGGCTTTTAATAACACCAGCTGCAAGCGGCCTTCAAAATGGCCGCGAACATGTAAACAAAATTCGGCCACATTGCGCCATCATCGGCGCGCATGCGCAACTATGCGCAAGCGCGCCGATGATCGGGCCACATGCGCAGTGCTGCTGCTATTTTTTTTTAAACGGTCGCAGCTTTTTGTTTCAAGCTCGGGCGGGGGGGGGGTTATTCATTTTGTTCATTTAATTTATTCGTTTAATTTTTATTTTTTTCATTTGTTTTATTCATTTTATTTTTTTTACAAGTTGGGGTTTTTTAATTCATTTTATTCATTTATTTTATTCATTCAATTTTAATTTTTTTCATTTATTTTATTTATTTATTTTTTACAATTTCGGGGGTGGGGGTTTATTTGATAAAATTTTACAGGAAAAAAAATGCAGAACTTTGGACAGATGGAGACTCCATACTTTCCGACACCGGAAGGCTTCGCCTTCATCCAACAGGTTCCATTGGAGGAGCGTGTACGAGGGCCAAAGGGACCCAAAACCATTTCCTCAATTTTTATCAGCAGCAAACAAGGTAAGAGAAAATGGTGGGTCGCTCAGGTCGGCCGCCGTGGGTCGCGAAGGTCGGCTGGCGTGGGTCGCGAAGGTCGGCTGTGTTGGTAAAAATGGGTCCCTGGGAAAAAAGTTTGAAGAACACTGATCTAATTCCTAATCCCACACTTTAACTGGCCCCCATTCTCGACACACATGCACAAGACAAACAAACAGAGGGGAAGAGAGGGGTGAAAATAGTAAGTAAAAGGAAAAAGAGTAAGTAAAAGGAAAAAGAGTCTTCATAGAGAGAGAGAGATCCACTCATCACCACCTGTTACCGGGCAAAATATGGCCTTTGGCCTCATTGTCACCAGCCAACCAATCGAACTGAGTCGCACCCCATCAGGTTCTACAAAGTCTGGGTTCTGTTCTCCAAAGCTGGCAGCACCATATACTATGTTGCAACTTCTTGAGTCCTCATTTCTCTGCTGCTTCACTTGAAAATACATGTCCATTAAGCACCCATGGATCAAAATGATAATGGCAAGAAAAAAGAAAGAGGCAATAAGGGTTACAAGATAATACATGGCTTAGAAAGGGTGGACGCAAAGAAACTGTTTCCGTTAGGCGAGAAGACGAGGACCCGTGGGCACAGCCTTAGAATTAGAGGGGGTAAATTCAGAACAGAAATGCGGAGACATTTCTTCAGCCAGAGAGTGGTGGGCCTGTGGAATTCATTGCCGCGGAGTGCAGTGGAGGCCGGGACGCTAAATGGCTTCAAGGCAGAGATAGATAAATTCTTGATGTCGCGAGAAATTAAGGGCTACAGGGAGAATGCTGGTAGGTGGAGTTGAAATGCCCATCAGCCATGATTGAATGGCGGAGTGGACTCGATGGGCCGAATGGCCTTACTTCCACTCCTATGTCTTATGGTCTAAGGGAATCAACAGGAACGACCTTTAAACAAGATTCTTACAAGGTTTGACACAGTAGATGCAAGAGGGATGTTTCTTCTGGCTGAGGAGTTCTAGAACCAAGGGACGCAGTCTCAGAATGAGGGGCAGTCCATTTAGGACTTGGTTGAGGAGTAATTTCTTTACTCGGGGAAGGGGGTGAATCGGTGGCATTTTCTGCTCCAAAGGGCTGTAGAGGCTCAGTTGTTGAGTATGTTCAAGACTGAGGTTAATAGATTTCTACATCAAGGGATATGGGGACAATGCGGGGAAAATGGTGCTGAAGTAGATCTCATTGACTGGCAGAGCAGGCTCAAAGAGCTAAATGGCCTACTCCTATTTCTTATAATCAGACAAAGTCTGACACTAAGCAGTTGCCATATAGGCAGAGTAAAACTCTAAAACACATTGATTTCCAACTAATGGGGTTACTTTCTCTTCAACATCAATCAGGTACTGAGTCCTGCCTCGTTTGTCTTCTATTGGGGTCTTCTTTCCTAAGGTTGGTGGGCATTGTGGGTTAACATTAGGACATCTGGGTGTACAATTTATTTCCGCTTACTATTTCAAATAAAAAGATTATATGCGTGTACAAGTAGAAAAGCAGAGGAATATTATTTTACACGTACATTTTCTTTAACTGAAGCAGTAACCGTGGGACTTGAGACTTTATGAAGCAAATTAAAACCTAGCGCATACACTGAAAGATGATTGCTTTTGTCAACCATACATTTGCAACTTGGTGATGTGGAATTGCTTTTTCCACACATTCACATTAATGTATTTTCACCGCCGGGCAGACTGCACAGAGGAGAAAATGAACCGTAAATGTTGGAAATCTGAAATTAAAATAGAAAATGTTGGAAATGCACAGCAGGTCTGACGACAGCTGTGGAGAAATGATAGGTTAACATTTTGTCA
The DNA here is from genome assembly GCF_902713615.1 of Scyliorhinus canicula. Taxonomy (NCBI): domain Eukaryota; kingdom Metazoa; phylum Chordata; class Chondrichthyes; order Carcharhiniformes; family Scyliorhinidae; genus Scyliorhinus; species Scyliorhinus canicula. Next base: position 142,457,846 of record NC_052157.1, read on the forward strand.
CCTGTCTTTCTCTTTCAAGCTGACCGGCCTGTTGTGTGCCTGCAGTGTTCATTATTTTCATTAGTATACGATTTGGTACCCCGATATGCACCTTTTTATCCCAGTTTTGCACAGCATCACATGTCACGTAGCATGGATGGATTGTCGGGAAGGAATGGGAGAGAGGGGGATGGACCCTTATGTTTCCTCAGCGTTGATTAGTGTTTTTCTTGACAGCTTTGTCACCCAGGTCAGAATATATACGGCCACCTTTAAACTGTTGAACTAGCTGTGTGCACGTCCATCAGCCAACAGGGTCTATAATGTATAAACTAGAAATTAATAATGCAACTGAGGAGTAATGAATTATTGAGGAATTGCTGCACCCATTCATTCTTGTTTGCATAAACAAAGCACACTCCAATGCACATGCATCTCATTTTCATGTCTGTTTAATATTCATTAGGTAGCACCAAGCAATCATTTGGAAAATGTATGTTTTGAAGTTATTTATCGGATCATTTGTTTTGACCCCTGTTTATAACGATAAACATTCAATGCACAAATTTCAAACTGTTGCGATCTTGTTTTCTATTTGATTTCATGCACCTCAGTTCTTATTTGCAACACCTTCCTACCCATGAGCCTTCCATCACTACAGTCTGCAAATAGAAGTTGACAATATTATTGGGCCCTCTGCAGCTGTTTAATGCAAACAATGGCCCATTCATTTTAATAGGGCTGATGCTTCTTCAGAAGTAATAGATAGAGGAATGTCCTACAAATGTTTGTCTGTGCCACCACGAACAGAGGACCAGAATTTGCTGTCCAAATAATGGCACTCGCCTTACATATGTGTAAGAGCTACAGAAAGTGCTGGGTGGCACGGTAGCACAATGGTTAGCACAGTTGCTTCACAGCTTCAGGGTCCCTGGTTTAATTCCCGGCTTGAGTCACTGTCTGTGCAGAGTCTGCACGTTCTCCGTGTGTCTGCGTGGGTTTCCTCTGTGTGCTCCAGCTTCCTCCCACAGTCCAAAGATGTGCAAGTTAGGTGGATTGGCTATGCTAAATTGCCCTTGGCGTCGGTAAAAAAAAGTTAGGTGGGGTTACGGGGATAGGGTGGCGATAGCGTGCTCTTTCCAAGTGCCGGTGCAGACTCGATGGGCCGAATGGCCTCCTTCTGCACTGTAAATTCTATGAAACTTCAGGCAAGGAGCAGCTGTGTGGTTAAATCTGAATGCGCAAAGGTTTCTGTCCAAGTTGCACTTTTCCACCATTAGCTTCACAAAAACAGTGGCCGGTGTTCTTCGATCCAAGTTCACCCCGCCACCGCTGCCAGTGAAAATGGAGAATTTGGTGCTCATCCAAAACATCACACGCTGCGGTGTGAGTGGAGAATCCCAGCGGCAGGAATGGACAGAGAATTATGGCCAGCATTTCACCCTTAAGGCAAGATTCTCTGTTTCCCATTGCTAAGATCGGGGATCCTGATCGGACAGAGAATCCCACATTGGGCCAAAAACGGGATCAGCGCCTGGCGGCAGGACCCATTCCTAGTCTCCGCTCCCGCCCTGTTATACTCCGACCCCCCCACAGCAGGAAATCCACTGGCTGGGCTTTGGTGTAAGTATTGCCAAACATAGTCCTGGCGCGATGGACCCCAAGGTGACTCAAGGGGTTACACCCATTGATCATGTGTCACTCTGCCAGGCTGCAGAGGGAGGGTCCCCCAATGTGGTAATAGGTGGGAGGGGGGTCCCATTTCTGGTCTGTCACTTCCAGCCCTGGGCAAGGTGAAGATCACTTTTGGCCTGATAATCTCAGGCAACTCTCTGTTCAAATCCTTCAACCTGGCCTGACCTCTTTAAAGGCTCAAGTGGCCTTCTCATTCTGAAGTGCTCTACCTGGCAGGTGCACTTCATTGAAGATGCAAGCCAAGAGGACTTTCTCTAATCTCACACCTGCTCCCTCAGCCCAATGATTTTAAAACTGCCATTTTTTGAAGTGTCAGAGCCTTCCTCGAAGGCCCGCATCACTTGAAAAGGCTTAAAATCCCGAGAGCCTTTCAAACTGATGATGAAATATTCAGATTATGAGTAAATAGATGCAAATGTAAATTTTGATCCTGAGGATCGTGAGCATTACTCTGTGGGCGTAGAGAATGATTAGTATAAAAGTAAACATTGTAAATCCAATTCAACTGGAGTCAAGCCAAGTAAAGTAAAGCCAATGAAAATTAATTCATTTGAAAAGGAATTTTTTTTGTCAAATATTTTTGAGTACAATAATAATTTTGTGTGAATTTAGGCACTTGTGTTTCATATTTGTGGGTTTGTAATTGTTAATTAAAATAATTAAGTGATTGTTGAAATGAAATCTATTCGATACAAGAAATGATTCAAACAGGTTACTTCATGGAATAATTTTTGTTTAATTTTCAGGTTTAATACCAATCTTATTGAATCCATATGCCTGTAGGGTGTAAATCTCAGCTTATTACTTAATAAAAACATTTTTTTATCTTATTTTTAGAAAGTAATTTTTAATTTTAATCTCCTTATTTTCCAGATGTGGGATGAGAAGTCCAGCTTGTTTCTAAAAGTTTTCAGGGCCAGAGAGGCCGATCACTTATCATGACATTTATTATGTGAAAATGTTAGATCTGGACTTTCTGTTGTAAGTTCAATTGGCAATTATTGGGAAAATACAGCCAGTTCCGAAAAAGGAGAGATTTAGGCTGGGATTCTCCGTTCAGAGTTGAAGTGCTCCCGCCAGCGGAGAATTGGGATTGTGTATTAGAACATAGAACATAGAATTTACAGTGCAGAAGGAGGTCATTCGGCCCATCGAGTCTGCACCGGCTCTTGGAAAGAGCACCCAACCCCCTACCCAAGGTCAACACCTTCTCCCTATTCTCATAACTCAGTAACCCCACCCAACACTAAGAGCAATTTTGGACACTAAGGGCAATTTAACATGGCCAATCCACCTAACCCGCACATCTTTGGACTGTGGGAGGAAACCGGAGAACCCGGAGGAAACGCACGCATACACGGGGAGGATGTGCAGACTCTGCACAGACAGTGACTCAAGCTGGAATCGAACCTGGGACCCTGGAGCTGTGAAGCGATTGTGCTATCCACAATGCTACCGTGCTGCCATGCTATTGTGGCAGGTGGCATTCTCATGGCTTGACTATGCAAAAATATGCATCGAATCGAGCATGCTGTTCCCCCTGCTGGGGTCAGGCTGCCATTCTGAATGGTCGTCCCAATCCTAGCATCCTTCCATAACGCAAATGTTGACACCCACCCCCCCCCCCCCCCCCCACGTACAAGGGGAGCATCCCCAACCCCTCATCATGGAATAATAGGTTACCCCCACACCACGCATGCATGAGGGTGCCCGACCCCCCACCTGACTCCCTCAGCCCCCCAGTCATGCCCCTTCAGCCCCAGCGCCCCCCCCCCAACCCTTAGAAAAGAGGACACGAAGAGGGAGCTGCTTTGATGTGGTCAGGAGCAGTCAATCATAACCAGAATGTTTACAAACATTTTTTTTAAAATTTAGTGTAGCCAATTAATTTTTTCCAATTAAGGGTCAATTTAGCGTGGCCAATCCACCTATCCTGCATATCTTTGGGTTGTGGGGGGCGAATCCCACGCAAACATGGGGAGAATGTGCAAACTCCACACGGCCAGTGACCCAGAGGCGGGATCGAACCTGAGACCTCAGCGCCTTGAGGCTGCAGCGCTAACCCACTGCGCCACCGTGTTGCCCAGAACGTTCACAAACATTGCAGTTAGAATCAATGGGGAAACTTCAGATGCCTTCAGGTGTGGCATCTGAAGTATCCCCAAATAAATAAACATTCAGGCAGTTGTGTTTAAACCATTAAGCTGTCAAAGTAGTGAAAGGTATTGACTATTAGATTGAATGAATCACTCTCTACATTTTCAGAGTGTGGTTAAAAAAAGTATTTAATGATAAACCACATTAGAAGTTCTTCCTTCTTGAGACAAAATAAAGAGATTTCTTGGTGATCTTGCATTTCCTGAATATTTTCAAGAAGTGTATTGAACGGGTCAGGTGGCTCACGTAAACTAGGTAACCGCACTACAATTTGCACAACACATTGAATGCGGTTCCTTATTCTCCTCTTTGTTGTTCAATGATATTCACATATCTCTGATCCTCTGTCAATGTAAGATGTTGGGTCTGACTCATAAATATGATGAGGATCATAGATGAAAGCTTCCTTAAAGTGTATTGGTCTCAGACTTGCAGCATTGGTTGTTCCTGGATTCTGGCGCTCCCTGTCAACGTCTTGCCTTCTTGCTCTAGCCTCTCCACCTCCTTGTTTGCTAATTGCTGCCTGTTGCTTTCCCTTATCAAATAACAATGTGTAGTGTCTCAGAACATAACTACATGAAGCAAATAAAATATGAGAGTAAAACAAATGAAATATGCAAGAAGGTCAGGGATCGACGGCATAAATTCATCTCATTCTTCCTTGAAACAGATGATTACGGTTGGTTAAATCATATCTGAGTTACAGTGTCAGTGGGGACACAGTATAAGTAGGGCAATGTGATACCATGCTAGAAGGGCAATGCCGTCCTCAATGGGGATGGTTAGATGTTAACTCCTCCACCTTATGCCTCTCAGTCCAAAGCATAATTCAACCAGGTTTGGTTGAGATTGGCTCAAGGACCTCGGAGCAGTTTGCACAGGGGTAGCATGGGAGCACAATGGTTAGCACTGTTGCTTCACAGCTCCAGGATCCCAGGTCCGATTCCTGGCTTGGGTCACTGTCTATGTGGAGTCTACACATTCTCCCCGTGTCTGCACGTGTTTACTCCAGGTGCTCCGGTGTCCTCCCACAAGTCCCGGAAGACGTGCTGTCAGGTAATTTAGACATTCTGAATTCTCCCTCTGAGTACCCGAACAGGTGCCAGAATGTGGCGACTAGGGGCTTTCCACAGTAACTTCATTGCAGTGTTATGACACTAATGAAGATTATTATCATCAAACAAACAGAAAGGCAGACATTTCACCTTTAAATTGATTTGGGGGCTTCCAGTCGCGGCTATGAAGGAGTAAGGCGCACATTTGGTGGCGCCCGCTCGGGCTGGACATTTGGACCTTTTCCCTAGATTTTCTACTGGACTTGAATTGAAAAATTGATGACAGAGGCAACTGTGTACAGAATTCCCACATCGGTGCATAGAGAGGAGGACTAGAAATGCTTGTAAAGGCAGAAACAGAAAGACAGAGAAGGCTTGGGCTGAAGCTGCAGCAGGGGACAGCATGGCGGAGGACCGGACCTCTGGCTTGTCGACCCAACGGTCAATGGAGCAGCTGATGCAAATTATTCAGGAAGGCTTCACTAAACAGAAACGAGACTGCTTGGACCCAATAAAAGAGTCAATTGAGCGGCTGGAGCTTAGATTGGACGCCCAAGATCAGGCGATCCAGAAGGTAGAGAAGGTGTTGGCTGAGCAGGAGGAACATCAAATTGCAGTGGAGTTGGAGGTGGGGATGCTGAGAGGCCAGCAGAAGAAGCTCCTGGAGAAGGTGGAGGACCTAGAGAATAGGTCCCGCCGGCAGAACTTGAGAATCGTTGGGCTCCCAGAGGGGTCCGAAGGAGCGGACGTTGGGGCACACATCGCGGACATGTTTGAGAAGCTGCTGGGGGATGGGGCATTCTCTCGACCCTTGGAGGTGGACAGGGCTCACAGAGCACTCGCGAGGAAGCTGCGAACGGGAGACCCCCCCCTTCCCCCCCCCCAAGGGTAATGGTGCTGAGATTCCACAGGTACTTGGATAAGGAGCGCATTCTACAATGGGCCAAGCAGACACAGAGCTGTAAATGGGACAACAGTATCCTGCGGATCTACCAAGACCTGAGTGCAGAGGTGGCCAGGAGAAGAGCGGGCTTTAACCAAATCAGGTCAACCCTTTTTAAGAAAAAGGTGTTCAGACTGTTGTATCCGGCCCGTCTCTGGGTCACGTACGAGGAACAGCAATTTTATTTCCAGTCGCCTGAGGATGTCATGGACTTCGCGAAAAGAAAAGGACTGGTGGTGGACTGCAATGTTCATGGTTTTTTTTTTAGTTTCTCGTTTTTCATTTTGTGGGAGCTGTCTGTAATGCCTTCTGTATTGATTTGGGACCAGTGACAGAGCTGAGTGAGTTATGGTTTACATTTGCACTGTTGGGGGATGGAGGTGTGCTTGTTTAGATTTTGGATCTCTTCTTTGATCTTTGTTAGTGTTTTATTTTTCCTCCTGTTTTTTCTGTTGGGCAATTGTGTTGGGATTGTTTGTCATTGGAATATGTATGTATGAGCGGAGGGAGGAGGGTGGGGAAGGAACAATAGGTGGGAGACTTTTCGGCGCCACGGGCGGCCAGCTCACAGAAGGGTAGTGGGGGGTATGCATATGTTAGGTTTATCAAAGGGTTGAGTTATTGTGTTGTTACTAGGGGGGAGGGGGGGGATGTTCTGCTGACGAGGTTGGGACTTGTGTTAAGGGACAGGGAGGATGTTGGGGGCGGAGGCTGCCTGGGGGAGGGGCGGTGGAGGCATGGAGGCATGGAGCACGGCTGCCGGCTGGCCCAAAAAAGGGGATGGCTGATCGGCGAGGGGGGGGGGGCGGCAATGAGCCCCCCAATTAGGCTGATCACCTGGAATGTTGGAGGGTTAAATGGGCCGGTCAAGAGGGCACGCATGTTCGCGCATCTGAGGGGACTGAAGGTGGACGTGGTAATGTTGCAGGAAACACACATTAGAGTAACTGACCAGATTAGATTGAGGAAAGGCTGGGTCAGTCAGGTCTTTCACTCGGGACTAGATTCAAAGACTAGAGGTGTCGCGATCCTGATCAATAAGCGGGTGGTGTTTGAGGCGGGTAGAATAGTCTCGGATGTGGGAGGTTGGTACAGTATGGTCAGTGGGAAACTGGAGGGGGTGCAGGTGGTAGTAGTAAATGAGTATGCACCAAATTGGGATGATGTGGAGTTCATAAAGAGGATGCTGGGGAAGATACCGGACCTGGACTCGCACAAGTTGGTCATGGGAGGGAACTTTAACACAGTTATTGACCCTGGCTTAGACCGGTCAAGCTCAAAAACGGGCAGGGTGCCAGCAATGGCAAGGGACCTAAAAAGGGTTCATGGAGTAGATGGGCGGGGGGGGGGGGGGGGGGGGGGGGGGGGGGGGGGGTGCGCGGTGGACCCATGGAGATTTGGGCAGCCGAGGGTGAAGGTGTTCTCCTTCTACTCACACATGCATAAAGTGTATTGCCGGATCAATTTCTCTATTCTGAGCAGGGCTTTACTGACGGGGGTGGTGGACATGGGGTACTCAGCGATCACAATCTCAGACCATGCTCCGCACTGGGTTGACCTGCAGGTTAGTAAAGACAGTAACCAGCGCCCGCACTGGAGGTTAGATGTGGGACTTTTAGCTGATGAAGGGGTGTGCGAGCGGCTGAGGAAATGTATTCAGAACTACCTGCAAGTCAACGACACGGGGGAAATTTCAGCAGTGGTGATCTGGGAAGCACTGAAGGCGGTGGTGAGAGGGGAGCTGATCTCGAAACAGGCCCATAGGGAGAAGGTAGACAAGGCAGAGATGGACCGACTGGTGAAGGAGATACTGCAGATCGATAGGAGGTATGCGGATACCCCAGAGGCAGGACTTTTAAGGGAATGGCGGAGGCTACAGGCGGAGTTCGGCTTGTTAGCCACAGGGAGGGCAGTGGAGCAGCTGAGAAAGGCGAGGGGGCGATTTATGAGTATGGAGAGAAGGTCAGCAGAATGCTTGCACTGCAGCTTAGAAAGAGGGAGGCAGCCAGGGAGATAGGGAAAGTAAATTACGGAGATGGGAACCTGGTTGGAGATTCAACAGGGGTGAATAAGGAGTTTAGGGATTTTTACAGTAGGCTGTATGGGTCGGAACCCCCACCTGGGCCGGAGGGGATGAGGCACTTCTGACGGGGACTGAATTTCCCAAAGATGGAGGGGGAACTGGTAGAAGGGCTGGAGGCCCCGATCGGATTGGAAGAGATAGTGGAGGGTCTGAAGGCCATGCAGTCGGAAAGCCCCGTGGCCAGACGGGTACCCAGTGTAGTTCTATAAAAAGTTCTCTGGGATATTGGGACCGTTGTTGATGAGGATGTTCAATGAGGCAAGGGAGAGAGGGGTGCTGCCCGAGACGATGTCACAGGCCACAATTTCGCTGATCCTGAAGGGGGACAAGAACCCGGAGCTGTGTGGGTCTTACAGGCTGATATCCCTGTTGAATGTGGACGCCAAACTGCTGGCCAAAATCTTGTCCTCCAGGTTTGAGGAATGCGTTCCGGACGTTATTGGGGAGGACCAGATGGGATTTGTTAAGGGTAGGCAGTTAGTGGCCAATGTAAGAAGGCTATTAAATGTGTTCATGATGCCCCCGGAAGGTAGGGAGGTGGAGGTAGTGGTAGCAATGGGCGCAGAGAAGGCTTTTGATAGGGTAGAATAGGAATATCTGTGGGAGGTACTGGGACAGTTCGGATTTGGGCGGGGCTTTATTGACTGGGTCAGGTTGCTGTATCAGGCTCCTGTGGCAAGTGTACAGATAAATAAGACAACATCGGACTACTTTAGACTGCATCGGGGACGAGACAGGGATGCCCTCTCTCCCCGCTGTTGTTCGCGCTAGCTATAGAACCGCTGGCAATTGCTCTGAGAGCTTCAAGGGCTGGAAGGAGCTGGTCCGGAAAGGGGTGGGCGGTGGAGCACAGAGTCTCACTTTATGCAGATGACCTGCTTCTGTATGTAACGGACCCAATAGAGCGGATGGAAGAAATAATGAGGATTCTAGGGGAGTTTGACCTGTTTTTGAGGTATAAGCTTTGGGCAGCATGGTAGCACAAGTAGATAGCACTGTAGCTTCACAGTGCCAGGGTCCCAGGTTCGATTCCCTGCTGGGTCACTGTCTGTGAGGAGTCTGCACGTCCTCCCCGTGTCTGCGTGGGTTTCCTCTGGGTGCTCCGGTTTCCTCCCACAGTCCAAAGATGTGCAGGTTAGGTGGATTGGCCATGATAAATTGCCCGTAGTGACCAAAAAGATTAGGAGGGTTATTGGGTTACAGGGATAGGATGGAAGTGGGGGCTTAAGTGGGATGGTGCAGACTCGATGGGCCAAATGGCCTCCTTCTGTATGTTCTATGTTCTATGGTTCAAGCTCAATATGTGGAAAGGTGAGATGTTTGCGGTCCAGGCGAAGGGACAGGAGAGGCGATTGGGGGAGCTGCCGTTTAGATTAGTAGGGGAAAGCTTTAGGGAGCTAGGTATCCAAGTGGCGCAGGAATGGGACCGGCTGCATAAATTACATCTGGCCCAGCTAGTAGACCAAATGAAAGACAATTTTTGGAGGTGGGATGCGCTCCCGTTGTCACTAGTTGAGGCGGTGAAGATGACGGCCCTCCCGAGATTCCTGTTTGTATTTTAGTGCACCCCCTCTTCCGCGGTCCTTTTTTAAATGGGTCAACAAAGTGATCTCTTGGTTTGTTTGGGTGGGCAAGACCCCGCGGGTAAGGAAGGTAATGCTTGAGCGGAGTCGGGGAGAGGAGCTGAAGCGCCAGTGGGAGGCGGAGAGATAGAGGATGGTCTATGGGCAGATGCGTTGAGTAAAGGCAACGCATCCACAACATGTGCCAGGCTCAGCCTGATACAATTCAAGGTCGTTCATCAGACTCACATGACAGTGGCCCGGATGAGCAGATTATTTGGGGTGGAAGACAGATGTGCGAGATGTGTGGGAGGACCAGCGAACCATGTCCACATGTTCTGGGCATGTCCGAAGCTTAGGGGATTTTGGCAGGGGTTTGCAGATGTCATGCCCACAGTGTTAAAAACAAGGGTTGCGCTGAGTCCAGAGGTGGCGATTTTCGGGGTGTTGGAAGATCCGGGAATCCAGGAGGAGAAAGAGGCAGATGTTCCGGCCTTTGCTTCCCTGGTCGCCCGGAGACGGACACTATTAGCTTGGAGGGACTCAAAGCCCCCGAAGTCAGAGACCTGGCAATCGGACATGGCTAGCTTTCTCTGTTTGGGGAAAATTAAGTTCGCCTTGAGAGGGTCAATGTTGGGGTTCGCCCGGAGGTGGCAACCGTTCGTCAACTTCTTTGCGGAAAATTAATCGTCAGCAGAAGGGGGGGGGGGGGGGGGGGGGGGGTTAGTTTAGCTTAGAGTAGGGGGTGAAGAAAGGTGGGACCTGTAAGGGAGGGAGACGGCTTTTGCACTATGTTTATAGATTCATGTACATTGTTTACTTTGTTTTTGTTGTAATACCAAAAATACCTCAATAAAATGTTTATTAAAAAAAATTGATTTGGGCTACGGGCAGCATGGTGGTACAGTGGTTAGCACTGCTGCCTCACGGCACTCTGAACCCAGGTTTGATCCCGGCCCCGGGTCGCTGTCCATGTCCAATTTGCATATTCTCTCCATGTCTGCGTGGGTCTCACCCCCACACCCCAAAGATGTGCAGGGTAGGTGGATTGACCACACTAAATTGGCCCTTAATTGGAAAAAAAGGAATTGGGTACTTTAAAATAAACATTTTAAAAATTGATTTTGCGTGTATTTTTCACAATATGTGTCAGAGTTTCAGGCTGAAAACTGGAGTGTTTTTCACCAGAATCATAGCCACGTTTTCAGACTATATTTTCTGGCACTTAGTGCACAGAAAATCTGGGGGTGTGATTTACGCCGTACTCTGGCAGGGCCTGATAGAGACAAGAAGGCTAGCTCCACAGAGATCAAGGTGCCATCTTTAAAGAGTGGCCGATCTACGCTAAAACATCTCCCCACCCCACCACAAACACAGAGGAACCCCCCACATCCCTCCACACAATCATCGTGGTGACCACCCCCACCACGGATGTATCAGGAGCACTTTGTACCTCTTCTCTCGCCCCCCCCCCCCTCACCACCACACAAATATTGGGGGGCACGCACAGCCATCCCCCCTTCACAGCCATTGCACCCCCTCCACAGCAAGTCTCCCCTGTGCCTTCACAACCATCGTCCCAGCTTCATCGCCACCGACTACCCCTTCACAGCCATTGTCCCCCCCTTATGCACCATTGTTCCCTCGTCACAGGCATCGGCCCTCCCTCCACACTAATAAAGGGGACTCCCACAATGGAGCTCCACATTGCCTCTGAAACAGGTTGGCACTGTAGTGCCCAGGCATGTCCTTCTTCCCCAGGGGCTATACTTACCTTGGTGCCCCAAGTGAGTTACCCTCAACTGGTTCCCATTTTAAGATAGCTGTTGTAAACCTTTAAAAGTGCTATGATTGACAGCAGCTGACCACATCAAAGCAGTTAAGTGCTTTCTGCTGAGAAAAAGAGGCAGTGAAAGTACTTAACTCCTAGATGTTTATAGACATTGTGGGCAGGCTCAAAGCAGGGTACTTGAGATGCATTCAAGCATGAAGAGAAATGAAAACAAACAATCCAGACAGCTGACAGTGACCCAGAGCTGTGATCGAACCTGGGACCTCGGCGCCATGTGGCTGCAGGGCTAACCCGCTGTGCCACCGTGCTGCCCCACAGCAGCTGATTTCTACACTTCTATCTGAGGCAGCGGGTGTAAGGGATTGGTAAATGAAAATGAAAAAGCAATGATTTTCCACTGTTTCTGCATGGACAGTTCTTTAACTTCCAGAGAAAGGTGACTGATGGGGGAGGGAGGTCACTTATATGGAGGAGTTGCTGATATGAGGGAGTCTCTGATATGGGAGGATCTCTGATATGGGAGGATCTCTGACATGGGGGATAAGAACAAAGAAAATTACAGCACAGGAACAGGCCCCTTCGGCCCTTCCAGCCTGCGTTGATCCAGATCCTTTATCTAAACCTGTTGCCTATTTTCCAAGGATCTACTTCCCTCTGTTCCCTGCCTGTTCATATATCTGTCCAGGTGCATCTTAAATGATGCTATCGTGCCCGCCTCTACCACCTCCGCTGGCAAAGCGTTCCAGGCACCCACCACCCTCTGCATAAAATACTTTCCAGGCACATCTCCCTTAAATTTTCCCCCTCTCACCTTGAAATTGTGACCCCTTGTAATTGACACCCCCACTCTTGGAAAAAGCTTGTTGCTATCCACCCTATCCATACCTCTCATAATGTTGTAGACCTCAATCAGGTCCCCCCTCAACCTCTGTCTTTCCAACGAAAACAATCCTAATCTACTCAACCTTTCTTCATAGCTAGCACCCTCCATACCAGGCAGCATCCTGGTGAACCTCCCCTGCACCCTCTCTAAAGCATCCTTCTGGTAATGTGGCGACCAGAACTGCACACAGTATTCCAAATGTGGCCTAACCAAAGTCCTATACAACTGTAACGTGACCTGCTGACTCTTGTACTCAATACCCCGTCCGATGAAGGCAAGCATGCTGTATGCCTTCTTGACCACTCTATCAACCTGCGTTGCCACCTTCAGGATACAATGGACCTGAACTCCCAGATCTTTCTGTACATCAATTTTCCCCAGGACTCTTCCATTGACCATATAGTCCGCTCTTGAATTAGATCTTCCAAAATGCATCACCTTGCATTTGCCTGGATTGAATTCCATCTGCCATTTCTCTGCCCAACTCTCCAATCCATCTATATTTTGCTGTATTCTCTGACAGTCCTCCTCGCTATCTGCAACTCCACCAATCTTAGTATAATCTGCAAACTTGCTCATCAGATCACCTATACCTTTGTCCAGATCATTTATGTATATCACAAACACCAGTGGTCCGAGCACGGATCCCTGTGGAACACCCCCAGATCACTGTATAGGGATATTCCTGTAACATCCCCAGATCAGTGTACAGGGGTCTTCCTGTAACACCTGTCATGTGAGAGTGCCTTTAAGAATTGGATGTTTACGAAATGTACCTTTAAGAAATGAGGCTGATCATATTACTGAAGTGATGTCACGGGGGGGGAGAGCTGAGCTCACTTCTGCTTTTTGGGAGTTTTAGTTTCAGTTTGAAGAAAGCTTGGGTGTGGCTGTGAGCTGTATTGCTGGTGATCTCTGCCTTGAAGGACGACCTCTTAATCCTTTGGTGAAATCTGAATTGTAAACAGGTCTCAGTATTGAATATAAATCTAATGTGCTTCTGTTTGAAGGATTTGTTAAGTCTTTTGGAAAGGAACAGTTTGCAGGATTGGGTAGTGTTGTATTATTTTCGAGGTTATCTTCGAAGTAAGGGGGGTTAAGAGATCCAATGTTTATTTAAAAGGTTAATTTGAGTTCATGGAATAAACATTGTTTTGTTTTTAAAATCACATGTCCATAATTGTAATACTACACCTGGGGAACAAGCCGTGTGCTTCAAAAGCAACAATCCATTAAAGGTGGGGGTTGGTTGAACTCCATGATACATTTTGGGGTTCTGAAAACACCTCTCCCATAACACACCTCCAGATCCGTGTACAGGGGTCTTCCTGTAACACCCCGAGATCAGTGTACAGGGGTGTTCCTGTAACATCCGCCGATCAGAGTATATGGGTCTGCCTGTAACAGTCACATGACTATGAAAACTGGCTGCACAATTAGAAAATTTGGATTGAGCTTTGAAAAAAAATGCCATTACACAAATCCACAAAGCGTCTTAATTTTCCACAGGGGACATTATTCATTTATCTGAAGGCAAAAGTTTATGACTATTGGGCACTTGCTGCAGTGATATTGAAACTCCCAGCAACAACCTTGAGTGTCTCTCCTAGCAACTGTGTCTTTTTTATGCCAATCACAAGACAAAGGTGCATTCGGCCGTATACAAGTACAATATGATGACATTGCCATTTAGAGCCGTTGAATGACTTGATGATAATTAATAACAACTTAACAATGCTGGTAGGACTGTATGGAATGAAGGTCAGAGTAAAGTGTGTCTTTGTTCTTTATTTTTGTGAATATAAGAAAATATAGAATTAGGAAAGGATCATATCACCCTTTCCAATATGAGGAACAACCAATGACAGTAGAATGTATTAATTTCATTATATGTTGTCAGAGCACCATGAATACACTAGTTTATTTTAATTTGTTGATAGGGTGTGGGTGTCACTGGCTGGGCTAACATTTATTACCCATTCCAAATTGCCCTTTGAGAGGGTGGTGAGTTCCTTCTTGAACCGCTGCAGTCCATGTGCTGTAGGAACAACCACAGTGCTGTTAGGAAGGGAGTTCCAGGATTTTAACCCAGTAACATTGATAATTTCTACGTCAGGATGGTGCGTGATTGGGAGGGGAACTTGCAGGAGGCCATGTTTCCACGCATTTGCTGCCCTTGGCCAGAATTCTCCGGCCGTTGGGATTCTTTGTTTCTGCCGGCAGCACACCCCCGCCCGTGGGTTTCCCAGCGGCGTGGGGTGGTTACGATGGGAAATCCCATTGGCGAGCGATGGGAGTAGAGAATCCTGCCGCCGGCGGACAGCGCACAGCCGAGAAACACAGGGCTGGACAACCGGAGAATACAGCCTCTTGTTCTTCGACGTGGTAGGGTTGTGGGTTTGGAAGAAGAAGGAGCCTAAGCCGGAAAGAGTTGAAATATAGGGTGAGATCTAATGGCCACCTGGCGCTAGAGCGGGAGCACGGCTGGTAGATGCCGGGTGAAGCCTCCCGCGAGCTCCCTGGCAGCCAGTATGCTTTGCAATATCTACCCACATCTCACGAGGCATCGAGATCAGGATCCCAGCCACAATGGGCGTGACCAAGTCGCGCTTGGTTAGATAGCTTTTTAACCTACTTAGGCAAGCTCACCCGGAATCTACCTTCCTTCCAGGATCCGCCAGCCTCCTCAGGGAGGCTCCAGCTGGTACTCATATTCAGGACTTTTCCATGCCTCGACCAGGCGGAATGGCATCCAGGATTTCTCAAGCCATCGAAGGCCCTTGGGTCATCAGGGACAGTGCAGGATGGCTCCCTGGCCCTCCCCCTGGATGTAGGTAGCTTGCATTGCCAGGTTGGCACCTTGGCACTGCCATCCTAGCACTGCGACTGTGCTTGGGTGGCATTACAAAGCTGGCAGGAGTGCTGCCAGGGTAGCAATGCACGGGTTAGGGCCTGAGGGAGGCCATGTCCATGAAACGAGGGTGAAGGGGGGAGTGCAGGGCAGGCAGAAAGGGGCCTCTGGGAGGTGAGAGGTTGAAGGGTGGGCAGCCTGGAAAAAGGGCCCCAGGAACCCCATTGCACAACGTCATCACTTGGGCGGGGGGGGGGGGGATTGTGGGGTAATGCCCATATGTGTGGGGGGGTGACATTACCCGAGGATGAGGGGGGTGTGGGGGACCCACAAGCTCACTTAGAGATCAGGGCAGCTTTTCAAAATGATGGCCTGATTTCTAACGAATCAGTCTGACCAGCAAGTTCAGCTGCCCAGTGATGAAAATAATTCTAAGTGTGGGCTAAACCAGTGAGAAACTCCCCATGGCCGGGAGAAGTGACTAAGTGTGTTTAAGTAGCAGTGGGGAACTCGATGGAAGAGCCGGCAGGAAGCTCCCAGAAAACCCGCAACAAATCACACTTCGAAACCTTTCCGTTAGATTGCACCCATGATATTGTAAGTAGAGAAGAACAAAGACTGTGGTTGCACTGGCACTATCTTGGGGAGGAGGTCGGGGGTCACTTCAGGGGCTCCGGAGATCTAAAAATGGCGACCTGATCCTGATCTCTCACTGCACTAAGGAGTTCCTGCGAATGGATCTCTTCAGTGTACAAAACGGGGCTATGTGCAGCGTCTGCCATGCATTCCGCGTTAAGGCCCATTATCAACTACGAACCGCTTTTTATAACGTTGTGTTTCTCGGCGCTGTGAGAGACAAAAAGCGCTCATATGGGACTTTTTTCCCATTTAGTTAAATCGCCGCCCAACATCTGGCTTTCCCCTCTGCAATGTGCTGCTCTTGGGTTAATGCCGCCTTCCTTCCCTGAAAGCATCCCTCTGACTTTTCTTCTCTAATGTGTAGCTGTACCCTCTGGGAGAAAACTGGAGCGAGCATCCTGTACTGGGAACGTCTCTCCCAAAGGGGACGGTGCCCTGATACAGGAGAAAAAATAATATTTAAAACTTAGAAAAGAAATCCCCCTCGGTATATTACATAACAGACCAGGGTGTCACAGAAATTCATAGCTGGTGGTTTTGAATGCGATAAATTAAAATGTAATTTACTGTTAAAAATGTTATTGTGATATTATTTAAGCCTGAATTTCTCTGACAGAAACGACTGATTTATAGAGAGTTGGGGCGAAATTCTCCGACCCCCCGCAGGGTCGGAGAATCGCCTGGGACCGGCGAAAATCCCGCCCCTGCCGTGGCCGGTATTCTCCGCCACCCGGGAATTGGCGGGGGCAGGAATCGCGCCGCGCTGATCAGCGAGCCCCCTGCGGCGATTCTCCGGCCGCGATGGGCTGAAGTCCTGCCGCTGAGAGGCCTCTCCCGCCGCCGTGGTTTAAACCACCTCTGGTGGCGGTGGGATTGGCGGCGTGAGCGGGCCCCCGGGGTCCTGCAGGGGGGCGCGGGGCGATCGGACCCCGGGGGTGCCCCCACGGTTGCCAGGCCCGCGATCGGGGCCCACCGATCGGCGGGCGGGCCTGTGCCGTGGGGGCACTTTTTCTTCCGCCGCCGCCACGGCCTCCACCATGGCGGAGGCGGAAGAGAAACCCCTATCGCGCATGCGCTGGTGGTGACGTCAACGGCCGCTGACGCACCGTCACATGCGCGAACCGGCGAAGGCCTTTCGCCCAGCCCAGACGCCGGATGGCGGGCGTCAAAGTCGTTGGCGCCGGTTTTGGCGCCAACCACTCCGGCGTGGGCCTAGCCACTCCGCTACACCGGGACCCCCCCGCCCTGCCGGGTAGGGGGGAATCCTGGCCCTATCTGTGACTAGGTTTGCAAATATATCAAACGAACTGCTTTGGTGTTACTCTATGCTTTTATTATTTGGTCATGAACCGACTGCATATATGAACTGACTGACTAAACGGAACTGAAGCCTAGTCTATTAAACTAAATGGGTATGAATTTAATGATGGCATGCATAACTGGTTACCAATGTTTCTAATTACTGTTTAACAAAAAATGGTAAATGAAAGAGGTGTACTATAAGCAAAAATATGGTCACCACGCATGACCTGGTGTTAATACATTGTTGAAGTTTGGTGCGACATCAATCACTTTCCCCTCATTTTTTTCTTTATTCATTCAGGGATTGTGGGCATCGCTGGCTGGGCCAGCATCTTTGCCCATCCCTAATTGCCCTAAAACTGAGAGGCTTATTTCAAAGCAGGTAAGAATCAACCACATTGCTGTGGGTCTGGAGTCACATGTAGACCAGACCAGGTTAGGATGGCAGATTTACTTCCTTGAAGGATATTAGTGAGCCAGATACGTTTTTAAAACAATCAAACCTGCAATTTCACAACAATCGACAATTAGACCTTCCATTCCAGATTTTTACTGAATTCAAATTTCATCAACTGCTGTATTGGGATTTGAACCAGGGTCCCCCAAAGCATCAGCTTGAGTCTCTAGATTACTAGTCCAGTGACAACACCACTCGGCCACTGCCTTCCCTTGCTGCTGTGTTGACTTATACTGTGGTCACTTCCAAGCGGTGATTCTACAGTGCTGGCCCTGGATCTTGATCATGTGGAAAATGCTCCCCTTATTGTGTAGAGGGCATTCCACAACACTGGGACAATAAATCAATATCGGCGCACACCTATTTGTTGTGACATCACAATATGTAATTTTGTATATGACAATGCCAATGAGAGAACCGAAAGCAGTAACTTTGCACAGGACTCAGGTGCCATTTGCCTCTGAGCCAAGTGAATGTTCTTCCTCAAAACATAGAAAGCTAGTTGAATGCTTATTAAAATTTGCTTAGTGCGGAGTGAAAATATAATCGCTCAAAGGAGCGGCAGGGCCAATTGTATTTGACAGAAATGGTTTCCTGTGATTTATAGAGAGCTGATCTGTGACTAGGTTTGCAAATATATCTTCTATATTTTTGTCACTGTAATTACTCAATCCAGTCATTAAAAATTACCACGTGTTGCTGAGTCCATGATCGAAAAAGAATCTGTTTTGACACATGATCCTAATGGAGTGGCTTCCCTCTTGTAGTCTGATTGACTGTATGATCGTTGTTAGTAAATATGAAGCTGTCAACAATCTCCATTGTACTAGAATGGGGTTCATTTTCTTACAAAGACTGGACAGTCACATTTGTCATATTGTTCAACGGAGATGAGAGCACTTGTGCCTGAACCCACCTTATTAAATCATCTATCTACATCCTAAGAAATATCTGGGCACATCCACAGTTTATAGGAAAGTGTTCAACTTGCCCATGGGAGCAACGTTTGTTAATCGGTCAAATATTATATTAATAATGTCCTGGCAGTGTCCCTTTAAGAAATGTTTTGTATTGTCACATGGCTTCAATTATATCCTTGTGTGGGTGGAGCTGGGCTGTGGCTCTGGGTTTTACTTTCATTTTGAGGTGGGAGCTGGCTGTGGCTCTGAGTTTTACTTTTGTTTTACACAGTTGGAAGCTGGATTCAGGCAAAGGTTTCTCTTGTCTCTCTCTCTCTGCATGTTAAAAGGTGTCCAGATGACTTGATAATTTAAAAGTGATAACTGTTTTCTGGAAAGAATTCAAACCTGCTGTTTTGGTAAAACGGATGTTCTGGTTTAGTGGATGTTGTTATCAAATTGAAACTGTTGAAAGGGAAGTTATTAAGGTTTTATATATGGAAAACTGTAGCTGTGTGGGGTATTTATGTTTGTAGTTGATAAAAATGCTTACTGTGTGTGTTTATAGAAATATTAATTGAATTTGTAGAATAAACTTTGTTTTTAATTAAAAGTGCTTCAGGCCTCTGTTGAATAACACCTGAAAGGTAAGCCCTAATGCTCCTCATAACCAAAATCTATAAACAGTTGTGGGTCAGGTGAACTCCATGATATACTTTCGAGATTTCTAAACCCTGGCCCATTACAATACATAGAACATAGAACGATACAGCGCTGTACAGGTCCTTCGGCCCTCAATGTTGCACCGACATGGAAAAAAAACTAAAGGCCATCTAACCTACACTATGCCCTTATCATCCATATGCTTATCCAATAAACTTTTTAATGCCCTCAATGTTGGCGAGTTCACTGCTGTTGCAGGTAGGGCATTCCACGGCCTCACCACTCTTTGCGTAAAAAACCCACCTCTGACCTCTGTCCTATATCTATTACCCCTCAATTTAAGGCTATGTCCCCTCGTGATAGCCACCTCCATCTGCGGGAGAAGGCTCTCGCTGTCCACCCTATCTAACCCTCTGATCATTTTGTATGCCTCTATTAGGTCACCTCTTAACCTTCTTCTCTCTAACGAAAACAACCTCAAGTCCATCAGCCTTTCCTCATAAGATTTTCCCTCCATACCAGGCAACATCCTGGTAAATCTCCTCTGCACCCGTTCCAAAGCTTCCACGTCCTTCCTATAATGAGGCGACCAGAACTGTACGCAATACTCCAAATGCAGCCGTACTAGAGTTTTGTACAACTGCAACATGACCTCATGGCTCCGGAACTCAATCCCTCTACCAATAAAGGCCATCACACCATAGGCCTTCTTCACAACCCTATCAACCTGGGTGGCAACTTTCAGGGATCTATGTACATGGACACCGAGATCCCTCTGCTCATCCACACTACCAAGAATTTTACCATTAGCCAAATATTCCACATTCCTGTTATTCTTTCCAAAGTGAATCACCTCACACTTCTCCACATTAAACTCCATTTGCCACCTCTCAGCCCAGCTCTGCAGCTTATCTATGTCCCTCTGTAACCTGCAACATCCTTCCGCACTGTCTACAACTCCACCGACTTTAGTGTCGTCTGCAAATTTACTTACCCATCCTTCTGCTCCCTCCTCTAGGTCATTTATAAAAATGACAAACAGCAACGGCCCCAGAACAGATCCTTGTGGTACGCCACTCGTAACTGAACTCCATTCTGAACATTTCCCATCAACCACCACTCTCTGTCTTCTTTCAACTAGCCAATTTCTGATCCACATCTCTAAATCACCCTCAATCCCCAGCCTCCGTATTTTCTGCAATAGCCGACCGTGGGGAACCTTATCAAACGCTTTACTCAAATCCATATACACCACATCAACTGCTTTACCCTCGTCCACCTGTTCAGTCACCTTCTCAAAGAACTCGATAAGGTTTGTGAGGCATGACCTACCCTTCACAAAACCATGCTGACTATCCCTAATCATATTATTCCTATCTAGATGATTATAAATCGTATCTTTTATAATCCTCTCCAAGACTTTACCCACCACTGATGTTAGGCTCACCGGCCTATAGTTACCGGGGTTATCTCTACTCCCCTTCTTGAACAAAGGGACCACATTTGCTATCCTCCAGTCCTCTGGCACTATTCCTGTAGCCAATGATGACCAAAAAATCAAAGCCAAAGGCTCAGCAATCTCTTCCCTGGCTTCCCAGAGAATCCTAGGATAAATCCCATCAGGCCCCGGGGACTTATCTATTTTCACCTTGTCCAGAATTGCCAACACTTCTTCCCTACTCACCTCAATGCCATCTATTCTAATAGCCTGGGTCTCAGCATTCTCCTCCACAATATTATCTTTTTCCTGAGTGAATACTGACAAAAAGTATTCATTTAGTATCTCGCTTATCTCCTCAGCCTCCACACACAACTTCCCACCACTGTCCTTGACTGGCCCTACTCTTACCCTAGTCATTCTTTTATTCCTGACATACCTATAGAAAGCTTTTGGGTTTTCCTTGATCCTACCTGCCGAAGACTTCTCATGTCCCCTCCTTGCTCGTCTTAGCTCTCTCTTTAGATCCTTCCTCGCTTCCCTGTAACTATCAAGCGCCCCAACTGAAACTTCATGCCTCATCTTCACATAGGCCTCCTTTTTCCTCTTAACAAGAGATTCCACTTCTTTGGTAAACCACGGTTCCCTCGCTCTACCCTTTCCTCCCTGTCTGACTGGTACGTACTGATCAAGAACACGCAATAGCTGTTCCTTGAACAAGCTCCACATATCCAGTGTGCCCAACCCTTGCAGCCTTCTTCTCCAACCTACACATCCTAAGTCATGTCTAATGGCATCATAATTGCCCTTCCCCCAGCTATAACTCTTGCCCTGCGGGGTATACTTATCCCTTTCCATCACTAATGTAAAGGTCACCGAATTGTGGTCACTGTCTCCAAAGTGTTCACTTACCTCCAGATCTAACACCTGGCCTGGTTCATTACCCAAAACCAAATCCAAAGTGGCCTCACCTCTTGTTGGCCTGCCAACATATTGTGTCAGAAAACCCTCCTGCACACATTGTACAAAGAACGACCCATCCAATGTACTCGAACTATATCTTTTCCAGTCAATATTAGGAAAGTTAAAGTCTCCCATAACAACTACCCTGTTATTTTCGCTCTTTTCCAGAATCATCTTCGCCATCCTTTCCTCTACATCTCTAGAACTATTAGGTGGCCTATAGAAAACTCCCAGCAGGGTGACCTCTCCTTTCCTGTTTCTAACCTCAGCCCATACTACCTCGGAAAAAGAGTCCCCATCTTGCACCCTTTCTGCCACCGTAATACTGTCCTTGACTAGCAGCGCCACACCTCCCCCTCTTTTGCCCCCTTCTCTGACTTTACTAAAGCACCTAAACCCCGGAACCTGCAACAACCATTCCTGTCCTGCTCTATCCATGTCTCTGAAATGGCCACAACATCGAAGTCCCAGGTACCAACCCATGCTGCCAGTTCCCCTACCTTATTTCGTATACTCCTGGCATTGAAATCGACACACTTCAAACCACCTACCTGAACACTGCCGCCCTCCTGCGAAGTCAAATCTGTGCTCCTGACCTCTCTACTCTCAATCTCTCGCACCCCAAAACTACAATCCAGGTTCCCATGCCCCTGCTGAATTAGTTTAAACCCCCCCAAAGAGTACTAACAAATCTCCCCCCCAGGATATTGGTGCCCCTTAGGTTCAGATGTAGACCATCAATACAAATCAACTAATTAAAATGTATTAAGTATATATTGCTTGATACTTCCTGTTTGTCATGCCTACTTCCTCCCATCACAATTTAGTAGCGTGGCATTGTTAATGCTGGAAATTAATTCCTCTTTGAGCCAATCCTTCAAAATGTTGGTGGGCCCAATCACATGCTCTCGTTCTGTCAGTTCCCAGATGACTCGTTTTTCTCCCAAATCCTGCCTGAGCCACAGGCTGCCCATTCCCCCATGCCGTCTGCTCTCTCCCATCCAAAGAAAGAAAACACAAAAGGAAATTTGAAACTTAAAGGAATATCCTTTAAAGACAACTCTTGTTCTTGAAGCTGAAGGGTGAATATATGCTGTTTTATAAGTAGAAGAATGCCAAATGAGTGTAGGCATTATCTCATTGCACTCATAAGTATATATCTCACAAGTACTGTAAGCTAACCTACCTATTGAAAATGAAAATGAAATGAAAATCGCTTATTGTCATGAGTAGGCTTCAATGAAGTTACTGTGAAAAGCCCCTAGTTGCCACATTCCGGCGCCTGTCTGGGGAGGCTGGTACGGGAATCGAACCGTGCTGCTGGCCTGCTTGGTCTGCTTTAAAAGCCAGCGATTTAGCTGAGTGAGCTAAACCAGCCCCTGTCATTTCCAATTTCAGCAATCCCGAGGCAATGGCTACTTATTGGTAGGAGAACTGTGTGTCAGTGGGGAACTCATATCATTTGGGGCCCTCACATACTGGACAATGACACTAAATACTAGCTACATAAACTGATCAATTCATCTATGATCATGAAATCGTAGATGCAGAAATTAATATAAAAATAGTTGACGATATTCTGGGACCAGCTAATACAATGGTATCGATGTCATAATCTCTGGATCCAATCAGAGTCACTGAATGGCTCGGGGCTTCATGGGCTAGTGAGTAGTATGGTTCAAAAGCATGTCTAGCATTGTGGTAATGTTACTGAATTAGTCATCCAGAAGCCAGGACTAATGCACATTAGATGTGGGTTCAATCCCACTGGGGCAGCTGAGGGAATTTAAATTCAGTTAATTT
The DNA here is from genome assembly GCF_902713615.1 of Scyliorhinus canicula. Lineage (NCBI taxonomy): Eukaryota > Metazoa > Chordata > Chondrichthyes > Carcharhiniformes > Scyliorhinidae > Scyliorhinus > Scyliorhinus canicula. The sequence goes on from NC_052157.1 coordinate 142,481,010, forward strand.
GTATATCTGGAATAAAATGCTAGTCTTATTAAGAATAACCATGAAACTACTGGATTGTTGTAAAAACCCAAGTTCACTAACCACCTTCAAGAGAGGAATGCCATCCTTACTTGGTCATGACTCCAGATCCACAGCAATGTGATTGACTCCTTAACTGCCCTCTGAAATGGCCAAACAGTTCATAGAATCATAGAATCACTACAGTACAGAAGGAGGCCATTCAGTCCATCGAGTCTGCACTGACCCTTCGAATGAACACTCCACCCATGTTAACTCCCCCACCCACCCCACCCACTCCCCGTAATCCCATAGCCTAACCTGCAGTTCCCTGGACACTAAGGGGCAATTTATCGTGGCCAATCCATCTAACCCTCACATCCTTGGACTGTGGGAGGAAACTGGAGCACCTGGAGGAAACCCACGCAGACATGGAGAGAATGTGCAAACTCCACACAGTCACCCAAGACCAGAATTGAACCCGGCACTGTGAGGCAGCAGTGCTAACAACTGTGCCACCATGCCGCCCCTCAGCTGCATCAAGCTATTACAGAAAAAGACACTGTGGGTGTATTTACACCACATAAACTGCAGTGGTTTTCAATAAGATAACTCATCATCATTTTCTCATCACCTTCTGAAGGGCAATAAGGCAGTAAATGCTGGGCTTGCCAGCAACACTCATCCCATTAATGGTTTTAAAAAGTACCAAACCTTCATATTGGCTCAACTCATTTTTATGAAGGGAATGTCATCTAATAACTTGGTCCTCTTTTGTATTACCAATTTTTATCATTTTCATTCCAATTTACAAAAGAATTATCTTTTTTTTCGAAGCAAGAATGAAGCATGATCAATAATCATGAATGATGTCCTTCACACCGTTTTGGTTCTGACATTATGGGCGCGGTTTTCAGCCCGCTTTCGCCGTCAGAGAGAATTACAATGAGGGCGGAAAATCCGGACAGAATCAGGAAATACGATTCTCTCTGGAGAGATCGCGTTTCACAATATTTCCCGCCCTTTGCTGGAGACATCGCGAGGTGAATGCTCACAAAGGGCGAGAACCTCATTTTTTTCTTTAATTTAGAGTACCCAATTCATTTTTTCCAATTAAGGGGCAATTTAGCGTGGCCAATCCACCTAACCTGCACATCTTTGGGTTGTGGGGGCGAAACCCACACAGACACGGGGAGAATGTGAAAACTCCACACAGACAATGAACCAGAGCCGGGATCGGACCTGGGACGTCGGCGCCGTGAGGCAGCAGTGCTAACCACTGCGCCACCGTGCTGGCCTGAGAACCTCATTTTAATGGATTTTAATGAATTTGAAATCATTAGCCAGCCCCTGCTATGATCCTCCCCTCACTAAATATTCATACCTTGCTGACGTGACGTCATATCAACAAGCTTTACAACAGCTTTTAAAATACGGGATTCAGTCAAGCGGTTCCATCAGGGAGGTGCAAATGTAAGTATAGCCCCCCCCCCACCCCCAGGGGGGGAAGAGGGACATGCCCGGGCACTGCCCCCTGGCACAGGATTGCACTGCCAACCTGTGACGGGAGAGTGCCATGGCAGGCCCTTATGGTAGCCCCTTTCTGGAGGTAGTGTTTGCAGTTATTTGTGGTGCAGGAGGAGAGCGGGCAGTGAGGAAGGAACTTGCAGGCACGGGGGAGGGGGGGGGGAGCAGTCACTGGGGGGAGGGGTGCGAGTAGAAGAATGCAGGCGATGCCTCCGTGGTGGTGGGCAGGGAGAGTAAAACTTCAGTTCTGATCAGGGCGCGCTTTAAAAGTGGCATCAGATCTCTGTGGAGTCAGGTGCCGGTTCCATCAGGCCCCGCTCTGTCAGAGCGATGGCGTGAACCCGGCCACTCATTCTTTTTCTTTAAAGAGGCTGACGATCTGGTGTGAAAACCGGTCTGTGGAACTGAGCCCCCCCCCCCCCATCCAACATGGTCATCACAGGTGGTCTGCTTTCTTAGAAACAAGTAGCGATTCGCGCCGGTCTTACGCTGCGCAGTGGGAACGCTGAGTCCCAGGAGCCAGGAGACTATGGTCAAAACCCAGAAATGCATATTTGAATGAGTTTAAATACTCATTTAAATATGAGTGTCTGGTTCACGCCCAATGAGGAGAACCAGATTGTGTCCGGTGCCGCTTGTTGGGAGCGTTATGCTTCGTTCAGTGTCCGGCACAACCCCCATTTAGAGGCTCCGCCACTATTCTCGGGAATGGAGGAAGGTGTGATGAGCACAATACTGGGGGAGAATTACCCCAGCTGTGTATTTGAGTCGCAGAATTTAACTGGAGAACTTACATGAAACTTGTATTGAAGACATGAATTACCTAATTAGATACCTTTACCGAGAATATGCTAAATCAGACTAGTTAAATTATTCACCTATGTAGTGATCTCTGTATATCAATATACATGATCAATGTATGTAAAACTAGCACAGTCAATTAAACACTAGATGTCTCACTATCAGGTGACGTAAAGAGGACTTTCCCGCTCTTTCTGAGAGTGTGCTTCAGGAGAGTGTACAGACAAGACATAGAATAGCAAGAGAGAGAAGTTATAAGTTATTTCATTATTACATTGTATAGTTAGTTAGTTATCTTTACTGTATTTTATTTCTTTTACTAATTGAGTATTAAGTAAAAAGGACTTGCAAATATTATTTGTATTAATCAATAAATTAGTAAATCATCTTTACAAGAAGACTATTGTTCATTTCATCAACTCGGCTGGTGCTAAAGAGTAATATACTATATTACACAAGGTAATATAACAACCGTCGTATGATATCAAACGTGAAATACCTAAATAAAACTGAACTGGACGCAAATGAGCCTTTGTCTGTAAATATTGATTTAAGTTACTCTGAATATGCTTAACTGAATATCTTTCCGCGTTAAGATTTGCTTCCAGTTAAAGTTTACATTGTTAAGGTCTCTTCAAGCATAAGTCATGTGAAAGGTTATACACATATCATACATATACCAATAATACATTTATTGAAAGTCGCCATAGTCCCTGAAGACCTTCTGCTGTTTTCCCTTTTTGAGAGAGATCTGACTGGTGGTGATTTAACCTGAGATCACTGCACCTCAGGCAAGGGGCAAGGTTGCGAAGGCAGGGCCGTCATGGATAACCCCAGCTGACGCAGGAATGTAACCCGCGCTGTTGGCATCGCTCTGCATCATAAGCCAGCCATCCAGCCAACTGAGCTATCCAACCCCACCAATAATAAATTTACTCATATCATGCCCACTCTATTGTCCCTATCTGTGCAAGTCACGTTATAAAGCCTGGTACAGCCTTTACATCATTAAAACATAGAAAGCATGACAAAAGACATAATAGATTGCTGGATCAGATAAACAGAGGTGTACACCTTATTCAGCTGGGTGTACCCCAAATCCCAAGACACAGTGTCCTCTGTGGCCAAAGCCTTGTTTACAATTTACTCTATAAGTCATTATTTCAGCCCAGAAATAGTAAACCTGCGGTGATGAAGGTAATGTTTTTAAAAATAAATTTAGAGTACCCAATTCATTTTTTCGAATTAAAGGGCAATTTAGTGTGGCCAAATGATCCAGCCTGCACATCTTTTTGGGTTGTAGAGGCGAAACTCATACAATCACAGAGAGAATGTGCAGACTCCACATAGACAGTGGCCCAGAGCCGTGATTGAACCTGGGACCTCGGCGCCGTGAGGCAGCAGTGCTAACCACTGTGCCACCATGGTCCCCTTGGTGAAGGTTATGTTAATAATACCTAAAAGTTCCTTTGTTCCGGTTAGTAAAAGGGTTAACCTTTGTTCTATTTGATTCCTTTGGGTCTATGCCTCTTGCTTTAATTTACTCCTCGGATCATGTCAGCTTCCCTCCCATACTTCACAACCATTGCAGTGTCTGACTGCCCTTGGCTGTTCAGCTGGATTTTCCATTTAGAGAAAAGATAAATATGGATGTATCACGATGTTCAAAACTAATGTACTCTTTAATTTATTTTGCATGGAAATATGTTTTAAGTCTGACCTCCGGGTCTTTGACTGCAAATGTAGCAGTCACAAATGGAACTTCAGCAGACCACAATGGTTTCCCCGCCAAGATTCAACTCCCATGATGCATTGGCAAACCGTAACCATATACAGTAACAACAATTAAAATCTCATGAACCTTTTGCTCACCCAAATACTCTTCAATCTTTTGCCGAGTTCCCACTTTTTCTTTCCCCTGGGAGTGATTTGTTGACGTGATTTTGGTTTGGACTAAAGTATACCATGGGTATACAAGGCAGGAAAAATTAAAGAGACCTCGTAAAAAAAAATTCAATTAATGTGAAAATTAAGAGATTTAGGCCTAGGAACTGTATTGGGTCCAAACTGAGCAGCAATTCCAATGCCATGCATTATTTTTAGGGCAAGCTTGATGGGGTGAGTCACAAACACATTTCATAAATGGGCCTGATGTTATGCCCCTGAATTACATATACAATTATCCAAAAGCCAGTTTCAGACAAATGCCCTGACAGAGCACCAATATGGTGCGGTGTATTTATGACATAGAATAAGCAAATGCGGGCTATCCACTTTATTAACTGTTGTAGCCAGTAATCTGCTGCACTGCACATCTGCTGCACTGAGGGAATGAGAGATCTTGTGACACTCTTTCAAAGAAGAGCCTCTGGCTAGACTGCATTTACCCCACAATGTCACAAAAATCAGATTATCTGATCGTCATCACATTGGTGTTTGAGGAAGATTGCTGCCGAGCTTTCTACATCACAACAGTGACTACACTTCAGAAGTATTGTACAGGCTGCAAAGTGCGAGACGACATCCAGACGTCATGAAAAGGCCCTATCTAAATGAAGGCTTGTATCCTTTTAAAATGAAGATTACTGGATCATAAGAAAGGAACATTCTGCTTCATGTTTCTTCATCCGCTGCTCTTCAGCTAAGAAGTGGAATAGAATTGTCTGGAGGGAAACCCGTTTCCAATTTCCCCTACCACCTCCTGCTCAGCGCTTCCTCTGACAGAAGATCTATATTTTAGTCGCCAAGATAGAGGAAGACATTGCATTGCATTGAACTGAAGGCACCCCAAAGAAACACCAGGAATGAAACTAAGGATGATCACAGCTATACACACAGATATAAGTATCGTTTACCAGTAAGCTGCGCACGTGAAGGAGACACATCCTGAGTGAGACACAGCCAGAGTGGGAATTGGAACTTGGTAATTTGGGGCAGTGTGGTAATTAAAGAGGTAAGTGGTGAATTTAAATCTTCCTGTTTTTCAGTTAAACGTTCAGGGTCTAGCTTAAGTGTCTGATTGGCTGAAGCTGCCCCCACCCTAATTGCTGAGAGGCAGTTATCTGTCAGTCACCTGAAGCCTGCTTAGTGGCACAAGGGTGTACATTGTATTCTTCTGTTTGAAGTTTAAGTAGTGTGAGTCACCTTGGTTTAGCTGAGTTCTATATAACAGACAGGCATCAAGCGCACACTCAGTAAGCTGCGCACGTGAAGGAGACACATCCTGAGTGAGAGGTGCTGTTTCTCTTTCTGTTCTGTTTTCTTTGTTTGGCTTTGTAACTGTTAATCTGCAAGGAGAGATCCAGAGTGCATTCCAGGAAGCAGCGAAAAAAACCAGGGAGCACCCTAGGAAGGTAGGTGACATAAAATCTTACCCCCAGGTTCCAGCGGCCTTCATTTTCGGAAGCGGGAGAGAGAGTGAGAGAGCTGGGGAGCAGCTTGGGAACAGGTAAGTGATAGATATTCTGCTATTCTGAGTGTTCCGGCTGAGGGGAAAATACTGAAAAGGGACGTCACAGCAAAGTTGTGACCTGATTGGCTGGGAAGGAATTTGCACTAAATTTAAAAATTAAACATTGTTAAACTAATTCAACATAATTAATTACTTAATCATATGTTAGAGGGATATCTAAGCCAGACACCGGAGAGTGCGGTATTTAGCATTTACATTTATAGTAGAAATCTAGTGCTAGGAAACATATAGTTAACAGTAACTTTAAAAAAAAATGTTTTATTTAATTTATTAATTAGTTAACGCAATGTCAATTAGAGTGGTGCAGTGCTGTGACTGTGAGATGTGGCAGGTCCGGGAGGCTTCCAGAGTCCCAGATGGCTACATCTGCAAAAAGTGCACTCAACTGGGGCTCCTCACAGTGCGCTTGGTTCGGTTGGAGCAGCAGTTCGATGCACTTAGGAGCATGCAGGTGGCGGTAAGTGTCATAGATAGCAATTTTATAGATATGGTCACACACAAGGTGCAGGCAGAGAGATGGGTGACCACCAGAAGGGGCAGGCAGTCTGTGCAGGAATCCTCTGTGGTTGTCCCCCTCCCGAACAGGTATACCGCTTTGGATACTGTTGGGGGAATAGCCTATCAGGGGAAAACACCAGCAGCAAGAGCAGTGGCATGTCGGCTGGCTCTGATGTTCAGCAGGGAGGGTCAATGCACAGAAGAGCAATAGTCAGAGGGGACTCGAGAGTCAGGGGCACAGATAGGCGCTTCTGTGGACGTGAAAGAGACTCCAGGATGGCATGTTGCCTCCCTTGTGCCGGGGTCCAGGATGTCTCCGAACGGGTAGCGGGCATCCTGAAGGGGGAGGCAAACAGGCAGAGGTTGTGTTACATTTTGGTACTAACAGCATAGGCAGGAAGGGGGATGAGATCCTGCAGCAGGAGTTCAGGGAGCTAGGCAGAAAGTTAAAAGACAAGACCTCAAGGGTTGTAATCTCGGGATTACTCCCTGTGCCACGTGCCAGTGAGGCTGGAAATAGGAAGATAGAGCAGCTAAACACGTGGCTAAACAGCTGGTGTAGGAGGGAGGGTTTCAGTTATCTGAACAACTGGGAGCTCTTCCGGGGCAGGTGTGACCTGTATAAGAAGGACGGGTTGCATCTAAACTGGAGAGGCATAAATATCCTGGATGCGAGGTTTGCTAGTGTCACACAGGAGGGTTTAAACTAGTATGGCAGTGGGGTGGGTACCGGAACAATAGGTCAGAAGGTGAAAACATTGAGGGAGAACTAAGAAATAGGGCCAGTATGGCTCTGAAAAAGAGCAGACAGGGAGATGTTGCTGAAAACAGCGGGACTGGTGGCCTGAAGTGCATATGTTTTAATGTAAGTATAACAGGTAAGGCAGATGAACTTAGAGCTTGGATTAGTACTTGGAACTATGATGTTGTTGCCATTACAGAGATCTGGTTGAGGGAAGGACAGTATTGGCAGCTAAACGTTCCAGGATTTAGATGTTTCAGGTGGGATAGAGGGGTTGTAAAAGGGGTGGAGGAGTTGCGCTACTGGTTAGGGAGAATATCACAGCTGTACTGCGGGAGGACACCTCAGAGGGCAACGCGGCTATATGGGTAGAGATCACAATGTTGGGGGTTTACTACAGGCCTCCCAACAGGCAGCGGGAGATAGAGCAGCAGATAGGTAGACAGATTTTGGAAAGGAGTAAAAGCAACAGGGTTGTTGTGATGGGAGACTTTAACTTCCCCAATATTGACTGGGACTCAATTAGTAAAAAAAGTTTTCTCCCTACAGGCGCTGCCAGAGCTGCTGAGAGTTTCCAGCATTTTCTCTTTCGTTCGGGACTCACTTAGTGCTAGGGGCCTGGACGGGGCAGTGTTTGTAAGGAGCATCCAGGAGGGCTTCTTAAAACAATATGCAGATAGTCCAACTAGGGAAGGGGATGTACTGGACCTGCTGTTGAGGAATGAGCCCGGCCAGGTGGTAGAAGTTTCAGTAGGGGAGCATTTCGGGAACAGTGGCCACAATTCAGTAAGTTCTAAAGTGCTGGTGGACAAGGATAAGAGTGGTCCTAGGGTGAATGTGCTAAATTGGGGGAAGGCTAATTATAACAATATTAGGTGGGAACTGAAGAACCTAGATTGGGGGCAGATGTTTGAGGGTAAATCAACATCTGACATGTTGGAGGCTTTCAAATGTCAGTTGAAAGGAATTCAGGATCGGCATGTTCCTGTGAGGAAGAAGGATAAATATGGCAAATTTCGGGAACCTTGGATAACGAGAGATATTATAGGCCTCGTCAGAAAGAAAAAGGAGGCATTTGTCAGGGCTAGAAGGCTGGGAACAGACGAAGCCTGTGTGGAATATAAGGAAAGTAGGAAGGAACTTAAGCAAGGAGTCAGGAAGGCTGAAAAGGGTCATGAAAAGTCATTGGCAAATAGGGTTAAAAAGCATACATAAAAAGCAAGAGGGCAGCCAGGGAAAGGGTTGGCCCGCTGAAGGACGGGAGGGAATCTATGTGTGGATCCAGAGGAAATGGGCAAGGTATTAAATGAATATTTTGCATCATTTTTCACCAAGGAGAAGGAATTGGTGGATGTTGAGTCTGGAGAAGGGTGTGTAGATAGCCTGGGTCACATTGAGATCCAAAAAGACGAGGTGTTTGGCGGCTTGAAAAATATTGAGGTGGATAAGTAACCAGGGCCTGATGGGATCTACCCCAGAATACTGAAGGAGGCAAGAGAGAAATTGCTGAGGAATTGACAGAAATCTTTGGATCCTCACTATCTTAAGGTGATGTCCCGGAGGACTGGAGAATAGACAATGTTGTTCCTTTGTTTAAGAAGGGTAGCAAGGACAATCCAGGGAACTGAAGGCCGCTGAGCCTTACGTCAGTGGTAGGGAAATTACTGGAGAGAATTCTTCGAGACAGGATCTACTCCCATTTGGAAGCAAGTGGACGTATTAGTGAGAGGCAGCACGGTTTTGTGAAGGGGAGGATATGGCTCACTAACTTGATAGAGATTTTCGAAGAGGTCACAAAGATGATTGATGCAGGTAGGGCAGTGGATGTTGTCTATGTGGACTTCAGTAAGGCCTTTGACAAGGTCCTCATGGCAGACTGGTTCAAAAGGTAAAGTCACACGGGATCAGAGGTGAGCTGGCAAGATGGATACAGAACTGGCTATGTCATAGAAGGCAGAGAGCAGCAATGGAAGGGTGCTTTTCTGATTGGAGGGCTGTGACTAGTGGTGTTCCGCAGGGTTCAGTGCTGGGACCTTTGCTGTTCATGTGTATATATAAATGATTTGGAGGAAAATGTAACTGGTCTGATTAGTAAGTTTGCGGGCGACACAAAGGTTGGTGGAATTGCGGATAGCGATGAGGACTGTCAGAGGATACAGCAGGATTTAGATCGTTTGGAGACTTGGGCGGAGAGATGGTAAATGGAGTTTAATCCGGACAAATGTGAGGTAATGCATTTTGGAAGGTCTAATACAGGTAGGGAATGTACAGTAAATGGTAGAACCCTCAAGAGTATTGATAGTCAGAGAGATCTAGGTGTACAGGTCCACAGGTCACTGAAAGGGGCAACACAGGTGGAGAAGGTAGTCAAGAAGGCATACGGCATGCTTGCTTTCATTGGCCGGGGCATTGAGTAGAAAAATTTGCACGTCATGTTGCAGCTGTAGAGAACCTTAGTTCGGCCACACTTGGGAGTATAGTGTTCAATTCTGGTCGCCACACTACCAGAAGGATGTGGAAGCTTTAGAGAGGGTGCAGAAGAGATTTACCAGGATGTTGCCTGGTATGGAGGGCATTAGCTATGAGGAGTGGTTGAATCAACTTGGTTTGTTCGCACTGGAACATAGGAGGTTGAGGGGCGACCTGATAGAGGTCTACAAAATTATGAGGGGCATAGACAGAGTGGATAGTCACAGAAGGGTCAATTACTAGGGAGCATAGGTTTCAGGTACGAGGGGCAAGGTTTAGAGGAGATGTACGAGGCAAGTTTTTTTGCACAGAATGTAGTGGGTGCCTGGAACTCGCTGCCGGAGGAGGTGGTGGAAGCAGGGACGATAGTGACGTTCAAGGGGCATCTTGGCAAATGCATGAATAGGATGGGAATAGAGGGGTACGGACCCAGGAAGTGTAGAAGATTTTAGTTTCGATGGGCAGCATGGTCGGCGCAGGCTTGGAGGGCCGAAGGGCCTGTTCCTGTGCTGTACTTTTCTTTGTTCTTTGTTCAGTGGTACCAATATCATTTTATACATGTGCATTACTTTTCACACAACACTGTGGGAATAACCTTTCACCCGGCACAGACTCACATCAGTCATATCCCAGAAAGGCCTGATGGAGTGGACTGTTCGAACATACCTCTAGAATGCATTTGATTTACTAACTACCAAAACTGTAATGGTACAGTTGTAAATTCTGATGCTGTAAGAAATGCAATATGTTATCATGGTTCAAACAAATTATCTGCCTAACTGCTATCTTAGTCTGGCAGGGAGACTGCTATTGTGCACAATCCTATGTGAGTGTCTGATCATTGAAAACAAGGCAGAGATGCTTCCCGGCCAACAATGATTTAATGGTAGGTGTCATCCTGTGGTCCCCACAGAATGTTAGAAAGCTTACAGCAGGGTATTGTGTACGATTATGTACATCCTGTGAACAAGCTTCCTCGCACCACAAAACACATCTGTTCAAAACGTTTTTTTTAAATCCAGCACAAAATTGATCCATGTTTAATGTATTGCTTACTGGGTCTTCTCGCAGTAATTACCCCTATGATACTAGGCAGTGGGTTGACATGGCAACAAATAGGAAGCTCCTCCCTCACTTTTGTGTTCACACCATTGAATCACGATACAAAATCATCAAATCTGAAAACATCATGTCCACAACTGAGGCTAAAGCAGAATAACTTCCCCTCCCAAACATGGTCGTTGCTTCAGGCCTGCTGCCAAGAATATTCTGGCATTTCAGCAACCCTTCAACCCCCTTCATACTTCAGGCAGCATTGTCGAGGAACACACAGCAAGCCATCTGATGAAACTCCAAAACAACACCAGACATTGATACTATGAGCAATCCCTCAGCCATACATTCAGATATAACTACCAGTTATGGACTTCCGGTAGTAGCCATAAAGTGGGTGGTCGCACACAGGGCAGCTCCAGCTCAAAGGTGTTGGTTTGAGCTCTTTTTACCCCAAATTGGGGTAGTTTTGACAGGAAAGTGTTGCTGATGGAGAAGCTCACCTCATGAGTGGCATGTCTGCTAGTTATCAGACCCAGCAAAAAAAGGTTAAGGACCTGGCCAAGGAACTGGAGGAGACCTGTGGCACAGTCGCAATTGTGAAGATGGCGAAGGGGGAAGGGTCATCGCAGGTTGGAAAGCCCCAGATGGAGCAGTTGGTGCCATTTATTAAAGAAGAGTTCCACCAGCAATGAAAGGAGATGCATAAGGATCGGTCGAAGGCCATTGAGCGAGCGGTAGCACCCTTGAAAGGATCGAGGCACAGGGGTCACAGATATGGGAGATGAAGAAGGTGATGTCCCACCACAGGGGAGATGGTGGCGTTGGAGGTGGAGGTGGGGCTCCTGGGGGACCTTTGCAAGTCACTGAGGGCAAAGGTAGAGGAGCAGGAGAACAGGTCCAAAAGGTAGAACCTACATATCGTCGGCCTGCTGGAGGGTGTGGAAGGTGCAAGTGCCACAAAATATGTTTCAAAGTTGCTGGCAGGGCTGATGGCGGAGAGGGGTGGACAAGGCCCTTGAAGTGGACAAGACGCACTGGTCCCTAAGGCAGTAGCCGAGAGCGGGGGATCCACCGCGGGGGATGATTGTGAAACTCCAAATGTTTGTGGAGAAGGAAAAGATCCTGCATTGGGCCAGGGAGAAGCAAAACTGCAAATGGGATGGGAACTGGGTCCGAATTTACCAAGATATCGGGGCGGAGTTGGCAAAGAGGAATGCCGGATGTAAGAAGGCCAAAGCAGGGTTACATCGACGGCAGATTCAGTTTGGGGTACTGTACCCGACTAAACTATGGATAACTTTTGATGGTCTGGAGTATTATTTTGAAACGCCAGAAGAAGCCAATGACTTCATAAGAGACAATAAATTGGGGGAGAACTGAATGTTGACGGGAGGCCGAGGAGCTGGAACAGCAGAGGTCGGAAGATGCGAGTAATGTGGGGGCCGGAGGCTGTTTTTTTTGGGGGTGGGTGATTTTGTCGTTGTTGTTTGTTAGGGGGCAATAAGTTTATCAGGGGCAACTGCCCCCTCCCTCCCGCCATCAGTGATGTTTTTTGGGGGTGGGGGGGGGGGGACCTGTGGTTTTGGATATGTTTTTGTTTGTGTGGCGAAGGTAGGGTCCACAGGGAACCATTTGCACAGACCAAGGAGGGAAAGGCGGGGGGGGGGGGGGGGGGGGGGGGGGGGGGTGGAGGGGCCTTCGGGCAGGAGCTGCCACACTGGCAGGTAATGGTGGTGAACAAATGTGTGGTGGGGAAGGTGGCCGCATGGGATGGCCAAGTGGAGGTGGGGTGGGGGAGGAGAGGGAGTAGTCGGGGGAGAGGTGGAGGGGGGACATTGCAGAGTTGGTGACTGGGCATGGTCATGGCCGGAGAAGGGGACCACCTTGGATGGGCCCGGTTCAGGGCAAAATTCAAAGAGGTAGAATCAGAAGGGGATGATGGCGGATGGTAGAGGTGAGTGAAGGCGTAAGCCTCCAGTAAAATTCATAACATGGAATGTACAGGGACTGAATGGGCCGGTGAAGGGTACTCGGGTCTTCGCTCACTTGAGGAGTTTGAAGGCGGGGGTGGTCATTCTGCAGGAGATGCACCGTCGGGTGAAGGATCAGGTTAGGTGGAGAAAGGGTTGGGTGGGTCAGGTATTCCACTCGGGGGTTTGATTCAAAATCGCAGGGGGTAGCCATCTTTATTATAAGTTAGAAATTATCTGCTTATGTGAAAAGTCTGTATATAATAGACATGTGTTTCTACAAATTCTTGGCGAAAAAACCATAGTTGGAAAGGATGTAGATGTTTTGCAAACTATTGCAGAACTCATGACTAACAGCATCCTTTTCTTATTTTCCTCCCACTAGCCATTCACTAACAGAGACATAGATTGCACATCAACTGCATGTCACAAAGCGGATCAACATGTCCCCTCTGTTGGAACAGATCCCTTTCTTTCACCTTTTCTGAAAAGAAAGCCTCAGCTTTGGTGTCAGCAAACAAACTAGCAGTTTTTAAAAAAATAATTTTTATTGAGACTTTTGAAAAATGTATAACAACAGAACAATAATAATAATAACAATAACAATAATAAACACCCCCCCGGCACCCATAACAACGCATACCCACCCCCACTAAACAACAAAACAAATTAACAATAAATTAAATTAACATAAACAATGCCCCCCTGAAACCCCCCACACCCCCCTTTTCCCCCTCTCCCCCCCGGGTTGCTGCTGCCGCTGACCTAGATCCCTATCTTTGAGCCAGAAAGTCGAGGAAAGGCTGCCACCGCCTAAAGAACCCTTGTACCGACCCCCTCAGGGCGAATTTGACCTTCTCCAGCTTAATGAATGCTGCCATGTCCTTGATCCAGGTCTCCACGCTTGGGGGTCTCGCATCTTTCCATTGCAACAAGATCCTCCGCTGGGCTACTAGGGATGCAAAGGCCAAAACACCGGCCTCTTTCACCTCCTGCACTCCCGGCTCCACCCCAACCCCAAATATCGCGAGTCCCCAGCCTGGCTTGACCTTGGACCCTACCACCCTCGACACCGTCCTCGCCATCCCCATCCAGAATTCCCCCAGTGCCGGGCATGCCCAAAACATATGGGCATGGTTCGCTGGGCTCCCCGAACACCTAATGCAGCTGTCCTCATCCCCAAAAAACCTGCTCATCCTCGTCCTGGACATATGAGCCCTGTGCAGTACCTTGAACTGGATGAGGCTAAGCCTCGCACATGAAGAGGAGGAGTTCACCCTCTCCAGGGCGTCCGCCCATGTCCCCTCCTCAATCTGCTCCCCCAGCTCCACTTCCCACTTAGCCTTCAGCTCCTCTACCGACGTCTCTTCCACCTCCTGCATCACCTGGTAGATGTCAGACACCTTCCCATCCCCGACCCACACCCCCGAAAGCACCCTATCCCTTACCCCCCGCGGGGGCAGCAAAGGGAACCCCTCCACCTGCTGCCTAGCAAACGCCTTGACCTGAAGGTACCTGAACATATTCCCCGGGGAGAGCTCATGCTGCTATTCACCCTCCTAAAAAAGGCCCTCGGAATGAAAATGGGGAGGCACTGAAACAAAAACAAAAACCTCGGGAGCACCGTCATTTTAACAGACTGTACTCTACCCGCCAACGACAACGGCAGCATGTCCCACCTTTTAAACTCCTCCTCCATCTGCTCCACCAACCTAGTAAAATTAAGCTTACGCAAAGTCCCCCAACTCCTAGCCACCTGAACCCCCAGGTACCTAAAACTCCTCACTGCCCTTTTTAGCGGGAGCCTACCAATCCCCTCCTCCTGATCTCCCGGGTGTACAACAAACAGCTCACTCTTGCCCAGGTTCAACTTATAGCCTGAGAAGCTCCCAAACTCAGCAAGAATCTCCATCACCTCCGGTATTCCCCCCACCGGGTCTGCTACATACAGCAACAAGTCATCTGCATAAAGCGACACTTGGTGCTCCTCCCCACCCCGCACCAGACCCCTCCACCTCCCCGACTCCCTGAGCGCCATGGCCAGAGGCTCAATTGCCAACGCAAAAAGCAAGGGGGACAGGGGGCACCCCTGCCTCGTCCCACGGTAGAGCCTGAAGTACTCGGACCTCCTCCCATTTGTCGCTACACTCGCCATCGGGGCCTCGTACAGCAACCTCACCCATTTAATAAACCCCTCTCCAAACCCGAACCTCTCTAACACCTCCCACAAGTACCCCACTCAACCCTGTCAAAGGCCTTCTCCGCATCCAATGCCACCACAATCTCCGCCTCTCCTTCTGCCGCCGGCATCATTATCACATTTAGCAGCCTTCACACGTTAGTGTTCAGCTGCCTCCCCTTGACAAAACCCGTCTGATCTTCATGTATCACCCCCGGCACACAGTCCTCTATTCTAGTGGCCAAGATCTTCGCCAGCAACTTGGCGTCCACATTCAGCAGTGAAATTGGCATTTATGATCCACACTGCAAGGGGTCCTTAACTCGCTTCAAGATCAGGGAAATCAGCGCCCGTGACATCATCGGGGGGCAAAACTCCCCCCTCCCATGCCTCGTTAAAGGTCCGAACCAACAGGGGGCCCAACAGGTCCGCGTATTTTTTATAAAATTCAACCGGGAACCCATCCGGTCCCGGCGCCTTCCCCGACTGCATGTGGCCAATCCCTCTAACCAGCTCCTCCAACTCGATCGGTGCCCCCAGTCCCTCCACCTGCTCCTCCTGCACCCTTGGAAATCGCAGCCTGTTCAAAAAGCTCTCCATTCCACCCCCCCCCCCCCCAATTGACCTCTGCCCCCTGCCGCACCACATTCCCACCCCTATCCTTCACTCCACCAATCTCCCGAGCCGTGTCCCGCTTGCGAAGCTGATGCGCCAGCATCCTGCTCGCCTTCTCTCCATATTCATAGACCGCTCCCTGCACCTTCCTCCACTGTGTCTCTGCCTTTCTGGTGGTCAATAAATCAAACTTAGCCTGCAGGCTATGCCGCTCCCCCAGCAGTCCATCCTCCGGGGCCTCCGCATACCTCCTATCTACACTCAGCAGCTCCCCCACCAGTCTCTCCCTCTCCCTCCTCTCCCCCCTCTCCCTATGGGCTCGGATGGAGATCAGCTCCCTCCTAATCACTGCCTTCAGAGCCTCCCACACCATCCCCACCCGGACCTCCCCAGTATCATTGGCCTCGAGGTACCTCTCAATACATCCCCGGACCCTCCTGCACACCCCCTCATCAGCCAACAGCCCCACGTCCAGACGCCAAAGCGGGCGCTGGTCCCGCGCCTCCCCCATCTCCAGATCGACCCAATGCGGAGCATGGTCCGAAATGGCTATAGCCGAATATTCGGCATCCTCCACCCTCGGGACCAGCCCCCTACTTAGGACAAAAAAAATCAATGCAGGAATAAACCCTGTGCACGTGGGAGAAAAAAGAGTACTCCCGAGCCCTCGGCTTCCCAAACCTCTAGGGATCCACCCCTCCCATCTGGTCCATAGACCCCCTCAACACCTTGGCCGCCGCCGGCCTCCTGCCTGTCCTAGAACTAGAACGATCCAGTGGGGGATCCAGCACCGTATTGAAGTCCCTCCCCATGATCAGGCCCCCCGCCTCCAGGTCAGGAATGTGGCCCAACATACGCCTCATGAAACCAGCATCATCCCAATTTGGGGCATACACATTTACCAACACCACCCTCTCCCCCTGCAGCTTACCGCTCACCATCACATATCTGCCGCCACTATCAGCCACCACCTCAGACGCCTCAAATGCCACCCTCTTCCCCACCAGGATCACCACCCACCGGTTCTTCGCATCGAGCCCTGAATGGAAAACGTGCCCCACCCACCCCTTCCTCAGACGAACCTGGTCCGCCACCTTCAGGTGAGTCTCCTGAAGCATGGCCACGTCCGCCTTCAGCCCCTTCAGATGCGAAAACACCAGGGACCGCTTCACCGGCCCATTCAACCCCCGCACGTTCCACGTGATCTACCGGATCAGGGGGCACCCCGCCCCCCTCCCACGTCGACTAGCCATAGCCCATCGACTGCTCGACCCTGGCCAGCACCCCCCACTTGGCCCGTTTCCCATGGCGATAGAACCTCACCCCGATCCCCCCGACCCGCACCAGCTCCTCCCTGGCTATTCCAGCAGCAACCCGGTACCCCCCCCCCCCCCTCTCCAAGGCTAGGACCCCTCCTAGCCGCGACGCTCCCTCCATAGTACTCCCGTGAGCCAGCTGACTTCTGCTGACCCCGGCAGCTCCCGCCCTAACTCCGACCCCATCCGATATGGGGTCACCCCCCCCCCCCCGCAGCAGCTCCTTGGCACCGCTCCAGCGCGGGAAAACGGAACTGATATCCACGCCCCCTGCCTCCAGCTCCACCCCCCTCGTCCCGCAGCACGGGAAACCAGAGGAAAGCCCGCGATTTCCCACTGCCCCACCGCACCCCCTCAACGCAGCTCCCAAATAGCAGTCCCAACCCATCCACCAACCCCGTACAAACAAAAACAGAACAACCACAGACCCCAACACCCCCCTTAAAACACAAAACCATAGCCAACATCATCCGAAAGCGGGAAAAAAAACCAAACAGAATAGCCAGCAACAGCATAAGCAGTGATATAAAAAACACCGCACAGTCCCCAATCCCTAGTTCGAGTCCAACTTTTCAGCCTGCACAAAGGCCCACGCTTCCTCCGGGGACTCAAAATAGTGATGCCGGTCCTTGTAGGTGACCCACAGGCGCGCAGGCGGCAACATGCCGAATTTCACCTGCCTGCTGTGGAGCACCGCCTTCGTCCGGTTAAACCCGGCTCTCCGCTTGGCCACCTCCGCACTCCAGTCCTGGTAGATACGCACTACCGAATTCTCCCACTTGCTGCTCCTCACCTTCTTGGCCCATCGCAGAACACACTCCCGGTCACTGAACGGATGGAACCGCACCAGCACCGCCCGCGGGGGTTCATTCGCCTTAGGCCTCCTGGCCAGCACTCTGTGGGCCCCCTCCAGCTCCAGGGGCAGATGGAAAGATCCTGCCCCCGCCAGCGAGTTCAGCATCACGGCCACATAAGCCGGCAGGTCCGACCCCTCCAGCCCCTCCGCGAGGCCCAGGATCCACAAGTTCTTCCTCCTTGTCCGAAACTCCATCTCCTCAAAGCGATCCTGCCACTTTTTGTGGAGCGCCTCGTGCATCTCCACCTTCCCCACGAGGGCCGAGACCTCATCCTCGCACTCAGAAGCCTGCTGCTGCAACTCAAGGATCGCTGCACCCTGGGTTGTCTGGATCTCCAGCAGCTTACTTGTCGTAACCTTCAGAGAGTCCAGCAACTCCACTTTCAGCTCCGTAAAGTAGCGCAGAAGGGCCGCCTGCTGCTCCTCCGCCCACTGCCTCCACTCCTCGGGGGCTCCACCGGCCGCCATTTTGTCCACCTTCCCCCGTTTTTCCAGGGGAGCTGCTGCTGCTTCTATCCTCGCCCCACTCCGGGTCCGCACCATAAATCCCGGGGGGTATTGCTCCAGACCCCTTTACACACCGGGAATCGTCGAATCAGCGCCGTTTGGGGCCCTTAAAAGAGCCCACAAGTCCTATAAAAGCGGGAGCTGCCGAACGAGCGGCTTAGCTCCGCATAGCCGCAACCAGAAGTCCAACAAAGTAGCAGTTGACAGCAGCATCCAAACGTGATCTGCGGCTCTGTGAGAAGCACTGTTGCCCCTGAACCTCCGGAGGCTTGAGCACATAATCCCAGGCTGACACTCCATTACAGTACTGCGGGCGTGCTGCACTCTTAGAGGTGCCATCTTTCAGATGAGGCATTAAACCGAGGCCTTACCTGCAGCCCAGAATATGTCTTTGTTCGAATACGGATTTTGCACTGATTTGCATTGATTCATGACCCAGTCAGTACATGCCGGGTGGAAAGGACAGGAACTGATCTGTGACAGCTATTGAAAGAAACTTGCATGAAATATGTTCCTTTACTTAGTCTCTCGGAGGATTTCTGGACAGGTTCACACGGAGGGAAGATTTTATGGAGCCTACAAGAATGGGAAACGTGGCGTGCAAGCTCACCTAATCAGGCGGTATACAAAATTTTGATTTCCCAACGGTGGGTTGAGGTGCAAAGATAAAGACAGCGCGTGTTTGCATCATATTTGGCATAACGTTCCCTCCCCCCCTCCCCCCACCCCACCCCCTGCGGTGGGTTTGTACTCGTACTACAGCTGCATGTACCTTGAACACCCATTAGCGTGAAACCATTTTTAATAAAGTCAATAGCACATGAGAATCTTGTGGCAATCGGGTCATGATCATTTAAAGGTGGCATGTACCAGCCAGATTTGTGCAGCTGTGTGTAAGGTCAGAGATTTTCCTGATTGATCTCTGCAGCACGAGGGAGGGGTGCGGAAGGATGGTCGCTTGCATGGAGGCTTGGGACTGACAAGAGTCAGTCAGAGGTGGGGGGGGGGGGGTTGGGGGTGGGGGCAGTGTTGTGGATTGGGGCCAACGACATGGAGGAGTGATGGAGGAATCCAGGGCTGGGCAGAAGTTGGGGCGGGGCAATGGAGTAAATTAGGACTCTTTGACAAAGAGTCATCGAACTCGAAACGTTAGCTCTTTTCCCTCCCTACAGATGCTGCCAGACTTGCTGAGATTTCCAGCATTTTCCCTTAAATTAGGATGGGCTTGGCACCCTGGCTGTCATGCAGGATATGTTGGGGATTGCCAGTCAAGGAAAGAAAATGTGTGTCCACCTCAAGTTGTTGGCTGACAAGAGTCCTGACAGGCCTTTGAGTTCACCTCGAAGATGTCAGCTAACCTTGCTCAGCATGGCAATGTCCTTTAGAATGCATAAAGGGAAGGGCCCGCTGAGCCCGCAATTTCACAGAATGGTCAGGAAATCACATGACAATATCATGAATATTCAATAAAGAGTGAAAGGGCAGCACGGTTGCCTAGTGGTCAGCACAGCTGCCTCACGGCGCTGATTTTCCAGGTTCGATCCCGGCTCTGGGTCACTGTCCGTGTGGAGTTTGCACATTCTCCCCGTGTCTGCGTGGGTTTAGCCCCCACAACCCAAAAATATGCAGAGTAGATGGATTGGCCACACTAAATTGCCCCTTAATTGGAAAAAATAATTGGGTAATCTAAATTTTTAAACAAAAAATAAATAAAGAGTGAACAAAAAAAAACACAATATTGCTTCTTCCACAATAAAGGACATGTCCCTAACTCCCCTGGAACCAGCAATGCCAACCAAGAAGCGTACCAGTTACATTTAGTTCTCTGACTAAGCGAGTCTCAACAAATAATGACGATGCACGCGAGAAAAAAGTGAAACCAATAAAATGTGAAATCTTTCAAGTGAAATGGAAATTTGAAAAACACCTGTGTAAGCTTTGTGCTCTCAGGTTTAATGTTCATGGCAATGAGGTGGGGCAGAGAGGTTGTAGCGGCAACACAAATCCTTCGCTGTTTGACGAAGAGATACTTTTATTGCCCACCATTGGCTGTTACATTGTCAACTAACAGCGGGTTTCACCAAAGGAAACCTTTCCTTGCTGCTGAATTTTTTTCATGTAGGCTGCTGGCACTTAGACTTTTAATTGTAATCGCATGGGAAATGAGAAAAGGGGAGAGAGCGTAATTTGCACACAGTTCCAATTATGATATGAGGAAGGTATGTTATTGACAAAACCCTGGCCAGTAAATCCCACCAGGGAAAATTGCAAGATTAGAAGCAAGTGAGGTACAGATTTATTAGGCCCGGATTTATCAGACCCTCCTGTCCAGCAGGATATTACGGTCTCGCTCCACCGATGAGAGGCTACCATTGGGGCAGCGGGGGGTTGGGGGAGGGACGCTGCCTTGTCCCTTGGTGGTTTTGTTTCCGTGTTGATTCGTTGGTTTCTGTTTTTGGTGTACTGTGGATGTTTTAGGGAATTGATGATTGTTTTGTATTGAGCTGTGTTCATTGGTATTATGGAGTTGTTAATAGACTCAGAATATCTATTCCGGTCCCACTGAAGCAAATGACTATTTAAATGGCCCGTCATATCGGCTGAAGGGAGACACACTGTGGTGGGGGTCATAAAATCCTAAAATTCCGGGCCGACGTGTTTGTCTGATTCCCAACACTTCTGCAGCAATCCGAACACCCATCCTAGTAGACCCAATTCTACGACAGGAGTTATGCACAACAATTAGGAATGGGAATGATGCTAATGCTTCCTGTACCTAACGAGTTTTCCAGTGAGTTGTGGCCCCAAACCTGTACTGAGTTAATGATCCTGGCCAAGGTTTGATATGGATACTGCAATTAATCTCACTAATTGGGTTATAGATTGGTCAAAATCAGCTCGGGTTTCTACTCCTGATTGTTATCCAGTGAACCTTACTAGCAGCGCATCTGTGGACTTTGGATAAGTGTGGGATCAGATTCAAATTTTGACCGCATGTTTAAATAGCCTGCTAGCACTCACTGTCTCAGCTCACACATGAATAATGGATCCCTGTGACTGAGTTCAACTAACTCAACACAGATCAGGAATCAAGTCAGATTCCTTCAGTTTGCAAGTAATGAACTCATTGTTGGCCACAATGGGAGTCAAGGGATTTTGAGCAATCTTTTGTTAAATACATTCAATTCCTGTAAGAAATGTTATTAAAAGGAGGGTTTAATAAAATCACATATTAAATTCTTGAATCCACCATGAACATTCAAACTATTATCCTAAAATTAAGGAACTCACACTTGCTGGCATTGTTAGTTTTTTTAGAAGAAACTTCTCAGCAAGTGGACAACGCTGGAAAAGTTGCATTTTTATTTTGTTTATCAAAAAGTCCTTCCCATAGGGGAACTCAAATTATTGTTCAGTGAACTTTTCTGGAATATTATATGAAAACAATTGCAACAACTAAACTTAAATTATGACTGGAATATCATAGATTATCATAAAAATTTTTACAGTGCAGAAGGAGGCCATTCGGCCCACCGAGTCTGCACCGGCTCTTGGAAAGAGCACCCTACTCAAGGTCAACACCTCCACACTATCCCCATAACCCAGTAACCCCACCCAACACTAAGGGCAATTTTGGACACTAAGGGCAATTTATCATGGCCAATCCACCTAACCTGCACATCTTTGGACTGTGGGAGAAAACCGGAGCACACGGAGGAAACTCACGCACACACGGGGAGGATGTGCAGACTCCGCACAGACAGTGACCCAAGTTGGAATCGAACCTGGGACCCTGGAGCTGTGAAGCAATTGTGCTATCCACAATGCTACCGTGCTGCCCCTAATACATTTAACATCTGGTTTTAACACCACTTTCTGGTATATCTAATCACAATCTCCACTAATATTCTTCAGTTTAAATAGTTAATAAAACAACCTTTCATTTATTCAGTGACAATGTGCTCTTTAATAACTTGAGTCTGAATTATCAAAATAGTTTACGGATGGCACAGTGGCATAGTGGTTAGCACTGCTGCCTCACAGCACCATGGACTCAGGTTCAATTCCGGTCTTGGGTGACTGTAGAATTTGCACATTCTCCCCGTGTTTGCGTGGGTTTCCTCCAGGTGCTCTGGTTTCCTCCCACAGACCAAAGATTAGGTGGAATGGCCATGCTAAATTGCCCCTTAGTGTTCAAAAAGGACAGGTGGGGTTACGGGGATAGGGCAGAGGAGTGGGCCTAGGTGAGGTGCTCCTACGGAGGGTCGGTGCAGACTTGATGGGCTGAATGGCCTCCTTCTGCACTGTAGTGTTTCTATGATCTCCCATAGCCCTGCTCATAAATATGCTGATCCCTGAAATGTTGTTATCGATATTTATTAAGATTCCACAGCAGCCTTATTACAACGGCTATTTTACCATCACAAATACAGAAAATTTGACGACTTCCGGTTGCGGCTATGACCAGCTAAGTCGCACGTTTGGCTGCTCCTGCTACAAAGGTGTTTTCGGGCCGATTGGAGGGCCCCAACGGCGCTGTAAGGACAAATCCCGGTGGGGGAAGGCTCCCTGAAGAGAACCAGACCAACTTTATGGTCGGTACCCGGAGTGGGGTGGTAAAGAAAGCAACAGCAGCTCCCAAAAAAAAGCGGGGGAAGAAGACCAAAATGGCGGCCGGTGGCGCACCCGAGGAATGGAGGAAATGGGCGGAGGAGCAGCAGGCCGCTCTCCTGCGCTTCTTCACGGAGCTGAAAATGGAGCTCTTGGAGTCAATGAATGCGACGACCACCAGGCTGATGGGAGCCCAGGCGACCCAAGAGGCGTCGATTCGGGAGCTGCAGCAGGAGATGACTGCGAGGGAGGAGGAGGCCACGGTCCTCGTGGGAAAGGTGGAGGTGCACGAGGCACTCCACCTGAAATGGCAGAGCCGTTTTGAGGAGCTGGATACCCGAATGAGGCGGAAGAACCTGAGGATCTTGGGCCTGGCAGAAGGCCTGGAGGGGTCAGACCTCCCGGGATATGTAGCAGAAATGCTGAGCTCCCTGATGGGGGCAGGGGCCGTCCCTTCGCCCCTGGAGCTGGAAGAGGCCTACAGGGTCATGGCTAGGAGGCCAAGAGCAAATGAGCCCCCGAGGGCGGTGCTGGTGCGGTTCCAGCGACTCAGCGACCGTGAGAGAGTGCTGGAGTGGGCCAAGAGGGAAAGGAGCAGCAAGTGGGAGAATTCGACGGTGAGGGTCTACCAGGACTGGAGTGCGGAGGTGGCAAAGCGGCGGGCCCGGTACAACCGGACGAAGGCGGTGCTACATGCAAAACGGATCAGGTTCGGAATGCTGCAGCCAGCGCGCTTGTGGGTCACCTACAGGAACCAACACCACTATTTGAGTCCCCAGAGGAGGCGTGGGCCTTTGTACAGGAAGAGAAACTGGACTCGAATTAGACCCAGGGGATACTTGGCGGCCGTAGCCGCTCGGGTACTTTCAGCTGAATTCTTTGTTTGGATTTTGAACTCTTGCTGTGGTTTTTCTTCTGATGTTTTTTTCCCCCCTTTGCCAACTTCCCTTAGTTATTGTTATTGTGGTTATTCATGGTTATTTATGGTTATTTATGCTGTTTGGTAGAGGGCGACTGCTAAGTACATTGTTATTTGTTATCTATCTGTTATTTATAATGTTAAGTTGGGGAGGCGGGACGGGGGGGAGAGCAGATCGGGGATATGGGCTCCTAGGGGGGGTTCTTTACAGGCATGGACGGGGACGGGGGTGGAACTGAAGATGGCGGGGTGGGGTGTGGCAGGGCGAAAGCGCGGGCTTTCCTCTGTTTTCCCGCGCGCGGGGCAGAGGAGGGGGGAGGGGAGGAGTGCGGGGCGTGGCTAGCAATGGCGACCTTTCCCACGCTGGAGCGGGGCCAGGGAGGAGTGGCAAGGGGGGGGGAGGCCCTCCCCCCGAGCCGGGGGGAGTCGGAGTGTGGCAGGAGCAGCCGGGTCAGCGTGAACCAGCTGACTTACGGGAGTACGATGGAGGGTACATCGCGGCTAGGAGGGGTCCTAGCCTTGGGGGGGGGGGGGGGGGGGGGGGGGGGGGGTTAGGGAGGGACACCGAGTTGCTGCTGAAAAGACCAGAAACGGGAAGTGGAGGACTGGAGAGGTGGGGGGGAGGGGGACATCGCCATGGGGAGCGGGTCAGAAGGGGAGGGTCGACCCGGGGCGAGCAGGGAACAGGACATGGCTAATCGGCAGGGGAAGGGGGCGGGTCGTCCCGCGACCCGGCTGATCACTTGGAACGTGAGGGGGCTGAATGGGCCGGTCAAGAGATCAAGGGTATTCTCACACCTGAAGGGACTGAAGGCTGATGTAGCAATGTTACAGGAGACCCATTTGAAGGTAGTGGACCAGGTTCGCCTGAGAAGGGGGTGGGTGGGACAGGTGTTCCACTCTGGATTGGACGCAAAGAACCGGGGGGTGGCGATTCTGGTGGGAAAGAGGGTGTCGTTCGTGGCGGAGGAGGTGGTGGCGGACAAGAAGGGTAGGTATGTGATGGTGAAGGGTAAGCTGCAGGGGGAGAAAGTGGTGATGGTCAACGTATATGCCCCGAACTGGGATGACGCGGGTTTTATGAGGCGCCTATTGGGCCTCATTCCGGGACTGGAGGCAGGGGGCTTGATCATGGGGGGGGACTTTAACACAGTGCTGGACCCCGGGCTAGACAGATCGAGCTCAAGGACCAATAGGAGGCCGGCAGCGGCAGAAGTGCTGAGGGGGTACATGGAGCAGATGGGAGGAGTAGACCCATGGAGGTTTGGTAGGCCGAGGGCGAGGGAGTATTCCTTTTTCTCCCACGTCCATAGAGTGTACTCCAGAATCGATTTCTTCGTGTTGAGCAGGGGGCTGATCCCGAGGGTACGGGAAGCTGAGTACTCGGCCATTGCGATCTCTGATCATGCACCACATTGGGTGGATGTGGAAATGGGGGAGGCGCGGGACCAGCGCCCGCTGTGGCGGCTGGATGTGGGGCTGTTAGCGGACGACGAGGTGTGTAAAAGGGTCCGGAAGAGCATTGAGAGCTATCTGGACTTGAATGACACGGGTGAGGTGCAGGTGGGGATGGTCTGGGAGGCCCTGAAGGCAGTGATCAGGGGAGAGCTGATCTCCATAAGGGCGCACAGAGAAAGAAAGGAGAGGCAGGAGAGGGAGAGGCTGGTGGGGGAGCTATTGGAAGTGGATAGGAGATATGCGGAGGCACCAGAGGAGGGGCTGCTGGGAGAACGGCGCAGCCTGCAGGTCAAGTTCGACCTGCTGACCACCAGGAAGGCAGAGACGCAGTGGAGAAGGGCACAGGGCGCGGTCTATGAGTATGGGGAAAAGGCGAGCAGGATGCTGGCACACCAGCTTCGCAAACGAGATGCGGCTAGGGAGATTGGGGGAGTGAAGGAGAGGGGCGGGAAGGTAGTGCAGAAGGGGCAAGAAGTGAATGGGGTCTTCAGGGATTTTTACAAGGAGTTGTATCGGTCTGAGCCGCCGACGAGGAGAGGGGGAATGGAGGACTTCCTAAACAAATTGAGGTTCCCAAGGGTCCAGGAGGGGCTGGTAGAAGGGCTGGGGGCGCCAATAGGGCTAGAGGAGCTAGTCAAGGGAATAGGTCAGATGCAAGCGGGGAAGGCGCCGGGGCCAGATGGGTTCCCGGTGGAATTCTACAAGAAAAATGTGGACTTGGTGGGACCGGTACTGGTACGAGCCTTTAATGAGGCGCGAGAGGGGGGGGTTCTGCCCCCGACAATGTCGCAGGCTCTGATCTCCCTGATATTGAAGCGGGATAAAGACCCCGTGCAGTGCGGGTCCTACAGGCCTATCTCGCTTCTGAACGTGGATGCCAAGTTGCTGGCAAAGATCCTGGCAGCTAGAATAGAGGATTGTGTGCCAGGGGTAATCCATGAGGACCAGACAGGGTTCGTGAAGGGGCGGCAGCTCAACACGAACGTGCGGAGATTGCTGAATGTAATTATGATGCCGGCAGTGGAGGGGGAGGCTGAGATAGTGGTAGCGCTGGACGCGGAGAAGGCATTCGATAGGGTGGAGTGGGAGTACCTGTGGGAGACGTTGGAACGGTTTGGGTTTGGGGAAGGGTTTATTAAGTGGGTGAAGTTGCTCTACTCGGCCCCGACGGCGAGTGTAGTGACAAACGGGAGGAGGTCGGAGTATTTCGGGCTCCACCGAGGGACCAGGCAGGGATGTCCCCTATCCCCCCTACTTTTCGCACTGGCGATTGAACCGTTGGCGATGGCACTGAGGGGTTCAGGGGGGTGGAGAGGTCTGACTAGGGGAGGGGAGGAACATCGAGTATCGCTGTATGCGGATGATCTACTGCTGTACGTGGCAGACCCAGAAGGGGGAATGCCGGAGATAATGGAACTATTAGCAGAGTTTGGGGACTTTTCGGGGTACAAACTAAATTTGGGCAAAAGCGAGGTTTTTGTGATACACCCGGGGGATCAGGGAGAGGGTATTGGGAGACTCCCCTTCAAGCGAGCAGGAAAGAGCTTTAGGTACTTAGGGGTGCAGGTGGCAAGGAACTGGGGGACCCTCCACAAGTTGAACTTTTCCAGGCTGGTGGAACAGATGGAGGAGGAATTTAAGAGGTGGGACATGGTACCGTTGTCGCTGGCGGGGAGGGTGCAGTCAATCAAAATGACGGTCCTCCCAAGGTTCTTGTTTTTATTTCAGTGCTTGCCCATCTTCCTCCCTAGGGCCTTCTTCAAAAAGGTGACGAGTAGCATCATGAGCTACGTGTGGGCGCATGGCACCCCAAGGGTGAGGAGGGTCTTTTTGGAGCGGAGTAGGGACAGTGGAGGGCTGGCACTACCCAATCTCTCGGGGTATTACTGGGCGGCAAATGTGTCAATGGTGCGCAAGTGGATGATGGAAGGGGAGGGGGCAGCTTGGAAACGAATGGAGAGGGCGTCCTGTGGCAACACAAGCCTGGGGGCCCTAGTAACGGCACCATGGCCGCTCCCCCCCACGAGGTACACCACGAGCCCGGTGGTGGCGGCCACCCTCAAGATATGGGGGCAGTGGAGGCGACACAGGGGGGAAATGGGAGGTCTGTTGGCGGCGCCAATAAGAGGGAACCATAGATTCATCCCGGGGAACATCGACGGGGGATTTCAGAGCTGGTACAGGGTGGGCATACGGCAGCTGAAGGACTTGTTTATAGAGGGGAGGTTTGCGAGCCTGGGAGGGCTGGAGGAGAAGTTTGAGCTCCCCCCGGGAAACATGTTCAGATATTTACAAGTGAAGGCATTTGCTAGGCGGCAGGTGGAGGGGTTCCCCCTGCTCCCCAGTAAGGGGGCGAGTGATAGGGTGCTCTCGGGGGTCTGGGTCAGAGGGGGGAAGATATCAGACATCTACAAGATAATGCAGGAGGCGGAAGAAGCATCAGGGGAGGAGCTGAAAGCCAAGTGGGAAGTGGAGCTGGGAGAGCAGATAGAAGACGGGACGTGGGCGGATGCACTGGAGAAGGTCAATTCTTCCTCCTCGTGTGCGAGGCTGAGCCTCATTCAATTTAAGGTGCTGCATAGAGCTCACATGACGGGGACAAGGATGAGCCGGTTCTTTGGGGGTGAGGACAGGTGTGTCAGATGTCTGGGAGGCCCAGCGAACCATGTGCATATGTTCTGGGCATGTCCGGTGCTGGAAGGGTTCTGGAAGGGGGTGGCAAGGACGGTGTCGAAGGTGGTGGGGTCCAGGGTCAAACCAGGATGGGGGCTTGCGATCTTTGGGGTCGGGGTAGAACCGGGGGTACAGGAGGCCAGGGAGGCCGGAATACTGGCCTTTGCGTCCCTAGTGGCTCGACGAAGGATATTAATTCAATGGAAGGACGCGAGGCCTCCAAGCGTTGAAACTTGGATTAACGATATGGCTAGCTATATTCAGCTAGAAAGGATCAAATTTGCCCTGAGAGGGTCGGTACAGGGATTCTCCAGGCGGTGGCAACCTTTCCTTGACTTTTTAGATCAGAG
This sequence comes from Scyliorhinus canicula, assembly GCF_902713615.1. Lineage (NCBI taxonomy): Eukaryota > Metazoa > Chordata > Chondrichthyes > Carcharhiniformes > Scyliorhinidae > Scyliorhinus > Scyliorhinus canicula. The sequence continues at coordinate 142,509,026 of NC_052157.1, forward strand.
ATAGGCGTACGGGGTCGTGGCAGCAGCAACCCGGGGGGGGGGGGGGGGGGGGAGGGGAGGGGAAGGGGGGGGGCAGCAATGGTCGTGGGGGTACATGCACGACTGTAACGCGGGCAAGTCTGCTCGCTGCTCATGTCTGAAACTGTAGGCTGCCTTGTTTGTTAAGTTGTTGCTTGGGGAGGACTGGTGCGCGCGAGAGGGCGGGCGAGGGAGGGATATTTGCCTAGAGGGATTGTGTTGTAAATAATTTGAAAATTAGTAGGGGTAAATGTCTGTATGGAAAAACTCTTTCAATAAAAATTATTTTAAAAAAAAACAAATACAGAAAATTTATTGCTGCAATGTAGAAGATAGATTGGCTGAAGGCCCAAATATTGCCTTACTCAAAGTTACACCTTTTCACAGATCAGTATTTGAAATATCAGCAATGCAAAAAAGTACAAGGGACTTTATTTCTTTCTCCCAGAAATAGCAAAGGGCAACACGGCAGCACAGTGGTTAGCACTGTTGCGGCAGAGTCCCAGGTTCGATCCCTGGCTTGGGTCACTGGCTGTGCGGAGTCTGCACGTTCTCCCTGTGTCTGCATGGATTTCTTCCAGGTGCTCCGGTTTCCTCCCACAAGTCACAAAATATGTGCATGTTAGGTGAACTTGACATTCTGAACCCCCCCTCTGTGTACCCGAACAGGTGCCGGAGTGTGGCGACTCGGGGATTTTCACAGCAACTTCATTGCAGTGTTAATGTAAGCCTACTTGTGACAATTGAGATTATTATTGTTATTATTATTAATGCCAGTATTTTGAGTTATGTTACATAGAGACTAGTAAAATTATTAACCCTTTGAGTACCTAATTTCCTTTAGTGGCTGTAATTTTATATTTCACTTATGGTTAAAACTTCAATAACTTGATTGTGAGTGTGTTATTTCATCTAATGATATTTCCACACTGCCGTGAATCCTCTCCCTATTGGAATAAGCACTGGGCCAAAGTGTTTCAGAAGAATTCAGCATGTGTAAAGCATTCCGCTGTGGCAGGTCCAAGGGAGTAAGCTGATTTTGAAACTCTTCTGTCTATGCAATGTTATTTACCGAGCTTGTTTTTTTTTCATAAATATTCCCTGCAGAGCTATTGTGGTTGTGATTTATTTTAAACATCAACTCCCATGATGGATCTGTGGCTGAAATTACCACTATGTGTGGTACTTGGCAGACAAAATAAGAAAGGTCTGTGGTGAATACCTAAGATTAAGCAAGGGTGCTATGATTGTTCCCAGAAATATTGGGCTGAAGATCATGGCTGGCAGTCCTGATTGGCGTCCAGGGATTCAAACTCAAAAATGTCTGTTGAGCAGGCGAGGGCAGGATTGATTTTGATTCTGACATCTCCCGTTCGCTGAATAGCTTTACTCGCAGTTTGGGTTGGCGCGTGAGTGAGGCACTGGGTCCAACTTCCCTAAGACAAAGCAGCGCCAAGTGAAAAGGTCATTCTTCAGACGAAATTAAATCAATCGAAATAACTTTGCAGTATTAGCTTGCCAATGTGAGGCCATACCAAAATACATATATTTTATACTTTCTCCAACATTTCTCCATGGAAGTGCATTAATCAAGGTTAGCAGTCACAACTTAAGATTTAATTTAATTTTATGTAATCGCAAATCACCACCAATCAATAAGACTGAATGTCTTTTCAATGTTAATTGAGGGAAATTTGGTGAATTACCCACATGAGCTGACTGCATTTCAGGAACATAATTGCTTTATTTTAAGGGTAGGTGATAATTTTCTGCCGAGACACCTTTTTCATTTTTCCATATTATTTAACATACTGCTAATAAACCATATCTTTATTATACTTTTGTCTTATTTGCCATTTCTCATCACCGATTCGAAGATAAAAGGGGTAAAATTCAATCCCCTCCAAAACAGGTGATTGTGATACACTATTAAATTACATTAACTACAATGCAGAAAGTATGTCAACTTTGTGCTGCCTGCTTTTTCAAACACTTTTAGCAACCAGCCAGTGCTAACTACGATGTTGGTTTGTTCTATGGCCAAGTATTATGATTGGCTTGCAGTAGTATAGCCAACCTGCACTGCTTCAAGCCAGCCTGGCTTTCTTAAAGCTGAAGCAGCTTATGGCAATTGTGCAGAAGGTGAATCCGGCCTGTGAAGCACTGAAGAATTATGCAACAGTGGAGAGAGTGGGCTCCAAGGATCTCAGATTCTGCTCTAGAGACCTTGCTTAGAGGAGGTGGAAAGTGGAAGAGGTGGCCTGTGTCCAGCAGGACCAAGAGACCAGAAGGCAGTGGGTGTTGTATGTTGGTTGTGACTGGCTAAGGAACAACTGCAGAGACATAGATATGCCTGAACAACAACTGGTTTGTTGTATGACCATAACTATATGTAAACACACAAGACTCTAGGCATTACTCATTCTCAGCCATGAGCTATCTCCTTCTGAAATCACCTGTCACTCTCTTACATCTTGCTCATTAGTGAGTGGTACTATTTCTGGGGTCTTTGAGTTGTTTTTGCTCTTCTTCATCAGAATCCTCTATTTCATTAAGGTCTTGTGGGCAAAGATTCTCTCATAATCCTGTACGTATCTAGAGGTTTTAGTTCTGCACATACCTTTTACAATGCATGCATTCTGAAGTGCTTGCAGAGCACTGTTCGTGCCTGTGAAGCTTTTTGGAACCATAGCATTGACATGGTTTAACAACATCTTAAGCTTTTGTTCTGTAAGGTGTCTTTTCCATAGAATCCTGACAGTGCAGAAGGAGGCCATTCGGCCCACCGAGTCTGCTCCGACCCTCTGAAAGAGCACACTACCTAGGCCCACTCACCCGCCCTATTCCTGTAACCCCCTGCATTGATCATGGCTAATCCACCTGACCTGCACATCTTTGGACTTTGGGAGGAAACTGAAGCATCCGGAGGAAACCCACACAGAAATAGGCAGAACACGCAAATTCCACACAGACAGTCACCCAAGGCCAGAATTGCACCTGGGTCCTGCGCTGTGAGGCAGGAGTGCTAACCACTGTGCCACCCTAGAGCGTCTGTGACATTCTTTTGTTTAATAAGTTGTACCGTCATTGGACGTATTCTGAACCACGATTTGTCTTTGTCTCCTTAGTATAGCTCTGTTATGTTTACGGACCTCAATATGTCTCACCAATTATATCACCGACTCCAAATTTACCTTCTTTGGATTGCAGTAAGTCAGAAAGGGCGTCATCAGTGACACCAATATTGATGTGGTCTCACTCGGGTCGGCTATGTTTTAAGATAATCATATCTGCATCATTCAACCAGTCGATATGGATCATTCATAAATGGTCACTTGGTTTCTGGGCTTGTTAAACTTGACTCTTCTAATATCTTGAAACTCTAAGTGAAAATAATTATCAGATGCTTTTAAGACCTCATTGAATTTGTTTAATGTTTCATGAATGCCTTGTCTTGCTATAATGTCATGAGCAATAGCTTTAATAAAGTGCAATAATGTATTGACTTGTTGAACCTCAGACTTGTTCAATCCAGTGCAATCCAGAATCTTACAAATCTCTTCCTCCATAGCGCCCAATTCTGTGTTTGGTCTGGCCCTAATCAGTCAGAAAGTTGAATTTGGAATCCATTGCTGTTTTAAGCACTTACCAAAATTTATCTTTATTTTTTTCAAACCTCTGTTGCAGTAATACAATTTTTCCATGCTGACCACACTTCACTGATACCCTCTGCGATCACTGACCCTTTTCTTGGTAATTGTTTCTAAACGCCACATAATTTAAAAAATAATCACTGAAAGTTGCTATTAAACACTGTTCACTGCTTTCCTCTTGTTGGGGAATTGTGTTTAAGCAGTTGAATTTTTCTTTTCCATTGCGGCCTTGCGATTGCAATGTGTAACAGTGTTAACCTCTGACCAGACTGTGGGGTGCCCGCAGCCGCTGGAAATGGATTTGTCCACTGCTTCCTGTACTGTCAATTTGAAGATTTTGTGCCTTTTTCAAGGTTTGGTCACCCTTTCTTGATTGTCACTCGGTTCTTTGTCTCTGCTGTTGGATCGAGATTTTTCATGGATCGCCCTTCGTAAGCTGAACAGTTGATTCTTTCCTGCCTCTCTCTCTGCCTCCATGTCCTCCGTGGAGCGCTTTTAGAGATTTTCAAATGTCTTGCCAAAGTTTTCAGTTTTGTTGCCTTTTTTCAAGTCGGACTTGCAAACGTTTTTAATGTCGATTTTCAAAGATTTGGTGTCCTTCACAACTGCCACCGTGTTGTACGTTGGTTGTGACTGGCTCTGGAACTATTGCAGAGATATATCTGCATAATAGCTGGTTTATTGTATGACCATAACTAAATACAGATATACAAGACTGTCGGTGTTACTCGGTCAAAGCCATGAGCTTTCTCCTTCTCTATTCTTGGTCATGCGTGTGTCTCTCTCTCCCAACATCATGTGGGCGGTGCTGTTTCTCCAGTCCCACACAAGACATTAACCCACTCATTCCTGAATATCTTAATACTACAGTGGAAGCAGGTACTCATGGAGATCAGCATCAGGAGTCAAGGCACAAGGTGCTTGAAGCAGAGCTGCATGAGTTCATTAACCCCATACAAGTGGCCAAGATCAGCGATTACATCTTCAAATGCCATGTCCTACAAAGTGCACCACTAGCCTCATATATTGCACCATTTACCCCCCACCATCACTCACCTACCAATAATCTCTTTGAATCAGGACTCATACCTGGCACTCATATGCTTGACCACGCTCTCACACACTCAACACTGCTGCCAACCTCATGCCCACGTTTCACAGCATGCACACACTGCCACCTGTACATCCACGACAGTTTACAAATCTTAATTCAGGTCTTCACAGTGCTGGGCTAATAGATGTCCTCATGCGATGCCCAACAGCTGGTGCATAGCAGGAGACACAGATAAATGTAAAACTTCCCATCTTTCTTTTGATACTCCCCTTCCTCTGGCACTCATTCCTTTTACTCGCAGGTAAATCCCCTTCCCACATCCCATCTCTCTCTCATCCCATACACTCCTTTCAAGTTTCAGATGGTGTAAACATGCATCTCTTATTTTCCCCCTCGCATCAAGTACCACAATCTTCCCCTCGTGCCTTTCAGCTTTCAGATAGCTATGAAGTGTAACCTGGCCCAGCAATGGAGGAACAGCAAGAAGATATTGACGATGAAGACAAACTGTCACTTGATTTCACACTCGCAGCTACCAGCACAGATACTAATAATGGACATAATTTCAAGACTGGCATATAGGTAGGGTCTGCATGTGGTGAGACAATGGGCATAAGTGGGCTGCATCCAGAATAGGGTACAAGGATAACTCACATGAGGGCAAGACCATGCATGTGTACTGCATCGGAGGATTCAGATGAGTAGTTCAATGGGATAGCCAACAGAGAATGCTGATGACTGTGTGTAACAAAATGCTTTGGGAAGCCTGCCAGCAAGCAATGCAATGCCAAGGAGCATTGAAGAGTCTTGCATCAACTTGACACAGTGTTTGGAGCCCAGCCTTTTCAGCATAGAAATGGTGACCACGTCCATCAGCACACCTATGGCCCCAATCATGATGCTATGTCTGATGGCTGATGTCTCAGCTTAATTGCAGCACAAGCGGCTTCTGTCAGCTTCAGGCTGCTGCAATGGTAGATTAAACTGAAGTTGTGCAAGCTCAGACAGCTGATGGTTAGTGTTCAAAGAGTCCTCACAGCAGACCAGAAACTTGTCCTTCGTCAGATTACTAGGATTGATGAGGCCCCATTGCTGCGGGAGTGGCTCTTCGGAAGACAGCATTTGTCATCTTGTCCTTTCCAACCCTCGGCTATGCAGTTGGCTGATAGCCAGTTGGGCTAGGCAGCTGCCAAAATGGTGTAGTCCGCAGCCAGGCTTCCATGGCCCAGAGCTGCTTGACATCGTCCTACAAGGCATTCTGTAGTCTCCTCCACTGAAAGTCGGCAGCCTTTCACCAGCCAAGCTGCAGGAACTGGGGTAACACTGCATAGAATAACAGGACATGCAAAGGCAGGTATAATAAAGGCTTTTAGGGAATGGACCAGAGTGATTAGTTGACTTCTGTATATGGCATGACTTCATAAATGAATTTGATATTAATTGTTTATTTTATGGTAGCTTTTACTTTTGCATTGTGACTCAGCTATGGTGGCCAGTGTCAGAGGAAAGGTAAGGTGTGAGATTGTTGGTGAATGGGAAATTGGGATTCTGTGCACAGGTGTTGCAATTGGATGAGTTCTTCACGGACAGTCAGGAAAGAAAGGCCGCCTTCTTCCAGCTCCTGTTCGTCCCTTTCATGCTCCTACTCCTAAGCTGCTCACCATGTAACTGGTAACTAGTTCTGTATGCTTCTGATGACAAGGCTGTACTACATGCAGCAGATCTCTAGAAACCTTGATACCCATAAGACATACGAGCTGGATTCGCCCATTTGGCCCATTGAGTCCGCTCCTCCATTCAATCATGGCTGATGTTTCTCATCCCCACTGTAACAAGTACTATAGGGCTCCTCCAGATTGCTCCAGAAAATGAAAGAACTGCCTCAGCGTTTCTTGTGGCAGTATAGCTCCCATTGTATGTATGATGTGTACGTGTGGGTGTGCTGCTTACTGGAGACATCAGCCATAACCTCAATGAATAGCCCTTCATGCCGAGTAGCCATCCTTTGATTTGCTGCAAAGCTAAATGTAGCTGGTACAAAGGATTGCCACAGAATGAAAGCATTGTGACTTTGGACACAGACCAGCTGGATATCAAGGAGTTGGGTATTGCTAATATCTCCAGCTCCAGACTGGAGGCACCATTTGCAAAATGTTATCCATCACCTTCACAGCCATTGAAAATGTGATATTTTTCCTGCTCTGATGTTGCAAATGTGGCTACAGCAGGGGACAGATTTCATTGAGGGTGTCCTTAATGAAAGGCAGACAGCTCACACATTTTTCCTTAAAACCGCTCAGATGAGAATTCTTCCTGAACACACTGGGCAAAGATGCTCTCTTTCAGAGAGCCTTTCTCCGCCCTTCCTCCCTCTTTCAGCAGTTTGTCCTGGTCTGAGTGTCCTGTCTCCACTCCAACTCATGCTCTACTTGAAGGGGAATGACTACTACTGGATCCTCGTCTGCGAGCGGAAAGATTGAAGTCAACAATAACTCCCTCCGCACCTGCCACGGCCCTTCCTGCAGACTTCTGAAAATTCAAGCTATAGAAAGAATGAAACATTTGTGGAATCAAAGCAACAAGCAGAAGAAAACAACAAGAAACTAACCTGCAAGCAGTTGATGGTCCCTTAAATCCGAGGTCATGTTGCATGCAATTTCACGTCAGAAATATAGAGAGGGGTCCTGATGTAGCTTTACACATCTTCAGCTGTGCAAGCTGAAGAGAGGGTTTTAGCTGAAGCACCATCAGCAAATCAGGATTGCATGATGATTGGTCCCATTAACTGCCTGCTCCGCATACTCCAGCAATTATTCACTGTGCGGGATGCTGTCTCCTTCACCATGTGCTCGCCATGACTCATCTTAAAGGTTTGCATGCCTGCGGCAGTCACCATTTTGTTCCCCAAATGACACCTGTCAGCATCCAGACAATGGGGACCACTGACCTCAATTCCCACACCAAAAAGTTACAGAAGCCATCTTTCTGTTTGGTTATCCCATGTAAGAATCCAAACATTTGAGTAGACTGAGTGCAGCAACCTTTTGGGATTTCAATGCTGGAATAGAGCTTGATAATGGCACTTGGTTTTCTCCCCTTTGGAATGATTTATGGCATTCTGGTTTTGCATGGAATTCCAATAACTATGGAGAATGATGAGTGGATAAGATTGATTGCAAGAAAATAACCTTGTTAAGTTTTCGGGCCATGTCACAAATCCAAACTTCAAGCAACCAATGACCGATTTATTACAACCCGAGACCTCTGAGAAGAGATTATTTTCACTGAAATCATTCCCATCTATTATCCTTACAAAATATACACAGGCATTATAAATAACACCATTGAATCTTCCATGGCAATGCAGAAAGATAAAGAAAACTGAGCTGATAAATATCAAGTGTTGCACACCAGCCACAGGGAACTAAATTAATATGTGACCATCATGTACTACAATGATGCACAAATAAATACATCTTTGCATTTAAAATGGTAAGCAACTTTTGACATTGAAATATTAAAATAGGTTAATCTGTAACTGTGAGAAGTTGATATCAATAAAATACATCCATCCATTTGCTAACTTTCTGTAACTATATTCTGTGAATTTACTTTTACCGCTCCTGTGTTGCTTCTTTCACAGATTGTTGGTTAATAATAATAATAATAATAATATAATAATAAAAGTAATGTTTATTACATGTGCCACAAGCAGGCTTATAGGCTTACATAAACACTGCAATAAAGTTACTGTGAAAATCGCTCAGTTACCACACTCCAGCGCCTGTTCAGGTACACTGAGGGAGAATTCAGAATGTCCAATTCATCTAACAAGCACGTCTTTCAGGACTTGTGGGAGAAAACCGGAGCACCCGGAGAAAACCCACGCAAACACGGGGAGAACGTGCAAACTCTGCACAGACAGTGACCCAAGCCGGGAATCGAACCCGGGTCCCCGGTGCTGTGAAACAACAGTGCTAACCACTGTGCTATCATGCCACCCTTGAGGCAAGAAGATCAGAGCAGATGTGTGTGCCCACAATGGAAAAAGCCAAAGAAAGGTAAGCTCATGAAAATAGTGCAGAGAATGTGACAGAAGCAGGTTTACAATTGGGAGAGCCAAGTGAGGAAGTGAGGCAGAAAAACCTCCAGAGGAGTGTTTTACAGGCTTTAGAACAGGAATGAAATACAACAAGAAGCCAAGGTCAGAAATGTTGTTACCTGCTGGATCTATCATGGAACCTGAGTCCACAGCAATGATAACGGTAGTGGCAGCAATGTCAAAATCCTGATGTTGGCAGGGTCTCTGTAATTATTGCTGGTGGCAGTGGTCAGTATCATTAAGCTGCTTGATAATGTGGGGTTTTAGAAGCTCACACCTGTCGCAGAATGCCTTACAGCAGAGACCACACTGAGATCAGAGCTATCATTGAGGTATAAACCAAAAGCTACCAAACATCTGCCTGCATCTCTGTTGCCTATACCAGCTGGATATTTTGTTAGGAAGGTGAACCAGCCCGCAACATTTGTTAAGATACCAGACCAGCCCCCAACATTTGTTAAGATGCCGGACCTGACCCAAACATTTGTTAGGATACCAGACCAGACCCCAACATTTGTTAAGATATCGGACCAGATCCCAACATTTGTTAAGATACCGGACCAGACCCCAACATTTGTTAAGATATCGGACCAGACCCCAACATTTGTTAAGATATCGGACCAGACCCCAACATTTGTTAAGATACCGGACCAGACCCCAACATTTGTTAAGATATCGGACCAGACCCCAACATTTGTTAAGATATCGGACCAGACCCCAACATTTGTTAGGATACCGGACCAGACCCCAACATTTGTTAAGATATCGGACCAGACCCCAACATTTGTTAGGATACCGGACCAGACCCCAACATTTGTTAGGATACCGGACCAGACCCCAACATTTGTTAAGATACTGGACCAGACCCCAACATTTGTTAGGATACCGGACCAGACCCCAACATTTGTTAGGATACTGGACCAGACCCCAACATTTGTTAGGATACCGGACCAGACCCTAACATTTGTTAGGATACTGGACCAGACCCCAACATTTGTTAAGATACCGGACCAGACCCCAACATTTGTTAAGATATCGGACCAGACCCCAACATTTGTTAAGATATCGGACCAGGGGCAGCACGGTGGCCAAGTGGTTAGCACAACCGCCTCACAGCGCTGAGGTCCCAGGTTCGATCCCGGCTCTGGGTCACTGTCTGTGTGGAGTTTGCACATTCTCCCCGTGTCTGCGTGGGTTTCGCCCCCACAACCCAAAAATGTGCAGAGTAGGTGGATTGGCCACGCTAAATTGCCCCTTAATTGGAAAAAATAATTGGGTAATCTAAATTAAAAAAAAAAAAAAAAAAAAAAAAAAAAAAAAAAAAAAAGATATCGGACCAGACCCCAACATTTGTTAGGATACTGGACCAGACCTCAACATTTGTTAGGATACTGGACCAGACCCCAACATTTGTTAGGATACCAGACCAGACCCCAACATTTGTTAGGATACCCGACCGGACCCCAACATTTGTTAGGATACCGGACCAGACCCCAACATTTGTTAGGATACTGGACCAGACCCCAAAATTTGTTCGGGTACCGGACGCGAACCACAACATTTTATTTTCATTTATAAAACTGTGAGGAAAGGGTACTTCACCCCAGGGGTGATGACTCTGATCAATAGATATCTTTTATGTTAAAATAAACTTCAATTTAAACACAGATTAACCACATTAACATCAAATAAATAACTTCACCATTATTAGTTAAACCGTTCTTAAATACGATGAAAAGCTTAAACTTACTATCTATACCTGCTACTAACTCCAATTAAGCATCCAAATACAGGCAAGTGCCACTTATAAATAAAGTTAACAAAACAGATTTACTTGCTTAGCTCTGTAGAGGCTTTGGGAGAGTTCCTTTCAAGAGCAGATCTTTAATAAAGGCGAGGGGTGTTTGACGAGTAAACAAAAGAATATGTTTATTCATAAAAACAGCTATGTACATGGGACATGGTTATACCGCACTGGGTCCTCTCACTCTCTGTCGGTTGGTTCCTGTCTGGCGAACCTTTTATACAAGATGGATATCAGCCCGTAGTTGGTGGGGGAGCTCATACTCCTTGAGTCACAAGGGGTAAACAGTTGACCCCTCCCCATGTGTCCATGTTATTACAAGGTCCTGTACACTTCTACTCAACAGCATTCGGCAAAACTGCTGTTCAACATTAAATACTATATCAGACTGTAAACAACAGACAAACCTGGTTCCTCCCATTAATTACATCATTTATATGCCACTAAGTCCCATGATCAGCTTAGCTATGACTAACTCCCTCATAAATTATCTACACTCCAGGAAACCTCCAACAATCAAAATACAATTCCACTAGCCCTTTATTTGTAACCAAGTAAGTGGTTAAAATCAACAATTATCTCACTCTTTTATGACACCTTAATTGCAGCTTTAGCAGGCACACCATCTGGGTGGCTTAACCTAGGTTCTTTAATAATATTACTGCAACAAATATATACTTTAACCCTGGCTTTTAAAAACATTACTGCAACAAATGTAAAATACAATAGAGAACAATTTCTACATTCATCACAATTTGCATCACCAAATACCCAGAAATGCCATTTTCTGGCAAGGCCATTGGATAGAAGTAAGATGTGGCAATATTCCCCAATTCACTCAACAGGGTCTCTCTCTCTAACACACACCCATCAGGAGGTTCTTCTGCCCCTCTTCTTCACTATAATATTTCTCTACCCGCTCTCTTCCATCCCCAGAATAGGATTTTGGTATCCTCGCTTCTTCCCCTGTCCATAACCAGGTTTCCCCTCTGCCTTATTAATTATATCTCCTACCCCTTCGCAGACCCCTTTTTGCTCCTTCTTCCTTTTTACATCTTGACAAATGATGTGCACAGTGAAATTGCATGTGACATGACCTTAGAAGCCTCGTCTGGATCATACCCAAGTGCTCTGCAGCATTGAACTTGCCCGCCTCTACAAGGTTTCTGGAGAAATACCTCAGCTGCAGGAGGCTGACAAAGGCTTGCACTACAAGAGCCTCATCTGAAGGACCCGCATTCCCCATGCTGTCAGATATTCCAGTGCCCAGCTGCCGCAAACGCAATAAAAATGTCCAGGCTACTCCTGAGGCTCTATTTCATCCCCTTTGTGGTCCTGTGTGTAATTGGGTCAATGCAAACATTTCTTCATCTTCTGAATGACACCCCGAGCTAGAATGGTGCAGTCCAGTTCCAGTAGATAATAAGCCTCATCTCACCAGGTGCACTGGACTCCAGTCTCATGTCAATTTCGTTTGACTTAGAGAAATGGCAGAAAGAGAGTCCTTCCCTTGGCTTCACTTCCTCAGACATAGTCGGCCTCATTCAGTTGGGCAGAGAGATTCCATCCATTAAAAACCCAACTGTGAATTTCCAATCTTTTTGTTTTACAAGTCATTCTGTCAGACTCCTACTGCAGTGTGATGGAACAGTGGTGGACATCCCATCCACCTACCCTCGTCCTTCAACCTGACCTAACAAATAGGTTTTCATTCTCTCTCTAAGCCTTTCAAAATAAATAATTGCAGGTAAATTGTTACATATTGAACGACTGTTCCAGTGTGTCTCGTTGTTCGAATCATTTTTTTGGTGAACGAATGATGCGCGAAGTCAACATTATTAATAATAATACACTGTGCTAATGATGTGATGAACTTTTCAAGTACACATTTATCTAAAATGATTTACATCAACCCAAAATTGGATTTGGACATTGTACAACCAAATGTTTTTAAAATGACCTTCCACCTAGTATTAAATCATTTGCCCGAAAACGTTTAACAAATTGGTAATTTATTCAATTTTCAAAGAGATTTAGCTGTATTTTAAGTGGCGTTAATTCATTTGGCAATTTGTTGTGAACAAGATAAAAAAGTTTGCTCTCCTCTCCTCTCCTGAAGGTAATGATTCATACAGCATAGATTGATGGTTGATGGCAGACCTCCAGTATCTCATCCACCCAGCCATTCTTCATGCATGAGACTAAACATTGAATGTTGGCAGATAGTTCAATTGTGGGAGGCATTGCCGTCAAACCCAAGCCCATTGAGTATCTTCTTCAAGCACAGAACCATATAACACAGAAGGGGGCCATTCAGCCCATCAGGTCTGAACTGGCTCTTTGAAAGAGTTATCTAATTAGTCCCTCTGCCCTGGTTTTTCCTTAGCCCTGTAAATGATTTTCCTTTCAGGTGTATATCCAATTCCCATGCACAACAGTGACCAATAGATAAACAATCAGAAGCAGGAACCTTTCCTGTACTTGCATCTTTAGTTCAGAGGCCAGTCATGTTACCTATACTGTAGGTTCTACTAAAATCAGCTCAGAAAGCAAACGGCATGAATTGAAACAGGGCTTAGCTCATCTGAAAGGGTCTGTACTTCACAATTAAATGTATTTACATGCTGAACAGTGGAGACCAGGGTCTGTATTACCACAAAACAGTTCCGGGTCTTGCATTATAGCAGGACTGCAGCAGTAAGGAGATTAGGTTATACTTAGAATAGAATTGTCTGAATTGAAGTTACTGTGATAAAGCTTGAGAGATGGACTGATTGTGACTCTATGTATGAAAGACAGAACTATATAAGGTTATTCATGAAGCCCGCCCCCTTCTCAATCTTGCCCCTCGCCTGAGGTGTGGTGATCCTCAGGTTAAATCACCACCAGTCAGCTCTCCCCCTCAAAGAGGAAAGCAGCCAATGGTCATCTGGAAATATGGTGACTTTACTTTATAAGAGTTTAGATACAATCAATTTCTATTAAGAGTAATGTAGCATTCACATTTTATAAATTATCTTGAATTGATTATTCTGTAAACATAAACACCAATTAACATCTTATAGGAAAAATGCTGCAATTTTGAGCTTTTGTGGAATCAAGTGCTCTCTACAGATAGAACATAGAACATTACAGCGCAGTACAGGCCCTTTGGCCCTCGATGTTGCACCGACGTGTGAAACCACTCTAAAGCCCATCTACACTATTCATAACAGTTCCTGTTTGGCAGCATTGTTTCATATTTACAGCTAACAGATTTGGGCGACTTGTGAATTTATCATTTCCCTACATGCAATAACCTGGTTACGGGATTAAATTTTGTCTTGCATTCTATACTGCATACTAACTTTAGACAAATCGATGTTACTCACAAATTAATCCGTTTTGACTAAAAGTATTATATTTGCAATCAGTTTTAACCAAAAAATATACCAATATTCAAAAATAAATATGATCTTTCTCCATGACAGTTAATTATCCTTGATAATAATAAGAATTCTATTTGAAAATCAAAGTTGCTGTTACTGGTAAGGTGTATTCAATAGATTTCATCTTCTTGTACCACTTTCCCCAACTGGAATCTAAATATATTGGACATAAGCCTTAAGTTACGGAATATTCTATCTAGCTAAATTTCAGAATTTAGAATGATTCGAAGAACTATGGAAAATTTATATTTTCATCCTCTTCATTCTTTGAAATCAAATTACCAACAACACACGGTGTTCATGTTTTGAAAGTATAACATTTATCACACTCACCCATATCTAATAAATTCATTTATGCAAATATTTACGGAACTTGCCAGAATTTTCACACAACTCAACTGAAGCACACTCCTGTCTGCACACCTACCTATTCCATCGCGTTTTTTCTGGATTTGCAGCGTTATTAAGTACATGTAACAAAGCCTCTGAATGGTGGACAACAGCTCGCTCTAGATGAAAGAGGTTCTGCTGTTTACTTCAAATTCTCCATGTCAGCACCTTCAGTCAGGAGTTCCAATTTAGTCTAGAATCAACACCCCCCTTTTGCTTGTTCAATTCAAATACTTACATCTCTCAAATAACACTGCCTGTTCTTTTGGGAGGAGGAATATGCAGTAGAAAGGAAATGCCACATGATATCTGCTTCAGTCAGACTAAACTCTCAGCATTACAAAAAGGAGTTTGAGATGTGCAAAAAGGACTATTATGTCACTGTAGAGAGTAAAGGTGCAACTTTCATCAAAAGTAATTACATTAAACCGCTCCACATTGTATCATTGGCAACAAGCTTGCTCAATCACTGCCATCTGGAATACTCAAATTGTTGTTTATTTGTGTTATAACCCCCCATGAGCCCCATGGGGATGAACTGATTAATCTCCTCATGAGCCTACTGGAATACAAGCTCCCCTGTTGAAGGGCGGAGACCCATCAGTGGGATATTGGACTTGGGACACAAAAGTCGGCCCCAGTAGGAGCCGTGCTGTTATGTGCAGTCCCGGCTAGGAC
The DNA here is from genome assembly GCF_902713615.1 of Scyliorhinus canicula. Lineage (NCBI taxonomy): Eukaryota > Metazoa > Chordata > Chondrichthyes > Carcharhiniformes > Scyliorhinidae > Scyliorhinus > Scyliorhinus canicula. The sequence continues at coordinate 142,524,153 of NC_052157.1, forward strand.
TTAAATTGTACTTGTACATAGCTTACTTTGACAATAAACCTTTTCGTTAAACTCTCTTACCAGACTCCTCTGTGACCACTAAAATTGCATACATTCTCGTTAGCTGTAAGAAAGCCCCAATGGCATGCTATTAATATTTCAACATCAATTTCCTCATATGAATCAGAATCACTGTGTTAGCAGTGATTAGGGTAAATTAGGATAAAGGTAAGAATGCTCACATTTACATTATCTGGGCTTCAATACTGGATGAACAATGGATACCTGATGAAAATTAACACTTGCAAAGGTCAAAATCAGAAACAATTTAATTACCTGCCGCATTAATGCATTGTGTGATATAGAATATAAAACAACATACCTTTATATCCTTAGAGGGAAAAGTATACTGGGCAAGGACAGTTCTGCTTCCAAACCATAATGTTGCATGCAGAGTACATGGTTAATCAGAGCATGTAAATGTCTTCATATCATAGAATGGTAGATTGGTTACAGCACTGAAGGAGATATTTTGGCACACTGTGTCCTTGCCAGCTCTCTACAAGAACAATTCAGCCAATTCCACTCCCCCATCCTTACCCTGTAGCTGGGCATTTGTTTGCTGCAGGCACATATCCAATTCCCATTTGAAAGCTACAGTTGAGTCTGCCTCTAATACATTCTCAAGCAGTGCATTCCGGCTCCTAACTACACGCAGCAAAAAAAATCTTCCTCATGTCACTGTTGATCCATTTGCCAATCGGCTTAAACCTGCGTCCTCTGGTTCTGACCCTTCTGTGTAAATGGGAATTGTTTCTTTCAATCTGTCTTCTTGAAGTCTATTATGATTCTCCTCACAGTTCACAATACTTCCGATCTGCAAAGTTTGAAATTGTGCCCTGTACACCCAAGCCTTAGTCATTAATATAGATTGTGAAAAGCAATGGCCCTAGCACCTATGCTTGGGGAACTATACCCTTCCCCAGACTGAAAAACAATTGTTCAGTGCGACTTTATTTCCTGTCACTCACCCAACCTTCCTTAATTAATCCCACATTTGTCCAAGCAAATCTTAATTTTGTCCCAGATTAACACTTTGAAAGGTTTTCCCACCACTAAAGTTACACTGACTGGACTGTGGTTGCTGGGCTATCTTTATGGCCTTTTTTGAACAAGGGTCTAACATTTACAGGCACGACTGCTGCATCTAAGGAGAATAGCACCTCTGCAATTTCCACCCTTACTTTCCTCAGTGCTTCCAGATGCAATCCATCCAGTCCTGGTGACTTTTCAACTTTAAGTATAGTCAGCCTTTCTAATATCTCCTCTTTATCAATCTTTAGCTCAACCAGCATCTTAACTACTGCTTTTCTCATTACAACTTGACTCACCTGAGGAAGGAGCTGCGCTCTGAAAGCTAGTGATTCCAAACAAACCTGTTGGACTTTAAACTGGTGTTGTAAGACTTCTTACTGTGCTGACCCCAGTCCAACACTGGCATCTCCACATCATTACAACTTTGGCAGCATCTTCTTCCTTGGCAATGTATTCATTTAGTACCTCAGCCCTGCCCTCTGCCTTCATAAAGAGATCATCTTTTTGGTCACTAGTCAGTCACATCCTTGCTCCTACTACTTTTTAAAAAACTATTTATGAGCCAATAAAGGACCATAGATACCTATTGTGTTAGCTACTTGACTCTGCTCATACTCTCCATCTCTATGCCTCTCATTCTACATCCAGCCTAGTTCTCACTTGTATTGCCTGTGATCTACATCCTTTCTGCTGCTTCACTTTACTCTCTATCTCTTTCGTCATCAAGGGAGTCTTGCTTTTGTTGCCTCTATACATTTCCCACAAATTGGTGATATACAGAATATACCTAGTAAATGTAATCAGACCTCTGTTTTTTCATGCTTCTAATCAAGTAGATCCTGTCCTTTACACCGTTGAGGACATTCTCTGTCTACTATAATGTAATATTCTCCTTAATCAATGCTGCTACCCCGTACTTTCCTGAAGACCTCGCATATAGGAATATTTATGACCCAATCCTGCCCTATTGTGAGTCGTTATTTCCATAACATCAGACTCCCGTGTGGTTATCTGTTCGCGTAGCTCTCCAACCTTACTCACTGCATCTTCAGTAAAAATGTGAACCAATTGTTCCAATAAAAGATGGTGCGTATATAGCTGTAACGATACAACTACCCACTGCATTATCAATTCCCGTTAGTGAAGCAGGAATTAGGTAAAATCCCTATATGCTCGGTTGTAACAGCCATACACTATTAGAAATATGCTGGAAATACTCAGCCGGTCTGGCAGTATCGGTGGAGAGAGAAATAGAGTTAGCATTTGGAGTCCAATATGATTCAGCATGGCCAGGGGGAGGGGGAGTGTAAGAAGCTTTCCTGGTGCATTTGCCATGGCAACATCTTGACTAATCAGAGCTGGCTCGCCAACCAATCAGCACATCTTTTCTCCTGCAATATTAATTGTTGTTCCCTTTGAAATTTGGTGTTCCGGCTTCTGTCCTGACTAGGTCACGACGGAAGGTATCAATCGCCAGTCCCTTTTCTCAGCAATATTGATACACCGTGAGGTAATTTATTGTCTCTTGAAACAGCCCTGATTTCCTGTAAACATTTGGAATACACAGGGATGTCTGAAGTACAGATGGATATATAATGCTCTATTGTCTCCTTGGCAGCAGACGCTAGCAGAAAAAGTCCCCCCCCCACCCACACACCCCGTCAATATCAGCTCCCAGTAATCTATGCTAACGAATAATGCCCACTTCCATTATCCTGTATGGGCGGTATGTTATTCTCTGTTACTTTCAGGGCTGTGGGGTCGACACGGGGATGGGGGCGGTAAATCTGGACCGCAGCTTGCTGGATCCTCTTACTCTGTGGCTGAAGTGGACAGCAAACTTGCCACAATGACTTAGGGAGGAAAGGGAGCGGGCGGCTGCTTGTGTTTTTACATTCCAGCCAATTTGGAACATAATTTGAAATTATACATGAGGCAATAACGATGCGTGCAGCTCGTGTGAGTTGACCAGATATTGTACACGGCCTGTCGAATCATTTTTCTAATGGTTTGGGGGGGGGGGGGGGGGGGGGGGGACAGGATTGTTGGGAGAGGGAGATCTGCAGAAGGACACCCAGTCTCATCCTTTACATCCAGCCCTGCCATCGCTGGCAGAGATGAACATAACGGATTCCTTTTCCCACCAAGAACTCTGCAGTCACGAGATTAACTGGAGGCTCAGTGCACCCAATTCCTTACGTGTTACCCGTCCAAACTAGTTTCTAATAAATGGCCTGCAATATTCCAGATGTTCTCGGGCGAACGTGGAATGTCTGCAGCGTCTATCTGGTCCCGGGTTCTGGGTAAATTGAAGGGCGGACTGCCTACTGGTACTATTTACACCGAGATGCTCGAAAATGTGTCTTTGCTCCCGTTTGCTGCATTTCCGGTCCAGAGTTGTGCCTTTCTGTTCTTTACGGATATTTTCACCTGTCAGTTGCGGATTGTGGCGGGAGCCCAGCCCAGTAAACTCTTGAGGAGATGGGGCGATCTGTGCAAGGCTGCCTGGCTGCATATTTACACAGCCCGCAACGGAGCGTGGGGCAAATTTCAACCAAATGGGTACAAGCAACGTCTTTGCTGCCCATCGCACGTCGAGGGGCGCCCAGGTGTTCAGCTCGTCGTGGGGTGGGACGATTTGGGGGTCCTTCTGACCAAAGAGGCATTTTGGGAATCTCTAAGGATCGAGCACCAGATTATTACCGTACCTAAAGGTTAAAAAAATTATGGCCAGAAGCTAAAGCTGGTTTCACTGGCATGGGAATCCAGGCATGCTTTAACATTAGCACGGTTTCCTGGTGGAGACGATTGTATTTTCTGCTGTAAACCATTTATTTAGACTGGGCTTTATTGCAAGTCGAAACTATCCTTGAAGTTGCACAGATTATAGACGACAATCAGAATGCCCCCTCCTCCCAGCCTAATTTTGAATTGCCAGTCCGTGTCCAAATTAACTTGTAAATGAGAGTGTGAACGTCCTCTTGAAAAATCAATATGATGAGCTCCAATAGTGCCTTGTGTCTCCTAATCGCTACCAATCTTTAGTTTCGGACGTCGCTTCCATAGTCCTTTGGGAAATAGTCACTCCCCCCCCCCCCCCCCGCCACCACCAAGAAATATATTCATCCCATTGTTTTCATTTTGCAGAAATTGCTTACGTTTTATCAGCTTGTTGCCGCCCCCCCCCCCCCTCCCAATCAATGAAAAACAAGGATTTATCCCACATTGCACTAAATCTTTCCTGGGACATCTGTCAGAAATTAGAAATTCTGGGATTGGGTTTCTTATATTCCTCCAGCAGGCTAGCATCTGTCAAGTGTTACCGAATGCGGTCGTGAAATGGGCATTTGTCATTTTCAGTAGAAATCAGAGTTTAAAAAAAAGAAAACAACGTTGACACACTTTAATTAATTGAAGAATTTTCTCTGTTGCCTTTATAAAAAAAAACTTCTGTGCCACACCGCAAGCAATGTACACCGCCTCAAAATCACCTTTGACTGATAAGAGGGACCATGCCCAGGAAAGGGAGCTCACTGGAGTGGAGGGAGCGCCTGTCTGTCCACGATTAACCTGTGCATCGAGCTCTGTAAGGACCCTGCTGCAGCTGTGGAACTACAGCCGATACAAAGGCGACAAGCCCACTGACCACCCCCCTCCCCCGATCACCCACCCCCTTCCCCCGACCACCCACCCACCCTGTCTATTTTTTTGGTCCTTGTATCAAGTGTCTAACGGAGGCATTGTGCACCAGAGCAACTCTCAAAAACGCCCATCCAGATCCCAAAGATTTCTCGCAGTTATTGATCAAGCCGGAAAACTACACCAGACATTACGGCAGAAAATTCAACGGTATTTAGCAATATGATAGGAAACAGGTGCAACACTACGGGGAATAGTTTATTTCTCTACATAGTTCAGAAATACATTGAAATGCGAAAAATATTCATTTTAAGTACATTCCTGTTACATAAACCAGCCCCGTTTAGTTCGTGAATTATTTTGAACGTGGGTGCATTTACTTGCAAGCTTTTGTTGCTTTAGTTCCGCAGAATATTTAATTTGGTAGAACAACAAATGTTTACTTTTCGTTTGCCAGGCCATAACAGCTTCCTCCCTTTGAAGAATTTCTGAAATTTGAAACCATTTCAGGATTTCGATTGTGGAGAGTCAAAGGTGCAGCCGAGTTTACAGAATATTTGAAAGCACTTGGCATAATCCTCTTCCCACTACACAACACATATGGTTCCCGTATTACTATGGATGCCTCATTTCCATATGAGATAGTAAGCGGAGAATAGTAACCGCACATTTTGTTTTCAAGTGACTGAAGAAAATTCAGATTGAAAAGTAAAGACATAATATGGAAGCGTCACGATCGCGGTCTTTTATAACAAGAAACACATTGAGACAATACCGAACCGAACGAAGGAATTAACTCATTATACCGGACTAGCTCAATTCCATCAATCCAATGCATGGGAACGGGCATTGTCACAATTCGAGTTAAAGAGCATTTTAAATGTCGAAAGAATAAATAACCCTTCCTCTAAAATGACAGCATTTAATTCTCCATGCATAATTAAACAGCGAGACTTGCCGGACACCGCTGCATATTGACAGTATTTAGACAATTCCACTTGCATTGCACCACCCCAAGTACAAACATCACCCACCTGCTCGGTGCTAAGTTCCTTTTCCAGCTCCTTGTATTTGTTATGCCAGACCAAATAATGCAACGGATATTTTTCTGCCACCCTTCTCGCAGAAATCATTCTGATATCATTCTTCTCTTCCAAATATCATACAAACTACCTTTGCAGCAGACAGTCCAAAAAAAACGCTGGCAACAGGCACCGATCCCCAATTGCTCGGCTGCTGAATATCAGACGATAGGAAGCGCTGTAATTCTGGCTTTCGCTGTATTGGAAAAGAGGAAGTGGGAGAAAATCGAAGGGCGAGGACTTACCACCTTATTGTGGGGGAAACCTACATGGGGAAAATACGGATGGAGCGCAGACTGGGAATAATATCATGAAAAATCTACAAGGTGGCGAGTCAGAATGCATTATTTTTTTGCGCATTCAGCATGAGTATCCGATTGGGGCAGGAGAAGGGACAAGAATTATTCATTTATTTTTCTGGTCAACCCCATTACCTACAATATTGGAGGTGCGCGGTTGTAAAACCTCCTGGGAGCTGTAGTTCACCGGCTGAGGTTAAGGCTTATTGGTGACAAATCGAGATTTGAAATGAGTCACGGCTTCTCAACAAACCCCAAGGCCGCCATTCCCATCTTTATAATTACTGCCATGCAAATCGGTGCGATCTCGCCTGCACCATGACATCACCTTGGCACCGGTGTCCTGGGAGGAGGAGGAGGACTACAAATCCCGGCGTGCCTTGCGGGGTGGGAGTGGAGGCAGGAAGGGGGACCGCCCACCTGCCCGGCCCCCTCCCTCCCCCCAAGGGCGGGGGCGGGGTCTACAATCGGAGTCGACCAAACTTGCGTGTGGGGAGAGAGAGGGGGAGAAGGAGGAGCTGATTGGCGAGCGGTGACGTAATGGATCCCGACCCGCCTGCTCATTGGCGAGGCGGGCTGTCAATCGGCTGACGGCGCGTGGGAATTCTACCAGCGGGGTTGGGCTGCGCCTGCGCGATGCGCGTGAGCGGCGTGTCGTCATTTCCCGGTGGCCCCGGGACTGGGGAGGCGGGGTCAGGGCGAAAGCTGCGGTTCTCCAGCAACTTGTCTTCGAACCGGATGCGTCTGCGCTAAACACACCGGCCCTGGGAGATTTCAGGAGACCTGGCGCTGCCGGCCGGGGTGGGTGGGTTAGGGAGGGCGGGGGGTGAGATAGGGGAGGGGAAGGTCAGTGGCTGGATGTAAATAAACAAGGAGAAGGGAGAGAATAATAATTATTTTATTGAAGGAGGGAAACGAAAAGAAATCCTCCCCGACTCCCCCCACCCTCTCTCTCCATCACACCCCCCACCAAAAAAAGAAAAGATGTCCCGAAAGCTGCGGCCCAACGAAGTGTGCGCCGACTGCAGCGCCTCAGGTACGTGACTTGGTGAATGGGCGCGGGGTTGGGGGGGTGCTTCGGTGGTCGCAGGCCGGACAATCCGGGCCGCCCCATCGGCTTCGTGCGGTGGCAGGAGGGGGTTAATTCGGGGCCTGTCAAGTCAAACCCCTCGGTGGGCGAGCGAGCCCGCTGTGTGGGAAATCGAACCGAGGGAAAACCCGGTGGTCGCTAAATGTGAAGGAGTTGGCGCTTCGCCCGGCGTTTTGCCCCCCCCCCCCCCCCCCCCGCATTTTATTATTATAAAGTGTCAGTGACTGGAAAGGCCAAGTCTCCGGTTGTGGCTCTGACCACACAAGAGTCGCCCAGATGTTGGGCTCCTCCTCCCCCCCCCCTTTCTCACTACCTCTCTGTTCACAGATGCTGTCAGACCTGCTGAGATTTGTCCAGTATTTTTTGTCCCGGCCATTGTCCCTGACTAGCATCGCTGATGGTAAATTCCATGCCATCGGTTTGTGATGAATTGGCGATGCCAGCCGTTAAGAAGCCTGGAGAGGAGTCTTTGTGTGTTCGTGTCTCACCCCCTCCCTCATCTGCCCCAACTCTCGAGTCTTTTTTTTTGCATTTAAATTGATGCATAAAACTTTTCATTGGCATCGGGTTTATGGATTCGACCGCTGCGATTTTGCCAGGAAGAACCGGCTGGCTACTTGACTTCTTTTTCCAGGGCGGGAGTGCACAGTGCTATTATTTATTTTTAAAACAAACACGAAGCTGAATTCGTTTGAAATGTTCTATTTTGCGATATTCAATCAGTTACATAACAGCTGAGGCACAAATGCGAGTTGGTTTCCTGCCAGTTGGGCTGTGATTTAAGTCTGATGTGGGAGATATCTGATTTGATTTAGCAGATATCAGATTTGATAGAGCAAAATCCATGCGTGTTTTTTTTTCTAAAAGTAGGTGTTGGCAAATAATTAAGAGATTATGCCATTGGAATATTGTTTATTTGTTACCGTCGCATTTTCAAGGACCAATGCTGGCTAGATGGGCTGAATGGCCTCCTGTACTGTAAATTCGATTATTCTATTTTGAGTTATAAAGTTTATGACATACGGTTTACTGGCAGTAAAATGCATGGCTGGCTTTCTTGCGGTTTAATTTGGAATTCTTATCTATCTTGTGGTAATTTTTGTCATACTTTGACATTTCTGAGTGTTATTGGAGATATTTCTTGCGATCGATTGTTTCTTTGCCTGGTATCCTCTCTGCGCATGTTTGGTATTTAAAAATAAAATGTACCCTCAAATGGTCTTTCTGCCAGCCATAGTTTCATCCAGGATCAAACAGAGGGTCTGTTGCTTGTGGTAAGAAGGTTGCACATGTTTTACCCAAGGTGCTGTGAGGAAACCTGGGTCCGATTGCGGTGGGACTGCAGAGCTGGAGCTGCCTTCATGCATTTGTAAAAAGTTGAGTTGGCGAAGCATCAGAGCTGGTGCGCTGTGTTAACTCAAGATTTCTTATAATTAAAATACATTTATTGATAGCATAATTTCTACTATTTAGAGCTTCTTGCACAGGGTGGTAAATCTGTTAACTGTGTTCACCGTCACCTTGAGTATACTTGTGAAGCTCACATAATCAAGAGCAATAGTGTGAAATGTTTTGTAAGTATATTTTAAAAAAAATAAGGATCATGTCAAATTCTCTATTATTCCCAAACACTAAATCTCTGTACATCTTGAGGCAGTCTTTTCTTTCTCCAAATTAAAAGATGTGTGCTTTTAAAGCGGGTAGCATGGAATAATAATGATAGAAATTTGTCCGTTTTGCATGTTACTTGTCCCAATGTCTGTCTTTTTGTTGACAGATGAGAATATTTGAGATTCAATTTAAAGTGTGGGGGGGGGGGGGGGGGGGGGGCAGTTGTCTTTATCGATGCAAGCTAACTGCATTATTAGTGCCACCAGCTGAACAAAGTTCCAGATCATTGACACAGATGGGAGAATCATTTTTAAACTGGATTGGGATATTGGTGATGTCAAAGAAAGGAAGTGACATACATTAGGCAATTTACCAAAATGTCAGATAACAGTTTCCCTAGAAATTCAACTTTCAAATTCTCTGAGGAGGAAGAAAATTGGAGAACCCCCAAACGATATATGTATGTGTTGAGTAAGTGGCATAACCACACACCTACACAAATAGATATTGTGTTGGAAAGCTCAGAGCAATGGACTGTGCTGTGTGCAATAGACACTGAACAGGAAAATGCAAGCAGATTGCGATAGCTGATCTGAAGATGTTGGAAGTTTGTTTCCAAAGATCACTAAAGTATATTTGCTTTCTAAACAACCTATTTTTAAATTTTGTACTATTGGTTACAATTTACGATTGATCCAGTGAAGTATTTACAGATGAATAATAGCTAACGGTTGTCCATCGGTTGCAATCAGAGGAGGAAAATTAAATCTAGCCTTTACAAAAATACATGAAGTTCCAATCTCAATGTCTGAGAAATTGATCTATTCATTGAAACCGTCATTGAGAGGGTAACTAAATGCAAACTTCCATTCTGTAAAGCAGACATAAAATGATATAGCATAGCCTATTTGGCCAATCAAAACTGTTCTTGTTACTTAAATCAGGGTTTTTCAAAGTGCGGGTTGCAACCCACGGGCGGGTGTCAGAAGTGTTGCGGTGTTCCTGAAAGAGTGAATTACTTCTTGCTGTGCCTACATGGACCGTTTTGTTACAAGAAAGAGACAGCCAGAGTCACACATTTGTACCTACTGGCCAGGATCTCACATTGGAATCTGCTGGAGAGCTGTTCTGGAGAGTCCACAGCAGGACAGAGCAGTGCTAATGTTAACTCTGTGCAAAGCTCCAGGACCTGGTGAACAGCTTGCAAAGAAGAAAAATAAGTCTGGATCAAAGCAGTATAAAGGTGATTTCTTGTGGTATGGTTTTGTTAGTTGTGCCAATGCACATCAGGGTACACAATTATATGCAGCGAAGTACTGGCGAATGAGACTTTTAAAAACCCTGGTAATTGCATAGGTATCTGAAGCCTAAGCATGGTGAGCTCGAGAGAAAATCTCTTGTTTTTTTTTTCAACGATGCAACGAGAACTAAAATTAGCTGAAGTCCTTAGCAAAAATTTGACAATGAATGCAAAGCATAATTAGTTTCTTACATAGTACTTTACCACATAGCTAAAGAGAAAATGCCTCACATTGCAGAGAGATTAATTCTCATTGAAGCTTAGACATGGCTTGTACTGTACTTGATGAGAGGCCAATTGGAAAACTGAAATACATCCTGCTTTGTGATAAGTGTCTCACCAAATTTGTGATACTGCTGAGGATTTAGAATTGCAGCTTATTTCTCGTTTAGCACAGGAGTCTGCAATAAAATTAGATGAATCTACAGACATTTCAGATTGTGTAACCTTGTTAGTTAACGCTAGGTATGCTTGGTACAATATTAATTGAGGATTTGCTGTGCTGCTTGACATTACCAACCAGCATTACTGGCACACAGATCTTGGAAGCATTGAATAGTTAAGTGGTTTGAAAGTGCAGGCTCGTCTGTTCATTGCAGAGGAATTACAAGGGCGTTGGGGCAGCTGGGACATGACTCGAAAAAGCAACGGTGTTATAGGGATTAAAGAAACGACTGGTCAGGGCATTGTGGATTCATTGTTTTTCACCGCAAGGCATTGGCATCAAAAGGAATTCCGTCTGATCTTGAAGTGGTATTGTAAGGAATTGTGAAAGTCGTGAATTTTATTAAGCATAGCACAGTCACTACCAGGCTTTCTGAGGCTCTGTGTTCTGATATGGACGCCAGGCTCTCACGTTTATTGTTCCACACAGAGGTACGCTAACTGTCAAGGGTTCAGGTGCTTGGCAGAATTTACGACCTGAGGTATGAAATCCACGCTTTCCTCCTTGAAAAATTGTCTCCTCTGGCTGATAGTTTGATGGTGAAACTTGGATACTAACTCTGTCTTGCCGCGCAGACATTTTTTCAATTCTAAACAAACTGAGCCCAAATAGCAAGAAAAAGATGATAATTGCTTTGGGCAATGTGAAGAAATGGATGCTTTCCAAAAGTCATTGCAAATGCGTGTATAAAACCAAAACTATATGTTCCCCACACTGCTGCAGCCTGCCGAATAAGCGAAAGTGACATGTGTCCTGAAGGTTAGCCAGTTCGTAAAAGTGGGTCCTGGCCGGTGGGGGGGATTGAACAACAGTGATGAAAATCACTTGGTCTAATCGCACTATCTTCTATTTGCTTCTGTATCCTGTAATATTCCCCTCTTTCAAGTGTCTCTCTAATTTTAAAATGATTTACCGCGCTTTAACAATGATTTGTGACATGATTCAAACAAGGTCAGTGAAGAACCAATTTAAGCAGAAAGAATGGAAAAACTTGAGAGTGTTTGAGAGTATTTAAAATCCTTATTTAACGGTAGGTCTGTTGCAAGTATTTTTCCGTTTTTTTTAATTTAAAATACCCAATTCATTTTTTTCTAATTTAACACGGCCAGTCCACCTACCCTGCACATCTTTGGGTTGTGGGGGCGAAGCCCACGCAAACACGGGGAGAATGTGCAAACTCCACACGGACAGTGACCCAGGGCCGGGATCGAACCTGGAATCTTGGTGCTGTGAAGCAGCAGTGCTAACCACTGCGTCGCTGTGCTGCCCTTATCTGTAGCCAAGTTAAACTGCAATACAGGAAATGGGTTCATACTAGCAAAAAACAAATGTAGGATCCTGGCCAAGAAGCTTTTCACAAAACGAGCGAGTACCTTCTGGATCAGTCAGTGAGGGTATCTATGAAATTATAGAACCATAGAAAAGTTACAGTGCAAATAAATGAGTGCCATTCAGCTCAATTTGTCTGTGCCAGCTAAAGAAGATAAGAAAACAAACTAGCTGCTCATTTTCATCCTATTTTCCAGCACCTGGTCTGTAGCCTCGCACGTTACAGCACTTCAGATGCAAATTCAGGTACCTTTTGAATGGGTTGAGAGTTTCAACCTCAACTACCAACTTGGGTATTGACAGCCGCCACTCTCTGGGAGAAAAATATTTTCCTTGTTTCCCCTCTATAGCTTCTACCAATCACCTTAAATTATTTAAGAAATACACTTGGATGTCATGGTGGAGTGAATTATAAGGTTGTTCTTGATGGATAATTAAAGGTGTGTTGACTGGTACACAAAATCATAGAACCATACAGCAGGAAAGGAAGCCATTCAGCCTATGGAGACTGTGCTGGCTCTTGTAGAGGGATTCAATTAGTCCAATTTCCTCAAATCTCTACAATATTTTTTTCTCCAAGCATTTTCTAGTTCCCTTTTGAAGGTTACTGTGGAATCAGTATCCACCTCCCCACCAGGCAGTGTGTTCCATATCCTAATTGCATAAAGTTTTTCCTCATGCCACCTCTGGTTCTTTTGGCATTTACAGCTCTATATCAGTCTTGATAACAATCATGAGATGGAACACTGACTAATTTTGTTTTTCTTATTCCACCTTTACCCAGAGATGCTGAAATGTAGTGCCCCAATGCTGTTTTGGCTGACATTAGCACACAATGTGGCACATTTACTTGGCTGTAGGGAGGTTAAAAAAAATGGGATCTCCATTTAAAGTAAATTTGACAAGATGTCAACAATATAGACTTTCCACAATGTTCTGAGAATATTTTCCCAATTAACGGGTGTTTGAAAATGAGCCAATTGCTCCGGTTTGTTTTCAACAATATTAATTCACCTTGTGATGTCAGTTTTCTTTTTAGGCAAAACATTTTCTGAAAATGTTTCTCAAATTTTGTGGCAGATTTTAAATCTTGCTCCAAAAATTCCATCTGTTTCCTGAAAACTTCAGTAAGGGGTAATAAATACACTACTGCAATGTAACTTGGACAATTTTGTTAGCAAGACACTCGTTTGGCTGATCTCAATGAAACAGCACAAGATCGATAGAGTCCATGTCCCTGGCTCAGGAAAGGGAAAAGTGGCCAGAGTGCGATTCTTTCCCTTTTCTTGGTCACTGCTTTGTAGTGCATGTATGTTGGTGTCAAGTGAAGTCTGGATTTTGAGGTTTAAGAGTTCATGAAAGCTTACTCGCTAAGCTTATGCCTAAATTAATAGCAGTTGACTATCTCTGCTTAGTCAACTTTTTTTTTAATCAGTGAAGGGAGTATTAATATTTTTAAATTTTTAGTTTCTTCATGCATGCCTCTTGGTTGCAATTTATGTTGGTTAGTTTATAAATCGAGGCTGCTCTGAAATCTACATGTTCTGGATGGCCTTGGAGTACAACGGAGAATCTGTAATCTTGCTCCATTTACTTCTAATCTAGATACAGATCCAGGTAACATTTAAATGAGTTAAACATTTCAGCATCAACCACCAACCTACCTGTCAAACACCATTCATTGGCCATCAACTTCCATTCATTGCAGCATTTCCTTTTTTTAAATAATATTTTATTGAGGTATTTGAAAATTTTTATAACAGCAACATAAACAATGACATCAACATGGTAAAATAAACATTTCTCCCCTCCCCACCCCAAGCCCAATCTTCACACACCTCAACCATACAACGACAACCCCTCCCCGGAATACTGCATCTGCTGACATTTTAATTTTCCCCGAGAAAGTGGACAAATGGCTGCCACCTCCGGGTAAACCCTAACATTGACCCTTTTAAGGCGAACTTTATTTTCTCAAGACTGAGAAACCCAGCCATGTTACTAACCCAGGTCTCTACACTCGGGGGCTTCGAGTCCCTCCACATTAACAAGATCCGTCTCAGGGCTACTAGGGAGGCAAAGGCCAAGACGTCGGCCTCTTTCACCCCTTGAACTTCCGACACTACAAAAATCGCTACCTTCGGACCTGGCACCACCCATGTTTTTGGTACTGTGGAAATTGCCTTAGAAAATCTTTCCGAAACCGTCTAAGCTTCGGGCATGCCCAAAACATGTGGACATCATTTGCTGGGCTTCCCGCGCACCTAGCACACCTATCCTCAACCCCGAAGAACTTATTCATCGTAGCCGCTGTAATGTGTGCCCGGTTTACTACCTTAAATTGTATCGGGCTAAGCCTGGCACATGAGGTATTAACCCTGCTTAGGGCATCCGCCCATAGACCCGCCTCAATCTCACCTCCTAGCTCGTACTCCCACTTGCCCTCAAGCTCTTCCACCGGGGTTTCCTCTGCCTCCAAAAACTCCTGGTAAATATCCCATACCTTCCCCTCTCCCACCCAGGTACTGGAAACTACTCTCCTGTATCCCTTGTGGCGGCAGCAGCGGAAAGGCCGGCACCTGTTTTCTCAGGAAGTCTCGCACCTGCAAATACCTAAACCCATTCCCTACTGGCAATTTAAATTTATCCTCCAAAGCTTTCAAGCTGGGAAAGCTCACGTCTATAAATAGGTCCCCCAGCCTTCTAATTTTCTGCCCTCTGCCAACTCCGGAACCCACCATCTAGCTTACCCGGTACAAACCTGTGGTTATTATAAATCGAGGTCCAAAGCGATGCTCCCTCCACTCTCTTATATCTCCTCCATTGCGCCCAGATCCTCAGAGCCGCCACTAATACCGGACTTGTGGAGTATCGGGCTGGCGAGAACAGCAGAGGTGCGTTACCAGTGCTCCCAAACTGGTGTCTTTACATGACACCGCCTCCATCCGCTCCCATGCCGACCCCTCCCCCAATCATGGCTATAGTAGCCACCCAGTAGTAATTGCAGAATTTTGTCAGTGCCAACCTACCCTCCCCCGACTGCGCTCCAGCAACATTTTCTTCACTTGCAGGGTTTTACTCACTCACACAAAGCCCAAAATAAACTTATTCACCCGCTTGAAAAAGGCCTTGGGCATGAACAAGGGGAGCAACTGAAAGACAATCAGAAATCTGGGGAGGACCGTCAGTTTCACGGTCTGTACCCTCTCCGCCAGTGATAGCGGGAGCATGTCCCATCTCTTAAAGTCTCCTTTCATTTGTTCTACCAACCGGGATAGGTTAAACTTATGCCTCCCATTCCCGGGCCACCGGGATTGTAACATTTCCGTTAACTTTCCATTATGGTAGAGGGATTGCTGAAGGTAAAAGCGGCAAGTTTAAAAAAAAAGTCAATGCAAAATTTAATTTCAGCTATATTCTTGCACCTGTATACTCATTGGCTGTTACTTTGCTTTTGTTGTTTTCTTTCTGCTCATCCGAAAGATCACTGCAGTTTGATGAAAGGTCATCAACCTGAAACATTAACTCTGTTTTGCCACCACGGATGCTGCTGGACCTGTTGTGTATTTCTAGTACTTTCTGTTTTTATTGCCTTTTGAGTAGTATTGAGACCAGACTTTGATTTTTCCTATTTGTATTTATATATAATGGATTTTACATTTTAAAATCCCACATCTCTCAAACGTGCAAATACTTGTATATTGTCTGTACTTTTATTGGGGTGCAGTTTTACTCTGCTCAGAACTGATCATTGCATTATAAGTGCTCTTTTCCTGAGAATTGGCATTCTGAACAGTGGAACAGGCTAGAGGGTTTGAATGGCTTATTCCTGTTCTTGATCTTGTGAATAGAATTGGGCACTTTGCATTGCATTTGGAATATGTGTACCACCAAAGTAGTTTTAAGTTGTTTTGCTCTGGTTGTCACCGCAAGGTAAGTGATCTTGAAGGTTTCAGCATAATTGTTTTTTTTAATTGTTAGGTCTCCTATCTTGCCCACAATTGCCTCGACAACAGAATGGAAGGCAACTTTCTAATCAGTTTCTGTTTATACTGCTTGGAATTGCTTGGTACCAAATCATCTGCAATGGCTTCACTTGCTCCAGCAGTTTGTTACTTCTTGTCTCTCTCAAGGATCTATCCTTGGCTCCTTCCTGTTTTACATCCACATGCTTCTCCTTAATTACATCATTTGAAAACACATTGTCAGCATGTGTGTGGAAGCTGACAGCATACAGCTTTACCTCTCCACCACTTTTTACCCCTCCACTGTCTCACTAAATCCTGCACTGAATGAGCAGAATTAATTTTAATAATGATCTTTATTGTCACAAGTAGGCTTACATTAACACTGCAATGAGGTTACTGCAAAACGCCCCTAGTCGCCACATTCCGACGCCTGTTCGGGTATACGGAGGGGGAATTCAGAATGTCCAAATGACCTAACTGCACATCTTTCGCGACTTGTGGGAGGAAACTGAAAGTGGAGAGTGACCCGAGCTAGAAATCGAACCTGGGACCCTGCCGCTGTGGAGCAACAGAGCTATCACTGTGCTCCCGTGCGCCCATCAAGTTTCTCCAATGAAAGATTGGGAAAACAAAAACCATTATCTTTGCTTCCCACCTAAACTCTGCTCCCTAGCACTGATTCCATTCCTCTTTCTGGAAACTGCGTGGCTGAACCAGACTGTTTTCAATGTTACTGAGATGGATTTTCCACCATATATTTGTGCTATTAAGATAATCCATTTCTGACTTTGGGTGGTGGCCATGGAGGAGTAGGTCGCACATTTGATAGCTCCCGTCAGTGACGGACTTTTGGATCTTTTCCCCCATTGTTTTCTGGTTTTTGTGGGATAAATTGGTGAAGGGTGAGACAGTGAGGAGAAATCTCCCTGCATTGTATGGAGAATTGGACCAGAAGTGGGTGTGTGAGAAGACAAAGTCCTATAAGGAAGACGCGAGCAGAGCTGGCAACACTGGAAAGCATGGCGGAGAGCAAGGGAGACGGCACAGTGGTCGACCGAGCAGCTGATGGAAGTTTTTCGAAAGTTGCTTGGCCAAGCTGAAGGACACTGGACCCGATTAAGGCTTTGATTGATCTAAGTTGTGCAGAATCAAGAGACCCACGGAAGAGCGATCCAGGAGGTGGAGAAAAATGTGCCCGAGCGCGAGGAATACACAACCGTGCTGGAGACCAAGGTGGAGATGATGAACAACCGCCAGAAAAGAATGCAGGAGCAGCTGGAGGACCTGGAGAACAGGTCCAGGAGGCAGAATCTTAGAATTGTCGGCCTCCCTGAAGGCAGTGAGGGATCGGATGCGAAGGCTTATGTGACGGACACGTTGGAGAAGTTGATGGGGGCTGAGGCGTACCCTCGACAGAGCGCACAGAGCCCCCGCGAAGAAGCCCCGAGTGAACGAGCCGCCGAGTGTGATGATAGTACGCTCTCACCGTTTCCTGGACAAGAAACACATTATGCGGTGGGCCAAGAAGGAACGGAGCAGTAAGTGGGAGAACTGTGAGCTGCGCATTTATCAGGACCTGGGTGCGGATTTGGCCAAGAGGCAAGCTGGGTTTAATCGGGCAAAAATGGCCATCTTTAAGAAGGGGGTGATGTTCGGGATGTTGTACCCAGCCCGTCTGTGGGTCACACATGAGGAACGGGACTTCTACTTTGAAACACCAGATGAAGTATGGACTTTTATTAAAGAACAAAGGCTGGAGACGACCTAAAAGACACTAAAGGATTGGAGAGTACTATGGTGGTGATTTGTTGTACAGGGCTGTATAAGTAGGGGCTGGTTTAGCTCATTGGGCTAAATAGCTGGCTTTTAAAGCAGACCAAGGCAGGCCAGAAGCACGGTTCAATTCCCGTATCAGCCTCCCCGAATAGGCGCTGGAATGTGGCGACGAGGGGCTTTTCACAGTAACTTCATTTGAAGCCTACTTGTGACAATAAGCGATTTTCAATTCATTTCAAGTAGTGTTATGTGTAATGAGGGGCTGTTTTGAGGCCAACTTTGTCTTCCAGGGAGCTGTTTAGAGGAGGGGTGGTGTTTGGGGCTGGTTCTGTTTTTTGGGTGCTTTATTTTTCTAAAGTGGCTGTTTCTTCACTTTTTTCTGATGTTTGTTTACTGGGGAATGTGATGCTTTGAATATGTTTGTCCAAGTAGGGGGAAGAGAACAATGGGAAGACAGACTGCTTGGTGCCATGCACAGGCGCTTTCAAGTCAGCTGACTCACGGAAGCACAGTGGGGAGAGAGCAGTTGTAAAGCTGGAGCTTGACTTGGGGGGGGGGGGGGGGGGGGTGGTGTTGGGTTTCTAGTGCTGTTGCTAGGGGTAGGGAGAGGGGGTGCGGAGCTGTTCTGCTGACGGGAGGAACTGTTTCTAGGGGACA
This sequence comes from Scyliorhinus canicula, assembly GCF_902713615.1. Lineage (NCBI taxonomy): Eukaryota > Metazoa > Chordata > Chondrichthyes > Carcharhiniformes > Scyliorhinidae > Scyliorhinus > Scyliorhinus canicula. The sequence goes on from NC_052157.1 coordinate 142,542,423, forward strand.
AATGAGAGGTCGGGAACGGTGAATGTCCGAGGAGGCGGAGGACGTGAGCTAGGGGCTGACCTAAAAAGAGTGTTGGCTAGTCGACGGGGGGAAGAGAAGGTGGGTGGAAGCCCCCCAACCAGGCTGATTTTGAGAAACTCCCACTGAAGGGAGTTTCTCAAAATGGAGAACTGTGACCAGTGGTGTTCCACAGGGATCTGTGCTGGGACCACTGTTTGTGATATACATAAATTATCTGGAGGAAGGTATAGGTGGTCTGATTAGCAAGTTTGCAGATGACACTAAGATTTGTGGAGTAGCAGATAGTGAAGGGGACGGTCAGAGAATACAGCAGAATATAGATTGGAGAGTTGGGCGGAGAAATGGCAGATGAAGTTCAATCCGGGCAAATGCGAGGTGATGCATTTTTGAAGATCCAATTCAAGAGCGAACTATATGGTAAATGGAAAAGCCCTGGGGAAAATTGATGTACAGAGAGATCTGGGTGTTCAAGTCTGTTGTACCCTGAAGGTGGCTTAGCAGGTCAATAGTGGTCAAGAAGGCATACGGCATGCTTTCCTTCATCGGAAGGGCGTATTGAGTACAAGAGTTGGCAGGTCATGTTACAGTTGTATAAGACTTTGGTTCGGCCACATTTAGGATACTGCGTACAGTTCTGGTCACCACATTACCAAAATGATGTGGATGCTTTGGAGAAGGTGCAGAGGAGATTCACCAGGATGTTGCCTGGTATGGAGGGCACTAGCTATGAAGAGAGGTTGAGTGGATTAGGATTATTTTCATCAGAAAGACGGAGGTTGAGGGAGGACCTCATTGAGGTCTACAAAATCATGAGAGATTTAGACAGGGTGGATAGCAAGAAGCTTTTTCCCCAGAGTGGGGTACTCAATTACGAGGGGTCACAAGTTCAAGGTGTGAGGGGAAAAGTTTAAGGGAGATATGCGTGGAAAGTTCTTTACGCAGAGGGTAGTGGGTGCCTGGAACGCATTGCCAGCGGAGGTGGTAGAGGCGGGCACGATAGCGTCATTTAAGATCTATCTAGACAGATACGTGAACGGGCAGGGAGCAGAGGGATACAGATCCTTAGAAAATAGGTGACAGTTTTAGATAGAGGATCTAGATCAGTGCAGGCTTGGAGGGCCGAAGGGCCTGTTCCTGTGCTGTAATTTTTCTTTTTTCTTTGATTACATGGAACGTCAGAGGGTTGAATGGGCCAATCAAGAGGGGTCGCGTGTTTGCACATTTGAGGGGGCTGAAGACGGACGTGGCAATGCTACAAGAGACACACCTAAAGGTTATAGACTAGATGAGATTGAGAAAGGGGTGGGTTGGTCAAGTATTCCACTCAGGACTGGACTCAAAAACCGGGGGGGGGGGGGGGGGGGGGGGGTGTGTAAGCGACCTTGATCAATAAACGAGTGGCATTCGAGGCAAGGAGAATCGTGTCAGACAAGTGTTCCCCCCCCCCCCCCCCCCCCAAGAACATAATGGTGAGTGGGAAGCTGGAGCAGGTGCAGGCGGTACTCGTGAACATATATGCACCGAATTGGAACGATATGGAATTTGAGGCGGGTGTTAGGTAAGATCCCAGTAAGGTCACATTACCTGATTATGGGAGGACATTTTAACACAGTCATTGGTCCGGAATTGGACCGGTCAAAATCCAGGACAGGGTGGAGGCTGGCCGCGGCAAAGGAATTGAAGGAGTTTATGGAACGGATGGGGGGAGTAGACCCATGGAGGTTTGCACGGCCAAGGACGAAGGAGTTTTCTTTTTTCTCACATGTCCACAAGGTATACTCTCGCATTGACCCTTTTGTTCTGAGCAGGGCGCTAATCCCTGGTGGATACTGAGTACTTAGCAATCGCAGTGTCAGATCATGCCCAGGAGATCTATGGGTTAGTGTGGAGAGAGGGCAACGCCTGTTGTGGAGACTGGATGCGGGGTTGCTAGTGGACGAAGCGATCTGTGGGTGGGTTAACAAGTCCATCCAGAACTAGCTGGAAACAAATGATACGGGGGAGGTCTCTGCAGCGACGGTTTGGGAAGCTTTGAAGGCAGTGGTCAGAGGGGAATTAATCTCGATACGGGCCCACAGAGAAAAGGCATAACGGGCTGAGAGGGATAGGTTAATGGAGGAGATACTCCAGGTGGACAGGAGATACTTGGAGGCCCCGGACGCGGGGCTACTGACAGAGGTTACAGGCGGAGCTTGGGCTGTTGACTAAAGGGTGGGCGGGTAAAACCCTGCGAGTGAAGAAAGTGTTGCTAGAGCGCTGTAGGTTGGCGCTGCCGAACTTCTGCAATTACTACTGGGTGGCTAATATAACCATGATTAGGAAGTGGGTGGGGGCGAGCGCGCGCGCGCGATGTGGAAGTGGATGGAGGCGGCGTCATGCAAAGACACAAGTTTAGGAGCACTGATAACGGAACCTCTTCTGTTCTCGCCGACCCAATACTCCACATGTCCAGTGGTGTTGGCGGCTCTGAGAATCTGGGGGCAATGGAGGAGATATAAGAGAGTGGAGGAAGCATTGGTTTGGACCCTGATTTATAATAATCATCGGTTTGTACTGGGTAGGCTGGATGGTGAGTTCAGGAGATGGCAAAGGGCAGGAGTTAGAAGAATGGGGGATCTATTTATAGACAGGAGCTTCCCCAGCTTGAAAACCTTGGAGGATAAATTTGAATTGCCAGCAGGGAATGGGTTTAGGTATTTGCAGGTGCGAGACTTCCTGAGAACACAGGTTCCGGCCTTTCCGCTGCTGCTGCCACGGGGGAAACAGGATAGAGTAGTCTCCAGTACCTGTGTGGGAGAGGGGAAGGTATCGGATATTTACCAGGAGCTTTCGGAGGCGGAGGGAACTCCGGTGGAGGAGCTTAAAGGCAAGTGAGAGGACAAGCTAGGAGGAGAGGTGGGTCTGTGGGCAGATGCCCTTAGCAGGGTTAATACATCCTCATCATGTGCCAGGCTTAACCTGATGCAATTTAAGGTAGTCCACCGGGCACACGTGACAGTGGCTAGGATGAGCAGGTTTTTCGGGGTAATGGACAGGTGTGTGGGAAGCCCAGCAAATCATGTCTACATGTTTTGGGCATGCCCGATGGTTAGAGGGTTTTGGCAGGGTTTTGCTAAGGCAATGACCACGGTGCTAAAAACCTGGGTGGTGCTGAGTCCGGAGGTAGCAATCTTTGGAGTGTTGGAAGAGCTGGGAGTTCAGGGCATCTTGGCCTTTGCCTCCCTGGTAGCCCGGAGACGGATCTTGTTAATGTGGAGGGATTCAAAGCCCCTGAGTGTAGAGAGAGATCTGGATTAGTGACATGGCTGGGTTTCTCAGTCTCGAGAAAATAAAGTTTGCCTTAAGAGGGTCACCCGATTGGGTTCACCCGGAGGTTTGTTTGAGGTTGCAGCAAACTGCCCAGCCTTCAGAACAGCGACCACGACACCACACAACCCTGCCATGGCAATCTCTGCACGACGTGCCAGATCATCCACATGGATACCACCATTACACGTGAGAACACCACCCACCAGGTACGCGGTACATACTCGTGCGACTCGGCCAACGCTGTCTACCTCATACGCTGCAGGAAAGGCTGTCCCGAAGCGTGGTACATTGGCGAGACCATGCAGACGCTGCGACAACGAATGAATTGACATCGCGTGACGATCACCAGGCAGGAATGTTCCCTTCCAGTCGGGGCATTCAGCCTCTGATCTTCGGGTAAGCGTTCTCCAAGGTGGCCTTCAGGATGCGCGGCAACGCAGAATCGCCAAACAGAAACGTATAGCCAAGTTCCGCACACGTGAGTACAGCCTCACCCGGGACCTGGGATTCATGTCGCATCACATTCATCCCACACCATCTGGCCTGGGCTTGCGAAATCCTACCAACTGTCCTGGCTTGAGACAATTCACACCTCTTTAACCTGGAGTTACCTCTATCTCTGGATCTGTAAAGATTCAATCACCTGCAAATCCTTGCGTTCTAAGCATTGTCTGGCATCTTTTGAATTTAACTATATATATATGTTTCTGGTTCATGAGTATTTACCGCGTACCTGGTGGGTGGTGTTCTCACGTGTAATGGTGGTGTCCATGTGGATGATCTGGCACGTCGTGCAGAGATTGCCATGGCAGGGTTGTATGGTGTCGTGGTCGCTGTTCTGAAGGCTGGGTAGTTTGCTGCAACTTCATTCACCTGAGGAAGGAGCAGTGCTCCGAAAGCTAGTGTTTGAAACAAACATGTTGGACTTTAACCTGGTGCTGTAAGACTTCTTACTGTGTTCTTTCATCCTGTAAGATGCTCCTTAAAATTCATCCCTTTGACAGTGCTTTTGATTTTAAGGCTCCATGGCAAATTTTGTTAACGTCCCTGTGAATCACTTGGGGATTTTCTACTACATTGAAGCCATGTAAATACTTTGGAAGAGCCGGTAGAGACTCTGAATCCTGTGGCGAGTAACTCGCCTTCTGACTCCACGTAGCCTGGCCACCATCTACGAGGCACAAGTCAAGAGTGTGATGGAATACACTCCGCTTGCTGCATGAGTCCAACTTCAACAACACTCAAGACATTTGACAAAGAAGCCTGCTTGATTGGCACCTCATCCACAGTCACTCCCTCTCCCGGTGATGTGGTGGGGGAAGAGTCTACCATCTACAAAATGCACTGCAGGAACTCACCAAAGCTTCTTCGACAGCATCTTCTAAGTCCATGACCATTATCATCTAGAAGGACAAGGGACATATGCAAGGGAACACCACCACCTGGAAGTATCCCTTCAAGCCACACACCATTCTGACTTGGAAATATATCGCTGTTCCTTCACTGTTATTGGGTCAAAATCCTGGGACCTCCTTTCTAACAGCATTGTGGGTGTATCTACACCACACGGACTACAGTGGTTCAAGAAAGCAGCTCCCTTTTGAAATTAGGGATGGGGAATAAACGCTGGCCAAGCCAGCGACACCCACATCTCATGAATGAATATAACATTTAACATTTCAAGGGACTATGTAAATGCAAGTTGTTGCTGCTTCTGTTTTCCAATTATAGTGTCAGTCTGGGAGTGAATATTATGGTACACTCTATTTCTCCCAAATGAATTATTTTCTTGTATTGGTGAGAAAATAAAAATCATCTGGGGAGCTGGGTTCACTCATGAACTAATTTGTTATCCCCCTCGTAATTTCTTAAGCCTCTTAAACCATTCATTTACCAGTTTGAACCTGGGTATTTTTGTACCTTGAATATTCATCAACTGAAGAAGTGTGAAAATGTATAATTTATGCAGGCATGCCTGACTAATCCAATGCCTAATTACTGTGTGGGATGAATTGAAAGAATATTTTTCTGAATATTTTGGAAAAGAAAAATCTACATTTTCAGTTTTTAGGCTTTAGCTGTAGAATGCTCTATTATTATCAGTCAATATCAATTCGCCTACCTTTAATTAATGGGTAGTGATGTTTTTATCATAAATGTTGGAATATAATTTCTGAATCCTCACAATGAGTATCTTCACCTGAAACTTAATTTCAATGTGGTACAGCATTTGTATACCAAGAAAAATGGGAATATTCTCGATCATTCAGATGTTTAGCAAGTGACAGTGTAAAACACTTCTGATTTAATGTAGTACTGGAAGTTTGGTCCTCGTTATCTACGTTTTAATTGTTTTAAGATTCTGGATGTTGCAATATATGTTGGATGCAGATTTTGGAAGGAGAGTTTAGGAGTTGTTGGGCATCTACAGCTGAAATTCTAGTGGTACTCTTATCTTTTCAAAGCGTAACTAGATTACATACTTTATTGTACACTTTAAGTTGCCTATTTTTCCTCATACCCCTTTGTTCTAATATTGCTCGCTTCTTACTTTATTAACCAATGGAAACAATCTTTCATTGTGCTCCCCCTCAAAAGCTTTCCTAATTTTATACGTCTGTATTGGAGCCCCCTGACCATTTTCAGTTCATGTTAAAACTCAATGTTATGTACCAACCATAACTTTTCATTCCTGCTATCATTAGTGTTCTGGGATGCCTTTCAACTGGGCCTGTTTTGTTTAATACTTTTTAGCCAGTTGTATTTTTAGTGGTGAGGAGCAAGGCCCTCAAACAGAAACAGTTTGTTAATAAGGCATCTTTGATTTACATAGCGTACATAGAAAATACAGTACAGAAGGAGGCCATTCGGCCCATCGAGTCTGCACCGACCCACTTAAGCCCTCACTTCCATCCCATCCCCGTAACCCAATAACCCCTTCTAACCTTTTTGGTCACTAAGGCCAATTTATCATGGCCAATTTGCCTAACCTGCACGTCTTTGGACTGTGGGAGGAAACTGGAGCACCCAGAGGAAACCCAGGCAGACACGGGGAGAACATGCAGACTCCGCACAGACAATGACCCAGCAGGGAATCGTACCTAGGATCCTGGTGCTGTGAAGCCACAGTGCTATCCACTTGTGCTACCGTGCTGCCCATGTTTGGCAGAACATCCTAAGATGCTTCGTAAAGGCTGGATGGGGGAGGGTGGAAAGAAATCTAGCACCGAGTAAGATGCGGATCGAAGGTGTGGTTGAAGAGGACTGTTTTGAAGTTTGTGAAGATTGAAATGCACACAACAGATGTGTTTCAGAACAGAATCCAAGTGTGCCGGGAAGTAATGATCACAGGTTTCACTACAATCTGTGTCGGCAACTGAAGCTAATCAATTATTAGCGGCCAAGAGTGGAAGAAGCAAATTGGGATATGGACTGAAGCAGTGTTCTTCAAACTTTTTTTCCGGGGACCCATTTTTGCCAACCGGCCGACCTTCGCGACCCACGCCGGCTGACCTGCGCGACCCACCATTTTCTCTTACCTTGTTTGCTGCTGACAAAAATGGAGGAAATGGTTTTGGGTCCCTTTGGCCCTTGTACACGCTCCTCCAATGTAACCTGTTGGATGAAGGTGACGCGTTCTGGTGTCAGAAAGTATGGAGTCTCCATCTGTCCAAAGTTCTGAATTTTTTTCCTGTAAAATTTTATCAAATACACCCCCCCCCACCCCCCCCGAACTTGTAAAAAAATTAAAAGAATAAAATAAATGAAAAAAAATCACTACAGAACTTGTAAAAGGCTGCAACCAAAGTGCCCGATTATCGGTGCGCATGGCAATGCGGGCGATTTTTTAACATGTTCGTGGAATACGCATGCACGCCGATCATCGTGCGCGCATGCGCAATGCGGCCTAATTTTTTAAAAACATGTTCGCGGCCGGCGTTATGAAAAGCCGGCTGGTGCGTGGGGATTTGCGCGATCGGGAACGCCGCGGACACGGCTCCGCGACCCTCCTGACACCCGCCCGCGGGTTGCGCCCCCGTCTTTGAAGAACTCTGGACTGAAGGATTGTCGAGGTCGGATAGGATGAGGCAAATGAAGAATTTGTAAAGTATTTCAAAATCCTTGTTCTCGATGAGCTCGAGAATCGAGATTCAGTCTGAGCAAGGATGGTTGAAGAACAGGAAATAGTAATAGTCCTAGATGACTTGGGCTGCTTTCCCCTTTGAGGGGGAGAGCTGACTGGTGGTGACTTAACCTGAAGATCACCACATCTCAGGCAAGGGACAAGGTTGAGAAGGTGCAGCTTTCATGAATAAACTCAGCCGGTATGGGAATTGAACCCATGCTGCTGCATCACTAAACTAACTGTCTAGCCAAATGAGCTAAACCAAAAGCACAATGTGTCCATGAGATTCTGGATATATTAGTGTTTGTGTGGATTGAAGCTGAGGCTGGTGAGTAGGTGACCAAGATGCAGGTTTGTGTGTTGGTCACATAACTACTTTCCTGATTTGCTTTCTCTCTTTCCTGCTCATCGCTTTTGTGTTTTGTATTTATTTTCTTTTTTATGTACTTCTAGCTCCTGTTTTAGTTATCTCCCTTTCTATTCTCTGTAAGAAGTCTTACAACACCAGGTTAAAGTCCAACAGGTTTGTTTCAAGCACATATCTCTTCATTCACCTGAGGAAGGAGCAGTGCTCCGGAAGCTAGTGTTTGAAACAAACCTGTTGGATTTTAACCTGGTGTTGTAAGACTTCTGACTGTGCTCACCCCAGTCCAACACGCCATTTCTATTCTCTGGTAGCCATTTAAATCCTGAGTCCCAATCATCTTTTCTCAGCCCTATTCTGACTTGTGTTTGGAGCACTGTTGAGATGAGGTAACATTTTGTGCAGCAATAAGTTGGAAGAAATATCCCAATAAAGCCAGCAAGCTTTGTGTGAATTTGTGTGAGAAAGTGGCAGAATGAGGCCGCGTGGGAAAGCCGGAGGTTTTGAGGCCAGGAAAGGGTGGCTGGTTAAGCTGTTGCTATGTTGGGAGCCAGCTGCAGGCCTGGCATCTAATTGGATTGTCCCTTTAGGGACCCAATCAGGCTGGACAGGTTTGTCAGGATGGATTGGATCCCAGAAAGTGGGGCTTCAGCTGGAAAATTGATTTTTCAGTTCATTGAACAAATTCTTGCACTGTGAAGTAAAAGCAAACTCTGCAACTCCTTTCCTGTACAGTGTTGGGGACGATATTGTACTTGGTTTATCCAGTGTAAAGCCAAGAAACACCCATTTTGAATAATTGCACTGAAGTAAGAAACGAGTTACTTAGTTTATCTCTTCCTATGCATTTAATATGTTCCATTCCCTGTGGTTTTGTGGCTGTTAGTTTCTATGAGGCACACATTTCTCAAAGCAACTTTCAAACTTAATAAGCATCTGGAATATAAATGCTTTAATAATGATGAATGCTTACCCTTAGGATTTTTCGACCATGTTTAATAGGCCAATGCCACAAAACAAACATTGAGGTCTAAGATTCTGAATTGGTGCTCCACTGAAATGAGAGAACAAGAAATTGCATTTAATGCTTTTATGTTAACAATTTGATACTCAATGGTGGGAATATTATAGGAGAGGCTGGTTTGTTTCCTGAAAAAACTCTTTGCTTTCACATTTTGAGCCAGACCCTGTGCCTCCAGGGTCAATAGATTGGTGCTGGTAACTAGACTAGACAGAGGAAATAAGTTCTACAAACTGGAGTACTTGGATTGTGGACTGTGTAAATAAAGGTAACTCAGCATGTCATGTGGTAACTTTTAGAAAATAGTCTCAATTTAATCCTATGAACTACTTTGGCCTTTGAATATGTACTTGGTATTTTAACTAGTCCCATGCAAGGACTAATGCACCTGAATCTAATAATTAATTCACAGTGGTAAATTCTACAATGAGAAGCACTTAACAATGGCTTCTCTTCTGCTGCCGCAGCATTACTTCTGGTGTGCACCAAAGATATAACCATGGCGCCCTCCAATTCACATTTGTAAACTATCCCTTGGAAGGTTAGCATTAGGTTTCATATGTCTGATGATGACACCCATCTCTACCTATCACCTCTCTTGACTCCTCCACTGTTGCTAAATTATCAGACTATGTTTGATTAGATGATGAAACATAGACACCAGGTAGATACCGGGTGGATGTTTCCGCTTGTGTCGGAGACTAGAACTCTGGGAGCACAGCTTAAGAACACAAGGTCTCCCTTTCAAGACTGAGATGAGGGGAAAGGTTTTCCCTGAGCGTCATTAGTATGTGGAATTCTCTTTCCCAGAGTGCCGTAGAGGCTGGGTTATTGAATTAATTTGAGACCGAGTTAGACAGATTTTTGATAGACAAGGGAGTCCAGGATTATGTTGAGCATATAGGAAAGTGGACTTGAGACCATTGCCAAGTCAGCCATGATCTTATTGAATGATGGAGCAAGTGAGAACTGCCGAATGGTCTGGTCCTGCTCTGAAGTCCTATTATTATGTTCCAATATTCCTGATATACAGTACTGGATAAGGAGAAATGTCCTCAAGTAAATGGGATGACTGAAGCTATTGTTTCTGGTCCGTACTCTAGAGTCAACTCCACTGCCTAGCTGATGACTCTATTCATTTCTCTGGCAAAAATCTGAGATTAAACCAGTCTTTTCTTTTTTAAAAATAAATTTGGAGTACCGAATTCATTTTTTTTCAATTAAGGGGCAACTTAGCGTGGCCAATCCACCTAGCCTGCACATCTTTGGGTTGTGGGGGCGAAACCCACGCAAACATGGGGAGAATGTGCAAACTCCACATGGACAGTGACCCAGGGCCGGGATCGAACCTGGGACCTCGGCGCCGTGAGGCAGCAGGGCTAAGCCACTGCACCACCCTGCTGACCAGACCAGTCTTTTCTCAACATTGTTGTCATATTTAGCCCTAAGGTAGGTTTTTGACTGCACATATTTGGGCAGCACGGTAGCACAAGTGGATAGCACTGGCTTCACAGTGCCAGGGTCCCAGGTTTGATTCCCCGCTGGGTCACTGTGCGGAGTCTACATGTTCTCCCCGTGTCTGCGTGGGTTTCCTCCAGGTGCTCCGGTTTCCTCCCACAGTCCAAAGACAGCAGGCTAGGTGGATTGGCCATGATAAATTGCCCTTTGTGACCCAAAAGGTTAGGAGGGGTTATTGGGTTACGGGGATAGGGTGCAAGTGAGTGGGGCGGTGCAGACTCGATGTGCCAAATGGCCTCCTTCTGCATTCTAGATCTATGTATGTCTATGTATATGTGACATGACTGAGACTACTTATTTCTTCGTTTGCCAGATTGCCCTTCTCAGCTCATCTGTTGAAACCCTCGTTCAGACAATCATAGAATCCCTTCATTGCAGACGGAGGCCATTTGGCCCATTGAGTCTGCACCGACCCTCCGAAAGAGAACCCCATCCAGACCCATCCCCCGCTACCCCACCTGACCTTATTGGACACTAAGGGTAATTTAGCATGGCCAATCTACCTAACCTGCACATCTTTGGACTGTGGGTGGAAACCAGAGCACCCGGAGGAAACCCAGAGAACCCGGTGAAAGTGCAAACTCCACACAGTCCACCCCACACAGTCAGCCAAGGCTGGAATCGAACCCGGGTCTCTGGCACAGTGAGGCAGCAGTGCTTGCCACCGTGCCTCCCTGCATGCTTTTGTTATCTCTAGACTCGCCGTTGATCTCCCACATTCTACCCGCCATAAACTTGAGGTCATCCAAAACCTTCCTGCCCATATTGTAACTCGCAGCAAGTCCAATTCCCCTATTATCTATGTGCTCACTGACCTACACCGGATCTTGGTTAAGCAATATCTTAATTAAAAAATTTGCACCCTAGTTTTCAAGTCCCTTTGTGGCTTCGCCCCCTCTATATCTGTAATCTCCTCCAGCTCCACAACCTTCTGAGATATCTGCACATGCGTTCTGGCCACTTGAGCATCCTCAACTTTGATTGCTTTCCCTTTACTGTCAGTTTTGGTCATCTGACCTAACATCTCTTTTACGTGGCTCGGGTGTCATACCTTATTTTATAATGCTCCTGTGAACTGCATTGAGCCGTTTCATTACATTAGGAGGCACAGTATAAATATAAGTTTCTGTTCTCATTCAAGCTGCTTGGGTAAGCTGGCAATTTCAGAGGCAATGCCAGACGTTTGCGTGCAAAAACCATGACCATATATTTTCGCTTCTATATGTGCAGTGTCCTAATTTAATATTATATGCAGTATTTAAATACCACAGGAAAGCTCTTAACACACACAAACTGTTTAAGAAGCAAATCCATACCAGCTTCAATGGCACAAATCAGCCCAATAAATTCCACACCAGCAGTGTTTTAGTTTCTTGAAGCTGTAATGTTACCTTGTGTTGCAGAGTTCTTTCTTCCTTCTGGCATGCATAGGTTAAGAAATAAACTTTGGCTGCTTAGCTTCAGGGAAATAATTATTTGATTTATTTTAGAGGGCTAATTGCTGGTGGATATTTTACAATACCAGTGGTCTACCTTGCTATGCAATACTGAAGTGTATCGAGAGGAGAAAAAATTGCTCCACAAGTTTAAGATTGGTTCCAAAGTGGCTTCAGTTTGGCCCCACCATTGAATTTGTGCAGCCTAAATCAGATATTATGACCAGAATGAATTTGACAGCTGAAATAGTATGTGGTTTCCTCCCTCGGGAATTCTCTCGTTGCTTAACTTCCCTGATTCAGGATTTAATTGCATTTACACAATGCAGTATCGGCATGAAGAGAAACTGCTTCATTTTGGTGTCTGTCAGCCCTTGGTGTTTGCTGAGGAGATGCTGACACTAACTGTCACCTTCATTTTAAGTATACTTGTCAATCACATTCAGGCAACAAAGCTTTTATCTTAACCAGAATATTGCTCAAAGAAAATTCCTGCATTAAAAAAAAACATGGTTTGTGTGTTGGGGGGGGGGGGGGGGGGAGCTGCATCCATTTTAATTTGGGTTACTTTCTTAAAACTATGCTCAAGATTACAGACAAAATTTCTAATGTTGTTAGTGTCACCTGGAATAACATGGTAGGTACATGTGAAAGGGTCTTTGATATTTTATTCAAGCCTATTTTATGCCAAAGTACTGGTTTGCTACTTGCTTACAACAAACATGTAGTGGCATTTCCATAACTCATTTAATTCCTGTCATTTTTAAATGGGTCATTACTTGATGGTTTTTTGTCAGATGTATCTGGATTTGGCTGAATTTAGGAGGAGTCAATTTAGATGGATGTGCTTGGACTTGGAACAGCAATGACTAGTGTGACTAGACAGTGCTAAATGTTTAACCAGAATCGTTAATTCAAATCTCATCAGCTTTTTAAATGACTTCCTAAACACTGCGTCAATTTTGATGCATGCTTATTCATGGTAATAATTCCTCCTCGTCCTCTTTCCCCACCCCCCCAACTATCCTAGCAGTTCTTATACTCCTCTGCAGTGGAGTTATCTATTCTCATTGTGTTTCCTGATGTATCCTTTGCTCTTTAATATTTTATGCTTGTGTTGATCCAGTTCCCTCTTAAATGTTGTGCTTCAATAAATACTCCTATTGCTGTGTTCCATATTCCAGTGACAATTAAAAAGAAATAAAGTATCCAATTCTTTTTATCCAATTAAGGGGCAATTTAGCATGGCTAATTCACCTACCCTGCACATCTTTGGGTTGTGGGGGTGAGACCTACTCAAAAACGGGGAGAAGGTGTAAAATCCACACGGACAGGGGTCTGGGATCGAACCGGGTCCTCAGCGCTGTTAGACTGCTCCACCGTGCTGCCCCCCAGTGACAATTTGTATCGAAAACTTTAGACCTGTTTCCCACCATCTCACTACTGATTCACCAATCACTGGAAATCTTTCTCTAAGACAAAAGCAAAGTAAATGAATGCTGGAAGTCTGAAATAAGAAAATATTGAAAGAAACAGCATCTTGTGGAGGGAAAAACCTAAATATTGTTTATTACTCCGCAGTCTGGAAAGGGGAGATTAGGGAGGAAAGTACAAACTTAAATGTCTGAGATAGGGTGGAAGGCAAGAGTAATTAGATTACAGAAGTTGATGATTGCACATAGCAAAATTAAGTAGTAATGTGGCAAGTAAAAAAAATAAAAGATTGGTGCAGGGAAGAGGTTCAGATGAAGTAGGAGAGGTGGAAAAATAGGGAAAAATTTTGCAACGAAGAAAAGGCTCTTGTGGCCCAGGAATGTAGTACAAGGAAAATGGGTGGATTACAGGGCATACACCACCCATCATGTGCCAATTCGGGATCCCAAGCACCAGCCAATCTTTCAAGAGCTCTGCTATAGTTTGCCTCCATATGATACACAGTTGACTTAAATTGTGGTTAAAACTTTGAAAGTTTTTATATTTGCAGGTAAAGATCTGTGTTGTACTGAATGAATCCCTAGTTTGCCAAGCCTCTCAACTATATTCAATGTCCTTGTATATTAAAATATTGTTCCATTCTGAGACTTGGAATGCAGTCTGGAGAGATTGAACAATCGCCAAAGTCAGAGGCGGTAAGCAGAGGGCTTCTGTATGCAGATTACTGTATCCTGACTGCTCATAACAAGGAAAACACCCAGACTGTGGCAAACAAATTCTCTAGTGCTGTTGAAAACTTTGGTCTTCGAATCATTGTCTCCCAAGGCAAATGTTACGTTTTAGCACCAGGTTCACATTATGAAGCAACAGACATAACCTTGATGGCACCAGATTCGACTGTAGAAAAATTTTCACTTTGGTGCTAAGCTCTCTATTGATGAAGTTACATGTACACACAACCAGAAAACAATTTCTGGCTACAGCTGACTCTAAGATCATGTCTGGAAGCAGACTGGCATTAAACTGAAAACACAAACACTGCCACCCCGTATAACACAGAATCCTGAATCTGCTATCTACACCACATCAAAGCTCTGAAACACTTCCACTAAAGATCATATGGGAGCAGGAGTAGGAACCCTGATATCCATCATTAAAATTCAAAGAGAGGACAGAATTTCAAACAATGAAGTCCTTAAAGTAAAAGTATGGAAACCACTCTCCAGAAAATTCAACCTATATGGATATGCCATGTCTCCTGCATAGATGACTGCAGAATCCCCAAACAGATCTTCAATGGCACACTATTTCAGGGCAAATATCATCAAGGAGATCAGTACAAACGATGCAAGGACATCTTAAAAAGGAACCGAAAAACGTCTGCATTGAAACCACCTCACTTCCTGTGGGGGAAAGCATTGGAATTTGGTTCAGCATGGTTCAAGGACTATCAACACCAAACTCATAGCATCCAAAATGCCTAGAGGCAGGCCAGCATTGGCACAGCTGTTGAAGTTTCCCCAAGCACCAACAGCAACAAGATGATCCAACAGGTTTGTGGACGTCCATGTTGATTAAGCATTGAATTCTTCATGACGGGCCCACAGAAGAGAGTGCAAACATTTGAAGGTTTGCCATATTTGAACAACAAGGATTCTACTGCGAATATTAAAATAGAGTCCTATTTATCCTCTGCCGCCTTTTTTTTTCATTTATTTGTTCATGCTAGTGGATGTCACTAGAAATGTTAGCTATTGTTGCTCGTCCCTAATTGCTCTTGAGAAATTGGAGGTAAGTTACCTTCTTGAACTGTTGCAGTCTGTGTGGTTTAGGTACACCCACAGAGTTGTTTACGGAAACTCCACCGTATCGGCAATCTTGCCAGTTAAGATATATCTCCACTTAAAAGATATCGCTTTGTTTATCTACATTTTTCCCATTCGTTTACCGAATTCTGCACCCTCATGTAATTGCTATGTTGTTCCTTCGAGTTTACCATACCTTTTTTAATGCATTATTGTCAGCAAATGTTGATATTCCTCCTCTGTCCTTGCCCAAATTAGGATGAGTTCTGACAATTCCTAAATTGTCACTAGCTGCAGTTTTACAATGTGAGATATGCCCATTTACTCCTATTCCATGCTTTCTATCCTTCTGCCAATCCTCAGCAATGTTGCCATTTTACACACTGCCAATAAGTTAATCTTTGCAACAAACATTTAGATTGAAATGTTTTTTGAATGACAGGATGTATTTCCTAAATTACCTTCCTTTTGTCTATATGCTGACTAATTTTAATCAACAAATTTACTATTGCAGTTTTCTTGAGTACCCCACATATTTTCTATCTGATATTGTATCATAATGTTTTCCTACTGTTAACATGTTGCTTTCTTGTCTGTTTTGTTGTGTGTTCAGGATCTAGATAGAGTTCTTTGGAGTTTGTCTATTCTCTAAGTAAACTGCTTGAGACTATAGTTTGTAAAACCATTCCTTTTTATTTACAGCTGCAATATTGCAAGAGGTTGAAACGTCTATTCCCTCCAGACCTTTGTGGCATGATCATATGACACATGTGCTATTAATGTTAACCCTTCTACTACACCTCTTCCCTCAATTTTTTATCCCAATTATATACATCCTCCGACATCTCCTTCCCACCCCAACAAAGTCTCAGACTTAATAAATTTAGACTCTTGGGTTGTTACGATCCCAGCTAATACGGGACAGGTTAGATCCCAGAATGAAACCTGGTTTGATAGATCCTAACCTTTTTTATAAATCATGAAGGGAAATTACTGAACAAGTTCACAGGAGTTTATTAATGAACTTTTAGTGCAAAGAATAAAATGCTTATTAAAAGAAGAAAAGTGAACTCTATTACACCAGGCTAAAGGGTTGTAAAGACCTCAATACAAACACATGAACATGATTCAAATTCCTTTACCCTAGCAATATCTTTACTGGCATGCAAACCAATGAAGCGTTATCACTAACTTGACACACAAACGTCTCATTTGGGACTGGCAAGCAGTTTTCTTCTGGTGAATTCTTGAGCATTCATTTGATGCATCTCACCCAACTTGTATCTCCTTGAGGCACCCAAAAGCCACGCTCAAAACTCTCTTTCTTGAACTACAGAGCTAAAACCATGTGTTCCCTAACCTCAGCCTTCGAATAGAACCTCTGCTAAACTGTCACTTAGTCTTAGAACTGATTATTCAATTAATTACTGTCCCAATAGCCTTGTTTTTCTGAATGAAGAGATTAAAATTCTGTTTTCTCTCTCTGACACACTGAACACGCCACAAGAAATGACCAGTGCGACCAAAGCAGATTTGGCGATTTCTTAACCTTTGCAGATGTTCATCACATTGTGAGCCAACCAATCTCACTGAAACTTGGTCTTTCTCACAAGGGTTTCCAATGATCACATTTGAAGGTGTCGCCTTGGAGTTTTTTCCAAAGGTTACCCCTACTCGGGTGGTTTCAACAATGGCCCACCTGTACAGGGTTTCAGTCTTGTCTTCCAAAATTCCTTTTCCCCCCAGATTTCCGAGACACTCTTGAGTGTTATCTTCCAAGCACAGTTTCAGATCATCGACCCAGGGCAGCATGGTGGCGCAGTGGGTTAGCACTACTGCCTCACGGCGCTGAGGTCCCAGGTTCGATCCCAGCTCTGGGTCACTGTCCGTGTGGAGTTTGCACATTCTACACGTGTTTGCATGGGTTTCGCCCCCACAAGCCAAAGATGTGCAGACTAGGTGGATTGGCCAAGCTAAATTACACCTTAATTGGAAAAAATGAATTGGGTACTCTAAATTTAGATTAAAAAAAGATCATCGGCCCGTCAACCATGCCAAGCAGAGCCATGCTTCAAGAGGTACCTTTGCTCCCTTTAATTCAAAACCTATTTCTCTGCTCTCTTTTAACTTAATGGGACTTATTTCTGACCCCTGTCTCTCACCTGGGACTTCCTTCATGGACCTCTTCCTGTCACCGTCACTGGTTCGGAACCGTTTCCCTCTTCTCTTGCTCTTCTCTCTTTGCTCCCCTCTCTTTTCTTTCCCCACCCCCCATATGTTCTGTTCCCTGGGACACCTGCTTGGTAATGGTGCCTTGGTTCAGGTCATCTGACCTTTTTTTTTTGCACTGTTTGCCCTTCCTTCTGTGCGGCTGCACAGGACTGGTTCCTGGCCTGAAGATGGTAAAATAAATTAACTGCACAGGTGTGGCTATTTCCTGACCGTGTAGGAAAAGACCAGGTGCATGAGTTCCCAATCTCTGACTTCAGATTGTAAAGTATTCGAGTTTCATCACGAGGTGCCTTGATCAATCTTTCTAAATCTTTTCTGAGGCCGACAATATTCCGCATGTTCCCTTCTGTCAGTAAGAGTGTCCTCTTGGATAGTCTTAGAGCTTTGTCTTGTTCCTCCCTTATCTCCATCGGGATCTAAGGTGTAAGCCCAAGTTTCTATTAACTCCTCTTTCCAAGGATATTTAGGTGCTGCAGTTTCTCCTTTTGGTCCCCTGGTCCACCTCAATCCAGCATGATATGGGTTATGGAGCTCCTTCATTCTGCTGGTCTCGTACCCATTCTCATTGGTCATCAGTGGTTCTTTCACTTCTTGTATGTGTTTTTGTTTAGATATTTTCCCCCTGTCAGAAGGCTGACTGTTTTAGATCAGACAATTTTAAAATGTCCAATTTTTCCTGCAGGTGTGCCTCTTTGCTCCCATTCGTCCTATTTGTGCAGAGTTTTCCTGCCATACCAAGAGCATTTCAAGATAGTGATTGACACTTTTCTCTTTTTTTCTCTTGTGGGTTTCTGCATTGATGTGCTTTCCCTTTACATACTGACAGGCCTCACTTTGTTTCCATGGGAACTTGCCTACTCATGAACAAATACTGTATTTACCTTAATTCACTTTGTCTTTCATTTTGTACAGCGCTGATTTGAGTTAATTCTACTCTCATTTTCAAGAGATTTGATAGAGCTTCATCTTATCTGTGAGGCCCGAAATACTGTTTGATCGCTAATCAGCGCTTCCCTCAATATTCTGTAGTTGCAATTTTCTGCCAGCCTATAGATTATTGATGAAAGTATCCATGCCCTCACTTCATCTTTGTTTTTGCTTGCTAACTTTTTCTCTTTCTATAATTAAAATGTTGGCAAATGCTGAAATATGAATCAAATGCTTGCAGGGCTTCTTCGTAAATTGAAGCCTCACTGACTCCCTAACTCACCATTATGTCATTGACTGGCTCTAATCCCAATAATTAAAGTACTGACCAAATCCTTTTTTTTTGTGTAAACCCAAAGCAGTCTATATCTAGAAAACCTCTTTCTCCAGTTGTCCCATTGCTGAGCCTGTTGGTGAGCCTTCAGTGCTCAGGAATGGTCCTGGGAGTGGTTGTGTGGATTCCATGCTTGTACCAAACCCTGGAAAAGTTGCTTGTTGATTCTGGTCTGTCCTCTCTGCTGTCCAGGCTCCAGACCTGTGCCTCAGCTTGCATATGCTGCACTCGCGATGCTCCAATATTTTGGTGAGTTTTGAATCTTTTCCTTTTGTCCTTTTAAGGAACTCTTGACTTTTTTCTGGGTCTTATACTTGCGGTCCGATGCCACCATGTTTCATCATGCCTTTGGGGTCCAAACAGAGATTTTTGGCGTTTGCCCATTCTTCCAAAGTAAACGACTTGAGACTATAGTTTGTTAAAACCATTCCTCTTTATTTACAGCTGCAACATTCATATTAGGACCTCTGCACTGAGGTTGGAACTTTTGCTCCCCACAGATCTATTACTCAATCATATGGTGTTACAACATCATTACATCAGCATCATGAGCTTCTGATATTAACCCTTTCCTCTACATGGCCTAGCTCAAAAGACCTTAAATTGCTGTAACTAATATCACAGCTGTTACTAATATGTTTGTGCTGTAGTGTTATAAGTGTAATGGTGAGCATTTGAAATTTTAATATTCGACAACTGGAACTTTGAGTACCAGCCAGCAGTTTAGATTTTAACACTCCAAACTTGAACAGCGTTTAGTGGGAGTATTCATGTTTATAGGTTTAGCAAATGGGAGCAATAGGAGGGTAAGAATATTTCAAGTTAGCTGACGTACACAGACTTGTGGGTTCTATTACCCTTTGTTTTTTCTCCCTGTATCCTGTATCCCATCTCCCCCCAAGAAATTAAGTCCCGGTCAGCAGTTATGAAAAAAAAAATGGAAATCGCTTATTTCACGAGTAGGCTTCAATGAAGTTACTGTGAAAAGCCCCTAGTCTCCACATTCCGGCGCCTGTTTGGGGAGGCTGGTACGGGAATTGAACCGTGCTGCTAGTGTAGCCACCTGGGTTGGCCACTTCCCGACTTTAAAATGGAGATTCGCTAAGAACGCAGGGAAAAATGGACAGGTACAGGGAAGCAAGCAGAATGCAAAGCTTCCTGTATATTAAGACTCGCAGACAGCACTGAAACTGACGACCATCTGCATATTGATGAGCGATCCCCGGGAACAACAGCAACAGTTAAGATAATCAAGGCAAAGCCAGACTCCTCGGCGCCAGCAGGAGCCAAAACAAAAGAAGCCAACGGACACTTAGGAACTGCCCAGTGATCAGGGAACAGCTCCAGTATTGGAGAAATCAATTCAAATGATCAGAACTTAGTCCAATCAATTGGAACCAGGTGCAGAGTCTGCCCACAAGGACACAAAACCCCTGGGGACTATAAAATAGAGTCCCCAAGTTCAGTTCGTCCTTCTTGACAGGGTCTCCCAGCAGCTCGAAACAACCCTTGACAGAGACCTGCCTAGCAGCTACACCAACAAGTAAGTGTCCAGTCAACGCACGCTACGCGATAGGTGCTCCTAACCCTTAGTCCATACCAGCTGGAAGCCTGCAGTCTCAGGATCGAATGAGAGGCCATTGTTCCCTGACCCAGTGGGTTCCTTTTCCAAAGCTAAGTATTGGCCTTTCGTGGTCGAAATAGTCTAGTTCTGTAGTATTTTATGCATGATTAGCGATTGACTGTGTATATAATAAATGTGTTTTGATTTGAACCTTACTAACTGGTGTATTGAGTTATTGATCAGCACTTGAACTTGAACCTCGTGGTGGTATCATAAAGATACCTGGCGACTCCAGAGCAAGGTTATAAAACCGAGCCAATTAAGTGTAAAGCACACTTAGCAAAACAAGCAACACTGGCCTACCTTGGTCTGCTTTAAAAGCCAGCGATTTAGCCCAGTGTGCTAAACCAGCCCATTGGCAACCACATTGCAAGCTCCAGGGTGCCAGGTTCGATTCCGGCTTGGGTCACCCCTGTGTGGAGTTTGCATGTTCTCAGTGTGTCTGCTTGGGTTTCCTCTGGGTGCTCTGGTTTACTCCCACAAGTCCCGAAAGACCGTGCTGTTGGGTAATTTGGAGATTCTGAATTCTCCCTCTGTGTTCCCCAACAGGTGCCAGAATGTGGCGATTAGGGGCTTTTCACCGTAACTTCATTGCAGTGTTAATGTAAGCCTACTTGTGACAATAAAGATTATTATAAATACTGCATTTTGTGGATGGCAAATGAGAATCAAAATGTTGAAAATTATTCCTTTTGCTCCATGTAGTCCTTTACCAAAAACCGTTGGCAAGGAAAATGTTTTATGTGTTTGACCTACAGAAGTCTTCCGATCGTAACCAGACTGTCAGAGTACTTTTCAGGGAATTTATTGCAAAGAAAATCATTAATAATACTTGCAGTTGCTGATGCAAGCTCAATTGCCACTAATTAGTCGATTCTTGTTTTAAAAGCCTTCTGAATTAGGTTGGTAGCAACCAGCTATTTCTGTCGGCAATAATCCTTTACTGTGAAGTCATGTGGCAATCTAGGTGTCGGAGCAGCCTGAAACCTGTGATATCTGCTTTATAGGATGACTTGACAAAACTTGGCATTTTAACAAAAAAAAAGTTTGGACTTTGTCATTGTCAAGCTTAAAAATATGAGTGAGGATCATTCCAGTCAGTTTTTACTGCCAATTAAAAAAAACCATATCTTGTGTGTTTCATCAAATTCTTGCTAAAACCCTAGTTTTTTTTAAATTTAAAAAGCGTTGAACCCATATTGTGCTTCCAGTCATAATCAGAGAATCATTATGACCATACTTAGAATAAACAGTGCCTTGCATTGTTACTTGAGTGAACCTCTGGTTTACTGACCTGTGTCTTCAGGGGACTGACTATTAGTGTGGTAACTATTTAGTGAGCGTATTGCAGTCCTTAACTAGCCAAGGGTAAAAGACTGATGGCTGCTGCAGTATAAAGAATAAAAGCAAAAGACCTGTGGACGCTGGAAATCTGAAACAAAAACAGAAAATGCTGGAAAACCTCAGCAGATCTGGCAGCATCCGTAGAGCGAGAAACTGAGTTAATGTTTTGAGTCTGAAAGACTCTTCAGAGCTCTGACGAGGAGTCATACCAACTCATCATTGTCAGTATAAAGAATATTGTTGGGAGGAATAGTCAGATGGTCTTGGTCCCTTCTTTTTATATAAAAAAAAACATGCAAATTGCACAGATTTGGTTCAATTCCCTATGATACATGGTCATTGTAATATCAAATACATGATATCAGATGGTCATAGCTCTTTGCAGTGCTGCAGTTTTTGGAATAGCTGGAGTGTTGGAAGAATGTTCATGGGTGCCTTGCTGGGAGACCACTGAATGGGAGCAAGAAACTCGTTAGAATAAGAAAAGGTCAAACCTAGGCTGAGGAAATGTTTTCAGAGAAGATCCAATAAGCAAATTAATTTCCCAGTTACAGGCAGCTGTTGTCCACTGTCTTGAATTTGGGTGCATTGTTTCAAATTTTTCATTATCATGCAGTTTATAGGTTTTCAAACTGGTCTGAAGAACTGGAGGGCAACGGTAGTGTGGGGGTCCTCGAGGGCACCAGATTACTTCACATTCCATCAAATGTTTGACATGTCGCTAATATATTTCTTTGGTAGCTGGCTTCTTTTGAAAATTCTGATGGAGGTCAAAGTCCTTCAGTATTTATTTTGTACGGGGTCAGGGTTAGATTTGGATCTTCCTCATCCACCTACAAAATCATTGTTGAATTTGCCCTGTGGCTGCACATATGATCTGTTCTGAATTTGCAGCACAATTGCAGCAGCTAATTATATGAGCATGGAGCTATTTACTACTGTTCAGTTTCAGAAATTAAAACCACAGCCTGAATTGCTCAGGGCTCTGTAGAATTAATCATGTGTGGCTGGTGTATACATAAGGTAGGAATTTTTTTTAAAAATTGCATTTATAGACAGTCTGATTTTCATCGAAACACTGAACATTGATTGCCGTCTGGGTCATCTTGACCTTGATTCTAAGATTCTGAGGTAAAATTTTTAACTGGACTTGCAAGTGAACTGTTATAAACTATTGCTTTCACATGAATTTTTCCTAAGAATTACTCATCACTGTTCTTGCCAACATTGGAATCACAAGTGCAGTGTAATAACTTGGTGTGATTTTTAATCTTGCAGTGTGTTTGCACCCCAATTTACTGTTTCTGATTCTGAAGTTATATCTATGTGCTTTGATTAATTAAATAATTTATATCTTCCTAACAGTACTGTAGATGATGCTATATGGTTTTGGGGTTCAAGATTGATACTGATGAAAAAAAGTTCTTTTGCCTATCGCAGCTAAATGACCCAGAAAGATTCTAGTTTCTTTTCATCTCCCACCACAACATGTAATTGTTTCTTAAATAATTCTATTTATTGCCCCCAGTACATGACCAAGCCGTCATTCCACATATTGCTCATAGTTTGTTTGAAGAATTTTGTGACGTGAGACCTTAATTTTGTCTTTCCCTTGCCAAAGCTTGTACTTATTGTCTAATTAATATTTAATTTCAATCAGTGTTCTTGGACCAATGTCCACCGATATAAATTGCCAACTAGCCAGAGTTCTGTCTTTGGTGATGCGCTTTAACCGCATGCACAATTTTAGCACAAAACATCTGACATGCAGTTAAATGTACTTGACATACCTATTTACTTAGCAAGCATCCACTTGAGTGATCTAAGGAATAAAATAGTCAGAAAGAGCAAAGAAAAACTTATACACATTGTTTTTTGCCTTATGTTCAATAATAAACATTTAAAAATATGAAAATGTGCATGGTAATGCCTTATCAATGTGCAGTTCGACACACCTGGATTTCTAATTTGTGACGTGTGGCTAACCTATTGGACAATACAGCTGCCTAAAGTCTCTTCTCAGATTGAAATCCAAATTGTTTCACTCTTGTTGCACTGATTCAAGAGATTATTTGTCTTCTATGCAACATTTGTCAAGTTTGAATGGGGTCATCATTTTGCTGAGCAGGATTGCGGACAATACTCATGAGTGGTCAGCCCAGGGCATGTATCGTCTAAACATAGCATTGTACTGTTGGATCCTTCACCATTGGCTTTATGGCATTCTATTTTTAAAATTGCTGCTTTGTAGTGATTAGACATATTGAGCAATTAACCTGCTCACACACCTGAAATTATTTTGTTCATATAACTTCTGGCCACGGGGCAGTATGGTGATACAGTGGTTATTACTGCTGTCTCATGGCGCTGAGGGCCCAGGTTTGATCCCGGCCCCGCGTCACGGTCTGTTTGGAGTTTGCACATTCTCCCCGTGGTTTGTGTGGGTCTCGCCCACAACCCAAAGATGGCCACACTAAATTGCCATTTAATTGGAAAAAAAGAATTGCGTACTCTAAATTTATATTACAAAAAAAACAACTTTTTCTGGCCACTTAATTTCACCCCAATTAATTTATCTATAGTTCCTCAGCTGTCAGCTCAGATTCAACTGCACTCTCCTAATCTGGTTTAATGATTGAATTTGACCAGTCTGCATTGAGTTTCCTATCCATTTTCAGGATTTTACCTTGTGTGTTCAGTTCCAGCATCAGTGTGTGGGACATCCATGGAGAGGTCTAAGGATAATTTCTAAAGAGTGGTTACTTTGTAAATGGGGAAATCCTAGGGACACTGGCAGTTCAAACAGAAACTCTGGAATCTAAGTACATAGATCATTAAAATAGAATGAACAGGTATAAAAACAATCAAAATGTCTAATGAAATGCTGGCCTCTATCGAGAGGACTAGAATGCAAGGGAGTATAAGTTGTGCTAATGTTGTACAAAGCCTTGGTTAGACCACTGTGCGGAGTCTGCACGTTCTCCCCGTGTCTGCGGGTTTCCTCCGGGTGCTCCGGTTTCCTCCCACAGACCAAAGACGTGCAGGTTAGGTGGATTGGCCATGATAAATTGCCCTGAGTGTCCAAAAAGCTAGGAAGGGTTTTGGGTTATGGGGATTGGGTGGAAGTGAAGACTTGAATGGGTCGGTGCAGACTCGATGGGCCGAATGGCCTCCTTGTGCACTGTATGGTCTATGTTCTGTGTTCATACCTGCATTAGTTATTCTGAGCAGTTTTGAGGAACTGGTCTTCAGAAGGATATTTTGGCTTTGGAGGGAGTATAATATAGATTGAACAGAATTATAACAAGACTCCAAGGTTTAGATTGCAAGGAGAGATTGCAAAAATTGGGATTATATTTCCTAGGATTCAAAAGGCTACCACTTACCTTTGATTCTACGTTTCAAGATGTTAAGGTAGATGGAGTAGATTGAGAGAAACTATTTCATCTGGTCAGGGAGTCTAGGACATTGGAACATTCCAAACATTAGAGCCAGACCTTTCATGAGTGAAAGTTGAAAAATCACCAATGCACATTAGAAGTTTTGAACTTTCTGCAAAATTTTTGTTAACCAAAAGGTGTTAAGGAATGTTGGGGAAAAAGGTGAATCAGCCATGATTTCATTGATTGGTGGAACAAGCTTGAAGGGCTTAAAAAACCTGATCCTGTTGTTCCTTGTAGGTTGCTGGTTTGTTCTGTCCTGGAGTGCTGCAACTGGACTCGAGATGCTAAATGCAATTTTTGGGTATGCTGAAAATAAAATTTGCACTAACTAGCCTGTACTTCATCACAATCCAAATTGTACCTGCATTGATTGGGGCTAGTGGCTTATGGTTGTAATGTGACATTGAAATATAAATGGTTGGAATAGACTAGCTTTATGTATCAATTAGTTTTTCATTTTTAGTCTCAACAGTCAACAATTATGACATTGATGAAATATATTTGATTAGTTTCTGTAACCTTTCCTCGTGCTGCTGTGTGATATTTTTTTCAAAACCCTTTTTCTTTTGACTGAAATAAAAACAATGTTGCAAAAAGGCAGCAGGTCTGGCAGCACCCATGGAGAGAAACTGAATTAAGAGTCATACGCAACTCAAAACATTAATTTTCTTTCTCTCTCCACAGATTCAACCAGACCTGCCGAGTTTTTCCAACATTACTTTTACTTCCGATTTTTGCATCCACGTTGCAGTATTTTTTGCTCTTAAACTTTTGACAGATATGGGTATAAAAGAATGTAATGGCATAACCAAATCTTTCAAGCACATCTAGCATTAATAGTAATGGAAATGTAAATTATGACAAACCTTATGACATATTTATATTGTCTTCTGTAAGCTGGAAGTCCACCATTGCAATGGAGTAGTAATTATCTGCTCAGCTCTAGTTGTGAGTCGTCTTGTTATGGTCAAATACATGTCTGGTCCATTCTTTGTTTTGGTTATATATATATATATCCTTAGTTGGACTCTTGAACAACAGTATAAAAAACTGATTGGTCATTTACTAATCATTTACTTGCTGTTTATTGAGATGTTGCAGTGCACAAATCAGCTGCTGTCTTTTCCAACAAAAAACTACTTCAAAAAGTGTACTTTGTTTATTCAAGCACTTGAGGATTTTGAGGATGTGAAAGGCCACTGTTAGATGTAAAACCTCTTTCTTTCTGCAATAGTCTGAACTACATCAGGTCATGCTTTCATTTTAATCATTTTTTGACGCTGCTTACCTAACTGAGAAATAATTTTATTAAAGCTAGGAAGTTGAGACAGCCTGAATAACAATCTCACTGGAAATTTGACGCTGCCATTTTAAAGTCCAGTTTAAGAAAATTAAGATGTATGCAAAATTGAAAAAGCTAGGGTTTGGCCTCTTTATATATTAATTTTGCAAATTATAAATGCAATATTTGTAAATTAGCGGCCTAGCAATTTGATGGTGGTTTGCTGTTTTTCAGGCTGTGGGCAACATGTGCATGCTTATTAAATATTGAAAGTATGCCACCCACATATAGACAGATGAAGAGTTTGTACCTGAAATCTGTAAAGATGTGTTCATATGCATAAACTTGTCCTAATGTCAAATTGAGGCCCTCCCATTGCAAAATTGAGTTGTCTGAACACAGGCAGCAAGCCCAAGGCTGGCTTGGAATGGTCGTTTGTCCGGGTTTATACAGTACAATCGGTTTTCGGCTAGTCTGCCCCCTATCTGGTACCAGACTCCTTTTACGTTTGGTATTTTTATTGTGGGGTCACAATGCAGTCACTGTCTTGAACAGGATCTTTCCTGTACTTCACATTGACTGCTCACAGTGAAGTTATTCACTTTAGTCATAAGAATAGAAAAGCAAAATATTTTTCAAATGGAGTGTAACTTGTAAATGTCAATTGTTCAGAGAAACTTCGGTGTGCTTGTACAACCAATGCAGAAAGTTAGTATGTGGTGATTAGGAAGGCAAATGACATGTTGGCCTTTGCAAGGAGATTGGAAGACAGGAATAAAGATGCCTTCCAAAGTACACCGCTTTGAGATCACATCTAGAATGCTGTATGCCATTTTGGTCTCCATCTTTGAGAAATGATATACTTGCATTGGAGGTGGTACAGCAAAGCTTCTCTAAATTTAGTCCCAGGGATTAGGGGGCTGTGTTATGAAAACAGGTTGAGTAAATTTGGAATATACTCTAGTATTTATAAGAATGAGAGGCAATCACATTGAAACAAACCAGATTCTGAAGATGTTTGATAGGGTTGATGCTGAAAAATTGTTTCTGCCAGTCAGGGAATTTAAAACATGGGGCCACATTCTCACGATAGGGGACAGATAATTTTGGACTGAGATGAGGAGAAATCACTTTGCTCGGAAGGGTTGTGGATCTTTGTGATTCTCTTAAAGCTGGGATAGACAGAATTGTGGTCTTTTAGAGGATCGAGGGATATGGGAAACTGGTCGGGGAGTTGAAGTCCGAATGGTGGAGCAGGTTTGACTGAATGCAAGGTATTCACCTGCTCAAATTTTGTGTATTCTCTGACGCAGTAAGTGCCTGAGCTTGCCCTTTCCTGGCTGGCCTGACACACTCATCTCCCTCACCGTGCCTGGATCTACAGAGATTCTGACCAAGACTACATTGATAGCCCACAAATGTTGATGAGTTTGCCTGGCCAGCTGCTGTCCCAGCTCTGGCCCCAGCCCCAGTCCCAAGCTTAACCTGCACAGTAACAGGCTCCTGAGGGAAGACCATCTCCATGGAAACGAGCTGCACAATTAGGATGACCAGTGGTGTGCTTTTATATTGGATAATCCCATTTTCAGCCTATCTGGTATTCATGATTCCTAGGCTGGCTGTGTTCTGGAAAGCATGACCTACGTGCAGTCTTTAACAGTAAATGTTTAAAATATACTCACCTGAACGTGGAACTGAGATTTGCAGTGCTGACTCAAGCTGTATTAATGTTCTGAAGATGCTCATTGCTTCCTACTCACCCGTTGCAGATTTTTCTCCTGCCCCCCCCACCTCCCTCACATAATCACCTGATCAACTTTCTGATTTGGATAGCATTTTAAGATTCTCCTCTAATTTTCTCCTCTTCCTTGAAGATATTGACTCTTCCTGTCCCACCCCAGTCCTTTGTTCTTCATCTAAATGACCGTTTTTCAGGTTTGAACCTGGCTGACTAGCTTTTCCCATGACTGGCTCCACAGTTGAACCAGATTAGACCTCTTGATGTGCACACGCACATGTGCTTTTCTTCAAGAGTGAATAAGGATGGTCTGAGAATCCTGACCTAATTTTTATCTCCTCAGCCCAAGAGCAATACAGTCATTTGTAGCACCCCTGCTACATTCCTGGCTAAGATCAGTTAATTAACAAGGAAGACATTAGGCAGTGAGTGGGTAGTTTTGCCACTGGAGAGCTCTGATTAATTCCATCTGACTCCATTGAGGCGGTCAGTTCTTCATTTAAGAACTGTATACACTGCATTAACTGGTTTTAGCAGCTAACCCGATCTCCATAAAATATTGTGACTTTAAAAATAGATGAAGCTAGTCGCTAGTCAAGAACTTAAGCTTATTTTTAATAACCAGTTTCAAATAACTAAAGTGCTAATTTGTTTTTCAATTTTCAGAACCATCTTTGCTTCTGACTAATTCCAAAATCTGTGTTTCAGATGCAGCATTTGCTGTACTCCATTTTGGTTAATTCAAAATTTGGTTAATTCAAACTTGTATCAAAGCATCATTCAAATCATTTGTCAAAACCGTTTGGATTAAATTTGAGCAATATAATTCATACCCTGTTTTAAGATTCATCCTAACCAGCTTTCAGGTAGCATGATGTCAAGAAGTTTGGATCATAGTGAGTGAGGCTTGCCTGGCACAATTCCAGTCTACCAAACTTTCTATTTTTAACAGAAATTGTCAGTGCAAGAATGTTAGCAATTAGCACAAGGGTTTTGATATTTTCCAGCTTGTTCTACAATTTTTGATAATGTTGCTAGGCTTGTGCATATTCCCTTTTGCAATTGTGCTATGAATGTACGTATCCTGCTACTTCCAAGCAAATGGCAACTTTGATCTTTACCTTTTTGTGAATACTTCAATGGAATTCTTATTCACTGCTGTGGTGCGGAGGATGGGTGTCCCTGATACTTTCAACGATCAACAATCGTGTTTTAGATGGTGACTGTCTTAATTGTCTTTGCTCTGTATAAAGATCATCATCTTTGTGCCTAAGCTGGCATGGTGGTATTCCAGTGCCCTAATTTATAGTTATGGAAGAATGTGAGTCTGCTTTCACAGTTTACAAACAGCAAATATTTGCCGTGCCAGAGGGAGGAAGAAAACACAAATGGTTCCTCACTGAGAAGAGGGAGACCCTAATGCACTCATTCTTGCTGGCATTGCGACATTGGCAGGTGCTTGGGAGCAGATTACCTGCTAATCATCATTTGAGCAGTGCACAATGACCTTTGAAAGTAGAGAACAACTTTCAAAACAAAGTGGATTGTTTTGTTCTGCTTTGAATGCACACAAGAAATAATTTCCCATGGAGAATTTATTAAATTCTGAGTTCCTTTGTTAATTCATGACTGTGAACAATTGTTGCTATTCTATGAATCTGTTACACTAATTCATATCTTTTCTAAACCTGAACAAGGATAATATGCATTGATATCACTTTAAAAAAAAAGGTTTTTAACGCATCTGTGACTTTACGTGCTCTACTTTATTGTTACTTTTCAAGGAAGTTTCCAAGTTAGAATTTCACTTTTCTTTAACTAAAGTCCAATGAAAAGATATAACACTATTTTATCAATATTGTTGCTCATGATGATAAAACATAATAGGCATCTTGCTCTGCTAGGAAATGTTGCATGTTACAGCCAATGTGCTACATGTACATGAACATTATTAGTTAGTCATTGCAATTTAATTTCTGAATGTTGATCAATCAGCTGGAAAAAGATTGTGGTGATTAGTTTCTTGTATAGGTTGCACTTTAATCTGACTAAGATGAAGGCAGTGTGTAAAAATACTACCATGAGACTGATCAGAGATTTCTTGCACAAAAAGTTTTCTTGTTTTTAAGCTTGTTATGAAATTTCCTTCTCAGGCCTATGTGAGAGATCCAGGACCAAACTGTAGCTAAGGGAAGTAGTTGTGGTGAAGAAGGGATGTGTTGCCAAGTACCCTTAACTAGGAAGTCAGTCTTATGGTTGAATGTCTCTATGCACAGCAATTTACGTGATGCCTTGCATTAAATAGCACCTGATAAGCGGCTCTAATCTGTGGTATTGGACATCTGGAACATCACGGTTCCATGTATTGGATCCCCCATATGCTGACGTTATATACACACCATATATATTTTTGGAGTTTTGTGCCTACTAAGATTGTATTGTGGAGAAGTAGGCTGCTATTGCTGAATCTCCAGCTCGTAAATTTACCAACTGACAATATGGTGTGTACCGTATCAGGCTTCAAGAGGATGCTGGCACTGTCTATCACATTTTCTGATCGGTTGTGCAGCCCTTGGGTAACTTCTGTTACCAGCTGCCCACCTATTTTCTGGTCAAATGTAAACTTATCAGTTGGTATTGAGGTGATACCAAGATAATGGGCCTGGTGATAGAAGTTTAGTAGTAAGTCAGTTCTATTCCAGCATTGGTAATTTGATACCTGAATTGTTGCCATCCCTGTAAGGCAGGGTGGGAGTCTGTTTCAAAATTCCTGTGGCGATCCTACAGAATTAATTGAGTTCAGAATCAATTTTGTAATCAAGGGTAACCATATAATGGGGCACAGTACTCCACAATTGCAAGACTACTTTCTTGAAGTATTTGGGGTCAGCTCCCCATTTTGTGTTGGCCAATCTCTTTTTTTTTTTAAAAACGCATTTTATTCAAACTTGTATCAAAGCAAGTGACAGCAAATAAACACCCCGGGAAACATTCTTCCCAACAATCAACTGTACAGTTTCCACAGATTTTTCTCCATTCCCCTCCCCATCACCCACCCTCCTGCGACAAACAGCTCCTCAAACATGGTCACAAACATCCCCTACCTTTGCTCAAACTCCCCTGCTGAGCCCCTTACCTCATACTTTATCTTCTCTAACCGCAGGAAGTCACACAGGTCACCCAACCATGCTGCTACCCCCGATGACGATGCCGAACGCCACTCCAGCAAAATTCACCGCCATGCAATAGGCCAAGACATCGGCTGTCCTCATCTCCATGAGCTCCGGCTTCTCTGAAACCCCAAATATCGCCACCAAAGCATCCACTCTCTCCTCCACTATCCTGGCTAACACTCCTGCCCAGAATCTTCCCAATTTTTCACAACCCCAAAACATGTGCGCATAATTCACTGGCCCCCGCCCACACCTCTCACATTCATCTGCTACCCCCTGAAAGAACCCACTCATTCTCGCCCGAGTCATATGCACCCTGTGCACCATCTTAAACTGCGCCAGGCTCGTCCTTGCACGAGGAGGTCCCATTTACACTTCATAGTGCCTCACTCTATACTCCCCAAGTGATCTCCATTCCCAACACCGCTTCCCATTTCTATTTGATCTTCACCACCCGCTCGTCTCCCTGCTCCCCCAGCCACTTGTAAATATCCCCAATTCTTCCCTCCCCTTCCACATCCGGAACTTCTTCCAGACCTTTCGTGCAAAGTCCCTAACCTGTAGATACCTGAACTCACTACCCTTCGGCAGCTCTAACCTCTCCTTAGGTCCTCCAGACTGGCGAACATCTGGCGAACCCTTCCTCCAAATGTAAATCCCTTACCTTGACCAGCCCCACTTCCCTCCACCACCTGTATACACTATCCATCCCCCCCCCCCCCAATCCCTTTGGCATTCTCCCCCACCCCCTCACTTCCGTTCACCAGCATAACCTGCTGGCGCAGCTACCCCTACCCAAAGGCACATGCTAATGACCCCCCCTTCTCTCTCTCTCTCTCTCTCTCTCTCTTCTCCCCCCCCCCCCCCCCCCACCCCACCCCTCAGCTCAAAGAAGAAGGTCTCCTGCTGGCCTTGCCCTCCCCCAACCAAACAAGGACTTCTCCAGAACTCCAGGTAGCCTTCTCCAAAAGCAAACACAGATGTTAAACACAAACCGTCCCATAAAACAGGAGGGAGGATGGGAACATCCATCCTTACATAAACTTTTCACCCCCACAACTCCTTACAACCTCAACATTGAACAGACCCCCCCCCCCCAAAGAATGGCAAAAATCCTCCAATCCCCACACCCACTTCAAACATGCTCCTGACCATTACATAGTGCCAGCACCCATGTTCCCAAGCATTGTTCACTCAGTTCTCCCCCAGTTTATGCTTCTTAATGAAGTCTTTGGCCGCTTCTGGGGTCTCGAAATAATATTCCCGGCCTTCGAACGTCACCCATAATTTCGCCGGGTAGAGCCCCCCCAAACCTGATTGAAATCTGCCCGCCGTTTTACCAATTTGGTTCCGATGTCCTGATAAATCCGGATGTTATCTCCCTCCCAGTTGCAGCTGCGCTTCTCCCTGGCCCGCCATAGAATTTTCTCTTTCTTCACAAATTTATGGAGTCTCACGATCACCGCTTGTGGCGGCTCCCCAGCTCTAGGCTTTTGCCTCAGAGACCTATGCGCTCGATCCACTTCAGGGGCCTTATCTAGCACCGCTTCTGCCGCCAGCTCCTCCAGCATCTTCGAGACGTACCTCGTGGCACTCCCTCCTTCAGGCAGGTCCGTTATTCGCAGGTTCTGTCTTCTCGACATATTCTCCTGCTCCTCCACCTTTGCCCTCAGCGTTTTACAAAGGTTTCCTAGGAGCCCCACCTCCGCCTTCGGAGCCACCACACGATCGCTGTGGTCCGAGATCACTCCTTCGATCTATGAATCTGTGACCCCTGCACCTCCAAACACCTCTCCATCC
Source organism: Scyliorhinus canicula (assembly GCF_902713615.1). Taxonomy (NCBI): domain Eukaryota; kingdom Metazoa; phylum Chordata; class Chondrichthyes; order Carcharhiniformes; family Scyliorhinidae; genus Scyliorhinus; species Scyliorhinus canicula. The sequence continues at coordinate 142,575,354 of NC_052157.1, forward strand.
GCTCCAAAGTACTCTTCAGGGGTCCCACAGCTTCTGCAACGGCCTTTGCATGATCCTCATGCATTTCTTTCCTCTGTTTATGGAATTCCTCCTTGATAAAAGTCATCAGTTCCTGTATCTGGGGTCTACAGCTTGTCCCTCCATCGCCTGCATGCTGGAAGAGACTGTCTGTGAAGCACAAGACTGTTTCAACTTTCCAGCCAAAACTCTCACTGTTTCCTGCCGGGTCCGGTGATCAGAAGACATACCATTCCAGGGTAAACTACTCCTCTAACATTCACCTACGCCTTTTCATCAAAATTCCACCCGGGTCTGGGTAAAAAGAGCCCTTTTCTGTGACTTTGAACAGGAACAGCCCTTTATGTGACCAATAACTCCATGGTCACAAGAGGAAGTCTTATTGGCCAATCTCTTGAGCACAATTTTTGAGGGCCATGTGGTGACCAAGAAATTGAGAGAATTGCAGCTGTTTTTTTTTGTGACTGGTGTCAAAGGACTTTTAATATTGACCAAGACCGGCGTTTTGCACCCCTTTTTGCCCGAAGTACACCACCTAACGATTCAGTACTGCACCAGAAGCACCAGTGCACTGAAATCCAGCAGGGAGATTTGAATTTTGAGATGTAAAGCAGTGTTCTACTAACTGAGCTAAGCAAACCATTGAACTCTAGTTTGAAAAGTGATATCCAATCAAATCCAACATTCATTTAATTAATTTATTTTACACTTTGAGTTGTCTCCTTTTATAATTACCTGATATTACTTTTGCTACAATAGGTAGCTACCAACAGTTGGAAGCAATATACTTAGAATGGAATAATCAGTATTTGCAAATTTTCCAGTTGAGCCTCCATGTCTGATGATTTACAAATGTCTCAAACCCATTGCTCCCCCCCCCCCCCCCCCCCCCCCCGGTCCACTACCCACCAATTTAATTTTCCGTGGGTGCATGGCATCAAGGTTTGCTGCTTCTTGGATGTGCAGTTCTCTAGAATTTTAGGATAATTTCAATGGAAAAGTAGATGTATTACTCAGACCTAAAGCTTCTAGGTTCACGATGCTGACCGTTTCTAAAACAAAGCCAATGTGAAATTTGTGTTGTGAAATACCAATTACTTTGTTAATAATTGCTATTAATGCTCAATAATGTCAGCGAGCCATCAGAAGAACCTTTACATTGGACTTGGCTGTATCACTCTAATTTTGGCTGCACAAAGGAATGTCACATAAGAAATGGATGAGGGGAAGGAAAGAAGAAGAGTTAAATACTAGAAAAGTATGCATAAAACCTTTTTAGAACAGCTGCCAACTTAATACAGTATCTAATATAGTATCCAAGTAACTTCATGGTACCTTTTCACTTCTCGTCTTGGAAGTGATGCAGTGCAGTTGAGGTGTTTTGGATCTTTTAATAAACGGAATCTCCTGTCTGTTCTGTCAGGTGGACGTAAAAGGTCCCATGACCCCATTTTGAAGAGAAACAGGGGAGTTCTCCTTGTCATCGTGGGAAACATTTAACCTTCCACCATCATCACTTAAAATTCAGATTATCCGGGCATTATTTAAAATATATATATTTTTATTCAGGAAAGTTTTCCCAACATAACATCTCCACAACCATGTTCATACAACAATTAGAATGTTTCAGCCCGCTCTGCATACACCCCTCCCCCCACATTTGATGCTGATCAACTCCCTGACGTAGAAAGTGAACGGTTGCCACCTCCGGTTCTTCCATCGACCCTCTCAAGATATAGTTGACTTTTTCTAAATGTAAGCACTTCATCAGGTCACTTAATCACACCACAGCACTGGGTGGGATCGAAGACTTCCATCCAAACAGAACTTGCCTTTGAGCTATTAGCGAAGCAAAGGCGGGCATCTGCCTTCACCCTCATCTGTAACACCCCTGGTGAATCTGAAATCCCAAAGATAGCCATCAAAGGACAAGGTTCCAACTCCCAAACCCAATAATTCCTGACATGGTGTTGAAGAAGGAGATCCAAAAGCTCATAAGCTTAGAACAAGACCAGAATATGTGTGTATGATGCGTTGGACCACTTGTACCTATTATCTACTTCTGAGAAGAATCCACTCATCCGTGCCCTGGTCAGATGTGCCCCATGAACCATCTTAAATTGAATCAGGCTGAGCCTAGCACACAGAGGTGGAGTTGACTCTGAAAACCTTTGCCACCCACCCCCTCCCTCTCAAACACCTCTTGACCTTATCTTGTGGACCTTGTTCCATTGACACCAGCAACCTGAAACTATCCAACATCTTCCTTTCCCCTACATCAACACCAAAAGAAACGTATTCATCAACGAGGGAGCCAATGGGAAGGAAGGAATCTCCTTGCGCACAAAGTCACGTACCTGACAGGTTAGCTCTTGGAAATCAGTACTTGCCTAACTACTTCTCAAAGCCAGCCAACTTCTCATCTATAAACTAATCCCCAAACCGCTCCAACCCCATCTCCCTTCATGACCCAAGCAACAGTCCAGGGCTGCTGGTACAAAGTGATGACTTTCACAGATTGGGGCCAACAAAGACATAGCACCCAGCTTAAAATTGCCTAAGCTGTCTCTATAGTCTCAAGGTGGTCACCACCACCGGATTGGAATCCATTTTGCCGGGGAGAAGAAAGGGGATCCATAACTACGGCTTGCAAACTGTGCCCTCTGCATGTATTCCTCTTCATCCACCCCACACATACTCCGTTCCCCTGCACAGTCTCAATATTCGCCGCTCTGTAGTAAAATAATAGATTGGGCAAAGCCAGGCCCCTCGACTGCCTATCACTTTGCAAAAAAAACCCTGTGAATCCATGGGGTCTCCCCGCTCCACCCCATCCCCCAAAATAAAAGAAGGAATAATTTTACTAACCTTCACAGAATTATTTAGGGAGTGAAAACTAGAATGCACTGAACCAAAAATGAGGATGTTCTTTTTTTACTGACTGAACTCTATCTGCCAAGGTCAGTGGGAATTTTCCCACTCCTTCAGATCAGCCTTCACAGCGTTGAGCAGATCCCCAAAATTTAGTTTATGGAGCGAGGCCCAATCATGGGCACCCGGATTCCCAGATAACCGAAGCTGGACCTGGCCAGGCGAAAGGCCAACTTCCCCAGATTGGCTCCCCTCCCTGGGAGATTCACCAGAAAGCATTCGCTTTTGCTCAAGTTCAGTTTATACCGTGAGAAGGAGCCAAACGTCCCAAGCAGGTTAATTATCTCCTCTGCACTGACAGGAGGGTTTGTCACATATAACAACAAATTGTCCGCATACAATCCCACCCACCCCCTCTTTATCCCCCTCTACTTCATGGATGACCTCAATGCTATGGCCAGAGGCTCAATTGCTAAGGTAAATAATAGCGGGGACAGTGGTCACCCCCGTCTCATGCCTCTCATCAGGTGGAAATATTTTGAACTCCAAGCATTCATATGAACGCTTATGGTGGGGCCCTATATAAGAGCTGGATCCAAGCTATAAACTTAGGCCCAAAGCCTAACCTCCCAAAGATCTTAAACAAATAACCCCACTTATCTCCACACTATCAAATGCAATTTTTGCATCCAATGAAATAATCACCTCCGATTCAGGGGCTTTAGAGGGAACCAAAACAATATTAAGCAGTCTCCGAACATTGGTCGACTACTGCCTACACTTAACTCTATTTGCTCCTCCGATATAACACCTGGGAGACAGGCCTCCAGCTGCATAGCCAAAACCTTTGCATCTGCATTCAGCAACAAAATAGGGTGACACGACTCACATTCTGCTGGATCCTTATCTTTCTTTAAGATCAAAGAAATCGATGCCTGCACCAAAGTGGCAGGCAAAGTCCCCTGAGACATAGAATCCTTAACAATTTCTAACAGCAGAATTCTTAAACATTTCTTACAGCAATGGGGCTAGCAGTCCTGCAAACGACTTGTAAAATTCAACTGGGAATCCATCAGGTCCCAGCACGTTACCCAACTGCATCTGACTCGTGCATTTCATACCCTCCTCGAAGGTCAGCGGGGACTCCAGTTCCTCCCTTCTCTCCTACCCCACACCGGATGGACAAACCATCCAAGAACACTGACAACCCATCATTCAGGGTATCCAACTCATAAAGGTTACAGTAAAAAGCCTCATTAACCTTGGCTGGGGCAGAAACCAACCTACCACCTGAATCCTTTATAGACATAGACATAGACATAGAACAGTACAGCACAGAACAGGCCCTTCAGCCCTCGATGTTGTGCCGAGCAATGACCACCCCACTCAAACCCATGGATCCACCCCATACCCGTAACCCAACAACCCCCCCCCCTTAACCTTACTTTCCAGGACACCACGGGCAATTCAGCATGGCCAATCCACCCAACCCGCACATCCCCGGACTGTGGGAGGAAACCGGAGCACCCGGAGGAAACCCACGCACACACGGGGAGGACGTGCAGACTCCACACAGACAGTGACCCAGCCGGGAACCGAACCCGGGACCCTGGAGCTGCGAAGCATCCACGCCAACCACCATGCTGCCCTATTTCCCGATAAACCTCTTGTTGCCTCAGCTGGTGTACCAACAGGCGACTAGCCTTCTTCCCATGCTAATAGAAAGACCCCTCGAGTCACAGCTGGCGCACCGCTCTGTCTGTTCAAAGCAACCCAAACTCCAACTGCAGTTTCTTTCTACTTGCCAGTAGCTCCAGTGTCTGACTAACTGAATATTGGCGATCCATCACTAAGATGGCATCCATCAACCCCTGCTTCACACTCCTTTATGTGTCTTGTAACAAATTATATCTCCTCTAATAACCACCTTCAATGTCTCCCACAACGTTGAAGGCAAAATCTCCTCACTTCTGTTAAATCCTGTAAGAAGTCTTACAACACCAGGTTTGTTTTGAATCACTCGCTTTCGGAGCACAGCTCCTTCCTCAGGTGAATGAAGAGGTAGGTTCCAGAAACGTGTGTGTATATATATATATATATATATATGTGTTTCTGGAATCAACCTCTTCATTTACCTGAGGTGGAGCTGTGCTCCGAAAGCTAGTGATTCAAAGCAAACATGTTGGACTTTAACCTGGTGTTGTAAGGCTTCTTACTGTGCTCGCCCCAGTCCAATGCCGGCATCTTCACATCATCTCTGTTAAACCCTGATACTGCTCAATGGCAGAGGAAACCCTCTCACAGAATCCCATATCAGTCAACCTCCATGGGGGGTGCTGCGAGGGGCCTGACCTCACCACCCTTGGCAGCAGGGACCTACCTACCCACCACAAATAAATCAATCCTGGAATATACCTGATGTACCCGAGAGAAGAAAGAAGAATTCTTCTCAACCGGGTGTAAAAATCTCCACGGGTCTGCACCTCTCATTTGCTTCAGGCCAAAAGTACCTTTGCCGCCCCCAAAAGGCCTCAAAGCCTAGACTTATCCAATCAAGGGTCCAACACGCAGTTAAAGTTACCTCCCAAGATTAGCTGGTGCAAGTCCAAATTGGGAATCAAAGACTGCAACTTTTTGATAAAAGCTGTGTCATCCCAGCTTGGGGCATATGTATTGACCAACACCACTGGAGTACCTGCCCACAACCCACTAACCACTACATACCTTCTATTTGGATCTGTCAAAATCTCAGCTGCAGATAAAGCTACCGTATTAATCAAATCACTACCTGCCAAATCCTGAATGGAACACTTCAACCCTTCCGTAACCGTATCTGATCTTTAACCCGCAAATGGGTATCCTGCAACAGCGCCACATCAACCAAGTGCGTAAACATCTTGGATCTCTTTACCGGACCGCTCAACTCCATCACGTTCCATGTGAGTAGCTGGATGGGGAGTCAGCCATTCTCACCCTGTGAGCCAGTCCAGCAACCTCTGAAGGAGAGCTGACATCAGGCCCACCCAAGATGGCCAACAAATCCCCCAACATGACCGAACCAAGAAAAGTTTCCAGCCTCCATCTGAAAAAATCCCTCTCCTATCGGTATCACACCCAACCAGCACAGCAAGTGGCAACCAAAGACTAACCCCACTAACCTCGCCCGACACGAAAACAAAGCGCCTAAGCTCATACATTCAAACCTCTCCCACTGTATGAGCTGTAGATATCCCCATCTCTTTGCTCCATTAACTAACTAACTATTTTAGCTAATGGGGTAGCCGCACATAGAGTAATAACACAAAAATTCCGTAACACCAGTCAAACCTCCGTCCATCCGTCCAAGTCCAACTTTATTCGTTCCCAAAAAAAGGAAGAAGCCTGAACAATAAACAACGCCCATTCCTCCACAATAAAATTCCACATAAAAAGCTACAAAACCACCCAATAAACACCCCATCAAAAAACAGAAATCACCCACCCGCCTCCATACAAACATCACCCACCCAACCAATACAAATCACATTAATCTCAACCCTAGTCCATTTCTTTGCACGAACACTTCAACCTCCTGAAGTCTCAAAGTAATAGTTTTGTAAGTCAAACTGAGGCGTGTGGGGTAAACCACACCAATTCAAACCTTATTGTGATCTGTGCAGCCTTGGCTTTGTTAAATGCTGCATGCCTCTTGGCCAGCTCTGCTTCAACTTAATCAAATTAAGAATTGATAAATTCTCACCACATGGCCCTCCCACCTGCTATCACGATGATCCTTTGCCCACTGTAAAGCTTTCTTTGCCCTGGAAGCTATGAAAGCGCACAGTGATTGCAAGTGGTGGCTCCTCTGCATGGGCCTTCTGCCTCAATGACCTGTTGACTCGATCCAAATGGGACCACCATTTTACCCTCCCCCATTATCTTCCAAAAAGAACTGCATCATGAACTATTTTGGGCTCGGGCCTTCCAGACCTCTGGCTACCCATCCACCCTCAAGTTCTGTCTTCGAGACTGATTTTCTAAGTCATCTACCTTGGCCCTTAATATTTTGTTATCAGCTGCCACCTGTACCATCTCTACCTCCAGGGAGGTGATCTGATCACTCTCCTTAGATAGAGCTACCCCTACCCCTTTAAGCTCCCCACCCTGCACCTTCACCACCTTGTCCACCTTAGCCAAGGCGATTCAAATTGAGGATATCACCACCTCAATCAATTTCTTGTGGTCCTCCAATCTCCTGACATAATTTCTGAAGCTCCACTGCTAAGATGCCTGTAAGCATCTCAGCAGTTAGAGGAGTGGACCTTCATACCACAGCAGCCTCCGCCATTATTTTCCCCAGACAGGGCTCTCAAAGCTTCCAAGTTTGACAATTATTTTTTTGCTGCCTGGTCCTGTATCTATTGGGCATCCCCTTGACATGGGACACTTAACCCATGAATAGGAACAAATTTCAGCCCAAATTTCCTACAAAAATCTGACGAAAAGGGCCGAAACAAAGTTCTCTGCCGGAAGCCATCTCATGTGTGACTGCTCCCCTACATGTCGCCACCGGAAATCCCTGGGCATTATCTTAGTACTATTTGTAAAATATCTCTGCAAATTACTGCTGCCTTTCTACAAGACAACAGTGATTTCACTTCAAATGTACTTAATTAGCTACAAAGTGCTGTGGGACATGGCTTTATCCCATGTTACATGGGAGCACCACAAGGCTGGTTGATCAAGCTTCCCTTCCTCCAATCATATCAACCATCATTTTTGGATTTGACCGTGTATTTTACAGCCAGATGCCCATTCTACCACTAACCCTTCCCATTTATCCAGGCTGCTGACCAGCACAAATACACACTGGCGTACCTGCACCAGTGGCTGGGTTGTGAAGGAGCTATAGAAGTGTATGTATTTACTTTTATTCACTGTCTAGATTCAGTCATTAAACTATTGGTAGGGTGAACAGCGATCCACCATTGTACGTTTTCTAGTGGCATGACTTTGGAGGTTGAAACAGGAGCTCTGGATCTGATTAATCTTCTTGTTCCTGCCCTATTGGACCAGCTTTGTCCCAAACATAAATGTTTCAACTAGCAGAGCATGTACTAAAAGCTGAATCTGGGCTTTTACATCCTTGTGGCTCAGTCACTTGCTGCTATTTCTTAACTGTGTCACTTGGAAGCCCAGCTTGATTGGAATTATAATTGGTTAATAAATTTGCAGTTGCCATTTGCAAAGGTATGAAAATCCTTTTATTTCCTATTATGTTAACTTGATTTCAAAGTGTTGTGTAGGGGTAATATGTTTTTCTGCTCAGAAGGATTACTAAACTGATAAGCGGGCTAGATTTGGAGGGGGGGGGGGTGGGGGAAACAAACATCCTTTTCATTTAAAAAACTCCATTAATCAACCGTAGCTATGTCTGTCAGTTGAAGTTGAAATTCAGACCTAATTTATCCTTCCACACTAAATGTCAATGGACACTGCAGCACTAGTGAGTAATGGGAATTTTTTCCAGATGATCATGCCTCCTGCATTCCAAATATTACAACAAACATATCAAAGTGGGACTAAGATTAGTGACAGTTTTGCATATTGGATAGATGAAAAATTTTATTGAAATTCCTCTTCACATTAGTCAGTGAAGGGTGCTGGTATTTCAGAATTCTGCTCTGATAGCATGCCTTTGCTAAAGCAGCTGCTATGTGGGTACACATTTATTAAATGACACAGGGTAGAAAAAGTGACATCCATACAGTAATCCTGCGAACTGGTTCTGCACCTGTCAATTAATTTACAAAAATGGCTGTGCGATCATGTAGTGATGGCATCGTGTGCAGCTGCTGGTTAAAGAAAGCAATGTTTACCTACATTTTGTTTTCTGATTCTCATGCCCTTTTCCAAAACGGCGAGATATGAACAGTAACTTGTTTGACACCTGCCACTAGGTTGCCAAATGATTCCATATGTTGATATAACACATTGTTGTATAATGTAGGGCAGAGTATTTACTGAAAAATATTGCTACAGTCACAGCACCACAATCTTGTATAGAGCTAATACAAGAACAGAGGAAGCTGGAAAAACTCTGCAGGTCTGCCAGCATCTATCAGGAGATAATCAGAGTTAATGTTTTGAGTCATGGACCCTATGTCTGAATTGGAGAGGTTAGATAAACTCGGTCTGTTGTCACTGGGACAATGGAAGTTGAGAGGCGACCTGATAGAGGTCTACAAGATTGAGTGGCATGGACAGAGTGGATAGTCAGATGCTCTTTCCTACAATAGGAGAGTCGAGTGCTAGGGGACATAGGTTTAAAATGCGAGGGGAAAAGTTTAGAACAGATGTGTGAGGCAAGATTTTTACACAGAGGGTGGTAAATATATGGAACGTGCTGCTTGGGAGCTGGTGGGAGCATTTAAGAGGCATCTAGACAAATATATGAATAGGATGGGAATGGAAAGATATGGACTCCGTACGTGCAGACGGTTTTAGTTTACGCAGGTACCATGGTCAGCGCAGGCTTGAAGGGCCGATGGACCTGTTCCTGTGCTGTATTGTCCTTTGAAATGAGGGAGAACGTTAAGCATAAGAAATTGAAACAAAGTAGCAACTTTGAGAACCAGTGACATGGCCTGGTGTGTGAGGGGGAGGGGTGTTTTGCATTGAAGCAATAGATGTATGGAATATTTCTTCATAAAAAGGTGAAGAAAGGGAAGTTTAAGATGGAGGAGGAAGACCCAAATCTAAAGTTGCTGAACTTCCCAACCATAAGATGAGATGCTGCTCCAGCTTACACCGAGCTTTACTGGAGCTTTGCAGCAGGCTAAAGACAGGCCTGGGCATGAGACCAAGGTGCTGAACTACAATGGCAAGTGACAGCAAGGTTGGAGTCATGTTTGTGAATTGAGCGAAGGTGTTCCACGGTCGTCCAGTCTGCGTTTAGTCTTCCCAATGTAGAAAAGACTGCATTGGGAGTAGCAAATGCAATAAACCAAATTGAAGGAAGCACATGTAAAACACTGCTTAACCTGAAAGGAGTATTTGGGGCCTTGAATGATGAGGAGGTAAAGGGGCAGGTATTACACCTTCTGTGATTGCGAGGGAAGGGGATGAGCAGTAGGGCATGATGGAGGAGTGGTTCTTCTGGGTGTCACAAAGTGGTCCCTGACGGCTTGGGGGCAGTTTACTGAGGGGAAGGTACATTTAGTGGTGGCATTATCCTGGAGCTGCTGGAACCTTCCAGTTGCTGGCCAACATTAGTTTCTCCACCTTCCTCTATTCTTGTTTCAGATTTGAGCATCCACAGTATTTCGCTTTTTACAGCGAAGACAGTTGGTAAGTATTTTAAGGATTTCTTTCATGCAACTCTTTGAATACTGAGAATCTCGGGGATTCATCATTCAGTTTTACAAGGACTGAGGCTGTTTGTGCTGGGGGAACAAAATAATTTATCTCGACTGAACTACATGGCTCCTCCACCATGATAGTTGATGCATTTACTCCAATTCATCAATTAGATTTTTCAGAGGGTTTATGCTCCTTCCTCAGTGATTTAACCTTAAGATCACCGTACCTCAGATGAGGGGCAAGATTGAGAAGGTGTGGCCTTCAGGAATAACCTCGGGCGGTATGGGAAGTGAAACCATGCTGCTGGCCTTGCTCTGCATCACGAACCAGCTGTCTAGCCTAGTTAGCTAAACCAGCCCCATTCATGTGTCCAGTAATCAATGGTGGGAATTGTAGGCAAGGGGTAGGTGTGATGAAACCTTTCACACTATGGTTCAATCAAACTTGGCAGCCTTGGTTATCATAAATCTGGACATTTCATGAATGGTGTGGCTCACCATGAGATGACCAAATGTATATTTTTCCCAGTGTGAATGTAGTCACCAATAATCCCAAAATATGCTGCAGGAAATGTTCTCTTTAATGCTTTGCTTGTGCAGAAAAGTCTAGTCATCAAAAGGGTTATATTCTCTGCTTTTATTTGGATTTTAGTTTCGTGGGCTTTTGATCAAATTAGATACATGTTTTAGTTCAAATTAGTGCTGTGAGACCTCCAGTTAGGTGGCAAAGAAATATTATAGTAACTATCATAGCAGTGTGTACACAATCGGTCAGAGCAGCTTGTTTGTTTCGGATAAATCTGTCCAAATGCTAATCTTTAAAGTGAAGGAATAGACGTCAGTTTGGCCCTAATAACCAGAATTTCACCATTATTTCTTTTTGCTATATTCTCTTGTTTCCCAAACTGCTGTTTACATAAAGTTGACCCATCCCTGCAACGGTATCGAGTGGGTGTCAAATTAGGTGCTTGTAAACTAAATGCACCCAGGCCAGATAGGCTGCAAGCCAGTGTCTGTGCAAATGTATTAATTGACAACAGGACTCCCTCCGAATGCTTGGATAACATCATAATCAAATCTACTATATTTCCAGCAGCATAAATTAAAGCAATCTATTAAATCTAATGCTGTTTGGTCTTGGATTATTCTTCTCTGTCTTAAGAAACGTGATTGCTGTCAGTTAACTTGTTTACATTCGGAGGGAGAGATCACTCCTTCATTTGAGTATACTGTATCAGGTTTTGTTTTAAAAGGCCCAAGTCAAGCCCACTTATACCCCTCTACCAGAATCTAAATATTGGTTGTATGAGAAGGATAGTGTAGCGTAGACACAGAATAGATTGTTGGCAAGAAAGGTGATGTAATGACATATTAAAATGATCAGCCTAACTTGTCAGTTGCCATCCTTGGAGAATGTACTACTGCAGCACTCGAATGATGCTATTGTGAAAAAAGATGCAAGAGATAGAAAGAGTCTTAGAAGGTGTGCAGAGGATTGGACTACTAGAATGGTACTTATGTGGAGACAAGATAAGACAGGAACATCAGAACATCGGGCTTAGGAGCAAGAGTAGGCCCTTTGACCCTGCTCGGCCATTCAGTAAGATCGGGCTGTGGTCACAGCTCTTTTTTGCTGTCTGCCCCCCATGACCCTTCCCTCTTGCCTATCAAAAACCTCTGTCTCAGCTTTTAATAAATTTAATGACCAAGCCTCCACTGGGAACATAATTCCGTACATTAATGACCCTCAGAGAAAAAACTTCTCCCCATCTCCATCTTAACAGGGTGACCTCTTATTCTTCAACTGTGTTCTAGTCCCCCACATGAGTAAACATCCTCCTGGTCTCCACTCTATCAAATCCACTCAAGACCTTTAATGTTTCAATAAACCACCTCTTATCTTCTACATTCCAGTGGGTATAGACCTAACCTATTCCACCTTTCTTCATTTGATAAGCCCTTCATCCCAGGAATGAATGAAGTGAATCTTCTCTGCACTACTTCTGATATTCTTCATATCCTTTTTAAAATAAGGAGACAGTACTCCAAATGCCCTGAGCAGCTGTGGTAAAGCCTCCCTACTTTTACATTGCCGTTGCAATAAATGGCAATCCTATATCATTTTAAAGACTCTTCACCTCTGTTTGATAGCTTATTTTCCGACTTGTCTTGATAATTGCCAGCACAGTTAGCTATCATACATTTGGTCCCTTTATCCATGTCAATGATATAGATTGTAAAATAGTTGAGACCAAGCACTGATCTCTCTGGCACTCCACTAGTTACAGATTCCCAACTTGAAAATGGCGCATCTATCCCTATGCTCTGCTTCCTGTTAGCTAATCAGTCTCCAACCATGCTAATTTGTTACCCAGCACCATCTTGTGAAGTAACTTTTGTATCACCTTATCAAATGCCTTTTGGAAACCCAAGTACACCACATTACTGGTTCCTGTTCATCCATGTTGCTTGTTACTTCATCAAAGAAGTCTAATGAATTAGTTAAATGCAATTTAACTTTGATAAAACCATGTTGACTCTGCCTGCTCCCATTATGGTTTTCTAAATATTCTGCTTTAAGCTCCTTAATGATGGATTCTAGCAATTTCCCTTTGGCATATGTTAGGCTAGCTGTCAATAATTTTCTGCTTTTGCCTCCCTTTTTTCTTGAATAATGGTGTTACGTTTACTATTTTCTAATCCAATTGAACCCTTTCCGAATCCAAGGAATTTTGGAAGATTTTAACCAATGCCCCTACAGTATCTGCAGCCACTTCTTTTAAGACCCTAGGAGGTAAGCCATCTGGTCCTGGGGACTTGCCAACCTTTAGGTCTAATAGTTTACCCAGCATCTATTCCCTGTTGATCAGTTCCACGCTCTTTCTCACCTCATGATTTTCAAGTATTTTGGGGAATGTTTCTAAGTCAGTGAAGGCAGACACAAAATACCTGTTTCCGCCTTTGCCGGTTCCTTGTTTTCCATTTAAAATTCCCCAAGCGCACACTCTAGAGGACCAAGACTAGCTTTATTTGTTCCCTTCTTCTTTAAATACTTGTAAAAAAACTCTTAGTATTTTTTATATTACTACCTAACTTTCTTTTCTTTTTAAAAAAAAAAATGTTTTTTAATACAAACATGTATCGAATCAGGTTACAGCGAATAAACACCCCAAGAAACATACTTCCCAGCAACCAACTATACAGTCTATTCGGATTTTTCCCCTTTTTCACCCCCCTCCTCCCTTGCGACGAACAGCTCCTCAAACACGGTCACAAACATCCCTCACCTTTCCTCAAACCCCCCTGAAGAGCCCCTTAACTCATACTTTATCTTCTCTAATCACAGGAAGTCGTACAGGTCACCCAACCAAGCTGCTACCCCTGGTGGCGATGCCGACCGCCACTCCAGCAAAATTCGCCGCCATGCAATCAGAGAGGCGAAGGCCCTAGCTTTCTTTTATACTCTTTCTCCCTCTTTATAATTTTGGTACACTCCTTATTTAGCATGGATGATGCATTCTCCTTCTTTCTCACTGGGATAAATCTTTGTTGAGAATTATTAAATATCTCCTTATAAATCTGCCACTACATCTCTACTGTTCTGCCTTTTTAAACCTAGTTTCCCAATTCACTTTAGCCAGCTCTGTCTTCGTGCTCTCACTTCTATCCTTCAAATGGAATGTGAAATTCATCATGTTATGATCACTGTCACCTAGAGGCTCCTTTACTATGAGATTTTTATTAATCCTGTCTCATTGCACATTACCAGGTCGAGAATAGCTGCTCCCTGGTTGGCTTTACAACATACTGCTCTAAGAAATTATCTCAAATACATTTTCCAGGCTTCTTTGTCAATCTGATTAGCCCAAACTACATGTAGATTAATGTTACCCATGTTTAGCACTCACAGCGCTAGGGACCTGAGTTCAATGGGCGGCTGTCTGTGTGGAGTTTGTACATTCTCGCGGTGTCTGTGTGGGCTACCTCTGGGTGTTCCGGTTTCCTCCCTCAGTCCAAAGATGTGCTGGTTAGGTGGATTGGTCATGCTATATTGCCCCTTAGTGCCCAGGGATATGCAGGGTAGGTGGGGTTACGGATATCCAGGGATGTTACATTTGGGCCTATAAACTATTCCTACAATTAACTTCATGCCGTTCCTATTTTAAAAAAAAAATCATTTACGGGATGATGGTGTCGCTGGTTAGGCCAGCATTTATTTGCCATCCCTAGTTGCCCTTCAGAAGGTGGTGATGAATTGCATTCTTGAACCGCCGCAGTCCTTGAGGTGTAGGTACACCCACTGTGCTGTTAGGGAGGGAGTTCCAGGATTTTGCCCCAGTGACAGTGAAGGAACGGCGATATACTTCCTAGTCAGCGTGGTGAGTGACTTGGAGGGGAGCCTCTAGGTGGTTAGGTTCCCAGGTAGCTGCTGACCTTGTCCTTCTAGATAGTAGTGATCGTGGGTTTGGAAGATGCTGTCTAAGGACCCTTGGTGAACGGCTGCAGTGTGTCTTGTAGATAGTACACACGGCAGCCACTGTTCGGTGGCGGAAGGTTTGAATGTTTGTTTGAGTGGGGGGACATGCTGGGCCATGAGGTTGTAATTTGTTGTTGAATACAATTCTGCTGCTGCTGATGGTCCACACTGCTTCATGGATGCTCAGTCTTGAGTTGCTAGATCTGTTCGCAGTATATCCCATTTTGCATGGGGGTAGTGCCACACACGACGATGGAGGGTATTCTCAATGTGAAGCTGGGATTTTCTCTCCACAAGGCTATGTGGCAGCCACTTCTACCAATATTGCCATGAACAGATCTGCAGCAGGCAGATGGTGAGGATGAAGTTGAAGTCAAGTATGTTTTTCCTCTTGTTGGTTCTCTCATCACCTGCTGCAGTGCCAGTATAGCAGCTATGTCCTTTAGGACATGGCCAGCTCAGTCTGTGCTGGTATTACCGGGCCACTCTTGGTGATGGCCATTGAAGTCCCCCATCCAGAGCATATTCTGCACCCTTACCGCCCTTAGTGCTTTCACGAAGTGGTGTTCAACATGGAGGAGTAATGATTTATCAACTGATGGTGGCCGGTATGTGGTAATCAGCAGGAGGTTTCCTTCCCCATGTTTAACCTGAAGCCATGAGCCTTCATGGGGGTCCAGAATCGATGTTGAAGACTCTCAAGGCAAGTCCCTCCCAACTGTATACCACTGTGCCGCCGCCTTTGTCGGGGATGTCCTGCTGATGAAACAGGACATACCCAGGAATGGAGATTGTGGTGTCTGGGACATTGTCTGTAAAGTTTGATTCTGTGAGTTTGATTGTGTCAGGCTGTTGCTTAACTAGTCTGAGACAACTCTCCCAACTTTGGCACAAGCCCCCAGATTTTAATAAGGAGGACTTTGCAGGTCGACTGGGCTGGGTTTGCCGTTGTCAGTGCCTGGTTCAGTGCCAGGTGGTCCATCTGGTTTCATGTGTTTTCGTAGCGGTTGAATACAACTGAGTGGCTTGCTCGGCCATTTCAGGGGCATTTAAGAGTCAACCACAATTGCTGCGAGTCTGGAGTCGCATGTAGGCCAGACCATGTAAGGAGGGCAGATTTCCTTCCCTTTCCTAAAGGACATTAAATGAAGCAGATGGGTTTTACAACAATCACGGTCATCATTAGACTTTCAATCCCAGATATTTCATTGAGCTTAAATTTCATCACCTGCCATGGAGGGATTGGAATCCGGGTCTCCAGATCATTGTCGTGGGTCTCTGGATAACTAGTCCAACGACAATACCGCTATGCCACCACCTCCCCTACCATACCACTATCCCAACTGATTCTACACCTTGCTCTTTCATACTAAAGTCATCCCTCTCTATTGTATTAATGACATCTTTGACTAAGAGAGTTAACCCAAGGCCATTTTCATAGCTTCCTGTCTCAAGTGTCACATACTCTTCAATATTGAAAAATATATATATATTTTTTAAATTTAGAGTACCCAATTTGTTTTTTTCCAATTAAGGGGCAATTTAGCGTGGGAATCTACCTACTCTGCACATCTTTGGGTTGTGGGGGCGAAACCCATGCAGACATGGGGAGAATGTGCAAACTTCACACGGACAATGACCCAGAGCCGGGATCGAACCTGGGACCTCAATGCCGTGGGGCAGCAATGCTAACCACTGCGCCACCGTGCTGCCCAACATACTCTTCGATATTGGTCTCATTGCAACCATATCTCTAATCGTCAGGTGATGCATATTTTTTTCTCTGTGTTCGAGGATTCATTCATTATGAATGCTATGCATATTCAGAAACAGCCTTTAATTCTGTCTTTTACCATTTTTGCAATCTCTGGCCTTATCTGTTGGTTTTTATGACCTTTCCTGCACATTGATGATCATTACCCAAATTGCTACCCTGCTCTATTACCTCTCTGCTTCCCTTTAAGATACCACCTGCTCTTGCATGATTCCTCCCGCCGCCCCCCCCCCCCCCCCCCCCCCCCCCCCCCCACCACCTTTTAGTTTAAAGACGTGCTGTTACGTAATTTGGACATTTTGAATTCTCCCTCCGTGTGTCTGAACAGCCACCAGTATGTGGTGACTAGGGGATTTTCACAGTATCTTCATTGTGTTGTTAATGTAAGCCTGCTTGTGACAATAAATATTATTATTATTGAAACAGTATTATTGAATACGTGCATATTTCTGGAAAATATCTGGTTAATGGTTTCTTTAAATTAGTCTGAGAAGTGAAATTTTAATTCCGTTATGCTTGCTACCAAAGGAATAGTTACATAACACATGCTGAATCCTGCGATGTACCCTGGCATTTCCTCTGTGAATCATACTCATGCTTTCAACTTTAACACCTGTAGTTTGTGATTGCCTCTTCACTTGTCATTTGTAAGACGTTCCATCCTTCCAGCAGCTTGACTGTACCAGCCTGAACCATTATGTCAGTAATAAATATCAAGAGTACGTGTATGCATTTTAAAGTGGCTTGTGAATACAAAAGCAGCAGTTGCATCCCGCGGTTCTGATTATTATTATGGTTTCTGACCTCTTTGGAGGCCCTTCAATCAGCTACTGTCTTGTTTTTTGCTTCTTGGCCATCTGTTGTCCTTTGGGTATTTTTTTTTTACTGCATTTGGGTTACCCTTTCAGATGTGTCAGCTGGATTTGCATGGTAAACTGCAACACGTGTTCAGACAGCTTTTTGGCCTTGTTCTACCCAAATTTTATACAGATGCTCACACTCTCAGTCCCATTGTGTATATTTAAAAACAGTATTAAATGTCTGATTATTTAGTGAAACTTTGTTGAATGAAAGGAAATAGTTGAAAGCTATTTCTATTCATGCCTTTTTCCAGTTGAGGCACGCTTAGTGAGTTTGCGAAAAATCATGACATTGCAGGAGTGTTTCTTGCATTTAAAGGAAATAAAAAGTGACTCCACGCAAGTATAATATGCAGATTGGGTTGAACCTAATGGACTTGTGCAATCTAATTTTAAGGAAGATTAATCTGATTTACTGCAATTGGTTACTTATCCTGTTATTAAACCAACATTTTCCAAAAGTCTTTCAAAATAATTCTATTTTAGTGTTAATATAGGATATTCATTTTTGAATCCGTTTTGATTGTGTAGCCATTATATTTGCATTTGAGGAACTGAGCTTGGCTTAACTGAAATGCTGCAAAAAGCATAATCTAGCCTGTGACTGTCAGTGGTGTCCGTAACAACAGTGTGTAAAGTGCCTTTGCCTAATGAAGTGAACGTTTTAAAACACAGTTATGGCACTGAGCCACATAAAGAGATATTAAGTCAAATTATCAAAAACTTGGTCAAAGAGGCAGGTTTAAAGGAGTGCCTGAGAGGTGGAAAGTGAGGTGAAGTATAGGGAAGGAATTCCAGAGGTGGGGCCATGTGCAACTGAAGGCACGATTAATAAGAATGAACCCAATTATTCTCCACTATAGGACTTGATTCAACCTGGGAGAAAGGGGGACTGTGGCATTGGTTTGATTATCTTTTAGAGAAGTTACTAATTTTAGTTGGAAATTATTAAATTATGATTAATAAAGGAAATTATGTAACTTATGATTTTAATTTCACTGGTGTACCTTGCAGGAATCAAGTTTGACAGATTTCCTGCATCTGGATCCATTTGTATAGATCCACTTGCTGCCAGAGAATCTCCTGTTTCCTCTTCCTGTTCCTGCATAGATAACAATGTCTCTCCACTCCCCTGTCCCCATCCTTCTCCCAGGGACTCCCTTGGCCCCTCCACTATTTCTCATTAACATGCTGCCTCTCAGCAACAACATCCAAAACCACACCAGATTCCGCATTTACACTGACAAAACCAGCTGTACCTCATTACCGCTTCTCTCCACCCCTTTGCTACACGTGATTTATCAAGTTGCTTGTCCGTCAAGCGAAAGCATTCCTGTAGTTTAGTATTGAGAAAACTGAAGCTGTTTTCTTCAGATCCTGCCGAAATCGCTAGTCATGGATTCCATCACCTTTCTTGATCACTGTCTGAGGCTGAGCTACACTGTTTGCAAATTTGGCTTCCTATTGGATGCTGAACTGCTGACCCCTTATCCACTCATCAGCAAGACGTCCATAGCATCACTCATCTCATGAGATGAGCCAAAGAAATTCTCTTACAACAGAGGATCTAACCATTGCGCCCCTTGACATTTCATCGCTGAATCCCCCACAATCCACTTACTGGGGGTTATAAATCATAATCTTTATCGGTGTCATAAGTAGGCTTGTATTAACACTCCGATGAAGTTACTGTGAAAATCTCCTAGTCGCCATTGATCAGAAACTGAACTGGACTAGCCATATTAATAGTGTGACTACTAGGGCAGGTCAAAGGCTAGGAATCCTACGTCAGGAGTAACTCCCTCCTGACCCCCCCCCCCCCCCCCCCCCCCCCCCCCCAAATAACACCTGTCCACCATCTACAAGGCACAAGTCAGGAGTGTAATGGAATACTCTGCACTTACTTGGATGAGTGCAGCTCCAATGGCACTCCAGAAGATTGGCACCATCTAGGACAGATCCGCCTGGCTTGCTTTGTACTCCTCTAGTAGGGGGCCACACAAATCAGTGCTGGAGTCTCAGCTATTCATAATTTTTAAAAAAGGACTTAACTGAAGAGACTGAAAGTAATTGCGGGATGGTGGGAGGGATGCACAAACAGGCTGGAAAGGAATTTAGATTGGTTGAGTGTTTGGGCAAGGTGTGGGCGGCACGGTAGAACAGTGGTTAGCATTGTTGCTTCACAGCACCAGATTCCCATCTTGGGTCACTCTGTGCAGAGTCTGCGTGGGTTTCGTCTTGGTGCTCCGGTTTCCTCCCACAAGTCCCAAAAGACGTGCTGTTAGGTTATTTGGACATTTCTGAATTCTCCCTTCGTGTATCTGAATAGGCGGCAGAATGTGTCGACTAGAGGCTTTTCACAGTAACTTCATTGCAGTGTTAATGTAAGCCTACTTGTGACAATAATAAAGATTATTATTATGCGACAGGTGGAATATAATGTGAAAAATGTGAAGTTATTTACTTTGATAGGGAAAAGCAGAATATTTTTTAAATGGAGAGGCACTGGAAAACATTGGCATTCGGGTGTCCTTTACATGAATCACAAAAGGTTGATATGCAAGTAAACTGAGCAATTAGAAAAGTAAATGCTTGATTACCCTTCAGTACAAAGGATAATGAGTGCGTAAGATTAAAGAAATCTTACTACAATTATATGGGACCCTGGTGCGACCTAGGGTCCTGTATACATTTTTCATCTCTGCCTAAGGAAGGTTACACTTGTCTTGGAGGGAATGCAAAGCTGATTTACTGGACTGATTACAAGGATGTGGAAATTGTTCAAAAAGGAAAGGGTGAATAAACTAGTTTTAGCGTTTAGAAAAATGAGATATGACCTCATTTGAAACATAAAATTCTTAAGGGGCTTGATAGCATAGATTGATAGATATTTACAGCACTGAAGGAGGCAATTCAGGTCATCATGTCCACGCCAGTCAACAAAGATCTGACTATAGCATTCCATTTTCCAGTGCTTGACCCATCGCCCTGGAGGTTATGGCAGTGCAATTTCCCCAGGCTGGGGAATATAGAATTCAGAATAAGTATTGTAAACTGAGATGAGAAATGTCTTCACTTCATTGTGAATCTTGGGAATGTTCTAAGTTGGAGACCTGTGGATGCCCAGTTGATGACCATGTTGGATACTAAGGTAAAACAGAAATAGGAGATGGTGCTGCAAGGTGGATTTGAACTATGATGTTTTTGATTGTCAGATCAGGCACAAAAGGTGCTGTGACTTAACCTTGTTCCTATTTCTATTTCTAATGATCTTGGGCCTCCATTCCATTTCAGTATGTCTGCTGCTGAATACCTCATCCATCAATTACATTGTTACCTCTATTCCAATGTTCTCACAACCATCTTCCCATCTTTGTAGGCTTGAGTTCAACCTAACCTCTGCTGACGGTACCCCAACTTACAACATGTTCGATTCATCTGTCACCCACATGTTCACTGACTTACATTTGGCTCCCAATCAAGCAACTCCTCAGATTTAAAGTTATTCTCCCTGTGTTCAAATTTTCCACAGACCTAGCTATACAATCTATACCCAGCCCAACTCTCAAAGAACTGTGTTCCTCCACTTCTTGCCTGTTGTGCATTCCCAATTTCTTTTCCCCACCATTGACAGATGTGCCTTTAGCTGTCACCAGTTCTGGAATTCTTTCTCTAAACCTCTCTTCCTTTTGAAAAATGAAATGAAAATCACTTATTGTCACGAGTAGGCTTCAATGAAGTTACTGTGAAAAGCCCCTAGTTGCCATATTCCGGCGCCTGGCCGAGGAGGCTGGTACGGGAATCGAACCGTGCTGCTGGCCTGCTTGGTCTGCTTTAAAAGCCAGCGATTTAGCCTGGTGAGCTAAACCAGCCCCTTGAGATGCAATGTAAAAATCTACCTCTTTGACCAAGCTCTTAGCCATCGTTTCTGCTATCTCAAGTTACTCGGGGTCACATTTCTTCATGTGAATGCTTTGGGGCATTTTACTATGTTCAAGGCAGTGTATGGATGTAAGTTATGATGTGGTTGAGGGCACTTCAGATTTGCACTGGAACGTAGATCACCACAATAGCAATTGTTAACTCATTGATTACATTTCTATACATTGAAAGAAATAAAGGAATTTCTATCCTTATTATAAAATCAGGGGTGGCACGGTGACAGTGGTTAGCACTGCTGTCTCATGGTGGTGAGGACCTGAGTTCCATTCCGTGTGGAGTTTGCACATTGTCACTGTCCGTGTGGAGTTTGCACATTCTTCCCATGTCTGCGTGGGTCTTACCCCCACAACCCAAAGATGTGCAGGGTAGGTGGATTGGCCACGCTAAATTGCCCATTAATTAGGGGGGAAAAAGAATTGGGTACTGTAAATAGAAAAAAACGTTGTTTCTCTGAAATGAGCTACTTTTGTGAAATAGGATAACCTTTGGAATCAATAATCTGCATGTATTTCGACAGGCATTGCTCTCTACCTCTGCCATATTACTTTTTGAAGCATGCTCAGAAAGCTATACAGTATGTATCTTATATGTTAACATAGATTTTTCCCCTAGTGGATAAAATTGAGCAACATGACTTGCTGAATGCCCCAGCAAAATTAATTGCAGAATCTTGGAAATACTGTTCATACCTGTTGAAAAATAAAATATTGTAGATGCAGAAGTCATAAATATAAATCGAAAATGTTGGAAGTATTCAGCAGGTCAGGTACCATCTGTGGCGAGAGGAAAGTTAATTTTTCAGTTGATAATATTTTCCAGTTCTGATGAAAGTTAAGAGATGTATCAGATTTTAAGTACATAATCAAGGGGAGAGCGGAAAGAGCAAAAGGGAAGACGGTCTGTGATTAAGTAGAAGGCACGACTGATTAAATGACTGATTAAATGACTAAAGGAACGATTGGACAAGGCAAAAAGGGAGAGGTAACTGAACAAGTAGAGACACAAAAGATGGATCTAATAGGATCATTAATATCAGGGTTGATTCCCGGCCTGGGTCACTGTCTTTGTGGAGATTGCACATTCTCCCTGTATCTGCGTAGGTTTCTTCTGGGTGTTCCGGTTTCCTCCAGCAAGTCCCGAAAGATATGCTGTTGGGTAATTTCAACATTCTGAATTCTCCCTCCGTGTACCCGAACAGGCGCCGGAATGTGGCGATCACAGTAACTTCATTGCAGTGTTCGGTGACAATAAAGATCATTTAAATTTTATTTAATCAGCTGATGGTTTGACAAAATTGTGGCTAACATGAAATTGTTCAACTCTAGTTCGGAAAGCTGCAAAACGCCTAGTTGAATGATGAGGTTCTTTTCCATCAAGCTTCCAATTGAGTTTAGTACAGAAAGCCAAGGCTGGGGAGGTCAGAATAGGATTGGAGCAGAGAATTAAAATGATGGGCAACCAAAAGCTTCTCCATGCTTGCAGACTGAATCAAGATGTTTCTCAAAGCAGTGATCCAATCTATCTCTCTCATGTAGTGGAGAGTACAGTGCAGAACACCTCTGTTAAGTCTACAAGTGTAGGGGCAGCACGGTGGCACAGTGGTTAGCATTGCTGCCTACGGCACTGAGGACCCGGGTTCGAATCCCGGCCCTGGGTCACTGTCTGTGTGGAGTTTGCACATTCTCCCCGTGCCTGCGTGGGTTTTGCCCCCACAACCCAAAAGATGTGCAGGATAGGTGGATTGGCCATGCTAAATTGCCCCTTAATTGGAAAAAAATAATTGGCTACTCTAAATTTAAAAAAAAAAGTCTGCAAGTGTAACTTTGAGCTTCTGGTTCTCCAAGTAGAAATTGAGTATTTTTAGTAATGTTGATTGAGGGATTAATAATGGTGACGTAATCAGAACATCTACTCTTTTAAATGCTTTCACTTAAGCGGACAGATGGGTCCTCTGTTTGGCATCACATCTGCAAATGGTGCCTCACAGTGCGGCACTGAAGTGTCATCTTAGATTATGTGTATGAGGTGCATGAGTCTCTGGAGTGGGACAGCAAAGAAGACCAGTTGGCCCATTCTGCCGGTTGTGGATTTTTGGTAGAACCCACAGCCTTCTGAAACCAGTGCTGCCACGTCTTGTCCCCTTCTCTATATTTTAACAAATGGTTCCATGGCTCCTGCTCTGTACTTTTTTAAAAAGAAAAATGTACTGAATTGCAGACCGTGATCCCAAAACATTGGTATTAAAAAAACCTGTAATTTTAAAGGGCGGCATGTGGCGCAGTTGATAGCACCGGAACTGCGGTGCTGAGGACCTGGGCCCGAATCACGCCACTGTCCGTGTGGAGTTTGCATATTCTCCCCATGTCTGTGTGGGTTTCACCCCCACAACCCAAAGATGTGCAGGTTAGGTGGATTGGCCACGTTAAATTGCCCCTTAATTGGAAAAAAAATAATTGGGTACTCTAAATTTATAGAGAAAAAAATCTGTAATTTTGAGGCAGATGCAAGAAGAATTCAAGCATTTGGAAAGGCTAAGTGAATGGGCTAGAACATAACAAATGGAATACAATGTGAATAAGTCTGCAGTTATTCACGTTGGCAGAAAAAACAGGTAGAATCATAAATGGTGAGAAAGAAGTATGTGTGCCCAAAAGGCGTCCTTGTTCATGAGTAACTAAAGGCTACTTACTGTACAGTGCAGCAAGCATTTAGGAAGGCTTTCATTTGTGAGGGGAATTAAGTACAGGAGTAAAGATGTCTTGCTGCAGTTATCTGGAGTCTTTGTGACCTCACCTGGAGCGCTGTGCGCAGTTTTGGTCTCCATGTATTAGGAAGGATATCCTGGCCATAAAGGGAGTGCAACAACGGCGGATCACCATATTATCCCTGAGGTGGCAGAATTTCATATGGAAGAGAGATCGAGGAGAGTGGGTCTGTAATCGCTAGAATTTGGTGACTTCGCCAAAACATACAAAATTCTTACAGGGTGACGAGGTAGATGTAGATAAGATGCTTCCCCTGGCTGGTGAGTTTAAAATCAGGGGACATTACCTCAGATTAATGGTGGGACAATTAAGACTGAGGAGGACGAATTTCTTCACTTGCTGGTGAATTTTTGAAATTCTCCAGCCCAAAGGCTATGGAAGGTCAATCATTGAGCACATTTCATTTCATGTTCAAGATTGAAATTGATACATTTCTGGAGACTAATGACATCAAGGGGTATGGAGATAGTGCAGAAAAGTGGTATTGAGATAGATGATCAGACATGGTCTAATCGAATGGCAGAGCAGCCGCGATGGGCCGAAAGGCCGTCTTCTGTTCCTATGTTCCTAATAGGTATTTTGACTTACTCAGTCACTATAAATCATTAGTATTAAATAGAAACTGGCAGGATGCAATCAACAGAACACCAGTGATAGTCCCAGAATACCACGTAATAAAGTAGAATTTGACTGACTTGATTTAATCAGTCACTGTAAAACAGCAGCCCAGCTCATGCTCCATCTTGTCTGCTGCTCACCAATTTTCCCTTGCTTCCCATCTGCTGCTGTGTGCTGCCTAAGTTTGTGATCAGCATTAATCGTCAAAGCAGCTGCTTTATAGGGATACTGATAATTTGATAGTTATACCTTTTTAAGCCAGTGAACTTGCTGTGCACCTTAATTCTAACAGCAAGAGGCCATTGGTTGCCTATTTCTGGGAGTACAGAATTCCCAGATACCAACATCTCTTGCATATACTGTTCTTTGCGATAGCCGAGTTGAATGTCACAGCCAAACTGGTGGTGCCTCTTGCAACATCAGACGGATTGGGAATAGTAGCAAAGAGGAGGAAGATTGTTGATTTTTAAAAAAAAAATAATTCCTGATTATTCCATCTGTGATTAATTAATTCAAGTTAGATTAAAAACCATGCTAGGGAACTTCCAATTTATATTACTTGGTATTGCACTTGACTCTGAACACTTGTGGAGTAGGCCACTGTAGGATCTTGAGTGGCTTGAAACTAAGGTTAACTGTAAAAAGCTTAATCAGTTTATGCAATTTCACTTGGCTAAAATTAAATCTCTCTAGATTTGAGGAAAGCGTAGTTTGGTTAAAACAAGTAGATATTTAGTAACCATAGAGGCTGTTGCAACAATAGGAACGCTACAAATTAGTGTTTAAATGTATTTCTTTGGCAGTTGCAGCACAAATAGCTTTTTCCAACCACAGTTAACAATATATTCATTTTCTGTTTATGAACAAAGGTCTCTTTCATGGAACATAGCTTTGTGTTTTATCATATGAATGTCAAGTAGTCTAGCAAGGCCATTCATTTTGAAAATTACACTTAAGACATTTTTTGTATTTACAGTCTTCACTGTCAATGGAATGCATTTTTGAAAGTGCACACTGTGTTAATAAACATGCAAGACAAATGGAACTCTGAATACTGATGTGAAATGACTAGCATTAACGTACTTGGTGTTTTAAAATTAATGTAAAAGAAAATGAAATGTTGCAGGAAGTCCAGAGCAGACAATGTTGCAACCTAGGTTATTTAAACTCCAATGAAAACCTGAAGGAGAAATAACTTAAATTAATGAAATTAGATAACACTTAGAAAGGTATGAGTTAATTAGATGTCATCAGCATGGATTTCTAAGAAAAAAGATTGTGTTTGACTATTGTAATTGATTTTTTAAAGGAAATTTCAATGCACAATTTGAGCAAATGCATTGTCTATTATGTTTATAGCTTTTTTAGAAGACTTAAATTGAAGTGCTACATAAAATAACTGATTTGGGATGCGTAATATAAAAGGTATATAACTGCATGGATAAAAATGGTGTAATGAAAAGCAGAGTGTAGAAAATGAATGTTTTTTGGATTGATGTGCCACAGGGATCTGTACTGTGATCTTTATTTACCAATGTGTATGTGAAACAAAACTGGGTATAGACATGAGAACAAATAAAATTTGCTGCTATTAAAAATTGGTGCTTTTGCAAACTGTGGAAGACCAGGAGTGGGCAGATTTTTTTTTTAAAAAAGCATGAATGGAAGCCTACCCTAATTGTGATCGAAGTGTTATCTGGTGTACAAGTACACACTATGGGATTTTTTTCACGTGTAGGAAAGATTAAGGGAAATCTAATGGTTGTTTTTAAAATTATGAAATGTTTCAAGACGATAAATAAGATTGTTTCTACTGATGGATGAATCAGTAATGAAGGACGTAAATCCAGGCGATGCTAAAAGGAGCAGTTTAAAAACTTATTTCATTCAGTGATTGGATGTGAAATGCTTTACCACAAATGTCTGCGCTAGCATCCTTTCTTAATAAAATGATTTGGATATATAGTTGAAAAGATGGAATATGAAAGTATGCAAGAAATCTCGAGTGGTTAGCTCCAGTTGAAGAGCCAGCAATCAAATGTGTGTGTGTGAGGTTGAATGGCCTCTCTCTCTCTCTCTCTCTGTAACTGCTTACATTTTATGCAAGGTATTTGAACAAACCACAGGCTCGTGTTTGTGATCCCATAAACCATTTTAGTGCAATAAATTCCATCTCTATTTATTTCACACACAACCTTTCACGGTGAGTAATCTTAATTGGTAAACAAAGTTCAATTACAATCTTTCCACACTGTTTCATAGCATAGACTTTTCCATCCAAATGATATGTTGGGTGAGGTTAATGAGATTGCTCCTCCCTCGTGAATCTAAGAATAGCATGATCATAATTTTTTGAAACCATGATGTTAGTAATAGAGCGGAAGTCAGGGTAACTGAAGATCATTGTTTTCTGCTCACATTTCACAACAGAAAAGCTTTTGCGATCATTGTAAAACCGATCTGTCCCAACTGAGACTCCATCCACTATTTTCTCTGAATTTATACATTTTGAAACCATATCTCACCTCCCTTTGCATGTATTGTTGTTAAGAACACAATTACACCACTATTTAAGTTTGTCAACATTTTAATAAAACAGTAATCAAAAACTCGAGAGCAAGCAGAATTCAAAATTGGCCCAATTTATTTTTACTTGAGATTTTTTTTTTACAAGACTGCTTTTGTTCTGCTTGTGGCATATCACACGCTAATACCATTAAGCAGTGATCCTCATCTTTTAATATAAATGTCATTTAATAGTATTTTTGGGCCAGATTAAATGCCCAGCCTGAATAACCCACATGGAGTTATGTAATAATCCACTCATTGTACCAGCTGCTGCAGTGTGCTGGTGCATTTTTAACAATGGTGCAACTGGGTAGCAGTTATTAATATTTCCTGTTTGGATTAGTATTGAATGAGAACCAGGATAAAGCTTTGTGCACAGATTTTCATAAAACTTCAGTCACTGACTTCAGGCTGCCAGTGAATTTTTTAATGATTGAAGCAACCATTACCGTTTCGGTTCTTCAGTGATTTAAAAATGAGAGGTAATTGTATCAGGTAGGTTTTGATGCATAGGGTTTTGTTGTAAATCAGCCAAAATCTTGTTGAATGGTAGAATAGGCTTGAATGGATGGCGGGCCTAGTTTTGTTCCTGTTTTCCTATCATAATGTTTGGTGCCAATTACAAAATGGATCTCCCAATTTGTGTCCCTGGGATTATGCAGGAATGTTTTGCAAATAGTCTCCAACATGTGGCCAACAGAGATTGTGGCTGATGGAAGATCCTTGCTATGATTCCACTTCCTGGCCAATATTGGATCCCCTTCGTGTTTAATCTAAATATGTGTTAAAATCTCCAGAGAAGCATGAAAAACAAATTAAACAGTATGTCAGTTTGACAAAATATGGAATCTTTAAAGCTCTTTTTATAGATGGATTTAAAAAAAAGAAATTAATTGAGAAAAATTAAAACCACAGATGAGCCTCTAGCGTTACCGTGGCAGTTTCAGTGATTGGGCTTTGGTTAATCAAGCAAATTGAAATTTCGTACTTGCATATATTTCACTGTGGATCTTATGAATTATGGAGACGGGGAGTCCACAAAGAGGTGGCAATACTGGAGATGAAGACAAATGTTAAGGGAAGAACAGTATATTGACATAAAATAAGTGTAACAACGTTGCAAAGAGCTGCAGCTTGGTGGCAGACCTGTAAAGGAGACATTGCATCTGGAAAGGTGGTTTTGGCTGGGCCTCCAAAACTAATAGTAAACTAATAGTCATGTATAAATGCCAGGGGAAAGAGTAGTTGCTACCTTTTCTGTCCTGTTATCCAACAGCTTCACTGATGTGTCTGGCCCTGCCAAACTTTAAGGAAAACTTAGTGACTTTAAATTCAGTGCGGCGGAATCCACCTAATTAAGGGTTTCCCATACCTTTCCAGCTGCGGAACCCGGTTGACCTCCCAAGAGTCCCGAAGGAACCTCTGAGAAACATTCTTATTGTATTGAAGAATTAAACTATCAAAATTGATTATTGTGCAATAGGTACAAACATACAAAAACAAACCTAAAAGATGCTTCTGCCGTATATGTATACAATTATTACAATAAAAAAGTTCTGTTCAGTAAATATTTCCAAGTCTTGCCTTCATTTTGTTATTTGTAATGGGAGAACCCACTCTCTCTCTCATTCTCACCCTCGCTGAACTTCAGCCTCACCCACTCTCTGACAGCATGGAGGTTTTGTATAGCGCAGTTTTTAGCCAAGGGATTAGATCTGTATTCAGTGCACCAATTGTTTTCACTTTTTGCAGTGTCATTTGTCAATCTTGTCCTTTTCACTAACCCTCTGGGTGCCTTTGAAGCAGCATGAATGAGCATAGCAGTTTAAATGAGTTGTATTTTGTGCTACTGAGCTAAATAGATGAGTAAATGCCAGAATTGATCACTGGGTTATGTTCAGTTATCATGCTGCACTTGGTGAAATGAAATTAAAATGAAATGAAAATCCCTTATTGTCACGAGTAGGCTTCAATAAAGTTATTGTGAAAAGCCCGTAGTCGCCACATTCCGGCGCCTGTTCGGGGAGGCTGGTACGGGAATTGAACCGTGCTGCTGGCCTGCCTTGGTCTGCTTTCAAAGCCAACGATTTAGCCCTGTGCTAAACAGGTGATGACACTACAATTGGTTCTGATATTCCTGAGCCAGGGGAAAAAAAAATGATGCTTTCTGTACCACATTGATACCCACTGACTTTCTGGTGGCAAGTGTAGGGCAGGATTGTGGTTGGCTATGGTTGACTAACTTCTAATTTGCCTCGACTTGCCCTTAAATGATACTTGGGCAACCTGGGTACCTGAGAAATACTGGTGCTTTGGAACAATACCCCAGCATTAATTGCTGCCTTCAGGAGATGGGAACAATTGATTGGAAGGGAAAGAACATGCTAAAAAGACATTGGTTTCTAGCGAAGAACTGCTTTCAGTTCTAATTCGATACTTTTCCTATGCAGCTCCCATTGAATCCTCACGTTAATATATTAGAACTTCCAGGATTGTGTGATTTCTTTAGAATATCTGTATATGTATTTAGAATGTGCAAAATTTGCGATCTACTGTAGCTTTAAACATGCCAAAGATAACATGTTGAGCTATTGTACTACGGAAGGCTAATTTTCAAAAAGTTGTGCAAAATACATCTTCAAGTATTTGTGCTTTACTGAACTGGAGTATGAAGCAGTGCTCCGAAAGCTAGTGTTTGAAACGAACATGTTGGACTTTAACCTGGTGTTGTAAGACTTCTTCTTGTAAACTCACCCCAGTCCAACGCCAGCATCTCCACATGAGTATGAATGAGCAATTTAATCTTGCTGGATAGCTTAAAGGCTATGGTGGAGCTAAAATCCTGGATTATGTTTGAAAAAAATTGCATTAGATCTGCAACTGGAAGCAATTCCGTCTAAATGTGTAAAATGAGCTTGAAGTCTCGTATTTGGCTTTCTTTTTAATTCTAATCTGCTTTGATATTTAAATGTAATTTGACGGCAGACATGTGGGAGCATGTATCAGAGCATTTGAAATCATTGCTGTTTCTTTCCCACTACCTGACTGTAGGAATGGGGTAATTCTTGCCTTGACCAAAATTTGTTATGTGATGGAGCTATACGTGGCCTAATGCTGTCAGTACTTGGCAAAATTTTTGATATAACCAAAGAAATGACAATGTGAATTAGTTGCATGGTGGAGCTGGATGATTGGGGTTGATATTTGGAATTCAAACAAATTAACATTACATTCAAAAGGCATAAATCAGTGAAACATTCCATCACACAATCTTTATGAATTGGGTTAATTTTTAATTTAAAAAAAATTATTATTAAAATTTTTTTTAACCTAATTTATAAAGATTGTGTGATGGAATAGGTGGGGAGGGAATGGCCTAATTCTGCTCCTGTGTGTTATGGCCTTCTCTTTTTCTTTTAAAATTGCATTTGCTATTCAGCAAATCTATATGCAGCATTTTGAATGGATAAACAAACAAATAACTAACCTACAGAACATGATGTTTTCAAGAATTCTGATGGTACAGTGTAACTAAAATTTCTGTCATTTCTACCTGGAATTGAAAAGGTTACAGAACATGAGTATTGATTTTGCATTATAAACGCAGTTAATAATTTGTATCAGCAAAGAATATAAATAGACCTTGTAATATGTAACTGAGCATGGTATATCAATTGCGGAGTTCAATACTCCTCCACTGAAGATTATTTTCTCAAAATGCTTTCGAACAATTTAGGAATCTTGGGATAGAGTTTACACTGAGTGTACAGGAGTAGTTCCATGTTTATGATGATCAGAATCTGCTGCAAAAAAAATCTAATGCATCATTTCATTGTTAAGCAACTGCAACCACTAAAAAGTAGGTTGACTGTCCTTGATAGGAGCAATGGCATCTACACAAATACTTATATAGTTTAAATACAACTTGCAGACTGATCTATAACCCTTGCAGTGTCATTAATGAATTCCATTCAGTGCTACAAATGAAAGATAATTCGTATGCTGTGTGGCCACATTATTGTGATGTGGAAATGCCAGCGTTGGACTAGGGTGGGCACAGTAAGAAGTCTTACACCAGGTTAAAGTCCAACAGGTTTGTTTTGAATCACTAGCTTTTGGAGCACAGCTCCTTCCTCATTCATTCCGCATTCATCCCGCTTTCCTTCCACATTCATTCACCTGTTGGAATTTATCATGGTGTTGTAAGACTTCTTACTGCACATTATTGTGGTCTGTTTTGAGAGAATGAAAAAGGCTATAATTTTCCTCTTAGAGTCACAACAAATTGCATTGATGGTATATTTTTAAACATTAAAGAAATCCCCACGGGTGCCATATTGGCACAGTGGTTAGCACTGCTGCATTGCGGTGCCGAGGACCCGGGTTCGATCCCGGCACTGGGTCACTGTCCGTGTGGAGTTTGCACATTCTCCCCGAGTTTGCGTGGGTTTCCACCCCCACAACCCAAAGATGTGCAGGGTAGGTGGATTGGCATTGCTAAATGCCCGTTAATTGGAAAAATTAAAAAAAAAGAAATCCCCAGATACCACAAAAACAATAGATATTGAACTTGCATTAAATAACCTCCCAAAATTAGACCATTCTGTCAAACTAGTCTGTGCTCCACATGAGTCACCTCATTCTACTTCTCTAACCTGATCTATTTCTTTCTCATCTACTTATTTGGCTTCCCCTTAAATGCATGTATAGTATTGCCCCTTTTCCATGTAGTAGGATGATCCACATCCTAATTACTTTGGGTAAATATATTTCGAATGGATTTTGATAAATATTTGCAGGATAAAGATGGCAAGGGGTTTTGGGAGATATTTACATTCAATACAAGTAGCTTTACTCTTAAATAAGCGAGCCATGTAGTGGCAAACATTTTGCAAAAACTTATGGATCTTTGTTTTGTGAGGTGGGTAACTTTAATCTGGAGGCTAGGCACCAAGATGTGAGGTTATGACTATGCCACAAAGGCCAGTTTATAGGAGTAGTAGAAGAGCTGAACGTGCCTTACCATTATCAACTTATTTTTCTGAGTTAATGACTTGAAATTATGCAGGCTTTAAATTGTAAATATTTACCACCTGTTTCTGACTGAAGGACATCTGTACCATTTTTTTCATATCTCTCTGGCTGATTCTAGTTTTATTTTTTTTATCATTTGTCTCCATGTGTTGGGATAAAAGCTAGTTAGTGTCATGAGAAATGCACATGAGAAAAGTCAACATAAGACCAATTGGGAAAGGATGAGTAGGCTAGGCCTTTTCTGTTGAAAAGGTGAACCAATGGAGGTCTTTATAATTACAAAATGTTTCAATGGCGTAGACACAGTATTTCCACTTTTGGGCAAGAGAAAAACTATAGAACATCAATATCAAATAGTCAACAAGGAATCAAATAGGAAATTCAGAAGAAACCCGCGAGTGGTTAGAATGTGGAACTTAACACTGAGTAGTTGAGGTGAATAATTAGAGATGCATTTTGGGGAAAACTGGATACATTTGTGAGGAAGAAAAGGGCAGGGGTGGTTGTTTGCTGATAGTTAGATGAAGAATGGATGGCGTCGGGTAGGGTACGAATGCTAGCATGGATTGGTTAAGCCACATGACCAGTTGCCGAGCTGTATATTACATAATTATGGTGTAAGCTAAAGGTCGGCTGGATTGTAATTGTTTGACTTGAGGAAATCAAATATAAATTCCCAACAGGAAGTGATTTCCTTAAAGGGTCTGTAGAGTGCCCTGATTATACCACACGCCAGACGACATCACAAGTTATCAAATATATACATGTGCATTATATTAATTTTTGAAACCACTTCAATGATTTAGCACAGTGGGCTAAACAGCTGGCTTGTAATGCAGAACAAAGCCAGCAGCGCGGGTTCAATTCCCGTGCCGGCCTCCCTGAACAGGAGCCGGAATGTGGCGACTCGGGGATTTCACAATAACTTAATTGAAGCCTACTTGTGACAATAAGCTATTATTATTATTATGATGATGGCGGCGACGACCTAATAATTTATATTTTAGCCGTAACAATTCTAACAAAAGCTTACTAAAATCAAGCACCTAAACAAAGTAAGATGGAAATTTAATGCAAAGAAATTAAGTAATTTTTGATGCGAATTTGAATTAAGAGGAATAAATTGTTTTTGGTGATGGCAAACACTGTGGAGATTAAAACATGGAACAATCACTGCTTTCTGAATCTGCCTCTAAAATGCTTAACCTCTCCATAAAAGACTATTGTGGATAATAAGTACGTCAGTGAGAATAATGGAATCATAATGAAAGCTATCAATCAAATTAATTCTCTTCATAGTAGTGCGATGCCAGTAACGTGGCAGCTCTCTTCACATCTGGGACCTTGGTTCAAATTTCATTTAGACAGATGGGATGAAAGTTTCTTTGGCAGCTGTTAACGGTTCTGTGTGAAATGTATTTCTTTCTGGGATTGAATCTGCATGGAAAATTTTCTTTGTGATAGTGAGGGGAAAGCAGATACTTTAATGGATTAATAGAAGGGGCTTGTTTGAGTTTGGGATGAGACACCTTGTTGGGGTAAAATAGATTTAACATTGCCTCATCTTTAATCCACTTTGGTGCAATATATAGTAGAGATTGTGACATTCCCTACATGTTTGAGGAACACAAAGTTAAGCAGAAAATCTTAAAGGAAGGAAATGTGTTCAAACCTGAATAATTAAATGAATCCCGTACCTTTAAGTATAAAAATCTAAACGTATGCTAAGGGTGCTTTAAACAGCAATTGTATGACATTGGTTTGGTTAGCTATTCACATATAGCTGATATTCTGGCATTTATGGGGGACAAAAAGCCCTAATCCATTAAAACTGAATTGTTCCTTTGATACCCGCATCCATGTTGCAAGAGGTGCCATTAAAGAAAACTTCTTACAAACACCATTGTGAACACGTGCAGCAGTGAAGGTGTGCTGCATTTTTTGAGATGCTGTTTTTCAGAGGAGACACTGAGCCTGCATGCAAAGATGGATGTGAACGATCCGCTGGCACTGCTCTAGCATTGAGCATTGAACAGTGTATGTTTTAACCAGCGTTTTTCTTTTAACCAACACTATAAAAAGCAGTAAGATAAGCAAAATACTGCAGATTGCTGGAATCTGAAACAAGAACATAATGTGGAAAAACTCAGCAGGTCTTGCAGCATCTGTGGGAGAGAAAACTGTATTAACATTTCGAGTCTGCTTGGTTCTTCATCAGAACTAGAGGGAAAATGTGTTGGCTATTATGCAATAACTGGGACAGATTGCAACAAGATGTAGTCATTTATTTGCTGTTTGTGTGATTTCCCTATTTTGTTCCTTGAAGCCTCACCAGAGCTGAAAGGTTGGGTATTTTACTTCCACAGCTCCAGCAAGTAATTCCATTCTGAAAATGTTTTTGTGAAGTATATTAGAGTAATAGTAATCACCTTTTGGTTTTATTGGACTGTATCCCAATGTTTGACAGTTAGCTAAGACCTATTTTCCTGTCCTTGTTCTTGTTTTTATGTGGGTCGGAAAAGCAGAGAATTTTAAGTTTCTACAGCTCATCAAAATGCAGAGTTTCCATTTTGCATGTTCCCTCCCTTCTCATTTGTCTCTGCTTTCCAGCTCTGTGGAAGCAAAATTGAATCAGTGATGTGAGTATTCAAATGACACATTCTTGAATTTGATCAGTACAATTTTTGTTCGATTGATGTTACTTAGCAAGGCCAGGGAAATAAATCATCAGCGTCTGCCTCTCCTATTTCTGGGCCTATTATTCTGCACCCCCTCCACCTTTTAACCCTCAACGGCTTCTATTGAGCAACTTTGTGATTGTCTCAGATCACAAAGAGCACTGAGAGGCCATTCAGTCCACTGAAACCTGTGCCAGTTCTTTCGAACAGAAATCCAGTCAGCCCTACAGCACCCTGCCCCAACCTGTTGATTCCTTATTTCTCTCTATCCAGTTTCCTTTTTAACACACATTTGAATCTGTTTTGCAGCCTCCTCTTCTCTCTCCCCCCCCCCCCTCCCGCCCCACACAATATCAGGGAGGGAGTGCATTAGAAATCCTAACTACCGTTTGTGTAAATGCTTTCCCTTATATTTCCTCTGGTTCTTTTATTGATCAATTTAAATTAGGTTAAATCAGGGCTGTCTGTTTATTGATCCTTCAGCCATTGAAAACGGATTCTATTTAGTCTGTCTAAACCTTCCATAATTTTATTCACCTCCACCAAATCCCCTCTGTCTTCTTGGTTCTAAGGAGACTAGCCCCAGCTTTTCTGTAATCCCTCCATTCCTTGAAGCTGTTCTGGCAAATCTCTTCTGAACCTCTACAAAGCATCCTCCCAGTGCCCAGAATTGGAAACAAAGTCACAGTGCGGTCTAACTGTTTTATATAGGTTCAGCAAAACCATTTTGGCTTTTGAACTCTCTGGCTCCATTTATAAAGCCTGTAAAAAGCACAGTTTTCAGTATGAGACACGTTACAACCACAGCTTTGTCAGACAATTGCACACAATTTGGTCGTTCACATAATGCAACCAACTCAGCTTCTTTTATCTGACCCTATACGATGTCCAGACTTCAACACCCAACCGACAGGAGCACAACAGACAGCAATCCCATGTACAAGTGAGAATATCGTGAACTTACTGCGTCACATTTGATTAATGCAGACTCCTGGGCTCAGCTCCAAGTTTAAAAATGCCAAAAGCTTCCAGTAAACTAGCACCAACCAATTCACCTGCAACAAGGTGCTATTTCTATCCACCCAAATGGGCTTTCATAGAAAAAATACACTTGCATTGAGTGATAAATATTTTGTCACTTTAAATTAAAACTAACCACACTTACAAAGACCAAGGATGGGGCATATAATAGGCGAGCAAAGTACTGCAGATGCTGGAAATCTGAAATATAAACTGAAAATGCATGAAATCTTCAGCAAGCCTCTGTGGGGAGAAAAAGGGAGTCAGCACTTAAAGTCCACGATCGGCACTAGTTCTGACGAAGGGTCACTGACCTCTGTTTCTCTCTGCACAGATGCTGCCAGACGTGCTGAGCATTTCCAACACTTGCCATTTCTATTGGAGCAAACATAATCCCTTTTGCGAGCCCTGCAAAAAGCAATCGGACTCCTTGAGCTTCTCATTCCCTTTCAGTAAGAAACTCTGCAGCAGCTGCCTGATTTCTGGTTTGGCACAACATTAAACATGATTTTTTTTAAAAA
Source organism: Scyliorhinus canicula (assembly GCF_902713615.1). NCBI lineage: Eukaryota > Metazoa > Chordata > Chondrichthyes > Carcharhiniformes > Scyliorhinidae > Scyliorhinus > Scyliorhinus canicula. The sequence goes on from NC_052157.1 coordinate 142,611,840, forward strand.
TTAAGGTATGAAGAAAACATATACAACTTGCTGAGCAAAAAAAAAATCAATGTGAAAGCAATAAATTGACTATTTAAAAAAAAAATTAGTAACTAATAAGAATTTCCATTTTAAAAAGTGCAATGCTAAGCAGCAGACTAATGAAACCTGTTTTGCCTTTTAATGTAAGCAGAAATAAGGGGGACAGACTAGGTTCCAAGTCCTTGTCACCTGGGGTGGAGAAGGCACTGGTGCTGACTGAGGAGTTGGGTTTAATTACTCTTTGACTCTGGTGGCACACACTCCGAGTTGACATCAGTGGAATTCATATGAAAGTGAGGGTTGAAAGCAAGTTTTCTTTCAGCCTGGGTTTTCATCCTCTCCTGGACTTGGTAAATCATCGCGAGATAGGACCATTCCCAGGTCCTGACTCGCTCGAGGGACCATGACTTAGGAACTCTTCTACCTGAACTTCAATGTTGAACAACAAGCTTTGAGAAGAATATAACTGATCCAGCAGAGGGCAGCAGAGCAGAGCTACTGATCAGCTGTTCTGGGGGAATTTGCATACGTGCAGTGCGGTCAGCCTAAGTTGAAGGGGAACCGGTGAAGGAGACCCAAGGAATTTGAGTGAAGACAAGCATCCAGCAGAGGGCAGCAGAGCAGAGCTACTGATCAGCTGTTCTGGGGGAATTTGCATACGTGCAGTGCGGTCAGCCTAAGTTGAAGGTGGTTTGCGGAGGGTCTGTTGGCAAGTGACAGTTAAACCCAAAACATTTCGTGAGTGTTTCCCACCCTACCTCCTCCTCTAACCAACCCCCCCACCCCACGGTGGTTGGGAAGCGGGAGCAGGGGCCTGTCGTGAAGGTGAGTGAGTGCCTTTAAATTTGCTTAACTTTCAGCGGGAGCAGGGTTTGAGGTAATATCAGGTAAGCTCTTCCTTTCTTTTTCTTTTTCTTGTTTTTTTTTTAAATCTAGAGGTGATGTCAGGGAAGGCAGTACAATGCTCCTCCTGCAGAATGTTTGAGGTGAGGGACGCCGTCAGTGTCCCTGCTGATTTCATCTGTGGGAAGTGCACCCAACTCCAGCTCCTCAAAAACCGTGTTAGGGACCTGGAGCTTGAGCTGGATGAACTTCGGATCATTCGGGAGGCAGAGGGGGTCATAGATAGGAGCTTCAGGGAAGTAGTTACACCAAAGACTGGAGATAGATGGGTAACTGTAAGAGGGACTGGGAAGAAGCAGTCAGTGCAGGGACCCCCTGCGGTCGTTCCCCTGAGTAACAAGTATACCGTTTTGGATACTTGTGGGGGGGACGACTTACCAGGGGTAAGCCATGGGGTACGGGCCTCTGGCACGGAGTCTGTCTCTGTTGCTCAGAAGGGAAGGGGGGAAAGGAGTAGAACATTAGTAATTGGGGACTCAATAGTCAGGGGCACAGATAGGAGATTTTGTGGGAGCGAGAGAGACTCACGTTTGGTATGTTGCCTCCCAGGTGCAAGGGTCAGTGATGTCTCGGATCGTGTTTTCCGGGTCCTTAAGGGGGAGGGGGAGCAGCCCCAAGTCGTAGTCCACATTGGCACTAACGACATAGGTAGGAAAGGGGACAAGGATGTCAGGCAGGCCTTTAGGGAGCTAGGATGGAAGCTCAGAGCGAGAACAAACAGAGTTGTTATCTCTGGGTTGTTGCCCGTGCCACGTGATAGTGAGATGAGGAATAGGGAGAGAGAGCAATTAAACACGTGGCTACAGGGATGGTGCAGGCGGGAGGGATTCAGATTTCTGGATAACTGGGGCTCTTTCTGGGGAAGGTGGGACCTCTATAGACAGGATGGTCTACATCTGAACCTGAGGGGCACCAATATCCTGGGGGGGAGATTTGTTAGTGCTCTTTGGGGGGGTTTAAACTAATTCAGCAGGGGCATGGGAACCTGGATTGTAGTTTTGGGGTACGGGAGATTGAGAGTATAGAGGTCAGGAGCAAAGATTTGACTTCGCAGGAGGGTGCCAGTGTTCAGGTAGGTGGTTTGAAGTGTGTCTACTTCAATGCCAGGAGTATACGAAATAAGGTAGGGGAACTGGCAGCATGGGTTGGTACCTGGGACTTCGACGTTGTGGCCATTTCAGAGACATGGATAGAGCAGGGACAGGAATGGTTGTTGCAGGTTCCGGGGTTTAGGTGTTTTAGTAAGCTCAGAGAAGGGGGCAAAAGAGGGGGAGGTGTGGCGCTGCTAGTCAAGGACAGTATTACGGTGGCGGAAAGGATGCTAGATGGGGACTCTTCTTCTGAGGTAGTATGGGCTGAGGTTAGAAACAGGAAAGGAGAGGTCACCCTGTTGGGAGTTTTCTATAGGCCACCTAATAGTTCTAGGGATGTAGAGGAAAGGATGGCGAAGATGATTCTGGAAAAGAGCGAAAGTAACAGGGTAGTTGTTATGGGAGACTTTAACTTTCCAAATATTGACTGGAAAAGATATAGTTCGAGTACATTAGATGGGTCGTTCTTTGTACAATGTGTGCAGGAGGGTTTCCTGACACAATATGTTGACAGGCCAACAAGAGGCGAGGCCACATTGGATTTGGTTTTGGGTAATGAACCAGGCCAGGTGTTAGATCTGGAGGTAGGTGAGCACTTTGGAAACAGTGACCACAATTCGGTGACCTTTACGTTAGTGATGGAAAGGGATAAGTATACCCCGCAGGGCAAGAGTTATAGCTGGGGGAAGGGCAATTATGATGCCATTAGACATGACTTAGGATGTGTTGGTTGGAGAAGTAGGCTGCAAGGGTTGGGCACACTGGATATGTGGAGCTTGTTCAAGGAACAGCTATTGCATGTTCTTGATAAGTACGTACCAGTCAGGCAGGGAGGAAGGGGTCGAGCGAGGGAACCGTGGTTTACCAAAGAAGTGGAATCTCTTGTTAAGAGGAAGAAGGAGGCCTATGTGAAGATGAGGCGTGGAGTTTCAGTTGGGGCGCTTGATAGTTACAAGGAAGCGAGGAAGGATCTAAAGAGAGAGCTGAGACGAGCAAGGAGGGGACATGAGAAGTCTTTGGCAGGTAGGATCAAGGAAAACCCAAAAGCTTTCTATAGGTATGTCAGGAATAAAAGAATGACTAGGGTAAGAGTAGGGCCAGTCAAGGACAGTGGTGGGAAGTTGTGTGTGGAGGCTGAGGAGATAAGCGAGATACTAAATGAATACTTTTCGTCAGTATTCACTCAAGAAAAAGATAATATTGTGGAGGAGAATGCTGAGACCCAGGCTATTAGAATAGATGGCATTGAGGTGCGTAGGGAAGAAGTGTTGGCAATTCTGGACAAGGTGAAAATAGATAAGTCCCCGGGGCCGGATGGGATTTATCCTAGGATTCTCTGGGAAGCCAGGGAAGAGATTGCTGAGCCTTTGGCTTTGATTTTTAGGTCATCATTGGCTACAGGAATAGTGCCAGAGGACTGGAGGATAGCAAATGTGGTCCCTTTGTTCAAGAAGGGGAGTAGAGATAACCCCGGTAACTATAGGCCGGTGAGCCTAACGTCTGTGGTGGGTAAGGTCTTGGAGAGGATTATAAAAGATACGATTTATAATCATCTAGATAGGAATAATATGATTAGGGATAGTCAGCATGGTTTTGTGAAGGGTAGGTCATGCCTCACAAACCTTATCGAGTTCTTTGAGAAGGTGACTGAACAGGTAGACGAGGGTAGAGCAGTTGATGTGGTGTATATGGATTTCAGTAAAGCGTTTGATAAGGTTCCCCACGGTCGGCTATTGCAGAAAATACGGAGGCTGGGGATTGAGGGTGATTTAGAGATGTGGATCAGAAATTGGCTAGTTGAAAGAAGACAGAGAGTGGTAGTTGATGGGAAATGTTCAGAATGGAGTTCAGTTACGAGTGGCGTACCACAAAGATCTGTTCTGGGGCCGTTGCTGTTTGTCATTTTTATAAATGACCTAGAGGAGGGCGCAGAAGGATGGGTGAGTAAATTTGCAGACGACACTAAAGTCGGTGGAGTTCTAGACAGTGCGGAAGGATGTTGCAGGTTACAGAGGGACATAGATAAGCTGCAGAGCTGGGCTGAGAGGTGGCAAATGGAGTTTAATGTGGAGAAGTGTGAGGTGATTCACTTTGGAAAGAATAACAGGAATGCGGAATATTTGGCTAATGGTAAAATTCTTGGTAGTGTGGATGAGCAGAGGGATCTCGGTGTCCATGTACATAGATCCCTGAAAGTTGCCACCCAGGTTGATAGGGTTGTGAAGAAGGCCTATGGTGTGTTGGCCTTTATTGGTAGAGGGATTGAGTTCCGGAGCCATGAGGTCATGTTGCAGTTGTACAAAACTCTAGTACGGCCGCATTTGGAGTATTGCGTACAGTTCTGGTCGCCTCATTATAGGAAGGACGTGGAAGCTTTGGAACGGGTGCAGAGGAGATTTACCAGGATGTTGCCTGGTATGGAGGGAAAATCTTATGAGGAAAGGCTGATGGACTTGAGGTTGTTTTCGTTAGAGAGAAGAAGGTTAAGAGGTGACTTAATAGAGGCATACAAAATGATCAGAGGGTTAGATAGGGTGGACAGCGAGAGCCTTCTCCCGCGGATGGAGGTGGCTAGCACGAGGGGACATAGCCTTAAATTGAGGGGTAATAGATATAGGACAGAGGTCAGAGGTGGGTTTTTTACGCAAAGAGTGGTGAGGCCGTGGAATGTCCTACCTGCAACAGTAGTGAACTCGCCAACATTGAGGGCATTTAAACATTTGTTGGATAAGCATATGGATGATAAGGGCATAGTGTAGGTTAGATGGCCTTTAGTTTTTTTTTCCATGTCGGTGCAACATCGAGGGCCGAAGGGCCTGTACTGCGCTGTATCGTTCTATGTTCTATGTTCTTTCTTCCCCCTACTGGGGGTTGTACAAGCAGCTGAAGTTCTTGTTTAATTCGCAGTCACAACACATTTCCCACTTTCTCCAGTACTTTGTCAATACTTACACACATGTCCACCATCCACATTTTACAGCTTTAATATAATGTTATTATAATACAGTATAATAAATCTTCCACTTTAAGAACTAAGCTAAATCTTTGTAAATAACTTTTAAATGATGAAGCAATTCTTTCCTTTCAATTTTTTCTCCCCATTGGAACCTAATTAATCTACACTATTGTTCTCCCTATCAGCAGTTTCAAACAAAGGAATTATTTTAAATTTTGTTCCTCCAGCAAATGGGGTATAAGTGGGATGTTTTTTAGTGGCAGGAGATGTGGTGGTGGTGGGGGAGGGGGTTAGTCTTTGGGATGTAGGCATCGTTGGCTACACCAGCATTTTTGTTGTCCATTTTTAATGGGCCTTGAGAATGTGATGGTGAGCTGTCTCGAACTGCTGCAGTCCATGTCGTATCGTGCTGTTTGGGTGGGAGTTCCAGGATTTTGATCCAGCAACGATGAAGGAATGGTGATTATAGCTCCAAGTCAGGATGGTGAGTAGCTTGGAGGGTAGTTTGTAGGTTGTGGTGTTACTATGCATCTTCTGCCCTTGTCCTTCTCAGTGGTAGAGGTTGCAGGTTTGGACGATGTTACCTAAGGAACCTTGGTGAGTTGCAGCAGTGCATCTTGTAAATGGCTCACACGGCTGGTGGTGTTGAAGGGTGTGACTGTTGTAGTGGTGGGTGGGGTTCCAATCAAACAGGTTGCTTTTTCCTGGATAGTGTTGAGCGTCTTGAGTGTTGTTGGAGTCGGCGCAGCACGGTGGCGCAGTGGGTTATCCGTGTTGCCTCATGGCGCTGAGGTCCCAGGTTCGATCCCGGCTCTGGGTCACTCTGTGTGGAGCTTGCACATTCTCCCCGTGTTTACTTGGGTTTCGCCCTCACAACCCAAAGATGTGCATGCTAGGTGGATTGGCCACGCTAAATTGCCCCTTAATTGGAAAAAAATGAATTGGGTATTCTTAAAAAAAAATTTTTTTTTTTTTTTTTTTAAAGAGTATTGTTGGAGCTGCACTCATCCTATCGAGGAGAGAGTATTCCATTACATTCCTGACTTGTGCCTCAGACAGGCCTACGGAGCCAGGAGATGACCTTTTTGCTGTATAATTCTCATTCACTGATATTGTAGTCACTATTTATATGGTTGATCCAGTTCTGTTTCTGGTCTATGGTAACCCCTAGGATGTTGATAGTGGCAAAGCAAAAAGTGCAGAGGGAACTGGAAGTCTGCAGAGGGATTTGGATTGTTTAAGTGAATGGGTTGGGGTCTGGCAGATGGAATACAACGTTGACAAATGTGAGGTTATCCATTTTGGTAGGAATAACAGCAAAAGGGATTATTATTTAAATGATAAAATATTAAAACATGCTGCTGTGCAGAGGGACCTGGGTGTCCAAGTGCATGAGTCGCAAAAAGTTGGCTTACTGGTACAAGAGATGAGTAAAAAGGCAAATGGAGTTTTGTCCTTCATTGTTAGAGGGATGGAGTTTAAGATTAGGGAGGTTATGCTGCAACTGCATAAGGTGTTAGTGAGGCCACACCTGGAATATTGTGTTTGGTTTTGGTCTCCTTGTCTGTGAAAGGACATACTGGCGCTGGAGGGTGTGCAGAGGAGATTCACTAGGTTAATCCCAGAGTTGAGGTTGGATTACGAGGAGAGGTTGAGTAGATTGGGACTGTACTCGTTGGAATTTAGAAGGATGCGGGGAGGGAGGGATCTTATAGAAACAGACAAAATTAAGAAGGGAATAGATAGGATCGATGTGGGGAGGTTGTTTCCACTGGCGCGTGAAAGCAGAACTACGGGGCATAGCCTCAAAATAAAGGGAAGTAGATTTAGGACTGATCTTAGGAGGAACTTCTTCACCCAAAGGGTTGTGAATCTATGGAATTCCTTGCCCAGTGAAGCAGTTGAGGCTCCTTCATTAAATGTTTTCAAGATAAAGATAGATAGTTTTTTTTTAGAACAAAGGGTTATGGTGTTCGGGTAGGAAAATGTAGCTGAGCCCATAAAAGATCAGCCAGGATCTCATTGAATAGCGGAGCAGGCTCGAGGGGCCCGATGGCCTACTCCTGCTTCTAGTTCTTATGTTGTTGTGTAATGTCAAGGGGTAATGGTTGGGTACTCTTGTGTTGGAGATGGTCATTACTGGCACTCATGTGGTGTGATTTGTTACTTGCAATTTATGAGTACTAGCCTGAATGTTTTTCAGGTCTTGACTTAAAGGGGCACGGACAGCATTAATATTTGAGGAGTCATAAATGGTACCGAACAATCATCAGTGAATATCCCCCCTTCTGATCTTATGTTGGATAAAGCAGCTGAAGATGGCTGGGCCTAGGACACTATCCTGAGGGACTCCTACAGGATTGTCCTGGGAATGAGGGGATTAACCTCCAATAGCCATAGCGATCATATTTTGTGCTAGATATGACTCCATATAATACAATCCCGGGCCAGACCCCAACAGTGACTAGAATACTGGACCGAAACACCAATATTTTAGTTTATCTTGTAAGACTATGCGGAAAGAATACTTTTGCACGAAGAAATAGGGATTTGGTATTTTAAAACAAAAAATTATTATTAACGCACACTATTAAACTCTAACATCACACCAAAAAATAGTTTGCAATTACCTCTTAAACAATACTACTCGTTACAGTAAATGCAATACCCTTAATTACTATCTCTATTCCCAATTAAACAACAAGAAAGGAAAAACATACAAAATCCCATATCCCAATGGCATAGATTAATATTTCCTTTCCAGAACCGATTTGGTTCCTGTTAGAATTCCTGCAGACTGGCTGGATGTCTTCAAAAAGCTGTTTCAACTTGTTTCTTTCAGCTCTCCCCTTGCCCTCAGCCAAGTCTGCTCTGCTTTAAATACTATTACACTTTTAAAAATACTATTCTACTGTGAACAAAAGGTCCAGGGATTCGTCAGATCAGAACCAATAAGCTTTCTCAAAATATCTGAATACCTTGGCTCCACCCAGCAATGACATCATCTCCCCAAGCTGAAAACACATTAGATATCCAGGTTGAAAATACACGATGTCCTCAGGGACGCCCCCTAGTCAAACAACAATGCATTAGCCCAGGCTGAAAGCACATGATTCTGGTCAATTTAATCTCTGCCTCCTAAAAGTTTACTGATCTTGCAAAACAAGATTATTTTAAAAAACGTGACTACTGCAGTCAAACACCCCAGGCTTTTAACCCTTAAATTGCCAACTGTTTATAATCCAATGTATCTAAAATCCTGCATTTGTCACACTCCAACATTGACATACCCCATTATTTACATTGACTCTAGTTTAAGGGCACAGCTAGTTCTGGAGCACAAGTCTGCTGCTGCCAATGGTCTACTGCATCTCCATGGACGTCTAGTCTTGAGTTGTTAAATCTGTTTGAAATCTTATCTCATTTAACATGATGGTAATGCCACATAAAATGATGACGGGTATTCTCAATTTGAAGATTGAACTTTGTCTCCACCAGGAGTATGCGGTGGTCCCACCCACAAATGGACATATGCATCTGCGACAGATTGGTGAGGATAGGGTCAAGTAGTTCCTCCCTCTTGTTGGTTCCCTCGCCATCTGCCACATTCACAGTTTAGCAGCTATATTCTTCAGGACTTGACCAGCTCGATCACTAGCGGTGCTACCAAGCCAGTCTTTGTGGTGGGCAGGGAAATTCCCTACAGAGTATATTCTGTGCTCTAGCCACCCTCTGTGTTTTCTCCAAGTGGTGCTCAACATGGAGGAGTACTGCTTTATCTACTGGGGCTGTATCTGGTACATTGTCTGTTAAGGTAGTCATTCTCATGGAACTATATCAGGCTGTTGCTTGACTAGTTTGTGGAACAGATCTGCCAATTTTGGCATAAGCCCCCAAATGTTAATAAGGTTGACGGTGCAAGTTTGACAGGGCTAGTTTGCTGTGATTACTGGTCCTTAGATCGATGCTCAGTGGCCCATCTGGTTTCATTCCTTCTTGTAGACTTTGTAGCAGTTTGATACAACTAAATGGCTTGCTACTCCATTTCAGAGGTCATTTAAAAGTCAACGACTGCACTTCAAAAGTACATCATTGGTGGCCAGCACGGTGGTGCAGTGGGTTAGCCCTGCTGCTTCATGGCGCCGAGGTCCCAGGTTCGATCCCGGTTCTGGGTCACTGCCCGTGTGGAGTTCGCACATTCTCCCCGTGTTTGCGTGGGTTTGCCCCCACAACCCAAAAATCTGCAGGCTAGGTGGATTGGCCACGCTAAATTGCCCCTTAATTGGAAAAATGAATTGGGTACTCTAAATTTATTCTTTAAAAGTACTTCATTGGCTGTAAAATGCTATTTGATGTCCTGTGATTGTAAAGAGTGCTTTATAAATACAAGTTGTTTATTTATTTTGATAACTGAGCGAAACAATTTCAATTTACAACTGAATCTAAATTATAGCTGAATACTGCTCTGGGAGAGTGCTTTTATCAATCATGAGTTTGACCTGAAACCTTAACTCTGCTTCTGTCTCCACCGATACTGCCAGACCTGCTGAGTATTTCCAGTGCTTTTTGTTATTTTTTAATTTCTTGAATGTGCAGTATTTTGTTTTTACCAATATTTTTGAGTAAAATTAAATTTCTGATATTAACATTTGTTCTATTGGCCCAGGCCTAGTACGGACAGAAAACTACAGGCTCTGATTTGGACATGGTCATTTCTAGGTGATTTGCTTGTAGCTATCTGGAATATTGTGGCGGAAGTTGTTTTAACCATTTGAATACATGATGAAAAGATATTCTCTAATTGGTGTCAAGATAGTATTGACATCCAACTGCTTTTTTTTTTGCCTATTATCAAAGTGGTGGGTTTTGGCACTTGAAATGCTGAGCTACGGTGTTAGCATCTATATAACCATGTAGCCTTGGTAGATATCTGATTGTAGTTTGAAAAGGAAAAGAGCTGCGTTTGCATTTCTTGTATTAACGGTGAGGGAGTAAAAAAGTAGCGCGTTTTTCTTTCTTTATAGTTGCATTCATGTAGCACCTTCTATCTTTCAACCACCTTGAAGCATATCATGTACTGTGAATTACCCTGAAGCACAGGTCCATAGAGTAGCCATTTATCACATAATCATTACAGTGTAGGAGGTGACCATTCGACCCACTATGCTGCAAGGTCCCAGAAACAGCAATGTCAATGAGCAATTAATTTGTTTCTGGCAGTATTTATTGGTGGGATGATAGTTGGGTTGGAAGGAGATGCTGGGAACTCCGTGTCTCTGAATAGTGCAGGTGTTCTTCGTCCACCACATAATAAGTCAACGCAAATTTGGATTAAAAGATGAATGAGACAGCCCAAGTCTGATATCCAAACTTTGATTGTATTTCCATGCAGAATAGTTGTTGAAAATAATTTTTTGTTATGGGAAATGGACCAGTTTCTCTCTAATTCTACATTTAACATGGGCTAACCCCAAATGTTCTAATTAATCACACAAGCTTGCTGGAAGGAAGACTGTCTTTGTAGTTGCTGGACTCTCGAGCAACTTCTGCTGGAAAATTTCAGGTTCGATCTAGTTGTCCCAGGTGTGAGGATTAATTAGCTGTGATTTAAATTGATTCAGTACAAACTACTACAAATAGGGCTGTTCTTTGTTTGGCGATTACAGATTTGCTTAGTTAGAAATCCGAGGATGGTCATCCAAGTGTGTGCAAGAATGTTTGATAAAGTTTAGCATTGTGACCATGGACCGAATTTTTGTAAATGTTTGCAGCCCCCATGTGGCAAATAATTGAAATTGCAGTTTACTTCAGGAATGCAGTAACAGACCTCTGCGGTTTGTACTCCGAAAAGCTGAAGCCACGAATACGATATACACGTTGATGTTATTTTAGATTTAAACTGAATGCCAAAGGCTAAACCCATAGTGTAGGGTGAGATGAGACTCAAACAACAAGGAGCAAAATCAACTGTTAACTTGGCTGAAACTAAGCTCTTGACCTGGCTGCTAGGATGTGTGAAGGTGGACTGATGACGTACCCACTTATTTATTTTCCTCTCCTCTTCCCCATTCCACCACCACCCTTGCACAACCTCCAATCAATATGACAGAACTTGGCTGATTTGAAAACTTCAATGCATTATGCTATTTTCTTACAAAATAAATTGCAATATTGCGAGCCTCTTTAAAGACCTTATTGAAATTCAGGAAATGCTGTAAAACTGTGTTCCACAGTTGCATTGCAATCATCTTTTTCCTTTTGATTTACATTTGTGACCTAAAGCAAATAATTGTATCAATTTTTACCAGCACCATCTGTTCTAAAGATATTCTGTTTCTTGCAGCTGTGATAAATTTTAGGAATGCAGTTTGTACATGTAGCTCTACCTTCTGGTCTCTGCTTCGATCCCTGCGCTGGTAATTAACAGTTTGTCCAGCCATTAAATTGAAGTGGGTCGTTTTGTAGTTGAAATTCAATCAAAGAGCAGAAAGTCACCATTTATATGTATCACAAGGGCTCTTGTTGATCCTGGGAGTTAATTCTGCAGTTTTATCTGTCATAATGGGAGACCAGTGGTGATGGTCACTTGACTTGGGCAGCATGACCTTTCATCAGGCTGTATTATCCAACCTTAAACCGTATGTGTTAAATCTGTCGGATTTGAAATTGATCAAATTCCCTTTTGAATTTGTTTGATGAGTCATTCCTTTTTGCATGAGGTGATCTTTCCAGAAGCTGAATAGGTACGACAGTACTAACTTATATGGCCGTTACTGCTGTCAAGACTAAGGATCTATGTAGACCATTTTTCTTATTTTCTAGAAATAGAGGGGGCCAATAGAGGGGATAATAAGAGTAAGGCTCTTTTAAGAAATTCATATCAACAGCGAAAAAGTATTTAAGTTAACCTGAAGGACTAAAAACTGACATCCCAAGGATCTGATGGCCCACACCCTAGGATTCTAAAAGAGGCAGCCGATGTAGTTATGATTTTCCAAAATTCCTAAGATTCTGAGGTTAGAATAATACTTAACATTACACTGCTATTCAGGAAAGGGGGTCACAGGCCTCCAGATCCAGTGCAGGAATGTGGAATTAGGTTTGGTAGCTCTTTGTGGACCGGCATATGATGATCACCTCTATGATAAGTTTTCTATGGATCAGAGAAAACTGGGATCTACATGCCACAACTAGCCTGGCATCATTTGCTAAGTGCTGGGATTTGTTATTAAGAAAATCTTTAACAATGTACTTAGGAACCCAAAGTATAATCAGACAGCATCAACATGAATTTACAAAGCAGAATAATGTTTGACAAATTTATTGGGGTTTTTTTGCTGATATAAATAGTCAGGTAAATAAAGGGGAACTAATAAATGCTACTTGGATTTCCAAAAGGCATTAGTCAAAGGTGTCAAATGAAAGGTTTATGGGCAAGATAAGGGCTTTTTGAGTTGGTGATAATGCTTAAGGATAATCTTTATTAGTGTCACAAGTAGGCTTACATTAACACTGCAATGAAGTTACTGTGAAATGTTCCTAGTCGCCATACTATGGTGCCTGTTCGGGAACACGGAGGGACAATTCAGAATGCCCAATTCACCTAACAAGCATGACTTTCGGGACTTGTAGGAGGAAACTGGAGCACCCAGAAGAAATTCACGCAGACACATGGAGAACGTGCAGACTCCACACAGCCCAAGCCGGGAATCGAACCTGGGTCCATGGTGCTGTGAAACAACTGTGCTAACCACTGTGCTACCATGCTGCCTACTTGGATAGAGGCATAGAGGTCAAGAGTGCAGAAAAGGCCCTTCAGCCCATGCTGTCTGTGCTGGTCAAAATCAACCGTCTAAGTATTCTAATATTTTCCAGCACTTGGCCCATAGCTTTGTATACCTTGCATCGCAAGTGCACATCTAAATACTTCTAAAGTGTTATGAGGGTCTCTGCCTTCCCCACCCTTTCAGGCAGTGCGATCCAGATTCCTGCCACCCTCTGGGTGAAAAGATTTTTCCCCTCATCCCCTCGAAACCGCCTGTCCCTTACCGTAACTCTGTGCTCCCTGGTTATTAATCCCTCCATCAAGGGAAAAGGTTTCTTCCTGTCTACTTTATCTATGCCCCTCATAATTTTATACGTCTCAATCATGTCCCCTTCAATCTCCTCTGCTCCAAGGGAAAACAACCCTAGCCTGTGCAATTGCGCTTCATAGCTAAAACTCTGCAGCCCAGTCAACATCCTGATAAATCTCCTCTCCACCCTTTCCAGTGCTATCACATCCTTCCTATAATGTGGATTCTAGAAATACGCACAACACTCCTGTGGCCTGACCAACATTTTACACAGTTCCAGCATAACATGCCTGATCTTAAACTCTCTGCCTCAGCTAATAGAGGCAAGTATACAATATGCTTTCGTTACCACTTTATTCACCTGCCTTTCTACCTTAAGGGACACCAAGGTTCCTCTGATCCTGCCATTCATCATGTATTCCCTTGCCACTTTTGTCCTGCCACGTCCATACCTCACACTTATCCAGATTGAATTCAATTTGCCTCAGTTGCGAATCTTTGGAATCCTCTAAGCAGAGGTTATAGGTGCTCCAACCTTCGCTGAGATCACAGTTTTTTTTGTCTCAGGGGATCAAAAGGTCTGGGAAAGTGGAATCGAGGTGGAAGATCAGCCATGATCATTTTGAAGACCGAGTAAGCTCAAAGGGCATTATGGTCTACTCCTGTTTCTTATGTTCATATGCAGTCCTGTTCGGAAGGGAGCTCCAGGATTTTGATCCAGCACTGACACAGACACATCAATATATTGCCAATTCAGGAAGGTGTGTGACTTGGAGGGTACTTGCAAGTGAAAGTCTCTGCCTTTGTTTTTCCAAGTAGTACAGGTTGCAGGGCCTCCTTCTGCACTGTAAACTCTATGATTCTATGATTAGCGAGGTGCTGTAGAAGAAAACTTGGCAAGTTTTTGGAATGTATTTTGTAAATGGTACAAAATGCTGTCATGGTGCACCAATGGTGCAAAGAATGTTAAGGTGATAGATAGGGTGCAATCAAGCTGACTGCTTTGTCTGAATGGTGTCAAGCTTCGTCATGTTGTTAGAGCTACACTAATCCAGGCAGGTTGGTAATCTACCTCACACCTGATTTGTGCCTTGTCAACAGTGGAAAGGCTTTGGTAAATCAGTTGTGTCACTTGCTGCAGGATACCCAGCTTTTACTCATTTTTGTAGCCACAATATTTATACAGCTCATCCAGTCATTGCTGTTGTCCAGGGTGTTGATGGTGAGAGATTTGACGATGGTGCTACTCGTAGAGCTTTCTCAATTAATTGTTCAGTTGTCCACCAACATTCTTGACAGAATGTGGCAGGACTTGTAGAGCTTCAATTTGCTCCATTGATTGTGGGGTTGCTTAGCTCTGTTTACTGGTTCTAATGATTATCATGCATGTAATCCTGTAAATTACTCTTCCTGTAAACCTATTTCAGTTTCACTAGCTCAGCAAAGATTAAACTTAAATTCTTACTTTGTTTAAAAACTGCAGCTCAATTGAAGCAATATGTATCCACTAGTTGCATATTGTACTTTGCACAGGATCAGCAAAGATTAAACTTATTTTTACTTTGTTTAAAAATTTCAACTCAATTGAACTAGTATGTATCCACTAATTGCATATTGTAATTTGCACAGATCCTGGTTGGGCATCAATTAACCGTGGAGTGCTAGTTTGTGATGAGTGCTGCAGTGTTCATCGCAGCCTTGGTCGACACATTTCGATGGTGAAACATCTTCGGCACAGTTCATGGTCTCCAACTCTCTTGCATGTAAGTAAAGTGTGAATGCAGGAGTGTCTCCGCTATTCTCACTTCTGGATTTGTAGATTAAAGATAGTTTTAAAGGGTGTATTTTCTTGAGCTAATCAACTTTCGGATCAAAGGATCACATGAGTATAAGATTTGAAAGCTAAGAGGTGTCCTTTAAATATTTGTAGATGTATAAAGAGAACAAGATCTTATGGTACCTGTCACATTGATATGCTTGTGTATGAGTGATAGGAAGTTAGAACAACATCCACTAAGCTGTTGTCAGGTAGTCTCCCCATTGGAATTGGTAAATTTGCTGGGAACCAGGTGAACAGAATGGTAGAAATGTAAAGTGGGCGGCTATGCTCCATTTCTTGCATGGTCAATGAAGCATGATACATAGAAATAATTTAATGAGAAGGAATTGGGCATTCTTTGAGATTTTAAGTGTAAAAGAGCTCAAAAACCTTCTGTCTCTTTTTGCACTTTCTTTTTGTTATTGTTTAGTTAATGGTCACATACCTTTTGTTAAAGAGGATATTTTTATGGCTTTTCTAGTAGTATAGAAAGAACAGTTTGAACTGCAAACAGTTGCAATTTTTATGTATTCAAACTCTTTTTTTAAGAAGATGAAGTTCATATATTCTATATTAAGTGTTCAGAAGTGTAAATACTAGGGGAAGGATGAAATGTCTACTTACTGTTTAAGCATGAACTTGTAAATGCTAGGTTGTCCACATATGACTGTTTAGCCCAGAAAACAAAAGACATGTAAATAAAAGTTGGAAAATGATCTATTCTGGAGTATTCAGCTTCATTTTTCTTACTGTGAGAACTCATTTGGGCTAAATCTCCCTGCCATGCTGACCAGCATTGAATGACCTGTGGGCATCCTTTTCCTAGATGCGTGTGTGAAGAATGTCCCGTGAGGTGAATCTGGCGGTTGTTGTGATTTTCCGGCTACGTATTGCTCCTTCCTTTCATGCAACCTGCAAGCTTTATAATTATTACTTTGTTCTGGCTTCAGTGTGCACGAGGAGTGAAGCAGATCTTGTAATGTTGTAATGTGGAAATTGATATATTTTCATATATAAAAAACGCTCCATCAAATTAGACTAATTCTGCAGATAATGCGAAATATCTCTGCTGCATTACAAGAGATGCTTCAGGGACACACTCACTCATTTCCTTTACAAACAGGGAGAGTATAAAAATATTGTAGGAAATGAATAGATAATTAACACATTTTCTACTCTGCTAAACTTTCCAATTCCGTTCTCCGGACAGCAGAACTTACTGAACTTTAACAACATTATCATGCCTTTTATGTATTAAAATGTCCCAATACACTTCGTAAAACGTTACAAAACAAAATAAGACACTGAGCCACCTGAGTATTATCGGGGCAGATGACTGAAATTTGGATCAAAGAGGTAGGTTTTGAGGAGAGTCTTAAAGAAGGAAAGCAAGATAGAGAGGCTGAGAAGGGGTTTCAAAGCTTAGTACCTAGGCAGCTGAAGGCACAGCCAGCAATAGCGGAGCAATTAAATTTGGGAATGCTCAAGATGCCAGACTTAGAGGAGTGCTAATATCTCGGATGATTACATAGAATTTACAGTGCAGAAGGAGGCCATTCGGCCCATCGGGTCTGCACCGGCTCTTGGAAAGAGCACCCTACCCCCTATCCAAGGTCAACACCTCCACCCTATCCCCATTACCCAGTAACCCCACCCAACACTAAGGGTAATTTTGGATACTAAGGGCAATTTATCATGGCCAATCCACCTAACCCGCACATCTTTGGACTGTGGGAGGAAACCGGAGCACCCGGAGGAAACCCACGCACACACTGGGAGGATGTGCAGACTCCGCACAGACAGTGACCCAAGCCGGAGCTGTGAAGCAATTGTGCTATCCACAAGGCTACCGTGATGGTTGTGATGTTTTTGGCAGATTTTAAAAACAATTTTTTTTTTCTTTCCTATGGTTTTTGGAGAAGTCTTTTTATTTTTCTGTATGAAATAGGTGCTTTATCTGTCAATGTATTGTGCAGGGTACTGAAAGGATAAGCTGGTTAAATGTGCAGTATTGCCAGTAAAATAAATCCTTCAAAAGGCTTGATAATCTTGGAAATAGCATAACGTTTAAAGTTAGATTTTTACTATGATATTTTGAGTTACAAGGTCTAAATGGAAATATGCTATTTACATGTTTGCTGCTTCAGAGGTTACTGATCATTAACCAAGTGTAATGATGGTTGGACCTCAAGTATCTAGTTGTTCCATGAAAGCAGAAAAAGGTGTCAGCACTCATTAGGTAAAAGGCTGTTGATACATTTCTGTATTTTCATTGATGATTAATGCATTGACCTTTTGACTAAATTATTGTTCGTTCCTGTAGTATTCTAATCAATTTGGTTAGCCTCCTGAGTTCTGCAGTACTTGACCTCTTCATATATCTACCGTAATCAGGATCTTGGAGAAGGATTATTTTATTTTGCTTTGTCAATTCCTGCAGTCGCAAGACCACAAAGCAGTCTTTATGTTGATGTGAATGGTATTCTATATTTAATTATTGTCCTAATTACTAATTAGGTTTCTTCATGTGTTAATTCTTGAGAGCCCAGTGGTCAGTTATAAATTTGGTTTATCGTTTTCACGTCTCTCCCCTTCTTCCCCATTAGTCCAGTGATTAATTAGAGATATTAATTTGCAAGTCCCAAGTTCCCCTCTTCCACTCTGGGTTGCAACATTTGGTAAACCAACAGTTGCCACCAATATTACTTTCAGTTGTAATTTCCTTCCTTTGTCTATTCGGTATGTATTTTTATTTTTTCGTGGGATGTGAGCATATCTGGCAAGACCAGC
Organism: Scyliorhinus canicula; assembly: GCF_902713615.1. NCBI lineage: Eukaryota > Metazoa > Chordata > Chondrichthyes > Carcharhiniformes > Scyliorhinidae > Scyliorhinus > Scyliorhinus canicula. The sequence goes on from NC_052157.1 coordinate 142,629,495, forward strand.
GTTTATTGTCCATTTCTAATTGCCCTAGAGAAGATTATGGTGAGCTGCCATCTTGAACTGCTCTGATTCTTGTGGAATTGATGCAGGCTCAGGGAGGGAATTTCTATGTCTTTGACTCCCAGTGAAGGAACGGCGATATATTTCCATATCGCGTTGATGTGAGACTTAAGAGAAACTTGCAGATGGTGGATGGGTTGCCAATCAGGGCTACTTTATCCTGGATCGTGTTAAGCTTCTGGAGTGTTGTTGGAACAAAGTTCATGCAGTGCACGGTAGCATAGTGGTTAGCACTGTGGCTTCACAGCACAAGGTCCCAGGTTTGATTCCCTGCTGGGTCACTGTCTGTGCGGAGTCTATACGTTCTCCCCGTGTCTGCGTGGGTTTCCTCCAGATGCTCCGGTTTCCTCCTGCAGTCCAAAGATGTGCAGATTAGGTGGATTGGCCATGATAAATTGCCCTTGGTGTCCAAAAAAGGTTAGGAGGGGTTATTTGGTTCAGGGGATAGGGTCGAAGTGAGGGCTTAAGTGAGTCGGTGCAGACTCAATGGGCTGAATGGCCTCCTTTTGCACTGTATGTTCTATGTTCAAGTGGAAAGCATTCCATCACACTCCTGACTTGAGCCTTGTAGCTAATGGACGGGTTTGGGAAGTTGGGTGTGAGTGACTCACCACAGGCTTCACTGATTCTGACCTGCTTTTGTAGCTGCAGAGTTTATTTATCTGGTTCATTCAAATTTCTAATCAATGTTATTGGTGGGGCATTCCCTATTGATAATTACTGAATGTCCAGGGACGATGTATTGTTAGTGATGGTCATTGCCTGGCAGTTGAATGACATGCATATTATGATGCACGTTATTTTAAAAAGCAATAATGGATACTGTTGTTAACTGTAGAGGGAACTTGGTTTGCAAACTGGAGATATATAAACTTCAATCCTAAGTATTCACTAAGTAAATTAAATATTTTGAGGTTTTTTTTATTAGGTGTAGTTAAGTAACTAGTTTTTGGAAAAATAACCTGGAGTTTTTTTCAATATGATTTACTTCATGTCATGTTTTAAAGTTAGCATCCTGCAACATCAGTGGGAGGAAAATGACAAGCGCATTGAATGTTGATGAAGAACCCATGTGTCAGACATTTTTAGAGTCATTTTTCATTCTCTTGTTTTCAAATAAGAATTTGAAAGATATTTTCCTGGGGTTAGATGCTGCTTTTTGACTGATTTGCTTTGTTCATGCCTTCTGGGTAGCTGCTTGAATTATCAAAGCTTTTTTCTTCTTTATTCATACTCTGTGACAATGATCATGGCTACCCTAAGTCGAAGTATTGACTATACAAGAGAGATTCAACATGCAAAAAGGCTGTCCTTAATCTTTGAGTGGAATTTATAGAAATATATTGAAAGATTCTAGGAGGTTTTAAGACGGGGAAGGAGGTATCTAGATTACAGTAGTCTGGGAGAGAATAAGGGGTTATGGAAAGATTGGCTTCTAATAAGTTCCTAAGATTTAGGAGCAGAATTAGTCCATTTGGCCCATGGAGTGTGCTCCTCCATTCAATCATGGCTGATCTCATCCTGGCCTTAACTTGCACTGTCTTGCCCGTTCTCCATAATCCTTCAATCCATTACCAATTAAAAATCTGTCTAATTCATCAAATTTACTCGTTTTCCCACCATCCACTGCACTCGAGTTGCGAATCCCACAGATTCACAACTCTGGGAAAAGTAGCTTCTCCTCAACTCTGTTTTAAATTTGCTATCTAATAATGCAAAGAATGAATAAAAATGCAATGTCGTGGGCAGTTGCATGCACAATAAACAGTTGAAGTTATTCAACTTATTTTTCTTCTAAAGGAGTTGGCTTATTCTAGGATAAGGTTCCACAGGATCCTCTGCTACATAACAGGAGCGTTCTTCCAGAAATATTTTTGTAACTCCCTCTCATTCCTAGAACCGGAGAGAGAGGAGGAATAAATGCCAGAAGACTTGTGGGAGCACTGCTCTTGAACTAGAAATTGGCTTGTATGTGGCATAGTCATGCAAAATTAAAATGATCTGCTTTGAATGATGTGTAATTTCACAGTAACTTCATTGCAGTGTTAATGTAAGCCTACTTTTGACACTAAAAAGCCTACTTTTGACACTAATGAAGATTATAATCCGTATTATATTAACAAAATAACAAATAGCCCTTCATTATTCTGGAGTCCAATATAAGAAAGACAAGTTAACTCACGTAAATCGTTAACTGAGAGGTTTCTTGATTGTGCAGATTAATTCTTTTGTTTTGGTTCATTAAAGGTGTCGATTTGTTGATTATCGATTATCAATTTGTTGATGGCAACAAGGATACTGCACCATCAGAAATGGAAATACTTTCAGAATATAAAAAATGTGCTCTACTCTCCTGAACCACATCTGGGGCTTAACTTGTCCACTGTTTTGAACATGTGAACCAGAGGTGGAGAATACAAAACACTCTTCCTAATGGCTCTTCAATAGGCCTAGTAGTGTTTATTAATACAGTGGTGAATGAAAGCCAGGGCAACATGCTCAGAGATGATGGGCCTCATGCTCAACGTTGCTACCGTGGTGCTATAGGCAGCAATGCAGCAATATCAGTTTTTTATGAACCAAGCCACCTCCCACAATGTGAAGTCCAAGAGTTTCGGCCCTCCAAGCCTGTGCCGACCATGCTGCCCGTCTAAACTAAAAACTTCTACACTTCCTGGGTCCGTGTCCCTCTATTCCAATCCTATTCATGTATTTGTCAAGATGCCCCTTAAATGTCACTATCGCCCCTGCTTCCACCAGCACCACCGGCAGCGAGTTCCAGGCACCCACTACTCTCTGTGTAAAAAAAAAAACTTGCCTCGTGCATCTCCTCTAAACTTTGCCTCGCGCACCTCAAACCTATGCCCCCTAGTAATTGACCCTTCTACCCTGGTAAAAAGCCTCTGACTGTCCACTGTCTATTCCTCTCATAATTTTGTAGACCTCTATCAGGTCGCCCCTCAAACTCTGTCGTTCCAGTGAGAACAAACGTTAACCGCTCCTCATAGCTAATACCCTCCATGCCAGGCAACATCCTGGTAAGTCTCTTCTGCACCCTCTCTAAAGCCTCGACATCCTTCTGGTAGTTTGGCGACCAGAATTGAACGCTATACTCCATGTGTGGCCTAACTAAGGTTTTATACAGCTGCAAAATGACTTGCCAATTCTTATACTCAATGCGCCGGCCAATGAAAGCAAGCATGCCATATGCCTTCTTGACTACCTTCTCCACCTGTGTTGCCCCTTTCAGTGACCTGTGGACCTGTGCACCTAGATCTCTCTGACTGTCAATACGCTTGAGGGTTCTACCATTCACTGTATATTTCCTACCTGCATTAGACCTTCCAAAATGCATTAACTCACATTTATCCGGATTAAACTCCATCTGCCATCTCTCCGCCCAAGTCTCCAAGCAGTCTAAATCCTGCTGTATCCTCTGACAGTCCTCATCGCTATCCGCAATTCCACCAACCTTTGTGTCGTCTGCAAACTTACTAATCAGACCAGTTACATTTTCCTCCAAATCGTTTATATATACTACGAACAGCAAAGGTCCCAGCACTGATCCCTGTGGAACACCACTATTCACAGCCCTCCAATCAGGAAAGCACCCTTCCAATGCTCCTCCATTTAGCGATGGAAAGGGATAGGTATATACCACAGGGCAAGAGTTATAGGTGGGGGAAAGGCAATTATGATGCGATGAGGCAAGACTTAGGATGCATAGGATGGGGAAGGAAACTGCAGGGGATGGGCACAATTGAAATGTGGAGCTCATTCAAGGAACAGCTACTGCGTGTCCTTGATAAGTATGTACTTGTCAGGCAGGGAGGATGTGGTCATGCAAGGGAACCGTGGTTTACTAAAGTAGTTGAATCACTTGTCAAGAGGAAGAAGGAGGCTTATGTAAAGATGAGACGTGAAGGTTCAGTTAGGGCGCTCGAGAGTTACAAGTTGGCTAGGAAGGACCTAAAGAGAGAGCTAAGAAGAGCCAGGAGGGGAAATGAGAAGTCTTTGACAGGTAGGATCAAGGATAACCCTAAAGCTTTCTATAGGTATGTCAGGAATAAAAGAATGACTAGAGTAAGAGTAGGGCCAGTCAAGGACAGTAGTGGGAAGTTGTGCGTAGAGTCCGAGGAGATAGGAGAGGTGCTAAATGAATATTTTTCATCATTATTCACACAGGAAAAAGACAATGTTGTCGAGGAGAATACTGAGATACAGGCTACTAGACAAGAAGGGCTTGAGGTTTATAAGGAGGAGATATATCAGCAATTCTGGAAAGTGTGAAAATAGATAAGTCCCCTGGGCTGGATGGGATTTATCCTCGGATTCTCTGGGAAGCTAGGGAGGAGATTGCTGAGCCTTTGGCTTTGATCTTTGTCGTCATTGTCTACAGGAATAGTGCCAGAAGACTGGAGGATAGCAAATGTTGTCCCCTTGTTCAAGAAGGGGAGTAGAGACAACCTTGGTAACTATAGTCCAGTGAGCCTTACTTCTGTTGTGGGCAAAGTCTTGGAAAGGTTTATAAGAGATAGGATTTATAATCATCTAGAAAGGAATAATTTGATTAGGGATAGTCAACAAGGTTTTGTGAAGGGTAGGTCGTGCCTCACAAACCTTATTGAGTTCTTTGAGAAGGTGACCAAACAGGTGGACGAGGGTAAAGTAGTTGATGTGGTGCGTATGGATTTCAGTAAAGCGTTTGATAAGGTTCCCCATGGTAGGCTATTGCAAAAAATACGGAGGCATGGGATTCAGGGTGATTGAGCAGTTTGGATCAGAATTTGGCTAGCTGTAAGAAGACAGAGGGTGGTGGTTGATGGGAAATGTTCAGCCTGGAGTTCAGTTACTAGTGGTGTACCACAAGGATCTGTTTTGGGGCCACTGCTGTTTGTCATTTTTATAAATGACCTGGAGCAGGGTGTAGAAGGATGGGTGAGTAAATTTGCAGATGACACTAAAGTCGGTGGAGTTGTGGACAGCGCAGAACGATGTTGCAGGTTACAGAGGGGACATAGATAAGCTGCAGAGCTGGGCTGATAGGTGGCAAATGGAGTTTAATGCAGAAAAGTGAGGTGATTCATTTTGGAAGGAGTAACAGGAATACAGAGTACTGGGCTAATGGTAAGATTCTTGGTAGTGTGGATGAGCAGAGAGATCTCGGTGTCCATGTACATAGATCCCTGAAAGTTCCCACCCAGGTTAATAGGGTTGTTAAGGGTGGCATGGTGGCACAGTGGTTAGCATTGCTGCCTACGGCGCTGAGGACCCGGGTTCGAATCCCGGCCCTGGGTCACTGTCCGTGAGGAGTTTGCACATTCTCCCCGTGTCTGCGTGGGTTTCACCCCCACAACCCAAAGATGTGCAGGATAGGTGGATTGGCTACGCTAAATTGCCCCTTAATTGGAAAAAATAATTGGGTACTCTAAATTTATAAAAAAAAATAAAAAAAAAATAGGGTTGTTAAGAAGGCGTATGGTGTGTTCGCTTTTATTGGGAGAGGGATTGAGTTTCGGAGCCATGAGGTCATGTTGCAGCTGTACAAAACTCTGGTGCGGCCGCATTTGGAGTATTGCGTGCAGTTCTGGTCGCCGCATTATAGGAAGGATGTGGAAGCATTGGAAAGGGTGCAGAGGAGATTTACCAGGATGTTGCCTGGTATGGAGGGAAGATCTTATGAGGAAAGGTTGAGGGACTTGAGGCTGTTTTCGTTAGAGAGAAGAAGGTTAAGAGGTGACTTAATTGAGGCATACAAGATGATCAGAGGATTAGATAGGGTGGACAGTGAGAGCCTTTTTCCTCGGATTGTGATGGCTAGCACGAGGGGACATAGCTTTAAATTGAGGGGAGATAGATATAGGACAGATGTCAGAGGTAGGTTCTTTACTCCGAGTAGTAAGGCCGTGGAATGCCCTGCCTGCAACAGTATTGGACTCGCCAACATTAAGGGCATTTAAATGGCCATTGGATAAACATATGGATGATAAGGGAATAGTGTAGATGGGCTTCAGAGTGGTTTCACAGGTCGGCGCAACATCGAGAGCCAAAGGACCTGTACTGCGCTGTAATGTTCTATGTACTCTCTGCTTTCTATGACCTAGCCAGTTCTGTATCCATCTTGCCAGCTCATCCCTGATCCCGTGTGACTTCACCTTTTGTGCCAGTCTGCTATGAGGGACCTTGTCAAAGGCCTTACTGAAGTCCATATAGACAGCATCACTGCCCTACCTGCATCAATCATCTTTGTGACCTCTTCGAAAAACTCTATCAAGTTAGTGAGACACGACTTCCCCTTCACAAAACCATGCTGGCTCTCGCTAACACGTCCATTTGCTTCCAAATGGGAGTAGATCATGTCTCGAAGAATTCTCTCCAGTAATTTCCCTACCACTGACGTAAGGCTCACCGGCCTGTAGTTCCCTGGATTATCCTTGTGAAGGTAAGCAGTTTGCAATTTCAAGATGGATTTAAAATGGTATTGTACTTTTGTTGCTTGGAAACATTCATGTTCGCAACTGGAAAGGAGTTATATCCGTTTTAAAAATAACTTTAGTTTTGCTTCTGGCTAACGAAATGAACTGCCAAAAGGGGCAGAAAGGAGAAATCAATTGCATTCAATTAGAATTGGTTGACCAAAATTTTTAGGATTAGTAGGAAAAAAGTTAGTAATTTGTCAAACGTATTATTTTTAATGGATTGTAATCGCTTTATGTATAAGGGCGTTTTGAAATACGAAAGGCAGTCTTTTGGGTACACCTTTGTTACCGCCATTAATCGACTGATGGTGCATAGCTGGTATTAAATCAATCTGCATTTTTTCTTCAAAATATTTGTATAATGCAAAGTTTTATTTTAAGTATTATTTTAAGATCTTTCCAATTACTGTTTGGCGGCAGTTTGTTCTTCATCTTCGTGAACATGCTTCTGATGCGTGGTAGAATTTGGTATGCTATGCAAGCTATTGATACGTGGTAGCCAAAGATTAACTCCCTGGAGCCTGCATGCACTTGCCTGCACCAAAAAAAATAGAGGCAGGTCAGCCAGCCTTTCAATCCACTTGTTGAAATTATTTTCGAATATTGTGTCAGTGCATTTAAGAAGTAAGCCAAGATTCGATCTAAAAAGTATGCCTGCACTAATTAAGCATTCAAGCTTTTTAAAAATCAGATTAATTATTAAGGTTAAACTGAGCTGGAGAGGAGACAAAAAATAAGATGAATGAGATGATGGCTTTTAGGAGGCTTGAAGGAAGATGGAGAAGCAGCAAGGTGGAAAGATTTTGGAAGATAAATTGAGAAGGCAGAAGCACAATGGCTGTGAAGGGTTTACCTTCCATGGCTTTTTTGAGATGAGGAAAAGAACAATTGTACTCTAGTCTCCCGACTAGATTATGGGTTGGGACATGTAGCTGCAGAAATTTCTAAACGGGTTAGAGAGGGGTTGTGGATTTTAAAGTTAAAATGAGGATGTTAAAATCTATTCAATGATTGAAGAGATGGACAATGACCAGGTCACATTGTAGTGCACAAGGAGGCCATTCGGCCCATCGAGTCCGCACCGGCTCTTGGAAAGAGCACCCTACCCAAGCCCATACCCCCACCCCATCCCCATAACCCTGTAACCCCACCCAACACTAAGGGCAATTTATCATGGCCAATCCACCTAACCTGCACATCTTTGGACTGTGGGAGGAAACCGGAGCACCCGGAGGAAACCCCCACACACACACGGGGAGGATGTGCAGACTCCGCACAGACAGTGACCCAAGCCGGAATCGAACCTGGGACCCTGGAGCTGTGAAGCAATTGTGTTATCCACAATGCTGCCAAAATGCAATACTTGTGCACCTCTGCTTGATTGACACTGGAGGTTGATGGAGTTGAACTTAGAGCCATGGATGGCTTCAAGGCTTCCAGATTTGCAGATAATACACCTGAAACCAGTCAGTTGCCTATGTTTTGAGAAATGACGTTGGCATATCAGCAAGCCTGAAAAATCTATTAAAGCGAGGAAGATATGGCATTAACAACCTCATACGGTCGTCTAAAAACTGTGATCATAATGTAAGGATGTGAATGGAAGAGAAGCAAATAATTTGTCACGGCATATGAGGGATTTACTGAAATATTGTCAAATTTAAATCTAAGAATTGGTTAAAAAGGAAAGTCAAGGAAACATTCATCCACCCACTTGTTCTTTGTAACCTAAACAACACATTTCATGGTCTTGATATTCACACTGTTGTCTTTACAGCTTAGACATTCTGTTTTCATTTTGTGGAGAAGATCCTTTTTTGAGCAGATGCTGGAAAGGATTTATGGAATAATTAATAATGGAAATTAATTGAAGAAAATAAAATATTCCGATGACTTTTTTTGCTTTAGGTTTGATTTCTTTAAAAAAAAAAATTTTGAGTACCCAATTATTTTTTTTCCAATTTAAGGGGCAATTTATTGTGGCCAATCCACCTACTATGCACATCTTTGGGTTGTGGGGGTGAAACCCACGCAGACACAGGGAGAAAGTCACCAGTTGCCTCTTCTTACTTACTCAAGAAACTGTTAGTCACATTTGAATTTTAACAGGAAGTGTCAGGCTATTTTAAAGACATAAGAAATAGGAGCAGAAGTAGACCATAAGTCTCTGCCTGCTCCACCATTTGGTAGGATCATGGCTGATCTGCCTCCAATACATTTTTCCGTCTGCCCCTCATATTCATGATTCCCTGATACCAAAAATTCAATCTATCTATCTCTGCCGTAAATATACTCAAAGATGGAGCATCTGCAAGCCTCTTTGAGGTAGAGAATTGGTAGGATTCACAGACCTTAAGGAATGAACAAAGTTCCCTTCATCTCAGTTGTAAATGACTAGCCCCATAACATAAGTCTGTGCCCTGCCATTCCTAACCATGGGAAACAATCTCTGTGTCTACGTTGTCAAATCCTTTTAGAACATATGAGACAGTACAGCATAGACTCAGGATTCCCAAACAACATTGCCACTTTAGCTTTGTTGGCATTGAAACCCTTGGCAAAGCAGCCAGCCAATACCTGCTGTTGAATCTTGTGTGAATAATGTTCTGAATGAGGTAGCAAAGTGTAACCCAGCAGGGAGATTATGCCTTCATGAAGGGAGTGTAGAAATTTGATGAGGGACAACAAAATAAAATAGAAAACCTAACTCTTGTAAGATGTATTTTATTTGTACTATTCTGTACTTATAAATAAAGCATCGTCTTTTTTAAAACTATTTTTATTAAGACCAGATTTTCATTATAACATGAACAACATCCACCCAATTCCCCCTCACCCCCATGAAGAAAGCAAAACCTTTATCAAAATAAAAACACAAGCCCCTGTCCCCTGCCCTACAAACAGCTGATGGTAACTAGCTCCGTGGAAAAGTAAATGAAGGCTGCAAACTCTAGTCAAACCCTTCCACCGACCCCCTCCATGGCATACTTGATCTTTGAGGTTCGAAAATTTCATCAGGAGCTCCACCAAGCCGAGGCCTTGGGCACTGGAGACCTGCGCTCAAATAGAACTATCCTCCGGGCTGTTAGCGAGGCAAAAGCTAGGACATCTGCCCTCTTTTTTTCTGTTTCTAGCATCCGGTTCGAATCCAAAACTCTAATGGCCACTAACGAGCACGACTCCAACTGAACGCCCAAAACTCCTGACATTGTATCAGAAAAAGGAGACCCACAAACTGACTAGCTTGGGACAAGTCCAAAACATATGTGTGTGATTCACCTGCCCCTAGAACACAGCTCACACCTTGTGTCTCCTCCCCTGAGACGATTCCACTCATATGTGCCCCCGTCAAGTGTGCCTTTTGCACCACTTTGAACTGGATCAGGCTTAACCTCGCACCTAAGGATGTGACTTTGACCCTGTGAAGAGCCTCATTCCACACAGCCCCCATAAATACCAAACCCAGCTCACCCTCCCACTTCCTCCAATGATGCCTGCTCCATCGCCAACATCTACCTATTGACATCCAAAATCTTACTCTCCCCTAACTTGGCCAAAGATAGGTCCCTGTCCATAAGTGGAGACGATGGAGCCAGGAAAAACTAAGAAAACTCCTTGTGTACAGAATTTACAGTGCAGAAGGAGGCCACTCGGCCCATCAAGTCTGCACCGGCCCCTGGAAAGAGCACCCCACCCAAACCCATACCCCCATCCCCACAACCCAGTAACCCCATCCAACACTAAGGGCAATTTTGGACACTTAAGGGGCAATTTATCATGGCCAATCCACCTAACCTGCACAACTTTGGACTGTGGGAGGAAACCAGAGCACCCGGAGGAAACCCACACAAAGGGAGAAAGTGCAGACTCCACGTACACTGTGACCCAATTTGGGAACCGAACCTGGGACCCTGGAGCTGTGAAGCAATTGTGCTAACCACTATGCTACCATGCTGCTGAAATGCCTTACCGTAATACATTCCCTCTTGGGAACTCCAATTTCTCTAACATCTTTTCTAGGCTGGCGAACCTACCTTCCAGAAATATCCCTAAACCTCTCCAACCCCTCCCTCTCCCATGCCCTGAATGATGACTCTAAGCCAGACAGCACAAATCTTTGGATTCTGTAACTCAGAGCCAGCAGTGACATAGAGCCCAGTTTAAAATGTTGCCTAAACTGATTCCAAATTCTCAAAGTGGTTATCACTACTGCGCTCAAAGAGAATCTAGCAGGAGAAAACAGGAATGGCGCAATACCCAGGGCCCTCAAACTCGACCCTATGTATGACACCTCCTTCGTCCACCCCCATACAGAGTTTGGATCCTTGAACTACCCCCACATCTTGTCAATCATTGCCACCCCACAGTAAAACAACAGATTGGGTATCCCTTTGCAAAACCATCATATGAACGCAAGGAGTCTTAGCATCCCACACACAAGTAGATATCAGTTTATTAACCCTGCAAAAGAAAGACTTGGGAAGAAAGACTGGGAGACGCTGGAATAAAAACAAAAACCTCAGGAGAAAATTCATCTTTAGTGTCTGTAGCCTTCCTGCTAAGGTCAGAGGGAAGGCATCCCATCTTCCCAAATCGGCTTTCACCCCCTCCAGACTAGAAAAATTAAGTTTATGGACCGTGGCACAAAAATGGCCCATCCGGATTCCCAGGTATTGAGCTAGCCTTGGCCGGACAAAAAGGCAGCCTCCCCTGAACAGCTCTCCTCCCTCTGGGTTCACCGGAAATATTCACTCTTGCCCAGATTCTTCTTGTACCCTGAAAAGGAGCCAAACTTCTTGAGCAACTCCATTACCTCCCCCATATTGGAGAGTAGGTCTGTAACATATAGTAACAAATTGTCCACAGATAAGGACGCACTGTGCTCCCAACATGATCTATCCCCCTCCAGCTGGTGGATAACCATAAAGCAATGGCCAATGGCATAATCATTTAGGCAAACAATAGTGGAACAACGGACACCCCTGTCTTGTACCCCAGTTCAGTTGGAAATAACCCACGTATAGGGCGTTAGTATGTACACTCGCTGTGGGGGGGATTTGTACAAAAGACTCATCCATTAAATAAATTTTGGTCCGAAGCCAAACTGCCCAACGGTCTCGAAGAGGTACCCCATCTCATCTCTTCGCCAAGTTAATCGAAATAATCACCTCTGGCTCGGTCCCTAAGGAGGGCGATAACACCACATTTAGCAACCTCTTAACATTGGCCGACAACTGCTCCAGTCAGCTCCTCCAAGATCACCCCAGGTAGGCGAAATAGGCTGATACAACCTATGGGATCCTTGTCCTTGTTCAGGATTAAGGAGATTGATGCCTGTGCTAATGTGGCGGGCAACACTGCCTGGAACAGAGAATCTTTAAATATATCCAAGAGCAGTGGGACCAACTGACCAACAACTGTTTTGTAAAATTCAATAGGAAACCCATCCGGACCTGGCGCTTTACTTGTTTGCATTAACTGAATATAACTCACAATCTCCTCGGGGCCCTATCGGCATCACCAACTTTTGTTTTCTGTACTGCTCCACCTCTGGGAAGATCAACTCATCCAAAAATTGCTTCATGGTCCTCCGGAGGCCCTGACTCCTACAACTCACGATAAAAGGTCTCAAACACCTCTCACCTTCTCTGGGGCAAAGTCCAGGGCAGAACAAAGCAGTACTGGTGTGAGCTGTATCTAGAACTCCAGGGCCTCTGGTGAACAACCCATTAAGAAGAAACTGAAATCAGGATCAAAGCAGTACAAAGATGATTTCTTGAGGTATGGCTTTATCAATTGTGCCAATGCAAAGCCCATGTGTGTTCTATGCAGTGAAGGACTGACAAATAAGAGTTGGATGCTAAATATCTTAGCTTTTTAATTCTAAACGAGCTGAACCTCCAATTGTAAGGGAAGGTTGATGATTGCTTTCGGAACTGTGAAGAAATAGATGCTTTCCAAAGTCATTGCAAGTTGGCAAGTGCAAGTACAAAGCCAATACTACTACGTGTTCCTCACACTGCTACGACACATCGAAGAAAACAATATTAATGAGGAAGCTGTCAATAGACTGGAGAGCCTTATTCAGTCACATCTGGCTGCGCTGATCAAGATTGTGTTGCTATTTTCCAGAGCAGACGTTTCAGATTTTGAAGCAGAATAGGTGGGCAAAAAGTCCTTTTGAGTTTGAGACCCCAGAGTCCATTATTAACTTACAGCTGACTCTAAATGAAGAGACTGAACTTTTGTGCCACATATACAAGTCCATGAGGCTGTCAGCATTCTGGAGTACCGTCTCTCAGGAGTTTCCAGTGCTGAGTAAAACGAGCATTTTGTTGCTATTGCCCTTCACAATGACCTACATGTGCGAGGTTAGACTTTCGTTCTCACAAAGATGCAACTGATATGCGCATTTCCCCCTCCTCCTGTGAATCTGATTGGAGTGAGATTGTGAGGACCAAGATGGCTCACCTGTTGCATTAAAGGTAAGCAAAAATGGTGGGTCGCCAAGGTCGGCAGGCGTGGTTGCCAATGTCAGCCGGCTGGTAAAAGTGGGTCCCGGAAAAAGGAAATTTGAAAAACACTGCTCTAGTCTAGCGTAACAATGTGTCACTTCAATTCCTGAAGAATTACAGGTATTTTGTGGCACCTGGAGATTCTGTGGTTGGAAAATGAATGTTGTAATTTCAACCTTGAATCAACTGCATTTGCGTTTTGGGTGCAAGTGCCATCAGCGCTCTGAAACCCACCAGACAACATGAATGTAAATTGAATGCATTCTAAAACATGTGAAGCCCCAGCAAATTGCAGTACTGCTTCAAGTAGAAAGAGTTCTATATTTATGGAGAGACTAGGCAAGCATATGATGATTTTGATAGTAGATTTAGATAAGAAAAGATGAGAGTTGAGAACAAACGCTGACATGGACTAGTTTTTCTGTGCTGTATATCCAAAGTATGTAATCCTATGTGTGCAATGTGAAGTGGTAAGCATTCAAATATACTCCAAAGGTTTTCCCATCTATTTCAATCTATCCTTGATAACCCTCATTACATGTTTTTTTTCTTTTGTTGGAAATAAATTCGTGGTCAGTTTTAAATAGAAGTAAACATTAGGTTGTACCTTAATCAAAGTGGCTTACTGGGCAGCTCGGTGGCGCAGTGGTTAGCACTGCTGTCTCACGGCGCCGAGGTCCCAGGTTCGATCCCGGCTCTGGGTCACTGATCGTGTGGATTGGCCACGTGAAATTACCCTTTAATTGGAAAAAATGAATTGGGCACTCTTTTTATAAAAAAAAAAAAAAAAAAAAAAAATTTTAACTTTAAAAAAAATCAAAGTGGCTTATTGTATTTTTTGGGTTTCAAACAGGACGGATTTAGACTAACAGATTACTAAATGTGTATCAATCTTGTTTGATTTCCTGTTTCCTCCCAGAAAAAGCCTAATTTTTTCAAGGGGGAGAGGTAGATTGGAGTACAAATGATTTGGGCAGACTGTTTGCAGAGACTGGCAAAGATTTTGATTCCTGATTGGAAATGTAGTAATAGGAGAGATTCCCTTTAATCCTCAGGATTCAAACATCAGTCCACCCCCTCTCTTTCTTCTCTTCCCCCCCCCCCCCTCTTTACCTTCCCTCTTTTCCCCTCTCTCTTCCCTTCCACTCCCCCTCTCTCTCCCTCGTCCCCTCTCCGTCACTTCCCCCTCTCTCTTCCCCTCCCCCTCTCTTCCCCTCCGCCCCTCTCGTCGCCTTCCCCTTCCTTCCCCTCTTCCCCCTCTCCCCCCCCCCCCCTCTCAATTTACCAGTGATGTATCATTTCCTATTTAGATGTATTCAGATTTGATATGCTACTCTATAATGTCCTGCTAGGAGCAGCAGCTGCAGGGTGACTTGGACACACTGATCTCAAGAATTTGTTGTGTGGTGAAAATATTTATGGTGTTCCTTCTGTCCCAGCGTGTTGACATATTGCCATTCTTATGCCTGGTCACTTATACAGTTTCTAACACTGGTAACGATGTCCATCATCAGGCAAAAGTACTTTTCAGCTCAACAAATGAATGGACTATCTCTATCTGGCCATAAAGGTAGGATTTTTATCTTTAGAAACAATTTCTAAATGGTTATTTTCATTTGACCTTATTTTAGATGGTGCAGACCTTAGCAAGTAATGGAGCCAACTCAATCTGGGAACACTCGCTGCTTGATCCAGCCCAAGTGCAAAGTGGACGGCGCAAACCAAACCCTCAGGATAAAGTACAGTGAGTTCCATTCAGCTTCAAAATGCAAGCCTGCTGTATTGAAATTGCATGTACACAGACCATTCTTTTCAATTAACTTTTTTTTCCCCTCCACTTTTTTCATACAAGTTATAGCTGCTTTTGGTTCCAAAAAGCCATTGATGTGATTAGTCCATTCAACAGTTTATTTTTAATTGAAATTCCAGGATGTGTACAATTTACAAGCTTGTCAAATTTTAGACTCCATTATCATATGGATCTAGTTATTTTGGAATTGTAATAAGTAGCTAGATCAGATTATTTGCTGATTATCTTTTCGCATTGTCCTTGAAAAAGTGATATTGCCAGAATGTGCAGTCAATAATATGGTAGTGATAGGTCTGACCTTGTAATTGACTGTGAAATTGCTACAAACTTATTGAGACTGCAGTTATTTCCTTGCTAAAATATGCCTTTTAAATGCATTTTTTAAATGCAGCCCCACCAAGGCAGAATTCATACGAGCCAAGTATCAAATGTTGGCATTTGTCCACAAACTACCATGTCGTGATGATGACGGTGTTACCACAAAGGACCTGAGTAAGGTGAGCTGTCTTGAACAAGTCTTATTTGCAGCTGTAACAGCACAATGGCCAGATTAGATCTATTTCTTGAATTTACACTAAATTTGAAAATTGGAGATTCAGTTCAGATGTCACATCACTTGATATCTTGCTTGAACAACTCTCATTTTTTTCTTTGCAAGTCTTTTTTGGCACAAACTTGCTGGAGTGACCTACGAATAACTTAATTTTTTTCAGAGAAGTAAGCTAGACTTTCAGCAGGTATAAAATATAAAATTCTGTCCTTCTGCAATGTTTCCCCTAAATGTACGCCAAATTACTTTTTAGTTGTATTCAGTGCCTAGTGATTGCTACTCCACCAGCATTTGGTTGAAGCATATTCACTGTTTCCTTGTAAAATATTATCAAATAAACCAATCTCTTACATAGTCCCATACTAATAACTCTCTTTTTGTATCACTGTTTTATTTCCAATGCCACAAGTGGTCAGTGTCCATTTCACCATCCGATGATTTCAGGCAGTTCAGCTTCTCAAAGCCAATCGAAAGGAGTTAGTTTTGAGCAGCATTTCTGACAGCTTACACTTTTTAAATAAATTCTAAGTCGGCTACAGTTGGCCTCAACCAGGGATGGGTTTAAAATAAAAGGTTGGTTTCTAATTGCTGTTCTGTGGCCAATCTGTGTGGCTCATAACTATGATCTAAAAACCTGTCTGTTGGCCTTGTGCATGAAGAATGGAACGCCCCCCCCCCCCCCCCCCCCTGCAAGTGATTGCTGACACCATTGAAATGTGCTTCCAGGAAACAGTGACAAATTTAGATAATAAAAAAGGATAAAGAAAATCTTGATTTTAAAAAGGACCAGTGTCAATAATGAAGGCATGTCAGCATGCTGCACGTACTCTTGTTTCGGTGCAGTTTTTGGAACAATACCATCGCTAGCAGAACTCAACTCAACAAAGTTGATCGTCTTCTGACATCCATCTTTACCATCTTATTTACAGTACTTCAATTTTAAAAAAAATAAATCTTTATTAGTGTCTCAAGTAGGCTTGCATTAAAACTGCAATTAATTTACTGTGAAAATCTCCTAGTCGTCACACTCTAGCGCCTGTTCAGATACACCGAGGGAGAAGTCAGAATGTCCAATTCACCTAACAAGCACATATTTCAGGACTTGTGGGAGGAAACCGGAGGGCCTGGAGGGAACCCACACAGACACGGGGAGAATGCAGACTCCACACAGACATGACCCAAGCCGGGAATCAAACAGGGACCCTACTGCTCTGAAGCAACAGTGCTAACCACTGGGCGACCGTGCTGCCTATACAGTACTTCAATTTCACATTCAGGTCTTTGGGTGAGGGGGTGGCACGGTGGTGCAGTGTTTAGCACTGCTGCCTCATGGTGCAAAGGATCCAGGTTCAATCCGGGTCTTGGGTCACTGTTCATGTGGAGTATGCACATTCTCCCTGTGTCTGCGTGGGTCTCGCCCCCACAAGCCAAAGATGTGCAGGGTAGATGGATTGGCCACGCTAAATTGTCCCTTAATTGGGGGGGGAAAAGAATGAGGAACTTTAAATTCAGAATTTAAAAAAATAAATCTTTGGGTAAAGATTTTCCACAGCATCATGATTGCAAGCTGAAGAATTGCAGGGTATTTCATGCCCTGGTGCATTGTAAGAAAATTGCATTGTCATTTGCCACAAGCCCATGGGAGTAGACCTTGTTGAATGCTGTAAATCTAATTAAAATGTCTGTAATGAGAATATCTGGACTAATTTTGAGGCATGGGAAAATATCTTTGGTTGCTAGTCTTGGAACACCAGTTCGTAGTGGTGCATAGAATTGTTTTGGTGTGAGGCGGCAAATTAAACCCCAGTGACAAAAAGTAGCCCAATCATTTATGTTACAATTATTAAAGACTATTGAAGTACAGAAAACAAATGAACAGGACTGCTCTCCTCTCAGACAATTACTGTGTATGAATTACTAAACACAATTTTATATAGAACTTATTCCAAAATATATCTCTTATATTCGGGATAAAGTGTCCGCAGTGGCGTTTTCGCTCCCGGCCACATGAAAGATTTTTGCGTTAAATGGTTTTAATAGCAAACTCCTTCTAAATAACCGGGTGTTTGGATGTCAATCTCTCCAAATGTTTCAAAGGGTTGTGGTCTGTATGTACGATTGTCTTGGTTGGGTTGCTGGCAACATAAATCTCAATGCTGTAATACTAGTACCCGGCTTAACATCCCTGTCTGAATGGTTGAATATTTTTCTGTTACTGATTTAATTCCCTTGAGAATCCAGCAAAAAGAAAGACTAGGAACTTCTTTGTCTTGCAATAATACGGCTCCTACCCTATTTTGTGTGTGTGTGTGTGGGTCAGTGTGTGAGAGGGCGAGTGAGTGTGTGGGTCAGTGTGTGAGGGAGAGTGAGTGAGTGTGTGGGCATGTATGTGTGAGATAGGGAGTGAGTGAATGTGGGCATGTATGTGTGTGAGTGAGGGAGAGTGAGTGAGTGATTGTGTGGGCATGTATGTGTGAGAGAGAGTGAATGATTGTGTGGGCCTGTGTGTGAGCGAGTGTTGTGTGGGCGGGCCTGTGTGAGTGATTGTGTGGGAGGGCCTGTGACTGGGCCTGTGAGAGAGAGAGAGTGAATGAATGTGTGGGCCTATGAGCAAGCGAGGGAGTGAGTGGGCTTGTGTGTGAGAGTAAGTGTGTGTGTGGGCCTGTGTGTGAGAGAGTGAGTGATTGTGTGGACCTGTGTGAGAGAGCGTGAGTGAGTATGTGGACCTGTGTGAGTGAGTATGTGGACCTGTGTGAGTGAATGTGTGGACCTGTGTGAGTGATTGTGTGGGCATGTGTGTGAGAGTGATTGTGTGGACCTGTGAGTGAGTGTGTGGGCCTGTGTGCGAGCGAGTGATTGTGTGGGCCTGTGTGCGAGCGAGTGATTGTGTGGGCCTGTGTGCGAGCGAGTGGTTGTGTGGGCCTGTGTGCGAGCGAGTGATTGTGTGGGCCTGTGTGCGAGCGAGTGATTGTGTGGGCCTGTGTGCGAGCGAGTGATTGTGTGGGCCTGTGTGCGAGCGAGTGATTTGTGTGGGCCTGTGTGCGAGCGAGTGATTGTGTGGGCCTGTGTGCGAGCGAGTGATTGTGTGGGCCTGTGTGCGAGCGAGTGATTGTGTGGGCCTGTGTGCGAGCGAGTGATTGTGTGGGCCTGTGAGTGAGTGGGCCTGTTTGCGGGCCTGTGTGTGAGCGAGTGTTGTGTGGGCGGGCCTGTGCGAGAGAGTGAATGAATGTGTGGGCCTATGAGCAAGCGAGGGAGTGAGTGTGAATGAGTGAGTGTGTGGGCCTGTGTGTGAGAGTGAGTGATGGTGTGGGCATGTGAGAGAGAGAGTGAGTGATTGCGTGGGCATGTGAGAGAGAGAGTGAGTGATTGCGTGGGCATGTGTGTGAGAGAATGAGTGATTGTGTGGGCATGTGAGAGAGCGAGAGAGTGAGTGTTGTGTGGGCCTGTGTGAGTGATTGTGTGGGCATGTGTGTGAGAGAGTAAGTGATGTGTGGGCCTGTGAGAGAGAGCGTGAGTGAGTACGTGGACCTGTGTGAGTGATTGTGTGGGCATGTGTGTGAGAGAGTAAGTGAGGTGTGGGCCTGTGAGAGAGAGCGTGAGTGAGTATGTGGACCTGTGTGAGTGATTGTGTGGGCATGTATGAGAGACAGTGAATGAATGTGTGGGCCTGCGAGCGAGGGAGTGAGTGATTGTGTGGGCCTGTGAGAGAGCGAGTGAGTGTTGTGTGGGCCTGTGTGAGAGAGAGTGAATGAATGTTTGGGCCTATGAGCGAGGGAGTGAGTGTGTGGGCATGTGTGTGAGAGAGTGAGTGATTGCGTGGGCATGTGCAAGAGAAAGAGAGTGAGTGAATGTGTGAGCCTGTGACCAAGAGTGAGTGATTGTGTGGGCCTGTGTATGAGAGAGTGTTGTGTGGGCGGGCTTGTGTGAGTGATTGTGTGGGCGGGCATGTGTGATTGTGTGGGCCGGCCTGTGTGTGATTGTGTGGGCGGGGCTGTGTGAGTGGTTGTGTGAGTGATTGTGTGGGTGAGCCTGTGTGAGTGATTGTGTGGGTGGGCCTGTGTGAGTGATTGTGTGGGTGGGCCTGTGTGAGTGATTGTGTGGGTGCGCCTGTGTGAGTGATTGTGTGGGTGGGCCTGTGTGAGTGATTGTGTGGGTGGGCCTGTGTGAGTGATTGTGTGGGTGGGCCTGTGTGAGTGATTGTGTGGGCGGGCCTGTGTGAGTGATTGTGTGGGCGGGCCTGTAAGTGATTGTGTGGGCGGGCCTGTAAGTGATTGTGTGGGCGGGCCTGAGAGTGATTGTGTGGGCGGGCCTGAGTGAGTGATTGTTGTGGGCGGGCCTGTGTGAGTGATTGTTGTGGGCGGGCCTGTGTGAGTGATTGTTGTGGGCGGGCCTGTGTGAGTGATTGTGTGGGCGGGCCTGAGTGAGTGATTGTGTGGGCGGGCCTGAGTGAGTGATTGTGTGGGCGGGCCTGAGTGAGTGATTGTGTGGGCGGGCCAGTATGAGTGATTGTGTGGGCGGGCCTGTGTGAGTGATTGTGTGGGCGGGCCTGTGTGAGTGATTGTGGGCGGGCCTGTGTGAGTGATTGTGTGGGCGGGCCTGTGTGAGTGATTGTGGGCGGGCCTGTGTGAGTGATTGTGTGGGTTGGCCTGTGTGAGTGATTGTGTGGGCGGGCCTGTGAGTGATTGTGTGGGCGGGCCTGTGTGAGTGATTGTGTGGGCGGGCCTGTGAGTGATTGTGTGGGCAGGCCTGCCTGTGTGAGATTGTGTGGGCTGGCCTGTGTGGTATTGTGTGGGCGGGCCTGTGTGAGTGATTGTGTGGGCGAGTCTGTGTGAGTGAGTGTTGTGGGCGGGCCTGTGTGAGTGAGTGTTGTGTGGGCGGGCCTGTGTGAGTGATTGTGTGGGCGGGCCTGTGTGAGTGAGTGTTGTGTGGGCGGGCCTGTGGGGGATTGTGTGGGCGGGCCTGTGTGAGTGATTGTTGTGGGCGGGCCTGTGTGAGTGAGTGATTGTTGTGGGCGGGCCTGTGTGTGATTGTGTGGGCGGGCCTGTGTGAGTGATTGTGTGGGCGGGCCTGTGAGTGATTGTTGTGGGCGGGCCTGTGTGAGTGAGTGATTGTTGTGGGCGGGCCTGTGTGAGTGATTGTTGTGGGCGGGCCTGTGTGAGTGAGTGTTGTGTGGGCGGGCCTGTGTGAGTGATTGTTGTGGGCGGGCCTGTGTGGGATTGTGTGGGTGGGCCTGTGTGAGTGATTGTGTGGGCGGGCCTGTGTGTGTGATTGTTGAGTGGGCGGGCCTGTGTGAGTGAGTGTTGTGTGGGCGGGCCTGTGAGGGATTGTGTGGGCGGGCCTGTGTGAGTGATTGTGTGGGCGGGCCTTTGTGAGTGAGTGTTGTGTGGGCGGGCCTTTGTGAGTGAGTGTTGTGTGGGCGGGCCTGTGTGTGTGATTGTTGTGTGGGCGGGCCTGTGTGAGTGAGTGTGTGGGCGGGCCTGTGTGGGATTGTGTGGGCGGGCCTTTGTGAGTGAGTGTTGTGTGGGCGGGCCTGTGTGAGTGAGTGTGTCGGCGGGCCTGTGTGAGTGATTGTTTGTGGGCGGGCCTGTGTGAGTGAGTGTTGTGTGGGCGGGCCTGTGTGGGATTGTGTGGGCGGGCCTGTGTGTGTGATTTGTTGTGTGGGCGGGCCTGTGTGAGTGTGTGTGTGGGCGGGCCTGTGTGGGATTGTGTGGGCGGGCCTTTGTGAGTGAGTGTTGTGTGGGCGGGCCTGTGTGAGAGAGTGTTGTGGGCGGGCCTGTGTGGGATTGTGTGGGCGGGCCGTGTGAGAAAGAGGTGCGTGTGAGTCGGAGAGAGAGTGAATGTGAGACCTGTTCCCACTGGAAGCTACTCAAATGTTAAATTTGTGCAACATATTTGCAGCCACTGATTGAATTCATAGACATTTCTGAGCTAGAATTGAATAAATGTCTTGAACATTGTTAAATCTGGAAGGCCATTGGGAACTAGACCAATCTACAATTGCCTAGTCTCATTGTCCCTTCCTCAGTTCAAAAAAAAAAATCAAGGTTGGTTCCAACAGATAGAATTGGAATTAGAAATAAAATTCACAATATAACAGCACATTGAAGAATACATCACACATGCCATCGACAGTTAAAAAAGTGTAAAATGTCAAAATGGAACTGTATTACAATTTTTAACTGATCTTTATATTCTTTTGTCTTACAACAGCAACTGCACTCCAGTGTGCGCACAGGGAATCTGGAGACGTGTCTCAGGCTACTGTCCCTGGGAGCACAGGCCAATTTCTTTCACCCGGTAAAGTTTATCATGGAATATATTTTCCATAATTCGGAGCATTTCAGAAACTAAAGTAGGCCAATCAGCACCAGAGGGGAAACCATTCTGATGACCTTTCTCTCTCAGATGCTGACTAACCTGCTATACATTTTTTCTTCTTGTTTCCATGGTTTTCAATTATCACTCCTCCGGTGTCTGGATTTTTGGGGAGAAAGAACTTGAGGCAATCTTTCATTTCAGCAAACTCAGTATTTATTTGCCAAATTGAAAGTTGATTACAGCAGGTATCTTAAGATTTTTGAATTTAATCGAACGTTCACAGTAAGTACACTGCCATTCTCTGACCATTTACCTTTAAATGAAGCAGTCACCAGAACACTATTTTAATCTCAGTTGAACAGCATCGACTTTGAGTTTAACACTGTTTCAGTGCACAAAACCTACGTGATCAGACACAGTGAGCAAAATCTGAACAAAAATTTGCTACTTCACTGGTGCCATTATAATAATAAATCAAAAAATACATGCATGTCCAAAGCTGCCACATGTATTTGAGTCTTGGATTGTAAATCAGTCGAGCTCTGTCTGCTCTCCTGGCTGAAGATATTGACCAATATTTTAGGCACAGTACTCTCCAGCCATGTTTGTTCTGTTATATGATTGAGTGCGCAAGCACTTAAGTTGATTACATTTTCTGGACTTCCTGCATTACCTTTAAGTGCCACTTAATAGAGTGGCGGTGTGAAATATATTCTGACGGTGTGAATTGTGTGATTAAACTAATGTTACAAACCACAAGATATTTAATACCTTGAAATACAGTTAAAATTGAGCAGTTTTTGACTGAATCTCATAGATATAATTCATTTGAATTTGAATGATATTTATAAATGGTTCACGGCACTGAAAGATCTTAAAAGCGTTTGCCATTGTAACATGATGGGTTATTTGAGTTATTCGGTCTATAATATGCTCCCACTCATTTCTTATTTTATTTCTTATCATTTCCTTCCAAAAGAATGCTTGCATGCAATTCCATAGGTTTGCTTTCTTTTTTTTAAAAAGTCAGTTAAGATTGGTGGGCTGTTCTACCATCAGAGGGCATTGTAGCCAAATTTGTTCCAATCCTTTGCAGACGTCTGCAAATAGAAGTCTAGATCAGGGTTTTAGACGGAGTTGAAACAGCTGGAAAATCAGAGAATGGTAAAGCTCAGTTGTTCAACCAATCATTTCTCTGTCAGTTCTTTGAAAGAGCTATCCAGTGGCTCGTTCCTGAAGCGCTGCAAATTTTTCTCCCCCCCTTCAAAAGTTACTTTTGAAATGTATTATTAGCAGGCGGCACAGTAGCACAGTGCTTAGCACTGTTGCTTTGCAACACCAGAGCCCCGAGTTCTATTCCCGGCCTGGGTCACTGTGCGAAGTCTGCACGTTCTCCCCGTGTCTGCGTGGGTTTCCTCCGGGTGCTCCGGTTTCCTCCCACAAGTCCCGAAAGACGTGCTTGTTAGGTGAATTGGGCATTCTGGATTCTCTCTCAGTGCACCCAAACAGGCATCGGAGTGTGGCGACTAGGGGATTTTCACAGTAACTTCATTGCAGTGTTAATGTAAGCCTACTTGTGACACTAATAAAGATTGTTATTAAGATTATCATTATTCAATCTGCTGCTGCTACACGGTCGACGCGGTATCACAGTGGTTAGCACTATTGCTTCACAGCACCAAGGACCTGGGTTTGATTCCAACCTTGGGTGACTGTGTGGAGTTTGCACGTTCTCCCCGTGTCTGCATCGGTTTTCTCCCAGAGCTCCAGTTTCCTCCCACAGTCTGAAGATGCACAGGGTAGGTGGGAATATGGGGATAGGGCAGAGGCATGGGCCTAGGTAAGGTGCTCTTTTGGAGGGTTGGTGCAAACTCGATGGCCTGAATGGCCTCCTTATGCACTGTAGGGACTCTAGGATACCTTTTCAGGCTTTGCATTCGACCACTGTTTCACCGTACATTTTTCAAAGAGACACTACAGTTGCAGTGGTCCTGCCACGTTTTTGGCTAAGCTTGGTTAAGACAAGACCCAAGATTGATTCTGCCATTTTCTTGCTTGTGAAGTGCTACTGCATCATAAGTGGAGTTGTGTAAGTAAGCTGTGCAGTACAGTACTTAGAATTTTCTGGTTTTATTGAATAATTTATATTTTCCATTCATCAGGAAAAAGGTACCACTCCTTTGCATGTGGCTGCTAAAGCAGGACAAATACACCAGGCTGAACTACTGGTCGTTTATGGTGCAGATCCTGGAGCACCTGATGTTAATGGCAGAACACCCATAGATTATGCCAGGTCAGTGGGGGAGGAAACGCCCTCAATTATTTTGTACATTTTTGTTTCATTTATACTACTGCTGCAAATCATTGCACTCCTTATGGGGGTTATAGCCATTGTTATGGTAGCTGATCCTAAAATATGTGAGGAAGCAATGCAGTGCTCAGATTTACATCTGAAATGTTTCATAACAATGTTTATCTCTGTTCAGGACTTGTATTGTTGTGTATATTTTGATATTTATGTTTTGTTTGCACTGGAAATAGTTAAGCAAAATGAAAGCATTAAAATGAAAGATTGATGCAGGCGTTTGTTACGAAATGTCGATAATTCAAATCCCTGAAGTTTTTGCTCTTGGCATATGTTCAGGGAAATGCATACTGCCTTGATATGATAAAATTATGCATGTCCGCAATATAAACTCATCTGAAGAAGTAGTTGTATGTCACAATGTTATAAAAGGGAAACCAGTGCCATAGGCATTGTTATAAAATCCATTTTTCCCTCTGTCATGTGCTAAATCGACAGACAGTGGAGATTTAAGATACAGGATATTCCCATGCTTGTTGCATTGGTTCCTGCTTTGTAACAAGGGTGGGGACCCTCTTGGACTGCTGTGATAGGTCACCAGATCAGTTCAAGGCTCAGTGAACCACAGTTCGGAGGCAGTCAATTTTGTTGAATCCGCCTGCAAGGGTCACAGATGAGAACTGGAAGAGGTCTCGGTTAAGGTGAGCATGAAAAGGGGTGCAGTTAGCAGACATTGAGGTGGGCTCGAGAGAGAGAGAGAGAAGATTATAGAATTTACAGTGCAGAAGGAGGCCATTCGGCCCATCGAGTCTGCACCGGCTCTTGGAAAGAGCACCCTACCCAAGGTCAACACCTCCACCCTATCCCCATAACCCAGTAACCCCATAACCCAGTAACCCCACCCAACACTAAGGGCAATTTTGGACACTAAGGGCAATTTATCATGGCCAATCCACCTAACCTGCACATCTTTGGACTGTGGGAGGAAACCGGAGCACCCGGAGGAAACCCATGCACACACGGGGAGGATGTGCAGACTCCGCACAGACAGTGACCCAAGCCGGAATCGAACCTGGGACCCTGGAACTGTGAAGCGATTGTGCTATCCACAATGCTACCGTGCTGCCCTCCACAATGCTACTGTGCTGCCCAGAAGATCCAAGAATTTGAGGAGCTGAATCAGGGACTCCGTGAAGTCTTGGGAGCCATTTTGCTATCCTGTGCAGTTGTGGATAAGAAACAGACTCAAGGGTCAATTGCTGGTCCAATGCCTCAGACCTTCAACGTACTTTGGGATGGGGTGGCAACAAGTGGTAATCCATTTCGTATAATAAGTTTTCCAGAGTGAGAGTTCAACATTTTTTTTCCAAAGGAACCTCATGTAAATGATTTTATGCATATGCGTTTACATAGAATTTCACAGCACACAAACTGGCCATTTGACCCAACAGGTGGTCATGCTCCACCTGAGCCAGCTCACGCCACATTCCATTTACCCCAATCAGCATAACCTATTCCCCACTTCCTTGGGTGTTTATCTGCCTTCCCCTGGAATGCATAAATAGTGATTATTTTTCTGATTTTGTACTTGGATTTTTTTTTTATAATACAAAAATAGTAAGAAGAAATGACCTTCAGGTTAATGAGAGCACCATTTTTAAAAATTAATTCACGGGTTGTGGGCCTCTCTGACTAGGTCAGCATTCATTCATTGCCCATCCCTTTTCACCTTTGTGAAGGTGGTGAGGAGCCACCTTCTTGAACTGCTGCAGTTGATGTGTGCGAGCACCCACAGTGCTGTTACAACTGGAGTTCCAGGATTTTATGGGGAGGGGGAACATGGGGGTGGTTGTGTTCACACACATCTGCTACCCTTGTAGTGGAGGTTACAGGTTTGGAATGTGCTGCCTATAACTAGTTGGGGGTTGGCAGTCACACAGAAAAGAATGCTTTCATTTCGCAACATTTCAAAAAGCTGACACAAAATTGTATTTGCACATCTTCTCTCCTGAACACCCTAAGCCCCTAAATTGAAAAATAAATGTAAACCTTCCTTCACAATGTTTTTTTTACATAATCCAACATTTTTCCCACTTGGAGCATCTACAAACATGACCGTACTGTGTTCATTTTCAGAGTGCTTGAGACCTCCAGAATGACACAGGAGTTCCAAATTTGAAACTAATTACATTCCAGCTCCAGTGCTGAATGTCATTAATGTTTGATTATGGGAATGCAGTGCCCTTCTCATCTTTCAAAAATATCTAGTATTTCCTGCTGAGAGGGCAATGCACTCTCACAATAAAATGCTGTAGGAGTTGTATCATGAAAATGTGGTCACACAATTCTACCATTGGATAGGAACCAGTTTTAGACATGTAAAACGGTGGATCTCAAATTAAAAGTGATGTCTAATCACTTACAGTGACCCCTGTTGATCAGGAGAGCATTGCCCAGAGACTACTATTCTGATACTGTAAAAGCATCTTGAAAAGACCGTGGCCCGAATCTCTTAAGGAGCGACAATGGCCATCTGATTGCTACTCCTCTCCTACTTTTCTGCACCATGACTGCTCTACATTTCTGGTTTAGTCTTCAGATCCTAGCTGCTTCAGAAATGCAGATCAGTCTTCCATCGAACTGCTTCCTTTTAATCTTGGATCGTCAGGGGAAGACTAGCTACACCCCTTTTTACTGTATTTTCTGCTATATTCTGCTAAGTGTTCCCTAACACACCGAAAGACTTTGGGACATTTAAACCACTTTCAGTGTGTTAGTGAATGGGTGTAAGAGTGAATGGATGAGCGAATGCATGGGTGTTATGACAACAGCATATGTTAATTGTTGAATAAACCAAATCCCAGATGGAAACTTGGCTTATGGATCATACCCTTTCTTTTGTATTCTGACAACGAGAAAAAAACTTGCTGATCTCAAAAGCAAGAAGTCCAGTCACACTTTTTGATCTAAAAATTAAATTTGAATAGTTTATTAACGAGGCAAAAAGAAAACAAAAGCACACACAAGTACAGCTACACAGTTAAAATTACTCTTCAGAAACATTCCCCAAAAGACTCCCTACTTGGTCAGGGAACACTCTCTTTATACATGTTTTAACTATAAAAATCCAGTAATATTACCCAAGTCAAATTGCTGTAGCTTTTGCTCAACTTTTCCAAATAATATTTCATGTTTTTGTGTGGCCCCCACTTTTGTGTCAAAATAAAATGTAATACCATTCCATTCTTTACTTTTGAAACTGTTGCAAGTTGTAAAAGTTCCTTACCACCTGCTGAAATTTACCAGCTGAAAAAACAGGTCCCCACGTATCTCTTAATGCAAATTGCTAAACTAGCCTATTTACTTATAAAACCACTCTGACTGCAGGTTCATTACCATTCAGCACATTCACTCCTTTTATGTCTCAATTCTTCCAGACAAATGGTCTCCCTTAACCTTTTGTTGGCTTAATTAAATCATCTATGATTTACATAATACACACCACATTCTTTGCAGGACAACACACTATTCCCCAAAAATATTTTAAAGACAAAACGTCCGTTTTCACAGTGCACACATGGATAGGGTGGCAGCTCATAAGGGTTTTAGGGAGTCCTAGTGAGCAGGGGAATTACTCAGGAAGTTTTAACTTCCAATGGATTCAAACATCCTGGACAAATCCCACAGAATTAATGGAAGGTACCTCTAGTCCCTGACGATCTGGAAACTAGAAGATCTGCGCCAGTATGTCATAAAATATCTTTCATATGACAGTAGGGACCTAATTTGCCTGTAAGCCACAACTGAATAAAGAAACAATTCAATTAATAATAAAATAATCTTTATTAATGTCACAAGAAGGCTTACATTAACACCGCAATGAAGTTGCTGTGAAAATCCCCTAGTCGCCACACTCTGGCGCCTGTATGGGTTCACTGAGGGAGAATTCAGAATGTCCAATTCATCTAACAAGCACATCTTCGGGACTTGTGGGAGGAAACTGGAGCATCCGGAGGAAACCCATTCAGACACGGGGAGAACGTGAGATTCCGCATAGACAGTGACCCAAGCCAGGAATCGAACCCGGGTCCCTGGCGCTGTGAAGCAACAGTGCTAACCACTGTGCTAGCTGATTAGTGCTTTGTGACTACTTTGCTAGATATCTAAGTGCAATCTTTATTGTTTTTAAATGGCTAAAGTTAAAAACATGTTGTGTGACTATACGGGACTGAATCTAGAGTTAAGTGACCCTGAGATGGGCAAAATTCTTGTTCTCACCTCCCTGTGATCTGTATTTTTTAATCTTGGTAGGCAAGCAAATCACCATGATCTCGCTGACAGACTGGTGGAGTGTCAGTATGAACTTACAGATAGATTGGCATTTTACCTTTGTGGACGAAGGCCAGGTAAGTGACTTCTGCAAAGGCACCTGAAGTACATTCCTTTATATTATGAATATAGCCACTGGATAAATAGAGGTGTCATAGAAAAGGCACCACCACTATTAACCATATAGAGTTTCAATTGCTTATATTCAATGAGGTGGCCAATTTCCCCCTTTTTTTCCCCAAACCCCAAAATTAATAATGAACGCAATTTTTAAGTGTAAACTTTAGCTGAAGCTTTTTCAAAATGGGTGTAATTGTCAAAAGCACTATTCAAAGAGGGGATTAAATATCAATATTATTGTCTCAATGTCCTCTTGGTGGTCTAGATGTGATCATGTAATTGCAGTATTATTTTTCACACTCATGCAACTTATCCTGTATAATTTCTTTATTCTTCCACGGGATGCGAATACTGCTGGCAAGGCCAGCATTTATTGTCCGTCCCTAATTGCTCTTGAGAAGGTGGTAATTAACCGCTTTCTTGAGCTGCTGCAGTCCATCTGGTGTAGTGCTGTTAGGGAGTGAGTTCTAGGATCTTGGTCTAGGAATGGTGAAGAAACGGCAATATAGTTCCCGGTCAGGATGGTGTGTGGCTTGGAAGGGAACCTACAGTTGATGGTATTCCCTTAGCCGCCTTCATCGGAGGAAGGAGCGGTGCTCCGAATGCTAGTGTTTGAAACAAACATATTGGACTTTAACCTGGTGTTGTAAGACTTCTTACTGTGCTCACCCCAGTCCACCGCCGGCATCTCCACATCATGGCTTCTCAGAGTTGGTGGTGATTCGTTTGAAATGTGTTGAAGAAGGATTGATGAATTGTTACAGTGCATCTTGTACCCACTGCTACCTCTATGCACCAGTGGTCGAAGAAGTGATTGTTTAAGGTTGTTGGTGGGGTGTCAATCAAGTAAGCTGCTTTGTCCTGGAAGGTGTTAAACTTTTTGAATGTTGTTGCAGCCGCACAAATAAAGAAAAATGAGAGCATCACATCACACTCCTGACTTGCTTTGTAGAATGCGGGGTAGACTTTGTGGTGTCAGGAAATGGTGATTCTCAGGTTGGCCTGATAGTCCAAGTACGTATTCAAATTAGTGCATTATTCTAAGTTACAGAGCCCCTCAATATTTGACAATACATAATTTCTTGTTTTATGTTGCCAGCTTGTCATGGGACTTCATACAGTTGACTGATTCAGGATTGGCATCCCAGACTTGACATATTACTGTTCCTTTTTTAATGGCAACAACTTTCTGTAAACAATTTTTTTTTTAAAATGCTGCTTTATCTTGCGATCCTCCCTCCAGCCAACAGCAGTACCGGTCATCCAAGAACTAAGCTACCATAGCTGTTCACATCTCTTGTCCAAACTCTCTTTCCCAATTCATGAGTTTCCATCGGCCAGAACCATGCAACGTGATCAAAGGATTTCATGACTTTAGCAGTGTGGATAAAAAACCTCGAATTCCAGAATTTTATTAAAAATTCAAGTATAGTGGGCCAATCTACTGCATCACCCTTTCCCCTCCACGTCTGCTGATATATTTTACATGTGGGTTACATATTATTCCATTATTTTATTAAAGCCTTGCGTTCCTCAGCATACATTTCAGAAACTCTTATAAATTTATTTTTGTCCATCAAGTTCCCATTTAGGCATTCAAATACCAAATACTCATGTTTGCTGAATTATGCCAAAGACCTATTCATCTCCTCATTGTAGCATGATGTCTCTATCTTTTATTGTCACTGAACTATGCAGATGTAGTTAATAAAGATGCACCAAGCAAGAGACTGATTTTCCTCACAATTACTAGTTCTGCTCATTGTAGTGGCACTGTATACTATACCTGTATAAGGACTTAGCATCAATTTATTTCCTCTGGTGCTTTTCAATTCTAAGTAATAAGGCAAAATGATGGGATAATATGTAACCCACATATAAAATATATCAGCAGACATGGAGAGGACAGAGTGATGCAGTTGATTGACCCACTATACTTTAATTGGAGTATTGCTGAAGAAAGAGGTATGCTGTCAAACCTTTCATCTTGCACTCATCAGGACAGATGCAAGAATGCCAAAATTTCAGAGAACGACAATTTATTCTACGTGAGCAAAAGGGCACTGATTGGTCGGTTGGCAAGTTGGCTTTGATGGGTCAAGACATTGCGATGGCAATTATAACTGAGACAGTGCATCAGGATTTCGGCACAAAGTTACTCTTGAAAGCTACATCTAATCTCCCAAGATCCAGAGACCAGAAGATCGGGACAGATGTGTCATAAGATGTCGTTCACGTGACAACTGGATCTTTGTTTGTTCATTGACCCTAAACCGAAAAAAGAGGCAGGGCATGAAATGCACAACCAGTCTATCAGCATCTGGGAAAAGATAGAGTTTGAAATTAACCTACCTTCATCTT
Organism: Scyliorhinus canicula; assembly: GCF_902713615.1. NCBI lineage: Eukaryota > Metazoa > Chordata > Chondrichthyes > Carcharhiniformes > Scyliorhinidae > Scyliorhinus > Scyliorhinus canicula. The sequence goes on from NC_052157.1 coordinate 142,660,339, forward strand.
TCAGATTTTGACTGCCTGTTTTGTTGCATTCATGCTATTTTTGTATAAAAGATGTTTGATTAATGCTTTTTGACTATTTGAAGCAACGTCCTATTACATCTTATCTTGTCTGTGATTGGTTGTGCTTAACATAAATTGTCCAAATGGTTGAGCGAGTTGCTGCAACCAGTTCTGACTGAGTATTCTATAATGAAGGATTCTTTTACATGTATAAAGACTTTATGTGACCTGCATATCGACAGCAATGTTGTGTCTATATGCTTAGTCGATGTTGCAAGCCTATTCACTAATGTGCTACTCTAAAAAGTCATAGACATTGAGGTGTGAGGTGGCCAAGATAAAGTGGGGAATTTGATTAAAAGGTGCACAGGCAATGGCTAATATTTAAGGAATGAAGTATGCATCGCAACAGTTATACATTCAATTCTGGCTCAAAAACACAACAGCAGCCCAAAATAACAAAATAAGTTAAGGATAGTATTAGATCCAAAGAGGAAGTTTATAAAGTTGCTTCAAAAATAGCAAGCCTGAGGATTGGGAGCAGTTCAGAATTCAGCAAGGGAAGACAAAGAGATTGATTAAGGGGAGGTGGGGGGGAAATAGAGTATGAGAGTAAACTTGCAAGTGTTGCTCTTTCTGGTGAGTGTGCTTTACACTCAATTGGCTCTGTTTTATTCCCTTGCTCTAGAGTCGCCAGGTATCTTTATGATACCACCACGAGGTTCAAGTTCAAGTGCTGATCAATAACTCAATACACCAGTTAGTAAGGTTCAAATCAAAACACGTTTATTATATACACAGTTAATCGCTACTCATGCATAAACACTACAAAACTAGACTACCTCTACCGCTACAGGCCAATACTTATCTTTGGGAAAGAGCCCACCGGGTCAGGGAACAATGGCCTCTTGTTCAATCCTGGGCTGCAGGCTTCCAACTGGTATGGACTAAGGGTCAGGAGCGCCTATCTCGTAGCGTGCGTTGACTGGACACTTACTTGGTGGTGCAGCTGCAAGGCAGTTCAGGGTCAAGTGTTGTTTCGGTCTGCTGCGTGACCCTGCCGAGAAGTCTATCGAGAGAAACTGCCAAGAGCCCGAATTGAACATGGGACCTGTCTTTTATAGGCCCCAGGGGCTTCGCGCCCTTTTGGGCGGACCCCGTACCTGACTCCAAGTCTGGTTTTACTTTGATTATCCTAACTGTTGCTATTGTGCCTGGGAATCGCTCATTAATATTCAGATTGCTGCCGGTTTCAGTGCTGTCTGCTTTCTGCGAGTCGAATATACAGGAAAACTTTGCAAACTGCTTGTTTTCTCATACTGTCCAATTTTCCCTGCGTTCTTTGCGAATCTCCATTTTAAACTCGAAGTGGCCAACCCAGGTGGCAACACAAGTAACATAAAATTGGACTGTAAAAGCTTATATAAGTATGTGCAAAGAAAAAGATTAGTGAAGACAAATGTGGATCCCCAGTCCCAAATGGGAGAATTTTTAATGGGGAATAAGGAAATGGCAGAACATTTAAACAACTATTATTTTAGTTCTATCTTTGAAGAACAAGACTCAATTAACTTCCCAGAAATGCTCAGGAACCAAGGATCCAGTGAGAAGGAGGAATTGAAGGAAATCGGTATTACTCCAAAAATAGTGCTTGAGAAATTAATGGGACTGAAAGCCAATAAATCCTTGGGGTCTGATAATCTAAAGGAGGCAGCCATGGAAATAGCTGATGTGTTGGTTGTCATCAAAATTCTGTAGATTCTGGAACAGTCCCACACATTGAAGGATGGCAAATGTAACCCCGCCATTTAAAAAAAGGAGGGAAGGTAAAAACAGAAAATTGTAGACCAGTTAGCCTAGCAGCATCAGGTGTAGGGAAAATGCTAGTCTATTATAATGGATGTGATAACAGGACACTTAGAAAATATCAACAGGATTAAACAAAGTCAACATGGATTTATGAAAGGAAATTCATGTTTAGCAAACATACTGGAGGTTTTTGAGGACGTAACTAGCAGCATAGATAAAGGGTGCACCAATGGATGTGGTACATGGATACATAGAAGACAGGAGCAGGAGGAGGCCTTTTGGCCCTTCGAGCCTGCTCCGCCATTCATCACAATCATGGCTGATCATCCAACTCAATAGCCTTATCCTGCTTTCTCCCCATAGCCTTTGATCCCATTCTCCCCAAGTGCTATATCCAGCCGCCTCTTTCAAAGTTTTAGCATCAACTACTTCCTGTGGTAATGAATTCCACAGGCTAACCACTCTTTGTGTGAAGAAATGTCTCCTTATCTCTGTCCAATATGGTTTACCCTGAATCCTCAGGCTGTGACACCTGGTTCTGGACACACCCATCATTGGTAACATCTTCCCTGCATCTACCCTGTCTAGTTCGGTTAGAATTTTATAAGTCTCTATGAGATCTCCCCTCATTCTTCTGAACTCCAGCGAGAACAATCCCAGCCTAGTCAATCTCTCCTCATATGTCAGTCCCGCCATCCCTGGAATCAGTCTGGTAAACCTTCGCTGCACTCCCTCGAGAGCAAGAACATCCTTCCTCAGAGAAGGAGGCCAAAACTGTACACAACTACTCCAAGTGTGGCCTCACCAAGGCCCTGTATAATTGCAGCAACACATCCCTGCTTCTATACTCTAAGCCTCTTGCAATGAAGGCCAACATACCATTAGCCGCCTTTACCGCCTGCTGCACCTACATGCTTACCTTTTAGCGAATGGTGCACAAGGACACCTAGGTCCCGATGCACACTCCTCTCTCCCAATTTACAACTATTCTGGTAGTAATCTGCCTTCCTGTTTTTGCTTCCAAAATCAATAACCATTATCCAAATTATTCTGCATCTGCCATTGGTTTCCCCACTCGCCCAACCTGTCCAGATCTTGCTGTAGGATCACTGCATCCTCATCACAATTCACCCTCCCACCTAACTTGGTATCATCTGCAAGCTTTGAGATGTTACATTTTGTTCCCTCATACAAATCATTAATATATGTTGTGAATAGCTGGGGTCCCAGCACCGATGCCTCTGGTACCCCACTGGTTACTGCCTGCCAATTTGAAAAGGACCCATTATTCCCTACTCTTTGTTTCCTCTTTGCCAACCAGTTTTCTACCCACCTCAATACATTTCCCCCAATCCCATGTGTTTTAATTTTGAACAACAATTTCTTATGCGGGACTTTGTCAAACGCCTTCTGAAAATCCAAATATACCCCATCGACTGGCTCCCCCTTGTCGACTACACTGGTTACCTCTTCAAAAATTCCAACAGATTTGTCGAGCATGATTTTCCCTTCATAAATGCTGACTCTGACTGATCCTGCCACTGCTTTCTAAATGTTCTGCTATAAAGTCCTTGATAATGGATTTAAACATTTTCCCCACTACCGATGCTAGGCTTACTGGTCTATAATTCCCTACTTTCTCTCTACCTCCCTTTTTGAATATCGGAGTGACGTGGGCTACCCTCCAATCTGCAGGGACAGATCCAGAGGCCATAGAATCCCGGAAGATGACCACCAATGCATCCACTATTTCCAGTGCCACTCTGGAGCTTAAGCACTCTGGGATGCAGATTCTCAGGCCCTGAGGATTCATCCGCCTTCAATCCCACCAATTTTCCCAGCACCATTTCTCTACTAATATTGATCTGCCTCAGTTCTTCCCTCTCACTAAACCTTTCATTCTCAAACATTTCTGGGACCTGTCTGTGGTGTATTTGGATTTTCAGAATACTTTTGATAAAGTCCCACATGAGATGCTTGTGTGCAAAATTAAAGAACCGGGATTGGGTGTAATATACTGGTATGGTTTAAGATTTGGTTAGCAGATAGGAAACATTAGAAATAAACGTGTCTTTTTCAAAATGCAGGCAGTGACTCATGGCGTTTTGCAGGTATACATGCTTAGGCCTCAACTATTCACATTATACAGCAATGATTTGGATGAGGGAACCAAATGTAATATTCCCAAGTTTGCTAATGCAAACATACAAGGGAACTTGGTGTCCTAGTACACCAGTCACTGAAAGTAAGCATGCGGGTGCAGCAGGGAGTTAGGAAGGCAAATGACATGTTCGCTTTTATTGCAAGAGATTTGAATACAGTCTTAAGGATATCTTACTGCAGCTGCTGCAAGACCACACCTGAATTATTGTATGCAGTTTTGCCATTGTAGGGAGCACCAACAGCACAAAGACTTCAACAGTTGGGGGTGAAAGTCTACCAGCCCTTTTTGTGGCAGTGGCTGCCTGCATTGCCCACACCCATTTTGGAACAATTAAAAAAAAATCAAACTTGGATCATTTGGCTTCTGTTTACTTCAGTAAACTTGGCTAATGACTCTATACATAGTGAAACCTGGTTAATTACATCCCTCGGGACATTCCTCACATTGCTATTAAACTGGAATTTTTATAAAGCAGGAAGCAATAATAGCAATACAAATCAAGGCTGGACTGATGCATGGCAGCCTTTATTTACATACATTTTTTCCAATGCTGTGCAACAAATACGATGTACAAAAATTGCAACATTTTGCATTATCTTCAGGTAAATACAATAGAAAACTTAAATATAAAAATTTATTTTAGCTGCAAATTTAGAAAATGTCCTATTTAATATCTAATGGTGTATATATGTATTAGGCATGCTTCTCTGAAAGCACTGGGAAATGCTGATTGCTTTCCACTGAATCTGAAGCCTGGATTATTCCTCTAAGGATTGTTTGCGTTCACAGCCACAAAATCTCCCTTCTGATGGAGGCCATGTCCCTTTGTGGTTTATTAGTGTTACACTGATGTTTTTATTTTCCCTTTTCCAGATCACAAAAATGGGCATTACGTCATTCCTCAAATGGCTGACAGGTGAGACTCCATCTTGTTTTACATCAAATCTGAAGGATTAACAAACTACTTAACGAGTATTCTGATTTGGTTTAACTGATACAGATTTTCTCATTTGCCCCATGCTGAGATTGCCTTTTTGTTTGAAAGGTGGTTCCTTTCCCTTTTCTCTAATTTGTACTTCAGTTACAGTGATGTTCCTGTCTCAGAATTTCTGGATACAAATACCTATTCCAAATCTCAACTTTACTTTCAATCTACTCTTAAAAATTAGTTGTTAAAATTAAAGTTGTGACTTGCCCGATAATCTGTGTGGAATTGCAATAAATTAAAATCTTTCTTTGTCCAAATTGATTTTACATAGAATTACATAGAATTTACAGTGCAGAAGGAGGCCATTCGGCCCATCGAGTCCACACCGGCTCCTGGAATGAGCACCCTACCCAAGGTTAACACCTCCACCCTATCCCCATAACCCAGTAACCCCACCCAACACTAAGGGTAATTTTGGACAGTAAGGGCAATTTATCATGGCCAATCCACTTAACCTGCACATCTTTGGACTGTGGGAGGAAACCGGAGCACCCGGAGGAAACCCGCGCACACACTGGGAGGATGTGCAGACTCCGCACAGACAGTGACCCAAGCCGGAATCGAACCTGGGACCCTGGAGCTGTGAAGCGATTGTGCTATCCACAATGCTACCGTGCTGATTTATGTCAGCGTCTGCAGGATCACATGGTTGTTGGTCAATACAACGATCACTTTCTGACAAGTGTTGCAAAGTTTGCGAATTAGCCCTAACCCTTTTGACTTTGGTACAATGATTGCATCCTTTTACAATAATCAGGAAACAAGTATTAGTTTATTCTGAGGTTAGTGGTGATAGGCAAAGGTATTTATTTTGTTTACTGCATTTCACAAATTCTGGTTGAAGGATAGATTTCAAACCTATTTCTTATGCTGATACGTAAAGGAAAGGATGCCCCATATACGCAGAATTATATTCGCAATGCTGCTTTGTTAGCACCTGTGTTGGTAGCTTTGACTGTCTTTTAAAATTGATTTGAATGGTGTTTTCGATTTAATTTCTTGGCTTGTCGATACGATAAACTGTAGCAATAACATGTTTGGAAATGTCCTGATTAGTGTATTGGACGCAAGTATCTTGAACTAATTTCTAATACACACCCTCAAGCTTGTAAGGATTGTATTTTTGAAGGGTGACCAAAAGACAATATTTCAATGCTTGCAATATATATACAATTGTCAAAGTACCTTGTTGAATGTCATTCTTCCAACTGTATTCCAGGCTTTAAGGAATTGTGTGTTGGAAGTAGCAGCCAAAGTATAAGCAGACATCAATAAGAACAATGTTATAGTTGTATAAAGAGAAAACGGGTGGTCAAGAGCAATGTAAGCACGCTTAAAGCTGAAAATGGAGATGTTGTCAGTGACAATGCAGATATGTTGAACAATTACTTTGCCTCAATATTTACAGTTGAAAACTATGATAACTTGTTGGAAGTCCTGAAAAAATAAATAGTCGAAAGAGGACAGGGACTTAATATAATTAATGTAAGTACAGCATCAGAAACTAGGAAATTAATGAAACTAAAGAGTGCCAAATCCTCAGGACCTGACGGTTTCCATCCAAGGGTGTTAAAGGCAGTAGGGAGCACATTGTAGATGCCTTAACTATAATCTTTCAGAGTTCCCTCGATTCAGGTATAGTCTGGATTGGGAAATTGTACATGTCACTCCGCTTTTTAAGAAGAGTGAAGGGGAGAAACCAGGGAATTGCAGACCTGTTAGCCTAGCATCTGTGTGGGGAAATTGCTGGAGTCTAAAATCGGGGATGGGGAAACTGAACCACTCAAAATGTTGATAGACCCGGGAAAGCCAGTGTGGATTTGTGAAGGGAAGGTCATGCCTGACTAACTTTATTGAATTTTTTGAAGAGTTGACTAAGGTAGTGAACAGGGCAATGTCAATGGATATTATTTATATGGGCGTCCAGAAAGCATTTGATAAAGTCCCGCATAAGAGACCGTTAATGAAGGTGGAAGCCCACTGATGAGGGCAAATTATTCACATAATTAGGAAATTGGTTGGGTGGCAGGTGACAGAGAGCAGGGATAATGGGTAATTAATCTAAATTGGCAGGAGGTGAGTAGTGGTGGTCCATAGAATCATAGAATCCCTACAGTGCAGAAGGAGGCCATTCAGTCCATCGAGTCTGCACCAACCCTAGGAAACTGCACTGTACCTTGGCCCACACCTCCACCCTATCCCCATAATCCAGTCACTCCACATAACCTTTTTTGACACTAAGGGGCAATTTAGCATGGCCAATCCACCTAACCTACACATCTTTAGACTATGGGAGGAAAGCGGAGCACCTGGAGGAAACCCATGCAGACACGGGGAGAAAGTGCAAACTCCACACAGACAGTCACCCAAGGCTGGAATTGAACCCTGGTACCTGGCGCTGTGAGGCAGCAGTGCTAACCAATGTACCACCATGCCACCCACTGGGATCTGTGTTGGTGCCACACCGTAGGAAGGATATTTTGGCTTTGGAGGGAGTGCCAAGTAGGTTTACAAAAATTATACCTGGACTTACAGGGATTAAGTTACCAGTTTACACAAATTAGCCCAGTTTTAGATAGAATTTAGAAGGTTATAGGGTGATCTGATCAAAATAGTCAAGATATAAACAGGGTAGATAAAGAAACTATTTCCACCGGTTGGAGATTCTAAAACTAGGGATCATCGTCTAAAAATTTGGGCTAGACCGTTCAGGAGAGATGTTCGGAAGCAGTTCTTCACTCAAAGATTGGTGGAGGTTTGGAATCCTCTCACACAAACAGCAGTTGAAGCTAGAACAGATATTTATTTTAAATCTGAGATGGACAGATTTTTGTTACGCGAAAATATTAAGGGATATGGGCCAACGGCAGGTATATGGAGTTAGGCCACAGATCAGCCATGAGCTCATTGAATGGTGAGACAGGCTCGAGGGGCTGAATGACCTACTCCTGTTTCTATGTTATCACCTACCACTTCCTCATCCCCACTTAGAATTCATTCTGGATCGTCTGTGTGTAATGGAATGTATCCCTTTTCATAACACCAAATGGTTTCCCATTCACTTGCCATTCTGACTTCACTATTGTCACATTATATGTGCCACAGTGTCGTCTATTCTTATTGTCCTGCTGCTCCCTTCATCCCTGTAAACACATAGATGTGCAATTTTTAGTTAGTATCTATGCAATAACTGTTAATTTGCCTGTGGCTCTCTTCACAATTTGAGGCAGTTTATTCGCTTCACGCATGTGTTCACATGTTTCGGAAATACCTTTTCAAATGTTTTTGTGCTTTTTCAGAGCATTTAAATTGTGCATATTTGCTAGAACACTGGCAGGAGATGGCATTTCTTTAACAGCATAATGATCTCTCCTGCAAAGTGGGACTTGATGTGTTAGACAATTTCTCAATTCACAAGTACAAAGGCAAAATGTTGCTAGAAATTTGAAATGGAAACTGAAAATGCTGGAAATACTCAGCAAGAATCTTTTCCCCATACAGCATACTTTTTTAAAACCCATTTACAGTATTGTTGCTCCATCTGCTCCTTCCTTCATCTGACCTATTACCATCGCTTGGCTTCTCCATTAAGAACATCAGGTGTGACATCACCATCTCAATTACTGTACTCTCTTTTAGTTTCAATCTTAACATTGTCATCAAACCTGATGGCAAGGGTAGTGCTATTGTCTAGCGTGCCAACCTCTACCTTCCAAAGGCCGAAAGCCAGCTCCATTACTTCCTGCTACCTCCCCCTGGTGGTCATGGGAACAGTGGCCCAGGTCAAAAACTTATGGAAAGTAAAGTGCAAATTTTAACACCTGGGCACAAAAGAACTGATTTTGCTGCATACAGATTCAGGCTGAGAGTCAGGGAGAAAGAGGTTTGGGGAAAAGGACTGAAAACAGGTGTTGCTAAGCAAGGAAAATGTATCGGTTTCTGGTTAACCAACTAAGGAATTGTCAGAGGGTGCCTTGCTACTAGAAGTCCATTCAATTATACTTAGAAGATTTAATGGAGGGTTTTATTTTTAAAGACACAGTGATTAACTCTAGTAGGGCGGGCAGAATGGATCTTTATTGAAGCAATGAGTTTGGAATTTTATAAAAAAGACTAAAACTTTCATGAGAGTATAATGTAATGTATAAATGTGACATGGGGCTATATCAGTTATCATAGATATCATAGAATTTACAGTGCAGAAGGAGGCCATTCGGCCCATCGAGTCTGCACCGGCTCTTGGAAAGAGCACCCTACCCAAGGTCAACACCCCCACCCTATCCCCATAACCCAGTAACCCCACCCAACACTAAGGGCAATTTTGGACACCAAGGGCAATTTACCATGGCCAATCCACCTAACATGCACATCCTTGGACGGTGGGAGGAAACCGGAGAACCCGGAGGAAACCCACGCACACACGGGGAGGATGTGTAGACTCCGCACAGACAGTGACCCAATTTGTTGAGAAATTAATGGGGCATTCCTTTTCTGTGGTTCAGTGCATTAGTTTCCTACTAAGTAATGTTTTGTCTGTGTTGATTTTAGATTGTTTGTTTAGTTTATTGCAATAAAAGTCTTAAAATGTGAAAAGTTTTGTGGTCCATGTGAATATCATCCTTTATTGGTCTCTACCGGGGATCGTAAAACTTGGTCCAATCTTTTCCCACCTACATTCGTGACTATTTCCTGGTGCTAATCACCTCGTCTCCATCATGGACATCCCTCACCAGGGCATTACGGGTGCTCTCTGCTTCTATCTTGAACGGGTCCAATCAGTCTCTCATCAGTTACCACCCTATTCTGTCTGGATCAACTTGTTTTCACAATGAACAACTTCTCCTTTTAACTCCATTCACTTCCTCCAAATAGAAGGTGTTTTTATGGGTACCCAAATGCAGCCTAGCTGTGCCTCCTTTTTTGTAGGGCATGTGGAACATTGTTTGTTCCAGTCGCCTTCCTCGCTTATTTTTATATTACACTGATGAGCGTTTCAGTGCTGCTTCTTGCCCTCACCTGAGCTGGAAATGTATTTTATCAACTTTGTTTCCCATTTCCACCCTTTTACATGGTCGATCTCTGATTCTTTCCTTGTTAAACTTCTGTTTCCAATTCTGGGGATAGGCTACCAATAATCACATTAAGTCCACTGACTCCCACAGCTATCTCAACTGTACTTCCTCAAATACCACTTCATCCCTTGTATTAAGACCACTGGACTTTGCAAGACCGCTATGTCCATGCCATACTCCCAGTTCTCTGTCTCCCCATCTGTTTTGATGATGCAACCTTCAATCTGATATGTCTTCCCATTTCCTCAACCAGGACTCTCTTCCTCCTCCTCCTCCTCACCCCCCCTCCCACACACACACACACACACACACACATTTTACAGGGACCATAATCAGCTGTGTTGATTTCCTCCACTTATGGTCTCAGCTATTCCGTTCCCCACCTTGCAAAATGCATGATGGGACCGCCCTTCACTTCACCTTGCCCCCCACCAGTCTCCTTACTCCACAGATCATTCTCTGCCATTACTGCCAATTTCAGCATGATGCCACCACCAACCGCATCTTCCACGCTCCTCTTCTCTCAACATTCTAAAGAGACCATTCCCTCCACAGTGCCCTAGTCCATTCCTCGGACACCTGCACGCATCCACCCATTCCCACAGCACGATTCCATGCAACGGCCAGGAGATGTAATACCTGCCTTTTTACCTCTTCAGTCCTCACCAGTCATGGTCCCAAATGCTCTTCCCAGGTGAAACAGCGATTTATGCATACTGCTTTTAATTTAATATTTGTATTCGCTGCTCACATTGCAGTCTGATCTACATTGGAGAGACCAAACACAAATTGGATAACTGCGTTGGTAAGTGCTGCTGTCCAGTCTGTAAGCAAGACTCAGTTTTCAGGCTCCTGTTGATTTAATTCTTCACCTTGCTCTTAAACTAACCCCTCTGCCTTCTGCCTCACCTCGTGTTCCAATGAAGTTCAACTTAAGCTTGAGGAACAGCTCCTCAACTTTTGATTAGGCACTTTACAGCCTTCTGGACTCAACATTGAGTTCAATGATTTCATACTGTAACCTCTGCTCCCACTTTTTGTTTCCTTTTGCTTTGCAGATTTTGGTTTTAACTTATGTCTCTCTTGTTTTGTCTTTCATCTGGCAGCGTTTCACCTTCCTGCCATTTGCACCTCTAGGTACACCTTGTGTTTCTTGTTCCATCATCACACCCAGGCCTTTCACTGGCAACTCCTTTTTCATTGAACTCTCCTGTCTTCCTTTTTGTTCTTTTTCTTTCCCTCCTCCCTTTCACTTGCTAAAACCCATTGCATTTCTAACTCTTCCCAGTTCTGATGAAAGGTTATCAACCTGAAACGTTAACTGTTTCTCTCTCCATAGATGTTGTCTGACTTAGAGTATATCCAGCGTTTCATTTTTCTTCTCTATTCACAACCTTGCTTGTACTCCGATGTGGTGCTGTAAAGTATTTAACAGCACAGAAACGGGTATTTTGGCCGTCTAAGACATTTATGTTCTGCACAAGCCTCATCCCACCCATTTTCACCTAACTTTGTTCATGTAATCCCTCTTTTGCTATCTCCCTTCCCCTTAATTGTATCTGTGTTGGTTACTTCAACTACCCCTATGGTAGCAAGTTCCACATTCTGACCACTCTCTGGGTAAAAAGGTTTATCCTGGCTTCCTTTTATGATTCATCCATGACTATCTTATATTTATGATCCTCAGTCTGGTCTCCCTCAAAAGTGGAAACATCATTGTGTCCACCCACAAACCTTTTCTTCATTTTCGATCAGGTCACCACTACATCCCTGCTTTCAGCCCCCAGGCCTTTCATTACGAGAGGAAAGTGTCCCAACCTGCACATTTCTATCTTGATAGGTGTGACCTCTTGGTTTATTTGTCTGCATCTTTTCCAGTGCCCCTTTTTTTATATGGAGACCAGAATACTTTGCAGTAGTAGCCAAAGTGAGGCTTAGCCAAGGCACTATGCTGGTTTAACATAACCTTCTCTGCCCTTCAATTCTGTACTCTAGAAATGAACCTACTTGGGTTAGCTTCTTAATGGTCTTATTCACCTGAATTTTTAAAGTTGTGATTTGTGCATCTGAATTTGATTTATTTTGATGTGCTTTATGTGATCAAAGCTTGATGTATCCTTGGTTGCTTAGACTGGCTACTTCTTGTTTTCACCTTATTCAAGGGCAGGTTTGGTGCCAGCCACGATTTTTGGATTGGGAAGCAGTTACACTCTTTCGCAGGAGGGAAGAAATAAGGCGGAGTTACCCTGAATTGTTGTCTCTGCCCAGTAGCTGTCTCAAAAACTACATTGCCTGAGATTTTCTACTCATCAGACAGGGATTAAAGCCCATCATCTGAGAGACATAAAACACAGGAGTAAAATTAATTCTAAAATACCGAATTCCGATTCTCTCTCTCTCTCTCTCTCTCTCTCTCTCTCTGAGTCACCGTCGTCTCTCCAGTATGGCAGGTAATTTATACCAAAAGGCTTCATTCAATCTTGCCCCATCTGCAGATGGCCAGATTCCAAAAATAAATACATTTGTTCATTTTGGTTCTACTACAGGATACATGGATCTTTTCAAAACACGTTCCAGCAGTTTGCAAGTAGTGATCGACATGGAAATTACAGTGGTTAAATTTGGAGCAATGTAGCCACTGACTCTCCTGTCCTCAATTACTGTACTCTGGTTATGCTTCAGCTTTTGCAATTCCATTTATGGCAGCAAATCCAGCAAACATGCCTCCCACAGCATCCATTTTTATATTCTCGGCATTTTATCATTTTCTCACGTTTGGACTGTTTAGCACATTCCCTTATATCCTTAGGGGAAAGCTAGAACAGCATTCATTTCCTTTCATCCTGTTGTTTGTCTTCATGTGTCAGATTAGTATTCACTGGTTCTTCTTTCCCAGTAAAGCTGGTATTGTATAAAAATCTGTGGGGTAACTGGTGGAAAAATCATTAAAATATGTTAAGAAATCCTCTTTTAAAGGCACATTTATTTAAATGGTTGAAATAAATTCTAGCACATTGTAAACTGTTCTGAAGGTGATGTAACTATCTATGATAGCTGTCTAATTTGATATATGGAACATGTTTCAATGTTAACAGTGTTGCACCAGGAGATGCAATAGCTATTATTTTATGCTGAACATATATCGTCCTAGAACAGTACAGCACAGAACAGGCCCTTCGGCCCTCGATGTTGTGCCGAACAATGATCACCCTACTTTAAACCCACGTAACCCGTATACCCGTAACCCAACAATCCCCCCATTAACCTTACACTACGGGCAATTTAGCATGGCCAATCCACCTAACCCGCACATCTTTGGACTGTGGGAGGAAACCGGAGCACCCGGAGGAAACCCACGCACACACAGGGAGGATGTGCAGACTCCACACAGACAGTGACCCAGCCGGGAATCGAACCTGGGACCCTGGAGCTGTGAAGCATTGATGCTAACCACCATGCTACCGTGAGGCCCCTAATTTTTTAGAGCACCCAATTATTTTTTTTTCCCAATTAAGGGCCAATTTAGCATGGCCAATCCGCTGACAGGGAGAATGTGCAAACTCCACACGGAGAGTGACCCAGGGCCGGGATTCGAACCCGGGGCCTCAGCACCGCGGTCCCAGTGCTACCCACTGCGCCACATGCCGCCCTTAATCACACCATCCTGTGATTGTGTAGTTTGGTTACCTAGTTTAGATTGTTAAAATTGCTTTCGGAAATGTTTCAATTACTTTTTTTTATTCTCTAACTGAAATTCCTAATCTCCAAATTGAGGATTCAAATTAATATATATTTTTTAAGTTATCAAGTATATTGCCTTTTTTATCTTTCAATATCCTCATTAAAGATTTTATTTGAAGGTCTCAGCCATTCAAAAAAAAACAATAGGGCAAGTGCTTTTGCTTAAAGCTGAGAGTCCTGAGCTGAATTGGATTGTACAGTCTGAACATGTACACTGTTCATAAATTCTCTGAACCTAACCATGTTGTATAGTCACCTGCAATGATGGAATATTATTCCTCAGCTTTTAGTCAATTTTTCCAATTGTTTTTCAAATCATTCTGAAAAAGCCAAATTATATTGAGTGAGTTTTGCTTTAAGCAAAACACTCGAAGTTGTGTGAGAGCAAGAACTTGAAGCCAGCTGATTGTCGTCACTTGATTTGGGGAGGGCTGGTCTTCATCTATCTGCCTTTCTGTCTCATTGCATTGACTTAACTGATCTAATTTGGAATGATTGAGTTTTAATAGTAAATCAAGTTTCTTTGAGGAAAATAGAGAAGAAGAAATCTCTTGTTTTCCATATTACTACAGTGATTAAATAATTGTGGTAGCATTGGTTAAATAAAATTAGTTTAATCTCAAACTTAAATTGGGGAGCAATGTTTGAGCATTATTCCATCGACAATAGATCTGTGGATCTATAAATATAGCTACTAGATATTTAAAATATCTCAAAAGTTCTTGGATGGCGCTATGAACATAAGGTTACATGAAAGAACCACCAAAGAAATATGTAGAATTTGCATTTGAAGCAAGCATGTAGAGAGAGAGAAAGACCACGGCTAAATGTGTCAGTGGAAAAGATGATGCTAATAACCCCATATCTGAAACAAAATAGCAGAAGTTTCAAGGTTCAGTAAAATGCAAGTAATAAGGATCACTGTACTTAACGGCCAAGAACTGGCCAAGAACCCTAAAATGAAAAGGAAATAAAGATGAAAAACCACTTATAACTAAAAAAGAAGTGAAAACCATTCTCACCTGCCAAGTCACGTTTTGGTGGCCGGAGCTATCATCTCTCCTCTCTCCTCTACTTCCCTGTCATCTGAAACGCACAATCCCAAGTCCGTTTCCTCCCTCCTGCTACTTCCTCTCCCTTCAGATCTGCCCTTTTGTTTCCCCTCCTCTTCACCTCCCTAATGGTGCCATTTCATCTTGATTCATTGTGTGAAATGCTGTGAAATTGCGTCCGTTAAAAATGGAGAAAGGTTGCAAAACTTTTATCAAACTTGTTTTTTTGGACAGTACCTCTTCTCCTTCCCCCTGCACTCTCCACTCCTGTAATCTTCCATACTTCATCCCATCCTTCTCGCTGCCTTCTCACCATTTCTGCCCCCTCTCACTTTGCTCCCTCGCCTCGCCTACCATCATCTCCCTCTTTCGTCAAAACTCTTTTGTTTTCTTTCCCTGCATGTTTGTTTTCTCTTCAAGCACTCAATAGAATCTGTTTTCAATTTATAAATCATACTTACTTTCTGGGCAAAAGAACCAAATTCGAGGTCAAAAATCTAAGTCAGTTTAAAAAGTACCCTCCAAAATCACTAAGATGAAAATGTACGTTTTTATTTTAAAATGGTCAAAGTAGATTGCTCTTTCAGAGTCTCAACATGAGCATGATGGATTGAATCACCTCCTTATGTGGCATAAAATTCTATAAGTCCAAAGAAGCATAAGCTTTCATTGGGAGAGTTGATTTAAATGAAAATTCATCCTGTGTTTATCTGGTGTTAAGAATTGATCGAACGTGTTCGGAAAACTGAGCAGTTTGGAACAGATACTAAAGCAAAAAGCTGCAGATGCTGGAAATCCAAAACAAAAAACATTTCTTGTATTTACTGCTTTGGAGGCTGACGGTGAGCGAAAGACTCAAACATTCTGCTATCTCATGGCTATGTGCAGTAGAGTCTTGAATGAGGTACTGGAACGCTCAGGTTGTGGAAGTAACACCTGATGACCCAATTTTGGCTGGTTATTTAATATGGTTTTCACTTTTCTTTCTGAAAATTCTAATGAATTTCTTATTTTGCCATAAAAAGGTATAGCCTATCAAATCAATTTTTGAACTGCTTTTACACCATGTTGTTTACTTCAATTATTTAACTGCCACGCACCCATAACATGCATTAAATTAGTGATGGAACTTTTGTGAAAAACCAGTACATCACAATCCTGACTAGATTCTCCATTTCCTAAAGCCTTTGATAAAACCAGTGAAATTAATGACCAGTAAACTCCTTTGAGTTTATATTTCCATTTGTACCTTAGTGGGTTAGTAATTCTAGAAAACTAAACTTAAAATCAAAACCATAATTTTCTATTGCCATTAGAAGTCACTAGAGAAAAAGGATGTTTATGGCTGTAAATACCATTGAATAGCTTGAGAGAAAAACGGCAATGGATTTTTCCACCTCTGCATTTCCAACCTGTGAATTTATGTCCACCCACTGACTGGCCAGAATAATCACAGGCTGACAACACAGAATTGGAAATTCTCAGTGAATGTTGGAAGTGCCTCATTCACAGAGTTTGGAAAAATATATCTGACCGACAAAATTACATTTGGTATTTTTAAAACATTTTTTGAACTATCCTAAAATTGTATTTCTAGAACATAGTATTATTGAGTAATATGCACAATTTATTTTGAGTATTGCACTTAAGAAAAAAACTGCACCATATAGCAATCCCCATAGAGACTAGTTTTTTTGTAAAAAGGTATGAGTTATAGAGCCATCCAGGGTCATAGAGTTTTACAGCACGGAAAAGGTCATTCGGCCCATTGTGTCGGTGCCGGCCATCGATCACCTATCTATTCTAACCCCATTTTCCAGCACTTGGTTCGTAGCCTTGTATGAATTTCCAGTGACTGACTGGAAGGACCTCACAACAAGATTTCAAGTTTTAAGACCTTTTCTGTAAGAAACAAACTGAAAGCAACATTGTCTAAATACTATTTAACTTATAAAATGACTGAAAAACCACCAGCTGCGGTTATATTTTACTCTTCCTTAAGTAGACACTCCTGGAACCAGTGCAAAGCTATTCTATGCTTCCACTGGCTTGTTTCCTTGAACTGACTTTCACAGTGAGAGTAATCCTAGAGATTCCTGCCTCTAGTCAAAGCTAGGCACATCTTTCAAACTCATTATATCCTCATGAACCTGGTCCCTTCACTCTGAGCTCAAGCTCCCACCGATATTCTGCAAGGGAGTCAGCATTTTCTCTGCTTTAGTTTCAGGGCCAGATGCCTTGCTCTCTCCCTCTCTGATTCTTGCAGCCTAACCTGTCTTTGATGTTCAGGAATATGTTAAGAAACTTACACCCCAATACGATAATGACTTACTATGGACATTTTCCTTCCCAAAGCCCATCACCGTGGCAACACTAATCACATGGGCCTTGTAACCAAGTAGAAGTAAAAGCTGTATCTTTCTTTCACTTTTCTTTGTGGTTTGAAATGGTACTTTGGAATGGCTGGGCAGCTGAAATTTCCCCAAGGTTGAAAGAGTAGGCTGTACTTGATGAAAAGATCAAGTGATTTTGATTTTCTTAGATTTCTTAATGAGATAGAATCTTCATGTTTGCCACACTCATTTTGTGAGGTAGGGAGACGATCTAGAATGCTTTATCTAATTATATCTTGTCATGATTTACTTCACTGTGTGTTTATTGTGCACGCAATAATCGGCCAGATTTTGTTCTTAAAATAAGATGACACTTGCCGTTATTTGCAAGTGGTATCGCGATTTCAGGTGAACGGTGGTGCGTGATTAAACTCAAATATCTAAAAGTTGCTGTTTTAGTTATGCAGCTTTGCGAATACAGCATCTCTGTCTACCTCACCATTTGAAATATATTAATCACTGTGAAGTTGCAGTTTTTGCACGGTGAATGAGAACTGAACTTGCCACAGAACGTTGTCTTGTCAATTCAAGTCTAAGTACCCTCTTAATTTAAGTTCTGGTGTTATTGCTGCAGAAAGAGTTAATCCATTCTGCTAACCTTTTCATTCTTCTTCACTATTCGGAATGGTGGCCACAGTTTCCAGTGAATCATAAATTTCTCTGACTGTTAAAAGCTTTATCCATTTAACTGGCTTTCAAAATCCCTTCACTGTAGTCTGACCTTGGGAGTGCATTGCTGAAGTATGCTTGAATTGCTTATAAACTTGAATCCCATGTCAATGGGCTCGATAGTGGGTGAATACAGTTGAGTGAATTTATATTGCATTTCATTGACATAGGGTTTAATTGCAATGGATGATGAGTTTTGGGTATATTTGTGTATTTATTTTAAAAGCTTGAAGCACTGATGAACTAATTGGACAGTAGCTTTTGTTGAAGTGAACTATTACTTACACCCGTATTATTTTCAGCATTAATGCAAGAACACTATAGTATCGATTTAACTATTTTATATTGTTATCCGTCAATGCTTCATGAGAAGACGGTGTGTTGACATGAAAGACATGAAAGTTTCAAAGTATCCACATATATTCAAAGTCTGGTGGCATCTTAGGTTGCTTTTTCTAACAAATTTTCCTGTTTTTCCTCCTTTGCCTTCCTTGGAAAATAGAACACGGCAAAAATGCATGACTCAGAGGTATTTTTTGATTTAGATCTTCCATTTGTTCGCAAATTGTACCAATATTTTCTCAACTTCGAACTGTGCTTCTCTATTTCGTGCCTGTAATTTGTTGTTTGACAAAGTGCAACATTCAGAGGCCAAATGGAGCCACGTTGGTAATAATTGAAATGCTTGTGTTTGAATTGATTTACTGTAAGTAGATTATCTAGTTTATCTAGTTATCTGAAGTACTCGAGTGCAGTGTACTGTTGTCTAACTTTGACAGTTACTTCATCTTCAATTTTGCATTGCCTCAAAAAATGATCGGATATTGTCACATTATGTTCATCCTATTAGTAGACTGAGATTCATCAACTAATATCTGACATTTCTTATGACCAACAAAAAAGTGTTCAACTGAGAAGAGATCTCATGAGAAAGCTTTTGTAATTTTTTTCCGTAAAATTGTGGTTAAAATTTTTATAAGAGCCCTTCAGCAATCCCTCTCCTATTTTCTTTCCTGCTCTCCTATAAATATTATGTTCACTGTCTTTTTTTTTTACAATGCCTCCATGAACTCTGGATGTATTTGTTCCTTTAACTGGAAAATTGTGAGTCCACCCGCATTTTGACACCAATGATCCTCAGTGCTGAGTGATGAGATACTTTTCCCACTTGGAGGAACAAAACAAATGCTGTCGATGGCCTTGTATTTGCCTGGCATCAAAGAATTGGGCGGTGGTAGGATTTGAACTCTTCTACAGGCTGAGAGACATGGCCCTGGTAAAATAGCTCCAATAGCAACAAATACAGATTATTCAACTGAAATACAACTGGTGGTTGTCTTTTTTCTTTTGATCACAGACTTCCCCTGAATGTTTGTTTGTGCAGGCTACCATTACAAAAACTGTCACCCATATGCAGGAAAGTAATGACAGCTGCTAACATTGCTATGTAACAATGTTTCTACCGGTTGAGAGGGGGAGAAGATATCTCTTCAAATGATGCTCCTGTCCACAAAACCACCTCCCTAAAATTGAAGATTTAACACCGGAGTGACAAACATAGATTTAAATGCAAGACTCTAATGTTCATTTGAATGTGAGAGCATAAATGTTCTGCATTTTGAGTGTGAATACCGTCGCTTGTTTTAGGAAGCATAATGGAACTTTTTTCAGTACGCACCAAAATCAGCTAAATTCAGAATTGAGTATGTGGAGTCGTCAAAGCTGCAACTCAGTCCTTTTTCAAACAAAAAAAAATCCATTCTCCCCTGAAGTAGGGCATGATTATGGTGCGGTTGTCAACACTGGGTAGCCATCTGAAAACTCTCAGCAGCTTTTAAGCAATCTTAAATGTCCTCTTTAATTTTGAACAAGTGCTTTCTTTGCAGGCATGCTTCACATCTCCAGTTCATAATAGCCACAATAACATTTGGAGCGGAAATGCAGTGTTGGGAAGAATCTCTTTATTCACTTGCCATGGTTCCTAAATCACCCCCCTGATTGGTAGAAGTAGCATTTAGTGAAATATTTTTGAAATTAATACACAGATGAATGAAGGTTTAGAGTTGATCACATTACAATGAAGTAAATTGTATTACTTTGACATTACAATTAAAGTAAATGAGAACTAAATATAGAAATGTTATGACAAGTTTGTGTGATTGGGAGTGAGTGTAGGAGTGTGTGGTAAGGAGAAAAAAAGAGATGCACCAGTAGTATTTCAATGTGATTGTATTGCAATATATTTGGGGGAAGTAAGAGTTGAAGCCAATGCATTTGGTACCAATGATGAACTATTTGGCAACGTACTGTTGAAATAGATTGTAACCTGGCCAAAGCTCTTTGGAAGAACATCTTTTTATGATGAGCGTTAATTTTATCTGGAGAATATGCTGTTGAAGGGTAGTCCATATGTTAAAGAACAATTTAATCAGTGCTAAAGGCTGCTATGTCATCAGTGGATGCTGCACATTGCTACTGTTCGGCCGCTACTAAATGCTAAGCTTACTAGCAACCAAAACAGTATGTGGGCTCACCTTTGAAGGATGGTTGACCAACTCCGAGCATGATGAACTGATTCTGTATTTGTTGCTCGCTAAAGATCTTCCTCCGACATTGGGAAAGAGCTCCCAGCCTGTATTTCCGATTCAGAGATCAAGATGGAAACTGTACAAACTATGGTGCAATATGAGTGCTATATTTTACAGCATCTAGAAATCGGGATGGTTGAAATACAATTTCACTAAAGCAGGATGCATTATAAATGGGCAGCTTTCCTATTAAAGTTGATTTCCTGGGATTCACTACTTTTCAGACAAGTTGTAATCTGAACTATTTTCAAATAATCACTGAGCACAGTTGAAAATAGTTAATACTTTGGATTTATTTAAATTGATGATGTTGACCTGAAATTAATGTTACATAATTATTGCACAGATTTATTTGTGATTTCTATACCACTTAATTTGGCTCGACAGAAAATTAGTTTGTATTCTTTCTAATTTGATTTTTCAAAAATAGATCAGAATTTTTTTTTAAATGGAACTTGACTAAGTGTATGTACTTTATCAACATTAATATTTTACAGCTGAAAACTTGAAATAGGATGCAGTTTGACATTACTCTACAACCTTAAGTACACTGTTAAAAAATCATTTTCGCTATTAGATTAAGTTTTGGTTTTGCTGAGTGCTTGTCACATTAGAAAGCTGTAACAAACTCGGACGCTTACTTTTTTTTAAGTAAATTTAGAGCACCCAATTCTTTTTTTTTCCAATTAAGGGTCAATTTAGCGTGGCCAATCCACCTACCCTGTACATCTTTGGGTTGTGGGGTGAGACCCACAGACGTGGGGAGAATGTGCAAACTCCACATGGACAATGGGCTGGGATCGAAACAGGGTCCTCGGCGCCGTGAAGCAGCAGTGCTAACCACTGTGCCACCGTGCTGCCCTACTCCGATGCTTGAGATTAGATTGGGAGTCTGTGAACTACAGTTCTTGGCAGGCCTCGGGACCTCTCTGCATACTCCAGCTGGGAACGGGGCGCCGTGTGCGGTTCATCTATATTCAGGCCAGAAACGACCTTGCATACATGTGCAAAAGAAAGGTGAAGCAGTGTGAAACTCCAGGTCAAGTGACCTGAATAGAAGTGTCCTAGGGAACAGGGCACTGGGAGGGGGGCAAACACAAAGGTAGATCCCAAACCAGGACGTAGGGCAGGAACCGGTCCTGACAAAGCCAGCGATCAGAAACAGATCCAGTAATGTTGAAACAAAGGAGCAGAACAGTAGGCTCCGAATTAGAGAGAAAGCTGTGGGCAGCAGACTTGAAGTAAAATGGGCTTGGGAGAGACCGGAAGATCCGAGAGGGTAATAGAAGAGGGGTGACTCATTGCTGTGGGTCTTTGGAGCAGTGGTACTCTGCTTGGCATAGTCATAGTTCTGAAATTGTGCTTGGAAGGTGAAGCTTGAGTGTACATGGCCATCCAGGATAGAAGAATCTCAAGAACGCAAGATTGAATCTCTGGAGCTAAATCCGGGTTGAAACCTACAGCACGAGAGCGGTGTGTGGGAGCAAATTCCCAGCAAATTTCAGCCGTGGGGATTTGAAACCCCCATGTAAAAGAGATTTTCAGTGAGATCAGTTAGCTCATGGTGTGACAAGTGTCTGGGTGGGTTGTTGAGAAACCATAGAATCTGCTTTGGTCATACCTGTCATTTACTTTGGACTGAGGTGAGGCTGTTCACAGTTTGTCGATTGGTTCATCATAAGGCATAGGAACAGAATAAGGCCTTTTCAGTCCATTGAGTCTGCTCCGCCATTCAATCATGGCTGATATGTTGCTCATCCCCATTCTCCTGCCTTCTCCCCCCATAACCCTATGTTTCTTATCCCCAGTCTCTTGCCTTCTCCCCATATAACCCGTGATTCCCCATATTCAAAAACCTCTCTATCTCTGTCTTAAGACACACATTTACTTGGTCTCCACAACCTTCTGCGGAAATTAGTTCCACAGATTCACCAATTTCTGGCTGAAGAAATTCCGCAGCTCTGTTTTAAAGGATCGTCCCTTCAGTCTGTACTGCATACATACCCTGAATATTAAAGTATAAGATTGATCTGGTTAATTGTTTTCTCTTTCCTAATTTTTGTGTGTCTATAAAGATATACCTCAGGTGAAGGAATACATAGTGGAGGAATAGTGAATGTTTGCATCATTTTCATGTGTTTGATAGCAATCTTTCCAACCTTTTTGTCTGGTATAATATAGTTCATTTTTCTTACTTAATAAATGTTTTATTCTTTGTGTTAAAAGTTCATCAGACTCCTGTGAATTTGTTCAGTAACTTCCTTCACAGTTTTTGGTTATCTGATTGGGTCCTTCTACAATCCTTGCAGTTACTAAATTCCAGATTCTTCTCTCCTTCTCAGTTATATCCTTAACAAATCCCTTCTCTGACAGCCACCCACGCCCTTGCTCAGCTCAGCAAGGAAGGATTTCCTATTCAAGTAAACAAAACTCTGAACTAAAATGGAATGGAAACTGAAAAAAGTGCTCATTTCAGCATTTATTTTGATGTGAAACATCTCATTTAAACAATTCAGCTTGGTATGTCGTTTTGTGTGTTACACTTATGTAAATACTGATGTGTAATTTTACAATTCACCAAGGATACCACCTGGAGACTTCACTGGCAACTAAACATAGACCAGTAATAAAGTAATTCCTTTAATTATAATTTTGTCGCATTTAATTTTGTTCTGTGATTTTTTTTGTGTGTGTGTGTCTCTTGGTTGGAACACTGTATTCATTGTTTGTTTGGGCTATCAGGAGTACTGAGGCATATTTTCCATGTTAAACGTTGTGCTAAAGTGGGTAGCAGGATAACAGTTTCTTTGCAAAATTTTCTTTTTCTCCTCCCTTTTTCTTTCTCTTTTCTCTGGAAAAATTTCGCAATGCATCAGAACTTGGACAAGGCTTTATTATGAGCCTTTGCCATAATTTATTAAAATTACAAAAAATACACTCTGCCCAACTGATAATAATCAACCCTTTGGATAAATAAATGCACAAGCAGGTACACAGTGAAAGAAAATGCTTTACCAACTGGGTATATATTCCTGTTGCCTCTGCACATTCTTGGCATGGAAGCAAATTGAATCGTGGACATCACTAATTAGTTGCACAGGAGATTCATAATACTTGCAAAAATATTATGACAAACCATTTCTAATTCCAGTGTTTATAAAGTTGTTGAATTCAATTAGGCATCAAAAAAGCATATTCTAATTAGCAGGAGATTATTGTTAGCTGCTGTTCTCATGGCACATTGTCTGCTATCATTAAGTAACGTTGCTGGGGAGTAGTGCTATTTCACAGTAGTTCGGTTCTACAGCCATTTGGCAACAATACTGTATCTCTGTTTGAAATTATGTACCTTATGATGAGCATTAAAAGCTGCTCCACTGCAAAACTCAAGTTTTATATGGTTTTAGGATGTTGCTGTTCTTCAATATATTTTCGGTCACTTTCCTTGTATGCTAAATTTGTGAACGCAAGCGAAAAACAGAATTATGGAAACACTAGTTCTTCATGGGTGTTAGGGGTGTTTTTACCAAGCTCCAAGTGAAAGTGAGTTTTGTTGCTTATGTTTTCTTTGATCTGGTGCCTGAGTTATGATTTCTTTCATGTTTCTCTTCAGTAGTTTGGACTTGTCAGAACTGGCTAAGGCTGCCAAAAAGAAACTTCAAGCAGTAAGTTATGAACAAACAATTACTTCCGTATTGTTACCAATACATTTTTTTAAAGTTCCAGACAATTTAAATTCTCTTGCATAAATATTACGCAAATTAAATTGTCTTAATATAAATATTGCAATTACCTTTATGCATAACAAATGTAGAAATCAAAAATAAAAGCAGAAAATGCTGCAAATACACAACATGTAATTAACATTTCAGCTACATTCTGGTTGTCACAACAGTTGTAATTCCATCATTTAAACCTTTTTAAATATGTAGATGTCTGTCTCGACCACAATATAAACTCCATGTTTGTTAAATTGACTGCAGCAGTTTATTTCATTAAGCAGGATTAATATTCAATAATGAAATTTAGGTCCAAATGTTAAAATAGATTTGGTAAAAACCTCAGTGAATATTGGCTTGCTAAGGCTAAGAAATCTGGAATGAAGAAGTTATGTAAAGTCTAGTTCAGCTTGATGTAATATCCTTAATTTGGACATGGATCACAACGAATGCTATGAGATTTTTTTCAGCATCTATGAAAATTAAATATAGTGTGCTTCTATTACCATTGAACCTTTTTGTGTGATGTTTCTTCCTCATTGAATTTTATATTCTGTGTGATTTGCTGCCTTCTGGTAAAGTACCCAAATAGTTGTCCTAACACAAAACCGTAAAGGGATCTGTACTAAATTTGACTCTTTTAAAAAAAATATTCATTTGAATGTCAGTATTTCCACAGTAAAAACTTTGTCTTTCACTAGATCATTGTCACAGAGTTTAGGAACCACCTTTAGTGGCCTCCAACTTCCACATGTTTGATATTCTACGCCCACAATGTCTTCCAAAATGATCTATAATAATTTTTAGTTGATCCTAGCCTGTCAACATTGGTGTTCACCTTTTCCAGTAGGGGCATACTGGAGTGTGGTCATGAACCTTAGAACCACATGTTGGGGTGCAGATGCGAGTGGCGTAACATCTTTCCCACCTCCAGAGATGATTGCATAGACAGTATTGTTAAGTGCTTTCAGCACTGTTTGATTTGTCGTCACCAACTTTTTGAAAAGCATTAAATGTAAATGTCACATTGGCCCCACCGGACCATAGGCTGCTCCCAACTGTGAGAGCTAACTGCTGGTGATTTAACCTGAAGGTCATCACACCTCAGGCGAGTGCAAGGTTAAGAAGGTGGGGCCTTCATGAATATCTTCAGCCGAAACGGGAATTGAACCCACACTGTCGATGTCACTCCACATCATGAACCAGCCGTCCAGCCAACTGAGCTAACCCAAAAAATTAGAAGACAAACTTAATATCTCATACACCATAGTAAATTAACTTAAAATGATGAAGACCTGACTCCCAGTGGGTTAGTGTGGGGGGAAGATGCACATGAATTGGCTCCCGTTAGAATACTGTACATTTTGCCCCTTTTTCCTCAAACCAGCAAGTTGTTTTCTTTTCAAAACCCACATAGTTAATGGAATAAGGATCCTGTATGACTGAAATGTCCAGAAAAGTCATGGGAAAGAAGGTAGACAGCAGAAGTTCATCGACAGAGCCACTTTACTAAAGAGGCGTTGGCTCCCATCTGAGCGACACTGGAGAAAACCAATGAAACCATGGAAGCTCGTGGAGCCACGATAAAAGATATGGAAGTGGCCCTCGAGCCACAGTGATCAGATTACCTCATTTTATTTGCACTGGCCAGCCTTTGCAACCCACCATTTTCACCAACCATTATTGCGACATGTGAGCCTGCTTGGGCTTCACAATCTCACTCCAATCAGATTCACATGACGAGAGGGCAATGCGCATATCTGGTTTCTTTGTGCTGTCTTCTTTTTTGTGAGGATGGAAAATCCAACCTCATGTAGGTCGTTGTAAGGGCAATAGCAAAAAAAATGCTTGATTTGCTCAGCACTGGATACTTCACGGAGAGGCAGATCTAGAATGCTGATGGCCTTATGGACTTGTGGAGTGTTTTTAATGTGCTGTCACATGGCAGGTGCAGACATTCAGTCTCCTCATTTGAAGTCAGCTGTAAGTTAGTAATTGCCTCTGGGGTCTTGATCTCAAAAGGATCTTTCACCCACCTCTTTTTCAAAATCTGAAGCTTCTCCTCTGGAAAGTAATGACAAAGACTTTTGATCAGTGCAGTCAGATGCGACTGAACAAGGCTTGCCAGTCTATTGACAGTTCCATTACTAACACTGTTTTCTTCGATGTACCGTAACAATGTGGGGTACATGAAGTAGTTTTGGCTTTGTACTCTCACTGTCCAAAATTCATTGAAAGTTTGGCAAGCATCTATTTCTTCAGTGCCAAAATAAATCATCATCCTTCCCTTGCAATTTGAGGTTGTTAGTTTAGAATTGAAAAGATGTCTGCAAGGTAAGATAGATATGTAGTACTTCCCTGCATATAACACATGGGCGTTGCATCCTGATTTGCGTTGGCACAATTAACAAGTCATACCTCAAAAATTCATCTTTATACTGTTTTGTTCCCAGTTTCAGTTTCTTTGGCTTTTCACCATAGGCCATGGACTTCTGTCCACGGCTCACACTACCAATGCTTTATCCTGTCAAGGTCTCTGCTGGACAGCTCTCTCTAGCAGATTCAGTTATGAAATCCTGGCCTGTTTGTGACTCTGGCCCTGTTCCTTATAAAAAAAATGATCCATGTTCAGTTCTTCACAGTCCTGTTCGGGTCTTCACAGTCCTCCTGCTGGCAGCTAGAAATTGGAGGAATCTCTACTCCTTGATTTTGCGGTGAAAGTACGGACGTACAGGGTGCATGGCGTCGGTGTATGTGCCGGGTGCATGACCTGCTCTTTGCCGCCACCTCTGGCAGGAAGACTACATAGTTTGAATTTAAAGGCCGGTTGCGGCCAGCATTCTTAAAGTCGGTCATGGTTGTTGGGCGCTTCTCCCGCGATTGGGAATGCCACGGCCGATCGTTCTCCGACCTTCCCGACATCCACCCGTGGGCCCCAACTGCAATTCTAAAAACCCTATTCTAGAGGATCTAGGAGGCAAATTATTCAAATTGTGGGCCTGCCGTAGGGGATGGAAGACCCAATGCCTGCAGAGTACTTGGCAGTATCTTCATAATTTCAAAAAATGTCGGAAATATTCAGCAGATTATGGAAGCGCCTGTAGACAGGAACAGAGTTTATATTTCCGTCCTGTGACCTTGAATCAGAACTGGAAAAAGTTAGAAACTGCAAGCCAGTGCTTCTTTTTGGTTCCCGGTCTATTTTGTCTTTCAAGTCATTGAACCATGCAATTTTCTAATCTTTCTCTCTGCATGCATGGCCGCATCCCTATTCTTCATCCAAGGACCAAAACACTCTCTCAAACACCCTTCCAGACAAAAGAGCAATTTAAGTGAACGTTGACTAATATAGTTTACTGTATTTACTGCTTACAATGCCGTCATCTCTACATTGGATAGATTGGGTGACCACTTTGCGGCACACCTTCGTTCTGCCTGCAAGCATGGGCCCAAATTTCCGGAGACCTGTTGTTTCATTTTTCTACCTTGCTCTCACGTTGACATTTCACTCCTACTGCACTGTTTCCGTGAAACTCAACTTAAGCTTGAGAAACAGAATCACCTTGTTCAATTGTATACTTTACCACCTTCAGGACTCAACAGTGAGTTCAACAATTTTAGTCTATAATCTCCATGCTGATTTTTTTTCTTTTTATTTGCATGTTCAGTTTTACTTTCTGCTTGAAGTCAGCAACTTATTCCTACATCTTTCATAACTGTTATTAATAGTATGTTCCATGTATTTGTGTATGGAACATGGAACGATATGCCTGGACCTGGATTGTGCACAGAACAATACTTTTCACTACCGTGGTACATGTAACAATATATAAATCAAATCAAATGTTTTGTTCCTTGTCCCATCATTATTCTCTTTGGCCCCCTTCTGTCATTCAATCTTTCCTGTCTTTCATCCTATCACCTTTTTGTTTTTGTCCCACTCAGCCATTGTTCAGAACCTATTACCTTTGTAACTTTACCCTCTCCTGATGAAAGCTCACAGGCCTGAAATATCAACTCTGCTTCTCTCTACAGATTCTGCTATAACTTGCTGAATATTTCCAAAGTTTTCTGTTTTTATTTCAGATTTCTGGTATTGTGTGTGGCAATAATGCATTTTCAGTTGCTCCTGAATTATGAACTAGAAAATATTGTCTAATATGTTTCAAGACCTTTGTGGCAAAGTTGCATAGAAAAATCAAAGTGTAGCAAATTTTATGTGAAAATTTAAAATGTCTGTGTGGACAGGAAAAAAGATGCTGTGATTTTTAATTTTCGGAAACCAATATGGTCAACACCTAATGCTTTAAGTTAGTATTCCCTTCGTTAATTATGTGTTAGAGTGTGGCTTGTTCAGCATAAAAGTAATACAGGTCTGTGCAAGCCTTCCTTTCAACTGCATCAATGAAGTACAAAACTACTTGATTTCACTTTGGACATACAAAAGATTCTTGAAGTTTATAAATTGTTGTGCATTCCATTTTCTATTTCCAATGCACAGCTGAATAACCGCCTTTTTGAAGAACTTGCAATGGATGTTTATGATGAAGTTGATCGACGTGAGAATGATGCAGGTATGTGGAAAGTTTGTGCATTTTTGTTATAAATACAAATCTATGGAACTTTTTCATGTTTATCAATGGTATGTGGAGTGGTGTTTGTGATCCACTTGCTGGAAGGATTCTACGCGCAACAAGGTTGAATATTTTAACCTACCTCAAACTACCCATAATTTAAGTAGGTTGCATTGAATTAGCAAATTTGCTCACGGCAATAAGGATGGCTGGTAACAAAAATGGAACTATTATGCTGACAAGTTCTTCTGCGTTTGAGCTTTAAGAAACACTGTTGCAGCTGAAATTGATTTCCGTAAATGATGCAAAACCTGGTTGTTAGAAGTTTCATTCTGTGTTGTTCCTGTTGGCGAATGCTCAAAGTGGAGTGTGAAGGAAAAAACTACAGGAACATTGCATGAGTCAAGCAATCTTGAATTGGTTTATTTATATTCCGCTGTAATCCTATTATAGTTACAGATATACTTCTGTCTACCATAATGGTGTACAGAATGTGGT
This sequence comes from Scyliorhinus canicula, assembly GCF_902713615.1. NCBI lineage: Eukaryota > Metazoa > Chordata > Chondrichthyes > Carcharhiniformes > Scyliorhinidae > Scyliorhinus > Scyliorhinus canicula. The sequence continues at coordinate 142,689,606 of NC_052157.1, forward strand.
GGGTGAGAAGATCAAACGCTAACTTTTAAATTGGGACTTGGTTTTGATACTTGAAAATGTGAGAGTAGTTTCCTGGTCAGTTTTCCTTCCTTATGTAGAAAGTATGGCCTCATTATTGAATTATGGTTCTCTGCCAGCATGATGGTCAACTCTGTTCTCCTATGATTCCAGGACATGATCTTCCAATAGGTGTTACTGAGTAGCCGTTCAAAATAGAAATGTATATTGTGGCAAAAGCGTCTTTATTTTTGTAAAATATCTGTATTAGTCACAATCTCAAAGATTGATCCGCATTTTCTATCCAATTGGCTTCTCACGGAAATATATTGTGTTTAAAACTAGAATATTTTTACTAGCTGGACTTCAGCAAATTTAATGTATTAGAGTCCTGAATTGAATTGCTATGCATCTTCAATAGCATCACTTTAAGCATCTTTGATGCTTCACCCAGGACTCCGTTGTGGAAACGTCTAGTGCAAGTGACCCTTGTCCCATTAACACCATGCTCTTTTAAACTGATCCAATTTATCCCGTAGCCCTGCAGAATTAGACTGGGTATTTGACACAGGCATTACTTTGATCCTAATTTGTCATAGAATAGTCTCCCAATGTCTTTATTCACCCAAGGACCCATACAACCATGTTTCTTTACTGATGTCGACAATTTTTGTGTCTTACCTTTGTTAAATCTCCAAGGCAGCAAGGTGGCGGCCAAATTACAACTGGATCTGGTGAGGACAGGTTTTGAAGGAGCATCTGGTGCACCAGTTGCGAGCCAAAAAGAGTTTCATCGCCTTACTGCTGCAAAATGAAATTTGCAGATCATTAATGGGACAGGCAATATAAACTTTGAATGTTTTAAGTATCTGTAAGATGAGCATGCAAGAGTTCTGTTTTTGTTTTGACAGTCTGCAAGTGTTAATTTTCTTTTCAGACTTTTAATCAAACATGTCAAAAATATAAAAAATTCATCAAGGTATGAATTTTACAGTTTTCAGTCTAGCTGTGAAATCAGCTCCTCCCTCTGAATTATGCTGTAGGCTGTGTAGCATGTAGTTAAAAATCCTGAAAGCCTACGGGCCTGGGGGAACTGGAAGATAAATTTGGGCTTCCCCAAGGGAACATGTTCAGATACTTGCAGGTGAAGGCGTTTGCTAGGCGACAGGTAGAGGGATTCCCTCTGCTGCCCTCGCGGGGGACTATGGACAGAGTGCTTTCGGGGGTGTGGGTCGGAGAGGGGAAGGTGTCTGACATCTATAAGGTAATGCAGGAGGTGGAGGAGTCGTCAGTGGAGGAGCTGATGGCTAAATGGGAGGAGGAACTCGGGGAGCAGATAGAGGACGGGACTTGGAGAGAGTCAACTCTTCCTCCTCATGTGCGAGGTTTAGTCTCATCCAATTTAAGGTGCTGCACCGGGCCCACATGTCCGGGACTTGGATGAGTAGGTTCTTTGGGGGTGAGGACAGGTGCACCAGATGTTCGGGGAGTCCAGCGAACCACACCCATATGTTCTGGGCATGCCCAGCACTGGAAGAATTCTGGAAGGGGGTGGCGGGGACGGTGTCGAGGGTGGTTGGATCCAGGGTCAAACCAGGGTGGGGACTCGCAATTTTTGGAGTTGCGGTAGAGCCGGGAGTGCAGGAGGTGAAAGAGGCCGGTGTCCTGGCCTTTGCGTCCCTAGTAGCCCGACGAAGGATCCTGCTACAGTGGAAGGATGCGAGGCCCCCAAGTGTGGTGACATGGCGGGATTTATAAAATTGGAAAGGGTCAAATTTGCCCTGAGAGGATTAATACAAGGGTTCTATAAACGATGGCAGCCTTTTCTGGACTTCCTGGCTCAAAGATAGGTACCTTGGTCAATAGCAGCAGCAACCCGGGGGGGGGGTGTTCCTTATTGTTGTTTCTATTCTGTAACTTTATATTGTGTTAATTTGCGTTGTTGTTAAAATGCTATGTTGTTCATGGAGGTGGGGCGAATGTTTATGATTGCTAATATTATTGTTATTTTTGGTATTTTACTATGGTGCGTTATTGTTGTATAAATTCAAAATTTTTCAATAAAAATTATTTCAAAAAAAAAAATAAAATCCTGAAAGCCCGTGGGAACAACTTTGAATTTTGTATTGACAAAAAGATGCAAGATAGCAATGCTAGGTCATGTTAGTTTCGTTATGAGATGCATTTTAACATCTCAAACGAGCAAATGAAAATAGAGATCTTTTCAATCTGGTATATTCTACAGATAGATTTTATCCTTTTTTTGCTCTTTAATTTAGTTAATAATCCGTACTTCGGGGGACCTCCAGTGGCATAATGTAGGGGAAAGACGTTCACGAGGTAGTACTGTACTTGCCGCTTTTCTTTGTACCACAGGTTGTTTTCTCTTGAAAACCCACACAGTTAATTAATAAGGATTCTGTTTGACTGAAATGCCAAAAAAACTCAGGGTAAAGAAGGTGAAAAGCAGAAGCTCGTCGATGGAGCCTGAGACCTCTCAGAGTTCATCAGCAGATAAAATGGCGGAGTCAGTCTCTGATGCTGCAGCCACTCCACTGATGGCCGAGGTGTTTGAAAAGCACCGACGAATTGTGTCAGAGGGCCTCTGGAGGTCAATGGAAGCGGCCTTGGCCCCTATTCAACAGGCCCGGGGGAAAACCAATGAAACTGGAAGCCCACAAAGCCACGATCAAAGATATGGAAGTGGCCCTTTTGGGCCACAGTGATCGGATTTCCTCACTGGAATCGGAGCTATCTTCAGTGGTCGAAGCGAACAAATCGTTGAAGGCTAAGATGATTGACCTGGAGAATAGGTCCAGGAGGCGAAATATTCAAATTGTGGAGCTGCCGGAGGGGATGGAAGACCCAGTGCCGACAGTACTTCATGGATATGTTTTGTAAGATGGTAGGTACGGGTGGATTCACATTGTCTCCCAAGTTGGACCAAGCCCACCGTACACTCTGGCCAAGGTCTCATCCTGAGTAACCACGGCATGTGGTGATAGTCAAGTTTCACAGCTTCAAGGAGAAAGAGGGGGTTCTAAGGTGGGCGAAGGAGCACCTTGACTTAAGTGGGAAGGCCATGCTATCAGGTTCTATCAAGATGTGGGTGCTGACTTGGCGAAGAGTCTGGTTTGGTGTGGTCTACCCTGCTTGGCTTAGAATAACTTTCAAAGGAAAATACTTTTTCTTTGCACGGGGAGAGGTGGACCTGGTTGTTAAAAAAGACAAGTAGGTGCGGTGTAATTGAGTTTTTGGTTCTGATAAAGGGCATGTTGAATTATTGCGTTGTAGGTTTCATGGTTCTCGTGTTTTCTTGTTCTTGGTCGGGTTGAAGTTTTATGGTTCTTGTTCAGATTTGGGGTTTAGTTCTGTGTGCGGTTTCTGTTTCTTATGATAATATATAGTTTCCTTTCGGAGGGCAGGGTATTTGGGGTTTGGGATTTTTTTTGTATGTATCCATTTTGTGCATTTGGCACTGGAGTCTGGCCCCACCCAACATCCACCATGGAGGTTAGACATTCTGCCAGTGAATAGGAAATTTTGTGAGCGCATTTCCTCTCCATAGAGGACTATAAAATTTAATAAAACTGAGTCAATCTCACCTTCCATGTTGTGGGAAGCCCTTAAGGTGGTGGGGGGGAGGGGAGAGGTGGGTAGAATAATCTCCTAAGAGGCTCATTTGGTGGAGCAGCAGAGGCTGACTCCATTCTTGAGGTGGACCACCCGTACACACTTGACCCTACCTCGAGTTACTGGCAGGTAGGAAAAAGCTGCAGACGCAGTGCAAACTATTGTCAACTGGGAGGGCAGCAAGCCAGGCGCAACATACAAGGGACATGCTATACGAATGCGGAGAGAAGACCAGTCTTTTGGCTCACTAGCTTAAATGGCAGACGGCTTCCCTGCCTGGGATACACCATTTGAGCGGTAACCTTGTTTCTGTCCCTCCGCCGGTTATGGAGACGTTTAAATCATTCTATCGTGAACTTTATAGATCAGAACCACTGACAGAGGGATAGGTCATGTCTGACATTTTGGACATCCTTTCCTTCCCAACTGTGAAGGTGGAAAGAAGCACAAGTTGGAATTAAACGCTGAGGAAATTTTAAAATGCCTTGATTTGATAAAGACTGGCGAAGCCCCTGGACCGGATAGCTTTCCGATTGAATTCTATAAGTTCTCTGAGCAGATGGTGTATTTAATTCTGGACATGTTTAATGACTTCTTATCCAGGGGTTCATTGCCCTCCACCTCACCCAGGCGTCTAACTCTTTGATTCTTAAGAAGGACAAAGACCCAACAGTGTGGATAGTCAGAGAATTTTTCCCAGAGTAGAGGGGTCAATTACTAGGGGGCATAGGTTTGGGGGGCAAGGTCTAGAGGAGATGTACGAGGCAAGTTTTTTTTACACAGAGGGTAGTGGGTGCCTGGAACCCGCTGCTGGAGGAGATGGTGGAAGCAGGGACGATAGTGACATTTGGGGGGCATCTTGACAACTACATGAATAGGATTGGAATAGAGGGATACGGACCCAGGAAGTGTAGAAGATTTTAGTTTTGGCGGGCAGCATGGTCGGCACAGGCTTGGAGGGCCGAAGGGCCTGTTCCTGTGCTGTACTTTTCTTTGTTCTTTGTTATTTGTAATCTTGGAGGATCAGACGGGCTTCTTGAAGGGTCGGAAATTGTCGGCGAATTTACCTCATCTGCTAAATGTTGTCCTTTTGCTCTTCCCCTGTACTCGAACCGGAGGTGACTGGTTCCCCAGATGTTGAAAAGGCATTCGATAGAGTGGAATGGGAGTATCCATTTGAGATTCTTGGAAGGTTCATGATAGGGGCATGAGACAGGGATGACCTTGGAAGGTCCGGTAGCACAAGTGGATAGCACTGTGGCTTCACAGCGCCAGGGTCCCAGGTTTGATTCCCCGCTGGGTCACTGTCTGTGTGGAGTCTGCACATTCTCCCCGTGTCTGCGTGGGTTTCCTCCGGGTGCTCTGGTTTCCTCCCACAGTCCAAAGACATACAGGTTAGGTGGATTGGCCATGATAAATTGCCCTTAGCATCCAAAAAGGTTAGGAGGGATTATGTGGATAGGATGGAAGTGAAGGCTTAAGTGGGTTGGTGCAGACTTGATGGGCCGAATGGCCTCCTTCCGCACTGTATGTTCTATGCTCGGTTTTGGCCGCAAATTTATTTCTTGGATTTGATTATTGTATAAGCCCCCATTACAAGTGTTCGTACGAATGTCCTGAACTCTGGTTATTTTTGGTTGAATAAGGGCATGAGACAGGAATGTCCATTTTTCCCGCAATAGAGCCATTTGCTATAGTGCTGGGCTTGTCTGTTAAGTGGAGGGGGATAAATAGAGGAGGGGTAGAACACCAGATGTCTCTTTCCGTGGATGACCTACTTTTCTATGTTACGGAACCAGCACCCTCCATGGATGAGATGATGAAGGTGCTTCATATTTTTGGCTCCTTTTCTGGATGCAAGTTGAACTTGGACAAGAGTGAATGCTTCCTGGTCAGCCTTCCTGGGAGGAGAGCTCAACTGGGGACGTTGCATTTTTGCCTTGCCAAGACTAGCTTTCGCTATCTGATGGTCCAGATGGGCCTAACTTCATAAATGAAATTACATGACTCTGTTGGACATTATCAAAACAGACTTGCAGAACTAGAGCTGGGATAACCTCCCCCTATCCTTGATATGTAGGGTTCAGACTATTAAAATAAACGTGCTCCTGGGATTTCTATTTCTCTTTCAGTGTCTGCATTTCTCTCCCCAAGTCCTTTTTTTTGCTAAAGTCAACAAATTGATGTCTTCCTTTATTTGGACGGGTAAGGATCCCAGAATCCATTGGATTTATCTCCAAAGAAGGGGGGGGGGGGGGGGGGGGGGGGGCTGGTTCTACACAATTTATTGTTTTACTATTGGGCAACCAATAATCAAGAGATATTGTTGTGACTCTTGATCCTAGCTCCATGTGGGGACAAATGTAAGCAAGCTCCTGTACTCCTTCTCGTCTTCGTGCAATAGTTACTGCACCTTTGCCTTCCCCCGGTGAGATTTGCCTTGAATCCAGTGGTGGTCTCCACCCTGAGGGTTTAGAAGCAGTTCAGGCAACATTTCAAGCTTTGCTCCCTGTCTTTGCGAGCCCCCATTTGCAATAACCATGGGGGGAGGTTTGCTAGTTTTAAGGAGTTGGCTGCAAAATTCCAACTGTCTGGTTCCAGTCTTTTCAAGTATTTTCAAATTCACAATTTTCGGTGCAAGGCTTTCCCCTCCTGTCCTTTGGCGCCACCCTCTTCCCTGTTAGACCATTATGACTCTACCTAGGCCAGACTGGGAGGGGGGGGGGGGGTCTCTATTCTGACTTATATGGCCAAGTCCTTTCAATGAATTCTGTGCTATTGTGAGGTGAGGGCGAATTGGGCCCCATTCTTAATGGTGAGGTGTGGAAGGAGGCCCTCCACAGGGTCAACTCCACGTCTTCATGTGTTCGGCTGAGCTTGATTAAATTTGAGGTCTTGCACAGGACACACCTGACCAGAGCTAGGATGAGCGGCTTCTTCTCCAGGGTTGAGGATAAGTGTGAATGCAATTTTTGGTGGGGGGCTGCTAATCATACACACATTCTGGTCCTTCCCAAGTTGATAAGCTTTTGGGCTTCTTTCTTTAACACCATGTCTGAGATACTCCGGGTAGATTTGGATCCATGTCGCATTTGCTGGTGCACCACTCTGAGCGGATGTCCTCACCTTTGCCTCGTCGGTAGCCCCGAGGCAAATTCTGCTTGGATGGAGGTCTCCTACTCCGCATAGTGCCTCAGCTTGGTTGGATGATCTCGTGTCTTTATATTTGGAGACGGTCAAATACGCCATCAGTGGGTTGGTGGAGGGATCCCCCCCTGGAATGGCAGCCATTCAATTCCTTTTTTTAAATAGTTAGTCACTGTTGTTAGCTGTTTGGGGGTTTTAGTTTAGTTTTTGTTTTAAAGTTAACGTGTGTTTTGTTTTTTTTATCTTTGTTTCTCTTTTCTACAGTGTATTTATGTTCCATTTTTTTTAGGTGGTTTTGTTTAATATGACATTTTTTTAAAAAAAACAGTACTTGCGGCTGATGCAAAACATATGGGGAGGGATTTTCTGGCTGTTTTTGCCAGTGGGAACTTCTCGTCCGCCGAAGGCGAATCCCCGTCATGGATTTCCTGGCGGCGGGGAGGATTTAATGCTAAATCCCATTGAGAGTGGCAGGAGCAGAAGATCGCTCCAGCGGCAGGCCCTATCCCGCTGCGAGAAACGTGCCGCATGGGGCCGTGGTCGGTCGGCATTTGGATGTATAACTTATTCATCCATCAAATACTTAAAATGAGTCTCCTTCATTGTGGAAGACATTTTTCCATCTTCCTATCTTTCCACTCTTTCCTCCTACCTTGTACTAATGCCCTCTAAAACTGCTATTCTTGTGTGAATATTTCAAGCTACTCATGTAGGAAGGATGTAACCCTTGAATTTGTCCTCACGGAAGATTTGTATGCACAAAGATTCCACCAGCTATTTGGTTATCTAGCAAGTTACAGGGACAACTGTTCACACCTGCCTTCTCCATTTCCTAGACCACAGATTCTAAACCAATTGCAGCATCCTTGTCTCTGCTATTCAGTTCCACACTGGCCAGTCCATTCACTAAAAGAGCTACCGGATCTCATGTCAGGTGGTTTAATTATCATTTTTGAGCAGAATTACCAAATTATTTAGGATTAAGTTACTAAAAAGTTCACAATCTACTATGTTTTTTGAAGAGTTGTCAGAACAGAAGTAATTGTTTAAAATCTTTTGTCTCCAGTTAATAATCTCTTGAGGAAAACGAATAATGTAATATTCAAACCAGCTGCAAGATAATCAACAAAAACAATTTCAGTAAGGAAATTTGATTGGAATGTGCTTACTGTGGGGAGTGCATGTTATTGCAGCCAACAGACATTCAGTGACTAAAAAACCTATCCATTTTTGGAAAAGATTTTGGTTGTAGCACTTTCCCATTATCTGATTAAGTTAAAGAGCATGTGGGTATTTAACTGTTTGTGTGCACTGCAGGATGTGGAAAATGTGCTGTTTGGCATTCAGACTGCTTCTTTCTGCCGAATATGGATCAGGTTCAATCTATTTGCTGTTGATCGTCCTATTGGTTCTTTTGACACATTTCCTAAACCTAGTTTCTAGCTATCAGGACAGGAAGAGAGATGTAATATCAAAGCTTACTCCAGCTTCATGCTTCAGAGCAGGAGGCGCAAACAACGCCCAAGTGCTTTAGCTTGCTACCGTAACTGCCACACATATGAAATTTTAATATCAAAGAAGGTAAGAATCATTTTACATTTTTATTGTGGCTACTTGTGTCAACTTTGTGCGACCTTGTTTCCGCTAGTTGAACTAATTTCACAGCTATGAAGATGCACTACACTGTGTTAGAGAAGAAGGCGGTTTAATTTTCCATGAGGTTTGGTTGTTGCACTATGTTGGTTGTTAAATATCCTTTTCCAGAGAGTTAATTGTTGGGTATATGGAGTGTGCTCAGAACCTGGCCTATCTCAGATTGAAATTGAGGTCTTTGTGTCAAAAGTGGATGTCTCCTCAATGGATTGTTGATTACTGGCTGCCTGGAATTTTATTGTTGTCAACTAAGATAAATTAGGTTTGCACTGGAGTGCTGAACTTGGTGCATTTGAGTGCTACAACGAGAGTTTGGTGACTGAGGGAGCTAGGTGAAGAGGGAGTAAGGTGCTCCTTACATTTCATTTCCTACATTTCCTCAAAGAGTGTGAAGGGAGCCAGGAGTTTACAGAGAGTACAGCTGACTGGAAGCAGAGTCGGAGGGCGGAGGTCCAGTTGGTCTACGGGGCAGCTAATTCTGTAAAGTAAGAGGGGATGGAGGCTAGGGCAGTTGCATGCTCCTCCTGTAGGATGTGGGTGGTGAGGGATACCACTGGTGTCCCCGCTGACTATACCTGCGGGAAGTGCACCCAACTCCAGCTCCTCAGAGACCGTGTTAGGGAGCTGGATGAACTTCGGATCATCCGGGAGGCAGAGGGGGTTATTGAGAAGAGTTACAGGGAGGTAGCCACACCCAAGGTACTGGACAAGAGTAGCTGGGTTACAGTCAGGGGAAAGAAAATGAACGGGCAGATAGTGCAGGGATCCCTCATGGCCGTTCCCCATCAAAACAAGTATACCGTTTTGGATGCAGTTGGGGGGATGACCTACCGGGGGAAGGCCCTAGAGGCCAGGTCTCTGGCACTGAATCTGGCTCTGGGGCTCAGAAGGGAAGGGGGGAGAATAGAAAAGCAATAGTAATAGGAGATTCAATGGTTAGGGGAATAGATAGGAGATTCTGTGGTCGCGAGCGAGACTCCCGAAAGGTATGTTGCCTCCCGGGTGCCAGGGCCAGGGATGTCTCGGATCGTGTCTTCAGGATCCTGAAGGGGGAGGGTGAGCAGCCAAAGTCGTGGTGCACATTGGTACCAACGACGTAGGTAGGAAAAGGGGTGTGGAGGTAATAAACAAGTTTAGGGAGTTAGGCTGGAAGTTAAAGGCCAGGACAGACAGAGTTGTCATCTCTGGTTTGTTGCCAGTGCCACATGATAGTGAGGCTAGGAATAGGGAGAGAGTGCAGTTGAACACGTGGCTGCAGGAATGGTGTAGGAGGGAGGGCTTCAGGTATTTGGATAATTGGGGGGGGGGGGCAGCACGGTGGCACAGTGGTTAGCATTGCTGCCTACGGCGCTGAGGACCCGGGTTCAAATCCCGGCCCTGGTCACTGTCCGTGTGGAGTTTGCACAATCTCCCTCTGTCTGCGTGGGTTTCACCCCCACAACCCAAAGATGTTCAGGATAGGTAGATTGGCCATTCTAAATTGCCCCTTAATTGGAAAAAATAATTGGGTACTCTAAATTTATTTTTTAAAAAAGGTATTCGGATAATTGGAGCGCATTCTGGGGAAGATGGGACCTGTACAAGCAGGACAGGTTGCATCTGAACCAGGGGTGCACCAATATCCTGGCAGGGAGGTTTTCTAGTACTCTTCGGGAAGGTTTAAACTAATTTGGCTGGGGAATGGGAACCGGATTTGTAGTCCAGCAACTAAGGAAGCCGATATTCAGGACGCCAAAGCGTGTACTGACGCAGTGGGGAAGGTAACACTGACAAAGGAGAGTATTTGCAGGCAAGGAGATGGGTTGAAGTGTGTATACTTCAACGCAAGAAGCATCAGGAATAAGGTGGGTGAACTTAAGGCATGGATCGGTACTTGGGACTACGATGTGGTGGCCATCACGGAAACTTGGATAGAAGAGGGGCAGAAATGGTTGTTGGAGGTTGCTGGTTATAAATGTTTCAACAAGATTAGGGAGGATGGTAAAAGAGTTGGGGGGGGGGGGCAATTGTTAATTAGAGATAGTATAACAGCTACAGAAAGGCAGTTCAAGGAGGATCTGCCTACTGAGGTAGTATGGGTTGAAGTTACAAATAGGAAAGGAGCAGTCACCTTGTTGGGAGTTGTCTATAGGCCCCCCAATAGCAGCAGAGATGTGGAGGAACAGATTGGGAAACAGATTTTGGAAAGGTGCAGAAGTCACAGGGTAGTAGTCATGGGTGACTTCAACTTCCCAAACATTGAGTGGAAACTCTTTAGATCAAATAGTTTGGATGGGGTGGTGTGTCCAGGAAGCTTTTCTAACACAGTATGTAGATTGTCCGACCAGAGTGGAGGCCATATTGGATTTGGTACTTGGTAATGAACCAGAGCAGGTGATAGATTTGTTAGTGGTGGAGCATTTTGGAGGTAGTGACCACAATTCTGTGACTTTCACTTTAGTTATGGAGAGGGATAGGTGCGTGCAAGGTTTACAATTGGGGGAAGGGTAAATACAATGCTGTCAGACAAGAATTGAAGTGCATAAGTTGGGAACATAGGCTGTCAGGGAAGGACACAAGTGAAATGTGGAACTTGTTCAAGGAACAGGTACTGCGTGTCTTTGATATGTATGCCCCTGTCAGGCAGGGAAGAGATGGTCGAGTGAGGGAACCATGGTTGACAAGAGAGGTTGAATGTCTTGTTAAGAGGAAGAAGGAGACTTATGTAAGGCTGAGGAAAAAAGGTTCAGACAGGGCGCTGGAGGGATACAAGATAGCCAGGAGGGAACTGAAGAAAGGGATTAGGAGAGCTAAGAGAGGGCATGAAAAATCTTTGGCGGGTAGGATCAAGGAAAACCCCAAGGCCTTTTACACCTATGTGAGAAATATGAGAATGACTAGAGCGAGGGTAGGTCCGATCAAGGACAGTAGCGGGAGATTGTGTATTGAGTCTGAAGACATAGGAGAGGTCTTGAACAAGTACTTTTCTTCAGTATTTACAAACGAGAGGGGCCATATTGTTGGAGAGGACAGTGTGAAACAGACTGGTAAGCTCAAGGAGATACTTGTTAGGAAGGAAGATGTGTTGGGCGTTTTGAAAAACTTGAGGATAGACAAGTCCCCCGAGCCTGACGGGATATATCCAAGGATTCTATGGGAAGCAAGAAATTAAATTGCAGAGCCGTTGGCAATGATATTTTCGTCCTCGCTGTCAACAGGGGTGGTACCAGGGGATTGGAGAGTGGCGAATGTCATGCCCCTGTTCAAAAAAGGGAATAGGGATAACCCTGGGAATTACAGGCCAGTTAGTCCTTCTTCGGTGGTAGGCAAAGTAATGGAAAGGGTAATGAGGGATAGGATTTCTGAGCATCTGGAAAGACACTGCTTGATTAGGGATAGTCAGCACGGATTTGTGAGGAGTAGGTCTTGCCTTACAAGTCTTATTGACTTCTTTGAGGAGGTGACCAAGCATGTGGATGAAGGTAAAGCAGTGGATGTAGTGTACATGGATTTTAGTAAGGCATTTGATAAGGTTCCCCATGGTAGGCTTATGCAGAAAGTAAGGAGGCAAGGGATAGTGGGAAATTTGGCCAGTTGGATAACGAACTGGCTGACCGATAGAAGTCATAGAGTGGTGGTGGATGGCAAATATTCAGCCTGGAGCCCAGTTACCAGTGGCGTACCGCAGGGATCAGTTCTGGGTCCTCTGCTGTTTGTGATTTTCATTAACGACTTGGATGAGGGAGTTGACGGGTGGGTCAGTAAATTTGCAGATGATTCGAAGATTGGTGGAGTTGTGGATAGTGAGGAGGGCTGTTGTCGGCTGCAAAGAGACATAGATAGGATGCAGAGCTGGGCTGAGAAATGGCAGATGGTGTTTAACCCTGACAAGTGTGAGGTTGTCCATTTTGGAAGGACAAATATGAATGCGGAATACAGGGTTAACGGTAGGGTTCTTGGCAATGTAGAGGAGCAGAGAGATCTTGGGGTCTATGTTCATAGATCTTTGAAAGTTGCCACTCAAGTGGATAGAACTGTGAAGAAGGCCTATGGTGTGCTAGCGTTCATTAGCAGAGGGATTGAATTTAAGAGCCGTGAGGTGATGATGCAGCTGTACAAAACCTTGGTCAGGCCACCTTTTGAGTACTGTGTGCAGTTCTGGTCACCTCATTTTAGGAAGGATGTGGAAGCTTTGGAAAAGGTGCAAAGGAGATTTACCAGAATGTTGCCTGGAATGGAGAGTAGGTCTTAGAGGAAAGGTTGAGGGTGCTAGGCCTTTTCTCATTAGAACGGAGAAGGATTAGGGGCGACTTGATAGAGGTTTATAAGATGATCAGGGGAATAGATAAGAGTAGACAGTCAGAGACATTTTCCCCGGGTGGAACAAACCATTACAAGGGGACATAAATTTAAGGTAAATGGTGGAAGATGTAGGGGGGGATGTCAGAGGTAGGTTCTTTACCCAGAGAGTAGTGGGGACATGGAATGCACTGCCTGTGGAAGTAGTTAATCGGAAACGTTGGGGACCTTCAAGCGGCTATTGGATAGGTACATGGATTAGGGTAGAATAATGGAGTGTAGATTAATGTGTTCTTAAGGGCAGCATGGTAGCATTGTGGATAGCACAATTGCTTCACAGCTCCAGGATCCCAAGTTTGATTTCGGCTTGAGTCACTGTCTGTGTGGAGTCTGCATATCCTCCCCGTGTGTGCATGGGTTTCCTCCGGGTACTCCGGTTTCAGGTTGGATGGATTGGCCATGATAAATTGCCCTTAGTTTCCAAAATTCTATGATCTATGATTAACCTAGGACAAAAGTTCGGCACAACATCATGGGCCGAAGGGCCTGTTCTGTGCTGTATTTCTCTATTTCTATTTCTATAACTGAACGTTAAACGGTGAGATAAAAATTTGAGTTGTCTTGCGAAGACTGTCTAGATTGGAACTGAAAACAAAATGAAAAAGTTGCCTTTGGTGTAAGATGTAACTATTGTTAATGTTTATCTCCAGAATTTCTCCCCTTCCCCACTTCAAAATGTTCTGATGATGGTACGGTTTTAGAGATATTCAGCCATCTTGTGGCTGTTTGCCTAAATGGCAATTTTCACTTCTAAGCATAGACGGTGGATATTTGTAGGCCACATTGCAGCTGGACCTAATCTATCTTTTCCCTGATGTGCATTATTTCTTGCGGGGGTCAATATATAGTTGTTAGAAATTAGAATGGTAGCTTATTTTCTCTCCTTAGCCCAGTGCAGTGAATATTAGTTGTACAGAACAAAACAGCCCGCTTGATTGGCACCTTTTCCACAAACATTTGCTCCCTCCACCACCAAGAAACAGTGGCAGCCATGTGTAGCATCTTCAGGAACTCACTAAAGCTCCTTGGGCAGCACCTTCCAAATCCATGACTGCTGCCATCTAGGAGGGCAAGGGCAGCCGGCACATAGGAACACCACCTGAAATTTCCCCTCCAAGTCACTCAGCATCCTGACTTGGAACTATGTCACTGTTCCCTCACTGTCGCTGGGTCAGCAACCTGAAAATGCTTCCCTAACAGCATTGTGGATTTGCATCCAGTGGTTCAAGCAACTCGCCACCACTTTATCTAGGACAATTAGGGATGGGTAATAAATGCTGGCCTAGCCAGTGATGATTACATCCTGTAAATTAATTTTTAAAAATGTTTTGGCTAACTCGGCTCAGACCCAGCTCAGACTGTCAAATCTGAGGCCTTCCTCAGTGCCAAACTGGGCAATGTGATATTCACAAACCCACTGGGAGATCTGTTGAAATGCAGTAACATTTGTAGCACTGAGGTTTCTGAGAGACCTTGCTATTCTAAATTCAGTGAAATGCTGGTGGCAAACTCAGTTACAGAGAAGAAAATTGGAACTTACCATGCATAGCTCTGCTTGGGTCCTGTGGAATATTAAGCAATTAATATTTTGCGTAGAACAATAAGAACATAAGATAGAAGCACGGGTAGTGTGTAAGGCCCCTTGAGCCTTGTCTGCCATTCAAAAAATCATGGACTGATCATCTTTTCAATTCCACTTTCCTGCTCACTCTCCATATACCTTGGTTTCCTGCGAGATTGAAAATATATCTATTCCAACCTTGAATACTAAAATAAACCTTTCAACCCATCCAACCCATGTTAGTGTTTACCCTCTATTTGAGCTGAAGTCCTAATTCCATGTGCCTGCATTGTTCACTATTTCTCTTTACTTTCACCCGCTGCCCTAACCTATTTATATATGGTTTCTGCGTCAATCACCAACTCCTAAGCCTCACAACTGTTTTTGGTTTTCTTTCCCTTCTCCTAAGTCTAGCATAGATGTTCCTCTGTTCCAGGCCTCTTGTCTGTCTCTATGAATTCTATCTCATTGCTTCATAACGTTTAAACAGTTCTACCAAATCACCTCATAACCTTCACAAAAACAATCTTTCAAGTCTTTATTTGTATTTATAGTGCTCATTCTCGGCCAAGTGAATCTGCAGTATATCCTCTCTATTGCTTCAGCATCCATCCCATTGCATGGAACTCAAACTGTACACATAGTTCAGTTGTGATCTTGCTAACCGTACTACTGTTGAATTTATCTGAAATATTGCAGTGTGATTTTAGTATTCTATATCTTTTAAAACCTACTTCTTGTGACCATCTTACCCTCAAATTCCTCTATCCTTTCATACCAGATTTTCCCCATGCCAAGTATATATTTTTTTCAAGGTATGTACCATCTTACATTTACTAACATTATTGACATTGGTCGTTTTCCTATAATTCATCATTTTTACAGCCCACTTACTTTGCTGAATAGTTCAATATGTCTTTCATTTTAGTTTCTGTATATTTTGCCACTCTGTAACCCCATATCAAATCAATAATGTGCACCATGAAAGAATCCTTCTGGGATACCTGTACCCATATCCATCTAACTTGAGAAATTGCTTTCAAATCCTAACATGTTTCCTCCATTCTAACCAGTTTTTAAATTAGCATATTCTGTACCTCTGGAATATTCTTTACCAGTCTCCTGTGAGATATGCTTTCCGAAAGACTGTGAACTGTACCTCATTCACATTTGTCACCATCTCCAAGAACTTTTATCAGGTTTGTCAAGTATGGTCTTGTCTTACAAAATTGCCTTGCAGTGTGCTCTGGAAACTCTTTGGAATATACTTTATCTGAAAACTAAGTCCAGTTAATTTGTGTATTTTGTTGTATTATGGAAGTTTTCTTTGGTATGGGGGAGGGGTTGCAGGCATTAGTCTTGTTTTCCTAAATGCTCTTGCTCTCCAAGTTATCATTTCTTCATGCAATCGTGTGTAACAGGTGTGGCCGTCTCCAAAACCTGTTTTGTAATGTGGCCTTTGTATTAATCAGAACAAGTATCAAGTTTACCAAAAGAGAGTCTAAAATACAGATTTGCTTCAGAATTTGAGTACATTGTATACGCATTTGTTGGAGTTTGTGGCAGCCAGTCAGAAATTGTCTGAATTATTTGCATTGACCAGTTGCAAATAAATTTGTATCCAAGGATAAAGGGCAATATCACACGTAATAGTCAGTGTTTGAATAGCATAGATTCTAAGTGATGTGTGTTTATCTCTTTCATGCACGTACAAATAAGCACAGCAAGTGGGCAAATGCTCTGTCAATAGGATTAAAGAAGAGCCTTGCTATATTCATCAAATGTAGCTTTATTGCTGGCAGCTGCATTTGTCAAGTGCTTGCAAGTCTAAATGAGAAAAGAACTCCCAAGAGCCGTTCCATTTTTTCAGAATAACTTCTCTGAAAGTGTTTTAGTGATGTGGACACGTGTAGTGGTAATTGGATCAGGGCTGACTAAACCTATAATTCATGGAGGATGTTTTAATGGTTGCGGAGATCAGAATCGGAATACAGAAGTGAATGGTTAGCGTTTGACCTAATACTATTACGTTATCAGTGGCATTATTTTTGCTGTGTGTCTAAACTAAAAAGAAAATGACAAGTCTTTTACTGGATTTACTACCTTAAGCCATGTGTCAAGTGAAAATGGTCACCTGCCAAGTTATATTGCATCAGTGCTATATATTTCAGATTAACAATTGGGCTGCTCTTAATTGTCGCTATCTGTAACACCGGAATTGCACATGGGAGGTTACTGAAATGAAGGTAAATTTTGGAAAATGCAGACTAGGTTCTATGTTAAAACTATGCTCCTAAGTCCTATGTTATTGTGAATAAGACATGGGGTAAGTCATTTGGCCCTTTGAGCCTGCTCTTATTTAGCCTGTACTAAATAAGATCTTTGCTGATTTGGTTGTAGCCTAAACTCTGTTAATAGCGTCAGCCCCCCCTCGTTTAATAAAAATCTATCTAACCCAACCTTAAATAAATTTAAAAGTCCCAGCCTCCACTACCTTAAGGGGAAGAGAATTCGACATTCTATTGACATTCTGAGAGATTAATTCTCTCCGCCATAGGGAGGAAGGAGGGTTGTGAAGACGTGATAGAGAATTCGCTCCTCTGTTTTAAAGGTGAATTCCTTTTATTCTTAAACCATGTCCCCAAAATCTAGTTTCTCGCACAAGAGGAACCATCTTCCTGGTAACCATCCTATTCGGTCCCCTCAATATCTTGCATGTTTTAATAAGAGCACCTCTCATTCTTCTAAACTCCAGTGGGTTTAAGCCTAACCTGTTCAGCCTTTCTTCATAAGATAAGCCCCTTATCCCAGGGCTGAGTTGGGTGAACCTTCTCAGAACTGTTTCTAAAGCCGTTATATCTTTATTCAAATAATGAGACCAAAACTGTACACAATACTCCAGATGTGGTCTCACCACAGCCCTGTACAGCTACAGTAAAACGTCCCTACTTTTATATTCCATTCCTCGCAATAAATGGCAACATTTAATTTGCCTTCCTAATCACTTGCTGTAACGGAATACTAACTTTGTTATTCATGTACCAGGACACCAGATTCCTCTACCACTGAGTTCTGCAACCTCTATCCATTTAAGTAGTACTCTTTTCTATTTTTCATGCCAAAATGGACAACTCCATAAGACCATAAGACAAAGGAGCAGAAATAGGCCACTTGGCCCATCGAGTCTGCTCCACCATTCAATCATGGCTGATATTTTCTCATCCCCATTCTCCTGCCTTCTCCCATAACCCCTGATCCCCTTATTAATCAATAACCTATCTATCTCTGTCTTAAAGACACTCAGTGATTTGGCCTCCACAGCCTTCTGTGGCAAAGAGTTCCACAGATTCACCACCCTTTGGCTGAAGAAATTCCTCCTCATCTCTGTTTTAAAGGATCGTCGCTTTAGTCTGAGATGGTGTCCTCTGGTTCTAGTTTTTCCTACAGGTGGAAACATCCTCTCCATGTCCACTCTATCCAGGCCTTGCAGTATCTTGTAAGTTTCAATAAGATCCTCTCTCATCCTTCTAAACTCCAACGAGTACAGGCCCAGAGTCCTCAAATGTTCCTCATACGACAAGTTCTTCATTCCAGTGATCATTCTTGTGAACCTCCTCTGGACCCCTTCCAAGGCCCAAAACTGCTCACAATACTCCAAATGGGGTCTGACCAGAGCCTTGTACAGCCTCAGAAGTACATCCCTGGTCTTGTATTCTAGCCCTCTTGACATGAATGCTAATATTGCATTTGCCCACATTATATTTCACCTGCCAAAATTTTACCCACTCACGTAACCTGGCTGTATCTCTTTGCAGACTCTCTACCACCTCCTGACAACTTTCTTCCTTCCCTAGCTTGGTGTCATTGGCAGATTTAGCAAACCATACATTTGGTCCCTTCATCCAAGCCATTGATCTAAATAATTGAGGAGCTAGCACTGGCTTCTGTGGCACTCCACTGGCGTCAACTTGGCAACCCAAACTTTACTCATTTATCCCTACTCTCTGCTCCCTCTTTGCTAACCAATCCTTTATCCATGAAGCCAAGGGAGGCATCGTGAGACAGTGATTAGCACTGCTGCCTCACAGCTTCAGGGACCCGGGTTCATTTCCGGCCTCGAGTGACTATCTGTGTGGAGTTTGTACGTTATCCCTGTGTCTGCGTAGGATTCTTCCGGGTGCTGTAGTTTCCTCCCTCAGCCCAAAGATGTGCAGGTTAGGTAGATTGGCTATGCTCAATTGCCCCTTAATGTCCAAAAGAGGTGGGGTTACCGGTATTTAGTGTAGGCGTGGGCCTAAGTTGGATACTCTTTCCAAGGGCCAGTGCACACTCGATGGGCCGATTAGCCTCCTTCTGCACTGTAGGGATTCTAATAGTTACCTCCTATACCATGTGCTCTTGTGTAGTAAACTTTGATGTGGCACCTTGTCAATACTGTTTGGAAATCCCTTTGTCCACTTTGAATGTTACTTCATCTTTCGCAAAGCCATGTTGGCTCTGCCTGATTACATCATAGATATAAGTATCCTGCTATAACTTCCTTAACAATGGATTCTAGCATTTTCCCCAAGACCGATGTTAGTCTAACTAGCTTATAGATTCCTGCTTTCTGCCTCCGTCCGTTTACAGAGATAGGTTCTTGATTAATAAGGGGATCAGGGAATATGGGGAGAAGGCAGGAAAATGGGGATGAGAAACATATCAGCCATGATTGAGTGGTGGAACAAACTCAGTGGGCCGAATGGCCTAATTCTGCTCCTATACCTTATGGTCTTATTAGCTATTTTCCAATCCACTGGGACCCTCCCAGAATCTAAGGAATTTTGGAAGATTATAAGCAATTGCATCAGCTATCTGTGCCGCCACTTATTTTAAGACCCTTGAATTAAGGCCATTTGGTCCTGGGGACCTTTAAGGCTATTAGTTTTCCGAACATCTTTTCCCTCGTGACCTCATGACGTTCAGTTATCTTTGGGAAGTTTTCCAAGTCCTCTACTGTGAAGACAGACACAAAATATCAGTTCAACGCCTCCGACATTTCTTTGGTTTCCATTATCACTTTCCCAGACGTATCTCAAGGACCAACACCAGCTTTAGTTCACCTTTCCTCCTCAAACACTTGTAGAAACTCTTACTGTCTTTTTATTTTACTCGCTAGTTTTCTCTCATACTCTGCTTTCTGCTTCTTTATTATCCTTTTTTGTCATTCCTTACTAATCCTTATAGTCTGTCCAATCCTCTGCACATGCCATTAATCTTTGCCGATTTGGAAAGTATTTCTTTCAATTTACTACTGTCCTTGACTTATTCTACTTTCTGGATGATGCTGAGACTTTCTTTCTCACTGGGATAAATCTTTAATGAGTTATTAAATATATCCTTAAAAGTCTACCACTGCAACTCTACTATCCCACTTTTTAACCTGGTTTTCCCAGTTCAGTTCGGCTTGCTCTACCTCCATACCCTCATAGTTACCTTTATTTAGTTTTGATACGCTAGTCATGGACCCACACTTCTCATTTCAAACTGAACGTGAAATTCTATCATCTTGTGATTGTCCTCACTTAGATGCTCCATTAATCCAGTCTCATTGCACAATACCAGATCTAGAATAACCTGCTTCCTAGTTGGTTCTGGAACATACTGCTCTTAAGATATTGTCCAGAAAGCACTCAATAAACTCATTTTCTAGGTTACCTTTGCCAATCTGATTCTCTCAATCTACATGTAGATTAAAGTCAGCCATAATTAATGCAGTTGTCATTCACATTTACCATGAAGTAAATGATGAGCCATATGCATATTGTCATAAATTAAAATCCATTTAATTTTGGGTAAGTTACGTTCTGTAGTTTTGCATACTTGCCCATCTGGGTTCAAATCCGCCAACACTGATGGAATAGATGTCTGCGCTGTCTTTCGGTTGGTTAAGTGCTACCAAACCGCTGTCATAGTGGGTTTAATTATGTAGTGCAAAATCACTCATTTTGGCTAAGCTGTCAGCCTCACTCAGGCCAGGAGACTGATTGCTGTGGGAAATAGAAACCCTTGCAACAATGCAGAAGAGAGAGTGGTCTTGTAAAGTTGGTTTTGGGCCGGATTCGAGCAGGAGACAATAGGGACCTGTATTATTGCTCATTTTGGACTGATTGATTCTGATCGGGTTCAAAAGTCCAAGATTTTTCTAATTTTCAACACTGCTCTCCCTCACCTTTTTGTAGGGAAAATATTAATGAATTTAAAAAAGAAAATATGTAAGCTTTGTTGTATCGCTGTAACTTTTAAAGTATTGCCACCATTTAAAAAAGAAAGCAGGATGATTTCATTCTATAATTCTGGCAGATGAAAATGTGTAATTGCACACTTAATCAACCTGTGATTGAATCACAGTAGATAAAAATCTACTTCAGTGTGTGGTTAAAATGTTCATTAATTTGCTATGTATTTGTAGATTGGTAACTTCGTACCAAGTACAACCATTACCTGTTCCCTGTATTCATTTGTGAGCAATTGCATATTCAGAAGACATTTCTGCAAATGCTTTAATGCATTCAATTATTAAGCTTAATTTACTCCACAGAGCCTTTTTGAACTTTCAAATATACAACAGAATAAAGATGCCTCTTCAGTAATGTGTGTAGATGGGTAACCTGGTGTCTACATGTTGTAGGATAAAGCTACTGTAGATAAAGGTTTTGTTTTTGGAATTCCTGATTCTAATGAAAATTAAATCATTGCATTGGTTTGGCAATGTAGCAGAATGCAAATTCTTAAATTGAACATCCGGTGTTCATTAGAAAGTGTGAAACGGATCCACAGCCAGTTGTTCACATTGTTTCTTTAGAAGCAAAAGTGCCTGCCTTCTCCTTTGTGAATATTTTTCATATAAATATAAATGATGTCATCCCAAGCAGGCTGTTTTAGGGAGATGACTGAACCGGTTGATATGCGAGAATTTAATTAATACTGAAAGATACCATCACTATCTGAATTGGTTTTGACTCTTTCCCTCAATGTCACTATATACTATATCAAATATCTGACTGTCAGGTACCATGTCTGCCCTAAATTAGACCATTCCTCATGGCACAATGGTTAGCACTGCAGCCTTTCACCGCCAGGGACTCTGGTTCGATTCCGACCTTGGGTAAATGTCTGTGTGGAATTTACACATTCTCCCTGTGCCTGTGTGGGCTTCTTCCGAGTGCTCCAGTTTTCTCTCTCAGTCCACAGATGTGCAGGTTAGGTGGGATTGCTAGATTGTCCCTGTGTCCAAATGTTGGGTGGGGTTACTGGGATAGGGTGGAGGATTGGTCTTGGATAAGGTGCTCTTTCAAAGGGTCAGTGCAGACTCGATGGGCCGAATGGCTTCCTCCTGCACTGTAGGGATTCTGTGACCTCATTACTCTGTTCAACCAAAACTTAATTAAAGCAGATTTGTCATCATTAACTTTATTCAGAGTTAATGGTGAAATGCCAATTGGTTATGAGCCCAACAATTTATTAGTAAGGAATAAAATTGCAAAAACAGTTTAATTTATTATTTGATCGCTTAATTTGTTGCACTTTTGTCCCTTTCCACAAAGGAATAGATGTATGTCTAAAAAAATTAAAAAGCACACAGATGAAACTTGTTCAAATTTCTGGAGCTTTAAATAAAAATATGTTTAGTGACATTTAATGTCTTTATGTCTCTTTTGTAGTTCCATACATATTCAAATTATAAACCCAAAGGACCATAATCATTCAGTATTATGGATTTGATGACCAGGATATAGAGCTAGAGCATTGCTTAATGGAGGAATTAAATAGATGACTGGCAGGGCAGTATTCACTTATGCGCTTGCATTTTAGTTACACTGTCTTTTTGTCACTAAATACTAATCTGGAATGTTTCGGACATGGTTAGATGATGCCACTCTAATGCGATTATTAAGGCTTCTATATTTATGTATTTCTAATTACTGGAACTCCATGAGCTCTCTAGGTTTTCAACATAGTGTAATCTTGGGCTGTTTTTTGTGGGATTTTTATATTACACTTGAGAAACCATGCATATAGATGGCCTCCTGCACTGTAGGGATTCTGTAATTCTACTTGTTTTCCAAATCCAAACTTTTGAGTATTTTCAGCTACAGAAAATCAGAATTAATTCCTGTTTATGAGACAAATTCAAAATAATGGGCCATGTTGCACAAAAGCAATGAAGTAAATCAGCATACAGGTCATTTCTTGTATATGATGGTGTTAACAATATGTTAAATAAATCCAGTGACAGCACTGAACTGGTGAGGCGCAAAATATATTAAAGCTTTCTACTGTGTAACTTTTTGCTGCTTTTGATGCAAGATTGAATGAGCAGCCTACTAAAATGATGTAGAAAAGACAAGGATTCTTAATAATAATTAATAATCTGTATTAGTGTCTCAAGTAGGCTAACATTAACACAGCAATGAAGTTACTGTGAAAATCACATCTCTAATTTGATTTTTAGGCTTACATTTTTTGCATTTAATTTGGCTATCGTACATCGTGTATATTGACATTATAAAATGATTTATATTTAAATATGAATTCACCTATTCAAGAGTTTTTTTAAAAATCAGAGCAACTACAATATGTAGCTATACTCTGAGTTAGTAACTAGAGTGTATATGCTTAAACTCATCACCAAACAAAATGAGGGAGTGATTAGGAGAAACATTTATACATTGTTAGGACATTTCATGTCCTAACAGACACAGTAGTAGAAGTGGCTCCATTAACACTTCAAAGGAAATTGACAAATACTTGGAAAATAAGTATTTCTAATTGTGAAGGCAATGGGTCTAAATGGAAAGATCAGAGAGCTAGAAAATTGCATCATCTGTTTGTAATATTCTGGCCCATAACTTCCTGATTTCCCAGTGCCACGTTTGGGAGGGTATCCCAATTAAATCCTTCGGAAGTTCCTACATAAGGGTTTACCCGGCAATTGGGCCAGAAGAGTTAATTTCCACTGGACAGTTGCCCTGGGAACCACCTGACAGTGATGTTGAGAAATGTGAAATGCACACTACTGAGATCGCTCGATAGATATGGGAAGCTTTCTTCATGGTCAATGAGCTCCTCACTTTGCCACTGGTCAGGGTCTTTGATGGAGGAGAAATCATAAGGTTTGAGCCTTTTTTGTTTAAGTCAAATTGAAAGACATTTTCACATTTCTTGTACAGCTACATGTGAATTATGAACAGATGCACTGAAAATTAAAGTCATTGCCACCTTTTGATTGCTCTGCTACAAGGTGGGGTTTCAGCGTGAGCTGCTATAAGCACCTCCTTTAAATCTCCAATTGCTGCAGGGGAGGCAAACTACCAGGCTGGTAATTTCAGGGTCTACTGTCTTCTAAATTATATTTTGCAAAGGCCCCAATTAGAGTAAATGTAGAATGAAGTGACTCGGTACATTGTATGTTTTAACCACTACAGGATGTTGAAAATGCTGAAGGATCTTAATGTTTGACCACAAAGTCCCAAACCAATACATCTTTTTACCTTCCACCGAATCACTTGAGGCCTAATAACATGAATGTGAACTTGTGTAAATTTAACCCTGTAAGTGTGTTTTCCAGTCCTTTTAGAAAATTGAGTCACTAACCTATTGATTTAAGACAGTCATAACTTGTACTGTCCCATATTATACTCATCAAAATCATGGGACATAGCTAACATTGCTAACTTGCAGCTGTAATGGTTTGGTTCTTTTAGTTGAGGCCCTACTAGAACCCAAATTGCTCTTGTTCCATGATGCTGCCCTTTAATGGACAGGGAAATTAGAAAGTTTTAGTGTTGATCCAAGATATTAAAAGAGAAATAATATACACAGTTGGGCCATAATGTTACGGGTAAATTGGTGTGGGAGAACAGAAGCATAAATTGACCAATTCACTTCTGGCAAGATTATTTGTTTGTAAAACATGCACTGTTCACAGGAGCTTGTAAAATGTTATTTCCAATGGACAATTTCATGCTCACTAATATTATTATCGTGCTGTATTTACAGTGTGGCTGGCCACTCAGAATCATAGCACATTAGTGACCGAGCGCAGTGCTGTGCCTTTTCTTCCAGTCAATCCAGAATATTCTGCAACTAGGAACCAGGTATGTTGAAATACAACAGTATCAACTGAATATATGTTTTTGCTTGTATTTATCATGTCTAAGATAATACATGTGTGTAAAGGTATTTATATAAAAATATCATAAGTATTTTCTGCATAGTATAATGTTATATATTTTAACAGTAAAGAATAAATGAGAAGAGACATTTGCCTGTTCAAGTTGATGTAGTTGTATTTTTACATTTTGCTCATCCTGCAGCATACCACCGTGTTACAGTGAAATTGGCCATTAGAAAGGTGCATGAGTGCGACCTTGTGATTTTGATCATTGTTGCCTGGCCTACCTGACAGTACAGTTGAGATTAAGGATGTTTCTGTGTTCGGAATCACAAATGCAAAGCTATATGTTACAGTAAGCTGGACCACTTGCTCACCTTAATGGCGTTGCTTCAGAATGTGTTTTATCTTTGAAAACACCAAATTTGGTTAAACCCCTTTGCCTATATTCGTCTTTCTCGGCCGAAGTGAGATGGTACTGTGCTGAAAGTTTTCTCAACAAGGTGACTGGACAGGCCCACTGTATTAATTGGCAATCAATGATTACAACCATCGAATTGCTTGTTTATAACCAAAAAAGATTGTTACTGTTTCAGTTGAACATTAAAGCTGTTTCAATAGGATGCATTTACATACCTCACAATCTTTATTTTATTTTTTTGCCACTTCATTTATCTACTTGACTGAGATATTCCGTACTGTACACATGTAGTTTTTAGCTGTTCTCCAGATTTGATACCCAACTGTTAAGCTTTTCAGATCTAAATTTAGCTTGCAAGGTACACCACCTTTGTCAAGCATCTTTCAAGTCCACGTGTATTGTTACTGAATTCTTAACAGAAAACAGACCATGAGACATTGCACATTTGACCGTTGTGCTTATTCAGATATACTGCAGCGAAATAGTTTCCTTTGATTGTTAGATTTGATTGCATATCTTTCCCACAAAAATTCAACCATTGGACTCTTGTCATTTTATTTCCCACATAACTGCAAAAATATGCTGATGTTTGAACTTAAAAAAGACTTGGCTCAGAAATGCTTAAAACAGTAAAATATGAGTGGCCTATTCCTCAAGAGACGGATACATCCAGCTAATGTGCAGTGGCATTGTTGCATTCTATTTCAGTCCAGTTAAATTCCAGTAGAAGCTAGAGAGTGAATGGTTTAAGAACTCAAAAGTAACTCGCTTGGTATTGTGTCATCCTCTGCTGCAAATTGGAGTCTGATAGTTCTGTATTGATGCTAGAAGTACCTTGTATGACTATCCTGTTTAAAACACCTTTTTGTTTTTGTGAGAGAGGGAAATAAGGAGATATGGGGAAGGAGGGCGTGAGGAATCTCTAATACCAGTTTATGGGTGTGGGGAGGTTGGCAGCAGAGGGTGTAAAATCTATTATCTGTATTGGTGGTCATCTCAATTTGAAATTTTCCATGAAGTGTCTCCATCTTGATGACCACTCTTCATTAGTCATGTGGTGCATATTCTAGCAAAGAACATAAAGAAAGACATCCACTTCCAGCATGCCATTCCTTGAAGTATCGCAAAGGCATTCACACATGATGGATTACTTATGACTTTCAGCCACTTATGTAAACAAATGCAACAGCCACTTTAATTACAGCAACAATCTGCACAGAGCAACCTGTTTATCTGTGGAATTTAAGATCACTTCATGGGTAAATACACACTGATACTGAATCATTTAGATTAAGTTGATCCCAGGTTTAATGCCTCGTCTTTATTAAGTGACAGAGATGTGCCTTCTCTGTTCTCCCCTCTGCTGCAGCTCTCCTTTGTTCTTTATAGCAGTAGGTTTATTTGTCTTTTGTCTGACCACAAGGGCTTTTTTTCCCATCTTAACTTCCTTCCAGTCAAAAGTCTCCAGTATCATATGGACTAGAGCTTCTTCTTAGAAAATAAAATTGTAATTGATCCATTAGCAAATAATGCAAATGATTCAAACATTCTTTAAATCTTCAAATTCCACAGACATTTTAAAGAAATTACAAATTTTCCTTGTTATACTTCCTTTGGGTCAAAGCTTGTCACAAACCCGTGGGGAAAAGTGATCATAATCTGAAAATGTTATATTAAGTTTCAGAGTGATACAATTAAGTCCGGAACTTGGGTCTTAAATTTGATCATATCAGTTGTGGAAGTCTGATAGTTGAATTGGCTGAGGTAGATTCGGAAATTAGATTAAAAATATATGATGTTAGACAAACTATGGGGGAAAAAATTATAAATATACAATCCCTTGAAGAATAAAACACCACAGAAAAACTGATATGACTGTGGCTAACTACAGAAAATAGGGATGATAGATGAAAAGAAGAGGTTTCCAATGTTTCCTAAAAGAATATTAGCTTTAGGATTAGGGTGGTTTTACAAAGCATCTGAGGGATAACCAAGGAAGTAAAAAAGAGGCTAAGTTATCAAGAAATGAAAAAAAAAATTGCAAGAGTCTAGCGAAAGTAAAATAGTTACCTTAGAGGCAGCAGCCACACTGCACTCATCCTGCTCCAGGCAGCTGTGCCCACCATCGACAGACCTGAGAAGATTGTAAAGCTTCTCATTTGGGACAAAGGCTACCCTCATATATGTAGATAATGAAGCTTCTTCTCTCTCTCTCTCTCTCTCTCTCTCTCTCTCTCTCTCTCTTCCCCCCCCCCCCTTCCACTGTGGTCAATTCAGCGATCGTATTAATGAAATAGTTAATTTTGATCTGCCAGGACTCGACGAGAGGGAGCGACTGGTCAGGCTATATTTTGACAAATATGTCCTGAAACCTGCCACAGAGGGGAAAAATAGCCTAAGATTAACAAAATTTGACTACCTGAGGGCAGGAGGCCTATAATGAAAGCCACAAGAAACATTGTGAAGCAGACATTCAACCTGCTCGAACAAAGGTTCCACTGTCCTTTATTGCATGTGGATTACTGAACCATAACACACATCTCACATATGCCATAACATTGCCATTATGAGGCATAGCCATTGCCTCCAGGAACTTGAAAGTGAAGGAGGATGAATCCTGAAATCCTTTGCACGGAACGCTTGTCAGAATGCCAGGACTCTGCTTTCAATAAAGCTACCACCCTTTACCACTATGGATACACCATTTCTCACCATTATATCCCATCAGATTCCACAACATCGTGCCCTTTGGCCATAATCCAAGAATAAAAACCATGAAAACCTTGTCTTTAACATCTTTAAAAAGCAACATATCCAATTATACAAACAAATTAGCTGTTCACCCTTGAACATTCCCTTACTGCCCATCTCAAATGTGCCTTTGCCTTTTTCCTGCTTGTACATAGTGCTTGCCAATGGCTGCTGCATGACTGATGGAAGGTTGACTTTCACTGGTGGTGACTGCACATGACCCTGCAGGGTGCCTTTGAGCAGCTCTGGACTTTGAGTGCCTGGCTTCAGACTGCATCACCTCAATGTAGAGCGCAGAAGTCTGGGTTTGCTGGTTGAGCAGTAACTGCAAGGGCATCGGTGGAGTCGCAATAATGGGAGCAGGAATACTGACACTCTGAAAGAGGACAGCAGGCTCATGCTCACTTCCATGGGGAGGCATCATGACAATCCTACTAATCTGTTGAGCTGAACTGCTATGAAAGACTGCAAAACCTCTTTTTGAGCACAGATTTGCAGCAGTGGTGGCAGAATCTCAGAATTGCCATTCAGCCCCTTGTGTCTGCACCAGCTCTCCAAGTGAGCATTATGACTTGGTGCCATTCTCCTGCCTTGACCCCGTAACCCTGTACATTGTTTATATTCAAATAAACATCTAATGCCCTCTTGAATGCCTCCATGAACTTGCCTTCACCACACTTCCAGGCAGTGCATTCAAGACCTGAACCACTGTGTGAATAAGTTTTTTTTTTTTTTCTCGCATTGCATTTGCTTCTTTTGCAAATCATTTAAAATCTTTGCCATCTGGTTCTCAATTCTTTTATGAGCAGGAGCAGTTTCTCCCTATCTGCTCTGTCCAGCCCCCTCATGATTTTTAACACCTCTATCAAATCTCCACTCCAAGGTGCACAGTCTCAACTTCGCCAATCTGTCTTCCTGATTAATGTTACTCTGGAACCATCCTTGAAAACCTCTTCTGTACTCTTCAATGTGTTCACATCTTCCCTAAAGTATGGCGCCCAGAACTGTACACCTTATTCCAGCTGAGGTCTAAGTAATGTCTTGTACAAGTTCAGCATAACCTCCTTGTTCTTATACTCTATACCACTTTAATAAAGCCTATGATACGAGCCAGCAGATGTCTGTGCTTTTACTGACTGAGGTGCAATGGCAAGGACACTGGCTGAGTGGCAGTAATGGGAGCCAGACTCCTCCATGCTCTTCGACAGTGACAGAAGGTCGTCTGATAGGTTTAACATTTCCGTATTGCATTGTCAGCCACATTTTTCCGAATGGCATCCCATTGAGAACCTCATTAGAATCTCTTGTGGCAGAACTCATGTGTGACCTCACCCTGCTGGGAGCTGGCAGGCATCCTACCCTTCTCCAGCCCCCAAGCCTGACTGCTGCCCACATACTCGGTGACTCATGTGTTTTCCTTGCAGACTACTTATTCCAATTCCTATGCTGTTAAGATATAGGATATGTTTTTATGCTCTCCGCTGGAGATGATGTTGAGGAACTGCAACTAGCCTCAATAAAGCAAAGTCAGAGGGTGAAGACTGGGATGAATGCTAGTATTTCCCTCTTTTTGGAGTGTGCTTATGCTGCAATCCAGTTCAACACGTAGTTCCTTTCACGTGGCCTGCCAATGCTCACTTATGAAGAATAATTGGTTACTGAAAGGTCCTCTGCTACCTATTGAGCAGTACACCAGCAAGAGGAGATGAGAGTGCAGGTAGAAAGTTAGCTTATTTTGTTTTGCAAACCACTGTCTTATCCACCTATTGGGAGTATGCCATCACTACAGGAAAGTACTTCACCGCAGCTATTGGTAGTGGGTGAAATAGTAGTGGCGCTGGAAATGCAAGTGATAGCTTTGAGGAGGTAAGTAATGACCAAATGGGGAGAGGTAGGGTGCACAATTACAATATCTAACTATTGGAGTGAGGTATTGATGTGAAAGTGGTACAAGAATGATATACTATAGCTGCCCTGTTACTGGACCTTAATATATTATTACTGATGGCACAGTATATCATTTATTTCTGCTCATCATTTCCGTGGCTGATGACGTTGTTTCCAAAACTTCTATCTCTAGGTAATATGTTATTGTGAAGATTAAACATTTGTGAATGATTTCCAGCAAACTATTTCTAAAACATTTGAAGCTGCAATGCATTATCGGGATAAATAATGAAGTGACATGCAACAAATGCTACAGCTTTTGTATATCCTGTTTATAACTTTTCAAAATGAAAGTCATAAATCAAAGTGCTTTAGAAAAAAAGTTCCTTTTATGAATCTTTAATATTCTTTAAAGTTCTTGGTTTCTGCTTTTAATATATTTAGATTTGATATTTCATTTTTTCCTCAGCCCACAGAGTATTCAGTGACCGTTTATAGTTTTAAAATGCACACACCTTTTTCTAGAATCTTATGACTACAAAAGTGATATTTCCCAAAGTTGTGCATTTTAACAATCAAATACTGTTCTAAAAATAATAAGAAAGGAGCCCCTCTGAAAATAAAACTAGCTACAAGTGAGGTTTTTGTATTTTTAAAATAAATCAGCTATTTGGTTTTGGGCATCTTAACTGCTGATTATTGTTTTCAATTAGCAGAGATACAAATATTGTTGAAGCTGGATGGAAATTTTAAATGTTCAGCTTTCATAAGATGACAATAAATAGGTGCAAGAGTATGCCATTCAGCCCATTAAACCTGCCTCGCCATTCACAAGCTCATGGCAGATTGGATCATGGTCACTTTCTGTCTGTCCCCCATAACCCTTAACTTCCTTGTTGATCAAAAATCTGAATAACTCTGCCTCAACCATATTCAGTAACCCAACCTCCACTGCTCTCTATGGAAGAGAATGCTGAAGGCTTCCAATCCCTCAGCGAAGGAACTTTTAATTTCCATCTTGAATGGGAGGCCGTTATTTTTATAATGTGTCCCCTATTTCTAGATTTCCCCACGAGGGGAAACATCCTCACAGCATCTATCGTGTCAAACCACCTCAGAATCTTTTATATTTCAATAAGATCACCACTCATTCTTCTTGATCAACCTGCTCAACCTTCCCTAACAAAACTACCCATTCAATCCAGGAATCAGACTAGTAAAACTTCTCTGAACTGTTTCCAAATTAAAGTATGTCCACCTTTATGTAAGGTGCCCAAAACTATACACACGGCCATCGACATAGTCTCACCAGTAGCCACAGTTTCAGCAAGATTTCTATAGACTACAATGGTTAGTTTCACCTCTGTGGTGGGGGGAGGGGGGGGGGGGGGGAGATGCTGGAATCAATCATTAAGGAGGAGATGACTGAACATTTGGAAAGAGCAAGCTCAATCCACCATTGTCAGCATGGTTTTATGAAGGGCAAGTCATGCTTGACAAACTTGCTTTAGTTATTTGAGGTTGTAACCAGCAAGGTGGATAATGAAAAACCTGTGGATGTGGTATATCTAGACTTCCAGAAGGCATTTGACAAGGAGTGCATAAAAGACTGACCCAGAAGGTCAGATCGCAGGAGATTGCGGTTAGAGTGCTAGATTGGATTGAGGATTGGCTGACTGACAGAAATAAGAGGTTCGTGATAAATGGGTCCCTCTCAGGCTGGCGAACTGTAACTAGTGGGGTGCCACAGGGGTCAGTCCGCGGACCTCAACTGTTTACAATTTATATAAATGATCTGCGAGATCAGAGGGACAGAGCGGATGATGCTAAAACAGGCAGTCAAAAGGAGATAGCGTTTACAGATGGATATGGATAGGCTTGGAGAATGGGCCAAAATTTGGCAGATGAAGTTTAATGTAGATAAGTGTGAGGTTATCCATTTTGGCTGAAAAAATAGAAAGGCAAATTATTATCTAAATGGAAAGTATTTTGAATCTACGTCTGGGTAGAGGGATCTAGGTGTCTTTGTTCACGTATCGCAGGAAGTCAGTATGCAGGCACAGCATATAATTAAAAAGGAAAATGGAATTTTAGCATTTATTGCAAAAGGACTGATTGAGCAGTATTGTTGCAACTGTACAGGGTGTTGGTGAGACCACATCTGGTGTATTGTGTCCAGGTTTGGTCTCCTTATTTGAGGAAGGATTTGGTGCATCGGACAGCGGTTCAGAGAAGGTGTACCAGATTGATTCCCAGGATGACCGAGTTGATGTATGGGAGAGATTGAACAGTTTGGGCTTATACTCGCTAGAGTTAGAAGAATGAGAGTGGATCTGATCGAGGTATATAAAATACTAATAGGGGTAAATAAAGTAAATGTAGACCAAATGTTCCCCTTGTGGGGCAATCTAGAACGAGAGGTTACAGATATAGGTTGCGAGGCGCTAGATTTAAAGTTGAGATGAGGAGCTACTTCTCGCAGAGGGTAGTGAATTTGTGGAACTCGCTGCCCCATACTACGGTGGCGTCTGAATCATTAAATTATTTCAAGAAGGAGATAGATATATTTCTGATTTTAAAAAATGGGTTAAAGGGATCTGAGGAACAGGCAGCGAGGTGGATTTGAGACCAGGAAGAGATCTGCCATAATCTGATTGAATGGCAGAGCAGGCTCAAAGGGCTGAAATGCATATTTCTTCTCCTAATTTC
Source organism: Scyliorhinus canicula (assembly GCF_902713615.1). NCBI lineage: Eukaryota > Metazoa > Chordata > Chondrichthyes > Carcharhiniformes > Scyliorhinidae > Scyliorhinus > Scyliorhinus canicula. The sequence goes on from NC_052157.1 coordinate 142,721,859, forward strand.
TATGTTCCTCTTTGCAATAAAAGCCAACATTCCATTAGACTTCATGATTATTTGCAGTAACTGCACACTAACTTTTTGTGATTTCATGTACAGGACAGCCAGATCTCATTGTGCCACAGCATTCTGCTGTGTCTCTCTATTTAAATAATGTTCTGTTTTTCTATTCTTCCTGCTGATATGAGGAACCTCACATTTTCCCACATTATTCTCCATTTACCAATTTATTTGCCCACACCTATAATCCCCAACACCGTGAGCTGTTATAAGAACATAAGAACTAGGAGCAGGAGTAGGCCATCTGGCCCCTCGAGCCTGCTCCGCCATTCAATTAGATCATGGCTGATCTTTTGTGGACTCAGCTCCACTTTCCGGCCCGAACACCATAACCCTTAATCCCTTTATTCTTCAAAAAACTATCTATCTTTACCTTAAAAACATGTAATGAAGGAGCCTCAACTGCTTCACTGGGCAAGGAATTCCATAGATTCACAACCCTTTGGGTGAAGAAGTTCCTCCTAAACTCAGTCCTAAATCTACTTCCCCTTATTTTGAGGCTATGCCCCCTAGTTCTGCTGTCACCCGCCAGTGGAAACAACCTGCCCGCATCTATCCTATCTATTCCCTTCATAATTTTAAATGTTTCTATAAGATCCCCCCCTCATCCTTCTAAATTCCAACGAGTACAGTCCCAGTCTACTCAACCTCTCCTCATAATCCAACCCCTTCAGCTCTGGGATTAACCTAGTGAATCTCCTCTGCACACCCTCCAACGCCAGTACGTCCTTTCTCAAGTAAGGAGACCAAAACTGAACACAATACTCCAGGTATGGCCGCACTAACACCTTATACAATTGCAACATAACCTCCCTAGTCTTAAACTCCATCCCTCTAGCAATGAAGGACAAAATCCCATTTGCCTTCTTAATCACCTGTTGCACTTGTAAACCAACCTTCTGTGACTCATGCACTAGCACACCCAAGTCTCTCTGGACAGCGGCATGCTTTAATATTTTATCGTTTAAATAATAATCCCGTTTGCTGTTATTCCTACCAAAATGGATAACCTCACATTTGTCAACATTGTATTCCATCTGCCAGACCCGAGCCCATTCACTTAACCTATCCAAATCCCTCTGCAGACTTCCAGTATCCTCTGCACTTTTCGCTTTACCACTCATCTTAGTGTCATCTGCAAACTTGGACACATTGTCCTTGGTCCCCAACTCCAAATCATCAATGTAAATTGTGAACAATTGTGGGCCCAACACGGATCCCTGAGGGACACCACTAGCTACTGATTGCCAACCAGAGAAACACCCATTTATCCCAACTCTTTGCTTTCTATTAATTAACCAATCCTCTATCCATGCTACTACTTTACCCTTAATGCCATGCATCTTTATCTTATGCAGCAACCTTTTGTGTGGCACCTTGTCAAAGGCTTTCTGGAAATCCAGATATACCACATCCATCGGCTCCCCGTTATCTACTGCACTGGTAATGTCCTCAAAAAATTCCACTAAATTAGTTAGGCATGACCTGCCTTTTACGAACCCATGCTGCGTCTGCCCAATGGGACAATTTCTATCCAGATGCCTCGCAATTTCTTCCTTGATTATAGATTCCAGCATCTTCCCTATTACCGAAGTTAAACTCACTGGCCTATAATTTCCTGCTTTCTGCCTACCTCCTTTTTTAAACAGTGGCGTCATGTTTGCTAATTTCCAATCCACCGGGACCACCCCAGAGTCTAGTGAATTTTGGTAAATCATCATTAGTGCATCTGCAATTTCCCTAGCCATCTCTTTTAGCACTCTGGGATGCATTCCATCAGGGCCAGGAGACTTGTCTACCTTTAGCCCCATTAGCTTGCCCATCACTCCCTCCTTAGTGATAACAATCCTCTCAAGGTCCTCACCTGTCATAGCCTCATTTCTATCAGTCGCTGGCATGTTATTTGTGTCTTCCACTGTGAAGACCGACCCAAAAAACCTGTTCAGTTCCTCAGCCATTTCCTCATTTCCCATTATTAAAACTCCCTACTCATCCTCTAAAGGACCAATATTTACCTTAGCCACTCTTTTTTGTCTTATATATTTGTAAAAACTTTTACTGTCTGTTTTTATATTCTGAGCAAGTTTACTCTCATACTCTATCTTACTCTTCTTTATAGCTTTTTTAGTAGCTTTCTGTTGCCCCCTAAAGATTTCCCAGTCCTCTAATCTCCCAGCAATCTTTGCCACTTTATATGCTTTTTCCTTCAATTTGATACTCTCCCTTATTTCCTTAGATATCCACGGTCGATTTTCCCTCTTTCTTCCGTCCTTCCTTTTTGTTGGTATAAACCTTTGCTGAGCACTGTGAAAAATCGCTTGGAAGGTTCTCCACTGTTCCTCAACTGTTCCACCATAAAGTCTTAGCTCCCAGTCTACCTTAGCTAGTTCTTCTCTCATCCCCTTGTAATCTCCTTTGTTTAAACACAAAACACTAGTATTTGATTTTACTTTCTCACCCTCCATCTGTATTTTAAATTCCACCATATTGTGATCGCTCCTTCCAAGAGGATCCCTAACTATGAGATCATGAATCAATCCTGTCTCATTACACAGGACAAGATCTAGGACCGCTTGTTCCCTCGTAGGTTCCATTACATATGTTCTAGGAAACTATCGCGGATACATTCTATAAACTCCTCCTCACGGTTGCCTTGACCGACCTGGTTAAACCAATCGACATGTAGATTAAAATCCCCCATGATAACTGCTGTACCATTTCTACATGCATCAGTTATTTCTTTGTTTATTGCCTGCCCCACCATCTCGTTACTATTTGGTGGCCGATAGACTACTCCTATCAGTGACTTTTTCGCCTTACTATTCCTGATTTCCACCCAAATGGATTCAACCTTATCCTCCATAGCACCGATGTCATCCCTTACTATTGCCCGGATGTCATCCTTAAATAACAGAGCAACACCACCTCCCTTACCATCCACTCTGTCCTTCCGAATAGTTTGATACCCTCGGATATTTAACTCCCAGTCGTGACCATCCTTTAACCATGTTTCAGTAATGGCCACTAAATCATAGTCATTTACGATGATTTGTGCCACCAACTCATTTACTTTATTCCGAATACTACGAGCATTCAGGTAAAGTACACTTATGTTGGTTTTTTTACCTCTGTTTTGAATCTTAACATCTCCAGTTTTATTCCTTTTGTTATTACTGGGCCTATTCACTGTGCTCACCTCAGTCACTGTACCTTGTACTGTCGCCCTTATGGATTTCTGACTATGTCTTCTCTGCCTTGCACTTTTCCCCTTACTTCCTTTTGTTTCTGTCCCTGTTTTACTACCTTCCAACTTCCAGCATTGGTTCCCATCCCCCTGCCACATTAGTTTAAACCCTCCCCAACAGCTCTAGAAAACACCCCCCCTAGGACATCGGTTCCAGTCCTGCCCAAGTGCAGACCGTCCGGTTTGTACTGGTCCCACCTCCCCCAGAACCGGTCCCAATGCCCCAGGAATTTGAATCCCTCCCTCTTGCACCATCTCTCGAGCCACGCATTCATCCTATCTATCCTGACATTCCTACTCTGACTAGCTCGTGGCACTGGTAGCAATCCTGAGATTACTACCTTTGAGGTCCTACTTTTTAGTATAACTCCTAACTCCCTGAATTCCGCTTGTAGGACCTGATCCTGTTTTTTACCTATATCGTTGGTGCCTATGTGCACCACGACAGCTGGCTTGTGCAATAACTTCCTAGTTGGCACCTTATTGGATACCTTTGTAAATCCAGATACACTATATCTACTGGTTCCCCTTTATTCACCCTGCTTGTTACATCCTCAAAGACCTCAAAGAAATTTGTCAATCACAATTTCCGTTTCACAGAACCATGTTGACTCTGCTAGTTTGTATTATGATTTTCTGATAGCCTGCTGCTACCACCTTAATAATGGATTCTAGCGTTTTCCCAATGACAGATGTTTGGCTAACTGGCCTATAGTTTCCTGCTTTCAGTCTCCATCCTTTCTTGGATAGAATTATTACTTTTGCATTTTTCAAAATCGTTGTGGCCTTTTCAGAATCCAGGGAGTTTTAGAAGATTACAACTAATGCATCCACTTTCTTTGCCACCACTTCTTTTTAAGACCCTCAGATCCAGGCCGTCAGATGTCCGCCTTTGTCCCATTAGTTTTCCATAGAACCATGGAATCCCTACAGTAGATAGGCCATTCAGCCCATCGAGTTTGCACTGACCCTCTGAAAGAGCACCCTACCTGGGCCCACTCCCCCACCCTATCCCCATAACTCCACCTAACCTGCACATCTTTGGATGTGGAAGGAAACCGGAGCACCCGGAGAAATGCACGCAGATGGCGGGGGAGAAAGTGCAAACTCCATACAAGCAGTCACCCAAGGCCGGAATTGAACCCAGGCCCCTGATGTTGTGAGGCAGCAGTGCTAACCACTTTCCTAGTATTTTTTTTCCCTGCTGATTGTGATTATTTTAAATTCCTCCCTCCCTTTTGTGACTTGCTTTTCTACTTTGTTGTTAGTGTCCTCAACCCATCTACTTTAATTAGGGGCGTCAATTGGAGTGAAAAACCAGCAGAAACATCATCTTGAATTCTTTGTATTTTTCTGTTCGCTTAATCGTAGTTTCATAATGTTCTGCATTGCAGTGTGCTGAAAGTCTGATTACAGATGCTGTACAACTGCATATGGTGTAAGCTAACTAGGTAAGTTGATATTTCACAGGAAGAATGCAGTCTTGTTGTGTCCAGCTAAGCAAGTTAGTACAATTGCCGGAGATCATTCAGTTCATTTATCCAGATTTTAAAAAAATTTGGCCTTTCCCCATCACATCATTCAACCGTATCTTAAATGAATCCACGGTTTTGTCCACCCAAAATGATCCCAATAACTGCTGCAATGTTGATTGTTTTGTACTTGGTTTATCCTAAATTGTCTTCTCAGAGCATTTAGGATGTCTCATTTTCTGTCTTGTCCCAGCTTGTTGCAATGCTCTAGATGTACAAAATGTAATGCAATATTCATATTTCTGTAAGATCAATAATCAGAGGCCTTTGTTCAAACAGTTTGTTCAACTTTTTATAATCTTTCCTCTTGACTGAGTTCTTTGCACAAAGAGATTAACTCCTTATGTTGCACCATGGTTTTAATGTAATTAAAACTAAACAGTGTTCAAAGTGCAGTCTGACCATAACAGCATGCAATTCCTGACATTTACTGTTCCGATCTAGAAATATAATTCAGCATTCTGTTCATCCATTGTTGCTCTGTGGCAATCTGATGTTATCAAGTCTTTAATCTATCATCACCTTCAAATTCATTTCTGTATGTTTAGCTGTTCTTGCAGTATGGAGTATACTTCTGACAGCATTGTTCGTTCTAATGTCTGGTACCTCTCACTTGTGTAGAAGTCCATGGGTATTTATTCAATGCAGATTCCAGCTCCTTCTGACAGCTGCAACTTGATAGCCTTTTGTTTCCATCCCCCACCCCACCCATTCCACCTCCGTTTAGTTCCATCTGCTGATGGATTTGCATTGGATTTCTGAATTCAGGTCATTTAATGTTGTTTAAATACAGTATGAGCTTCAGGAGCAAACCCTGGCATGCTCCACTCATATGCACATTTCCATAGATATTCCACATATGCCAATTGCTGATCCATTTTTAGGTCTGTCTTTGAATTCCTACTGCAGTTTCTATGGCATTCTCTGATGGAGAACCTTATTGAAAGCTTCCCTACGATATGAGCTATCCAGTTTTCATTGTCTTTCTAAGATTGCCACTCTGAAGTGCCATGTGGCATATTTCTACATTAAGAACAGTCTGTAAATGCAAATTACTTTTCATTTGGAGTTTCACTTACTTGAGCACAATCTATAACCTCATGGCCTGGTATATCTCAATCTGCCATTATCATCAAACCTATGGACCGCTCTGGGTCACTGTCCGTGTGGAGTTTGCACATTCTCCCCGCGTTTGCGTGGGTTTTGCCACCACAACCCAAAGATGTGCAGGCTAGGTGGATTGGCCGTGCTAAATTGCCCCTTAATTGGAAAAATGAATTGGGTACCCCCCGCTGACGATTAATTTTCCAGGCGAACCCTGATAGTGAACCTCAAGGCGAACTTAACCTTTTCTAGACCGAGAAAGCTCGCCATGTCCGATAGCCATGCTTTGGTCTTCGGGGGCTTTGAGTCCCTCCATGCCAACAGTATTCGTTGCCGGGCTACCAGGGAAGCAAAGGCCAAGACGTCTGCCTCCTTCTCCTGGACTCCCGGGTCCTCCTCCACCCCAAAGATTGCCACCTCAGGACTCGTTACCACCCCAGTTTTCAAAACCCGGGACATGATATCCGCTAATCCCTGCCAGTATCCCCTGAGTCTCGGGCACGACCAGAACATGTGCACGTGATTAGCTGGTCTACCGGCGCATCTGGCACACTTGTCCTCCAGCTCGAAGAATTTACTCAAACAGGCCACCGTCATGTGGGCCCGGAGAACGACCTTAAACTGGATCAGACTGAGCCTGCCACATGTTGCGGTCGTGTTTACTCTGCCCAGAGCTTCTGCCCAAATACCGTCCTCCATCTTCCAGGAACAGATCACCCACCCTCACAATCCCCGCCCTTCGCCACAGTCGATACCCGCCATCCATGTTCCCCGGGGCAAATCGGTGATTGCCGCAGATTGGGGTCCACACCAATGCTCTCACTTCCCCTATATGCCTCCTCCACTGGCCCCAGATCAGCAGAGCTGTGCCAAACTGGTGTCCCTGCACGAAGCAGCCTCCATCCGCTCCCAAACCGACCCCGTACCCACCATCCATTTCCTTATCATCGCTATGTTGGCTGCCCAGTAGTATTTGCTAAAGTTCGGCAACGCCAGCCCTCCCTCCCCTCTGTTCCTTTCGAGCATCACCTTCCTCACCCGCGGGGACTTCCCCGCCCAGACAAATCCCAGGATAATTTTATTCAGCCTCTTAAAGAAGGACCTCGGGATGAAAATGGGGAGACACTGAAATATAAACAAGAATCTCAGGAGAATCGTCATCTTAACAGTCTGCACCCTCCCCGCTAGTGACAGCGGGAGCGCATCCCAACTCCGAACCTCCTCCCTCACTCGTTCCAACAATCGGGACAGGTTGAGCTTATGCAACCTGCCCCAGTCCCGTGCCACCTGTATCCCCAAGTATCTAAAGCTTTCTCCTACCAGCCTGAACGGCAACCCCTTCAGTCTACTCCCCGACCCCTCCCCAGAATTATGAATAACTCACTCTTAGCCATGTTCAATTTATATCCTGAACACCGGCCAAGTTCCCTTAGGATTTCCATGATACCGTCCATCCCTGCCATTGGGTCCGAATTACGTCCGGTACACAGCCCTCAATTCTAGTCGCCAAGATCTTGGCCAGTAACTTAGCGTCTGCGTTGATCAAAGAGATCGGCCTGTAAGACCCACAAGCCTCTGGTCTTTATCCCGTTTCAGAATAAGCGAAATAGTGGCCTGCGACATCGTCGGGGGTAGGCTCTTGCCTCGTTAAAAACCCTGACCAGCACCGGCACCACTATCTCGGAAAACGTTTTGTAAAACTCCACCGGATACCCATCCGGCCCCGGGGCTTTACCCGACTGCATGACCTTCAGACCCCCCAATACCTCTTTGATCCCAACCAGGGCCCCCAGTCCGTCTACCAACCCCCTACCCACTCTTGGGAAGGTCAGTCCGTCCAGGAATTGCCTCGTCCCCTCCGGTCCCCTGGGGGGGGGGGGGGGGGGGGGGGGGGGGGGGGGGGTTCCAAAGTGTACAACTTACTATAAAAGTCCCTAAATACCTTGTTCAGCCCTGCTGGGTCCCCCACCAGATTTCCCTCCCCATCCGCTATCCTTCACATCTCCCTAGCCGCTTCTATCTTCCTTTGTTGTTGCACAGCATTCTGCTGGCCTTCTCTCCATGCTCATATATAACGCCTTTTGCCTTTCTAAGCTGCTTTACAGCCTTGCCTGTAGTCAGCACCCCGAACTCGGCCTGCAGCCTCTGTCGTTTCCTGAGTAACTCTGGCCTCGGGGACTCCGCGTAGCTCCTGTCCGTCCGTAATATTTCCTGAACCAGTCGGTCCGTTTCTGCCCTATCTGTCCTGTCCCTATGAGCCCGGATTGAGATCAGCTCCCCTCTCACAACTGCCTTCAGTGCCTCCCAGAGCACTGCTGCTGAGACTTCTCCAGTATCATTTACCTGCAGGTAATTTGGCATGCATTTCCTGAGTCTCTCACACACCGCCTCGTCCGCAAGCAATCCAACTTCCAACCTCCATTGTGGCCGCTGAAAGCTATCCTTACAAATCTATAGATCTACCCAGTGCGGAGCATGGTAAATGTTGAATATTCTGCCCCCACCATCCTGGCCAGCAAGTCCCTACTCATGACAAACAAATCAATTCGAGAATACATCTTATGGACGTGGGAGTAGTACGAAAACTCGCTCGCCGACGGCCGGCTAAATCTCCACGGATCAGCTCCCCACATTTGCCCCATGAACCCTCTCAGTTCCTTTGCCATTGTTGGCAACCTGCCTGTTTTTGAAGACGACCGATCCAGGCTTGGGTCCAGGACTGTGTTAAAATCACCACCCATGATCAGTTTGCGTGAGTCCAAGTCGGGGATCTTCCCTAGCAACCGCCTGATAAAATCCACATTGTCCCACTAGGGGCATGCACACTGACCAAGACTACTCTCACCCCTTCAAGCTTACCCTTCACCATAACAAATCTGTCGCCCCCATCCGCAACTGTACCCTCAGCCTCAAATTGAACCCTTTTATTGATCAGGATCACAACCCCCCCTAGTCTTCGTGTTGAGCCCCGAATGAAAGACCTGACTAACCCAGCCCTTCCTTGACCTAACCTGGTCTGCCACTTTCAGGTGCGTCGTCTCCAGCGTGACTACGTGCGCCTTCAGAACCCGCAAATGCGCGAACACACCGCCCTCTTCACTGGCCCGCTTAGCCCTGTAAAATTCCAGGTGATCAGCCTGGTTGGGGGTGCACCCCCCCCCCCCCCCCCCCCCTTGCCGATCAGCCATCACCTTTCCTTGGCCAGCCCCCCAGCCATGTGTCACGCTTCCTCTTGCCTGCCTCCTGGTCGGCTCCACCCATGACCTCCTCATTGTTGCCATGTCCAGTTTCCATCTTCATCAGCAGATCAACTCCTCCCCCCCGCCCCTCCCCAGTAACACCATCCTACCACCTAACACATGCTCTAGTCTAACTGTATGAACCCCCCCCCCCCACCTGGCTCCGTTGACTAGCCCACCCAGCTAGCCTGGTGGCTCCCAGCTTCGGTGCCAGTGAGTCTCTCACCCATTGTTCCCTGGCTCCCCTCCCCCGGCCCACTGGCCCATCCATACCACTTCCCCAAACCAGCCCTGCTTAAACACGTACTCTATAGAAGTCAAAGACATCCACAACAATAGTGCAATTTAAATCAAACAGATAGAGATAAGAAGTACCAGACACTCTCAGCCCTCCCCCTCCACACACAGAAAAAGATTGCAAAAAATTCCCCCGAAACCCCCATCATAACGACACCTTTTTAACTATTTTATTTTTTATTTTCCCCCTACCAAACCTTCACCCAAACAAGAAACTCAAAAAAGAAACAGTCAGGGAAACCACGAAAAAGAAACATTCAGGGAAACCTAGAAAAAGAACAAGAAAAACACATCACAACCAAAATACATCAACCTAAAAAGGTTAAAAAACGAAAAGAACGGACCCAAGCATGCAGGCGTCTCTCAAAGCGAGAGAGAAACAAAATAGACTTAAAAGTTCTACCATGAGTCCAAGAATCCTAAGCTCAGAGCCAGCCCTTGCTTCTTAACAAAGTCCACCGCCTCCTTGGGTTCCTCGAAATAGTGGTGCTGACTCTCATGCGTAACCCATAGTCATGCCGGAAAAAGCAGCCCGAATTTCACCTTGTTCTTATACAAAATCTCCTTCACCTGCCTGTAGCCTCCCCTCCTCCTGGCCACCTCAGTGCTCGGGTCTTGGTAAATCCGCAGGGTGCTATTGAACCAGGTACAGCTTTATGTGCTCTTGGCCCATTGCAGAACCCGCTCCTTGTCCAGGTACCTGTGGAACCGGACCACCATCGCTCGTGTGGGACCCCCTCGTCACGGCTGCCTCACCTGCACTCTGTGCCCTGTCCACCACCGGCGTGCAAGGGAACACCTCGTTCCCAAACGCTTCTGAAACATACCCTCCACATACGCGGTGGCATCCAGTCCCTGAGCCCCCTCCAGGAGGCCAACTGTTCTTGCGTTCTGCCGGCGAGATCTGTTGTCCAGGTCCTCCAGCCTTTCCAGGAGTATTTTTTGCTGATCCCTCAACCTCCGAATCTCCACGTCCGCCACCGTTTGAAAATCGGCCTGCTCCTCCACCGCCTTCTCCAGCTTCTGGAGCTTCTCAGCCTGATTATCCAGCCTTTTTTCCAATCGGTCCATTGACTACTGGAGCGGCTCCAAATTATTGCGCTTCAGAGCTCAAAGGCCCTCCTGCATGGCCTGTAGCAGCTGCTCCATTGTAGGCTGGGTTGTCGCCGCCTTGCTCTGGACACCGACCATATTGATCTCTCTCACAGCCTCCACCGTGCCCTTGTTTGACTACTTCTTCTGCTGTTTATGGTCCCTCTGGCTTCTTAAGTCCGTACAACTCTGTATGGGTTCAGTGCCTGAGTACTATTGCTTTCCAGTTCCGCGCTCAAAAGCACATAAAAGTCGGGGGGGGGGAAAGGTCCAAAAGTCCGACTGAAACGGGAGCCACCAAATGTGCGACCTACTCCCTAATAGTTGCTACTGGAAGTCTTATCTTTGAATTCTGATCAATTTTCCACCCTTCCCGCCAGTTTCCGATCCTTTCCACCCTGTCGTGGCACCGAATTAACGCAAGCCAAAATCGCATATTATATTGTCCATGATGAATTTTCGTACCCTTCTCTCTTCAACTACTCAGTCTTTAATGTCGATCACACCATCCTCCTCCCGCAATATCTATATCTCATGATCACTGTCCTTGTTTGGTTCACAGCTGAGCACCTCCAGCAATAGCTGCTCTTCTACCCCCTCACCATTGTCCATATACACTGATGGCGCCCACCTTTACTCTCCAGTATGTACTTCTCCATTATGTAACGCCACTGCCTCTGTTTTGTCAGACTGTTCATCAGGCGTCCGTCATAGATGATCCACAATTTTCTCTCTTTAAACATTGGGAAGTCTGAAGCCAGCATCTTTAGCCTCCTACTGCAAAGCTTGTACCTTTACCACTAATTCAAGTCTCTTCCCCAGCCATTGCCTCTGCTGACCCAATGCACTTGTGGTCTTGCCATCCTATTTGAAACTGTCCTACATTGTGACCCCAAATCCTATCCACTTTAAAGTCTGCCTACTTCTACCTCTGTAATGTCACATGTTGCTGCATCTACCCCAACTTAACTGTTGCTTCAACCCTCTTCCGTGCTTTTTGTCACCTTCAGTTGTGACAAGGCCAGTGCTCTCCTGCTGCCCCTCCACCCTCTAAACTTCAGATGCCATCATCTGTGCTGCCTGTATTGTATCCCATGCACCAAATGCCACTCGCTCATTACCCATTCCTGTTCTCACTGACTTACTATAGCACCTGGCCCCCAGCACCATATAAAACAGTCATCCTCCCATTTAAATCCATTCATGGCATCACCATCACTGCCACCCCAAACCCCTTGCAAACAACTGTGCAAACTCTGCCATTGGATAGACGTGCCAGCAACTGGATAGCCCGCACACTCTTAATTTCCTTTCTTAAACCTCTTTGCCTTTCTACGTCCCTCTCTCCTTCAACACCTCCATTAGAATTCACTTTCTCAATCAGTCTTTTGGTTACTCCTCCCCTATCTCCAACCCAGCTCAGTGTCCATTATTTTCTGATTACTATGGGGACTTTTGACAAAAATATATACGTGCAACTTTTTTTTCCCGAGTGATTCCAAGTTCCTTTCATCCAAAAATGGTATGTAACTTGGAATTCAGGTGGCCATTGCAATAATGGCAATTGATATGACCATGAAAAGATGGTTGCTATTTTGTACTAAGAGATATATAACTCAAAGGTACATTTCAGAACTTTCTCGATGCTCCTGGGCACTACATAAACTTATTTTTCATTACTTTAATAATGGGGGAAAGTGGATACTCTAGCCCAAACTCTCAACAGTAAACATTAACTGGCGAGAGTGCCGATCTCGGCACGTGTTCAAGCACAAGCATAGAGCTGCTCATTGTTGAAATCATTGTAAGGTGAACTGGCAGTAGAACCTGGATCTGTCAGCTTGAAGATTGTACTTTGCATATGTGTCTGAGCTGGTGGCTGCAATAAATCTGCAACACTAGAATATTATCCCTCTTCTGTCAGTTAACCCCAACTAGTACATTTGCTCATACTCATTTTGAGTGTACCATGTTGGTTTCAAAGTTTCTCAAAATCCTGCACTTATATGACCAGCCTTGCCTTATTCCATATCACAGGCAACAGTCAGTTTAAATTGATTAAGGTAACAATATTCTTCCAGTTGCCTTTTTTCGTGTGCATTTTTTAAAAATCTTGTTCGTACCATATGCTGTGCATTACTTTTCACGTGCTTCTATGTAACTCATCTGTACAAAATGAAATGCTGCTTCAGTAGAATGTGGAGAATGGTTTTCATCTAGTGTCGACAAAGATGTTTTACAACTTAGGTCATTTTTTTTTTAAAAGGTTTTGATACAAGGAGAAATGGTCCTGTTACTGTTCTGTTTGGAGTTGTATTAACATAATGAATAGCAGCAGGTCAGCAAAACCTGCGGAGAATTACAGTGACTCTGCGTTCCCTTTTCTGTCCACATTCCTTTGTATGCCTGTACATTGCAAATGAGGAAAAATCTGATCTATTTTTAACAATGAACAGTTTATTCCTTGGCGTGTTCTGGCCCTGTGGTCTCTGTCAAATTTTTGGTATTTTTTTTCCCTGCTTTGAAATCCTTTCAGTGTCTTTTGATTGGCTTAGTTGCTGGCACGCCTTGCATATTTCCCCAGCTGGGTTCAAGTGATCCCAGTGATCATTGGTTACTTTGGCTGTGTGGTTTAAGAACTATTTGAAAGTGGGTCAGCAGACTGCGGCCAGACGAGGGACAAGAGAAAAACATTAGCAGAGAAGAAAGCCTCTGTCTTGAATTCGAGCTGAAGGACTTGTAACACGAAGATCTCTTGTCAATAGTCTCACAAAATCTCACAAATAACCATTTATAATTCACAATCTTCGATATTATTATTTTCAGGGACGGCAAAAGCTTGCCAGGTTTAATGCCCGGGAGTTTGCAACCCTGATTATTGACATTCTTAGTGATGCAAAGAGAAGGCAGCATGGAAAGACACTAGGAAGTCCAATTGGTAAGTAACCTTTTAAAAACTTTCAAGGTAATGTATATAACTTTTTAAACTGTTAACATTTATATATCCATATAATGACTTGATCACTAATTAACTTGCATTGCTTAATTATTGACAGCATGGAATTTAACACTAAAATAGTTATTTTAAAAACTTGTTAATAGTGGCATTTAACTGGAGAGGACAAAATAGAAAGGTCTCGGTAAGATGCTGGTGGGTGGAATGTTTTGTTTTATCCTGTATATTTAATAAGGCGTGAGGGAATAATGATATAGCTTGTTCGGTAGTTCTGCTATTTCAGTATGTTAAAATGTTTATTCAAGTTGTTTGTTTTTACAGCTTGGCTGCTGTAATACATTGTCGTACAGTGAGACACTTACTCTCCTCTTTAGCACACTTCCAATCTCCGGAATGTCATTGAGGGGTGCTGTGGGGGTGTAAAGCTTTTGAGCCCACTAGTGGTCACATAGCGACATTCCCTTCGCCCTCTCCCTTCTCCTCCTCCTCCTCCCCCCCCCCCCCCCCCCCCCCCCCCACTTTAAATATCAGTATGACAGTTCTGAAATATTTAGACGTATTGGACACAGAAGAGTCTAAATGGCAATGATTTTGCATGTTAATGCTATGTTAAAACTCTATTTTAAGGGTATTTAATTCCCTCAACACCTCTCACGGTTCTGGCCTCTGATGCACAAAAGGCAGATACAGTCACATCATGTTCTACAACACCACAAAAAATCCTTTCTTAAGCTAGATGTCTAGAGACGTGTAAAAATATCCTGAGGATGACTCTGTTCCCTGCCTTCCCCACATCATACCTTTCCACACTGATTCATCTGATGTTCCGGGCTCTGTGGCATGCAACGAGTTGCAAATGTGAGAACCTTTGAGTGCAAGGCCAAAAGTCTGTAATCAGAGGCAGCTGTTCATGAAGTCAATCAACAAATTTCCATGCAAAAAAAAAAAGCTTTGCTTTGAAAGCAGCATGGTGACACAGCGCCAGGGACCTGGGTTCAATTCCTGCCCTGGGTGACTGCCTGTGCGGAGTCTGCACATTCTCCCTGCGTCTGCGTGAATTTCCTCCGGGTGTTCGGTTTTCTCCCACAGTCCAAAGATGTGCAGATTAGGTGGATTGGCCATGCTAAATTGCCCCTAAGTGCCCAAAAGTCAGGTGGGGTTACAGGGGATGGGACCTAGGTCAGGTGTTCTTCCAGATGTTCTGTGCAGACTTAATGGGCCAAATGACCTCCTGAACTGGAATTCTACGATTCCATGAAAAGTCAAAAATGCTACATGAGCAGTTTTTATTCTGCAGGATCGCACATCAGTCGCATAATTCATTGTGTGGTATTTTATGTAGCTGTTGCTGGATCTTGACCTTTCTCGATATCCTTGCACCTTCATCCAGCATTATCACTAGATAATGATCAAAAATAGGAACAATGGTCAGGAATTTGCTCCTCACCCCCGCCATATATCTCCCTTCCTCCCTATCCTGTTGACCAACTCGAGCAAAGACCAAGAATATTGAGGCCATTTGTTATACCCTGGCTGACGATCAACATGAAGAATACGTATTTCTCAAAAAAGAACAATTTAACTACAACCTGCACTTCAGTGACACCATCACAGGTGTGTCACCTGATATCTTCAGCGTCACCATTAACTAGAAGCTTTACTGGACCTGCATATCAATGGCATGGCAAGACAGCGGCTGGGTACTCCTGAATCCTTAAAAGACTCTCCACAGGTTAAGACTGAGAGGATATTCTCCACTTGCCTAAGTAACAACACTCAAAAGGTCAACACCATTCAGATTGTAGCTTAGTATGTTTGATTAACACCACCGCTGTTAAGCTTGATATTCAACTGTTCACCATGTTGTTCCTTGAGCATGTACTGCAGCACCTCTCTATTTTGCTTTAGCAGCACCTCATTTTGTCTCCTAACCACAAACCTCAGCCACAAACAAGGTCAAGGAATGTTTTCCTATGCAAGTTTCACACCATTCTGATTTGGACAAATATCATTGTTCCCACATTGAAATCTAATTCTCTACCAAGCCCTTGTGGGAGCACCATCGCCACAAGTACTGCAGAGATTCAAAAAGATGACCCAGTCACCATCATCTCAGGGCAATGACAGATTGGCAATAAATATGCCATTAACGGTATCCTAAGAATAAACTTTAGGAAAATGGAGAAATTTCCATTTAAAGATGTGTTGCGTGCTGAGGGAAAGTACTTTGTATTGAAAGTAGCTCTTCCTCATGCCACCCCAAAAAAGTATGCTATTCTAATGAATAAAACCCAATCAATCACACTGCTGCTTTTGGCCAAAGATTGTCCAAGATTGTCATGGTTTAATACATATATTCATTAAGAGATTTTTGTGTTGCTTTCTTCTTTTCTGACAATCTCTTTTTAACTTCTACACAATTTGTTAAAAGAAAACTTGGCCGTTTTTTAAAAACTACCATAATTCTCATCAGACTTGGGTACTTTGTTTCTCTGTTACTTTCTTTCTATGTTACTTTCCTGGGTTCTTTGAGAAGGCTAGTAACAACTTTCTGTACATTCTCTAAAACATTCCCCAGATGTGAAATTGCAGGCGCTGGACCTGTGTGTAATGGGTTGCTTGGAGAAACATTGACTAGAGTGGATTGACTGACAAACCTTTCCATTTTGCCTGCGGGCCATGTCTAATCAGCACCTCAACAGTAGTGCAATGGCAATTTTTCTTGTACGCATCTGTGTGTGATTATTAACTTAGCCCCTTAAACACAAGCAAAATAAATAATGCTGCAAATGCAAAGCTAAGCTGCCTTGTTTCTACCCAGAAAATATTGACTATCTTCTACGGAACCAAAATGATCGTCCTGACAGTGACTTTGGCGATGATCAGCATGATTACGATAGTGTAGCTTCTGATGAGGACATAGACGCTGAGTTACACCGAAACACATCATCAGCCAGAAACAACCGAGCAAAGGTGAGAAGTGTGCTCTTGGCAACTTGCATGATTTTAAATTGGATAAGTTAATAGAGAACTTGAATTTACAAAATTGCCTTTTGTGCATCTAGTTTGTTTCCTGATTGCGAACAACAGAAGCAAAATATTCTTCGGCACATCCATTCCCATGCTCATTACTTTTCAGAAGAATGATCTGGAAACCTGCTTGGACATCCTTGCTATTGGACATGTGGCACAGTGGTTAGCGCTGCTGCCCCACAGCTCCAGGGACCCGGGTTCAATTCTGGACTTGGTGACTGTCTGCGTGGAGTTTATACTTTCTCCCCATGTCTGTGTGGGTTTCCTCCAGGTGCTCCGGTTTCTGCCCACAGTCTCATGATGTGCAGGTTAGGTGGATTGACCATGCTGAATTGCCCCTTAGTGTGCAAAAGGTTAGGTGGGGTTACGGGGATAGGGTGGAAGTGTGGGCTTAAGGAGGGTGCTCTTTCCAAGTGCTGGTGCAGACTCAATGCGCCGAATGGCCTCCTGCACTGTAAATTCTCTGATTATTGCAAGCAATAACGGCCTTTCAATGTGTGTACTCTTGGCTCTTCATGCCACAGCTGAGATGAAATCCCATTTTCAAGAATCCGCAAATCCATGTCCTCCCACTATATGTTAGCTCATTGAAACTCGTACCTTCTATCAGGAGGCTATCCTGTAACATGTGCGTCATGTTGAATGGTTGAGGAAACCAAGGAAGGTGATTGAGCGGTAAAATGAATATGGCTGTTTTAATGCATTCATAAGCACATTTTGTAGCCTATTTTTCTTGTCACGTTCTTTTTTTTGAGAAAGAAACTTCATATGGACTCGATAAATATCTCATTGTTACATAACTGGGCTTAATGTTTAGTTTCCAATCAATACTGTACAACACAAGTGTTGGAACAGAATCTACTTTCTGTTTATGTTGGAACTAAATGTTGGCAAACTAATGCAACTTTGATTTTATATTGATATAGATTTAAAGTAAAGTTGAGTCATGCATATCTTAACTTTCAAACCTCAGTTAAATTCTTTTGATGCGTGAACTGAAAGATTGCCTAATTTTCAGCTTGCAGAACCTCAAAATTTTCCTCATATGTAGGTGATGCACGTCTAAATTTGCATTAATTAGATGCGTTCTATATCTGTCGATCTGCTGGAACCAAGTTTATAAAAAACAAGATTGGTGTGAAGGGTGATATGTACCAACCTGCTTTCAACTGCATATTGCCTCAAACCTGTTGATCCTGAGTATCTAAAGAAATCTGCAACAAATTCCTTCATTCCTAGTAAAGAATGCAATTTCCATCACTGTTACAAATCTTTGCTTTCCATCATTCTATTTTTAAATTCTGGAACAGCAGCTGAGATGCAATGTCCGAGTTCCCCTGTGAAATTGCTGCACTTTGTATTGTAGGTGGAGGCAGTAAGCAAGTTATTGCCTATTAGAGAACTGTCTTGAACACAGCAAAAGTTTCCAAATTTGGGTCACTTTTCTAGATTAACCAATGCTTTGAATTAATTTTAGTGTTTAAAAACCTAGAATAATTAATGTGGATTTTGGTCAGCTCCACTCATTCTACCCATTTTTATTTTGAGTGCCCGTGCCCTTTGAGCCTCCCTTCCCCACCAAAGTATTGATCAATTGTGCTATGGTGTGCAGTGAATAGATCAGAAATTTAAATCTTCATGTTGATGGGAACTTCAAGTTTTTAAATTGATCCCAGAATAACGAGTTCATGTATATTACAACATATTTCTGCTGAGAGTCAAAAATCTTGCAAAACGACAGGAAATACCATTAGGTTTGCCAGCAGTTTAGGCCTTAACCGCACTTGTTTTTACCACACTTGGGTTTTTTTTCAGTGTAGTTTTTGTAGTCTGGTGTGCAGCCAAGGTCTCAATTGCAGATTAAGAAACTGATGCAAAACAGTACTGCCTTTCATTGCTCCTACATTGAGCATGGTTACAAGGGCTTTGTACTTACTCAATTTAATTGTTTTGGTGCACTGCATATTCTAGTTGCTAGGTGCTAAATCTCATTTGCCTCACAAGCCAGGATACCTAGGTGCTGTCATTACATTTTAACCATCACACATGCACATATTTGTGCCTTGCCTCTCTCGATGTTTTCTTCTATGTTTAAAGATGATGGCAGATTTTAGAACAATTTTATGCTGTATTCATCACTTTATAACTGAATTGAGATTGCCCCCAAATTCTCTTGGCATTTTTAATCACTTAAAGGAGAGCTGATTTAGCCCATTTCCCGGAAACCGAGATCTGGCCAATCATTCAGTTGAGTATTTTTGGTGCTTGTTCAACAACAAGTATATAAGAGGAGGCTTTCAAGTGACAGACTATAATGTGTGGGATGTATGAAATATACAATCACTTACAGAAAATTCTGTTTCAATCATGTCTTTGATTATACTATGTTGTTTTGTACAGTTCCTTTTATTACTCTGGAATGTGGTTCTCAAACTTTGTGTGTTCCTTTCCAGAACACCAGCTCCCTCTGTACCCCTGCCAGCCCAACGGTTTCATAATTTAACCCCTTTAATGTTCTAGCTTTGTACAAAATGTACACGTGAGGGGAGGAGGTGGCATATTGATATTGTCGCTGGACTAGTAAACTAGCGATCCGGGATAATGCTCTGGTGATCTGCTTTAAAATCCAACACAGCTAATGGTGGAATTTGAATTCAATCCAAAATCTGGGATCAAATAGTCTAATGATGACCATGAAGCTATTGTCGATTGTCATGAAAACCCATCTGGTTCACTATTGTCCTTTAGGAAAGGAAATCTGCTGTCCTTACCTGGTCTGACTTAGATGAGACTCCAGAACCACAGTAATGTGGTTGACTTTTAAGTGTCCACGAAATGGCCTAGAAAGCCACTCTGTTGTATCAAACTGCAACAAGGTTTAAAAAAAGGAATGAAACCTGACGGGCCACCAAACATCGGCCTAGACACCAAGAACGACAACAGCAAACCCAGCCCTGTTGACCCTGCAAAGCCATCCTCACTAGCATCTGAGAACATGTGCAAAAATTGGGAGAGCTGTCTGAGACCAGTCCAGCAACTGCCTGACGCGGTCCAGCAGCTGCCTGACGCGGTCCAGCAGCTGCCTGACGCGGTCCAGCAGCTGCCTGACGCGGTCCAGCAGCTGCCTGACGCGGTCCAGCAGCTGCCTGAAGCGGTCCAGCAGCTGCCTGACGCGGTCCAGCAGCTACCTGACGCGGTCCAGCAGCTGCCTGACGCGGTCCAGCAGCTGCCTGACGCGGTCCAGCAGCTGCCTGACGCGGTCCAGCAGCTGCCTGACGCGGTCCAGCAGCTGCCTGACGCGGTCCAGCAGCTGCCTGACGCGGTCCAGCAGCTGCCTGACGCGGTCCAGCAGCTGCCTGACGCGGTCCAGCAGCTGCCTGACGCGGTCCAGCAGCTGCCTGACGCGGTCCAGCAGCTGCCTGACGCGGTCCAGCAGCTGCCTGACGCGGTCCAGCAGCTGCCTGACGCGGTCCAGCAGCTGCCTGACGCGGTCCAGCAGCTGCCTGACGCGGTCCAGCAGCTGCCTGACGCGGTCCAGCAGCTGCCTGGCGCGGTCCAGCAGCTGCCTGGCGCGGTCCAGCAGCTGCCTGGCGCGGTCCAGCAGCTGCCTGGCGCGGTCCAGCAGCTGCCTGGCGCGGTCCAGCAGCTGCCTGGCGCGGTCCAGCAGCTGCCTGGCGCGGTCCAGCAGCTGCCTGGCGCGGTCCAGCAGCTGCCTGACGCGGTCCAGCAGCTGCCTGACGCGGTCCAGCAGCTGCCTGACGCGGTCCAGCAGCTGCCTGACGCGGTCCAGCAGCTGCCTGACGCGGTCCAGCAGCTGCCTGACGCGGTCCAGCAGCTGCCTGACTCATACCGTACAATGTCCCAGATGCCACTATCACCATTCCTGGGTATGTCTTCTCCCATAGGCAGGACAGGAATAGCAGAGGTTGCAGGCAGTACAGCAGTATAATGCAGGGAGCGACTTGCCCTGGGAATACTCAATATTGACTCCATGAAGTCTCATGGCATCAGGTCAAACAAGAGCAAGGAAACCAGCTGACTACCATGTAGTTTCTCTTCCCCCATACGCACACACTCACGCACAGTTGATGAATCAGTGCTCACCATTTAGAGGAAGTACTGAGGGTGACCAGGGCACAGGATATACTCTGGGTGGGGGAATTCAAGAGTGGCTTGGCAGCACAACTACTGACCAAGTTGGCTGAGTCTTAATCAAAGACACAGCTGACCTCATTCTCACCAACTTGCCTATTGCAGATGCATCAGTCCATGACCGTATCAGTAGAAGTAACATCGTAGAATCCTTGTGGAAGTGAAGCCAGGATGCCCTCCATGTTGTGTGGCACTGCCGCCATGCTAAATGGGATCGACTTCAAACAGATCTAATAACTCAAGAATGCGCAATCATGATTCACCGTGGGGTATCAGCAGCAGAATTTTATTCAATCACAATCTGTAACCCCATGGCCCGGCATATCCCCCATTCTACCATTACCACCAAGCCAGGGAATCAACCCTGGTTCAATGAAGAGTCCAGAGGACATGCCCAGAGCACCACCGGCATACTGAAAAATAAGGTGTCAACCTGGTAAAGCTACAACATAGGACAACTTGCATGCCAAACCACATAAGCATCAAGTGATAGACAGAGCTAAGCAATCTCACACCCAATGGATCAGCTCTAAGCTCTGTGGTCCTGTCACATCCAGGTGGACAATTAAACAACTTACTGGAGGAGGAGGCTCCACAGATATCGCATCCTCAGTGATTTAGGTGCCCAGCACATCAGTGCAAAAGACCAGGCTGAAGTGATTAGTGGATGATACATTTTGGCCGCCTTCTCTGGAGGAGCCTAGCATCACTGATGCCAGTCTTCATCCAATTTGATTCACTCCACATTATATCAAGAAATGGCTGAAGGCACTGGATGCTGCAAAGGCTCTGGGCCCTAACAGCATTCCAGCAATAGCTCCAGAACTTGCCACACCCCTAGCCAAGCTGTTCCAGTGCAGCTACAACACGGGCATCTACCCAGCAATGTGGAAATTTGCCCATACAGAAAAAGCAGGACAAATTTAACCCAGCCATTTACCACCCCATCAGCCTACTCTCAATAAAGTGATGGAAGGGGACAAAAATAGTGCAGTCAAGAGGCACTCGCTTAGCAATGACCTACTCACTGGTGCTCAGTTTATCTTCCACCAGGGTCACTCAGCTCCTGACCCTATTACAGGCTTGTTCAAAAATGGACAAAAGAGCTGCATTCCAGAGGTGAAGTGAAGGTGGCTGCGCTTGATACCAAGGCCACATTTGACAGAGTATGGCAGTAAGTGGGAATTGGAGGTGGGAATCTCTCCGCTGGTTGGAGTCGTACCTAGCAGCAAGACCTGGACAATATCCAGGTTTGGGCTGACAAGTGGCAAATAACATTCATGCTGCACAAATACCAGGCAATGACCATCTCCAACAAGAGAATCTAAGCATTGCCTCTTGACATTCAATGGCATTGTCATCACTGAATATTCCAGTATCCACATCTGGGGGAATTACAATTGACTAGAAACTGAACTGGAGTAGCCATATAAATACTGTGGCTACAAAACCAGGTCAGACACTAGGAATCCTGTAGCGAGTTATGTGCCTCCTGTCCAAGCCTGTCCACCATCTACAAGGCACAAGTCAGGAGTTTGAAGGAATACGCTCCACGTGCCTGGATGAGTGCCGCTGCAACAACATTCAAGGCGCTCGATGCCATTTAGGCGAAAGAAGCCTGCTTGATTGTCACCCCATCCACAGATATTCATTACCCCCACCACTGACTAACAGTAGCAGCAGTGTGTACCATCTAACAAGATGTACTGCAGAAACTTGCCAAAACTCCTTAGACAGCACCTTCCAAACCCACAACTACTACCGACAAGGGCAGCAGATGCATAGGAACACCAACATCTACAAGTTCCCCCTAAGTCACTCGCCATCCTGCCTTGGAAATATACTGCTGTTTCTTCCCTGATACTGATCCCTGTTATAATCCTGGAGCTCCTTCCCTTACAGCACTCTTGGGGTACCTATAATACAGGGAGTGTACTGCAACAGTTCAAGAGGTACTTCACGTCACCTTTTTGAATGCAAGTTGGAATGAGCAATAAATGTTGGCCTTGCCAGTGACGGCCACATTCCGTAAAATTAAAAATGTAGTTGCTTTGATCATGATAGCACCATCTTCAATGGAAATATAAGTTTGAACTTTTGCTTCTGTGTGTTGAGTATATGTTCTGACCCGCTAAGATTCCAACAAGCTCTGCAAGAGAAAACTTGAAATATGATGAGTATACATGTCTCCATGAACTAAGAGAGGGACAGAAGAGGATTAAGAAAGGCAGGGAATCGGCAGACGAGGGGGCAAGAATTGGAAAAGTGTTGCGAATTGAGCCGGCAAGTTTTTTTTATATTGTGCAAATGTGTATGTGTCTAGTTCAACAATGGCCTAAGTACTTTTACAATGATGTTTTAGTGATGATAAAACCCCTAGGTTGCTATTCGTATTTTTAAATATTTATCATCTTTTTAATATTAAGAGCATGGATTCATCCGACTTATCCGACGGCCCCATAACACTACAGGAGTACTTGGAGGTGAAAAAAGCTTTGGCTGCATCTGAGGCCAAGGTTCAGCAGCTAATGAAAGTAAATAACAATCTAAGTGAGGAACTGCGCAGACTTCAAATGCAGGTGAGTGAGTGTAAATGGGGATTCTGGCAGCTAAATGAGTAATCGTCCTAGGTTGTTTCAGTATTCATTTTTTGATTGAATGCTGCAGAAAATTTGAAGACATTTTTACGTTTGTTATTTTTTAATTTGCTCTCCCAAGAGCCAACTGTTTGATTCTGCACTTTTTGGTTTTGGATATATTGAAGAGCCAATTATTTTTTGGTACAGTGCCATTAAACATTTACAGTAAAGGTTAACGGAAAACTAAACAAGGAGCATTCAAACCCACGGCAGGATTTGCATCAAGAACTGAAAAAGTTAATATTTTGTCCCTCAGTCTTCACCTTCTTTTGTACAAAAGATGATTTTTTTTGTCATTCTCATTTACATAAAAACTAGTACCTGAAATTAATTTTGTACGTACTTCTTTTTTCTTCAATAATTCTGCACAAGTATCCTTTAGCCCTGTTATTGTTTTCACCAGTACTTCCATCATAGAAACATAGCAAATAGGAGCAGGGGGACTTCTGGTAGCATTATGTAAGGGGAAGATATGCACGAGGTGGCTCCGGCTAGAGGATTGCATTCTTAGTCCTTTTCGCTTAGTTTCAGGAGTATTTTTGTTTGAAGACCCACCTATTTAATGAGATAAGGATCCTACATTGGTGAAATGCCCAGAAAGGCCAAGGAAAAAAAGACAAACTAGATCTTTGTTGACCGAGTCGGAGGCCTCCCGATGTTCCTCGGTGGAAAAAATGGCAAAGTCAGCCTCTGGGGCTCCAACCACTCCACGAGCAGCCTAGATGTTTATGAGCACCTTGGTGTCAGAATTTGACAAACACTGATGGGTTGTGTCGGGGGACCTCCACAAATTGATGGAAGAGGCCTTATCTCTCATTTGGTGTTGGAGACGACCGACAAAATGGTACAGGCACGTAAGGCCACGATAAAAGGCATGGAGGTGGCCCTGCCGAGGCAGAGATGTCTCTGGGCGTGCGAACAAATCATTAAAGGCCAACGTGAATGATTTGGAGAATCGTTCTGGGAGGCAGAAGATCCAAATTGTGGGGCTTCCAGAGGTATTGGAAGGCTCAACTCCCACACAGTATTTTGCGGAGATGTTTGGGAAGATTGGGGGGGGGGGGGGGGGAGACCCACATCCCCTCGAGAGTTGGACTGAGCCCACCACACTCAGACAGAAACCACGTCCTGACAAACCACCGCGCACAGTAATCGTGAAGTTGCACAGCTTCAAAGAAAAAGAGCGGGTACGGAGATGGCCGAGGGAGCATCGCAACTACAAATGGGAAGGCCATGCCATCATGTTTTACCAGGACGTGGAAGTAAAGTTGGCAAAGAAGAGAGCTGCATTCAACAAAGCCAAGGCTGCCCTATACAAAATTGGAGTCTGGTTTGGGATGGTGTACTTGGCGTTGCTAAGGTTGGCTTTTGAAGGAACAGACTATTATTTTGATGTGCTGGGAGAGGCAGATTCCTTTGGTAAGAAGCATCGGCTGGGTATGGGGTGACTGAGATTTTTTGGATATTGGGGATGGGCATGTTGAGTTGTTGGGGACCCTCACTCATGTTTGCATTTTTCTATTCCTGTTGGAGTTGAAATTTTTTCTAAGTTGGGCATAGGTCTGGTTTAGTTTTATGTGGGTTTTTGTTCTAATTTTTGTGAAAATATATAGCTTCCTATTGGAGTGCAATGATTTATGGAGCTTTTATACTTTTTGTAGTCATTTTTCTTCACTCTAGGTGGGAGCCGCCCTGCTAGCCAAAGGGTAAGCTAACCGAGCGGTGTTGAGGGGTTGACTGTAGCTCATTACAGGAATGTTTTAGATAAGGAGGTTAGTGTTTTTGTTTTGTTTGCAGTTAGATTTACTAGAAGTAGGTTTTAGTTGTTTATGTTCGCCTTGCTGTTTTCTGTATGCGTATTTGGGTGTGGTAGTGTTTGAGGGCAAGGATGGGAAGGGAACGTTTGGGGGGTAAGGGTAGTTTGCTGACAGTGACTGCAGATCTTTCTTTGTCTAATCTTGTTAGTGGATTGGGCGGTCATCTTGGGTGGGCCTGGTTGCTGTGCCTTCTATGTAACTATATAAACCATAAAAACTGTTGGATAATCCCTCTTGGCAGAAATGGCTGACTACGGATTGAGGGGGGTGGGATTGGTTACCTGGAACCTTGAGGTTGAATATCCCAGTAAAAAGGTCAAGGGCATTTGCTCAGAGTTTAAATGCCAAGCTGGTGTTTCTGCAAGAGAATCATTTGTGGGTCAGAGACCAGTCAAGGTTGCAGAAAGGGTGAGTGGGACAGGTTTTTCATTCGGGCCTTTATGGTAGGGCCTGGGGTGCGGCAATATTAATCAATAAAAGGGCTCATTTTTCTGCAGCTAAGATCTTGGCTGACCTCAATATAGACAATTCTGTGGCTCTTTGGCTGGCACCTCAGTGGTTCTGGTTAATATCTATGCTTCAAACTGGGACGATACAGAATTTTTAATTTTCAAAAGATATTTATTATTAGATGATTAGCAGATTAAACTGCAGCACACCAGCCAAGAATAAAATTCCTCAAAATTAGCCATCTGCTTCATGTCTATAGCAGTTGACTTTGGTGAAATCCTTTTGAATATGCCCAAGTTCTCCACATGAATAACATTTCTTACACTCCTTACTTCCACTCCTATGTCTTATGGTCTTATTTCTAGTCATCAGCATGATCACAATCACGGGCCAGTTGTCAGGGTCTGCCACAGTTTATAGCAGCATTGCTCCCCCTCCATCTTTGGCTCCCTGCAATCTTTGGCAATGTGGCCACCCATGCCATAGTTGTAGCAGGAATCTTCCTGGAGCTCACAATCCTTTGGAAGATGGCCCGATTCATCACAATGATAGCAGATATCTCTTGAAGCAGTGAAACTTCCTCTACCACGACCTCTAATCCAAATACGGCCACCTGTACTTGGGCAGTCGCATGCCCAATGCCCAGTATACCCACATGCAAAGCTCTCCTGGCTCCTCATGGTGAAGTATATTCAGTGCTCCCAGTGCTGCGCTTTTGCCTCTGACTGCTGACTTTAGATTTTTCCTACTTGCCAGCAAGTTGGCAAGTAGGAAAAAGCTGCAGACACAATTTGAACTATTATCAACAGTTAGGTTAGTGAGCCAGCTGCAACATTCGAGGGGTATGTTTTATGAACTCTGAGTGAACGCCAGTCACCTCTTACCTCGCCAGCTGAAGCGACAGGCAGCTTCCCGGGCGATCGTCCAGGTACGTGGCTCGAGTGGTAGCCTGGTTTCCACCCCGCCTCGGATCAATGCGGCTTTTGAAATGTTTTATCAGGATCTCTGTAGATAGGAGCCTCCGACGGATGGTTCGGTCATGACTGATCTTTTGGATGGATTATCCATCCCAGCTGTGGAAGGGAAGCGGTGTGAAGAGTTGGAATCTTCGTTGGGCCTGGATGAAATTATGAAATGCATTGGGTTGATGCAAACTGGTAAAGCTCCTGGCCCTAATAGAACAAAGAACAAAGAAAAGTACAGCTCAGGAACAGGCCCTTCGGCCTTCCAAGCCTGCATCGACCATGCTGCCCGTCTAAACTAAAATCTTCTACACTTCGGGGGTCTGTATCCCTCTATTCCCATCCTATTCATGTATTTGTCAAGATGCCCCTTAAACGTCACTATCGTCCCTGCTCCCACCACCACCTCTGGCAGCGAGTTCCAGGCACCCACTACCCTCTGTGTAAAAAAAACTTGCCTCGTTCATCTCCTCTACACCTGCCCCTCGCACCTTAAACCTATGCTCCCTAGTAATTGACCCCTCTACCCTGCGAAAAATTATCTGACTATCCATTCTGTCTATGCCCCTCATAATTTTGTAGACCTCTATCGGGTTGCCCCTCAACCTTCTTTGTTCCAGTGAGAACAAACCAAGTTTATTCAACCTCTCCTCATAGCTAATGCCCTCCATACCAGTCAACATCCTGGTAAATCTTTTCTGCACCCTCTCTAAAGCCTCCACATCCTTCTGGTAGTGTGGCGACCAGAATTGAACACTATACTCCAAGTGTGGCCTAACTAAGTTCTATACAGCTGAAACATGACTTGCCAATTTTTATACTCAATGCCCCGGCCAATGAAGGCAAGCATGCCGTATGCCTTCTTGACTACCTTCTCCACCTGTGTTGCCCCTTTCAGTGACCTGTGGACCTGTACACCAAGATCTCTCTGACTGTCAACACTCTTGAGGGTTCTACCATTCACTGTATATTCCTTACCTGTATTAGACCTTCTAAAATAGCTTCCCCGTTGAGTTTTATAAGAGGTTTGCGAAGAAATTGATACCTCTAATTTTAGATAATGATTCCTAAACCCAGGGTTTGTTGCATTTTATATTTGTTCTGTCGTCTATTTCCTTGATCCTCAAGCAGGACGAGGACCTGGCTGTATATGGGTCGGACCAACCTATTTCACTTTTAAATGCAGATGTCAAGTTACTTGCATAGGTGCTGGCACTGTGGTTGGTGGCTTGCCTCCCAGATGCTTTGTTAAGGGCCGGCAATTGTCGACCAACGTACATCGTCTGTTAAATGCCGTCTGTTAAATGTTGCCTTTTCCCCCCTCGGTGCCTGAACCGAAGGTGATTTTTTTTTTCCTAGACGCTTAAAAGGCATTTGAAAGAGGGCAGCACGGTGGCGCAGTAGGTAGCACTGCCGCCTCAAGGCGCCGAGGTCCCAGGTTCAATCCCGTCTCTGGGCTACTGTCCGTGTGGAGTTTGCACATTCTCTCCGTGTTTGCATGGATTTCGCCCCCACAACCCAAAGATGTGCAGAGTAGGTGAATTGGCCACGCTAAAATTGCCCCTTTAATTGGAAAAAAATTAAATGGGTACTCTAAATTTTTTTTTTTTAAAGAGGAAAAGGGATTTGAAAGAGTGGAGTGGGAATATCTCCGAGATTCTTGGGAGATTTGGATTGGTTTATTTTATATGGCCCCCACTGCTAATGTTACCACTGGAAGAGATAATTAAGCTGTTTTGGGTCCTTCTCTGGATATAAGTTGAATCTGGATAAGAGCAAATGCTTCCTGGTTAACCCCCTGCTGGGAGGAGAGCCCATCTGGAGACACTACTTTTTTGCCTTGCCAGAACTCCCTTTCATTACCTGGGAATCCAGCTGGCCCATGATTGGGCCTCGCTTCATAATTTAATTTAATTAGTCTGGTTACTTTTGTTGTTTCATTCATAGAACTTACAGTGCAGAAGGAGGCCATTTGGTGTCAAATCTGACTTGCAGAAGTGGGACACCCTCCCCTGTCCTTGGCGGGCAGGGTTCAGACTATTATTAAACTCAGTTCCATGTCTTTACAGACCCCATCTGCAATAATCACCTCTTTTCGCCTGCGGGTCTAGAATCTACATTTAGGTTATGAGAGGGAAAGCGCGTGGAGAGATTTAGAGACCTGTTTGTGGAAGGAAGGTTTTCTAGCTTTAACGAGCTGTCGGAAATATTTCTACTCGCTTGTTTCAGTCTTTTCAAATACTTTAGCGATTTTCCACTCGAGGCTTTCCCCTCTTTCTCCTTGACACCACCACCTTCCCTGTTGAAGAGGATTTTGTCTTTGGCCCAACCTGATGGGGGGGGGGGGGGGGGGGATTTCATGCATATATGGCCAGATCTCATCAGCGGAGTCAGCTCTGTTGATTGAGGTGTAGGTGAGTTGGGTCCCATCCTGGATGATGAGGTATGGAGTGAGGCCCTTCACAGGGTTAAATCCACGTCCTCGTGTGCGCGGCTTAGTATGATCCAATTTAAGGTGGCGCACAGGACGATCTGACTAAAACACCGATGAATGGATTCTTCTTTGGGGTGGAGGACAGGTGTGAATGTTGTTCTCTGGGGCCAACCAACCACACACTTTTTCTGGTCTTATCCCAGGTTAGTAAGCTTTTGGGTCTCTCTCTTCAATGTTATGTCAGCTATACTCAAATGTTGAGTTTGAGCCATGCCGCTGGTGGCCATTTTTGGGGTGTCAGACTCGCCGATGCTCCAATAATAGCCCGTAGATGAGTTCCTCTTGGATGGAGGTCTCCTACTCCACCCAGTGCCTCAGCTTTGTTGGGTGACCTCACGTTGTTCTTGCATTTGGAGACAGTCAAGAGCACCATTAGGGGTTCTGGAGAAGGGTTCTACCTAAGATGAGAGCCATTCATTACCTATTTTAAAGAACTATTTACCGTCCGTTGTTAAGGGGTTTGCTTTAGTTATGTGGGGTTAAGTTAATATATGCTTTTGTTTATCTTGTCCTTTAATTTTGTCACTTGGGTTAATTGTTTTATGGTGTTTTGTTTATAAAGAAGTTTTTCAATAAACATATTTAAAAAGAAATATGCTTCACCTGTTTCAACTGCATGCTTACCTTCAGTGATTGGTATCGAGGGCACTCGGGTCTTGTTGCATATTAACCTCACTTAAGTTATGGCGATCCTGATCATTTGCCTTCCCATTGAAGAGGCCATTCGGTCCCATGAGCCTTCTCTGCCATTCATCGTGATCATGGCTGATCATCCAATTCAATAGTCTGATAGCACCTCTTTCCCCCCCCCCCCCCCCCCCCCCCCCCATCCTTTGATCCTCTCTGCCCCGTGTTATATCTAACTGCTTCTTGAAAACAGTGTTTTGGCCCCAACTACTTTCTGTGGCAGTGAATTCCACAGGCTGACCATTATTTAGGTGATGAAATTTCTCCTCACCTCTGTCCTAAATGGTCTACCACGTATCCTCGGATTGTGACCCCTGGACACCCTTACTATCTGGAACATCCTTCTTGCATCTACCCAGCCTAGTCCTGTTGGAGTTTTCAGGATTCTATGAGATCTCCCCCATATTCTTCTGAACTCAGTAGAATCCTAACTGACCCCGTCTCTCCTCACTAGTTAGTCCTGCCATCCCAGGAATCAGTCTGGTAAACCTTCTCTGCACTTCCATTAGAGCAAGAATATCCTTCCTTCGATAAGGAGACCAAAACTGCGCATAGTATTTCAGGTCGGCCTCACTAAGGCCCTGTATAATTGCAGCAAGACATCCCTGTTCCTGCACTCAATATACTCTGGCTATGAAAGCCAACATACCATTTGTCGTCTTTACCATCTGTTTCACCTGCATGCTGATCTTCAGTGGCTGGTGTACGAGGATACCCAAGTCTCGTTGTATATTCCCCTCTCCTAATTTATGGCCATCCTGATAATCTGCCTTCCTGTTTCTGCTACCAAAGTGGATAACCTCACATTTCTCCAAATTATACTGCATCTGCCATTAATTTGCCCACTCACAACTTGTCCAGATCACACTGAAGAACCTCTGCATCCTCCAACCCAGCTTTGTGTCATCTGCAAATTTGGAGATATTGAAGATACTTAGTTCCCTCTAAATCCTTGATAAATAGTGAAGAACTGGGGTCCCAGCACCAAACCCTGCGATACCCCACTAATCTCTGCCTGCCATTTGGGAGAAGGATTATTGACTGCAACACAATGTATCTTGGTGACTAGAAATAGACATAGCCCTCATGATGTGGCCAGACCAATAGTTTGATCTTGACTTCCTCCAACTAGCATTTAATTGATTTGGCAAAGCAGTTTAACATTCTGTTTACTTTGTTATTTGTTGCATTCCATTGCTTAGCTATATTCTTCACCATGACTGCTAAAACTCTAGGGGTGGTGGTGGTAGCGTAGTGGTATTGTCACTGGACTAGTAACCTAGAGACCCAGAGTAATGCTCCCACCATAGCTTTTTTTTTAAGATTACCCAATTATTTTTTCCAATTAAGGGGCAATTTAGCACGGCCAATCCACCTACTCTGCGCATTTTTGGGTTGTGGGGGCGAAACCCACGCAGACACGGGGAGAACGTGCAAACTCCACACGGACAGTGACCCAGAGCCGGGATCGAACCTGGGACCTCAGCGCCGTGAGGCGGTTGTGCTAACCACTAGGCCACCTCCCACCACAGCTAAGCGGTGAAATGTAAATTTTAAAAATTCTAAATTTGGAATTAAAAGTCTAATGATGACTATTAAGCCATTGTCGATTGTCATATAAACCCATCTCATTCACTAATGTCTTTTAGGGAAGGAAATCTGCCATCCTTGCATTTGACTCCAGATCATTGGAATATTGTTGACTCTTAAAATGCCCTCCGAAATGGCCTAGCAAGCCAATCACTTGTATCAAAACTGCCAAAAAGTGTAAAAGGGATACCTACACCACGTGGACTGCAGCGGTTCAAGGAGGCAGCTAACCACCTCGAGGGGAATTAGGGTTGGGCAATAAATGCTGGCCTAGTCAGTGATGGCCACATTCCACAAATGAATTTTTTAGAAAGCTCGCTTTCCACTTTACCTTTAGCTATTTCGACATCATTCAGAGAGTTTGTGTGTTGGTTACTTTTCCATTTTGTGTCCGACACTTCTCTGCAATAAATTTAATCTGCCCTCTTTCATTTTGTCTAATTTACACTGCGTGGTGCTTCCTCCAATTAGTCCACAATTCCCTTAATCCTCCACCCCAAATATATTCAGTTTCTCAGCACGCAGACTGGTGAGTGGTGACATTGACGTGGTACACTCTATGGTGGAACTCAAAGCACTCGCCATAGTTGTCGCCATATTTCAGAGTTGATGATCAGAAGCAAAACTGTATTCAGGTCCTTAACATAAACTCAATCTATCGCTTGCACCTGAAAATTATTCTCATTTCTCCAAGCTCTCCCCTCATTCCTCTCTCTTGCCCCACTTGTTTGACTCTCTTTCTCTCTCTCTGTCCTGGTCTTTCCACCATGTTCTATTAATACCAGGTGCATTGATTTTGTTGCCATCTGGACATATCAGCTACTTGCATGCAAGCTTGTTAAATTTAAAGCCAATGCATGCTGCTAGCCCTTTGGATGTCTTCCTGTTGACATCATTTGCTCCATTTTGCTTGTATAACTTAGTGTTTGATGTTGGCAGGAAGTGCTGGATGTGAAACTGAAGCAGGTATTACTTGGCCAGCAAAGTTGAGCCTTTTCCAGCTGTGGCAACTCTCTTAACATTAAGTTATGGGCATTTAAAATGATAAACAATTAAGAGTCTGGTACTGTCCTACCAGTTTACAAAACTCAATTTAAAGAAAAAGTGTCCATCTACTTATCGTCTTTCATTATGAAACATGAAAGTTAGCAAATTGATCACTTGCTTTCCTGGGTTATGTTAGAGGGTCAATAGGAAACGTTTGTTGCCTTTCTTTTTTTTTAAATTAGTGCCCAATTAATTTTTTCCAATTAAGGAGCAATTTAGCGTGGCCAATCCACCTAGCCTGCACATCTTTGGGCTGTGGGGGTGAAACCCACACAAACATGGGGAGAATGTGCAAACTCCACATGGACAGTGACCTAGAGCCAGGATCGAACCTGGGACCTCGGTGCCGTGAGGCAGCAGGACTAACCCACTGCGCCACCGTGCTGCTCTTTGTTGCCTTTCTTAAATAAATCTTCCTTGAGCAAGGATCTTCCGAAAATAAAATCTTCAATTGCTTAATTTCACCACTGGTAAAGTTCAGGACAAAACAAGTGTTGGCTACAAAGTGCTGCCTTCTAAGGCAAAGAGTACAGAATTACTGTAGCCTAGTTATCATGAGAATAGTGCCTTTGTACTGTTGCAGTTCTTGGTTTGTTTTGCGCTACAGCCAACTTTCCAACCCATATGCAGCATGCCTTTCTTACTCGATTTCTAGCTGGGCTTTTAGGCTGTAACTAAAATCTAACTGAGACTTGTAACTGAATCGCAACAGCTAGCAAAATTATGGAAATCTTTCCCATAGAAATTAGTACCTTCTGCTAATTTACAGGGCAGCACTGTTTTGTTCAGTGTGAAGGACATTGGGCTTTTTCCTCCATTTCCATTTTGTTGGGAAAAGATGGTGTTAGTGATTAACTTTGTTCAAGCTTTCATTTTGCAATGCAGTGGTCTGTTATTGTGAAAAATGAGCCAAATTTTGGTTCCATACGCAAGACCAGACACCATTAATTTTAGTGCATATCTCCAACATTTAAGGAAATATATTTTGTGAATGCATTTGTGAGAGTGAATTAATAGATTTAGTAAAAGGGTATAGATCTAGCACCCCTGCATTAGAGTAAATTCACATGCTAATCAAGTGCTCTACTCCAAGGTCCTATTATCTGCAGACCCCATCAGCAAGGTTTACTTGTTTGAAGAACAGATCATTTCTAGTGAGATTACTGACAAGCTTCTGGATGAAGGTTTAATAATAAACCTACATAGACAAGATTGAAAATTAAATAATGTTCTGTGTACTGATTCACAGTCTGTATCTGTGACTTGGAGCAGTGCGTTATTACAATACTCTCCCTGTTATTGCTGTGTCAGAGCTGAGAACTGTGTCAGAGGAAGGTGCTACTCCAGAGGTGTCTTGAATCATGAGTAAATATTGTAACCTGTCCCTGGGTCTCCTGTGGTTAGTTGGAAGAAGTCCGCCACAGCACATTATAGATTAGTTAGCTCTGCTTTGAATACATTTTGTTAAACTCATCTGTTTGATATGAATGTGTCAAGATCCCAAACCAGACGGTAGCACTTGTTGGGATATCATACATTAACCCCAATTTTTTTATTTGAAAAACTGAAAGGAAATTATACTTCACTCCAGGAGTGATTCCACTGACAAGTAAAGATATGTTGTATTAAAACAAACATTATTAACACAGGATTAAACTACATTAACGTCTCAGAAAATAGCTTATAATTAGCAGTTAATCAATTCTTAACAATAAAAGGAAACGCTTTAATTTCTAACTGATGCTTTCTCTATCAGGCAATGCCCATCACAGGTCAAAAGCTACTTGTAAATACTTAGCAAACAGAGAAATACTTGCTGTACACTTGAACAGAGATTCCTTGGAAATACTGCTTGAAGAACGAGATCAAACCTGTCAGGAAACAGCCTGACGATTGCTTGTGTCTGGTCAGACTACTGTTTAACCTGACAGCCTTTGGAAAAAGCTGCTGCTCAGCTCAAATCTCCCAGAAAAACTAAAAGCTGTACCACCTGTTCCAGACCTGGCTTCTCCCATTAATTGCATCATCTTTATCCCATTCAGATCTCCTGACCTGCTTACCTAAGTCTAAAGACAATTTCTCAATTTATGTACTCACCAGAGAATTTTCAGCAATCATAACAAAACTCCATTAAGCCTCTCTTTGTAAACTTATAATGGTTGGAATGAATAATGGTCTCGCTTTTATGACCTCTTATTTCGCACCTTCTGCAGCGAATGTCTAGATTCTTTAATTCTAGAATCCTAGATTCTTAATAATATTACTGCAGCTGATATATATGCACACCTGAACTCTTGGCATTAAAAAACATTACTGCAACATATAAAAAATACAATATATATTTCTTATATTCATCATAAATGAAATCTGTTAAAATACTTTGCTCCTTCCATTTGTACCAGCAACATTAGCTCTGCAACGCACACTACATTCTGATGTTTACTGTAAAATCCAAACACCACTGCTAAAGTTATGCTAAAACTCACAGCAGACTGAAGAGTATAGTCTTTTCTACAAGAAAGAAAACTAACAGGAAAGCAGGCTCTGACAAAGTCATCCAGTATCAAAACATTAGCTCCCTTCTTTCTCCACAGGTGCTGTCAGACCTGCTGAGATTGTCCAGTATTTTTTGTTTTTTGTTTCCGCTTTTAACAGGAAAGCATCCGCTTTTATAACAGGAAAGCAAACCTGGTCTTATGCCTTAAATCTTCTTGCATTATTCTGCGAATAGCTAAATAATATTTGCCTGTGTTTTATATTTTTGAGAGGTTAAAGATTCCAGCAAATGAACTAGGAGCAACATAGTACTGCTAATCCCTGACCTACTTCCTTGGCGGGTTTTTGAGATTATATAAGTGTCCAGTTAGCTCAGTTGACTAGATGGCTATCATTGGTTTCAGAATAACATTAACAGCGCAGGCTTGATTCCTGTTCCAGCTGGGGTATTCTGTCTCCTCACCCTCAGAGTGGAAGGCAATTACAGGTCACCTCTGACAAAAAAATTGCCAAGAGAAACAGCTCAGTAGACAGTAGGCATGAGCCAAGGACCTGCCTCAGGCAGAACACACATGAATGAATATGATATATCATATTGTAGTTTTTACTATAATGACATTACCATGGAAGGAATATTTTGACAACATTGTGGCGAGTGTTTCTTTAAGTAAACTGAGTTTGTGAAGCAAAAATGCACTACCAATCTCAGTATTTTGGACATTAGATAACATACCACATCTGTTTTTTTAATACAGTAGCTGTTATTTCGGTCAGCAATATGACTAGAATGGTGCACCACTTGTATATTCACACGGCTACTGTTACAAATATGATGAATAGAGTACAGCAAGGATGCTCTGGTGAATCTTTATAAAACACTGGTTCGGCCTCGATTAGAGTATTGTGCCCATTTCCAAAAGTTTAGAAAGGTTGTGGTGACATTGGTGAGGTGCAAAAAAGATGCAAGAGAATGGTTGCAGGGATGAAAGTTTTCCGTTGTGTGCATAGATGGGCAAAGATTTTTTTTTAGAAAATATTTTATTGAAGCATTTATAATTTTAATATTTTCACATTTTAAACAACAGCGATCCAACACATGCAAAAAACCGACAATAACATACCTAACCCCCAGCCCTAAACCCTAACTACCCATACATTAGATTCCCTGCCCTTATTTGTCACTTCTATGTCTCTCTCGCTCTCTCTCTCTCTCTCTCTCTCTCTCTCTCTCTCTCTCTCTCTCACTCACACCCCTCCCCGGCCCCTCAAAAAAACCTACTCATCCGGGCCACAGTTATATGAGCCCTGTGGACCACCTTGAACTGGATCAGGCTAAGCTTGGCACACAACAAGGATGCATTGACTCTCCTCAAGGCCTTCTCCCATAACCTGTCTTCCAACTCCCCTCCCAGCTCTTTTTCCCACTTCCTCTTCACCTCCCCAATTAGAACCCCTTCCCACACCATCAGTTCCTTGTATCTTTCCGAGACCCTCCCCTCCCCAACCCCTGTTATGGACGTCACCTTATCCTGTAGTCCCCTTAGTGGGAGGCGAGGAAAGCTCGGGACCTGCCCCTGACAAAATCGCGTACCGGAACCTGTTCCTACCCTGTAACTAGTTCCTCCATGATAGATGGGCAAAGTTGAGACTGTTCTCCTTCGAGAAGAGAAGGTGCAGCGAGTGGTTAGGATCTGAAATGCAGTTCCTGAGAGTGTGGTGGAGGCAGATTCAATTGTAGTTTTCAAAGGAGAATGGGACATATTGGAGGGAAAAGAATTTCAGGGGAGTGGAACTAGCTGCGTAGCTCTTGCGGTGAAGTGGTATGAACACGATGGGTCAAATAGATTGCTTCTGTGCTGTAATCATTCTATGATTCTTTGTGTCAAGGATATTGATTATTTTAAATGTTGGTTGCTGTACTTGCACAGTATCTTTTAGCACTGCAGACTAACTGAAATTTTGTGGTATTTTCATTGACGGCAACAATGCGATAATAAATTATCTTAAAAACCTTTTGTCAAAGCGATATATGACTGCCCCATAGACTTTCAATTATTGCTCAAAGTTAATGTTTACATTGGAGAATTAGTTGTACAATCTCTAAGCTTTCGTGTAAAGTTTAAAATTTGGGTCAGGGGGCTATGCCACATTAAAGTATAGTTCGTATCTAGTAAGCTAACTTAGCAGCAAAGAAAGTTCAGGCAAGAACACTAATAATGCTTAAGCGAGGAACTTCAACTTGAATTGGGCCCAGTTTTTCACCAAATTATTTGCTTCTGTCCAACACATTTTTGTACAGCATTTGAATTTATGTCACTATACACAAGTTTAACGTCTTATATTATTTTAATACACTCGCGCATCAGCAAAGAATGTGTAACATACAAATAAACAGACACTATGAACATCTTACTGAGGTGTGAATATTCCTGTGGTTCACCTTTATATAAATAGACCTAATAAATTAGCGAGTCAGTGATCAGATTTTAGGCCTAAAATGTAATTATTTTATGGTTGTTCTACTGCACAGCCTCTGATGCAGGGTTTTTAAAAAAAGTTATTTTGGGCTAAAAACTATGACAATATTTGAAAAAGTAATCTGTAAAATGACATGGAGTGGGAGGGGGGAGGAGCCAGGAAACTGGGACTAATTTTATACACTCACCTGATGAAGGAGCTACACTCCAAAAGCTCGCGATTCCAAATAAGCCCTTTGGACTTTAACCTGGTGTTGTAAGACTTCTCACTGTGCCCACCCCAATCCTTTGCCGGCATCTCCAGATCATGGCTAATTTTATGGTTCTTAAGAGTTACGACCCAATGGCCTTCTGTGTTTTTAAATAGTGATTTCCTAGGCCATCAGTGGTGGCCAACATTTTTTTTTTTTTGCCTGCAATGACCACCTGTTCTGATGACATACCCAAAATTGCCAGCTTTTCATGTGGGGAAATTGAGGATACAAACTGTGTCCAACATACCATAGCAGTCTGCACTGATACCTTTAATACTTCCACTTTACAGATCGTAATGCTGCCCTTACTTTGTTCAGATGGTTTCAGGCATCCTATCCAATTTGGCTTGTGGCACTGGACAAATTTAAAACATTTATACAAAACTACATGCATATTTAGTCATTATTGATTGCTAATGATGGAAACCTGAATATGAAATGTAAAATAACGTAGTCACATCTGAAGTATGTAATCCTTGTCATTTGCGTCCTCCTATTTTATATGCTATTTTTTGTGTAATTTTTGACCACGCAAATGTTAAAATTAAGTAAAGAAGATTCCTTAATAGATATTAAATAATTATTTTAAGATGTTGTGGATCCCTTTTTCATTAAATTTCAGATTAACAAATTGCAGACAGAGAATGCACAAATGAAACAACAAACTCCTAGTCTACATCCTTCACCAACTACCAGTGACCGCCAGGACCTTGCCCCCCATCTAAATGCAAGTAGACGTGACCGGCAAGCCGTGTCCATGTATGAAACCAGATCAGGACAGAAATCCTTTGGACAAACTACTGATGACATTGCCACAAGACTTCAGCCTTTGGATTGCAGTGTGAGTTAGTACTTTACGACGTGGATTTCATTTCAAACCAAATGCATTGACCTTTTCAGATTGTTATACTGCTTAATCAGTATTAACAAAACAATGATATCTGTTTAGTATAGGAATTGTAAGACGGTAGTGCAGTAAACCCATGTCTCTCATTTTCCAAGCTCCAAATTCTGATGGGGGGGGAAAATATTTTTTAATATTCATTTTATCTTCTAACCCCAGCTGCAGTGCAGAATTCTGGATATAATTTGCAAGTGAGCTGCTGTTGTCTTCAGGTGCACTATTAGGCATTCGTGCTCAGCATTCAGTTTTGTATAAAATTCCAATTTGTGTTATAAAGTGGCTATATCTAATACACATGGGTGTTGTGAACTGTTCCATCAGTTGCACAAGGATAGAGATTTGCAAGGAGTTGTGACACTGAGCAATCATAAAACACAGTTGCTGCATTTAGTTCTGTTCCTGGTGCTCAATTTGCAATATTTGAATGCTTCCTCATTTTCATGATCCTGATTTTAAAACTATAAAGTGAAAATATATTCCATGTAACTAGTATAATTAGTTGAAATTTGTTACACTTTCAAATTATAAATTCTTCCAACCCCTAATACTGGGTTGGCCAAAAGAGGTGGAGACGGGTATAATTATCGTGGAAGGTTCTTTTTAAAATCCTTGAATTGTCCCTCCCCCAATAGATAGGGGAAAATAAACCTTCAAAATTTGGGAAATGAACAAAGTCCAAGACCGGTCGGGCTTCAGTAATTATCTTAACATATTTGGAATTTTGCATTTGGCTCCAAGCCTGGTGACGAACAAAATCTGGTGGAGTCCATCATAAATATACTAATATGAGCACATATAAGAGTCAGTCATTTCTAGGACTGATGCACCCGGTGAGATGAGGAAACAGAATTTGTACAAAGAACAGGATACTGTGGGCGCATAAATATAATAATCGCTTATTGTCACAAGTAGGCTTCAATTAAGTTACTGTGAAAAGCCCCTAGTCGCCACATTCCGGCGCTTGTTCGTGGAGGCTGGTACGGGAATTGAACCCGCACTGCTGGCATTGTTCTGCATTACAAGCCAGCTGCTTAGTCCACTGTGCCCACTAAATATTTTGATGTATAAATGAAATGAAATGAAAATCGCTTATTGTCACAAGTAGGCCTCAAATGAAGTGACTGTGAAAAGCCCCTAGTCATCACATTCCTTGCATTAAATGTTTGAAAACACATATTTCTGATTTGCACACTCATTAGGTGTGCCAACTATTTCAAGTAGATCAAACCGTTTTTGAAAAGGCATTTTCACCTCATAATTGCAAATTCCTCGAGCGTATCTACGAAAATCAATGAATCTACACTAATTGCTCAGTGAACATTATTTTGAGAATATTTAAATAAGGGAAATCACATTGGTTTAATGTACAGTTTTACGTGAACGTTGCTTCATTTGTGCTATTTTTCATTAATTCAGTATGCACGTTTCATTAACAATTCACAGTCTACTAGTTGATCTGACATAAAATAACTGCTTTTATTTCTTCAGCATGAGACTGTACAACCAACATTTATTTACATAATGCATGTTGGCAATAACAAGCTATATGCATGTTTTTTTTAAATAGTTCATTAATGTCAATGTGC
Source organism: Scyliorhinus canicula (assembly GCF_902713615.1). NCBI lineage: Eukaryota > Metazoa > Chordata > Chondrichthyes > Carcharhiniformes > Scyliorhinidae > Scyliorhinus > Scyliorhinus canicula. The sequence goes on from NC_052157.1 coordinate 142,761,965, forward strand.
ATGCCATTGTTTACACTGTCCCTTCCATGTTACAGATTCGCAGAGGTGTCTCCGTGACCTCTGTACCTTTTCCCTTCTCTCCGCTGCACTCCTGTTCACAGGACTGTGGCAGATCCGTGGTTAAGTACCATCTCAGTTGGGCTCAAGTAAGAAGGGGCAGAAAGGGTTTCAGCAACTGTTCTAGGAGTGTCCATGTCTTTTGCATGGATTTTGTTCCTCTATAATCTCCCTCTATAATCTTTGCTTCTCTTTTCCCTTCAAAGATGGGAGGTTCTTTTTTGGAATGCGTAGTTGAATATGTCAAAACAGCTTTCAAACAATATCTTTCTTCAATTTTGCAATGAATTGCACAACTGAAAATATAACTGCACATTGTAAATAAGTTTTGATGCAATGTTGGCAGGTTCATTAATATAGACATGGTCTTTTCTCATGACACCACAGTTGTAATTGTTAATTTACCATAGATGTATTGGCACAGAAGGAGCTATTTGACTTGTCATGTAGGGCCAGCTTTCTCATGCAAGGGCCTATGGAAATCCACCATTTTCAGACTTCTAGTGTGTTCCAATAGAATTTATGAAACCATATGTTGTCAATTTGTCTGAATACCTTGCATTAAGTCAACTTAGTTCATGGTAGAGTTGAAAAATAAAAGAAACTTGGCCACTTGAAATAGGACCTCATAAACTTGACGCTTAATGCACATCACTGAAGCTGACCCAAAAAATACTGTCCTAAATCCTCTTCTACAGTGATATGTGTTTTTAAAAAATCATTTAGGTGCATCCAACCACATTTCTGAAAGATCTTCCTGCCACTTCATACCAATTTTGACATTCATTTCTTTCCCTAATAATTACTAGTCTCTGAAAAACAAAAAGTCCGTTCCCTACCACCAGCCGCCCACCCAATATCTTCAGAATTGCTTATCCATGTTAGTCAAATCATTTTTAGGCAAGGAGTCTATTTATTTTGGCAGCTGAGTACTGGATAAAGGGGCATAACCATAAGAAATCTAGGGTTTTTAAGGAGTGAAATCAGGAAAGCATTTCTAAATCAAGGGTAGGGAAAAGCTGGATCTCTTTGCCTCCAACCCCCAGGAAAAAAAGCGTGGGGATCAATTGAGGTTTTCAAAGCAGATTTTATTGGGCAATAGCGTCAAAAGACCAGGAGCAAAGGCGGCTAAATGAAATTGAAATTCAGATGTGCCATGATCTAATAGATGACTGAAACCGACTTGATGGGCTTGAATGCATGCCGACACACTAAAGCAATGGCAAAATTATTGTTAGACACCGATTTACATGCTACATTAATATTTTTTTACAAAGCTTGAAAACTAAGCATTGCTCCACCGTTCTTTAAATGTCAAAAGTGTGGAATTTTTAAAATGTTACCCGTATATTTATTTTGCTATGGACCCTCAAAAGTGAGTCTTTTTTAATAGCACCAATATGTCTACTATAGAGTGGTCTGGCAATGAGCATTGTATACAACTGAACTAAAAAACTGAATAATGAAATATGGGAGAAAGAATAAGGTGAATTGAAATGGTCATGCAGTGTGCATTCCAAAAGATGAGCCCCTCTTGCTCAGCTGTCATTATTAACACCGCACAGCTAAATACTGCTGCCCTTTTAACAGTCTCTTAACATCTTTCCCTTCTTGAATAGCATATTGACCTTCGGTGATCCAGCAAGGCCATTTGCCATTCAAGTATTCTACCTATTTCTTGTTTTCTGCTGACTGTTCCTATTTCTCCATGTATTAACCCTTTGAGCACTGCTTTCCTCCCTCACAGCTCCAGGGTCCCAGGTTCGATTCCCGGCTTGGGTCACTGCCTGTGCAGGGTTTGCACATTCTCCCCGTGGCTGTGTGGGTTTCCTCCAGGTGCTCCGGTTTCCTCCCACGGTCCAAAGATGTGCAGGTTAGGTAGATTGGCCATGCTAAATTGCCCCTTAGTGCCCAGAAAGGTTAGGTGGGGTTACGGGGGTAGGGTGGAGGTGTGGGCTTAGTGCTCTTTCCAAGGGCCGGTGCAAACGCGATGGGCCGAATGATCTCTTTCTGCACTGTAAATTCTTTGATTTTAATTCTATGCTTCTTTCAGTCGAATTGAGGCACAGATTTCATTAATTTAAATAAAAGCAGCAGGTATGGAAACTATTAACCAAAGCATTATGAAACTTAAACATCTGTTTTTTTTATAGTCTAATTTATAAAAAGCTTTTGGTGCAGGAGATCAATGGTAAGGTGGCCAAACAAAATCAGCAGAGGGTCAAACGATTGAGGGAAAATATTCACAAACTTTTACTCTTGCAAACTGATACTAGCGGTGCCTTTTTATTCATCAAAAAAAATAAAATTCCTTTGAATAGCTTTCTTTTGTTATCTATAAATTTTTGACTGTCGTTATTTTTTAAAGTAAGTTGATGGCAGTTATTGCAGATCTTTCCCACAATTGCTTTCATCCGTTTTAGATTTACAAAACACTGAATTAAAATTCCAGTAGATTTTCTCAAAGGAAATGCAGAACTGTTCTCCTAATCCTCGAGGATGTTAATCCTCTGAGAACTTGGTGGCTGCTGAAATGATCAAAACCTGTTTGGTTCCATTAGTGGGATTTATTGTAAATTTCCACAAAATGTTATAGAGCCAAAGGCATCAAAGTATGTAATGTGGAAGACTTTGCATTTAGCACCAGCTTCTCAGGAACAATAAATGCTGATCCTGCCAGCAACTCTCACCCAGGAATGAATAGAAAAATAATTGTAAACTTGAAATGCAGCAGTCAACTGCTACTGCAGTCCTCAAAGGGTTAAATTTTTGGTGTTTAGTGAAGATTATTTTTTGAATGAGAAAATTGCAATCAAAGATTCTGATAGTATCCATGTGAAATGAAAGGAGAATATGTTTTAATTAGAAAACTGCATGAAGAAGACGTCATAATGGCAGATGATTCTGAGATCTCACCGTTCAAGTTAATCATAGTAAATTCTTGCAAGGTTTTCTTGAATCGAAATTTAGTTGCTGTTTGGTGTTAGAAGTGCCTGGCCCTTTATTCTTTTAGTTTATCGGGGAAGGTAGCAAACAAAATCTGGACAGGAGGGTAAAATATGACAGAGGGTAGAAATCTGGAAGCAAAACAGAAAAAGCTGTAACTGCTCGATGTGACTGGTAGCATCTGTACAGCGGGAAATGGAGTTAACGTTTCAGGTTGATGACCTTCATCAGAACTCAGGAATGGCCATCAACCTAAAATTTTAATTTTTTTTTTCCTCACTTGACAGATGCTGCCAGACTTGCTGAATGTCTCCAGATTTTGTTTGTGTTTTCAAGTTTGTACTTGAGTCAATGCAGTCTTAGACAACTGTACTCCTTCCAAAGGAGTGGAAGTACTAACTTGTGTGTATATATAGTTTGTGTAATCAAGCAATGCATTGACAAATCTCTTGCTATTTTAATGAAATCTTACAATTTGCATAAAATAGATGCAAAATGCACTGAGCACAACAGTTAAGGGAGTAAGTTCGCTATTGCAGAAAGTTGGCAAAATTAAATTTAAAAATAAGTTACTTTTGAATAGCTACAGGAAAAATTAATTTGATAATAGTGTTCTTGGAAGCCCTCAAACAAATTATTTGAATTCATAATCTCCCCTTTTGTGTGAAACTGCATTAATAAATTAAGTTCTATGGGTATGTTATGCGCACTTGTGTTTTCCATTTTCATAATTTTTGTAAGGGAAATACAAGACCACTATTGGGGAGATTGCATCTGGACATTATGTCTTCGATCAATGCCATCAAAAGTCAAATTTCAAAAAATCTTTTAAGATTTGGTGAAGTTTCGTAGGTTTGTGTGACAAGCACCCATTTGAATATAGGCATACCGTATTTGCCCATTTTCAAATACGTTGCTTTGAATGTTATCACAATGTTTGTTAACTTGAGAATTTGGAATTTTGTTCCTTCCTCCACATCCCCTCGGATGGGTCTTGCCATATTAGATATGCAGACGACTACTAGTCATAGCACATGAATACTTGTGTTATTTGAGACCAGTCTGGCTTTGCGTTATGAAACCAGAGTGGTGAAGAGGGGACTTGTAACAGTATGTCCAGTTCTCGCATGTACATGTGAAAAAAATGTTTCGCTTAAAATTCTATTGTACGAGAAACGCCATATGTTCAAATCTGAAAACAGCTAGTTACGCAGCATTCAAAAGATGATTTTGAAACCGGCAAACTGTGATATATTGGAACCATCTGCCGTAATGTAGGTATTAACGGAAAAGGGTTATTCTCTTCCCAAGATGCATGCATTTTTATTACTTCTCCCTTTTCTGTTAACCCCATAACTGCTGACTCTTTGGGTGCAGGGGCAAAGGGATGTTGAGAAGTTTAAAGTATTTAAACTGTTCTTCAATGTGTATGGCAATAAAGATCTAATTGTAAAACCTATGGTTCAGAACATTCAAACTGTACAAAAAGTCTTGGGCTTCAGAGCCATCTTTGTTGTTTTGCCAACCAGTGAATTTAGTGTATATTGCTAGGGTATACTTATGGCGTCAGAGCTGTTACGAATTGAAACAGCCATCCATAAACGCAATTAAGAATTGGGTGTTCTGAAATCGTATCGAGGCCAGATTTCAAAAGCAAAATTTGTAAACTCTAATTGGTCAGATCCACACTATCCTCAAAGATTCTATAAAATGCTAGTAATACAGCTGGCAGATTTGTACTTCACAGATAGCACTTTAATTCCTTATTTAAAAAAATAAATAGAATTAATCTTTCCCTTTTGATAGTATTATTGGTTAGCTCAGTTGGTTGGATGGCTGATTCCAGAAGCTGCTGTTCTAGTAGGAATCGTGTGGATTACCCAATTTGTTTCCAATTGAGGGGAAATTTAGTGTGGCCAATCTACATAACCTGCACATCTTTGGGTTGTGGGGGTGAAACCCACGCAGACATGGGGAGAATGTGCAAACTCCACACGGACAGTGACCCGAGGCCGGGATCGAACTTGGGTCCTCAGCACCATAGGCAGCAATGCTAATCACTGTGCCACCCTGTTCCAGTAGGAATCTTGGAGTTTGTCTTGGAATTACATTCCTTTGACTTCATCCTTTGAACCTCTGAGATTTTAATTTTAATATTGAATCTGCAGATTGTGGTTTTTCCTGCTCATTCTGTAAAATAATTTCCATAAGATTTTACAAATTTTGCTATTAAATATCCAATTCAGCGAAACCTTATGTTTTGCCTTTCATTTTTGTACAGTTCCTGGTTATAATTTCATTTGGTGATGAAATTAACTTTGAGAATGTGATAATTTAAGGAATTCTCCATTTGAACATTTGAAAATGAAATGATCCAAGTATTTTTAATGTGTACACAATCGTTAAACAGTGTCTGGTGAAAGGATTCAAATCTACTGACCGGGAGGCACGGTGAATAATTCGTGAATCATTTTTGTTTGTCCCAGCTACTTTAAATGTAGCTATTTACAATGGAACCTCTATCTAAGTGTGCCAACACTCAGTTGAGTTATTACAATTCTTTAATTGACTTTTGCTTTTCAAAAAGCTAATTTTAATAAGGAAAAGGAGCTTTGAAATGGGGTAACTAGTAAGGATGAAGGCGTCATGGGTGGTTTTTTTTTGTTGGAATAATTACTGTATTGGAACACAGAAGAACAAAGAACAGTGGCTCAGGAACGGTCCTTTGGCCTTCCAAGCCTGTGCCGATTATGATGCCTGTCAACCTTCTGCACTTCCAGGATCCGTATCCCTCTATTCCCATCCTATTATGTATTCATCAAGATGCCTCTTAAACGTCACTATTGTACTTCCTAGACACCCTTCCCTAGACTCATCATTCACCAAGTCCTTCTCTTTGGTGAATACCAATGCAAGGTACTCATTTAATACCTTGCCCATATTTACTGGCTCCACGCATAGATTCCCTCCTCTGTCCTTGAATGAGCTAATCCTTTCCCTGGCTACCCTCTTTCTCTTTATATATGGATAAAATGCCTTGGGATTCTCCTTAATCCTGTTTGCCAAGAACTTTTCATGACCCCTTTTAGTCATCCTAACCCCTTGCTTAAGTTCCTCCCTACTTTCTTTATTTTCTTCAAGGGCTTTGTCTGTTCCCAGCCTTCTAGACCCTACAAGTGCTTCCTCCTTTTTGACTAGACTCACAATATCCCTAGTTATCCAAAGTTCTCGAAACTTGACATACCTCTCCTTCATCTTCACAGGAACATGCCGGTCCTGAATTCTAATCAACTGACGTTTGAAAGACTCCCATATGTCTGATGTTGATTTACCCTCAATAAGCCGCCCCCCGCAATCTAAATTCTTCAGTTCCTGCCAAATATTATTGTAATTAGCCTTCCCCCAATTTAGGACCTTAACCTGAGGACTACTCTCATCCTTATCCACGAGTATCTTAAAACTTATGGAATTATAAGCACTTTCCCAAAATGCTCCCCTACTGAAACTTTGATAATCACTTATTGTCACAAGTAGGCTTCAATGAAGTTACTGTGAAAAGCCCCTAGTCGCCACATTCCGGCACCTGTTCGGGGAGGCCGGTATGGGAATTGAACCCGCGCTACTGCCTTGTTCTGCATTACAAGCCAGCTGTTTAGCCCACTGTGCTAAACCAGCCTCTGATCACCTGCCCAGGCTCCCCAATACTATGACCAGTACGGCCCCTTCCCTAGTTGGACTATTTATATATTGTTTCAATATTGCTCCTTGGAAATTCTTCCCCTTCCAAGCCTATAGCACTAAGTGAATCCCAGTCAATATAGGGGAAGTTAAAATCACCCACCACAACAAATCTGTTGCTTTTGCATCTTTCCAAAATCTGTCTACGTACCTGCTCCTCTATTTCCCGCTGACTGTTGGGAGGCCAGTAGTAAACCCCCAACACTGGGATTCCACCCTTCCTATTCCTATGCTCTACCCATGTTGCCTCGTTGTATGAGCCCTCCAAGGGTGTTCTCCCTCAGTACAGCAGTGATATCCTCCTTAACCAGCAATGCGACTCCCCCACCCCTTTTACATCCCCCTCTATCCCACCTGAAGCGTCAAAATCCTGGAACTTTTAGCTGCCAATCCTGTCCCTCCCTCAACCAAGTCTCTGTAATAGCAACAACAACATTGTTCCAACCATGCTTAAGGCCCTGGAGTGGTCATCCTTTCTTAAAATGCAAGTGCTGTTTATATATTCAAAGTACTGACTCGGTGTATAGGGAAGGAAACCACTACTATTGAATCTAAACACCCTGTCCTGGAAAGCTTAAATAATATTAACTGCTTTTTATCTTGAGCAAACTAAATTATTTGGTCCTCAACTACTTCATAACCAAAATGCAGAATAATGAAACCTGGATATCAATTGTAATCACAATGACAAATTTGACCCGGTATAGTTATTCTCAAAGTTGCTTTCATGTTTATCATTGGAAATTGGGATAACCTCTCCTACTTACTTGCCTGTAAACTTTCTTGTAATAATTACTAATAAAAGGTTGCCCTAACAATAAAGCCTATGCATCAGTAACATCTTACTGCAAGCTCACATTTTATTTTCTCTTATAGGTGTCCAAACTAGACAAACGCGGCAGTGGAACAGACAGTGATTATGACAATACCCAGACCAATGAATTGCCACTGGGGTGAGTACAACCTGATTGGAGATTGTAATGCCTTGTTGATTGTGTTTAATAGAACTCAACATGGCAGAATTTCTGCACAATGTATATTCTGGAATTATTTTCTAAATAGGACATTGGAGGGTTGTTTCTCTATTCTTCCTTCACAATGCTATATTTGGAGAACTGGGCACCTGCAATATCCTTTAAGTTGATAATGGAGATGTGCTAGTTGTTTCTGTTTTTACAGTTGTCCCTTTTTGTCTATGTTATATTCTTAATAATAAGTGTAGCTTTAATATATTGAGAAGCAAATGTGCACCAAATGTGATTAGTTTAATTTTGCAGAACATCACTGAAGCAATAGAGAGTATAAACCAGTTTTGCAATCCTGCCCTATATTGTATATCTTGTGAAAAAGCAATAGCATATTTGGTTTCTGTCAAGTTATCAAAACCCTTGTATGCATAAAAGTTCTAAAATGTATTTATTTTTACATTTTTGTAAAGTAACTCCCACATTAACTCGGGTTATTAGCATTTAGCCTCTTCAATTTTCCTCATCCTTTACTGAAGATACTGGCTCGTGCAACAGTATGGTTCCAATATTGTCAGCGGAAGGGACTCCCTAACAGCACTGTGGTTGTACCTACACCACATGGTGCAGCAATTTAAGAAGGCAACTCATCGCCACCTTGAGGATGAAGTGGGATGGGCAATGAAAGCTATCCTTGCCAGTGACGCCCATATTTTATGAACAAATGAGTAAAATATACCGATTCAAAAAAGAGTTTTTTCAATATGTATACACTGCCAGGTTGACTGTGGAAAGCATCATAGCCTAGATATCCACGTGCGTGCATTTTCAAGCATAGTCTCTTGACAGCGACCAGAAACTGAATTTTTTCATTTGCATTGTTCTTTCCATTACTTCCTCAAAGCACAAGGACATCAAGGATAATTGTAGCATCCCCATGGCTGTTAGCAGCAGCAACCAGCAAGTGTTTGAACCTGATTTTTAAGGTTCATTGACAATTCACTTGATACGTTTATTTTCTAATTAGGGAGCCCTGAGCCCAGAGTATTGTTACCAAAATACTCTGCAGATTGTTAAAATGATCTAATCTGCATATCTGACATGGGTACAGTGATGTTTTATTTACACAGGTAGAGTTGTACTTATGCAACTTGTACTGTACCCAATTGGGCCTTGATATGATCTGAGGACTTTTGACAGTCTTCATATTATTGAGATGTTATATTAATATTTGAACAGGTAGACATGATTGCCATAAGGGAGTCATGCAAATCTGAAGTGTCATAAATTGCATTACACAGTGACGATCCTGCTTTTGTGTTGAACTACAAGACTTCTTGGTAGACATAATTATAAGAATGAAAAGTAATTGATTATTTTCTGGAAATTCTAGCATCGACCAGTTCCTGACTGATGAAGGCAAGTATAAATTTGCCAGTGCAAGATGAATTTCTTCACACCTTTGCAGCCTCCTGAAATTTAATCTGAGGTATCCAGAAGTCTCTGGTCATTGACACTTGCTCATGTATGTACTCGCTCACCCAACAGCTTGCAGCCACCACCTATTAAATGCTATAGCCTAGGCCTTTTGGTGTTCAGATGACTCATTACCATTTGTGGTATGATCTGAACCTTCAATCTGGTTACAGCCTTTGTAACACACTCTTAGGCATCTGATTTCTCTATGCACGTGGTAATGTGCTGAAAACTCACTGTAGGCATCATTTTGGTTGCTATTCTACTATGTTGTGTTTATGTTCACTCTTGTTTTCCCTCAATAGTATCGCTGATGGGAGGATGGGAAGAGATGATGACTTCCACCTGGAGTATGATGAACACGAGGGTGAGCTAGATCCTAGCCTTCCCAGTACAGAGGATGTAATCCTTAAAACAGAGCAGGTCACTAAAAACATCCAGGAGCTTCTGCGAGCTGCACAGGAATGCAAGCATGAAAGGTCAGTATAGAAATCACTAAAGCTAGCATCGTGTGATGCATGCTAAAGGTTATGAGTAACACCCATGGTTTACAAATTATTGAAGATTATATCAAAAAGTGTTTCATTTGGCTATACTGGCTGCCAGACAGAAAAATAATCTAACCGTTTCTAGGGCATCTATATATTTGTTAAATATTTATATGGCACATTGAAACATATTTAGTACAAGAGTTTCAGTAGCTTTCAAACATCTCTCTCCCTGTTATTCCTGTTAATTGTATAATTAGTAAATCAACCACCAGACTGTAACTAATGATGTCTCACCAATTCTAAGTCTAGACCCTGCAATCTAGCTTCTGCAATACTTGCAGCACTGACCATATTCCTTGATCCGTGGCTTTGTCTCTTTCAAACCCTTGAGAACTTCCTGCTGCCTTTTTTTTTGTTCTCTCCCAGTATCTGTCTCTAACTGCCTCAATTACACTATTCTTGTCTAGGTGTGCTCATACCCAACGCAGGGCAAGTTCCTCTATTCCACTAATGGTTTCTCAGCTTGCAGAGTAAATGCTGAAGACCCTCCAGTTAATTCGAAATTCCATCCTCATTCAAAGTCTATATCCTAGCTAATAGTAAAAGCATCAGGAATCCTGAGATTAGCTTCCATATGTCCTGTAAATATCAGCTCCACAACTCTGTACCTCCTTCACTCATTCAGTGACTTGTTACATTCTTCAACCATGTGTCCACTATCAAAACCCACAAGTCAAACTTTATTCTAGTTCATTATGATCATAACTGAAGCAATCCTTTTTGGCTGCCATCAACACTTTTGGATCTCTGACCTTGATCTCAATAACCTCCTTGGCTATACTTAAGGTTGGATCAGGGAACTTCATATACTATTCAATCTCAAGCTTCCTTGCCCACTACCCCTCCTGCAGACCTGCCCTCTTGACCGTTTTCTTCCACTTTGACATTCAGTCTCTACAGCCATCATCGCCTTGATCTTTGTCTTTACTCATCCTTTCCTAGCTAGCCTTCCAGCCTCCATCTTCAGCAAGCGTCATCTCCATTAAAACATTATAGCCTGCAAAGATCGCACATTCCCATCACCCAGCCGTCCCCTTCAAAGCCCACTGGCTTTCCTACTCCAGCAAGTTGACTTTGAAATTCTTATATAAAATAATCTTTATTGTCACAAGTAGGCTTACGGTAACACTGCAGTGAAATTACTGTGAAAAGCCCCTAGTCGCCACATTCCGGCACCTGTTCGGGTACACGTAGCGAGAATTCAGAATGTCTAAATTACATAACAGCACATCTTTCGGGACTTGCGGGAGGAAACCGGAGCACCCGGAGGAAGCCCACGCAGACATGGGGAAAACATGCAGACTCCGCACAGGCAGTGACCCAAGACGGGAATCTAATCTGGGACCAGGATGCTGTGAAGCAACAGTGCTAATCACTGCAACCATGCCGCCCCTTTCTACCTTGGTTACTCTCCTGTTTCCTCGCTTTCCTGTCTTCTTGATACTCGCTCGCTTCCTTCCTTCAGTCGTTGTTTAATACTTATTTAATCACTGCACTAAAGGCTGCTGGAATTACCTTGTCCGTTCCCTTTGCCTTACTGCCTTTTTGCCTGTTTTTAAAAAACATCACAAAGGCCTTGTCTTCAATATAGCTTTTGTTTGCCTTAACCCCATCCCTCTCCATATTTCCCTTTTTGTTCTCTTCATTATATAATATTTTGTTTTCCTGATTCTAATCACTTTGAGATCTGCCCTGATAACAATGGTAGAAATATAGAATAATTTAAACTTTATGGTATGTTACTGTCCAACTGTTCTGATTGTATGTCAATGAATGAATCTTAATCTTTCTATTTCATTGACAGTTTTGTGCCATGTTCTGAAAAGATACACTCTGCAGTCACTGAAATGGCTTCACTCTTTCCAAAGGTAAGATTTAACTGGATTACACCTGGCCAATCGGTATGACTTAATTTTTCCAACCAGTTTCTAAGCCAACAGCCAGTTAAATTGGCAGGCTCGCTGTTCGACAGGGAGAGCAGCCAGGGAGTGGATGCAGAATAAATAGGAGATTGCAGGAGGGGTGAGGGAGTGATCGCAGGATAAAGGTTAAAACTCCAGTGTGACAGGCAGGAAGCATACGGAGTGTTGCACACCGAAATAGGGAAGGATAAATAAGAGGTGTTCTTTACTTGTGCCTGAAGCATGCATTGGTGTCTCTCTCTCACTCTTTCTGATATATATATTATATGCAAGTAAAAAGGCTAAATTCCTGGTTGAAGCCCCTTCTCCAAGATTGGTTTGCCCTGAGACAGCCAGCACCATCACCAGCTGCACTCAAGGACTCTAAGCCTCGGGATTGTCTGACAACTGTGAAAGTGTGTAACTTATCTGAATGTGGAGCTGAGAGGAGCCAGGACTGCTCTAAAAACTAGTAAATGGAGTTAATGTTATATGCAACAGCTTTTTATCGGTCTGTAATTTTAGAATTTAACTAATTAAATGGAGCAGCCAAAACTACTACATGACAGCACTAGGCAAAGTCAGTAGCTGAATCCAGCTCGCATTAAAAGTGTAATAGCAAAGCAATTTGTTCTGGCTCAATGAAGAATGTTTAGGCTCATAAACCTGTAGCAGTGAAGTTACTGTTGGTGTTGAATTTTTTTTTTTAAATAATAATTTTCTAACTTGTATTTTTTTTAATATGATCAGAAGCCTGCCCTGGACACAGTTCGGTGCTCTTTGAGATTGCTAAACGCGAGTGCCTTCCGACTGCAATGTGAGTGCAGGAAAACTATTCCACCGGAGCCGGGTGCACCTGTTGACATTCAGTTGCTCACACAGCAAGTCATCCAATGTGCCTATGACATTGCCAAGGCTGCCAAGCAACTGGTTACCATAACAACCCGTGAGAAAAAACAATGATAAAGCACTTCATTCACATTCCTCTTTTGGAGTATGTTTGGGAGGTTAAAACGTGCATCTTTCTTTGAAAACAAACTGAAATCCCTGTACATATTCTGATTCAAGTACTGTGGATTTTCTTTCTGCAATAGATTGTATTAGCTTTCACAATGGATGAAAGCTTCTTGAAGATTTAAGCTTCCAATTTGGTGGTAGAACTTACCAGTAATAGTTGGTTGGAATTGCTACCGCTTTATAACGACATGGCCAAAACAAAAGGTCTCAGTGTGGTGATAGCCAATGATCTTCTACTTTTAACATTACGGCAAGATGTGAATATTTACTTTCTCGACCATCGGGTTATGTTACACTGGAATTCTTGACTCTTCTACGATTAAGTTTTACAAACGTACCAAGTGCTACACTATTGGTGAACACTATGATGTAAAGTTTCAGTGCAACAAAGGCTTCATGCATCCAGTAACTGTTATATGAAAAAGAACTCCCAATTAAAGCCACACCTTGAAAATTGCTGATAGTTCTTATGAGACACCCAAGTTTAATATGGACTACCAAAGGGTTACTCGCCGATCCATTTTGCCATCACCTGAGGCTGAAGAACGATAGATGTTCTAAAAACCATTAGAAAAAGTACAAGTAGTGGGGTGCCTTTTTTGTATAGAATACTGTGAACCTGTGACTGTAACTGGCAACCATCAGTACCATTGCATCTGTGTGCATTGTGTGCCTTATAACAGTTGAATCTTGTTAAACAGTTGAATCCCATAATAATGTAGTCTTCACGCTTTGCTTTAGTAGTGGCACTATTTTTCACATTGACCAGCCCAAGGATCATGAATCTGTGTCAAAGTGTGAGTTCATTGATAGTTTATTTAAAGTACAGTAACTACTGTGCAATGGCTCAAAATGCTATTTTACTGTGTATTGGATGTTCCATAGTTTAAAAGTTTGAACACTGTTCTCTTAACTCCCAATGTACACCAATATTTTCTTGGGCCATATTACAGTAACTGATGGGTGCAGCAAATTCCACATCAACACATGGTTTCATATTACTTTGGGCACTGAATGTTGGAGGCATTTTCAATTTCCAACATTCTTATAACTTCAGCCTGCTGAAGATAATTGCCATTAGCGCGAGTAGAGGGGATTGGCCATTAATATACAAGGCATGAGCCTGATTTTTATGACACTTGTTCCCACTCTTAGAAAAAGAATAATCTGTTGTTTCATTTTATCTATAAGTTAATTGGCCTTATATTTGCTTAAAAAAAAAGTTTTACATGGTAAAAGCAGCGTCTCCAACACTTGTCTTGTGCTGACTTGATTCCGTACAGTAAAGGAAGCTGCAAAAGGATTATTTGCTGAAAGGTTTGGGCAATGCGGGCTGGTGAAATTATATAACCTAATGATTTCCGCACCCTTAACTACTTTCTTGCTATGTAATTGTGAGCCATGGTGGAAAAATTATCAAGAAGAAAAAAAAGTTGCAATGATTATTTTGTGAGCCGAATAGAAATCCCATTTTGAAGAGAAAATGTTGATGAAAATTGCTCTATGCAGTTATTTGGAGATGGAAATTGGATTTGGATGCTGGTATTGCAGCTTTTTTCAAATGTTGGAAAACTGATTTGGTGAAAAGGGAATGATAATTAAGGAAGGACTTGCTGTCCATAGATTGGAAGAGATATGATGAATGAGATTCTTCTGTAATATGAGGTATGCACAATTGCACAGCTTTTTATTTGTTTCCAGCCTTAATTGAAGTCCCGGGTATACAGTATTGGGGTGCTGTTTTGTATATAAAAAAATAAGTAAATGTGCATAGTTTAATAATGTTAAACAAAAGGACTTTTTAATCATTCTAATCTTACGAGTTAATGATGTAACTGGAGTAACCAAAACCACTACATTGATGGCACTGGGCAGATTCAGTTGGTGAATTCAGCTCGTGCTAAGTGTAAGAGACTAAACCATTTGTCGAATGAACATGGAAGCTTTGTGAATCTTTTTACTTGATCTTCATTTGATAAAGTGCTCATCAAAGTACTGAAAGATATACTGACATTTGTAAAATGTGTTGATTGCTTTTAGATACAGTCAATGAAAGGAACACTACAATAATGTTGATTCAATGAGAAAAATGTAAAATTGTGAAAAGGCTGTTGCAGGGCCGATGCAGGCAGAGCGTACTGTGTAGTCAGAGGGAATTAAACTCTATTTCTCGATGCTGTCTCAAGTGTCTTGTTAACTTGGCCCGATACTTTAGTATTTAGACCCACTTACAAAGGATGGCTCAGAATGGTAGGGGATGGTATTAAATAACATAATAAATGGCAAGGCTCGACTTGGTGCCAACAGCCTTTGTTGCTCGATGTGAAAGCTGCTGTTGGGAAATGTGCAGATAGCAAGGGAAAAGATCAAATGTTGTAGCCTTGTGATTGCTTCTCATTGACCAGTTCAGACTCTCTTGGTTTGCAGTGCTATTATTCTATGGACAGCTGACACGTTGTACGGCATCACCTTCACTCCAGTCGGTTTGATTTCATGTGTATCAAGTCTTGTTTACAACAGAAGTCATAAAATGGTGAATTTTGAAATGAAAGTTCCATATGAACTATCAGTTTCCTCCCAGAATATTATTGTTTAGAATGCCTTAACCCACTTTACGATTTTTAAAAAAATATACTTGGATTAATATGACCATCAATTATCAAATGGGCAGTTAACAGTATTGGAAGAAACTAATTTCATATGTAATTTGTAAGCACCACATGTCATTTAGTGCATCCATTGTTGAACAATTGCACCTTCCTCTGTCTGAGGGTCAAAAATCTTCACTGTATCAACCTTAAAGATGGGATCAAAGTAGATGCATTCTGAACAGCATGTTCCTTGGGATATTAAGCAATCGGTAAATTGTCAGAATTGCATGTATAATTCAGGAGCCAAAGTTGAACAACCAGACAAAGATGATGATGCCGTACAAAGGAGTCGGACTGGAACCGAGCTGCAGATGCATTTGTAGCTAAATTATTATTTTTTTAAATTCTGTTCACTCCAAAGTCAAAGTAGCTTGGAGGATGGGTTAACTATATTTTCTGATCAGGAGTGTCATGCACTCATTTTCTTTGCCCTCTGCCTACCGGGATGTATGAAGTTGCTCTCTCATTCACATGTTTAACTGTGCAACATTTAGATAACATTTAGAATCACATGCAACATACCTTTCCTCGGTGAGATAAGGGCCGGTGATTTTATACACTCACTGACATCACTCTAGAAGGATTTGAGGCAGCTCTTAATATTGGTAAATCACCAGGGATGTACAAATGTCACAAAGAAAATCTATATATAGTAAAAGCAAGGGGCTAAAAGCAGTAACGTGATTTGTGGGGTTCAGGTGGTAGCTGATAACTTAAACTTACATTTACCATGTCCACTCCACATTAGCTTCCCTGTATAATTGTCTTGGAATACCCTCCTACCATTCCACAACTAACATTTTCTTTGGATGGGGTGGGGGATGGGGTTGAAGAGAAAGGCAGTCGATTAAATGTTGTATCTGTATTCTAGGAATGAAGAATGTATCAAATAAGTTATACACACTAAAATAAACTTTTAATGAAAGATCTGTAATCTTGGAAGAATTAACACACTTTCTCAATGCAGTAATAGCCGATTTGCCGTAAAAGATATTGAAAAGAGACCAGTGATTGTTAAATCAGAATACAGCTGAAGGTAGTGTGTGCGTTATTAATGTCAACCATCCATCCATGTATTACAAGTATAATCAGTATTCACCTTGGCAATGGTATGAATAAAACTCGCATACCAAAATGACCAAATTTCCCTATAATCTCCTAAAAGTTACACTCAACTGTAGGAAGAACATGACAGAGAAGATTAGTTCCTACTTGTAATGTTGCAGCACATGTTTCTGAGGCACTGGAACTCTACCTACAACAATTTAAAATATTAATTTTACCTTTACCAAAATGGTTTGTATATATTATAAGAGCAATCATTACCTTGGAGTGAGTTCAGTTACAGTCTAATCCTCTGGGTTCAGATGTTGTTTATAAACTGGATTTCACAGTTTTAGAATGCCTTCTGAAGAGACCACCTCGGGGTCCAGCTTTGTAACTCATTCTTATTTTATATATTCCATGACTAAGCCCCAATGTGTGATACAAAAAGTTTTTAAAATCCAAATGTCTGATATCTCAAACAATTGGTTTTAAGCATGCACTTTTGAACAATTGAGTGCTAAAAAGTTATATTTAACAAAGACAGTCACTGACCTGCTTATTGTTTATGTTGTGCAATGAATGCTAATTGTAACTAATTCCATTTAGAAATGCACTCTATTGTAGCTGATAGTGGAAATGTGGTGGTGGTGGGCTTCCTTGTAAACTCATCTATTGTACATTTGTACTGAAATAAATACATTCAGTTGTGCACAACGCTTGTATGCTCACTTAATTTGATAGGATAGGTCAAACAATGTTCAAACAAAGTGGATTTAATTAGAATGTGGAGAAATACTGAACAATGTTCACCAATTACTTTGTACATCTTAGATTCAGGGTAGCACGGTGGTGCAGTTTGATCCCAGACCCAGGTCACTGTCTGTGTTGAGTTTGCAGGTTCTCCCTGTGTCTGCATGGGTCTCACCCCCACAACCCAAAGATGTGCAAGGTAGGCGGATTGGCCACGCTAAATTGCCCCTTAATTGGAAAAAAATAATTGGGTACTCTAAATTTTTTTTTAAAAGAAAAAAAATACATCCTGGATCCATCGAATTGTGTTCAGACAAAGATATTGAAAGTTGGTGTAAAGAACATAACATTTCAGAGAGTTTTCTACTGGAATGACGAAATGTCTTGAATAAAAGTTTCTGAATCATAAAGAGGTATTTGACAATTTGATTGTCCCCTTGTGTCAATTCCACTTTAACCGACAGCTAGTTGGTTATGCAACTTTTGTGTTGGCTGTTGAGCTGATATGTGAATGTTCAAGGAAAATTTAATAATATATATATATAATATATAAAGTTCAATCCTATGATTTGACATAGTGCCGTGATCAGAATATTTAGACTTTATTTTCATGAATGTCAATTCAAACCCACTTTGTAAATAAATATAGCATGACCATTTCAATCCTGCATGTATGAATTTTAGAGTACGCTCGGATTGATGTCAAAAAGTAAGGAAGACGTTTCATTATACTGTGCTTCACAACTTAAAAACAGTAAAATGATGCAAGGTTCCATTAAGTTAGATACATGATTATTTTGAATACTCAATTACAATGAAAAAATGACACAATTGCACGGAAAATACATTTTCTCCCACTGAAATTAATTCTTCTACAGGTACAAAGATTCTCTCAGTTTCTCTCATTTCAATGGAATAGATTGCATTTGCTTTATTAACACTCTTAGTTTTGAATTCATGTTGTGATCACATTTCCTTGATATACAATTAGCCAGGCCTTGATGTAAAGGGGTATCACACTGCATCTGCTGTTCATTAGACATCCTGCAGCTCAAACCATTTTTTGCCCACAACTGGCAATGCAAGCTGAAAAAAGTGAAGGAAAGGTTTTTTTTATAAATAACTTGACGTTTTAAAATTTCCAGCAATGGTTCATAACCTGAAAAAAATTAGACGCTCTGCACTTGTAATAGTCTGCACTGCCAGAGAGGCCAGTTAGTTCGTTAGACCTTTACACTTGAAACGATGCAACTTAACTGTGGTGCGTTTACTCTGTATCCACTGTGCAAATTGAGCAACTACACAACATTGAATGTATTTCAATGGTGACACAAACAGCAAAATACCATTTTTTGCAAAGTTAACAATGGAATGACTTGTCAACTTTAGACGTTTATATTTAACCATATATCTGCTCCTCAGCTCAACTTGCTATTATTTAACCAAATAGCGATGAGTGTCTTTAACATTATTTTGGCAGCAATATCTGGCTCAATCACTCGGGTCAAACCCCATGAAACATCATTCTAGTCATCCTAGAAGAAAGGAAAGCCTTGCATTTATAAAATACCCTCATAACAACAAAACACTGCATAGTCAACCAAGTATTTTCTGAATTGTAGCCATTATAGGCAAAAGCAGCAACCAATGTGTGTACAAGGTCTCACCAGCAGCAATGGGAAAATAAACAACTTGTTTGTGATGTTTGAGGGATAAAGGTTAGCCAGGACACCAGGTCAACTCCTCTGCTCATCATGCAATTATCCCATCTGTGGAGTTTGATGGGGCCTTTATTTTAACCTATTTGAAGAACAGCAACTTCCACAGCGCAGGACTCCCTCAGCATTGCACTGAAGTATCAGTCTAATTTGTGTTCTTAAATACAGGAATGAGCAAAAGAGGCACCACTCAAACCAAGGCTGATACTTTGACTGCAGTAGCCTGGATTGTAGCAAATTCCTCCCATATGCGTTCTACAGAATTATATTTTAAAATGTGCTCTAATAGGATTCACATGGTTTGGCTTTGCTATTTGTTCAAGTGTTCATTCTTAGATTGTGGGAGTCACTGCCAAAGAGGGCCTTTATTGCTCATCCTTAATTGTCCTTGAGAAAGGTGGTGGTGAGTAGCCTTGAACCGCTGCAGTCTATGTGGTGTAGGAGTGTTTCAAGGACTGAGTATTGAGCTGGCTTTTACATGGGGCTCCTGCCTCTTAGTTACAGCTCAGCCGAACACAAAGACCTGGAGACACATCAACTCTGGTCAAGATGGCTTTATTTTTCCAAGCTTGGTCCACGTACGAGGGAGAATGATTTGGATAAATGCCAAAACCGCTCTACTTTATACTGGTGCAGGCGCCCCAATTATCCAATTTTCCAAAAATCAATAACCCACCCCAGTTGGACTTGATTCAACCCTTGGAGCTATCAATTTTATATTGACTAATGAAGGTTACTTTAAGCAACATGATGACTGTGATCAACTCATGATTTAACGCCATCATGCCACCTGTTATTTACCAGCCCACTTTATCCGTTATGAATTGGTTTTGCTGCCATTCCCATGGTACTTATCTCAACCAATTCCTGCCCACCTCATTGTTCGTCTAAGGGCAGGATGCTGAAGTTGGTTCCTCTTACGCCATCGGATTGTCTGAGACAGGATGTTGGGGGAACTGATAGGAACTGTTTACTGAGCTGACTGTTATTGCTGACCACATTATTTCTGTCTAATTCTATTTGTCTTCAAAACATGGGCACGTTAACTAGATTACATTCCATCATGCATTGTGCTCACTGCTTTTAGCAAGAGTTTGAATGCTTGTCACTGTTATGTCCTAAAAAATACATGTTTAATGAGTAATAATGATTACTGGGTATACTTTCTGTGATTAGTCTCAATCCTGAATAAACTAACTTGTGCAGAACTACTCTAATGTTATCCTAGCTATCCAGTTCTAAGGGATCTCATCTCAGGCCACCTCCCTTCATGTGTATAGGTTCACCCACAATGCTGTTAAAGAGTGGGTTCCAGGGATCTGGCCCAAGTGAAGAAATGGTGACATGGTTCCAAGTTAGGATGGTGCATGACTTGGAGGGCAACCTGCAGGAGGTGATATTCCATGCATCTTCTGCGCTTATTGATCAACATGGTAGAAATTGCCACTGTAGGCTGATGCTGGTTGGGGTGGGGGAGGGTGAGATGAGATGAGATGGTGAGTGGAATAGCCAATGTTGTTCCAAATAGCCAATGTTGTTCCTTTGTTTAAGAAGGGTAGCAAGGATAATCCAGGGAACTACAGGCCGGTGAGCCTTACGTAAGTAGTAGGGAAATTCCTGGAGAGAATTCTTCGAGACATGATCTACTCCCATTTGGCAACAAATGGACGTATTCGTGAGAGGCAGAATGGTTTTGTAAAGGGGAGGTCGTGTCTCATAACTTGATAGTGTTTTTTGAAGAGGTCACAAAGATAATTGATGCCGGTAGGGCAGTGGATGTTGTCTATATGGACTTCAGTAAGGCCTTTGACAAGGTCCCTCATGGTAGACTAGTACAAAAGGTGAAGTCACACGGGATCAGGGGTGAGCTGGCAAGGTGGATACAGAACTAGCTAGGTCTTAGAAGGCAGAGAGTAGCAATGGAAGGGTACTTTTCTAATTGGAGGGCTGTGACTAGTGGTTTTCTGGAGGGATCAAAGGGACCTTTGCTGTTCCTGGTATATATAAATGATTTGGAGGAAAATATAACTGGTCTGATTAGTAAGTTTGCAGATGAGACAAAGGTTGGTGGAATTGCGGATAGCGATGAGGACAGTCAGAGGATACAGCAGGATTTAGATCATTTGGAGACTTGGGCGGAGAGATGGCAGATGGAGTTTAATCCGGGCAAATGTGAGGTATTGCATTTTGGAAGGTCTAATGCAGGTAGGGAATATACAGTGAATGGTAGAACCCTCGAGTATTGAAAGTCAGAGAGATCTAGGTGTACAGGTCCACAGGTCACTGAAAGGGGCAACACAGGTGGAAAAGGTAATCAAGAAGGCATACGGCATGCTTGCCTTCATTGGCCGGGGCATTGAGTATAAGAATTGGCAAGTCATGTTGCAGCTGTACAGAATCTTAGTTAGGCCACACTTGGAGTATAGTATTCAATTCTGGTTGCCACACTACTAAAAGGATGTGGAGGCTTTAGAGAGGGTGCAGAAGAGATTTACCAGGATGTTGCCTGGTATGGAGGGCATTAGCTTTGAGGAGTGGTTGCATAAACTCGCTTTGTTCTCACTGGAATGACTGAGGTTGAGGGGCGACCTGATAGAGGTCTACAAAATTATATGGGGCATAGACAGAGTGGATAGTCAGAGGCTTTCCCCCAGGGTAGAGGGGTCAATTACTAGGGAGCATAGGTTTAAGGTGCGAGGGGCAAGGTATAGAGTAGATATACAAGGCAAGTTTTTTTTACACAGAGGGTAGTGGGTGCCTGGAACTCTCTGCCGGAGGAGGTGGTGGAAGCAGGCACGAGAGTGACATTTAAGGGGCATCTTGACAAATACATGAATAGGATGGCAATAAAGGGATACGGACCCAGGAAGTGTAGAAGATTGTAGTTTAGTCGGGCAGCATGGTCGGCACGGGCTTGGAGGGCCAAAGGGCCTGTTCCTGTGCTGTACTTTTCTTTGTTCTTTGGAATGCTGATCAAGTGAGGGGGCTGCTCTGTTATGGATGATGTCAAGCTTCATGAGTGTTGTTGGTGATGCACTTATAAAGTGTTCCATCGTACTCCTTGTAGATGGTGGACAAACTTTAGACAGTCGGGTTGAATTACTCACTGCAGAATTCCCAACTTCTGACCTCTTGTAGCCACAATGTTTACATGGCTGGTCTAGTTCAGTTTCTAATGTATGGTAACCCCCACATTGTTGATCAAGAGAGTTCAGTCATGATATTGAATGTCATGGGGAGATGTTTAGATTCTCTTGTTGGAGACAGTAATTTCCTGGCACTTATGGGGCCTGAATGGTTTCCAGGTCTTGCTGCATGTGGACACAGACTGCTTCAATATCTGAGGAGTTGCAATCGTCTGCGAATATCTGCACCTCTGACCTAATGGTATGCGGAAAGTCATTGATTAAGCAAGTGAAGATGGTTGGGCCTTGGAACCTACACTGAGGAACTGCTGCAGTGATTCCTGGGACTGATAATTGACCTCCGGCAGCCACAACCATCTTCCTTTGTGGGAGGTATTTCTCTAATCAGCAGTTTTCTCCTCCATTCCCATTGATTCCAATTTTGCTAAGGTTCCTTGATGCCACACAGGCAACTCCTGCCTTGATGTCATGGGCAGTCCCTCTCGCCTTACCTCTTTTGTCCATATGTTAACTAAGGCTCTAATGAGGCACTCCAGTTATTTTAGGTTCTGCCAGGGGGCTACTGAATGTCAGTGGGCAGGCTATTGCTGAGGAAGTGCTGCTTGCTAGCACTGTTGATGACCCCTTCCATCACTTTGATGATCGAGAATAAGGGTGATTGACCAGGTTGGATTTGAACTGCTTTGTGAACAGAACACACATGAGCAATTTTCCACGTTTTCAGGTCATTGCAAACTTGGCTCGGGACAAGACTGTTTTATGTATTGTAAACCAATGCATCTCTGTAATTTGTCACAAGATTATGTGGTGATATCATCAGAGGCATTTCGGAGATTTTCCCACACTAGTTGGTTAAGTAACCTACAGCGTGGCAACCTGTTCATCCTTTGTTTCTTCTGACCTTAGTGAAGAACAGAACCCCATAGTTTTTGCAGTATCCAATGCCTTCAGCTGTTTCTTGATTCCATATGGCTGAAAATTGGCATTGGTGATGCTCATGACCACAGGAGGTCATCACCTCCGGCTAAAGATGGTTGCAAACACTTCAGCATTGATTTTTCACATATGCAGGGCTCCCTCATCATTGAGGATGGGGATATTCGTGGAGCTTCCTCTGCCAGTTGTTTAATTGTCCGCTGCCATTCATGACTGGATGTGGCAGGACTGTAGAGATTAGATCTGATCTGGTGGTTGTGGGGATCCCTTAACTCTGTCTTCCCGCTTTGTAAAGGAGCTCCTCCTTTGATGATGTTCCCCGAGGTTACACTGATGTCTCTCCTTATTATACAGGTCTCGCTGGCACAGATCTCACGATTCTAGTCACATGCAGCACTAGTCAATCACTTCTTTCTGGTCATGAATCGTCAAATTATCGTGACTCACTCTGGGGTCCTACTTCTTCCCAGGCATGGCCAGTCTTTCCCTTGAAGACATTTATTGCCCAGCATCCTGCTGACTCTTTATGTCCTGTTGTAAAATCAGAAACATTTCTGGTAAATCTCACGGGTCACTTAATCCTGTTGCAGGTTGTGTCTTAGTTAACCACGTTTCCCATCAGGCCATAGTAGTGTCCTTTCTTTGCTCGGCCATTTTATATCAGGCTACACTCTACTGTTTTGAAGTGAATAACTCTGGACTAAGGAGGGCAGTGACCCGAGTCACATTGATCTTGGAGCCACAAACGGGAATTCTTGATGATTCTCCATCAAGCAGAAGTTCAAACCCAAGTGATTGTCTTCAGCAATGTTGCAAAACTTGGGGCCTCCTCAACTCATCATTGCAGCACACTTGTGTAAATTTTCTAAAAAATGACTGGCCCAGAATAGGGTCACTGTTACATTCTGTTAAAGACTTCTAACCAGAGTGAGTCACCCCTGTGTCCCAAGACAAAGAAGGAATTGGCTTATGCAACCTCGACGCCATTCAGTTTTTTCCACTCCCATTGATCATTTTAAGTCATCAAAACAACTACTGTATTCAAAAAAAAAAAAAAATGGTTGGAATCATACCTAACTTGAAGGTTGTCCTAGACATGACCATCTTGTTACTTCATCAATGACCTTCCCTCCATCGGAAGGGGCAGAAGTGAGGACATTCACTAATGATTGCTTGTATTCCCTGTTATTTACAGCTCCTCGGATAGTGAAGCAGTTCATACCTGCATGCAGCAAGCCCTGAATGACATTCACGCGTGGGTTGATAAGTGCAAAGTAAAATTTGCACCACACAAGTGCCAGGCAATGATACTTGCCAATCTTCATCAAACCAAAAGCAGCTCACGTGATCATCACCCTATCCTCCCCCTTGAGCCTTCACTCCATCCACCACCGATGCACAGTGGCAGCATCATGCATCATCTACAAGGTGCATTATAGCAACTCACCAAGGCTTCATTGCCAGCACCTTCCAAATCTGTCCTCTACCACCTAGAATAACGAGCAGGTGCATGGGAATGTCACCACCTGCGAGTTCGCCTCCAAAACAAATATCCTGACGTAGAAATATATCACTGTTCCATCACTGTCACTGGGTCAAATTCCTGGAACTCCCAGCAGCACTGTGGCTGTACCTACACCACATGGTTTACAACAGTGCAAGAAGGTAGTTCACCACCAATTTCGCAGGGGAAATTAGGTGGACAATAAACCATGGCCTAAAATGTGAGGCCCATACCCTAGTGAAAGAATAAATTAAAAAATCTGAGTTACTAAACACCGAATTAACAAGTGGTTGAAAGTGGAAGCCAATCTATGGGCATAGTCCTAAAATTCAGGCTTTAAAATTCTGGAAAATTAGGATCAGATGTCAGGAAAGAAAATTTGATCATTTTAATTATTTCTGGAAAAATGATTCAAGTATCATACAGCAATGTCACTAATCTTTATCTGAAGCTGTTTTCTCTTGATCACAAAGTGATTTGATGTGATGACATCCCATGACCAATCCTGTGAAGTTGACATACATTGATTCCCAAGTAATAGAGTTTGCATAAAAATTCCCAGTAACTGAAATTGCCTGGTTTTTAACCTCGATCCGAGCAAGGAACCTCTTCCCTGTTCACCAACGTTTAAGGAAATAATTGACCTTGACTTCTGACAAATGCCTGCATCATTTGATTCAAGCCTTTCACAACCAATAGATTTGCAGCACTCAAACCTGGCAGATGATTTCAATGCCAAAGTCGTTTTTTCGGGAGATGGAACCGCCCATAATGGGTTTTGTAAGGACAGGGAGAGCACACCTGATTCAGAGAGGGGTCCTACAGAGGGTGGGGGGCGGTTGGCGCTGCCGAATATGTTGCATTATTACTGGGCAGCCAATGTGGCGAAGGTGTTGGGGCAGTTTGGGGATCAGGAGGCTAGTTGAGTACAGATGGAGTCAGGGGGTCATGTAGAGGGACGGGGGCTGGAGGCTCTGGTGACGGCATCTCTGCTGGATGCCGTTTTTGCCAGCGGAATATTGTGGGGATCCGGTGGGAGTCTCCATGTTGAAAACATGGTGGCAATTCAATCAGCATTTTAGGCTGAGGGTGGTGTTGAGGTGGGCCCCAATCTGTAGGAGCCACTTATTTGATCAGGCAGAATTGAATGTTACATTTAGGGGGTGGAAGGACAAAGGGCTGGAGAAGGTGAGGGATTTGTTTCTGCAGAGCGGTTTGCGAGTTGGGAGGAGAAATTGGAGCTTGGGAGGGGATGTGGCAGATATTTCCAGGTGCGGGACTTTGTTCGGTGGCCATTTCTGACTTCGCTGGAGGTACCGCCGTTTATCTTGCTGGAATGGATACTCTCAAGTGCAGGGTCGGAGGACGGCAACACGTCAGGGATACATGAGCGGGTCATGGGGGAAGAACAAGTTTTGGTGGATGGGGTGAAGACCAGGTGGGAGGAGCTGGGACCCATTTTGGAGGAGGAAGTGTGGAGTTGAGACGCTTTGTAGGCTAAATGCTACATCATCCTTCATGAGGTTGAGCTTGATGCAGCTAAAGGTGGTGATCAGGGGCACTTCACCTCGGCCAGCATGAGTCAATTTTTGAGGGGTTTGACGGTAAGTGTGAGTGGTGCTCGAGAGGGCCTGCTCACCATACATACATGTTCTGGTCTGGTCCCAAGCTGGTGGGTTTTTGGGGGTCATTTTTCTGCACCATATTGGCAACTCTGGATATTGACTTAAAACCCAGTCCAATAGTCACTGTTTTTGGGGTGTCAGACTAACTAGAGTTGAGGACGGGGGCGGATGCTTTGGCATTCGAATCGCTGTAGGCACAGTGACCGATACTGCTGAGCTAGAGGCAGGTGACGCCACCCAGTGCCAAAATGTGGCTGAGTGATTTGATGGAATTCTTGTACCTCGCGATAGTCAGGTCAAATTCACGGCGCCGGGGGGGGGGGGGGGGGGCAAATTGATGGGTTCAATGCTCGGCGGTGGCCATTCTTTTTGCACTTTAAAGATCTGGGACGTGATCTACCGGCTGTGTCGCACTTGAATGGGAGTGCTGAGGGGCCGGGTGATGTCTGCGGGCTTCCCGGCAACTAGCATGCCTGGTGAGATCCACCCAAGTCGGGATCAGGATGCCGCCCATCATGTATGTGACCAAGCCGCGGTGATATTTGGATTATTTTTATTTTATTTTAAAACCGATTTCAGCGAGCTCACCCGGGATCTGGGGGGGGGGGGGGGGGGGGCACAGCTGGGCGCCATTCTCTACTGGTCACACAAACGTGGACCAGGCGTTACAGCATCTGGGGATGGGGGCGGTCTCCCGGGCCATCAAAGGTCAGGGAGAGTGTAAGGTGTCACTCAACATGTGAGCACCTTGGCACTGCCTAGGTGGCATTGCAAAGCTGGCAGCACTGCCAGGCTGGCTCTGCCAAGGGTCAGAGGGGGGGGCAACGTCCATGAAAGGAGGGTGGAAGGGTTATAAAGGGTGACGTGCAGAGCAGGCAAGTAGGGGTCTCTGGGAGGTTGGGAGTGAAGGATGCGGGGCCTGGAAGGGGGTGTGAGGCGGGGGGGGGGGGCGTGAGGATGGGGGCCCTTGGGGACCATAGTGAGTGTCCTCACTTGGAGGTGTGTGGGGTAATGCCCATGTGTGTGTGTGGGGGGTGACATTGCCCATGGATGTGGGGGACCCACAAGCTCACTGTGAGATCGGGGCACCCTTTTCCGAAGGGTTCAGCTCCCCAGTGATGAAAAGAATTCTGTGGGCTAAACCGGTGAAAAACTTCCTGGGGCCCCAAAAAGTGACTACGTGTGGTTAGATAACAGTGGGGAACTTGCAGACAGCCGGGGTGAGATACCTCCAGCAAAATCCGCCACAAATAACACTTTGAAACCATTCTGTTAGATCACGGCCCTGTTCACTGGGGGTGGGGGTGAGTTTAGGTGGCATTTCTGTTATTGGGGTTCCTGTTACTGTTGTTACTTGTATTTTTTTCTGATTATATTTGGTACTGTTGTGTTTTGTAAACTTTTTGATATAAAATGTTGATGTAAAAATATTGTTTAAAATAAAAACCTGGCAGATAGATGAGCCTCTAGGGCAAGGCTGAAAAAATAGTTCACAGCTAACATGAGCCAACATGTGCGTCATGCTACCTTGTGTTCAACTGATAAAGCACTGCACATTTAAATGCATCCTCAACAGCATTTCAAAATTAGGTTGGCATCAACACCAAAGTCAGTACTCTACAATACTCCACTCAGCTTGTATTAAATATAAATAAGATTGCACGGCCAGTGGTATGAATATTTTACTATGCTCCTGCAGTAAAAAAAAATCCACAAAATCACTCCCACACTAGTGCAGCTTACAATGTAGCCATTCACGGACAATACAAAAATAATTCACGCGACAAGTATAAACCTATTTGCAGCGTCCATAATGCGGTGGCAGCACTTTCTCCTTTGTGCTTGGCAAGTAGTTTAGTTTCCCTGTCCCCTCAGCCCAACCTGAGCAGCGTTTGGTTTGAAACGCCCCCTTTCTGGAGATTTGTGTCAGGAAAGCCAGATCTTGTGTTTGCTTTGAAGTGTAACAGCAACTGTTTAGCGGGCGATGAAAACGAGTACAACAAAAATCTGACCAGCAGCCAACTATGACTTTCTGGTTGCCACTTTAATTCTTTTTCTGGGTAACATCATTCAGAGATTGTTCCATTACGCTCAAGTGACTCGACCGCCAGTTCTTTAGCGGTTGAAATTGACGTCCTAAATAAATGGAACAGTGTAATGCTGCTCACTGGGGACAACTGAGGTAATGAGTTCAGGCACAACATATTTTGTTTTTAAAATGATATCAGGATTTTTTTAAGGGTTGCTGTTTAGTTTTGTGGCTTTTGAATGCTTCATATACATTTAGGTTTGGACAGGACTAGGTGGGGCAGCTTGCTCAGTTGCTAATCTTTGAAAGTCAAACACGCATAAAAACAAAAACAAATCAAATGTATGCCTTTATAGCAGGCTGTCTGCTGCTAGTTTTTCTGCTTCCTGGCTAACTTTCAAAACTTGTCAGGCTTTGAAATGAGCAACAACCTGACAGTCCAGCAGGCCTCTCCCTACCTTTGAGAACTAATGGAACCCGAGGCACAAAAACTAGTTGTTGCTGGTGTTTATCCCAGAGAGGATCCTCTTCCTACTCCCCCGCCCAGCCATAATCCCTCACTCCTATTTATTGTGTGCAATAAGGCGGCACAGTGGTTAGCACTGCTGCCTCACAGCGCCAGGGACCCGGGTTCAATTCCAGCATGGATGACTCAGTCCGCACGTTTGCCCCATGGGTTTTTGCCCCATGGGTTTCCTCCGGGTGGTCCGGTTTCCTCCCACTGTCCAAAGATGTACAGGTTCGCCATGTTAAATTGCCCCTTAAGAGTCCAAAAGGTTAGATGGGGTTACTGGGATAGGATGCGGGCGTGTGCCTAGATAGCGTACACTTTTCAGAGGGTCAGTGTAGACTAGATGTGGGGATTCTATTCTATGATTCAAATCCAGTTATGTCGAACAATTGTGGAACCGAATAAATTAATGCAATGTTTTATTTTATGCTGAACCTGATGACACAACTTGACGGTTCAATTTTAACGTCTTAAGTGTTGAAGGTTTAACATGGTTTATGGGGCCCAGTTGCAAATGATTTGGATGTTGCAGTTTCAGAGGGGACATGATTTGAAGTGTGCAATAACCAGTATTATAATCCTGTGTCTATCACTTCATGATCATAGTGAAACTATTGAAAGAACATAGAACATAGAGTGCAGAAGGAGGCCATTCGGCCCATCAAGTCTGCACCGGCCCACCTAAGCCCTCACTTCCACCCTATCCCCCTAACCCAATAACCCCGCCTAACCTTTTTTGTCACTAAGGGCAATTTGTCATGGCCAATCCACCTAACCATTGGACTGTGGGAGGAAACTGGAGTACCCGGAGGAAACCAAGCACACACGGGGAAAACGTGCAGACACCGCACAGACAGTGACCCAGCGGGGAATCGAACCTGGGACCCTGGCGCTGTGAAGTCACAGTGCTATCCACTTGTGCTGCCCACTAAGTAGTTGCACTTTGTAATTATTGAAGTGAAATTATGAGTTATGAGACAGAACACTGCTAAAACGTTACCTCGACTACCGGGTTCCCGGTAGTGAACTTTTGACAGTAAGATTCACATGTTAATCAAAGTAATTGTGTCACAAATCTTGGATAAAATATATAATTTCTCGGTCGTCTTCTGGACTTTTTTTCCGCAGATATGGTTCCACCTCTCCACTGCAGTCAATGGCTGAGGCTGATCAGAGCTTCGAAGTCTAATGGAACATGGCTCTTGATGAATGAATATCTTTGGTAGCGTTAGTCACTGTTGTCACTCGGAAGAACGCCATAGGGCGAAATGGATTTCTTTTTCTGCGGTGGCCTTTTTTTCCACCTTTTGCCAGACCTGTTGAGTCTTCTCTTGACGACATCTAAAAGAGACCAAGTAACTTTTAATATTAGTAGAGCATTTAAAAGCCGTCCGCGTTGTGAATCAATGAGCCCTGCGGTTGGGGTTCCAGACAATCGGTCACAGCTGATTTGATGGTGTGGAATTGTTTTAAGGAAATTGCCGATTGTTAAAGTCGACGTGGGCCTATTGGAACTTTATATTTAAAAAATGTTTGCAGAGTTACAAAACACGATGTTGACAATGTAGTACATACATAGCACGTTGGCCAATGTATAGAAAGCAGACACTGGGTAGAAAATGGATGCTTAGCATCCATTTGTAATCTGTGAATGACCTCCGAGATTGGTGTTGGGAATTATACCAAAATTTTATGAAGGATTAATAAGGAGGCCGCAAGCCAGGTTAAAGGAGTTGACAGGTATATTGCAGGGGCTGGTTTAGCACACTGGGCTAATTTGCTGGCTTTTAAAGCAGACCAAGGCAGGCCCAGCAGCGTGGGTTCAATTCCCGTACCAGCCTCCCCGGACAGGCGCCGGAATGTGGTGACTAGGGGCTTTTCACAGTAACTTCATTTGAAGCCTACTTGTGACAATAAGCGATTTTCATTTCATTTTCATTCATCTCCTCCCATCCAACGACCCTCCAAGATAGCTGTGTCCCCTCTAATTCTCATCTCTTAAGCATCTCCTATTTTAATTGATTTGCCTTCAGCTGGTAAGGCTGGAGCCTGGAGGTTCCTCCCCTTCTACCCCTCTTTTCTTCATTATACATTCCTTAAAACCTCTTTGACCAAGCTAATGTCTCTCTTTGGCCCACGTGATATTCTGTTTTATAGGGCTCTTGTGTAGCACCGTGGAACACATTGTATTAAAGATGATATATAAATAGAAGTTGCTATCTGCTACAAGACATCTGAGAATCATAGTAACCCTACAGTGAAGAAGCAGGCTATTTGGCCCATTGGGTCTGCACCGACCCCTTGAAAGAGCACCCGACCAAGGTCCGGTGCCCCCACCACCACCACTTCCGTCCTATCTCCCTAACTCCATAACCTAACCTGCACATCCCTGGACACTAAAGAGCACTTTAAGATGGCCAATCCACTTAACCTGCACATCTTTTGGACTGGGGGGAAAACCCACGCAGACACGGGGAGAATGTGCAAACTCCACACAGACAGTCACCCAAGGTCAGAATTGAACCCAGGTCCCTGATGCTGGAAGGCAGCAGTTGGGTTCCTCACCCAAGGTGTGATGCCCTATTTTCACTGAATCGTACACTCGTCCACAACTCTGCTTCCACTGCCTTTTGAGGACGAAAGTTCCAGAGACTCACGACCATCTGAGAAAACATTTCTTCTTATCCACTCTGTCAACAATTGGCTACTTTAGTCCACAACACAATCAAAATCAGGAAAAGAATCGGATGTGAGATGTAAGATTGTTGGTACGGATCTGATGACTATGTTCTGGCTTCTACTTCCTTGATGGAGGAAATTATGCCTTATTGAAGACAAAATGCCGAATAATTGGCATATGGGATCTTGGGATTTATCGGTAGAGGAATTAAGTATAAAAGCAGGTAAGTTATGCTGAATCTTTATAGTGTTCTTGTTAGGTCACGATTGTATCCAGTTCTGGGCAATGTATTTGAGGGTCCTTAAGGTGGTACAGGGGAGGATCACCAGAGTGGGTTCCAGGGGTAAGAGAATTTAGATACAAGGTTAGGGGGGGGAAGCTGAAATGGAACAACCCCTGGAACAATGAAGGCTGAGAGGAGATTTGCTAGCGGGACTCAAGATTATGGTATACTTAAAGTGGAAAAAGTGGTGATCGTACACAGGCTTGGGAACACAGCTTTTAAGGATTTGTGCAAGAGTTGAAAGGGTTAGGTTCAGGAAAGAAGAGGTAGTTCCCATAAGAAATAGGAACAGGAGTGGGCCATTCGGCCCCTCGAGCCTGCTCCACCATTCAACAGGATCGTGGCTGATCAACATTTCCTCACATCCACTTTCCTGCCAGATGAACTATATTTGTATTAATACATATTAGAAGGTACAGATTTAAGTGGCTTTCATTTAGTGATTTACGTGTAGGAAAGGGTAAAACTGTTTGATTCCTGTTAATCAAAGATTTATCTTTTAACTGGAAGTCAGAGTAGGAACTTTGTAGTTAGAGAGGGAACATCTCTCTTAGCTCTGCGAAAAGAGAAATCACACACTGGAGTAAGGGGCAAAGGAAGAAAGTAACAGAAACCTTAAAGAACAGCTAGTCAGGGAAACTAGAGAAATAAGAAAAGTTTGCAGAAAGTCTGAAGTTAACAGAGGAAACTGGAACGAGAACAGAGTATTGTCCAGTGAAGACGGACAGAGCTGAGGAGTTGACTAGTGAGAAGCCAGAAAGATATCTGACATGGTTCTGAGGATTGTGATATCTTACTACAGTTTGTGAGGCACAAGTTGAAATAATTGTGAAGTAATTAGCAGCTGGATCTCAGAGTTGATGGTCGCCCGCTGAACAGCTTGTTAACTGGTGGATGGTTAAAAATTGCTTCACCTGCTACACTTTCTTGCCAATCAGTGCCTGGAACGGGTGCCCAGTATAAACTGTCGCTCTTTATGAATTTCCTGTACAGCCTCGTGTACAGCACTGCCAGCGTAAGGAATACAAATAGAAAAGCCAATGCAGCAGCAGCCCAGGCTGCTTCCTCTGTCCGTGGTGTGGGGATGTACAGTGTCCTTTCTTCAACGCGGCGTTGGGTTTTCTGGAGAGCCCCTGCCTTTAAATTGTTTGAATCTGTGCCGTGAGGCCGAGATGCCCCATCTTCGCATTTACACTTCACGTTGCCGGAATCTAAAGCTGCAGTTTCATTGTGACCGTCCAGAGCATTGGCAATCGCGGTCTCATTGGTCTTTAATGCATGCTTCTCCCCCACCTCCACCTTTTGAAGTGTTCTGTCGCTGCCCACCTCTCCGGGGTAGCTTTTATCAGTATCCTCACTTTGCTTGGCTCCGACGTCATTTTTGGAAGAGATTTCTGAAGAATGCAGTGGCTGCTGAGGTTTTACACCGTTCCCACTTAATTTGCTCCCGTTCTGAATTGTGTGACTGGTGTCCTCATCGAGGCCCTGACTGTCCGGAACGTGGTTGATATTAGCAACGATTCCAGCTATCTGCTGTTGTTTAATGGCAGCGTTCTCAGCCATTTGGCCGTCTGCTTTGCTCGGGATACTGTCACCACTTTTAATTCGTTCTTGTGAGGGATTATCTTCACTAGTGCTGAGTTCTTGGTGGTGCGGAGGAGAATTTGGCCGTTTAACAGTCAAGTCGCCAGTTTTCAAATGCTTGGCATCACTCCCAGACAGAGAGGTTTGTTGGAAGGCTTCACTTACTGGAGGCTCTTTCAAAGTAGGCGTTGTGACTTCTTTCAGAAGTGTGGACTTCAATCCGTCTTTCTTTCTGTTCTGTCCACCTCCAATTTCATTGGCCCCCTTCTTGGACCCTTGGCTTTCGCGGGTCCTGCTCTCCACCCCTTTCTGAGAAACCCCACCAATCACTGCTGGTACATGGGGCTGGCTCCTCAATACTTCTGGATTGACAAAGGAAGTATTATTTGCAGAATTGTTATCTCGCTTCAGCACAGCCGAAAAGGAAGCCGTCCGTTCGACCTTCGCGCTGGTTGGAGGAAGGTCCCTGGTCCCAGAGTTTCTCCTCCTCCTCCTCAAAATCACTCGCCGTCCTTTGCTGAGCACATTTACTCCAACTTTATTCCATTTTCTTATTGCTGACTGGAGTTCACCTTTCCCCAAGTAGTGTTGCAGTTCCTGCCAAAGCAAATGACAATTTTATACATTTCAAAATTGCTTATTTTGCAAGTCAGAAGGAAAACATAGGAGGCGGGATCCTCGGTCGCCGACGCTGAAATCGGGGGCGGTGCTGCTTTTGTGATGCTCCGCCCCCTCAAAAACAGTGTACTCGGAGTACGCCGAACACAGTATGGACAGCCTCAGGACATCACCTGAGGCCCTCCCCCAATGCTCCGCCCCCCGATGGGAGGGGTTTCGGTGAGGGGTGTTACTGGGGGACATTATTTGGCAGGCCGGGTTCATGTGTGGCTGGCGCCATGTTGCACGGCCAGCGCCGTGCGGCCATGGACCCAGCCATTCTCCGGCCGAATCCGTAGGTAAAGCCAGGGGCTATACGCTGCGCAGATGCCAGCTCCCCACCCGACGAAGGATCGGTGCAGCTGTTGCACCGTTTGTATTGGTGTAAAACGCTCCTGTTTCCACGCCGACGCCAGCACTTAGCCTGCAAATTGGAGAATCCAGCCCTATATGTATTTAACTCCTACACCAGTGATACATTCTACACTTTACCTTTCACAGCCCAAGTTTGTCCCGTGTTTAAAACTATTTACACAATTGTGAGATCTCTAAGTATTTAAAAATTACTGTTGATAGACGGGGAGGGTGTGTCAGAACAAGTAGAGCCTTAATCTGTCTTCACCTGATGTTCATGTTCTCAAATAACATCACGATAGCCATGAGAATTCTGGCGAATAGTCTCCACTTTAGTGACCAGCTTGCTTGAGGCCAATTATAGCATCGTGTCTGTTACCTTGACTAATACAGTGCATACCTAGGTACTTCGCCCTGTTCAACTTTACACCAGACACTTATTAAAGTGCCAACAACGAATGGGCTCTTTGGATTTCGTGAATTGTTAATATGATTCATTCAGGAGGTAGCGTCTGACCATATACAAATCCCGATTATTATATTTTTTTTTAATGCCCCAGCAATATTTTTTTTAAACTAAGAATCACGTGCAAAAACAGTAACACTGAAGTAACTGTGCATTTGGGATTGACCAATACCTGAGATTAGTTTTTTTAAAAGCCATGGCCTATTATGAATTTTGAGCCCTAACCTGGTGCAAGTCCAGAGTTTCCCTTTCCTGCAAGCCAGGTGTGTCATGGCAACCATGAATAATTAATTCCTGCTTTGTCTGCATTGGCAACTCCACAGTTTATGCTTAAAAAAAACAAAGGGTTTCTCTGCTTAGATTTGAAACTCTGAAGCAAAGTGATTCCATCTGTGTGTGTTTCCAGGGTCAGTTTACCTTCATTTGCTTTTCAGGGCAAACAACTCTACCATTGTCAGCTGGTGCCAGCTTAGCCCTCCAGATCAGCTGGTAATCGTACGCGCCGTCGTCCTTTATTTCCAAGTTACGGGCCCGCTTTCCATTCCCCCGTAGCCAAGTAACAGCTTCCGCCAGGTTAATCTTTGACATTTCCAGGCTTCTACCCCATGCGACCAGGGCCAGGGGCTGCAAAAGTAGAATAGGAGAATTAAATCGGCCTGGCTTAAAGGAGAGTGTTGAAGAAAGAGAAATTGACTATTAAGAGGGTGGCTCCTTCAGGCAAAAATAATCTGTTCCCTCCGACTACCATGGACTCAAAGGGCCCCTCCCGCCTCACTAATAGGAATCAGAAGAACTTGACAACTCCACCTTGGAGAGTAGGCAAGTCAAATCCACCCCATGTTCTCTTTTCATTATTACGCCAATGCTCCCCCTAGTTTACAGTTCCTATGGTACATGCAGGCCAGATACGAGATGTCCTCATGCCGTCAGTCATGTTAGAAAGTATTTGATTACTTTCAAACTCATAGGGCTGGATTTTTGTGGAGTTGGGCTGACTCCAGAGATTTTTTTTAAAACAGTTGGACAGCAACCAGATGCGGAATTCTCTCCATTTCTGACATCCCATTTGCTACCAGCAGGGTATGCATCGCAGAGGTGGGGAACCCAAACTCTCCATTGTCACTGTTCCAAGGGCCTTAATCTGCAGTACGAGCCGTAAATGTTGGTGAAGGGCAGATAGTGTTTAAGTATCATGATCTTCAATTTTGTAAATCCCCAGGAATAAAACAGGTTAAAACTGTCGCTTAAAGTGGGGGAAAAAAATTCTGCGGAACTGCTTTGGCAGGTCATCTGATATGTGGCTAGAAAAAGACATTGCCATCTATTCCTGCAGTTTCAATGAAGTTCTTTGTTGACATTCCCCAAGAACTGTCACACCCGAGGTCATTATGAATGCCTGACTGAGTTACAGAAGCTTGGAATGCATTTAACTCAGCAGCCGGTGCGAAGTTCACATTTTGATAGTTTAAAGAGGATATTAAAGGATTATCTGTTTTTGAATAGAACATGACTTAACCCTGGAGGGAATTTACAATCTTGGAATGGGTTCCATAAATGGGAGTTTCAGTGTCAAGCGTGTATGAGTGAGAGATGTTAAATTGCTTAGCTTTCTTCCATCTCCACATGGCTGCTGAGATCTGCCCATGGTGGATACTGGGTGAGTGGCTATGGAGGTGGATTGGTGGTGTGTGGGGCATGGGGAGAGTGAGTTTCATGACTTGGCATCGAGGGGGTGTGAGAGGTGAAGGTGGGTTCTCAAACAACTGAGAGGAAGTCCCAGAGAACAGTTGGGGGCCTTCACATCAGACCCCAAGGCTGCCTACTATCTGCTTCAGGGATCAGCAGGCCAAACTCTATCCCCCTCACCCCTCCCTGGAGGTGTAAAGGAGCCACTAAACCGAGGTGGATTTGTCTCAGTCACAAACATCTAGCCCTCAATCTAGAATCTGATAAATAAGAGTCCACAGCACAAAAAAAGCTGCCCAATGCGATCACATTGACTACAATGCTTTGCTATAAATTGGTTTCAGATCGTTTTTGCTCCAAATCGCTCCTAATATGTGCAAACTATATCCAGCTTTCTCCTTGCACTCTCGATAGTGCAAGTTAAGGTAGCTGGTTCGATCCAACTTCATCCTCAGCCCATTGAACAATATACGAGTCCATAATTTATCTTTCAGTGGAAATTATACATTAATTTATTAAAAGCTTTATCAATAGATAATTGGTGGAAATATCATTCTTATAGCCTCAACCCCACTAGCAGTGCTAGCTGAAAGTGCTGCTCACCCATTGCTGACTGAGATTGAGGTGCGGCGTGATGATGTGCTTGTAAGTGCATGCCCTCGCCAGTAGGGAGAGCTCCTCCTTCAATCTGGGATGCACGCACGGATGATAAAGGAAAGCAATGCCACCACGCTAGACAAGAACAACAGAACAATTTAAAAACAGCCATCTAAGCAACTTAACTCTAACTTGTGGAATCATTTAACCAAAAAAAAGTGCAAAATAATGGAAATGAAATGAAATGAAAATCGCTTATTGTCACAAGTAGGCTTCAATGAAGTTACTGTGAAAAGCCCCTAGTCGCCGCATTCCAGCGCCTGTTCGGGGAGGCTGATACGGGAATTGAACCGTGCTGCTGGCCTGCCTTGGTCTGCTTTAAAAGCCAGCCATTTAGCCCAGTGTGCTAAACCAGCCCCCTTAGAACATGTCTTGAGAAAAGGTCAGCAGAGGTGAGAGAGCGGAGGGAAGAGCTGGAAATGCTGCTATAAACGAAAGCTGAGCCGGGCAGCACGGTGGCACAGTTGCTGCCTCACGACGCCGAGGGCCCAGGTTCAATCCTGGCCCCAGGTCACTTTCCGTTTGCAGTTTGCACATTATCCCCGTGTCTGCGTGGGTCGCACCCCCACAATCCAAAAAGATGTTCAGGTAGGTGGATTGGCCACGCTAAATTACCCCTTAATTGGGGAAAAAAATAATTGGGTACTCTTTATAAAAAAAATTTTTTTTAATTTTATTTTAATAAAAATTTTTTAAAAGGAATGAGGGTAGGCAGGATGAAATGTATCACTTTAAAAAAAATAATAATCAGGTCCTCTAAATGTATTTTAAAAAATGAACGAAAGCTCGAGGAGGAAGTTAGGCCAGAATGAAAGCGAGTCCGTTTCCTGACACCCAGGGGCAGCAATTTAAATCTCCATTAGTGCAGAGTCCTGCCAATTATACATGGAATAATGAGGCAGCCATGTGTTTAATAACAGCCAATTTAACAAACTGAAAAATATGTTTGTTGGCAGATGCTTTGAATCGATTCCAAAACATTGAATGAACTAAAACTGAATACTAATAGATAGTTAATATTGCTAGCTAATGATGTTTCTTAAAAGCATCAGGAAGGGCGGCAAGGTGGTGCAGTGGTTAGCATTGCTGCCTATGGCGCTGGGGACCCAGGTTCAATCCCAGCCCCCGGGTCACTGTCTGTGTGGAGTTTGCACATTCTCCCCGTGTCTGCGTGGGTTTCGCCCCCACAACCCAAAGATGTGCAGGGTAGGTGGATTGGCCACGCTAAATCGCCCCTTAATTAGAAAAAAAATAATTGGGTACTCTAAATTTAAGTTTAAAATAATTTTAAATAACATTTTTTAAAAAGGAATGAGGGTAGGCAGGATGAAATGTATCACCATTTAAAAAAAAAACATGTACTTGAATGAAGAAACTAACCAAAATGTTGTTCTAACTCTGGAAATCATGGGGCAAAACGAAAAGTCTCCAGTCACTTGAACAAAAACTGACTGATTAAAGTTTTTTTGCACATGCAGTAAATAAAAGATGGTTAGCCAACATTGTGACATAGTTACTGCCTTTGTCGAAGCTCTCCATTAGCCATTCGCAAAGCGAGTGAATTGCTCCATACAGCCTCAACCGTACAGGTACTCATCATCTCACGTGGCTGCCTCACCTCATTTTATACACCAGCCCAGTGCCTGGTAGTCCATCATTTTCCATTACTCACCTGCTAGACCAGGCAATCAACTGCTCATTCCACAGTCGTAATCCCTTCCCTCCCATTTGGACACCATTTATACTTGCGTGGCTGAAGTTTCATTTGGAACAAAGCAAGCGTAAACATATCAATGAATAATGCAATACCTGCAAGTTGTGGACCCAGCGCTGGGGAGGGACATACGCGTATTCTCCATACATTGCCCAGATTGGTCGATGCATGCCACTGGCCAGTTCAAAAAGATAAAGAGAAAAGGTTAATTAAGTAAGCAACGAGGTGGGTTACCTTGCTCACACACCATCAGTTGGTCTGCTAACACTGTGCACATTTATACAATTCCTCCAAAGGATCAAGACCGCACTACAGTAGGAGAGACAGTCAAACGAGCAATCGCAATTTAAATCAATTACTTGAGGGAGGGGACTGTGGTAACTTCAGACCACAAAGAAGGTAGGTGAATGCGCTGTTTAAAAGAAGGGATTTCTTCTTAGAAATATATAACAGAGTTTAACAATAACAGAGTTTCAGCACAACTGTAATAACTACAAAATCAGGAGCAGTAGTAAAACAGGTCTTGCTTACAGGTCACTCACTTGCAGACTGCAAGAATCTGTCCAAAGCTGGTTTAGCTCACTCGGCTAAATCGCTGGCTTTTAAGCAGACCAAGCAGGCCAGCAGCATGGTTCGATTCCCGTACCAGCCTCCCCGGGCAGGCACCGGAATGTGGCGACTAGGGGCTTTTCACAGTAACTTCATTGAAGCCTACTCGTGACAATAAGCGATTTTCATTTTAGGGGCTGGTTTAGCTCACTCGGCTAAATCACTGGCTTTTCAAGCAGGCCAGCAGCACGGTTCAATTCCCGTACCAGCCTCCCCGGACAGGCGCCGGAATGTGGCGACTAGGGGCTTTTCACAGTAACTTCATTGAAGCCTACTCGTGACAATAAGCGACTTTCATTTTTCACATGCTCGGAATGCTCAACAGACACCAGTAAAGCAATCACACAGGAGAGAGGTTTGTAAGAACACTGTACTCAAAATGACACTCGTTAACAGGGACTGAACATATGGTTGCTAAATCTGCTGATGACACAATGATAGGTCGGAAAGCAAGTTGTGAAGAGGACACAAGGTTCTGACAAAAGATCACCGACTTGAATTATGTATTTCTCTCTCCACTGGTGTGGCCAGACGTACTTCTAGCATGTTCTATTTATATTTCAGATTTCCAATAGACAGTATTTTTCAATAACCACATTGTTAATACGCACTATTGTCAAAATAAATAAAAACTTGCATTGCTCTATTGAGATATTTAGATGTGCTGTCTAGTCATCTCCAAATTTTAAAAATTGTCAACAACATCAAAAAGGAGATAATTCTGAAAAGCAAAATGTTGCCCTGGGACATTGTTTAATAGAGAGATTTTTATTTTCCTTTTTGGGAACAAGGGATACGGAAGGCAGGGGGTTGAGGCAGAGGATCTGCCTGGATGGCATTGAATGGGCGCAACAGGCTCGAGGGGCGATAAAGTCTCTACCTGCCTCTATTTCTTACATTTAGTCAAAATCCCTATTTCCTACATTTGGTCCAAGTTTCTGTCGTGCACTATATGGACAGATACAATGGATTACAATTTGTAGTTGCAATGACCCTGAAATTGGAGTGTGGCCCAATCTTTAGGTTTGCTTTCGGCCAAATGATTTTTAAAAAAAGATAATAAAATACTAATTTTCTAGCTGAATGCCTGCAGAACCTCTTTATTTGGCAGCAGATTCAAACTAAGGCCAGGAAAAGGGCATTTCAAGTCACGGAAATCTCTGGCGGGGAAGGTGAGCAGCTTTCGGCCCAGTCAGCGACGAGCACCATCACTTCATATCGACTGCAAACTCCGGGCCAATAATTCACCGAATCTCAACTGGAAGGATGACTGTAGCGCCCAAATAGAGCAATGTTTAAACTGCGTGCTACTATAAACCCTTAACCCTCTCATTCAATTGCTTAAACAGGAATTTTAAAGAAAACAAAGGCTTTATTCTTCAAATCTTCCGGGGCCCGGGTACATTGTTTAGAGTTGGCAGCAGATTCCGTAAGTGAGACGGGCTCCCAGTGAGATCCCCACCATTAAAAAGGGAGACTATCAGGAGTGACCAAGGAAATTTTGGCTAAGAGCAAGCCCTTAAAGCAATGAGTGCCTGGGATTGAATAGAGGTGGGAGAGGTCTCTGCTTGGCTTCTGCCTGGGAACGCTGAAGTTTAGGTCACGCCACAAAGCCTACTGTCACTGTCCACAACAGCCTGGAAGGGAAAAGAAAATCTCAGGCCCTGGACCCGATTTTTCAATGGTATGGTGGTGAGAAAGAGCAATGCAGGTTGGGGATATGAAGAAAAGTGCAGAAAGAAATTGGGGTTTGGGCAAAGGGGTGGCTGTCGGCATCAGTCACCATCACATTTATGGTGGGACCAAAGAACATAATTATCCCATATGTAATGTAACCAATACGTTACCCTGGACTTATGCAGTCACTGCCAAGTGTAAAACAACGTGGCACAGGAAGGTCTGAAACACGGCGTGAACAGGCCTAGCAGCAGAGACATGCAGAGTCCAAGCAAGGAAAAGTAAATTAGAATGCTTAATTTAGAGTCCAATCATGTACAGAAAGTGACAAAGAGAGGGAAAGAACCATGGGATTGAGGGAGTAAGACGCAGAGAGGATAATTCAGGAAAAAAAAACTTTTTTAAAATTTCTAATAATTAAAGACTGAAGGAATGTGATTCAAAAGTTTTCAGAATTATAGAGGTTGATTCTTGGGAACTGAAATATGCATTAATGATTCATTTACACCCCTGACAGGGGAAGCCTAGACTTTGTTCGGATGTGTAGTGGGCATGTGTTTGAATACTGAGCCACTCAACAAGTGGAATACGTTTTGTGGAGGAGCCGGACAACTCAAATTTGTTCAACTGTAAATGTCGAGTCTCTCGAAGTTCCTATACAATTTACTCCTCACTAACGGTGTCAATAACATCACTATTATTTATTGCTCAGAATCCAGGCCAATATACAAGAGTATGGAGCAGTGTGTGTGGGGTGCCGCACAGTGGCTAGCACTGCTGCCTCACAACTCCAGGGTCCCAGGTTCAATTCCGCCTTGGGTGACCGTCTGTGTGGAGTTTGCACTTTCTACCCGTGTCTGCGTGGGTTTCCTCCGGGTGCTCCAGTTTCCTCCCACAGTCCAAAGATGTGCAGGTGGATTGGCAATGCTAAATTGCCTCTTAGTGTTCAAAAAGATTAGGTGGGGTTATTGGGTTAAGGGGATAGGGTGGAGGCATGGGCTCAAGTAGGATGCTCTTTCCAAGGGCTGGTGCAGACTCGATGGGCCAAATGTCCTCCTCCTGCACTGTAAATTCTATGATTTCTCGGACAGATTTGCTGGACATACACTGATGGTGTGACTCCAGCGATAGCATTCCAGATTATTCCCAACCACCCGTTTCTGAAACAAATAATGCTCATCCGACATCTGGAAAAAAATTGCTTCTCCTTCACTGTTGTCGAGTCAAAATCCTGGAACTCCCTTCCGAACAACACTGACACTAGATGGCCTGCACCAGCTCAAGGCGTCAGCTCATCACCACCTTCACAAGGGCAATTAGGGATGGACGACACATGCTGACTCAATAATGAATAATAAAAAAACCTTGACATCAGACTGCATTTCCGACAGTACCTTTGACCCTAATAATACATTTTAAAGCTCAAAAATAATTAGTTGAAACTTGATTGTGTGACTAAGACATAATTGTAGGTGATTAGCACAGAGCAATGACTTTACAGGTATTAATCATAGATACCAATTGCAGAATTCAATGGCCAACATTAACAAAGAAAATAGTTTATATGGTGACCCAAAATTAATGAGCCACTGCTGTGTAAACAAAGTTGCTCAATTGCTGCCCTTTCCCCCAAACATGGAACAGCCTCCACTGGCATTGATTAAGACACAGAATAATTGTGCCAATGGATTGCTGGAAAACACCATGAGAAGGAAGAGCACTTGCACAAGCAGCATTGCACCAAAGGGATATTTATACCCATTATGAAACTTCACTTGTGGCTCAACACCATCCAGGACAAATGTCCAACTTGATCAGCATCCCATCCCCAAACATTCACTCCCTCCACCACCCTCACACAGTAGCAACACTGTGTACCATCTACAAGATGCACTGCAGCAACTCATCAAGGGTCCTTTGACAGCACCTTCCAAACCCGCGACCTCTACCACCTAGAGAAGCAAGGGCAGTAGACACCTGGGAACACCGCAACCTGCAAAGTCCCAACTCACTCACCATCCAAACTTGCAATTGTATTGCTGTTCATTCAGTGTCGCTGGTTCAAAATCCTGGAGCTCCCTTCCTAACAGCACAGTAGGTGTACCTACCCCACTGGGACTGCAGCGGCTCAAGAAGGCAGCTCACCACCACCTCCTCCAAGCTAATTGGGGATGGACAATAAAGCTGCCCTAGCCAGTGACGCCCACAAATAAAATAAAAGGGTCCATGGAAATGGTTTATTTTGGTTATATTATTTGGAATACAAAATGTGTTGGTCTCTTGCTCTGTAGGCTTAATGGCCCAGTGGACAGAACCTGAGGTCACGATCAAGGCTGGCACTGCAATGCAATCTTGGAGGAATGCTGCACTGGCAGAGGTATTGCTTTGCCGATCCGATCAAAGCTATCTGCTTGATCTGGTGATTTCAATCCCAAAGCACAGTTCAATGAACAGCAGTCGCAGGCACATTCTCCATGGTTTCGCTGGACACCATAAACAGATGAACTAACTCCACATTTCTCGTGTTGCATTTGAATTAACTCCCATGAGTTTTGTCTATGTAACAACCGACGTAGTACGTCAAATTTAGGGCACAAAAGGTGCTATATTTTTTTAAGTTGCTATTCGGTAACCGATACATTGCCTCAAGGCCCCCAATCCATCTAGCCCCGCCAACGATGCTCAAATCCCAGAAACGAATACTAAAACACCCTGCATTAGTGGACGATGGTGCAGATTTTAAATTAAATTCAACACATGGCTTGAAACATTCTGCAACACGCCCTCAACCATTCTGACGTTTTTGGGTTCAAAAAGAAGAGACAAAAGAATTTGAAAGCAAATTACTGCTGATGCTGGAATCAGAAACAGAAACAGAAAGTGCTGGACAATCTCAGCAGCTCTGACACCATCTGCAGAAAGAGAAGAGAGCTAACGTTTCGAGTCGGTATGACTCGGCCCCGCTTTGACAAAGATTAAAGAAAAGAATTGACAAAGG
This sequence comes from Scyliorhinus canicula, assembly GCF_902713615.1. NCBI lineage: Eukaryota > Metazoa > Chordata > Chondrichthyes > Carcharhiniformes > Scyliorhinidae > Scyliorhinus > Scyliorhinus canicula. The sequence continues at coordinate 142,805,898 of NC_052157.1, forward strand.
TTACAGAATTTTAACGGTCAAGGTCTTTATTATGCATTGTCGTTTCCCAATACCTGCTTGGAATTTGCTTATTGTACTCAATCCGTTCACTCATGCACACATGGGCAGCTTCCTGTGAACAAAGAAGGCACCTTCCGTCAGGCAGTGGACTTTCTGCTTCGTAAAACACCCCTTATCAAAATGACAAAACCTGTCTCAGCCAGCTCGAGCTAATCCACACGTTACGGAGATAATCAAGACCTGCGAGTACATAGAACATAGAACAGTACAGCACAGAACAGGCCCTCCGGCCCTCAATGTTGTGCCGAGCCATGATCACCCTACTCAAACCCACGTATCCACCCTATACCCGTAACCCAACAACCCCCCCTTAACCTTACTTTTTGTAGGATACTACGGGCAATTTAGCATGGCCAATCCACCTAACCCGCACATCTTTGGACTGTGGGAGGAAACCGGAGCACCCGGAGGAAACCCACGCACACAGAGTAGCTAGATAATGGATAGATTGGGTGGCGGAGCACGCTTCACGCTTGCTAACTGGATACAAAACTGGCCGAGACGAAAGAAGCAAAAGATTTTCTCTGTTGTCTGCAGAGTTGGCATCGGAAATGTGCTCAGGGACATTTCTATTCTGTAACTGTTGACCACATAAAAGCACTGCCCAAGACTGAAAAGTTGTCAAATTGGTTGTACAGCGGCTTCCAGCAGAATAGTTTCTTTGTGCATTCCAACAGAGTCTGCCTTGGTTGAAATTTGTCACTTCTCTCTAATGGGACCACTGTTTGTCTCTTTTACCCTGCTCACTGTCATTGCTTTCTGCGTCACTCCTCATGTTTGGTCAGGTAGTTAAATCTCACTTTCTCAGGGCAGCAGGGTGGCGCAGTGGGTTAGCACTGCAGTCTCACGGCGCCCAGGTCCCAGGTTCGATACCGGCTCTGGGTCACTGTCCGTGTGGAGTTTGCACATTCTCCCCGTGTTTGCGTGGGTTTCGCCCCCACAACCCAAAGATGTGCAGGTTACGTGGATTGGCCATGCTAAATTGCCCCTTAATTGGAAAAAATGAATTGGGTACTTCTCACAAGGACAAGAATTTGCATTTATAAAGCATCTTTGGTGACCTTGAGACATGCCAAGGTGCTCTCCAGCTAATTAAACATGTTTTGGAAGTGCCGTCGCTGGTTGTAACATAGGAAATGTGGCAGTCAATGTATTACACTTTGTAATAAACTTCCAAACTGGCAATGTGACAATGAGCAGATAATCCTGTGAGGGTTACGTGTTTACCAAGACGGCAGAAGGACATCTCCTCTTCCTCAACAAGTGTCGCAAAGTCTTTTATTTGCAGTTCAGCAGGCAGGCCACAAGTTTTATTACTTTAAAAAGGTGCCAAATGGTTTCAAATCCAAATTCTTATTTGAAGCACCTTTGACACGGCAACACTCCTCCACTGATGTACCACCCCAGATTATGTACTAGCGGGGCTAGAACCCACGACGAGAGCCATACCAATCGATGCTGCCATTGCTCCAACAGGGTATGATTACTTAAGGTTGGGTTTGGAAAATGGTGTTGAGGCAGCACAGAAGGGACTTTAATCTGCTGCCAATTGTGTTGTACATAATCTAGCAATGCCCGTTGCTTACACTGGGTGCTAAAGGTGTTCTCCAGCACAAACATTTCCACCTTCGATGTGAAATCCACCACAAAGCTAGGCCTGAAAGTCCACAGCAACCATGAACTTTGTGCCTTCGTAATCTGGGCAGAGCCAATGCTGATTAATTGGGGGCCATAAATGACTGCAGTTGGCCAACAACCTAACATCAGGCTAACTGTCAGAACCTGTCCCGAGAAGACAGTGAATGTGAACATAGAACTTGCACTGAATCGGAGAACTGGTTCTGCTCGCTGACACCATATTCCGAATGAGTCAGTTAACCACGCTCGAGACATAAATCGCAATTACAGGAATGTTGCACCATGACTATGGGGACCAGAATAATTGGATAACAAACTACGGCACAGATTAGATTGCTCCTCGTGAAGGAGCAGTACTTTAAACAACATAGTACACTATTCCATAGAATCCCCACAGTGCAGGGGGCCACTCGGCCCATCGAATCCGCACCGACCCTCTGAAAGAGCACCCGACGTATGCCCACTCCCCACGCCCTATCCCCGTAACCCCACCTAACCTGCACGTTTTTGGACTGTGGGAGGAAACCAGAGAATCTGGTGGAAACCCACGCAGACACAGGGAGAGCGTGCAAACTCCACACAGACAGCCACCCAAGTCCGGAATTGAACCCGGGTCCCTGGAGCTGTGAGGCAACAGTGCTAACAACTGTGCCACTGTGAATTTTGTAAGAGCGTTATATTAAAAATTCCCAAACGGAGATGCAGCACAGCTCACTGAGGTGTGCATTAAACTACGATGTACGATTAGCACATTCAAAAAGTGATAGGTATATAATGAATTACCAATGAAGAAGATATTTCCCGGCAAATTAAACTTGCATTTCAAGCAAGTTTCTTGTAATTTTAGATTTAGAATTACTGGTTAAGCAAGACTATTTTATCTGCACTACTATTTGGAAAACTGATCCATCAAACCTATCTTTTATGTTATATCTTGGTTACACTTTCATCATGGGAAATAAAACACTGTCTCTGTACAAGTGCAGAGTGGTTCCACACTCTGCTACATTGCACAGATCATGGCCATCGTTAAGGTGTAAGGCCGGAAAGAGAGAGGGCGGCCAGAAGCACGTGGTGGGCAGGGAGATTGTGAGGCCTGGAGGAAACATTGCTGTTCCTACTAGCCCACAGGCAGGGCAGTGAAGGGATGTAACTTCGGATTCAGCCCTTCTCACCTGCTGATTTGCCTAGGCCTACGTGAAACCTGGCTGAAATAAGTTAAAAATAGAAAGACCAGTTCGAACAAAGGCCACGCTACGATATTTAAATACCCAAGCCACTGCCTTCAAGCCAGTCGACACCCCTCATCCTGCCTCTGTTACAACTGGAAGTTGGAGGAACTGAGCCATGCTGTTTCCATTTCTGATATTTTTTGCATTTAAACCTGGGACATTACCCCAACCCACCCAATGTGCCGGTAGTATTTAATCGTACCTGTTCAGGATATACTTTGGCCACACCTGGAATTACCTGGAGGCAAAGAAACACAGATCATAAGGTGATACACAAGCAACATATGTACCACACTTTATTTCACAAAAACAAACATTCCAAATTGTTTTACTGGTGTGCCAGTTAATTGTGTTCCCTTGACTATATGCCAAGTGACTGAAAGTCTGTTTACTGACACAAAGGGCTTGTGAGATCAGACGAGGGAGCTGGATGCTCCTGTCACACACTACGGCAAGAGGGAACTTCAATTGGTCTTTTCAGAAGGCAATTATTAGGTTCATTCAGGCCGAGTCCCAACATTGGTAGATTGAAGTATCGCCCCGTTTTATGGTGTGGGACGGTTCATTTGGCTTCAGCAAGAGAAAAATCACCTTGTTGCTGGATGGTGTTAGCTGCTTCTGACTGTGTGGTGGCCCAGTTCACTACGAGGTGTCAAGCGCCTGGTGTCGTACTCTTGAATGTGGATAGCTCGGAATCTGAAAATTGTGTTCTTTATATGAATTCCCCAGAAGAGCACAAGAAAGGGGAACAGGAGTAGGCCACACGACCCTTCGCACATGCTCCACCATTCAACAAGATCACAGCCAAATTCCTACATCAACTAGAGTTTCCAGCCAGATCCACATATTGTTCGATTCCCTGAGTGTCCAAAAAGCTATTGGTCCCAGTCTCAGGTATATTCATTGACTGAGCATCCATAATCACCGATGATAAAAGTGTCACCTCACCTCGGTCCAAAATGGCTAACATCTTAATCTCAAACGACGATCCCGTAGTTCTAAACTCTCCAGGCAGGAGAAATATTCTCGAGAGTCTGCCCCCCCCACCACAGAAAATGTATACGTTTCAATGAAATTTATTTTCCAACGGCCAGAAACCTTCAGCCGACTCTATTAAATTTCTCCTCAAAGAAGAACCGCCCCATCCCAGGAGCCAATCTTCAAGGTAAGTATATCCTTCCTTAGGTGAGATGATCAAAGCTGTACACTGTGCTCCTGATGTGGTCTCACCAAGGCCATACATAATTGCAGCAAGACCATCTTCCTCATACTCCAACCTCCTAGCACTAAAGGCAAACATACTTTTGTGCCTCCCTCATTGTTTTCTCTGGACGCACACTGTGGCGCCCTTTAGCTCAGTTGGCTGGAAAGCGAGCAGGTTAATCAGATTAATAAAAACGGGGTTTAATCCCCGTTCAAGCGGCGGTAGAGTTGGGGGGCCTACCTCCTTGCCCCACCCATGGTAAATATTGATGCCACTTTGCTGTGGCTATTGCCAAGGACCGGAGAAGGAGAAGAAGAAGAAATTAAACTGAACTGCAGGAAGCTGCAGACTAACAGTCTGTGATTTGCTTACAAGGGCACCCAAATCCCCCCTGAATCATAACGCAAGTTCATCTCACCTTTCAATAAATATTCTTGTTTTCCATTCTTCCTACCAAAGTGGATAATTTCATACTTCTCCAAACTATACTCCGTCTGACATCGTTTCATCCAAAGACTTGCATTTATAAAGGGCTTTTCACCTCCCCACTGGATATCGCAAAGTGCTTTACAGACAATGAAGTACTTTTCAAAGTGTAGCGATTGTTGTGATTTAGGGAAAGCTGCAGCCAATCTGCACACAGCAAACTCCCACAGGCAGCAATGTGATAATGAGATGTTAATCAGCATCACAATATTGACCAGGACACCCGGGAGCACCCCCCGCACCCCCTCCCCCCAACCCGCACCCCCCCCCCACCCGCACCCCCCCCCACCACCCGCACCCCCCCCACCACCCGCACCCCCCACCCCCACCCCCCCCACCCCCCCCTCCCCCACCCCCCTCCCCCACCCCCCTCCCCCACCCCTGCACCCCCCCCACCACCACCCCCCTCCCCCCACCACCCGCACCCCCCTCCCCCCACCACCCGCACCTCCCTCCCCCCACCACCCGCACCCCCTCCCCCCACCACCACCACCCCCCTCCCCCCACCACCACCACCCCCCTCCCCCCACCACCACCACCCCCCTCCCCCCACCACCCGCACCCCCCTCCCCCCACCACCCGCACCCCCCCTCCCCCCACCACCACCACCCCCCTCCCCCCACCACCCACACCCCCCTCCCCCCGGTCTTCTTCGCAATGCTGCCATGGGATCGTTCACATCCACCCGAGATGGCAGATTGGTCCTTGGTTAAGCGCCTCCTCACAGCTTCTTTTCACACCTAGCCCTACGTCATCAGCCTGAATGCATTACACTTAATCTCCTTACCTAAATCAATGGATTGCAAACAGTGGAGAGACCCAATCACTGGTTCTTGCAGCATTCTGCTGGTCACTACCTGCCATCCCACGAATGCCCACCTGTTCCTACTCTGGGTTTTCCATCTGTCAACCAATCCGGAACCCACGCTAATACTTTGCTCCAAAACCTCTGAGCCTTAATCTTGTGGCACCTTATTGAATGACCGCTGGGTCCTCTCAACTGCGCTGCTAGTCAAACCCTCAAAAAGAACCCTCCAATATAATGCCTTCAATATAAGAGAGTCACAAAGAAATCCAAAATGGGTAGAGACGTTTCTTCTGACTTCCAAAGAATGGGGAGTAGGTGGAACCTGCTGCCACAGGGATTAAAGCTGCCGGCATATGAAGGAGAAATGATCAGAGGGATACGATGATGTATTTAAATGAGAACAATATGGGGGGGGGGGGGGGGGGGGGGGGGGGCTCGAGTGCAGGATCAACACCAGCTTGGACTGGTTGGGCTGAATGACCCATTTCGACATACCTTCTCCTATACAGTTCTGTGCAAAATTTGTCAAACACAATTTTCCTTTTGTAAAACCATTCTGCCTCTGCCCATTCAGGTTAGGAATTTGCTGAGGACCCTGTTACAATGTCCTTCCTAATAGACTGGAGCATTTTCTCTACTATTGTTGTCAGGTTAATTGGCCTATAATACCCGGTTTCCTTTCTCCTTCCTTTCCTGAATAGCAGGGTTGGCAAACTATGGAGACGGGATCTGGTGAATTCTGGAAGATCAAAACCAATGCATTGACTAGACCGGCAGCCTCCACTTTTAAGGTCCGAGGGGAGTTTTCTCGCCTCCCCCCCCCCCGCTGTGTGTTAGTCGGTGGCAGGAGCTGGCCTGCGGTTGGCCGGTGGCGAGACTGTCTGCTCCTGCCACTGTCAACGGGATTTCCCGTTGAACCCATCCCCATGCCGCCGGGAAACCCGTGACAGGGGTGCGCCATCGGCAGAACTGGAAGATCCCATCAGCATGAACAGCCGGAAGGTCTGGCCCCTAGAGTTTAGCTGATCAGATCCAGGGAATTTGTAAACGTTTCACCTCAATGATTTCTCCAGTGCTTTTTCTCATAGAATTTACAGAGCAGAAGGAGGCCATTCGGCCCATCGAGTCTGCACCGGCTCTTGGAAAGAGCACCCTACCCAAGGTCAACACCTCCACCCTATCCCCATAACCCAGTAACCCCACCCAACACTATGGGCAATTTTGGACACTAAGGGCAATTTATCATGGCCAATCCACCTAACCTGCACATCTTTGGACTGTGGGAGGAAACCGGAGCACCCGGAGGAAACCCACGAACACATGGGGAGGATGTACAGACTCCACACAGACAGTGGCCCAAGCCGGAATCGAACCTGGGACCCTGGAGCTGTGAAGCAATTATGCTATCCACAATGCTACCGTGCTGTTACTTCATGTTCCTCACTGTTAATAGACCCTCAGTTTCCCACAATTTCCAACAAGTTCCTGGTGTCTTTTATTGTGATGAAAAACAAAATATTTGTTCAATATCTCCGCCATTTCCTTATTAGCTATTAAAATGTCTTCTGTTTCAAAGCTTAAGGGATCGATGTGTACTTTCTCTAAACTCTTCCTTTCTACATACTTACAAAAGTTCTTGCCAATCAGATTTATATTCTTTGCAAGTTCACATATTCAGCTTTCCCCCTGCTTGGTCACCTTTTGCTGAATTTTAAAACCCTCCCAATCCTCGGGCTTATTACTCATTTTGGCAGTGCTGTAATTACCTTTAACGTAATAAAGCACTTCACAGGAGCGTTAGCAAACAAAATATGACATTGAGCCACACAATCAAACATTAGGTCTTTTGACAAAAAACTTGGTCAAAGAGGTAGGATTTGAGGAGTGCCTGAAAAGAAAGAAAGTGAGATCGAAGCGTCGGGGGGGGGGGGGGGGGGGGGGGGGGGGGATTTTAGAGCTTAGGCAACTGAAGGGGTGGCCACAAACAGTGGCACGTTTAAAATCAGAAATGCTCGAAGTCAGCATTAGAGAAGCACAGGTATTGAAGGGTTGTGGGGTTGGAGAAGGTTACCAGAAACAGGGAGGAGCCCAGACCAAGGAGGGATTTAGAAATTATGACAATTTTAAAATCAAGACTTTGCTTGACCTGGAGACATGGGTTATAAGGAAATGGGACTTGCTACAAGTGAAGGGCAGCAGAGCTTTGGATAACCTCAGGTTGATGATGGGTTAAATGTGGGAGACCGGCTATAGAATAGTCAAGTCTCGAGGTAGAAACAGCATGAGTGAAGTTTACAGCAACAGTTGAGTTGAGTTACGGGTGAAGTTGGGGTAACAGTTGAGTTGAGTTACGGGTGAAGTTGGGGTAACAGTTGAGTTGAGTTACGGGTGAAGTTTACAGCAACAGTTAAGTTGAGTTACGGGTGAAGTTGGGGTAACAGTTGAGTTGAGTTACGGGTGAAGTTGGGGTAACAGTTGAGTTGAGTTACGGGTGAAGTTTACAGCAACAGTTGAGTTGAGTTACGGGTGAAGTTGGGGTAACAGTTGAGTTGAGTTAGGGGTGAAGTTGGGGTAATGTTACAGAAGTGCAAATTAGCAGCCCTGGTATTGGTGCAAATATGGGATGAAAAGCTCATCTCGTAAGCAAATGAGGCATCAAGTTTGTGGTTTTAATTGTTGCCGAGGAGGGGGATGGAATCAGTAGCTAGGGAACTTAGGGTGTGATCTAGTTAGCTGCGGGCCTGGATTTGCGCCAGCGAGATCTCTGTTTGAGATCTTTCCTCTGTTCCCGCCCTCCAGCAATGTAATCAGGCCCACGCCCAAAAGGAGTGTATACCTGATTTCCATACATTTTAATAAAATAACATATAATTACTGGGCTTGACACCGTACCGGCTGCCCATGATGCCCAACCCCCACCACGGTAGCGCGTCATCACACTGGTGCAAATCACTGCTGATTTGTTTTTAATGAAAACCAGTCGTGATGACCACACCCGGTAGGGAGGGGGTGGGCGGTGCCTGTAGCCCCCACAGTTGAGGGATATACGTGGGCATTTCCCTCTGATGCCCTGGCAGTGCTAGATAGCGCTGGAGTTTTTAAATCCACAATGGAATGTATATTCACTGTGAATCGCTGAGGGATCCTTAATACCTTACCCTTTCTGGAAGTGGCCAAGTGGGTCCAGGACAGACAAACTGTTCTGCTGGCGGTAAATCCATTTGAAGATTAATCTAAAAAATAAAAATGAAGTGATTATAAGCAAGCAAACCAATCTAAATGAGTCAGCAATTCTGACCCAAGCAATATTATTGAAGCAATCATCTGTCAGGAAAACAGAGACACCTTATTGGCAATGCCCAACAGGTAAAACATTGCAGGGCGGGAACAAGACAAAGTCCCTTGGCTCATTCCTCGAAGAACGTCACGCCATTAAATTGACCCTTCAATTATGCTAAAATAAAAGGAAAATACTGTGAGTTGTGGAAATCTGAAATAAAAACAGAAAGTGCTGGAAAAACCCAGCAGGTCAGGAGAGAGAAACAAAAGTTAAACGTTTCGAGTGGGTATGCCTCTTCTTCTGAGTCTTTCAATTATACTGACCGCACTCCACTGGAATGCCAAATTTATACCAAATTCTGGATTTTGATGATAGATTCCATTAGCTAGTCGGTATGAAATAAATCAGGATCTTCAGCAGTTCATAGAATCCCTACTGTGCAGAAGGAGGCCAGTTCGCCCATTGAGTTTGCATTGACCCTCTAAAAGAGCATCTTACCTCGGACCACACCCCCACAACCCAAACTACCCTTCTGGACATTATGGGGCAATTTAGCATGGCCAGTCCACCTAACCGCACATTTTTGGACTTTGGGAGGAAACCGGAGCAGACACGGGGAGAAAGTGCAAACTCCATAGTCACCAGAGGCCAGATATTGAACCCGGGTCCCTGGCGCTGTGAGGCAGCAATGCTAACCACTATGCCACCCTAAATGGTTTGAGGAAGTATGTAGAGATTAACTATTAAACGTGTAGAGATTAACACAGGAACTGCAGTTTGCATTAATTTGAAAGTAAGTACAAGGAGTGAAGAGTTGCATTGGGAGGGAGGGTGGGGTACACACTTACCTTGCCATTGTCACAGGGAGCCCGTCGCGTCCTCGCCTCCGTGAGAGGCAAACAGCAGAGGATCAGCAGCCCTGCCGCCAGCCCCATGGAGCTTCCGCACCCAACCCCAACCATAACCACTGGCTAAACCCCCACCCGGCCTGCCAGCCACCCCGGCAGCCGCTTCTCAGTGCGGAAGAGGCGGCAGCTCCACCAGGGGAGCCCGAGGCCGCCCGGCTCCCTCCCTCCGCCCTCACTCACTCACTCTGCTGCAACATGTCGCCCCATTCGGGCAGCGGCTTCCCAGCTCCGGCCGCTGGAGTCCGGCCATCGCTGCCAAGCCGCTTGCTCTCTTCCTATCTCCCTGATCGGAATGGTGGTTTGGGAAGTTGCGCTGCGGGCTCCGCCGGACGTTGCGCTACGGGCTCTGCGGAACGTTGCGCTGCGGGCTCCGCCGGACGTTGCGCTGCGGGCTCCACGGGGAGTTGCGCTGCGTGCTCCGCTGGAAGTTGCGCTGCGGGCTCCGCAGGGAGTTGCGCGGCGGGCTCCACGGGGAGTTGCAGTGAGGGCTCTGCGGGGGGTTGTGCTGCGGGCTCTGCGGGGGGGGGGGGGGGGGGGGGTTGTGCTGCGGGCTCTGCGGGGTGTTGCAATGGGGGCTCCGCGGGGTGTTGCAATGGGGGCTCCGCGGGGAGTTGTAATGGGGGCTCCGCGGGGAGGTGCGCGCGGGCTCTGCGGGGGGTTGAGCCGCGGGCTCTGCAGGGGGTTGCAATGGGGGCTCTGCGGGGAGTTGCGCTGCTGGCCCCACGGGGAGGTGCGCTGCTGGCCCCACGGGGAGGTGCGCTGCTGGCCCCACGGGGAGGTGCGCTGCGGACACTGCGGGAGGTTGAGCCGCGGGCTCTGCGGGGGGTTGCGTTGCGGGCTCTGCGGGGGGTTGTGCTGGGGGCTCCGCGGGGTGTTGCAATGGAGGCTCTGCGGGAGGTTGTGCTGGGGGCTCTGCGGGGGGTTGTGCTGCGGGCTCTGCGGGGGGTTGTGCTGGGGGCTCCGCGGGGTGTTGCAATGGAGGCTCTGCGGGGGGTTGCAATGGGGGCTCTGCGGGGGGTTGTGCTGTGGGCTCTGCGGGGGGTTGTGCTGGGGGCTCTGCGGGGGGTTGTGCTGCGGGCTCTGCGGGGGGTTGTGCTGCGGGCTCTGCGGGGGGTTGTGCTGGGGGCTCTGCGGGGGGTTGTGCTGCGGGCTCTGCGGGGGGTTGTGCTGCGGGCTCTGCGGGGGTTTGTGCTGCGGGCTCTGCGGGAGGTTGTGCTGCGGGCTCTGCGGGGGGTTGTGCTGGGGGCCCCGCGGGGGGGTTGTGCTGGGGGCTCTGCGGGGGGTTGTGCTGCGGGCTCTGCGGGGGGTTGTGCTGGGGGCTCTGCGGGGGGTTGCAATGGGGGCTCTGCGTGGGGTTGTGCTGGGGGCTCCGCGGGGGGTTGTGCTGCGGGTGGTTGCACTGCAGGCTCCGTCGGAGGTTGCGCTGCGGGCTCCACAGGGAGTTGCGCTGCGGGCTCCGCGATGGAACTCAGAGACCTGTCTCCAAACTGATACAATTCCGATGTAACAAACCCAGGCTCAGCAGCTATGATGCCCCAACATCGCCAAACCCCCCCCCCCCCCCCCCCCCACACACAAACCCCGCATCAACTGAATCAAAATGTTCCCTCAGCCTCTTGCCATCCACTCCCCAAAGCAAACCTCTGTCTCCTCTCCCCAAACCTTTCCGATTGGAGACACTGGGTCGATTTAATTGACCATTCAAAGAGGAGAGATGCACAGATTATAATTCACCAACTGTCCAGTCCACTTCTGCTTTTCTTTAACTTCAACTTGCAGGGGGGCTTACAGGAAACGTTGAAAAAGCTCAGCAGGTCTGGCAGCTCCTGTGTCTTCAAATGCCTTTCGCGTTCCGAGGGTTTTAACCTTTGATTTGCCAGCATTTCCCTACACATAACACACATGGGCATTGCACCCTGATTTACAGTGGAACAATTCAAGAACGCACACCTCAAGAATTCAGCTTCTTCTAATTGGGTTGATCACCAGAGGCCCTGGAGCTCACACCAGCACTGCTGGCAGCTACAAAATGGAAGAATCTCTCTCGTGCCCAGAACATGTGATGTCAGTGTACTGGGCGTGAGACCTGCTCTCTGCCGTCGCTTCTGGAGAGACGACTCCATCGATTTTTAACAAGAATCTGCCATCCTGGCTCAGTGCGCTGACGTCTGGAGGAGGCGGTCTGCGTTGCTGGGCACCAGGCCTGTGCACTGCCGAGGGGGGGGGGGGGCACACACGCGCGGGACGGCTGGCATTCTGAACGCCGGTCGCAGCCGTTGGGCGCTTCTTCTCACGATCAGGAACACCGTGACTGATGGCCCTGTGACGCTCCTGACACCTGCCCGCAACCCACCCGTGGGTCTTCACCCTGAGTTTGAAAATGAGTGCCCCAAGGGCTGACATCTCGCGGGGTGGAGCGGGATTATAACTGGCCATACCATTCCACTCAGGCATGTAGCCGTTGGTAAGTTTGCGGCCCCGTTGTACATTTTGCTGGTGGTGGAATGCCCACCCATTCCACGTGCGGAAGCTGCTGAATCAGCGCAGGCAGCCTCCCTGTGACAGACGGACAGCTATCAGAGACTTCATGCACCAAAGCAGGCCATGAGCAGGGAAAGCCTCACCCAGCCCAAACAATCCCCCTTGAGGGATCTCTCCCTCCCCCCTACCCCCGCCCTCCCCGAGGGACTGTTTGGGCCCCCATCATTTTTCATTTCTTCGCATCGGAGTTTGCCTCCATTTTGAGGGGCTATTGAAGTTCCTCCCTCGGCCCTGTCCTGCTACTCCACAGCCTAATTCTAGTAATTTACTGAGAGGAACTTAGTTCCTCTGGTCCTGTGCAGGGCAATAGGCAGCAAGACTCCGTTATCAGTCCCGGTCCATTGCAATCTGTAGCCATCTCAGATGGCCACCTGCAAAGCACCATGGGAATTATGGCCAACCCAGGACTCAGACACACTCAGCTTGTGAGTGTGTTTGCAACCCAGACAGCTAGACGCGATCGAAACCCCCCGCTCGTTTGCATTCTAATGGCCCATTTCCCCAGAACAAAAGGACTGAACTCAGGTAACCGATACAGATGCAGACTAACCGGCGCCACTCCCTTTGCTAAGAAAGCCCAAACAGCCAAGGTCAATGACCGCTTAGGACACGCCCCGCCATCAAGGCACCAGCCCCTTTATTGGCCAAAATAATCGAAGCCTGCCGAATTATTGGGTCCAAAGCTAAGGACCGCCCCAAAGAGCGCAAAACCCCAGAGGGATAAAAAGAGACAAAGCCATGTGTTCGGTCTCTTGGCCCTGGCCTACGCCTAAAACCAAGTGTACCATTACGACCAGAAGACAAGTTCAAGACCAACGATCGCTACCAGATAGATGAGGCCAGCAGAAACAAAGCCACTTCTCCTACCCAGCCATACAAGATCCGAACAATGGCCTTGTTCATCTGCAAAGGGCCGGTTACCCTGAAGTTAAGTATAGGTTATTGTAGTTGTTAGGTGTAGTTTAACTTGTAGTGTTTTATGTTGCATGTCGAAGTAATCCTTGGGTGTAAATAAACCATCTTTGAAGTTGAACTGACAAACTGGTTGTTTGGTCTTTGATCGATATCCGGTAAAGGCTTGTGGTGGTATCATTTGATACCTGGCGACTCTGAAAAGCAATATTATCATTAATAACTGTCGTATGTAGTTAATTTGGCAACAAATCTCTTTTGCTCTATTCCAGATGGACCCCCACTGTTTTTTTAAAAATAAACATTTTATTGACATATTTTTGGTATTACATCAATAAAATAAATAATGTACATGAATCTATAAACATAGTTCAAAAGCCGTCTCCCTCCCTTACAGGTCCCACCTTTATTAACCCCCTACTCTAAGCTAAACTAGCCCCCCCCCCCCCCCCCCCCCCCTTCTGCTGACGATTGATTTTCAGCGAAGAAGTCGACGAACGGTTGCCACCTCCGGGTGAACCCCAACATTGACCCTCTCATGGTGAACATGATTTTCCCCAAACAGAGAAAGCTAGCCATGTCCGAAAGCCTGGTCTCCGACTTCAGGGGCTTTGAGTCCCTCCAAGCTAATAGTATCCGTCTCTGGGCTATCAGGGAAGCAAAGGCCAGAACGTCTGCCTCTTTCTCCTCCTGCATTCCCGGATCTTCCAACACCCCGAAAACCGCCACCTCCGGACCCGGTGCCATCCTTGTTTTTAACACCGTGGACATGACATCGGCAAACCCCTGCCAAAATCCCCTAAGCTTCGGACATGCCAGAACATGTGGACATGGATCGCTGGTCCTCCAACACATCTCGCACATCTGTCTTCCACCCCAAAGAATCTGCTCATCCGGGCCACTGTCATGTGAGCCCGGTGATTGACCTGAATTGTATCAGGCTGAGCCTGGCAGATGATGTGGACGCGTTGACTCTACTCAACGCCTCCGCCCATAGACCATCCTCTATCTCTCCTCCCAGCTCCTCCTCCCACGTGCGCTTCAGCTCCTCGGTCTGCGTCTCCTCTGACCCCATAAGTTCCTTGTAAATGTCAGAAACGCTCCCCTCTCCTATCCACCCTCTACCCTGTCCTGATTCCCCCTGGTGGTAGGAGCGGGAAGATTGACACCAGTCTACGTAGGAAGTCCCGCACCTGCAGATACCTGAATTTGTTTCCCCTCGCCAACCCAAACTTCTCCTCCAGCGTCCTCATACTCTGAAAGCTCCCCTCTATAAACATATCCCGCATCCTCTCAATCCCTGCTCTCCACCGTATCCGGAAGCCCCCATCCATACTTCCCGGGGCAAACCGGTGATTGTTACAGATTGGGGACCAGACCGATGCTCCCTCTGCTCCCACATGTCTCCTCCATTGCCCCCAGATTCTCAGGGCCGCCACCATCACGGGGCTGGTGGAGTACCGTGCCGGCGGGAACGGCAGAGGTGCAGTTACCAACGCCCCCAGATCTCCATACGCTCCCATGCCAACCCTCCCCCCCACCACCACTTCTTGATCATGGCTTTATTCACCGCCCAGTAATAGTTACTAAAATTTGGCAGCGCCAGCCCGCCCTCTCCCCGACTCCGCTCAAGCATTACCTTCCTTACTCGCGGGGTCTTGCCCGCCCAGACGAAGCCAGTGATCACTTTGTTGCCCCGTTTAAAAAGGACAATGGAATAAAAATGGGGAGGCACTGAAATATAAACAGGAATCTCGGGAGGACCGTCATCTTCACCGTCTGCACCCTCCCAGCGAATGACAACGGGAGCGCGTCCCATCTCTGAAAATCGTCCTACATTTGGTCTACTAGTCGAGCCAGATTTAATTTATGCAGCTGGTCCCATTCCTGCGCCACTTGGATGCCGAGGTACCTAAAGCTTCCCCCTACTAATCAAAATGTCAGCTCCCCCAATCGCCTCTCCTGTCCCCTCGCCTGGACCGCAAACATCTCACTTTTCCACATATTTAGCCAATACCCCGAAAACCGACCAAATTCCCCGAGAATCCTCATGATTTCTTCCATCCCCTCTATTGGGTCCAATGCATACAGAAGCAGGTTGTCTGCATAAAGTGAGACTGTGTTCCACTCCCCCCCCCTGATTAGCCCCTTCCAGCCCCTTGAGGCTCAGAGCAATTGCCAGCGGCTCTATAGCTAGCGCGAACAACAGTGGGGAGAGGGGGCATCCCTGTCTCGTTCCCACGGTGCAGTCTAAAGTTGTTCGATGTTGTCGTATTTGTTTGCACGCTTGCCACAAGAGCCTGATACAGCAACCTGACCCAGTCAATAAAGCCCCACCCAAATCCGAACCCTCCCAGTACCGCCCACAGATATTCCCATTCTACCCGATCAAAAGCCTTCTCTGCGCCCATTGCGCCCACTACCTCCACCTCCCTACCTTCCGGGGGCATCATGATTACGTATAATAGCCTTCTTATATTGGCCTCCAACTGCCTTCCCTTAACAAACCCCGTCTGGTCCTCCCCAATAACGTCTGGAACACAATCCTCAAACCTGGAGGACAACATTTTGGCCAGCAATTTGGCGTCCACATTCAGCAGTGATATCGGCCTGTGGGACCCACACAGCTCCGGGTTCTTGTCCCACTTCAGGATCAGCGAAATCGTGACCTGTGACATCATCAGGGGCAGCACCCCTCTCTCCCTTGCCTCATTGAACATCCTCATCAACAACGGTCCCAATATCCCAGAGAACTTTTTATAAAACTCCACTGGGTACCCATCTGGCCCCAGGGCTTTACCCGACTGCATGGCCTTCAGACCCTCCACTATACCTTCCAACCCGATCGGGGTCCCCAGCCCTTCTACCAGCTCCCCGTCCACCTTTGAGAAATTCAGTCCCCCTAAGAAGTGCCTCATCCCCTCCGGCCCAGGTGGGGGTTCCGACCCATACAGCCTCCTGTAGAAATCCCTAAACTCCTTATTCACCCCTGCTGAGTCTCCAACCAGGTTACCATCTCTGTCATTTACTTTCCCTATCTCTCTGGCTGCCTCCCTCTTTCTAAGCTGCTGTGCAAGCATTCTGCTGACCTTCTCTCCATACTCATAGATCGCCCCCTCGCTTTTCTCAGCTGTTCCACCGCCCTCCCTGTGGCTAACAAGCCGAACTCCGCCTGTAGCCTCCACCATTCCCTTAAAAGCCCTGCCTCTGGGGTATCCGCATACCTCCTATCGATCTGCAGTATCTCCTTCACCAGTCGGTCCATCTCTGCCCTGTCCACCTTCTCCCTGTGGGCCCGTAGCAAGATCAGCTCCTCTCTGACCACCGTCTTCAGTGCTTCCCAGACCATCGCTGCTGAAATTTCCCCCGTGTCGTTGAATTGCAGGTAGTTGTGAATACATTTCCTCAGCCGCTCGCACACCCCTTCATCAGCTAAAAGTCCCACATCTAACCTCCAGTGCGGGCGCTGGTTACTGTCTTTACTAACCTGCTGGTCAACCCAGTGTGGAGCATGTTCTGAGATTGTGATCGCTGAGTACTCGGTGTCCACCACCCTCGTCAGTAAAGCCCTGCTCAGAATAAAGAAATCGATCCGGGAGTACACTTTATGCACGTGTGAGTAGAAGGAGAACTCCTTCACCCCCTGCCCAAATCTCCATGGATCCACCCCCCCCCCCCCCCCCCCCCCCCCATCTGTTCCATGAACCCTGTTAGTTCCCGTGCCATTGCTGGCACCCTGCCCCTCTTTGAGCTTGACCGGTCTAAGCCAGGGTCAATAACTGTGTTAAAGTTCCCTCCCATGACCAACCTGTGCGAATCCAGGTCCGGTATCTTCCCCAGCATCCTCTTTATGAACTCCACATCATCCCAATTTGGTGCATACTCATTTACTACTACCACCTGCACCCCCTCCAGTTTCCCACTGACCATAATGTACCGACCTTCCACATCCGAGACTATTCTACCCACCTCAAACACCACCCGCTTATTGATCAGGATCGCGACACCTCTAGTCTTTGAATCTAGTCCCGAGTGAAAGACCTGACTGACCCAGCCTTTCCTCAGTCTAATCTGGTCAGTTACTCTAATGTGTGTTTCCTGCAACATTACCACGTTCGCCTTCAGTCCCCTCAGAGGCGCGAACATGCGTGCCCTCTTGACCGGCCCATTTAGCCCTCGTACATTCCAGGTGATCAGCCTAGTTGGGGGGCTCATGGCCCCCCCCCCCCCCCCCCCACCCTTCGCCGATCAGCTATCCCCTTTTTTGGGCCAGTCTCCAGCTCCACGCCTCCACCGGCCCGCCCCCAGGCAGCCGCCACTCCCAACCTCCTCTCTGTCCCTTAGCCCAAGTCACTCCCTCGTCAGCAGAACATTTTCCCCCCTCCCCCCTCGTAACAACACAATATAACTCAACCCCTTTGATAAACCTAACATATGCACACCCCCCACTCCGCTTCCATGAGCTAGCCCGCCCAGCTAGCTTGGTGGCCCCCACCCCTGGCACCAAAACGTCTCCCACCTATTGGTCCCTCCCCACCCTTACCACCACTCATACATACATATTCCACTGACAAGCAATCCCAACACAATTGCCCAACAAAAAAAACAGGAATAAATAATTTTCTATTTTAATTTCAGATTTGATCTACTTTTAGTTTCTTTCAAATTACTTGCCTTTCCCTTCAATGAGAAAGTCACTCTGGCTTGTCCCATATCCCTCATGTCTTCAGTATCTCTTTTTTCTGTGTCATGGGAATGTCACTTTAAGAAATGTTTGTCTGCTCAAGTGGCTGTAGTGATGTCAGAGTGTGGGTGGAGCTGAGCTCTGGCTCTGCTTTTTAGTTTCACTTTGAGGAAAAGCTTGGGTGTGTCTGTGTTTTTTGGATTTCTTTTAGCATTGGAGCTGAAGCCAGCCGAAGAAGGTGTAATCTCAATCTCTCTGCAATCAAAAGACTATCTAGATCATTTGGTGAATTCAGAGTGATAACTGCTTTCAGTAGAGAATTTAAACCTGATGTGCTTCTTTAAAAAGGATTTTAGTCTTTGGGATGTTAAAAGGAAAGTTTAAGGATTACTTATAGTGTTGTATTCTTTGGGGGGTGTATTTGAATTTACGGTTGCTAAGATGTTCACTGTATGTTTTAAAAAGATTAACTGAGTTCATAGAATAAACATTGTTTTGCTTTAAAAATTACTTTTAAACTTCTGCTGCACCACACCTGTGAAGTGGGCCATGTGCTCCCCATACCACAATCTAGTAAAAGTTGTGGGTCAGGTGAACTCCATGATACACTTTGGGGTTCTCTAAACCCTGGCCCATAACACTGATACAGATGATCTTTGATATCATCCAACAAACATTCCACTGGTGTTTTGTGACAGAACCAAACCTAACATTATAGATTTTTAATAAAATAAAGATATCCTCATGGCTATTTCTTAATTTTAAGCTGGGGCCTTTTGGCTGAAGAAGAATAAAAGAAGCCACTCTGCAGTTTCAGGAATGTCACCCCACATTATTCCTGAGCAGCTACTGACACCTTCAAAGGGAGCTACACAAAGGCTATGTGTAGCGGATAAAACAGGCCTGCAGGAGAGTCAGAGAGTCCACGGATACTGTGACTTACCAATCACCAGACCTTCAACCCGTTTTAATCCCTAATGGCTAAGGTATCAGCAGTCTGGAGCTCAAAGTCAATTTCCAAACACTAGATAAACATCCTTTGTTGACCTGTGGAGAGATAAGGATGTAAGACTCCGGCTTGTTGAATAAGTTAATACTGTCTTCCTGAACTGCAAGTTTAATATCTGACCTGCATCGAAGGAGCACAGGTCAGGTTGGACACGTGGCCCCAACTACCCTGATTCTGTTGGACATCCTGCGCCATCGCCTGCAGAAACTGAATCACCTCCTGTAATATTGGGGAAAGTGAATTTTAAAACACCAGTTTTCAGCCCGCTGACTTCCGTGGAGAAATTCCTCATCGGAATTTGATCCTGGATTCTGGAACTCTCGTGAACCGATGTTTATTTTCTCTGTGCCTTCTGTAGTGTAAAACCTCCTTTTCTCTCTCCTTCTCTTTACTGTTTGTGTGTGTGCTTGTCACAAATATGCTTCAATGAAGTTACTGTGAAAAGCCCCTAGTCACCACATTCCGGCGCCTGTTCGGGGAGGCCGGTACGGGAATTGAACCCGCGTTGCTGGCATTGTTCTGCATTAACAAGCCAGCTGTTTAGCCCACTGTGCTATACCAGCCCAGTGTGTGTATGTGTGTTTGTGTCTGTGTGCATGTATGTGTGTGTGTGTGTGTGCCTGTGTGTGTGTGTCTGTGTGTCTGTGTGAGTGTACATGTGTGTATGTGTGTGTGTGCATGTACGTGTCTGTGTGTGTGTAGGGGGACTTTGCAGATTCTAATTTTTGCGGTTTATGAATGAACCAACCGTTTGCGTTTTTCGTGGGGTTATTACTCTGAAAGGATCACACAGAAAAATAGGTTGGAAAATACACTATTAAACAGGAAACAAATCAAAACATTTTCTGTTTAGGGATGGGTGGCGAACTGAAAACTAAGTGCTGTTCGAAGCCCCCGACCCCTCTTCCCCATCCGTAACAGTTCATTTGTTTATTATGACCCCCTCCAGTTCTGTCTGACTCTGGCCTCGACCTAACCAAAATATAACCCGTTCTGGGTGGGATTAGTGGGCTATTCCCGAGCTTGTAGTGTCGGGAATGACCCCGCTATCTAATGGCACTCTGCCATGTTTTGGTGCCCCGGCGGGGAATGCCTGCCAAGGCCACATTTAGCCACATTTCCTGCACTGAGGAACTCTGAGCCTGTTTGGGTGCAAAGCGGCCTGCAGAGCGTACTCTTTATTTAAAATGCCTGTTCATCTCGCTTCTAATCCTGGCTGACCTGAAGTGTGTAGTCAACATTTTCAGGTGTCCTGATTACTTTCACATCCTCTTATTACTCTCCATAGGATCCCTACGGTGCAAAAGGAGGCCATTTGGCCTATCGAGTATGCAATAACGCTCTGAAAGCACACCCTACCTGGGCCCACTCCCCTACCCTATCCCTGTAACCCCACCTAACCTGCACATCTTTGGACTGTGGGAGGAAACCGGAGGAAACACACTCGGACACGGGGAGAAAGTGCAGACTCCACACAGACAGTCATCCAAGGCCGGAATTGAACCCGGGTCCTTGGTGCTGTGAGGCAGCAGTGCTAACCACTTTGCCACCGTATCAGTTCCTAGGCAGTACAAGACTCCCTGCAATTCCGCTCATGTCATTCGACAATAGTGCCCTGAAGACCAGCTAACGTGGAAAGCAGAATGCTGTTTGGGATAATGATACACATGAAAAGGATAGGTGATTATTTAAAGCAGTGTTTAGTGCACTGACAGTTCCACGCCAGCATCAGCATAAGACCTTGCTGACCAATATTTATTTTTAAAAGTCTTATCTAATTGTTGTACCATATGATCAGAGCTACAGCTGAAACCCAAAGCTTCTCTTTAATTTAATAGCAAATGGTCAAAGTTCTCTTCTTATCTCTAGCAGCAGATGTGCTAAAGGAACAGCCAAATTTGCGAAAGTGATCTAAAAAAAAACAAAGAATGCTAGAAAACAGGGAGCACCCTGGTTAAAATGAATCTGCACATTTGTCTGTGGTCATATATTATAGGTAAAGTCGCCATAATCCCAGATGACCATCGGCTGCTTTCCCCTTTGAGGGGGCGAGCTGACTGGTGGTGATTCAACTTGTGGATCACCACACCTCAGGTCAGGGGTGAGGCGGGGCCTTATGAATAACCTCAGCTGGAACGGGAATTGAACCTGTGTTGCTGGCCTCGCTCTGCATGACGAACCAGCTGCCCAGTCAGTGAGCTAAGCCGGCCCGAAAGCTGGCTAATTTTATTCATATCAATAAAACCTCAGACTTTGGCAAGACTAGATCAGTTAGAAATCTCAAAACTGAGATTGTTAGATTCCTGTTCAGTAAAGTATCAGGTGTTTCCAACAGGTTGCGCATTTCATGTGTGAGTGAAGAAAGTTAGCATGCTTCATGCTTATTGTGTGCTGGTCTGGCTTCTCGCTTTCAACCTGCACCACTGTATCGCAGCAATGCAAAAAGCAATTTTGAAATTGTGTTCTTTGCAGCCCCAGGCTAATGCTTCTGAGGAACCCGGAGGATTTTACCCAGCCCTTGGATAGGCTGTGTGCAGGCCCACATACCCTCCAGTATACCGAGTCAATAGCTCCATTGCCTTGTGGACACCGCAAGAGAGTTGAAGGCTGAGGGAGTACATTAAATGTACAAGCATACAAACAAGGAGCAGGAGGAGGCCATTCAGCCCCTCGGGTCCGCTTCGCCATTTAATAAGATCATGGCTGATCCGAGAGTAACCTCAAATCTGCATCCTGCCAACCCCCAAAAACCTATCACCCATTTGCTTTCAAAGAATCTATCCACCTCTGCTTTAAAAATATTCAAAGACTCAGCTTCCATCACCTTTTCAGTCAGAGAGTTACAAAGCCTCACTACCCTCCAAGAGAAATCATTTTGCCTCATCTCCATTTTAAATGGCGACTCCTTATTTTTAAACAGTGATCCCTAGTTCTAGATTTGCCCTCAAGAGGAAACATCCTCTCCACATCCACCCTGTCAATGCCTCTGAGGATCTTATATGTTTCAATCAAGTTGCCTCTTACTCTTCTAAACACCAGCAGATAGAAGCCACTGAATACAAGCCCAGCCTTTCCTCATAAAAGAACTCACCAATCCCATCAATCCCGCCCCCGCCGTGTCCCGAATTCTCCGCCCACCGAGATTCGGCGGGGGCGGGAATTGCGCCGCGCCGGTCGGCTGGCTCCCCGCGGCGAATCTCCGGCCCGCTATGGGCCGAAGTCCCGCCGCTGACAGGCCTTTCCCGCCGACGTGGTTTAAACCACCTCTGGTTCCGGCAGAATTGGCGGCACGGGCGGGCTCCGGGGTCCTGCTGGGGCGTGGGGGGGGGGGGGGGCGCGGGGTGATCTGACCCCGGGGGGTGCCCACGGTGGCCTGGCCCGCAATCGGGGCCCACCGATCGGCGGGCGGGTCTGCGCGTGGGGGCACTCTTTTTCTTCTGCCCCGCCATGGCCTTCACCATGGCGGAGGCGCAAGAGACCCCCTCCCCTGCGCATGTGCTGGTATGACGTCAGCAGCCGCTGACGCACCGGCGCATGCGCGGACTGCCCCGGCTGGCACGGCGCCAAAGGCCGTTCGCGTCGACCGGCGGAGCGGGAGCGACTCCGGCGCGGGCCTAGCCCCTCAATGTGAGGGCTTGGCCCCTAAAGGTGCGGAGAATTCCGCATCTTTGGGGAGGCCCGACACCGGTGGTTCACGCTACTCCGTCCCGCCGGGACCCCCCGCCCCGCCGGGTAGGGGAGAATCCCGGTCCAGATGCGGACTCACTTATGCCCTGTACAACAGAAGCTTGACCGCCCTACTTTTATATTCAATTTTCCTCACTGTAAATGATAACATTCTATGTGCTTTCTTAATCAATTGCTGTACCCTTATTCTGGCCTTTTGCGATTCACACCATGGGCCATCAGCTCATCTACCCAGCAGCCTCCATTCTCATCCAAGCAAGCTGATGAAACCTCAACCCTGTTGGACAATTGCAACAGTCTGAGCTGCTGCAACTCCTGCCCTCTCAGTCCCCTTACCTACTTCACTCGCATTCACACTTACCAAAAGTTCCTGACTCATCATACTTCACAGATAACCTTTTTCAATACAGAGAACAAACATTTACCGGAAGCATTTGTGACAGGTATTGTTAAAAAGATTTTCAGAATGGTTTCCACATTTGAAAATGTTGCCTGCACACCATCATGTACAAGTCTGTATGAATCAGCTGGTGATCTCAAAGCACAGAGCTCATTGTTATCGATGAAATGAATGAATTGCTTCACTTTATCTTCAAAAGGATTTGTGTCTATGTCCTCCTGGTAAAATTCAATGAATCTCTTTCTACAGCGGCTCTTAGCATCTAAATATTTGTTGAAAAGGACGCAAAATAATTCAACAGTCTTCTTCCGTGATTCACTTCTACTCTGCAATTGCACCATTATTGTGCCACAAATAACATTGACAGTCTCAACGATGATCTTCTTTTCCCCTTTCAAACCTATTTCATTGTCCCTAGTATCATCAAAAAATAACTTCCTGTGCCTTGTACACGTCTCACCATCAAAGGGAGCTGTATTCTTTGATAATGTCAGTGCCTCTGCTTCCACTGAGGTATAATCATTTTGAACTTCGATAACAAAATTCTATTTGAGGCTACCAATTGTGAAGCATTGAATAAAGCTGATTCAACATTTTGCAGCAATTTTCTGACAGCATTCATTCTTTGAAGTAGACGGTTCCACAAAACACTAAAATCAGCAATTTGATACTTTTCAAACTTCTCTGTTAAGGATTTTGCTTCAGCTTTCACATGTGGTTTCACTGGTTTTGATGTGACTATGTGTGATAAGCATTCCTTTATATCGACAAAGTTCAGTCTCAAACTCGAAATAGTATCTGCATGAGCAGATCACCTGGTGTCACAAATTCTTTTGACTGTCAAATGTTTTCCATGTGCCTGCTCCAAGCATGCTTGCAACATATTTCATTAATGCATGGAAACTGAAAAGAAGGCATACAAGTTTTGAACAAAGTAAAAAAAAAAGTTAAGACTGCCTCATAGGATCAGCTGCTGCATTGCAGATTAAATTCAAGGAGTGGCTGGAACATGGGATTAATAATGCACAGGGGCTTGCATTGTTCAGTCTTGCTTGTGGGTCTGAATATTTTCCTGCCATATTTGCAGCATTATAGAAGCTCTGTCAATTTTTGATGTCCAAACCTAAATTTGTAATGTTTTCCAAAACCATTGTCTCCAGACACTTGGAAGTGTGGGATTGTAGCTGGACAAAACAGAGAAATTGCTCTACAACTTCATCATCACTGGTCACATATCTTAAAATGAATGTTAATTGGTCCACATGACTCACATCTGGTGTTGAGTCAACTATTATGGAATACTATTCGGCATCTTTGACTTCATTAGTGAATTGGTTTCTGAGCCGCTCTGTCATTATAGTGATGAAGTCACCGTGGGTTCGGTGCGTTAAAAAGTTGGTCTTCCCAGAGCCGCGATATTTATAACTTTTCAAATGATCTTTGAGAAGCTCGTCAAATCCACTGAGATATTCAAGGCGGGCTACAAAATTCCCTCTTAGAGTTGACACTGATGACTCATCACGTCCGCTTAGAGGAAGTCCCAAGGAAGACAGCAGTTTGACTGCAGCTACAATACATCTCAGCACTTTCCTCCAATAAGAAGACTCCTTTTCAAACTCAGCCAATAACACAGAATCAATCCTTCCAGATAATTTACATCTTTGAACAAATGCACACCGACTTTTGGAAGTTTCATGATCAGCAATATCTCTTCAACATTTCTCCAGTCAGAGTCAACGAAGCTTGTTCCCCTTTACTAGGGTCAGGGAATAGTTTGCAAACATGGCATTGGACTGTCTTAGAGATTTCCGATAATAAATCAACCAATTTCTAATTTCTGTCATCCCATGGGGCGGGATTCTCTGCCCCGCCACGCTACATTTCTGCCCCGACCCGCCGGCATTATTCTCCGTTACGCCGGCCGGTCAAAGGGGTTTTCCATTGTGGGGCAGCCCCACGCCATTGGGGAACCCCCCCCCCCCTCCCCCCGGCACTGGCAAAACAGAGAATCACGCCGGCGGAGAATCCCGCTCCATTTCTCTTCACCCTCAGAAAATGGGACTCTGGAGGTTTCTAAACTATTCTCGGCCTCAAGCCTCCAACTATTTTCTCAAATTTTCTAAATCATTTATGTTCTCTGGTCTGTTTATTACAAAATATTCAAACATACTCAGACTTTATCGAACGTCCGCCTCTGCCTGTAGACATCCAAGATCAGGGCATTGGTGCAGCGCTGACTGTGAAACCAAAAGTCTGCAAATCCTGAACCTTCCCAGACCACTGCCTTCCTCTACAGCAAACGGGGCAGAGAATTAGAATTAGAATTTACAGTACAGAAGGAGGCCATTCGGCCCCTCGAGTCTGCACCGGCTCTTGGAAAGAGCACCCTACCCAAGCCCACACCCCCACCCTATCCCCATAACCCAGTAACCCCACCCAACACTAAGGGCAATTTTGGACACTTAGGGCAATTGATCATGGTCAATTCACCTAACCTGCACATCTTTGGACTGTGGGAGGAAAGCGGAGCACCCGGAGGAAACCCACGCAGACACGGGGAGAACGTGCAGACTCCACACAGACAGTGACCCAGCGGGGAATCGAACCTGGGACCCCTGGCGCTGTGAAGCAATTGTGCTAACCACTATGCTACTGTGCTGCCAACATGTCATGCCAGAGTGGGGCTTCTGAGCCACACAAGTCAAAGCTTAACACAGAGTTGACCGGCACGGCTCCAACCATCAGAGATGGAAGGCTATGTTCAGACAGAAAATATACTGAGTAATGAAGCTCTCAGGAAGGGTTCCACCTGACACATTAGCTTCTGATCCACCTCCTGCTGAATGCACCAAGTTCTGCTTAAGGTTGGAGAATTTCAGTTTATATAAAAATTTATTTGCTGTCTTAATTAAAATATGTCCTAGCATGTCAATTAGATATAAAATCTGAAGGGATGTCAAAGGGGAAGTACATTCTTTTCAACGTCTCAAACCTCCACAGTTTTGTGTTGGGGGCAGCCTGTGGCATGAGGTGTCACATCGCTGAGCATTTCGAGGTCCACCCTAAAGCACTGGTATTTCAATTTGATAACAGACTGGAGAAGTCAGTTGGCGAGATGGAGGCTGCAAGCACAGACAAAGTTGTTGAACATGTGAGCTCTTCAGCTTCTATGCTTTGTTACAATCTTTCCGCCCTTTTCAGTATTTATAGTGTTCGGGCCATTCAGAAGGATTCACGCCTTGGCACGTGCAGCAACCTCTCTGCAGACGCTGTCTAACTTGTGCATTCTCAGCTTTGCTCCCACGTCAATCTATATTTCAGAGGCAACTGGCTGGATGGTGCCACCAGTGTCCAAACCCATTAATGTGCTAACCTGTGAAATCTGACAACCCGGGCGCGATTCTGTGACCCCCATTCAGAATCGTGGGAGTGCCGGGCGAATCACGCCATGCCGCCCTGGCACCCCCACATGATTCTCCCACCCCCCCCCCCCCCCCCCCCAAAATGGCATGTCCGTTTTGCGACAATATAATAATAATAATTTTTATTATTGTCACAAGTAGACTTACATTAACACTGCAATACAAAGAACAAAGAAAAGTACAGCACAGAAACAGGCCCTTCGGCCCTCCAAGCCTGTGCCGACCATGTTTCCTGTCTAAACTAAAATCTTCTACACTTCCAGGGTCCGTATCCCTCTATTCCCATCCTATTCATGTATTTGTCAAGATGCCCCTTAAACGTCACTATCATCCCTGCTTCCACCACCTCCTCTAGCATCGAGTTCCAGGCACCCACTACCCTCTGTGTAACAAACTTGCCTCGTACATCTCCTCTAAACCTTGCCCCTCGCACCTTAAACCTATGCCCCCTAGTAACTGACCCCTCTATCCTGGAAAAAGTCTCTGATTATCCATTCTATCTACGCCCCTCATAATTTTGTAGACCACTTTCAGGTCGCCCCTCAACCACCTTCGATTGCAATGAAGTTACTGTGAAAATTCCCTAGTTGCCACCGGCGACTGTTCGGGTACACGGAGGGAGAATTCAGAATGTCCAATTCACCTAACAGCATATCTTTCAGGACTTGTGGGAGGAAACCGGAGCACCTGCAGGAAACCCACGCAGACACAGGGAGAACATGCAGACTCCGCACAAACAGTGACCCAAGCAGGGAATCGAACCTAGGACCCTGGCTCTGTGAAGCAACAGTGCTAACCACGGTACTCCCATGCCGCCATGGGTCCTATCGCTGTTGAGAAAGAGCAAGCGTGTCCTGTCTGTGTCCTGGACAATGAATATCTCTCAACCACTACCTAAAATGTATCACCTGACACTTAATCTCATTGCAGTTTGTGGGAGCTGGCTGTGCACAAACTGGACGCCACTTCAAACGAGACACTTCATTGGCTGTAAAGCGCTTTGGGATCTCCTAAGGTTGTGAAAGGCGCTAAATAAATTCAAGTCCTTCCCTTAATATCCTGGAAAGCTTTTTAAAATCATTCGTAATTTGGTTTCCTTATGGGAAACCACAGTTTTGACCCAACACAAGACAAAAACATCGCTGATGGAACATTTGGCAAGTCGCAATAAATTCAAAGCAGAAGCCCCACTGAGGCCAGCCCAGATCATCACTCATTGGGTTAAATTCTACTACTGAAGGCCTTTGTTTTTCGTTGTCAGCCAATGAATCCTAAGACATGCATTTCCTTCCTTATTCAGGGTGAGGGAACAGTTTTTTTTCCGGATATTAAGAGTCTTTCCTGCTTCATTCATTCCTCCGCAGGTCAATGACTTGTTCCCAAGGCCTTTGTGATGCTTCCCCCACAGCCAGGTACTCCGTCTGTTCACTGCCTTCCTCCAGTGCAAGAACGTTCCTCACTATGCACTGCCTCATTGCCCAGCCTCATTCCTCACTCAGTGAAAAGTTCTGGCTTAATTGGGCTTCCTTACTATCACCAGGCAGAGCTCTCCATTGTGATCACAGTCTAGAATGTGGCTGAACTTGGCCTCTTGGCCATTCCCAACCCTGGGATTTTTTGTTCCAATTCAGCTTTGAAGATGGCAAAATTTGGCTTAGGTAGAGGTCAAATGTCATAGTAAATTGCGAACAGCCTCAATCTGGAGGAGTTGATCTGTGGTAGGGCTGGGGGAGACAGTTTGAAGAAATTACACTTGGCTTATATCTCCTAGCATACAGCTTCTCAATGCTGTTTACAATTGGACTCAGTGGTTGAACGAGAACGGGTCTGGGATCCTGCCTCATAGCATTATCATTAAAACAAGCAGTCAAACAGGAAATAAAGAGTTGAAGAGCCTCAAGAGTTTGGAAAGATTTAGGAGATGAGAAAACAGAATATGCCTGAATATTTTCTGGGGTGGGAGTTTTATCCATTTGTTTCCTTCACAATTATTTGATCACTTTCTTCTTCTGGTAGGTTACTCCACCCTCCCCTCCTCCGCACCACCCAGTTGTTGTTGATGAGAGACAGAAAGAGCAGAGCAGCCTGGGAAAGCAGACCCTTCAATGCCAGTCATCAATGCCATTTGGACAGCCCAGGTGGGTCCAAATGGTAAGTTGGCCTTCACTGCGGGAGGATTTGAGGACATTAATAAATAAATCTCACTGTGATTGTAGAGAGTCATGGTGAGACCACACCTGGAGTACTGTGTACAGTTTTGATCTCCGTATCTGAGGAAGGATACATCAGCCATAGATGGGGCTCACCAGACTGATCCCGGGGGCGGCAGTCAGGATTGTCTTTTGAGGAGAGATTGAGGAGACTGGACCTGTGATCTCCAGAGTTTCGAAGAATGAGAGGCAACCTCATTGAGACTTACAAAATCCTCACAGGATTGGACAGGATCGACGCAGGAAAGGCTGGCTGGGGATCGAGGGAGTATCTGGAAGCAGAGTACACAGACTCAGAATAAGAGGCAGACCATTTAGCACTTAGCTGAGGTGGAATTTCCAAACCCAGAGGATGGTAAATATTCAGAGTTCTCGAGGGTCTTGGAAGCTGTCTTTGAGAATGTTCAAGACAAAGAGCAATAGATTTCGCGATATATAAAACATCAAGGGATTATGGGGACAGTGTGGGGAAAATGGCACTCACACAGAAGACCAGCCATGATCTAGATGAATGGCCTACTTCTGCTCCTTTTTCCCCATGCATGTTCCTGTGTCTCCCCTTCTGCACTTCCAGCCATTCTGCCTCTGCTGGTCACCCAGTTCACAACAAGGCTCTCAAAATTGGCATTTGTAAAGAAAAATCACAATTCGGGTTCATGCTTCTTTATTTATATATAATATATAAAAGTCTGAATACCTTCATGTACCCTATAGTTCACACTAAGTTAGTGACAATCCGGGCAGCCTGCAGTTTAATTCTGTCATCTGGGAAAGCCATTAAATAGATAAGCCTGCTGGAAAACTGTGAGTCGGGTCCAAACAACAGAACACAGACTGAGTCCTCGAGGTATTCATGATTGTTCGACCTGTAGGGGAGACTCCTTCTGATTTCGTTCAGATTGCTTACTAATAGGAGAAGGTCATTCAGAACATCCTGCCGTTGGAAATAATTAAACAGGAAAAGGAAAGAAGCTTGGACCTGTACGTTGAGCATGTCAAGGGTCAGCTCCATGTTCGTGGAAAAGTTGATGAGGATTTGGAGCACCTGGAACTTGATGCTGGATGATCCTGTCTGCAGCAAGTGGAAGAAGTCTGGGATGGCATGTTTCAGCAGGAAATGGTTCTGGTGGTTGAGGGACATCTTGGTGAGGAACCTCAGACATGGCAACTGTTCAAACTCCTGGAAGGTCAGAGTGGTCAATTTCAGAACCTGCGGGATATATTTGACCAGCAAATCACGATTTACAGGGTCGTTGCTGAGGAAATTGAAAACTGTCACAGCGCTGGCCTTAATGTAGTTGAGGGGATCATCCAGTGATTCAGCAATGATGGGAATTCCGCCTTCTGAACGGAATAGCTCCTGGCTGGTCGAAAAGCCAGGGATGCGATAAATGCTCGTTAGGATTGTCCCTCTGATAACAGGATCCTTACTTTCATGGAGGATAGTCAAAACTGTCTTCAGGTCCTGAAGATTCATCTTGACGGAGTTTGATGAAACAGAATTGGACGGAACAGAATGATCCCCCAGAGCACCAATACTCTCCAAGGTACTATTCCCACACCTGTCAATAAGCAGATCTTCATCATCTTCCTGCGGAGTGACCAGTCCTGATCGGATAGCCCTGTATAGTAAATATATGGCCCCGGCACCTGTTAGAATCCCTATTAACTTCTTCCTGCATGTTTCGTCAAAGAGTTCCCCCATTATAAGTTAGTATTAGTCCCCCCCCTGCTGCCAGATTGGATCAATCTGCTGCAAACTCTGCAATGCCCAGTACATATTGTTCCAATTAAATTGTACATTCTGTACATGCTACACCTTTCAAAGTTTTGCAATAATTGTGTCACAATGATCCTTGACATCACAATGCTGGACATACATGAGGCAGCGATGACAAGTTGTTGGGATAGTTTTACCATTGATACTATAACCAAAGCAGTATCACACCACGGAGAAACATACTAATCATTTGCAACAAACCTCAGCAACAAGTTGTGCGCCATAATCCTTGACTTAATCTCCGTGGAAGTTAGTAGCGACACTTGAAAGGATCATTCATGTTCCTTGCCTCCACACTAGGATGTTGCCTGGGCAGCAGCCTTCCTGCTATTAAGAGAGACTGGATAGCCTGGTGGTGTTTTGCTTGGAGCAGAGAAGACTGAGGGGGGGTAACCTGATTGAGGTGCATAAAATGATACGGGGGCATAGATAGGTAGATAGTCTGGAACCTTTTTCCTTAGAGGAGGAGTCAATAATCACGGGACATAGATTTAAGGTAATAGGCAAGAGGTTTAGAGGAGATGAAAGGAAAACATTTTCACCTATAGGGTAGTAGGGAATTTGGAATTTACTGCCTGAAAGGTGGTAGAGACGGGAACCGTTACAACAGTTAAGAAGTATTTGCGCTTGAAATGCATGCAAGGCTATGGACAAAGTGCTGGAAATTGGAATTAGGGTAAATAGGTGCTTAATGGTCAGCATGAACACGATGGGCCAAAAGTCCTCTTTCCATGCTATAAAATCTCGATGACTCTATCTGTTGTTAAAATAGCACAAAATGTTTTATGCAATGTGCTGGTTGTAGTATAAGGGTCTGGAGCATACAGGGTTAATGTGTCTTTAAGACAGAGATAGATAGGTTCATGATTAATAAGAGGATCGTGTTATGGGGAGAAGGCAGGAGAATGGGATGAGAAATATATCAGCCATGATTGAATGGCAGAGCAGACTCAGTGGGCCGAATGGCCTAATTCTGCTCTTATGTCTTATGGTCTTATGGGACTGAGTACAGATCCAGGCACACAATGATGTAAGAAAGTACATGACTCAGAACCAAGGGACTGTGTGGTGTTGAGCAGAGATGGGTTAAGACCCAAGCATGGATTTGGATTCTAGCCTTTTCTTGGCCCTGAAGGACCTCAGTTAGGACAGGAGCGAGTGACCAGCCCGAGGCCTTACCCGCCCCATCGTGAAATTGCTGGGAGGTTGGGCAGGCAGGAAACCAGAGGGAACCCTGTCCCTTCAATTTCATGTCCCACTGCCCCACCCCTCTCACCCTGCCTAAAAGAAAAACTGGTGGAGGAGCATGAAATTTAGGCCTTATAGTTAACCTACTTGAAGACTACAAGGACTTCTTTAAGAGGCACTGTTCTGTAACTAACACCCTCCCAACATGTGGGCGGCATTGGATTAAAACCTGCAACTTCACTAAAATGCAGAAATAAACTGAAATACTGGAAGACTAAAGGAAAAACTTCAACAAAGCATTTTGACCTGAAAAAAGTTCCCAAAAGAAGCAGATGTTGCAAAAGAAAAATCTCCAGAAAACACTCTAGACTAGAGAAAAGGCCTGGAAGCTGAAGTCAGAGATTTGTACTGCTCAGAAGACTCCGTAACATTTCCCTTGGAAGACCAGCTTCAGAGTGCAAAGTCGACAGAACTCACAAGGGTGAGCTAAATCTTTCAAAGTTCCAGGCTGCAGCTATTTCTGAGAACCTTTAATTCAATGTCAAAAGTGGCGCTTGAAAGATACCGGTTGCGGACTTCCGGTTGCGGCTATGACCAGCTAAGTCGCACGTTTGGCGGCTCCTGCTACAAAGGTGTTTTCGGGCCGATTGGAGGGCCCCAACGGCGCTGTAAGGACAAATCCCGGTGGGGGAAGGCTCCCTGAGGAGAACCAGACCAACTTTATGGTCGGTACCCGGAGTGGGGTGGTAAAGAAAGCAACAGCAGCTCCTCAAAAAAAGCGGGGGAAGAAGACCAAAATGGCGGCCGGTGGCGCACCCGAGGAATGGAGGAAATGGGCGGAGGAGCAGCAGGCCGCTCTCCTGCGCTTCTTTACGGAGCTGAAAATGGAGCTCTTGGAGTCAATGAATGCGACGACCACCAGGCTGATGGGAGCCCAGGCGACCCAAGAGGCGTCGATTCGGGAGCTGCAGCAGGAGATGACTGTGAGGGAGGAGGAGGCCACGGTCCTCGTGGGAAAGGTAGAGGTGCACGAGGCACTCCACCTGAAATGGCAGAGCCGTTTTGAGGAGCTGGATACCCGAATGAGGCGGAAGAACCTGAGGATCTTGGGCCTGGCAGAAGGCCTGGAGGGGTCAGACCTCCCGGGATACGTAGCAGAAATGCTGAGCTCCCTGATGGGGGCAGGGGCCGTCCCTTCGCCCCTGGAGCTGGAAGAGGCCTACAGGTCATGGCTAGGAAGCCAAGAGCAAATGAGCCCCCGAGGGCGGTGCTGGTGCGGTTCCAGCGACTCAGCGATCGTGAGAGAGTGCTGGAGTGGGCCAAGAGGGAAAGGAGCAGCAAGTGGGAGAATTCGACGGTGAGGGTCTACCAGGACTGGAGTGCGGAGGTGGCTAAGCGGCGGGCCCGGTACAACCGGACGAAGGCGGTGCTACATGCAAAACGGATCAGGTTCGGGATGCTGCAGCCAGCGCGCTTGTGGGTCACCTACAGGAACCAACACCACTATTTTGAGTCCCCAGAGGAGGCGTGGGCCTTTGTACAGGAAGAGAAACTGGACTCGAATTAGACCCAGGGGATACTTGGCGGCCGTAGCCGCTCGGGTACTTTCAGCTGAACAAGCGTTTTTTTTTTTGCGGCTGGGTCGGAACTGGGCAACTCTTATTGGAACGGTTTCCTTTTTTTTTCTTCTTTCCTTGTTTGGATCTTGAACTCTTGCTTTGGGTTTTTCTTCTGATGTTTTTCCCCCCTTTGCCAACTTCCCTTAGTTATTGTTATTGTGGTTATTCATGGTTATTTATGGTTATTTATACTGTTTGGTAGAGGGCGACTGTTAAGTACATTGTTATTTGTTATCTATCTGTTATTTATAATGTTAAGTTGGGGAGGCGGGACGGGGGGGAGAGCAGATCGGGGATATGGGCTCCTAGGGGGGGTTCTTTACAGGCATGGACGGGGACGGGGGTGGAACTGAAGATGGCGGGGTGGGGTGTGGCAGGGCGAAAGCGCGGGCTTTCCTCTGTTTTCCCGCGCGCGGGGCAGAGGAGGGGGGAGGGGAGGAGTGCGGGGCGTGGCTAGCAATGGCGACCTTTCCCGCGTTGGAGCGGGGCCAGGGAGGAGTGGCAAGGGGGGGAGGCCCCCCCCCCCGAGCCGGGGGGAGTCGGAGTGTGGCAGGAGCAGCCGGGTCAGCGTAAACCAGCTGACTTACGGGAGTACGATGGAGGGTACATCGCGGCTAGGAGGGGTCCTAGCCTGGGGGGGGGGGGGGGGGGGGGGGGGGAGGGGGGTTAGGGAGGGACACCGGGTTGCTGCTGGAAAGACCAGAAACGGGAAGTGGAGGACTGGAGAGGTGGGGGGAGGGGGCCATCGCCATGGGGAGCGGGTCAGAAGGGGAGGGTCGACCCGGGGCGAGCAGGGAACAGGACATGGCTAATCGGCAGGGGAAGGGGGCGGGTCGTCCCGCGACCCGGCTGATCACTTGGAACGTGAGGGGGCTGAATGGGCCGGTCAAGAGATCAAGGGTATTCTCACACCTGAAGGGACTGAAGGCTGATGTAGCAATGTTACAGGAGACCCATTTGAAGGTAGTGGACCAGGTTCGCCTGAGAAGGGGGTGGGTGGGACAGGTGTTCCACTCTGGATTGGACGCAAAGAACCGGGGGGTGGCGATTCTGGTGGGAAAGAGGGTGTCGTTCGTGGCGGAGGAGGTGGTGGCGGACAAGGAGGGTAGGTATGTGATGGTGAAGGGTAAGCTGCAGGGGGAGAAAGTGGTGATGGTCAACGTATATGCCCCGAACTGGGATGACGCGGGTTTTATGAGGCGCCTATTGGGCCTCATTCCGGGACTGGAGGCAGGGGGCTTGATCATGGGGGGGGACTTTAACACAGTGCTGGACCCCGGGCTAGACAGATCGAGCTCAAGGACCAATAGGAGGCCGGCAGCGGCAGAAGTGCTGAGGGGGTACATGGAGCAGATGGGAGGAGTAGACCCATGGAGGTTTGGTAGGCCGAGGGCGAGGGAGTATTCCTTTTTCTCCCACATCCATAGAGTGTACTCCAGAATCGATTTTTTCGTGTTGAGCAGGGGGCTGATCCCGAGGGTACGGGAAGCTGAGTACTCGGCCATTGCGATCTCTGATCATGCACCACATTGGGTGGATGTGGAAATGGGGGAGGCGCGGGACCAGCGCCCGCTGTGGCGGCTGGATGTGGGGCTGTTAGCGGACGACGAGGTGTGTAAAAGGGTCCGGAAGAGCATTGAGAGCTATCTGGACTTGAATGACACGGGTGAGGTGCAGGTGGGGATGGTCTGGGAGGCCCTGAAGGCAGTGATCAGGGGAGAGCTGATCTCCATAAGGGCACACAGAGAAAGAAAGGAGAGGCAGGAGAGGGAGAGGCTGGTGGGGGAGCTTTTGGAAGTGGATAGGAGATATGCGGAGGCACCAGAGGAGGGGCTGCTGGGAGAACGGCGCAGCCTGCAGGTCAAGTTCGACCTGCTGACCACCAGGAAGGCAGAGACGCAGTGGAGAAGGGCACAGGGCGCGGTCTATGAGTATGGGGAAAAGGCGAGCAGGATGCTGGCACACCAGCTTCGCAAACGAGATGCGGCTAGGGAGATTGGGGGAGTGAAGGAGAGGGGCGGGAAGGTAGTGCAGAAGGGGCAAGAAGTGAATGGGGTCTTCAGGGATTTTTACAAGGAGTTGTATCGGTCTGAGCCGCCGACGAGGAGAGGGGGAATGGAGGACTTCCTAAACAAATTGAGGTTCCCAAGGGTCCAGGAGGGGCTGGTAGAAGGGCTGGGGGCGCCAATAGGGCTAGAGGAGCTAGTCAAGGGTATAGGTCAGATGCAAGCGGGGAAGGCGCCGGGGCCAGATGGGTTCCCGGTGGAATTCTACAAGAAAAATGTGGACTTGGTGGGACCGGTACTGGTACGAGCCTTTAATGAGGCGCGAGAGGGGGGGTTCTGCCCCCGACAATGTCGCAGGCTCTGATCTCCTTGATATTGAAGCGGGATAAAGACCCCGTGCAGTGCGGGTCCTACAGGCCTATCTCGCTTCTGAACGTGGATGCCAAGTTGCTGGCAAAGATCCTGGCAGCTAGAATAGAGGATTGTGTGCCAGGGGTAATCCATGAGGACCAGACGGGGTTCGTGAAGGGGCGGCAGCTCAACACGAACGTGCGGAGATTGCTGAATGTAATTATGATGCCGGCAGTGGAGGGGGAGGCTGAGATAGTGGTAGCGCTGGACGCGGAGAAGGCATTCGATAGGGTGGAGTGGGAGTACCTGTGGGAGACGTTGGAACGGTTTGGGTTTGGGGAAGGGTTTATTAAGTGGGTGAAGTTGCTCTACTCGGCCCCGACGGCGAGTGTAGTGACAAACGGGAGGAGGTCGGAGTATTTTGGGCTCCACCGAGGGACCAGGCAGGGATGTCCCCTATCCCCCCTACTTTTCGCACTGGCGATTGAACCGTTGGCGATGGCACTGAGGGGTTCAGGGGGGTGGAGAGGACTGACTAGGGGAGGGGAGGAACATCGAGTATCGCTGTATGCGGATGATCTACTGCTGTACGTGGCAGACCCAGAAGGGGGAATGCCGGAGATAATGGAACTATTAGCAGAGTTTGGGGACTTTTCGGGGTACAAACTAAATTTGGGCAAAAGCGAGGTTTTTGTGATACACCCGGGGGACCAGGGAGAGGGTATTGGGAGACTCCCCTTCAAGCGAGCAGGAAAGAGCTTTAGGTACTTAGGGGTGCAGGTGGCAAGGAACTGGGGGACCCTCCACAAGTTGAACTTTTCCAGGCTGGTGGAACAGATGGAGGAGGAATTTAAGAG
Organism: Scyliorhinus canicula; assembly: GCF_902713615.1. Lineage (NCBI taxonomy): Eukaryota > Metazoa > Chordata > Chondrichthyes > Carcharhiniformes > Scyliorhinidae > Scyliorhinus > Scyliorhinus canicula. Next base: position 142,842,180 of record NC_052157.1, read on the forward strand.
GTGGGACATGGTACTGCTGTCGCTGGCGGGGAGGGTGCAGTCAATCAAAATGACGGTCCTCCCAAGGTTCCTGTTTTTATTTCAGTGCTTGCCCATCTTCCTCCCTAGGACCTTCTTCAAAAAGGTGACGAGTAGCATTATGAGCTACGTGTGGGCGCACGGCACCCCAAGGGTGAGGAGGGTCTTTTTGGAGCGGAGTAGGGACAGTGGAGGGCTGGCACTACCCAATCTCTCGGGGTATTACTGGGCGGCAAATGTGTCAATGGTGCGCAAGTGGATGATGGAAGGGGAGGGGGCAGCTTGGAAACGAATGGAGAGGGCGTCCTGTGGCAACACAAGCCTGGGGGCCCTAGTAACAGCACCATGGCCGCTCCCCCCCACGAGGTACACCACGAGCCCGGTGGTGGCGGCCACCCTCAAGATATGGGGGCAGTGGAGGCGACACAGGGGGGAAAGGGGAGGTCTGTTGGCGGCGCCAATAAGAGGGAACCATAGATTTATCCCGGGGAACATCGACGGGGGATTTCAGAGCTGGTACAGGGTGGGCATACGGCAGCTGAAGGACCTGTTTATAGAGGGGAGGTTTGCGAGCCTGGGAGGGCTGGAGGAGAAGTTTGAGCTCCCCCCGGGAAACATGTTAGATATTTACAAGTGAAGGCATTTGCTAGGCGGCAGGTGGAGGGGTTCCCCCTGCTCCCCAGTAAGGGGGCGAGTGATAGGGTGCTCTCGGGGGTCTGGGTCGGAGGGGGGAAGATATCAGACATCTACAAGATAATGCAGGAGGTGGAAGAAGCATCAGGGGAGGAGCTGAAAGCCAAGTGGGAAGGGGAGCTGGGAGAGCAGATAGAAGACGGGACGTGGGCGGATGCACTGGAGAAGGTCAATTCTTCCTCCTCGTGTGCGAGGCTGAGCCTCATTCAATTTAAGGTGCTGCATAGAGCTCACATGACGGGGACAAGGATGAGCCGGTTCTTTGGGGGTGAGGACAGGTGTGTCAGATGTCTGGGAAGCCCAGCGAACCATGTGCATATGTTCTGGGCATGCCCGGTGCTGGAAGGGTTCTGGAAGGGGGTGGCAAGGACGGTGTCGAAGGTGGTGGGGTCCAGGGTCAAACCAGGATGGGGGCTTGCGATCTTTGGGGTCGGGGTAGAACCGGGGGTACAGGAGGCTAGGGAGGCCGGAATACTGGCCTTTGCGTCCCTAGTGGCTCGACGAAGGATATTAATTCAATGGAAGGACGCGAGGCCTCCAAGCGTTGAAACTTGGATTAACGATATGGCTAGCTATATTCAGCTAGAAAGGATCAAATTTGCCCTGAGAGGGTCGGTACAGGGATTCTCCAGGCGGTGGCAACCTTTCCTTGACTTTTTGGATCAGAGATAGACGTTCGGGGTCGTGGCAGCAGCAACCCGGGGGGGGGGGGGGGGGGGGGGGCAGCAAGGGTCGTGGGGGGACATGCACGACTGTAACGCGGGCAAGTCTGCTCGCTGCTCATGTCTGAAACTGTAGGCTGCCTTGTTTGTTAAGTTGTTGCTGGGGGGGGGGGGAGGACTGGTGCGCGCGAGAGGGCGGGCGAAGGAGGGATATTTGCCTAGAGGGATTGTGTTGTAAATAATTAAAAAAATTAGTAGGGGTAAATGTTTGTATGGAAAAACTCTTTCAATAAAAATTATTTAAAAAAAAAAAGAAAGATACCGGTTGCTAAAATATGATCCTCGAGTTGAAGTTTCAACATTGGCCTCCGGGTTCACCAGAAGAAAAATTGAATTAAAAATGAATTATCTCCGGAATATCGCAATTGTCCAGTTCGTAAAACTGCAAGTATCAGTTTGAATTAAACCACCTCGTTACTCGGTAAGCAAACCACTGAACAAACAAAGTTGGCAGACAGCCGATCCATTACATAAAAATTTCTTCTTCAAGAAGTGCATCATCGCCATTTTGCGGAGCCCGCCAAAATAGCACACGGGGGAAATCCCTTTGCCTCTGAGTGACAGCGATGCCATCTTGAAATCTGCAGAGCTTAAACATGATGCATAGAAACACATCCCGAAATCAAAGTGACAAAGCATAGAATTCAGGCGTATACCTTTGAAAACGCACTATAAACTAAATCTATAATAAACTAACCTATTCAAGATCTGAGCAACCAATTTTTTGAGATGCCACAAAGGTACCAGGAGGTAATAATGACCCTCAGTTTCATGGCTGACAAATCAAAATGGGACATCTTGGTGAGGAACCTCAGACATGGCACAACAACAGGCAGAAAAGGTACTCAAAGAAATTGTGACCTTGAAAGACTGAAGAGCCAATGCATGCCCCTGGAAAAAAACATGAGTTAAAACAGACAAATGCTTCTTCCGAAAAAGCTGTATTGGAGCTATCAGTAGTGACAAAGCTATACACTGAAAGACAGAATAAGAAGACAAGAACTTCACAAAAAAAAGAAACAGTTCAAAGTACAGCTATTTGTCCTTCAAGATCAAATTTAAAAACAGTATATTACCCTTCAGCAATATGAAGGAATAAAGACTACCTTGAGCAACAGAATTGTGGAACAGCAGATCAAAGTCAACGACATTCTAGTATATTACAAGAAAACTCAAGATGAAGTTATTGTAACATAGAAAATAGGACCAGGAGGAGACCATTCGGCCCTGCTCCGCCATTCATTATGATCACAGCTGATCATCCAACTCAGTAACCTGTTCTCATTTCCCGCCCGCCCACCCCCTCCCCCTAATATCCTTTGACCCCTTTAGCCCCAAGAGCTATATCTAATTCCTTCTTGATGTTTTGGCCTCAATTGCTTTCTGTGTTAGCGAATTCCATAGGCTCACCACTCTCTCGGTGAAGAAATTTCTCCTCATCTCACTCCATCATGACAAAAGGGAAACCTGCTCAAGGACATTCGCACACATTCAGGTCAGAGTTTGTTCCTCTGGAGCATGACAAAATCCAATAAGATTAACTTAATTCCACTCTGAAAGAACTGTAGACCCAGTTTTCAGAGAAGACTCAGGAATGGCCTATATTCTGGGACAAAGCCAAGAGATAGAAGAAAGAGACTGCAGTGCTGAAGAAAACAATCGCACAACTGGAAGGAACCTTAGAAAACATTGCATTTCCACAGAGGTATATGAAGAGATGAAAAGCAAGAACGTAGAATAACGAGTGAAAGCAAAGGTTTTCACTCAGGAACGTGAGCTGCCTCAATAACAATCGGCAGACGTGCAGTTCAAGAATATGAGCTTGAAGGGTATCACAGAGGAATTATACTCTGCAAAGGAAAAACTGGCGGGCGTGAGAGAACCGACTTTTGCGTGAGAAAAATTAGTTTGCTAAGGAAAAGTAAGAACTGCTGAGAATACTGGGATGTCACTCACAGGAAGTAGGACACTTGAAAGAGAACTTGAGAGTTTAAATGATGAATTTGCACAAGCAAATTCGACCAAGATAGATCTTTGATTAAAACAACAGTTTCAAAGCATCATTATGTCTCTTGAAAACATCGGGTAAGATGCCTGGAACAGGAGAAGGGATTTTTGAAGGATCTAAACAGTTGCTTAAATGCAGAGTTAATAACCAAAAATCATTAATTTGTTGGACTTCGATCCAACCTAATCAACATGATGGACAAGATATGTGATATGGAAGAACTCCAGACTTAGAAAGCAAAGAAGGAGAATTTTAGGAGACACATTGGGCTGGTGCAGACTCGATGGGTTGAATGGCCTCCTTCTGCACTGTAACCTCTATGATTGCGGATCTAACACATTAACTGAAAGAGCCAAAGCAGCAGTCAGTGACAAGGCAAGAACATTCCAAACAGAACTAAATTCCCAGGTGAAGTGGTTAAACTTTTACAAGTGTCCCACAGATAATTCTGAAAGCAAACAACTCAACTTACCAGAGCTGTTGCTGAGCCGAATAGTAAGATTTGTAAGCTCAAGAACCAACTGGAAAAGAAGAAGAGTACTGAAAAATGTGTCTAAAAGTATGAAACAGGTACGAATGAAGGTTTCCGTGTTGAAATGTGAATGCCCACATACATCGAGATGGCCCATGCGACAAAAGAAGCCGAGAAAGATGTGTCGAGGAGACGAATGCAATGTTTGTCCACCACCAAGAAACGAGCTGGAGCACCAGCAGCAACTGATCAGCACGACGAGCAGCCTGACCAAGTGTAGTTCAACACAAAGGAATGGAAGAAAAGAATGAGAGCATAGCCAAACACTGGTTCAACCACCAAGCCAACAGGGGGAACCTGAACCGAGAGAGCCTTGCACATTTCCAACAGAACGGTGAAGGAGATATGGAAAGTTGGAGTGTCTCCAGATTGTGTAAGCTTGTAGATTCAGGGGCTGAGGAGAGGAAATGGGATAGTGAGAATGTTGTAATAATGCTAATTCAGCAACAGCAATAATGTAGTAATAGTAATAACGTAGTAAGCCTATGTAAATGCATGAGACTGATAACCAAGCAAGATATGATGTAAACTATTGCAACTCCACATATATTGGATAAAGACTTGGAGGAGGCGTCGTATAAGGGTCTGACACATATGGGATTAATGTAGGACTGAGTACATACAACACCACCTACACAGTGATGTAAAAAGGCACATGACCCAGATGTCAGCGTGGTGTTGAGCAGAGATGAGTTAAAACCTAATACCTAGGAGAGAGCTCCTAGCCTGTACCCTTTATGTGCATGTATAAATAGTTCTGCTTGTTAATAAAGTTTACAGTTAACCTACTAAAGACCAAGAAGATTTATTTGAGAAACACCGTACTGTAACCAACACGCTTCTCAACATGGACATTTTTCAACATACAAAGGAAAAAGTGTTACACTTTTGGTTATACTCTATGCTCAAATCTCTGGAATGGGGGTCAGCTGGGGTACTAGAGGGATGTGATTGACTGGGTCACATCACCTTTTTTCATTTCCACCTCCAGAGCATAGTTGACGGCAGACTTCTGCCTCTGACAAGGGCCTTCAGTCAGCAGTAAATACAACATTGCCCAACAGATTTGTGGAAAACAAATCTCACAAAATGATATGGAAGAAAAATTGTCCATGGAATAAGGAAAATGAAGGATATTCTGAATACTTTCCTCATGGACCCACTATATCCAGAGAAAGGGAAAACAGACAGATGACCAGAACTGGACAATTAATTCTCAAAAGGTTAACTGAAGTCTTCATATGAGAGTGTAAATGAAACAAAATGCTCCAAGAAAAATCACTGGACTGAAAGGAATCGTACTTTGATTCAAAATCAGGCCAGATGCATGTGGGGAGCATTAATTTTTAAATTTCCTTTAGGGCTTGCTGCCTCCTCTTCAGAAAAAATTACTTCTACGTACTTGGTAAATTCAAATCATGTTTTATTAATGAATAATACTTGGCTTTATTTGTGGCTTTCATTATGTCCGCAGCCAAACAAACCAACTTCTGCAATCAAAGTGCACTCTACATACTAATCAGCTGAAGTTCATCTTATCTCCATTTCCAACCTCTACGAATAATGCCAAGCTCTATTTTTTTTGTGATTTAGCACTTCTCTCCATTTCAATTAAGCATCCATATGCCCTGCCCCTGTTAAGACCATGGGCTAACTCAGACACAGGTCATTTAATTAAATGGTAATGTTGGTCCTGAGATTGGCAAGCACGAGCCCATAGCTCTTGGAGATTGTTGCTTTATCTCCAAGAAAGCATGAATATCTACCAATAATTGATGAAACCTATGTAGCCACCTGGGGTGACCACTGCCCAACACAAAATGGAAGATTGCAAGGAATGCAGGGAAAATGGACATGTTGCAAAAGCAAGCGGCTTGCAAAGCGCTTGTGTATTCTGGCTAGTGCAGAAACCAGTTCTGAATGCTGCAGAAACCAGACAGCACTGTGAAAGAAAACAAGTTAGCATACTAATGAGGCGATACCGGGCGATCCCCAGGTATAATGGAAACAAGTTAACACAAATCGATACATTAAATGGAAGGCCAGACTTTTCGGCGCCAAAAGAAGTCCAAAACAATAAGTCCCAAGAACCGCCCAGGGATCGAGGAACTGCCCCGTTATTGGGGAATTCAAATCAATCGATTGGGAAGAGACCCAATCGATTGCGAGTGAATAGAGGGTCCGCCCAGACCTTGAGAGAGGTATAAAACAGAGACCCAACCCCAGCTCTCTCTGCCAGCCTCTCCTTGACCAGCCAGCCCTCCCAGCAGAACGCCGTTGCAGCAGAAGAACCTTGAGGAGGAGAGGTCTGGACAGCAGCCGCCAACAAGTAAGTCACAACGCACGCTACGAGAGTAGACACTCCTGACCCCCTTTAGTCCATAACTACTGGAAGCCTGCGGACCCAGGACAAAGCTAGAGGCCGTTGTTCCCTGATCCGGCAGTCCCCTTATCCAGATAAGTATTTGGCCTATTAGTGGTAGGATTAGCCTAGTCTTATAGTTTTATATGCATGATTAGTAGATTATTGTAATATAATAAATGTGTCTTGTTTGAACTTACTAACTGGTGTATGGATTTATTGCTTTGAACTTGAACTTGAAACTTGTGGCGGTATCTTAACGATACCTGGCGACTCCAAAGCTAAGGAACGAAACAGAGCCAAATTGAGTGTTAAGCACACTCACCCAGAACGAGCAACACCTACAATCCTTGAAATGCTGTTGACAAATATTAGTATCACTTGGTCCAGAACTTGAATAGTTCCAAAGAAGTGACACGCTGTCGAAGATTTTCATCTCACACTCATCAGGTCTGAATCACAAGAATACCAAATTTCAAGGGGAACTATAACGTATGCTGCATGAGAAGAATGTGTAGACTGATTGACAAATGGACACTGATTGACAGAGGCACTACCATGAAGAATGCACCAGGGAACGGTTAACTGCCAAGTAGGGGGGGCACAGTGGTGCAGTGGTTAGCTCTGCTGCCTCACGGCGCTGAGGACCCGGGTTCAATCCCAGACCCGGGTCACTGTCTGTGTGGAGTTTGTACATTCTCCCCATGTCTGTGTGTGTCTCACCCCCGCAACCCAAAGATTTGCAGGGTAGGTGGATTGGCCATGCTAAAGTGCTCCTTAATTGAAAAAAAAAAGAATTGGGCACTTTCAATTCATTTTTAAAAGTTAATTGCCAAGCATTTGTTTAAATTCAAACCAAGCAAGTTGGGTCTGATTGGTCAAGGAATGAACAAGGGAACAAGAGGGTAGCTGTCACCAAGTTTTTGTTGAGTTGTAAAAGGTGCAATGAGTGGACAATTCTGTCTGCAAAGAACAGGGCCGTGTGTGAACATATGTAGCTTTGAGCACACTGGGGTAATGTGGTATATGAATTTCAATGGCAGTGTGATGCCAGTAATATAGGCCGTACATCCCAACAACTGGCAGGTTGTATCAAACAGCTTGTCCCATTGGCTGTTCATAACAGGCAAAATACTGACTGAACCCAACCAGTCTGTGATTGGGTGATTAGATGGATTCCATGATTGGACAACATTTACTAAACAAACCCAATTGTGCTAAGAATTACACAAACAACTAATTTAATATTAGCAGGCATGCTCATAGAATGGCTCACTTTTGCACTCCAGGAGCTACATATATTCACACACAGACAGGGCTCTGTCTTTTGCAAACAAAAACAACATGTCCATATGTAGTGCATTTTTCATCTAAACAAAGGATTTAAGGGCAGCCAATTCCTGGTTTATCATCAGAGTTGACTTGCCCGGATTAAATTTGAACAAAAGTTGGACAGTTAACTGTTCTCTGGTGCATTCTCCATGGCAAGCCTTCCACCAATCAGAGTCTATGTGCCAACCAATCAGCACTCTCTTCCCATGCACTATAAATGTGATATTCTTGTGAACCTATGCTGATGAGTGCAACACAAAAAGCTTCAGTGGTATGCCTATTTTTTTCAGCAACACTCAAATATTAGTATACGGAACTTCAGAGTGCTCATCTAACATTTAGAGCTGTCGCTGGGGAGTTTGTACGTTCTCTCCTTGTCTGCATGGGTTTTCTCTTGATGCTCCAGTTTCCTCCCACAGAACAAGTATGTACTGGTTAGGTGGATTGGCCATGCTAAATTGCCCTTTACTGTCAAAAGGTTAGGTGGGGTTACGGGAGTAGGGTGGGGGAGTGGGCCTGGATTAGGGTGCCCTTTCAGAGGATCAGTGCAGACCCAATGGGCCAAATGGCCTCCTTCTGTACTGTAGGGATGTTGTAATTCTATGAAATGGTTTCACAGCCGTGACCAGAAATTCCCCGCCCTCTAAACATTTAAATTGATGTCAGCTAGGATACCCTGAGGACTTTGTATTTCCAATCCATGCAGTATCAAACTGAATTGTATACTGTGGGTTAAGCTTTGGTGCAAAGTCAAAATTGCTAGCACCAAAACTAAGCAGAGAGCTAATGCAGCTCAAGAATGCTCAGATTTCTAATCTTTCACCAAACAGATTATATCAATATTTCTTATTTATGGTGGGAAACTAAAAACACAATGGAGTATGCACTGCCCATTTGAGTAGATAGGCAGGGTAGGAGATGGTCATTAAAGATGGGAAGTTTTGACAGTGACAGTTACAAAGCCCGTGAACCGTGAATGAACATTTTATTTCCATGAAAACACAGCATGACATCAGTGATCCTTCCGTCTGCATGCGTTTGGACATAGCTTGAGATCCTCTGTAATTAAATGGCTCTTTCCTTTGTCAGGCTCTGCAGTTGTCACTGACTCTGTTAGGATCTCTCCGCCGCAGCTCATTAATACTGCATTTTAGATGGCCAGCACGGTAGCACATTGGTTAGCATTGTTGCTTCACAGCGCCAGGGTCCCAGGTTCGATTCCAGCGTGGGTCACTGTCTGTGTGGAGTCTGCACGCTCTCCCCGTGTCTGCGTGGGTTTCCTCCGGGTGCTCCGGTTTCCTCCCCCAAGTCCCGAAAGATGTGCTTGTTCGGTGAATTGGCCATTCTGAATTCTCCCTCCGTGCACCCGAACAGGCGGCGGAATGTGGTGACGAGGGGATTTTCACAATAACTACATTGTTAATGTAAGCCTACTTTTGTGACAATAATAAAGATTATTATTAATTGATTCTTTAGCCAATTCTAGGTTGACACCGCACCTCCCCCCATCCTGCACTCCCACCTCCAATCCCATCCCTGATTAGAAAGAATGTGTGGTAGGGTTTCTCGAGGCAAGAGCAATTCACTTTAGTTTCCTACACAAGAGCTACAGAGAGACCCACTTGCACAACACCCTCAGGTAAACGTTTCTGCGTCGAAGTAATAGAGAAGGAGACTGTGGAATTGTACCTCTTCTGGAATTAATGAGAAATTAACATCACCACCCACAAACTGACATGATCTCTGAAGCAATGGAGAACAAATGAAGCCAGAAATGGAAGAGGAAGCCATAGTGATAAATAATCTTATTCTGTCGATTTGTTAATTGCTTAGAAGATTTTGGTACTCCTGAGATTATCATTCTGCATGACGCAGTGAAAATGAAAGATGGATTTCCATTTATACAGCACCTTTCATGACATCAGCATGTCCCAAAGCACTTTATGGACAGTAAATTACTTTTGAATTATAGTCATTAATATTATGTCAAAGATATAGCCACCAATTTGTGGACAGCAGGCTCCCAGAACAGCAATGTGACAATGACCAATAGGGTTGTTTTGTGATGTTGATGAGGGGAACATTTTGACCAGGACACCAAGGATACCTCCCCTGCACTTCTTTGAAATAGTCGCATGGGGTCTTTTATGTTCACTTGAGACAGCAGGCTGGATCTCCATTTAACTTCTCAACCTGAAAACGCCACCTCTGACAGCGCAGCACTCCCTCAATACTGACCCTCTGACGGTGCAGCACTCCCTCAGTACTGACCCTCTGACAATGCAGCACTCCCTCAATACTGACCCTCTGACGGTGCAGCACTCCCTCAGTACTGACCCTCTGACAATGCAGCACTCCCTCAGTACTGACCCTCCGACAGTGCAGCGCTCCCTCAGTACTGACCCTCTGACAGTGCAGCACTCCCTCAGTACTGACTCTCTGACAGTGCAGCACTCCCTCAGTGCTGACCCTCTGACAGTGCAGCACTCCCTCAATACTGACCCTCTGACAGTGCAGCACTCCCTCAATACTGACCCTCTGACAGTGCAGCACTCCCTCAGTACTGACCCTCTGACAGTGCAGCGCTCCCTCAATACTGACCCTCTGACAGTGCGGCACTCCCTCAGTACTGACCCTCTGACAGTGCAGCACTCCCTCAGTACTGACCCTCTGACAATGCAGCACTCCCTCAATACTGACCCTCTGACAGTGCGGCACTCCCTCAGTACTGACCCTCTGACAGTGCAGCACTCCCTCAGTACTGACCCTCTGACAATGCAGCACTCCCTCAATACTGACCCTCTGACAGTGCAGCACTCCCTCAATACTGACCCTCTGACAGTGCAGCACTCCCTTAGTACTGACCCTCTGACAGTGCAGCGCTCCCTTAATACTGACCCTCTGACAGTGCGGCACTCCCTCAGTACTGACACTCTGACAGTGCAGCTCTCCCTCAGTACTGACCCTTTGACAGTGCAGCACTCCCTCAGTACTGACCCTCTGACAGTGCAGCACTCCCTCATTACTGACACTGACAGTGCGGCACTCCCTCAGTACTGACCCTCTGACAGTGCGGCACTCCCTCAGTACTGACCCTCTGACAGTGCAGAACTCCCTCATTACTGACACTGACAGTGCAGCACTCCCTCATTACTGACACTGACAGTGCAGCACTCCCACATTACTGATACTCTGACAGTGCAGCACTCCCTCAGTACTGACCCTCTGACAGTGCAGAACTCCCTCGGTACTGACCCTCTGACAATGCAGAACTCCCTCAGTACTGACCCTCTGACAGTGCAGCACTCCCTCATTACTGACACTGACAGTGCAACACTCCCTCAGTACTGACCCTCTGACAGTGCAGCACTCCCTCATTACTGACACTGACAGTGCAGCACTCCCTCATTACTGACACTCTGACAGTGCAGCACTCCCTCAGTACTGACCCTCTGACAGTGCAGAACTCCCTCAGTACTGACCCTCTGACAGTGCAGAACTCCCTCAGTACTGACCCTCTGATAGTGCAGCACTCCCTCAGAACTGACCCTCTGACAGTGCAGCACTCCCTCAGCACCGACCCTCTGCCAGTGCAGCACTCCCTCATTACTGACACTCTGACAGTGCAAAACTCCATCAATACTGATCCTCTGACAGTGCAGCACTCCCTCAATACTGACCCTCTGACAGTGCAGCACTCCCTCATTACTGACACTCTGACAGTGGAGCACTCCTCCAATACTGACCCTCCAACAGTGCAGCACTCCCTCAATACTGACCCTCTGACAGTGCAGTATTCCCTCAGTACTGACCCTCTGCCAGTACAGTGCTCCCTCAGTACAAACCCTCTGACGGTGCAGCACTCCCTCAATACTGACCCTCCGACAGTGCAGCACTCCCTCAGCACTGACACTCTGACAGTACAGCGCTCACTCAATACTGAGCCTATGACAGTGCAGCACTCCCTCAGTACTGACCCTCCGACAGTGCAGCACTCCCTCAATACTGATCCTCTGACAGTGCAGCACTCCCTCAATACTGACCCTCTGACAGTGCAGCACTCCCTCAGTATTGACACTCCGACAGTGCAGCACTCCCTCAGTGCTGACCCTCCGACAGTGCAGCACTCCCTCAATACTGACACTCTGACAGTGCAGCACTCCCTCAATACTGACCCTCCGACAGTGCAGCACTCCCTCAAGACTGACCCTCCGACAGTGCAGCACTCCCTCAGTACTGACCCCCTGACAGTGCAGCGCCCCCTCAATACTGACCCTCTGACAGTGCAGCACTCCCTCAGTACTGACCCTCTGACAGTGCGGCACTCCCTCAGTACTGACCCCCTGACAGTGCAGCGCCCCCTCAGTACTGACCCTCTGACAGTGCGGCACTCCCGCCGTACTGACACTCCGACAGTGCAGCAGTCCCTCATTACTGACACTCTGACAGTGCAGCACTCCCTCAGTACAGGAGTGGAGGGTGACTAAAGTCTCTGCAGTGAGACTTAAAAAATCACAACCTTTTGAATCCGAGAAATGAGTGGACCAAACTGAGTCTCAGCTGAGGCCCGGAAGAGGAGAATGAGATTCAGGCAGATGGAAATATATGTGGAGAAAGCGATAGATAGAAAGTCAGTTCCAAAGACAGTTAGAGAAACAATTACGTGGGGACATACAGAGGAACACAGAAGAAAAGCTAGGAACAGAGACAGAACCTTGTTTATTCTCTTTTCAGGTAATACTGAAGCACATCAATGGTTTCAATCTATTTTAATGCGACTAAACTTACATCGATTGACATATGAAATACAAGAGGCAGGAAAAGACTTCTTGGCCATCCAGCCTGGCTTCCCTATTGTTAACATTTCTGTTTGTATGAAAAAAAGTTAAACGTCTGCTCAATATGTCAATAGAAACACTTCCCTATCCATCTTGTAGACATGTTAAATGCCTTTTGAACACCTATCATTCCTCAGCACATTTTGGAGAAACTAATTGTACTCTTTCTTGAGGCCGAGCCACATGTCAACATTTTTGGATGAGATGTGTCCCCCGTCCTCTCACCTGCATTGTCCAAGTTTATCCGATTTATGTCAAAGGAGTTTAGTGCTGGTGCTTAAGGCGAGGTCTGTTTAACCTCACTCAGACACTTCTCCAGACAGTCCCCTGGTAATTTGTTTCTTTTCTATCTGCGAACTCTGGGGGGTCTTTATCATTGCTGTTTTTGGAATAACGTGAACATCCCAAAAATTCTTTGAATATCTCATTTTTTACAAAGGTTATTAAAGGGTTGCTAAACAAAAGTACCGTGTTGATTTTAGTAGAATCTTGAGTTTTTGTATATCTGTGGCACACATATTTCACTCGCATTCCTTCAACTTCATTTTATTCTTTTTCAGGTTGAAACAGTATTTGTTGGCGTCGTTATAATAGAGGCTAGGATTTTTCAGGCCCTTTGGTGATGGGCTGTGAGGCAGGAGAGTTGGGAAAATGGTGTGGAAGGCCCCTGGTTTCCCTCAATCTACCCAAGGTCTCTTTAAGGCTGAGGTGCACCTTGAGGTGCTCTCTCTCTCGCAGCAGCTGTAACCTCAGCAATGACCATCATTAGTATTGACGCTTCTGAGGCTGTTGACCCTCCGATTAGGTGGATGGTAACTGTAATATCCCGCATGGGACCTAGGTACTCCTTGCGGAGTACGAGCTCCCCTGCTAGGTACGGGGGATCTCTATTAACCTCTGTAAAAAATGTCAGCCAGTAAGGGAACGACCAGAACAGGAACCTGGCAGGGAGCTACTGGACAGTGTACAAGTCGTGTTGTAAATAAAACTAAGTTTCTTTATTTTATACGGTGTGGATTCCTGTGTCCTTATTAAACTGTAACAAGGAGTAAACTGGCTTGCTGTCGATGCTGTGACCTACCCATTGAGTGACTTCCCCCATTTTCTGGACCCAGGTTTGCATTTACTTGATTCACCGTGCCTCTGTTTGGGAAGTTAGTTTTGACTCCAGTGTTGAAGACTGGAACCAGTACACAGAAAGGATGTGTTATTTCTTCCAGGCCAACAACATCACGGAGAACGAGTGCCAGACCATCATACAGTTGGCAGCCCGCGGAGCGCACACATTCCGGAGTCTCATATACCCGGCAGCGTCAGATATATAATCGTTCAGACCAGCTCAGGTAATTGTGGTGCAACACTTAAACCTGACCCTGTCGGTGATCATTCAATGATAGTGGTTTAATACGGTGGAGAGGTCCCCAGTTGAGTCCGTCACCAAGTTTGTATCACGGCTACGGGAAATACCCGAGTTTTGTGAGTATGGAAATACTTTATCAGTTATTCCCCACTATCGTTTGGTCTGTGGTATAAATAATTTGGAAACACAGAAAAAACTTTGGGCGGAACGTGGCGTCCAAGAATACATGGGATGGGGGTGACCGTTTTGGGGCATCACCAACCTAGATCGAACGTCGCTGCGACTCAGGCCTCAGGGCGAAGAGCCAGCTGCCGAGAAGTGCGACCTCACCAGACTTGGCTGAAGGCGATTCCGGCCCATGTGCGACGTGTGGGCGCTGGGGTCTTGGCGTACTTACAGGCAGGAGGGCCAGCGCTCCAGGTGCCCCGGTCGAAGTAGGTGTCAGCCCCGGGCGGGCCTTGCACCTGGATGACCCAGAAGAGGCCGAGGATACATAGAGACATACATAGAAAATAGAAGCAGGAGGAGACCATTCGGCCCTTCAAGCCTGCTCTACCATTCATTATAATCATGGCTGAGCATCAGGTTTAATACCTTGATCCCACCTTCTCCATATCCCTTTATCCTTTTAGCCCCAAGAGCATTATGTAGTTTCTTCTTAAAATGACACAACGTTTTGGCCTCAACTACATTTTGTGGAGTGAATTCCACAGATTCACCACTCTCTGGTTGAAGAAATTTCTCCTCACCTCAATTCTAAAATGTTTACCCTTTATTTTCAAACTATAACCCCTAGTTCTGGACTCCCCCACCATCGAGAACATTCTTTCGGAATCCACCCTGTCTAATCCTGTTAGAATTTTATAAGTTTCTATGAGATTCCCTCTCACTCTTCTGAACTCCATTGAATATAATCCAAGCCAACTTAGTCTCTCCTCATACGACAGCTCTGGAATCAGCCTGGTAAACCTTCCCTGCACTCCCTCCTTAGCAAGAACATCCTTCCTCAGATAAGGACACCAAAACTGTACACAATACACCAGGTGTGACCTCACCAATGCCCACAAAACTGCAGTAAAACATCCCTATTCATATACTCAAACCCGGTCATTATGAAGGCCAACATAGCATTTGACTTCTTTACTGCCTGCTGTACCTGCGTGCTTAATTTCAGTGACTGATGCACGAGGACATCAAGGTCTCGCTGAGTATCCACCTCTCTCAATTTACACCCATTCAAATAATAATCTGCCTTCCTATTTTTGCTATTGAAATGGATAACCTCACAGTTATCCATATAACTATCTGCTATGAACATGTCCACTCACTCAGCCTGTCCAAATCCCAGTGAAGAATCTCTACACCCTCCTCACAGCTCACCCTCCCACCCAACTTGTATCATCTGCAAATTTGGAGATAATACATTTACCTTCCTTTTTCAAATCATTAGTATATAATGTGAATAGTTGGGGGCCCCAGCACAGATCTCTGCGGTACCCCACTAGTCACTGCTGGCCAATCGGAAAAAGACCCATTTAATCCAACTTTTTGCTTCCTGTCTGCTGATCAGTTTTCTATCTATCAGAAGACACCATCCACAATCCCATGTGATTTAACTTTACGTATTAATCTGCTATGTGAGACCTTGTCGAGAGCCTTCTGAAAGTCAAAATGAACCACATCCACCAGTTCTCCCTGATCAACTCTACTAGTTACATAGAACATAGAACATAGAACAGTACAGCACAGAACAGGCCCTTCGGCCCTCAATGTTGTGCCGAGCCATGATCACCCCACTCAAACCCACATATCCACCCTATACCCGTAAACCCAACAACCCCCCCCCCCCCCAACCTTACATTTTTATTAGGACACTACGGGCAATTTAGCATGGCCAATCCACCTAACCCGCACATCCTTGGACTGTGGGAGGAAACCGGAGCACCCGGAGGAAACCCACGCACACACGGGGAGGACGTGCAGACTACGCACATCTTCAAAGCGTTCCAGTAGATTTGTCACGCATGATTTTTCTTTTGTAAATCCATGTGGACTTTGTCTGATTTCACCAAGTGGGATCTGGAGGTCTGTGTGAACTGAGCAAGCTCCCAAGGTTTTCCAGCCTGGCTTGGGTATCATTAACGAGGCCCTGTCCAAGATCCAGGTGGACCCGGAGGCCCAACCCCAATATTTCCGTGCCCGCCTGGTTCCCTGTGCTTCAGTGAAGAAAGTAGAGACAGAACTTTCTCGTTTGAAGAGTTTGGGCATCATTGGGCATGTGCACCTCCCTGTAATGAAGCCGGATATGACAGTCTGACTATAAATTGACGGTGAACATGGCTTCGAGGTTGGACCATTATCCTTTACCGCCCATTGAGGATTTGTATACAATAATGACCGGTGACTGTACGTTTACAAAATTGGACATGGGCAATGCGTATCTACAGCTGGAGCTGGATAAATCATCATGGAAGTACGTCATGATCAATATGCACAAGGGACTCTATAAGCTCCAATTTGGGGCATCCTCGGCGTGCACAGTCTATCAGTATGTCATGGAGAACATCCTGCGAGGATTACCTCGCGTTACGGTTTACTTAGATGGTGTGTTAGTCACAGGGACCACAGACCAGGAATATTTGCGAACCTCGAGGAGGTGTTGAAACGTTTTTCAGAGTATGGATTGGATTGGATTGGATTGGATTTGTTTATTGTCACGTGTACCGAGGTACAGTGAAAATTATTTTTCTGCAAGCAGCTCAACAGATCATTCAGTGCATGGGCAGAAAAGGGAATTAAACAAAATTCAAGAAAATACATAATAGGGCAAGACAAGATATGCCTGCCTGCCTGGAGTCTGCCTGTGCCTTGTGAAGTGCGTATTTTGTGTGAAAGAAGTGGTATATTTGGGGTATCAGGTGGACTGAGACGGCCTCTACCCATAGCTGCGAAAGTGAGAGCCATCAAAATGACCCCCTGCCCCGCGAGACATCACTGAGCTTTGCTACTTTCTTGGACTAGTAAATTACTATTGGGGCTTTATTCCAAATCTGGCGACTATCCTGGTCCCCCTTCATTTGCTCCTCAAGAAGCACCAGCCTTGGGAATGGAGCAAGGCCCAGGATGAGGTGTTTAAGACGGTGAAACGCTGGTTGTCCTCTTAGGGGGTGTTGATGCATTTTGAACCTTTGAAACTATTATTCATCACGTGCGATGAATTGCCGAATGAGGATTAGGGCATCACCGGATGATGTCTCACCGGATGAGCGATGGCTGTGAACGTCCGATCGCCTTTTCCTCCTGGATGCTGGCTGTGTCTGAGAGAAAATATACCCAAATAGAAAAAGACGGTCTGGCGGTGGTCTTTGGTGTTTCATCAATATGTCTATGGCCACCATTTCTATATTGTCACGGATCACAAGCCGTAGCTGGGCATCTCCCGTGAAGACAAGGTGATCCCACCAACTGCATCTGCGAGGATTCAATGCTGGGCCTTGTTATTGGCTTCTTATGAATGCTCTTTTGAGCACGACCCAGGGACCCCGATCGCGCATGCTGACATGTTGAGCCGTCTTCCCTTGCAGATCGAATACGCAAACCACCTACGGTGGACAAAGTGGTCGCTGTCCTGAATTTTATGGACGCCTTGCCTGTCACTGCATTGTGTATTTGAGACTGGTGGACGGCCAGTCAATGTGGCTGGAGGTCCACAAGATGGCGACAATCGCCTCCTGGATGACGGTCTAGCGATTGCGAATTTATTTTTCCATCCACGGAATCCCTGAGATGCTCGTGATAGACAATGGGGCCTCTTTCACCAGTGAAGAGTGTGTGGCTTCTGTGAAGAGCAACAGGATTCGTCATGTCCTCACTGCCCCATACCATTCAGCGTCGAATGATTTGGCCATGAGAGGGCCATGTAGACAGTTAAACGGGGGCTAAAGAAACAGACTTCGAGCTCGATGGATACCAGACTGGCAAGATTTCTATTCTCATACAGACCACATTGCACGTAGTAACTGGGCTGGCCCCTGCTGAGATGTTTGGTATAAAAGATTGGCCAGTGAGGCACCGATCGGTAGGGAGCTACTGAGCAGCGTACATATCGCATTGTAAATAAAACTATATTTCTTTAGACTACACAGTGTGGACTCCCCCTGTCCTTATTAAAGTAACCCTGTCATCGGTCTTTTAATTGGCCACTGTCGCCAATTTGCTGCCCCAGGTCCTGCCACCCGAAAAAGCTGCGCCCTCCCCCCCACCTCTGTTTTTGGCCACAGCAGTGATACTTCTGCTGACTCAGGAAAATTCGCCCCAGAGCTGCTAGTTTCAATCCGAATCCTGTTTATCTGCACCATAGATTAAAATGATGTGGAGATGCCGGCGTTGGACTGGGGTGAGCACAGTAAGAAGTCTTACAACAGCAGGTTAAAGTCCAACAGGTTTGTTTCAAACACGAGCTTTCAGAGCGCAGCTCCTTCATGAGGTGACTGGAGAGGTATCTCCAGTCACCTGAGGAAGGAGCTGCGCTCCGAAAGCTCGTGTTTGAAACAAACCTGTTGGACTTTAACCTGGTGTTGTAAGACTTCTTACATAGATTAAAATGGCAGACAATGTTTCCCAGATGCTCAAATACATTGCAAAGTCTTCTGTGAAAGAGATTCTGAAAGGCACATACACCCACCTACACCTCCCGAATGGCGTTGAAAGAAATAGTTGAGGAACTCAAATATTCATCCATCGCGACAGATTAAAAACCCATTTTTCAACAGCTGTGAATATTTTCAGGTTCACAAGATCAGCCAGAACATCCAAAGTGGGTGGGGTGATCTTTGAGAGCGGGGTTAAACAGCTTTTGATTGATGTACAGCTGAATGTTATCCTCCCTTTTAATCTCTAGTCCACTGGTCCCAGTTAGTCAGGACATCGAGTGCGAGCACATTCTTATCAGGAAGCATTCAACAAGCTATTTTACAGATAGAAGTGACTGGAAATTGTATAAGTGAAGACGCTTGCTCAACTTGATAATATCCAGGGCTACCATCTCATATTCTGTAAATTTTGATAGATCCTCTGTCATTATATAATTCTTGTGATTCATTGTCACAGGTTGTATATGTTGAATGACTAGTATCTAGAGTAGTTCTACATCTGCCTGATACAGTCCAAAACTCAGCTTTACTTTGCGTTGGTCTTATGTGATTTTGAAATTCTGGCCGCTTGTCAGTTGGGTCATCAAACAGTCTCCAGTGGTTTATTCATGGGAAGAACGTTGTTTGCTGCTTACTTTTTATGGCGTGTTGTTTATGAGCACGTTTACATAAAATATGTTGGTACTGTCACAATGTGTGGACATTGTAAAGCACATGAAGGGTTAATGTAATGTTACTACTCTAATCACTAGATGGTGCTATTGAGCAACCATATAAATATCACATGCCTCCTAGACTTCTGGGAGAGTGGAAGGGAGCCAGACAGAGTAGGTGTGAGATAGTTTAACTGATAGAAGAATTTAGTATTGTAGAAGTGTAGTGTAATCTTTACTTATCTAATCTCTTAGTAATATGTTTGAGGGCAGCATGGTGGCGCAGTGGGTTAGCCCTGTAGCCTCACGGCGCCGAAGTCCCAGGTTCAATCCCTGCTCTGGGTCACTGTCCGTGTGGAGTTTGCACATTCTCCCCGCGTTTGCATGGGTTTCACCCCCACAACCCAAAGATGTGCAGGGTAGGTGGATGCGCCACACCAAATTACCCTTTAATTGGAAAAATGAATTGGGTACTCTAAATTTATATATTAAAAAAGTAATATGTTTGAATCTAATTAAGTGTACTGTAATAAATTAGCTTTGTTTGTTAAACACTTTGCCGTTCCTTGTTCAAACTACCACCTTCACCATCCTGAAAGACAAAAACAAAGAACAGAACAGGTACACAATGATATACACATCCAGCAACTGCAGCTGAGAGAATCCCACCTTTATCAGAGTTACAGTTAGCTTCACATGAGTTTTTCCACCATTATTTGGATGTCAGTGGGGCGGCTGAGGTAATGGTTTGATTCTCCACCTATAACAAACTTCCAAACCCAAGCACGCGCAGCCTGGCTTCTATCTGTTTTTCCCCTGACACACACGACCCTGTCTTTGTTTTCATGGAAACGTCACAAAATTTGTTGAACTTCACGTCTCCTTACTAAATTAAGTCTAAACTTAATTAAATTCTTTCAGCTCCGGTGCTTTTTCGTCATTACCTTTTTATGTACAGCATCATGTGAAAGCTTTCAATATCAGCTCTTATTTCTGTAGAAGTATACCATCGTGTCACCAGGAGCGATCCTAACTTTAATTCGGCTTTCCTTTAGAATTCCTGAGAGACTTCAGTAGTAACTAAAGTGCAGAGACTCGCTATTTATAGTTTTATTCTCTCATCAGGAACTTTAGTCCAATAATTGAATAGATGGTACTCGTTAAGCCTCTCAAACTTTAACTCGCTGTGCACAATTTATCCATGTCGATCCAAAAAACAAGGCTTGCTGATTTTACAGGGAATCAGAGCAGGAGTTACGACATCATTTGGTTGTTTAATAGTCGACAATATTATTACATGATTTCCAAATTCTTTTCAAATGTTCTCAATTACTTGGTAAAGCATCTGTCATCTCAAATCTTGTAGGGAAAATATTTTAAATAATAGATTCACAGTGTCAACTTTTTCGGTTGTAATGTTTCTTTTTATTCGTTCATGGAACATGGGCATTTATTGCCCATCCCTAATTGCCCTTGAGGGGTAGTTAAGAGTCAACCTCTTGTTGTGGGTCTGGAGTCACGTGTAGACCAGACCAGGTAAGTACGGCAGATTTCCTTCCCTAAAGGACATTAGTGAACCAGATGGGTTTTTACGACATTCGGCAATGGTTTCATGGTCAGCATTAGACTTTTCATTCCAGATATTTATTGAATTCAAATTACAGCATCTGCAATGGTGGGATTTGAACCTGGGCTCCCAGAGCAGTACTCTGGATTACTAGTCCAGTGACAATACCACTACGCCACTGCCTCCCCTTTAAGGGATGCCATCTGAAGAAGTCTCAGTTTCACTTTGCCTTGTGAGCAGAATACAGCACACACAGCTCTGCTGCTGATGTCTTCAAGCTCTCTACCCCTATATTAAATGTCCTTATAAATATCCAAATAGATGAACTCACATGTTTAGTCAATCCCTGATGAGTGATGGTACCTTTGTATCATTGTAAAAGCACATCATTCTCCAGTACCTAGCCTTTCAACTTGACATTTTAAATTACTTTTCAGTCAAGTAAAAACAGAATCTAATCAGTTTTGGGGTGTGTATTTGTTGAAGATCACATGGATCAACAGGAAACCGACTTTCATGACTTCAAATGTTCTTTTCTTCTGTCTGCTTTTAAAATATTCTGGGGAATTTCTGGAGTACCTTTTAATTCTGACACCATCTAATCTTTCTTCTTTCAAGATTTTGACCTTTTACACTAATATCTCTACATGGCTCAGCACCTCATTTTGTTCTATAACAATCCTGCGAAGCGCCTTAGGATGTTTTATTACATTAAAGATACTGAAACATTGGTGGTGTTAAACTGACTTGGAAACAAATGGAAATAAAGACTTTGGAGCTTTGAAGGGTCACAAGAATTCATCATGTGGCTCTGAAACATGGTGGCAAAATAAAATATGAAGGGGAAGCCAAGCCTGTGCTTGGCTATTGTTGGAAGATGATTACATAGGATTATATGACACCAATAAAGGGCATTTGGCTCAACCAGTGTATTCAACCAGTGTTTTTGCTCTCCTCAAACCTCCTCCCATCTTTTCTCACCTAATTTTACCATCATTATTATCTATCCCATTCTCCCTCATATGCATATGTAGTTTCCCCTTAACGGCATCTATGCTATTCTCTTCAACCATTGTCTGTGGTAGCGAGATCCACATTCATGATGATGTCAAAACCGGCAAAGCGTCTTAGGATGTTTTATCATAGATATCATAGAATTTACAGTGCAGAAGGAGGCCATTCGGAGTCTGCAACATTGCTGTTGTTAAACTGACTTAGAAACAAATGTGAATGAAGACTTTGGAGCTTTGAAGAAGTGGAATATTTCATTGCGAGAGGTTTCGAGTACAGGAGCAGGGATATGTTGTTGCAAATAAAGAGGGCTTTGGTTAGGCCACACCCAGAATATTGTGTGCAGTTTTGGTCTCCTTCTCTGAGGAAGGATGTTCTTGCTCTCGAGGGAGTGCAGCGAAGGTTTACCAGGCTGATTCCAGGGATGGCCTGACTGCCATATGAGGAGAGATTGACTCGGTTGGGATTGTTCTTGCTGGAGTTCAGAAGAATGAAGGGGATCTCTTAGAGACTTATAAAATTCTAACAGGACTAGATAGGGTAGATGCAGGGAAGATGTTCCCGATGGTGGGGGTGTCCAGAACCAGTGGTGGGCCTGTGGAATTCATTACCACAGGAAGTAGTTGATGCTAAAACATTGAATATATTCAAGAGGCGACTGGATATAGCAGTTGGGGCGAATGGGATCAAACAGTATGGGGAGAAAGTGGGATTAGTCGATTGAGTTGGATGATCAGGCATGATCGTGATAAATGACGGGCCAAAAGGCCTCCACTTGTTCCTATCTTCTATGTATCTATGTAACCACGTAACTCCACCTAACCTGCACATCTTTGAACACTAAGGGACAATTTAGCATGGCCAATCCACCTAACCTGCACACCTTTGGACTCTGGGAAGAAACTGGAGCACCTAACGGAAACCCACGCAGACACGGGAGAAAGTGCAAACTCCACGCAGACAGTCACCCAAGGCCAGAATTAAACCAGGG
This sequence comes from Scyliorhinus canicula, assembly GCF_902713615.1. Classification (NCBI taxonomy): domain Eukaryota; kingdom Metazoa; phylum Chordata; class Chondrichthyes; order Carcharhiniformes; family Scyliorhinidae; genus Scyliorhinus; species Scyliorhinus canicula. The sequence continues at coordinate 142,864,919 of NC_052157.1, forward strand.
TCCCTGGCGCTGTGAAGCAGCAGTGCTAACCACTGTGCCATCCATCATCCAGGATAGATGTTGGTGCAATGGTAATGTCGCTGGGCTAGTAATCCAGAGGCCCAGATTAATGCTCTTCTGGTTTCATGATGTATTGAATGGTATTTTCTATTGTACAGATATGCAAGCATGAGAATTTCACAATTCCCTAAAGTTTTGTCTAGGTTAATTTTATAAAGTACTTACTGTATGTACACTTCATTTCATAGAATTTACAGTGCAGAAGGAGGCCATTCGGCCCATCGAGTCTGCACCAGCTCTTGGAAAGAGCACCCTGTCCAAACCCACACCTCCATCCTATCCCCATAACCCAGTAACCCCACCCAACACTAAGGGCAATTCTGGACACTAAGGGCAATTTAGCATGACCAATCCACCTAACCTGCACATCTTCGGATTGTGGGAGGAAACCGGAGCACCCGGAGGAAACCCACGCACACACGGGGAGAATGCGCAGACTCCACACAGACAGTGACCCAAGCCGGGAATCGAACCTGGGACCCTGGAGCTGTGAAGCAATTGTGCTAACCACTATGCTACCGTGCTGCCCTATTGATCTATTTACTTAGTTTATGTTGTGCAGATTAAGTAAGAAACAGACAGCCACTATTACAGTTCAGGTACAAAATCAACTGTTGTCACTATTTGACCACAAATAGATGCAGTTTTTTCCTTAAGGCAACCAATTCTGTAATTGTTTCAATTCAAGGAATTACACTCAAGTCATTTCAATATTACAGGTTAGGTCTTGTTCTTGGAATTTACAGGCCAGGTCATTTATACAGGTATAGAAGATCGGTAACTCACTTAAATACTTCATTTATTAATGACTATTACCAGTGTGGATGAGGAAATTGGAAGATCCAATTCCTGCTCTGGTTAATTTCCATTCAAGGCTCTGATTTGAGCTTTTATTGTCAGTTTGATTCAGAGACCACATTGAACTTTCAACCCAAATCCCGGTTCTGGAGCTAAATGATCCATGATTTCACATTCCACACATTCCTCACCTTCGCGGGATCTATCTCAGGATTCTTTCCTTCCTGGCAATGGGCATTCCACTGATGATTCAAGCCTGCCGAGTGCCACAACTTCCTGTAGTTCACCACTGCTCACCGCACATCCAGTTCTCCTGTTTTCTCCATCTCGTCCTCACACACCATTCCTATGGATCTAAATACAGGCGGCACAACAATATTCCAACGTTCTCCTAACATGTTGTAATCCTTTGATTTGAATATGGACTTCAGTAACTTTGTGGTGTTCTTTGTATTACTCAGGATGGATTACGTAGTGTACACAAAGGCCACAAAAGCTAAGTTTAATAAACAAAGCAAAATTTATTACACGACTTATTATACAGTTCGATCACTATTCCAAAAGCAAACAATATTCTAACTAAACTACAAACGACACTATACTAACATCTTTCTCATGCACTCTATCTTATGTTGTTCTCTGCTCTACTCTTATTCTCACAAGCTCTCACCCGCCTTCTCTACACTCTCCCAGAAGCCCGAGAGGAATTCCTTTTTATAGGTCTGCTCCCTAGCTCCATCTAGTGGTAGGTTAGAGTATTACATTAACTCTTAACATGCTATAATGTCACTAACTTCACATGAACTATATCTTCATTTTCAATTTAACCTTTGACCAATAGTTTTTCCATCTTTCCCACTTTCTCCCCCATCTCTTACGAATTCATGCATTCTTTCTTTAAACGTCTTGATGTTTTTATCCATTGTTTGACTGAAGTAGCATCATTCATGATTTTTCCCGTCTTTTTCATGTATATTTTTCCATCCTCTCTTTCTGATTGATTTCAGGCCTCTTACATTATAGATCTGAAGAAGCGCCAGACCGGAAACATTATCTTATCTGTGTTCTCCACAAACGCTGTCTGACCTGCCTTGCTTTTTCAGCTTGTGCTCAGATTTTTGGCACTGATAGTTTGCCGTGCCTTTTATATCCTCAGGACACCGCAAGCGCCTGCAGGCCAATAAGGTCATGGCTGAAGTGTCATCATTCTTTTGTAAGACAAGAATCGGATTTATTGAATTTCGGCTGAGACATGTTTGCGACAGGAAAATTCACTCAGCTACGCACCACAAATTCCCACATGCATCTTCCCCCCCCCCAGTGCCACATCACAACATCCTTTCCAAACAAAAATAGGTGACTCATCATGAGCATTGCCACTGGCGAAATGCCAGAATTCTTATAACTTTCTCACAAAACATTTGCCCGTTTTATTAACTTCAGGTGATGTTAACAGTTCCTGTCATTAGTAAACAATGATCCATTTTCGGTTTCTGCCACATTTGACTTTTCTTGGCCTCACTGGGTTGGATTCTCCGCTGTCGGAGAAATCCGGGATAGGATGGAGAATCCAAAATCAGCAAGAAAATGGGATCGGCGTCAGGCACCAATCCTTTTCGGATGCTCCAGTCCCCCCCTGGCCGTGGCATCAAGCCCCGTGCCAGCGGGAGGGTGAAAGTAGGTCAGATTGATCCATTTGCATTCTAATAACGGGCTGGGCACAGGATTCTCCATGCCTCCATGATTCATCAGTCCTCTGGACTGGGATCCATGTGGGCGTTGATTTGTGCAGGTATTTATCAGCGTGTTCCAGGCGCAGTGGACTTTGCGGTGGGCCATGGGGGTAAGTATTTAAAGTAGGTACCCCCAAAGTCCATTGGAGGGCTCCACCCCACACCAGGCCCTCCCACCAGAGCCCTATAGACCCCCATTCAGAGACCTCCCATAAGAGACATCCCCATGACAGAGACCCCCCCATGACAGAAACCGCCACCCTAGGACAGAGACCCCTCCCCGCCCAGGACAGAGAACACTGCCTGGAAGCCAGAGAGAGGTTCAGACAGAAACAGTGAAAAAAATCACTGCTTTAAAACTCACCTGTGCCCTACACATGCTGCCTCAGGCAGAGAAAGCAGCAGCTGTAAATTCCTAGAACGCGAAAACCACATCTCCAGCGTTCAAATCCCCTCATATTCATTGAACTGCAAGGTTTATATTCACATCAATGAAAAATTGCTTTTACTAGGCTTCAAGACAGCCAGATGTCTGCATTGTATAATTTAATTTCCCTTCACACTTGAATGAATCTGGCTGTGACCATGCTGTGAAACTAACTGCAATGTTTATAAACATCTAGCTATGAAAGATAGCTCCTGACCTCATCAAACAGTTGAGTGCTTTTCTCTCTGTTCTGGGGTGTCTCTGTTGTGATGGTCTCTGGGGGAGGGTCTCTGTTATGGGGGTCTGGGGTGGGGGTCACATCACCCTCATACTGTGGGGGTGGGATGATCCAGCAAACCCTGTGGTGGGGGTGCGGGTGGAATTCCATTGCGGGGGAGGAGGGGTGGCCAGCTACCAGACCTCGCTATTGGACCACCTGTTCAAAATGGCAGCCGGCTAGTGGGATTCGCGAGGGAATCCCTTGCAATCCCAGCCAAGCCGTGCGTAAATTTGCATGGCAGGGAAGAGTGAATTGCCTCCGGGCGCCACTCCCACTGCAAGCGCAAATCAGAGGTGATTACTCTCCGCTGGGAGAACATAGGGCGAGTTTCTCCAACTGGAGCGACACCATGTCGGGGGATTTTCGTCAATGGGGTTTCCCATTGCGGGGCAGCCCCACGCCGTCTGGAAACAGCCGGGCTGCCGGCAAAACGGAGAATCCCGGCGGTGGAGAATCCAGCCCATAGTCTCCCAAATGGAGAATTCAGCCCACTCTAAGCCGCCAGCAACTTTGCAATATTTTTGACCAAGGTTTTTGGAGGTGCACCGTTGTAATCTAGGTTTGGAAATTGAACGAGAATTTCTATCCTGTTGTGTATGTTTCTTGAGGACCGCTTGAAATAACTTGCCTCACTCGCAGTTACACTATCAATACATTCTTTTGCTCAAATCACAAATCCAAGTAAATTTGGTCCTGCATTTAATTATCACGTTTCACTTCTTTCACAAGGAATGCAACACATGTCAATGTGAAGAGGTGTCATCACATTCTGAGTTTAAGCAGCCTGCTGAGAGGAATAACAGATTTATCACCTCACACGTCATCTCTCGGATCCTGTAACTTAAATTCTCACTGATTTCAAATGAAGTTTTAAAAAAATATGGTAAAAGTCCTCATTGTGTAATCGGATCAGAGTTGAAAATTAACAAATCTAATCTGATTAATAGCGCAACTCCAATTAGATTTTTAATCTCACCTCTGGTTGGCATGTGCACAACTGATGCCATGATGGCGGCACGGTAGCACAGTGATTAGCACAGTTGCTTCACAGCTCCAGGGTCCCAGGTTCGATTCCCGGCTTGGGTCACTGTCTGTGCAGAGTCTGCACATTCTCCCCGTGTCTGTGTGGGTTTCCTCCGGGTGCTCCGATTTCTTCCCACAGTCCCGAAAGACGTGCTGTTAGGTAATTTGGACATTCTGAATTCTCCCTCTGTGTACCCGAACAGGCACCGGCGTGTGGTGACTTGGGGCTTTTCATTGCAGCGTTAATGTAAGCCGACTTGTTACAGTGAAGATTATTATTATGTTTTTGCAGTGCGGTGAATATTTGATGGTATGAATGCTGTTACAGTGTATCAGCAAACAGGAAAAGCTTCATCAGTCACCAATGTACTCAAATTACAACACTTAAGGGTATTGCGTGCAGTCTGGTCCCCATACTATAAAAAGGATACAGAGGTACCAGAAGGCGTTCAGAGAAGATTCATGAGGGTGTGAGGATATCAGGAAAAGATTGACAGACTGGATCTATTTAAACTTGTAAAAGGAAGGCTAACAGGTGGCTTAATAGAGGTCTTTGAAATTACGAAAGGTTTTGATAAAGTCGATACAGAGAGAATATCTCCTCTTGTGGGGAAGAGCGTAACGAGAAGCCGTCAGTACAAGATAACCACCAAGAAATTTAATCGGGAATTCAGGAGAAACGTCCTTGCCCAGCGAGTGAGGAGAATGTGGAGTTCGCTACCACAGGGAGCGGTTGAAGGGAATATCAGAGATACATTTCAAGGAGATGTTAGACAAACATATGAGGAGAAAGGAAATGGAGAATTATGGCATGAGACTTAGATGTGGAAAAATGGGAGAAGCCTCAAGTGGGGTATAAATGTCGGAATGGACCAATTTGGTTCGAATGGCCGGTGTCATGAATGCTGAGCTTTACAAGATGATCATGTTTGAAAAAGCCCCTTTAAATTAAGTGAAGCAGAACGCTCTGAAAAAGGGAGTGGGGTGAATGCCTGATAAACACCTCAGTTTGGATAAGGTCTCAGGTGGCTTCAGGTTGCCATGGGGGAGAGAAACCCGAAGAGAAACTCATGGCACTGTCCAGGAGCCAGTTTTACAATGGTTAAAATCTCACAGAAAAAAAATATAGCTGCTGCAAGGACTTAGGCAGGGGAAGAGTTGGAACTTTCCCAGGAACAGGTCTTCACTGCTTGCTCTGTAAGAAATGACGGGGAGCGAAAACAATACTCTCCCCAGAGAAAACAGTTTCACCACAACTGCCTAAACCATTAAAAGGGATCAGACACAGGAATTCTGGACTTCTGGATCATTAGGAATGTCATGATCTGAGGGAGTGGATTCATAAAGGGGTGCCTTGCTGTGATAATCATATCCGGGTAAATTCAGGCAGAGTGGAACAATTGTCGAAGGACGCTGGAAGCTTCCACCTAGCATAGTGGGGAAAGGTGAATATCTGCTAGAGAGTTGAGAGTAACTTCATGATAGTTCATTTAATGTTGTGTATCTGCCAGAAGCATGGCATAAAGCAAAAGCATTTCAGAAGAAATATTTTAGTTGTGTTAGTTAATTCATGTGAAACTTGTCTATTATTTAATTTGATGAATCAGTTCCCAGGGACTGCAGCAGTTCAAGAAAGCATTCACTGCCATCTTCTAAGGGCAACTAAGGATTGGCAATAAAGGCTGGCCTAGCCAGTGACACCCACATCCCATGAATGAATTAAATTTTGCGCTTGGTCTATGTTGATTATAGCTTGTTACAGTAAAAGCCCTTAAAGAGTAAAATCTTGCCCATCAGCTTATTTCTGTTTGTCACTAGGAAAATGCATCTCTTTTAGACCATAAGATCATAAGACCTAGGAGCAGAATTAGGCCACTCGGCCCATCGAGTCTGCTCTGCCATTCAATCACGGCTGATACTTTTCTCATCCCCATTCTCCTCCCTTCTCCCCATAACCCCTGATCCCCTTATTGATCAAAAACCTATCTACCTTTGTGATTTGGCCTCCACAGCCTTCTGCAGCAAAGAGTTCCACAGATTCAACATCTTCTGGCTGAAGAAATTCCTCGTCACTTCTGTTTTAAAGGATCGTCCCTTTAGTCTGAGATTGTGTCCTCTGCTTCTAGTTTTTCCTACAAGTGGAAACATCCTCTCCACGTCCACTCTATCCAGGCCACGCAGTATCCTGCAAGTTTCAATAAGATCCCCCCTCATCCTTCTAAACTCCAATGAGTACAGACCCAGAGTCCTCAACCGTTCCTCATACGACAAACTCTTCATTCCAGGGATCATTCTTGTGAACCTCCTCTGGACCCTTACCAAGGCCAGCACATCCTTCCTTAGATACAGGGCCCAAAACTGCTCACAATACTCCAAATGGGTCTGATCAGAGCCTTATATAGCCTCAGAAGTACATCCCTGGTCTTGTATTCTAGGCCTCTTGACATGAATGCTAACATTACATTTGCCTTCCTAACTGCCGACTGAATCTGCACGTTAACCTTAAGAGAATGGTGAACAAAGACTCCCAAGTCCCTTTGTGCTTCTGATTTCCTAAGTATGTTCCCATTTAGAAAATAGTCTATGTGTCCATTTCTCCTTCCAAAGTGCATAACCTCACACTTTTCCACATTGTACTCCATCTGCCACTTCTTTGCCCGCTCTCCTACCTGTCCAAGTCCTTCTGCAGCCCGCCTGCTTCTTCAATACTACCTGCCCCTCTACAGATCTTTGTATCATTTGCAAACTTAGCCACAGTGCTTTCAGTTCCTTCCTCCAGATCAGTAATGTATATTGTGAAAAGTTGTGGTCTTCGAAACTTAGAAAGTTATCGGTCCCTCTGGCGATCGTAACATGGATTTCTGTGCATCATATAATACCACGCGATTACTGAACCTGAAAACAAACAAGATTGCCAGCAAAAATTATGAGAATTTGAAGCACTTTCCTAAAACACTGAAAACAATAAGAAATTCCTTTGTCTGCCTCAGTAGAATCATAGAATTTACAATGCAAAAGTAAGCCATTCAGCCCTAGGAAAGAGCACCCTACCTAAGCCCACCCCTACACCCTGTCCCCGTAACCCCACCGATTCTTTTGGACAATAAGGGGCAATTTAGCATGGCCAATCCACCTAACCTGTACATCTTTGGACTGTGGGAGGAAACGGGGCATCGGGAGGAAACCCACACAGACACGGGGAGAAAGTGCAAACTCCACACAATCACCCGAGACCGGAATCGAATCCAGATCCCTGGAGCTGTGAGGCAGCAGTGCTAGCCACCGTGCCACCATGCCGCCCATGTGTTCAAAACACCCACAGCATTGGAAAGTCCTTGGTTCCAGGTCCTCAGCACGGGCACGCTGGCACAGCTACTCTCCTTGAATTGTAAACACATCGTCATGAATTTTCCTAGCAACAGCAGTAAAATGTAATTAGCAAAACATAATAGGATGCAAGATGTCCAGCAACAGGTAGAAAACTGCCCCGATCCATACCGCCCCCACCCTCCTCCTTCCCACCCCTCCCTCAACAGTCAACGGTAACCACCTCTCCAAAATGCAAAATGAACAAACCCCAACTTTTGCAGAACCCATCACTCACCCCCCACTCTGAGCAAATTTCACCCTCTCCAGGGCTAAAAGCTCCAGCAGGTCCCACACCGAGGCACAGGGTGGAGAAGCTGACCTGCACCCCAACAAGACCCCTCCTGGTGAGCAATATGCGAAGTGACGGCTACAACGTCTGCCCCAGCACCCATCTGCAGCCCCGGCAGGTCCAACACCCCGAATATGGCTTCCAGGGACTGGGCTCCACATCTACATGCTAAACATCAGTCCCAGCCCCGCACACGAAGTTGAGGCATTCACCCTCCGCAGCACCTCACGCCACAATCCCTCATCAATGCCACCCCCAGCACACCCTCCCATTTAGCCTTAACCCGCTGCATGGACACCTCCCTATCCTTCTCCAAAACCATCCCATTAATCGCTGTAACAGCCCCTCTCCAATTGACAGCACCCCCCCCCCCCCCCCCCCCCCCAGCAACGAGGCACCAGGCACTATCGAGAAGGTCGGGAAGACCTTCCTTGCAAAGCCCCGCCTCTGCATATATTGGAAACTCTACCCCGCGCCAACCCAAACCTCTCGTTCAACTCCTCCAAGCTCGCAACCCACCCGCCCAGAAACAGATCCTAATCCCCTTCTCCTTTCATCCCCGGAAGCTCGCATCCATTGTCCCCAGCTCAAACCCGTGATTTCTCCTGGTCAGCGTCCCCCGCCAACCCCAATGCTGCTGAAACTACCTCCGAATTTTCAGGGTGGCCACCACCACTGGACTAGCTGAATACCAATGGGAGTGGTCTCATTGTCAGCGCCCGCAACCCCGACCCCCCGAAATGAGCCTGCCTCCATCCCCACCCACAAAGCCCCCACCTCTGTATTCCATCCCTGAACCTTCTCCGCCCAATAATAGGGCATCAATTTCGGGAGAAGCCCCCCCCCCCCCCGACTGCCGTCCCCTCTGCAGTATCACCTTCCTTATCCTGACCACCTTCTCTGCCCAGAAAACCAAAGAGATCAGCCTATCCACCCCCTTGAAAAACGCCTCAGATAAAAAGACTGACAGGAACTGAAACAAAAACAAGTATCGCAGGTAAAATATTCATCTTCACTGTCTGCGACCGCCCTGCCAATGACAGAATAAGATTATCCCACCTTACCAGCCTTCACCCTAGAGAAATTGAACTTCCGAAGACCTGTCCTTTCCCGGGCGACCTGTACCCCCAGATACCGAACGTGAGACGCTGCCACACGGAATGGCAGCACCATCCTCCCCACCCCAGCTTCCGCCCTGGAGAGGAAACCACAAAGTACTAGTACCTGGCTTTTATATTAGTGTGTAAATCGTTGTCACTTCTCTTCCAGGATTGTTCCCCTTGAAGGAGTTCGGTCTTTTCAAAAAATGTTCCAATTAAGGGGCAATTTAGCGTGACCAATCCACCTACCCTGCACATCTTTGGGTTGTGGGGTTGAGACTCACACAGACACGAGGAGAATGTGCAAACTCCACATGGACAGCGATCCGGGGCCGGGATTGAACCTGGGTCCTCGGCACCCCTGAGGCAGTAGTGCTAATCACTGTGCCACCGTGCCGCCCCGTCCTTCCCTTTGACAGGATTTCTGTTTGTCTCTTCCCTTGTTCCACTCATTGCTTTCTTTTTCTCTTCTCATGTTTGAGTGGATATATCTACCAGAACTCACTTTCACAGCCACATCACCTCTCTCCACAACTGACTCCAGCTCCAAGTTATTCCACATGGATTCCAACTGAAGCGTCACCTCCTCATGTTTCTAATCCACCCACGATCACATATGTCGCCAAGATAGTCAGCATTCCTCAACCCACTGCTCTCTCCACATCTCGCGATCTACACTCAATGCCCCATGCAAGCTCTTGACCTCCAGATGGGGCAACTCACTGTATCTCAAAGCGTGCCAGGTCCACAGTTTCCTTTTAACCTTTGCCTCATTTGGCACTTCAACAAAAAAGGTTTTTCTTCTTTTGAGGTGGTAAAGGTTCTGACCTATCCTTTCTTCCAATCTCACCCCTTGCCATGTTTTATGATACCCTCTGACCTTCACTTCTCAGACCAAAGGCTTAATTCCCTTAATCCTCCCAACTCAATGCAATTTGAGATCAGCATGATGTTGAGTTCTTCCATTGCTATCAACCCTGGGTTCACGTTTTTTGCTTGGTGTGTCCCCCAACTACACAGTGGACCCTTTTGCCCATCTTTAGAATTCATCTCCTCCTGGATCCCTCCCTCTGACCTCTCACCCCCTCTAGACATTTTCACTGACAACAGCTAGCATGGCATCGCCCATCGCAATTTCTCAGCTCCCCTGGCTCAGTCTAATCCATCTCCCTCAAAACTTGCAGAATCCCGTTCTCTTAGATCCAACCTTAACATTGTCATCACACCTCCTGGTAGAGGTGGTTCTGTTGTTGCCTAGTATACCATATGGCACATGGGTGGCACAGTGGTTAGCACTGCTGCCTCACAGCTCCAGGGACCCTGGTTCATTTCCAGCCTCGGGTGACTGTGTGTGGAGTTTGCACGTTCTCCCTGTGCCTGCGTGGGTTTCCACGAGTGGAGGTGTGGGCTTACGTAGAGTGCTCTTTCCAAGGTTCAGTGCAGACTCGATGGGCCGAATGGCCTCCTTCTGCACTATTGATTCTATGATTCACCCTCAACCTAGCCAACTCTCTGACACATCCTCCTGCTCCCCTCAGACCATGACTCCAAACTCTGGGAGCAATGCTGAAAAGGGCTACAACACTGACTCTCAATGCCAAAGCATTGAGTTATGAGAAAAGATTAGAAAAACTTTAATATTTCAACCTTGAAGGGAGCTGAATCATGGCAGATGAGATACTACGTTAAAGAGAAAAGATAAAGTGAGCATCATGCCATCGTTTTCAGATCGGATTCTAATGAAAAAGGTCATTGACCTGAACTCTTTCTCTTTTCATTAATGCGGCCAAACCTGCTGCTGATTTGCAGCATTTTCTCTTTTTATCCCAAATTGTAATTGTCTTTATCCTGCAGTTGGGGTTTAACATGAAATAAAGCTAAAGCTTAATCTTTTCTCTTTAATGTAGTATCTCATATGCCAAGAGATCTGCCATGATTCAGCTCCATTCAAGGTTGAAATATTAAAGTTTTTCTAATCTTTTCTCATAACTCAATGCTTTGGCATTGAGAGTCAGTGTTGTAGCCCTTTTCAGCATTGCTCCCAGAGTTTGGAGAGTTAATATTGACCAGAATTAACTGCAATATTTGAGCTGTATCTTGACCAATGCGCCTGAAAGTTAAACTTCACAGATCTGACAATGTGATGTTAAATATTAACTTGCAAGTACAAGACTGAACTGGACATGGTCAGTGCAGAGTCCACCATCAAACTCATATCCCTTTCAACACTGAAAATAATATTTTACTGAGAGGAATTTTTAGTGTAACACCGTAAAACACTACTACACAACAAATACAATTCCAGACTCAACCACTATGCCCACCGCACTAAAAACAAGGAAAACACTCGATACAAAACCAGAAACCCTACCCCTCCCCAACACCCGACGGTGACCAGCTCCCAGACATAGGAGATGAAAGGCTGCCATTTCGACTGGAACCCTTCTGCTGGCCCCCTCATTAAATACTTGACATTTTCTAAATGCAAAACCTCCAGGTCACTTAACCAAGATGAAGCACTGGGTGGGGCCGGAGTCCTCCACCCAAACAGAACTTACCTTTGGGCTATTAGTGAGGCAAAGGCCAGAGCATCCACCTTTGCCCCCAATTGCAGCTCCTGCGGAGTCGACCCCAAAGATAGTCACCAACGGGCAAGGCTCCAATTCAATCCCAAGAATCCCGGACATGGTGCTGAAGAAGGCGACCCAAAGTCTCACACGTTTAGGACAAGGCCAGAACACGTGCTTGTGATTCGCCGGACCCTGTGAACAACACTCACACCAACACTCACATCCTCTACTTCCACAAAAACCCCACTCATCCACACCCTGGTCAGATGTGCCTATTGCACCACCTTGAACTGAATCAAGCTGAGCCGAGCACACGAGGAGGTGGAGTTTATCCTGTGGAGAGCCTCACTCCACATCACCCTCCCCATCAAAAACCTGACCCAACTTCTTCTCCCACTTCCTTTTAACCACATCCACCGGAGCTTGCTCCATCAACACAAGCTGACTATTAATATCCAACATCTTCCCCTCCCCGAACTCAACAGCCGAAAGAACTCTATCCATCAAAGAGGGCGAGGGTGCCAAGGGGAAGGAAGGAACCTCCTTACGCAAAAATTCACGCACCTGATAATACCGAAACAGATTAGTACTTGGAAGCTGGAATTTACCCAACCGCTCCTTAAAACCAGTGAACTTCACTTCTATAGACATGTCCCCGGAAAGCTCCAACCCCTCCTCCCCACATGTTCCAAATGAAGAATCCAAAACCGCTGGAACAAAGCAATAGTTACCACAGGTTTGGGATAACCATGACATGGCACCCAGTTACCTAAACAGTCTCCATGTCGTCCATGTGGCCAACACCACCGGACTTGAAGTCTACTTTTCTGGGGAAATGGAATTGCGCCCATAACTAAGGTCCTCAAACTAGCAGCTCGAGAGACACATCTCTCCATCCACCCCCATATGGATAGACGACACGTAAGCACAGTGGTTAGCACTGTTGCATCACAGCGTCAGGGTCCCAGATTTGATTCCCGGCTTGGGCCACTATCTGTACGGAGTCTGCATATTCTCCCCGTGTCTGCGTGGGCTTCCACCGCGTGCTCCGGTTTCCTCCCACAAGTCCCAAAAGACATGTTTGTTAAGTGAATTGGACGTTCTACTGAGAGACGTTACTGTGAAAATCTGCTCGTAGTCACATTCCCGCGCCTGTACAGACATGACAACGTTTTTATTCATTTTTCTCTCTTTTTAAAACTCGTATGTCAAAATTAGTTTGGGATTCATTCCTCAGGTGGGAATGAATGACAGTTGCTTTTTCGCATATAATAATAATCTTTATTATCACAAGTAGGCTTACATTAACAATGCAATGAAGTTACTGTGAAAAGCCCCTAGTCGCCACATCCTGGCGCCTGTTCGGATACACTGAGGGAGAATTCATAATGCCCAATTCACCTAAGAGCACATCTTTCGGGACTTGGTGGGAGGAAACCAGAGCACCCGGAGGAAACCCACACAGCCACGGGGAGAACGTGCAGATTCTGCACAGACAGTGACCCAAGCTGGGAATCGAACTTGGGACCCTGGAGCTGTGAAGCAACAGTGCTACCCTCTGTGCTACCGTGCTGCCTTTTGTGAGGGCAACGAAGAATCCAGCACGAGTTGAAGGATAGAAAGAAATAACATTTATTTACAATAACATATATATACAACAGCAGCAGCAACTTCCCTGGCTGCTCACTCTCCTCTAGCCGGTTCCAAAATGGCCGGCTTTATTTAAGCAGGGAATCTGCTAATGATTTCTCCGCCCCCCCTCATTGGGGAAGCTCATACTCCCAAAGGATTGTGGGATTGCCATTAGTCCCCAGCCAGTGGTAAGCAGGCAGGTTATAACACTGTCCTTAACTGGTCCTCTCAGACAATAAAAGGATTTGCAGTACTTCTGTTTTCATTCTGTTTCCTTACAATACTGTTTAGCAAACATTATTTAATTATTTACAACTGCAGGACAAAAGTATCAGTTGAACCAAGAGTTGTCATCACGTCGATTCCACATAACTGCAGAACGAGGGAAATAATGTCTGGCTTGTACTGGCAGTTCAAGCACAAAATGGTTTTCTAAACATTTTTTTTTCATGAAGGCAAACACTTCTCTAAAAGAGGCGACCGAGATTGGAAACTTCAAATGTTTAATGTCACTGAATTGTGTGAAGGTGCAGCAGGCCCACATTGCTGCCATGCAGTGCGAATCCTCCCCCATTCCCACAATCGACCTTGTGTTTCTCATCATGAGCTTGTGTCTTCATAGAGAGAAATTGATGACGGCAATGGCCTTTCAAGGGCCAGGTCACCAACTCAACATTTCAATGGTTCTATCTCTTATCACTTGACACAGATTCAGTCAATGTTGTGAAAGTCAGTATTGTTTGGAGGAAGTTGCAAGGTCGGACTGATTTACTCAGTACCCCACAAAGTAATATTTAACCTCATGTTTACACACAACTCCACAAGCCCGAATCTCAACTACATGCATTGTACAGCCCCCATCACATACACCACCTGAGATTATTGTTGGCAACTGGTAATTTGAAAGGAGTCGGCATTTGCCAATTTTGCAAATGTTAATAACAGGGCACGAGATGTCACAATAGAACATAGAACAGTACAGCACAGAACAGGCCCTTCGGCCCTCAATGTTGTGCCGAGCCATGATCACCCTACTCAAACCCACATATCCACCCTGTACCCGTAACCCAACAACCCCCCCCCCCCCTTAACCTTACTTTTATTAGGACACTACGGGCAATTTAGCATGGCCAATCCACCTAACCCGCACATCTTTGGACTGTGGGAGGAAACCGGAGCACCCGGAGGAAACCCACGCACACAGGGGGAGGACGTGCAGACTCCACACAGACAATGACCCAGCCGGGAATCGAACCTGGGACCCTGGAGCTGTGAAGCATTTATGCTAACCACCATGCTACCCTGCTGCCCCCAATGCTGCCCAACAATGAATTTATAATTCATCTGAACCAGCGTGTGGAATATGTTTCAAAATATTCATCACCTAGTCATCCTCAATGTATGGAATAGATTGATTGAAAGACAATTGGCCTATTCTCTCTAATTTTTCTTACTCTCTGGTCTATTCAAAATAGCTTTGGTTACAAGGGAGTATTTTTTTCTAAAGCAAGTGACAGGAGTCATGTACCTCAGAATCCAGAAATAAGCAAATGGTGTCAAGCACAGATCTTAGTATTAATAAGAGTCACTCCATTGGAACAGAAAAAAGATGAGATTTACAATTTTGTAAACCAATAATCATTTCAAGCTTAATTCCACAATTTAAATGAAATGAAAATCGTTCTTAAAGTGCCCAATCCTTTTTTTTGGGACCAATTAAGAGGCATTTTAGTGGGGCCAATCCACCTACCCTGCACATCTTTGGGTTGTGGGGGTGAGACCCACACAGACACGAGGAGTAGGTGCAAACTCCACACAGACAGGATCAAACCCGGGTCCTCGACGCCGTGAGGCAGCAGTGCTAATAACTACGCCACTGTGCTGCCCCTTAAACCAATTGAAAGTCTAAACAAATATCTGTTGGTAGCTATATGCAGATTAGTTATACATTCTGATATGAGATATAAATTGTACCTTTTAAAATAGTCACAGTTATAAAACCAACCTGAAATAATGCTAACATATACTTAATTTGTTTTGATAGAATATTTGTGCATATATGTGTTAGAAATAACGTGAATGAATATGCATTTTGGTTAAAATGTTTCCCTTCCCAAATCTAAAGTCATCTGGCCTGAACCTTAATTGAATATCTTTCCTAGCTAACAAAATACAAAAATATTTTCTATTATATTTACAAAAGTCATTCTTTACAAATGTCACTGGTTACAAAATAAAAAGAAAAAAATACAATTGATTATAAAACAAAGTGCGAATGAGAAATTGAACATTGTAAAATGTATATATTCCATCTCTGCTGGATATGTAATGTCACGGGTTAGTCTTCCACCCAATCTACACTGAGACCGTTGTTAATTTACTCGTTAATTTTACGAGCTTTCGGAGCGTAGCTCCTTCGTTGAGACGTCTTACGAAGCCCACCCGTCCAACGCCGGCATCTCCACTTCAAAAAGGAGCATTCTTTGGTAACTCTAGGACTGTGGTGACATTTACAGTAGAGGTTGACTCCTATTCTGATTGTCCCTCCTTGTAGTTCATCTGCTCGGCGGGATGTACATGACCTGTTGCAGCAAGCGAGTGATATGGTCTGCCCTCAGTTCTTGACACTTTTGTTGTCTCAGAAACATTTTATGGACAATTGGAATATTCTGGGAGCAAATAACAACCCACGAGATGAGTGTCAAAATTTGCAGGCGCTGCTGAGGAACATAACATTACATGAAATGAGTTCTCTCAAATTACAGACCTGGTTTTTCAACTTGATCTCTCGGTTTAAAGAAAAGAGGACAATAAACAATGCATCCTAGGGAGAGAACCCAGATTTCACCAATTCCTTTGCAATGCATTGACAGACCTTAGTTGAGTGCCTCAATCTTTTCTCAAATCACCATTCTCTGTATAAATGCAAGTTGTGCAAATATTTCTCTGTTATGGTCACAAACTGGCTGCCACCTTAAAGACTGATTGTTGTTATATTGCCAGCAATCAGGCAGACTTGACTCACATGACTTTTGAAAGCTGAATATTTCATGTAATCTTCATCAGATGACTGATTGTTGTTGAAATAGGCAGTCTTCCGGTCCTACTAAAGAAGGTGTTACCCCGTCAGGCATTGAGGAGCACATCAGCATGACTCCTCAGCATAAAATATTATTGTCTCATTACCCAGAGAGTAATGTACTATCAAACTTTAGTTGACCATTGTAGGGATAATTATACAAATGTAATGAGCATTTACTCAGATTGATTGTAGTCAGTTTCTCATTGGCACATTGCCAAGAAATTTTAACCTTAGGCCATAACATGCCTGTAGTCAGTTCAAGATCATTCAGAGCAATTCAAGGCTTGGAATCAGGTATGTTCGGGTCCAAATTTTAACTCGAATTTTTAAACTGTTTCGTCTGCAATTAAGAGTTGTATAAATGGACCCTCTGATGAATTCACAATCTTTTTAACCCCATTCATTCCTGTGAGGCTCTAGGACCCTGTTATTACGTCAGAGAGTAGAGTAGTGAGCCTTATTCAGACCTTTATCAACTGAAACAAATAATGAAATTTGACCTTCTTGCTCGATCCTTCTTTTTAGGTAAAAAAACCGCTTTATATCATCGAGGTCAAGACAATTATTAAGGCAGTTCCAGGCATGAATAGCCTACCACACATGAAATCTTGGTTATGAACCTCAGACCCATATTGCCAATTTGGGTCAAGTACCACATAAGGGATTATTGTGGCAACTCCACATACTGAAGTGTGATTCAAAAAGAAAGTGATGAGCAGATTACATTTAAAACTTTAAAAAACTTTGATTTTCCAAGTTTCCATACAAATCAATCTTCCTTGCCCCCCCCCCCCCAACAATTTAGTTTATTTATATACTATTTATATAGCGCCTCATTGCACCCTCAGAATATCCCAAGTGGCTCCACATTCAATTTACTCTGGAAGTTTAGTCAAATGTTCGGGACCTGGAGATGGCAGCGAGCAGCACACATGGCGATAAGATGGATGTACGGTTAATCTATTTTTGGTGGTCTTGATTTTGCAATGGAATGTCTACGAGATGTTTTTCTGGAGAAGCTAGTCACAGAGCCCACTAGGGCACAGGCAATTCTGGATTTGACGATGTGTATTGAGGTGGGCTTGATTCGGGAACTTAAGGTGAAGGAATCCTTTGGGCGCCGTGGCCACAGTATGATAGAACTGGCCCTGCAGTTTCGAGGGGAGAAGCTGGAATCGGATGTAAAGCGTTTTGCAACTCAATAAATGTAACTACAAAGACATGAGGGAGGAGCTGGCCAGAGCTGATTGGAAGGGGAGGCTAGCGGGGAAGATGGTGGAACAGCAATGGCAGGAGTTTTTGGGGGTTATTTGGGAGGTACAACAGAAATTCATTCCAAGGAGGAGGAAACATGCTAAAGGGAGGACAAGGCAACCATAGCTGACAAGGAGAGTCAGGGGCAGCAGAAAAGCAAAAGAAAAAGCATACAAAGTGGCAAGGATTAGTGGAAAGCCATTGGATTGGGAAGCCTTTAAAAGTAAACAGAAAACAACTAAAAATGCAATGAGGGAGAAAATGAAATGAGTTTAAGCTAGCTGGTAATACAATAGAGGATTACAAGAGTTTTAAAAAATATATAAAAGGTAAGAGAGAAGCAAGAATCGATATTGAGCTACTGGAAAATGAGGCTGGAGAAGTAGTAATGGGAACAAAGAAATGGCAGAGGGACTGAATAGGTACTTTGCATCCATCTTCGAGTGGAAGACAACAGTGGCATACCAGAACTTCAAGAGTGTCATAAGAACATAAGAACTAGGAGCAGGAGTAGGCCATCTGACCCCTCGAGCCTGCTCCGCCATTCAATTAGATCATGGCTGATCTTTTGTGGACTCAGCTCCACTTTCCGGCCCGAACACCATAACCCTTAATCCCTTTATTCTTCAAAAAACTATCTATCTTTACCTTAAAAACATGTAATGAAGGAGCCTCAACTGCTTCACTGGGCAAGGAATTCCATAGATTCACAACCCTTTGGGCGAAGAAGTTCCTCCTAAACTCAGTCCTAAATCTACTTCCCATTATTTTGAGGCTATGTCCCCTAGTTCTGCTGTCACCCGCCAGTGGAAACAACCTGCCCGCATCTATCCTATCTATTCCCTTCATAATTTTAAATGTTTCTATAAGATCCCCCCCTCATCCTTCTAAATTCCAATGAGTACAGTCCCAGTCTACTCAACCTCTCCTCATAATCCAACCTTCAGCTCTGGGATTAACCTAGTGAATCTCCTCTGCACACCCTCCAGCACCAGTACGTCCTTTCTCAAGTAAGGAGACCAAAACTGAACACAATACTCCAGGTGTGGCCTCACTAACACCTTATACAATTGCAACATAACCTCCCTAGTCTTAAACTCCATCCCTCTAGCAATGAAGGACAAAATTCCATTTGCCTTCTTAATCACCTGTTGCACTTGTAAACCAACCTTCTATGACTCATGCACTAGCACACCCAAGTCTCTCTGAAGAGCGGCATGCTTTAATATTTTATTGTTTAAATAATAATCCCGTTTGCTGTTATTCCTACCAAAATGGATAACCTCACATTTGTCAACATTGTATTCCATCTGCCAGACCCTAGCCCATTCACTTAACCTATCCAAATCCCTCGGCAGACTTCCAGTATCCTCTGCACTTTTCGCTTTACCACTCATCTTAGTGTCATCTGCAAACTTGGACACATTGCCCTTGGTCCCCAACTCCAAATCATCTATGTAAATTGTGAACAATTGTGGGCCCAACACGGATCCCTGAGGGACACCACTAGCTACTGATTGCCAACCAGAGAAACACCCATTAATCCCAACTCTTTGCTTTCTATTAATTAACCAATCCTCTATCCATGCTACTACTTTACCCTTAATGCCATGCATCTTTAACTTATGCGGCAACCTTTTGTGTGGCACCTTGTCAAAGGCTTTCTGGAAATCCAGATATACCACATCCATCGGCTCCCCGTTATCTACTGCACTGGTAATGTCCTCAAAAAATTCCACTAAATTAGTTAGGCATGACCTGCCCTTTACGAACCCATGCTGCGTCTGCCCAATGGGACAATTTCTATCCAGATGCCTCGCAATTTCTTCCTTGATGATAGATTCCAGCATCTTCCCTACTACTCTTCCCAGGGGGAAGAGGTGAGTGCAGTGACCATCACTAAGGAGAAAATGCTCGGGAAACTGAAAGGTCTGAAGGGCCTCACGGTGGCACATTGGTTAGCACAGCTGCCTCACAGCTCCAGGGTCCCAGGTTCAATTCTGGCCTCGGGTGACTGTGTGTGTGGAGTTTGCACTTTCTCCCGTGTCTGCGTGGGTTTTCTCTGGGTGCTCCGGTTTCCTCCCACGGTCCAAAGATATGCTGGTTAGGTGGACTGGCCATGCTAAATTGTTCCTTGGTGTCCAAAAGATTAGGTGGGGTTTCTGGGTCACGGGGATAGGGTGGAGATATGGGCTTGGGCAGGGTGCACTTTCGAAGAGCTGGTGCAGACTCAATGGTCTGAATGGCCTCCTTCTATACTGTAAATTCTATGAAGATGGATAAATCACCCGGACCAGATGGATTACACCCCAGATTTCTGAAGCAGATAGCTGAGGAGATTGTGGAGACATTGGTGATGATCCTTCAGCAAATCACTGGAGTCAGGGAGGGACCCAGAGGACTGGAAAATGGCAAATGCAACATCCCTGTTTAAGAAGGGAGAGAGGCAGAAGATGGGAAAGTATAAGCTGGCTAGCCTAATTTTGGTTGTTGGTAAGATTTGAGAGTCCATCATTAGGGATGAGGTTGCAGAGTACTTGGAAGTGCCGAGTAAAACAGGACTGAGTCAGCACGGCCTTGTCAAGGGGATCTGAAGCACAAAGGGATTTAGGAGTCTGGTTCAGGATTCTCTTTTTAAAAATAAATTTAGAGTATCCAATTCATTTTTTCCAATTAAGGGGAAATTTAGCGAGGCCAAACCGCCTACCCTGCACATCTTTGGGTTGTGGGGGCGAAACCCACGCAAACACGGGGAGAATGTGCAAACTCCACACGGACAGTGACCCAGAGCCGGGATCGAACCTGGGACCTCAGCGCCATGAGGCCACCGTGCTGCCTGTTCAGGATTCTCTTACGTTTAGCGTGCAGGTTCAGATGGCAGTTAGGGATGCAAATGGAATGTTGGCATTCATTTGAAGAAGGCTAGAATACAAGACCAGGGATGTGCTGCTGAGGGTGTACAAGACTCTGGTCAGACCACATTTGGAGTATTGTGAGCAGTTTTGGGCCCAGTATCTAAAGAAGGATGTGTTGGCCTTGGAGAGGGTCCAAAGGAGGTTCACAAGAATGATCCGTGGAATGAAGGACTTGTCATATGAGGAGCAGTTGCGGACTCTGTGTCTGTACTCGTTGGAGTTTAGAAGGTTTGGGGGGGGGGGGGGGGGATCTCATTGAAACTTACAGAATACTGAGAGATCGAGATAGAGTGGACGTGGAGTGGATGTTTCCGCCAGTAGGAGAAACTAGAACCCGAGGGCACATCCTCAGGCTGAAGCGACGATCCTTTAAAACTGAGATGAGAAGATTTCTTCAGCCAGAGGATGGTAAATCTGTGGAGGCCAAATCACTGAGTGTCTTTAAGACAGAGATAGATAAGTTCTTGATTCATAAGGGAATCAGGGGTTACAGGAGAACGGGGATGAGACATATATCAGCCATGATCGATGGCGGAGCAGACTCGATGGGGTCGCATGGCTTAATTCTGCTCCTATATCTTAAGGTCTGTAAATGACAGTTCTTTGGATGTCACCAAGGCCTCCTCCTGTACTCGGGAGTCTGGTACAGAAAGTGAAAGGTGACGTTGTTGGGAAAATAAATCTTCGGAAGTAGAACCAACGATCGAAACGCCATGACAGCAAAATAAATGTCCTGACAGTGATTTACCTCCATACAGGCCGCACGAAAACTGAACAGGGTCACGCAGATGGGGATGTTGACACTCGAGTGGCCGAAAGAGATTGTGAAGATATTTTTATTAACTTCTGCACAGAGAGAAGGGGGGGGGGGGGGGGGCGGGGGAGATAACAAAGTGAACTTCAATCCACAGTTGCAGTGTTCAGCCTGCACGGAGAGAGGTCCTGGCCCGGGGTGAATGAGGTGCTGAGGTTTGGATGTGAGGAGCTGGACGGCCGGGGTTTGGAGATGAGAGGGTGGGAGGCTGCTGCCTGCTTGCTGCTGGCCGGCTCCCTGTGCCTCCTGCTGCTGAGATTGTGCCTGGGGGCGGCCGCCTCCCGCTGCTGCTGCTGCCCGGCGGGAGAGGGCAGCCCCCGGCTCATCTGCAAACCGTCCGCCCTGGCCCGCCACCTGGCGCAGAGCTGCGGCAGCTTCGGCCGGGAGCCGCGGCTGGTGTGGGGCGGCTGGCCGCGGCTGCACACGCTGTACAACGGGCTGTGGCCGGCGGCGGGGGAGCTGCGCCTGGCCCGGGAGCACCTGCAGATGGCGGACGGGGGGCTGGTGGCGCTGGACTGGGCGCTGGGCGAGCGGGAGGCCCCGCCGGCCCGGGCGCCCGTCCTGCTGCTCGTCCCCCACGCCGGCGGCCGGCTGACCCGCCACGCCAGCGGCCTCTGCCGCCTGGCCCTGCGCCGCGGCTACCGGCCCGTCCTCTTCAACCGGCGCCTCCACAACGGCGTGCCGCTGACCAGCCGCCGGCTGCTGCCGCTCGGCGACCCCTCCGACCTGCGGGAGGCGCTGCGCTACATCCGCCACCAGCACCCGGCCGCCCAGCTGCTGGCGGCCAGCGAGGGCAGCGGCTCCGCCCTCCTGCTCTCCTACCTGGGCGAGTGCGGCTCCTCCAGCCACCTCACCGCGGCCGCCTGCATCTCCCCCATCTTCAGCTTCCAGGACTGGCTGCAGGCGGGACCCTTCCGCCTCTACCGCTGGCTCCTGCTCCTGCAGCAGAAAATCAACCTGAGCAGGTAACAGCTTCACCCCCTTCCTTCACCAGTCTTTCCCTGTCACCCAATCCTTTAAAAAAATTTTTTTTAAGAGTATCCAATTTATTTTTTCCAATTAAGAGGCAATTTAGCATGGCCAATCCACCTAGCCTGCACATCTTTGGGTTGCGGGGGCGAAACCCACGCAAACACGGGGAGAATGTGCAAACCCCACAGGGACAGTGACCCGGAGCCAGGATCGAACCTGAGACCTCGACAGCGTGAGACTGCAATGCGCTGCCCCCCTGTAACCCAATCCTTTGCCAGCTTCCTGATACTACCGCTGTGATTTGAATGTTGCTCCAAGCCCTGGCCGTGGAGAAGTAATCTGACAAGGATACTGTTTTGGCATTTCATGCATCCTGTACCAAACTGGGGCCGTGAAATGATTTAGCATTTAGTTGCTGGCTTTGTGAACTGCCGCTTCGTAATTATCTGGTGTCTCTCTCCAGATCCCTTTCTGCCTGACCTTTATCAAAAATCAAACAGTCATTTTAATGGTCACAAAATGCATCAATCTTTCCCATGAATTTCACAGTTGTATTCCTCCATATTTCCAGATATGCCACTGTTCTCGGAGAAATAATAGACACCGAGAAATTATTCAGAAGCTGCACCCTGAGGGAGTTAGAGGAAGTGCTGTTTTGCCAGTCAAAGATCAATAATTTGAGTTGGGCTTCCTATTGGGAAAAGAATGATCCGCTGAGGGACGTGGATGAGGTCGCAGTTCCCCTTCTGTGCATCTGCAGCAATGATGATCCATGCAGGGGCAACCCAGAAGTCACCCTGCCTTTTGAGTTATTTGAAACCAACCCCTATTTCTTCCTTTTGTTAACAAAGCATGGGGGACACTGCGGCTTTTTAACAAGCAGATCTTCCTCATGGAGTCACGAAGCCTTACTGGAATATTTCAAATCAGTCAGTGAGTTTTTCAGGGCTGAGGAAAGGACAAAGAATCAATGCAGAAGAAAAATATCAATGACTTCCTACAAACGGAGGGGAGAAGCTACTCACAAAAAAGAATCCGTTTGTTCTCACAACATTCATGAAATTTTTAACTGGCAAAGATCATATACAAGATGAACTTGTATTTTGTCTTTGGTAGCAATCCTCAAATGTAAAACAGATCAACAAGAATAGTAGATCAGGCTTCCACACTTATGCAAAAACAGATCTATTAAGACATTGTTTGGCTTTTGGGATGCTATTAATTTTGAATAGATTTCTAATGTATTGTGCAAATATTTCATAACTTAAAAAGTGTTACATTTTGTTACATAGGACAGACGTAAATGTAAAGTACTTTCCAAAATTATAACTAATTATTATACAATTATAAAGTTGTACAAGTGCTTGTCAAGAGATTTGAAGGCAGTATTAATATACCTGTTTAAAAGCATTCATTTGTATGTGCTGCATTAACAAATTAATAGCAAAATATTTTGTACATCATTGCAGATTATCCAACCACTTTGGGTGCAAAATATCAAGTTTTGCCAATTTGAAATGAAAACTGAAATTATTGGAAATATACATACATATTAGGAGAAGTAGGCCATTCAGCCCCTCGAGCCTGCACCACCATTCAATAAGATTATGGTCGATCTGATTGGTCTCAATGCCACATTGGGTCTACCCCCAACAGCTTTTGACTCCCTCGTTAGTCTAGAATCTATCTACCTCAAAAATATTCAATGGTCCTGCCTCTATCACTTCCGGGGAAGAGAGCTCTATAGACACAACCCTAAAGAGGAAACAAATCTCTCAATCTCTGTGTTAAGTGGGAGACCCCTTAATTTTAAACCGTGTCCCCTAGTTGTGATCTCTCCCATCAGAGGAAACATTCTCTTAACATTCATCCTGCCAAGTCTCCTCAGAATCGTTAAGATCACCTCTTCTCACTCCAATGGATACAGGCCCATTCTGTCCAACCTTTCTTCATAAAATAACACCATCCCAAGAATCAATCAAGTGAACCTTCTCTGAACTGCTTCAAATGCATTTATGTCCTTTCTTAGATAATACCAAAACTGTACAAAGTACTTTAGATGTAGTCTCACCATTACCCTCTACAACTGTAGCAAAACATTCCGACTTTTGTATTCCATTCCGCTTGCAATAAATGACAACATTCCATTTGCTTTCCTAATCCCATCTGCCAGATTTATGCCCACTCACTTAACCTATCTATATCCCTTATGTTTTCTTCAGGACTTACTTTCCTACCTTTCTTTGTGTCATCAGCAAATTTGTCAACCATACATTTCAGTCCGTTCGTCCAAATCATTGATATAGATTGTGAATGGTTCCCTCTGGCACTCCACTTGCCAACCTGAAAATGATCTACTTATATCTACTCTCCAATTCCTGTTAGCTAACCAATCATCTACCCATGCTAATAAGTTACCCCCTGCACCATGAGCTCTTGTGGAGTGACCTTTGTTACAACATAGAATGCCTAAAGTACAGGAGGTGGCCCTTCAGCCCATGGAGTCTGTACTGACCCTGTGAAAGAACACCCTACACCTAGGCCCACACCCCTGCCCTATCCCCGTAACCCCACCGAACTTGCACATATTTGAATACTAAGGGGAAATTGAGCATGATTCACCCACCTAATTGGCACATTTTTGGACTGTGGGGTGAAACCGGAGTACCCATGATGTGAAGCTAACTGGCCTACATTTTCCGGCTTTGTGTCTCCTTTAATGAATAGAGGGGTTACATTCACTATTTTCCAAACTAATAGGACAAGTCAGCATTGAAGTATAGATACCTCAAGAGGTTTGTAGGGCAGGAAGGGGTTACAGAAAAAGCAAGGAGTGAGGCCATGGGGGGATTTGCAAACAAGGATGAGAATTTTAAAATTGAAAGATTTCTTAACCTGTTGTCAAGGTTGGTAAATGAGTACAGGGGTGATGGGTGAACGGAAGCAGGTGGAACTAGGAGACAGGCAGAGTTTTGAATAATCTCTCAAGTTTAGGGGGTGGAAGATGGGAGGTAGGCCAGGAGTGTGTTGGAAAAGTCCAGTATAAAGGCAACAAAGGCATAGTTTATTCAGAAACTTGACAATTCTTTACTTTCTCATGGACAATAATGAATAGATTTGTAGATTACTTTCTTAAATAAAAAGTACTTATTTTCCAACTATTGGAATCGTGTGTACTTTGATTTCACCTTCACACACTAATTTGGCATTTCATGGAAATAAGTGTAATTTGAGCAATAGTGTATTGCAGATCTTTACACTTTAGTGTATCAATTGTTCAACATTTCCTATCCCCACACTTGATCTTGAGCCAGCTGTATAAACTAAGGAACAAATCCATGTATTATAAAAGCCTAATAACTCAAATAGTGAGACTCAGTTACTCCTGGTTAGAAAAAGTAAGCCAGGGACCTGGAAACTGCCCCTCCTCAACTACCAATGCCAATTCACCTAATGTGTGACAGGGAATGGTCAAATGTCAGATGTTTGACTTTTGCCAGGAAATTACTAATTTGATACAAAGCAACTATCATTCATTCCCGACCTCAGGCAGCACGGTAGCATTGTGGATAGCACAATTGCTTCACAACTCCAGGGCCCCAGGTTCGATTCTGGCTTGGGTCACTGTCTGTGCGGAGTCTGAACGTTCTCCCCGTGTATGCGTGGATTTCCTCCGGGTGCTCCGGTTTCCTCCCACAGTCCAAAGATGTGCAGGTTAGGTGGATTGGCCATGATAAATTGCCCTTAGTGTCCAAACCTGCCCTTAGTGTTGGGTGGGGTTACTGGGTTATGGGGATAGGGTGGAGGTGTTGACCTTGGGTAGGGTGCTCTTTCCAAGAGCCGGTGCAGACTCGATGGGCAAAATGGCCTCCTTCTGCACTGTAAATTCTATGATAATCTATGAATCCCAAACTAATTTTGCCATACTAGTTTTAAAAAGAGAGAAAAATTAATAATGCATTGTCACGTAAAATATACTATGCATTTGTAAACATCTCTGAAATTGGCTTTGCCAAAAAATAAAGCATGTTAACAACTACTTTTTTTTATTGAGTGCCTTTAACATAATAAAATGCAACAAAAGGCACTTCACTGGAGTGTTATAAAAAAAAGAATGACACCGACCCACACAAGGAGATAATCGGTCCGGTGACAGTATGGACAAAGAGGAAAGTTTTAGTGAATGTCTTAAAGGAGGAATATGAGTTTGAGAGGCACGGAGGGTATTTTGGAGTTTTCAGCAGAAACGCCTGAAAGCACGGCTAGCAATTGTCAAAGGATTAAAATTGGCGGTGCAGAGGAGGTCAAAATTAGAGGAATGCAAATATCTGGAAGAGTTGTGGTGCTGGAGCAGATTATACAAACAGGAAGCGCTGAGGACAAGGTGGGATTTGAAAATGAGGATAAGAACTTTAAAATCAAGACACTGCTTTTTGAAAAATTCATTTACAGGATGTGGGTGTCACTGGTAGGCAAGCATTTTTTGCCCATCTCCAGTTGCTCTCAAGAAGGTTGGGTCGAGTTGCCTTCTTGAACCACTGCAGTCCGAGGTGTAGGTACACCCAGTGCTGTTAAGGAGGGAGTTTCAGGATTTTGACTCAGTGACAGTGAAGGAACAGAGATATATTTCCTAGTGAGGATGGGGTATGACAGAGGAGAACCTCCAGGTGGTGATGTTCCCAGGTACCTGCTGCCCTTGTCTTTCTATATGGTAGCGGTCGTGGGTTTGGAAGGTGCTGCCTAAGGAGTCTTGGTGAGCTCCTGTAGTACATCTTGTAAATGGTACACATTGCTGTCACTGTTTGTCAGTGGCGGATGGATGAATTTTTGTGAAATGGGTACCAATCAAATCGGCTGCTTTGTCCTGGATGGTGTCAAACTTGAGTATTGTTGGCACGGCAGTCATCCAGGCAAGTGGAGAGTATTCCGTCACACTCCTGACTTGTACCTTGTAGATTGCGGACAGGCTTTGGAAGTGAAGAGATGAGTTACCCACTGCAGGATTCCAAGCCTCTGATCTGCTCTTCTAGCCACTGTATTTATATGGTGCTCTGAAGAACCATACGGACTATAAGCATTAACTCTGTTTCTCTCTCTATAGATGCTGCCAGACCTGCTGAGCTTATCCAACGTTCCCTGTTTTGATTTATATGGCTGTTCCATTTCAGTTTCTGATTAATGGTAGCAGCTAGGATGTTGATAGTGGAGAACAAAGTGATGGTAATGCTAAGGAACAAAGCAATGGTAATGCCAAGAGATGATGGCTAGATCCTCTCTTATTGGAGATGGTCATTGCCTGACATTTGTGTGGCACAAATGTTACTTGCCACCTGTCAGCCCAAACCCAGATACTTGTCCAGGTCTTGCTGCATTTGGGCATGAACAGCTTCAGTATCTGAGAAGTCGCAAATGGTGCTGAACATTGTGCAGTCATCACAAAACATCCCCACTTCTGACCGTTTGATGGAAGGTCACCAATGAAGCAGCTGAAGATAGTTGGGCCGAGGACACGACCCTGAGGAAGTGCTTCACTGACAGCGAATGTAGGTCAGCAAATACAGGGCGATCAGGAAACAAGCCTTGCTGCAAATTAAGAAACGTGCAGCAGAAATTTGGATGATTTCAGTTTATGGCGGGTGGAATGTGGGAGAGCAGTCGGCAGTGCACTGAATTAGTCAAGTCTACAGGTCATGAAGGCACGAACAAGGGTTTCAGATGAGCCAAGACAAGGGCGATGTATGACAATGTTAGGGACGGCACATTGGTTGGCACTGCTGCTGCTCAGCACCAGAGTCCTGGGTTTGATTCCAGCCTTGGCTGACTGTGGAGTTTGCACGTTCTCCCGGTGTCTGTGGGAGTTTTCTCTGGGTGCTTCATTTTCCTCCCACAGTCCAAAGATGTGCAAGTTAGATGGATTGGCCATGATCAATGTGTAAGGCTATGGGGATAGGGTGGGAAAGTGAGCCTAGGTAGAATGTTCTTTCAGAGCGTAGGCACATACTCAATGGGCCGAATAGCCTCCTTCTGCACAGTAGGGATTCTATGGATTCTTCTAATGTTGCAGAGGTCGAAATAGGCAGTCCTGGTGAAGGCAGAAATGAGGGGCTGGAAACATTGAGAATCAAATGTGAGACTAAGGGTGCAGACTAGCTTAATCTCAGACTGTTGCCAGGGAACGGGATGGAGTCAGTAGCTAAAGAATTGAATGTGGAGTGCGGGATCGAAAACAATGGATTCACTTTTTAACTGCAGGAAATAGCTACTCATCCTGCACTAGACGTCAGACAAGTAGTCTGACAAGATGACAGATAGAAAGCGGCCATTCAGCCAGTCAAGCCTGCTTTGCCATTCAGATCATGGCTGATCATCTACCTCTACATCATTTCCCACTATCCCCAGATGCCTTGAAGTCATTGGAATGCAGAAATCTCTGTCTTGAACAGGCTCAACGATCAAGTTTTCACAGCGTTTTGGGGTAGAGAATTCCAAAGAATCACCACCCTTTGAATGAAGAAATTCCTTCTCGTCTCATGTCTTAAATGGCATTCCTCTAATTCTGAGACTGTGTCCCTGGGTTCGAGACTCACCAGCCAGCAGAGATGGGCAAGCTAGACCAGCGAGTGGCTCGCCGTCATCTCAGTGGGCCGTAAAATTGAAATCAGGCTTATGCATGGGGGTCATGGTTAGTGAACAAGGTTAAATACATTTAATACATACCAAATATTTCTTAGTGACTTACAGAAAATGCTTAATCATCTACATATTAATAGAACTGTCAACTTCAAATGGTAAAACCAAAATAAATATTTACACTTTGGACACAGAAGCATCTCAGTCAGTGTTGTGAGCAATTGACACGATCCTCACTTCACTTGCCCTTGCTTTAGGTGTGTATCATCAGTCATACCAGTAAGAAAAAAAGCCATGTGGACGGAACTCAGCAGAATGCAGCAACCCTGCGCCTGGGCAAGAGTCAACAAAGTGTCTTGGGGGAGCCGCACTCAGAACCCATATAGTCCGCAGGCTGCCCACCACTGAGCCAGGGGAAACACCCCAGCCACAACTACCCTGTCACTCCCCCTGTATGAATTTGATAAGTTTCAATGAGATCATCTCTCGATCTTTGGAACTCTAGTGAATACAGGTCTAGTCTGTTAGGAATGGGTTAAGAGACATTCCAATTACATGTCAAATTGATGTTAAGTTACCAATAATTGACACTAATATGTAAAGGGGTTGCAGATGGCACTTGTGGGGTGGTGATACAGTTTTGTAGAAGTATGTTCAAGGAAAATAAAGGTGTTTGGGAAAGGAGCAGAACTCTTGACTCTACTCAACAGCAGACTGAAGCTAACAGTCTCCTCAATCGTTCCTCAACAGAAATCGCAGCATCCTGGAGATACATAGCAACATACTGAGAATATAGAAGCAAGGGGAAGCCATTTGAGCCTGCTCCGCCATTCATTATCATGGCTGATCATCATGTTCAGTACCCTAATCCCCCTCCCCCCTCATATCCCTCGATTCTTTTAGCCCCAAGAACTATATCTATTTTTTTCTGAAATTACACAACGTTTTGGCCTCAACTACATTTTGTGGAGTGAATTCCACATTCACCACTCTGGGTGAAAAAATCTCTCCTCACCTCAGTCCTAAAAGGTTTACCCCTTATTCTCAAACTATGATCCCCAGTTCTGGACTCCCCCACCATCAGGAGCATTCTTTCTGAATCTATCCTGTCTAATCCTGCTAGAATTTTATATGTTTCTATGAGTTCCCCTCTCACTCTTCTAATGAATATAATCCTAACTGATTTAGTCTCTCCTCAAATGACAGTGCTGTCATCCCAGGAAACAGCCTGGTAAACCTTTGTGACACTTCCATAGGAAGAAATCCTTCCTCAGATTAAGGACACCGAAACTGCACACAATACTTCAGGTGTGGCCTCACTAACGCCCTATACAATTTCAGTAAAACATCCCTATTCCTATACTCAAACCCTGTCACTAGGAAAGACCAACATACCATTTGCCTTCTTTACTGCCTGCTATACCTGCACACTTACTTTCAGCGACTGGTGCATGAGGACACCAAAGTCTCGCTGAGGGGCCACCTCTCAATTTATACCCATTCAAATAATAATCTGCTGTCCTATTTTTGGTACCAAAGCGGATAACCTCACATTTATCCACATTATACTGAATCTGCCATGCATATTCCCACTCACTCATGTCCAAATCCTGCTAAAGCAACTCTGCATCCTCCTCACAGCTCACCTCCCATTCAACGTTTTATCTGCAAAAACGGAGATATTACTTTTAGTTCCCTTGTCCAACTCATTAATATCCGAGCACAGATCCCTGCGGTACCCTACTAGTCACTGCCTGCCAATCAAATAAAAACCCATTTATTCTAACGTTTTGCTTCGTGTCTGCTAAACAGCTTTTTATCCATCTCAAGACACTACGCGCATTAATTTTTGATCAATCTTTTTCTCTTTACATACCTGTAGAAACTTTACAGTCAGTTTTTATGCTCCCTGCTATCTTACTTACATATTGTATTTTCCCCTTCTTAATCAATCCCTTGGTCTGCCTTTTCTGAATTTTAAACTGTTCTCAATTCTATTGCTTTTTCTGACTAATTTGTATGCCTCTTCTCGGAATCTAATACTATATTTAATTTTCCTTGCAAACCACGGTTTGGCCACAATTCCCTTTCTACTCTTGCGCCAAATAGGAATAAACAACTTTTGGAGTTCACCTATTCCTTCCTCGAGTGCCTGTCCACCGTCCTTCCTTTCAGTAATGTTTCCCAGTCCATCATAGCCAGCTCATGCCTCATACCATCATAGTTACTTTTATTGAGGCTCAGGACCCTGGTCGCAGTATTAATCTGGTGAATCTGTTATGCTTCCTCAATGGGAAGAACATCCTTCAGTGGATTAGGAGACCAAAACTAAGCCACAGGTGCAGTCTCATCAAGGCACTATACAATTGCAGCAAGACATCTTTACTCCTACTCAAGTACCCTTGCGATGAATGCCAACATACCACCTGCCTTCCGAATTACTTGCTGCACTTATATTTGGTGACTCAGGAACAAGGATATTAAGGTCCCTTTGGACGCCAACACTTCACCCTTTGAGAAATACTTTGTCTTTGTGTTGTTCTTCCAAAATGGATTATATTCCAACTGGCATGTTCTTGCTCATTTACTTAGCCTGTCCAAATACCTTTGAAACCTCCTTGTATCCTCCTCACAGCTCACATTCCCACGTACTTTTAGGTAATCAGCAAATTCTGAAATTTTACATTTACTCCCAATGTCCAAATCCAATCATTTATATAGTTTATGCACAGCTGTGGCCTAAGCACTGATGCTTGCAGTATCCTACTGGTAACAACCTGCCATCGTGAAAATGACTCATTTATTCCTACTCTGTATTCCACAGCAGCAGTATGGCTGGGGCGCTGCCAGCCAATCAGATTGGCTGGCAGCTCTCCAAGGTGAGACTTCTGTCCAAGTGATAACGGAAGTCCTGCCTTCTGCGAATCAATGCTTGTTAATGTGAAATGGCAAAGAGGCTGTCAGATCTCTGCCGTCTCTGAGCCCCCGTCACCTTAAAAGTTTAGGCTATTGTTTAGTTTCTCCACCATTTCCCCAATATCCATTATAAATTCTCCTTTTCCCCACATTTAACGTACCCACATCTGTCTTTGCTAATATTTTCCTTTTCACATGCCTAAAAATGCTTTTACAGTCCACCTTTATATTACTCGCCATCTTGCATTCTTATTCTATTATCTCTTTTATCAGTTCTTGGTCATCTTTTGCTAGATTTTAAATTGCTCCCGATCTTTGGGTTTACCACTTTTTCTGGCAACATTATAAATGTAAAATTTCAGAATTTGCTGATTACCTAAAAGTAGGTGGGAATGTGAGCTATGAGGAGGATACAAGGAGGTTTCAAAGGTATTTGGACATTATAAGCCATTTGCTTTGATCCAATGCAACTCCTTTTGTTATCCATGGCTGATTCACCCTTTCCGTTGGGATTTTGTGTCTGAGAGGAATATATGGTGGTTGTAGATCATGCCACACTTCTTTAAATACGAGACATGTATTTTAAAAAAAAAACATATATTCCTAATCCATCATTGCCAATTTGTCCCTCATACCTTCATAATTACTG
Organism: Scyliorhinus canicula; assembly: GCF_902713615.1. Taxonomy (NCBI): domain Eukaryota; kingdom Metazoa; phylum Chordata; class Chondrichthyes; order Carcharhiniformes; family Scyliorhinidae; genus Scyliorhinus; species Scyliorhinus canicula. Next base: position 142,897,432 of record NC_052157.1, read on the forward strand.
TTCAGATTTAGGACCCTATCACTTCTGGGTGCTCCGGTTTCCTCCCACAGTCCAAAGATGTGCAGGTTAGGTGGACTGGCCATGCTAAATTGCTCTTTAGTGTCAAACGGTTAGGTGGGGTTACGGGGATAGGGTGGAGACGTGGGCTTAAGTAGGGTGCCCTTTCCAAGGGCTGGTGCAGACTCAATGACCGACTGGCCTCCTCCTGCACTGCAAATTCTATGATACTCTACCAAGCTGTCTGCCATACCTTATCATTACAAACTATTAATTGTAAGTAGAATAACTTACCAGTTACTCACCAATCAGCATCTTCTGCTATACCAATGTAGAAATAAATACTGGAGGGTAAAAATATTAAAAAGGGGCTCACCAAACTCCTACCTTCTCACTCAGTTCAAGCTGCACTGTTTTGATAATCTAACAGTGTAAGAGTCAGCATAGGTGGTGGCGAGTGTCAGCAACTAATACTGTGCCCTCAGATGGTGTTGCCAAGGGGCCCTATGAGAAATAGGAGGGGCCATAGTTTGATCTTCGGGGAACATCACTACTAACAATGTGGGAGCAGGAAGAGAAACCATTGCAAGTAATCCTCAGCCGACCAACAAATTAGAATGATGAGTAGAACCACATTGAGAGCAGTCTCACCCAGCTGGATGACAGTGGAGAGGTGAAGGAATTTGGTGTGGTCAATCATGTCAAAGGCTGTGGAGAAGTCAAGGACACGGAGGGAAAATTAACGTTTATCACGGTCACTTTGGATTTCATTTGTGACTTGGATAAAACCTGTTTCCGTTCTGTGGCAGAGGTGGAAGCCAGGTTGGAGGGATTCAAACATGGAGTTCTGGGAAAGAAAGGAACAAATTTGGGAGACATCACATTCAAGGTCTTTGGAAAGGAATGAGGGGGCAGTTTGAGGACAGTGGGGTTAAGGTTTTGTTGTTGAGCGAGATGATGATAGTAGATTTAAAAGAGAGAGTTGACACCTGAAGAGGGTTTACAATATTGGCCAACATCGGTGGGGGGTGGGAGCAGAGAGGAAGTTGCGTGATTAGCAGTTTAGTGGGAATAGAATCAATGGAACAAAGAAGTGAGCCTCGTGTCTAACACAAGCTCAAAGGTCTGGGAGAGAAACTAGGTAACGGTGAGAGTTCAGGGCAGGGGATAAGGCTGCTGGTAGCATTAAGGAAACTTTGATCAGGTGGGTCAGTGGAAGCGAGGGGCATGGCAGACGTAGTTGATCGGATTCTCTCCATCTTAGTGGCAGAGATAGATGATCGGATTCCACAGAATCCAACAGTGCAGGCGGCCATTTGACTCATCGAGTCTGCACCAACCCTCTGAAAGAGCACCCTACCTAGGTCACTCCCCTGCCCTATCCCCGTAACCCCACGTAACCTGCACATCTTTGGACTGTGGGAGGAAACCAGAGGAAATCTACCCAGACACAGGAGAATGTGCAAATTCCGTACCAATGTCTCCATCTTCGTGACAAAGTCCATGAGCTTCTCATACTTTGGGGGAGATAGGGGCACAATTGTAATGTTGTTAGACTAATAATCTAGGGACCCAGGCAATGATTTGGGCAATGGGCTCAAATTCCACCACTTCAGCTGGCGAAATTTGAATTCAGATAAATCTGGAAAAGAAAGCTAGTCTCAGTAATGGCAACCATGAGACTAATCACTGATTGTTGGAAAAGCCCATCTAGTTCACTAACACCCTTTATGGAACAAAATCTGCCATCCTTACCTGGTCTGATCCATGTGATTGTAGACACACAGAAGTGTGGTTGTCTTTTAACTGTCCTCTTAAATGGTCTAGTAGCCCATTCAGTTCACTAACATTCCTCATCAGGAGGGAGAGGCTCAGTCTTTGTGGGGGGGAAGTGGAGAGAATCAGTATGGTCGGGGGAGGATAGTTGCTCTGGGTTGGACCAGGAGGTGGGTCCCCCGATCCAGTTTGCGCAGGGTGTCCGATGCAAGACTGGGTCTGGGTGTTTAAATAGTTACTCTGGAGTCAGAAGTGATTGTTTTCCCCCGCTAACTGTTTTAGAGTAACTATCATAGTAAAACTGGCAAAACCATCCGAAGTTAACAATTCAAATCGCTTAGTCTGACGTTTCCCAGCACAGCCCAATTGTCTGCAGGAAGTTAGCGCTTCTGGGTAATTGCTGGGTAGACCCTTCTGTGGGAACTTCCTAAAGGGATTCACAGCTTCTCCTAGGGGTAAACCCTAAATGTGACGCTGGGGAACCCAGAATTTATAGGCCTATAAATCACCCCCTACAAAATGTAGTGTCAAAATCTAAAAAAGCACACTTCACTTTTGTAAATAAATATTTAAAAGTGAACAGAAATGTGTAGATTTTTATACGAATCTAAAAGTCAAATGTACAAATTATTTTGCATATCTTGAATTTCTCATCTTCAATTCTCCCTATGTCTGCGTGGGTTGCCTCTGGGTGCTTCTGTTTCCTCCCACAAGTCCCGAAAGACGCGGTTAGGCAATTTGGACATTTTGAATTCTCCCTCTGTGTATCCGAACAGGCGCCGGAATGTGGCGACTCAGGGCTTTTCACAATAAATGCATTGCAGTGTTAATGTCAGCCTACTTGTGATAATAAAGATTATTATAACGGTGACCTGCTGCAATTAATACTAAATTACTTTCTTCATTAATTGGGATGCTGGAAATCACTTAACCTTTTTTAAAAAAAAGTTCCCAATTGTACTCAAATGAATTCAACCAGAGTGATTTCAACATGGCTACATTTAAATCAAACTATATATTGTATCAAATGCTGTAGATTTCTATATAGGTAAAAAAAAACAATTTACTAACATGGCAGTCATCCGAAATAACAGATAAATGAGCAAAAAATACACAAGCTGTACTAAAATTACTTTATTACAGTTGATTTTAACATCTCCTTTGTAACAATACAAAGGATAATTACAAACAAAATATTACATATGACCCTATTCTCTTTCTCTGACACTTGGTAACAGCTTAACTTCACAATCTATACAATTAATACAGGTTATATGAGCTAATGTATGTTGAACCAGAAGTTACCAGAATACTGACATTTTTACTGTACAATTTTTAAAAGAAATACCAGTAAGTGAAGGAACCTATTGGTAACCGGCTATGAACAACTGGAATAACATATGGCTAAAAAAAAATGATTAAAGTAGATTTGGTTGTTAAAATTTAAAATTCAGATTTTTCTACCATATATGTGCAAATAAAATTCAGAATTATGCTGAGAACATAAAAACTCCAAAATAGAATAGAAATGTAAAGATAAAAGTTGAAGAAGCTCAAACATGCTGTCTGATTTGTTAAAACCAGCCAGTTGCTCTAGGTTAGATTAGGTTATACATTCATGATGTGTTGTCTTCACTCCATGGGACTAGTGTTAAAACATTTTTAATGTTTATGTTAGAAATCTCAAGTTTTTGTCACAATTCCTGCAAGCTATTTAAAATGTACAATATTAACATTTCTCAGTCCCTCATTCATTACTAATGCACATTAAATGATCTTTTTTGTTGCATACTAAAACAAAATGGATTCTGATAATAGCATTGTTAGTAATGAACATCTGTATTTTAGTACAAATACCCTTTTCAAGTACTGTGTGGGTTTAGTGGTTTTCTTTAACCCTTTACACCATATAAATATCTTACTGCAAAGAAATTGTTAATAAAATTATGCATTTACAAGATGTAGAGTCATCAGGCCATCTTTCATTATATGCACTCTATATTATATTTTTAAAATCTGGAACTGCGTTAATTTATTCAGAATCCCCAGTAAGAGGTGTGATTTTTCTTTGTTCAGAGCCAGCGACAACTATAGCAAGAGAAAAGGGATTTTATATAACTAAGGACATTAGATTAGCTTACCAAACAGCATGTAGTCATTCCCTACCTCAACGATGGATAAACCTCAGTACTACACATTAACAGATTACTACTATACAATAATAACCTACTGCTGAATATTCCACAGATTTTAGTACTAGGTTGATCTTAGTGAGCTCCCTTTCCTCCTGTCCTGACTGCTGGGCAGCAGTATTTGTCAATTATTCTTCTTCTAACAGTGAATCTAGATAAAGGGCATTCCAAAGTTTAAGCAAAAGTTCATTTGGAGCAGTGTGGAAAACTGTATAATAGCCCGAGGTGAAACAACAAATTCTCTGTGCCATTTGGTGTTGGGCAATGATTACAGCTAGATGTCTTTTTTTTTCAATTCACCTCCCAAACCGACTTCATTTATGACTGCTCATTGTCACATTGCGATCTCTGAGTGCAGATAAATTATCTATAGCCACAGTGTCAAATACATTAGCCACTAATTGCTAATTGGGAATCTATTGTGACTAGTTTCATTTTTGATTACCAAATAGAGTAATAGACACATTGAACATCTGATCTCAACATTCATTTGCAGTGTATACATGTGTTCTTTAACCTTGAATACATATGGAAATCTGCATCGTGTAGGTTTTTGCAAGATGCTTTCCACTAAAATGGTTGCACTGCAGCCATGCCAATATCTCAACAGTGATTTCAACTGGATAGCACTGATCTACAGAATCATTCACAACTTTGATGCAATCTTATGTTCAACAGCAAAATGAGCACAACCTGTTTCCACCCAATTTGTGAGAAAATTAACAAACTAATCTCTAGCACTGCAATGAACAGAAATGCAAATAATCTAGATTATGAAGTTAGCGTGTAAATTGCACTATTGCTATGTCACCCCTTACACTGTAGCATTCTTAATTGGCAACTATGTAATCTCTCCAAAAAGTGTAATTCTCAAAGTCAATTATAAAAAGCAACACTGCTGGCATATTTTTGATAGTTGCTTCTTAAAACAAATGACATACATGGTAATTTGACAGCAAACTTTTTTTTTTGCACAAGGACTTCATGAGATTCTACACGTCATCGTCCTGTATTCGTCCCAAAAAATGTGCATCGTTGTTGTTATTTTGGAGGATTTCTACTTTGGAGTAGATGCAACCATATAAATTAATGGAGCAGAGTTAACCAATAGTTCAGTCTTTTTACCTGTCCCCATGTATCAGCTACCTGAAAAGCTAGTTTCAATTGAAAAATGGGAAAAATTTATTTTTAATTTAAAACTGCACTTGAGCAGACTCTTTTCTGAACTAATTAAAAATGGAAAACAGAGGAAGTTAATTAGTATTACCAGCCAAATAGAAATCCAACTGGATTATGGGATATAATTACACTAACTTCTGTGATTACGTTGAAATGCTTTCTTTGAAAATCAGTATTACATGTTGATACTCAAATGGTTAACCACAATAGCACACTCTCCTACAAGTTTAGATTCCAACACAAAGTTAGGGAGCATCTTGCATTGTTACTCATCTCACCTTACATTATGATTGGCATACATTTCTTATAAACATTTATTAAAAAATTAAATTCTTGGCACCTTCCATCACTTTCAAATCCTTCAACGGTCACCATATTTATAATGTGGATAAAAGCTTTCACAGCCGTAGTATTAAATGTGGTGATAACCACAGCTATAAAACAGACCTTGAACCAATGCCTTGTGGCAGAGTTGTGCATTCAGGCCATTGGTACAAGTGGTGAGGTGCCTACTTCAAAATTAAGCAGTCAGGAAGTGATGCTGAATGGAGGCAAAATTAGAATGTACGGGAGTGCCAGAAGGAATTGAAGAGGATGTTTTTCTTTTGTAATTCTTACTAAAATGGTATTCAGATCTATTTTTAATGTAAACATTACAGAAGATGGAGGCAAACTAAATACCCATAATTTCCTGATAAAGTAACAGGAAACAACTAGAATTATACCTAGGCCAGACAAAGAGTATTGCAATTACTGGGGATGCAAAAGTAGACTACATCAGGTTCCAGTGACTACTTTTATTGCCCGCTTGAGTGAGTGATTGCCTAATGGACAAAAGTTAGCATTTATATCTGGTCAGCTTCAGCATTGTAGAAATCTGCACCCCCCCCCCCTCCCCCACTCCACCCAGACCCATGTGGCATCTTATTCATATAATGAAAATGAATATAATGCCAGTAATTAGACAATATATTGTTCAGTAATTAACTTTTGAGTATGGGTAGTCATCTATTCAACTCAGAGACCCAGTGCAGCAAACTGAATATGGTGAGAGTGTGTTGTGCATCATTGCTGACATTCACTCTTGCAGGAGTTAAAGTATCACAAACGGGCCACGTTTACAAGAGCACTCGTGGAACTAGAAACATTCAGTTTCACCAGTATTATTATAATTATTTTCTGCCAATACTTGCTCACTATTTAAACTTCTAACTGTTATCCCACATCTTGCTTAAAGGTACCATGATTGAAAAAAAAAAAAAATTGGACCTTGTTGATCTCAGTATGCTAAAGAAAATCACAACATTGATAGCATGATGGCAGAGTGTGTCGAGTTTGAACATGCTGTACAATGCAATGGCAGGAACCTCTCAAGGTGAATTTCTAACTCTCAATTTATAATCAGAGAGTCTTGGGTGGGAACCGGTATTTATAGCTTGGGGAGGAAAAAGTCAACAAAATAAGAGTTATTCTGACAGACTAGAAGATGGTCACAGAGCAGCATTGGTAGAAGCATCGAGATCATGTACCCAACTTTGTACAACAGGATAGCTTTCTCATAAGGATTTGTATCAAGACCAAAAATTAACATTTACAGATCTATAAACGGATGCAACCATAAGTGGATAATTAAAAATGGGGCATTGCATTTACTAAAAATAATGGAAAAAGCTGATAAATTAAAATAATTATTTAACAAATTCTGAACAAAAGCTATATTTAAAAATGTTATTTACTGTGGTAGAAGTTTGAAATTGTGGCGAAACTTTCACTTAAATCCAATTTGCATAATATAAACATTTCAGCTTTTAAAAATATCAATAACTAAAAGCCAATAAGCCTGCGAGAGTAGAAAGTTCTGCCGTTGAGCCACTTTGCCTAAATGGTTGTTGCATGTCTTCTTTCACAATGTAGCTCATCACAGAACAGAGGAAACCCCTCAAAATCTTAACTCATTAATGTCCTCTAATGGAATATGTACATAAGAGCCAGTTAATCACTTTATCTCAGCTAATGTAACAAAGATATTTGAATCAGTGAAGTTATCACACAAATGGCTTGCTCTCAAATATCAAAGTAGGCAATGCCTATGTGCTATTATCCAAGCAGTGTTAACTACAAGTTTGCAATTTAGATATTAAAATTTTCACCAGCAAAAATTATTCAAGCATCCTGCATAAATGATTACTGCACCATCACTCAAATGCAAAGTTGAAAAATGTTCTGTTCTCAGCACTTAGTTCTCCCCTTATTCTTTTCAGAAAATAATTATAATTTAGAGTTACTTAGTGCAGGCAACAACTTACTGGGCATGAAAATCTAGTATTAAAATTACAACCAACAGGAGAAACAAACCAATCACATGGGGTGGGATGGGAGGGAAAATTCAAATCATGCCAAAGTAACAGTGAAATTTAACGTGAAAACACTTAACACTTCCTTCCTACCCAAATTGATGATTTTGGCAAAGAACTTACAACTAAATTTGTGAGACAAGTTTCACAATGCAGCATGAAATAACAAGTTAGGCTATTGGCAAGATTTAATGGTTAAATCAGCATACGTTTATACCAAAAGTAGTTCTTATACGGAATGTAGTATATATCAGGAATTTTCTACTGCCCAGTCAGTCAGCATTGAAGGATGGGAAGCAAGCATAGCTTTCAGATGTAATTTCTTGTCTGTATAACACATTTAAGACTTGTTACATTATACTACAGCGTAGTAATAGTGATACATAGAAAGCTTAAAAGTCATAGGCATGCTCACTGGTGCTAATAATGGCACTAAGTTCTTTCTTTAGTTGACAGAACCTAAATTCAGTATAAAAAGAGTTAGGAACTAGGCCAGCAGCTCAGCAATTCCAATTTACTACATATTTACAGATACATACATTCTTCAATTTTAAAAAAACTTTTCTGATGTAACCTGAATTTTCGGGAAGCGTTTTACTTACTGCAGTGTTTCTTCTGAAGGGACAATAACGTTCACAGTATAGTGGCAATAGATTATTGTACAACTCATAGACCATGCACAATGTAAAATCTTTATTGAAACGTGCCAAAGGTCAGAACGCATTGTACAACAGTCTATTACAAAAACACTGTAATTTTTACTTATTAAAAAATAAAATTATACTATCTGTATAATTTAAAAATAGTGTTCTGTATCGAAACTGTTTTAAGAACAATATATGTGGTTTTCAGTAATGGTAATGTGTTGTTAATTCTCATATGTAGAGTTTAAAACTGCTTTCTATGGTAGCTTGTAAACACCTTAGATTTGGAGCATGTTCTTTACGGTGCAGTATCACCATTTTGGAGCCACAGATCATGCTCAATGGGTGGAGGGAAGGAGTATGCTGCACATAATGAATAAATTTGAAAATAATGGAGTGGGGAAAGTCAAACAATTAGCAAAGGCAGTTTTTCTTTAATCTATTATTTGGTGAATTAATTATGGCATCGTTACGCATTAGTTAAAATTAATATTCCTCCTATTAACTAGTTCCATACTCTAGGCATGTTAGTGGCTAAATAATTCACAGATAATGTAGCAAAGGGTTAATGCCAGATGAATAACTGACCAGTAAACAAATGCAGGTTTGTGGTGTACATAAATACCAAATGCTTGTACCAGACTTTAATTCGGTCCCACGTTCAAAACAGCCCAACTTCTAGTATGTTCTCTATATACTCTTTCTGCACAAGGAATAGAATCTAAACTTTTTTTGTTCATATAATACCTATTTCAGCAGATAAATGCCTCAGGCAAACAAATATAAGGTTGGTTAGCAGCTGGTGAGATTACTGGTTCAGCCCTTGAAAAAGTACAATGAAATTAATGGCAACCAAATGTATTTTTTAAATGAAGAAAATTTCCAATATCACAACTTGGAAAGTATACTGCTAAGTCAGGACAAGAAGAGAGATGTCATGGTGTCACAATGCCACCAGCTGGAGAGAACAAGGCTCAGCAAGAATTTTCTTCAGGCCTTCCTTCACATTTTTCCTCAAGGGCTGATCAAACAGATAATGTATGTATTGACAAATGAAAAAAAAATTCTGTATTAACATAAAAGACCTGTTTTTCCTGAAAGGCTGGACAAACATGCCTGCACTCTGAAACCCAACCGCAGTACCAATAGAAGGCTTTCAAAACGATGCATAATGAGCGGTTTTTGCAGAGCATGGAGGCAAGACAGCAGTAACACAACTGTTCCCCCAACCTATTAAAATTATGTGTAAGACATGTGTGAACCATTTGAAATTTGCGATGTGACACTTGTGCTCCTGCTCATGCCTTGCTCAGATCTGCCTCCGGAAGCTGTCCGCCTGAGAGCTTGGGGACTGTTGCGGACCCCCATACTACCTCCTCTGGGTACAGCAACAACGGGACCAATAGGGTGACCCCAAGGTTGGGATCCACCTGACATAGGGTGACCCCAGGCTGGAGGGTGGCCACCCATGGGGTGACCCCAGTGATGCCCTGCTGCTCCAGAAGGATGATGAGACCAACTGGTAGCTCCAGGGTAACTATGGCTGAAAGCCTCTGGAGACAGATTAGAAAGGACCATGTTGCTAAAGCCAAGTCTCATGCTTTCAGAGTCAAAAGCTTCTATTTCTCTGGCTTGACGTTCCAGTAAACTTCGTATTCGCTCAGTGCGTTCGTTCTGTAGTGCCAGCATCTCCTCTTCAATCTGGAAATGGAAAATACAAATGGTAGATTTGAAATTATAAACAGTTTACAGCATGGTATTTAATGGATCCAAACTTCCTGATTTGAGATTGACAAGAAATCTGCTGCATTATTGATATGATATACACCCAAGCGATAAAATATTATTGCAGATCTCCATTTTACAAATATGGCCTGCAACAGTTATTTCAAGATGAAACTTTATATTTTACTAACACTCAGCATAGGAAAACAAAAGGGGAGGCAGTGGCGTAGTGGTATTGCTGCTGGACTAGTAATCCAGAGACCCAGAGTCATATCTGGGGACCCAGGTTCGAATCCCACCATGGCAGATGGTAAAATTTGAATTCAATAAAATAAATCTGTAAATAAAAGTCCAAAGTTGACCATGAAACCATTGTCAATTGTCGTAAAAACCCATCTGTCGTCCTTAACTGGTCTGGCCTACATATGACTCCAGATCCACAGCAATGTGGTTGACTTTTAAATGCCCTCAGGAATGGGCAATAAATGCTGGCCCAGCCAGCGAAGTCCACTTCCAATGAATAAAAAATCCGAAATCCTATAACTAGGTACGGGGCCAAAAATGTTGTTTAGGCAATTGATATAATTTATAGCCTCCAAATTATCATGAACTGTTCAGCTGATTTCAAATAGTTATTCTTCCTGAATCATGAACAGGAAGCAATGCTAGGGCAGCAGCAGTACCATCTGTTTATTGATGGAAGCAGGAAATGCAGTAATACTGCCACCAGCAAATATTTAGGAGAACAGTATCACAAAGCTTCTCACAAGTGTGGCCTATTATTGCATGTTCTACTGGCTAGAATGACTGGGACAGCTGAGACTTGAGAGTCAGAAAATTGAACAGAAGTAATGGCATGCTCCTTTAACTGGTTGATTATTTTTTTATGGCCCCGTTAATAACACTGTTTAATTATAAATTTCCAACCCAACCATCTATTCAGAGCACTGATACATCCACGCCAAGTATGCAAGCTGTTTATGAATGTGTATTGATGTGATATGGTTTCCAGTCAACTTCCTTTAAAATGAAGGCAGAGTACAAGTGTCAAAAGAAGATTTCAGGAATCCTCAAGGCTGTTTTTGAAATAAATCCAAAATAATAAAAGAAAACCTGCCTCCAGTGTCAAGCAAACATATTTCTAATCTATTGGAATCAAGTTTCAGCTTTGTTTCAATTTTTTTTCACATAAGCATTGTGGAGAACCCATTTGAAGTTATGAGGGTTTTCCAAGTGCTTACATTGTCACATGTTCTTTCTCGTAAAGAAGCTTTTATCCAAGGTGGACAGAATCATGGGCGCATCTTGGGATCAAGCTATTCACAATCCATATCAATGATTTGGATACGGGGATTAAAGGTAACAATTCCAAGTTTGAAGATGACAAAAAAACTAGGTGGAACTGCGAGTTGTGAGGAGGATGCAAAGACATTACAAAGGGATTTGAGGAGGATAAGTGAGTGGGCATTCAATGTGGAGAAATGTGAGGCTATCCACTTTGGTAGGAGGAAGAACAGAAATGGTGAGAGGCTGGCAAGTGTTGAGCTTCAAAGGGACGAGTGTCTTTGGTTACAAGCCACTGAAAGCTAACTTGCAGGTACAAGAAGCAATTAAGGCAAATTATATGCTGGCCTTTATTGCAAGAGGATTTGAGCATAGGAGTAAAGGTGTCTTACTGCAATTATACAAAGCCTTGATGAGACCTCCTCTGGAGTAATGTGCAGTTTTGGCCTCCTTACCTAAGAAAATACATACTTGCAATAGAGGGAGTGCAACAAAGGTTCCGTAAATTAATCCCTGGGAAGAAGGGATCAGAAGAATATGGGGTGATCTCATTCAAACATTACAGGACTTGACAGGGGAGATGTCGGAAGGATTCTTCCTTTGGTTGGGGTGTCTAGAACAAGGGAACACTGTCTCAGAATAAAAGATGCCCATTTAGGACTGAGATGAGGAGGAATTTCTTCAATCAGAGGGTAGTGAATCTTTGGAATTCTCTGTCCCGGAGGGGTGTGCAGTTTCAGTCATTGAGAATGTTTCAGACTGAAATTGATAGGTTTCTACATATTAAAAACATCAAGGGATATAGGGATAGTGCAGGAAAATTATGTATGAGTAGAAAATCAGCCATGATCTCACTGAATGTTGGAGCAGGCTTGATGGGCTGATTGGCATACTCCTGCTCCCATTTCTTATGTTCTTATTCAGCATAAAAACTGAAACATCATCACTGTTGCAACAATAGAGGTCCCTGGATGCAACCTCCCTCAAAGATAGTGGACAGCACTCAACTGGATATGGGGCAATCTGCCCATCTTCCTTAGAAGAGGAAGATGAGGGGTGACCCAGAGTGCGATTGTGGCTGTTAGCCTCGGAGCATGGAACATACCACATCAACTTGTCCATTAAGATTTGTGGAAAACACCTCATTTCTCCATCTGGCATCTCAGGCCATCGAATGAATAGTCAAATGAGACAACTAGACATTATAGTTTTTCCCCATTCTACACAAGAGGAAGCTTTTAAAAGGACCATTCAGAAGAGTCACTGATCAGTATTATGGTGTTCAAGGAATGTTTGTTGTAGATTGACTAGCGGAAGGCGTTCTTCACTTAACAATCCTTTAACAAATTAACGAGGAGAAACTGCTAATGTTTTGGGAATTTTCAAAGATTCAAATATGACAAAGTGTTAACAGGTGAATTAAGGAGACAGACTGAGTTTAGAAGACTTTCCTTCTGCAGTTTAGTTAAAACATTTAACTATTTTTGAAGCTCTGAGATGAACATTTTTGTATTCACAGTGTGTCAGCTGTACCTTTTGCTCTAGCAGGGCTCTGCGTAAAGAGACTCTCTGCTCCAATTCCTTGCGTTCACGCTCATGCTGCGCCTCAGTTTGCATTTTTATTTTGCTCTGGTATGCATTAAGTAGCTCAAGCTCCTGCTGCAACTGCATTTTTAGAACCTGGCATTCAGCTTCCTGAGCTTCATCTAGACGTAGCTGTAAAAAGCAAAAAAGAAAATCAAGAATTAATATTTGGAAGACGGATTCACTGCTCAAACCTGCTAAAAGAAGTTTTGCAATGTACAAGTGCGAGAGACCTATATCCTGAAATGATCAGCCTCCCTGTATTATTACACTGTTCAGCTTTGGTTTACGAAAAATTAAAATTAAAGCGATAAGACCCTGACATACCCTGCAGACCGGAAACTTTTCTGAGCAATTACAAACTTTTGCCTAGATTTTGCCCTTATTAATGGACAAGTCTGACAGCACCTTCTGGTGCCTATATAAGTTTAATAAAACAGGGAAATCGAAACATTGCTGTCAGAGATACCCTGGTCCTTGCTGATAGATTCAGCGCCAAATCACTGCAATGGTGTGAACAATGGGTGCCTACCCATTACTTCTACCCAAACGTTAGGGCTAGTTCATTTGGGAGTAATGAGTTTTCAATAATATGTGATAATTATTGCTGAACAATCTCTGTCATCCTGAACAGTTAATTTTACAAAGGTGGAGACCCTCATCTTGAGAAAAAAAATTGAAAGATTTTATCTCTCTCCCTGAATTGCATCTGCAATTCCCAACCTTAATTTCACTTTCGGTTTTGCTTTAACTTCCTGGTTTAGGGGCGGCACATGGAACAGTGGTTAGCATTGGGACTGCGGTGCTGAGGACCCGGGTTCAAATCCCGGCCCTGGGTCACTGTCCGTGTGGAGTTTGTGCATTCTCCCTGGGTCTGCGTGGGTTTCACCCCCACAATCCAAAGATGTGCAGGTTAGGTGGATTGGCCACGCTAAATTGCCCCTTAATTGGAAAAGAAAATTGGGTACTCTAAATTTAAAAAAAAAAAATTCTGACTCTCTGAAGAGCTTTGCTATTGTTTGACCTGCTCAAAGATGGCACAGATTCCTATGAGGATGCTGCATTGAAACAGATGGTGGCTGATTGGAATCTCTGCTGACAAGCTCGTAAAAGACTTATGGGCAATTGTACATGAGGTGAATGGGAAAAGCCTCTCCTTTGTCGCCGAGAGGAAAATCTAGGCCTGCACCTGCAGGGCACTTCAGTGGCCTAGAAATGGTGCTGTGTAGTTGGTCCAATTATTTGATTTTCATTCTCAATTTCTGCTGCATTAGAAATAATTTTAAGTTTGAAAATTGAACCCGAACAAACTTTACAAACTGAAACTGATGCAAACATCACAAATTGGAGATGAAACCTTTGAATCAAATATTTATAAAGTACCAGGATGATCTGTGAGAAATATTTGCAGCAGTCTGAAATTAAATTCACAAATTTAATTTTAGTTATTGTTGCACAAACATGGGTATCACAATCCTCATTAAAATACATCTTACAGTGTTAATGCAAATCTGAAAGTTACAAAATTACATACAAAATCCACAAGTATACAGATTGCAAACTCAAAGTCAAAAACCACAACTGGGATCAACAAGTGTTCATGTAAAACTTTCCCATATAGCGACAAGATCATTGCTTTATTTTCAAAAAGGTTACGGTTGAAGACACTTTGCAATAATACTGCCATCTACTGGTTATGAGAAACACGACCAAAATCCACAAAGATCAATGAAATGGTAAAACGTAAATGCAAATATCCATAAATATTATTGCCTTTCTAAATTGAAATCCAAAGAATTGTAGCATAATCACTAAACTGGTCATATCTTTTCAGCTGTGAAATCGTCCACCCCCATAATGACCTATAATGTTTTAGTCAGTTATGCACCAGCTTTATAGTTGAAGAATCCAAGAAAAGCATTAAATCACAAGCAGATATTCCCAATGCCTATTCTTGAATGTTTTGACAAAAAGTCAAAATGTTAATGTTTGGAAACAAGATGGGTTTACCTTGGATATTGAGGATCTATTAACAGAACAGAATTTGTGGCAGCAAGTGGTGAGAAACTTAAAAGTGGTAGGGTCAGTTCTATCAAATCCATAAAATCCCTACAGTGCAGGAAGCCATTCGGCCCATCGAGCCTGCACCAATACTTTGAAAGAGTACCCTACCTAGGCCCATTCCCCGCCCTATCCCTGCAACCCCGCAACCCTACCTAACCCGCACACCATTGGACATTAAGGGGGGGACATTAAGGGGCAACTTTAGCACAGCCAATCCACCTAACATGCACATCTTTGGCCTGTGGGAGGAAACCAGAGCACCCAAAGGAAACCCACACAGACACGGAGAGAATGTGCAAACTTCAGTCACCCAAGGCCAGAAATGAACCCAGCTCCCTGGCGCTGAGGCAGCAATGCTAACCACTGTGCCACCCTATATAAATGTTTAACTTCTGTATAATGTACAGCATGCATTTTTCCATGTATATAGTTATTGTTGCTATCAAAGTTACTCCAAGTATATTTTTTAAATTGGCAATTTACTCCCCATTTGTATAATTTTCTTAAAGTCTTCATCCATCCTATTCTGGATTTCAATTCTAACTGTCCTTTACCATCTTTGGGCAGGGAATTTAATAGGAAATTAGGTTCACCACTTTTTCCACTGCAACATGTGGATCACCATGTGGCATTATTAGGAAGAAACGTACATACAAACATGTAGAAACCTTAAACTTTTTGTAAATTATCTTGTTGGTAAAGGGATTATATGTGAAAGTTCTGCATTCATACTAGTTGATTTCAATTGTGGCATTTGACTTTTAGAGTTTGCAATCTGTATACGTGTGTAATTTATATAGAATTTTGTAAGCGTTTTTGATTTCTATTTCCCTGCTATTCTTTCAAAAATGTTACCATGGAATCTTCTGCATCCAAAACCAAAGGAGCTGTTCACTCAACTGTATGAAATTAGATCACTAAAATCCAAATGTATGCTTACTGCCTGTGTTGACAGCATTTCGTTTATGCTGTGATCGTACTGTTCAGCAAGTATGGCCAGTTTTCGTGTCTGTTCGTCCTTCAATCGTTTCAGCACTGCTTTATGTTCACTCTTAGGGGTAGTTTCCAATAGGTGATTGCGAAGTGCCTTGTACTGTCGTGTCTGAATCTTGCAAGTGTCCTGGAATTGTTTCTTGATTTGCAACTCTTTTGACTAGAAAATATACAAAAAAAACTTGTTTTAAGTGATTTACCCCAGAGATCAACACTTTATTTTGCCACAGAACAAAATTACTAACACTTCAAGATGGGACTGCATCAGTTACTGCAGTATTAAAGCAATCGGAGTTGATCAGATACACATTCTTTAAAAAGTATATATTCTTATTTTTAAATCATTTTAAAACAAATGATCAACTGTCCTTATGTACAAATATATTTTTAATGGTCTGATATGTTTGGGAAAAAATTACAATGATTGTAAAATTTCCCCATCACAAGTTAAGAAAAATAAGATACTTGATATTTCTCTGTCCCACATTGACCAACTAGTTTTATTCTTTTCTGTCATCAGAAACAGAGCTCATATCAGCAACAGGACCATCAGTAAGTGGCGTACTGAAAATGCTATTAATCAGCAACTTTTCTTTTTCTGGATGCTGACTGCCAGGCATTAAGTTTAAGTCAGTGATTTTTCTCACGCGCTGAATATCCGAGTTCGGTCCCGGGTCACTGACCATAGGGAGTTTGCACTTTCTCCCAGTGTCTGAGTGGGTCTCACCCCCACAACCCAAAGATGTGCAGATTAGGCAGATTGGCCACGCTAAATTGCCCCTTAATTGGATTTTGTTTTTAAAAAGGACAGTGATTTTTCCAGATTTAGTGACTCACTGAGGAACATTTAGAGGGAAAAGAATGTGTTTGCAATGGCACCACCAAGGTAACCAAAAGTTGGGGCAGCACGGTAGCATGGTGGTTAGCATAAATGCTTCACAGCTCCAGGGTCCCAGGTTCGATTCCCGGCTGGGTCACTGTCTGTGTGGAGTCTGCACGTCCTCCCCATGCGTGTGTGGGTTTCCTCCGGGTGCTCCGGTTTCCTCCCACAGTCCAAAGATGTGCGGGTTAGGTGGATTGGCCATGCTAAATTGCCCGTAGTGTCCTAAAAAGTAAGGTATGGGGGGGGGTGGATACGTGGGTTTGAGTAGGGTGATAATTGCTCGGCACAACATCGAGGGCCGAAGGGCCTGTACTGTGCTGTACTGTTCTATATTCTATGGGGTATATTCAGAAAAATATTTCCAACATGTCAATCTTGTGAGAAGCAATAGAAGGCTATAATTATGGAATTTCTAATTTACTTTCTATGATGCAATCATTTGAAAATTCAGCCTCTTACAATCTCAATGCTTCAAACAATAGAAAGCAGGCGGTGGTGCCATTCGTATGAGCATAGATTGTTTTACCTTGCAAGTTGCCCACTGCAACCCTATATCTGGAAATCAGGAAGGGCCCTGATAGACCTGAGAATTATAGAAATACTATGCATTCCCTCCTAAACAAAACAAACAAACATAGCGACAAAAATATATAAAACAAGTAACTGAAAGTTAGAAAATAAATTATGGACTTCCGGTGGCGGCCATGGAGTAGGTCGCACATTTGATAGCTCTTGCCTGTGACGGAGGTTTGGACCTTTTTCTCCTGTTTTTTCCCGGATTTTATGGGATAAATCAGTGAAGAGTGAGACAGTGAGGAGAAATCCCCCTCCGGTGCATGGAGAATTGGACCAGAAGTGGCTGTTAGAGAAGACAAAGTCCTATAAGGAAGAGCTGGCAACACGGGAAAGCATGGCAGAGAGCAGGGACCGCGGAGACACGGCACAGTGGTCAACGGAGCAGCTGGTGAAGTTTTTTGAAGATTGCTTCGCCAAGCTGAAGAAGGACACGCTGGACCCCATAAGGCTTTGATTGATCAAGTTGTGCAGAATCAAGAGACCCACGTGTGAGCGACCCAGGAGGTGGAGAAAAAGGTGTCCGAGCACGAGGAGTACATAACCGTGCTGGGAACCAAGGTGGAGATGATGAACGACCACCAGAAAAGAATGCAGGAGAAGCTGGAGGACCTGGAGAACAGATCCAGGAGGCAGAATCTTAGATATCGGCCTCCCTGAAGGCAGTGAGGGATCCGATGAGAGGGCTTTTCCGACGGACATGCTGGAGAAGTTGATGGGGACTGAGGCGTTCCCTCGGCCCCTGGAAGTGGATAGAGCGCTGTGCGCTCTCGTGACGAAGCCCCGAGCGAACCAGCCGCCGAGGGCGATGGTGGTACGCTTTCACCGATTCCTGGACAAGGAACACGTTCTGCGGTGGGCCAAGAAGGAACAGAGCAGCAAAAGAGAGAATAGTGAGCTGCGCGTTGATCAGGACCTGGGTGCGAATTTGGCCAAGAGGCGAGCTGGGTATCGGGCAAAAACGGCCCTCTTTAAGAAGGGGGTGAAGTTTGGGATGTTGTACCCAGCCCGTCTGTGGGTCACACATGAGGAACAGAACTTCTAGTTTGAAACACCAGACGAAGTATGGACTTTTATTAAAGAAGAGGCTGGAAGTGAATTAAAAGACACTGAAGCCTTGGAGAGTACTGTGGTGACGATTTGTTGTGCTGGGCTATATAAGTATTAGTGTTATGTGCAATAAGGGGCTGTTTGGATGGCTAACGGTAACTTTGGCTTGCAGGGAGCTGGTTAGAGGGGAGGTGGTCTTTGTGGCTGGTTGTTTTTGGGTGGTGTTTTTTTTGCTAAAGTGGCTGTTTCCTCACTGTTTTTTCTGATGTTTGTTTACTGGGGAATGTGATGTTTTTAATATATTTGTTTAAGTGGGGGGCAGAGAACAATGGGGAGACAGACAGCTTGGTGCCAGGGGCGGGCGCTATCAAGTCAGCATGAGTCAGCTGACTCACAGAAGCAGAATCCGGAATTGGACCAGTCAAAATCCAGGGAGGAGGCCGGTCATGGCAAAGGAATTGAAGGAGTTTATGGAACAGATGGGGGGGGGGGGGGGGGGGGGAGTAGACCCATGGAGGTTTGCACGGCCAAGGGCAAAGGAGTTTTCTTTTCTCTCATGTCCACAAGGTATACTCTCGCATCGACTTTTTTGTTCTGAGCAGAGCATTAATACCGGGGGTGGTGGATACTGAGTACTCGGCAATCGCAGTGTCGGATCATGCCCCACATTGATTGAATCTACAGGTTAGTGTGGAGAGAGGGCAATGCCCGCTATGGAGACTGGATGTGGGGTTGCTAGCAGACGAAGTATATTGTGGGTGGGTTAACAAGTTCATCCAGAACTACCTGGAAACAAATGATACGGGGGAGGTCTCTGCAGCGACGGTTTGGGAAGCTCTGAAGGAAGTGGTCAGAGGGGAATTAATCTCGATACGGGCCCACAGAGAAAAGGCGGAACGGGCTGAGGGGGATAGGTTAGTGGAGGAGATACTCCAGGTGGACAGGAGATACTCGGAGGACCCGGACGCAGGTCTACTGAGGGGGTGGCGGAGGTTACAGGTGGAGTTTGGGCTGTTGACTACAGAGAAAGCAGTGGAACAGTTGAAGGCGGCAAGGGGGGAGATTTATGGGTACGGGGAAAAGGCAAGCAGAATGTTAGCACACCAGCTCAGGAAAAGGTTGGCGGCCAGGGAGATAGGTAAAGTAAAGAGTAGAGGCAGGAATACTGCCTGGACCCAGTGGGGTTGAATGAGGTGTTTAAGAACTTTTATAGTAAACTATATGAGTCGGAATCCCCCGGCTGGGGTGGAGGGGATGAGGCAGTTTTTGGATCAGTTGAAGTTCCCAAGGGTAGATGAGGATATGGTGAAAGGGCTGGTAGCCCCAATTGAGATTGAGGAAATAATCGAGGGGCTGGAGGGCAAGCAGTTAGGCAAGGCCCCGGGGCCTGACGGCTATCCGGTGGAATTCTAGAAGAAGTTTTCAGAGATATTGAGCCTACTGCTGGTGAGGACATTTTATGAAGCAAGACACAAGACATGAAGCACCGGGTCTCGCTTTATGCAGATGACCTGCTCTTGTATATTTCAGACCCATTGGAGGGGTTGGGGGAAGTAATGCGAATACTGGAGGAATTCAGTGGAGGAGCTTAAGGGCACGTGGGAGGACGAGCTAGGAGGAGAGATAGGGGCGGGTCTATGGGCGGACGCCCTAAGCAGTGTTAATACCTCCTCATCATGTGCCAGGCTTAGCCTGATACAATTTAAGGTAGTCCACTGGGCACACATGACAGTGGCTAGGATGAGCACGTTTTTCAGGGTAGAGGATAGGTGTGCGTGGTGCACGGGAAGCCCAGCAACTCATGTCCATATGTTTTGGGCATGCCCGTAGCTTGGAGGGTTTTGGCAGGGTTTTGCTAAGGCAATGTCCACAGTACTAAAAACACAGGTGGTGGCGAGTCCAGAGGTAGCAATCTCTGGAGTGTCGGAAGAGCCAGGAGTGAAAGAGGCCGACGTCTTGGCCTTTGCCTCCCTGGTAGCCCGGAGGCAGATCTTATTAATGTGGAGGGACTCAAAGGCCCCAAGTGTAGAGACCTGGGTTAGTGACATGGCTGGATTTCTCAGTCTCGAGAAGATAAAGTTCGCCTTAAGAGGGTCAATGGTCGGGTTCACCCGGAGGTGGCAGCCGTTCGCCGACTTTCTCAGGGAAAATTAAAATGTCAGCAGAAGCAGTATTCCGGAGGGGGATTGTTGTTTAATGGTTGGGGTGTGTGAAGATTGGGTTGGGGGTGGTAATGTTTATTATATCATGTTTATGTCATTGTTATTATTGTAAAAATTTTCAAAGACCTTAATAAAAATATTTTCAAAAAAAGAAAATAAATTATGCTTAGATAATTGCAGTTAAACCAATGACAAGAGTTTAAATCAATTAAATTCTTAGCTATGTAATCTTATACTGAATGCATGTTGGTTGACTGTAGACGTCAAAAGGCAAAATAATTTTTTTTATTATAAAGAAACATGCCTATTTTAACAGGTTCACTTCATAACTATCTGTACCTTCAGACTCTTGGGTTGCTGCCGGACCTCCATTCCATGTTTTCGTCGCAGCTCCCGCTCTCGCCGTTTGTTGTATTCAAGTTGATTGGTGAGTTCAGTTTGGTGCTGCAGCCTAATTAACTCACTCCGCATTCTCTGAATAGTATTGAGGTGGCGGAATTCCAGCTCCTGCATGGACTCATGATGGCGTAGCAACATTGCATGCTCCAGATCTTTTTGTGTTTGCTTCTTGTTCAGCTCCTAAGACAGAAAGAATGCCATACTGTAAAAATTGAGGGGCATTACATAAATGGCCTGGTGTGCAATTTGGTGAGACATGCAATATGCAATTCAACATTGCGCATATTTTTCTTTTTACCCCTTCATTAAACTCCCTTGCATTACATACCTTCACCATTTTTAGGCCAATTCCTATGCTTTGCCATTTAATTGAGTGTTCAGGAGATGAACAGAACTAGCTCCAAAGTGAGCTGTTTTGATTTTTGCGATCTTCATTTTTTTCTTCCATCAGGTGGAAGAATCTGGCATCCTTACACCATCCAACCAGCATGATCAATTCACTATTGTATATCACAGTCTAATTCTGCTTACTTTGATCTATGGCATTGTGCATCTCAGTATCAATATCACGCTTCCATTCAATTTTGCATTTTTCTTTACATGTTGGCATGTCAACTAGCTGCAATACTTGTGTGAGAATCTTCAGAATTAAATAAGTTCAAACTATACTTTTTTTTATGAGGAGAAAGCTATTACACAGATATTCTTGCCAAACACACCTCAGCTGATAAAATGTTTCTCCAAATTAAATGAAATCACATATTTAGGACTGGATGGCCCAGGCGATGAATTTAGTCTTTCGACATCCAGAATCATTTGAATCCAGTATAGGAGATGGAGGCAAGCATCTCCTTTCCCATGGCTGCTGGATATTCGAAGTGAAATGAATTCCAGTTGTATTAATATAAATTTCAGTACAAATGAATCCACAAAACTGGTGTTTCTATAAAAGGTCAGTACAATAAATGCCACTTACTTTAGTTAATAGCTTTACTGTGGTGCCACAGGACATAAAGGGAGGATGGGTTCTGTTCCCCAATATCAAAATTCTTTAGCCCTACACACAAATAGGAGTCATGCTGTACACCTACTTCAGAAATAAAGACTAATTGACACCTGTATTCAAAGCTGGAAATTCATGGTCAATATGATTTAATAATAATCGCTTATTGTCACAAGTAGGCTTTAATGAAGTTACTGTGAAAAGCCCCTAGTCGCCACATTCCAGCGCCTGTTCGGGGAGGCTGGTATGGGAATTGAACCCGCGCTGCTGTCTTGTTCTGCATTACAAGCCTGCTGTTTAACCCACTGTGCTAAAGGAAACCAAAAAGTATTTTGTTCTTAACTTTAATTGTACAAACAAAACATTTCTAAAATTCTACAATGATAGGGTGAAATGAAATAAGGTGGATGGGAGGCTTCTTTGGAGCATAAACACTAGGCTGAATCAGTTGGGTTAAACAACCTGTTTCTGGGCCGTAAACTTTATAGTTATTTACACTACCGTAGCTTGTACACTGAGCTCGGTTAAACAAAATATTAGAAAAATAAATGTGGAGTGTTGTCACTGTGGCTTTGTGCATTCAAACACAGGAGCAAATCTGCACACATTGAGTTCTTACAAACAGCAATGAAGTGAAAAAGCAGTTTATTGGTGGAGTACCCTTCCCTGCTTTTTTTCAAATAGTGCCATTGGGCTTTTCACCCACCTGAAAGGACATATCACCGCTGACAGGGCAATTTTTCTCAGGACTACACTGAAGTGTCCAGCCTAGGATGGCATTTGAATCCAATCTTCTAGAGGCAAGACTGATATTATTGACCCAAGGCTTGTTTGGAGGTTGAGTTTTCTTAAAATAAATTTAGAGTACCTAATTCTTTTCTTCCAATTAAGGGCTAATTTATTGTTGCCAATCCACCTACCCTGTACATCTTTGGGTTGTGGGGGTGTTTGGAAGTTGAGTTAACAGCAGAAACATCAATGCCCTAACAACAATCAATACAAATTTCTCAAGGGATCACTGAATCTTTGTAAAGACTGGGAAATCCTAATCAGCTAATAATCATGCATCAATGCTACGGCACAGGAGTGAAGACACCCGCTACACCCACTCACCTTGATCTTAGGAATTTGTGCCCCTTTTCCTAATGCTGCCTTCACCCATAGACAGCAACGGTACAGGCATAGTTTTTATTTCAGGTCAATTTACCATTTAAAAGAAAATCTCTAACGGGTACACCATTTCTAACGTGTAGAGATAGTCAACATATCAAGACTACACAATGATTATACTCAAATACTCATGTTTCACAATCATACTTAAACATTCATTTAACAACATACCTCCCGTACTAGATCCTGCTCAAGGTTATGGCGTGAAAGCAACATTCTCCGTTTGAAACGTCTACATTCAAGTTCTAGATACTGACGCTGGCGCCGCAGTAAGTTGGCTTCTTCTTCAGCCTGGAAATGCTGGAAATTTTCCTTCTGCTTTGACAGCCATTCTTGTTTCTCCTTCTTTGGAGTACTCTGATTTTCATTCAGCTCCTGTCACAAGCAAAAATATTACGTGTAATTATGCTATGGCAAAAGTTAAACCTATTAAAATTATCGTATTATCTATGGAATCATTCTTTACTCTCAATTTTACTCTATTTTTATACAGCTCATGCTAGAAATGTACCATCAGGTTTGCACATTTTATTGGTGAAATCTACATACCACATTTAAGTTTCTACTCAATGCACTCATGAATGATCTAAATATTTTCAATGCTAAATAATACGTCAACATACCAAACATAGGTTATGAATTTCTCACTAACTTTACATCCGGGTCTTGGAAAAAGCCAAGATGGCAACAAATTTGATAGGCCACTTGAGCGATGAGGAAAATTAAAAGGGATATTTAGAGACAGGTCAATTTAAAGTTATCATACTGAGATACTTAGGATCTTCAATATTATCAGCAACTCTTTACATTTAAACTCACGATGAGAAATTAAAATACAGAATTAAGATGCAGCTTTTTGTGAAGCAGAAAGGAAAAGAGTATCTTACAAAATTGAGGAGGAAGATGGGAAAATCTTCAGGCTCTGGAGGTTAAAAGATGTCAAGTTGGATAGCCAACCCTATAACTGGCCAAATGGATGAAGGTGGTCATTTACAGTCTTAAAACTGGAACGGGGGAGCGGGGGTTGTGATTTGTTGTAAAAATGCGAATAAAAATATATCTTTTTAAAAAGTGAAGTTTACTTGATTGTTGTAGGAAGTTGAAGAGGAGATTCCAACAGACACATTAAGTTCTGAAAGCTGACCACAATTTCTTTCACCTCCCATAGGAGTTAGCAGTAGCTGGGGAGCATGATGTACCTTCAAATACACAGAATGAGTATGGATACACTTGATGGTTTTCTGTCAACTTGCTTTTCAATTTAGATGGAAATTTACATGAACTGTTATTTGTGAAGTAGACATCAATGGTTCATTTAGATTTTTAAATTTAATATCCGTTTTCTGAAAATATGAACCGGTTAGGATTGTTTTAGTTGGAAAGACGGAGGTTGAGGGGGGACCTGATTGAGGTATACAAAATTATGAGAGGTATGGACAGGGTGGATAGCAACAAGCTTTTTCCAAGAGCGGGGGTGTCAGTTACAAGGGGTCACGATTTCAAGGTGAGAGGGGGAAAGTTTAAGGGAGATGTGCGTGGAAAGTTTTTTTACGCAGAGGGTGGTGGGTGCCTGGAACGCTTTACCAGCGGCGGTAGTAGAGGCGGGCACGATAGCATAATTTAAGAGGCATCTAGACAGGTATATGAACGGGCGGCAACAGAGGGAAGTAAACCTTGGAAAATAGGAGACAGGTTTAGATAAAGGATCTGGATCGGCGCAGGCTGGGAGGGCCAAAGGGCCTGTTCCTGTGCTGTAATTTTCTTTGTTCTCTTTGACATAATTTTTGTTTATATTAAGTAACTTAGAACATAATCTGTGTGTGTTGTTTAATATAAATATTCCACCTAGAAGGCAATGATTGCCGAGGTTGGCCATAATGAGTGCTCAGGTTACATTTTAATTTTGACAAACCCTGAAGACCCTTAGTGCAACACTGACATCAATTATTCTGTCTTACATCCTCTTCTGCGCCTCTTAGCAGCTGAATAGAACATAGTTCCATTGGCCTGAGGTAGGCTACTAAAATTAATCTGGTGTACAACCCAAGGAAAAGAAAACAAAATAAAGAAGGGAAAATAGCACAAATGGAAAACTTGCACTCAATAATGAAATAAATTCAATATGATACGCGTTGCACTGCATGTTGCAAAGGAAATGGTAATACCAATTTTAGTTTTTGGTACAGGTATATCACACAGTTTTTGAACATGCGGTAGAGGAAAACTCACTGTGCTGTTGTAAAAAAATGATACTAAATCACAAGCAGTTCAGGGACCTGATCCACAGTTATAAGTTAAATTTTGTAGACTTCATAGAAGAGTTACAGCACAGCGAGAAGCCTTTCAGCCCATGTCTGTGCTGAACCTCCGAAAAAACAAGACACCTCATGTCATCTCCCGGCCTTCTCCTCGTAGCCCTCCTTTTGTAGATAATAATCAAAATCCCTCTTGAATGGCTCAATTGAACCCACCTCCACCATACTCTCTAGGCAGGCCTTGACCACTCACTGTGTGAAAATGTTTTTTGCTCATGTTGAGATTGTTTCATTTGCCAATGATCTTAAATCTGTGTCCTCTAGTTTTGTTCCTTCTACCAATGAAACAGTTACTTCCTATCTGTCCAAAGCCCTCACGATTTTGAATACCACCATCAAATCTCCTCTCAACCTCCTATTCAAGGGAAACCGTCCTAACTTCTCCAATCGACCTACATAACTTTTCTCATCCCTGGAGCCATTTTCAAGGCTTTTTCTGCACTCTCTCTAATGCCGTCACATACTTCCTAAAGTGTGATACCGAGTACTGGATGCAATACTCCAGCTGAAGCCAAACCAGTGTTTAATACAAGTCTAACACAACTTCCTTGCTTTTGTGTGGCATGCCCCCAGCCAAGAATGCTGTATGCTTTATTAATCACTCTCTCAATCTTTCCTGCCTTCTTCAAAGATTTATGCACATATACATCCCAATCCCTCTGCTCCTACACCCCGTATAGAATTGATATCATGCTCTACTTTATGTATACATATTGCTTATTTAAGCCACATGCCAGACTGAGCACCAAATGAACAACTTATTCCGAACATAATTAATATTTTAAGTGACTCCCTTAAACAATGTTAAGCTCCATAGCAGATCCAACAATTTTGAATAAGCAGCCATCATTAATGGAACAGAGAATATAGGCATCAATTCACCTCTTTTAGTTGCTCCTTACGTAGCTTGTATTCTCTCTTTTGGGATTCCAGGAAGCTATTTAATTCCTTCTTTTGCTGTGCCTGTATGTGCTGCTGAAATTTCTTTTCTTCAGTAGAAACTGCTTTGGTCTAACAAAATAAAACAAAAAAAAATATGTTTAAAAAATGATTCTTTACCATGCTCCTATTTCTTTTTTTTTAAATTTAGATTACTAAATTATTTTTTCCAATTAAGGGGCAATTTAGCATGGCCAAGCCTGGATATTGTCCAGTTCTTGTTTTATTTGCACATGGACTGTTTCAGTGTCTGAGTCGTCACGGATGTTACTGAATATTGTGCAATCATCAGCAAACATCCCCTAATCAGATCTTATGTTGGAAGGAAGGTCATTGATGAAGCAGTAGAAGATGGTTGGGCCAAAGACACTACCCTGAGGAACTCCTGTAGTGATGTCCTGTGATTGAGATGACCGAGCTTCAATCACCACAACCATCTTCCTTTTTGCTAGGTATGACTCCAACCAGTGGAGAGCTTTCCCCCCCGATTCCCATTGACTCTAGTTTTGATAGGGCTCCCTGATGCCATACACAATCATATGTTGCCTTGATGTCAAGGGCAGTCACTCTCACCTCTGAAGTTCAGCTCTTTTGCCCATATTTGAAACAAGGCTGTACTGAGATCAGCAACGGTAACTCAGGTGGAACTCAAATTGAGAATCTATGAGTAGGTTATTGCTAAGTAAGTGCCGCTTGATAGCGCTGTTAATGACCACTTCCATCACTTTACTGTGGACTGATAAGGTTGTAATTGGCTGGGTTAGATTTGTCCTGCTTTCTGTGTACAGGACATACTTGGGAAATTTTCCACATTGTCAGGTAGGTGCCAGTGTTGTATCTGTACTGAACAGCTTGGCTAGTTTTGGAGCACAAGTCTTCAGTACTATTGCCAGAATATTGCCTGGGCCCATTGCCTTTTCAGTATCCAGTGTATTCAGCCATTTCCTGATATCACATGGGGTAAATTGCGTTGGCTGAGGCTGACATCTGTGATGTTGGGGACCTTTGGAGGAGTCCGGGATGGATCATCCACTGGACACTTCTGGCTGAAGATTGTTGCAAATGCCTCAGCCTTGTCTTTTACACAGATGTGCTGGGCCCCTCTATTATCGAGGATGGGGACATTTGTGGAGCCTCTCCTCCAATGAGTTGTTTAATTAACCACCGCCATTCACAACTGGATGTGGCAGGACTGCAGAGCTTGGATCTGATCTGTTGGTTGTGGGATCACTTAGCTCTGTCTATTACTTGCTACTTATGTTGTTTAGCATGCAAGTATCCTATGTTATAGCTTCACCGGGTTAGCACCTCACTTTTCGGTATGCCTGGTGCTGCTCCTGGCAAGCCCTCCTGCACTCTTCATTTGACCAGGGTTGATTTCCTGGCTTGCTGGCAATGGTAGAATGGGGATATGCTGGATTATGAGTTTACAGATTGTGGCTGAGTGAAATTCTGCTGCTGCTGATGGCCCACAGCACCTCATGGATGCCCAGTCTTGAGTTGCTAGATCTGTTCTGAATCTTCCCAGTTAGCATGATGGTAGTGCTACGCAACACGATGGAACGTATCCTCAATGTGAAGACAGGACTTTGTCTCCACAATGAATGTGCGGTGGTCACTCCTACTGACAGTCTTGAATAGCAGATGCATCTGCAGCAGGCAGATCATTGAGGATGAGGTCAAGAATGATTTTCCCTCTTGTTGGTTCCCTCCCCACAATCCCAGTCCCAGTCTCGCAGCTATGTCCTTTTGAACCCAGATCAGTCTATGGTGGTTCTACCAAGCCACTCAGTGAGAGGCATTGAAGTACGCCACCCAGAGTACATTCTGCACCCTTGCAACCCTCAGTGCTTCCTCCAAGTAGTGTTCAACAGAGGAGTATTCATTTAATTAATTGAGGTGGGACGGTACGTGGTATTCAGCAGGAGGCATGCCTCCCAATAAACAGGTTGACCATGCCAGCTTCAATTATTGAACTACAGCCAGCATGAAAGTGCATAGACAATCCCCTTTTCCAGTAGCCAAATAGCAATGTAATGCTACACTTAAGACACTGGTATATTAATAATTTTTCCCCATGTCGCGATATTAATCATACAGTACTATTAAACCACTTAATAGTGAAATAGTTAATAGTTAAACAAAACCTCCTCAATCAGTAGAAACTCTGCACAAAGTTAACAGATCAGGATTTAAGCAAGGTACCTCTTTTTCCATAATACCAAGATGTTTCTTAATAAGTTTCTCCATCTCTGCAGCAAAGCTGTTGCGTTGCGTTTCCAGCTCCTTGTCAAGCCGAAGCCGATGTTCATCCATCTCTGCCTTTAACTTGTTTTCCAGTGCCATTAGCTGTTTCTGATGTTGGCGTCGCATACGTTTATAGCCAGACATCTGCTCCCGAAGCTCAGAATCTTGTTCATGTTCTTGGATTTGCCTTGTGACCTGAACAAAATGAAAATATAAGTGATGTACTAACTTAATAGCTACAAACCACTAACTAAAAAAATATTGTAAGAGTCCTTCCTGTTTATTTCCTTTGTTCCCATTTCTTTGTTATTTTATTATTTTGGTCCATGAACCCATAATTGGAATGTGGCTTTCTGCAAAAGACTCAAAACTGAAGCAGCCTGCTTGTCAGGACACGATTTCCCAGGTTTTGTTTTTGGAAAGGAGCAGTCAAAATTCCTCGGTACTGAGTGATCTTCGAACCTGGTTTGGAGGGAGTGGGAGCAATTGGTTAGCTGGCAACCAGTAGGTTGCCCAGGGCCAGTGTTCTGCCTGACAATGATGAGTGATTGATTCCTGCGTGATGCTTTCTGAGAAAACTGGGAAGAGGAGTTTAGACCTCAGAAATGAAAGGAACGCTCCCTCCTACTTGCTGAAGTGAAAGAACTGCTTTATTGTTCTGAAAGCAGCGAGTGCCCAGCACATCCTTTGCTGTGAACTTGGCATGATGCTGAGTCTGCAGAGAAGATAGACTTCCTTGCCAAAGAAAACCATCTCAAGCCTCGAAGGAAAAACTATCAAAACAAAAGCTGAACTCCAGAAAGATGCTAAATAGTGGTCATCCCAGTTCATCAAAGATCCTTATCCTTTTATTTTTATTAATATTTTCTTTCCATTTCCACCACCCTTTCCCCACTGTATTGTTTGTCTATGTGTGTATATATAGAGTGGGGGTAGTTAAGAAGGGGCGGTTGGGAAAGGGGTTTTAGAGAATCAGTCACATTGTCTGTCTGTTTAATTATAATACTGCACATAATTAACGGTTACTTGTGTTAAAGTTACAAACTTGGTGACTGCAGTTTATTGGGATCAACCAAGACCCTCGGGCATTTTAAATAAAATATTATTTCACCTGCGTTGTGACTCCAGTTCAAGTGGGGCTGGAATTGACTGTGCACTAGCCCAGGATGTCATGACAATATAAGCTCAAACTGTCCAATGAAAATTCTTGTTTACAAAGTCTGCAAAGACACTATCTGCAGCAAAATCTTCAAGTGAAGCAACCAATATTTTAGACAAATCTAAGGTACATATAATTTTTAAACGTCAGAATTGGAGAGAGCCTTCAGTAACTATCTTAAACTATAATATCTGAACAAAGATCATTTAGTTATCCGTTGCGCTAATAGAAGCACTTTGCAACTTTGTTGCATTTAATGTCAAATTCGTCAGACACATACAAGATGCATTCAAAGAAACTTTCACGGACTTCCGATGACAGTAATGTGCTGAACAGTCGCACATCAGGTGGCTCTCCTCCAGAATACAATCAACTAGGCACTTTTAGTTGAATTTAGCCTGAGAATTTAGACTTATTTCACTAGAAAAGGAGAGAATAGGTACAACATGCCAACAAATGGAAGCTCAAGAGGCCACAGAAAAGGCAGGAGCGGAGGGAAAGGTCAAGAGCAGCAGCTGAGCAAGTCGGTGGACACACGAGGCGAGGAATCACTGGCCACCCCGGAGAGAGGGAGACAGACGACCTGAATAACCCCCCCCCCCCCCCCCCCAAACCGCTGAAAAAAGCATTGACGGACTATAATTCACAGAGCAGGAGGCCATTTGGCCCATCGAGTCTGCACGGCCCTTGGAAAGAGCACCCTACCTAAACCCACACCTCCACCCTGTCCCCATAACCCAGTCACCCCACCTAACCTTTTTGGACACTGAGGGCAATTTAGCATGGCCAATCCACCAAGCCTGCACATCTTGGACTGTGGGAGAAAACCAGAGCACCAGGAGGAAACCCACACAGACACGGGCAGAATGTGCAGACTCCATACAGACAGTGACCCAAGCTAGGAATCAAACCTGGGACCCTGGAGCTCTGAAGCAACTGTGCTAAGCACTGTACTACCGTGCCGGCCCCACTGCCGACAGAATTGTTTATCTTGAGGCCGAAATTGAAAGGTGGGTGGCAACCCAGGGGAGCCTGAAGGGGAAGGTTGAGGGGAATGTCACAGACCAGGAGAATCGTCCCGGCGCTAAAATATCAGGATTGTGGGCCTGCCAGAGGGGATCGGTGGCAGGGAACCGACAGACAATGTCGCCTAGATGCTGGGAAACCTAGTCGGAAGGGACAGCTTCCCCAAGCCGCCGCAGATCGACAGGGCACATAGATCACTCCGACCAAAGCCCAAGGCAGGGGAACAGCTAAGTGCAATAATTGCCAAAGTGCATAGATATCAGGATCGGGAGAAGATCCTCCAGTGGGCAAGGCAGACGAAGGAGAGCAGTTGGGAAGGACAAAGAATACAAGTAAACCAGGACATTGGGGCAGACTTGGCAAAGTGCAGGGCCGAGTTCAACCAGACGAAATCGGCCCTGTACAAAAACGGAGTGAAATTTGGAATGCAGTTCTCAGCCAGGCTCTGGGTCACGTTCCAAAACAAGGAACAGTAGTTAAACAGCCGGCAGAGGCGGACGGATTTGTACACACAAACAGCCTGGACGACATTCGGTGAGAATGAAGCAGAGGAGGAAAAGGGAAGAAAAGAACTGTGATGGACACACACTGCATTCGTGGGAACAGAAATATCAGACCGCAGGGAAGGGCAAAACGCCGGAGAGGTGAAGAGGAGACAGAGAGAACAGCTATCTTGTGGGCACAAGAAAGGGGCAAAACTCATCCCAGGATGGGGACCACCACACTAGCGGGAAAAACTAGCGCTCAGAAGCACAAAAGCAAGGGGGCAGCAGAGCACCTCACAGCAGGGAGGGAGAGTCTGGTGTTGGTGGTAGTGGTGGGGGGGGGGGGGGGGGGGGTGGAGAAAGAGAACCATTGGGGCAGGGATAGGGCATGTAAGAGGGGAGATAAGGAGGAGCGGGACACGAGGGAGAAAGGGGGTTCACAAGGGAAATACAAGGATAAGAAAGGAATGGGTTTCAGATTGGTTTCAGCAGGTAAGGTGCAGTACGAGGGAACAAGATAGCACTGAAAGCAGCCACTTTGGAGGATCCCTAAACAAAGGGAAACCAGGCGAGCTGGGGGGGGGGGGGGGGGGGGGGGGTCACTGACAGACCAATCAAACTCAAGAATGGCTGCTGGGGAATTGGGAACATTCATGGGGCAGTGGACCTGTGGCAGTTCCAGTACCCAGGTGATAATGAATTCTCACTCTTCTCACGAGTGCAAGGTATATACCCGTATCAACTTCTTTGCAGTGGTGAGATCGGTGCTTCCAGAAATAGTAAGAGTGAATACTCTGCAATAGTCATCTCCGACTACGCTTCACATAACATGGACGTGAGGTTGGAGATGGGCCGTGCCCAATGCCCCGCATGGAGATTGAACACGGACCTCTTGGCCGACAAAGTCTTCTGCCAGAAAACATCACAGGCCATAGGCAAGTACATCATTAATAACCAGAATGGGGAAGTCTCAACTCCACGTTCCGGGAGGCACTGAAGGCCTCCGGAAGGGGAGAGATTACAGCCTACAAGACTCGTAAAGATAGGGAAGCGGGTGGCGAGGCAACAACTGATCGACTCCAGTAGACAGAAGATACTCCAAGGCCCCGACCGTAGAGCTTCTGGCAGAGAGGAAAAAATCTACAAATGGACACAGGAAGGCAGTGCACTAACTCCGCCAGACACGGGGTTCTTTTATGAACATGAGGAGAAGGCTATCCACCTATTGGCTCACCAGCTGAGAAAGCAGGCAGCCAAGAGGGAAATAGCTCAGGTAAAAGACAACAGAGTTGGATCGGTAACCGAGCCAAAAAAGGTCAACCACGCATTTGAGGCCTTCTACCGGGGACTGTACACTTCTGAATGCCCCAACGTGGACGCAGTGATGAAACAATTCCTTGATGGACTGGACATGCCAGTCGTGGGGGACGATAGACAAAGGGAGCTGGGAGCACCAATAGGACTGGGAGAGGTCATGGAGAGCATTGACTCAATACAGGTGGGGAAGGAGCCAGGAGCCGATGGGTTCCCAACAGACTTCTATAAAATAATCGCACCAGCTCTTACTCTGCATCTATGGGAGATGATCAAAGGCTTGCTAGCTAGGGGCACTTTGCTTCCTATGCTAACACAGGCCACCATATCGCTGATACCCAAAAAAGACAAAAGATCTGATGGAATGCAGACCATATAGACCCATTTCACTGATTAATGTAGATGCAAAAATACTCGCGAATGCCCTGGCCTAGAGTCTGAAGAACTGCGAACCAGAAGTGGGGGCAGAAGACCAGACGGGCTTTGTCGAGGGTAGATAGAGTAGAATGGAAGTACCCGCGAATTACCTGAGCAGTTTGGGCTGGGGACGGGGTTAACCTCATGGGTGAAGCTCCTGTACAACACTCCCAAGGCGAGCGTTCGGACCAACATTACTAGCTCTGAATACTTCCAGTTGCACAGAGGCATCAGGCAGGGATGCCCATTGTCCCCACTCCTGTTTGCCCTGGCAATTGAACCCCTGTTGATCGCTCTGCAAGGCGCTGGAAGGGTATCCGAAGAGGAGACAGAGAGCACAGAGTCTCACTCTATGGAGATGACCTGCTCCTCTACATCTTGGACCCACAGAATGGCTTGAAGGACATTATGAAGCTCCTGAAAGAGTTTGGGGCTTTCTCGGGCTACAAACTCAACCTGGGCAAAAGTGAGATATTCTCGGTGAACCCGAATGGGGGAGGGACAGAGCTGGAGAGTCTACCATTTAAACTCACCCAAAACCGATTCCGCCATCTGAGGATGCAGATAGCCCACTGGACATGGATCCACAAGTGGAATCTCATCAGTTTGGTGGAGAAAGTTAAAAAGGACCTACAGAGATGGGATGCACACCCGCTTTCCCTGGAAGGGAGGGTGCAGATGATCAAGATGAACGTAATGCCAAGGTTCCTCTTCCTGTTTAGATCCATACCAATCTTCATCCTCAAATCCTTTTTCCAAAGAATAGATAAAATTATTTTGCTGCTTGTATTTGGGAGGGGGGGAGGAAGAGAGAGAGAGAGAGAGAGAGAGAGAGAGAGAGAGAGTGAAAGAGAGAGAGTGAAGAGAGAGAGTGAAAGAGAGAGAGTGAAAGAGAGAGAGTGAGAGAGAGAGAGAGAGAGAGAGTGAGAGAGAGAGTGAAAGAGAGAGAGAGAATGAAAGAGAGAGAGAGAGAGTGAAAGAGAGAGAGAGAGAGAGTGAAAGAGA
Source organism: Scyliorhinus canicula (assembly GCF_902713615.1). NCBI lineage: Eukaryota > Metazoa > Chordata > Chondrichthyes > Carcharhiniformes > Scyliorhinidae > Scyliorhinus > Scyliorhinus canicula. Next base: position 142,931,371 of record NC_052157.1, read on the forward strand.
GAGACTGAAAGAGAGAGAGTACGATTCCAAGAATCCAGAAGTCAACATTGCAGAGGAGAAGAAGCATGGGAGGCCTGGCCCTTCTGAATTTGCAATACTACCACTGGGCAGCCCGAGAAGGTGAAGTGATGGGTAAGGGAATAGAGTAGGAAGGGGTGAAGATGGAAGAGTCCTCCTGCACGGAAACGACCCTCAAAGCCCTAGCCACAACAGCGCTCCCATCCCCTCCGGCGAAGTACACGTCCAGCCCAATGGCGGTAGCAACGCTAAAAACCTGCAACTAGATGTCGGCTTAAACGAGGTGTCCATTATGGCCCCCATTTGCAGTAACCATAAATTCCCACCAGCCATGCTAGATGCCATCTTTAAGAGGTGGAAACAGGACCGGGGGGGGGGGGGGGGGGGGGGAGAGAGAGAGAGAGAGAGAGAGAGAGAGAGAGAACGCTAGCGATTAGGGGCTTCTACAAGGGGGACAGACTTGCAACCTTGAACGAGCTGATGGAGAGACTGGAGCTACTGAATGGACAGGAGCTCCGACGTTTACAAATCAAACATTTTCTTCACAAGAAGACAACGAGGTACCCTTGCGCCCCGGGAGACACAATTCTGGAGGAAATGCTGGACGTGGACAGTATAGAGAAAGGGAACTGTGGGGACATATATAGATGACTTTTAGAAAGGGCGACAATACCACTAGACTGAGCTAGACAGAAATGGAAAGTCAAACTAGGGATGGAAGTAGGGTGGAGACTCTGGAGCGAAGCACTAAGTAGGGTTAACTCCACCTCCTTCTACACAAAGCTAAGCCTAATGCAGTTTAAAGTGGTGCACAGAGCGTACCTAACCAGAACCCAATGAGCAGGTTCTTCCCGGAGGTGGAGGGCAAATGTGAACAATGCTAGGGAAGCCCGGCCAACCACACCCACATGTTCTGGGCTTGCCCCAGACTTGTCGGGTTCTGGACAGCCTTCTTCAAGGCACCGTTCAAGGTGGGGGTACGGGCAAAGCTGTGCACAAGAGTGGCAGTTTTTGGGGTATTGGACCAGCCAGATCTTCAAATGGGAAAGAGGACCATTGCCCTTGCTTTTGCTTCCTTAGTCACCCGCCGGAGAATCCTGCTCAGTTGGCGATCAACAGCACCACCCACAGGTGCTGACTGGCTGGTAGATCTGTCGCAATTTCTCCATCAGACGATCAAATACACCATCCTAGGGTTGGATGAAGGCTCCCGCAAAGCGTGCGGGCTATTCATTAGCCTGTTCGAAACCAAGAGTGGATAGGAAGGGGGGGGGGGGGAAATCAATGGGAGCCAACAAAGCGGGTGGGGGGTCCGTCCAGCAAGGAGGAACCCAGGGAAATATCAGGAGGTTACACAGGGAAAGAGTGAAGAGGGGGCCAAAGGAACCCCCACAAAGCCATAGAGCCAACACCAACAACAAGACGAAAGATAGACTATAACATCTATGACGGAAGAAAGGACCTAAGACGGAGCCTGAATAACAGAAAAGGGGGGGGGGGGGGGGGGGGGGGGGTAAAGAGAAAAGTAGTTTCATAGCAAACAAGACAGGATGGACAGACTGATGGCACTGAAAGCACAAGGTTTCTTTTACTGGAAACAAACTGGTCAACTGCCTTGAATGTCCAAAGACGGTTTTCCAAGCTATATTAAAAATCTCAGGTCAGTGCAAATTTCTTGTCCACAAACAAGATGTGCTGTTATCAGGTGTATGTCACACTTTTGTGTCACAATTTCTGTTATAAAAGCTTATGTCAACATTTTGTAGTGGGCAAAAATACTGACTGCTCTGGCGTTGGTGTTACCCCAATGATTTCATCCATGATTTTTTTCTTATCAACTCAAATTTCTAAAATCTTCTGTTTAAATAAAAAAAAATGTTTATCTCACAGTAACATGATTTCTTTTACCCACTGTCTTGTTTTTCAATGCTTTGTTTTGGGAGGAAGGATTCAGACTATCCCAAAAGCCTGGGCTTGGAATTCATACCTTTGTCCAGAGATGTCTCACTTTGAGCTAAATTTGGATCGTGCAGTCTAAGGAAGCAGAGGTTATCTAATTTATAAGGAACATTAATATCGCTTAGTCAGGTATATGGAGGCCGTTAGCATCTGGCAATTTTGTTTCGACTATTTATAAAAAATTATTTTGAATAAAAGCCAGAGAACAAATTTGAAAAGCCTTTGAGTCAGACTCATTTTCTTTTGAAAAGGAGGCGCTACATGTAGAGATGTGGTTATCCGTCTATTTTGCATTTGTTTTGTTTTCTATAAACTTTGCAGAGTCAAGAGGGAGACATACAACAGGATCAAAGTGAGACAGATAAAGAGTGTGCCTTTCTTTGTGTAATGTTACACCAATCCTCAATGCTGATATTTTCAAGTGGGCTAAAGAATATCAACTGTGCTTTGTTCAGTTAAAAGAGATCAAATATAATGGCTTACTTCCATAAGACAGAATTGCACCCAAACAAAAGGAAGGGTGGGGAGAAGATACAATTATTTTCTTTATTCTAATTTGAGTTATTCTTTTAATAAACAACTTGAATTTTGAAAACAAAGCCCATTTGAGAAAGTTAGAAAGGGAAGCCGGGAGAGGATGAGGGATGGAAAGTGGTTAAGGTGAGGAAGCCTCAGACCACTCATCTTAACTTGCAGGTAGAGAGTGACATGAAGCGGCTAGGGGGAGGCAACGGATGGCTAGTTAAAGTGAACCAAATAAAGTAGAGCAAAGGCAGACAGGGTATGCCTGGAAATGCAGGGCTGAGTAGGTAGTTTCAGAGGAAAGAGCTAGGACAGTGATGAAAATAAGGGCTGTAGGGAAGGAAAGTTGTGGCAGCAGAGAACATGAAGGGTTGAGAAGGTGAGGTGAAAATGAGTGACTGGAGATGATGAGGGAAGCGAGTTGTTTTGTAAAATATTCTCCTTGCAACCCCCCCCCCTCAAAAAGTTAGTTCATCGTTATTGCTGGATTCACTCCCCAGCATACCAGCCAGCCAAAGAACAAGAAGAAAAAGAGTGAAGACAGAGAGCAAGAACCAAAATTGGAAAGATAAGGATAGCAGAGAAGACAAAAATGAGGACTGAATTGCACTTGGAAGCAGTGATCATATTGGGCTCAGCTCGCAAAATTTGCTTCATCTGAAAAAGTCTGCACGTGTTGACTCTTCATGTGCAGTGTCATGGGAGCTGCATATTATTAAAACATTGCACACTTTTCCAGCTGCCTTCATGTGTCGCTGTTAATTCACATTTTTTACTAACATACAAGATTAAAACTGCCTCGAATGGAAATCCGGCAACATGTAGTTTCAGGTTGTGACCAGTAGGTGGTGGAGCGGAGTGAGTTTCTGAAACCTCTTCGCAACTCATTCATATCTCAAAGAAATTATGTTCATTAACTGCCCATGAGTAAATGGGCAATTTACCAATGGTCTAAGTATTGTAAACCTGTCCATGAAGAAATCATACTTTCCAAAATGAAAGAAATACCACTTTCCAGTTTGGAAATCAGAGAACATTCCCTTTATTCCTGTGCTGTCTCAGAGCCCTCAACCATTTACCACTCCATTACACAAGGTTACCTCCAATTCTAATTCTGTGCATTCTAATTTTTGCAAATAATTTCCATGTGGAAAGTTATTAACTAACTTCTTGAAGTTCACATATGCAACATCCACAGACCTCTCCCTCCAAAACGTGAACAAACGTCTCAAAAAAATTCAACAACTTCAGCATTCCAATGTGTTCCACGGGAGGAAATAAAATGCCATGGTCAGCTTTTAAACAAAATTACTCACCAAGGAAGCTGTACGTATTGTGGCAAAATGTTCTCTATTTCGGTAGTGTGATTTATGGCGTGAAACTGGAGGTGGTGACTGAGGTTCTGAGCCCCTAGGTCTGTGGTCAACTTCTTCACCGTAGTGATCGTGATCCTGGTAAGTATAGTGCAAAAAATAAGTGGTCAAATACAACTGTAAAAGTATGTTTTACTTGTAAATTGTTTTCAATTGCCAAAACTATTCACTGTGGGTACACCCGTGTCTCTTTGTGACCACATCACCGGTATTTCCCAGTCTGGACCAGTCAGCACAAAATAAGCTATAGACCCCTGCATGTGCTAATGGAAAGGACAAGCAAAGACATGCTGTACTTAAGGGACTTCTGTTACACGCAGTGTTCAAAACTGAGAGAGAGGAAGCCCAAACATTTTCCTATAAATAGCCTGTGGAATTGCTCTTACAGGGCTGCCTTATACTGAACCTTAGAGGAAGTATTTTTTTTTTTTTTTTTTTTTAAAGTGCTAAAATGAACTTAAAACATTTATCAGCCAACAGGTGGTGGAATCTTATGCTGTCATAAGGCTCCAAAGGCCAGTCACAGCAAAGCTCCAACTCCATTTAGGATGTACTCTCTAGCAAAGTGTGTGGAGTTAACTTCCTGTATAGATGTCCAGCCTTGCCACTGATTCGTTCCAATTAAAAGGAACCAGAAAAGTAAGTTCCATGTTTGTAACTTATACCAGCTTTCACAATAATTTGCATTGCTAAACTTTAAAATATTCTATCTCAACAAATATTCGATTCCGGTCTTGGGTGATGGTGTGTGTAGAGTTTGCACTTCTCCCAGTGTCTGCAGGGGTTTCCACTGGGTGCTCCAATTTCCTCCTACAGTCTGAAGATGTGCAGGTTAGGTGGACTGGCCATGATCAATGGGAATGGGGATGGATAGGATGATGGAGTGGGCCTAGGTAGAGTGGTCTTTCAGAGGGCCTATACAGACTTGATGGGCCTAAAATCCTCCTTCTGCACTGCAAGGGTCGGTTCAGGCTCAATGTGCCCAATGGTCTCCTTTTGCATTGTAGGAATTCTGTGATACGCAAAAAAAGAAACTGTTGGGGAGGGCAAGGCAGGATATTCAAAGGACAAATCAGTGAATCCAAACAGTCTGGTGCACGTTGCTCAACTGTCAAGATTCATTGCCGGGACATCTGAAAGTTTAATTGTTTAAAACTCTCATATCATGGGCCAAATTGCACTGGTTTGTGTGCGGTACCTTTTTCTTGCATGGCCACCTTCACCCGCATTAACACTGCTGGCCCTCCAAGGAGCTACTTGTTTATTTGGCGGCAGTGACGGGCCCCATCATGGCTGCCATCCGCTATTGCGACTGGCGATAAGAAGGCAGCTTCCGTCTCCCGGAGATGTGTGGCACCGTTAATTGGGTGCCCATCGAGCCTCTTGCCCATTATGGAATTTATATTTAAAAATTAGGGTGCATGAGTGATTCAGTTGAGGTGTGGGTTTGAAGCCAGAATTAAAAGTCGATAGCTGTAAAAACTCATTAACGTCCTTTTGGGATGGAAATAGCCTTGGAAGCTACTCATATAAGGATGGGCAATAAATGCTAGCTCATAAATGAAGTAAAAAAACCTTCAGAGAAATAATTCTCCAAATGCGAAAGAGAACTGAGCAGCTGACTGTAAAAAAAAAATTTTTAATTTAAAAAAAAGAGTATCCAATTATTTTTTTCCAATTAAGGGGCAATTTAGCATGGCCAATCCACCTACTGTGCACATCTTTGGGTTGCAGGGGTGAAACCCACGCAGACATGGGGAGAATGTGCAAACTCCACACAGACAAGCAGCAGGCTTAATTGGAGTTTTTTTGTACGGGTCATATCTATAATTAGACAAAAAACACTTGTTGACTTGGTAATGCAGAAAATTATGGTGGGATTTGAAGTTACCACATCTTGAGGTTGGTTTTGCATATTACAAACAAACTCTCATCACCCTCATAAATCAGATGAATGCAGGATGTTCCACAAAATATCAAATACTCCAGGTATAGTCTTATAGGTAACGTCAAATTAACTTACCCATCGCACTGCATTCTGTTCACTTTTGTTTGTTAAATAAATTTAGAGTACCTAATTTTTTTTTTCAATTTAAGGGCAATTTAGCATGACCAAATTGCCCTACACATCTTTGGGTTCTGACGGTGAGACCCACACAGACACGGGGAGAATGTCCAAACTCCACACAGACCCAGGGCCGGGATCGAACCCGGGTCCTTGGCGCTATGAGTCAGCAGTGCTAAGCACTGCGTCAGCGTGTCGCCCTTGCATTCTGTTCACTTAATCAATAACAATTAGCGATACTTTAGGTTACACAATTTACTACCATCTCTTGATGAAACAAACAATTGGCTAAACTGGTTCACATTTTGAAATTAAGCATAAAAACGCAAGGATATATCATTTTACTGTCGTGCACACAGACATGTGAAGATGCAGATGCAGCTTTGGTAAAAGAAAGCCATGGTTCAAAATGGCACATGGGATCACATAACCAAAATATAGTACATATCAGAAAAGATTAATGTCTGGTAATTTTTCCCTTCCCGATGGGATAGCATTAATTCCTATTTATATGTGGAAGTTAATTGAAAGAAACATTTCTACAAAATCAACTACCACATATTTTGGAAAAAGTTTTAAACTTGCTTATCAAAAAGATTTTCAATATTCCAGATATTTGCAGAAATATACTAACTAGGATTTTTTAATGTCATCAACAAATCTAATTACCACTGCACCCAATATCAAGGCTATGCAGTACATTATATTTACATGCATTCTAAATTAAGTAAATGAGGGGAGAAGAGCATCAAGAGAAACTTACTGGCTTTAGGTGGATAACAGAACTATTTGACATCACTGTATGATCTCCCTCCTGCATCATGGCAATCTCACTATTATCATCGGAAGCATCTGGAAGACTATTGACACTACTGCTTTGGCTACTAGCACTGATAGACATGCTTGGTATAGATTGATTGCTGCCCACGCTGTTAACAGTGCCTGTCCTACCAACACTGTGTTCTGGTTCCTTTCAAGTAGAACAAAAAACATTAGAATACAATAACCATTATTGTCTTAAGATGGTATTTAATGAGTACATAAAATACTAAAGAGAATAATCAAACTATGGGCGCAATTCTACCACTGTGTTGCGCCAGTGCGATCCCGCGCACTGGGTGCATCGCGGGTGGTACCCAAATTGGGCTTCGCATCAGGCGCAAAACCTCACGAGTCACCTTACTTGTAGCACGATCTGGAACACGCCCTCTATGGGCTCATTTAAATATGTGCAGCCTACTTGAGGCCATATTCGGCCGGTATTGGGGAGTCACTGGCGAGGCCTCACCCGGATGCTGATTAGGTCTCCACAAGCGCAGACCAGGCATGATGGCCACTCCGGGTGCCTTGGTGGCCCCGGGTGGTCTGGGATAGAGTATGGCAGTACTCTGGCACTCCCTCGGCACCCAGGCAACCCGGCAGTGCCAATCTGGGTGCCCAGTTGACACTGCCAGGGGTACGGCTCAGGTGCAATGCTGGCAGCGCCAGGGTGCCCAGATGGCACTGCCACAAGTCAGGGCCCGAGGGGGCCATGCCCATGAAAGGGGAGAGGGGGAGTGAAGAGGATTATGAAGGGTGGTGGGGGGATGCTGAAAGGGGCGGACCTCAGGGGGGAGGTAATTCCCACGGGGTAGCATTGCCTGTGTGTGGGGCTGTGTGGAGGACCCTCAAGCTTATTTAGAGATTGGGGTACCCTTCAAAATGGTACCCCCATCTGAGAGGAGCCAGTCTCGCCAGTGAGTTCAGCTCCCCATTGCTGGAAAATGTTTCTAAGTGTGGGCTACATTAGGGAGAAACACCCAATTCCCAAAAAAATGATTACATGTGGGTGACTCCAGGTCTGGATCTCACCGCGCTAAATTTGACACTTGAAACTATTTTGGTTGAATCGCACTCTCTATCTGTGACAAATCATGCCCTTTTTGTTAAATACAGGTAATTTAAATTAGCTCAAAACATTCAATATTTGTTTAAATAAATTAAATCTGAAGCCATGTGCTTTTCTTTCTGTAACTTCGCAAAGTAAATCCAAAGGACAATTCCACAATCTAGAATTGAAGTAGCACTAATTTAATGTATATTTAAAAGTATTCAGATTAATGCCATCAACGGCCTTCTAGTCTTTGTGAACTAAAATAGAAAGGTATTAGAACTGCAAAAAGAAATCAAGGAAATAAATTACTTATTTTCCTCAAGTTAAGATGCTGAAGTTCTGCTCACATTAGTGAGCCATTCAAACTAAAATAATAATTAAGATCACAGACAGCTTTCCTACCTCCTCTTCCTCTTGGACCTCGACTGCAGGCCCATTGTGTGCTTCCTGAAAAAGGATTTTCTTCATTTTTCTATACTGGAGGTTATCGAGCTCTCTGACGGCATCTTTCGTCCTCTGGATCAAATCTATTAACACTGTTTCGGGGCGCTCTCTAACAACAAAAGCGTGCTGCAAAATGAATTAATGAGGCGAATTACAAAGAATGTCACACACTGAAAATCTTTACAATCTTTTCAAATACAATTAGCCATTTTTTTTCCATGATACATTTTTTATGTGTTTAAAGCAAAACAAACAGAAGAAATTTTAAAGAATGAACCTATCCAATAATTTCAGAATTGAAATCTGTGAACATGTCTTTATAATATATATGTCAGTTGGAAGAATACTCCAATAAAGACCAAAAATTAAAAAAAATTTGTTCTCAGACTCTTACAAAGTTCTTCTCCCTTTGACTTCAGCTTTTCCGTTTGGCAGGATTGGAACAACTGCTTCGCCTCCAAACCCTCATTTGCTTTCAGGATTGAGACGCTCCCGATAACACTTCATTCCCCTACAAGATGACCCCTCAAGCTGTGCATCCTGTTGCTTGTGCTGTTTACAGCTTTCTCCACAGACAATAAAACTGCTTGGTTTGATTTCACTTTTTTTAAATAAAAGATACTTAAACTGAACTGAGGTATTATTTATTACATCAAAGAAAAACTAGGAATTAAAAAATACAGACTTTAAAAAAAAACTCAGTTTATTTACCATTAATTGTATTATAATTCAGAGTGTTATTTTTAAGAATAGCTAAACAGGTTTGTAAAAACTGCTTTGGTTCAGCTACTTTCACAAAAAAAGTAGAATACTGAGCTAAGAAAACAAAGTGCATTCTCATGGGGTATATTTTTAAAATTGCAATGTATTACTTTCTGCGCCAAAACATACAATTATTATTAATTTAAGCAAATAAATACATTGGGTGGGACTCCCCAGTCCCTCAGCCGTGTGTTTCTCGGCTGTGCACCATTCGCTATTGGCAGGATTCAATACTCCTGCCGCTTGTCAACGGGATTTCCCATTGCAACCGCTCGGGGGTACGCTGACGGCATGAACAGGGAATTCCAATGGTCGGAGGATTCAGGGTTTTTTTTTTTTAAAGTAATTTTTATTGAAATTTTTTGAAAAATATATATCAACAAAACAATACAATAATAATAAACCCCACCCCCCCAGGCACCCGTAACAACACATATAACAAACCCCCCACCCCAATAAACAACAGAATAAATTAACAATAAGCAAATTAACTTAAACACTATCCCCCTAAACCCCTCCCCTTTTTTTTCTCCCACCCCCCCCCCCCCCCCCCCCCCCCCCCCCCCCCCCCCCCCCCCCCCCCCCCCCCCCCCCCCCCCCCCCCCCCCCCCCCCCCCCTTTTCCCCTCGGGTTGCTGCTGCTGCTGACCTAGTACCTTATCATTGAGCCAGAAAGTCGAGGAAAGACTGCCACCTCCTAAAGAACCCTTGTACCGACCCCCTCAGGGTGAACTTGACCCTTTCCAACTTAATGAATCCCGCCATGTCATTAATCCAGGTCTCCACACTCGGAGGTCTCGCATCTTTCCACTGCAGCAAGATCCTTCGCCTGGCTACTAGGGACGCAAAGGCCAAGACATCAGCCTCTTTCGCCTCCTGAACTCCCGGCTCCACCCCAACCCCAAATATCGCGAGTCCCCAACCTGGCTTGACCCTGGATCCCACCACCCTCGACACCGTCCCCGCCACCCCCTTCCAGAACTCCTCCAGTGCCGGGCATGCCCAGAACATATGGGCATGGTTAGCTGGACTCCTCGAACACCTGACGCACCTGTCTTAGCCCCCAAAGAACCTACTCATCCTAGATCCGGACATGTGGGCCCGGTGCAGCACCTTGAACTGGATGAGACTAAGCCTCGCACATGAAGAGGAGGAGTTCACCCTCTCCAGAGTATCCGCCCATGTCCCTTCCTCAATCTGCTCCCCCAGCTCCACCTCCCACTTAGCCTTCAGCTCCTCTACCGACACCTCCCCCACCTCCTGCATTACCTGATAGATGTCAGACACCTTCCCATCCCCAACCCACACCCCCGAAAGCACCCTATCCCTTACCCCCCGCGGGGGCAACAAAGGGAACCCCTCCACCTGTCGCCTAGCAAACACCTTGACCTGAAGGTAACTGAACATATTCCCCAGGGGGAGCTCAAACTTCTCCTCCAGTTCACCAAGGCTCGCGAACCTCCCGTCAATAAACAGGTCTCCCAACTTCTTAATGCCCGCCCTGTGCCACCCCAGGAACCCGCCATCCATGTTCCCTGGGACAAACCGGTGGTTCCCCCGCAGCGGGGCCTCCACCAAGCCCCCCACTTCCCCTCTGTGTCGCCTCCACTGCCCCCAAATTTTGAGGGTGGCCGCCACCACCAGGCTCGTGGTTGGAGGGAGCGGCAACGGAGCCGTTACCAGTGCCTTCAGGCTCGTGCCTCCGCAGGACGCCATCTCCATCCTTTTCCATGCTGCCCCCTCCCCCTCCATTACCCACTTGCGTACCATCGAGACATTAGCCGCCCAATAGTATCCAGAGGTTGGGCAGCGCCAGCCCCCCTCTATCCCTGCCCCGCTCCAAAAACACCCTCCTTACCCTCGGAGTCCCGTGCGCCCAAACAAATCCCAGAATGCTGCTGTTCACCCTCCTAAAAAAGGCCCTCGGAACAAAAATGGGGAGGCACTGAAACAACAACAAAAACCTCGGGAGCACCGTCATTTTAACGGACTGTACTCTACCCGCTAACGACAACGGCAGCATGTCCCACCTTTTAAATTCCTCCTCCATCTGCTCCACCAACCTAGTAAAATTGAGCTTGTGCAGAGTCCCCCAGCTCCTAGCCACCTGAACCCCCAGGTACCTAATACCCCTCACTGCCCTCTTTAGCAGGAGCCTACCAATCCCCTCCTCCTGATCTCCCGAGTGCACGACAAACAGCTCACTCTTGCCCAGGTTCAATTTATATCCCGAGAAACTCCCGAACTCAGCAAGAATCTCCACCACCTCCGGCATTCCCCCCACCAGGTCTGCTACATACAACAGCAAGTCGTCCGCATACAGCGACACTCGGTGCTCCTCCCCTCCTCGCACCAAACCCCTCCACCTCCTCAACTCCCTGAGAGCCATGCAAGAGGCTCTATTGCCAGCGCAAAAAGCAAGGGGGACAGGGGGCACCCCTGCCTCATCCCACGGTAGAGCCTGAAGTACTCGGACCTCCTCCCATTTGTCGCTACACTCGCCATCGGGGCCTCGTACAGCAACCTCACCCATTTAATAAACCCCACCCCAAACCCGAACCTTTCCAACACCTCCCACAAGTACCCCACTCAACCCTGTCAAAGGCCTTCTCCGCATCCAATGCCACCACAATCTCCGCCTCTCCTTCTGCTGCCGGCATCATTATCACATTTAGCAGCCTTCGCACGTTAGTGTTCAGCTGCCTCCCCTTCACAAAACCCATCTGCTCTTCATGTATCACGCCTGGCACACAGTCCTCTATTCTAGTGGCCAAGATCTTCGCCAGCAACTTGGCGTCTACATTCAGCAGTGAAATCGGCCTGTATGAACCGCACTGCAAGGGGTCCTTATCACGCTTCAGGATCAGGGAGATTAGTGCCCGAGACACCGTCATGGGCAGAACACTCCCCTCCCATGCCTCGTTAAAGGTCCTGACCAACAGGGGGCCCAGCAGGTCCGCATACTTCTTATAAAATTCAACCGGGAACCAATCCGGTCCCGGCGCCTTCCCCGATTGCATGTGGCCAATCCCACTGACCAGCTCCTCCAACTCGATCAGGGACTCCAGTCCCTCCACCTGCACCCTTGGAAATCGGAGCCTGTCCAAAAAATTCTCCATTCCCCCTCCCACCGCCGGCGGCTGCGACCGGTACAGTTCCCTATAGAAGTCCCTAAAGACCTCATTGACCTCTGCCCCCTGCCGCACCACATTCCCATCTTTATCCTTCACTCCACCAATCTCTCTAGCCGCGTCCCGCTTACGCAGCTGGTGCGCCAGCATCCTGCTCGCCTTCTCTCCATACTCATAGACCGCTCCCTGCGCCTTCCTCCACTGTGTCTCCGCCTTTCTGGTGGTCAATAAATCAAACTTGGCTTGCAAGCTACGCCGTTCCTCCAGCAATCCCTCCTCCGGGGCCTCCGCATACCTCCTATCCACACTCAACAGCTACTACACCAGTCTCTCCCTCACCCTCCTCTCCCCCCTCTCCCTATGAGCTCGGATGGAGATCAGCTCCCCCTAATCACTGCCTTCAGAGCCTCCCACACCATCCCCACCTGGACATCCCCAGTATCATTGACCTCGAGGTACCTCTCGATACTTCCCCGAACCCTCCTACACACCTCCTCATCAGCCAACAACCCCACGTCCAGATGCCAAAGCGGGCGCTGGTCCCGCTAAATACTTAGTGGTTTGTTAGACCATTGCACAGAGCAGTTAAGAGTCCAGCACATTGCTATGGGTCTGGAGTCACATGTAGGCCAGACCAGGGAAGGACAGATTTATTTTATAGAATCACAGAAACATACAACACAAGGCCTTTCGGCCCATCACGTCTGCATCCCTAAAGGTTGTTAGTGAACCAGATGGGTTTTTACAACAGTCAATGGCAATTGTTAGGGTCGCCATTATTGAGACTATTATATTCCACATTTAGTGACTGAATTCAATTCCAGCTGCCAAGTTTCAAACTCTTGTCCCCAAAAGCATTAACCTTGGTCTCTGGATTACTAGTCCAGTGACATTAACACTACACCACCATCTCCCCATGCAAATTTCCCCATGTGGTAACCATTATGCATTTGATCAGATTAAGGTGGCACAGTGGTTAGCACTGATGCTTTACAGTGCCAGGGACCCAGGTTCAATTCCAGCCTTGGTAACTTGTCTGTGTGGAGTTTTCACATTCTCTCATGTCTGCGGGAGTTTCCCCTGGGTACTCTGGTTTTCTCCCACTGTCCAAAGATGTGTAGGTTAGGTGGATTGGCCATGCCAAAGGTTAGGTATGGTTGCGGGCCTACGTAGGGTGCTCTTTCAGAAGGTCAGCACAGGCTCAATGGACTCCTTCTGCACTGTAGGGATTCTTTATTACACTGATGTGGAAAGGGTTCACTTTATAGTTAAAGCAACCCCAGTGCTAGTTTTCAATCACAGCTTAGGGGTGCATTTATATTGAAGCTACAGTAGCTGTCATATGGGTTCTATTTAAACAATGTTTCATTTATACTGCCTGGTCCCAATTAGAATTCCTTCACCCAGGAGAGCTGTATGTGAGCACACTTGCATTATGAGTTTCCCTTTCTACTTAGCTGTTGTATTTTAAATATTTTAAAAATGCAACTGGGATAAACAACTATCTTCATCCGAATTCAACTCCTGGCAAATTTCAAAAGGGCATGGGATATTCAGAACATACACATGTGACATCAAACTCCAGGTCTTCACACCATTGAAAGCTAGGTTCAAATTATACTTTAACTTTACAAAGCAGCAATGCTAAATTTGCAGAATAATGTGTTGATATTATTATAGATTAGTATATAAACAAATAGGAGCTGGACAAAAACTTCCAGCAAAACGATCAGAACAGGATTTAATTTGGAAGGTGTCAAAACTAACTAGCATAACTAGTCAAAATTACAGCCAAAGTTTTATGGAAATGCAGTACAGATGCTTAGAACGAAAAAACACATTCCACACTCTGGTCTCCGTACAATTACAAATGCAAATAAAAAACCTGCATGTGAAAACGTAAGTTGCAAATTTTCAGTTCTACAGACTGCAGGGTCTTTAAAAACATCCTCTTCCACAATTACAAGATTTTTAATGAAAGCAGTATACAATGATGGAACATAGAATAGAATGTACAGTACTTTGTCAAGATAAGACAAAACGTTACCCGGTGGAAATCTAGTTTCTGAACAAAATATGAGCAATTTTGTGACAACTACATTACACACGTTTGAGTGAACAATAAGCCCTGAAATGCTACTTTGTGTATATTACACAGTGAAGTCACAATAAACTAAGGACCCAAGATGTAAAAACAATATCATAACTGTATCCAAAACTTTGTCTTTTTCTTAGACACCCAAAAAGTTAACATCCTTTATTTATGCTTTTCAGATGTTCAATCAAAGTCTCTCAGTGAGGTTAGCACTGCTGCCTCAGCACCAGGGACATGGGTTCAATTCTAGCCTTGGGTCACTGTCTGTGTGGAGTTTGTACGTTCTCCCAGTGTATGTGGGAGTTCCCTCTGGACGTCCTGGTTTCTGCCCATAGTCCAAAGGTGTGCAGGTTAGGTGGATTGGCCAAACCTAATTGCCCCTTAGTGTCCAAAAGATTAGGTGGGGTTATTGGGTTACGGGGACAGGGTGGGGGTGTGGGACTAGGTAGGATGCTCTTTCAAAGGGTCGGTGCAGACTCGATGGGCCGAATGGCCTCCATCTGCACTGTACTGATTCTATGCTTTTGTAAGATTACTTTCCAAAGAAGCCTTTCGAAAACTCAGAATACCAAGCACTAACTGCCAATAGAATAAAGGTGATTTTCCAGTTATACTCTTCTGGGACAGATGAGGGTATTAGGCTGCAGAGGAGTAGTCCTGCTATTCAATTGTTAACATCCTACACAGTACCGCTCTATTGCATAAAATTATATAAATTTTACGTATCTTCAAATATGCATCTTAGTAAAATTATACTTCTGCAGGATAAATGTCATCAAGTAGAAAAATAGCCAAATTCTATATTTTATAAACCATAAAGTAAGCTTAACGAAGTAAGAATATATCTGCAGCAAATAGAGAATCCTACTGACTTTCAGAAGTTCCTCTGAAGTGGGTCTGTCTTGAGGAATTTTCTGAAGGCAAGAGTCTACAAAGTTTCGAAAATAGTCAGACCTGGGAAAAATATAAAAAAAATTAAGTAAGTACCAAACGTCCACAAAATATATTCAGTAAAATTCTAGTTTCACAGTAGATTCTATGACCTTCAATTTACTTGATAATTTGTGTTTTGCACATTCATATTTCTTATCACTGTAAGCATTGTTATTGGTTTTTTTTTAAATCGAAAGTTAATCTTGTGGAAAATAAAAGCCATAAATGATCGGAGATTATTTCCTCATGGTAGGTTTGCTGATTTGTGTGTTTTGCCATTTGCATTCGATGAAATGATGTACAAGTTCACAGATTTGCAAATTTCTCCATGGTGAAATAGAACTGGAGCCCATTAAGAATTTCCGTCTATTTAAATCGACTATTTTCTAAGCATTTACCTCTTTCAAGTCCCACCCGAGACCCAAATCCAAAATTCAGGCTGATATTTCAAGTGCTGCGCTGTATGAGGTGTGTTCATTTGGATGCGTCATTAATTAAACTGAACCCTCAGTCAGATGGATATAAATGGGATAATAGTTATCCCTTGACCAGCATCACTAAAACAGATTGTGATTACCACATCATAGCTTGGGGGACCTTGCTGTGCACAAATTGGCTGTTGCATTTTCTACAACTCAATAGTGACTGCACTTCAAAAGTACTTCATTGGGTGTCTTTAACAGAAAGGACACATAGATACAATTATGTTTTTAAATACCTATTATATGAGAGAGATTCATATCCGTTCAGGCTGTTCAAGTGATTGTAATATATAGCACTTCTATTTTGTGGTAAATATGATGTTTACATAAAACTAATAAAGATGTGCAAATAAATATTTTGCACTTGGAATTTGAAAACATTTTTCCTAATATTTAAAACCACTAAAATGTAAAACAAAGTGCAAATTGCTACTTTTTCAATTTTGTTTTAAAGCTGATGAAGCATTCGAAAGCAAATTGGGTAAAAGCCTCGATTTTGTCCATATTGAAACCAAAATTGCAACTAACTGAAAATAAAAATATTTATTTCCTTGATTTGCAAAATTATAAAACACACTGTTTCTGACATTGCAAAACCATTTAACAAAAAGTATCACAGCTAAGCTTTTTAAAAAAAATTATAGATGTGTCAAATTGTCAAAAAAAATCAAATATTCTGATCAAACAGGAGTATATTTTGCTGACCAAAGTATTTTTCATTATCTTTTAAAGCTGGAGCATGTGGAAAATCACTGTTTCCAAATGATCTATTTTATGATCTTTTCAGCTCAGAAGGGCAGCACAAGTACACAAGTGATGGACCACCGAGTACATTTTATAAAATTGCAGCTTAAAACAGTTACATTAACGCTGGCATGCCAAAAGTAGAACTGCCACTAAAAAAGGAAAACTTATATAAACTTAAGTAAAGTTTGCTGTACTGAATTTGAAGATCCTTTCAAAATTGTTAAATGAATATCTGTAGTGCCTCCATATATAATATGCACATAAAATATGCAATGTTCCTGAATAATTAAAAAAACATAAAATATTTGTCCATTCCTTTGACATGTTTCACATGGCTTGTAAAAACTGCGCTAGAGACCTACTCCACTTAAAGTAATATGCATCAATTAGACAAACTGCTTGCAGAGAATACAAAAATATGAAGAAAAATAATTAATGGTTGGTAACAAGTGCTGAACGGAAGAAATTAAAACTGTATTGCCAAAACCATGCATGGAAGGCTAAGAGGATTGAAGAAAAAAGAAAGGCCCCACATGAGTGATTACAAACACTCATGCACAAGATAAAATATTTCAAAGTGCTCAAAGAAATATGTTCAAATGATACTCAGAAAAATAAAATAAAGTAAATAGTCCCTAACCTCAAAATTATACAAATTACAAAAGTCAGGATCTTTGAACTTAAATAAATAAGATTTCAACATGAATAAGGCTTCCAAAGGAGTTCCAATTTGGTTAAAATAAATTAGAGCAGCTACACAGTATGATTCCAAAATTTCATTTGAAAATAAAAATATTATCTGATAAAAGTAAATACATTTTCTTATCAAAACTGAATGAAGTATTTTAAGTTATGAGTTGGAAATTAATATCAAAAATCCTTTCGGAGCACCAACCACAGGTACTAAGAGAGATGGCCATAGGTAGACTTGGAGCATAAAGTACATAGAAGATGATTCACATAGAGCTTTACAGCACAAGATTTTTATGTCATGCATGCACTCACATCTAAGTTTACTGATGATACAATGTCGGAATTTAAGTTATCAGGAAGGCAGAGGTTACAAAGAGATATAGACAGGTTAAGTAAGTGGGCAACAAGATGGCAGACGGCGTAGAATGTGAGGAAGTAAGAGGTTATTTGTTTTCTTTGTAAGAATAGAAAAACTTTTTTTTTTTTAAAGCATGAAACATGTAAGTGTTGCTGTTGAGAGACTTGGGTGTGCTTGCACAAGGAACTCAAAGTCAACATGACGTTACAGAAATCAATTATGAAGGCAAATTGCATGTTGGCCTTTATTATAAAGGGATTGGAGCACAGGAATAAAGAAGTCTTGCTACAATTGTACAGGACTGTCATGAAACCATAACTGAATAATGTGTGCAGTTTTGGTCTCCATATTTAATGAAGAATATTGGAGGCAGTACAGAGAAGGTTCACTAGATTGGTCCCAGGGACGAGAGGGTTATCATATGGTGAGAGACTGACCATAGTGGGTCTAAACTCTGGAGTTTTGAGGAATGAGAAGTAATCTCATTGACACATGCAAGGTTCTGAAGGGACTTGACGGGGTCAACAGCGGGAGGTTGTTTCTACTGGCTGTGGAATATGGAAAATGCAGACAGTCTCTGGATAAGGGGTTGATCAATTAGGACAGAAATGGGGAAGATTTTCTTCACTCAGAAGTTTGTGAAGCTTTGAAACTCTATCCAAATGGGTTGTGGATTCTCCATCATTGAATACATTTAAGGCTGGGACAGACAAATGTTTTGGTCTGTCAAGGAATCGAGGGATATAGGCAGTGGGCAGGAAAGTGAAGTCAAGGCCCAAGATTAGCCACAATTGTATCGAATGAGGGAGTAGGTTTGACAGACTGTATGGTCAGGTTAGATGGATTGGCCATGCTAAATAGCCCATTAGTGTCAAAATATAGGTGGGGTTACAGGGACAGGTTAGAGGCGTTGGCTTAAGTAGGGTGCTCTTTCCAAGGGAAGGTGCACTCGATGGGCCGAATGGCCTCTTCCTGACCTGTAAATTCTATGATTCGATAGCGGAAGTCATACCACTATAATTAAATCAGGAGTTGCCAGTAACTGAACATTACCCAACCTAAACAAAGGCAGCAACATTTCTAACTCCTGCATTTTATGCATGGTTTGAAACTTTTACGCTTTTCTCTGGTCTTTTAGCTCACCCACACCTTTTAACATTTTATAACTGCATATATTACTAGTTCTGCTCCAGAATGTGTACTGAATAATTTCTTCACTAAACTTTATTTCATTCCAACAACCATAGTTCTCATCAAAATTCATGCTGCCCTTAAAACTGATTATTAAAATACCCTCTTAGCTAGTGCCGAAGCCTCTATGAACTCCAACTTGTCCAAAACATAGCTTTCGGTATTTATTTTGCCAATGCTCCATTTGTTCGTTCTTGCTAATCGAGTGAAATTTCCTGTTCTCTCCTATCTCTCCCTTGGCCAATACAATCAATTTAAAACCCTTGCTCCCACTTCAAATCTCTTCATGGGGTTGCCTCACCTAACCTTAACAACATCCACTAGCTTTACATCCTCTTCTACCCTGTTTAGTCCTCTTACTCTAGCTTTTTGTGCATCCCTCTGCTGGTAGACCGATCAGCTGCAACAGCTGTATGGGGCTACTTCCCTAATCTGTCTCTCCAGAACTGCAAAATCCTCCTTGAAACAGACAGATAAGATATTTTGTTTATTATTCTTTCACGGGATGTGGGTGTCACTGTCTTTATAACCTATCACCAATTGCCCTTCAGAAGGTGGTGGAAAGCTACATTCCTGAACCACTGCAGTCCATATGGTATAGGTAGGTTAGGAAGGGAATTCCAGAAGTTTAACCCAGTGACAGTGAAGGAATGACAAGTTAGAATGGTGTGTGGCTTGGAAGGGAGCTTGGAGGGGTTGTGGTGCTCCCAAACATCTGCTGTCCTCGACCTTCCAGGTGGTAGAGATCATACGAACATTTCTGTCGAAGGAGCCTTGGGCGAGTTGTTGCAGTGCATCTCGTAGATGGTCCACACTGCGTTTGTGGTGGAGAGAGTGAATGTTGAAGGTTTTGTATGGGTGCCAATTAATTTGTCTGCTTTGTCCTGGATGGTGTCGAGGTTCTTGAGCATTGTTGGAGTTGCATTTGTCCAGGCAAGTGGAGAGTATTCCATCACACTCCTGACTTGTGCCTTTTAGATGGTGCACAGGCTCTGGGGAAACCAGTTCTGTACTTCAGAATTCCAAGCCTATGACCTGCTCATGTAGCCACAGCATTTATAAGGCTGATCCATTTCAGTTTCTGGTCAATGGTAATGCCAAGCATGTTGATAGTGGGGGATGCAGTGATGGTTATGCCTTTGAATGTCATGTGGAGTTGGATTCTCTCTTGTTCGAGATGGTCATTGCCTGGTACTTGTGTAACACAGATGTTACTTGCCACTTGTCAGCCCAAGCCTGGATGCTGTCCAGGTCTTGCTCTATATGGGTATGGACTACTTCAGTACCTGAGGAGTCGTGAAAGATGCCGAACAGCAAACATCCCCACTTCTCACCTTATGATGGAGGGAAGGTCATTGATTGTTGAGCCTCGGACACCACCCGGAGGAACTCTTGCAGTGCTATCCTGTAACTGAGATGATTAACTTCCAGCAACCACAATCCTTGTGCTAGGTATGTCTCCAACCAGCAGAGAGTTTCCCCCCATAATTCCCATTTTGATGGGGCTCCTTGATGTCATACTTGGTCAAAATGCTGTCTTGATGACCAGTGAAGTCACTTTCAACTCACCGAGTTCAGCTCTTTTGTCTATGTTTTGGCCAGGGCTATAATGAAGTCAGGAGCGGAGGACCCTGGCTGAACTGAGAATTAGTGAGCAGGTTATTGTTGAGTAAGCACCACTTGACAGCAATGTTGATGACACTTGCCATCAGTTTACTGATTGAGAGTAGATTGATGGTGCTGAAATTGGCTGCGTTTGATTGGTCCTGCCTTTTGTGGACAGGACATACCTGGACAATTTTCCACACGCAAGGTTAGGTGCTAGTGTTGTAGCTGTACTGGAATAACCTGGCTGGCTAGGGGTGTGACGAGTTCTGGAGCACAAGTCTTCAGTACTTGCTGTCAGGGCCCAAAGATATCAGGATTGCAATCGGATTTCAGGATCGTCACAAACACCCAAAGCATTACTTTGTGGATTTTAAGAGCCCTTCAATTGTACTAGATATAATAATTCCCTTTATATGAAATGAAATTATCATAATATACCTACCCATTATATTTTACACATACATTGTTTATGGTCAAAATCTACAGTATATTGAACAGTTTAATTTAAGTCACATTTGCCTTTAAAAAAGTTAAAGGAACAAAACTAGCTTTTGCTCATTTTCATGCTTTGCAAATATAAGATGAAAAGTCACATACACAATATTTTATTCTTTTTTCCCCCAATCACTGTAGCAAACCACTGTTTTCATTTTCGATATTTAACATCCATATCAGCAAGTGATAAATCATTAGATTTAACATGTATACAATTAGAAGACTGTGAAGTCATGGCACCATTTATACTATTATTTTCTTTCTGGCAGAACATTTAGGGTGTGGTTATATTGGAAGTAGGCATCAGAATATGAGCTATTGTTTCAGTTCATCTTTAGTAAACAGTAAATGCTTTTTGTTACTCTCGTTTTATTTTACATGCATAGAAAAAGGTATAGCTCTCTAACATGCTCCTCCCTCATCTTCTAGCCCAGAAAATAAAGGGAGTCATCGTCTAGAGGGGAATATTTTACTGTACTGAGAACATTGAAAACCAAACCATCTTAAATGTAATGGATATATCTGATGATGATAATAATGAAAGATATTAATACAGTGTATTGCAAAGTCAATAAGAAATGTGATGCAAGAAAAATTAAGCTCGAGCATTATTTGGCAATTACTTGGACACACCGATGAACAATGGAGTCATTTGTTTGAAATCTCCCACAGAGTAATTAATTAGGATATCAGGGTTGATGCAGCTGAAGTTAATGGTTTCATCCAGGATCATAAATCTGTTCCCCAAATATAACTTTTGGTAATAGAATTTTAATGCATTTGTACAACCTATTTGGATTGTTTCCGTTATTCACTGTCCACTGCTGAAAAATTATAGAGGCAAACTGTCAAATGGATACAATTTAGATTTTTTGATGTTCTCTGAGGAAATTGTCACTTCATGTGTTGCTACAGTAGAATATTTAAGTTACGGATGAAATATTTACAGCCTAAAAACGCATGTTCTGTGTTTTTACTAAGTGGGAGTAAAACTACCTATCTGTTCGCACTTCACACACAAATATTTGAAGGAGCTAATCATTTGTACTTAAATTCCCTATGTATAGCTCCATACTGAACCATTACTATATTATCTATCATCTGCTCATGAAAATTTAAATGTCTTGCCAGCCAGCAGATTTCAAATTTTTCCCTAATCAAAAGAGGAAAAGTTGAGTTATATAATCAAACTACTAGTGGCTCTGAAAACATGCTCTAATAATAATAATTCTTAGGAATTAAACTAAATTACAACAAAATACTGAAAAGGATACTATCTAATAAACGCAAAACAACAATGATTCTAAAAAATAGAAATATCAAAGTGATCAAATCAATAAAATTTGATACTTGGGCGAAGCGGTGATGTAAAAATTGGATTTGGTACTAGTCAATGAAGTCATTGCGCGTGAATAGTCCTGGGTCTGAAGCACAGTTGTAATGTTTAGCTGATAACCCGCTGAGATCATTTAAGGTCTTCTCTAATTAGATAAATCCAGGTATCTGTAGCTACTAATAAACTACTGAGGTCAATTAAAGGACGGTGTAACGCTGCTCTCTTTCTCTTTCATCAAAAGATATTTTGTTCTGTAATGGTGTACAGTTTTTTGGGATATGAATGCCATGCACAGAAACCACATTTGTAAATACAGGAGGGACATAAATAGATAGACTTAGATGAGAGACAATGAAGACTGCGTGAACTGGTTACAAGAGGGTTTTGAAATATTAAAGCTCATGTCAGTGCAGTATTGAATATGGCACAACATTGTTACAATCACTGCAACAGATACTGATCATAAATAGCTTATAACTCAAAGATAATGCAGCTATATATTATGGATAATGGACTGCACAAAGTTTGAAACTGAAGGTACCATTAGGGGATCTGATCAACTAACCTTGCAGGCAACCAAAAAGCAAAAAAATATGGGCATGTTAAGGTTTTTATATAACTGGTGTTAATATTCAATTAAAATATTTTCTTTGACATTCAGTATGGATTTTCACCAGACCATTCAAACTCCAGCATTTATCACATTGTTGTTATTAGTCTGAATCAATCAAATGGTTTTAGAAATCACTTTAAATGACACAGTATGATTTTCAAAGACAGTAATCTTCTTGGTACAAATACAGCTATTTCAACATTTAGCATCTTCAAAAATCTACAAATACTATTTAAAGATTATGCAGTGCAATTTAGGATAATCTGTTTAAACACTTGAGATTAGAGATAAATCTTCATCTACTGAGAAGCATTTCTTAACCTGCCGTTATTTATGATTTAGAAACGTCTGCTTCTATACAATGTGCACTCACCATTCATTAGACTGAAGGGCAGGTGACTCGTTCTGCGCTATATGGTATAAGGCACTCATTGCATTCATATTAAACAAAGGAGGTTTTCGCTCCGCTGTGGGAAAAATAGCAGAAAAGTAATCAAGATTTCAGGACTGATAACATATGAAATGGTAATTTTCAGAGAGAGATTTAAGGTTTCATTTAGAATATAATTACAATCATTTTAATATTTTCACCATCATTTTAAATGCATTGAAATAGTTATCAAGCACAATTGATTATACTTTGTGATTATAGTGTTTTCCTCAGGCCATTTTTAATTGGTTCACAATCTTACTTAACTGCAGCGATTTACCTAATTCGATGCATGTAATTCCCAAAGACCAAACATCTACTTTGCCATCATACTGTCCTTCATCCATGGCAAGGATTACTTCAGGAGCCATCCTATTTCAAAATATTTAGTTTTAGTTTGATTAATTTGCATTGTAACAATGATAATTTTATTGATGTTGCCGTTATTATACTACTAACAAAATTATCACTTCAAAAATTAGAATGGAGACATTAGGCAGCCATTTATGTCTGATGTAAGTACTAATACTATTTTCAACCCAACACCAGCATATTTGAAATACAAGCACTTAAATAGTATTCATCCAGGTACTTTGGTTTGAATGCAACGGAAATAAAAATACCCATGTTTTCCATTCATCAAAAGGTTTATGCTGGAATTTTCCTGCGGTTCTTGCTGGCGGGATCTTACGGTCCCAACAAAGGCAAACACTCACGGCCCATCCCCAGGCAAGGGTGTGTGTGTGTGTGTGTATATAAAACGGGATTTTAAATGGGAATTTAAAATTGTTTACTTTTTAATTCTGTGCTATTGACATTCAATAATATCTATTAATCATGATGCAGCAGTGACTCAGCACTCCGGTTTGAAAATGGTAAAGTCTGATTGTTCAATTTTTTGTGGCTATTACAATTCTGGATCAGACCCCAACAGTGGCTAGGACACTGGATAGAAACCCCAAAATGTTATTTTAATTTTGTAGGACTGTGAGGAAAGGATACCTCGCTCCAGGAGTGATTGCACTCAAAATAGGGATATGGTATATTAAAACATACTTCATTACTAACATAGTATTAAAATATCAAAAATAGCTTACAATTACCCCATAAACAACGCTAATCAATACAGTGACGCAATAGCCCTTAACTGCTATCCTTACTTCCACTCAAACAGAACCATCTCAGTTCTCAATCCACTTTTAAATACAGTCAGCACTCAGGAATACTTGCTGTACAGAGATATCTTGAGACTCCATTCTGAAAAAGAGGAATCTTTTGAGATTGCTTTAAAGAAAGAGACCTGAACCTGTCAGAACAATGCAGGATTTCTAGCTAAAGTCAACTGCACTACCTGCTTTTCAGCAAAATGCCCAATACTCTAGCTCCTCCCATTAGTTACATCAAAAGTTACAGGGGCAGCACGGTAGCACACGTGGTTAGCACTGTTGCTTCCCAGCACCAGGGTTCCAGGTTCGATTCCTGGCTTGGGTCACTGTCTGTGCAGAGTTTGCACGTTCTCCCTGTGTCTGCGTGGGTTTCCTCCAGATGCTCCAGTTTCCTCCCACAAGTCTCAAAAGGCATGCTGTTAGGTAAATTGGGCAGTCTGTCATGTGAGAGTACCTTTAAGAAATGAGTGTTTTTTTATAGAATAACTGTAGTAGGTGTACCTTTAAGAAATGGGTGTTTATTACTGCAGTGATGTCAGATTGTGGGTGGAGCTGGGCTGTCTGTCAGCGTTTAGTTTCACTTTTAGAAAAGCTTGGGTTTGTCTTTTTTTGGTTTCATTTCAGTGTTGGAGCTGCAGTCAGCCACAGAATGTGCTCTCTGCCATGTAAAGACTATCTCTTGATCATGTGGTGAATTCAGAATTATAACTGTTCAGTAGTGAATTTAAACCTGATGAAGTCTTATGGATGTTAAAAGGAAAGTAAGGATTACTTAGTGTTGTATTCTTTGGGGTTGTATTTGAATTAATGGTTGCTAAGATGTTCAGTGTTTGTTTTAAAAAGGTTAACTTGAGTTTATAGAATAAACATTGTTTTGCTTTAAAAAATACTTTTCCATTTCTGCTGTACCACATCTGTAGAGTGGGCCCTCTGCTCCCCATACCACAATCTATTAAAAGTTGTGGGTCAGGTGAACTCCATGATACACTTTGGGGTTCTCTAAACCCTGGCCCATAACAAGTCTGAATTCCCCCTCTGTGTACCCGAACAGGAGTCAGAGTACAGTGACTAAGGGGTTTTCACAGTAACTTCATTGTAGTGTTAATGTAAGCCTACTTGTGACAATAATGAAGATTATCTTACCAAATTGAAACACAATGTCTCCAACTATCTACTCCCTAGGGAACCCTCTTAATCCAAATAAAAATCCATTAGCCCAAGCTTTTAGAATGCTTTAACTGCATCTCTGGCTCCCAAAAAACCTAGCTAGCTGTCTTGTAAACCAGAAATTTTAAAAACACTACGACAGCAGTCGTACAGACATTAACCCAGACTTTTAACCCTTACTGCACCAAATACGTATAATACAATATATCTGAAATTCCTACATTCATCACAGTGGCCTTGATCAAAAGGACTAACGCACGAGTACCAGGTCCTGAAAAAATAAAATGCTGCTACAAACAATATTTGTTTTGTGATGTGGTAATTACATTGATATTTTCACTTTAAAATGTATCTCAGCAATGTTGTTCTAACTTACTC
The DNA here is from genome assembly GCF_902713615.1 of Scyliorhinus canicula. Lineage (NCBI taxonomy): Eukaryota > Metazoa > Chordata > Chondrichthyes > Carcharhiniformes > Scyliorhinidae > Scyliorhinus > Scyliorhinus canicula. Next base: position 142,957,209 of record NC_052157.1, read on the forward strand.
CTAAATGCAGATTTGGCAGTATATCCAACAGGCATCAGCAGCCCCTGGTACATACACTTTATGTGCAAGGCTGGAAAATTAATTTTATTTGGAGAAGGACAGTGCTATATCAAAGGCATGCTCAATAAAGGACCTAAACAAATTCACAGTTACCTATCCAAACTCTGCATGTGGATTTTCCAGCAGGAGTTGATGATAATGGGAAGGAGTGTAAAGTTGAGATCCATTTGCCCTCTTATAATGTAACATCCCTACCATTGGCTCAACTGGAGCCATTTAAGTTCAGACTGCCCACGAGTTTAGCCTGGAACAATACTGTTCAGTACTCTGTTAGTTTTGATATTTAAAGACTGAAACAGTGAAAGCTGTGCAATCTTATCCCAGTTTATTAGTGTCGAAAAAAAGAGAAGTTTTACTTTGACGGTTTAAATATTCTCAAGAGGTTTTATTTTTATAGACTACATATTGCACCAAATTTATGCTCTGACTTGTGACTTGCAGCATTTTGCTGCAATTCTATCAGTTGGTGAAACCACCATGAGTATGTTAAGTACTTGCACCAGCAAACAACAAAATAGCTGTTGAAATGAAAGACAGCATTCTGACTTTAAACAATTAACTCGTGAGCCCCTATCATCAGATGGAAGAAATGGACAAAGCTGGATTCTGTTTGAAACTGCATTCTGTATTAAGAGAATGCCAGAGAGAATTTTTTTTTTGCTATTGCAAATGTAACTGTAGCATTCAAAATAATGCTGCGCATCAAAAGCTTCCTTTTTGGTTTTGATTTAATGTTTAGAAATGCCATTGACACCTGCTGCCTTCAATATGAGTTTACATCTACACAGGGTTGCGAGTTTCTGCCATGGATCTTCATGTGCTCAACAGGCTGATTCTCAACCTGCAGATATTTGGGCACATCGGATAGATGACCCATAAGATAAGTGACCGGGGTGCAAGGTTGGCTTCCTTTTCTTCGATGGAATGACACCCAACCTCTTACCCCTTCCGAATTTCCTATACGTAGATGAAACGTTTACCATATTTGAATCCACAACTGCATGCAAGACCTTCCTCACACACCTAAATGTGCGTCATCCTCCACTCAAAATCACCTTTGAAATGAAGCAGTCAAATGAGCTCCCTTTCTTCACCATGCTAGTTGAGAAATCTGTTCTCTACTAGTCTACGCATTAATATTCCTACAGTTCGGCATGCAATAAAATTGCCTTCTCAGCAACCACCTAAACAAGGCCCGAGCCATTTCCACACTCTGCAGGTTTGCTGCTGAAATAGGGCACATCAAAGCCATCTTGCAGGATTAATGGCTATCTTGATACGATCATTACTCACTGTATATCACACAAACGCATGAATGGGCCTGAAGGCCGTCACTTTTGGTTCTGAAAAGTGCCCAGTATACCACAGATTACCCTGGAGGGCTAGGTGTCTCAAAAGCTTGAGCAACAGATGAACCTAGCAGTTGGATGTCATTAGTTTGCAGTAGGAACAATGCTGCTGCTGTTGTCAAGCCAAAAAGATGTTTTGCCCATCACACAAATGAGCAATGTGGTGCATGAATTTCAGTGCCAGTGTGATGCTGGGTATGTAGGTTGTACGTCCAAACAATTGGTGGATCATATCACAAACCACATCCCTTTGGCTGTTCACAACAGGCAAAGTACTGACTGCACCCGACCAGCCCGTGCTTGGAAAACTCAAAACAGTGACCAACATTAAATGTGATTCTGTGATTAGACAACACTGGTTAACAACCCTGATTATGTGAATTATACTGCAAATTATTTTTAGATAATCAGTTGGGCTTGCAGTGTGGTTCATTTATGCATGCGAGAAGCCACATATATTCACATACAGGGCTCTGCCCATTGCAGACACGTTCACACATTGCATCTTTTTCACCAAACGAAAATCTGGGGTACAGTATTTCCCTGGTTTATTGCCAGGAATTGAATTGTCTTTCCTTGGTTACAGCTGGACAATTCTTGCGAGGTATCGACAAAAAACTTTGGTAGCATGTCTCTTTATTTCAGCAATACTCTACTTCTTTCCTTTTCTGTCAGCACTTGGCCTCATTTTAAATTCTGGTAGAACGCTGCACATAACCTTGTTTAATTTGGAGACCGTGGAATGCTGTCACTGTCCATAAGATCTTGATGGTGATCAGATTCAGCTGATGTGCCAAAGCATGGTGACCAGGATCACTGCCACTGAAGCATTCTTCTGCCTTCACAGCCAGAGAGAGAGACACAAAGTCTTGCTTTGCCGTCTCTACCTTTCAGGACATTTTGGACCGCACTGTTTGGCACCTTCCTCTGACCTTGCCGCCAACGGTGACCCTAATGGAATAAGGAGCTCCCAATGGCTTCGTTCAGGGGGCTGCCAGAATGCACATCAAGGTAGCGATTATAACTGGATGCTTCCTTTGATGATTTGGTATCCTGCTTATGACTATAAATGATACATTAGAGACAAATGATTATGAAATGTTTCTTACCAATATGGTGTTCCCACAAATGAATTGGCAGGAGATACTATGGAAGCAGATCCAAAGTCAGCGAGTTTCACTTGGCCTGGTTCTGTCAGGAGGATATTACCTGCCTTTATGTCTCTGGTTACAAAACAAGTAAAAATACAATTAAGCAACAGTCAACAAATTCAGCAGTCAACTCAAAATATTGTTCATGTAAGCTGTATCAAATAATGTAACGATAATCATACAAGCTTCATCAAATACAATTTTCTCAATATTAACAATTGTGGCTTTAACAAATTTATTTAAATGATACATCGCCAAAGAATATCAGGCAAAAATGCAAACCGGCAAAGATCCTATAAAACACTTTTGAAATGCTTTCTCGATGTTTTGCCAAATGCCATTTCTGGATAAGCATTTAAAAAAATAAGAACAGCTTCCCTTGTTGTAATAATAAACACCAACAGAATAATCTTGCATTTTCTGGGTTTTAAACTTTTCTATAAACGTAAGCAGATCACGATCCATATAAACAAAGCTTTGCTTATTGTCATGCTGGAAATATACTTCAAACTGGGGTACTGGCAAGGTGAAGGACTCCTTTTCAATGATGTAATAGTTTATTTGGCACGGGCATAGTTTTAAAAATAAAATATCCTACTGGCCCCTCTGTTCCTGCCTCGTCGTCGCAGTGTCCCGAACCCCCAGCTCACTGGCCATTTTAAAAGTACGGGGCAGACAACATCTGTTTGCTTATTAATATGGCTCTCAACTTCTCAAACACTGCTTGGCAGTCTGCGACCACACCACTTATGCTGATTTACCCAACACATTGGTTAAAGGCACCTCTAAAATACTCAAGTTTTGTACAAATTTCCTATAGAATCCACACATATCTCAATTTCCCATTTGGTTTTGGGAACAGGAAAGTCCATTAATGCCCTTTGGTCGTTCTGGGCACCACTTGCCCCTGTCCCACCACATGGTCTAATTAGGTGACTTTGCCTTGGTAAACCTGCTTTTGACCAAATTATTACTGGCCTGGCCAACTCCAGTTGTTTGAATAACTCCTCCATTTGCTCCATATGTACATTCCAAGTGTCACTATACAATACCACATCGTCCAAGTAGACCATAAGTTAGACACTTCAGCCACTGCTTGGGACATAAGCCATTGAAATGTTGCTTACATTACTGCAAAGAAGTTACTGTGAAAAGCCCCTAGTCGCCACATTCCGGCGCCTGCTCGGGTACACTGAGGGAGAATTTGGAATGTCCAAATTACCTAACAGCACGTCTTTCGGGACTTGCGAGAGGAAACCCACGCAGACACGAGGAGAACGAACAGGCTCCGTACAGACAGTGACCTAAATCGGGAATCGAACCGGAGACCCTGGAGCTGTGACACAACAGTGCTAACCACTGTGCTACTGTGCTGCCCATAAATTAAATGCCCTAAAAAAGGTTTCTATTTTTTCTTCTAATTTTGGAAGGGCCTGTATGAACTTAAACATATCACCACTTGGTTCCATTCTAAGATAAAGCTCCCCTCGAGTTCCTGGCAGCTCCCTTTTAATTTCCAGGTGCCTTAAGCTGGAACTCTCTCTTTCTCTCTAATGGGGTCTCCTTTCTCTCTCTCTCTCTAATGCAGTTTCCTCTCTCTCTCTAATGCGGGTTCCTCTCTCTCTAGTGCGGTTTCCTCTCTCTCTAGTGCGGTTTCCTCTCTCTCTAGTGCGGTTTCCTCTCTCTCTAGTGCGGTTTCCTCTCTCTCTTAATGCTTTTTCCTCTCCCCCTCTCTAATGCTTTTTCCTCTCCCCCTCTAATGCTTTTTCCTCTCTCTCTCTAATGCGTTTTCCTCTCTCTCTCTAATGCTTTTTTCCTCTCTCTCTCTAATGCTTTTCCCTCTCTTGCTAATTCCAAACTCTTCATTTCAATTTCCATTTGAAATTTCGATCTCTTTCTTTTTGCTGCATCGCTTTTAAAAAAAATAAATTGAGTACCTAACTCATTTTTTCCAATTAAGGGGCAATTTAGCATGGCCAATCCACCTACCCGGCACATCTTTGGGTTGTGGGAGCGAAACCCATGCAAACACGGGGAGAATATGCAAACTCCACACGGACAGTGACCCAGAGCCGGGATTGAACCTGGGACCTCGGCGCCGTGAGACAGCAATGCTAACTACTGTGCTACCGTGCTGCTCCTGCATCTCTAATTGTTTCATTTGTAACTGGATTTTAGCTAATTCTACTGATTGTTGCCATGACCCCAGCTGTGTTTCTGGCACTTCTTTCAAATTCGAATGTTGAGCAAACAGTTCCTTAGACATTGATAAGAACGGTACCATCACGGAAAATCCTTCCTCCGACCATCTCAGGGCAAACGTAACCTTCTCCAGGCTCAAAAATCCCTGTACGCCCCCATCCACACTGCTGCTCCTGGCAGCGCTTCCGACCCCAATTCAGCAGTATCCTTCGCTGGACAATCAAAGAGGCGAAGGCCATCACATCAGTCCTTATTCTTTCCTTTGTCCGCCCCCGCAGCTCCGACACACCGGATATCACTGCCATGGGCATGGTGTTACCCCAAACCCCTGCACCTCCAACAACTTAAACACCCCCACGGCCCCAAACCCCTCCAATTTCTCACACCCTCAGAATATTTGGGCACGGTTTATCAGCCCTCTCCCACACTTCTCTTCCACTCCCGGGAAGAATCCACTCATCCTCGGGCACCACATAAAATTGTATAAGACTCATCCTCTGGCATGAGGAAGTCGTGTTACCCGGCGCAGCACATCGCTCCATATCCTCCATCTCAATTCAATCAATCCTTAGCTCCTCTTCCCATTTGCCCTTAATCTTATTCACCAATGCCTTCTCTTTCTTTCCCAGACATCCACAGATATCCCGAATCTTCCCATATATCTGGAATTGGCAGTTTTTTCTGAAGCATATATTCTGGTAACAAAGGGAACCCGGGTAGCTCTTTCCATATAAAATCCTGCACCCCGAAGTATCGAAACTCACTTCCCCATGGCAACTCAAATCTCTCTTGAAACTCTGCCCACTCTGCAAACCGCTCTTCTAAGAACAGGTCCCTCAACCGTCCTACTCCTTTCCTTCGCTAAATTTCATACCATCCCATCCGTCCTACCGGGCACAAACCTGTGGTTCCCATACAATGGGGCCAGCACTGGCCCCATCCCAACTTAAAGCGCTTCCTCAGCTGGTTCCAAATCTTTATCGAGGCGACCACCACCGGATTATTACAGTACTTTCTCTGGGAAAACTGGAGGGGAACAGTTAACATGGCTCTCCGACTCGACCCCTGGGGGGGGGGCGCAAGGTAGCCCACCTCTTTAGGTCCCCCTTGACCCCCTCCACCAGCCCTGTTAAGTTTCATCGTGCATCATTTCCAAATCATGCAAAATCTGGATCTCCAAATACATAAACCGAACATTCGCAATCTTGAACAGCAGAGCCCCAGTTTCATGTTCCTTCCTAACCCATTCACCGGGAAGACCTCACTCTTTTCTACATTCAGTACCCGGAGAAAGCCCCACATTTTCCTCACAATGTCATAATCCTTCCCTTGCTATCCAATGTATACGCTACATACAACAAATCATCCACATACAACAACATCCTGTGCTCCCTACAGCCCTCACAATATTCTGCCACTCTGAGGCCTGGAGCGCAATTGCCAACAGCTGTATTGCCAGTACAAACATTAATCTCTCTATGGAGCTCAAAAAATCTTGACGCCTCCCCTTTCGTTCGGACATTCGCCTTGGGGGATACATGGAGCAATAGTATCCATGCCACAAACGTCAGCCAGAACACAAACATCAAGGTCTCAAATATATAATGCCACTCAACACGATCAGAGTATAAATTTAATCTTGCTATTAATTTATTGGAAAATTGTCATTACAGTCCTTTAACAGAAGTACAACTGTAATTGTGAGACGCAAAAGAAATGCATCAGTATGCGGAATGCATTGTTTAACATATAAAACTTTCTTTTCAATCTCTAATATTTTCCTTGCTAAATATGTAAATCGACAATTTAATTGACACTGATTTCAGATCAGTATTGATAAAGTACGGTATACAGCTGCAAGCCTCTAGTTATGCTGCCTCTGAACTATATGTTGAGCTTTCATTGACGCAAACTTGGTATTGAAATGTCAGCCCAAATGTTATTTTTTAAGTGGTGTCATCTTGACCAGTGTTCCACTGCATCGGCTTACCTGTGAATCATGTTGTGGGAATGCAAATAGGCTAAACCCTGGAGAGCACCATGAGTAATGGCTGCTATCTCAATTTCCTGAAGTGGTTTCTTATGAACTGAAATGAAACAAAGCTTAATAAATGTGCTATAAGGGGAACATTAAAACTGTAAACTATAATTGGTATTCCTTCCTTATTAAAATCAATGATGAAGAACAATTCACAAAACATTTTCTTCAATTTCAATGTCTTATTAATTACATTTTAATAAGGCTCAGGGATAACACTCTGCCAAGTGTTCTGTAGCAATCTAAGGCTTCAAGGTTTTCTTTACCTGTGCCTGATAAAAAGGATAAACTGACTTAATTATCCAAGGTACTCATAAGCGAGAGAAGGGAGAGGGGTGGGTGGTGGTGGGGGGGGGGGGGGGGGGGGGGGGGGGGGGGAGAGAGAGAGAGAGAGAGAGAGAGAGAGAGAGAGAGAGAGAGAGAGAGAAAGGGGAACAGAGTGCCAGAAGCACAAAATCTGCTAATTAAACATGTACCCAAGTATGAACATCAACATTCATGAAAAGTTAGGAAACTCCTATTTGAATGTGTACATTTGAACCAAAGCATTAAGAAAATTCATTGAGCATTAGTGCAAGTCAAATAGATCGCTATGTTTTCACCTTTATTTTGTTATCTGTGAAAATAGCGCAACCTGTATAGAAATTACCTTTAATTTCCTCCATGGAGGTAGCTAGTAAGAGTGGAATTGATTGCCGAGGTGGAAAATACAACAAAGTAATTTTCAAGTTGGGGGGGAATTGAATAGTCTCTGCACAACTATTGTTTTCATCGAATTAGAAGGCTTAAAGAATTTATTACAAAAAGAAAATATTTTGTATTTATTTTAGAAAAAAATTAAGTTACATTTGGATGCATTGAACATGGTGAGTTCAATGATGTAATACTGAACAACCGTAGTTGGGAGGTCCCAACTTCAATACTTTGTGTACACCGAGTTAGCTCATTTCAACTTACATGATATGTAAAAACAGAAAATAACGTAAACACTCAGCAGACCAGGTAGGTTCTGTGCAGAATCATTGATCTTAAAAGTTAACTTGGTTGCTCTTTCCACAGAAACATCTGACCTACTGAGGGTTTCAGCATTTTGTTTTTATTCGAGATTTCCAGCACAGTGTCTCCTGCTGAAAGATTGTGTGGGCAATAGATGAGCTTCCCCAGCTGTGATGCCACACTCTGGGCGCGATTCTCCGCAAATGCGGAGAGTCGTGAAGGCTGCCGTGAAACTGGCCGTGTTTCACGGCAGCCTCCGCGCCCCCTCATGGGACCCGATTCTGCTCCCCGGTCGGGGCTAGCAGCGGGGCCCCATGAACCTCGGCATCGCAGGCTTAGCGAACTTCGCTAAGCCGGCGCGCCAAGGTTAACAGCGGCTGACGCAAACGATGACGTCAGCCGCGCATGCGCGGATTGGACGGCTCCAATCCACGCATGCGCGGATGACGTCATCACGCATACGTGTGAAACCCGCGCATGCGCGGGCCGTTATGCCCCTCAGCCGCCCCGCGGACTGATCCAGCGGGGCGGCGGAGGAACAAAGAGTGCGCGGGGTTCGGACCCGCTGCCCGCGATCGGTGGGCACCGATCGCGGGCCCATGCCACCCTTGGCACGGCCGTGGTGCGGTCGTGCCAATCGGTGGCATGGTTCTCCAGAACGGCACTTTGCGGCCGTTTTCACGAACTGTGAGAGCAGGTGTGTTGGAGTTCGTGAAAACGGCCGTAAAGGCCTGGGAAATCGGCCCATCGGCTAGGGGAGAATTGCTGCTCGCCGTAAAAAACGGCGAGCAGCGATTCGTGTCGTGGGGCAGCCGTGTTGGGGGGGGGGGGGGGGGGGGGGGGGGGGGATAGCGGGAGGTCGGGAAAAATGTCGGGAAGGCCCTCCCGCTATTCTCCGACCTGTCTGTAGTTGAATAGCTTAACAGCATTTAAGTTGAAGTTTTATTACCATCATTGTAATGATGCAGAAAGGGAGAAGAAAAATAAAACTGGAAGTTAAAAAAATGCAAGACAATATACAAGATAGGTCTTGTGTAACTAAATTCATTGCTCAGGCTATACTGGACCATACTAAATTTGCTGTTTGTAAATAAAAGTTATTTTGGAAATGCTGAACAAAAATCTGAAATCGAGACACTTTAGAGCATAAGAAATAGGACGAGTAGGCCATATCGCCCATCAACACGCCTTTGCTCTGTTCTATTTGATATGCAGTGAAATTGAAAAATTGAAATTAAAGTTTCAATTGCTTGAATATTGTCCAATATTACACAAAATATTTTCTGCATGTACTTGAAAGGAACACCTTCCAAGCAGAGAATGGAAATGTTTTACCTTCTAGAAGATCTGAGGCAGACCCTAAACAGTACTCCATGACCAGCTGCAAAAAGAGCAAACAGTTGATAAAACTATGTTTAAAACAGCTTACCTATGTTAAACAATATTTGGATATTCACAGTTCTCATATTGGAAAGAAAATTAGGATGCCACAGCTATAATTATACAGCAAAGAATGTACACTTGATACATGTTTGATAAATTGGAAGTGCACCGTCATTTCCACTGATTTAAAAATCATGTAATGTTTTTTTAAAGTTTCATTTTGATCACTGTGCGTCATCAATGCGATAAAGCAAATAGGCTAAGGAGATTTGTACATAAATATTTATTTTTTACATTAAGAATTTGTAACCACATTTGTCCTTCTAAACAAACCGTTCCAGTATCAAAATTGCTGCTTGCAGATTTTGAAGCCCGTTTAACAGAAATTTGGCTACAAGATTTGAAACACGATTTTGGATAAAATTAATAAGGGGCTCTTAGTTACTTCATTAATATACAGTGGCGTGCAGGTCAGTTTGCATATTTGTAAATAAATTACATTTCTTACCCAGGCTGTATGTTCCCTTAGATAACAACCTTTGTATTCAATACTATTTGGATGTCTTAACTTCTGTAGAAATTTGACCTCTTTGATAATATCCTGCCATTTCTGTAAGAAAATTTTGTAATCGTTAGCAAAATTTAAACATATTTTTGAATCTGTTTTTTTTTTAATTGCCAAAAGAATAAAAGATATTGCATTGGATTTTTCAGTACAGGAGAGAATATCAACACTCAGTTGATGTTAAACAGTTTATCCGTCAGCCACGACTGAATGCTGCATACAAGCAGTTAAAGGTAGAAATCAGGATTTTGCCCCACTCTTCAAGAAGCTTCACTACACTGGTTAATCATAGCTTTGTCACTATTTTTCCTGTCCATATACCTCATGGTGTTGAATACTTCCATCAAGTCTCCTCTCAGCCTTCTTTTATCCAAGGAAGGCAGACACAACTTCTCCAATCTATCCTCTTGGAATGTCCTCTGTACTCTCTCTCTCTCTCTCTCTCTCTCTCTCTCTCCAGTGCCTTCACATCCTTCCTCAAATATGGTGCGCAGAACTGGAGACTGTACTCCACATGGGGCCTAACTACTAGTGTCTTGCACAAATTCAACATGACTTCCTTACTCTTGTACTCACTGTCCTTATTAATAAAACCTAGGGTTAATTGCTCTCGCAACATGCTCTATCACCTTCAATTACTTATGTACATATACACCGAGGTCCCTTTGTTCTTGTACCTCCTTAAAAGTTTTGGGCAAGTGGACAACATTCCATCACACTCCTGACCTAGATGTGGAAAAGCTTTGGGGAATTAGGAGATTACCTATTCGCCACAGAATGCCCGACCTATTAGCCCAGTCCAGTTAAACTCCTGGTCAATTATGTGCTGGTGTGGGGCATTGAGCAATGGCAATGGCACTACAGGCAAGATGTGATCAGTACCCAGTGCCTTTGCTGCATCCAGATTGCTTATCTGTTTATTGATATTATATGGAGTGAAATGGATTGGCTATGGACATGCATCTGTGATAAACAGGAATTAATGTCATGGGAGTTTTGATAGCCACCTTAGGACAAGGCGTTGGTTTAATGCTCAGTGGAAAGACAACACCCCTGACAGTGCACACTCACTCAGTATTGCACTGGAAGTGTCAGCCTAGATTATGTACTAAAATCGCTAGAATGGGACTTGAAACTCAAGCTCTAATTCAAGAGGAGAGTGCTATCAACTGAGTCACAGCTGGCAGAAGCAGAAACGTATAAAATTTTAAGTCGCATAATATACAATTGTCAGGATGATCAATGTCATGACAATGCTCACAGATGCTGACCAACAGGCAGATAAACTAACCATTTTGAATAACTAGCTGAAAACTACCAATGGAAGGGTTGATATTTTACAAGGCACTGAGATTTCACTCGCAGAGGCCTGAAGCAATGCAGATCAGGAGCAAAGGGACTTCAATTTTCCTGCTACAAAACAGGATGCTTGGCCTTTCAAACAAGTTCAGCAAAGTACGGTTTAAGTATATGCAAAACTCAAGTTCTCAAGGCCCTGAAGACAATGTAGGCATATGATGGCAAAATGTACTGGATAGATTTCTAAGAGACCATGAACAATTTTAAAATTAAGTTTAAAGAGTCTTTGGCAAATTTTTGAAGTTTATCTCAGCTGCTGATATAACAAAGATTTTTAGCACTATGTGGTGACTAAACAAGAAATCAGCTGAAAAGGTATTTTAAAAAAGCTTGGGTATGTTTTTCATTGGTTTTCCCTTCTCCTTGTTTAGTTCATTAGCAGCCTTTTGCTAAATGTTCCTGTTTATTGCACTTGCTTGCTCTTTTGTTTCTTGGTAATCCACTTATCCAGTTGTGGTTTGTTGCTTTTGTCTAAATATATTTTTACCAGTAAATTCAAGTGTTACATGAACTTGGTGCATTTTTCAGTATAATGGGCCAATCAATGTTAGATGCAATACTTTTCAAAATCTATAAAGATATAGTTAATAAACAGACTGTATAGTTTAAGTCCTGTTGATGCCATTTCAAAAATGATTACATCTACTTTATTTAGAAATTGTGAAAACCACATTACATGAAGTAAATGATAAAGTGCACTACCCCAATACTTGTAATGCAATTGAAAATATTTTTTTAATTGCATCCCTACTTGACAATAGAATAATACTGTTTCTGCATTGCCTTTAAGATTATGTTTGCTGTTGGGGTGACTTATAATATAAATGAGGTGCAGGTCCAGAATTTCACAAACCAAATTTCAAGATACTACTATGTTTTTCTGAATATTGCACTTCAATATTTAATGATGATCTCCAAAGATTTTTAGAGCTGTTAATTATTCCAAGTAGATTTAGGTAATAGTACTTGTAATGACAGTGAAATTCAAAATCACAGAAGCAAGCATGTGAATTGCAAGAAAGATCATTTTCTCTTGACCATTTTCAGCAGCATGTCGATCTTCCTACCACAGAACCATCAAGTCTACTGTCAAATCATGTGCAATAATTTGGCATAAATTGTAAATTCTGATGTAAGGGTTGTTACTCAAAGGATACCACAGTAATCCAGGAAAGAATCCTGCTATTGTTATTGAAAAGACAACTATCCCAGATGCACAGCGAGTTTTGCTCATCAGTTGCATGCTAGCAACAATGGATTCCTTTGGAGTGAATTGGTGTTGCTAGTTACTCAAAAGTAGCATGTATCTTTCAGTGACAGTTAACTACTCATTAAAACACTTCAATCTTAAAATATTTAGATTAAATTTAAATTAATATTTAAGGATGTCACAATTTATTTTGGATGTGCATGACCTGGGCAACTCACTTATACATGTATCTTTTGCTTATAGTTCTGTATACTATTGCAATGTTTTTTATTCCTCCACAATCTTACAATTTAACGTGCAAGAATCATCCATTTACATTACTCCTTTCAAGGGAGCTTTGATCGGTGTCACAACAACCACAGCAGCAGTCAGTTAAAATTTGTCTTAATGTTAGTACTGACATCCTCAATCCAAGGTTAACATGATTAGAGCAATGCCAATTAGAGGCACTTTCTGCTTGCGATCTAATTTTTTTGCATGAAAATAGAAATACAAACATGCTAGAATTAATTTGATACATTCCTTCCACAGCTGTTATGAATTCTTAATTTTATCGAGACTTTTTTCCGCATTACCCTGCATTTTGCTTATGTAGCAATTGTAACCCATTCTGCATCCTTGAGAAAAAAACTGTCAACCTTTATACCAGAGCTTCCCTATTATAAAATTTTAACCTCTAGTTAAAACGTGCTCAAAAAGCCAGTTAGTTCAAGAAGCTGGTTCCCATCTGCAAAGTGGGTGGTGAAACCTTGTATTTTAAAAAAAAAATAACAACTTACATTTATCGGGTGCCTTTAATGTAATGAAATACACCAAGGCACTTCATAGAAGTGTTATAAGTATGACACTGAACCACAGATCAGGATGTTAGGACAGATGGCCAAAGGTTTGGCCAAATCGGAAGGTTTTAAGAACCATCTTAGAACAGTACAGCACAGAACAGGCCCTTCGGCCCTCAATGTTGCGCCGAGCCATGATCACCCTACTCAAACCAATGTATCCACCCTATACCCGTAACCCAACAACCCCCCCTTAACCTTACTTTTTCTAGTACACTACGGGCAATTTAGCATGGCCAATCCACCTAACCCGCACATCCTTGGACTGTGGGAGGAAACCGGAGCACCCGGAGGAAACCCACGCACACAGGGGGAGGACGTGCAGACTCCACACAGACAGCGACCCAGCCGGGAATCGAACCTGGGACCCTGGAGCTGTGAAGCATTTATGCTAACCACCATGCTACCCTGCTACCCCAAGGTTCCTTCCTCTTGAAGGAGGAAAGCAAGGTAAAAAGACAAAGATGTGTAGGAAAGGAATTACAGAGCTTGGGACTGAGTCAACTGAAGGGATGGCAATAAACGGTGGAACAATTATGGTTGGAAATACACAAGAGGCCAGAATTATAGGAACGCAAATATTTTGGAAGATTGCAGGTTGGTAGGGAGGGACATGGCGGGATTTGAAAACAAGGATGGAGTTTTTTTTTTAAAATCAAGACATTACTTGACTGGGAGGCAATGTAGACCAGCAACCACAGGGGTAATATGGGACAGGCTTCAACAATTTAAGACACGGGCAGCAGAGCTTTGGACGACCTCAATTTTACAGAGGTTGGGAGATGAATGTAAGAAATTGTCGGGGTTTATTTTTTGCAGTAATGTTATTAAACTTGGGTTATGCCTAGTCAGTATTAACTCTGTAATTAAGGGGTTACAAAAGTGAGGGAGGTGGCCAATCGGCCCATCAAGACTACCTTGTCCCACTCCTCTCCCTTATCCCTGTAGCCTTGCACATACTTTCTTTTCAGACAGCAATCCAATTCACTTTTGAATTCCTCTATCTGATCTGCCTCCACCACCCTCTCAGGCCTTTGTTCCAAACTCCAATCCTCCTCTAGGTGAAAAGGATTTCCTTGCATTACTTTTATTCCTTTTACTAATTATCTTCAATCTGTGCCCTCTGGACCTTGATGCTCTTGAATGGGGACAGTTTCTCACCATTTACTCTGTCCATGCCCCTTGATCTTGAGTAACTATCTTCTTTTCTCCAAAGAAAACAAATCCAACCCCTCAAATTTATCCTCATAGTTACCATTCTTGCATATCTTCTTTGTACTATCTACAATCCATTTAAATCCTTGCTAAAGTGTGACGCCCAGAATGGGATGCAGTACTCCAGATGAGGCCTAACAGGTACCTTATACAAGTTCAACATGGCCTCCTTATTCTTATACTCAATGCTCCGATTAATAGAGCCTAAGATACTAAATGCTTTATTAACTGATCTCACGGTGCCTTTCCACCTTCAAAAACCTATGTACTTATACACCAAATCCCTCTTTTCCTGCACTCCTTTGGAACATTTCCTTTTATTTTCTATTGTCACCACATATTCTTCCTGCCAAAATAAATCTCCTCACACTTCTCTGCATTGAACTTCATCGGTCACTTGCCTGCCCAATCCCCCAACATGTCCTTTTGAAGTTCAAGACTAACCCCATCACAGTGAACAATGTCTCCAATTTTTGTATTATCGTTAAATTTTGAAATAATGCCCTGAACACCAGAATCTAAGTTGTTAATATATATCAGAAAGAGCAAGACTTCCAACACTGAGCCCTGGGGAACTCCAAGCCTTCCTCCAATCTGAAGAAGAACCATTTATCACTGTTCTGTTTCTTGTCACTCAGCCTACTTGCCCTTTTATTCTATGAGCTAGAATTGTGCTCAGAGGTCTGTTGTGTGGTGCTGTATCAAATGCCTTTTAAAAATCCATATACGCATCAACAGTGTCGTCCTTATCATCCTTCTCTGTTACCTTCCCAAAAACTCCAGCAAATTAGTTAAACATGATTTTCTCTCAACAAACCCTTAATGTACTGCAATTGTCTACATAACTAATGTTTTTGTCCCCAACTATAGTTTCCAGAAGCTTCTGTACCACTGAAGTTAAACTGTCTGGTCTGTAGTTGTCGGCTTTATCCTTGCACCCCTTTTAGAACAAGGAATATGCATTCACAATTCTCCATTCCTCTGGCACCACTTGTGTCCAAGACCGGAAGATTATTAGTGCCTCTGTAATTTCCAATCTTTCCCTCAGCATCCTTGGATGGATCCCATCCAGTTCTGGTACCTTTTAAGTAAAGATAGCCTTTCTAACACTCCACCTTCTCATTTGTAAATCCTCCTAGTTTAACAGCTACCTCCCCTCTCGTAACTCACCTTGGGTACCATCTTTTTCCTTTGTAAAGACAGATTCAAAGTACTTATTTATTGCCTCTACTATTTCTCCTGCCTCCCTATTGAAGTCCTTTTTTATTCCTAATAAGACCTACTCTTTATTTTACCATCCTTTTATTATTTATATGCATATCGAAGACCTTGGGATTCCCAAGTCCAAACGTTTAGGAAACATTTGAGGTATTTAAGAAAAAGCTTAAAAGAGAGATTATTAGAGGTTAAAGAAAAATCAAGTGATATATTTAACATTTTGCATGTTATAAATTTAAAACATTAGAAATGTAATTTACAAAGAAAAATGGCTGACTTTATGCCTTATAAACAGTATTGAGAGATTGATTTAATTTGTTCATCAAACATAACAAAACATTTTTCCCCAAATATAAAATGTTTGATTAATTATTCTGATACATAATCCATTGGGATTGGTTAACTTTCTTGGCTAGAAGGCTAGTGAGTGGTTCATATTAAATCAACACCACAGATTCAATCTCCCCTCTGGCTGAATTAGACTTGGGAGCTGCCTTCTCACCCTGCCTGTGCAAGAGTGGAAAGTCGGCCATTTTTCTTTGTAAATTACATATCTAATGTTTTACGTTGTTATAATATGCAGGGTAGGTGAATTCGCCATGCTCAAATACACCTTAAATTGGAAAAAGTGAATTGGGTACTCTAAATTCATTTTCCAAAAAGTTTTCAAACAAATGATTCTATGATTATTTGCTGAAAATATGAGATCTGAAGCTTTATATAGTAATATAATAATCGTTATTGTCACAAATAGGTTTACATTAACACTGCAATGAAGTTACTGTGAAAAGCCCCTAGTCGCCACATTCCAGCGCCTGTTCGGATACACAGAGGGAGAATTCAGAATGTCCAAATTACCTAACAGCACGTCATTCGGGACTTGTGGGAGGAAACTGGAATGCCTGAAGGAAGCCCACGCAGACACAGGGAGAACATGCAGACTCTACACGGACAGTGACCCAAGCTGGGAATCGAACCTGGGATCCTGGAGCTGTGAGGCAACAGTGCTAACCACTTGTGCTACCATGTCGCCCACATGCAGTAGCATATAACAGTTCTGCAAGGGTGGGGTGAGAGGAGAAGAGACACGTTTACACCTGAATCAATTACAGGGCTGTGACTTGGACAAAGAGCACATTCAATTCTGTTGCCTTCCTCAGCCAGCAGACATTTTGGAGGTTGTGCCAAACTCTCACCTGCATGCATCAATTAGGTACTTAACTGTAGTTTGTGTTCTCATATTCAGCAGAAGCTAAGCTTCTTATTTTAGACACAGCACACAGTTGTGGTTCTACAGAAGTCAGATGCTGCCCCAAAGAAATGTTTTTTTTTTTAAAAAGCAAGCAGCTCATCCTACACCAACTCAAATCAAGACCATGGAGCAATTTGCCTAATCAGGGTGTAGTCATGCTTAAAGGTAAACGAGGCATGAATGAGGGTTTCAGCAGCAGATAAGCTGAGATAAGGCAAAGTTGGGTGCCATTACAGGAGGTGGAAAAAGATAGTCTTCGTGATGGCATAAATATGCAAATAATGCAGCGTATACTTGGATACTCAATATATCCTTCAAATAATGGGTGATGACTCGATTTCAAAAGAGACAGAAAATTACATAAGATTATAAAGCAACCAACATCTGATGAAGATTATGTAGGATTGTGGAAGTAATGAACATTTTAAAAAAAATACATTTAAGGGATGTGGGCTTCGCTGTCGAGGCCCACATTTATTGCCCATCCTTAATTGCCCTTTGTACTACATTAGTCTATTTTTGGTATACACCCCAATATGTATCTCGTAAAAGCATTAAATGAAGGGTTAAAAAAAAGAATGTTTCAGGAGGATGGGAAATAATCCTGGAACTCGTATAAAAAAATGATGGATAATAATAATAATAATACCCATGTATGGTAGATAGTATAGTCACTTATAAAATTCACATTTCATCACTATAGCCATCCACAATGATAAAAATATGTATTGGCAATGCATTGTGAGCTACAGAAATTTGGATTATCGACGTTAAGAGGGGATCTTATAGAAACATTTAAAATTATGAAGGGAATAGATAGGATAGATGCGGGCAGGTTTTTTCCACTGGCGGGTGACAGCAGAACTAGGGGACACAGCTTCAAAATAAGGGGAAGTAGATTTAGGACTGAGTTTAGGAGGAACTTCTTCACCCAAAGGGTTGTGAATCTATGGAATTCCTTGCCCAGTGAAGCAGTTGAGGCTCCTTCATGACATGTTTTTAAGGTAAAGATAGATAGTTTTTTGAAGAATAAAGGGATTAAGGGTTATGGTGTTCGGGCCGGAAAGTGGAGCCGAGTCCACAAAAGATCAGCCATGATCTAATTGAATGGCGGAGCAGGCGCGAGGGGCCAGATGGCCTACTCCTGTTCCTAGTTCTTATGTTCTTATGTTACAGGTCTTATATAAATTGCTGTGAAATTTCAATAAATTACATCATAGTTTTGCTGAGTACAGCTTGGCTCTGTGGTAGCACTCTCATCCCAATCAGATCTTGGCTTCAAGCACCAGGTCTTGAGCTCATATGACAGTTCAACCAGTATTCAGGAAGTGCTGCATTGCTGGGAAGCATTGTTTTCTTGACTCAAAATTAAACCAATTTTGCAATTTCACACGCATACAAAAGATCCCTGGCATCAAGTCAAACAAAGCAATGGTCAAGAATTATTCCTCAGGCATCACCAGATTAATTGGCCATTTATCTGATTTGCAGCATACAGACTGGAAGGTGTGTTTGACTACATAACAGCACTTTCTACACTACAACACTTCAATTAATTGAACACAAGGTCCTGTGCAATATCTTGAGGATGTGAAATGCTTTTTGTAAGTGCAAGCTCTTTCCAATCAGTATATCCATATTTAGTACCTAGATTTCACCTTAACACAAGGTTGTGAGGAAGTTAAAGAAAATCGGTGATATATTATGAAATCAAAGCTAGATGGAACAATTAGTCTGAAATATTAAGTGGAGTTTGGTATGGCTTTTCAGCTAAGATAAAGAACTTTAACTTCATTGAAAAATTACTTAAAACGTTGCATTGATAAGCTATCATTTTCTCTAAGCATGTGGCTAAATACTGTGTGTGTCTGTGTGTGTGTGTATATATATTATATAATAACTGCAAAAATTCCACACATTATTTCTAAGCATAGTAGAAAAGTAACTCGCATTCATAAAATTTCATATCACTGTGAGTAAAGTACTCTGATAAGCAGTTTTTTGGATTTAAAAATATAATTCTACTTTTAATGGAATTTCTGCAAGACACTGTAGAAAAAAAATCAGATTTATAATCAAATTTGCTACATACAAATATTACATCTAACATGCTTTTTGTCTGTCAGAGTTTAAGTATTGTACTACAAATGTACATTTCCAGGTCATATCTGCATTTGATTCCATATTCAGTAACAGGTAGGAAAGATACCATACACCAAGCAGAATTAGACGAACCATGGAGTAAGTTCAGAAATAAAATCTTAAGAAAAGGCAGTCAGCAAAAGCTACTAATTAAAAACGGATTAACCAATCAAATTTCTCAAAATTCTTCCAAACACAAATTTAGATCCTCCACCAAGCATTTACTAATGGGAAATAAGATTTGTAACATAATAGACATTTAAAAATACAACAACAAAATTAATCAAACTTGGCTAAATAATACAAATTTCTATAGAGACATTTCCATTGGTGGCCTATGCATGAAGCTCGAGCCCAAACTCATGCAGGTACTCAGGCATATCATTGTCAACCGGTTAGACAAAACAGATTAACAGCCCAAATCCACACCTGTGCCTACAACTTCTAGAAATGTTTATGATCCACTTCACAATTCTGCAGGCCTCACAGGTTTCTTCTGGTCATGCATTTCTTTCTTCGTTGTTTGCAACTAACAACACACTCACATCAAACACACACCTTCCTTCAGGCATATTTTAGAATGTACGCACCTCATTGGACTGTTTACCACTATATGACATTTTCTTGATAGCCACCACTTCATTAGTGCGAACATCACGTGCCTATAAGATTTAAAGCCAGACATTACCAAGTTTGTTGAAGAAACTAAATTAGTATTAAATGAAAAGTAACAGAGCATTAGAGAATACAAAAGTACCACAAGCTGAATTAAATATCTTGGGCCAGGCATGGGCTTTTTTTTTAAACCCGAGACAGTGTGGGCTTACGCCACGCAGGTGTCGGGAAAAGACCAAGACAGTCATCCAAACCTTTAACATGCACCCCCCCCCCCCCCCTGCCAAACTACTACCCACTCGCTGATACTGATGACCTTAGAATTATCTGGCCTCCTTGGCATGGTGGAGGTACCTGAAGTCCCTGCAGTGGTCACTGCTGCTGGGATGTGAGAGTCGCCATCCATCCAATTGGCTTCTAGCCAAGGCATAACTTCCTCACGTGAAAGGGGTGGCAGTCTCCTGTCAAAGCAATTAATGCTGCTCCCAGCATTAAATTGCTGCGCGGCAGATGTCAGGGTGAGAGCCAGTTATCCACCACCCCCCAACATTTTGGCCAGGTGGGAAGGAACTGCGCGGCACCTCATAAAATCAAACCCATTGTCAGAAAAATCTGCATACTGGCTACCAACTTCAGCCCCAATTAGGAATTAACATTAAATAATGTCATTATATATTCAAGGATCCTCTTTAAAGCCCACTCCCTTTGACAAACATAATTAAATATTTGGATCGTGCTGGTAGATATTATCTTAAAGTGCAACTATGTATGTACACACTCTTATTTCAGATTTTGACTATCTTGATTGACTTGGTTGCAGAGGCATGAAATTGCGACTGAATCTCTAAACTTCCAGCTGGCGAAACTTACATTTGATGGTACCTGATGGAGACAATGCATTTAGACATTTGTACTGGCAGCAATGCTGCGTAAAAGATCCCATGGCACTATTTAAAAAGTGGGAGGGCTGACTTGATATTTTGGTTAATATTGACCAGCATCACATTGCTGTATGTGGGACCTGGCTGCACAGAGGTTTGCTGTCTCACTTCAAAAAATGCTTTTTTGGCTGTGAAGCACCCGAGGATGCCACAAGGTTGTGAAAAGTGCAATGTTAATCCAAGTTCTTTCTTCTTTAGACCCCCCATGGCAATTGTTGGACCAATTAATTAGTGATCATTCTCTGGGTCAGTGAGTGTTGACTTGAAGGTGACAAACCCAGTCAAAGATGATTGGATCTCAGTGGCAGACATCGGGTACTAAACTAGAGGGATCACTGTTGATGGTTGTGCAGCTAATATGATACACTGTTGGAACAATAAATAGGGGTTATCTCAAAAAGGGCCATGACTCTTCCCACTACACTCCACAAATCTTTGCAAGATAGTGCTTCAACAGGTAGGATGGTGCCAGCTGGGTAATCTATTCTATTCTAAAAAATAGAAAAATAAAAATTAGAACTATTCTAAAAAAATGTAATTAAATTAATCAAACTGATTCTGTTCTTTATCAATCCAAGAATTTTATTCGACTTTATAGACCCCAATTGAGGTTGAGAAAATGTCCCTCTACCAAAAGATATTATAGCTTTGTTTGTGATTTCCAACCCATATATTGCCATCCACGTCTGCATGTATTCAGCGTTGTATTTCGGCCAGGCAACCTCAGTCATTTTCCACCTTATCAAAGAGTTTTCTGCACTGTCTTTTCTACACCTTCCTTTTATTTCAACTAACGGTCGCTTAATTTTATTCCTCATGTCTCACTGTCTCTAGTTGCGAGTTGTCCATCTATCCAGTATACTTTCCAGGAACCCTTCCTCCCTCATATGCTGCAGTGTGACTCCAATGATTTCTCGGTTGAGCTCATGTGGAGGTTCTGAACTTGGAAACTCAAAGCTGACAGACCATTAAGTCAAGTTAATTAAACATTATAGCATTTTACACCAAGTTCTACTTGCACATTGCCTGCACAGTCATTCCACGTAATTCAAAATTTTGAAATACCTTGCAGCCTCATCTCAGAAAAAAATATTCTGCATGAAATCCATGATCACCGTTTGCATTTCATATGGGAAAAATAAAGAACTTATCTTGCCATCTGAGCACTGGCACTTATTACAAATGATAGCATTTTGTAGGATCTTCACAAAACGCTTCAGGCTAGCTGATGTCCTCTTTTTATTGAAACAACCAAAACCTTTCATAGATAGAGTTCTAAAATGTGTTGATGGACTATTCAATCAAGTGTTAGGTAATAGTCAACTTTAGGCATCTAATCCTCCTATGCATACAGATGATACAAGGCATAAAATTTCAGAGATTTCTAGACAAATAAAAAAGATAGCTAGAAGGAATAGTTTTTGCAATAACCAACCAGTTTCTTAACAGAACATTGAAAGCTAACAAGGATGTGGGGCTGAAATCCATCAAATGGGAAAAGGATTTCAGAGGTAGACAAATAACATACCGTAGAATAGACAAATAACATACCACAGAAAACAAAACTGAATTGTACTGTAAGAACATGCTTTAATTATCAGAAATAGAAATGCCTACTGGTATGCAGAACATTTAAGAATTTTTGGAAGCTAGATACTTCATAGGGTTTGTTTTGTTTCTGAAAATGAAAATAGGTGCAATTCTAATCATTTTAACTGAAAATACAAAAGACATATACTCGGTAAAAGTATGTAATAGGAAATATATGGTGGCAATTTTTAAAATTCAAAGCTCCATTAAAAGTTTTATTTCAATCGTAAAGTCCTGAATGATAAAAAGGGGGATTGGAACATGGTGCACCACTCATTCAGAGCACCAGCACAGAGACAATGGGCTGAATGGCCTCTTTCTGTGTTGATAAAATTCTGTGATTCAAATTATGGTCTAAATTAATTTTTTTTATAAAGCATACTTACAAAATAAACTGCTCCAAAGCTGCCATGGCCAATTTCTCGCAAATCCACAAACAGCTTTTCAGGATCTTCTCTGTAGAACAGTTCTGCTATTTCTGGGTCCTTTAGGCTTCCTGCTCGGTTAGTTGACGGCATCCTACTGTGCGGTTAGCCGTCTGACTATCTGGGTTCACACCGTCTTAATTCTTGCTGCATCTGCATCAATGACGCCTCTTGAACATGGACAACTGAAAAAGAAAAAATGCTAATTATTGAATTTGCAAACCCTCTGAACAAGAATGCTCTTAAAATGAAGCTGCAAATTAAACTAATGGTATATGCAATGATTAAACAAACTGAAATCTAAATTTTTCCCTGGAAACATTTCAAAATGGTGATGGTTAATAAAATTCCAGCCATAAAATATTAACATACTTGCAGGCTGACAGTAGTGGTCGACTCCCAACCAGGGGATCCAAATATGAATGAGAAGCTTGATTGTCATGTGAACATAGCTGTTCTAACATTAATTGCTCATAATTTTACTTTTCAACAAAGCACAGAGCAACGCTGGCAGTAGCCAAATAACTAATTAAATTTTCCTTTGGATTGAAGGTGGAAAGAGGGAAGAAAGTGTGTCCAGCAGAAAGACAACTGAAACTTAGTAGTCTCTCTTACTTGCAGCAAACAAAACCGATAAAAAGAAACACATTTTCTTCACAGTTGTCATGAATTCACATGCTAACCAGAATCTGAATTATGCAGAATCTGGTCATTTAGAAATTCCATAAACATGGATAATAATGTGGGTTTTGTCTGAATATATAAGAGAAGTGCTTAGTCAAATAGGAACATAGGAGCAGAAGTAGGCTCTTAAGTCCATTCCACCATTCTATTAGATTGTGGCTGATCTACAACCTATTTCCATCTTTGCCCGAATTCCCTTAATGACGCTGGTTAACAAAACTCTATTAATCTCAGATTTTAAAATTAACAATTAATCATCCATTAATTGTAAAATTTGCAAAAGAGCACTCTAAACTTCTACCATGCATTAGTGTGTATTTCTGAAAAAATCTCAAGCTAATTTTTAGACCACTCCCCACCACCACAGCTGTAAACGCCTAAACCAGTGAAAACATTTCCCTTCTATCCTATCTGATCCCCTTAACACCTAGAAAACTTGATCAAAACACTCCTTTAATCTTATAAACTCCAAGGAATCCAATTTGTTTAATCTGTCCTTCTAAATTAACCCTTAAAATCCTGGTATAATTCTGGTAAAGGTTTACTGCTTGCCTGCCAAGACCAACATTTGTTCCCGAAGGTGTGGTGCCCAGGACTGCTCAAAGCTGTGCCAGTGTGATTTAACCAGGCCTTTATACAGCTGACATTCAACTTCTACCTCTTTTATTCTAGTCCTTAGATACAAAGGCTACAATTATATTAGCCTTTTTGACGATTTTCTGTACCTATTAATGACAAATATATATTTAAAGTAAACTGAAGGATCTAGGAGTGCCTCCAACAGCTTAATACATATTTTGCAGTCTGTTATCCAGCACAAACAGCATATTCATAGCGAAAAGCAACCACCATGGAGCACAGGAACAGAATCTGCTATTCAGCCAATCAAACATTTATTCGTCTTCCCTCTATCTCTCTTTCCTTTCATCACTTCAACTGATTTTGATCAATAACCTCTGGGGTGGTTTCATATTCTTACTACTACTTGTATGAAAAGTTTTAACTGATTTCATTTCAGTGGTTTAGCTCACATTCTAAAATTATGTTCTGGATTACTCTATCAGAGCAGAGTCTTAGCCTATCTACCTTGTCAGTTTATTTTCAGTTTCTTGAGGAAACCATTTAACCTTATTTGCGGAGAATATAACTCAATATCAGTCTCTTAGGTCAATCGCTTCATTCTAGATATCACTCAGTGAATTGTTGCTGGACTTTTTCCCCAAGGACAAAATATCTTTCTGAAGATGGGATATTCAAAACTGCCACAATATTGTAACTGGGCTTGATCACTGCTCTGTAAACTACAGAGCACTTCCTTTATTTTATATTCTATACAGAATCGAGCCTCTGTAATAAAGCAATACTTTTCTTTTTGATCACTTTCTTTGTACCTGTGAGCTAGCTTTTAATACCCTGGATACCTAAATTTCTTTCCTCATTTACTCTCAAAGCCTAACAATTCCCCATTTAGATTGTACTTCCGCACACCAAAACATATTGCTGGAGAGAAGACAATATGAAAGATATGGTGAACGGGGAAGTAGAAAGATGGATCAAAGGGTGCTTGCTTATACAAACATACAAATGAGAAAGGTCAGCCTAATAGGCCGCTTGAGCCTGCTCAGCTATTCAAGATGATCGCTGATCTTTGTGGCCTCAACTCCACATTCTGCCTATCCCCGATACCCTTAGATTCTGAACTAACAATGGAGTCAATCTACCTCTGCCTTAAAAATATTCAATGACCCTGTTTCCAGCACTCTCGAGGAAGATAATTTCAAAGACACACAAGCCTCAGAGCAAATAATTTCTTCTAATCTCCATCTTAAATGGGAGATCCCTTAGTTTTAAACCATGTGTCCACTAGTTCTCGTCTCTCCCACAAGGGGAAACATCTTTCCAGTATCCACTTTGTTAGGTCTCAAGATCTTGTATGTTTCAATGAAATCACTGTTCAAACTCCCAATGGATAGAGGCCCAGCCTGTCCGACCATTCTTCATAAGATAACCCCACCCCAGTTATCAGTCAAGTGAATCTTCTCCAAACCGCATTTAGCACATTTATATCCTATCCTTATTTTAAAATTCATTTACAGGACGTGGTCGTCATTGGCTAGGCCAGTATTTAGTGCCCATCCTTAATTGTCCTGCAGAAGGTGGTGGTGAGCTGTCTTCTTGACCCGGTGCAGTCCCGGAGTTGTAAGTACACCCACTGCGTTGTTAGTGAGGGGATTCCAGGATTTTAACTCAGCGACAATGAAGGAACAATGATATATTTCCAAAGCAGGATGGTGAGTGGCTTGGAGGGGATCTCCAGATGGGGGTGACCCAGGTATCTTCTGCTTTTGTCCTCCTCGATGGTAGTGGTCACGGAGCTGGAAGGTGCTGCTTAAGAAACCTTGGTGCGTTCCGACAGTGCAACTTGTAGATGGTACATATTGCTGCCAATGTTCACCGGTGGCGGTGGGATTTAATGTTCATGGAAGGGTTAGCAAGCAAGCGGGCTGCTTTGGCCTGGATCGTATCAAGCTTAGTGTTGGGATGGTGTCAAGCTTAGAGTTGTTGGAGTTGCACTCATCCAGGCAAGTGGAGAGAATTCCATTATGCTCCTGACTTGTGCCTTATAGATAGTGGACAGACTTTGGGGAGTTATATACAGAGTTACTCACTATAGGACTTCTAGCCTTCGACCTGCTCTGGTAGCCACAGTATTCATATGGCTAGTCCAGTTCAGTTTTTGGTCAATGGTATCCCCCAGGATATTGATAATGGGGGATTCAGCTATGATAATGCCATTGAATGTCATGGGGCAATGGTTGGATCCTCTCTTTGTGGAGATTGTCATTGCCTGGCACTTGTGGTATAAATCTTACTTGCCATTTGTCTGTCCAAGCCTGGATATTGTTCAGGTCTTGCTGCATTTGCACATAAACTGCTTCAGCATCTCGAGGAGTCATGAGTGATGCTGAGCATTGCGTAGTCATCTGCAAACATCCCCACATCTGGCCTCATGATGGAAGGAAGGTCATTGATGAAGCATCTGTAGATGTTTGGGCTGAGGACACTATCCTGAGGAACTCTCTGCAGTGATGTCCTAGAGCTGAGATGATTGACCTACAACCATCATACCTCTAGCAGGGGAGCTTTCCCCTGGATTCCCATTGACTCCTGTTTTGCAAGGGCACCTTGATGCCATACTCAAATGCAGTCACTTTCACCTCACCTCTGGCATTCAACTTTGGGGCAGCATGGTAGCATTGTGGATAGCACAATTGCTTCACAGCTCCAGGGTCCCAGGTTCGATTGCGGCTTGGGTCACTGTGCGGAATTTGCACATCCTCCCTGTGTGTGCATGGGTTTCCTCCGGGCGCTCCGGTTTCCTCCCACAGTCCAAAGATGTGCAGGTTAGGTGGATTGGCCATGATAAATTGCCCTTAGTGTCCAAAATTGCCCTTAGTGTTGGGTGGCGTTACTGGGTTATGGGGGTAGGGTGGAGGTGTTGACCTTGGGTAGGGTGCACTTTCCAAGAGCCGGTGCAGACTCGATGGGCCGAATGGCCTCCTTCTCCACTGTAAATTCTATGATAAACGATGAAACTCTTTTGTCCATGTTAGAACAAGGCTGTAATGAGGTCAGAAGCTGAGTGACCCTGGCAGAACCCAAACTGAATGTCAGTGAGCGGGTGTCACTTGAAAATACTTCTGATGGCTCCTTCCGTCACTTTACCGATATTTGACAGTAGACCGATGTGGCGGTAATTGACTGGATTGGATTTGTCCAGTTTCTTGTGTACAGAACATACCTGGACAATTTTCCACATTGCTGGGTAGGTGCCAATGTTGCAGCTTGGCTAGGGGTGCAGCAAGTTCTGGAGCACAAGTCTTCAGTGTTATTGCCAGAATATTGTCAGGGCTCACTGACTTTGCAGCATCCAGTGCCTTCTCCTGTTTCTTGTATCCCGTGGATACAAGGGCAATTTATCATGGCCAATCCACTTAACCTGCACATCTTTGGACTGTGGGAGGAAACTGGACCTCTGTGATACTGGAGACATCTGGAGGAGATGGAGATAGATCATCCACTGGACACTTCTGACTAAAGATTGTTGCCTCATCTTTTGCCCACTTATTCTGGGCTCCTCCATTATTGAGGATGGGGATATTGTAGAGCCTCCTCATCCAGCGAGTTGTTTAAGCGTCCACATTCATGGCTGGATGTGACAGGGCTGCAGAGTTTAGATCTTGGTCATTTAGCTCTGTCTACAACTTGCTGCTTATGCTGTTTGGCACGCAAGTAGTCCTGTGTTATAGCTTCATTTTTAGGGATGCCTGGTGTTGCTCCTGGCATGTCTTCCTGCACTCTTCTTTGAACCAGAGTTGATCCCCTGGCTTGGTGGTAATGGTAGAGTGAAGGATGTACCGGGCCATGAGGTTACAGATTGTGGTTGAGTACAATTCTGCTGCTGATGGCCCATAGCACCTTATGGATGTCGAGTCTTGAGTTGCAATAACTGTTTGAAATGTATTCCATTTAGCATGATGGTAATGTCACACAACACTATGGAGGATATCCTCAAAGTGAATGTGGGACTTCGTCTCCACAAGATCTGTGCGGTTGTGACTCCTACCGATACTGTCATGGACAGATGCATCTGTGGCAGACAGGTTGGAGATGATTAGGTCAAGAAAAGCCTCTGCAGGAGGCTTCCTTGCCGATGTTTGACCTGGTGCCATGCCTCCTGCCGATGAGACAGAACATACCCTGGACTAGTGATGGTGGAGTCATAGTATGACCACATCAGGCTGTTGCTCACCTAGTCTGAGACACCCCCTCAATTTTGGCACAAGCTCCCAGATGTTAGTAAGGAGTAATATCGACATCATTGGATTGTTGTTTACTAAGCCAAGGTTGATGCCAGGTGGTCTGTCTGGTTTCACTATCTTGTGCTTCCTTCGTTACAGTTGAATACAGAGCTATTTCAGAGTCAACCATATTGCTGTGGGTCTGGAGTCACATGCTACCTTCCCGAAAGATGGGTTTTTACGCCAATTGACAATGGTTTCATCTGCCAGCAGACAACTACAGCAGGAAAGGGGCATAGATTGAGTGGGCAAACATTTAGCAGATGGATCATAGTAACTTATGATCCAGGTGGGATTTGAACCCTGGGTCTCTGGATCACTGGTCATGACAATACCACTGTGCCACCGCCTTCCCTTAAATAAGGAGGCCAAAACTGTGGGCAGTACAGTAGAATAGTGGTTAGCACTATGGCTTCACAGTGCCAGCGTCCCCGGTTCAATTCCAGGCTTGGGTCACTGTCTGTGCGGAGTCTGCACATTCTCCCCATGTCTGCGTGGGTTTCCTCCGGGTGCTCCGGTTTCCTCCCACAAGTCCCGAAAGACGTGCTGTTAGGTAATCTGAACATTCTGAATTCTCCCTCTGTGTACCCGAACAGGTGCCGGAATGTGGCGACCAGGGGCTTTTCGCAATAACTTCATTGCAGTGGTAATGTAAGCCTACTTGTGACAATAAAGATTATTAAAGTACTCCAGGTGTGATCTCAATAATGCTCTGTACAACTGAAGCAAAACATCCCTAAGGGAATATTCCATTCCGTTTGCAATAAAGGTCAACATTCCATTTGTCTTCCTGATTACTTCTTGTACCTCCATACTATCTTTTTGTGATTCATGCACCAGGACACCCATATCCTTCTAATACCTCAGAGTTTTTAAACTTTGTCCCCATTTAAATAATATGCTGCTTTTCTAATTTTTCTGCCAAAGTGGACAAGTTTAGATTTTCCCCACAGTTTACTCCATCTGCAAAATGTTTGCACAATCCCTGCATTCCCTTCACAACTTACTTTCCTACTATCTTTGGGTCATCAGCAAATTTACTAACCACAAATTTGGCCACTTTATCCTAGTCATTAATGTAAATTGTACATAGTTGAGGCTCCAGCACTGAGCCCTGGGGCACTGTATTCACCACATCTTGCTAATCCGAAAATTACCCATTTATACCTACTCAGTTTCCTGTTATTTAGACAATTATCTATCCATGCTAATGTGTTACCCCCCACATTATGAACTCTTATACAGTAGTCCCCCGTTATACCGTGCTCCGCAATACCGTGGTTCGCGATATACGGCGGGGGGGCTTATGGACCCCAACTGTCAGCTTCCCTCTCCGGATTAAAGTGAGCCGGCCGCTGAAATTGACACTGCCGGCTGAAATTGACACTGCCGGCTGCTCCTCTCTCACTGAGATTCAGTGAGAGAGGAGCAGCTCACACAGCCTTGCCTTTGAAACTGACATGCAGCGCAGGGTGCAAGCGCGTCCGGCAGATGGGGTGCAGACAGCAAGACCTTGTAAGTTCCTGGTAAGTTTCTGTGGGTTGTTTTAATTAGATCCACGATGGGGGTTTTAAATTTATTTAAAAATCTATGCATGCGCTTCCCATTGTGAGTCTACGGGGGTCTGACCTGTCTGACGGGGAAGCGCATGCATAGATTTTTAAATACATTTAAAACCCCCATCGTGGATCTAATTAAAACAACCCACAGAAACTTACCAGGAACTTACAAGGTCTTGCTGTCTGCACCCCATCTGCCGCACGCGCTTGCACCCTGCGCTGCATGTCAGTTTCAAAGATAAGGCTGTGTGAGCCGCCCCCCCGCAGACTCACAATGGGAAGCGCATGCATAGATTTTTAAATAAATTTAAAACCCCCCTCATGGATATCCGCGGCTCGGATGCAAGGCGGGTGGCTGTCTTGGACCCCAACACCCGCGTTATATAGGGGGACTACTGTATTGCATAATAACTAATGATGTGAAATCTTATCAAATGCCTTCGGGAAATCTAGGTACAGCAACTCCACGAGGCCCCCTTTATTAAAGTCACTTGTTATCTTCTCACAGAAATCCAATAAGTTAGTCAAACGTAATTTCCCTTTCACAAAACCATGTTGTCTCTGCCTGATTGCTGTGAGATTTTCTAAGTGGCCCGCAAGAACTTCCTTAATAATAGATTACAGCAATTTCCCTAAGACAGATGTTAAACCAGGCATTTTCAAAGTCGGGACATGACCAGTGGGTGGGTCGTGGGCAGGTGGGTGGTGGGGGGGGGGGGGGGGGGGGGGAGGTCACAGAGCCATCCGTTGCGGCGCTCCCGATTGCTTAGATTCGCGCAAAACAGCCGCAGCAGCTGGTTTTAACAATGCCGGCTGCGAGCGGCCTTCAAAGTGACGACCGCGACTATATTTTTAAAATGTGGGCACCCTGGGCTTGCGTGCCCGCTCATCGGTGCGCATGCGCAGAACCGTGTGGTTCCGTAAGTTCCAATAAGGAAAACTGATCAGCGATCATTTAAAGGTAAGATTTCACCAATAATGTGAAGGTACTTTTTTTTCTAATTCGGTTATGAATTTCTTTTCTATTTCTGATCCCAAAACCGACTGAGCTACCAGCACCGAAGAAGCCAAATCCTGAATTGCATTGAATATACCACCAAATTCTTCCAACCAGCCCATGTCCGTATTCGTCCTTCATTCGGATCACAACTGAACATAAGAGAGAAAACAAGAGGAGAAACAAAAGAACATTCTGGCCAGCCAACAAGCCCACACCTCGGAATTGAATGAAATGCAAATTAATACAGCAGCAAATATTTTATCTCTCATGTCTTTCAAAATATGAAGCAGCTACTGGTCTAGATAGAAAAGCAGCAAATGGAATACAACCCAGGGAAGTGTGAGGTGATGCATTTGGAGAGGTCAAACAAGGCAAAAAATTACACCATAAATGCGAGGATACTGAGAAGTGTAGAGGAAGGGAAGGACCTTGGCGTGAATGTCCACAGATCCCTGAAGATAGGACAGGTTGCTAAGGTGGTTAAGAAGGCATCTGGATCCCTTCCATTTATTAGCCAAAGTAGGTTTGCGTAATCGGAGAAGCAGAAGATTTTTTTTTTTTAAACACGCAATGTAATCTTCCTGCCTGAAGGGAGGCAGAGAGCAGGTCACGCTCCCCAAACGTCGACGTCACGTGCTTTGGGCGCGATTGCGATTCCTCCATTTTGTCAGCAGCAAGCAAGCCAAGTGAAAATGGTGGGTCGCAAAGGTCGGCCGGCATGGGTCGCAAAGGTCGGCCGGCTGGTAAAAAAGGTCCCGGGAAAAAAGTTTGAAAAACACCGTGTTAAACTGTAGTTGCCCACTGTCCGTCTCCCTCCTTGCTTGAATAGGAGAATCGCATTCGCTATTTTCCAATCTGATGGGACCTTTCCAGAAGCTAGAGAACTTTGGAAAATTAAAACCAATGGATCTACTATCTCGACAGCCACTTCTTTAAAGGCACTAATATGAAGTCCATCATAACCTGGGTACTTATCAGATTATAGTTCTAATAGTTTTCTCAGTACGCTGTCCCTCATGATTGTTTTAAGTTCCTCCCTTCCTTTCACTTCCTGATTCACAATTATTTCCAGGATGTCATTTGTATCCTCTATGGTGAAGACAATTGCAAAATACCTGTTCAATTCATTCGCCACTGTCCTTATTTTCCATTAACTCCCCAGACACTCTTAGAGGGCCAATGCTCCTTTTTAAATACCTGTAGAAACTCTTGTCTGTTTTTATATTTCTAGCTAGCTATTTCTCCAACCTTGTTAATCTTTTAGTCAGTCATTCTTTGCTATTCTTCATGTTCTGTCCAATCTTGTGTGCTACCACTCAAATTTTCTTTCAACGTATATATTTAAATGCCTTATTTCAACACAGCTGATGCCTCCTTCCCTTAAGAGTCTTTCTTTCTCACTGGAATACATATTTTCTGAGTATTAGGAATTGTCTGCGCTTGGTCTCTCATGAGAGTGGGGGTGAAGTACACTACAGTAGAATAGCTGTACAATTTTTTTCTCCACATCAGATCTAAGGACTTTCTTTTTCCTGTTGCAGAATATTTCTGTTTATTTCACAGTGACATTTCCTTTGAGACAAAGAAAATGGTGTTAGGAAAACATTAGTTTTAAAGGAATTAGATTTGTACTGGTAAACATTAGAAATAAGATATAGTTTTAAGTGGGTTTAATTTAATGTTTTTGTGCCTGGAGGGTTAAAACCTACAGTTATATTCATGCAGGACAAAGATGATGTATGTGGGGGCGCTGGTTAAGTTCCAATTAAGTTTCTGTTTTGCTTAGAGAGGGTGACCGCATGAAGAATAGATAAAAGGCATAATCATGTGGGGTTGCTTAGCAACTGGGGCCCTGTACAGGAATACTTTTAAATTTTAGTTTTAGCTGAATTAATGGGAAGTTGGAGACAGGACATTGAGAAGTCCTGGACATTGAGAAGAACAGCTCTCAGCTGTGCCAGGAAAAGCTGGACAGTTAAAGGCAGCTGCAAAGATGCAAGCTTCTTAAAGAACAAGATACAATCCAGATAACCAGGCAATTAGGACAGAAAGGACGTTTAAGACACCTGAAGATAAGAGAACTGAGACCAAGTTCAGAAGAATTCAAGGAAGAGTAAACAAAGTGTTCTGAGTTAAAGCGACAATTAGATGTATACTGGGACAGCAGACTACAGAGGTAGATTAAACATTTGATGTCATTTTAATAGTCTGGGAATCAAGAGTTAAAACAATTGTGAGCAGTTAGCACGACAATCAAGACAAAGTAATTCTAGAAGGGTTGGTGTAAAATTCAGGACTGGATTTACTGTTAAAAGTGGAGCAGAAGCTTTGTTTAAGAGTGTCATTTGGAAAGCCTGGTCAGGATTTCATTATCCAAACCGCTGAGAGAAAGCATAATTTAAAAGATTTGAAAGTGTGACTTTTTGAAACCGGAATTTGAAATTGCTCGTGTGAAAGCCGGAATCATCTGGGGGGGGGAACTTCACTGAGAAATCCACAGAATTTCACTTGGATTCAGAAAGCAGTGTGTCTTATCACATTTATCGTTATCTTGTGAGCTTAAAAAGGACTTGGTGTGTGACACAACTGTAGTTTAAGAGGTACCTTTTAAATCAGTGTTAATCTTAAAATCTGTGTGCAATTGTTAAGATAAGGGGTATTGTATCATTATCCAAATTTTTCGTGTTTGTTTTATTTTTCTTGTTGTTAAAACTAGTTAGTGGTCCCGTGACTGTTTCTCCATGTTAATTAAACAAAAGTGAAAGTTGCAGCCTTTTGAGCCACGGTTCCATTCTGGAATCTTTCTGTTAAGTTATAACATCAACTGGGATCATAGCAATGGCACTGGTAGCATAAGGAAATAACCTTAATATAAACCTTCAGTTAATTGTTATTTTGGGAGGGGGGGGGGGGGGGGTTAGCGCTGAATCTTTTAATATGAAATATGGCATGAACCTCAGGGAAAGAAAGACAGCAATGCGAAATAATTGAAAGGAAAAATAAAAAGGCAAAACCATTGTTTCAAACAATAAAAATTCTTAACTTCACATTTTTCCATTTCTGGATATCTTCTGCTGACAGCAGAGGTTGCTCAGATTCAGTTGCACTGCTGACATGCTTTTAGTACCTTCCCCAGCAGCTTTTTTTGTGTCAGTGTTAAAAACCATGCTATATGCAAATATATTTACTGACTTAATTGCATCAGCTGCTCCTGGAAGCAGTCTGAATACCTTACATTATGAAAGCTGCCTCATACTGGCCTAAATTTGCATAGGAGTATTACCCAGGGATGTAATTTGTAATATGTTTGTTCTTTTATACAATTTCTTCAATCTCATTGTTTTTGAGGTAGGTTGATAAGCTGCTTTATTTAGTTGGATTCACATAGGGACTGGTTTAGCACACTGGGCTAAATAGCTGGCTTTTAAAGCAGACCAAGGCAGGCCAGCAGCAAGCACAGTTCAATTCCCGTACCAGCCTCTCCGAACAGGCGCCAGAATGTGGCGACTAGGGGCTTTTCACAGTAGCTTCATTGAAGCCTATTTATGACAATAAGCGATTTTTCTTTCATTTCAGATTTCCATTATTTACCAATGTCACAAAGGTAGGTGGAATTGTTAACAGAGTAGATGGAAGCATAAAATTACAAGCTATTGATGGATTAGGTGAATTGGCCAAACTGAGCCAAATGGATTTCAATGTAGGGATGTGACAGATCACCCACTTTGGGCCTAAAAGAAGTTAGATCAGAGTACTTTCTAAATTGTGAAAAACTCAACGGAAGTCCATAAAGATGTGGAGCCCAGGTACATAGATTGGTACCAAAAAACTAATTACTGCAATGATGGTTGGACCCCAAAGGTCAAATTAAGAAAGATTGCGCAAATTAGAGATGTATTCATTGAAAATTTAGAAAACTAATTGATTTGATTGACATTTTTCAAGATATTAAGTGGTAATGATATGGTAGAAACTGCTTCCACTGGTTGGGTGGGTGGAGAGCGTGCTTAGTGGTGTCTAGGACTAGTGAAATTGCCTAAATATTAGAGCCAGACCTTTGAGGAGTGAAGTTACGAAATAGTTCTACATGCATTTGCTCTCTTCCACAAACAGCAGTGATATTAGATCTATTATTAAATTTAAACCCAAGATTGATAAATTTCTGTTAACCAAAAGTATTAAATGATATGGAAGGAAAGGAGGTGGGTCTGTGCTGTTAAGTCACAGATAAGCCATCCAAGTCTAAATTAGGTCTTACAGTACATGTACGCAAATGCCTAGATCGTAGTAATTAGAGCTGATGGCCGACAGCTCCAGTAGCCTCATGGGAATATGATTTGTAGGAATAATGGAGACTTGCTTCAACAAAAGATGACAGGATTTGGCATTAAATATTCCTGAATAAAAGGTTCTCTGGTAAGATGGAGAAGGAGGAGGCTGTAATGATTAAGAAGAATATTAGAGTCTGGAAAGGGGAGGACATCCTGGCAGAGTCAAGGACAGAAGCTATTTGTTTACAGTTAAACAATACAGATACAGAGGGGCAGCACGGTGGCCTAGTGGTTAGCACAACCGCCTCACGGCGCTGAGGTCCCAGGTTCGATCCCGGCTCTGGGTCACTGTCCGTGTGGAGTTTGCACATTCTCCCCGTGTCTGCGTGGGTTTCGCCCCCACAACCCAAAAATGTGCAGAGTAGGTGGATTGGCCACGCTAAATTGCCCCTTAATTGGAAAAAATAATTGGGTAATCTAAATTTATAAAATAAAAAAAAAATAAAAAAAACAATACAGATACATTACATTACTGGGTGCATTCTAAATGCAACCAACTAGTGGAACGGAAATAGAGGAGATTTCCAGGGAAATTACAATGAGGTGCAAAAACTATAAAATAATGATTAAAGAACCCTTCAATGATCCTAATAGTTTAGCGGCCAATGAGTGGAAAGGGTAGATTAAATATGTTCAGGAGAATTTTATTGATTAGCATGTTTGTAGTCTCACATTGCTGTTTCTGGTTCTGGGAAATGAGGTTTATGGGAACATTCAGCCCTCTTAGCTTGCTCTGCCATTTGATAAGATCACAGCTGATCTGATTGCGGTCGCCGCTTTCTTGTCTGCATATCATAGTACTTTACTCTCTCGTCTATCAAAAATTTATCTCACGCGGGGGACTTCCGGTGATGACGGGCAGGTGGCAGCCGCGCGTTGGAGGGCTCCCGTCGGGAACGGCATTGTCGGGGGTAACGCCCGGTCCTAAGGGCAGCGGAGGCAGCAAAAGTCGGGAGACAGCACAGGGGGAGGAAATGTCGAAGATCAGCAAAACAAAAGGCCATGAAAAAAGCGGCTGAAAGTCCTTCGAGGAGTGGAAAGGTCACTGCGGGGTCAGTAAAGAAAATGGAGGCTGGAGCACCAGGGGAGGCCGCATTGCTTACAGCTGAAGAAATAACGACGGTGATGGCCGTGGAAGTCGAAAGGCAGTTTACAAAACACATGGAGGCAATGAGGAAGGAGATGGGGGCGGTTTTGAAAGTGCTGGTGGAGGAGGCGATTACCCCGGTGACGACGGCAGTGGCGGAGGTGCGGTAGCAAGGTGAGGCGCTGAAGGTAGTGGAAGAGACATTACTGCAGCACAATGATCAACTTACCTCGATGGGGAAGGAGATGCGGAAGGTGATAGAGATCAACAAGGATCTGCGAGGCAAAATTGAAGACCTGGAAAACAGATCCAGGTGACAGAATTTGAGGATTGTGGGAATGCCCGAAACCGACTGAGTATTTTGCCACGAAGTTGGCGAAACTATTGGGGGAGGGGGAGGATCCCTCCCGATATAAGCTGGATCGGGCTCATCGGTCATGGAGGCCTGTACCAAAGGCAAGTGAGCCGCCAAGAGTAATGACTCTTGTGCTTCCATAGGTACAGTGTAAAGGAGAAGGTCCTGTGCTGGGCTAAGCAGAAGCAGGTGGTGCAGTGGGCTGGAGCTGGTATACGCGTATACCAGCACTTTACGGTGGAGCTGGCGAGGAGGCGGGCTGCCTTCAACCGGGTGAAGGCGGCACTGTTCATTAGCCAGGTGCAGTGCGGCATTGTATATCCAGCGAAACTGAGGGTGACCTACAAGTTCAAGGGCTTTTATTTTGGGACGGCGGAAGCAGCAGAGAAGTTTGCGAAAGCAGAAGGACTGTGGCTGCGGTCATCGGAGCCTGGCAGAACAGGGTCCGAGGAGTCTAGCTGGGGTGGAAAGTTGGGGGTAAGAAACCGAGGTTGGGGGAAGTTGGGGGGGGGGGGGGGGGGGGGGGGATTTTTTTTAACAAGAGGAAGTGGAGGGGAGGAGTTGGGCGGGGTGTTTACAACTGTTGGGTGTCATTTACGGTGCTCTTTCGGAGGTTGGATGGCATTGAGTGTCGTGTGGGGGGGGAGACGACTCTATAGGTTGATGGTGACCATGGGCGATTCCGGACTCCTTTCTCTTTTTCGCCTTTGGTTTTTTTTTCCACCATGGGAGGGTTTGTTTTATTTGATGCATATATTGACAGGTGGGCCGTTGGTTGGGGTGGTGGGAGGATGGGATTATTGCTGATGTTAAGGGTATTGACTTTGTGTCTGTTACCGTTTACTGCTTGTTGGTGGGGTGTAAATTTTGAAGGAAAATGTGAAAATGGAGAATAAAAACATTTTTAAAAAAAATCTATCTCACGCAAACTTGAATAAATTCAATGACCCAATCTCCCCTACTCTATGGGGGAGGTGGGTCAAGTGCAGCAAGGACATTTAGAGAACAATGATAATAGTGTCATAGGATTAGATTAGCTATAGAAAAGATAAAGCAGCATTTTAGAGGAAAAAATATTTAATTGGAGGGGAACCAATTTCAGCAGGTTGAGAATTTACCTGTCCCAGCTAAATTGGACTGAGAGATTAGCAGGCAAAACCGTAATCGAGGAATGATGAGGAAATTGTTTGAGCGCAGGGGAAGCATGTTCCCATGAAGGGGGGAAACGTACAGCAACCAAAACTCGATTGCAAAGGGATGGAGACGAAGATGAAGCAAAAAAAAAGAATCATTAGTGTCATGAGTAGGCTTACAAGTAGGTTTGATTGCCGGCTGGGTCACTGTGCAGAGTCTGCACATTCTCCCCATGTCTGCGTGGGTTACCTCCAGATGCTCCGGTTTCCTCCCACTAGTCCCAAAATATGGTCCTGTTAGGTAATTTGAACATTTTAAATTCTCCCTCTGTGTACCCGAACAGGCGCCGGAGTGTGGCGACTAGGGCATTTTTAACAGTAACTTCATTGCCTACTTGTGCCTACTTGTGACAATAAAGATTATCATTAGATCATGAATAGCCCAAAATTAATAGAGATTTTAAAAGGCTGGCTTTTTCAAGTTAACAAGTCTCCAGGACTGAATGGGATGCATTTCAGAATGCTGAGGGAAAGAAGGGTGAAAACTGTTGAAGTACTGGCAATAATTTTCCAACCCATTTTAGATAGAGGTGGTGCCAGGTGACTAGAGAATTGAAAATGTTACACCCTTGTTCAAAAAATGATGTATGGATAAACCTAGCAATTATGGGCCAGTCAATTTAACTTCAGTGATTGGAAAGCTTTGAGAGACAATAATTCAAGACAAAATTAACAGCCACTTGGATAAATATCGATTCATTTTAGGGAAACTAACAAAAATGTATTAAAAGGCAAATCATGTTTAACTATTATTACTCAAGTTAATTTTTGATTTACTATATGTGGGCTTTCAAAAGGCATTTGATAAAATACAATATAATAGACAGCAAAGTTGAAGCCCATGGAATAAAAGCGAAAGTGGCAGCATGGACATGAGCTCGGCTGAGAAACAGTTAACTTATGGAACAGCTGCTTTCCTTGATATATATCAATGATCTAAACTTGGGTGTGGAGGGCACAATTTCAAAATTTGCAGATGACAAAACATGGCAGTATTCTGAGCTATGACTGGGTAGTGACAGACTTCCAAGACCACACGAGGCAACTGGTGGAAAGGATGGACACGTAGCGGGTGAAACTTAATGTAAAAAGTGTGAAGTAGCACATTTTGCTCGGCAAAATAAGGAGAGCCACTACAATTTTAACGGGCATGCAAGAAGAAAGACATCTGGGGTATATGTGCAAAAATCATTGAAGATGGTATGGCAGGCTGAGAGAGTTTTTAAAAATTGCAGACGGGGCCTTGAGCTTTATGTTTAGAAGCAGAGGGTATGAAAGAAAGGAAGTTATGACAAACCTTTATAAACTGGCCTCCACTGGAATATTGTGTCCACCACATTTTAGGAAGGATGTGAAGGCTTTAGAGAGGGTGCAGAAAAGGTTTATGAGAATGGCTTCAGGGATGAGGGACTTCAGTTGTGGATAGATTGAAGATGTTGAGAGTTGCTCTTATAGATGGTTGAGAGGAGATTTGATAGGAATCATGAAAGGCTAGACAGAATAGATGAGAGAAACTGTTTCTATTGGCATAAGGGTCAAGAATCAGAAGACATTGATTTACATTGGTTTGATAGAGACCCAATCGCAACACAAGGAAAAAATGTTTACTCGAGTGGTCAGGATTTGGAATGTATTATCTGAAAGTCTGGTGGAGGCATATACAATTGGGGCTTTCAAAAGGAAATTGGATATGCAGGAAGAAAATAAATTGCAGGCCCAGGGGAAAGGGCGGGCAAATTCAACTAGCTGAGTTGCTCTTTCAGAGAGCTGCCACAGACACAGCAGGCTGAATGGCCTCCTTCTGTGCTGTTCTATGATCTCACTGAAAGGCAGAATAGTCACAAGGGGCTAACTGGTCCATTCCTCTTATATTACCCCAAATTCCATGATACAAAATAAGGGACACTTTATTTGACCCAAAGTGTGCCATTTTACTTGACCTAGAAAAGATGGCTTCTAATTACCCTTCGCCATTTCTTCCTACTTTGCCTCATCTATTCACAGCATGCTTTTTAACAAACCCAACTACCTTTGCAGCTTTCCCGCTTCAAAAAGATCCACCTCCTTCACCACGACCTCAACCCGATGTGTCACTACCCAACAAGTCTCCCTCACTGCTCAACCAAAAGGGTCAAATGCTTTCCAACAGAACGGGTACAAGATGTTTTTGATTGCTGACAGTCTAATGAATTGATCATTTAGTCAATAAAAATTTATCAGCATCAGCTCATTAGCATTTTGAAAAATCTACCTCAGTCTTTTCCATACACTTGTCTGAATATACTCTGCTACTTCTAATGTTGGTTGTTAGCTCTTTTCCACTTCCTAACTGTGGAAAAAATGTAAGGAAATTTTGAAACACAACAATCAGCTTACACAGCAAATACTGGTTGTCTATTTGACAATACAGAAAGTATCACAATCAGGGTCAACTTCTTCTCACGCTATGTTCATGCACAAGCATCTCCGACAAGAATCACTAGATGAGTTCAATGGTTTCAATGAGTTCAATGATTTTCCCGTCGCCTGGTCCAGGACACTAATGTCAGCTGTAATGTTCCCAATGGATCAGTTTTGCCCAGCTCACAACAAACGAGGGAAACTTTTTGAGCGCATAGAAATGAGCTCTGTATCAACCCAGCATCTTACCACTGAGCAACTTAACGAATTTCCAACCTTTTCTACTTAATTCAAAGCAACTACTGTATTGTCTATTCCTTCTGGAGTACATACAAGACCACATTTATAGATGTTCCCATGAACAGTATGTAAATCATCCCTTCCAAAATAAAAATTAATTAGATCAGTCAGAAATTGCCTATCCTTCAGCTTCATGCTGATTCTGATCAATTCGCACTTTTTTTTAAGTGCTCAGTCTGCCTGTTCCTGATGGATTCCATTAAATTTGGGTGACACGGTGACAGTGGTTAGCACTGCTGCCTCACAGCACCAGGGACCCAGGTTCAAATCCAGCTTCAGGTGACTGTCTTTGTGTAGTTTGCACTTTCTCCCCATTTCTGTGTGGGTTCCTCTGGTTTCCTCCCACAATCCAAAAATGTGCAGATTAGGTGGATTGACCATGCTAAATTGCCCTTTAATATCCAAAGGATTTGACTGGGTTAGGGCATAGGATGTGGGTGTGGGCCTAGGTAGGGAGATCTTGCCACGGGCTGGTGCAGACTTGATCGGTCGAATGACCTCCTTTTGCATTATAGCGATTCGATGAATTCCCTATAATGGATATATTAAACTACATCTTTGGTATTTATTGCGTTTAATCAAATTGTATCAGCTATTCAATATTTATCGAGGCCAATGATTCTTCAGTAAACCATTCACATAAAATATTCTAAAGCCTAATTAATAATTTATCCTCATTATTCTTTGCATACACATAGGGCGACATGATGGTCATTGGAATTTATTTCTAGACAGCAAAATTTCTTTTCCCTCAAAATAATAATTTGGTATATTGCAAACACCAGACTGCACAACAATACATGATAAAATGCTTTACAAATCAGGGATTATAAGAGTCGCACTCATTGATTCTATCAATAAAAATAAATACAGTAAATACTTCAAGCATTTTGCTGAACAATAGACAATAGTCTGGATTTGGAACGATGGGGGAGGGGAGGTTTCAACCACAGTAAAACCAAGAACAGTAAAGGAATGTTCTTGGGATAAGATGATGTCACATTGTTGCATCCTTTTGCAGCGTGCCTTTTTACAAAAAGGACACTGTTGTTTCAGAACAACTGCTGCTATCCCAACATGCAGTTCTCCATACATCTGTTGATTTGGCTAGTGGAGTGAGCTGCCAGTATGACATAAAGTCACATGGCACAATCAGGAAGACAGCTGAGGGGATTATTCTTTGGCTTTCTTCATGACTTCACTTCTGTTTGGCTTTATTGTTTGGCAAATGCCATCAGTAAGCCTAAGTTTTACTCATAGAAGAATGCTCACTATGCTGATCCAGCATTTGCACAGGAGGCTCCAGGTGGCCCATTGCACTTTGTTACACTAGTGTTAGCTTCTTTAAAATTCTCTTTGGTCACAGAATTGAGAAGTTAGCACACTGTTTTCCTTTTCAATTTACTGACTTCTTTGAAAACTTTCATCTTTTTGTACCAAATCATAGAAAATCGTAAATATGTTACACATAGAATATAACCATACAATATCAATTCAAGTCTGTCTTTGTTTTCATGAATATTATAGAACATAAAATGAATACTGAAGCACCACTAATTGGTAAACAATTTGAAACCAAATTCAAGTAAACTGGCCAGGATATTTGCTAACGGTGAACCAAAATGCAACTTTTTTTTATTTACACAAATTAATCAAGAATTGTACAAATCACATCAGACATATACTCACTCCTTGATTATTTTCTCTGAAAGTTAGGCAGTTGGTTTCTTTCTAGCCAAAAATATCCAATACTGGCCCTGGAAAAGCTTGATAACCCAGTCATCCATTAGCTCAAAGAATTGGTTTCTTTTGGATAGGAACAAGTGCCACATGTGTGAGGGCAGACAATTCTGGGATGCACAGTGCCATTATTCACAATGGCTAATCATAATAGTTACCCATATTTTAAATTTTCTATCAAGGAACATCAAAGATGACAAATTTCACCCAAGATAATTGACTGAAATTGTTAATGATCTGCCTGGGAAGCATTGAAAATGTTTGAAACATCCTGGATGTTCACTTTTACCAATAGAAGATAAATAAAGCTTCTCAGATCCAACTATATCGGCACTCAAACGGTCACCGACTCCTTACTCCAACTACCACGAACACATTTCCTGACGCAAAAGACAATCTCACTTTAAAAAATTACACAAAAGTCCTCTATCAAGATTGAACACATCAGAAGGCTGGCACTTTGAAGTAATGTAATCAGCAACCTGCCAACATTTGTAACACAGTGATTGAAGCTGCCTGCAAAATAGTGTCCAAGTAACAATGGTTCCCTAACTACAAACTAAAGCAGAAGCCAGACCTTTTAAAGTTTGGAATTTAATGCATTTGGCAACAGGGGCAGCAACTTTCCCATAACCCTGTACTTAAATCATTTCCTACATCACCAATAATGTTGGTGTCACCTCATAAACATCAGAGTTTAACAGGTGAGTGTGAAG
This sequence comes from Scyliorhinus canicula, assembly GCF_902713615.1. NCBI lineage: Eukaryota > Metazoa > Chordata > Chondrichthyes > Carcharhiniformes > Scyliorhinidae > Scyliorhinus > Scyliorhinus canicula. The sequence goes on from NC_052157.1 coordinate 142,999,986, forward strand.
AGAAAATACTGAGTTCTAGGAACTGGCATGAAATGTTGATGAAGGTTTTTCTTAAATGAAGAGCAGCATTATTCTATCATTAAAAATGCTGCAGACTATTAAGGGATTTGTAAAATCAGACTATTAAAGTTTAAAAGGTTTGCAGTATATCCTAGTCTTGCACATTAATATTGCAAACTTTGTTTATCTGTGAAGCCAAATGTGTAGTTTCTCTGGTCTATTGTAAACTGCGTGTCCAGGTAATAATGGAAACTAGCAATAGAATGGGGCAAGTACATTAAGCAACTGTTAGTTTTTTGTTGAGTTTACAGTAATGAATTTCAATTACCTTAGAGCCATATTTTCTTTCAAAAGCATGCTTGCATTTCTGTAGAAATCCACATCTGTTGCTATCCACAGATGACATATTGGTTTCAATTTCCTTTTAAATTAGTTGTTTTTAATTTAATGTCACAACTTGCATTTGGTTATCTCAAAAGCAATGTACTTGCATAGGACAGGTTGGGCCAAAAATTGCATCACAAATATATTGTATTTTCTATTAAGAGTGCAATCGCACAATACCCAACGTATATTTAAGTTCTCCCAGAAAATTTCAAAATATTCCGCGTAATTAGAATGTAAAGCAAGCATACTGCACCAATTTTTCTCACTTCGAGGTAGTTTCAAATTTATCATTAAAGCATATATTGAGTGGGATTCTCCAGTCCGCCAGCCATGTTTTCCAGCACGACAATCCCTGCCAGCAGGGGGATTCTCCGTTCCTGCAACCGGCCAATGGGATTTCCCATTGTGGCCATCCCAAGCTGTTGGGAAAGCCGCAGGTGTGGGTGCACTGCTGGCGGACCACATGATAGCGCTGGAGAAATCTGCTGAATTTTTTTTTTTTAATTCTTAGCAATCAGTAAAACAGCTATGAATTTTCTTGGGAAAAGTCAAATCTAAAATTGATTAGAAATTCAATGATTATAATGGATTGACTTAATAGATACATCAACATTTTACAAACCATACTCAGATTTTAAAACAAGATATACGTTCAATTAATTCCCTGAAACCACAAGAGGCCTTTACAGTTCACAACAATGCAATTTTCATGTGGATAGCGTTCAACATTTTCACAACATATTTCGCTCCAAGAAAAATTTAATGATATGGACATCTGACTAATCAAGTCGACCCTTTGTCCTAATCATATTGCATTACTTTTTGTCTGTATTTTCATGCATGCCTATTACTCACAATTTATCCTTTCAGCCCCATCCTGTCGTTCAATTTAGTTCAATTCTTTTCTCTGCGATTCAGATGTGGACTGGATGTAACAATGCAATTTATGCCAGGAAAATGCATTTGCATTTTGAAATCTTTCAATTATAGCATAATTCTAGCAAATACAAGTATAGAGAAGCAGGTTGAGAATTAACAACTATAATCTTTTAAAGAAATGTACAGTGAACTTAGCACACAGTTCAATCTTTACAAACAGGACACCCTAAAACTAAAAGAGCAACTTGCCTGTACAGCTTACAAGTCCTAATAAAAATACAATTCATATAAATTTTACATTAACTGCATATTCCATCTACAAGAAGAAATTTAGATTTCATGTTACATCAAAGTTAGATTTCAATTTGCAAATTTAGCAGTTCTTACAGCGTTATTGCACCTTTAATTAAAAGCAGCATGCTTCTATTTCAATCAATTTTGAAACATTTAGCATAACTAGATCTATCTAGTATGTTTCAGTGACGAGTTCACCAAATCTCTTCAATCATGTAAAAACAAAGCAATAAAGGCCTTGCACAGCAAATAATTACTCTAGACATTCAAAAATTGAAGACAAAATAATGCTTATTAAAGGATTCCTCAGCTGAGTACACCAATAATACAAAGGAAGAGAAAGAATGAAGAGCAGCCCGACCAGTTCAGTTGGTAGCACATGGGACTCTTAATCCCAGATATGTGGGTTCGAGCCCCACGTTGGTTTCTTTTATCTTCATAATCAAAGAGTTGTGTAGGAGGTAAAATAACTTGTATGCGTTTCTTTTTGAACCAGCCCAAAGTGTGCCATGCTGCAACAGAGAGTGAAACTGTGTTTGCTGACAGAGGCAGACAGGTCAGTTTGGCTTTTGTAAGGGAACAATATCTGGAAGATTTGCTCCAGCTTGTAGCTAGAAGAAATCCAGAGATCCTTGTAGAGTTTTGTGGCAGAAAAGAGTCAGCTTGAATGGTTAGTTTGGAAAGAGCTGTACAGAAGATTTTTTTCAATTATTTTACAGGATGTAGGCGTCACTGACTAGGTCAGCATTTACTGCCCATCACTAATTGCCCTTGACGAGATGGTGCTGAGCCACCTTCTTGATCTGCTCCAGTTGATTTGATGTAGGTACATCCACAGTAGATTCAAACAGATCCAGAAGCTCAAATTATGGGTATCAGCAGCATCTAAACTGTATTCCACCACAATCAGTAAACACTTGTGGCGTGGCATGCCATATAACTCACTGTACCATTAAGCCAGGTGATCAACCTTAGTTCAATGAGTACAGAGCACAAAAGCATACCAAGAGCAGCACTGGGCCTGCTTAAAATTCAGATGTTACCCTGGTGCGCTACAGCACAGGACTACCTGCATGCTGAATAGTGGAAGCTATATGTCATGGACAGCATCAGATCAAAGATCTACAGTCCTACCGCATCCAGACATGAATGGCGGTGGACAATTAAACAACTAACTGGAGGAGGCAGCTTCACAAACATTCTAACCTTAATGATAGTAGAGCCCAATAGGAGTACAAAAGGCAAGGCTGACATTTTTATAACCATCTTCAGCCCAGAAATGCTGAGTGGATGATCCATCATGGCTTCCTCCCGAGGCCCCATCATCATAGCTGCCAGTCTTCAACTAGTTTAATTCACTCCACTTAGATGTCAAGAAAATGCTGAGCACACAGAATACAGCAAAGGCTATAGGCCTGACAGCATCCCAGTAATAGTGGCTCACGCTCCAGTGTTAACCATACCTCTAGCCAAGCAGTTTAAATTCACTTACAACACTGGCATCTACCTGACAAAGTAAAACATTTCTCAGTTATGCCCTGTCCATGTAAAACAGAACAAATCTAATCGAGACAAATTACTGCCCATCAGTCTACTCTCTCTCATTCGAAAAGTGATGGAACGTGTTAGCGACTGCGCTATTGACGGCCATTTCCTAACCAATAACTTGCACAGCATTGCCAAGCTTCAATTTTGCCAGGATGACACAATTCCAGCCTTGATCCAAGCATGGGATAAAAAAGCGGAATTCCAGAAGAGAAGTGAAAGTGACTCCTTAACATCAAGGCAGCATTTACTGAGTGTGACACGAATGGCCCCAGTAAAACTAAAGTCAATGGGAATCAGAGCAAAATCTCTGTAGTTTGGAGCAAGCACAAAGCAAAACAGTTGTGACTGACGGATACTAGGTGGTATAGTGGTGCAGTGGTTAGCACTGCTGCCTCACGGCGCTGAGGACGCGGGTTCAATCCTGCCCCCGCTTCACTGTCCGCATGGATTTTGCACATTCTCCCGTGTCTGCGTGGGTCTCACCCCTACAAGCCAAAGATGTACAGGGTAGGTGAATTGGCCACTCTAAAGTGCCCTTTAATTGGCAAACATTTTTAAACGGTGATTGCTGGATGCTAATCTTTTGGAGGCAAATCAACTCAGCCCAAAAACATTACTGCAGGAGTGCCCGAGGGCTGTGTCCAAGACCGCAACAAGCTTCAGCAGTTTCAATTATGACCTTTCCTCCATTATTAAAAGTAGAGATGATCTGTGAACATTGGATTCTGTTCCATCACAATTTCTAAAATAATTAAGCTGTCCGTGCCCGCGTGCAACTAGATTTGTGATGAACATTCAGTGATGAACTGATAGGTGGCAAGTAACATTCATGTCAACAAGTGCAAGGCAATAACCATTACCAACAAACGAGTATTTAATCACTTCTCCTTGAAGCATCATCACTTAACCATCCACCACAAACATCTGTGGGTCACCACTGGCCAGAAACCTAACATGGCAATTCTCATGGATTGAGGACTGGTTAGTTAACAGGAAGCGGAGTAGGTATAATTGGGTCATTCTTAGATTGGCAAGCAGTTACTGGAGTATCAGAGTGATCAGTGCTAGGGCCTCAACATTTTATAATTTACAATCTATAATCAATGACTTGGATGAAAAGATTAAAGACATGGTAGCTGAATTTGCTGATGACAAAAAGATAGGTAGGAAAGTATGTCAAGAGGACAGAATACAGAGGGATTTAGATAGGTTTCCTGAGTGGGCAAAAATTTTGCAGGTGGAGTATAATATGGGAAATGTGAACTTGCCCACTTTGGCAGGAAAAGAAGAACAACAATATATTATTTGAATAGAGATAGACTGTAGAACACTGTAGTAGAGAGGAATCTGAATGTCCTGGCACATGAATCTCAAAATACTATGTAGGTGCAGCAAGTAATCAGGAATGTCGGTATTTATTGCAAGAGGAGTCGAGCATAATACTAGAGACATTATGCTATGTTTGTACATGGCATTGATAAGACCACATCTGGGAACAGTTCAGAGAAAGTTCACTTGTGTTCCAGCCCCAGTTGATGTTATACATATATATGAGAAGATCCCAGAATGGAACCCTGGCTCAACGTGGAGAACAGTGTCACAGGGCCACTAATCACTTTTAACAGTTAGAGAACAAACATGTATTAAAACTGAAAAAATTGGATGATACAATACTCCTTTATCCCTCCCTTATCTTAATTATACACAGGTTTTAGGATTAACATGGATTACAAAGTACATTTTATTCTACAATCGTCTCATAAACAGTCTCTTTTTAGCACACAAGATGACCATGGGCAAATACACTCTCCACTCTGAACCCCAAGTGAATGTTTCTGGATGTCCCTCAGAGTCCCTCAGATGATTGCCACGTGAGTTTCTAAACTCCACATCCCCAAAACCACACGTTAAAACCTTCTCTCAGAGAACATTTTAAATATACAACACAACAAAGAAAACAAAGAAAAACAAAGACACCCCGCCCCCCCCCCCCATCTCTATCCTCAAACACCCCAGTAACTCAGATGGAAGCCATTCAGCCCATGAAGTCTGCACTGACCTTCTGAAAGAGCACCCCACCTAGGCCCACTCACCCACTCTATACCCGCAGCCCCATGACCCCACCTAACCTGCACATCTTTGGACACTAAGGGGCGATTTAGAATGGGCAGTCCACCTAATCTGCACATCTTTGGACTGTGGGAAAAAACTAGAGCAATCAGAGGAAACTCACGCAGACACTGGGAGAAAGTGCAAACTATACACAATCATCCAAGGCTGGAATTGAACCTGGGTCTCTGGCACTGTGAGGCAGCTGTGCTAACCACTGTGTCACCTCAATCTGGCTTAAAACAAAAAAAATCTTACTGACACCCGTGGGGAGTTGTAGAATTAGCAGCTATACATTTGTAATCTCTCACTGTGTGAATAAAACTACAACTGAGTAAAGACAGGGTTCTGGTCATCTCCTTCACTAATTGGTTGCAAGACGTTTAACATCTGCCATTGCATGTGTGCGCTAGCCAAAGGGAGGTGAAAATTACACAAATTTTGTCTACCTGCTTGATAATTACCCTCAGTTCCTGACCTTTTTCTTGTATAGCCCTCTGTGAAAATTTATTTCAATGAAATCCTGCTTGACCAGGTTGCGGGTTTATTGAAAATGTTTTATATCTGTCACAGAAACAAGCAAGCTGAAGTGGAACAGATTTTATTCGTGATAATAGACAATTTTTGATTTTATGTTGCACCAGTCTTCAAAATGAGTGTCAAACTAATATACCCTCGAATTTTCTTCAGTGTGTATGCGATTTAAGTGCGCAGCCGCTTTAAATTATTTTGTGCGCCCATTAAAGGGGCAGGCTGGTATAACTCTTGGGTTATGTGACCTTGAAGCATCACTAGACATGACCAGGCTACTATTGCATGATTTTTCAGCTTCTTGTTCTGCATTACTGTTATACATGATGCGTCAATGGTGACTCCATCGGTAGCAAACTCACCTCTGAATTGCAGGATTCTGGGTTCAAGTCCCACTCCAGGGCTTGAGCACAAAAATCCAGGCTGAAACTCCAGTGCAATACTGAAGGGAGCATTGCACTGTTCGAGGTGCCATTTTTCAGATCAGACATTAAACTCAGGCCCCATCTATCTGCTTAGGTGAACAGTAAACAATTCCATGGCACTAGTTTGAAGTGCAGGGGAGTCATCTGGTGTCCTGGCCAATATTTATCTCTCAATTAATGTCACAAGAACAGATTAACAGTTCATTATTAAACTGCTGTTTGAGAGAGTTTGCGGAGTTCAAATTAGCTGCTTTCTGCATTTTCTACATCACATCTATGAAGGCAAGCATGCCATATGCTTTCTTTACAACCATTTCCACCCATGCTGCCACTTTTAAGGATCTGTGGACCTGCACGCCCAGATCTCTGTGTATCTATGCTTCTGATGGATCTGTCATTTATTTTATAACTCCCACCTGAATTGGATCTACCAAAATGCATCAGCTCGCATTTGTCTGGGTTAAATTCCATCTGCCATTTCTCTGCCCAAATTTGAAGCCCATCTTTATCCTGATTTATTCTCTGACAATCGTCATCATTATCCGCAACTCCTGCAATCTTAGTATCATCCGCAAACTTGCTAATCAGACCCGCTATATTTTCTTCCAAGTCATTTATATATATTATAAAAAGCAGAGGTCCCAGTACTGATCGTTGCGGAACACCACTAGTTACAGACCTCCATTCGGAAAAACACCCTTCCACTTCTACTCCTCTGTCTTCTATGGCCAAGCCAGTTCCTGATCCATCCAGCTAGTTCACCCCTGACCCCATGTGATCTAATCTTTTGCACCAGCCTGCCATGAGGGACCTTATCAAATGCTTTACTGAAGTCCAAGTAGACAACATCCACAGCCCTTCCCGTGTCAATCATTTTTGTCACCTCAAAATATTAAATTAAATTAGTGAGACATGACCTCCCTCATACAAAACCATGCTGTTTGTCGCTAATAAGACCATTCACTTCCAAATGTGCAGAGATCCTATCTCTGAGAATCTTTTCCAACAATTTCACTATCACTGACGTCAAACTCACTAACCTATAATTACCTGGATTATCCTTGCAACCCTTCTTAAATAACGGAACATAATAATAATAATAGCGTTGTCACAAGTAGGCTTCAATGAAGTTACTGTGAAAAGCCCCATTAGTTATCCTCCAATCCTCTGGGATCTCACCTGTGGCCAATGAGGACGCAAAGATTTCAGTCAGAGGCCCAGCGATTTCATCTCTCGTCTCCCTCAGTAATCTGGGATAGATGCCATCTGGCCCTGAGGATTTGTCCACATTAATGCTTTTTAACACACCAAACACTTCCTCCCTCGTAATAACGACCTGTTATAAAGTGTTTACACATCCCTCTGAGACACCACCAATCAACACGTCTCTCTCCTTTGTGAATACCAATACACAATACTCATTAAGGACCTCACCTACTTCCTCAGGTTCTACACATAATTTCTTTCCTTGTCCTAGAGTGGACCAACTGTTTCTCTAGCTACGTATAAAATGCCTTGTGATTCTCCTTAATCCTGTCTGCCAACAACATTTTGTGACCCCTTTTTGCCCTAACTCCCTTCTTAAACTCTTTTTTGCTTTCCTTGTATTCCTCAAGAAAAGGCATTGCACCTCGTCTTGGGCTTGATCAGATGTTTGATCTTAGCCAAAAGGCCGAGCAGCGATGTAATATTTCAACTTAACCCAAGGGCAAACTTGCCACGGAAAATTTACTTTTTGCCATCATGAGTAACACACACGGTTACACTGAATCTTAATACTTAGACTGAAATTACACTGCCCTCAAGCGCCTGGTTGTTCAGAGATATAAAAACTCCTGGATCTGTACGATGCAGATTTTCACCGGCAATGTATCTGTTCAACAGAGCAGCTGGTACATATACAGTAGCATCCTGATATAATCACCACCCATCTGCATCAAGTAGGTGGTATCAAGTCTGTCATCTTTTTAATTTGTTCATAGGATGTGGTGTCACTGGCACGGCCAGCATTTACTGCCCATCCCTAATTACTCTTCTTGAACCACTTCACTCTATGTTATGTAGGTTTACCACAGGAGCAGCACGGTGGCGGTGGTAAGCATTGTTGCCTCACGACACCGAGGTCCCAGGTTTGATCCCGGCTTTGGGTCACTGTCCGTGTAGAGTTTGCACATTCTCCCCGTGTTTGCGTGGGTTTCACCTGCACAACCCAAAGATGTGCAGGGTAGGTTAATTGGCCACGTTAAATTGCCCCCCAGTTGAAAAAAAAAGAATTGGGTACTCCAAATTTTAAAATATATATATAGGTTTACCACAGAGCTGTTAAGGAGGAAGTTCCAGGATTTTGACCCACTGAAGAAACAGCAACATAATTCCAAGACAATATAGCTCAAAGTCAAGATGGTAAGAATTATATTCGGTTATGGGATTGCTCAAATGTTAATTCTAGACTTGGATAATCAAATTCTTCAAAAATGCTCTCCAGGCTAATGTGTCTCGAGAATTTCAAATTTGTGAGAATGGGTACATTCACACGTTTCTATTTGTTCTTGAAACAAAAATAATTGTATACTTGAAAATCTGAGACTCCAACCATTTTACTGGGTGCATTTACTGGGTGAAAAGAATGTTTTTCCAAATAGGTCATATTATTTCCTAACAGGCTCCCAATGGGAATAACAGAATTAGAGGATGGAGTTCAGACAATTAGCAGTAATCTTTCCAACTGGGAATGAACAGGCGATAAGGATTTCACTTCAAATGAATGTCACTTCAAGGGATAACATTCAAATTCAAAACCTGACACTTTTTAATCATCAAGTTTCCTTCATCTTTTCTCTTCCCCCTCCCATGTAAGTAATATTTATGTCAAAACTCTTTTACTTTGTAGACATCAAACTGTTTATCTTTACCTGATACAGTTTTATCTTATACATTCAAATTTAAGGAAGCAGTTTCCACCAGCTTCTCAGATTCTGCCCCCAGCCGGATCTCTGAAATATTTGACTGTAGATCAATAGGAAGAGCACCTTCCTGGCCAAACAATCTTTGCTTGTAAATCAACAGGGAAATTAGATTCTTGGGAGCATATGTCCAATAAAGTGGCATTAATTACAATGATTTGAAACCAATAAAACTTATCAAGACAATAACATGTGCTTTCAGAGTTTTTCCAGTCTGACTACATCAACTGGGTGATTATAATTGGCGAAGAAGACTGTGATAAGTCACAATCCTCTTGTGAAAACTGGTCTGGGCATGAACCATTGACCCCAATTCTGATCCTCCAAATTTTCAACTTTATTCAGAGACATAAGGATAGGCAACATATCATGCAGGATATGAAATCCCATAAATGAAATGACTCATTGCCAGGATGAGGAAGTTTGCGCAACTAATGAGCCCTGGAAGCTGTGAAGACTATTCCATTTTGCTGCATTGAGTGTACATCAGAATCATATTTCGAACTGGAACACATCCAGCTGCTTCATATTCAGAGGATATGAAAAGTTCCTTGAATTGGGAGATCGAGTAACGTTCTTACTTTCAGAATCACTTCCAAACATTTTACATTCTAATAATAATTTTGGAGAATTTATAAAATGCTTTGTACTTCAAATTTACACAATAAACAAAGACAATATAAACTCCACTTTATTATCTACAGTTGGAGGAGCTATTCTTGACAGTGCAATTTTTAAATGGAACTGCCAGCATCAACTGACACAAATCTTCAATCAGACTTCACCAACACGTTGATGGAGAATTGCAAAAACAAAATGCACTCCAATAACAGAGTATCAATGTAGAGACTACAATGCAAGCATGGTAAAGAAAAGTACAAAACAAAACTTGATCTATTTACCAATTGCCCACCAAGGAAAATATTAGTTGGCAGACATGTAAATAAATACAACCCTGTTGTGAACCAGCATAACTTGTCTAAAAAAAATAGAAAAAAACTGAGGTGCAAACCTAGAACAAGATCTTATATTAAGCATAGCTTAAATCTCTAACAAGAAAGAATCTAATCACCTCCCCTCCACATTCAATGACATTACCATCAACATCCTGAGACATGAGACTTCCAGTGACGGGGATGTGCTGAGCCGACACTCGGAAGGCTGCTCTCCTCCTCGGAAATCAAATTTAAGCACTTATAACCAAAAATAGCCCACCAGAACAGAGAGAAAAAGCATCCCCATATCAACCTACAAATTAAATATAAACCGAAATGCCGAGAAACAGCTGCACCAGAAGCCACAAGGGAATGAGGTGTAACAGGAGCCTGGAGAAACCGGCGAGCAAGACGGCGGAGCCACGAGGCGAAGAAGCCCCACCCGCACCTGAAAGGGAGGGGCCAACACGTCTTGCACGGAACTCCCCCTTGCTAGAGGGCGATGGAAGAAGCGCCTCACCAGAGAGCAAATGGAGCTCAAAGAGGCCATAAAACTCTGAATCCGGGCAGTGGTGAAGGTGGCAGTCACGGAAGCACTGACCGCCATGCAGGTGGCCCTCGACAAAGCGGAGAAACTGGAGGCCCAGTGGAGCACAATTAAGGAGCTGGAAAAGGCCTCCACGGACCAGATCGTCCTCCGCCCCAGAGACAGAAATAGTGAGGTTGGTAGCGACGCAGGGTATCTTAAGGGGAAGGTAAAAGATCAATAGAACCGGTTGAGGCGCCAGAACTGAAGAATAGTGGGGCTGCCGGAGGGAACCGAAGGCAGGAACCCAAGGACTACGTGGCCCAGATGCTGGGAAACTTGGTACGGGGCAACGTCCCCAACCTGCCAAGAGATAGACAGGGCTCACAGGTCGCACCGGCTGAACCCCAGGGAAGGGGAACATCCAAGGGCAACAATTGTGAAGATGCACCAGTACCAAGACTGGGAAAGAATCCGGTTTTGGGCCAGGCAGACAAAAACCTGCAACTGGGACAGCAGACACAAATCTACCAGAACAGTGGGGCAGACCTGGTCAAGCGTCGGGGTGAATTTAACAGAGCAAAAGTGGGATGAAGTTTGAGATGCTGTACCAAGTCAAGCTATGGGTTACTTTCCAGGGCAAGGAGCACTATTTATGGCCCCTGCAGACGCAGTCAGGTTTGTCCAAATGAACGGGCTGGGAAGGCAGCAGCAGAAACAAAGGTGAAGCTGTCACCTTGAGAGATTAAAAGACAATTTGCGCGGGGCTGTACTGCCTCGTTCCAAAGCCGAAAACTAAGTCACAGAAAGGAGGGGGCAAGAGCAGCCGGACGTTGGAGAAAGGGAGAAAGAGGAAGAGGGGAAAGGACAGAAAAACAGCAGGTGAAGGCGAAGCTAAGATGATTCCGAGAGGTGGGGCCACCACACTGGCGGGAAAGTTAGCTCCAGGAAGAGTCAGGAGGATGTGGCGCATCTCCCATTTTGGAGGGGGGGGGCACTAGCAGGGGAATAGTGAACAGCACTAGCAGGGGAATGGGCAGAGGGATTGGGGGGGGGGCTCTAGGCTGGCTACAACAGGCCACACAGGGAACAAGAGGGCACCGCAAGCAGCCACTTTGGAGGGTTCCCAAACAAAAGGAAATCCCAAGTATTGGGGCTCACCCATATGGTATACACACAGTTGGTGGCCCTGTTGGATGGCCACTGTATAAAGGGAAACCCTGGAGCGCAGGGGCCCACCCTCATGGTGAGTACGGTGACTATTTTGGGTGGTCCCTTAACAAAGGGAAACCCCAGAGTGCAGGGGTGCGTCCAGAAATAAGTATGGTTGAAAATACTGGTCAAAATCGTAGCCAGGCAACTGTGTACCAGAAGTAGTCGCAGAGGACCAGAAGGCCTTTGTTAAGGACAGGCAACTTACGTCAAACATCAGGCGCCGGCTAAACGCGATAATGACCCCATCCGGGGAGAGAACACTAGAGGTAATCATCTCCCTGGACTTGGAAAGACCTTCAACATTTATCAGCGATAAGACTCTTAGTGCTGATCCCAGCACTTCTGTGGGTGAAACAAGCTGTATGCAAGATTTAGACCACAAATTCAGTTACCAAAAATCATGACTTTTTCACCAATGCTGAAACATTAACTTCTTGCTCAGCAAATGGACGTGCAAGTTGGGACACAGACAGAGTTTTGGGTGATTTCAAGTTCAATAGAATATGGGAGGCTAGGAAGGGGTCCATTGGCATTGCCAAGTTTACAAGTAACATAGGGATTCAGCAACAGATGAGATGAAGCTGGGGCCAAGGTAAGCAATATCAGAGAGGTGGAAACAAGTGGTCTGTTCTTGGGCGATGGTGCCGATTAGTATTTGAAATAGTCAAAAACAATTTGCTCCAGCCTCTCAGATGGAGTCAGTGGCTAGGGAACCATTGATGCAGGGACCTAGGACAACAGCTTCAATCTTCTCAAAATTCTGAGTTGGAGGAATCGTTTGCTCCTCTGGTACACCAGTAAACATGCACGGCATAGTTAGATTCTATACCAAAGTAGTAAACAGTAAAATATATTTGAGAATGTCTATGACCTGGAAATTCAGCAGCATCCTATCTTGGACACCTCTCTTTGCAGATTGTTTAAGACTGGCGCTCAAGGAGCCCAGGGTGTTTGGCCTCGAGCCTCTTTATTGTGTAGAAGGCACAATATTCGAAGCTGCACCGGTTCATATGCCAATATCCAAGCAGGCTTTTTCGTAAGATCGCAAGGATCTGGAGAAGGAACATTTGCACCTTGGGAGTGTGTTCTATCACTCGTCAAATAACATTGCAGGATCTGAAATACTGTTAGGGCTCTTGATGTGCAAAAAGAGGACTGCTGAGGGTCACCAAAGAACATTGCAAGGGTACGAGTCCTGGAAGCCAAAGATCTCTGGACTAAGAGCAGCAGTGATTAAGCCGTGTACACATCTCCTACTCCATTCTATGCAGCTTAGTGTTGGTTTTCATGGAGGCAGTCAGCACTTTGGCGCAAGCCAAAGTTACAAGAAAGCAGCAGGATGTGTTTGATCCTTTATTTGCATATGTTCATAGCTTAATGCCTGTAGATGACATGGGTGAGGGACCCTTTTTTTCCCCCAACCAAAATGGTCTCTAATGCAGATCACACCAAAGTTGTACACACACATGAATGTAATTTTGGGGGGCTCTGCATAGACTTAATTTCACGAGGCTGGTGGAGCAAATGGAGGAGGAGTTTAAGAGGTGGGACGCGTTGCCTCTGTCCCTGGCACGTAGGGTGCAGTCAGTCAAGAGGACCGTGCTCCCAAGGTTTTTGTTCCTGTTTCAGTGCCTCCCCATTCTTATCCCGAAGGCCTTCTTTAGGCGGGTCAACAGGAGCATAACGGGGTTTGTGTCAGCGCGAGGGACTCAAGAGGGTGAGAAGGGTGTTCCAGGAGCGGAGTAGGGATGGGGGGGGGGGGGGGGGGGGGGGGGGCTGGTGCTGCCCAACCTCTGTGGGTACTACTGGGCCGCTAATGCGGCGATGGTGCGCAAGTGGGTGATGGAGGGGGAGGGGGCAGCATGGAAGAGGCTGGAGATGGTGTCTTGTGAGGGTACGAGTCTGGAGGCGCTGGCAACGGCGCCACTGCCGCTCCCTCCAACGAGGTATACCACAAGCCCAGTGGTGGCGGCTACCCTCAAAATTTGGGGGCAATGGAGGCGACACAGGGGGGAGGTGGGGGCCTCGGTGTGGACCCCGATACGGGGGAACCACCGGTTTGTCCCGGGGAGATTAGATGGTGGGTTTTCGGGGTGGCACAGGGCAGGGATAAGAAGGTAAGGGGACCTGTTTGTGGATGGGAAGTTCGCGAGCCTGGGTGAGCTGGAGGAGAAGTACGGGCTCCCCCGGGAAGCACCTTTAGGTATCTACAGGTAAGGGCGTTTGCCAGGCGGCAAGTGGTGGAATTCCCACTGCTGCCACCACGCACGGTACAGGACAGGGTGCTCTCGGGGGTATGGGTTGGAGAGGGGAAGATTTCGGCAACGTACCAGGTGATGCAGGCGGAGGATGAGGTAAGTGGGAGGAGGAGTTGGGGGAGGAGATCGAGGAGGTGACGTGGGCAGATGCCCTAGGGAGGGTGAACTCTTCCTCTTCGTGCGCGAGGCTCAGCCTTGTACAGTTTAAGGTACTGCTCAGGGCACATATGACCGGGACAAGGATGAGCCGGTTGGGGGGGGGGGGGGGGGGGGGGGGGGGGGGGTGAGGATGGGTGTGTGAAGTGCTCAGGGAGCCCAGCAAACCACACCCATATGTTCTGGGCATGCCCAACGCTGGAGGAATTTTGGAAGGGCATAGTGAGGACGGTGTTGAGGGTGGTAGGATCCAGGGTGGTAGGATCCAGGGTCAAACCGGGCTGGGGGCTCGCAATATTTGGGGTTGCAGAGGAGCCGGAATTGCAGGAGGCGAAAGAGGCCGGTATTCTAGCCTTTGCGTCCCTGGTAGCCCAGCGGAGGATTCTTCTTCAGTGGAAGGATACGAGGCCCCCAAGCATGGAGTCCTGGATCAATGACATGGCGGGGTTTATAAAATTGGAACGGGTGAAATTTGCTTTGAGGGGGTCGGTGCAAGGGCTTTTCAGGCAGTGGCAACCGTTCCTAGACTTCCTGGCAGAACGGTAGACAATGGTCAGCAGCAGCAGCAAAGGGGGGGGGGGTTCTATTTTATTTTTTGCTTTTCTATATTGGGGGATCTGAGGGGATGTATATTTGCTATGTGTTTCGATGGGTGTTAATTTATTATTTGTGTATTGGGGGGGGGGGGGCATTGAGTTGTTTTGTTCTGTATTTAATTCTATTGGGTTCCTTTTATATTTTGTTGTTGATATTTTGTGAAAACTTTAATAAAAATTATTTAAAAAAAAATAAAAATGTATACCCAACAACGCAACCAATAATATTGCCAAACAGATAGATTTTAACGTAAATAGTTCGGTAGTACAGAACTGGAGTATTGCTGAAAAAAGACATTTTGTCGAAGCTTTTTGTCTTGCACTTATTGGGACAATCGCAAGAATACCAGTCAGGGGAAACAACAACTTTATACTTTGAGGAGTGATTGATTGACACGTGAACTCTGTATGGTAGAGCCGTTGCCATGGAGAACCCATTCAAGTTGATGGTGACAAACAGTTAACTTCCCCCATTGTTTAAAATTTAAACCAGGCAGCTTTACTCTGATTAGTCACGGCATTGCCCTACGGAATGAACCAATGAATGAATGTCACTTATTTTCTTTAGCTGAAATAGGCACAATGAATGCACACTTCTTTCAGTCTTCAAGAACAGGGCACTATGAATTAATATACGTAGCTTCTAGTATACGCAAATGCTCCACATCGCAAGCCCAACTGGCAATCTTAAATTGGTTATCAGTGTAATTTTTAGCACACTGAGTATTTAGCAAATGTTATCCAATGGACATGCTATTTTGACTTTTACAAGTAATGGCTGGTTGGGTACAATCTGTACCTTGCCTGTTGCTGACAGCAGAAGTAACTTGCTGTTTGATACGATCCACCAGTCCTTGGGAGGTACAGCCCTACATGCCTAGCATCAAACTGGCACTGAAATTCGTATGTCACATTACTCATTTGGGTGATGGGCAGAACATATTTTTGGCTTGGTGGCAGCATCCTGTTCATGGTTGATTGCCACTCAGGTGGTGCCCTGACATTGGCATTCTTGCGATTGCCCTGAAAATTTAAGACAAAAAGATTTAACAAAATGTTTTTTTTTTTAATATTAAATGTTTTAATGGATTAGTGGGTGAATACCTCATGAAAGGTGATACGGGATCCACAATCAGCACTCCAGTCATCCATCTGAAACTTTATCCATATCCTCTTCTTTCTGCAGATGCTGACTAACCTGCTGAGTGTTTCTAGCATATTCCATTTTAATTTCAGTATCTGTAATATTTTTCCAAGTTTGGTTCCTGGCATGTATTTAATTATAGGGACTTCTAGAGCATCGCAAAGGCCTAAGGGCAGGAAGGGGAGAATAGCATCTTTGGTTCATGCTCTCAATTATTACCCAAACAACTTACATTACTAAAGTTCCTGGATGAATTTGATATTGATGTTAAAACTCACGTGTTGACAAGTATACATCTCACCAACAAATAAGTCAACGACATTTTCGATTTGTGGTTTACTGATATTTTAGAAAATTTTAATCCTGTATTGTGGAGTTAAACAAAGAGTTTGAACTTTATTTTGCTCAAAATAGCTTTAATACCTCTTTTTCACATTTTAAAACATCTTCCAGCTCAAATACATTGTTTTACTATTCACTTTTTTGATCTTTCGGTACAATTTAGATTTGATTAAAATATGATATCTAAACATGAAAGGTTGCTTTATCACAAGGATAGTAAACTCATTGGGAATTTTGTTTTTAAAGTTACTCAACAAATTGTTCTAGAAATAATGGTTGATGTAATGGGCTTTCATCGCTGATGGTGAATGCTAAAACACATTTGAAGCAGATTATACATTATTTCTAAGGCAGTAACTTCAGGTGAATTTGTCCACTTATCATTTTAAGACAGTAAGGATTGAAGTATTGCTGAAAACAAGAGACATGCCTTCAAAACTTTATGTCTTGAACTCACCAGGGCAGATTCTCAAGAAAACCAATAGCAAAGGGAACAATTTATACTGCATGAGAAGAGGGTTGGTAAGTGGACAAATAACTCGAGACATTACGATAGAGAATGCAGCAGGGATAAATGAATTGTCACGCTTTTGTTTAAATTCATAGAATGCTTACAGTGCAGAAGGTAGTCATTCAGTCCATCAAGTCTGCACCAACCCTCTGAAAGAGCACCCCACCCAGGCGAACTCCCCACTCTATTCCCATAACCCTGCAATCCCAATTAACCGTTGGACACTAAGGGTCAACTTAGCATGACTAACCCACCTAACCTGAACACCTGCATTTGTCAGGGCTAGAAGGCTGGGAACAGACAACGCCTGTGTGGAATATAAGGAAAGCAGGAAGGAACTTAAGCAAGGAGTCAGGAGGGCTAGAAGGGGTCACGAAAAGTAATTGGCAAATAGGGTTAAGGAAAATCCCACGGCTTCTTACACATCATAAAAAGCAAGAGGGTAGCCAGGGAAAGGGTTGGCCCAATGAAGGATAGGCAAGGGAATCTATGTTCGGAGCCAGAGGAAATGGGCGAGGTACTAAATGAATACTTTGCATCAGTATTCACCAAAGAGAAGGAATTGGTAGATGTTGAGTCTGGAGAAGGGCGTGTAGATAGCCTGTGTCACATTGAGATCCAAAAAGACGAGGTGTTGGGCGTCTTGAAAAATATTACGGTAGATAAGTCCCCAGGGCCTGATGAGACCTACCCCAGAATACTGGAGGCTAGAGAGGAAATTGCTGAGGCCTTGACAAAAATCTTTGGATCCTCACTATCTTACGGTGATGTCCCGGAGGACTGGAGAATAGACAATGGTGTTCCTTTGTTTAATGAGGGCAGCAAAGATAATCCAGGGAACTACCGGCCGGTGAGCCTTACGTCAGTGGTAGGGAAATTCCTGGAGAGAATTCTTCGAGACAGGATCTACTCCCATTTGGAAGCAAATGGACGTATTAGTGAGAGGCAGCATGGTTTTGTGAAGGGGAGGTCGCGTCTCACTAACTTGATAGAGTTTTTCGACGAGGCCACAAAGATGATTGATGCAGGTAGGGCAGTGGATGGTGTCTATATGGACTTCGGTAAGGCCTTTGACAAGGTCCCTCATGGTAGACTGGTACAAAAGGTGAAGTCACACGGGATCAGGGGTGAGCTGGCAAGGTGGATACAGAACTAGCTAGGTCATAGAAGGCAGAGAGTAGCAATGGAAGGGTGATTTTCTAATTGGAGGGCTGTGACTAGTGGTGTTCCGCAGGGATCAGTGCTGGGACCTTTGCTGGTCGTAGTATATATAAATGATGTGGAGGAAAATGTAACTGGTCTGATTAGTAAGTGTGCAGACGACACAATGGTTGGTGGAACTGCAGATAGCGATGAGGACTGTCAGAGGATACAGCAGGATTTAGATCGTATGGAGACTTGGGCGGAGAGATGGCAGATGGAGTTTAATCCAGACAAATGTGAGGTGATACATTTTGGAAGGTCTAATACAGGTAGGGAATATACAGTGAATGGTAGACCCCTCAAGAGTATTGAAAGTCAGAGAGATCTAGGTGTACAGGTCCACAGGTCACTGAAAGGGGCAACACAGGTGGAGAAGGTAGTCAAGAAGGCATACGGCATGCTTGCCTTCATTTGCCGGGGCATTGATTATAAGAATTGGCAAGTCATGTCGCAGCTGTATAGAATCTTAGTTAGGCCACACTTGGAGTATAGCGTTCAATTCTGGTTGCCATACTACCAGAAGGATGTGGAGGCTTTAGAGAGGGTGCAGAAGAGATTTACCAGGATGTTGCCTGGTATGAAGGGCATTAGCTATGAGGAGCGGTTGAATGAACTCGGTTTGTTCTCACTGGAACGACAGAGGTTGAGGGTCAACCTGCTAGAGGTCTACAAAATTATGAGGGGCATAGACAGAGTGGATAGTCAGAGGCTTTTCCCCAGGGTAGAGGGGTCAATTACGAGGGGGCATAGGTTTAAGGTGCGAGGGGCAAGGTTTAGAGTAGATGCACGAGGCAAGTTTTTTTTACACAGAGGGTAGTGGGTGCCTGGAACTCGCTGCCGGAGGTGGTGGTGGAAGCAGGGACGATAGTGACATTTAAGGGGCATCTTGACAAATACATGAATAGGATGAGAATAGAGGGATACGGACCCAGGAAGTGTAGAAGATTGTAGTTTAGTCGGGCAGCATGGTTGGCGCAGGCTTGGAGGGTTGAAGTGCCTGTTCCTGTGCTGAACTTTTCTTTGTTCTTTATCTTTGGACATTGGGAGGAAACCGGAGCACCCGGAAGAAACTCATGCAAATACGGGAGAAAGTGCAAACTACACACAGTCACCCAAGGTCGGAATCAACCCCAGGTCCCTGGCACTATGAGGCAACAGTATTAACCGCTGTGCCACCATGCCGCACTTCAAACCAGGCATGTCAACTGTGATTGGTGATGGCTTTGCCAGGAGCAATGAACCAGGGAATTGCTGTCCTCAAGCTTTCCTTTTGTTGAAAAAGGTGCAATGTGTGGACATGCTCCTTCTGGAAAGATCTGGACCTTGTGTGTGAATAAATGTAGCTTCCAGTATACACAAATGAGGCGCACTGTAAATCCGACTACGAACCTTAAATTGGCTGTCTGTGTAATTCTTAGCGCAATCACGATTATTTAGCCAGTGTTATCCAATCTGAGAATCATATCTATTGTTGGTAATAATAACAAAAGTGATGTCCCTTTATGCCCTATCTGATCTATGACTGGTTCTGCACATCATGAACTCGCCAAATAGGTGAGCAAAGTTGCTACAACCAGTTGTTTGAAAATTTTCCACATACACATGAAGTATTCCATCACCATACAGGACTTCAACACAGTATTACTAACAATATGCTAGTGCTTGTTCGACATTACTAGCCTACTCACTAATGTACTGCTCAAGGAAGCCATAGACATTTACGCCGCATCACTGAACTTATGAACTCAGTGATTCGGGCACTTTGTTTCAATTACACCATGTATGGTCAAACAGATTGTGTTGCCATGGGGCGCCCTCTAGGTCCAGCTCTAGCAATGACCTGTTGGTTTGCACAAGAAAGACATCCTCCTGAATCTTGCATTTTTCCGATTCGCATACAGAATTTTCTTACACACCTTAATTGGCTCCATTTTGTGTTCAACTTCACTTTTAAAATAAAGCAGTCAAATGATATCCCTTCGCTCGACATGTTGTTTGAGAAATATTCCAATAAGTTCTCTATTACTGTCTAGCACAAACCTAACCTCACAGGTTAATATACAGGTTTGGATTACTCCTGTTCCTCGCGCTATAAAATTAGTCTATTGGGAACCTAGTAAATAGTGCCTGGGAGGTTAAGCTGTCTCAAAAAATCTGAGCAACAGGTGAATGTAGGGCTGGTTTAGCACTGGGCTAAATTGCTGGCTTTTAAAGCAGATCAAGGCAGGCCAGCAGCACGGTTCAATTCCATACCAGCCTCCCTGAACAGGCGCATGAATGTGGCGACTAGGGGCTTTTCACAGTAACTTCATTGAAGCCTACTCGTGACAATAAGCGATTTTCATTCATTCTAGCCATTTCATGCTGCTACTATGCAAAAGCAACAGGGGTGGTATTCTCCACCAACTGGATGCTGCCATCAAGCCAAAAGACTATCTGCCTATCATACGAATGAATAATATGGTGTATGAATTTCAGTACCAATGCAGGTATGTAGGCCATACACTCCAACGATCGGCAGAACAAATCAAACAACATATCCCTTCAGCTGTTCGCAACAAAGTACTGACCGTATACAACCAGCCCATGCCTGAAAAACTCAAAACACACTGTTCAACTTTAAATGTGATTGCATGATTGGACAGCATTTATTAAACAATCCTGATTGTGCTAATTACACTAACAACCAATTTATCAGTCGGACTTGCAGTGTGGCTCATTTACGCATGCTGGATATTACGTACGTTCACACACACAGTCTTGTCCTTTACAGACAGAAAGAGCATGTCCATGCATTGCACCTTTTTCAACTAAACAAAAGTTCAAGGGACAGCCAGAAGAAGAGATCACAGATATAGGTTTGAGAGGTAGTAGATTTAGAAATGAGATGAGGAGGAACTACTTCTTGCAGAGGGTGGTGACTTTGTAAAACTCGCTGTTCCATAGTGCAGTGGAGTCTGAGTCATGAAAGGAGATAGATATATTTCTGATGAAAAATGGGTTAACGGGTTTTGGGGAACAGATAGGGAGGTGGATTTGACCACGGGAATAGATTGTCCATGATTTATTTGAGCGCCGGAGCAGGCTCGAGGGGCTGACTTGCTTACTTCTGCTCCAAATTCCTATGTTCTTATGTTCCATTCCTTGTTAAATTCATAATGATAATGTCTGGACCAGAGTCAACGTTATCTGGTTTGAATTTAAACCAAAGCTTGGCAGTTAGCTGCACCATGGTGTATTCTCCATGGCAACACCCCTACCTCTCTTCTCATGTAATATAAATTGATATTCCCTTTACAGTTGGCATTCTTGTGAATATGCCCTGATGAGTGCAAGGCTTTTTCACAGCATGTCTCTTTTTTCAGCAACACAAGTGCCTATTAACAATATGGATCTTGGAAATACCAAGGAATCAAGGTCCGATCCATCCAGAGAGATAGTATACCATAGGTCATATTTAAAAGTGTTACTCTTTACAGGGAGTCATATAAATTAAAAACTACAAGATAGTCAGCAGAATAGTTAAATAAGTAGGAATCCAGCTGAAATTACCCGGAAGTTCATTCCACTTTTATTCACAACCTCTATTCATTAGCTGTAAATTCAAGTTATGGTCTCAATATTATACAAAGACCAACAACTGCCTATATTGATTTGTTTTAGTTTGTTGTGAAGTTGAAATTAAAACGAAGTTTCAATGTTTCAAACATGTTCACATTGTCTGCATGTCTGAAATGAAAATAAATTAAAAAGTCACCATAGTCCCAGAGGACCATAGGCTGATCTCCCTTTTGAGGAGGAGAGCTGACTGGTGGTGATTTAACCGGAGAGTCACCTCAGGCAAGGAGCAAGATTGATAAGGCGGGGCCTTTATGGATAATCTCAGCCAATAGGGTAATTGAACGCGCGCTGTTGACGTCACAACATGCATCATAAACCAGTTGTCCAACCAACTGAGCTAACCTAAAGTACCTGGAGTATTGCGTGCAATTCTGTGATAGTGACCACAATTCGATTACATTTACATTAGAGATGGAAAGGGATAGGTATATACCGCAGGGCAAGAATTATAGCTGGGGGAAAGGCAATTATGATGCGATGAGGCAAGACTTGGGATGCATCGGATGTGGAGGGAAACTGCAGGGGATGGGCACAATTGAAATGTGGAGCTTGTTCATAGAAAAGGCAACTGCGTGTCCTTGATAAGTATGTACCTATCAGGCAGGGAGGAAGTGGTCGAGCTAGGGAATCGTGGTTTACTAAAGTAGTTGAATCACTTGTCAAGAGGAAAAAGGAGGCTTATGTAAAGATGAGACGTGAAGGTTCAGTTAGGGTGCTCGAGAGTTACAAGTTAGCTAGGAAGGAGCTAAAGAGAGAGCTAAGAAGAGCCAGGAGGGGACATGAGAAGTCTTTGGCAGGTAGGATCAAGGATAACCCTGAAGCTTTCTATAAATATGTCAGGAATAAAAGAATGACTAGGATAAGAGTAGGGCCAGTCAAGGACAGTAGTGGGAAGTTGTGCGTGGAGTCTGAGGAAATAGGAGAGGTGCTAAATGAATAGTTTTCGTCAGTATTCACACAGGAAAAAGACAATGTTGTCGAGGAGAATACGGAGATACAGGCTATTTGACTAGAAGGGCTTGAGGTTCTTAAGGAGGAGGTGTTAGCAATTCTGGAAAGTGTGAAAATAGATAAGTCCCCTGGGCCGGATGGGATTTATCCTAGGATTCTCTGGGAAGCTAGGGAGAAGATTGCTGAGCCTTTGGTTTTGATCTTTATGTCATCATTGTCGACAGGAATAGTGCCAGAAGACTGGAGGATAGCAAATGTTGTCCCCTTGTTCAAGAAGGGGAGTAGAGATAACCCCGGTAACTATAGACCAGTGAGCCTTAATTCTGTTGTGGGCAAAGTCTTGGAAAGGTTTATACGAGATAGAATGTATAATAGCACACTGGGCTAAATCGCTGGTTTTGAAAGCAGACCAAGCAGGCCAGCAGCACGATGAGGGTAAAGCAGTTGATGTGGTGTATATGGATTTCAGTAAAGTGTTTGATAAGGTTCCCCACGGTAGGCTATTGCAGAAAATACGGAGGCATGGGATTCAGGGTGATTTAGCAGTTGGATCAGAAATTGGCTAGCTGGAAGAAGACAAAGGGTGGTGGTTGATGGGAAATGTTCAATCTGAAATCCAGTTACTAGTGGGGTACCACAAAGATCTGTTTTGGGGCCACTGCTGTTTGTCATTTTTATAAATGACCTAGAGGAGGGCGTAGAAGGATGGGTGAGTAAATTTGCAGATGACACTGAAGTCGGTGGAGTTGTGGACAGTACGGAAGGATGTTACAAGGTACAGAGGGACATAGATAAGCTGCAGTGCTGGGCTGAGAAGTGGCAAATGGAGTTTACTGCAGAAAAGTGTGAGGTGATTCATTTTGGAAGGAATATCAGGAAGACAGAGTACTGGGCTAATGGTAAGATTCTTGGTAGTGTGGATGAGCAGAGAGATCTCGGTGTCCATGTACATAGATCCCTGAAAGTTGCCACCCAGGTTGAGAGGGTTGTTAAGAAGGCATACGGTGTGTTAGCTTTTATTGGTAGAGGGATTGAGTTTCGGAGCCATGAGGTCATGTTGCAGCTGTACAAAACTCTGGTGCGGCCGCATTTGGAGTATTGCGTGCAATTCTGGTCGCCGCATTATAGGAAGGATGTGGAAGCATTGGAAAGGGTGCAGAGGAGATTTACCAGGATGTTGCCTGGTATGGAGGGAAGATCTTATGAGGGAAGGTTGAGGGACTTGAGGCTGTTTTCATTAGAGAGAAGAAGGTTAAGAGGTGACTTAATTGAGGCATACAAGATGATCAGAGGATTAGATAGGGTGGACAGTGAGAACCTTTTTCCTCAGATGGAGATGTCTAGCACGAGGGGACATAGCTTTAAATTGGGGGGAGATAGATATAGGACAGATGTCAGAGGTAGGTTCTTTACTCAGAGAGTAGTAAGGGCGTGGAATGCCCTGCCTGCAACAGTAGTGGACTCGCCAACATTAAGGGCATTTAAATGGTCTTTGGATAAACATATGGATGTTAAGGGAATAGCGTAGATGGGCTTTAGAGTGGTTTCACAGGTCGGCGCAACGTCGAGGGCCGAAGGGCCTGTACTGCGCTGTAATGTTCTATGTTCTACCTGTAAAAGGAAAGGGTGGTGTAGGATAACATTTTGAAAAGAATCTCATTAGACCAAAACAGATTAATTGCTCATTTATCATTTGACTTTCAGAGATGGTGATGGCAGCCTTCTGTCTTGTGAGATCATTGTTTGTTCTTGGTGGTCAACTCTGTGTTAAGCATCACCTGATGTAGCTCAGGAGTCCCACTCTGGCATAGCAGTCTATGCTGCATCTTTTGCAGAGGAAGACCATGGGCTGAGATGGTGCACAATTCACTAGTCTGTTTTCTTTGGGCTCTTCTCGGTAAGCTGACTTTTTCTTTTCTGTTCACCTCATCCAACTACCTTCCAAACAAAGCCTCCAGAGGTCATGGCCGTCAGGGACTGTCTCCCAGTTGTCAGTGTCAATGCCCACCATCTTCATATCGTAACTGCAGGTGTCCTTATAGTGGAGATGTGGATGCCCAGGATGACCCAGTGGCCAATTAGCTGTACGGAAGTTCTTTGGTTATACGATTTGTCGTACATCCGATGCTCGTGGTTGAGTCAGTGCAGATATCATTGACTTAGCAATCACACTTAGCGAACTCCCAGATTTCTATGTCGGTGCACATGTCCTGTCGCGATATGCCGAAAATGCACCAGAAACAGTGAATGTGGAAACTGTTCAACCTTTTCTCTTGACTGGCATAGGTTGTCGAAGTCTCACCACTGTAGAGGAGTGCCCTGAAGACACGGGCTTGTTAGACTCACAAGTGTGTTGTTCTCAGTCAATCTGCTATTCTTCTACAGTCTCTTAATCAACTTGGGCATAACAGTTGCAGATTTTGTGATGAGTCTAAAGAGCTGGGTTTGACCATCAGCATCAGGAAGACAAGTGTCATGGTCCAGGAAGTTTACATATCACCATTTATCAGCACTGACAATGTGATGCTGGAGGTTGTTGATAGGGGCTCCGCAGCCCACAGCAATCTGTCACTTGATGCTGAATCATCTGACTTTAGCAGGACTTCAACATGTGCAAATTATCTCCCATGCTAAACAGTGGTTACACTTCATAGTAACTGGAAAATACAGAGGATGTATAAGATCTTTCCTTGTTATGTAGTATCTCTAATAATTTTGCTTGCAGATAGTGTGGGGCAAAAAGCACAATGTGGTTGCAAAAGAGGCAGCAAGTGTGACATCTGAGGCGAGATGTAGTGGACAAGAACTACGGCAAAGTAGTGGGAAATGGAATATTCCAAACAGGAGTGTGTGCTGGGACACAGCCATGTTATAGCAGATTCACCTGTCTTTTGTTGTTAATTTGGTAGGTTAAGCTGGAAAAGAGAGAGAAATGATGGGGAGGGGAAGCTAGAAAAAGAAATGGTGTATTAGGTGTCCAGAATGTGTACTGAATCAGGCCAAGCCCAGCAAAAAGAGACTACGGCTGTTAAATACAGGGGTGGAGTCAGTTCTGTATTAGCACTGCACCTCCAAGATAGTATTAAAAACTTCCAAGAAAACAACTAAAATTAAAGTGAGTTCAATTTCAAGAATTTCAAAACCTTAATACAGCAAAAAAAAAACTAAACACAATATCCATTTAGTATTCTGGATGGGTTGATTTTGTACCATATACTGCAGTTTTTTGCTACTTCAAATAATGTTTTTTTTTGTTGACCTCATTTTGAATTTGTTTCTAAATAATAGAATTTTAAGCAATTTTGAGTTAAATGTATTTTACATCAGAACAGACAAAATAGCTCTCATGTCAATGAGGCAGTACACAGGAAATAGACTTAAAGACCACACATATCATTGATGGAATTATACAAAGTTAAGGAGGCCAGCAGTAGTGTGAGGTGGAGCAGAGGAAGAACTATATATGCAATGGCAATGCATGCTCTGTAAGAAACTGAATTTGCAGTCGTAATTAGTCGATTGTGTCTAACTAATCAAACTGAACTTTTTGAGGTGGTGGCTATGTCAATATCTATTGCATTTGAGAAGATGCCACACAATTGATTGGCAAAAATGAAAATACATGGAATTTGAGGCAATCGCATGACATGCAGTGGCAATTGTTTGCAAGATAGTTGGTAGAGTGGGGATAATGGGAATGTTCTCTGGTTGACAGGATGACAGTTGATGTTTCCCAGAGATCTATCCTGGGATTTCAGCTCTTCAGATGTGCATGCCTAAAATGAAGAAATAGAATTGCAAATTCAGGGTTTTAGATGACACTAAGTTAGACTGCCCTGGTGTAGATGGGGTCAAGATGTCACAAAGGGACAACAACATAAATGACTGGGGGGAAATGAAAGCAGGTGGAGTACTTTTGGGGAATTGGGAGGTCATCTACTTTGGATTTAAATAAATCATAATATTTTCTTCATGATGAGAATAGGAGCTTTGGAGGAGCAATGGAGCTTGGGTGCCCATGTACACAGATCCAAAATGTAATCAAAAAGGCTGAAGAGGTGTTGGCTTTTATCCCAAAAGGTTGGAATATAAAAGGGGAAAAGTTATCCTTCAGTTCAGGAAGGTTGTCTAATGTGGCTGGGGCAGGTTTTTTTTGGGGTGGGGGGGGGGGGGGGGGGGAGAGAGAGCACGGGAAGTGCAAAGACAGGTTTACATTGCATATAAGTAAACACAAAGTGTGACAAATAAAGTATTGTGGAGCTACAAGCACAAATAGCTTTCTGGAGTATGGTGTGGTGGAAAAATGGAAATGTGAATTTTTAAATATTCTTTCACAGGATGTGGGTTTTGCTGTCTAGGCTATCATTTTTATTGCTTATATTCAATTGCAATTGAGAAGGTGGTGGTTAGCTACCTTCTTGAACCATTACGTGGTGTAGGTACGCCCATACTGTTAAGCAGGGAGTTCCAGGATTTTCACCAAGTCACAGTGAAGGACCAGCAATACAGCTCCAAGTCAGGATGGTTTGTGGCATGGAGGGGACATTACATGTGATGGTGCTCCTTGTAGGTGGTGCATCTGCTGCCCTTGTCCTTCTGGGTGGTAGAGGTCACAGGTTTGGAAGGTGCTGTCAAAGGAGCCTTTGAGTGGCTACGATGCATCTTGTAGATGGCACACTCTGCTGTCACTATGCATCAGTGGTTGAGGGATTGGATGTTGAAGGTGGTGGATGTGATGCTAATCAAGTGAGTTGCTTTGTCCTGGATTGTGTTGAGTTTCTTGTGTTTTGTTGGAGCTTCACTCAACCAGGCAAGTGAAGAATGCTGTCAACTAGGCATTTATCTGCAGGGAAACTAGATAAATCTACAAGATCTACAAAGTGGTGATACAGGGACACCCAAATTACCCAAACAGCAGTTGGGATAGTGTTACAGCAAAGGGAGACATTTATGGAATGTGTTCAGAACTTCTATGTCCAACTAGAAAGGAGGCACTGTTGGGGAATGAGGTGGAGGGGTAGACGACGTGTTGGTGGGAAAATACTTACATAAGCGTGATTATTGTATCAAGGTTTAGACAGGTAATGCAGAAGAACAAGGAACAATTTAAAGTAGAACGTTTAAATTTGAAGAGGTGTTATTTCAATGGGACTAGAAGCGATGAAGCCAGGATAAAATGGAATCAAAGAATGACAGGAAAAAACCGTGACACAGCATGGTGGCACAGTGGTTAGCACTGCTGCCTCACAGCACTAGGGACCTTGGGTGACAGTGTGGAGTTTCCACATTCTTCCCATGTCTGCATGAGTTTCCTCCGGGTGCTCCGGTTTCCTCCCACAGTCCAAAGATGTGCAGGTTAGGTGGACTGGCCATGCTAAATTGACTAAAGATTATGTTGGGTTATGGGGATGGGCAGTGAAATGGGCCTAGGTAGAGTGCTCATTCAGAGGGTCACTGCCAACTCGATGGGCTGAATTACCTCCTTCCGCACTGTAGAGATTCTAACATTTAGTGATCTTTAAGGAGGACAATTTTTAGGTATAGGCTTGATACATCCCAACAATGGCAAAATGTAGAAGGACCAAATCCAGAGCCCACTTGGATGACAAGGGAAATGATGACTATATTTAAAACAAAGTTTATGATTCATGTCGAGTGAATTCTTCAAATAAGAATCAGGTCAAATACAATAACAAGAGTGATAGAGAGAAAATGAATGGGATAGTAGCCAACTTAAAAGGGAACCCAAAATTTTTCTACCGGCATTAAATAGTCGGCAGGAAACAGGAGGTTAAGTAGGTCATATTAGGGGTTTAGGTACGTTTTGG
Source organism: Scyliorhinus canicula (assembly GCF_902713615.1). Classification (NCBI taxonomy): domain Eukaryota; kingdom Metazoa; phylum Chordata; class Chondrichthyes; order Carcharhiniformes; family Scyliorhinidae; genus Scyliorhinus; species Scyliorhinus canicula. The sequence continues at coordinate 143,028,408 of NC_052157.1, forward strand.
CGCAGCCATTTGGGCGCGGCCATTGTGGCGCGGCCGTTTTGGCGCCAGCTGTTTTGGCGCCGGACGTTTTGGCCATAATAACATAATAACATTTCTTTATTTGTAAATTAGCCTCAGTTGAGTTGGCTGCTGGTGCGGGTCCGCTGTCACAAGTTCTATCACCATCTTTTTATATATTGAATGAGATGGATAGAAAACTGTTCGGAAAAGTAGGAATTAACGGCTCTTCTCCAAATTGCAGGCAGTGTTTAGAGAGGTACAGCACGGATCGGTGCTGGGACCCCAGCTAGTTAGAATGTATATCAACGATGTGGATGAGGGAACAAAATGTCATCCGTCCAAATGTACAGATGACACAAATGTGGGTGGGACGGTGAGCTGTGAGGAAGATGAAAATATCCTTCAGTGTGATTTGGACAAGTTGAGTAAGTGGGCAACTGAATGGCAGATGCAATTTATTTTGGATAATTGCGAGGTTTTCCACGTTGGTAGCAAAACAAAAAGGCTGTCTATTACCTGAATGGTGATACATTAGTAGAGGGAAAAATGCTACGAGACCTGTATGTCCGCGTACATCAGTCACTGAAGGTAAGCATGCAGGTGCAGCAAACGTTAAAGAAGGAAAATGGTATGCTGGCCTCATTGCGAGAGTATTAGAGTACAGGAGCAGGGATGTCTTGCTGCAATTCTACAGGACGTTGGTGAGCCCACACCTAAAATAGTGTTGGCCATAATAACATTTCTTTATTTGTAAATTAGCCTCAGTTGAGTTCGCTGCTGGTGTGGGTCCGCTGTCACAAGTGTTTCGTTCTATCACCATCTTTTTATATATTTTTTAACTAAACCAATTCGCATACCCATATGATGGCTGAGGAAGTATCAACGAAACGTGGTAAAGAAAAATTTGTTCATAACGGATTCCTTTACGTCTTTGACAAAACAAGCAAAGGTGACAGCGAAGTGAAATTTTGGCGTTGTGAGCAACAAAACCGGTGCAAAGCACGGCTCCATACTAAAGCTGCAAACGTGGTGAGGCAGCTGAACAGCCATTCGCATGATGCTTCTGCTGCACAAGTAGAGGTTGCACTCGTGAAAACTAAAATAAAAAAGAGAGCACAGGAAACCCTTGAGGCACCGACTGTAGTTGTTAATGAATGTTTGACAGACATATCCTAAGCTAATATTCCTAATATATCTGCTTTGAGGAGAATGATAAGCAGAAAGCGTAATTATGTATTGAACGCCCCCACCAATCCAAGTAATTTACAACAATTGATTGTGCCAGAATGCTACAGGATATATGACCCTCAACCAGGAGTGGAAGAAATTTTTTTACTTTGTGATAGCGGACCAGGTCACGACCGGATATTAATCTTCAGAAGACAGAGCTGGCTACAGCACTTATTGACATCTGATATGTGGTTTGCAGATGGCACATTCAGTATTGCTCCCAGCCTCTTTTCTCAGATTTATGTAATTATGGTAAAAAAACACGGAGGAGTTACTCCTACGGTTTATGCGCTTTTGCCCAACAAGCACCGCACCACATATGCGAGAATGTTCGCATTATTGAAAGAAATCGAACGCAACTTGAAACCCAGTTCAATCGTCTGTGATTATGAACAAGCTGGGCACAGTGCTATGAAAGACATATTCCCTGATGTTCAAATAAAATGATGTTTTTTTCATTTAGCTCAAAATATGCAAAAACATCTAGCTAGTATGGGGTTCCGTAGTTTCTATAACACTGATCCAGATTTCGCGTTAAAAGCTAAAATGATTATTGCCATTGCCTTTGTACCTTTGAACAAAATCGATGAATATCTGGATGCTTTAGCGACCCAACTGCCGCAAGAACTTCAAGATTTACTCAACTGGTTTTAAGTTACATATGTTGGTCGTCTGAACAGACGAGGAAATGGTAGACGAACACCTTTATTTCGCCCTGAGATTTGGAATCTTTATCAGAGAACATTAAACGGGGAAGACCGCACAAACAATAATGAGGAGGCAGCCCACCGTCGATTGAAATACGAACTTGGCATGCATCATCCCACCATATGGAAACTAATTGATGGGTTGCGTAAAGTACAGAAAGGTAGAGATGCAGATTTTGAAAGGTTACTGGCCGGCCATGAACCGCCACAAAAACTAAAAAAGTATAGAGATGCAGATAAAAGAATACATGAAACTGTTCTTAAATTTGAAAACATGGATGCTATCGAGTACTTGAGGAGCCTTGCTCATAATTACCAAATAAACTAAACTAAACTAAATGAACTAATTTAAGGTTTTTAATTAAATGAACTAATTTAACGTTTTTAATTTACAATAAAGTTAGTTTAAAAACTTTTTAAAGCTCATTTTTTAATTTACAGTTTTAAGCTTGCTTTTAAGTCCTTCCTTCGAATGATACTGAATCTTGCAACAATTTACTTGCAACAATTTACTAGCCACAAAAACTAAAAAAAATTCTGTCGTCTGCGCCCAAACGGCCGCGCCAAATATGCTGCGCCCAATTGTCCCATGGCGCCCAAACGGCTGCGTCCAAACGGCCGCGCCAAAACGGCCGCGCCCAATTGTCCCATACCGCGTATCAGGGACAAAAAGGGTTCTTATTTATGCTTCAAGCCACAGGACAAGAGTGCATTGTGTCATTACTTAGAAAGGAAGAGGAAGCTGGAAACATATTGGTAGAAGTGAGAGGTAACTAATGGGGTGAAAATCAAAACGGTGGAGAGACTGGAACGGCTGGTTGTGCGTAGAACTGGCACAGGTGGCTTGCACCCCAGGTTACTACAGGAAGTGGGAGTTGAGATTACCGTAGCATTTGCCACATTCATCCAATTTTCCCAGGTAAGGGGGTGGTGCTAGAAGATTGTAGCGTGACAAATGTGACACCCATACTCAAGAAAGGTTGCTCAAAAACTCTAGTCAGGCAGCATCCGTGGAGAGAAACAGAGCTAATGTTTTGGGTTGACTGACCTTTCATCAGAACTACAGCCGAATAATAAAATTCAATAACTACAGACAAGTTCATTTATCATCAGTGGTCGATAGTTTTAGAAATGAAGGAATAGAAATGAAGGAATAAAATCTACAGGCATTTGGAGAGGTTTGAGTTAATTGAGAATAGCTAGCACAGGTTTGAATAATTGAATTGAATATTTTGATGAAGTAACACAAAGTTGATGAAGAGATTCAATGGATATATGGATTTTACTGAAGCGTTTAATCGAGTACCACATAAATGGCTAGTTAACAAAATTGTAATAATAATCTTTATTGTCAGAAGTAGGCTTACATTAACACTGCAATAACGTTACTGTGAAAAGCCCCTAGTCACCATGCTCTGGCACCTGTTCGGGTACACTGGGGGAGAATTCAGAATGTCCAATTTACCTAACAGCACATCTTTCGGGACTTGTGGCAGGAAACCGGAGCACCCGGAAGAAACCCATGCAGACACAGGGAGAACGTGCAGATTCATTGCAGACAGTGACCCAATCCAGAAATAGAACCTGGGACCCTGGGGCTTCATAAATAGAGGCAAGGAATACAAAACATGTAAATTATGCTGAGCCCTTATAAATCTCTAGTTAGACTACAACTAGATTACTGCACCCAGCTCTGGTTGTCAAACTTTAGGAAAAATGTGACTGTTCTTGAGATTCTGCAGGACAGATTTACCAGAATGGTTCCAGGGATGAGGGATTTTAGCAACAAGGTTAGATTGGAGAAGCTGGGGCTGTTCTCCTTGAGGAAGCAACATTGTAGATCATTCAACAGAGGTGCACAAGAGTTTGACAAGTTTGGATAGGGTAGACATGAAATAACTGTTCCCAATAGCTGATGGGCGGCACGGTAGCACATAAGTGGAACAGTAGCTAGCACTGTTGCTTCACAGCACCAGGGACCAAGGTTCGATACCCGGTTTTGGGGGGGGGGGGGGGGGGGGGGTGGAATCTGCACGTTCTCCCAGTGTCTGTGTGGGTTTCTTCCGCGCGCTCTGATTTCCTCCCACAAGCCCGAAAGACACGCTTGTTAGGTGAATTGGACATTCTGAATTCACCCTCAGTGTAACTGAACAGGCGCTGGAGTGTGGCGACTAGGGGATTTTCACAGTAACTTCAATGCAGTGTTAATGTAAGCTTACTTATGACACTAATAAAGATTATTATTATGATACAAGAACCAGGGGACACAGATAGACTTAGAGGAAGCAATGAAGGGGGAACGTGTTGAAAGATTTTTTAGGAAGCAGATAGTAATACCTTGAAATTCACTAACCACAGGGGTTGTGGAAGCAGAGATGATCAATGATTTGAAAAAGAGAAATTGGATGAGCACTAGAAACAAATAAACTTGTTGAACTACAAAGACACAGTGAAGGAATGGGACTAATTGCTTTGCTCAACAGAGTGCCAACATGGACACGATGAGCAGAATGGCCTCCTTCCCCCATGAATAGCTGTATAACTGAGTTGTGCACCTCCTTGGTCAGACCCCATGTGGAACGTTGGGAGAGAAATTTGGCTTTGGAAGGTTTGCACAGCAGATTCACCAGAATGATACCAGGACTCAAATTTAAATACTAAAGACAATTTCTATAAACATGGTTTGTATTCCCTTATGTTTAGAAAGTGGAGGAATGAGCCAAGTTTGATATTTAAAATGATAAAGGAATTTAATACAATAGATACAGATGAACTGTTTATTCTGGTGGGGAAACTCCACAAGGGCAGTTAGAAGTGAAATTAATCAAATTTAATCATACAAAAGATAGAGAATCTGTAATTCCTGCCTCAACATCCTACTTCCATCCCACCACTAAGACTGTGGTGTAAACCCGTGACTTCTACCACCTGGAAAGAAAAGGGCAGCAAATGCCTGGGAACATCACCACCTGCAAAGTCCCCTCCAAGTCACACACCATTCTGACTTGGATTGATATCATTGTTCCTTCACTGTTACTGGGTCAAATTCCTGGAACACCCTTCCTAACAGCACTGTGGACGTACCTACACCACATGGACTGCAGTGGTTCAAGGCAGCTCATGGCTATCTTCTCAAGGGCATTTATGGATGGGTAATAAATGCTGGTCTAGCTCGAGATACCCACATCCCATGAATGAAATTTAAAAAAATCTAATTTTCAAGGTCAAGATCAATTCCTTTACTTTGTTAAGAATGTGAAGAAAAATGGGACAATGACAGTATCAGCTGTGACCTAGCTGAAGATGGTCAAGGGGCTGAATGGTCTTGTTCTGCTCCAATAAATTGGTACAATGCATGATGGACATCAGATTTTAAAGCAGGAAAATTATAAAAATGCAGGAAAAAAGTTCAAGAAATGAAAGAATGAAAATGCACGCAACTCCTTATCATGCATGCATAGACCACCAAACAAACAGGATGAGCACACACAATTCGGAAGAGGAGTCAGGAGAGTCCAACTGAAAGCAGCAGTCGCAGCTAATTTACCAACCTAGTTTCCCAGCTGCCAACTTTAGAGTGGGCCTGCCTCAGAGGAAGATATTTGCAGGAAATTCACAACATCGACTATACTGACAATTGAAGGAGCAAGATACATTTCTAATTCAAAATGACTAATTGTTTAATTGAGTTAAATTTCCAAATTACAACTTAAACTATTGTCAAGTAGCGTTAGTATGAACAGGTCAGCTCTTTATTATTAGTGGTACACACATTTTGGGGGAGATGGGGATGTTTGTAGTCGCCCTGATCCAAAGTTATCTGGGTGGAACAAAACAGGATATTGTAAAGCCTCAAGATAGCAATAGAATTTTGACCTTTGTATGCTCCAACTCCCAAGTCTGGTGACTTGCACTAATGAACTGGTTGTTATTACGGCTTTTAAAGAATAATATTTTTATTCCTGTACATTTGCAATACTAGTGATTTTCAGACTTCTGTTCTAACTCTGATATTTGTTGCTGTCCTCTCTCAAAGTCTAAGTTATGAAGTTATGACTATCTTTAATCAGCATCCCAGATGTCACAAAACTAATTTAATCATGATATACACAAATTTCCAATAATACATTCGACCAAGTTGTCACCCCTACCTTCAGATCAACAATAAGTGTGCATACTAAATGTGCATGTGCTCTGACTAATATTTCTTTTTAAATGTCAACACTTGTGTATATATATATTGGCTATCTATATATCGCCAACATCCAATGAAAAAGAGATAATCAAAATGTTGACGTTTTAAAATAAATCTACATGGGAAAATAGGACTTGGGAACAGGAGTAGGCCACCTGACCTTCGAGCATGCACCACACCATTCAATGTGATTAGGGCTGATTTGGTTGTAATCTCAGCTCCACTTTCCTGTCTGCCCCCATAACCCTGGATTCCCTTGTTCATCAAAAATCTAATTCAGCCTTAAGACTCACCTCCAATACTTTCTAGGGAACAGAATTCCACAGACTAACAACCCTCAAGTGAAAGCATTTCTCCTCATCTTGGTCTTGCAAGGTAGACCTTGGTCCCCTAATTTTAGTCTCCCTAACAAGAGAAATATTCCCCTCATATCCATCAAGATTTTATTTGTTTCAATAAGAATACCGCTCCAGTGGGCATCGGCCTAATATATTCATCCTTTCTTCATAGGATAAGCCTCTCATCACAGGAATGAGTGGAGTGACATTCTCTAAACTGATTCAAACTCAATTATACCTTTATTCAAATAAAGAGCCTAAAACTATATCCACTGTATACAAATGTGGTCTCACCAAAGCCATGTAATAGCTGTACTAAAACATCCCTACTTTTGTATTCATATTTCTTTACAATAAATGCCTTCTTAATTACTTGCTGTACCTGCATACTAACTTTATGTGATGTACCAGGACACCCAGGTCCCTCTGCACCACTGAGTTCTGCAATCTTTCTCTACTTAAATAGTATACTGCTTTTCTATTCTTCTTGCCAAAGTAAAGAATTTCACATTTACCCACGTTATACTCCGTCTGCCAAACATTTGCCCACTCAATTAACCAGTCTATATCCTTTTCCAGATTCTCTTCCTCCTCTTAACAGCTTACTGTCCTAACTATCTTGGTGTAATCGGCGCATTTAGCTACCATACACTTGGTGCGTTCACCCTAGACATTGATAAGTTAAGCTGGGAACTACGTCCTTAAGTTTTAAATAACAGTTTAAAAGTACAGAATTTTCTTCATTCCCTAATACTTTACTGTATATTACACTATTCAACAGCAGTTCAGATCATATCATGTGGATGTATGCACTCACAAAGCACCTTCTTCTCCAGCTGCTTGAAAACATTCCGCTATTTAAAGTTGATAGCTTACATTTTTTTTTAAAAGCTACATACCTATGGTGGGTACTTGTGGTGCATAGATGAACCCAAATGTTTCTCTGTACAAAACAATCACGTTTGTTTTTGTAGTGTTACGACACTTTGGGCTAGTGCACGGTCAATTCCAGCCACACTTGACCCGGAGTCGCAACACAAGTAATATTAGATGTTAATTTATAATACTGGAAAGGCTTTGGCTGAGCCCTATAAACTGCAATCACCAGAGTTGTAACCTTAACACAAGTAACCTTTTATTATGTATGGCATTATAAGTAAACTGATGGAAAAATGCAACCGACTATTTAATACCCCTTTTTAACACAACCAACTAAACAAAAAGGTAAAGAGAGGTAAAGGAAATCTTAATAAAATAAAGGGATAAAGGATCTTTGATGCACTAGGATGACTTCTAGTTGCACTCTTACAGTAGGAAGATCTTCTCTAATGACTTACCACCCCATCTCTCCTGAAGACATCTAAAATTAGCTACAGTACATACATTAACTATTCTGCAATACTTCATCCAAGTATCCTTTGGTCATGTGTGAGCCTTAACATTAATTCTTGGCTGCAGACGCTCCTGGCATCCACTTACACTTCAAACATGAATTACTACATTGTAATCAGGAAAGAGAATCCAGGATTATTTATCTCACCTAAATCAGTGATGCTAGGGTAACTCAAACACTCGGACAACTGTACTGTTAGAGATCATTTGACTGAACGCAGGATGAAACCTTAGATTCCATTGGTATATGCAGTGTAAAACATGAAATAAATTGGAAAATACTCCACATTCCAAACATTTTTGTACAAAAAAACAAGTCTCACTTTCATTTCTTAGTAAAGAAAATACAGTACTTTTACAGATTTTCTCTCTTTTGGACAAACTTATCCAACTTCTCTTTGGGACTGATAAGTGGGATTCACTTGTCCCAGTTAACTTTCATCTGGCCTAGATTCAATCCAAACGAGGTCAGACATGAATAGCGGACATACAGACTCGCTCCCTCTTCAAGCAGCAATAAAAAGATGCATGGTTTCTGCATGTGATGCATTGCAATATGATTAAGGGCGGAATGTCGCCTCTGAAAAATGAAATTTACAACTATGTTCAAAGTTACATTCATTTATTTGACACGTTACGGGGAACTTGTTTAACAGAATAATCATACAGCTTGTAGAAGCAATGTAATGCTGGCAAGTGTGAGGTAATGCATTTTGAAAAGAACAGCAAGAAATTAAAGTATAAATTCAATGTAAAGATGTTGAAATGTATGGATAAGAGACAACCAAGGGTTTAGTTTCTTAATTTCCCGAATGTGTATGGAGGTACAAACAAGCTTGTCCAAGTCGCAGGTCGGAAGTGGCCCTCAAGGCATTTTTTAGTGGCCTGCAATGTCCTCTAAGTGTAGGTAATGGTTCAGATTCAAAACTTCCCAGAAAGAATTTCAAAACTTGCGACATGCCTGCTCAGTTAATCACATGTTTCTCCGTGCATAGTCCACTGATTGGCTGCTGAGTCAATGTAAGGTGCATCCCGTCTATGATTGGACAAGCAGAAAGTCATCAGTTGTGGGGTATGATTTGATATCTTTGTTTCTACCTTGGGGACCATGCACAAAGGCAAGTTCAATGGGAGTAGGTGGGTTGGAGATCGTGGGAACCAAGGCAGACAGTAGCCTCCTAGGCGCTAGCCTGAGAAAGCAGCCCCAACCTCTGGCAACCTATTTATTCTCAGGCCTTGCTCATTGGCTCCTGATTGAGAAATATATACAAATGTGGGCCCCTTGAGCAAAGGTTGGACAAGTCTGCTATTAAAAACCAACAGAATTTGTGTTTTATATTTAAAGGCATATAATACAAGAGTCAGGTTGTAGTGATAAATAACAATAAAATTATGTGAATTATCAATTGAGCCAAAGCCAAGGAAATAGTTATGTGCAAAGAGGGTTGAAGTATGGAATGCTTGCCACAAAGCAAGGGTGAGGCAGAGACTAATTCATCTTTTAAGTTAAAAAATCTTTGATGCAGAGGAAGATCAGCTTTGAATTACTCTAGCAAGAAGCCAACATCAACTTAAATGGTCAAATAGCCACCTTCCACTTTTACCTCTCATCTGGCTTTCTCCTTAACCTTTACCTGTTTGGTACATCTAATGCAACATCACCAAAACAATGCAAGTGTGTGTATGGTGTTGCTATCCTCTAGTTACACCATGTTATAAATCAAAGTTCATGTAAATACTGAGCCTGGAATACAGCACATGGCAGTATAACCAGAGCTGAAATTACAGGATCACTAAAAGCAACAGGCTAATGATCATGGCCCCTGATGTCCTCAGCGCCATCACACCTAGCTAATTTCCTCAAAGAGATAAGCATGTACTGTTCAAAATACATCGATGAAGTAAACACACCATAACAAGGCAGAAACATGTTCATTATAATGCTTTGAGGTTTAATGACTGAAACATCAACATTATAAACCTTGACTAACCCGTTCTTCAGACATATACACACTTGCCTATATTTTCTTGCATGAAAATAAATGTGCCATCATTTTGTTTTGTGCTAAACTAGAGTAATCCAAGTTAAATATTTCCCACCCACACCTGAAAATAAACAGCGAAAGATGACTGTGCAAATTCCAGCTAAGCTTTCAATTCTTTCAAATATTAACTAGAATGATCTTCAGTTCCTAAGCACAATTTAATTACCAAACAACATAATTTGCCTGCATTTTAAAAGATATGAAAAAATAAACAACCTTTGTTTTTTTTTTTGTAGAATTAAATTCCGGAATTGTTTTTAAAACAGAAAATTTACCACTTCATTCACTTAAATGTGTCCAAAACATAATTATTGCAGTTTGGGTCGGTTCATGCAAGTGATACTTTTCACAACATAATAAATCTCTCCAAGGAACCAACCAATCCCACTTCCACCAACAATCCAGAACCTCCATACCCTGCCAGGTTAAACCACTTCTGGCTGAATCACTTTGTCCGTCTGAACAAAAGCAAGAACAGACAGAAGTGCAGAGCAGAGTTGTGGGAAAATAAGAAATGAAATGAAATGAAAAGAAAATCGCTTATCGTCACAAGTAGGCTTCAGTGAAGTTACTGTGAAAAGCCCCTAGTCGCCACATTCCGGCGCCTGTTCGGGGAGGCTGGTACGGGAATTGAACCGTGCTGCTGGCCTGTTTGGTCTGCTTTAAAAGCCAGCGATTTAGCCCCGTGTGCTGAGCTGAAAGAGGCAACAACAGGCAAATGAAGTAGAAACAAAATAAAAACATTTTAAATTTGTAACATGAAACCAAACAGGTCTGGACAAGGGGAGAAACATGAACCAGGTGAACAAAAAAGGCTAGATGTTGTTGGAAAAATAACGGCGAGTTAATGACACATGCCATTATTCTTGCACAAATCTGTCAGCAAATTCAGGAGATTAAAGGATATACTGTAAATCCTGAATCTCCAGAATTTTCTCATCAATGTATGTTGTTCTGTCGCTTGCTTTGTGTAAATGTCACCCCACCTGTAGTTTCTCCATCATTGTTAAGAACATGCGATTTGCACATTAAGTGCTCATCAAACTCGTTGCAGAAAGTTATAACTGGAGCTGCCTCATGTACCTTAATAACTTGATCATAGTTAAAGCAATGCCAATGTACCTTGCTGGACCAGAAATTAAATTAAATTGTTCAATCTTATTCTTGCATGTCGTCATCTTTTAGGCTGGAGATTTCAAAATTGTTAAATTTTATTTATTTTTTCCTTAACTTCCTTTCTCTCAGAACCAATCTTTCTTTCCTGCTTATTTCTCTTACCGCACCTGATCTGACCTTAATTCACCCATTCTTTCTCTTTTTCTTTTCAATTCAGTCTCATCGTTGAAGGAGAAATGCCATTAGTCCTATGGTTCACTGAGGACCAAAATGATCAGTTGCCCTCATCAAGCCATTATCAGCTTGCACTTCAAGCAAGTTATAGCACAAAACATTTTCAAGTTGAAGGGTGCAGAAAAGAGCTAATCTAATAGCATGCAATGAGATACCCTACCAGTAAAACCAGCCCTATGAAGTAGAGGTTGAACAGGAAATGGAAGCAGCAACATAATATGAACACAGTGAGGAAAGCCGGCAAAGGCAGACAAGAGAACAACTTCCCTGGTTCGCTGTAAGCATTTTATAGGAGATCATCCGATTACTTCCAAAATATGATTGGTTGTGCTCAGTCATAAGATGTACCTTAATATGTACAGGTTAGACTGTCCATAGGATATTTCAAAATAATGCAAAAATAGCATATTCTTCTCCAAAAACTATTTAAAATCCTTATCCTGTTGCAAAAAAACTGCTATTCAATTTTACATTAGGGCTTCACACATTGAAAAGGATCATTTTATGTCTCCCTCAGAAGCAAAATGAATCTTGTATAGAGATAACATGAGAGGTTGTAAAACTACCCTTGCTATAGTGTTACACATATAGCTTTAACCAAAATCAGAAATTCAACTTTCTTGAAAGAAAGATGAGCATATGTTCAATCTTCACAACATATTCCTAACCCAAGAGAATAATGTTTGCATCATCTTCAAGTATACGGAAAAGTTGTCCTCAGTTTTAAAAAAAACAGTAAGGCAAATAGATGCAAAGGCAACCCACTGCTCTTAAATCTATTAAATCCTGCAACTTCTGCCAATCCAGAGCTGATTTCCCCAAAACACAAGCAGACAAAACGTATAAGAAACTGATATCAAACTGTGAAACATTAATGCACTAGTCACCCAGCACCTTTATAAAAAAATTCAGAACAATCCTAAATTATAAACCAGTGAACCATAAAGGGAGGGTAATCAAACTAAATGCATTCTCATATAATCCCTACAGTGCAGGAGGCCATTAGGACCATTGAGTCTGCATCGACCCTCCAAAAGACCACCCTACCTAGGCCCACAACCTCACCCTATGCCTGCAACCCCACCTTACCGTTGGACACTAAGGGGCGATTTAGCACGGCCAATCCACCTAACCTGCATATCTTTGGACTGTGGGAGGAAACTGGAGCACCCGAAGGAAATCAACACAGACATGGGGACAACATCCAAACTCCACAGTTACCCAAAGCCAGAATTGAACCTGGGCCCTTGGTGCGGTGAGGCAGCAGTGCAAGCCACTGTGCCGTCCCAAACATTATTTGAATAACTAACAATTGGATTAGATCCCCATTAATAAGGCATTAAAACCTATCAAGATGCCTTAGTTTTGAGCCAGAGAGAGGAACACCTACCACCCCAAATCTTCTGAGTTATACTCGAAAGCAAAAACAAAGCTGCATTTTAGAGACATCCATGATATACACCCACTGTAAAGCTGTGATTCTTGCATTCTCATCATAATTAACATAATTCACATGCTTCCTCCCCATTTGTTTTTCAATCTAACCCTACAGCTGACTGTATTGTAGGAACCTGAAATACAGTCCCTTAAACTTGAATGAAAGCTACCAATACAATATTAAACGTAGGCCCAACAACAGTTATCAAACAATGCATTTCGCCTTCCCCCTCATCAACTGTGTGTCCTGGCTCTCGCCCCACCCCCAAATACCAACCATGGTAGACATTACACATGAAGTAACTTTGTGCATTCAAAGCCGAGCCAGAACTCTTGATGTTGTGCTATATTACAAGAATGACTGTTAGAAGATACAATGTTTTCCATTCATATGTTGCAGCAAAGAGAGACAGTGTAGTTTTGTACATTTTTGCAAAATACAGACTTAGGAATAGGGGACATTAGTTAGTTTTGTATTTTATAAAGTACATGGTTATCAGATAAAGCCAGAGAGGAAAAATGTATCAATGATTTTTTTTTGCCAATAATTAATACTTGATCGACCTCTGTCAGATATTCACATATCATTTATACACACTCACTGCATTATATTAGGGATAAGCAACAAATTCCTTAAGCAGTATTAAGGTATGAAAGTTGTAACAAGATAAATGCAGTTTTTATTTGACCAACAAAATGCTTCAAAATTAACAGTTCAGATTTTGGGATCAGCAAAAAACAGGTTTTCATTGCATTTCCTCATATGGACTTTTACATTGGAATTAGGACTTACTAGAAATTCAAAGTAGCGTGGTTCCCTCTTCAGGGGAAATGGGCAACCATGACAACAACTGTGTACCCCCTCAAACAACCAGACTGAAGAATTATTACTGCTAGTGAACATTAGAATAGTTAATTCAATGTCAAATCATATATAGAAAATGAAAGTGAAAAAGATTAAGTGATAATTTAAAGAAAGATGAAATAAAAAATTGTTTAATGGTTTCATTTTGTTAAATCTCCAATGAATGAGATTTAACGGTTGTAATTTTTAAAACCTTTTCAGGACCAGAGAGATTGTACAGCACCAATTAAGACTTATCATGCTAGTGAAAGTTCAGTTACACTTGAATGAACAAGCCTCTATTTTTTCTGACATGTTTAGTGAAAAGCTACACAGCATTCCATTTGTTTCACTGATGAATTTCTTGATCAGATTAGGAGTAGTGGCTCTTCTGAAGGCAGGCAGGCGACTCGGACAACAACTTTTGATTTTCATCCTGTTGAGCCAAAGGTTGCTATCCAATTTACACATTAATAGTGGTGAATATTAGGGCGGCACTTGGCACAGTGGTTAGCACTGCTACCTACGGCACGGAGGACCTAGGTTCAAATCCCACCCTGGGTCACTCTCCATGTGGAGTTTGCCAATTCTCCGTGTCTGCGTGGGTTTCACCCCCACAGCCCAAAGATGTGCAGGTTAGGTGGATTGGCCATGCTAAGCTGCCTCTTAATTGGAAAAAAATAATAATTAGGTACACTAAATTTGTTTAGAAAGAAAAAAAAATTGTGGTGAATATTGAAATCTTAATATCCACCACAAAATCCAGATAAATACTTTCCTTGAAGGTGTTACAAATTATATGGAATTTTGCTCTTAGAAATTTGGATATAGCTCACAGATTTGATTTGAACAGATGCTATTTATTGAAATCTATTGCATGATTTACTTCCTGGCCCCTCTGAAATGTATTTCTGATTCCACTCTCATGCCCAGAGTGCAACCCACAGCTTAGTCCAATCCTACTGGGAAATAAATTAAGCAGCTGCCCATGTTGCATATACTTTTCCACACCTTCAATACAGTAGTTAATAAATTCAGTTATTTTGATATGTGTAAAACTATATGATGCACTTACTCTATCATGCACACTCATTAAATGTATTTCTGGAATGTACATGTGGACCTGGAATGTTTTAACTAATTGTACAGTAATTGTATACATTAGTACCTCACAAATACCAGGCAATGACCATTTCCTACAACAGAGGATCTAATGATCGCCCGTTAACATTCAATGGCACTACCTTCACTGAATCCCCCACAATCAACATCCTGGGGGTTACAATTTGATGAGAAACTAAACTAGCCACATTAATACTGTGGCTACCAGAACGGGTCAAAGGCTAGGAATCCTACAGCGTGTAACTCACCTCCTGACCCTCAAAGCCTGTCCCCTATCCATCATCTACAAGCCACAATTCAGCAATGTGATGGAATACTCTCCATTTTCCTAAGAGAGTGCAGTTCCAACAACACTAAAGAAGCTCAACACCATCCAGAACAAAGCCATCTTGCTACGCCTTCACAAACATTCAATCCCTCCACCACCGATGAACAGTGGCAGCCGTATGTACCATCTACAAGATGCACTGCAGTTAACTCCCTAAGGTACATTTGGCAGCACCTTCCAAATCTACAACCATTTAGAAGGACAAGAGCAGCAGATGCCTGGGAACCCCACTCACCACCCAGACTTGGAAATATATCACCATTCTTTCACTGTTGCTGGGTCAAAATCCTGGAACTCCCTCCCTAACAGCACTGTGGGTTACACCTCAGGGACTGCAATGGTTCAAAAGACAGCTCACTACTAAAGGGATCGGCAATAAATGCTGGCATAGCCAGCGATGCTTACATCCCATAAAAAATAAGTATTTTTTTAAACAAACTTAATTTTAATACACTAAACACTGGTTTTGGAATCTTTTGTTTCTTGCATGATTTTTTTAAACTTCCTCTTGTTTTTTCATGTGTTTAGCGGGTGCAAACATTTGTAAAAAAAAACTATTTTGGAAATCACCCTGCCATTATCTAATTATCTTTTATTTTTTAAGTCTATAGAATCTCAATGGAAAACAGCTTTACAGGTGCAGTATGCTGAAATAGTTTTGGTATATTCTGAATTACAAGTAGTGCATCCTTTAAAACAATTTCAGATCAAAGAGATAAAGTTTAAATATAAAGCAGCTGTGATGTGAATGCCTTCAAGCAGTATGGCAGTTGGCTAATATTTTGGATTTTGCTGTACTGACTATGTTCAACCAGCAAAGATTGAGAACCAGAAATACATATTGTTCTTCCCACCCTCATTGTTCCTGAACCTCCACTCCAGGGATTAGACTAGATAGATGAGGTAAAATAAATGCCATCAGTTTTTGATTACCAATCCAAGAACCAATCAAAGTGGCCTAATCAAGTAATTCAGGAATGGCAATGGGAAATCCAAGTAAACCAAAGTAGTTACATCTTTTTTCAAATAAAGAGACCAAAACTGTACACACAGTATTCCTGCTGTGCCCTCACAAAAGCCCTGTACAGCTGCAGTAAAACATCCCTACTTTTATATTAAATTTCTCTTGCGATAAATGGCAACATTTCATTTGCCTTCTTAATTACTTGCTGTACATGCATACTCACTTTGTGATTCATGAACCAGGCCACTCAGATCCCTCTGTACCACCGGGTAGTTGTGATTAGAAAGGCAAATGGGATGTTGGCATTTTATGTAGGGGTAATTGAATATAAAGGTAGGTATGTTTTACTGCAGTTGTACAAGACCTTGGGGAGAACACATCTAGAATACTGTGTACAATTTTGGTCTCCATTTGGAAAAAGATATAATCGTGTTAGAAGCTCAGGAAAGGTTTACTCAGCTGGTTCCTGAGTTGAGGGGCTTAGCTTATGAAGAAAGGTTGAACAAGTTGGACCTTTTCCTCTTGGAGTTTAGAAGAATGAGGTGTGATCTTATTGAAACATATATGATCCTGAGGAGATTTGATATGTAGAGGATGTTTCCACTGGTGAAAGAGACTAGAACCAGGTGATAAAAGTTTAAAAATAAAAAGTCTACCATTTAAGACAGAGATGAAGAGAAATATTTTCTCTTCAAAAAGTAATTGGCTTGTGAATTTTTCTTCCCCTGAAAACAATGGGGGCTTGGTCATTGAATTTATTCAAGCACAGTCAGAATAGGCAAGAGAGTCAAGGCGGCAAAGTGTAGTTGAGACCACAACCATAAACTATAATCTTATTGAATATTGGAACAGGCTTGAAGGACTGAACGATCTGCTCCTGTTCTGAAGTTCTACGTTCCTACATCCTAAATGCACCATGAGATCAGGGACCCACCATTGGCTTGATCTTGTGAATCATGTATTGGCATGGATCCTTGAAAACTGCCAGAATGTCACCAGAACTGCAATACATACAAACTCTCAAGTGGACCAAATCAAACCCTAGGTCCAGCAAAGATTTCAGAGCAACTCCTAGTTGGTGTAGCAGCTTTATGAAAGAAAAATGTCCAGTGTTGCAACAAAAGGTCAAGATTTCAAACTACCAAAAAGATCTCTGTTCCAAAAGAATTTCCAGTGTTTCATTAGGCAGCAGCAAAAACAAGAATGCCTATAACGTCATATCTCCAACATGGATGAAATACCGATGAATTTTGATGTGTCCAACAACCGATCTGCGAAGTGGAAAGGTTCAAAATCAGTTGCAGTGAAAACCACAGGACATGATGGTGGTACTTCTGTCCATGGCAGACGGGATAATTTTTTTTTTAATATTAGAGTACCTAATTCATTTTTTCCAATTAAGGGACAATTTAGCATGTCCAATCCACTTACCTTGCACATCTTTGTATTGTGGGGATGAAACCCACGCAAATACGGGGAGAATGTGCAAACTCCACACGGATAGTGGCCCAGAGCCGGGATTGAACCTAGGACCTTGGCGCTGTGAGACTGCAGTACAAACCACTGCGCCACCTTGTTGCCCAAGACGGAACAAAATTAAACCCTATGGTAACTTTCAAAGTAAAATCATGTGCAAATTACGTCTGCTGACAGATATTTTGAGCCTGGACATGACTATGGTCTATGGAGGAGGATGCAGTGAACGTATGGATCAATAATAATAATAATAATAATCTTTATTGTCACAAGTAAGCTTACATTAACACTCCAATAAAGTTACTGTAAAAATCCCCAGTCGCCACATTCCGGCATCTGTTCGGGTACACAGAGGGAAAATGTCCAAATTTCCTAACAGCATGTCTTTCGTGACTTGCAGGAGGAAACCGGAGCACCTGGAGAAAACCCAGGCAGACACAGGGAGAACGTGCAGACTCTGCACAGACAGTGACCAAAGCTGTGAATTGAAAATGGGACCCTGGCGCTGTGAAGCAACAGTGCTACCCGCCGTGCTGCGCATAACATATGGAATAGGCATCCCGATGATCTATGTAAAGAATGCAGCTTATTCATAAGGGATACGTTCAGATCCCACATAACCAATGAGGTCAAGAGGTGCACATTAGGAACGAGCACCCACATTGCAATTATACCACAGGGATGTCTGTAGTTCAATCTTGGGATGTGTGCCTCAACAGCCACTTGAGGATCATATATGCACCGAATGGAAGCGATGGATGGCTGGCTGACAGAGAAAAAACATTCTCAAAAGTGGAAATTTTCACGCTGCCCCACTTGGTGTTTTGTGTAGTTCCATCATCAAATTGAGGAATGCTGGTAGTGCACCAACTAGATCAGATCCTTCAAGAAATGAAGAATAACTAATTCAATTGATGGGGAGAAAGACGAACGGTTGCCGAGATTATACTGAAAGCGCCACATCTGATCCAGAGTGGGATCCTTATAGTGACCATAGCCATTCAACAAATCCGACAAACTATTTCCGTCGGATGACAAAGACCGGCTTTAAAACACTTTCATTGTGGTTAATAGATATCTTTGTACAATTAATTTATTCAATAAACCATACCACATTAAGTTATGAGCTTTGTGATTGTGTTTTTTTTGGCAACCACGCACACTGGCGGTTCACATTTCATACTTGGTATGTTAAGTTGACGCCCAATTTTGGAAGAGATTTTTAGAGGGCTCAAACGGTCAATTTACATGCCGACATCTACAGTAAGCGTTATTGGCAAGGTCAGCATTTGTTCCACAACCGTAATCGGTCTTGAGAATCATAGAATCACAGAATCCCTACAGTGCAGAAGGGGGCCATTCAGACTGCACTGATCCTCTGAAATGGCACCCTACCTAGCGTCAGGCTCCCACCGTAACCCTGTAACCCCACCTAATCTTGTGAACACCACCTAACCTGCACATTTTTGGACTGTGGGAGGAAACCGGAGCACCCGGAGGAAATCCACGCAGACATGGGGAGAAAATGCAAACTCCACACATAGACCAGAGGCCGGAATTGAACCAGACTCCCTGGCGCTGAGGGGCAACAGTGCTAACCACTGTGCCACCGTTCCACCCACGGGGAGAAGACAGGAGTCAACCGCCTTATTGAACTGCTTCAGTCCATCTGGTGTAGGTACGCCTACAGTGCTATTAAGAAAGGAATTCCAGGATTTTGACCCAGTGACAGTGAAGTTACGGCAAAATAATTCAAAGTCAAGACGGTATGTAACTTGGAAGGACACTTGCAGGTGGTCGTGTTCTCATGCTTCCGCTGTCCTTATACTTTTGTGATAGTGGACGCAGATTTGGAAGGTATTGTCAAAAGGAGCTTTGGCAAGTTGATACAGTGCACCTTGTATATGGTACAAACTGTTGTCAATGTGCATCGGTGGTATCCAGCTACTTGAATGGTGTTGGCGTGACAGACATCCAGACGTTTGGAGATTATTCCATCACACGCCAGACTTCTGCCTTGCAGGTTTCGGGGATTCAAAAAGTGAGTCACTCGCTGCAGAATTCCCAGCCTCTTAGATACATGTGGCTAGTCCGTTAAGCTTCTGCTCAGTGGTAATCCACAGGATGTTGATAGTGGAGAATTCAGTGACTGCAATACTGGTGAATAGCATGGAATAATGTCTAGATTCTCTCATGTTGTAGATGGTCATTGCCTGGCAATGGGGTGGCACGCTTGTTATTTGCCACCTATAAATTCAATCTTAATGCAAGCACAAACCGCTTCAGCATGAGGAGTAATGAATGATACTGAACAATGTGCAATTATCAGCAAACATCGCTCCTTCTGTCCTAATGTTGGAGGAACGGTCATTCATGAAACAGTTAAATATGGCTGGGCAGAGGATACTATCTTGAAAAACTCCTCCCATGATGTCCTCGGACTGAGATGATTGACCTCCAACAACCACACCATTTACCTTTATGCTCTGCATGACTCAACCAGTGGAGAGTTTTCCCACTATTCCCATTCACTTTAATTTTGCTAAGACTCCTCAATGCCACACTCGATCAAATGCTGCTTTGGTGTCCAGTTATTCACATCTCTGGAATTCAGTTCTTTTGTCCATGTTTGGACCAAGACTGCAATGAGGTCCTAGAGGCTGGTAGAACCTAACCTGATCAGAAGTGAGGTTTTGGCAAGTAAGAGCCACCTGGTAGCACTGACAATAACACCAGCCATCACTTTGCTGATGATTGAGAGTACTCCGACAGTGGTAATTGGCTGGATTAAGATCTTGCTTTTTGTCAACTGAATATAGCTGAACAATTTCCCAGTAGACCCCAATGATGTAGGTGCATTGGAACAGCTTAACTAGGTGTACAGCTAATTCTGGATCAAGAGTCTTCAGTACTGTAGCCAGAATGTTATCAGGGCTTTAGCTGTATTTGGGACCACATGGAATGAACTAAGCTAGCTGAAGGCTGGTACCTATGATGTTAGAGACCTCAAAAGCAGGCAGAGATGGATCATCCATTGGCAATTCTGGTTGAAGAGGTTGGAAATGTTGCAGCCATATTTTTTGCACTAACATGCTGGGCTCCATCATCATGAGTTTGGGTGTTTGTAGAGCCTCACCCCAAGTTAACTGTGCAATTGTCTCCCACCATTCATGACTGGATGTGGCAGGACTGCAGAGTTGAGATCTGATCCATAGGTTGTGGAATAGCTCATCTCTGACCATGGGATGCTGCTTCCGTTTCTCAGTATACATGTAGCCCTGCACTGTAGCTTTAATAGGGTTGCACTTTATTCTGTTGCTGTTCCAGGCATGCTCTCCTGTACTCCTCATTGATCACCTGGCTTTATGGCAATGGTGGACTGAGGCTACACTGGATCACAAGGTTACAGATTGTGGCCGAATACAAATTTTGTTGTTGCTGATGGTTTATTGAGCCTCATGGATCACCGGTTTTAAGCTGCTCAATCTGTTCTGAATCGATCCCATTGAGCACGGTGGCCATGCCACACGGCACAAAGAAATGCATGAATGTGAAGTCACGACCTCGTCTCCAGAATGACTGTGATGTTCACTCCTACCAGTACCTTCATAAATATATGCTGCTGTGACAGGTAGATTGGTGAGAACGGCGTCAAACAGGTTTTGCCCTCTTGTTGGTTTTCTCACCACCTGCCACAGGTATGTCTTCAGAACTCAGCTAGCTCAGTTAGTAGTGATGCAATGGATATTCTTCCCACCCTTCCAACACTACAAGCTGGCTTGGCCTTCCCAGTTCACCACCATTACTGCTGCACATTACTCCTACAACCTTGCTACCCTCGGTGCTTCTTCCCAGTGGTGTTCAACTGGAGGAGCATTGATTAATCAACTGAGGAAGGGCAGTAGGTGGTAATCAACAAGAGGTTCCCTTGACCATATTTGACCAGATGCCATGAGACTTCATGATATCAAAAGTCAATGTTAAAACTCCCAGGCCAACTCCCTCCCAACTATATAGCACACTGCCGCCACCTCTGGTAGCTCTGTCTTGTCGGTGAGGCACAACATGCCCAGGGATGGTGTGGGAGAGTCTGGAACATAATCATACACATCAAATCACACCTCCCAGACAACTTCAGGTTTTTGCTTGATTGGTCTGTGCGATAGCTTTCCTGGTCCCCAGATTTTACCAAGGAGAATTCTGCAAGGTCAGCTGGACAAGATATGCGAAGGCCAAACCAGTTTTAGCACTGGGAGGGTGATCCTGTGCTTTGGGAGTGAAAATAATGAATGGAGGAGCCAGATATGGTTGCACTGGTATAGCTCTAGCTTCTGAGACCAGTTGGCAAGGAGCCCTAATGTGTAGGAGCACCAAAAGTGGGATGTTGGGAGGATACACACATATTGTGAGGGGACTGTGATGACCTTGGGAGGCTTCGGATTAAAATATAAAGATATGGTTTCCTCGTAGGCAGAAAAAGGGAAAAACATTGTATGGGTGGGAGCGATGAAAGCATGGATGCAGGACAGGGAGAAAGGTCCAGGCAGAACAACCAATTGCAGTGGAGCATAATTTCAGAAAAAAGTGCCCCAGCGAACTGGAAAAGACTGCGTTGTTTAAACAAATATTGATATTGATAATATTGATATCTAATTTAGCTAGCAGTTAAATCTTAAATAGCAGGTTTGCCCAGGAAAACATACTTAAAGTAATCCTCCATCCAGCGGCTTCTATTATCTGACTCCAATTCACCTCTGAGAACAAGAAATGAATGACCAAGCTTAATTATTATGGGAAAGCATGACAGAAATCCAGTCATTGAATAAATTCAGTGAGGAAGGCTTTTTAGGTCATAATTCATCTATCAGAATGCTTCATCTCAAAGATATAGTGCTTGTGCCCTTTGACAAAGGGTCACCTGTACTCGAAACGTTAGCTCTTTTCTCTCCCTACAGATGCTGCCAGACTTGCTGAGATTTTCCCGCATTTTCTCTTTGGTTTCAGATTCCAGCATCTGCAGTAATTTGCTTTTATATAGGGCTTGTGCCTCCATTTCTCCATCCAGCATTCCATTTCATCTGTTTGGCACTTTTTCTACGAGGAAAAACTTCCTTGTATCTACTTTAAATGTACTTTTCAATATGTAACCTCTTGTCCTATACTCTGAAAAATGGCTTCAAATCTTTGCCATGCTACTGTTAAGATCACCTCACAGGCATCTTCGTTCAAAGTTTCTCCAGGTTTTTCTCATATTTCTTCTAAAATTGGGAAATATCCTTGCAGCTTTCTGCACACAGTTTCCTCTACATTATTCAATATTCCATTAGTTTTGCTGATTGCTGCTCTACATTGGTTGGACATTTTGAACATTACTGCAACAAAGATGCCCAGTTCTTTTTCAACACTATGGAGTACATATATTGCCCATATATTTATCCTTCCCCTTCACTGACTGCGATTGCTCTTTCAAATATTTGCCCGGCTCACTTTATAATTAATAGTTGTTTTCTCTATTTCCCCTCCTAGTTTGGGATAATTTGTAAATTTGATCAATTTATACTGAACTTGACAAAGTGTGGCACTTCCAGGAAAACAATACACAGAACCAAACATAATTTGGATTTCACAGACCTCTATTATTCCCCCCGCTAAGCTCTGTGGCCCGACCTGAAGGTGCCTGCACAAGTCAGCCCCTTTGAAGCTATCGTGCAGCTATGAGAAATCTTTGAAGGGGCTGCATGCTTAAACAACTCACCCATACACTTTCAAAAAAAATCGGGTTACATGGCTCCCAACCCAACAAGTCAAAACTCTGGATTCTCAGCCATTACAGTTTTCAATTTGAGTTCACATGCATGGACTAACTATATTCTCATTTGTATATGCAATGTTATGGTAGCTATACGTTAGTCGTAGGATCTTTCTGCTTTCTTCTGCTATGGAAATGTTATGGTTTCATTCGGAAATCATTTAATGTATTAGGTTTCTTTTAGTTTAAGCTTTGAAATGATGAACAATTTGAATACACCAGGATATGTTTTGTGTAAGCCATACAGATGATGCCAAAAACCGTTGACTACAGCTGCAATGACATTTGGGACACAACAACTTGTCTCTGGTCAGAACAGAAGTGTGGTAGAGATAGAGAAGGAAAGAATGAAGGAATTAAATTGAATATTCAATAGGCCTGCTGATCAGCATTAGGCCAATGGAGTAGATACTGAATAAGGACAGATTTAGCTCATGCTTCCTCTCACATCCCAAAATAGTCTGCCAACTGCATGTGTGAACTAAGAGCACATAGGTAGTGCACTAGAGGATGATGCTGCCCCAATATTATATTACAGAAGGCAGGGTCAAAGAAGAAAATCAAGTTAATTAGCAGTGGTTTAAAATTCTTTAAAAATCACAAATTTAGGATAGAAAAAGCTAACTAAAACTGGTTAGCTGAAACTGCAGATTAAATATTCAATTTTTCAAAACTCTTAATTCATCAATAACATATCACAGGCTAATGGACAAAAATCTACATGATTTTGTTGGTTGCAATCCAGAAACAACAGAACTCAACACTTCCTGCAGCAATTGAACAACTTTAAAGAGAACATTTCACAGGTGATCATTGCAACTGGTGCAGGTCACATAAGGTTCTTAAGATACTACATCATAATTTGCTCTAAAATGGCAAACTTGTTTTTGGTACTACAAACAGTTTAAAATTTACTCCTCAGAATTCACCAGATATTGCGACAGAGATTGTTGTAACAGCATAGATTTTCTAACTAAGTTACCGCACAGAGGGAGGCCATTCAGCCCATCTTATCCATACCAGCCAGAGGACATCCAGGTGCCCATTCTAATCCCACGTTCCTGCACCCGGTCCATAGCCCTGTAGCCTACAGCATATGGTGCAGATCCAGGTACTTCTTAAAAAGAGTTTAGGGTCTCTGCCTCCATCACCAACTCAGGCAGCAAATTCCAGACACCCACTAGCCCCTACTTAAAAACGTTCTTCCTCATGTTCCCTCTACACCTTCTACCATTTATCTTGAATCCATGTCACCTGGTTCAGGAATTCCCCACCAAGGGAAACAAATGTTATCCTGTCCACTCTATCTCTTCCCCTTGTGCATCTCAATTAAACTACCCTTCAGCCTTCTACATTCCAAAGAAAATAACCTCAACCTATCCAATCTCGCCTCATGGCTACACTTTTCTAGCCCTGGTAACATTCTTGTAAACCTCTTCTGCACGGTCTCCAGAGCAATTACATCCTTCCTGTTAAGACCAGAATTGCACATAATATTCCAGTTGTGGCCTCACCAGTGCTTTATACAAATACAACATTATATTCTCACTTTTACATTCTATACCTCTGCCAATGAAGGAGAACATTCCATATGCTTTCTTTACAACCTTCTCTACTTGAACTGCTGCCTTTCGGGACCCATGTACTTGTATGTCAAGACCTCTTACTTCATCTACCCCTCAGTATATTCCCATTTATTATGTACTCCCTATACCTGTTTGACCTCTGTAAATGCGTGACCTCACACTTATGAAAAAATATATGTCTGTTTTTAACCTAAGTAAAGCAATGATATTACACAACTGCAAAATGATTGGATGGATCCAGGATGAAACCTCGGACAATAGCTTTTGATTGCATCAAAGCTGATAAACATTCACATGTCACAAACTGGAAAACAAAGAATATCAACGGCAAAATACTGCGGAAGCCAGAAATCTGAAAAAACCCACAATACTCAGCAGGCTGGGCAGCATCTTTCGAGAGAGAAACAGAGTCCATGTTTGATATGTTACTGTGCAACAGGTTTTCAACAAGGAAGCAATATTCATGTGATATCATATTTAGGATGCAGTGCACTAGTATAATTTTATGTATCCATATCCATCTCCGTGTTTTTGGAAAGGAGCATGTGATTTTTAAGACAGAAAACAAAACTAATGCAAAGTTAAGACTAAGGAAGCATGATCCTAAGCAACTTGCACATTGTGAAATAAGGAAGAAAAAATATTTTGTACAAGTGTTGCACGGAGAAAAAGGAGCTCACTGGAATGAAGGAAATGCAAAATTATGTTTTAAGAGGGTAGACACGCAGAAAATGATACAGCAACTGTTGGCAAGAATAATGGTCAAAACATCTGCCAGTGCCATAGTAAAAGCAGCTGAAAACGGATGAAACCCACGAGATACATGAGTGCAAAACAGAGGATGAGCATAAAATAGTAAATATTCTGAATGAATAAATACACACTCCAAATAGTCACAAGAGGGAACATGATCAACATACCCACTCTGAACAAAATTTCCCAAGTAAAATCAGTACCTTCATTATAAAGAAAGAAGTCTTACAACACCAGGTTAAAGTCCAACACGTTTGTTTCAAACACTAGCTTTCGGAGCATTGCTCCTTCCTCAGGTGAATTAAGAGGTATGTTCCAGAAACATATATATTGACAAATTCAAAGATGCATGACAATGCTTAGAATGCGAGCATTTGCAGGTAATTAAGTCTTTACAGATCCAGAGATAGGGGGTAACCCCAGGTTAAAGAGGTGTGAATTGTCTCAAACCAGGACAGTTGGAAGGATTTCGCCAGTCCAGGCCAGATGGTGGGGGGGTGAATGTAATGCGACATGAATCCCAGGTCCCGGTTGAGGCCGCACTCATGTGTGCGGAACTTGGCTATAAGTTTCTGCTCGGCGATTCTGCGTTGTCGCGTGTCCAGAAGGCCGCCTTGGAGAACGCTTACCTCCGGAGATCAGAGGCTGAATGCCCTTGACTGCTGAAGAGTTCCCCGACTGGAAGGGAACATTGCTGCCTGGTGATTGTTGCGCGATGTCCGTTCATTCGTTGTCACAGCATCTCCATGGTCTCTACAATGCACCACGCTTCGGGTCATCCTTTCCTGCAGCGTATGAGGTAGACAACGTTGGACGAGTCACACGAGTATGTACCGCATACCTGGTGGGCGGTGTTCTCACGTGTAATGGTGGCATCCATGTCGATGATCTGGCACGTCATGCAGAGATTGCCATGGCAGGGTTGTGTGGCGTCGTGGTCGCTGTTCTGAAAGCTGGGTAGTTTGCTGCAAACAATGGTTTGTTTGAGGTTGCGGTTGTTTGAAGGCAAGTAGTGGGGGTATGGGAATGACCTTGGCAAGATGTTCATCTTCATCGATGACATGCTGAAGGCTGCGAAGATGTTGTTGTAGTTTCTCTGCTCCGGGGAAGTACTGGACGACGAAGGGTACTCTGTCGGTTGTGTCCCATGTTTGTCTTCTGAGGAGGTCGGTGATATCAATAAGTTCCATTCCACCATTAGACTCACCATGGACTACTCTCCAAAATCAGTTGCATTCTTGGACACACTCATCTCCATCAAGGATGGTCACCTCACCACTTCACTTTACTTTACGCAAGCCCACGGATAACCTCACGATGCTCCACTTCTCCAGCTTTCACCCTAAACACATTAAAGAAGCCATCCCCTATGGACAAGCTCTCCGTATACACAGGGTCTGCTCAGATGAGGAGGATCGTAACAGACATCTACAGGCGCTGAAAGATGCCCTCGTACGAACGGGATATGGCGCTCGACTCATCGATCAACAGTTCCAACACGCCACAGCAAAAAAACCGAACCGACCTCCTCAGAAGACAAACACGGACACAACCGACAGAGTATCCTTCGCTGTCCAGTACTTTCCCGGAGCAGAGAAACTACGACATCTTCTTCGCAGCCTTCAACACTTCATCGATGAAGATGACCATCTTGCCAAGGTCATCCCCACACCCCCACTACTTGCCTTCAAACAACCGCGCAACCTCAAACAAACCATTGTTTGCAGCAAACTACCCAGCCTTCAGAACAGCGACCACGACACCACCCTGCCATGGCAATCTCTGCAAGATGTGCCAGATCATCGACATGGATGCCACCATCACACGTGAGAATACCACCCACCAGGTACGCGGTACATACTCGTGCAACTCGGCCAACGTTGACTACCTCATACGCTGCAGGAAAGGATGTCCCGAAGCATGGTACATTGGCGAGACCATGCAGACGCTGCAACAATGAATGAACGGACATCGCGCGACAATCACCAGGCAGCAATGTTCCCTTCCAGTCGGGAAACACTTCAGCAGTCAAGGGCATTCAGCCTCTGATCTCCGGGTAAGCGTTCTCCAAGGTGGGCTTCAGGATGCGCAACAACACAGAATCGCCAAGCAGAAACTTATAGCCAAGTTCCGCACACACGAGTGCGGCCTCAACCGGGACCTGGAATTCATGTCGCATTACATTCATCCCTCACCAACTGGCCTGGGCTGGCGAAATCCTACCAACTGTCCTGGCTTGAGACAATTCACACCTCTTTAACCTGGGGTTACCCCTATCTCTGGATCTGCAAAGACTTAATTACCTGCAAACGCTCGCATTCTAAGCATTGCCTTGCATCTTTGAATTTGTCATATACATGTTTCTGGAACATACTTCTTCATTCACCCGAGGAACTAGCAGTGCTCCGAAAGCTAGTGTTTGAAACAAACCTGTTGGACTTTAACCTGGTGTTGTAAGACTTCTTACTGTGCTCACCCCAGTCCAACACCAGCATCTCCATTTCATTATAAAGAAGATGGATGTCCAAGGCAGTTGAAGTAGGTTGAAAACAAACTAATACTCAGAAAGAGATTTATTCTAACGTGCTGAGAAAGATTAGGGAGACAATCGTGAGTCACTAATTATTATAATTATGGTTATTGGTATGCATATTCCCTTATTTTCTATCCCATGTAAAACTATGGAAGCAATTATCAGGAATAAACAGGGGTTGCCTTTTTTTATTCTAGACAAATATTAGCTAGACATGGATTCCAAAGAAGAAAAATTTGCCTGGCCAATCTTTATGACTTCTTTAACAAAAATAGCAACCCAAGTGGTTTGTGGTAAACTGTAGGATACGGTGTACCTTGACATCCAGAGGCTTTGGATAAGGTTCCACACAGGAGACTATTAATTAAACTCAAATCTGTGGGATTCAGAGTAAACTATGGGACTGGTTTTAAAAACTGGCTAATGGTGACAAATAACAAATTTAATCAGAGTGGAGAGAGACTTCAGAGTTGAGTCTAGGGATGACTGTTCCTCTTAATTTGCATAAATGACCTTGAATCAGAAACCCAAGTCAAAGTGGTCATATTTGCACGTGATACCAAACTAGTGCTATTAGAATCAACAGCTCAGAAATAACTGAACAATTTAGACAAAATAAGTAGGTAGAACATCAGCAGACAAGTGCTATATCTAAGAAGTAAAAATGGACAACATACATTCTTCATGAACTGTGTTTAAATATCTTAAAACTAAGCTAATAGAGAACTATAATCGTATGCTCGTTAACATGCTCAATGAATGCAAATCAGTACCCAGAGATATTAGGAAGTTGAAACATGGAGCCAAAACAATAGAGCACAAGTTCTAAGAGATATTTCTCAATCTTTATACAACTCTGATCAAAATGCTGTTTGAATACTGCACCCATTTCAGGCCGTCAAGCAATGAGAGGCAGGCAGAGAAGAGCTGAGGCTTATCTCCAGCATCATGGGTCTGAGTTCAGAAGGAAGAAAAACAGAATTTAGGATTTCTAGTCTAGAAAGACGACAACATAAGCAATCCTATATAAAATCATTAATCTGGAATTCAATTTAAATTGTAGGAGTAAAATTATGGGATAGGTGTTTACACCAGTAAAAGGTGATGTTAATCAAAACAGAAAATAAGTTGGGCAGCACAGTGGCACAGTGGTTAGCATTGCTGCCTATGGCATTGAGGACCCGGGTTCGAATCCCTGCCCTGGGTCACTGTCCGTGTGGAGTTTCCACATTCTCCCCGTGTCTGCGTGGGTTTCACCCCCACAACCCAAAGATGTGCAGGATAGGTAGATTGGCCACTCTAAATTGCCCCTTAATTGGAAAAAATAATTGGGTACTCTAAATTAAAAAAAAACAGAAAATAAGTTAATCTTCACAAAAAATGTACTTGTACGGAATAACATTCCGGGTAAGACATATGAAGGCCTTTTGTATCCTAGAAATATTTAAGGAACAATTGGATGCCGCAATGGGCAGAGCAACATTAGATTCTCTGGGTGGAGGAATCAAAGTGGGTTGAACAGCCTTCCTCATCATAATTATTTAGTGACCTGCTGAACATATCCGATATCAGGTATAAAGTTGCTTCCTTTAACAAAGAAACATAAATGCTGATTTTCATCTATGGAACTTTCTTTTCCAATTTTGCCCCTAATAGGACGAGGGATATCAATTCTGCAAAATGGTTGCACCAAGCCAGTATTAAATATCCAGGGATTTGTATCTTAGTTTTCCATTTATCCATAAAAGATTTGGCCATAGGTGCAAGAGGAATGATATCAAAGTTTGCTGATATACTAAATTAAGACAACATGCAAACTGCATGGAAGAATGGGGCAGCACGGTAGCATGGTGGTTAGCATAAATGCTTCACAGCTCCAGGGTCCCAGGTTCGATTCCCGGCTGGGTCACTGTCTGTGCGGAGTCTGCACGTCCTCCCCGTGTGTGCGTGGGTTTCCTCCGGGTGCTCCGGTTTCCTCCCACAGTCCAAAGATGTGCGGGTTTGGTGGATTGGCCATGCTAAATTGCCCGTAGTGTCCTAAAAAAAAAGTAAGGTTAAGGGGGGGGTTGTTGGGTTACGGGTATAGGGTGGATCCGTGAGTTTGAGTAGGGTGATCATTGCTCGGCACAACATCGAGGGCCGATGGGCCTGTTCTGTGCTGTACTGTTCTATGTTCTAAGAATGCTGGAGGACATAGATAACAGAGTTGACAGATTGAAAAGGCAGATGTGGAGTCTATTTTGGGAATAAGCATAGTGAAAGTAAATACAGCTTGCTATTATTCCAGTCTCTTATTTAAGTTACTATTTAATATGTATTTTAATGACAAAATTCTGGCCTTGGGTGACCATCTATGTAATGTTTGTACCTTCTTCCAGTGTCTGTGTGGGTTTTCTCCAGGCACTTTGGTTCCCTCCCACAGTCCAAAGATGTGCAGGTAAGGTAGATTGGCCATGCTAAATTGCCTCTTGGTGTTCAAAGATGTGTGGGTTTGGGTGGGCCTAGATGGGGTGCTCTTTCAGAGGATCGGTGCAGGCGCGATGGGACAAATGGCCTCCTTCTGCATTAGGGATTCTATGACTCCAAACAGAATCAAGGAACTGAAAGACATGTTTCCAGATACAAACTGCTGCTCGTAGCTGCTCCTGCTACGAGATATGGGGCTGGTTTAGCACAATGGGCTAAGCAGCTGGCTTGTAATGCAGAACAAGGCCAGCAGCGCGGGTTCAATTCCCGTACCGGCCTCCCCGAACAGGCGCCGGAATGTGGCGACTAGGGGCTTTTCACAGTAACTTCATTGAAGCCTACTTGTGACAATAAGCTATTATCTGCTGCTATGGTATGCCACACTCATCTCGGTTATGTGCCATTCTCACATATCCACTATAATTCATCTGCAACTACTCTGTCATGTCCCTAATCTTACTACAACTAAGTCTATCCCTCTTTCTACTGTCCTCCATTTTGCCCTCTAGAAGGGATCTCTAGTTTTTCAGCTCTGATCAAATGGCCGTATGCGACTATTTTTGATTGTCAGGTTTTAAAAAGTTCCTTTTGCTCTTGCTATTTCAAGCACATTTCATACAGAAGTGGATAGAGTATAGCATCAAATAAGTTTTTTTTCCTGTTACAAAAGTTGTTGTTGTTAACACATCTTTCATGGCTTCCAGTGGCGGCAATGCGGAGCTAAGCCGCACGTTCAGCAGCTCCCGCTAAAAACGGACTTTGGGGCTCCTTTCAGGGTCCCCAACAGAACTTTGTCGGGAAATCCCGACGTGGGAAGAGGACAGGAGTCAATCCCTATGGTCCGGATCAGGAGTGGGGTAAGAAGAAAAACGGTGGAAGCATCCCTGGAAAAGCGGGGGAAGAAAGACAAAATGGCGGCCGGCAGAGGCCCGGAGGAGTGGAGGCAGTGAGCGCAGGAGCAGCAGGAGACTCTGCTGCGCTGCTTCCAGGAGCTTAAGGTGGAGCTGCTGGAGTCGTTGAAGGTTACCACCAGAGAGCTGATGGAGGCTCAGACAGCCCAGGGGGCTGCGATCTGGGAGCTGCAGAAGCAGGCCTCCGAAAGGGAGGATGAGGCCATGGCCGTCGCAGGGAAGGTGGAGATGCACGAGGCGCTCCATAAAAGGTGGCAGGAGCGGTTCGAGGAGCTGGACAACCGGTCGAGGCGGAAGAATTTGCGGATCCAGGGCCTCACGGAGGGGTCGGACCCACCGGCCCATGTGGTTGTTATGTTGAACTCGCTGATGGGGGATGGGTCCTTCCAGGGGTCCCTGGA
This sequence comes from Scyliorhinus canicula, assembly GCF_902713615.1. Taxonomy (NCBI): domain Eukaryota; kingdom Metazoa; phylum Chordata; class Chondrichthyes; order Carcharhiniformes; family Scyliorhinidae; genus Scyliorhinus; species Scyliorhinus canicula. Next base: position 143,060,295 of record NC_052157.1, read on the forward strand.
GTTAGAGGGGGCCCACAGAATTCTGGCTAGGAGGCCCAAGCCGAATGAGCCGCCGCGGGCTGTGTTGGTGCGGTTTCATCGGTTTGTGAGTGCGTGCTCCGGTGGGCCAAGAAGGAGCGGGGCAGCAAGTGGGAGAACACAGAGGTGCGGATCTTCCAGGACTGGAGTGCGGAGGTGGCGAAGCGGAGGGCCGGGTTCAACCGGACGAAGGCGGTACTCCACAGGGGGTGCTGGGGAGGGGGGGGAGGGCGGGGGGGGGGGGGGGGGGGGCGTTGCCGCATTCAGGATCTGGATGTGGGGGGCCTTCAACACGGTACTGGATCCCCCATTGGATCAATCCAAGTCCCGGACAGGTAGGAGGCCGGTGGCGGCTAAGGTGTTATGGGGACTTATGGACCAGATTGGGGGGGGTGGATCCCTGGAGGTTTGCGAGGCCAAGGGCCAGGGAGTACTCGTTTTTCTCCCACGTGCATAAGGCCTATTCGAGGATTGATTTTTTTTGTCCTGAGCAGGGGGCTGGTTTCGAGGGTGGAGGATGTGGAATACTCCGCCATTGCCATTTCAGATCATGCCCCGCACTGGGTGGACCTCGGGCTGGGGGAGGAGAGGGACCAACGTCCGCTCTGGCGCTTGGAGGTGGGGCTGCTGGCAGATGAGAGGTGGCTGAGAGGGTTCAGGGTTTTGCGAGAGGTAACCTGAGGCCAACGACAACGGGGAGGTCTGAGTGGGGACGGTCTGGAAGGCATTGAAGGCGGTGACTAGAGGGGAATTGATTTCCATCCGAACCCATAGGGAGAGGGGGGAGCAGAGGGAGAGGGAGAGACTGATAGGGGAGATGGTGAGGGTGGATAGGAGATATACGGAGGCTCCGGAGGAGGGATTGCTGGGGGAGAGGCGTAGCCTTCAGGCCAGGTTCAACCTATTGACTACCAGAAAGGTGGAAGCTCAGTGGAGGAAAGCACAGGGAGCGGTGTATGAATATGGGGAGAAGGCGAGCAGGATGCTGGCACACCAACTCCGAAGGCGGGACGCGGCCAGGGAGATTGGGGGAGTGACGGATAGAGCTGGGAAGGTGGTGCGGAGGGGGGTAGCTGTTAATGGGGTCTTCAGGGACTTCTATAGGGAACTGTACCGGTCGGAACCCCCGGTGGAGGGGGGTGGAATGGGGCGCTTCTTGGACAAGCTGCGATTTCCGAGGGTGGAGGAGGAGCAGGGGGAAGGACTGGGGGCGCCGATCGAGCTGGAGGAGGTGGTTAAAGGGATAGGGAGCATGCAGTCGGGGAAGGCGCCGGGGCAGGATGGGTTTCCGGCAGAATTCTATAAAAGGTATGTGGACCTGTTGGGCCCTCTGTTGGTCCGGACCTTTAACGAGGCAAGGGAGGGGGGGCTTTGCCCCCATGTCACGAGCGCTGATTCCCTTGATCCTGAAGCGGGACAAGGACCCTCTGCAGTGTGGGTCGTATAGGCCGATTTCGCTGCTAAATGTCGACGCCAAGCTGCTGGCAAAGATCCTAGCCAGAAGAATAGAGGATTGCATGCCGGGGGTCATTCATGAGGACCAGGCGGGGTTTGTGAAGGGAAGGCGGTTGAATACAAACGTACGAAGGCTCCTCAACGTTATTATGATGCCGGCTGTGGAAGGGGAGGCGGAGATAATGGTGGCATTAGATGCAGAGGAGGCCTTTGATAGGGTTGAGTGGGAGTATCTGTGGGAGGTGTTGGAGAGGCTTGGGTTTGGGGGAGGGGTTTATCCATTGGGTGAGGTTGCTCTATGAGGCCCCGATGGCGAATGTAGCCACGAATAGGAGGAGGTCGGAGTACCTTCGGCTGTACCGGGGGACGAGACCCCTGTCCCCCTGGCTCTTCGCGTTGGCGATTTGAGCCCCTGGCCATGGCGTTAAGGGAGTCAGGGAACTGGAGGGGCCTGGTGCGGGGTGGGGAGGAGCATAGAGTGTCACTTTATGCGGACAACCTGTTGCTGTATGTGGCGGACCCGGTGGGGGGGGATGCCGGAGGTGATGAAGATTCTTAGTGAATTCGGGGGTTTCTCTGGGTATAAGCTGAACCTGGGCAAGAGCGAGTTGTTCGTGGTGCACCCGGGGGATCAGGAGGAGGGGATTGGTAGGCTCCCACTGAAGCAGGCAGGGAAGAGCTTCAGGTACCTAGGAGTCCAGGTGGCTGGGAGTTGGGGGGCCCTGCACAAACTCAACCTCACAAGGTTGGTGGAGCAGGTGGAGGAGGAGTTCAAGAGGTGGGATATGTTACCGCTAAATTGGAGACGGTGAAATTTGCCCTGAGGGGATCAGTACAAGGGTTCTTTAGGCGGTGGCAGCCTTTCCTGGACTTCCTGGCGGAACTGTAGGGAAACAGGCCGGCAGCAGCAGCAACCCGAGAGGGGGGGGGTTGTGGGATGTGGCGGGTGCTATCTCTTTCCCTTTTGTTGTTTGGGTGCTCTTTTGTTTTTTCTTTTGTTTGCGGTTGCTTTTGAAGTTGGGTGGGCGTTGTTCTTGGGTTTTTACCGCGGTTGTTTTGTTAATATTGTTGTGAGGTTTATATTTTGTAAAAATCTTAATAAACATTTTTTTTTTTAAAACACATCTTTCATCTTCACAAAATTACTTCTGGCTATCTCTTCTATCCTTCTAACTTCTGCATCGCACCTGCCATTATTTGTCCTGAATGTACAAACTTGTCTACTTATTCCAGTGTGCCCCATCCACGTTAATCTTCAATCTAGTTTCTTCTAATGTATTCCTTCTAACTACCATTGTTTGTGTCTTTTTGGTGTGCATACTCAATTCATATTTTATACATATAATTTAAAAATTCACAGTACAGTTGAAAAAGTAATTAAAATGGAGATTGAATTCTGAGTTTGTATAGAGAAGCACTGAAAATGAAAGCAACAAAGTAATTTACCATGTACATGACTGGTTGGACCCTAGTTGAGAGTATTGCATACATTTCTGGGCACCCATATAATTAATCTTTTAGGCATGAAAGTGAGAGCACAAAAATACTTTTTTTTTTAATCAGAAATTAAAAGCCAAAGTTAACAAAAAAAAAAGGCTTGAAAAATGCAGCTTTCTTCATTGGAAAATATTACAAGATGATCTCCAAGATTTTCAAGTGAGAATAAATTTAGATTTGTACATCGTGTGTGACCGCGAGGGGGGGGGGGGGGGGGGGGAGAGAGGAGAGAGAGAGAGAGAGAGAGAGAAGGTGCACAATGTAAACAGTAGTTCTGAAGATTTTATTTTTCCAGCTTCAAGTGCTCTATTATTCAAAGCTCTGCTGCATGTGCCCTATCTCACCTTAAGTCCTGCATGTTCATCATCTCCAAAATCCTCACTGATATGCAATGGGGGTCAGGAAAACCATGCACGAGTATAAAATTCTGGTGCACTTCAGTCACTTCAAATTTCTCCAAGGTCTCACACCACCTACACTGCAACCTCCTGCAATCTTACCTCTCCCATCATACATTCCAGGTCTCCAATTCCCTCCCCCTCTCTTGGCACAACCAATACTGACCGGGCAAACCATTACTATAGTTTCACTCACCAGAACTGTCTCCTAAGCATTCGCAAAATATGTTTCAGCTTTCAGTCACTTCTTTCACCTTGATTTTAAATTTGTTCCTTTATTCCTTATCTATATATATTTTCCTATCTCTTCCCCAGGAACCACGGTCTCGCATTTTCCAAGTTTCCTGTACCTTGATTAGATTAATCATCGCCAGAAAATCACCATCACCTCTTTTCACTTCTGCACTGTTACCTCCAGTGCTCCCCAACCTATCTTTGGCCCCCTCCACGGTACATCCCTCCACGGTACATAAGTCATGAGACTGCACATCTGGCATCCAGTAGGGGATGAGCAGGATTTTCACGGCAACTTTATTTTCACAGAAATTTCTTCCAATTAAATACCGGAAGACTGAAGCCAAAGTTCTCAGTCTCCACCACAAAATTCCATCTTTTTCCCTGACAACTATCTGAGACTGAAAAATAATGTTCAGAACCTTAGCGCATATTTGAACCGAGAATGATCTTTCAACCACTCATCTACACCTATTTTCACCTCTGTAACATTGCCTGATCAGCTCCTGCTTCAGTTATCTGCTGTTGAAACTGTTGTCCACACCTTCGTGACTTCCATACTTGATTGTTCTAATACACTGCTGGCCAGCCTTCTACACTCTCTTCTCCGTAAACTTGAGGGTTTATCCAAAACATTTTTCTCAATGTCCTAACTCAAAGAATGCTAAGCACCCATCACACCTATGCTTGCTGATCTACACTATCTCCGACTCAAGCAATGTTTTGATTTTTAAATGTGCGTCATTGTTTTAAAAGCTAGATATGGTCTGATCTTCCCTATCTCAGCTCTACAACCCTCAGTGCTCCTCTAATTCCAGCATCTTGAACATCCACAATTTGAATCGCTCCACTAATGCTGGCCATGCCAAGGCCCTAAGCTCTGGAATTTCCTCAACTTTCTACCTAGTTTTTCTCTTTTCAGACAGTCCTCAACACCCACCTCTTTGACCAAGCTTTTGGCCATTTTTCCTGATATCCTTTTATGGGGCTCAGTGCCAACTTGTTTCTTTTTAAACAATACCCATGCAAAACATATTGGGGCATTTTATGTTATATATGTAAGTACAAGTTGTTATTATTGTAAGGACAAATGTTTGTTGTTACAATGGAAAAAATGAAATATGTTTAGAGCAGATTGCTCTGACTAAAGAATTGGCAAGACGGCCTCTTTTAGAGTGCAAGGTGAGAAAATTAGTGGACAAAATGCACACATGGATGCGACTTATGCAAATGATGCAACAGGTTTCACAACTTTTTCAAAACAAAAAAGATTCAAAGGATCAAAAATAGAAAATGTTGGAAAATCTCAGCAGGTCTGACAGCAGTGTGTTAACACAGTGCGCAATGTGTCAAAGGACAACCTGGACCAGGGAAAATAGATGGCCCAAGTCGGAAGGAGTAGGGGGAGTGGAGATGGTGGTAAGGGAATAACAAGATGGGAAGTAGGATTGAAAAAGGAATCTATGCTCTCTCTCTCCACAGATGCTGTCAGACTTGCTGAGATTTTCCAGCATTTTCTGTTTTAGTTTCAGATTCCAACATCCGCAGTAATTTGCTTTTAAGATTCAAATAATGCTTATAAATATGGATCAAATATAACTTCTTCCAACACACCGAAAAATTTAGGTTATTAATCTTTGTAACTATATCTCAAAAAAGTGACACCTAGTTCGAATATCACTTTCTTCCAGAACTACACTATGTATCTACAATATCTTCCATTTTAACATAGTCCAGATTAATAAGTATTTGAGGTTTTAAAAACATGTATACAGTGTATATTTTTCTAATTTGAATTATTGCAATGTGTGTAAGGAAAGAGAAAACTTTGATATTGTCGTGCGAGAGCCCCGGTAAGAAAAGTGTGTTTCATCAAATGGCTGCAGTGATGTCATTGTGTGGGTGGAGCTGGAATGTGATTCTGCTTTTTACTTTCATTTTGAGCTGGAAGCTCTTTTTGGCTGGTGTCTTAGTTTCGCTTTCAGTTGGAGAGCTGCATTCAAACCAAGCAGGTGTATGTATATTGGTCTATCTCTCTGTATGGTAATACAAGGTGTTTAGATCACTTGATAATTTAAGAGTGATAACTGTTCTCTGTGGAGAATTCAAACCTACTGTCTTTGTTAAAAAGTGTTTTGGTTGATGGATGTTGTTAGGAAAGTTGCTACGTGTTACTTATAGAGTACTGTATTTTTTTGGTGGGTTATCAGTGTTGGTAGTTGATAAGATGTGTACTGTGTGTTTATAAAATGTTAACTGGATTCATAAAATAATAATTGTTTTTGTTTAAAAATACTTTTAGTTCTCTGTTGCATCACACCTGTAAAGTGGGCCCTGTGCTCCCCATAACCAAAATCTATTCAAAGTTGTGGGTCAGGTGAACTCCATGATATCCTTTGGTGTTCTCTAAATCCTGGCCAATAATAATATCAAGCCATGCAATTCTTGAGCAGGTTTGCCACATTCATTTTGTTTCACTCGCCCCAATTTCCATAATGGAGCTTTCATTCTTCCATTCGAATATAGAGGGCGACACATTGGTTAGCACTGCTGCCTCAGCACCAGGTACCCAGGTTCAATTTTGACTTTGGGTGACTGTGTGGTGTTTGCAAGGTCTCCAAGTGTCTGAATGGGTTTCCTCCAGGTTCTCTGGTTTCCTCCCACAATCAAAAGATGTGCAGGTTTGGTAGATTTGCCATGCTTAATCATCCCTTTGTGTCCAAAACGTTAGCTGGAGTTACTAGGATCATTGAATCCCTGCAGTGCTGAAGGCCATTTGGCCCATTGAGTCTGCACCGGCTCTCTGAAAGAGCACTCCATCCAAGCCCACTCCCTCGCCCTATCCCAATAACCCATTAACCTAACCCACACATCTTTGGATACGAAGGGGAAATTTAGTTTTGCCCATCCACCTAACCTGCACATCTTTGAACTGTGGGAAGAAACCAGAGCACCCAGAGGAAACCTACACATTCACGGGGACAGTGTGCAAACTCCACACAATCACCCAAGGCTAGAATTGAACCTGGGTCCCTGGCACTCTGAGGCAGCAGTGCTAACCACTGTGCCATCATGCCGCCCCTTAGGTTTGGCGTGTGGGCCTAGGTAGGGTTCTCTTTCAGAGGGTCAGTGATAAACTCGATGGGCCGAATGGCCCCTTCACTGTCAGAATTCTATGAATTTACAAACATCTTAGAATTAGAAAGCTTAATCAGTACTTGAAGAAGAAGCTGAAGCGGTGTACTAACCTCAACTCTAATAATGGAAGTAACATTGCAAACTAGAAATGAAGTGCCTCATCTTGTAGCTAACTCCCATGTTTATGTTTAATATTAAATAATTTGACCACCATTTCAAATAATCTTTTCAAAGAATTTCAATCTTCAACATCACGGAATCTGAGTGACTATAAACAGAGTTATTATATAAATGTATATGTTATAATGAGGTGTGTGCTGTAATGAGAATGTTTATTTATGGTTTCTCTTATTACAGAGCAGTCATAAGCAATGAATTACATTTGTGGTTTGGCAATGTTCATAAATCTACTTTTGACATGGGAAAATATTTAGCAAAACCTACCCAGTGACCTCTACTGGATATGCGCATGTGGACGTTATGCCCTGCTATGCTCCCTTCCCCCAAAGTTGAATGAAGTGCCGCCACTCGCCATTAAAGCTTTCTTATGAATAATGACCATTGGAAGATAAAGGATAGAAAGCAACCAGTACTAGTGGAGACATTCCTAGCAAACACAAAAACATCAAGGAAAAAGTGTACATTTTTGTGCTCAGCAAAACAAAGGAAGTTAACACTGGGAAAAATAATATTCTCTCAATCAAACACCCAACATTAGAATCAAGTATTCTCTCAACAGGCTACAGCACAGCCAGACGAAAATAAATTCTTTCTCTGCCAACAGTGTGCCTTTAAACTGTTCTCAAATGCTGCACCACTGACATATTACATTTCCCTGTTCCTACACCAACTGTACTTGTGGCCTTGCAGTGCCAATTTTGTGGACCCACTCCCAGTTTGAGTTGAGTTGAGACAGTGCAATTTTGTTTAGGACTCCAATAGTGAGGTCAGATTTTTTTTTCACAATTGGTGTGGGCTGCATTCAAGTCCAAATGAAAACAATTTTCTAGCCATTGCATCACACCACTTTACTTAAATGTAATGAAGGACAACCAGTCCATTTTTAGCTACAATGACCACAATATTTGACAGCATTGGAGAAATAACTCCTCACTGTTGAAAAGAGCTTCTAGTTTATCCTACTGATGTTTTAGTTCAGCGTCTTCTGTTCCTGTTGTGAAAACTTCATCCAAGTGGTATTTCTCTGCAGCTGTACCAATAGAACTGCTAGTTATCAGTTTCTGATGTGATGTGTGCCAATTTGTGAGTTAATCCTGTACTAAATATATCTGTGCAATTTCTATAAAAACAATTAAGAATCCCTGATAATGGCAAAGAACATAATTTAGAATGTTTCCCCTAAAACCCAGGTGCAAATCCTCTCACGTGAAATCAGTTCTTTCCATTTTGTTTCACAAGCGATATTGCTCGTTTAGCCCTCTATTCTCTACCCAAGAGAAAGGGATAGAAATATGGCTCCATAATAAGACAGCAGATACAAATGAAATACAGCTGTGCATCCACACCCTGCAAAGCTCCAAGTTTCTAGTTCATGTTGGTCCCTGAGGATACAAGGAAAGCTTTACAGGATAGTGACAAGCCCTCCATGAAAGTTTCTTTTACCCATTGAGCAATTAAAAATAATTTGGATCACTTTACTTCGTGAAACTCATTACATTGTGTTGGCAATTTCATTTGAACATTACAAAACAGAGCCTTTAATAAACAGCTATTACATTTGCACGTGAAAAGTTTATAAAAAAGCATTCCTTAGCCTATGTTACTAAGGAGTTTGATGTTAGCTTAATGCTCCTCAAGTTTTATGTCATCTTCAATGATAGGAATGACTGACTATGAATGACTGACTAGCAATTAAATATATAATATTCAACGGCACAAGTTAAACAAATCCACATAATTACTTAATTTCCCCACTATACACATGGAATCCTGTAGTTTATAATAGAATAAAAATCTTGCATCCTTTGAGCCAGTAAGCCAGCTGTGATATTTGAAACAATCCAATATAATAGGAAATTAAGAACTTCAGCCAAGTGAAATGTTATGCCTAGATGAGGAACTAACTATACAGGACCACAACATTGAGAAATTGTGTTCAAACAAAATATTAGGAAATCAATCGAGGGTTGGTGAGAATGTTTCTCCATCACCCGCTGACCGAGACTTTAGCACAGAAATCTTCAACTCTTTTACAAATGAGTCACTGAGTAAATTCCTGGTAAAAGTCTCAGCTACAAATCTCTCAAAAAGGTACTGTTGCCTGCTCACAGTAATCATGTTAGAATTATCTTTCTTTATTTCCTGACCGCAATAACAAAAGTTATTTTAATCACATGACACCTTTCCAAATCCGCCAAATAAATAAAATTGAAAGAACATTTTAACTATTTACACTTATCAATTTCATTATAAGCCAATTTAACTCTAGCTCCTTTACAAAATTATTGATGTTCAGCTAATCATACATTATCAGACATAATAGACAACTTATTCTATCACACACCTCATAACATACCAAACACTCTTCTCTGGAGATTATTACAGTGGACAGATCATCTTCCAACTGACTTTCCTGAAGTTATTCGGAGAAGTGGTGGTGATGCTGTAATAATTTGAAAAGCCTTGTCAAATGGTTGTAAATGGAAACTCACCATTCTTATTATTTTGATCTGGGCAGGGACCAGTTTTGTAGATGACACTGGCTTCAGACAAAATTATTTTTAAACCACTGTTAAAGATAGTGGAAACTCTATTTATGCTTGGTGCAACTTACATTAAAAAACTATTTTTGGCACTTGTTTGGTTGATTTAATCTATTTTGCACTGATAACACTACCTCAAACCAGCAGAAACATGGTTAATTCCTAATTCATGCCAAGCTAGATCAATTGTTATGCTCAATTGCTGCCCTATTGCCTCAAGGTGTATGGCAACTGAATTACTATAACTGACCTCACCTCATTCCTCTCTCAAATCAGCAAGCCTACTTCGTCAGCACCTTCCAAACCATGACGTCTTGGAAGAACATGGGCAGCAGTCTCATGAAAACACCATCATTGCAAGTATCCCTCCAAGCCACACATCACCCTGATTGGGCACTATATCACTGTACCTTGACCGTTACGGAGTCAGAAACATGGAACTTCATCCCCAACAGCACTGTGGGTCAATCTACATCACATGGACTGCAGTGGTTCAAAGAGGAGGCTTGCCACGACTTTCTCGAGCGAAATTAGGAAAGAGCAACAACTGCTAATCATCCATGGTTCAGGTTCCCAAATCCTTATTCAGTTTCAATAAGCATCTATGGACTACAGATGAGGATTCTAATGTTCTGCAGTCAAATTGGCTGCTAAAATGCATGGTATGAGTTTAGGCATGACATGACACGATACCCAGAAATTCAGCAGCTACAGGAAGAGGGGAAAAAGGTGATGTCACAGAACAGTGAAATTCATTAAAAAATTTTATGACCCTGGAAACATACAGCATCTAAAACACCGAGGGGCCACCATTCAACAAAGAATCATGGGGTTTTGTCACTGGATTAGTGGGATTCACCCGAGGAAGGAGCTATGCTCCGAAAGCTAGTGATTCGAAACATACCAGTTGGACTTTAACCTGGTGTTGTAAGACTTCTTACTGTGCTCACCCCAGTCCAATGCCGGCATCTCCACATCATAAGTTTATTAATTTCAGGCAATCATTGATACCTTGGACAATTCTTAGCACACAACTGTTTTTCTTATACCATTCGCCAAGTCCTCCATCCACTCCAACTCCAGTCTCCTCTCCTTGCATTTTCCTGAAGGTCCTGGCTTTTGCCAGATTATATTTGTAAAAGAGCGTGCAGTCCTTCATTATCTTGCACAATGTTATGAAAATCTAGCTCATGATTCACAAGGTTTAGAATACAACTTTTAGTTTTAGTGATTAAAGCTTTAACAAAAGATAAATGATAGAATCCCTACAGTGCAGAAGGAGGCCATTGGACCCATCAAGTCTGCACCGACCCTGTGAAAGAGCACTTCACCCAAATCCACTTCCCTGCCCTATCCCAACAACCCCTTAACCTAAACTACACATCCTTGGACACTAAAAGGCAATTTAGCATGGCCAATCCACCTAACCTGCACATCATGGACTGTGGGAGGAAATCGAAGCACCCGGAGGAAATCCACGCGGACATGAGGAGAGTGTGCACACTTCACACAGTCACCCAAGGCCGGAATTGAACCCAAGTCCTTGGCATCTGAGGTTGAACGCATTTGGTGAGAAACTGATAAGCAACTCTGATGTAAATGCAACTCAAAACAAGTTTGAGTAAGTTCAAATATAACCTATGTTTGTCTTACAGGGTCAGAGTTGATAGTGAAAAAACAATGACTGCCGACAGCCCCAGAGAGATACTCAGGAAGTGCGGTAGTAATAGCTTAGTTGAGAATTTGGAGGCAGTTTCGACAGCACTTCGGATTGGGGGCAGGGTCAAGGGAAATGCCGGGGGATTCGGGGGAATCATAGATTCGAGCCAGGGAAGTGGGATGGAAATTTTCAGAGATGGGAGGAGAAAGGAATTAGGACACTTTGTTTCTTAGGGGTTGTTTTGCAGGATTGAAGGAGCTGGGAGCGAAGTATGGGCTGGAGCAGGGGGGAAATATTTAGATACGTGCAGGTTCGAGACTTTGCCAGAAAGGAGATACAGAGCTTCCCAGTAGAGCCAGCTTCTACATTGCTGGAGGAGGTGCTGGCGACAGGGGGACTGGAGAAGGGGGTAGTATCGGCAGATTAAGGGGCTATTTTGGAGGAGGAGAAGACGCGCTAGAAGGGATCAAGGCAAAGTGGAAGGAAGAGGGTCTGGTGTGAGGTGCTCCGGAGGGTGAACGCCTCCACCACGTGTGAAAGGTTGGGGCTGATACAGCTGAAGGTGGTGTGTAGAGCGCACCTTACAAGGGCGAGGGTGAGCATATTCTTTGAAGGGATAGAAGATGTGTGAGAATGTTGCGGGGGGGGGGGGGGGGGGGGGGGGCAAACCACATTCATATGTTTTGGTCCTGTCCAAAGCTGGAGGATTACTGGAAGGTGGTGTTTAGGGTAATCTCTAAAGTGGTGCACGTGAAACTGGACCCGGGCCCTGGGGAGGCCATATTCAGGGTGTCGGATCAGCCGCAGTTGGAAACTGGCGCGCACGGAGGCAGATATTGTAGCCTTCGCCTCATTGATCGCCCAAAGGCGGATCCTGATAGGATGGAGATCAATCTCTCCACCCTGTGCCCTGGCGTGGCAGGGGGACCTGCTGGAATTCTTGACACTTTAAAAGGTCAAATTTGAACTGAGGGGAAGGATGGTGGAGTTCTACAATTCATGGGTGTCATTCATTAGGAGGGGCTGGTTTAGCACACTGGGCTAAATCGCTGGCTTTGAAAGCAGACCCGGGCAGGCCAGCAGCCGGTTCAATTCCCGTACCAGCTTCCCCGAACAGGCACCTGAATGTGACAATAAACGATTTTCATTTCATTATGCATTTTTGAGAATTGGATCACATCGAACATTAGGGGGGTGGGACCTATATGTGTTAATGGTGACTATGGGTGGTCACGGATTCTTTTTTGTAATTTTTTTATGTTAAAAGCGGGCTAATATCTGGAGTTTGGTGGGAAGATAGGATCGTTGTTATTGATATGAGGATTGACATTATATTCGTTACTGATTATTGTTTATTATTGGGTATAAATTTGGGAGAAAATTTGAAAGAGGAGGAGAATAAAAATAGTTTTTTAAAAAAAAGAAAAAACAATGCCTGATCCATCTCTAAACTTGTAAAAGAGCCAGGGAGTCTGGAGAAAGAATCGTAAAACTGTATTAGTAATATAAATTAATCCTATGCATTGCAGAATCAAAGAGTTGTATTGGAAGTAAAATAACTTGTATGCATTTCTTTCTGAACCAGCCCAAACCGATGTCCGGGGTGGGGGGTTTCTAGTGCTGTTGGGAGGGTTTAAACTAATGTGGCAGGGGGATGGGAACCAATGCAGGAAGTCGGAGGGAAGTAAAACAGGGCCAGAAACAGAAAGCAGTGAGATGGAAGTGTAAGGCAGAGAAGCCATAGTCAAAAATCAGAAAGGGCCATTGTACAGGGTACAGTGACTGAGGAGTGTGTGTAAAGGGAGGTGGCCAATGCAGGATTGAGGGTGTTGTACCTAAACGCGTGCAGTATACGGAACAAGGTAAATGAGCTTGTTGCGCACATTGAAATTGGCCAGTACGATGTTGTGTGCATTACAGAGGCGTGGCTGCAAGGGGATCAGCTAGGATCTAAATATTTAAGAATATATGTCCTATTGAAAGGATAGGCAGAGGGGCAAAAGGGGCGGGGTTGCATTGTTAGTACAGAATGGAGTTAAATCGATAGCAAGGAGCGATATAGGATCAGAAGGCATATCTGTGTGGGTAGAGTTGAGGAATCGCAAAGGCAAAAAGACCCTGATGGGAGTTATGTACAGGCCCCCTTGCAGTAGTCAGGATGTGGGGTAGAAAATAAATCGAGAGATATAAAAGGCATGTAAAAAAAGGCAATATTACAATAATCATGGGGCATTTCAATATGCAGGTGGACTGGGGAAAATCAAGTTGGTAGTGGATCCCAAGAAATGGAATTTGTGGAATGTCTAAGATGTATTTTTGGAGCAGCTTGTGACAGAGCCTACAAGGGAACAGGCAATTCTGGATTTTGTGATGTGTAATGAGACAGACTTGATTCGGGAACTTAAGGTGAAGGAACCCTTGGGGAGCAGTGACCACAATATGATAGAATTTACCCCTGCAGTTTGAGAGGGAGAAGCTGCAATCAGATGTAACGGTATTACAATTAAATAAGGGTAACTACCAAGACATGAGGGAGGAGCTGGCCAGAGTTGATTGGAAAAGGAGCCTAGCAGGGAAGACAGTGGAACAGCAATGGCAGGAGTTTTTGGGAGTTATTAGGGAGACACAACAGAAATTCATCCCAAGGAGGAGGAAACATGCTTAGGGGAGGACAAGGCATCCATGGTTGACGAGGGATGTCAAGGACAGCATAACGGCTAAAGAAAAAGAATACAAAATGGCATGGATTAGTGGGAAACCAGAGGATTGGGAAGCCTTTAAAAGCGAGCAGAGGACAACTAAAAAAGCAATAAAGGGGGAGAAGATGAAGTATGAGTGCAAACGAGCTAGTAATATAATGGAAGATATGAAGAGATTTTTTTCAATATATAAAAGGTAAGAGAGGCAAAAATAGACATTGGACCACTAGAAAATGTGGCTGGAGAAGTAACAATAGGAAACAAAGAAATGGCAGACGAACTGAATAGTTACTTTGCATCAGTCTTCACGGTGGAAGACATCAGTGGGATGTCAGAGCTCCAGGAGAACCAGCAGGCAGAGGTGAGTGCAGTGACCATTACTAAGGAGAAGGTACTGGGAAAACTGAAAGGTCTGAAGGTGGATAAGTCACCTGGACCGGATGGACTAAACCCCAGGGACCTAAAAGAGATAGCTGAGGAAATTGTGGAGGCATTAGTGATGATCTTTCAGGAATCACTGGAGGCAGAAAGGGTCCCAGAGGACTGGAAGGTAGCTAATGTAACACCACTGTTTACGAAGGGAGGGAGGCAGAAGACGGGAAATTATAGGCCGGTTAGCTTGACTTCGGTCATTGGTAAGATTTTAGAGTCTGTTATTAAAGATGAGATCACGTGGGGCAGCACGGTGGCACAGTGGTTAGCATTGCTGCCTACGGCACTGAGGACCTGGGTTCGAATCCCGGCCCTGGGTCACTGTCCGTGTGGAGTTTGCACATTCTCCGTGTTTGCGTGGGTTTCACCCACACAACCCAAAGATGTGCAGCGTAGGTAGATTGGCCACGCTAAATTGTCCCTTAATTGGCAAAAATAATTGGGTACTCTAAATTTTTTTTTAAAGATGAGATCGCGAAGCACTTCGAAGTGCATTGTAAAATAGGATTGAGTTAGCACGGCTTTGTCAAAAGGAGGTCGTGTCTGACAAATCTGTTAGAGTTCTCTGAGGAAGTTAGACAAAGGAGAACCAGTGCACGTGATTTATTAGATTTCCACAAGGCCTTTGACAAGGTGCCTGTTAAATAAGTTAAGAGCTCATGGTGTTCAGGGTAAGATCCTGGCATGGATAGAAGATTGGCTGACTGGCAGAAGGCAGAGAGTGGGGATAAAGGGGTCTTTTTCAGGATGGCAGCCGGAGACTGGTGGTGTGCTTCAGGGGTCTGTGCTGGGACCACAACTTTTTACAATATACATTAATGATCTGGAAGAAGGTAGCACGGGCAGTTGGGCTTTTGGGCAGCACGGTAGCATGGTGGTTAGCATAAATGCTTCACAGCTCCAGGGTCCCAGGTTCGATTCCCGGCTGGGTCACTGTCTGTGTGGAGTCTGCACGTCCTCCCCGTGTGTGCGTGGGTTTCCTCCGGGTGCTCTGGTTTCCTCCCACAGTCCAAAGATGTGCGGGGTTAGGTGGATTGGCCATGCTAAATTGCCCATAGTGTCCTAAAAAGTAAGGTTAGGGGGTGGGGGGGGGGGGGTTGGGTTACGGGTATGGGGTGAATACGTGGGTTTGAGTAGGGTGAGCATTGCTCGGCACAACATCGAGGGCCGAAGGGCCTGTTCTGTGCTGTATTGTTCTATATTCTATATTCTAAGGTACTGAAGGCACTGTTGCTAAGTTTGCAGATGATACAAAGATCTGTAGAGGGACAGGTAGTATTGAGGAAGCAAGGGGCTGCAGAAGGACTTGGACAAGCATGACCCCTGGAATGAAGAACTTGTCGTATGAGGACTCTGGGTCTGTACTCGTTGGACTTAATAAGGATGAGGGGGGATCTTATTGAAACTTACAGGATACTGCGAGGCCTGGATGGAGTGGACGTGGAGAGGATGTTTCCACTTGCAGGAAAAACTAGAACCAGAGCACACCATCTCAGACTAAAGGGACGATCTTTTAAAACAGAGATGAGGAGGAATTTCTTCAGCCAGAAGGTGGTGAATCTGTGGAACTCTTTGCCGCAGAAAGCTGTGGAGGCCAATTCACTGAGTGTCTTTAAGACAGAGATAGATAGGTTCTTGATTAATAAAGGGATCAGGGGTTATGGGGAGTAGGCAGGAGGATCGGGATGAGAAAATATCAGCCATGATTGAATGGCGGAGCAGACTCAATGGGCCAAGTGGCCTAATTCTACTCCTATGTCTTATGGTCTTATAAAGCGTGCCAAGCTGCCACAGTGAGTGAAACAGTGTTTGCTGACAAAGGCAGGCAGTTCAGTTTGGCTTTAGTGAGGGAAAAGCGTCTGGAAGATTTGCTCTAGCTTGCAGATAGTAGAAGAAATCTACAGAGATCCTTAAAGAACTTTGTGGCAGAAAAGAATCAGCTTGAATAGTAAGTTTGGAAAGAGCTGTACAGAAGATTTTTTTCAATTATTTTACAGGATGTGGGTGTCACTGGCTAGGCCAGCATTTACTGCCCATCACTAATTTCCCTTGATGAGATGGTGCTGAGTCACCTTCTTGATCTGCTCCAGTTGATTTGATGTAGGTACATCTACAGTGTTGCTAGGAAGGGTGTTCCAGGATTTTGAGACAGTGAAAATGAAGGAACAGCAATATAGTTGCAAGTCAGGATGATGTGTAGCTTGGAGAGGAACTTGAAGGTAATGGTGTTCACATGCATCTGCTGCCCTTGTCCTTCTAGGTGGTAGGGGTCACTAGGTGCTAGATTTACATAGAATTTACAGTGCAGGAGGCCATTCGGCCCATCGAGTCTGCACCGGCTCTTGGAAAGAGCACCCTACCCCCTACCCAAGGTCAACACCTCCACCCAATCCCCATAACTCAGTAACCCCACCCAACACGAAGGGCAATTTTGGACACTAAGGGCAATTTATCATGGCCAATCCACCTAACCCGCATATCTTTGGACTGTGGGAGGAAACCGGAGCACCCGGAGGAAACCCATGCACACACGGGGAGGATGTGCAGACTCCACACAGACAGTGACCCAAGCCGGAATCGAACCTGGGACCCTGGAGCTGTGAAGCGATTGTGCTATCCACAATGCTACCGTGCTGCCTGGTGGTGGAGGTAAAGACTTTGAAGGAAGTTTGGGGAGTTGCTACAGTATATGGTAGATGGTACACATTGCTGCTCCTGTCCACAGGTGGTGGGAGGGAATTTGTCCCAGATAGTGTCAAGTTTTTTTTTTGAGTGTTGTTGAGGCTGAATTCATCCAGGCAAGTGGAGATTATTCCATCACACACCTGAGCTGTGCCTTGTAGTCGGTGGTCCGGCTTTATGGAGTCAACAGTGGAGTTACTCGCCGCAGAATGCCTAGTCTCTAATTTGCTCTTTAGCCACATTGTTTATATAACTAGTGTAGTTGAATTTCTGGGAGCTGCGGGAGTAGACTTGGAAAAAGCAATCTAAGCACATCCAAAGCAAGGACAAGAAGCTGAAGAGATGACAGTCATGAGGTTTTTAAAAGAAAATTGGAGAATTGCTTAGCCAAAAGCTCATGGAAGGATGTTCATGTAATTTGTACCTCAAGGAGTAGCTGGAATCCCAAAGACAAGTAAATTCTGGAGGGCTGTGGGATACCTTTTGAGTTCCCAGGAAAAGCAAATGAACCTGATAGATTTCATAAGATAAGGAAACCTAGGGAAAGTAAAAATAGAACTGAGTTTATAGCATAAATAAGTTATAATGTAAAGTTAGTGGGGCTTGCTTTGTTTGTTGTATTTAATAAATATCTTGTGGAATAACTTTGTCGACTAATTTTGGTGTTGGGATTTCTCTTTCAATATTAAATGATCCTTAACACAAGTGAGCGTTCTTTGTGATCCTACAGAAGTGAGAGTCAGCAGGCAACTTGAGCATCAACGCTCAATTTATTCAAGAACTATGCAAGCATAGTTACTGGCAGGGTCCTCCCAGTGAGCAATACCTGCCTGATTTTTCCTCTTGCAAGCCCAAGGGCATGGAGACAAATTATAACACCTCAATTGGTACTTTGGAAAAAGTCCAAATAAATGAACCCAGAATGCGAATCATAGCTGGGACCTTCTGGTATATATATATTATATACACATGTGGTTTGGTGATTAATTTGTCCATCATTGCCGATGATGACAGCCAATCATCTCAATCTTAATACGTATTGTGAGTTTTTAATAACCACAAAGTCCAATTTTTTGTGAAATATTTTCTCACATGCCAGTTGAGCTTTGGGCTCTCTTTGGATAACTGGATATGACCTGCTTCAGGCACTAATGACACATTGGCCTCATAAAACTTGTTTTATAAATACACCAGTCGATGTACGTAATAAGCCATTGGAGCAGATATGAAGGCTATTAGAATTAATAAGCATTTTTCGATGTTTATAAAGTGATTAGTGAAACTTTTACAAATGTATGTCCTATAATTTGATGAAGCAATTTGTTAAAGTTCATTTATCTTTTTTTTTTAAAAACAAGAATTAGATATCTGTGCTGTATAAAAAAACTTTCTCCTGCAAATAAATTGTTCTTGACTAATAAAGGCAGTTAACATGCAACAGCAATCAATAACAAATTAAGCATTTGGCAGACTGCAAACCTTCTATTTGTACACAAACATTTACACCACTATATTCTGTCCTTCGTTCTGCCTTCTGTGGACGGGTACGTTAATAGGCAGTCAGCGGTCATTTAGTTACTTGTACCAACAGCTTTTAAAAACAAACTACAAAAAAAAATCCCAATGGAATTGTAACAGTTTAAATTTTTTGTAAACTGTAGCTTAAATTGAATTTTTCTGCTTTGCAGCTGTTGCTCACTTGGATCATGATCCTAGCAACCTGATCAGCATCATTATGTTCCTCCCTTCCCTCAAAAAAGTATTGCAAACACCAAACTCTGATGTTAGAAATTTTGAAACAGATATGATATGTTAAAAGTGCTAATTTTCTAAAATAATGACAACTCACCTTAGTCAAATTAACATCAATATAACTATACTAACTGCAGAGAAGACAAAATTTAAGTTGAAGTGCAGCAACTCCAGTAGCATAGCTAAATATGCATGCTATTTCTGGTATAAGCCCAAGTTTTAGATAAAAAGCATGAGTGCAAAGGGGGAAAAAAAATTTCAATCCAACCTGACATATGGACGCAGACTGATCCCAAGACCAACACAAATAAAATGTTGCCACACAAATACTGGGCTTCAAGAAAGGTAAATGGTAATTACATTTCTAGCATGGTTTTACTGAGTCACTAAACAAAAATGTTAGTTTAAACATTTGAAAGAGCTACGCTTACATTTGAAAACTTGGCATTTAATATCGATGTGAACACCAGCATCAGTTCTAGAGCATTAACCAACCAAACAAATAATGAAGATTTGAGCCAAATGAATTATTTTTGTACAAAAAAACTGGAAGAGATTAGTCATGTCTGTCATTATTATAAATATTAGGAGTACTGTATTCTCAACTGAAGATGACAAAACTCTTCTTAAAGCTTTTAATGGGGCATAATCAAGCCACCTAAACCAATAATATATTGTACATGAACATTTTGAACTGAAAATAAAAAAACATTCCAAAATCTTAAATTGTTCAACTACTTTAACCAAGTTACACAAAGTTCACTGCAACATACTGTTACCACAGCATAGCTTGATTTCATCACGAAAGGGGTGTTGATACATTCCAAAGATTTAAAAAGATACAGATTTTCTTTTGTTGAAACATTAAAACATTTATGACCTTGACTAAATAATTTACATATTAGAAAGTTTTATTTCTTCCCTGTAACACAGCAAACTACCACACCCCAAATGGGTGATGTGTTATACCGTAGCAGCATCAGTATGAAAACATTGACATGTTTACAAAAAACCTTTGCGTCAGCTCGGTACTTATTCTCCATAGGCATCATGAAATCCATGGTTTTCCATTTATAATGCTCTCTAATACAGTAAACGGATTCTTTCAACTTCAAACGCTGTAGCACTTGAGGTCAGGGAATACTATTAAAATAATGAACTGCAAAAATAATTTAGAGTCATTTCAAAAGTTCATAATATAGAGGACCAGAATTAGGCCATTTGGCCCATCGAGTCTGCTCCACCATTCGATCATGGTTGACCTCATCCTGCCTGAAGTCCACCGTCCTGTCCATTCTCCATAACCCTTCAACCCATTACCAATTAAAAATCTGTCTAACTCCTCAAATTTACTCACTGTCCCAGCATCCATTGCACTCTGGGATAGCGAATTCCAGATTCACAACCCTTTGGGAGAAGTAGTTTCTCCTGAACTGTTTTAAATTTCCAACCTCTTATCTGAAGACTATGACCTCTCATTCCAAAATGCCCCACAAGAGGAAGCAACCACTCCATGTCTACTTTATCTATATCTTTTATGGTACAGGAGTCCATTCAACCCATTACATTCATGGTGACTCTGTAGATCAAAGTCAGTTCCAATCCCTTGCTCTATTCCTGTAGCCCTGCAAATTTATTTCCTTCAAGTGCTCATCCAATTTCCTTTTGAAATCATTGATCGTCTCTCCATTATCATTTAATTTGCCTTGTAGTGTAGTGTAATTGATGGGCTTACTTCAAAATAAATATGTTGAGTCCCAACACATCCAGAGTGATGACCTAATGGAAAATGGAACCAAGCATGAAGAGGTAACAGCATACGTAATACTAGTGCACTGCCCGAAAAGGTATGGGGGGAAAACATCCGTTCGTTGAATAGGTTTTTTAACTGAAAGAAAATGTGAGCGAGAAGAGAAAATATAAAGCAAGTCATTTTCTAAAAAAAACATGTGTACACCATGAAACTCACTAGTCAATTAGCTTACTTAATAGTTTGGTTTCTTCAAAAGATTTGCCAACTTTTCTGATTTCACAATGTTTCCTATGTGCTACCATAATAATACAACTGTCCTCCAATTCACCAGAAATCAGTGATGATAGTTAATGCAGCAAACATAAATGAGGTAAGTTACTGCAGCACAATTGAGAAATCAGAGTATTGCATTACAGTTTGTTAAATGTAAAACTTACAATCATGGTCAAACAATAAAGTTTCCAACTATAAAAATATATACATTAAGAAGTTTTCATATTTTACATTAAAGTCCTTTGGCACATTATAAAATGAAAAATGAATGGATGAACACATGCCATGTCAGAGAAATGATTAGGGGCAAGCAAAAGTTTGGTTGAAAAGATAGGTTAAGAACATTTTTTAAAGAGAACATACAGAACTTCCATTTATTAGTGTTATTCATATCAAACGGATGTTTCAAAAGTATTGCACACCTAATTATTACGATCCGAGACCAGGCTAGGATACTGGACCGAAACTCCAATATTTTATTCTATTTTTTAAAGACTGTGCGGAAAGAATACTTCACTCCAGGAGTGATTGCAAAAAGAAATAGGATTTGTTTTTTCTTGTTATAAATTTAGAGTACCCAAGGGCAGCACGTGGTGCAGTGGTGAGCACTGGGATTACGGCGCTGAGGACCCGGGTTTGAATCCCGGCCCTGGGTCACTGAGTCCGGTGTAGAGTTTGCACATTCTCCCCGTGTCTGCATGGGTTTCACCCCCCATAACCCAAAGACGTGCAGGTTAGGTGGATTGGCCATGCTAAATTGCCCCTTAATTGAAAAGAAAATAATTGGGTACTCTAAATTTACTTTTAAAAATTTGAGTACCAAATTTGTTTTCCAATTAAGGGGCAATTTAGCATGGCCAATCCACCTACTCTGCACATCTTTGGGTTGTCGGGGTGAGACCTCCGCAGACACGGGGAGAATGTGCAAACTCTACAGACAGTGACCCGGGGCCGGGATCGAACCTGGGCCATGAAGCAGCAGTGCTAACCACCGCACCATCCTGCTGTTCCAGGATTTGGTATTTTAAAACAACTTTATTGACACACTATTAAACTCTTTAACATCACACCTGAAAGTAGCCGACAATTACCCCTTAAAAATACTAATCAATTCAGTAAATGCAGTACCCTAATTACTATCTCTATTTCCAATTAAGCAACAGGAAAGGAAAAACATACAGCTCCCAATCCATCCCACATCCCGATGGCACAGAATACTTGCTTTCCAGACAGATTTTGCTCCTGTTTGAACCCCTGCAGACTCTGGCAGATGTCTTCAAAAAGCTGTTTCAATTGGCTTGTTTCAGGTTCTCCCATGTCCTCAGACAAGTCTCTACTGCTTTAAATACTATTCATTTCTTTAAATTAACGTCCATCACGCAAACCCGCCTCCCACCCCTGACTGTTTACACAACCCGCTGCCTTGGGAAAGTGGGCAGCATAATCAAAGACCCCTCCCACCAGGCTATCGGGCAGAAGATTCAAAAGTCTGAGAACACACATGAACAAATTCAAAAACAGCTTCTTCCCTGCTGTTACCAGACTCCTGAATGGTCCTCTTATAGACTGAACTGATCTCTCTATGCATCTTCTCTACAGTTATAGCAGTATATTCTTTGTGCTTCACCTGATTCTATGTATTTATCATATGTCCTATGTTTGCATGTATGGAGTGATCTGCCTGAACTGCATGCAGAACAATACTTTTCACTGTACACTCGGTACACGTGACAATAAATCGAATCTATCCTACTGGGAGCAAAGGACCTTACCTATGGTCTAAAAGATTATTCAGATCAGAACTCAACTCAAAAAGCTTTCTCAAAATGTCTGAATATGTTAGCTCCATGCAGCAATGACATCAACTCCCCAGGGACTCCTCCCAAGTCAAACAATATTGCATTAACCCAGGCCCTTGACTCTGGTCAATTTCACCTCTGGCTCTCAAAAGCTTTCTGGTTTTGCAAAACAATATTATTTTAAAAACATAACTACTACAGTCAAACACACTAACCCTTAAATTGCCAAATGTTTACAATCAAATTTATACAAACTTCTGCATTTGTCACACAATTAATGACTTGTTTTTGAAATGAAGTCACTACTGTTTCTTAGGCAAGTGCAACACCACAGGCTCACAAGTGCACTGAAATAAATGAACATCTTCATCTCATTTTTGATGGTTTTTGAGGGTAGATCAGAATACTGGGCAAAAGTTCTGCTCTTCTCTGCAAGTGTTCCACTGGACTTGTTCCACCCATGTAAGCAGAGCTTTGAAATACATCAAACCTGAAAAAAAGGCAATAAACCTTTTTATGATTGACAGAAAACTGTCCATTTACAGAGTGTGCCATTGTTTCGCACTTGCAAGTGTTGCTCATTGGTCATTAAACTGAGGAGGGGGAAGCTTTAAGCTCCATCCTAAGAGCTATACTTTACAGACTGGTTTCACAGAATCTCACAATCACAGAATCTGTACAGTGCAGAAGGAGGCCATTTGGCCCATTAAGTCTGCACCGACCCTCTAAAAGAGCACCCTACGTAGGCCACGACCCCACCCTATCCCCATAACCCAGTAACCCCACGTAACCTTTTTAGACACTGAGGGGCAATTTAGCATGGCCAATCCACCTAACCTGCACATCTTTGGACTGTGGGAGGAAACTAGAGCACCCAGACGAAACCCAAGCAAACACAGGGTGAATGTACAAACTGCACACAGTCACCCAAGGCTGGAATTGAACCCGGGCCCCTGGCACTGTAAGGCAGCAGTGCTAACCAATGTGCCACCTATCTTTGTTAGATCAGAGATTTGAAAATGTGCGGCACGGTAGCACAATGGTTAACACTGTTGCTTCATAGCACCATGGTCCTGGGTTCAATTCCCAGCTTGGATCATGTCTGCATGGGTTTCCTCCCACAATCCCAAATGATGTGCTTGTTAGGTGAATTGGACATTCTGAGTTCTCCCTCAGTGTACCCGAACAGGTACCGGAGTGTGGCGACTAGGGGATTTCCACAGTAACTTCATTGCAGTGTCTATGCAAGCCTACTTGTGACACTAATAAAGTTTTGTTTTAAATGCCATGGGAAAATAAACATCTAAATGGGGATTGGAGCATTTAACATCGCAACATAATACAATATTTCCACAATGCATCAATTAAGTGCTGGCTGACATTATATGCTCATGTTGTAAATTGCAAAATTGCTGTCACTGAACCAACAGGACATGAGAGAAGTATAGATTTAGAGAGTGTTCCAGAAAGTAGAGTTGAGGCAGCTGAAGTCTCTGCCATTGATGGGGTGGAAGAGGAGGATGAAATTGAAGAATTTCACAAAATCCATCAATTAAAGTGCCAAAGAGAATCAACATTGAATAAGTTTGCAGAGGTGGAGCAAAAAGGCATGGAGCAATTTGAAGATAAAGATGAATCTTTTTAATTTAATATATTGAGGAAAAGAATTTGAAGCAGGCAGTGAAGACAGGAGTGACAGCAAGCTGGACACATTTTCAACATGTAACAGTTTATGCAGAATGGAAAGTCAGCAATGGAGTTTGAGCAGTCAGGTCTAGAGATCACAAAAGCATCAATAAATAGTTTCAGCAGTAGCACATATCCAGCAACATGGCCAATAAGCTAATACCCAAGAGCAAACAGAAATACTGGGTTAAACCAAGGTGCAAAGTTCCAGTGAATGGAGAGCCCAAAAGTTGCTCCTGGAGTCCTGGTGAACATACAAATTAGGAGCAGTGACGCATCAGTAATTGGGAGGGCTGCAAGACGGAGAGCCAACAGGCTAGGATATATGCAGAAATTTTAACTGGTCAATCCAATCTGCACCTGTTCATAACCCATACAAGCAATAGCTCTAGCCCAGTGTGTTCACTCAATCTCTATCTACCTTTCCTTCAAGGTTAGCATGTTATGTAAATTCCTGCAAAGCATGTTCTATTATTCACTCTGCATTCCGTCTCAGCTCTGAATGCTGCTCACGCTAGATTTGCTCAGGTCTTGGATTTAACTATGATTTTAGTCTTTTCCGATACTGGCTATTAGTGAAGAACTGTCAGGCAGCACGGTGGCGCTGTGGTTCACAGCGCCTCACGGCGCTGAGGACCTGGGTTCAATCCCAGCCCCGGGTTACTGTGTGTGGAATTTGCACATTCTCCCAGTGTCGGTGTGGGTCTCACCTCCACAACCCAAAAAAAAGTGCAGGGTAGGCGAATTGACCACGCTAAATTGCCCCTTAATTGGAAAAAAAAGAATTAGGTACTCTATTTTTGTTTTTAATTATAAAGAACTGTTGTTATTTGCAGCTCAAAGGAATCGGAATTGAGTATATAATGAAAAACACTCAGGGTGAAAACGCACTAATCAAAAAGCTGAATCTTCAAGTTACAGGTAAATGCAAGGTATATATAACTGTAGATTTACAAACGAGGCTTAATTTTAGTGGGAATTCAAATCTCCGTTTTATAAATATTTTTAAATATTAGTCAACCAAATACGAACTTTTCCTATGTCAGCAACTCACCTTGTATCTCCCCAAAGGCTACCCAACATCTGCAAGTCAGGAGTGCGATGGAAAAGTCTCCGCTTGCTTGGATGCGTGCAGCTCCAACACATCTCAACAGCATCCAGGACACAGCAGCCCACTTGACTGACACCCCATCCACCATAATATACATTCACTCATCCACCACCGGTGTACAGTGGCAGCAGTCTACCATCAACAAGATTCACAACAGCAATAAAGTAAAGCTCCTTCGACAGCACCTACCAAACCCACAACCGCCTACAAGGTCAAGGGCAGCAAATACATGTCAGCACTATCTGACTATAGCCATTCCTTCACTGTCACTGAGTCAAAAACCTGGAACATCCTTCCCAACAGCACTGTGGGTGTTCTTACAACACCCAGTCAGAAGTAGTTCAATAAGTCAGCACACCATCACCGTCTCAAGGGCAGTTAGGAATGGCATGATTCCTGGGCAGCATGGTGGTACAGTGGTTTGCTTGCTGCCTCACGGCACCGAGGACCTGGGTTCGATCCCAGCCCCGTGTCACTGTCCATGTGGAGTTTGCACATTCTCCCCATGTCTGAGTGTGTCTCACTCCATAATTCAAAGATATGCAGGGTAGGTGGATTGGCAACGGTAAAGTACCCCTTAATTGGAATTTAAAAAAAAGGAATGGCAATGAATGCTGGCATGGCCAGCAATACTCACATCACATGAACAAATTTTTTAAATTCTACTTGAGGATCAACACAAAGCATAAGATTGAAATGAAAATCGCTTATTGTCACGAGTAGGCTTCAATTAAGTTACTGTGAAAAGCCCCTAGTCGCCACATTCCGGCGCCTGTCCGGGGAGGCTGGTACGGGAATCGAACCGTGCTGCTGGCCTGCTTGGTCCGCTTTAAAAGCCAGCGATTTAGCCCAGTGAGCTAAACCAGAGATTGCATCTCAAACCCAAAGTGATCAACTTTGAAGACTCAATAATTCATAATTTGGCCCAATTTTCCAAACCAAATTAATCTATCTGTTCGATTAAAGACCCACCAGAAAGGATTACATATTTTTTTAAAGTATTGTTCAGCTTCAATTTAATCAAGCAAAATACTACCATTGCCCTAATGTTAAACCATATATTACGACCCAGCTTCTAACTTGAATATGTTTCAAGTACTAAACAATATGCCATTGAAATCTATTCGCTCCCTGTCCATGCCTACTGTAACACAAAGGCTCAAATCTTTTGTATCACAATACAAACATTTTTGACTACATTCTGTTCATGGTATTTCAACTAAACAAGCACATGTTACAAAAAAGAAGAAACAGTATACAAATTTGGTTTAAAAATTCTTACACGCTGATATTGTTTATAAACAATATCAAATAGCAAATAAAATATAATTAAAACTGAAACAATGTGATCAGAAGTCAAACACGACAAAAAGTGCTTCAAAATTCATGATTTGTTGATTTTAAGTCTTTTTACAGGCTAGCGTTCCAATTGAATCCATTCAGTCAAGGACGAATAAATTTCAACCGAGTAAAGATTACCACAAAATTGACTATAAGTTAACTAAATAACCCCTAAATAACCCCTACTTATTTTTTTCCTTTTCTGTCCTGAAAATAGACATTTACTGGTGTACAATACAACGATAGCGGCTTCCCAAGTGCTCATTCTTCATGCGCAAGCATGTTGGCAAGTTAGTCAACTGTAAAGAGCATCATCATCAAACCTGATCGTACCTTCATCCAACACCCACATCTTTCAGCAACAGTTACTGCACAGCACACCATGGCTAACTTTTTTGTCCCTCCCTAAATAAGGAGTGCTCAAACAAACTCGGTGCCCCACCCTGTTACCCCGTTAAGACCAGCTCACTCATCACAAATCAGGAACTGAACCTTTGACCTTCTAGCACATATAGTTTAGCGCTACAATTGGTGTGCCTTTATCAACCAGTTATCAACAAATTTCTTGGTTAACACATATAATCTAGAAGCAAATCATAGAAGCAAATCATAATGAAGAAAATAAAAGATAGACAAGAAAAAAAAGTTTGGAAATCTAAGGTAATTATTTTTACATCAGAACATTTAAGGCAGAAATCTGGAATACCATAAGAGAAAAAAAAAGAACCTTTCCATCAGTAAATTTTAAATCAGGTCAGGCAATTCTCCATGAAACAACATTTTTACTTCCCAGAGTATTTTCCAAATTTCTCACGACCTACTATGCAATGAATTGTCAAAACTGAAACCAAGAAACTTGCCTGCCAAGGTCAAAAGTTATAATTTTTTGATAAAGATCATATGTTTTCTCTTCTGAAGTAATATGTAACAGCACTTGATATAAATTGAACTATGTTTCTGCAATTAGCAATGCAAATTTGACATCATTCTTCCAAAGCTTTAAATTGTGCCTCCAGAACCACTGGACAGCAATTCACTGGCAATTTAGTGAATAGAAACTTTAAAACACTGAACCTTGGCACATGCAAATATGTAAATGGCTGCTAAAAATTGCGAACAACCTTCTCAAAACTGAGGTAAAGTGCACAAAACAGAATAGTGAATGCAGGTACTCCTCGTCTCATAGATCTATAACTTTCATTTTGCATATCATAGAATTTGATAATACTGCAATATGAAATTGACTTCATCTTTCTTCTCTCCCATGATAATTAAAAAATTATGAAAATATGTGATATTATGGAAATGTTAAAAGTCCATACCATAGTGCCAACTGCACAAAATTGGAAGATTTTGATGAGAATACTTCAGATATCATATTTTTAAAATCTGTCAGACAACCACAGCTTTGCAACGGCTGTGACTTTTGAGACAAAAATGCTCAAGTCCAAAACAGTTGCTATCAAAATTAATTAGGGAAGCCTGTTACACTATATCCTCTAATCAATAAGTCAATGTATTTTTGTGAACTTCTCCAGTTTTTCTTTTCAAATATATAAAAAGATTTTAGGCAAGTGATTTACCATTTTCTAGTTTTTTCTCAAAACTAAAACCTCATGACAAATCCAGTGTTTGAATGTGAGCAATAACTTCAGGAAGGATGATTCAGAATATAAAATCCTATATGACCCTCACAATAAATGTGAGCTGAGAAAACAACAGAATTTGAACATGAGAAAGTACCATTTAGAATTAAATGCCATTTAGAATTGTAGAATTTAACCCATGCAGAGACTAGAATGAATCGGAATACAAAAATATTAATTTACTGATTATAGAAACATATTTCAATGTACCACAAATAATTCAATTTTGAATTCACCCATGTTAAATTACCAGCATAATTCCTTCTTTAGTAAAGCTACAACATTATTTGCAATTCAACTCAATAAATTGCACTTGTAAATTCTACATTCAGGTGCTGCTCAAATGCAAATATCATGAAATCTTGTACAGTATGCTGGTTTCACTGGTTTAAACGCCACACACGTTTTACAATTGCCTGATAAAAGTTCTTCCCTGCTCCAATTTTGAGGAAATAAAACTGAGGATGTAACCTACACATTGTAATTAACAGCAAGTTTCCATAACTTAAAAGTAATCAATTGCACATCAAGTTTAATGATTGACAATGTACACTACAAACATGCATCTGTAGTCAAGATCCATTCCAACAAAAAAAGAAAACTGAACAAAAGATAACCTTATTGAATAAAAACATATAAAGAAATGTCATGGCAGTTAACTAATTGAGGGGTTCAGATGACAGAAAAGCTTAATCATTTTATACCTATCACCTGAACTCTTCTATCAGAATACTGATAATTCCCAGGTATCCATTGTTCACTGTATACGCACGCATGCTATTTTTCCCTAATTTCCTGCTACAATGGTTTTGGAAGCTTACATGCAAGATTAAATACATCAAGCCCCAGAATGTCATCATCCGCTATTTATCACAGGCTGCACAAACACTTTACAGGCTCAGAGGGTGAAAAACATCTCAAAAGGAGTCAGCTGGTATCAACAAAACATTCGCTATCTTATTACTTTGTTAAAGCATTACAATTCCTACATTTGATTAAAAGATGCTCATGCATCATGTCAAAAGCCTGGAGTGAAATTACTATCTTTATTTAACGTAGTATTCCCCAAAATAGATTTAGGTTATTAACAATTTGCACACAGAACTGATGGCAGTTCGCATGCATAAAAATTGAGTCTTTCCTAACTATTCTGATTAAAGTTATGTTTCCCCCGCTAGTCTGCTTTTCTTTTTTTATTCTCTCATGGAGTGTGGGTATTGCTGGCAAAGTCAGGTCAGCATTTGGTGCCCATCCCCAATTGCCCTTGAGAAGGTGGTAGTGAGCCCAATTCTTGAACCATTGCAGTCTATCTGATACACCCGGTAGCAGTTTGGCACAACTGAATGGCTTGTTAGGCTATTTCAGAGGGCTGTTAAAGAGTAGATCTGGAGTCACATGTACGCCAAACCAGGTAAGGATTGCAGATTCAAATTTCCTTCTCGAAAGGGCACAAGTGGATTTTTTTTACAACAATTGATAATGGTTTCTTGGCACCATTACTAAGACTAGCATTCAATTCCGGATGAATTAACTGAATTTAAATTCCACCAGCTGCCATGATGGGATTTGAACCCATATCCCCAGAACACTAGTGCATTGACATTACCACTGTACCCTCAATCTTCCACTAGTCAATTACCTTTTCAGATACTCTTGACTTTAGCAATTCATACTTGACATTAAAGAATACAAATTGCTCCGAGACAACTTAAATTCAACCACAAAAAAAAAGCATTCCGGTAAGAGATGTTCATAAATAGTTAGTTCAGCCTATAGTTTTTTAGTTTTAGTCTGTACAAACATCCAGGGCTGAAAATATATTTTCTTCAGCAAAATACCAGACAATGTCCAGGTTAAAAGTCCACTTATGACAGTAAATGCTTTGAGGTTACTCAAAACGATGATTGCAGTTCAATAAAAGTGAGAGCATGATACTAGACCCCCTCCTCCCCACCCCCAATATTATTGGATTTATAAATCTGATTCCTAATGAAAGGCAATATTCATCAATACGTATAACTGAGGACTGGAGGGGATGGGGGCAGGCTTGCTTTGGCAAATGAAAAAAGGACGAATCTTTCATTTAACATGGTCCATTATGAAGAAAAAGAGGGAGGAGGCCCGGAAAATAAAAGACCGTCAACCCAGCCAACCATCGAAAAATACTGTCACGACTCTTTGCAGGTTTGTCAAACAGTCCGGGGAAAGGGAGGGTGGAAATGTGCAACCGATATCCGGCGGCCGAGTGAAAACCGTGCTGCGTTGTTTAAAAAAAAAGAAAATGTGGTGAAAAAACACCGTTCCTGCCTTTCCAATAAAGCCTCCCTTTATCCTAATGTCCCCCCCCCCCCCCTCTCTCTCTCTCTGACAAACAGACATGACGGATGTACGCAAGCTCGTAGCAGCATTGCAGTCAGAGCAGAGAGCGAGAGAGGAATTTGGGGCAGCGGAATCCTGCATTTCTCCCTCTGCCTCTCCCCCACACTCCTTCCCTCATGAAAACAGGAGAGTCATTGAGAATTTCTGGGGGAGAGGGGTGGGGGTGACAGGGACGGTGGGGAAAAGGTGGCACACACTCACCACGGTGAAGTCGGCTGCCCTTCACACCGAGCCAGTCGGGAACCCGAGGAGAAAATTAATGTCAGAAGTGGAGCAAAACTCCTCCCAATTTTCTCTCTCTCCCCCCACACACACACACTCAGTCAAGATGGCGGAAGTGAAGGGTCGGATTATGCGCACATTTACCTCACGGACTCGGTCCTCCCCCCCTCCTCGTCGTCTCCGGCCGCCGCTTCCAGCATCCACCCGGTCCAGGCGGAGAACAGAACCGCTCGGCAGCTCCAGGCCGCACTCGGCCGCCTTCGCTTTTCTCTCACACCCTCTGCCCCATCCCCACTGTAAATATATATATATATAAGATATCCACACACACACACACAATCGAGTGCTTTTTCGCTGCCTGTCGCGTGGGGAGTTTTTTTTTCCAAATAGGGTTTTTGTTGTTGTTAATGTGTGTGGAGGGTGGGGGTTTGGGTTTTGTTTCTGCTCTCCTCTCCACCTTCCCTTCCTCTCTCTCTCTCTCTCTCCCTCCCCGTCTCCGCCCTCACTCCAACCGCAGCCCAACGGGAAGCCCCGCAAATCCCGTGCACCCGCCCCGCGCGCTGCCATCGCGAGATTCCCCCCGCCGCGTGCGCGCGGGGGGAGAGGGGGCGTGGACGGGGGAAGGCGCGCGCGCTCCAGGACACACTGGTCGCAACTTCCACTGCCAACTTTTCCTCCCTCGCGGGGCGGACGTCTTATGATCGACTGGGAAGGATCAAATTACACCGCCTGCGTTCTCTGCTGCCAAACTTCGCTCTGTTGTTTGTGCCGCCACCACCACCACCACCCCCTCCCCCCGACCATCATCTCCACCCCAACCATCATCTCCCCACAACCATCATCTCCCCCCCCAACCATCATCTCCCCCCAACATCATCTCCCCACAACATCATCTCCCCACAACCATCATCTCCCACAACCATCATCTACCCCCAACCATTATTTCCCCACAACGATCATCTCCCCGCAACCATCATCTCTCCCCCCCCCGCCCAACCATCATCTCCCCCACCATCATCTCCCCCAACCATCATCTCCCCACACCCGCCCAACCATCACCTCCCCCAACCATCATCTCCCCACCCCCGCCCAACCATCACCTCCCCCCACCACCATCTCCCCCCAACCATCATCTTCCCCCAAACATCATCTCCCCACCCCACCCAACCACCATCTCCCCCACCACCATCTCCCCCCAACCATCATCTCCCCACCAACCATCATCTCCCCCCAACCATCATCTCCCTCCAACCATCACCCCCAACCATCATCTCCCACAACCATCATCTCCCCAGCCATCATCTCCCCATCATCTCCGCCCCCAACCATCATCTACCCCCCAACCATCATCTCCCCCAACCAACATCTCCCCCCACCATCATCTCCCCCCACCATCATCTCCCCCACCATCATCTCCCCCAACCATCATCTCCGCCAACTATCATCTCCCCCACCACCATCTCCCCCCAACCATCATCTCCCCCCCCCCAACCATCATCTCTCCCCACTATCATCTTCCCCCAACCATCACCCCCAACCATCATCTCTGCCCCCAACCATCATCTCCCCCAACCATAATCTCCCCTAGCCATCATCTCCCCCATCATCTCCGCCCCCAACTATCATCTATCCCCCGCCAACCATCATCTCCCCTCCCTCTTCCCCCTCTCATTTCTTTCCTTTGAAATGTACTTGGCTAAAACTGGAACAGATTCCACAGCCACAGTGAGCATTCTTGCCTGAAGGCCAGCCGGTTGAGTGTCAGCGGCAGGCTGTGTGGTGTATTAAAAGAGGTATCGGATCGCGCGTCCAAGCAGAACCCTGACCCCCCCCCCCCCCCCCGCCCCGGGGCCATATCTGCCACCATCCAACGGATCGAAACAAGCCGCGATCAGCAGATACACACTCCAAAGTGGAAATCCTAACTGGGTTTTTCCTCCTCCCTAGCCGCGGACTGCTGAGGTCAATTACTATGTCCGCCACTACCCAGCTGAGAGCAGACAATTCAGTACAGACTGGGGACCAAGCTTAGCACCCTTGCAGTGCGCATGATTTAATACTGCACTTGGCACCACGTTTAAACCCATCAGCGTCTTTCCATTTTAAGTTTTTATGTTATGGTTCTCATTACTGTGTGTGAATATTCAATCTGGTAGTTAGCATTTTCTTCACTACATTGTCCCTGTGTAATTTACATTCCATTTCCCTGCAGAAATAAAACCCAATAAAACAAACATTTTTCTGAAGTGCTGCGGTGTTTGTTCCACTCTATCCAGGAATCGCCCTCAGTCGTCTGCAGCATTGTTTCAATTTGTAATGGATTGCCTAAAGCAGAACTGAACGAAAGGGATCATAAAGATCTCACTTCAATCCCCACTTTTTGCCAATTTCAACGGAGGTGTTTGCATACACAAAAATTGATGTCAGTGTTCTTGGAGGAGGGGAGGCGGTGGGGGAGGGGGGGGGGGGGGTGGGAATCAGTCCCTGATCACTATCCACTGACCCCTGCTGGAAAATGCACGTATGTGGAAGTCAAACATCAAAAACTGAAAAAGAACATTTAAATTAGAGGGTAAAATAGAACATTGACGTTTCAGGCACAAAGCTGTCGTCCTTAAGATTAGCACTCTCGCGGTCTAGTCCAATCACCGAGTCATACTCTGGCATCTGTAAACAAGAGTCACAAGATGGAATCCATATATGAGAGATTTTCATTATGAACAAAGATTGCAGAACATTAGGCTTACGATGATGTGACACATGGTGGCACACTGCTGCCTCACAGCGCCAGGCACCCGGGCTCAATTCCGACCATGGATGACCATGCCGTGATCATAGAACATAGAACAGTACAGCACAGAACAGGCCCTTCGGCCCTCAATGTTGTGCCGAGCCATGATCACCCTACTCAAACCCACGTATCCACCCTATACCCGTAACCCAACAACCCCCCCCCCCCCCTAACCTTACTTTTTAGGACACTACGGGCAATTTATCATGGCCAATCCACCTAACCCACACATCTTTGGATCCTGCTTTGGCTAAGGTGTCTGCCTTTACATTACCGGATGGGGAGGAGCGATGATGGCTTCTTACTTTCCCATCATGTGGAGATGCCGGCATTGGACTGGGGTGACCACAGTAAGAAGTCTTACAACACCAGGTTAAAGTCCAAAAGGTTTGAAGAGGTGGGTTCCAGAAACATATATATAGCTATATATATGTTTCTGGAACCCACCTCTTCATTCACCTGAGGAAGGAGCTGCGCTCTGAAAGCTAGTGATTCGAAACAAACCTGTTGGACTTTAACCTGGTGTTGTAAGACTTCTTACTGACCTTGGATGACTGTGTGGAGTTTGTACATTCACCCTCTGTCTCCGTGGGTTTCCTCCAGGATCTCCGGTTTTCTCCCACAATGCAAAGATATGCAGTTAGGTGGATTGGCCGTGATCAATTGCCCCTTAGTGTCCAAGGGGTTAGGTGGGGTTATGGGAATAGGGCAAGGGGGTGTAGATCTAGGTTCGGTGCTCTTTCAGAGGGTCAGTGCAGACACGACGGGCCAAATGGCCATCGTCTAGACTGTAGGGAATCTATGACTAAATGATAATTATACAGATATATCCAAGACAACATAAAGCCAGAAAATTACTCCAGATTAGACTGGTATGAGTCCGCAAGTCACAGATTCAAATTGGCAAGAAGCAAACAAAAAGAATAACTGATTTAAGACATTTGCTGTACTAAAAGGAATGTATTGTCTGCATGAATGAGCTGAGATAAGTCAAATCTCCCTCAGATGTGACTCCCTTGTGATTTTATATGAAAGGAGGAGAAACTTTTAAAAGTACCCACTTTCCCTCATTTTACTAAGTTTCAGGAAAATAATCTTGTTATGGGGATCTACATGCCGACAAAGAAGTACCTTTTTGTTGATCCCCTCCGATGATGATCAACCTCAGGAAACTGCTATATGCTTGAAAACTGCATCGGCTAAATCCAGAAGTCTACTTCACAAACTGTTCACGAAGAGCCTTCTGATATTGATCCTGAATTTGGCTTTTGCCAACTTGAGTCAGTAACCCCTTCTGCAGATACAGTTTAATTTAACAATGTGTTCCTAATATATCCTTTTTCTACCATTAGCTATATAAATCTATAGGGTCATTCCTCACTAACAGTTTCAGCAGCCATTTATTTTTTTAGCTCATTATTTTTTCTCTGGTGTTTTTAGAAGAGAATTCCATTACATTCAGATCACCACTTCCACAAAACTTGAAATGATTACTAAATGTTTACCTGTAAACATATCTAGTTTGAAAAAGCGAACAATGGCACAGATTTTGCGCCAGTGGCTATATGAAATCTGTCAGCATTTGACATTATTACTTTTCTGAAACAAACAACTCATGAAGCACAGTTAAACACAAAAACTCAAAGGTTCCTGTCATGTGCTGTTGAACTACTTGCAGACTGTTCAATTCAAAGCATAGCATCCCGACAGTGCTGAAGGAGGTCATTCGGCCCATCGGGTCTGCAAGGACCCTTCAAATGAGCACTCTGCCCATTAACGAATGTCCATCCTGCCCTATCCCCATAATCCCATAGCCTAAACTGCACATCCCTGGACATTAAGGGGCAATTTAGCATGGCCAATCCACCTAACTTGCACACATTTGGACTGTGGGAGGAAATTGGAGCACCTGGAGGAAACCCACCAGACATGGGGAGAAAGTGACAACTCCACACAGACAGTGACCTGAGGCCAGAATTGAACCCGGGACCCTGTCGCTGTGAGGCAGCAGTGCTAACCACTGTGCCACCATGCGGCCCCCAATAATCATTGAACTGGTGAGCAATTCCACTTTACAGTTTAGTTCCACTGTAAAAATCCTTGAAAAGTTACATCTTATTGAATGAGATATAACTGAGCTTTTAAATGAAATGAAAATCGCTTATCGTCACAAGTAGGTTCAAATGAAGTTACTGTGAAAAATCCCTAGTCGCCACATTCTGGCGCCTTATCAGGGAGGCTGGTACGGGAATTGAACCCGCGCTGCTGGTCTGCCTTGCAAGCCAGCTATTTAGCCCTGTGCTACTTTTAGTGGCATACTAAGCAGATATATACTGGAAAACCAACTCTCTGGCCCTGAATAAGTAATTTTATAGATTATAGAACAGTACAGCACAGAACAGGCCCTTCGGCCCTCGATGTTGTGCCGAGCAATGATCACCCTACTTAAACCCACGTAACCCGTATACCCGTAACCCAACAATCCCCCCATTAACCTTACACTACGGGCAATTTAGCATGGCCAATCCACCTAACCCGCACATCTTTGGACTGTGGGAGGAAACCGGAGCACCCGGAGGAAACCCACGCACACACGGGGAGGACGTGCAGACTCCACACAGAGAGTGACCCAGCCGGGAATCGAACCTGGGACCCTGGAGCTGTGAAGCATTGATGCTAAACACCATGCTACCGTGAGGCCCATTGACCGTGTGGAATGTCAAATTTCGCCATTTTGATTTTTAAAATCTACCCCTTTTGTAAAAAAAAGAACTTGTCTGTGATATTTCAGCTTCTACCTTAATCCTCATGTATTTAATATTTAGCTCTGTGAAATTATATTAAAAACTGAAGAATAACCAATGCTTTTAACTTCCAAGTTTGTTGTACGAGCATCCTTGGCTGTTTGTCCTGCTCAATTACATTATTGTTGCTGAATGCTTGTAAATCCGCTTGACTTGGTACAAATATATGAGCATACGAATTAAGAGCAAGAGAAGGCTACTCGGTCCCTCGAACCCACTCCACCATTCAATAAGATCATGGCTGATCTTATTGTAACTTCAGCCCCACATTCCTGCCGACCTCCGAAAACCTTTCGCCTCCTTGTTAATCAAGAATCTATCTAGCTCTGCCTTAACAATATTTAAAGACTCTACTTCTGCTGCCTTTTGATGAATAGAGTTCCAAAGACTCACAGCCCACTGAGAGAAAATATTTCCCCTGCGCTCTGTCTTAAATGAGTGACCCCCCTTTACTTTTAAACCGATCCCAGATTCAAATTAACATTGGGAAAGGTGAAATCTAAATCACAGATGTTATCAGATCTTTGTGGGCAATTTCTTTGAGGTCAGCGGTGAGTGCCACCATTTCACCACTAACCACAACATCTAGGCTATTGTTTTTCTATATTCCGACAATGCTGGATGAAGACAACTGAGGTAAGCTGCCGTGAGCCTTTAAAGGTCCAATACTAATTAATACTAAATCTGGTGAATCAATAAAGGATGTCAATTAGAGGCAATTTATTTGCAGGAACTTAAGGATAAAGGAAATTAGTGGAACAGGTACATTTGATTTCATTCTGCTGCCTGTCTACTATGTTGTGTATATTTAACAAGTAGGTTAAATAATGAAAGGAAGGCTTTTTTTAGACATACTGCTTCAAACTTTGGGTGTTCCAAAAATAATATTGTCAATCTGCAATTGTGCTGCCATATCCTACCGTTATCATGACAGATTGTAACTAATACATCTTGCATTCAATATTTTATTTGTTGAAAAATGAATGGTGCCACTTAAAATATGAAAATGGTTGCATCAAACTACAACGTCAAAACTGTGACCAGTGTTGAAAATTAACTTTGCTATTTGTGCTGCACTTCAAAGCTCATCTTGGTAAAAAGAGAGAATTGTCATTAAGTGTAGTCACATGCAGTGTTTTAAATTAATATTGTAATTTTCCACCACAGTAATGCACAAGGGAAAAAAAAGAGTCTTTTCAGCCCAATATGTTACAACACACAGAAAGCTCTTCCTGTCCTCAGTCAATACTTTCCATAATGAGTTCCTCACCTCAAATTGAGAGCCAATTTAAAAATTCAAGTATAATACTATAGATTCCGACTGATGGAAAGCAACACTTGCCCAATTTCTTTAAAAAAAACAATTTGGGCGGCATGGTGGTCAGTGGTTAGCACTGCTGCCTCACGCCGCTGAGGTCCCAGGTTCGATCCCGGCCCTGGGTCACTGTCCATGTGGAGTTTGCACATTCTCCCTGTGTTTGCGTGGGTCTCACCCCCACAACCCAAAAGATGTGCAGACTAGATGTATTGGCCATGCTAAATTGCCCCTTAATTGGAAAAATAAAATAATTGGGTACTCTAAAAAAATTTTTTTAACAATTTAAGTCTTTAAAAATTAGTTTATTTAATAAGTACATAGAGTAGAAATAATAACATAATTTTTGCATGGTATAAAATTTCACATCATAAAATTTGGCTTGTGTCTAGCATACTTTAGAATACAAATTATCCACAATTCACAATTATGAATACATTTATCAGCAACGGTGAGACTCTAAACAAATATTTTCAATTAAATTTCTTGCCTCAGGACCATACATATCTTTGTAGGTATTGGATTGTGATATTATGATAGAATTCTATGTTGCATTGTTACTCTATATGTACTTACATGAAAGAAAAAAAAATCAAGCCCTCACTCAAAATTAAGGACAGCATATGTTAAAAAAGTCTCAACTAAATAATTAGGACTGTGATTTGTTTTGTTTATTTAAAATATGACTGTAGATAAAAATTTTAAGATGCAAAATTGTGCATTAATCTGTGCGCCTTTTCAGACCAGAGTCTGTTTTACAAGATTATAAAATAACCACTCAGACAAT
This sequence comes from Scyliorhinus canicula, assembly GCF_902713615.1. NCBI lineage: Eukaryota > Metazoa > Chordata > Chondrichthyes > Carcharhiniformes > Scyliorhinidae > Scyliorhinus > Scyliorhinus canicula. Next base: position 143,098,890 of record NC_052157.1, read on the forward strand.
TGGTTTGATGTTGATTCAACATATTTGAGGTTTGATGTTGATTAAACTTCAGAATCAAACGACAAAATAAGACTTTCACAAATCTAAACCATTGTTGCAATGTATTTAAAATGGCTACAATTAGTTTATGTGAGCGAGAATCCTTGTGACTATCTTTCTTTATGTGCTAGTTTTCCAAATCCTTACGTGACAATTTCCAATGACTCATTTCCTTTACAAGGTCACATATGTTCAGTTCTATTTTTTTTCAGTTCTATTTCAAGATATTAGATATACAACTAAAGAAATTCGTGATGGCATAGCTTGAAAGAGAGTAAACATTTTTAAATGCTTAAAAAAATTAAATGTATACATAATTCACTGGCCGAAGATATATTCTCCAGGTGAACAGAGTTCAAGAAATGGTAAGCAGCTTAAAAGATTTTAGTTGGTATGAATTATGGTGATAAATTTAGTAAGTATCTTTCCACGCTATTAATAGCACATTTCACTAGGTGTGCTTTACCAAGCAATTATTTGTACTACAGATGCAGCTCAGAGGTCGCCAGAAGCACTTTACTGAAAAATAAACCAAACAACTCTCTTTCTAAATTATGTTATGATGTGGAGATGCCGGCGTTGGACTGGGGTGAGCACAGTAAGAAGTCTTACAACACCAGGTTAAAGTCCAACAGGTTTGTTTCAAACACGAGCTGAAGAAGGAGCCGTGCTCCGAAAGCTCGTGTTTGAAACAAACCTGTTGGACTTTAACCTGGTGTTGTAAGACTTCTTACTAAATTATGTTAGGTTACAATTAAAAATAATTAAGAAACAGCATTAGCAGGGTACACTTGCAGTTCAGAACTTGATCTCGCCCTTTCATATAATTAACTTCCTTTGGAGTACAACTAAATAACAAGTTTATCGAATAGTAAAAATAAAGTAAGGTCACCATAGTTCCAGGTGACCATAGGCTGCTTTCCCCTTTGCGGGGGCGAGCTGACTGGTGGTGATTTAACCTGAGGATCACCACACCTCAGGCAAGGGGCAAGGTTGAGAATAACCTCAGCCGGTACGGGAATTGAACCCAGGCAGTTGGCCTCGCTCTGCATCACGAACCAGCTGTCCAGTCAGCTGAGCCAAACTGCCTCCATTGAATACAGTGCAGTGAAATATTTCATGTTGCGATGAAAAGTTATGCCTGATAAAGGGGTGGGTGGGCCAAGTATTCCACTCAGGGCTGGATGAGAAGAGTAAGGGGGTGGCGATCCTGGTGGGGAAGAAGGTGTCGTTTGAGGCGTTGAAGTTGGTGGCTGACAGTGGCGGGAGGTACGTGATGGTGAGTGGCAAGCTGCAGGGGGAGCGGGTAGTGTTGGTGAATGTTTATGCCCCAAATTGGGACGATGCGGGGTTCATGCGGCGTATGTTGGGCCGCATTCCGGACCTGGAGGTGGGGGGCCTGATCATGGGGGGAGACTTTAACACAGTACTGGACCCCCCCATTGGATCGATCCAAGTCCCGGACGGGTAGGAGGTCGGCGGCGGCTAAGGTGTTGAGGGGATTTATGGACCAGATGGGGGGTGGACCCTTGGAGGTTTGCGAGGCCAAGGGCCAGGGAATACTCGTTTTTCTCCCATGTACATAAGGCCTACTCGAGGATTGATTTTTTTTGTCCTGAGCAGGGGGCTGGTTTCGAGGGTGGAGGAAGTGGAATACTCTGCCATTGCCATTTTGGATCATGCCCCACACTGGATGGACCTCGGGCTGGGGGAAGAGAGGGACCAACGTCCGCTCTGGCGCATGGAGGTGGGGCTGCTGGCAGATGAGGAGGTGGCCGGGAGGGTCCGGGGTGTATTGAGAGATACCTCGAGGCCAATGATAACGGGGAGGTTCGGGTGGGGACGGTCTGGGAGGCATTGAAGGTGGTGATGAGGGGGGAATTGATCTCCATCCGAACCCATAGGGAGAGGGGGGAGCAGAGGGAAAGGGAAAGACTGATAGGGGAGATGGTACAGGTGGATAGGAGATATGCGGAGGCCCCAGAGGAGGGATTGCTGGGGGAGAGGCGTAGCCTTCAGGCCAGATTTGACCTACTGACGACCAGAAAGGCGGAAGCCCAGTGGAGGAAAGCACAGGGGGCGGTGTATGAACACGGGGAGAAGGCGAGCAGGATGCTGGCGCACCAGCTCCGGAAGCGAGACGTGGCCAGGGAGATTGGGGGAGTGATGGATAGGGCTGGGAAGGTGGTGCGGAGGGGGGTAGATGTCAATGGGGTCTTCAGGGACTTCTATGGGGAACTGTACCGGTCTGAACCCCCGGTGGAGGAGGGTAGAATGGGGCGCTTCCTGGACAAGTTGCGATTCCCGAGGGTGGAAGAGGAGCAGGTGGAGGGACTAGGGGCGCCGATTGAGTTGGAGGAGGTGGTCAAAGGGATAGGGAGCATGCAGTCGGGGAAGGCGCCGGGGCCGGACGGGTTTCCGGCTGAATTCTATAAAAAGTATTTGGACCTGTTGGGCCCCCTGTTGGTCCGGACCTTTAACGAGGCAAGGGAGGGGGGGGCTCTGCCCCCAACTATGTCACGGGCGCTGATTTGCTTGATCCTGAAGCGGGACAAGGACCCTCTGCAGTGTGGATCATATAGGCCGATTTCACTGCTGAACGCCGATGCTAAGCTGCTGGCAAAGATCCTGGCCAATAGAATAGAGGATTGTGTGCCGGGGGTCATACATGAGGACCAGACGGGGTTTGTGAAGGGAAGGCAGCTGAACACAAATGTGCGAAGGCTCCTCAATGTCATTATGATGCCGGCTGTGGAAGGGGAGGCGGAGATAGTGGTGGCGTTGGACGCGGAGAAGGCCTTCGATAGGGTTGAGTGGGAGTACTTGTGGGAGGTGTTGGAGAGGTTTGGGTTTGGGGAGGGGTTTATCCGATGGGTGAGGCTGCTCTACGAGGCCCCGATGGCAAGTGTAGCCACGAATAGGAGGAGGTCGGAGTACTTTCGGCTGCATCGGGGGACGAGACAGGGGTGCCCCCTGTCCCCCTTGCTCTTCGCGTTGGCGATTGAGCCCCTGGCCATGGCACTGAGGGAGTCAGGGAACTGGAGGGGCCTGGTGCGGGGTGGGGAGGAGCATCGGGTGTCGCTGTACGCGGACGACCTATTGCTGTATGTGGCGGACCCAGTGGGGGGGATGCCGGAGGTGATGAGGATTCTTAGGGAATTCGGGGGTTTCTCGGGGTATAAGCTGAACCTGGGCAAGAGTGAGGTGTTTGTGGTGCATCCGGGGGATCAAGAGGAGGGGATTGGCAGGCTCCCATTGAAGCAGGCAGGAAAGAATTTCAGGTACCTAGGGGTCCAGGTGGCGGGGAGCTGGGGGGCCCTGCACAAGCTCAACCTCACAAGATTGGTGGAGCAGATGGAGGAGGAGTTTAAGAGATGGGATATGTTACCGCTGTCACTGGCGGGGAGGATGCAGTCCGTCAAGATGACGGTGCTCCCGAGGTTTTTGTTCCTGTTCCAGTGCCTCCCCATCCTTATCCCGAAGGCCTTTTTCAGGAGGGTCAACAGCAGTATCACGGGATTTGTGTGGGCGCATGGGACTCCGAGGGTTCGAAGAGTGTTCCTGGAACGAGGCAGGGATGGGGGGGCTGGCGTTGCCTAACCTCTGTGGGTACTACTGGGCGGCCAACGCAGCGATGGTGCATAAGTGGGTAATGGACGAGGAGGGGGCGGCGTGGAAGAGAATGGAGGCGGCGTCTTGTGTGGGCACGAGCCTGGAAGCGCTAGTAACGGCGCCGTTGCCGCTCCCTCCAACGAGGTATACCACGAGCCCGGTGGTGGCGGCTACCCTCAAAATTTGGGGGCAGTGGAGACGGCACAGGGAAGAAATGGGGGGCTCGATGGAGGCCCCGATACGGGGGACGTCCCAGGGAGCATTGATGGCAGATTTCTGGGCTGGCACAGGGCAGGGGTTAGGAGGTTGAGGGACCTGTTTGTGGAGGGGAGGTTCGCGAGCTTGGGGGAGTTAGAGGGGAAGTTTGGGCTCCCCCCGGGGAACATGTTTAGGTACATCCAGGTGAGGGCGTTTGCCAGGCAGCAGGTGGAGGGGTTCCCCTTGCTGCCCCCACGAGGGGTGCGGGATAGGGTGCTCTCGGGGGTGTTGGTCGGAGGAGGGAGGATCTCGGACATATACCGGGTAATGCAGGAGGTAGACGAGGCCTCGGTGGAGGAACTGAAGGGGAAGCGGGAAGAGGAGCTGGGGAGGAGATTGAGGAGGGGACGTGGGCGGATGCCCTGGAGAGAGTGAATTCCTCCTCTTCCTGTGCGAGGCTTAGCCTCATACAGTTCAAGGTGCTGCATAGGGCCCACATGACTGGGACAAGGATGAGTAGGTTTTTCGGGGGCGAGGATAGGTGTGCTAGGTGCTCGGGGAGCCCAGCGAACCACGCCCATATGTTTTGGGCGTGCCCAGCGTTGGGGGAGTTCTGGAAGGGGGTAGCAAAGACGGTGTCGCGGGTGGTGGGATCCAGGGTCGAGCCAGGCTGGGGACTCGCAATTTTTGGGGTTGCAGTGGAGCCGGGAGTGCAGGAGGCGATAGAGGCCGGTGTTCTGGCCTTTGCGTCCCTAGTAGCCCAGCGGAGGATCTTGCTCTAATGGAAGGGGGGGGGGGGGGTGTAAGGATTGGGGGGAGGGAGAACTGTGCACATGGGTTTGTGGAGGGTGATATCTCTCTCCTTTGATTTTTTTTCTCTTTTTCTTTGTTTTTGTTCTTTCCTTTTGTTTGAAGTTGCTCTTGAAGCTGGGGTGTGGAGATGCCGGCGTTGGACTGGGGTGAGCACAGTAAGAAGTCTTACAACACCAGGTTAAAGTCCAACAGGTTTGTTTCAAACACGAGCTTTCGGAGCACGGCTCCTTCTTCAGGTCATGAAGAAGGAGCCGTGCTCCGAAAGCTCGTGTTTGAAACAAACCTGTTGGACTTTAACCTGGTGTTGTAAGACTTCTTATTGAAGCTGGGGGGCATTGTTTATGGGGTGTTACCACGGTTGTATGTTAATAGAGTTAAGATGTTTATGTGTTGTATTTTGTAAAAATTTCAATAAAAATTATTTATATAAAAAAAAGTGATGCCTGATGGGATCTTATGGTAATACCACTGGCATAACTTTTCTTTGTTCTCTTAGTCAGATGTCACTGCCAAGAGATTCTGTCTCTTTCCTCTCAACATAGTTTAAACTGTCAAAATGACACCAGGTCAGGTGTTTTACAATGAGAGAATTTATTGTTCAACAACATTTTTAAAAAAGTATTTCATGTTTCTCAAGAAAATTTCCGAATGCATTACAATGCAATATGAAGTATTTCACCTTATAATGAGATACATTTCATGTCAAATGTTGTTAAACCCTATTATTAATGGATTCAAATAAGAACATGGGAAACAGGAGCAGGAATAGGCCATCCATTTGAGCCTGAACTACCATTTTTTTTGCTGATCTTCTAAAATTAAAATTAAATCCTGCAGATGCTGGACACCCGAAATAAAACAGAAAGTGTTGGAAAAACGTAGCAACCTGCTGATTTCTTCCAGCACTTTCTGTTTTTATTTAAGACTGGTTTACTACCTCAATCCATCTCCCTTCCCAATCTCAATACCCTCTGATTCCTTCAATGTTCAAAAATGTATCGATCTCAGCAATGAATATACTCAAACACTGGATATCCCAGCCACCTGAGGTAGAGAATTCCAAAGACTTACTTTAGGCTGAAATTAGGAAGAAATAAATTTCTCTTAATTTCAATCCAAAATGACCATCCCATTATTCCGAAATCATGTCCCTAGTTCTTCGAGACAATTCAGCCAGGGTAAACAACCTCTCAGCATCTCCCTACCAAACCCTTTGAGAATGTTATATGTTTCATTAAGGTCTACCCTCATTTTTCTAAACTCTAGACACGGTACGGTAGCACAGTGGTTAACACTGTTGCTTCGCAGCTCCAGGGACCCAGGTTCGATTCCCAGCTTAGGTCACTGTCTGTGCAGTGTTTGCACATTTCCCCCGTGTCTGCGTGGGTTTCCTCCGGGTGCTCCGGTTTCCTCCCACAGTCCAAAGATGTGCCGGGTTAGTGGATTGGCCATGCTAAATTGCCCTTAGTGTCCAAAAAGGTTAGGTAGGGTTACATGGATAGGGTCGCGGTGTGGGCTTAGATAGGGTGCTCTTTCCAAGGGCTGGTGCAGACTCGATTACCCAAATGGCCTCTTTCTGCACAGAAATTCTATGATTCTATTATAATATAGGCCCATTCCACTCTGTCTCTTATGTCAACCCTCTTACCCAGGAGCCAGGCTAGTGAACCTTTATTGCACTTTCCCCACGACCAGTTTATCCTTCTTTTGGTACAGTGGCCAAAACTGTACACAGCACACCAAGTGAATAACAAGAAACCCAATTGAGCAAACATAGGTGTAATAATGTTTGTGGGATGTGATATTTGTAGTATAATATGACTTCCATACTTACTTATTTTTAAATTACATGCCATTTCATGACATAGACATATGTATGGAGTTTTACATATAAATGTTCAGGTTGGTACCATACCTGACCCCGAGGTCAGCTTCAAACCACTGATACTTATTCCCACCTCTGTCGCATCACCCAACTTTACCGTTATCTCAGCTCACCCGCTACTGAACCGTCATTTAGACTTTTGTTATCTCTAGACTTGACTATTCTAATGTACTCCTAGGGTGACCCCACATTCTGCCCTCCACAGGCTTAAAATCATCCACATCTCTGCTGTCTGTGACTTGCATTGCATCGAGGCCCATTCATCTATCATCCCTGGGCTCGCAGACCTACATTGATTCCAGGTCAAGCAATATGTCTGGAATTAAAAATTCTTACCTTTGTTTTCAGATCCCTCCAAGGCCTTGGCCCTCCCTATCTCAGGCATCTCCTCCAGGTCTACAAAACTTTGAAATATCTTTGTTCTAATTCAGGCCTTTTGAACATCCCTGAACTTAATCGCTCCACGATTGGTGGCCATGTGTTCAGTCACCTAGGCTTTGGAATTCTCTCCCCACACCTCCCCACCCCTCTACTTTGCTTTCCTCCTTGAAGACACTCTTCAAATCTACCTCTTTGATAATGCTTTTGGTCATCTGACCTCATGTCTCTTTATTGGTTAGGTGTCATTTTGTTTTATAACTCTCCTGTGAAGCACCTTGGAATGTTTTATTGTGTTAAAGTTGCTATATAAATATAATTTGTTGTTGTAATATGTTGAATCTTTACACATGCCTGCTTGCCTATCAGTGCCACAATGCTCTCAACAATGGTAGTTAGAGGCGGCACGGTGGCACAGTGGTTAGCACTGCAGCCTCACAGCGCCGAGGACTCAGGTTCGATCCTGGCCCCGGGTCACTGTCAGTCTGGAGTTTGCACGTTCTCCCGTGTCTGCGTGGGCCTTACCTCCATAACCCAAAGATGTGCAGGGTAATGGATTGGCCACGCTAAATTGCCCCTTAATTGTAACAAAAATAATTGGGTATTCTAAATCTATTTTTTTTTAATTAAACAATGGTAGTTAGAATAGGTTCAGAAATAGCAGATTTTAAGTTTTAGGGCGTGAAGCAGTAGTATTTATAAAAGATCAACTGGCAAAACAGGAAAGTCCACCTTTTTTTGTAAATAGTGATTGAGCATTTGCCTCCCACTGAAATTCAAATGTGTGACCTTTCCTCTGAGTCAAGTGGAAATTGACTATGAATAACTTACTCATCCTGACACTTACATGTCATATCACAACCCAAATCATTCCTCCTGCTGCCTGTATGGAGTCTGAGGTCAAGGGCTCATCCAGTCTGACCTCTCTTGACTTGTTGTTTGTGCTCAGACTTAGTCTTGGCCTAACCTACTGCCAAGATAGTGTTCATACTGGAGAAAGTTTAGAATGCACAGATCTGTCACCATTGACTGAATTCATGGCTGTATTTGTGAAGATTCTAAATGTCCCATCCCCAATTCTGTCCATTCCGCCTACCCAAACAATCAATCATATCCACTCCCATGTCTGGAGCATTTTATTTGGAAGTGAATTAGCTTTTTTTTTACACAGAGGGTAGTGGGTGCCTGGAACTTGCTGCCGGAGGAGGTGGTGGAAGCAGGGACGATAGTGATGTTTAAGGGACATCTTGACAAATACATGAATAGGATGGGAGTAGAGGGATATGGACCCCGGAAGTGTAGAAGATTTTAGATTAGACGGGTGGCATGGTCGGTGCAGGCTTGGAGGGCTGAATGGCCTCTTCTGGTGCTGTACTTTTTTTTGTTCTTTGTTCTTTGATGTACTAATATGGGAGGAAATAATATCAGAGTCCTCTCCAGGATGAGTATTGACAGTAAACACATTAAATTGTGAAAAATGCTTTACCTGATGATTTAACTGGAGGCACCGGAGACCTACTAGTGATCTGTAAGGAATATGAAGGTTCCTCGTTCAGCTCCAACTTAGCGCAGTTATATTTTCTCTTTGAAACAACATTGTTTTCTTTTAAATTGGCCCCAGTGTCCGATTTAAGGAAGAGGGGGGAATAAATTCAACCAAACAGTTAAAGTCTTGTAAGTAAGCATGTGCACTTAACCCAAGGGCAGCCCTGAGCTTAGCCCTAATGCAACAAGATCAGAATATAACTGACTAGAATAGGCAAGATCCAACATCATCAGCAAACTGCCTATGCCTTCAAAATAGGAAGGATTTTATTTTGGAGGCACCATGTACCCGAATGGGGACAGAGTCGCATAGTGCCTGAAATTTGCCAGGTGTTTCCTGGCCCTCAGAGCGCTGGGAAACATCCCGCTATCTAACGCCCATCTGGGTAGATCGGGGTCACAGCAGGGAACTCCCCAATGGGGCTACATTTAGCCCTGTTTTCTCCACTGAGGAGTCCGCTCATCGGAACCCGTCTGTGCAGCGAATGATCAGGATGTCATTTTTAAATGGCGACCCGATCTCTCGAACCCCGAACATCTCTACTAGAGTACTAGAGTACACTGCATGGTCTGTCCAAGCATTGGGATTACATCTTTAAGATGCATATGGTGTACACCAATGCTTAGGTTGCGGCATGTACATCGTTGCATTTTCTCCGAGCTGAGGTTCTGTGGCCACTGCATAGGTATAATCAACCAAGTCTTCGTCACTAAGGAGCCAAACCTGGATCGTATGTGGTCCCTCAAAAATGTCTCGGATCATTGATCGACTCAGGATATATACTCATATATATTCATGGACGCTTCTTGGATTTCTGGCACAAACCTGCATAATAAATCCCTTATGGAGTGGAAGTCATTCCTGTTTATGTACCACAGTGGCTGTTGCCCGGGAGCTTCTATAGCCACATGAGTGTGGTCGATGACACCCTGCACCTATGAAGATCCAGAAATCTCAGCAAAAGCCCAATGCTCTGGTTTACTGACGTGCTTGATATCTGTGTGTGGTGAAAACACTCAAAAAAGTTTATTTAGAACACATTGGTGTTTTTCATTGAACAAAATCATCAGAATAATCAAAGTGAAGTGCAGCATCATGATGAACCTTTTGTCTCCATGATTAAAACATGGCTCTTACTTTTCTTGACTTAGTTTTTTCTCGACTTTTCTCATGTTAATGCGATCCGACCAGAGAAGATTGGTGGCCGCAATTGAGATGTTACAAGAGCTGCGTGAAGCCCTGGAGGTGTAGATTAGGAGACCTCGAGCCTAGTATTTGGCATTCCCTTCCTAAGCCTCCCTGTCTCTCTTCCTATCTTACTTTCTTTGAGGTGATCCTTCAAGCGTACCTATTTTGCCAAAACCAAGCTCTAATATCTCCTTACTCTGTGTCAAGTTTTCTTTGAAAACGTTCCTGTGAGGCACCTTGGGAGTTTCACTACATTGAGCCGCTATGGTAAATTTGAGTTGTTGTAAATTACAGAGGAGATTTAGATATTTTTTACGTCCGTGCACCTTAAATTCTGCCATCCTTTAGGCCACAGTTTGATTTGTGTCTTGATTGAGCCGATCCGGGTGCAAAAATACCATTTATTGTTGCTCATTAAGTTTTTCTTTTACGTTTCTTAGGTTCTCAAGGTGATAGCTTTAACAGGCAGCCTTCCTTTCTATCCAGGACTTGCATTTCACCCTTGGTGATCACTACATTTTATTTGAGCACTTTTCATCAAGGGACTAAGTTAAAAAAATAATTCATTCATGGGATGTGGGTCAGCATCTATTGTCCATTCCTAATTGCCCTTGAACTGAGTGGCATACTAGGCCATTTCAAGGGGTAATTAAGAATCTAGAGTCACACGCACATTAGTGAACTAGATATTTTTTTATGATGATTGACATTAGATTTTTAATTCCAGTATGTGTTCAAATTTCATAATTTGCCATGATGGGTTTTGAACCGGAGGCCCAGAGCATTACTCTGGATGACCCGTTCAGTGACACTACCACTACACCACCATCTCCCCCTGTCAGCCCACTCTCACACAATAACCAACCTATTATATAGCAGTATGACATGGATTGAGACATTGAAGGACAGACGCAGAGGCCAGGAATTTGCCTTTTAAGTTAGGACTCCGATGTTGGAGTCAAATGGGAATCTGAGTGAGGAACAACTACTTGGCAGTGATTTCCCCGGAATTGGCAAATTAGTGGTCAGGGTGGGTTTGCCATCCATTGAAGGATGGTGCATGAGTTCTCAGAGCTGGAGGGCTAGTAGGAGTCCCTATTAAATGAGAAGGAGCTACAACCGGCAGTTTAGGAGAGACTTCCATCTTGTGCCATCCTTTCAACACGTTTTCAATTTTAAAAAATGGCTCCAGCAGGCAAGCCACCATTATGGGGAGGGGGGAACCCTCTTGTGGTCTGTGGCCACAATTGTTGTAGGGAGGGCCTGAAAGCCTGTCTGGAGCACCGGTGCCCACAATATACCACTGTGAGGTGGCCTGCAGTGAGATGGTCTACTTCCTGCCAACTCGATGGGTCAGCAGGCTGAGTGGAAAATTCCAGTCAGCCTCTGACAATAGGCCTTAATTGTCCTTTCCGTCTCCTTGATTAGTTGCCCATCCCACATCCAGGAAAATAGCCTGGGGGTAGGATGGTGTTGGCAGACTGGCACACTGTTCAGTGTGTGTGGCACACATTTTCATGCCCACCACCCCCTCACCTCCATAACTGGCTCCATAAGTGGGGCAGAAATCCTGCCTAGCGTTTGACTACTCCATACAATGGTCCTTTTCATTTAGCAGCCCAGGTAAGCAATATGAAGAACACTCAGCAGTGACAGGCAAGTTCGAATGTCAGATAGTTCCTTCATTTATTTGAACATTACACTCTAGTTATGGTAATGAGTATGAAATCCTCTTGGTGCTCCTGCAAAACCTTACTTTTTGCATGAATTTAATCCACAAAACCAAGGATTATTGGTTGCACGTTCTCCCTGTGTCTGTGTGGGTTTCCTCCGGGTGCACCGGTTTCCTCCCACAAATTCCGAAAGACGTGCTTATTAGGTGAACTGGACGTTCTGAATTCCCCCTCAGTGTACACGAACAGGTGCCGGAGTGTGGCGACTAGGAGATTTTCACAGTAACTTCATTGCGGTGTTAATGTAAGCCTACTTGTGACACTAATAAAGATTATTATTAAAGGAATTTTAGTCAAGCATGCAGTACCTTCAGTAACCACCCTTCTGGACACAACAACGTTCAAACTGATTAACACCTATTTCTTCAAGTGAAGCTGCCAACATTAGTATAGAGGGAATAATTTGTCTGGCAAGGCACAATCAGGAGTGTTGATTTATTTGTAAAATAAACATAGACATATCACCAGTCAAAAATTCTTTCATAAGCTTCAAGTTATAGATGAGAATTTACTACACAAACATTGCTTCAGCTTAACCTCCGGAAGGCAGTCCAATCCATAAAGAGTATTTTTCATTGGTTCCTTGTTATCGACCAATGAGACAGCAGGACTCCTCCCTGTATCCAAGCAGAGTGAGAGCTATGTGAAAAGAGCATTTCTGCGACTGATCTCTGAGCTCTTACACACTCTTTACTGTATCGCACAAGACAATGGATCCTCTTTCAGTAACTAACTGGTCGGCCCATTAGAAATGAAAATTTTAAATGTTAATATGTCTTATTCAATTTTAGTTAAAGCACAAACGTTTTCATGTTTTTTCTCTCATTTCCATTTTCCTGTTACTTTTTTAAGAGAAATAACTTGAAAAGGTAACATTGGTTATTGTGCATGTGGTGGAAAATTCACGTTGAACGTGTCTGGTAGGTAAACACAGGATCCATTTTACAGTAACGCATAGCAATATTACCACGCTAACAGCACTAAATACAAATTGCAAATGCAGAATGGACAGTGTAATTAATGTAAATAGCATTTAAGTTACCAATATTATGGAAATAATATAATTACACTTATTTTGTTTTAATGTGCCTTGCAAAATGGATAATTGAAACTGATGGAACCATCAATTCACCAAACACGTGCTTTCAGATAGGAACAGTGGTTTTAATCTACTTATTACAGAGCCAGCCTGTTACCCGTTGATGAACTCTCGGTGAACTGCAGGCTGACTCTGGACAAGGGTATTTATACAGCAGCACAGGGGGGAGGAGTCATGGGCGGAGCCAAGGGTGGAGCCCTGTACAAACTCCTGAGCATTCCCAGAGCTACTCCCCCTAGTGGTCGGATAACGCTACTGCGCTTACAAAGGTATTGGTAAATACAGTGTGAATTACCAAGTTACATTCACCACAGAAACATTTACCAATCCAATATTTTAAGTGAAATAAAATCAGAAAATGCTTGTAATATCCAGCAGTCAGGTGGATCTGTGGAGGAAGAAACAGAGTTACCGGGTGGAATTTTAGGGCCCCCCCTGCCAGCGGGACCTTTTGGTCCTGCTAATGGTGACCCACCACAGCGGCGTCCCCAGTGGCGGAGGAGGAGGAGGAACATACAAAACTCCATAGATGTCGGCGGTATCGGAAGACTGTAATGTAGGGCCTCCTCCGCTGTCAGAAAACATGCTTTGGGCAGCACGGTGGCACAGTGGTTAGCATTGCTGACTCATGGCGCCGAGGTCCCAGGTTCGATCCTGGCTCTGGGTGACTGTCCGTGTGGAGTTTGCACATTCTCCCCGTGTTTGTGTGGGTTTTGCCTCCACAACTCAAAAGATGTGCAGGGTAAGTGGATTGGCCATGCTAAATTGTCCCTTAATTGGAAAAAGAAATGAATTAGGTACTCTAAATATAAAAAAAAGAAAACATGCTACGTCGGGAGGGGGGTGGACAGACGAAAATACGCCCCCCAACATTTCAGATTTAATGGGGGCGACGTTGAGTTGATAGCTGTCAGCGAGAACAGCGAAAAGTCGGTGAGAATCGGAAAAGCGGATTCACACCGGCAGGACAGCGTTTTCTGATTTTCCAGGCCCCTCACTAGCGGCGTAACGAGGAAAACACAACGGAAGGGCGGGAAACTTATTTTAGTACATCACAATATCATGGGCGAGCCCTCCCGCCAGGACTCCCCCCCGCCCCAATCAATGAATATTCATCGGTTGCCGATGCAATGTCATACCAGTGTGATTTACTAGAAAACAAGAACCTGGTGACCTTACCTCCAAAGGGGTTATCAGAGGTCAGGGCTCAGGTCGCCATTACCATGCAGAAGGGGCAGCAAAGAGGATGCAAGACACCCAGATAAGGTCAACCCAGGGCTGTGGGGGGGGGGGGGGGGGGGGGGGTCACTCACAAGCCTTAGTGGTTCTTCAGGTCTGTGAGCCTCTAGGTTTAAAGGCGGCTGGTTTACAGGAAGCGGTTCCCGGCAAGATGGGGGGGGGGGGGGGGGGGGGTGACTGTGAAGTTCTATTTGGGATCCCATTAGATGCCAGGTTGCATGGGCTGAAGGGGGACTCTGACAAGGGGTGTTTTTTTAAGCTTCATGAGGCTTGAAGATCCTCACACAGGGAGGAGGGCGACTGTAGTGAGAACGAACTCCCACACTCAGGGAGTGCTGTGAAGCCAGAGGGCATGAGCTATCTGGAAGTTCAATGCCACCGGTTATGAAGGCCAGGCTCTCAGAGATTAGTGTCTGGATTGCTAGTTGCTCCAGTTGGAAAGCTTATTTAATCCACAGCTCAGGAGAGCTGGAGGAATGAGGGTGCCCTCTAAGGATGAGGTTGACATGCTAATTTCTGTCTTCACTTGCATTAGGTGTGCCTCCCCTGCCACAATGGAAAGCCAGTCGCCTAATCAGCTCCCTGTCCCTTCCTTGATGGGTCAATTGTATCAATTTAGTCAGCATTGCAGTACATGAGTGTGGGTCTAATTGGCACACAATTCATAGGGAGGGCGGTCAGGGTGTGATCTCAAGTCCAGGTGGCGACCTTCCACCTTCAGACCCTGCAGCAATACCTCAACGTTGAGCCCCCTCACAGATGGGCCCTGGTGACGCTGTTCTTCCGCCAGATACACGGCCTGAACTATGACGTGCAACTCCTGTTCATAGACCTGTCAGCTCTTTGTCACTCCTTGTAGGCGTTGCCTGCCTTTTACTAAAACTTACTTAAAGTCTGGAACACAGTTGCCTCACGCTGAAACTCTTCCCCGTCTGGAGTAGCGACTGTCGTCTGGGAGCCGCTGCTCAGGAATCCACCCTTCCACCAATACCATTTCCGATGATGGCAGCGGGTTGGGCTGTGGCTGCCGGGGTGACCAGAATTGGGGATGTGCTTGTTAGCGTAGGAGTGGGCTGGCTGACACCCCATCAGTTGGCCCAACGTGAGTGTTGGGCTTGCGACCAATGTCATCCATGACATCAAAACAGTTGTGCTCAGACCCGGCAGCACTGGTGGTCTTGAGGTGGCGCAATTGTGCAGTAGCCTCCCGCCTGATTGGACTCGTGCTCGGACGAAATTTCACATCGGCCCTAAGTACCGAACCCCTCCCCGGGAGCCGGAGCCCTACAGTCTGAGCCGCTTCACAGAAATGCCCTCCGGGGCATTTTTGCACTGAATGAAGGGGTTTCCTGTACCAGCTGTTGCTGCACACCCTTCATGTCCTTGCCTTTGCCCGTTGCCCAGACATGCCTTGGCGCATCTAGTTTCAATCAGGCGCTGGAGGTCCCCAGTGAAGGTCCTTCAATGGAGGAGTCCTTCTCCCTTAATCTTGGGAATGTGGGGTGATGGGTGTGGCAGGCAGCTGTCCTTACAACGTAGGATGCATCAGTTCACGGACTAAGATGCTTGCCCTCTTTGTGGATTGTGGTGTCTGTGGACCATGTGTAAGTTTTAGACTGTGCTCCCTTTTCAATTATTGGAAAAAACCTATTGTCAACAGTTTTGTTTGCACGTCAACCACTGATCTGCTGGCACCCGGTGCTTTGGGGAGGGGGGGGGGGGGTGGGAGGGTACTGGGGGCTTAGCTAAACCTGCTATAAACAACTCCAGACAACGAGAGACCAAGAGGCTCATCCGACCTGGCTATTTGCCCCTCCACTGCAGCCACATTCATGGCTGGGTGTCGCTGGATAGGGAGCATGCGGTGTTCATCGGCACTGTTTGAGCCCTCTGTGCCAGCTGCGCATCGTGGGGATTGGGGTGTCGTATCGACCTCCTTCATCACATTTTGGTTTTATATTTAAAGTTTGATTTGTTTTTGTTTGTGGCAAAATCCCTTCAAGGGGCTGTCCCTTTAATTTGTCGTTCATCTTGTTTGATTTAGTCTCATTGGGGGCTGGATTCGCCAATTTTGAGACTCAGTGTTGACGCCTGTGTAGTTAAACAAATTCACAGCCCTGCAGGGGGCTAGCAGGGACCCCGAGTGAATCCTGCAGCTATTGCTGCAGAGAAGGGCCCCCGCACTTCCGGGTCAGAGGCCGCACATGCACACGGTGACAGCCTCCAGCAGCCGCGCGGTGCTCCATGGCGGACTTGGACCGCGGAGCCAGACTGAAGAAAGAGACCCCCCGATCAGCCTCGCGCCCGACTCGCAATTAAATCCCCGGCCACCTATAAGGCCCCCACTTGTCTCCGATCTGCTTCCCCCCCCCCCCCCCCCCCCCCAACCAGGACAGCCGCGGATGTCGGGAACTCGGCCAGTTGGGAGAGGAGGATTGCAATAGCCCATCGGCGGCGTGGCGTAATCCACGGTGACGCCAATTTTCGGTGCCTGGAAAATCGCTGAACCGGCGCCGGCTCCGGGTCCCATTACGCCTTCAAACTGGACTCTCCGTCCAGACGCCGGCCGTGATTCTGGCGCGGGCTGCGGAGAATCCAGCCCCTGTTATTTGATTTGCACCAAAATAGTTGAAAGCCTAGCCCCCAGGCTTCGAACCTCCAAGGCGCATCCTCACGGGTGCATAACAGAGAGGTGCCACAGGTGTGGCCCCCAATGCAAAGCATTATGATGAAGTCACTCTTCAGACACCCCGTTCAGGGGCCAGCATCTTGTTCCCCATGAGGTTAGAATGCAGGTCCATTGAATGCACTCAAATGCCCTCACTCCTCGATCTTGGGGGAGTTATGTAGTTCGCTAAGGCTCGCAAGGGGCAAAGTGTTTCCTTAAGATGGAGTTGAGAGGGGTAACCATGGGGAAGTGAGGCTCAGCACACATAGGGGGGTGCGTATAGGAGGACGTCCCAGATTCTGAGAGGGCTGTGGGTCAGCGCATTGTTAGGGCTCCTCATGGCTCACTTTGATGTTCTCTTCCTTTCAGTTTTTGATACAGAAGAATACAGAGCCAGTCCAGCTGGCGATTCCTTTGATAGCTATCGAGGTGCAGCAGCAACGTCAATGTGCCGCTGCAGGTGGCTAGGGCCAGGAGAGGAGGGGAGGCCCATTGATCTTACAGGACCAGGGTCACAAATGGCAGAGTCTCGGAGTACAAACTACCGGCCACGGGTGTTCCAATGTATAACGTACTACCGCTAGATGTCAGAGGTCCAGTGCTGGAGAAGACTGCGTCTGTCCTGGTGGACAGTGGACTACCTGTCCCAGATGATATAAGAGTTGGGAGGTCACCCATTGCCTGTGGCCTGAAGTCACTGCCGCTCTGAGCTCTATGCCTGCGACTTTGTTCAGGGCTGCATGGGCGCACATGTGTAGCATGTCCCAGTCAGCAGCGCACAAGTGCATAAGGGAGGTCACAGAAACGCTATTTGTGAAATTCGCATGTACATCGACTTGGATCAGGACCAGACGAATCAGGACACCAGGGCCATGGGCTTCACCTATATGGCAGGCATGCCCCAGGTGCAGGGTGTCATTGACTCCAACCACGTGGCTCTGTGCTCTCCATTGTGGCATGGGGCGTCATTTGTGAATCGCAAGGGATTCCACTCCCTTAACTTCCAGTTCACCTGTGATAACACAATGCTCATCGTGCAGGTGTGTGCCCGTTTCCCGGAGAGTGTCCATGATAGTTACATCTTGGGGCACTCACAGATCCCAGCCGTTTTTGAAGGAGAGCAGCAGCTGGAGGGGTGGCTCCTGAGGGACAAAGTGTACCCAGTCAGGAGGTGGCTGATGACGCCAGTGCAGAGGCCACAAACACCCGCTTAGACTCGCAATAAGGAGGCTCTTGCACCAATGCGTGCGCTAGTCGAGCAGGCGATTGGCCTGCTCAAGGAGTCCCGGAACAGTCAGAGGGAATCCTCCTATACATCCCCTAGAGGGTATGCTACATCACAGTGGTCTGCTGCATTCTGCACAGGAGGATGTTAGTGAGGGTGTTGAGGGAAAACCCGTGGAAGAGGAGGAGGAAGGACGTTGAGCAATGGCCAGTGCCTGCATGGGCGCAGTGCTAGGGGCACACTCATCGTCTTTTGATTTGTCAACTCCAGGACTAGGGTGTGAAGACCTGTCCCTAGGGTGGCATGGCGCAGTGGTTAGCACTGCTGCCTATGGCGTTGAGGACCTGAGCTTGATCCTGGCCCTGAGTCACTGTCCGTGTGGAGTTTGCACATTCTCCCTGTGTCTGGGCTGCACCCCCGCAACTCGAAGATGCGGATGTTAGGTGGATTGGTCACACTAAATTGCCCCTTAATTGGAAAAAAATATTTGGGTACTCTAAATTTATAATTTAAAAAATGAAGACCGCTCCCACCTTGAGGCCTGACATCCACTCACTACAGTGATGCCTTTGAGAGGTCATCGTGAAGGTGGCTACATTCACAGTCAGGGCACAAAAGTGATTTCCCGGACTCTGCAGGAGAATGATGATGACTTGTAGTGAGGACAGAGCGATGATCCTCACATCCTCAATAATATATCTGACACCTGCCTGACAGAGAGCTGAACGGGATCTGCCAAAGAATGGGCTTCTCAGGGAGCCCAGAGATGCTGAATTACAAATCTCAGCTGCTGCTGCCTGTTGCAAGGTTAGGGTCTTGGTGTTACGTACACGGTGGGTAGGCTCCCAACACATTTTCAGCCCTCGGTATCCTCATCACTGTCGAGTACTGTCAGACAGGAGAGGACGGAATGTCAATGTTGCAGGGAGCGGGGTTTAACCTTCCATATATGTGGATTGGGGTGTGTGGCAATGGGGCCCATGCCAACAGCAGCGCATCATTATTGTATTGTCAATGTGGGAATTTGGAGAGAGTTGCCAATCTCACACTCCACAGGGATGAAGTGCTGAGTGTGCAATGCGCCATGACAGGAATGTGTGGATGAACAAAGTGATTTTTAATACAAGTGCAATATTACAATGGTGACTTATCTCCACTGGTGCCAGGGTTCACCCGTGCCCACTAGGCGCCTATTGTTTCCTATTCTGCCTCACACTCCCACTATGTCTTGTTGTATCTCCAGGATCCACAGCTGAGCTTGAGGCAGCCTGCTGAATTCTACCCCTGTTGCTTGAGATGACCTTGGTGGGCATGCTCAGGGGGGTGCCTGGACTTTGAAGGTCTGGGCATACTATCAGATAGCAAGGGTGTTGCGGTGCTGTCCTCCTCGGTGTGTGGGACTGGAGGTGTTTTGCTCACAGAAAGGGCGGGTGTCAGATAGGTGGTCACCTTCAGGGTCTCCTGGAGAAATGACTCTGGGCTGTGCTCCTGCCGATCTTCTACCCTTTGGGTGGTCAGGGGCCTGGGCACCACCATGGGTAGAGGGGCAACTGGAGTGAGATCCAGAACCTCACTGTCCTCTGGCACTGACACACGTGCATTGCCACTAGTGTCTGCAACATGCTGTTGAAACCCTGAACCATGGAGTGGACATCCCCATCATGGAGTGCGCATCCTCAAAGTAATGGTCTGGTCATCAAGGTTGCTGTGGGAGAACATTTGGCGAACAGTGATCACAATTCTGTAAACGTTTGGATACTCATGGAAAAGGGCAAGTGTTGTCCTAGGATTAAGTTGCTAAATTGGGAGAAGGCCAACTACAACCAGATTAGGCTGGATTTGGAGGCTGTTGTTTGGGGGAGACTGTTTGAGGGTAAATCCACATTTGGCATGTGGCAGTCCTTTAAGGAGCAGTTGATGGGAGTGCAGGACAGGCACGTTCCGGTAAAAAGGGAGGACAGGAAAGGCAAGATTCGGGAGCCATGGATGATCAGGGAAATTGAGAAGCTTGTCAAAAAAAAAGATGCATATGTGAGGAACAGGCAACTAAAAACAGATAAAGCACTTGAGGAATACAAGGAAAGTAGAAAAGAGCTCAAGCAGGGAGTTAAGAGGGCATAAAGGGTCACAAGATGTCCTTGGCAGACAGGATTAAGGAGAATCCCAAGGCATTTTATACATATATTTGGAACAAGAGGGTAGCTAGAGAAAGAGATGGTCCACCCATTGTACCATCCACGGTAGCATTGTGGATAGCACAATCGCTTCACAGCTCCAGGATCCCAGGTTCGATTCCGGCTTGGGTCACTGTCTGTGTGGAGTCTGCACATCCTCCGCGTGTGTGCGTGGGTTTCCTCCGGGTGCTCCGGTTTCCTCCCACAGTCCAAAGATGTGCAGGTTAGGTGGATTGGCCATGATAAATTGCCCTTAGAGTCCAAAATTGCCCTTAGTGTTGGGTGGGGTTACTGGGTTATGGGGATAGGGTGGAGGTGTTGACCTTGGGTAGGGTGCTCTTTCCAAGAGCTGGTGCAGACTCAATGGGCTGAATGGCCTCCTTCTGCACTGTAAATTCTATGTAAAAAAAATCTATGTAAAAAAAGGAGGAAATTATGTGTAGAACCAGAGGAAGTATGTGAGGTCCTTAATGAGTATTCTGCATCGGTATTCACAAAGGGGAGGGACACATTGATTGGTGGCGTCTCAGAGAGATATGTAAACACTTTAGAACAGGTCGTTATTACAAGGGAGGAAGTGTTAGGTATGTTAAAAAGCATTAAGGTAGACAAATACCCAGGGCCAGATGGCATCTACCCCAGATTACTGAGGGAGACAAGAGATGAAATCGCTGGGCCTCTGACTGAAATCTTTGTGTCCTCATTGGCCACAGGTGAGATCCCAGAGGATTGGAGGATGGCCAATGTTGTACCGTTATTTAAGAAGGGTTGCAAGGATAACCCGGGTAATTATAGGCCAGTGAGCTTGACGTCAGTGATAGTGAAATTATTGGAAAAGATTCTCAGAGATAGGATCCATGCACATTTGGAAGTGAATAGTCTTATTAGCGACAGACAGCATGGTTTTATCCGAGGAGGTCATGTCTCACTAATTTAATTGAATTTTTTGAGGCTGTGACAAAATGATTGACGAGGGAAGGGCTGTGGATGTTGTCTACATGGATTTTAGTAAAGCATTTGATAAGGTCAGGCTGGTGCAAAAGATTAGATCACATGGGGTCAGGGGTGAACTAGCTGGATGGATCCAGAACTGGCTTGGCCACAGAAGACAGAGAGTAGCAGTGTTTTTCCGAATGGAGGTCTGTAACTAGTGGTATTCTGCAGGGATAGGTACTGGGACCTCTGCTGTTTGTAATATATATAAATGACTTGGATGAAAACGTAGCGGGTCTGATTAGCAAGTTTGCGGATGATACTAAGATTACTTTGTGGGGCATGATCATCCCTGGCAAGGCCTGCATTTGTTGCCATCCCAAATTACCCTCACAGAGGAAAAGCCACAACATCTGTCAATGCACTTTTTTTATGGGTCAATTAACAAATAAATCACAGATGGGTTGAAAATATTGACGGTTAGCTATCTTACCGTATTATCGCTACACTCCCTATACCACCAGCATCAACCTGGTTAAGCATCCAAGGAGAGCAGGTGGATTGCCTTTGTGACAGCTGACTGGGCGCAAAGGTCCCATAAATGTCCTCGGTAAAGGGTGTCTCACAGCTGGCTTCAAGCCAAATGTGGACTTGTTGGAACTTGCCAAGGCTGTCTTTGCGGGCCTGTTCTTCAACAGTTACTAGCGTGACTTAGCCCTGACAGTCTTGTTGCCAGCTGCTGGAGAGGTATGCTCATTGGCACTGCGGATCTCATACAAAGTAAAAGCAGCTAGGAAAATAACACTGCTGGTGGCTAGCACACACGAAACAGCTGTTGGTTATTTACCGCAGTAAACCTTAGATTGGAATGAGTCACCACAATTAACAATCTTTTCAGTAACATTTATTTCCTCTTTCAAATCTAAACACGTTTACTGTACTTACGGTTCACAGTGTTACTAAATTCATTAGGTGTATTTATGAATAGTCCTGAACCTCGAACAGTCATAAAGACATTCACACCAGGGAGATAGGGAAAGTAAATGACAGAGATGGGAACTTGGTCGGGATTATCCCCCACTCGGCGGGGCGGGGGGGTTCAGGCGTACCGGAGTGGCGTCAGAGCGTCAGCGGCCATGGACGTCACCCCGGCGCAAGCGCAGTGGAAGGGGGTCTCTTCCACCTCCGCCATGGTGGAGGCCGTGGCAGCGGCGGAAGAAAAAGAGTGCCCCCACGGCACAGGCCCACCCGCCGATCGGTGGGCCCCGCTCGCGCCGCCTGCTCCCGCCGGCACCAGAGGTTCTCTGATTCCCGCCGGTGGGAACGGCCTGTCAGCGGCGGGACTTCGGCCCATCACGGGCCGGAGAATCGCCACAGGGGGCCCACCGACCGGCGCAGCACGATTCCCGCCCCCGCCGATTCCTGGGTGACGGAGAATTCCGGCCATGGCGGGGCGGGATTTCAGCAGGGGTGAATAAGGCATTTAGGGATTTCTACAGTAGGCTGTATAGGTCGGAACTCCGGAGGGAATGAGGCACTTCTTGGGGGGGCTGAATTTCCCAAAGGTGGACGGGGAGCTGGTAGAAGGGCTGGGGGCCCCGATCGGATTGGAAGAGATAGCGGAGGCTGTGAAGGTCATGCAGGAGGGTAAAGCCCCGGGGCCGGATGGGTACCCGGTGGAGTTTTATAAAATGTTCTCTGGGATATTGGGGCCGGTGTTGTTGAGGATGTTCAATGAGGCAAGGGAGAGAGGGGTGCTGCTGCCCCCGACGATGTCACAGACCACGATTTTGCTGATTCTGAAGTGGGACAAGAACCCGGAGCTGGGTGGGTCCCACAGGCCGATATCCCTGTTGAATGTGGAAGCCAAGCTGCTGGCCAAAATGTTGTCCTCCAGGATTGAGGATTGCGTTCCAGACGTTATTCGGGAGGACCAGATGGGGTTTGTTAAGGGTAGGCAGTTAGTGGCCAATGCAACAAGTTGTTAAATGTGATCATGATGCCCTTGGAAGGTCGGGAGGTGGAGGTAGTGATCGCACTCCTGCAGAAAAAGCTTTTGATCGGGTAGAATGGGATTATCTGTGCGACGTACTGGGACGGTTCGGATTTGGGTGGGGCTTTATTGACTGGGTCAGGTTGCTGTATCAGGCTCCTGTGGCAAGCGTGCGGATGAATAGGACAACATCGGACTTTTTTAGATTGCACTGGGAGACGAGACAGGGATGCCCCCTCTCCCTACTGTTGTTCGCGCCACCTACAGAGCCACAGGTAATTGCTCTGAGAGCCTCAAGGTCTGGAAGGGGCTGGTCCGGGGGGGGGGGGAGAGCACAGAGTCTCACACTATGCAGATGACCTGCTTGGGGATGGAGGAAATCATGAGGATTCTAGGGGAATTTGGCCGGTTTTCGGGGTATAAGCTAAATATGGGGAAAAGTGAGTTGCTTGCGGTCCAGGCGAGGGGACAGGAGAGGCGATTGGGGGAGCTACCATTTAGATTAGTAGGGGGAAGCTTTAGGTACCGAGGCATTCAAGTGGCGCGGGAATGGGACCGGCTGCATAAATTAAATCTGGCTCAGCTAGTAGACCAAATTAAGGACGATTTTTGGAGATGGGACGCGCTCCGGTTGTCATTAGCTGGGAGGGTGCAGACGGTGAAGATGACGGTCCTCTCGAGATTCCTGTTCATGTTTCAATGTCTCCCCATCTTTATTCCGCGGTCCTTTTTTAAATGGGTCAACAAAGTGATCTCTTGCTTTGTTTGGGCGGGCAAGACCCCGCGGGTAAGGAAGGCAATGCTTGTGCGGAGTCGGGGAGAGGGCGGGCTGGCGCTGCCAAATTTGAGTAACTATTACTGGGCGGTGAACATAGCCATGATCAGGAAGTGCGTGCTGGGGGAGGGGTCGACATGGGAGCGTATGGAGGCGGCTTCATGCAACGGCACCAGTTTGGGGGCATTGGTAACTGCGCCTCTGCCGTTCCCACTGGCACGGTATTCCACCAGCCCCGTGGTGGTGGACAGTCTGGGGGCAATGGAGGAGACATGTGGGAGCAGAGGGAGCATCGGTCTGGTCCCCAATCTGTAATAATCACCGGTTTGCCCCAGGAAGTATGGATGGGGGGTTCTGGATATGGTGGAGAGGAGGGATTGAGAGGATGGGGGATATGTTTACAGAGGGGAGCTTTCCGAGTATGAGGACGCTGGAGTTGAAGTTTGGGATGGTGAGGAGAAACAAATTCAGGTATCTGCAGGTGCGGGACTTCCTACGTAAACATGTGTCAACCTTCCCTACCACTAAGGGGGATTCAGGACAGGGTAGTTTCCAGAGGGTGGGTAGGAGAAGGTACGTCTCGGACATTTACAAGGAATTTATGGGGTCAGAGGCGACGCAGACCGAGGAGCTGAAGCGCAAGTGGGAGGAGGAGCTGGGAGGAGAGATAGAGGATGGTCTATGGGTGGACGCGTTGAGTAGAGTCAATGCGTCCGCAACATGTGCCAGGTTCAGCCTGATACAATTCAAGGTCGTTCATCAGATTCACATGACAGTGGCCCGGATGAGCAGATTCTTTGGGGTGGAAGACAGGTGTGCAAAATGTCTGGGAGGACCGGCGAACCATGTCCACATATTCTGGACATGTCCGAAGCTTAGGGGATTTAGGCAGGGGTTTGCAGATGTCATGCCCACGGTGTTAAAAACAAGGGTGGCACTGAGTCCAGAGGTGGCGAATTTTCGGGTTGTCGGAAGACCTGGGAATCCAGGAGGAGAAAGAGGCAGACTTTCTGGCCTTTGCTTCCCTGGTAGCCCGGAGACGGATACTATTAGCTTGGAGGGACTCAAAGCCCCTGAAGTCGGAGACCAGGCTTTCGGACATGGCTAGCTTTCTCTGTTTGGAGAAAATCAAGTTCGCCATGAGAGGGTCAATGTTAGGGTTCGCCCGGAGGTGGCAACCGTTCGTCGACTTCTTCGCTGAAAATCAATCGTCAGCAGAAGGGGGAGGGGTTAGTTTAGCTTAGAGTAGGGGGTTAATAAAGGTGGGACCTGTAAGGGAGGGAGATGGCCTTTGCACTATATTTATAGTTTCATGTACATTATTTATTGTGTTGTTGTTATAATACCAAAAAATACCTCAATAAAATGTTTATGAAAAAAATAAAGACATTCGCACAGAAACAACCACAACCTTTGTGGTAATCCTTTCATCCATTCTTAATAGTTTAACATTCCTACAACCTATTGCCGTTTGTTTTCCTCCTTTCAATTCCTTTTGTTTTAAATTCAGTTGTCAAAACATGAACGTAAATGCGATAAGTGATCATCTCCAATTTATGCCGATGATGCAGATTTTTAATTTAAGTATTTTTCCAAAAATACAAGATACACAAGCAACGTGCCAGTTATAATAGTGTTGTCTGTCCGTGTCTGTGTGGGTCTCACCCCCACAAGCCAAAGATGCACAGGATAGGTAAATTGGCCATGCTAAATTGCCTCTTAATTGGAGAAAAAACTCTAAATATATGTCAAAAAAATTATAACTGTGTTGTCTGTGTTATTAAAAAAAATTAACATGCCAAAAGATACAATTAACAGCCATTAACTGGATAAGTCGATCATTTGAGTTTTGGCAATCCTAAAGATGGAGGGAATGGCCATTTATGTTTGTTTGAAGCTCGCAGAGGTTACACCACATAATGGTTTAATACATACGTCATCATGTTTTTGCGAGTGAACATTCCAGCTTGTTTTTACACTGGAATCTTTTGGCTGAATAAAGCACTTGCCCTTTGAATCAGTTCTCAACCCTCGCAAAGCATCCTGGAACATTCATCATAGCCAACCCTGCAGCAAATCAATGGCTGGTTTGTGGTGACAGAATCAAAACCCTTCTTGATGACTACTTGCAACTATGTCAAGGTCATGCAGACGCAGGCCAGATCTATGTGTCTGGGAATCTGGGTGCTGCCAGTGTAAATGGTTCAGGGCAGCTTGCTGCAGCTGTTTATGGTATTTGGCTAACTGAAAATCATGAATAAATCAACAAGAACGCAAATATTTTGGTCAAGGGATCTGTCGAAGCAAAAATCACACATTTAATTCTGCGAAACATTGATTACATTTGCTTGTCCACCAATGAAAGAAGATTTGACATGATCTTTTCTGCTCGTATGTTTCCCGGGGTGTTTATGTGTTGCAACCTGCTTTGATACGTGTTGGTAATGAATTACATTAAAAAAAATATATATTTTCTGCTCCGATAGTTGGCATCTGTCTATTACAGACGCAGCATCTTTGGGAGCACAAACATTTTTCTTTGTCGCAAAACATTGTGGGAAACTTTCTTCGCATAGTCATGACTGAGTGATCTAACTTATGTTGGGTTGCCTCAATACTGCCTATTGCATGAGGGACAGGTGTAGGTCTGGACATTCCTACATATTTTAAAACCCCTCACTAAAGGTGAGGTGCAGCCCTGTCCAACTGGAGAAATCACTCAGAATTACTGACTTAAAACTGCGAGCAGCTGGTGACTCTGCCTACTGTCGTTACTACAGTAAACTCCCGCCGTTAGTGAGAGTTCCATTCCCGAGTAATGGAAGTCGGGAAGAAGCATTTCCTCGGTGGAGGGGTGGGGCATAGATTTAAGGTAGGGGGCAGGAGGCTTATCGGAGATGCGGGGAAAAACTTTAACATCCAGAGGGTGGTGGGAGTCTGGAACTCGCTGCCTGAAAGGGGGTGGAGGCAGAGACCCTCATAACATTTAAGAAATATTTCGATGTGCACTTGCATTGCCAAGGCATACAAGGCTATGGGCCAAGTGCTGGAAAATGGGATTAGAATACTTAAGTAGTTGATTTTGAGCGGTGCAGATGTGATGGGCCGAAGGGCCTTTTTTGTGCTGTAGACTCTAAATCTCACAAAGGGTGAATTTTCACGGGAGCAAAGATGGTGTATGTGCAGTGTGGGCTTTCTACGTGGCAACGGTGAGGGTTTAATAGCCTAATAGATTAACATGAGATTCTAAATCAGGGGTGTCAAACTCAAATACACCGTGGGCCAAAATTTAAAAATCGGGACAAGTCGAGGGCCGGACTGGTTCAATGTTTTTTTGCAAAACTTATTGAAATGAACTTATTGAACCTGGAACTAATAAAGCTTAGGTTATTGCCTATAAAAACAACATTAAATATTAAATAAATAAAAAAATTAGTTGCATTTATTTCTTATTGCTTTATCTGGAGCTTTTCCAGAGTAATTTCTAATGAAAACATTTTTCCACAGGCCAACACTTTGTGATTCACACTATACCTGAATAAACTCGGCATCAGCCATATCATACGCCATAGGCGCTTCAATTGCTGGGGCCAGCTTTAATAGTAATTAGATATTATTAGGGCAGCACGGTGGCCTAGTGGTTAGCACAACCGCCTCACGGCGCTGAGGTCCCAGGTTCGATCCCGGCTCTGGGTCACTGTCCGTGTGGAGTTTGCACGTTCTCCCCGTGTCTGCGTGGGTTTCGCCCCCACAACCCAAAAATGTGCAGAGTAGGTGGATTGGCCACGCTAAATTGCCCCTTAATTGGAAAAAATAATTGGCTAATCTAAATTTAAAAAAAAAAATTAAAATTAAAAAAAAAAGTAATTAGATATTAACTCGCGGGCCAAAGATAATTCCACCGCGGGCCGGATTTGGCCCGCGGGCCTTGAGTTTGACATATATGGTCTAAATCATGGATGAGCAAAGTTGTTGGGCCATGAACCATGACCTGGTGCACCTACACGTTCACACGGATAAACAAATTTGTGATAAACGGTGTCGCGAATAATGGGACCTGACTGTATTTCAGCGGAAAGAATAAAAGTTGGATCAGAACCACTCTCAAAGGCAAACAAATTCCTTCCACTTGATTGTAGAAAAGAGAACTTCACAAATGTTCTATATTGTCATAATTTATTTACTAGTGGATGTTCCAGTTTGATTAATGCTGCGACATGGAACCTCAGGCTGAATAAAACACATTTCACAATAATAATGATCTTTATTGTCACAAGTCAGCTTACATTAACACCGCAATGAAGTTACTGGGAAAATCCCCTAGTCGCCACATTCCGGCGCCTGTTCGGGTACACTGAGGGAAAATTCAGAATGTCCAAATTACCTAACAGCACGCCTTTCGGGACTTGTGGGAGGAAACCGGAGCACCCAGAGGAAACCCACACAGACACGGGAAGAACATGCAGACTCAGCACAGACAGTGGCCCAAGCGGGAATCGAACTTGCGACCCTGGAGCTGTGAGGCAGCAGTGCTAACCACTGTGGTACCCTGTCCACATACTGGATGATCCACTTTAACTTTATTGTGTAATAGATTTTGAGATGGTAGGATCAAATGTGCTGACCATGTGATGAAGTCAGAAACCTACTAATACCAGCATGGTTAAACGTTCCATTTGTTGTAATACTGAGTTACAGAGACTACCAAGTGTTCAGTACTGGGGCTGGATTTGCCACCCAGCCACGCTGGCAATGCAGATCACGATCGGCTGGAGAATCGGTTAGCCAGTATAATCAGGAGGCTGGATTCTCCGCTCCCCGCCGCCGAAATCGTGATTGGCGATGGGGCGGAGAATCCGTTTTCACACACAAAATCAGAAACGGCGGCAGTTCTTCAATTCTCTGCCCTGCGAAAGTGTTGATGCGTTGCCGACCGGCCAAATTCCCAACAGCGTGACTTACGTGTGCTCACACCGTCCGGGATCCTCGTGTGGCGGCTGCGGACATAGTCCGGGGCTGCCACAGTCGGGGGAGGGCCGATCGGAAGGCGGGTGGAGGCATCATTTGGGGCTGGGGGCAATGTGTGCGGGCGGTCCGGGACGCACGAGCGGCCAATGCTGGGCACTCTTTTGCCGGTCCAGGTCCGTGGACTGAGTCCATCATAGAGCACGGCGCGCTCTGACCTGGAAGTGCGGGGGGCCCTATCGGCAGCTAGAGCTATGACGGCTGCCTGCCAGCCCCCAGCAAAACAGGAAATCTGTGGCCTTTTGATGCCAGTTTTCCTGGCGTAAAAGCCCACAGTTTTCCCGATGGCACGGGGACATAGTCTGAAAAATGGAGAATCCAGCCTAAAGTTCGTGCCAGGCACTGAACTTGCCCCCAATGCTCCCCCCCCCCCCCCCCCCCCCCCCCCCCCCCCCCACTGACAGAGGGATCGGGTTCACGCTTGCAAGCCAGCAGGAGGTTGCTAATAAAAAGGTGCAAATGGGTCTTAATGACCCACTTACATTCACTTAGCGGGCTCTGCAGCAAGTCTCCGGATCCCGATTCTCATGATTCTCTGGTCGCCCGGGCCTGGAATCACGTGGGCGTGGGTCACTGCTGGTATTTACCAGCGTGGTCCTGACATGGAGGACCTCGCCGTAGGCCAAGGGGGTAACCCCTTAAGGGAGTTGCTCCCAAAGTCCACCAGAAGGCCACCCTACCCCCACAATGCATGAAATGCTCACCCAAAAATGGGAGACATCCCCCCGAGAGACCCCCTAGGTAGAGGACCTCCCTCAGTGACCCCCTAGATAGGGATACCCCCCACAGAAACCCTCTAGATATGGAGACCCTCACACAGGGACCCCCTAGATAGGGGGACCCCCACCAGAGACCAGCTAAAATGGGAGACGCCTAGGTAGGGGACGACCCCAGAGACCACCGGCATCGGGGGACCCCCCAGAAACCTTCTGAATAAGGGGACCACCCCCAGGGACCTCCTAACTAAAGGGAACCACCCTGAGACCCCAACTAAAGGGACCCTTCTCCGAGAGACCCCCTAAATAAAGGACCCCCCACAGAGCCCCCAAACTAAACGGACCACCCAGTGACCTCAACTAAAGGATTACCCCCCTCCAGAGCCCCTAACCTATACAAACATGTTAGCTCAGCCTTGCTTCATTCATTACCCTTCATGGTTGAGTAACTCTAGGTGCTCTGACCATAATGTTTACAAATATCAACCACTCCAAAAAGAGTTAAGTGCTGACAATTTTCAGCTCAGCACTTCAAAATCACTCAAGCGTGAAGGGGGGTGTTTGGAATACACTTTCAATTACAAACCATTAGGGGACATGAATAAATTAATGTTTTGCAGTTAAAGGATCTGAGGAGTTTAAACACAGATCACTGATTTTCTCTTTCCAGGAATGGACAAATGGTGCTTCCACTGCCTGAGCCAGCGGCTGTACCCCCAGGTGAGTGTTACAATAGTAGTTTTTTTGAAGGGGTCTCTGGGGGAGGGTCCCTTTAGTTAAGGGGTCCCTGTGGGGTCCCTTTTGTTTGGGAGTCTGAGGGTGGTCCCCCTATTTAGGGGATCTCTGTGGGAGGGGGGGGGGGGGGTCCCTTGTCCAGGAGGTTTCTGTAGGGGTTCCCATATCCAGCTGGTCTCTGGGGAGGCGGGTTGGTCAGGCCACCCCTGTACTTGAAGGAAGGTGGGGGAACCCAGAAAATCCGGGTATGGGGGGGCCTGAATCGCCGTGCGGTGGGGGTGGGACTGTTTACCGATGCTGGGGGTGGCTGGCTGCGGGACTTCTCAATTTACCACCTGCTCAAAATGGCACCCATTAGCAGGATTTCCTCGGGAATCCCTCTTTTTCCTCACCATGAAAACATTTGCGTGCCGAGGGATATTGAATTGCTTGGGCGGGCAAATCGGTTCCTATTCACCTCCAGTGGAAGATCTCCCAGACAGAGAAACAGAGACTACCAAGTATTCAATACTGGTTTGTGCCGAACATACTTATCTCAACAACACAAGTGATGGGATAATGCCATCCGTAGCCTCTTGTGTTCATGGCCGAGAGAGGCAAAACATCAGCCAGTATACCTACTTTTGAATGCTCTCTGGTCCATTTTATAATTATACCACTATAATTAGAAGGTATATTATTGAAAAGCTATGGGCCGGGATTCTCCGACCTGGCGCCGGGTCGGAGAATCCCTGGGGGGGGGGGGGGGGGGGGGGGGGGGGGGGGGGGATCGTGCCCCGACGCCGGCTTCCCTATTCTCCGGCGCCGTTTCTCGGGCGCCTGCGGGATGTCCGCCGCGATGGTCGGGGGCCGTTGACAGTGGGCCCCCCTGGTGATTCTCCAGGCCCCGATGGGCTGAGTGGCCAATGACTTTGGCCGAGTCCCGCCGGTGTGGGTTACTCGGGTCCCACACGGTGGGACCTGGAAGTTGTGTGTGCGGGGGGCGGCCTGGTGGAGGGGGGAGGGGGATCCGACCCCGGGAGGGGGGCCACGGTTGCCGGGCAGGCTGGTTCTGGGGCGGCCTATTTTACTCCACGCAGGGCCCCTGTAGGGCTCTGCCATATTGCCCAGGGGCCGGTGCAGAGAAAGGAACACCCGCACATGCGCGGAAATATGCCGGCTGTAGCACGCATGCGCAGAAATACGCCGGCCATTCCGCACATGCGTGAACTGGTGTGGGCCGTTCAGGAGCTTCGGGGGACCACTTTGCACCAACCTAGCCCCCTAGGTAGGGGAGCATTCCTCATTATCGGGGACCATTGACGCCGGAGTGGTTGGAGCCGCTTTTCACGCCGGCATGGGGACATAGCCCCATTATTGAAGATTCCCGCCCATGATCTATTACAGCTAAATAGATCATTTGTAAGCTTTGATTATATTGATAAGGCTTAATGTTGCAGTGTTGAATGAGTGAAGTTATACGTATTCAAATATCAGCTTCCTGAGGTAAATTAGGATTGGGCAAAAAATAAACTAGATCTTGGTGTTCATGGGGATAATTTCAAAGTCTGCGGATGATACAAAACCTATAAGCATTGTGAACTGTGAGGAGGATTGGATAGACTAGAGGCTCAAAAGGACATAGACAAGTTTGTGGTGTGGGTGGACAGGTGGAAGATGAAGGTCAATGAAGAGAAATATGAAGTGATTCATTTTGGCCGGAAGAGTATTAAGAGACGAGTGGGATTTCTGGCCATTCCCCCCCGAAGGGATCGTCGTTGTCCCACCAATCCCAGCAGCGGAGGGCGCAAGGAAACCCCAGTGACAGCGCGGGACTGGAAGCTTCCGCCACCGGGCAATGGCGGGGTTGGAAAATCCTGCGCACGAAAAATAACTAAAGGATACACCTACAAGCGTTTGCACAGAAGTGGAGGGTGTTTATGTGCATAAATCATTGAAGGTACCAGTACATCGTGGGAGAGAAGTTAATAAAGCTTACAATGTCCTGGCCTTTATTAATAGAGGGCATAGAGTACAAGAGCAACGAGGTTCTGTTGAACTTGTATAAATGACTAGTTCAGCCTCAGTTGGAACACTGCATCCAGTTCCGGACACTGCACTTTAGGAATGACGTGAAGGCATTGGGGAGAGTGCAGAAAAATATTCAGGGATGAGGAACTTGGAGAAGTTAGGACTGTTTTCCATGGAGAAAAGAAGGCTGAGAGGAGATCCGATAGAGGTATTCAAAATGATGAAGGGGTCTGGACATAGCGAGTGGGGAGAAATTGTTCCCATTGGTGAAAGGATTAAGAACGAGAGGACGCAGACTTACAGTAATTAGTTAAAGAAGCAAGAGTGGCATGAGGGAAAAAATCCTTTTCAGGTCGCAAGTGCTTAAAGTCTGGAATGCAGAGCCTTGAGGCTATGGTGGAGGTAGGTTCAATTGAGGGAGTGAGAGGGAATTAGATTGTAAGCCGAAAAGGAAGAATGTGCCGGGATAATGGGGAGAAGGTGGGAAAATGGAACGAGGTATGTTGCTCAATCGGAGGGCTGGTGCAGATACGATGGGCCAAATGGCCTCCTTCTACGTTGTAACAATTCTGTGATTCTGTGAAATGCCATCTTCACCAGTAACGCCTTATCCAGAAAAATATTTTTTTTATAAAATAAACTGCTTTTTACACTATAGTTTACTTAGATTGGATCTTGGAAGAATGGTGTCTCTAAACTGACTCCCAGCATTTACATTACCAGATGTGACACTTTTATTTTGGTCACAATAATATAAGCTCATGGGAAATAGTAAGTAAATGCTGAGCTTTCGCTGCCATGGTTATCAGAGTTCTGGAATCTTAATTAAACAAGAATCAGTGTAAATCCTGCTACAAAGCAGTGTGTGTGCTGTGAATAAGAAACATCATTACAGCCTCTGCTGGAAAGTGGACATGTGGGTGAGTAATTTCAGTCTGGAAATTTCATGACTCTCTGGACCCAGCCCAGTAAAACGTATCCTGAATCATGTGAAATTCGCTCCAGGGAGGGTGGTGGGGGATGAAATCAGGTCTGCTGCCTCTAGAAGCAGAGTGTAGGCGGCCATGCGGATAGGTGGGCGCTGAGATGGGCTGTTTAGAAGGACTGCGTTGATTCTCTGGGACCTTATTCAGGAGCTATTACTCCCTCTGGCCCTCACCCCTCATGGCCCCTCATTTTGCCCATTTCAATTCATGCCCCCCGCCCCATCATCCACAATGGCAGCTCGTACCTCCCATGCCAACTCAATTCCAACTCTTGCCCCCCCCCCCCCCCACCACACCCCATGGCCCCTCATTACCTCCAAACTAACTAAATGTCAGTTCATACTCCCACCTATAACCTATATGAAATGAAATGAAATGAAAATCGCTTATTGTCACGAGTAGGCTTCAATGAAGTTACTGTGAAAATCCCCTAGTCGCCACATTCCGGCGCCTGTCCGGGGAGGCTGGTACGGGAATCGAACCGTGCTGCTGGCCTGCTTGGTCTGCTTTAAAAGCCAGCGATTTAGCTCAGTGAGCTAAACCAGCCCCTCATACTCCCACAGCCCCTCATATAGCCCCACATACTCTCCATACTAACTCCATAGCCATTCACCCAGCATCCACTGTGGGCAGTTACATGGAGATTTTAAAAACTTTTAACAATCTAATACATCTCTATTTCCCAGACCTTGATAGTGAAAACAACTCCGATCCACAGAACCTATTCATGGTTTTTAACCTTCAGGAGGTTAACCTTTGATAAAAACAAACTTTGATTCAGACCTCACATCAAATATTTCTAATCCTTTAATAGCCTCTTTAAACTGTGAAGTCATAATCCCTTGCAAAAAATTCTAGTTTTTGAAACTAAGCTATGCATTCATAATAACATAATAATAACCTTTGGAGAAACGTCAACAAACACTTCTATTGAGGCTGCAGAAACAGATGTTACTGGTTTTCTTTTCTAACCTACAGCAGGTCAATCAAAGCAGTTCATCAGAGGGTTATTTTTATAACTTACAGTAACCGTTACAGCCTGCTTTGGTTAGGAGTTTAAAGAGTAGGAGATTTAAAGCACTTCAGATCATGACAGCTGTACAGACCTTATCTGCCCTTTAAGAGGATTTACGTGTACGCCATTAATTCCTGACTTACACACTGCAGGTTAAGGCCCTTGCAATGGTCAAAACTGGGTCTTAGCATTGAGTTCAAATGTCCCTGCTGAGTTTGGGTTCATTTACTCCGGCAACTTACCTAATGATTGTTCTGGAATGTGCCCGCATTTATTGTACCTAATTTCACAATTTACCAATGTTGGGATTTAAACTTGCAATGTCTGGATGAATAGTCCAGTAACACACCCATGACATTACCATTCTTATGGATTGAAGATACCTTTACTCATGTATCCCTGGGCAATACGTTGCATTTCTGCTTACTGTTAATGAAATAGCTCTCTCTTAGTGACTGGCAATTCCAACAATGAGAAGGAGAAAAACGGGGAGGTGACAACAATGAAGAAACAACATCTTAAATTCTTCCTTGTATGTTTCCCCTCTGGACATTCATTTTCTTTAAAGTAGGAAAACGTGTTCAAGTAACAATATGCAGTATGTACATGGCGCCTTACATGCAGATAATCAATCTTTCTCATCGAGTGGTGCAATATCTGAAAGGGCACGGACAAATGGAACCATCTGAAAGACAGCAAGGAGGTAGCTGAGTGGTGGAGACCACATTACATTTTCCACATAGAGTAAAACATAGAAAGAAGAAGAAACTAGACCACTCGGCACAACAAGTCCTCACAAACAAATAACTCTGATCCCAAATCACTTCAAACCGCTTTCCTTCATGCGCACATCCAATGTTATCTTGGATGTTGTTTCTTCCTCAACCACTCACCCTGTAAATGAACTCCCAAAACCTCACAATTCCCTGTGTGAAGTT
The DNA here is from genome assembly GCF_902713615.1 of Scyliorhinus canicula. Taxonomy (NCBI): domain Eukaryota; kingdom Metazoa; phylum Chordata; class Chondrichthyes; order Carcharhiniformes; family Scyliorhinidae; genus Scyliorhinus; species Scyliorhinus canicula. The sequence goes on from NC_052157.1 coordinate 143,133,813, forward strand.
ACTTCAGGGCTTTAGTTTAGTTTAGATGGGAGGCATGTTCGGCGCGGGCTTGGAGGGCTGAAGGGCCGGTTCCTGTGCTGTGCTTTTTTTTTTGCTCTTTGTTGTTCTTTGCTTGGTTCTGAATCTTTTATCTACGTTCTTCGTTGCTGACTCCTCAACCAGAAGAAACATCTGCTTCTATTTCCCCTCTGGCAACATTTCTCCAGTCACTGGCACTCATAAGGGCAGCAAGTGAGTTGCATTTAGAAAATTCAGAATAAAATAAATGCAACAAGAAGAGGAATTCTCTAAATTAGTGATGTTTGTGGCAGCAAATAGAAGTTACATTGCCTGGACTGTCCAGTGATCCAGCTCCCATTTCAGACTTTCAACAAGGAGAGATAAGTCTCTAATGCAGGGGTGGGCAAACTTTTCCGTGCAAGGGCCGCATTCAGAAATTCACAATTCACAAAGGGCCGCATAGTATATTAAGTAAAATAATTACTTCACCCGGTTATGATTGTGGGCGCCTCATATAGAACATAGAACAGTACAGCACAGAACAGGCCCTTCGGCCCTCGACGTTGTGCCAAGCAATGATCACCCTACTCAAGTCAACGTATCCACCCTATACCAGTAAGTAACCCAACAGCCCCCCCCACCCATTAACCTTTTAAAAAAAAATTTTTTTTTTAAAAATTTTTTAAAAAAATTTTTCTTTTTTTTTTAATGACTTGGTGGGCCGCAGAAATACCTTTGGCGGGCCGCATGCGGCCCGCGGGCCGTAGTTTGCCCACCCCTGCTCTAATGGTTGCTGGAACTTCATGGCCCATTTATCGCAGACTAGTCACTTCCTGCGCACATACTGTTGTTCCAATGTCTCTGTTTCATCCCATCTACTTTAGAGTAGCAGCAGCTACGTGTGACAGCTGGTCCTGGGATGGCCCAGTCAGGCCACTTGTAAAAATGGCTTATTGCAGTAGTTCAGCACAACCATGTTCTTTGTTGAACTTAACCTGCAATGTGACATTGGAGGCAGAGACCAATTCATCCTTAGAGGTATGGAAGAATCCTACTTCAGTTGTACATGTTTTACCATCTGTTCACATTATTAACATGATGCCTTTGTTCAGGGATACCCCAGTGAACATAAAGAGGCCAAGTGTTGCCCCGTGAAATGCAACGTAGACAAAACGTAATTATGATGGGCTGGAATCACTGATCCCCCAGCCACATTTTTCTCGACAGCGTGGCATTCGCTGCTGGGGTGATTCTATACTCATAGATGTCATAGAATTTACAGTGCAGAAGGAGGCCATTTGGCCCATCGAGTCTGCACCGGCTCTTGGAAAGAGCACCCTACCCAAGGTCAACACCTCCACCCTATCCCCATAACCCAGTAACCCCACCCAACACTAAGGGCAATTTTGGACACTAAGGGCAATTTATCATGGCCAATCCACCTAACCTGCACATCTTTGGACTGTGGGAGGAAACCGGAGCACCCGGAGGAAGCCCACGCACACACGGGGAGGATGTGCAGACTCCGCACAGACAGTGACCCAAGCCGGAATCGAACCTGGGACCCTGGAGCTGTGAAGCATTTGTGCTATCCACAATGCTACCGTGCTGCCCACTTGTCAATGGAAATTCCCATTGAAGCCATCTCATGCCACCGGGATGGGTGGGGGTGGACTGCTGGCCGGAAAAGTGAATCGCAATGTCTGGAGAATTCCGACCAATCTGTCCAGTCTAATTCATTCATATTTTTGGAGGGTTTAATCTGTTGTTAAGCCTTGGCTTTTGCCAAACTCCAGCTAGGCTCTCTGGACTTAAATATGTGGGTGTATACATATGTGAAGGGAATATGCACTCCTTATAAAGCAACCAGAAATGTCTACTAGTGAGGATTAATTGACAGCCTGTGTATCTTTGATATTGGTGCTCATTGAAGTCAGACTCTGGAAGATTGACATTTGTGAATACGATCATTTTATTGAATTCAGTTACTCTCATGTTAAAATATTATAAATGACCTCCAGAGCAGAATAAATAAACTAAATTATTCATTGTCCCTGCATACTTCACTGGTAATATCTTTGGTAGCATAATCACCTGCAAGTGGATCAACAATGTCAGTATACATGTAGCCATGATGTGGAGGTGCCGGCGTTGGACTGGGGTGAGCACAGTAATAAGTCTTACAACACCAGGTTAAAGTCCAACAGGTTTGTTTCAAACACTAGCTTTCGGAGCACTGCTCCTTCCTCAGTTGAATCCAGGTGAATCCTGAGGAAGGAGCAGTGCTCCGAAAGCTAGTGTTTGAAACAAACCTGTTGGACTTTAACCTGGTGTTGTAAGACTTCTTACAGTATATATGCATGAATGGCAGTATAAAAACAACTTTGGACATGGTGATGCATTTCAACTTATACCAGATGCCCAACTGACCAAAATAAAACCATCTGGATGCCAAAGTAAATATATAATAACAAAGGGAACCTATTGTTCTGTCTGAAGTTTCACCTAAAAGAAGCTTTATAACCTTTTTACCGTCTACTTCCACCTAGCACTTCAAAAGAGTGGAATTTACAAGCTGAATAATAGTAAACAGCACTGTAGCTGAAGGCAATGTCTGGCAGTTGACTTGGTTCACCACTACCTTCCCAAGGGAAATTGGGGATGTGTAATAAATGCTTACCTTACTAGTGATGCATGTAAACAAACTTAAAACATTAAGCAACCCTTAGATAGGCTATTGGGACGGATGCTTCATGGAGACAAAACACATTGGGTTGGGTTGAGGGAAGAAGCTACTTGCTTAACTCTTGCTGCTACAGACAAATCAGTCTTATCCTCAGTGTCTACATATTCTCAAAGGGAGAATTGTGGCTGCAAAGTATCTTGATGGTGAAGGAGTAATATCTGGAAATGCATTCAGGGAAAAGCCCTTAAATTCTTCCCCAATAGGATGAAACAAAGTCAAGAATTGGGGATATTCAGGGCAGCATGGTGGCATAGCGGTTAGCACTGCTGCCTCATGACGCCGAGGTCCCAGGTTCGATCCTGGCTCTGGGTCACTGTCTGTGTGGAGTTTGCACATTCTCCCCGAGTTTGTGTGGGTTTCGCCCCCACAACCCAAAGATGTGCAGGTTAGGTGGATTGGCCATGCTAAATTGCCCCTTAATTGGAAAAAATGAATTGGGTACTCTAAATTTATTTTAAAAAAAGAATTGGGGATATTCACCCAGTGCTAGCTGGAAATTAATAATTGGAAGTCTAGGCTGAAATTCACTTTGACAATCTTGTTGGTGGAGGTACAACTATTTCCTCTTCCTCTAACAAAATCAAAATGCCATGGATGCTGGAAATCTGAGGCAGAAAACAGAAAACACTGGAAATACTCAGCAGGTCAGGCAACATCTGTGGAGAGTGGAACAGAGTTAATTTAAATCTATTTCTCTCCACATAGATGGTGCTTAACTTGCTGAGTATTTCCAACATATTAATGTTTTTATTCCTTATCCTTTGTTTTTGCTCTCATAGTGTGTCAAGTTTTGACCAGTCACCAACAAAGGCTGACTGAACACCCCAACTCGTCAAAATGGTGAAGGGTCAGGCAGCTTTCTATGGCCACTGTTATTACCACTGTTATTGATGTGGCTCAAGCAGGGCGTGATAAATAAGATATTTCTCCCTCTAAATGAAGCACAGAGTCTCACTACAATGGATAATTACATGCAGTCAGATCTTTAAAAATCCATGAAGCCTATCCAATTGAAACATGTGAACAGTACAAGACAAATCCGACCCTCAACATTACAATGTTTTGGCCAAGATTTAACTGGCCAAACTCCTGACCACCAAATCACTAGCTTAAATAAAATTTACAACAGACATTTTCACTTTTTATTATACAAGCTTTCTAGTGGTGGGATGCTTTTCTAGACTAAGATATTCAGTTGGGTAACACACACTTTGTACTCTTTTGCCAATCTGTAAATACCCAGCTGACTATTATAATTATACACAAGCGTACTGATTGTATTGGCAACGGTGAAGTATGGCATCTGAAGTGCAGCAGCTAAAGTGCAACAGGATGTGAGTTTGACAGGATGCAAATGTGACATTTGCAGGAGGATTGTGTTGCATACAGGACTTTTAATATCTTATCAATGCAAACTAGTAGATCTCCCATGGAGCTGCTCATGGTGAGTCAGAGGACTGATTGGATCATCTCTTGCAACAGACAAGCCCCCAGTTTGCTCCCTCCTCCCCCGGCTCATGCTTCTTCTCTCTACTCAATCCAATGTATTTTGCCTCCAATAGCCCATCTGCTGCGACATCCCAGTGTATTAAAGGAAGTGGCCCTGGGAATACTGGATGTGTTCCAAAATTCTATAGACTCTGGAGCAGTTCCTACAGATTGGAGGGTGGCAAATGTAACCCCACTATTTAAAAAGGGAGAGAGAGAGAAAAAGGGGAGAATTACAGACCAGTTAGCATGACATTAATAGTGGGGAAGATGCTAGAGTCTATTCTAGGGGGATAGGGGGATTGTTGGGTTACGGGTATACGGGTTACGTGGGTTTAAGTAGGGTGATCATTGCTCGGCACAACATCGAGGGCCGAAGGGCCTGTTCTGTGCTGTACTGTTCTATGTTCTATGTTCTATTGTAAAAGATATGACAACAGAACATGTGGAAAGCATTAATGGGATTGGATAAAGCCAGCATGGATTTATGAAAGGCAAACTGTGCTTAACAAATGTACTGGAGTTTTTGAGGATGTAACTAGTAGAATAGATAAGGGAGAACCAGTGGATGTGGTGTATTTGGACTTTCAGGAGGCCTTTGATAAGGTCCCTCATAAGAGGTTAGTGGGCAAAATCATAGGGGGTAGTGTATTGGATTGGATCGAGAATTGATTGCTGGACAAGAAACAGAGAGTGGAAATAAATAAGTTAATTTTCCAAGTTGCAGGCAGTGACTAGTGGAGTACCGGAGGGATCAGAGCTTGGGCCCCAGATGTTCACAATATATATAAACGATCTGGATGAGAGAACCAAATGTAAAATTTCCAAGTTTGCTGGTGACACAAAACTGGGTGGAATTGTGAGTTGTGAGGAGGATGCAAAGAGGCTTCAAGGTGATTTAGACAAGTTGAGCGAGTGGGCAAACACATGGCAGATGCAGTGCAACATGGCTAAATGTGAAGTTATACACTTGGGTGTGAAAAACAAGAAAGGAATTCAAATGGTGATGTATTGGGAAAGGTGGATATGCAAAGGGATCTCGGTGTCCTTGTACACCAGTCAATGAGAGTGGAGAGGCAGGTGCAGCAAACAATTAGGAAGCTTTGCTGGCCATTGCAGGAGGAATTGAGATCAGAAGTAGAAATGTCTTACTGCAATTATACAGGGCCTTGGTGAGACCACACCTGGAGTATCGTGCACAGTTTTGGTTTCCCTACCTAAGAAAGGACACGCTTGGCATAAAGGGAGAGCAGTGGAGGTTCACTTGGCTGATACAGGGGTTGGTGGGACTGCCTTATGGCAGAGAGATTGGTTTGACTGAATCTGTATTCACTGGAATTTAGAAGGATGAGAGGAGATCTGATTGAAACATGTAAAGTTCTAACAGGGCTGAACAAGCTAGATGCCGGGAGGATGTTTTCCCTGGTTGAGGGAATCTAGAGCCAGGGGACACAATCTCAGAATACAGGCCAGACCATTTGGGACTGAGATTAAGAAAAATGTCTTCACTCAAAGGGTAGTGAACCTGTGGAATTCTCTACCTCAGAAGGCCATGGAGGCCAAGTCACTGAATGTATTCAAGAAAGAGATAGATTTTTTTGTTAGATTTTAATGGCATCAAGGGGTGTGGAGAGAAAGTGGGAATGTGGCAGCGAGATCGAGAATCAGCCATGATCATATTGAATGGCGGAGCAGGCTCGAGGGGCCGAATGGTCGGCTCCTGCTCATAGTTTCTATGTTTCTAATAGGCAGACATCTTTCCAGGCAAAGGTATTTTTGAATTTGGTGGATTACATCATGACCCAGGCATTTTACCCTGGCAATGGGAAGGTGGCAGCGCTCTGGTATTGTAATTGGACTAGTGATCCAGAGACTCAGGGTAATGCTCTGGGGTCGCGGGTTCGAATCCCACCACAGCAGATGGTGGAATTTGGATTTTTAAAAAAAATCTGCAATTAAATATCTAATCAGGACCATGAAACCATTCTTGATTTTCATAAAAACACATCGGGTTCACTGATGCCCTTTAGGAAAGGAAATCTGCCATCCTCATCCTGTCTGGCCCACATGTGACTCCAGATCATACAGCAATGTGGTTGAATCTAAAAGGGCTTACTGAGTTCAAGGACAGTTAGGGTGGGCAATAATGCTGGCCTAGCCAGTGACACCCACATCCCATGAATTATCTTATTTTTAATTACGAGTTGGACCCGGAATTAGAGGGTAGAAACAACAGCGCAGATGTGGCTTTGTGCAGTGGTCCAATGGGTTTTTGCCCGTTGGTAACAGGCACAGGATCCTCCCCCTCATTTCAGTAGTTTAATTTATATCTTTATTCCCCCCACATCCAATGTGGTAACTGACATTTTGAACTCCTGTACAATGCACAATTAAATATCTATTTATTGCCCAAGCTAATTACTATTTTGTGCCATCATGTAGCTCTACAATTTGAAATGTCTCAAGTTAGTCCCACTGTGTCCTCTGGACAGATGACACGCTGAGACTTCTTTCCAACAAATTGATCCTCACACAATTTGTTTTCCCTGTTGGCAAAGTCATGATAGATCAACAAGTATATCTAGCTATAGTGTATTGTGTTTGTTCGCACTTCCTGTTCTGTGCCACTGAACACCCAAATGTCAAATGTTCCTTGAACATTTTGTGTCAAGTGGCTCCTTTACAAGTTCCTGGATCCATGTTTAATATGGATTTTTCTGACATAAACTCATTAATTTGTGAGATGTGATTACTGGATCCTCATAAATAACTCAAAACTGTTTACTGATGGGCCTTACTCTGTTACATTTTTGTTTTCTCAACATTTGAAATTTCTGATGTCCAAATGAGGGTTTAAACAAAACTCCCAAAAGCATTTTCTTGTAACCTAATCGCATTTATCGACTGAAGTTTTTTCTCTCCCTGTGCCTTTTAATTCCGTCATCAATTTTTTAACTTGAAGATCTGTTTCTCACAAAAGCTTGGCCCTGGTCTTTGATATTTTGTTCCCTCAATAGAAATCAGGTTGTGTAGTTTAAGCATATCCAGTGCACATAATTTTCCAGAATGCAACAGCATTTTTCAGTTAGCTGCACTAATGCAATATTTTCTTTGTGAATTCTAGCCATTTTTGCCCTGTCACTGCTTGATCTTTTACCCAGCAACCTCTATGATCTTGCTGCCATCTCTTCAAGATACGCCCACCTCCAGAAGTCTGACAGACTTAGTGTGTATGTATGGCAGACTGGTCTGCATATCAACAAGCAGAAAAAACAAGTCAAGAGCATCAGCTCAACCAGCAGCAACTCCAATTACCATTGATGGAGAAGCACTGGAGGATGCCGAGGAGTCTTATCAGCACGGTGCTAAGTAGGACACGAAAGCCCGGCTTAATAAAGCTAGAGGTGCATTTAGCAGACTTTGCAAGTCCAAACATTCAGTCTTAAGACCAAAATCAGACTCTACAGCAGTAAAGTGAAGTCAGCCTGTATGGATCTGAATGCCGGAGGATAGTGAAGACAGACATGGGCAAGTTTAACACCTTTCATAATAGTTGTTTACGTAAGACTTGTAACATCTCTTGGCCAAATAAAATTTCCAATGAGGACTAGTACAAGAAGACTGGTTGACACAACATTGTCCCTGAGATCAAGAAGAGCTGGATAAGTTGGCTTGGACTTGTGGTAAGGATGTCCCAAGAGCTAGTACCAAAGGTTGTTCTAAGATGGACACCAGCTGGGAAACATAAATGGGGCAAGCCAAAAAACAACATATCACAGGTTGTGGTGGCTGAACTGGGAGAGATGGGGCTTACATGGGGTTAGGCACAAGCCACAGCACAAGCCAGGGCCTGTCATGAATCTGCCTAGTAATGGCAGTAAACCAATTTAACAAAACATAATAGGATGCGAGATGTCCAACAACAGGTAGAAATTTGCCCAGAGACAGCAGTATACGGTATTCGAAAGGGCCCATTGATATGCATCGCTCACAACAATGAGATTACAAGGTTGTTCAGATAATAATCAGGTGTGAATAGCTTATAAGGAAAAACAGTTTATAGATGTTTCAGAAGATCATTGAGGTATACACACGTTAATGTATAGTTATGGATGTTGATAGGGGAGGAACAGCCAAATACACAGAAGGCGTAATCAAAGAGGAACAGAGGTGTAATGGGCTGAACGATCAGAAGTCAGAGAGACAGTTAACATCTAGCAGCCACCAACCCTGAAAGCTAGTTTTTCAGCTAGCAACCTTCGAGGTCAAGTTTACATGATACAAGCCTCTAAGTCATAGAGCAAGGCAGTGCAGAAAACCTTTGTAATGCCAGTTTTAAATATCTTCGCTGGACCAGGAAAAAATGTTTCCCAGACTCGAGTATCATCCCTGTATTGTGCGGTAACTATAAGCTGGTTATTTAATTTCGATGTTGTTTGGGGAAATGGGGAAATCTATGGAGTTCAGGTATCGTAGATATATATATATATAAACAGTGTGTGTGTTTAGTAATTCATACCTCTGAATTGCACCTTTTTGTATATATTTATATTTTCTTTACTGTAATAAATAGTCTTTAATAATTGCTACAAGACAACTGGGCTGTTCATTCTCACTGGGGTTTCGCTTGTCTCCTCACAACAAAACAGAACAAAACTATACACTGCCACAAACCGGTGTCCCAAGTTGGGATACCCTCACGGATCACACCAGCATGCTGGCCCACTGGAAGAAAACTGTTGCGGCCCTATGTCCCAGCTGGAACCAGGAGGATAACTAACTAACTTTTTTCCCAAGTAATTTTAAAATAAGAGGGCCCATTTTAAAAGTTTAATTGAAGTAATGCAGAGTTCCTACAAAAGTTGCTTATGTGCAGTAGGGAAAAAAAGTTATAATGTACTAATGGTGCGATATAACTTTGCAAAAGAAGAGCTGAAAGAGAAAAAGGGTCAGAGCTCATGCAAAGTCCCATTAAAAAAAACTATGAAGGGCAACACAGTGGCACAGTGGATTAGCCCTGCTGCCTCACAGTGCTGACGTCCCAGGTTCGATCCCGGCTCTGGGTCACTGTCCATGTGAAGTTTGCACATTCTCCCCATGTTTGCGTGGGTTTCACCCCCACAACCCAAATATGTGCAGGGTAGGTGGATTGGCCACGCTAAATTGCCCCTCAATTGGAAAAAATGAATTGGGTACTATGAATCCACCCAATGATCTCACCTGTTTTTTGTTGATGTTTAGAAATTTGAAATGTAAACTTTTTTCCGCGATGTGAACACTGGAATTTGTAACATGTACAATGAGGTTGAAAGATTCCTTTCTCATTTCAATTTGGTTTTAAGATCAATTCTGAAAAGCAGAAGGCCTCTTCAAGGAAAAGGAGAGGAGGAGAAAGAAGAAGAGGTTGGGGAAAGGGAGTTGACGGAGAGAAAGGTCGTTTGAGACGGTGGGGATCAGAGAGAAGAGGAGAGTGTGAGAGAAAGAGAGGTTAAAGGTTAGGAGAGAGGGCTCTTGAAGCTGGGGGGGGGGGGGGGGGGAACAAAGCTTGGGACTTTGTCCAGCTCTCATACACACCCTTAAAGAGGAACAGTTGCCATGACAATTTCCTGGGGTGTCCTTTAAGTGGCCTGGAGGCAGGTAGTCTGTTTAATCAAGGATGGAGAGAGGGCTCTTGAAGCTTGGGGGGGGGGGGGGCAGAGGGGGGGGGGGGGGGGGATCAGCAGCCTTCCAGCTTCAGAGGAGCAGTTGGCTGCAATGGAAGATACGTAAGAGAGAGGGTGCTTCAAGGTGGAGGTGCTCTCTCTCTCCAACTTTTTAAAATCTTTAATTAGGAGATAGATTCATCAACCAGGCCACACTGGAGGGGGTGAGGTGGAGGGGGGGGGGGGGGGGGGGGGGGCTCCACAGAAGCCTTCTGGTGGTTCCTGTGCCCAGGGAGTGTCTCTGTACGCAAATATATTCAGTGTGAAAAAAATACTTACTCTGCCCACCAAGGTTTCAAAATTGGATAATGAACAAAGAAATGGTACATATTTCCACAATGACATGATAATCTTACCCATAACACTTCCTTTAATTGCCTGATTAGGATTAAAAAAAAAATTTAGAGTACCCAATTACTTTTTGAGCTGGAACCTGCGAACCACTGGACAGGGGCTGAACAGCTTCCCCAAAGGGAGGGACACTTTTGAAGTTCCCCTCCAGGTGACACACAGTCCTGACTGACCATGTATTCCTGTATCATTGCTGTGAATCCTGGTATTCCAATGCGATCATTTACTTCTCAAGGCACCCTATGTTATTGGTATGTCAGTTTTATTATCAAGCTTAAGGATACACAAGTGAAGATTGATTGAGTACATATAAAGAAAGACTGCTGGTGGGGAAGAGAGAAAGATAGCGGCCAAGTGGTTTTGTCACTGGAAAGCATCCCTGAATAATGTTCTGGGGGTAGCAGGTGGAATTTAATTTCAATTCATAAATCTGGAATATAAAGCAAGGCTCCATATTCATGAGGCTATTGATCACTATCATTGATTGTGCTTAATTTAAAAAAGGTCCGTGGACCCGTGGCACATTGGCTGTTAGTAGGTAGGAGGCAGGCATATGTAATGCTGCATTCTGTAAATAAATCAACTCCCAAGAAAAGGATTCGTGTTTGGTCTCATGCTTCACCACCTGGCTTAACGTCCTGGACACCTAGATGCACCAGTAGTCTAATTCCTTAAGGGTGTGGAAATGGAGTCGATGGTTGAATCAGGAAGCCAAAGATATCTTTATTGCTGTGGGAGCGAGTGCACACACAACATTTAGGATTGACCACTCAAAAGAAATTAAAGAAGGGTTACATATGCAATCATGGTTTGATAGCATCAGGAAATAGTGTGACAAAAAGATTTTGACCTGCAAATTTACAGCTCACAATAAAGGAGATGGGAGAAAACTTGTTTGGATATCTGTAGTTACTCTTTGCAATCTTCCTGATAGAGGGTGGATTAATGACAGATGGGATGTCAGAGCAGATTGAATCTTATAATAGGTCTGCTTACAGGGTGTTCTAAGCAACTGCTTTAAAGCATAAGCATGAAGAATTGAAATATCGATAAGTGTGCTATTTTATAACGTTTGTAACAATTTTGCAACAATTCGTATTAATATACATCCTTTTGAATTCTATTATTTTCTCAATGCAACAACATTCTGTGAATGCAATATTTAAGTTTATGCTTAAAACAACAGGACAGGCTTGTGAATACTAAGCAGCCTGGTCTGAATGTGGCTGATGGACTGATAACTACTACTTACTGCAAAACAGTCAATTCTAAATATTTTGTACTCACCACATACACAGCAGGCAGTTTTCACAATGTGCAAACTCACAGGCTTACTCACTAGCTCTGTCCTGTAGAGGCATCATTAAAACTCTCTCTGGTATTTTCATTGACGCGCCCTGGATATATTGATGGAGTCTTTGTATTGATTTTGGGCATAATGTTTTTAATAACAGCAGATAATAAGTGTTATTGTAACACGGTGTGGCTTAGAATACCATTTTGCTTAATCACTTGACTAATGGTGTGAGCGATGGGGGTGGGGGGGGGGGGGGGGGGGGGGTTGGAGTATGAAAATGAAGGAAATCTGAGTTGAAAATCCAAAGCAAAGTGGATTTGTGAATCATGCTGTTTGCTGAGCTCCCAGTATGAACTGCATTTTGAACTGGAACCTGCGAACCACCGGACAGAGGCTGAATAGATTCCCCAAAGGGAGGGAAACTTTTGAAGTTCCCCTCCAGGTGACACACAGTCCTGACTGACCATGTATTCCTGCATCATTGCTGCGAATCCTGGTATTCCCCATCTCGTAGCATAATGGGAGCACTATCACCCATCACAAAGATCCAGGCTGAGGTCCCAGCAACATTTTATTCAGGCTTCCGGAGTGGGGAAATATACGTGGCCCTACTGGTGGCAAAAGTACAAAGGATAAAAAGCAGAAGATACCCACTGAAAGTGTTCTGGCATGTCACCCACTATCCATTCATGAAGGATTCTGGCAAAGGCCTGGGGACAGGTTGTCTATTTGTTTTCTGGGTGTAGGAATGGCAATGGCAAGACCAACCGTGGAGACGGGGAAAGCATGTAAATTACTGGCAAAACGTGAGCCAATAAATACTTAAATAGCCACTCTGTATTTTTTTTCTTTCTGAAGTTCTGTTTTCCTTTGGGGTTTGGACTTTATTTTTGAACGCGTGTTTTGATTGCTGCTTGGGCTGTTTCCTGAACAGGGTGTGTCCAAGCAGGGCTTGTAAACAGTGTCAAATAGCAGTGCACAGTCCAGAGTTAGAAGCTCCTTAAGATTTGATTTGCTTGATCCAAAACTGAGGTGGCATATGAACCTCTTCATCCACGTAGGGATCTACGACATTTTGGAAAATATAACCCCATCACTTTATTGATTTATCTTAAATAGCGCTTGGAAAGATTTAGCCAGTGAGTCATTCCACAAGCAAACTGAACTGGATTAAGAAACAAGTTGGTCTGCAAGAGAATGCTCATCTTCCTCAAGCACTCTGAACAAAACACACTGGTGAACTCTATGAGTGAAGCAGCTAGCATAGATAATGAGGTACCTGGAACACTTGGGTACAAAGCTATTCAACACAAAGGCTTAGCAATTAACTGCACTCTAGCATCAGTCCCTGTCGAGGCTGGGGGAACAGTGAGCAGGCAATGAGTCAGCAGGGCTGTTATTGCAAATAAAGGTTTTTGAAATAAAGCCTAATAACTTCCCTTCAATTACTACATGAAGCAGCAAGGTAAAACACATTCCAGCTCAGACATCAAGTGGCTAATGGCAGATGCTAGAGCATTGTGCACAATTCAGGCCCTGGAGAGGCTACGGAGGAGGTTTAGCAGGATGTTGCCAGGGATGGGGGACTTGAGTTTCTGGACTGATTGGAGAAACTGCGGATTATTCTTCTTACAGCAAAGGAAGTTGAGGCCGGGGTGGGGGGGGAGGAGAGGGAGGGGGGAGACTTAATTGAGGTATTCAAAATTGCGAGTGATTTTGATAGTAAGAGTAGGGATAAACTGTTTCCTGTGACAAGTGGTCAGTCACTGAGGAAGGGGATCAGGGGTTATGGGGAGAAGGCAGGAGAATGGGGATGAGAAACATATCAGCCATGATCGAATGGCGGAGCAGACTTGATGGGCTGAATGGTCTAATTCTGCTCCTATATCTTATGGTCTTGGGGTGTGGTCTAATTAGTGCCTTGTATAGCTTTATCAGGACTTCCCTATTTTTATACTCCATTCCCTCTGAAATAAAGGACAATGTTCCATTTACTTCCCAATTACCCGTTGAACTTGTATGCTAGCTTTTTGTGATTTCTGCACAAAGATTCCCAAGTTCCTCTGTGCTGCAGTTTTCTGCAGGCTGTCTCCATTTAAATAAAATTCAGGTCCTTTATTCTTCCTCCCAACGTATAAAACTTCACATTTTCCTGCATTATATTCCATCTGTCAAGTTTTTGCCCACTTACCTAACCTGTGTGTACCCCCCTGTCGGTCTTTGGCCAGAATTCTCTGGCCATTTGCTGGCAGGGGGAATTCCCTAGCCCCACCGACAGCGCACCACCACCTGTAGGTTTCCCAGTAGCATGGGGTGGCTTCAATGGTAATTCCGATTGGCAGTGACAGAAGGGAATTCTGCCACCAGCGAACAGTATGTTGCCTCCGGGCACCGAGAAAAATGCGCCTTGGAGGCCGAATAATCCAGCCCTTTGAGTCACTGTGGCATTCTCACCACATGCCTTCCCATCTATTTATGTGTCATTTGCAAACTTGACAAGGGGCTGGTTTAGCACAGTGGGCTAAACAGTTGGCATGTAATGCAGAACAAGGCTATATTACTTGCTAGTTCAACTTCATAGTTTAACTTCTCCCATTCTATTATGTTTTTGGTCATCTTTTGTTCGTTTTTAAAACTTACCCCATCCTCTGGCTTACCACTAATCTTTGCAACAGTATAATTTTTTTCTTTCATTTTAATATTATCCTTTACTTCCTTCATTAACCATGGTTGATGTATCCCCTTCCTAGAATCCTTCTTCCTCACTGGGATATATCTGTGTTGTTAGTCATGAACTATTTTCATAAACGTCTGTCATTGCTGATCAACTCCTACTCAACTTCTTTCCCAGTCCATTCCAGCCAACTCTGTCCTCACTCCTTTATAATTGCTCTGATTTAAGTGTAGCACAGTTGTTTTTGACCCAAGTTTCTTATTCTCACATTGAATACTGAACACTTATTGTGGTCACTGCTTCTCAGGGAATTTGTTACTCTGAGATTGTTTATTAAACCTGCCTCATTACACATTACCAGATCCAAAAAGCCTAATCCCTGGTTGGATCCACAACATATTGGGCGAAATTCTCCCAAAGGGAGACAAAGTGCCGACGCCGGAGTGAAAACCGGAGTGTTTCACTCCGGTGTCGGAAGCCGCTCCTCGCCCCCTATTCTCCTACCCCCAGGGGGCTAGGAGTGGCGCCGCGTCAATTACGCGCGCCGGGCCTTGACGCTCACGTTAATGCGGCGCCACATAAATGATGTGGCCGGCGGCACCTAAATGACGTCACCCGCGCATGCGCAGGTTGGCCGGCGCCAACCCGTGCATGCGTGGTTGCCGTCCTCCCCTCTGCCGCCCCGCAAGACATGGAGGATTGATCTTGCGGGGGTTGGAGGGAAAAGTGCGTCTTTTAGAGACGCCGGCCTGACGATCAGTGGGCACCGATTGCGGGCCAGACCCCTCCTGAGCACCCTCCTGGTGCTCGATCCTCCCTCCCCCACCCACAGGCCCCACACGCAGCGGTCGCGCGATGTTCACACCGGCAGCGACCAGGTGTGGTTGGAGCCGGCGTGAACCGCTCGGCCCATCCGGGCCAGAGAATCGGTGCTCGACCGTTAGAAACGGGGAGCGGCGATTCTCCGAGCGGCCTGTTGTAAAATGCAACATGCCGTTTTGGGGGGGGGGGGGGGTTGGAGAATCGCGTGCGGGTGCCAGGGCGGCGTGGCGTGAATCGCCCGGCACTCCCGCGATTCTCCCACCCGGCGTGGGGGTCGGAAAATCGCGCCCATTGTTCTGGAAACTGTCCCGAATATACTCAATTAATTCTTCCTCATGGTTATTTCTTCCGACTTGTTTTTCCCAATCTACATGAAGATTAATCTCACCCATGATTAAAGTACTGCCTTTTTTGCATGCCTTTATTATCTTCTGATTTATTTTCCGTCCGACAGTATAGCTACTGTTAGGAAGCCTATAGACTACTCCCAGCAGTGCCCTCTTCTCCTTGTTATTTCTTACCTCCACCTATACGGGCAGCACGGTATCACAAGTGGATAGCACTGTGGCTTCACAGCGCCAGGGTCCAAGGTTCAATTCCCCACTTGGGTCACTCTTTGTGCGAAGTCTTCACGTTCTCCCTGTGTCTGCGTGGGTTTCCTCCGGGTGCTCCGGTTTCCTCCCAGTGTCCAAAGAGGTGCAGGTTAGGTGGATTGGCCATGAAAAATTGCCCTTAGTGACCAAAATGATTAGGAGGGGTTATTGAGTTATGAGGGTAGGGTGCAAGTGAAGGCTTAAGTGGGCCGGTGCAGACTCAATGGGCCAAATGGCCTCCTTCTGCACTGTATGTTCTATGTGGATTCTACATCCTCCGATCCAAGATCATTTCTTGCTATCGTACTTATTCCATCTCGGACGAACAAAGCTACCCTTTCCTTCCTCCCTGTCCTTACGAAAAGTCACATACCAATGAATATTTAGTTTCCAGTTTTGATCTCCCGGTAACCACGACTCTGTAATGGCTATATCATACCCATTAACCTCAATTTGCACCGTTAAATCATTTACTTTCTGCCAAATGCTATGTGCATTTAAGTAAAGAACTATTAATTTTGCCTTGTTACCATTTATTTCTTTTTGATCCTATTTGTTGCTATTTTTGTACACTCTCCCTTCCTGCCACACTCTGGGTATCATTACCTAAATAGCTGCCTTGTGATGCTGACATATCCTTTTTGCATTGTATGTCCACATATCCCATCTCCAGAACCACCCACTCTCCTCTATTTAGTTTAAACCCTCTCTACTAGGGGATTTTCATTGCAATGTTAATGTAAGCCTACTTGTGACACTAATAAAATGTATTATTACTACTTTCCTAGTTATATGGTTTGTAAGAACACTGGTCCCAGCACAGTTCAGATGTTGGCTGTCCCAATAGTATGGTCCCACTTTCCTCAGTAATGATGGCAGTGCCCCACAAACCAAAACCCACTTTTCCAACACCAGCTTTCCAGCCACATATTCATCTCTCTAATTTTATGTACCCTACGCCAATTTGCACTTGGCTCAGGTAATAATCCAGAGATCATAACCTTGGAGGTTCTGTCGGTTAATGTAATGCCTAGCTCCTCAAATTCTCTATACAAAACCTCTTTTCTCGTTCTATCTATGTCGTTGGTACCTACATGGTCCATGACAATGGGATCCTCCCCCCCTCCCCACTGCAAGTTCCTCTCCAGCCTGGTCCTGAACCCTGCTATCAGACAGGCAACACAGTAGGAGGGACTCTCGATCCAGGCTACAGAGATGATCGTCTATTCTCCTAACTATACAATTCCTAACTAGGACTAAATTTCCCTTTTCTCCCGCCCCACTTGAACATCTCCCTGTGCCATAGTGTATGGTCAGTTTGCTCATCCTCCCTACAGTCCCGCTCTGATCCACACAGGGAGCAAGAATCTCAAACCTGTTGGAAAGAGCGGGGGCTAAGGCTCTGCAGGCTACCTCCTGGATCCCTCTACCTGCCTCACTTGTAGTCGCGCGCTCCTGTCCCTGACCCTGGAGCAAATTCAAGGTAGTTAATCTTAGATTTCCTCCTGAAACACAGCATCCAGGTAACGCCCCCTCCCTGATGTGTCGCAATGTTTAAAGCTCAGGCTCCAGCTCATTAACTTTGAGCCGAAGTTCCTCTAGCAACCCACATTTGCTACAGATGTGGTCTCCGTGAATCACAGTGGGCTCCACTAGCTCCCACATGCTGCAGCTACAACACATCGCCTGGCTCTCCATCCCGATTTTACTTAATTTGACTTTCAATTTGTTTTTAATTTTACTACTGATCTTTAGTTTACACACTAACCTTTTCGACCGAGCCTTCAATTTCAAAGCAAGTCCGAAAAGTAGAAGAGAGAAATACTCACCGACCGAGCATTTACCTGTGATATCCCACAGGCGTGTTCAATCGGTGTAGCCGCACCTTATTTCCCAGCTCTCCGGCCCTGACCTGCTCCTGCCCCCACTGATCTGTTGACGTCATCAGGGAAACCAACACAGCAATACCCCCCTCTCCCACTTCCCTAAACTCCAGAGCCTCACTCACTGCAGCCACCACTCAATTCGTCCCCCCAATCCAGGTGACTCTCTTCTGCTGTTTTGTCCTTAAAGGGACAATCGTCACATTCAGGGTGCATGATGGACAACATGGGGCGTCCTTGGAATGAATGCTGGGTGCAGACAAGAGCAGAAGGAACATACGTATCCCCAACAATGGGAAGAAGAAACCTGTTGCACTCGCCAAATAGTTACGGTTGGAGGTAGCTGAGGAGGTGAGCAGCAAGGGTTTTTGGCCGAGGTCAGGGATGCAATCTATGAAGCAGTTTAATGATCTCGCCAGGTCAGGAAAAGTTAATACACTTGCTGAATTCTGTGCCTTGAGTGCTCCGCAACCCACTACCACTATGCCTGGTGAAGCATTCTCTATAAGTCTGTATCAACCGTCGCCCACTCAAATTTCAATTCATCACCTTCCTAGTTATCCATTCATCATTACCTCACTCCAATTAATATGCAATGTGATGCACCTGTCTCAGTCACCCTCACTGAATGCACTGCATCCATGTGGTGAATAACTCACCTTCCTTCACTCACAGATCTGTCTCTTCACCCCTTGGCCAAACTGGATAGGACCAAAAGTGGATGGTCACAAATAGCCTAGTTCGCTGATGCACATCTGGCCTGGAAATGAGTAGCACAACTGGATCCCTCTCAATCAGGGATGAACATGCAGCAGCTGACGACCAAATCACAAATATTCCAGCTCATTCCATCTGAGGGTGCACCACCACAGGATGTGCACCAGCGCAAATATTTGCAATTCAGCGGGTCCACTTAGGTAGTTAGTCAGTTAATTGCATTTTCATCCAGTGATTCATGCCTCAAAAGTAAACACAGGCAGGCTTACCATAAGCAATTTAGCTCGCTAATAGCAGCCGTGCCATGCATACTCTGCACAGTTCCAGCAGACTCATTTATATCGCTGGTAGATTGGCGGTGTCGGGAATTGTGAGAATATCTGCCCTGGAGAGTTTGTCCACCTCCATGGAGCTTCAAACATGACTCCCAGATGAGCCCATGCAGGACATGACCATGACCGTGACTTAACAAGGATGTCAGGGGAGGTGGTGGTGTAGTGGTATTGTCACTGAACTAGTAATCCAGAGACCCACTCTGGAGTCGCAGGTTCGATTGCCACCAATGCAGATGGTGGAATTTTAATTCAATAAAACTGTACAATTAAAAGCCTAATAATAATAATTTTTATTGTCACATTACATTAACAATAATTTTTATTGTCACATTACATTAACACTGCAATGAAGTTACGGTGAAGAGCCCCTCGTCGCCACATTCCAGTGCCTGTTCGGATAGGAGGGAGAATTCAAAGTGTCCAATTCACCTAACAAGCACGTCTTTCAGGCCTTGTGGGAGGAAACCGGAGCACCCGGACAAAATCCACGTAGGCACTGGGGAGAATATGCAGACTCCGCACAGACAGTGACCCAAGCCGGGAATCGAACCTGGGACCCTGGCGCTGTGAAAGCAATAGCGCTAACCACTGTGCTACCGTGACCATGAAACAATTGCCGCTTGTTGTAAAAACCCATGTGGTTAACTAATGTCCTTCAGGGAAGGAAATCTGCCATCCTTACCCGGTCTGACCTACATGTGACTCCAGACCCACACAGCGGTGCAGTTGACTCTTAACCGCCCCCTACTGAAATGGCCACCAAGCCTCTCAGTTCCAGGGCAATGAGGGATGGGCAACAAATGCTGGCCCAGTCAGTGACACCAACATCCCAAGAACGAATTATAAAAAACACATACTGTTACCATGACCTTATGACATATCACTCATCTCCAGCAAGCTGGTCTTCAGCGTGTTAGGAGTGATGAGGTGCTTGTTCCTGAGGGAGATGATGGCAAAGCAGTATTTGGAAATTGAAACTTCAGTCAAAGCGCTGTGGTACAGGTGAAGCAATCTTTAGCAGGGCCCTCAGCAACTCTGAAATTCAGAGGGCAGAAGCCAAAAGTATCTCAACAGCCAGGGCAAGAATCTGAGAAGCCAGCCTCTACCTCTGCTAAAGCCACACAGAATGCAACATGTAGAAGGGGCAGGAAAACAAGGTGGCAATTAACCAAGGGAATGCACATGGCTATTTGATTAAATGTTCTGCTGTCAAGTTACCTTTTTCATAACGCCACATAAAATTGACTGATTAGCACCACTTCCGTGAATTACCTGTTAGTACATCGCAAGTGCCAACTTCTTGTTTCACTTATGTTGTGATGAATATCAATGAATGACAGGACCCAATGATAGTTGTGCAGTGGGTGGATGAGTGGTCGAGGAGTGTTTACTGCATGATGGGGGGATGGTCCTTGTGCTATGAACTGACCTCAGCTGAACATTGATGGAGGAATATCCCTTGCAGTTTGCAAAGTTTTCTGATTTTTGTAGCTGTGCCCAGATGCCAGGCGCATACGGTTAATGGATGTGGTAGAGGCATTGTTGAAGGACGTTCTCCAGTGCTTTTATGTGCAGTTGATACAGAGTCCAAGTTTCACTGCAGGAATGCGGTGAGAACAACTGCTCTGTACATTAACACTTTTGGCGACCATGAAACTATTATCGATTGTCGTGAAATCTCAACTGGTTCACTCATGTCATTTAGCGAACAAAATTTGCCACCTTTACCTGGTCTACTTGTGACTCCAGATGGACATTATGGTGGTCGAAAAGTGTCTCAACCCACTAATCACTAATATTCCAGGGGAGAACAACGAAAATTCTTCCAAGACATGTTGAAGCTGATCTTGAAGCCCAACAGAATTGACATTAATGACTGGGAGGAGTTTGCCAGCAATTGTTCAAAATGGCAACTGTTGTAACTTTAGGACAACAGTACAAAAGAAATAGACTGCTGTCACATAAAGGTTTGATGCAAGATAAACAGAGGTTTAGAATAACAGTACAAAAGAAATAGATTGCCGCCGCACAAAGGTTTGATGCAAGGTTAACAGGTTTACTGAATAGGTCTTCACTGTTCAAACTTTGGCACTAGACTCCCCAAAAGCCAATTATGTCATGCGTACCACGTGACTTGGGTTCTTAAAGAGACATTGCACACAACTACAATAATCCACATATATAACATCCCACCCCCTTTGCTACTAAGGTCCAGCATAACTAATAACTACTATATAGAACATAGAAAATACATATTTTGTAAAGTTTTCCAATTAATGGACCATTTAGTGTGGCCAATCCACCTACCCTGCACATCTTTGGGTTGTGGGGGTGAAACTCACGCAGACACGAGGAGAATGTGCAAACTCCACACGGACAGTGACCCGGATCCGGGATCAAACACGAGTACTCGGTGTTGCAAAGCAGCAGTGCTAACCACTGCGCCATCATGCTGCCCTAATAACTGGTATATTAACAAATATACATCAATATACAAGTGCAGGCATCATATTATTGCATTGTAATAACAGTCAATAAGATAAACGGTCAGGTGGGCATCTATCTCTCGCTGGTTGTCTGCGCCCTTCCGGAACTTTGTTGTTCTTGACCTTAGATGTATCTACCCTGGAAGGCGTTACAGTCTCTTTTTACAAGGGAAGACTAGGGGTAGGAGATACTTCTGATGCAAGCTCTTAGAATCATAGAAAAGGTACTGCACAGAAGGAGGCCTTTCTAATCCCACCTTCCTGCACCAGGTCCATAGCCCTATAGCCCAGAGCACTTAAGGTGCAGATCCAGGTGCAGTACATGAACGAGAGGTTATACAGTCAGATGGGGCAGAGACCATTACCTCTTGCGAGAGTTCGAACAGTGGCACACAAGCAGGTGTTGATAATAATTGATCCGCACGGTGTCTCCACATATCTGTCATTTGGACCATGTAGGATGAGCCGCTACCATCACAGGGACCCACTTCTCACTAGTGCTGTAGCTGCGAGCTAACACTGGCTCTCCTTGTTCAAATGAGTGCTTCCTTGAGTTACTTTCTCGTCTCAAGATCTGTGACTGTTGGTTTTGCTTTGCTATGTCAGATGTCTCCGCTGGCAGGAGTAAACCAAAGATAGTCCTCAGCTTCCATTTTAACAATAGCAAAGCTGGTGACTTTTGCAAGGGTTTCAAAAGAGCTGCCAAATTATGGACACACTTTCCATAGCAGTTGATGAACCCTAGGAGTGATCTAAGTTGAGTGACGTTCATTGGTCTTGAAGCCTCCATAATAGCTTCCATTTTTCAGATGCGTTATGCAGACTCTTACTGTCAATTACATATCCAAGATATTGTATATAGATGTCTGGAAGAAATCACATTTATCTTTCCTGACACAAAGCACATGCATTTGAAGTTGTTTCAGTGTAACTGCTAAGTGTTGTGAACGTTCTTGTTCATTTGTGTCGGTGGTCAATATATCATCTCGCTAACACTGTACTCCCTAGAAGACACTAAGGGTCTGGCCATTGAGCATTAAATAAAGCTGGTGATAACGTTATTCCAAAAGGCAATCTCTTGTAGTGGAATTAGGCATTTCTGAGCGATGATGGTAAACAGGTGTTAAGATTCAGCTGCCACATTCATTTGCAAGTAGGCCTGCGATAGGTCAATCTTGCTAATCTTGCTTAGTACTGGGCTAATGGTAAGATTCTTGGTAGTGTGGACGAGCAGAGAGATCTCGGTGTCCATGTACATAGATCCCTGAAAGTTGCCACCCAGGTTGAGAGGGTTGTTAAGAAGGCGTACGGTGTGTTAGCTTTTATTGGTAGAGGGATTGATTTTCGGAGCCATGAGGTCATGTTGCAGCTGTACAAAACTCTGGTGCGGGCGTGCGGCTGCATTTGGAGCATTGGGTGCAATTCTGGTCGCCGCATTATAGGAAGGATGTGGAAGCATTGGAAAGGGTGCAGAGGAGATTTACCAGAATGTTGCCTGGTATGGAGGGAAGATCTTATGAGGGAAGGCTGAGGGACTTGAGGCTATTTTCGTTAGAGAGAAGAAGGTTAAGAGGTGACTTAATTGAGGCATAAAGATGATCAGAGGATTAGATAGGGTGGACAGTGAGAGCCTTTTTCCTCGGATGGTGATGTCTAGCACGAGGGGACATAGCTTTAAATTGAGGGGAGATAGATACAGGACAGATGTTAGAGGTAGGTTCTTTACTCAGAGAGTAGTAAGGGTGTGGAATGCCCTGCCTGCAACAGTAGTGGACTCGCCAACACTAAGGGCATTCAAATGGTCATTGGATAGACATTTGGATGATAAGGGAATATTGTAGATGGGATTTAGAGTGGTTTCACAGGTCGACGCAACATTGAGGGCCGAAGGGCCTGTACTGCGCTGTAATGTTCTATGTCTTAAAATCTATGCTGATATGAATTGTACCATCCTGTTTCATGACAGGTACAATAGGGATTGCCCAGTCACTAGTAGTGACAGGTTCTAAGATTCCTGTTACCACAAGTCTCAGTAGTTCCGCTTCAACCTTTGGAAGTATTGCATAGGGTACAGCTCTAGCCTTGAGATATTTTAGCTGGCTATTTTCCTTACACTTCAGGGACACTTGTACACCTTTCATGGACCCCCAGCGTATCTTCAGAAACGCTTGTATTTTTCCAATATGGTCTGCAAGTCTGACTTTGAATCAACTAAGTTGTTGATAGTGCTCCAATTCAGTTTAATCCTTTCCAGCCAAGAGCGGCCAAAGAGAGGTGGAAAACTAGACTCATTTGGAGTGGTAACTCTGTGGTTTGTCCACTTAGCTCAATTTTAACTGTGATGTAACATCTCAGTGGTACAATCTCTTCAGTATAAATTCCCAAGATCAAATCTGCCGGTTTCAAAGGCAGGGGGTTAAGTTTCCGTTCATAGATGGTCTCAGGAATTAGCGTGATGGAAGCCCCTGTAGCGACCTTCATTTTAAGAGGTTGCCCACTTAACATTGGCACTTCCCAGAAACGAAGTGACTCACTCTGGACTGACAGCACGTTCAACTTTAATTCTTCATCCGAATGAATTGTTTTAGTTTCATTGGGGTTATTCTTTTCATCCACATTATGGATTTTCTCAGTTGAATTCGGCTTGTTTCTTCCTTTGAATGAGTTGTGTGTCTTCCGTTGAGTGCTCTTCACTGGAGACGTTATTTTACTCCAGCAAGCTCTTGTTGTGTGGCCAGTTCTGCCACAGTTTTTACCTTGATCCACCAATCCACCTGTGAATGGCTCGATTTTGCATAACGCTGACACACCTGTTGCTGGATAGACTATTTATCTTGGGATTGATATGAGGTGACAGGACTGGTTCACTGATTCCAGGAGAATGGAGGGGCAATGCATTTTTAAAAAAAAAATACGAAGCCAAATTAGTCAAAGCTAGTGTGGGGTATGGGGCAGGAGCATGGGGTTGGGTCAGCCACAATCTGGTTGAATGCCAGAATGGGCTCCAGGGGCTTAAAAGGCCTCCTGTTGTCCCTATAGCATCCAGGCTCATAGAGGTGGCAGCCCTATCATTCCACCAACCCCCAAGTTATGAACAGGATAGAATTTGTTGCACATCGGCGCTCTTCCGAGAAAAAGTAACCACATTGTCACAGCCCCACAGGCATGTTACGACACATGAACATTTGCTTGGATTGCTTTCCCACCATTGAACCAATAGCTCCCTCTGCTGGTGAAAGAAAATGAGGATGTCGCTGTACAACGTGCTTAGAGTATTGACACCACCTCCTGCCCTCACATTCATCTCTTTGTCCTAGAGGAGGCTCAACCTGATTGAGGCCGAATCCGATTCCAGTTCACACCTTTCATTGGATCACAACTCCTTTACAAACTCCGCTGATTTTTTTTTTACATATACCCACAGTAATCACCTATTCCTACGCCTTTGTCCAAGGCCCTGTAGCATCTTCCATGTGATGCCCCAGTCCATATCAAATTCCTCCATTTACTGTGCTGCATTCACAGGACGGTGTGATCTTTAGAAGCTCAAACGTGGATTTGGTGGGTATTTAGTCAAGCCTCTTCATTCTGTCTGTAACAACTCTGACTTTCCGATGGTCAACGTCACCCCCATTTCAACCTTCGTGTCTCCTACGTTGCTCTGACCAAGTTCAGAACCAGCAGCTATTTTTCCTGACTTGCACCTGAACAATGACATCTGCAATTTCAGACCTTGGTCGTCTCCCTACAATTTCCTGGCTGGCCCCCTTGCTCACCTTCCACTTTGGTGTCGTCCATCTTGAAATGACTTAAGGCCATTCACTTCCTGAGCTCTTCCTACTTCCCCTTTATCTTGCCTAATGCCTGACTGTGACAATCTTACTACAATATTTAGCACCTGATACAAGCTCTATTTAAAAAAAAACCCTTGAAACGCTAGTAAACCTGCACTGATTTCTTTCTGTGGCAAGATCCATCAGAGGCAATCCTGGACTTCAACTGATTATTTTCCTCAGCTCTACAAGGGTCCCAGTCACCTCCCAGTTCTGATAAATTGCATCCAAAACATTAATCTGTCTTTTCTCTGCACCTATGACCTGCTGTGCATATCCAATATTTAGTATTTTGTCAGATTTTCAAGCATTGCAAATTGGACAAATCTAAACCCAGCCTTTCATAATGCTGCCACCCGGTGGTGTGAATAGGAAGTGCACTATAAATATTAACCAATATTCTGCTTTTCAGTAGGAATCAGTAAACAGCACAGCAATCTCAAATTGGCTTTTGTACCTTTTATTAAAAATCAAAGTGTGCTGCAGAAATGTTATCATAGAATTTACAGTGTAGAAGGAGGCCATTCGGCCCCTCAAGTGTGCTCTTGGAGGCTATGTGACCACATTTCCAACCTATCCCCGTAACCCAGTAACCCCAGCTGACCTTTCTGGACTCTCAAGGGCAATTTAGCATGGCCAATCCACCTAACCCACACATCTTTGGACTGTGGGAGGAAACCAGAGCACCCGGAGGAAACCCACGCAGACCCGGGGAGAACGTGTCCGCACAGACAGTGACCCAAGCTGGGAATTGAACCTGGGGCGCTGGATCTGTGAAGCAACTGTGCTAACCACTGTGCTGCTGTGCTGTTGTACGTGATGTTCCTGGAACTCCCTCCCTAGCAGCCCTGTGGGTGTACCTGCACCACATGGACTGCAGCAGTTCAAAAAGACAACTCACCACCGATTAGGGATGGGCAATAAATTCTGGCCGAGCCTGTGACGCCCACTCCCCATGAAAGAATAAGTAAGTGACAAAGTTGTGACAAGCATTGCAGCTGAGCCCAAGTCTGGTCATTTCCCGCTCGTCTACGCTTTTAAACATTTCAGCAGGAATCATCAGATACTGATCAGGAGCAGGAATTTTGCCTGATATTTCATTCCTTTACCCAGGACATTGAGGCCAATTGGTTGTAACTGTAGTGATCTCTGTATATAACTATACATGATCAATGCTTTGCTGGCAGGGGAGGAACTATTATCGGGGAATAAATGGGAGGTCGGGAACGGCTGCTGCTCGTGGGGGTGCTTGGGGAAGCGGGGGTGGGGGTGGGGGGGGGCGTGGGCTTGGGGCTGGCCTAAAAAGGGTGATGGCTAGTTGGCTGGTGTGGGGGGGGGGGGGGGGGGGGGGGGGGGGGGGGAAGCACCTCCATCCAGGCTGATTACGTGGAACGTGAACGTGGTCAAGAGGGCTCGCGTGTTCGCGCATCTAAGGGAGCTGAAGGCAGACGTGGTAATGCTACAAGAGACACATCTAAAGGTCGTAGACCAGACGAGATTGAGGAGGGGATGGGTTAGCCAGGTGTTCCACTCAGGGCTGGACTCAAAGACCAGGGGGGTAGCAATTTTGATTAGTAAGCGAGTGGCATTTGAGGCTGGGAGAATCGTGTCAGATAAGTAGGTACATAATAGTGAGTGATAGGGTGGAGGGTGTACGAGTGGTGCTCGTGAACATATGCTCTGAACTGGGACGACGTGGAGTTTATGAGGCGGGTGCTAGGTAAGATCCCGGACTTAGAGTCACATAACCTGATCATGGGAGGGGACTTTAACATGGTCATTGATCCGGAATTGGATCGGTCAGTATCCAGGTCAGGGAGGAGGCCGGCTGTGGCAAAGGAATTGAAGGGCTTTATGGTACAGATGGGGGGTATAGACCCATGGAGGTTTATACAGCCGAGGGCGAAGGAGTTTTCTTTTTTTTCTCACGTCCATAAAGTTTACTCTGGTATTGACTTTTTTGTTCTGAGCAGGGCGCTAATAGCGAAGGTGGTGTACACTGAGTATTTGGCAATTGTAGTCTCGGATCATGCCCCGCATTGGGTGGATTTGCGGGTTAGTGAGGAGAGAGGGCCACGCCCGCTATGGAGACTGGATGTGGGGTTGCTAGCGGATGAAGCGGTCTGCAGGCGGGTGAATAAGTCCATCCAAAACTACCTGGAATCAAATGACAAGGGAGAGGTATCTGCGGCGATGGTGTGGGAAGCTCTGAAGGCAGTTGTTAGAGGGGAACTAATTTCAATTCGGTCCCACAGGGAAAAGGGGGAACGGGCGGAGAGGCAGAGATTAGTGGAGGAGATACTCTGGGTGCAGAGGAGATACGCAGAGGCCCCGGACGCAGTGCTCCTGAGGGAGCGTCGGAAACTACACGCAGAGTTTGAGTTGTTGACCACAGGGAAAGCAGTGGAACAGTTGAGGAAGGTAAAGGGGGTGGGTTATGAGTACGGGGAAAAGGCGAGTAGGATGTTGGCGCAACAGCTCAGGAAGAGAGAGGCGGCCAGGGAGATTGGTAGAGTGAAGAATAGGGATGGTAACGTGGTCTTGGATCCAGGTGGGGTGAACAAAGTTTTTAAAGAATTTTACAGTAAATTATATCAGTCGGAACCCCCGGTTGGAGTGGAGGGGATGAGGCAATTTCTGGATCAGTTGAGGTTTCCGAGGGTGGAGAAGGACCTGGTGGAGGGGCTGGGGGGCCCCGATTGAGGTAGAGGAAATTATCAAGGGGCTGGAGGGCATGCAGTCGGGCAAAGCTCTGGGACCGGACGGCTACCCGGTGGAATTTTATAAGAAGTTCTCAGAGATATTGAGCCCACTGCTTGTGAGGACATTTAACGAGGCTGGAAAGAAGGGAATCCTCCCCCCGACAATGTCGCAGGCCTCGATTTCACTTATTCTTAAATGGGAGAAGGATCCTGAGCAGTGTGGGTCATATAGGCCGATCTTGCTTTTGAATATAGATGCCAAGTTGTTGGCTAAGATATTGGCCACAAGGATAGAAGATTGCGTCCCTGAGGTGATAGGGGAAGACCAGACGGGATTTGTTAAGGGCAGGCAACTCGAGGCCAACGTTCGGAGGCTTTTAAATGTTATTATGATGCTCTCAGAAGGTGGAGAGGTGGCGAGGTGGAGGCGGTGGTAGCGATGGATGCGGAGAAGGCTTTTGGTTGGGTAGAGTGGGAGTACCTGTGGGCAGCACTGGGAAGGTTTGGGTTTGGCGAGGGCTTTATTGGCTGGGTGCGGTTGCTCTATCAGGCGCCTGTAGCGAGCGTGTGCACGAACCGGCTGAGGTCGGGGTATTTTAAATTACATTGAGGGACGAGGCAAGGGTGCCCCCTCTCCCCATTACTGTTTAGCTATAGAGCCGCTGGCCATGGCGTTAAGAGCTTTGAGGAACTGGCAGGGGCTGGTTTGGTTGGGGGGGGGGGGGGGGGGAGAGGGGGGGGGGGAGGTGGAGCATCGGATCTCGCTCTACGCGGACAATTTGCTTTTGTACATTTCGGACCCGTTGGAGGGGATGGGGGAGGTTATGCGGATCTCGGGGGAATTTGGCAGTTTTTCGGGGTATAAATTGAACATGGGGAAGAGTGAAATGTCCGTGATTCAGGCTGGAGGGCAGGAGGAGAGACTGGGAGAGCTGCCGCTTAGAATGGTAGGGAAGAGCTTTCGCTTTCTAGGAATCCAGGTGGCTCGGAAATGGGAGGCACTGCATAAGCTTAATCTATTCCGGTTGGTAGAGTAAATGGAAGGGGACTTTAAGAGATGGGACATACTCCCGTTATCACTGGCGGGGAGGGTACAGACAGTGAAAATGACGGTCCTCCCCGGATTTCTGTTTGTCTTTCAGTGCCGCCCCATCGTCATCCCTATGGGCTTTTTAAAGCGGGTGAACAAGATCATTTTGGACTTTGTGTGGGCGGGTAAAACCCTGCAGGTGAAGAAAATGTTGGAGCGCAGTCAGCGGGAGGGTGGGTTGGCGCTGCTGAACTTCTGCAACTACAACTGGGCGGCTAATATAGCCATGATTAGGAAGTGGGTAGTGTGGGAGGGGTCGGCATGGGAGCGGTTGGAGGCGGCGTCATGTAAAGGCACCAATCTGGGAGCATTGGTAACAGTACCTCTACCATTCCCGCTGGCCCGATACTCCACATGTCTGGTGGTAGTGGCGGCTCGGAGGATCTGGGGGCAATGGAGGAGATATAAGAAGGTGGAGGGTGCGTAGGTCTGAACCCCGATTTGTAACAACCACAGGTTTGTACCGGGCAGGCTGGATGGCGGGTCCCAGAGCTGGCAGAGGGCAGGAATTAGACGGATGGGGGAGCTGTTCATAGACGGGAGTTTTCCCAGTCTGAAGGCGCTGGAGGACAAGTTCAAGCTGCCGCCCGGGAATGGTTTCTGATACTTGCAAGTGCGGGACTTTCTGAGGGAACAGGTGTTGGCTTTCCCACTCTCGCCGCCACGGGGGATACAGGACAGAATAGTCTCTGGTATCTGGGTGGGGGAAGGGAAGGTGTCAGCTATCTATCAGGAGTTGTTGGAGGCAGAGGAAACCCCAGTGGAGGAACTGAAGGGCAAGTGGGAGGAGGAATTAGGTGGGGCGTTAGAGGCGGGTCTGTTGGCGGACGCCCTGATATGACCATCACTTCACACGAAACCAGGAGTAGAAGTAAACTGTGGCCTTAATCAACTAGAACAGTGCCTGCCTGGGACTGGTCTGTTAGTGGGAGCCACCTACAGGGTGACTGCTTGTGCGGGTAGCCGGTGAATTAGAAGGTGCTGGGGTGATCCCAAGGTGGCTCCCGCCGTTGGTCGCACGTGTCGGGCGGTGTTGCAGATGGTGGCCAAGATGGCGGCCCCCATGAATCGCACGTGGCGGGCAGCGTGGGCGAGGATGGCCAAGATGGCGGCCCCCATGAATAGCACGCATTGTGCGGGCTTGGAGATGGCTGCCCCCACGGCAACACAAGGTCGATGACGCGTCCGGGGGGGGCGGAGCCGGCAGACACGCTGCGACACTGCGGGATCTGCGGGCCTGTGAGTTTGAGGGTCGGGCCTGCGATTTTGTGGATTTGGACCTGGCCAGGCAAACTTTAGCAAAATGTCCTTTTCTCCCGCAGTCACTGCAGTTCGCGTTCCGGGCCGGGCAGCGCTGCCTGGGGTGTTGAGGCTGGCCATGGAAATAACAGGGTCGTCCCCCATGGTGAGCGGGCAGCCGCGCGGCGCAGGCCTGGGGTATTCTTTGGTCGTGGGTCTACGAGAGGGTCGCGTGATCAGATGGGAATGCGTTAAGGCTTTGGAACGCTACTTCCAGAGAGGAGGCTAAGTTTACCGTCTCTTCCAGGTCTAGGGCACCTTTTTTGAGTAAGCGCTGTCTAGAACAGTGCCTGCCTGTGACTGATCAGTTAGTGGGAGCCGCCTACAGAGCAGCTGCTCTTTATACCTCCCCTCAAGGGGTGGAGCCAGGGGCGGAGCCCACACAGGTCCCAGCATGCTGCATTATAGTTATACCATACAATGGTCCATAGGTGGAGCCCACATGGGCAACAGCGTAATACAGATAAGCATAAGGTGAATTGTTACAGCAATGCATTCACCACATGCCCTAAGCTGGGTTAATTCCTCCTCATCATGTGCCAGGTTCAATCTAATACAGTTTAAAGTGGTGCACCGGGCACACATGACGGCGGGGAGGATGAGCAAGTTTTTCCGGGTAGAAGACAGATGTGCGAGGTGTGCGGGAAGTCCAGCAAACCATGCCCATATGTTTTGGGCATGCCCAAAGCTTGGAGGGTTCTGGCAGGGATTTGCTAAGGCAATGTCCAAGGTGCTAGATATGTGGGTGGTGCCGAGTCCAGAGATAGCGATCTTTGGAGTGTCAGAAGAACCGGGAGTTCAGGGAGTGAAAGAGGCCGACGTTCTGGCCTTTGCCTCCCTGGTAGCCCGGAGATGGATCCTTTTAATGTGGAGGGACTCAAAGCCCCTGAGCGTAGAGACCTGGGTCAGTGACATGGCTGGGTTTCTCAGGCTGGAGAAAATCAAGTTTGCCTTGAGAGGGTCAATGCTGGGGTTCTCTCGGAGGTGGCAGCCGTTTGTTGATTTTCTCGGGGAAAATAATAGTCAGCAGCAGCACTCTGTAGGGGGGGAGGTGGGTGCAATATAGTTAAGGGATGTACAGAAGTGGTTGGGTGGGAAATTTCTTTTTTGCCATGTTGTTGTTTATGTTATTATTATTTTGCTTGTTATTGTTATAAAACTTCAATTAAAATATTTTTTTTTAAATGATGACTCGAGACATACACTGGAGGCTCCCAGTAATAAACAAAAAGGTTTATTGATGAAAGGCAAAGGCAGTTCGGTAACAGGCATGGAACACTATACATCAGGTTTTTACTCTTCAGCTCCCTGGCTCACACTGTAAGGGGTCCTGCTCCCAGGGTCCTGCGTAAATTCCCCATTGGCCTGGGTTCGCTCGCTCCCGAGTGATTGGCCCCAAGCTGGTCATGTGGTCAATGGAGCTCGTCCCCTTAAAGGGGCCATACTACCACAACATTTAATCACAATTGAGGGTGGAGAATGGGAGGCTGTCCAAGGAAGCACTGAAATAGTTGAACCTATAGATAGAATTTACAGAATTTACAGTGCAGAAGGAGGCCATTCGGCCCATCGAGTCTGCACCGGCTCTTGGAAAGAGCACCCTACCCAAGGTTAACACCTCCACCCTATCCCCATAACCCAGTAACCCTACCCAACACTAAGGGCAATTTTGGACACTAAGGGCAATTTAGCATGGCCAATCCACCCAACCTGCACATCTTTGGACTGTGGGAGGAAACCGGAGCAGCCGGAGGAAACCCACGCACACACGGGGAGGATATGCAGACTCCGCACAGGCAGTGGCCCAAGCCGGAATCGAACCTGGGACCCTGGAGCTGTGAAACGATTGTGCTATCCACAATGCTACCGTGCTGCCTAGAGGTGAAAATCATGGAGCAGGGGTTCAGCAGCAGATGGGTGGAGGAAAACGATGTTAGAAAGGTGGAAGTAAGTGATGTGACCATCAATTCACTCGAGACACGATAGGAAGTAAACTGTGGCTTTAATAGACCTACAGCTGAGCCTGCCTGCGACATGAAGAACTGAGGACAGACTCACAAGGCTGCAGCACTTTATACTTCTGGTAGTGGGAGGGGCCATGGGCGGAGCCAAGGGTGGAGCCCAGTACAAGCTCCTCACCTCCCCCTGTAGGCGGAGCCGCGCAACGGCTCACAGACTGAGCCCACAAGGACACAATACTATACAATGTGAATACATTCACCACATTCACCCCCTGTAAAAATAATCAAGTCCGGCGGGGGTGACGGGTCTACAGGTTTAGCCGGTCTGGTGGCCGAGTCGTCCTTTGGGATCGGCGGAGCACTGGGGTTGCAGCCTCTTCAGATGGCTGAGTGGTGACGGGCGGCGTGAATCTGAGGGTGGACTCCAGGGGTGCTTCAGTCCGAGCTCCATTCCTGACCAGTGCGACGGGCGAAGGGGGGCGCAGGAAGCCTATAGGCACGGGGGCACAGGATATGGGGAGTTGGGAGGGGTGTAGTGCGAGGGGTACCTCGACGGTGGTGGTGGTGGATCCTGCAGGCGCCAGGTCCCGGAGGGAAACGGTGTCCTGACGGCCGTCGGGGTATTCAATAAAGGCGTAGTGTGGGTTTGAATGTAGCAGTAGTACCCTTTCTACTAGTGGGTCCATTTTATGTGTCCGGTGGCGAACCGGGCCCGGTGTCCTCAACCAAGATGGGAGTGAAGCCCCCGTGGTAGTGCCCCTAGGGAAAACAAATAATCACTCGTGGGGCGTCTGATTAGTGGAGGTGCACAGGAGGGACCTAATTGCATAGAGCGCGTCGGGGAGGACCTCCTGCCAGTGGGAGGTCGGGAGATTCCTGGACCGTAGGGTCAGTAGGACGGCCTTCCAGACCTTTGCATTCTCCCTCTCCACCTGCCCGTTCCCCCTGGGGTTATAACTGGTAGTCCTGCTCGAGGCGATGCCCTTGTCGAGCAGGTACTGATGCAGCTCATCACTCATGAAGGGCGAACCCCTGTCGCTGTGTACGTAGCTGGGGAAGCCGAACAGGGTGAAGACACTGTGCAGGGCTCTGATGACTGTATGGGAGGTCATATCGGGGCATGGGATAGCAAACGGGAAGCGGGAGAATTCGTCTATGACGTTGGGGAAGTACACATTTCGATTGGTCGAGGCGAATGGCCCTTTGAAATCGATGCTCAGACGTTCAAAGGGCCGGGAAGCCTTTACCAAGTGGGCCTTGTCTGGACTACAGAAGTGCGGTTTGCACTCCGCGCAGATCGGGCAGTCCCTGGTGATGGCTTTTACCTCCTCGGTGGAGAAAGGCAGATTGCGGGCCTTTATGTAGTGGGTGAGCCGGGTGACCCCTGTGTGGCAGAGGTCGTTGTGGATAGCCTGTAATCGGTCGTCTTGCCCGCTGGCGCATGTGCCGCGGGGACAGGGCATCTGGGGACTCGTTGAGTTTCCCCGGCCGATATATGATGTCATAATTATAGGTGGAGATTTCGATCCTCCACCTCAAGATTTTATCGTTTTTTATTTTGCCCCTTTGCAAGTTGTGGCAACCGATCTCTGGTCGGTGATGAAGGTAAACCTCCTACCTGCAAGGTAGTGCCTCCAGTGCCGTACGGCTTCCACAATGGCTTGAGCTTCTTTTTCGACTGAGGAGTGTCAAAGTTCTGAAGCGGAGAGGGTTCAGGAGAAGAAAGCTACTGGTCTCCCTGCCTGATTCAGAGTGGCGGCGAGAGCGACCTCTGAGGCATCGCTCTCCACCTGGAAGAGGACGGATTCATCCACCGCCCGCATGGCGGCTTTGATGATGTCCTCCTTGATGCAGTTGAAGGCCTGGCGGGCCTTTGCTGACAGTGGGAAGAGTGTGGTCTTAAATAGTGGGCGGGCTTTGTCCGCATACTGGGGGACCCACTTGGCGTAATAGGAGAAGAATCCCAGGCACCTCTTGAGGGCCCTGGGACAATGAGGGAGAGGGAGCTGTAAGAGCATACGGTCCGGGTCGGGGCCCAGGACTCCGTTTTCCACGACATAGCCGAGGAAGGCTAGTCTGGTCGTGCAGAAAACGCATTTCTCCTTATTGTAGGTGAGATTGAGTTTCTGGGCGGTTTGGAGAAACCGGTGGAGGTTGGCGTCGTGGTCCTTCTGGTCATGGCCGCAGATGGTGATGTTATCCAGGTATGGAAACGTGGCCCGCAGCCCGTACTGGTCCACCATTCGGTCCATCGCTCATTGGAACACCAAAACCCCATTCGTAACGCCAAAGGGGACCCGGAGGAAATGGAAGAGGCGGCCATCTGCCTCGAACGCCGTGTAGTGGCGGTCCTCCGGGCGGATTGGGAGCTGGTGGTATGCAGACTTCAGATCCACTGTGGGGAATATGCGGTACTGGCCGATCTGGTTGACCAGGTCTGCAATTCTGTGGAGGGGGTATGCATCAAGGTGCGTGAACCGGTTAATGGTTTGGCTGTAATCAACCATCATCCGGAACTTTCCCCCGGTCTTGACAACCACCACCTGAGCTCTCCAGGGGCTGTTACTGACCTCTATGACTCCCTCACGAGGAGCCGCTGGACTTCGGCTCTGATGAACACTCTGTCCTGCAGGCTATACTGCCTGCTGCGAGTGGCTACAGGTTTACAGTTTGCCGTTAGATTAGCGAAGAGTGGAGGGGGGTCGATTTTTAGAGTCGCTAAGCTGCATATCATGAGAGGAGGTAGGGGTCCGCCGAAGCTGAGTGTGAGGCTTCTAAGATTGCATTGAAAATCGAGCTCGAATAAGAGTGGGGCGGAGAGGTCTGGGAGTACGTACAGCTGGAAATTAGAGTAGCTGGCCCCCTGAATCGTTAGGGTTGCGATGATGCGCCCTTGTATTTGAACCGAGTGCGAACCTGAGGCGAGGGAGATAGTTTGCCGTGCAGGGAAGATAGGGAGCGAACAGCGTCTTACCAGGTCTGGATGCACGAAGCTCTCTGTGCTCCCGGAGTCAAAGAGGTACGGTGTCTTGTATCCGTTGACCTTAACAGACATCATCGAGCTCCTGAGGTGCTTTGGACGCGACTGGTCCAAAGTGACTGCGTTGAGTTGCGGGTAGTCGGAGGCTCGATCAGCAGTGCTGGAGTGGCCCCGTGATGACTATCCGCGGAGGTCGTAGTCGTCGTGGTGAACATCGGGTGATGGCCAAGATGGCGGCCCCCGTTGATCGCACGTGGCGGGCGATGAAGAAGATGGTGTCCAAGATGTCCCCCATGACTCGCACGTGGCCGGCCGTGTGGGGGAGGATATCCAAGATGGCGGCCCCCATGAGTTGCACATGTCGGGCGGAGGCGGAGTCGGCAGACATGCTGCAACATTACCGGGTCTGCGGGCCTGCGAGCTGGGGGAGCGATTGCTGTGGACCGCGGGGGAGTTAGAGGGTTTCAATTTCGACAGACATACTTTAGCATAATGTCCTTTTCGACCGCAGCTGCTGCAGGTCGCGTTGCGGGCCGGGCAGTGCTGCCGTGGGTGTTGGGGCTGACCGCAAAAATGGCACGCAGGTGCTCCATAGTGGGTGGATGGCTGTGTGGCGCAGACCTGGGGCAGTCGCTGGTCGGGGGTCCACGATGGGGTCGCGTGGTCTGCGGGGAATGAGTTTAGACTTTGAAGCAACTTCCATTGAGGTTGCTAGCGTTACCGTGTCCTCCAAGTTCTGGGCCCCTTTTTCGAGGAGGCGCTGGCGCACATAATTAGACCGGACCCCAGCAACGTACACATCACGGACAGCGAGTTCCATATGCTGGGAGGCAGTTACAGCCTGAAAGTTACATTCCCGTGCAAGGGCTTTTAGATCGCGCAGGTTGTCCTCTAGCGACTCTGCGGGGCGCTGGCAGTGGGTAGCGAAAATATGTCGCACGTAGACTTCGTTTACAGGCCGCACGTATAATCGGTCGAGCATAGCGAGGGCCTCGGAGTGTGAGTCGGTACTGTTGAGTTGTGTAGAGTTGCGATGGCTCACCCGTGCGTGCAGTAGACTGAGTTTCTGCTCATCTGTAGTAGCAGAGGTAGTCGACGCGGCCAGGTAGGCCTTGAGGCACCGAAGCCAGCGTAGAAAGATTTCCTTCACTTATGCAGCCTGCGGGTCAAGTTCTAGTCGATCAGATTTGAGGGCTGATTCCATAGTGGTTTTCTTAAGTCTATTAAATTAATGTGACCATCAATTCACTCGAGACACGACAGGAAGTAAACTGTGGCTTTAATAGACTGACAACTGAGCCTGCCTGTGACCAGAAGAACTGAGGGCCGACTCACAAGGCTGCAGCACCTTATACTTCCGGTTGTGGGAGGGGCCATGGGTGAAGCCATGGGCGGAGTCCAGTGTGGAGCCTTGTACAAGCTCCTCATCTCCCCCTGTGGGCAGAGCCGCGCAACGGCTCACAGACAGAGCCCACAAGGACACAATACTATACAGTGTGAATTACGCAATGTACATTCACCACAGTAAGATTTTGTGATGGAGGCGATATGGGACCAGGAGCTCATCTTGGGAATGAGCAGGAAGCAAAGAAGTGGAAGCAGGAAGCAGTTTCAGCCTTAGACACTGGCCAGGGAGGGGATGGAATCAATGGTGAAACGGCTGGCAGAGGCCAAAGATGTGACCAGTCAATGGCTGAAATATTGAGATCAGTGCTCAACTTGATAACATCAAAAAAGGGTTTTGTTCTGAAAGTAGGTACAAATTGATACTTTTAGAGGAGATTTTAAAATTAAATTCAGAGCTCAGCACGGTTGCGCAGTGATTAACACTACTGCCTCATGGCAAGTGTATGTAAAGATTATTCAGAAATAATGTCTGTGTGGAGTTTGCACATTCTCCCCGTGTCTGCGTGATTCTCACCCCCACAACCCAAAGATGTGCAGGGTAGGTGGAATTGCCACGCTAAATGCCCCTTAATTGGGAAAAAATAATTGGGTACTCTAAATTTATTAAAAAATGGTTTTAAATAAATGAATACATTTAGAGCTCAACATACAGTTTTCTGTTGATTTCACATTGAGAGTTATGCTTTGGAAAGGTTTCCGTTGTTATCATTACACCAGTATTGCCCCTGTACAGCCTCTCTCTAAGCTGGACAACACCACCACCAAATTGTTTTTACCTTATCCAATATATCAGGCCAGCAAATTCCAAGGTGGCCACCCAAATGCCAAGATGGCTGCCTCGTGAAGTTGGGAATTAGACTACAGTTTTCATTACTGTCACTAAAAACAACTTGGCAGCAAATATATATGCAGTAATCAGTTATGCCACTTCCTGAACAATCATTTACCATATGCCCTATCACTTTGTCTTTGAACACTTCACTAATGTATAAAAACATTGGCCTGTCATTTTCACTCCCAATGTCTTTTCTGTGAATGCAGGCAAGGATCGCCCGGGCCAATGAGATTTTCTGTCTGTTTGGCAAGATTTCCTCATCTTTCAAGGTGTAATCTCCACGTGCCTCGCTTGGCAGTGTAGATCCTGACTTGCAGCCAACCCCTTCAATGTGAGGAAATGTTAGCCAAGACTAGTTTGTTCCAGATCAAAATGTTTGGAGGCAGGTTCTGAGCTTTCTGAATAATCTTTACATACACTTGCTGCTCTGACGCATTCCCTTATCAGCAGTCAGATAAGGACTATGGAATAAAAAAAGGACCTGGTTTAAACTGCATGGGTTGATTGCACCTGTAACTCAACCAACAGATCTTACGTAAGAAATGGAACCCTTTAATATTGTCATGGTCAAGATGAAAATACATTTATGGCCACCTAAACAAAGGTGAAAAATAGTAGCAGAGTTGTGGAAGATCAGGTGAGTAGTTCGGCATATCGCTTGATGCCTTTAACCTTCCTGTCAGTGACCGGAGTTAGATTAGCTGCAGTGAGTTAGTAAATCAGTACTCACTGTACAAACACGGCCTGAGATCACTTTCACAGCAGAGGCTACACAGAACATCAAAGCCAGTTTTCACCAATGAAATAGGCGAGGAGCCATGGTATTATTTGCCCACAGCTGCTTTTGATTTCTGTTCATATTGATTGGCATAACTCCAATGGCAATTCATTACGCTGAAAACTTAGATGTCAAAAGGTAAAGAGAGGGAGCAAAACGTATTCAGTGAATTACCATTGAACAGCGGGATTAGCAATATTCTTACCAGTGCGAGCATTGCTCCTGTGTTGTCAGCCGGCATTTTAAGAATGAGGATGACCTGCCAGTGAACTAATATTTATATCGTGGGGCGCTACACACCAAGTGGACATCAGCAACTCCAAGTGGAAAACAAAGTTGTGACGTTATAGGAAATGTACAGAAGACAAAGGGTTCATGTCACATCATAATAAACCACTAGGTGGAGCTAGATGCAGAACTATATAAAGCACTGATTCACAGACGTCTGGGAGAGAGCTGGAGAGGAGAGCTAGAGAGCAGTGATAGAGAGTTCAGTACAGTTATAGATAGAGTGTTGAGACTAGTGTAGCTGAGTGTAGATTATGGATTAGATTATTGTTTATTATAGGAGTAAGTCGTCGCTCTTAATTAAGTAGTGTAAATAAATGCTAGCTTTGTTAATGAACTTAGCTTCTGTGGTCTTTGTGGACACTACAACATCCATACTGAGAACAGAATCACAAAGAAGATCACAGAAGTTGCATTTAAATACAGCCTTTTCCAACCTCCAAACATCTGAGAGCACTTTACTGTCAATGAAATGTACTCAAAGTGTGGTCATTTTTATAATGTCGGACAAAAATACACAAATGACTACTTAATAGGATTCACGGATCAAAAATGGCCTTTTTCAGTCAATAATTTGGAGCAGGTTTTATATTTTTAAATCAATTTAGTGTACCCATTCATTTTTTCTAATTAAGAGGCAATTTAGAGTGGCCAATTCACCTACCCTGCACATCTTTGGGTTGTGGGGACGAAACCCACGCAAACATGGGGAGAATGTGCAAACCCCACACGGACAGTGACCCAGGGCCGGGATCGAACCTGGGACCTCGGCGCTGTGAGGCAGCAGTGCTAACCACTGCGCCACAGGTTTTAATGTTTGAGAATAAGGAACTAGTGGCTCTTATGCAGGAAATATTAACGAACATCGAGATGGTGGCGTGCCATTTTGCTTTTACACCATCTGACTATTAGTCTTTTGGTAGTACAGAGTATTGCTGAAAAAAGACACTTTGTTGAAGTTTTTCATCCACCACTAATCAGGGCACTCACAAGAATACCAAAGTCAGGGGGAAACAAAAACATTATACCGTATGAGAAGAGGGTGCTGATTGGTAGAGGCGTTGTCATGTGTAAGTACACATATTAGTACACAGAGTCCTTTTCTTTGCAGACAGCAAGAACATGCACAAACATTATGCCTGTTTCAGCTGAACAAAATAAGAGATCACCAATCATTGGTTCATTCATCAGGGCACTGCCTTGACCAATCAGAATCAGGCTGCCTGGTTTAAATTTTCAAACAATGCTTGGCAGTTTCCTGTCAGTCACCATCAACTGGTGTATTCTCCACGGCAGTGCCTCTACCAATTAGTGTCCACTTGCAACCAATCAGCACCCTCTTCTCATACAGTATCAAGTTGTTGTTTCCCTGGCATTGGTATTCTTGCGATTGTCCTGATAAGTGCAAAATGAAAAGTTTCAACAAAATGTATTTTTTTCAGCAATAATCTGAACTATTAGTTAGTGTTAAAGCACTAAATGCATCTCACCTATCAGATACTTCTTCCACACTTCCCGATGACTGTTCTATATCCAGGTGCAAAGATCATGGAGAAAATAGAGCAAAGTGCTCTCAAAGCTGCTGAACGTTTTAGAGATTTGTATTGACAGCATTCATTTGCAGCATACTGGGCATTTGGCCTGGGCAACTGATCTACCAGCATATAAATGCTTGCTATTTTGAGAATCTTGGCATCATTATATTTGACCTTTGCTAGAGTATAGGGGTTGTGTAGAGCTTTATTAAGCATTGGTTTCATTGCCTATGTTTCAGAGAAGACTGGCCTCTATCTTCCTCTCGTCTATAAAAGATGTTGTACACCATCAGATTGGCTCAATCAAAGCACAGTGCATGGGCCATCGAGAATATACATTGATGTACATAATTGTCTGGCATTGGTTGCTTGCCATTTGCACAGTAGTGAAATAATAAGTCTACCTATATCCTTATATCCTAAAGGTTTGATTTTAGGCACAGAATTATAGCTGTAAGTTTTGTTGCTGCTAAATAGTCCCTGCTGAAAAGTCGAGTGCAAGTGAATCGCAAAACTGAGCTAAGTTGTATCCTTAATGAAATAGGGGAGAGCTTAATGACCGACTCCCGTGATGCCCCAAGTGGATGCCTGGAGAGATAAAAATTCAATTGATTCTCATCAGGGAAGGGACCTACCACCCAAACCCAGTTGGCCTGTGCGCAACATGAGTCCCACAGATACATGGTTAGCGCTTATAAACCAGAGATTGGCAATAAATACCGCCTTACTAAAGTTAGCCAAATTACCCAAATACTGCAAACCAACAAAAATAGAAATTCAAAACAAATTGGTGACTTTCACGAGCAATTCAACATGGATTGCTGACCACTTGCTTTGTAGAAGCAATAACCTTCTCTAAATGACAGATATTAGCATATCCACCGTAAGCATATCCACCATATGCACGTAAGCACCGGGCTGTAGTAAATGGAAACAGTGCAGTGGAGTGTTATTACAGTTGTTAGCACTGTTGCTTCACAGCGATTCCCGGCTTGGGTCACTGCCTGTGCGGAGTCTGCACATTCTCCCCGTGCCTGTGTGGGTTTCCTCCGGGCGCTCTGATTTCCTCCCACAAGTCCCAAAAGACGTGCTGTTAGGTGAATTGGACATTCTGAATTCTCCCTCAGTGTACCCGAATAGGCGCCAGAGTTTGGCGTCTTGGGGATTTTCACAGTAACTTCATCGCAGTGTTAATGTAATCTACTTGTGGCATTAATGAAGATTATTATTATTATTATTATTAAGAGCTGAAACTGAGAGGAATAATTTGCAAGACAATTGTGAAACCTGCTTTGTTAAGAATGTACAGAAAAACTTGGGCACAAGAGAGGAACAATGGCTGGATATGCGATGGATGTACGGGAGCAATGGTAAAGAGCATTCATAGAATCCCTACAGTACAGAAGGAGACTATCCGGCCCATTGAGTCTGCACTAGCCCTCTGAAAGAGCACCATACCCAGGCTCACTCTCCAAGCCAATCCCTGCAGTGCAGAAGGAGACCATTCGGCTCATTGAGTCTGCACCGACAATCTGAAAGGGCATCCTACCCAGGCCCACTCTCCCACCCTATCCCCATAACCCTAAAATCCCAATTAACCTTTGAACACTAAGGGGCAATTTAGTATGGCCAATATCGACTGTGGGAGGAAACCAGAGTACCCGGAGGAAACCCATGCAGACACGGGGGAAAGTGCAAACTCCACACAGACAGTGACCCCAAGGTTGGAATTGAACCTGGGTCCGTGGCGCTGTGAGTCAGCAGTGCTAATCACTGTGCCACTGTGCCACCCCCGTGCCATTGCCAGGAGCCGGTACATTGAGGGTTAGTGAAGATGTGGGGGTGTCAAGGATAGAAGTCCGGAAGAGATTGAAATGGCACGGTGATCGGTTGTGGAGAGAAGGAGAAAATGGAGTGTGGAAAGTGATGGGACTGGCAGGAAGGTGGAGAAGAGGAAAGCTGAAAAGATACGGTGACGAGAGACTGAAACACAGTGGGGTTGGAAGTGAGGAAGATCTGGTAGTTGGGTGACTGACAGGCGGAGATAGAGCAGAATGACCAACCAGCACTGCGGTGATTGCAGGTAAATGGGAGGAACTGAGAGACGAAGGAAAGGGAGAAAGAAGAGCACCACATAACAATTATAGTCAATCCATTACACATCACTTTGTGAATGGTGGACTTTCCAAATCAGTGGTGGATCAATGTCCAGCCCGAGGGTCACATGCGGGTTCTGAATGTGACCCATGAGGCTTTTGTTGATCATTGCCCATGTGCAGGGTTGCTGCTGGTTTCCATCCATCCAGTTCTTACAGGAATAACTGAAGTGATACACACGTTTGGCAGCACTGTAGCTCAGTGGTTAGCAGTGTTGCTTCACAGCTCCAGGGTCCCAGGTTCGATTCCAGGCTTGGGTCACTGTCTGCGGGAAGTCTGCATGTTCTCCCAGTGTGTGCGTGGGTTTCCTCCGGGTGCTCTGATTCCTCCCACAGTCCAAAGATGTGCAGGTTAGGTGGATTGGCCATGCTAAATTGCCCTTCGTGTCCAAAAAGGTTAGGTTGAGTTACGGGGATAGGGTGGAGGCTTG
The DNA here is from genome assembly GCF_902713615.1 of Scyliorhinus canicula. NCBI lineage: Eukaryota > Metazoa > Chordata > Chondrichthyes > Carcharhiniformes > Scyliorhinidae > Scyliorhinus > Scyliorhinus canicula. Next base: position 143,176,202 of record NC_052157.1, read on the forward strand.
GAGTTTAAGTAGGGTGCTCTTTCCAAGGGCCGGTGCAGACTCAATGGGCTGAATGGCCTCCTTCTGCACTGTAAATTCTATGATTCTATAAATCGTTGGGACATGAAGTGAAGAGCATGTTGACTGCAGACAACATGGACTGTGAGAGCTGTGTGCTCCCTCTGTGTCCAAAGGGTCAATTGTTATTTTGTTCTTACCATTTGAAGTTGAAGTTTTATTAGTATATGAAACATTAAGCATTTTCTACAACCCGTTATGAAATATTTGGCACATATAAATTGTAATCAATTTTATTCATGGGGTCATGGATAGTGAACAATCTTGCAGCCTGTAAGATGAGGGAAAGCCACTCCAATGCTGAGTATTTGGCGATAGCCATTTCTGACCATGCCCCGCACTGGGTGGACCTCGGGCTGGGTGAGGAGAGAGACCAGCGCCTGCTTTGGTGCTTGGAGGTGGGGCTGCTGGCGATTGAGGAGGTGGGGGGGCGGGTTCGAGGATGTATCGAGAGGTACCTGGAGGCCAATGACAATGGGGAGGTCCGAGTGGGGACGGTCTGGGAGGCGCTGAAGGCGGTGGTTAGGGGGGGGTTGATCTCCATTCGAGCCCACAGGGAGAGGAGAGAGCAGAGAGAGAGGGAGAGACTGGTGGGGGAGATGGTGAGGGTGGACAGGAGATACGCGGAGGCTCCGGAGCGGAAAGGATTTCCACTCGATAAACATGCAGTTGGTTTGTGACCATCAGCTGTACAGCATACACGTCTGCGCCCGATACCCGGGCATTGTGCACTATGCCTTCATCCTGGCACACATGACTGTTCCTGGCCTCTTCAAGGCGCACTCCTTTCTGGGGGTTGGCTCCTTGGTGACAGGGATTTTTCCGCTGCGTTCGTGGCTGATGGTGCCTGCCCAGCGGCTACAGGCCACGCGGAGACCCACTAAAATGACGTCCATGCAGTGACCAGGGCTTGATCAAACGGTGTTTGGGTATCCTGAAGATGCAGTTCAGGTGCCTTGACCGCTCTGGAGGGACCCTCCAGTACAGCACTGGTAGGATCACCCATATCGTGGTGGCCTGCTGCGTCCTCCACAACATTACGCAGCAGAGGGGCGACGTGCTGGACAAGGAGGATGATCCCCAGTCCTCATCCGGCAAGGAGGATGCTGGGAAGGGCAAGGATGGGCAGGACATGGGGCTTGGGCAGGCATGGGTGGCTACACAACATGTGCCCCAGAGGTAATGGCACGGGACGCTCCAATCGTCTCCCGGTTCACCGACTAGTGGGGGTGATCTGGCCAGGGGCATGGCCAACGCTGGCGGCTATCTTCTGGGGCAACCGGGCCTGAATGGGCCCGGCTGCTGCTTGGGAGTCCCGGCTGGTGGGGTGCTGCCCTGTTCTGCTGCCTGACCATGTGATATGCCGGGGGAGGCGAAGTCAGAGGTGCAGCGGTGTTCTGGCACCTCCCCTGCGGGAGTTACTGACATTAGCCCCATCACCTCCTCCTCCCTCGGGGTGCCCACTGGCACCAGCTACTCCATGGGACGATGGTGCGATTGGGGCTAACCTGAGACTCCCCTGCCACTTGGCGCTGCCAGTCCTGGAGGCCCGCTGCCTTCTCCACCAGGGTCTGCATGCTTGCGGCCATGGAGCCCGAGAATGAGCCACCTCCATCTGGGATTGTGCCACATCACGCTGCAACTGTGCCACAACACAGGTCTGGGTCTGTGCTGCAACAGCCACTGACTGTGCCATTTCCCTCTGGGACTGGGCCACCTCTCTTCCCTCTGGGTCTGTGCCACATTGGCCAGCGCGTTGGCAATGCCACCGAAGCTCTCAGCCACGGCCTGCTGTGACTGGGCCACGCTCAGGGGCACCGCTGCAATGTCCAGGTGGCTCTGGCACATGGCTGCCTGTGAGAGGGCAGCCCTGTCCTGGGCCTCGGCCAGCGCCTGTACAGATTGCCCCAGGCCTTGGACATGTTGATCCATGGCCAAAACCCTCACCTCCATGGTCTCCATCAGGGTGTTGGCCTCGGTGGCACTCTTGGCCAGCACAACGTCCTGCACATGTTTGGAATCCTCCAACTGCTCCTGCAGGTGCTGGATGCTCGCTGGCAACCCCTCATGCAGTCTCTGGCTTTCTGACTGACTCTCCACGGTCGATGGGACCATCCGTCCGGAAACATGAAACCAATCTGGACGGCAGCTGGTCCCTGCGGTGGGCACAGCCTCCAACTGCCCGCCACCTCGGGAGGTCCTACTTCCACCTGTTGTACCGGAGCAGGTGGATGGTGCGCAGCAGATAGTGTCCCAGGAGCCTCTTCACTAACATGCCCAACCGAGGCGAGTGTCTCTGGGATGGTGGAAGATGTTGGAGACTCTGTGACGGGAAGTCAGTGTCATCCCCGGACTCGAGCTCTGGGGTGTCCTGGGGTTTGGGCCGATGGCTCCCGTCCGTGTCAGTATCGACCTCGTCGCTGGTCGGCACCTGGGGCTCTAGCTGTGGCTGAGGGCGGGGGCCATCCGACCCATCACCAGCAGCTCCTTCAAGACACGAGTCAAGATGCAGAATTAGACCACGGGCTGGGAAGGGCGGGGGGGGGGTAGTGGTAGAGCGGGGCTGAGGGTGGGTGTGAAGGTGGTTTGGGTGTGAGGGTGGTGTGGGTGTGAGGGTGGTGAATGTGAGGGTGGCGTGGGTGTGGGGGTGGTGTGGGTGTGAGGGTGGTGTGGGTGTGAGGGTGGTGTGGGTGTGAGGGGGGTGTGGGTGTGAGGGTGGTGTGGGTGTGAGGGTGGTGTGGGTGTGAGGGTGGTGGTGGGTGTGAGGGTGGTAGTGGGTGTGAGGGTGGTGTGAGGGTGGTGTGGGTGTGAGGGTGGTGGGTGTGAGGGTGGTAGTGGGTGTGAGGGTGGTGTGGGTGTGAGGGTGGTGTGGGTGTGAGGGTGGTGGTGGGTGTGAGGGTGGTGTGGGTGTGAGGGTGGTGGTGGATGTGAGGGTGGTGTGGGTGTGAGGGTGGTGTGGGTGTGAGGGTGGTGGTGGGTGTGAGGACGGTGGTGGGTGTGAGGGTGGTGTGGGTGTGAGGGTGGTGTGGGTGTGAGGGTGGTGTGGGTGTGAGGGTGGTGTGGGTGTGAGGGTGGTGTGGGTGTGAGGGTGGTGGGTGTGAGGGTGGTGGGTGTGAGGGTGGTGTGGGTGTGAGGGTGGTGTGGGTGTGGGGGTGGTGGGTGTGAGGGGGGTGGTGGGTGTGAGGGTGGTGTGGGTGTGAGGGTGGTGTGGGTGTGAGGGTGGTGTGGGTGTGAGGGTGGTGTGGGTGTGAGGGTGGTGTGGGTGTGAGGGTGGTGTGGGTGTGGGGGTGGTGGGTGTGAGGGGGGTGGTGGGTGTGAGGATGGTGTGGGTGTGAGGGGGGTGGTGGGTGTGAGGGTGGTGTGGGTGTGAGGGTGGTGGTGGGTGTGAGGGTGGTAGTGGGTGTGAGGACGGTGGTGGGTGTGAGGGTGGTGGTGGGTGTGTGGGTGGTGTGGGTGTGAGGGTGGTGTGGGTGTGAGGGTGGTGTGGGTGTGAGGGTGGTGGGTGTGAGGGTGGTGTGGGTGTGAGGGTGGTGTGGGTGTGAGGGTGGTGTGGGTGTGAGGGTGGTGTGGGTGTGAGGGTGGTGTGGGTGTGAGGGTGGTGGTGGGTGTGAGGGTGGTGGTGGGTGTGAGGGTGGTGTGGGTGTGAGGGTGGTGGTGGGTGTGAGGGTGGTGGTGGGTGTGAGGGTGGTGTGGGTGTGAGGGTGGTGTGGGTGTGAGGGTGGTGTGGGTGTGAGGGTGGTGGGTGTGAGGGTGGTGGGTGTGAGGGTGGTGGGTGTGAGGGTGGTGGGTGTGGGGTGGTGGGTGTGAGGGTGGTGTGGGTGTGAGGGTGGTGGGTGTGAGGGTGGTGGGTGTGAGGGTGGTGGGTGTGAGGGTGGTGTGGGTGTGAGTGTGGTGTGGGTGTGAGGCTGGTGGTGGATGTGAGGGTGGTGTGGGTGTGAGGCTGGTGGTGGATGTGAGGATGGTGTGGGTGTGAGGGTGGTGTGGGTGTGAGGGTGGTGGGTGTGAGGGTGGTGGGTGTGAGGGTGGTGGGTGTGAGGGTGGTGGGTGTGAGGGTGGTGGGTGTGAGGGTGGTGTGGGTGTGAGGGTGGTGTGGGTGTGAGGGTGGTGGTGGGTGTGAGGGTGGTGGTGGGTGTGAGGGTGGTGGTGGGTGTGAGGATGGTGGTGGGTGTGAGGGTGTTGTGGGTGTGAGGGTGGTGGGTGTGAGGGTGGTGGTGGGTGTGAGGGTGGTGTGGGTGTGAGGGTGGTGTGGGTGTGAGGGTGGTGTGGGTGTGAGGGTGGTAGTGGGTGTGAGGGGGGTGGTTGGTGTGAGGGTGGTGTGGGTGTGAGGGTGGTGTGGGTGTGAGGGTGGTGTGGGTGTGGGGGTGGTGGGTGTGAGGGGGGTGGTGGGTGTGAGGGTGGTGTGGGTGTGGGGGTGGTGGGTGTGAGGGGGGTGGTGGGTGTGAGGGTGGTGTGGGTGTGGGGGTGGTGGGTGTGAGGGGGGTGGTGGGTGTGAGGGTGGTGTGGGTGTGAGGGTGGTGTGGGTGTGAGGGTGGTGTGGGTGTGAGGGTGGTGTGGGTGTGAGGGTGGTGGTGGGTGTGAGGGTGGTGTGGGTGTGAGGGTGGTGTGGGTGTGAGGGTGGTGTGGGTGTGAGGGTGGTGTGGGTGTGAGGGTGGTGTGGGTGTGAGGGTGGTGTGGGTGTGAGGGTGGTGTGGGTGTGAGGGTGGTGTGGGTGATACACGTGTCACGGGGAACCGCAACTCAGCGGGCTCTCACTTCCTCGCCCGATACCACCTCCTCTACCCTTTCTTTGGGCCAGCTGAACATGTCCAGGGCCCTCTGCCCTTTCTTTGGGCCAGCTGAACATGTCCAGGGCCCTCTGCCCTTTCTTTGGGCCAGGTGAACATGTCCAGGGCCCTCTGCCCTGCTGTGGTGAGAGGCAGCAGGTCCAGCGGTCCCCCTCCTGCCTTCTCTCGCTCCCGGCGGTTATGGCCAACCTTCTCCTGGAGGCAACAGAAAATGCGCAGTCCAACACCCCAGGCATTGGGTAGCTGGCGGATCAGGGGCCAGGCACCCAGCCATGTGGCCGGTTTGGGTGCAGTGCCAGCATGTGGTGCAGGGTGGGGATTCGGCCTCCCTCCAGGTGGGAGGGTTGTGTATCACTGTTTGGGACGGGGGTAAGTGCCAGGGGCACAGTGCTGCCTCCTCACCCAGGCCATCCTGAGGACGTTGTGCAGTTTCTCCCTGCACTGGCCGCTCCAGACGGTGTTGCCATGGTGCTGACCACCTGCGTCCAGGCCCGGTGACAGTGGCAGCTGGCAGCCTCCTTCCCGTGCCGGGGTTCAGGGTCCACCGCCTCTCCTCCTCGGCATCAGTGAAACCGGGTGCAGCACTCCTCGCCGCCACCTTGTTGGCCGGGATGATGTGTGTGGGGTGTGTAAGGTGTATATACGGCTGCAGCTTGTCAGCCTCCTGAGTGTCGATCACAGACCCGGCAAATCCCGTACCGTTTCTCATTGGAATCGATTGTGTTCCATGTGGTGCCTGTGCTAGCGACTCCACCGTTGCTAAATCTGTTCAGGTACGTCACCAGTTTTGCTGTCATGGAACTCCACGAATCCTGCCCAAGTGCCAACACTCAGCCTCAGAAAGGGAGAATCTAGCTGCAGATCTTTCCCACTCAAGTTTTGTTAAAACTTTACCCAGAAGAAATCACTGAACCGTTCAGCTCATTAGCAGGACCCCAATGTGCCGTCAGTGCAAACATCCTTCCCGCCCGCCCACTGAACACCTTGCCAGGGACACCGAAATCCCAGAGCATGGAGAGGGGGTGACTGGTTTAAACTGCTCTCTTGTGGGTGGCACGGTGGTGCAGTGGTTAGCACTGCTGCCTCACAGCGCCAAGGTCCCAGGTTCGATCCCGACCCCGAGTCACTATCCGTGTGGAGTTTGCACATTCTCCCCTTATCTGCGTGGGTCTCGCACCCACAACCCAAAGATGCGCAGGGTAGGTGGATTGGTCTTGCTAAATTGCTCCTTAATTGGAAAAAATAAATAAACTGCTCTCTTATATGCATTTCCACTGCAATGGGCCCATAAACTAAACCGGTTCAAATAGCAGAGCTTCAGTTCAAATGCATGGGTATGTTAAGCAATGGGTCTTGCAATTTGCAATGTTTTGTATCAGACATTTAGAAACTAAAGTGTTCAGTGCTGACAAATTCATTTCAGTCCATACGAAAAGTTGTTATCATGGAAGAGCCAATTTTGAGTTTGACAATCAGTGTCAAAGAGGCAACACAGGAACCCACAGAAATTAAGTGTTTGCATGTAAAATGGTGGATAACGGTGAATAGAAATAATTCTGTTATTTATTATAACTGTCAAGTTCAATAAGAACAAAGAGAACAAAGAACAAAGAAAAGTTTTTAAAAAATAATCTTTATTGTCACAAGTAGGCTTACAGGGGCTGGTTTAGCTCACTAAGCTAAATCGCTGGCGTTTAAAGAAGACCAACCAAGCAAGCCAGCAGCACGGTTCAATTCCCGTACCAGCCTCCCCGAACAGGCGCCGGAATGTGGCGACTAGGGGCTTTTCACAGTAACTTCATTGAAGCCTACTCGTGACAATAAGCGATTTTCATTTCATTTCACATTAACACTGCAATGAAGTTACTGTGAAAAAGATTAGCCCATTCGGCCCCTCCCAGCCTGTGCTGATCATGATGCCCTAATTTTAAAAAAGTCCTTCCGCCCTTACTCTATCTATTTCCTTCCTGATCATGTACCCATCCAAATGGCTCTTAAATGTTGCTCATGTGCCTGCTTCCACGACATCCTCTGGCAATGCGTTCCAGGCACCCACCACTCTGCGTGAAAAACTTACCCCGCACATCTCCCTTAAACTTTCCCCCTCTCACCTTGAACCTGTGCCCCCTTGTAATTGACACTTCCACCCTCGAACAAAAACCACCCTTTTCTAAATATTTAGAGAACCCAATTCTTTTTTTTTTGTCCCAATTAAGAGGCAATTTAGCCTGGCCAATCCACCTTCCCTGCACATCTTTGGGTTGTGGGGGTGAGACCCATGCAGACACGGGGAGAACGTGCACTCTACACACAGATAGTGACCCGGGGCTGGGATCGAACCCAGGTCCTCAGTGCCGTGACGCAGCAGTGTTAAACACTAAGTCGCCCCTGTGACTATCCACCCTGTCTATGCCTCTCAATTTTGTAAACCTCTATCTGGTCTCCCCACAGCCTCCGATTTTCCAGTGAAAACAATCCTAGTTTACTCAACCGATCCTCATAGCCAACATCCTCGAGACAAGGTACCATCCTGGTAATATCCTGGTGAACCTTCTTTGCACACTCTCTTGTCAAATGCCTTGCTAAAGTCCATATAAACTCCATCCACAGTCCTTCCCTCATCAATTTTCTTAGACACCTCTTCAAAAAACTCAATCAAGTTGGTGAGACATGACCTTCCCCGTACAAAACCATGCTGCCTGTCATTAACTAGTCCATTTCCCTCCAAATGTGTATATATCCTGTCCCTCAGCATCTTTTCCAAAAACTTCCCCACCACTGATGTCAGGCTCACTGGCCTGCTTCCTATCTTAAGCAAGCGAACAACATTGGCTATCCGCCAGTCCTCTGGAACCTCGCCTGTGGGTGGTAAAGGAGGATTTGAAGATATCTATCAAGGCCCCAGCTATTTCTCCCCTTGTCACATAACCTGGGATAGTTCCCATCTGGCCCCGGGGACTTGTCTATCTTAATGCAATTTAGATACTCAACACTTCCTTCTTTGATATTGACGTTCTCAAGAGCGTTCATACACCTATCCCTGACTTCAACATCCGTCATGTCTTTCTCCCTGGTGAATACCGATACAAAGTACTTATTAAGGATTTCACCCACTTCCTGTCGTTCCACGCATAACTTCCCTCCATTGTCCTTGAGTGGGCCGACTCTTTCTCTTGCTACCCTCTTGCTCCTAATATACGCATAAAAAGCCTTGGGATTCTCCTTGACCATGTTTGCTAAATACATTTCATGGCCCTTTTTAGCCCTCCTAATTCCACGTTTAAGTTCCTTCCTACTTTCAATATCCTTCATTTTTGCTGGGACATGCCTGTCCTGCGCTTCAATCAATAGGCCTTTAAAGGCCTCCCACATGTCAGATGTGGATTTGCCCTCAAACAGCCGCTCCCAATCCACATTACCCAGTTCCTGTCTAATTTGGATGTAATTGGCCCTCGCCCAATTAGGTACCCTCACCACTCTTGTCCTTATCCATGACTACCCGAAATCTAATGGAATTATGATCACTAAGCCCAAAATGCTCCCCCACAGACACATCAATCACCTATATTGTGATTTCATACTTCTTCTTCCTGAGTTCCACTCGTGGGGCGGGATTCTCCGAACCCCTCGCCGGGTCGGAGAATTGCCAGGGGGCAGTGTGAATCCCGACCCGCCGGCTGCCAAATTCTCTGGCGCCGGAGAATTGGTGGGGACGGGAATCGCGCCGCGCCGGTCGGCGGCTGCTCGCAGCGGCCCCCTGGCGATTCTCCGGCCCGCGATGGGCCGAAGTCCCGCTCGCTCTATGCAGGTCCCGCCGGCGTAAATTGGACTAGGTCCCTTACCGGCGGGACCTGGCAGCGTGGGCGGGCTCCGGGGCCTGTGGGGAGCGCGGGGCAATCTGGCCCCGGGGGCTGCCCCCATGGTACAGGCCCACCCGTGGATCGGGGCCCACCGATCCGCGGGCGGGCCTGTGCCGTGAGGGCACTCTTTTCCTACGTGCCGGCCATGTAGGCCTTCGCGATGGCAGGCGCGAAGGTGAACCCCACCCCTGCACATGCGCGGGTATGATGTCAGCAGCCGTTGACGCTCCCGCGCATGCGTGGACCTGCGCCGCACGGAGTCCCTTCAGCCCTGGCTGGTGCGGCGCCAAAGGCCTTCCACGCCGGCCGGAGGGGCGCAAACCACTCCGGTGCCGGCCTAGCCCCTGAAGGTGCGGAGAATCCCGCCCATGATGCCTCACTACAAGATCCCTCCAATGTGTCCTCCCTCAACACAGATGTGATCTGCTCCCTAGTCGGCAATGCAACTCCCCCACCTCTTTTGTTTCCCCTTCTGCCCCGTCTAAAACAACGATATCCCGGAATTTTAAGTTGCCAGTCCCATCCCTCCTTTAACCATATGTCCACATTTGCAATTATATCACAGTTCCATGCAGTAATCCAGGCTCTCAGTTCGTCTGTTTTACCTGCTATACTTCATGCATTGAAGCAAATGCACTCCAGACCTACAGTCCCACTGAGCCCTGTGGCTTCCCTCTGTCTGCTCTTACTCTGTGCTATGTTTATCTCAGTCTCACTTCTTTCTCCAGTCTCTACACTTACCGGCCTGTTGTTCTGGTTCCCACCCCCCTGTCAATAAGATTCAATATTTACTGCTGTGGAAAATAAATCTGAAGTCAAGGCTGATTTAAAAAAAATGAAATGTGATAGCTCCCATCTGAATATTGCTCCTGTTGAAAGCCAGCGTTGTGGTTTTAGGATACAGTACAGCAGTAAAATCCAAATGAAATAAAAACGTTACCAGTATCTTCAAGAACCATCACATTTAGTGTTTACACATGGAAAGCAAACCTCCAGTGAGGATAACACATCTTTCATAATGACCTTGCTCATTTCCAGTACGTTGTTGCAGTGTGGCATGATAGACAAGCAGCTTGCTGTCTAATCCCGGCCTGTTAACACTTCATGTCTTCTTTAGCTCGCAAGCGTAAAATGAACGTAGTGGAGATTAAAACATGCAGCAGCCTTTGATGGCACAATTCAATACCACTGTGCCACAATCGACAGAATAGAAAATAGGAATGTACACTAGACCAGGGGTGGGCAAACTTTTCCGTGCAAGGGCCACATTCAGAAATTCACAATTTTAAAGGGCCGCATAGTATATTAAGTAAAATCATTACTTCACCCGGTTATGATTCTGGGCGCCTCATATAGAACATAGAACAGTACAGCACAGAACAGGCCCTTCGGCCCTCGACGTTGTGCCGAGCAATGATCACTCTACTCAAGTCAACGTATCCACCCTATACCAGTAAGTAACCCAACAGCCCCCCCCCATTAACCTTAAAAAAAAAATTAAAAATTAAAAAAAAAATTAAAAAAAAATTTTTTTTTTTTTAAATGACTTGGTGGGCCGCATAAAGACCTTTGGCGGGCCGCATGTGGCCCGCGGGCCGTAGTTTGCCCACCCCTGCACTAGACTGTCACTGAAGCGATGTACATCAGGAATTTGTTCAGATTAGAAGCAATACATTTTGAAAGACAATGAGGGGTGGTTCAAAAAACGGTTTCTGATTCTCGGTGAGTATTTCTTCTATGTGCAGAGAGTCACGGCCGTCCTTTAGAAAGTCAGACAAAGATACGAATTAGAAGCAGGAGTAGGCCACTCGGCCCCTCGAGCCTGCTCCACCATTCAATCAGACCATGGGTAATGTGATTTTAACTTCAGCCCCACATTCCTGCCTACTCCGGATAACCTTTCACCCCCTTGTTAATCAAGAATCGATCTAGCTCTGCCTTAAAAATACTCAAAGGCCTTTTGAGGAAGAGAGTTCCAGAGACTCCTGTCTCCTGGGCCGGACGGGATTTACCCCAGAATACTGAGGGAAGCAAGGGAGGAAATTGCTGGGGCCTTGACTGACATCTTTGTATCCTCATTGGCTGCAGGTGAGATCCCAGAGGACTGGAGAATAGCTAATGTGGTACCGCTGTTTAAGAAAGGTAGCAGGGATAATCCTGGAAACTATAGGCCAGTGAGACTCACGTTGGTAGTAGGTAAATTATTGGAGAGAATTCTCAGGAACAGAATTGATACCATTTGGAAACAAATGGACTCATAAGCGATAGATAGCATGGTTTTGTGACGGAGAGGTCGTGTCTCACTATCTTGATCGAGTTTTTTGAGGAGGTGACAAAGATGATTGATGAGGGGAGGGTGGTGGATGTTGTTTACATGAACTTCAGTAAAGTCTTTGACTAGTGCCTCATGGAAGACTGGTACAAAAGGCAATGTCACACAGGATCAGAGGTAAGGTGGTAAGATGGATACAGAACTGGCTCGGTCACAGAAGGCAAAGGGTAGCAGTAGAAGGGTGTTTTTCTGAATGGACGGTTGTGACCAGTGGTGTTCCACAGGGATCTGTGCTGGGGCCATTGTTGTTTGTAGTGCACATAAACGATTTTGAGGAAAATGTAGCTGGTCTGATCCGTAAGTTCACGGATGACACCAAGGTTGGTGGAGTGGCAGATAGTGTTGAGGATTGTCAGAAGATCCAGCAGGACATAGATAGGTTGGAGACTTGGGCAGAGAAATGGCAAATGGAGTTTAATCGGGACAAATGTGAGGTAATGCATTTTGGTAGGTCTAACATAGAGGGGAAATATACCACAAATGGTAAAACTCTTAGGAATATAGAAAGTCAGAGAGATCTGGGTGTGCACGTCCACAGATCTTTGAAGGTGGCAACATAAGTAGACAAGGTAGTCAAGAAAGCATATGGAATGCTTGCCTTCATTGGACGGGTCATCGAGTATAACAACTGGCAAGTCATGCTGCAGTTGTATAGAACCTTGGTCAGACCGCACTTGGAATATTGCGCAGAATTCTGACCGCTACACTACCAGAAGGATGTGGAGGCTTTGGAGAGGGTGCAGAGGAGGTTTACCAGGATGTTGCCTGGTCTGGAGGGTATAAGCTATGTGGAGAGGCTGAATAGACTCGGACTGTTTTCATTAGAAAGATGGAGGTTGAGGGGTGACCTGATAGGAGGTCTACAAGATTATGAGGGGCATGAATAGAGTGGATGGGCAAGCACTCTTTCCCAGGGTGGAGGGGTCAGTTACAGGCGGCATAGGTTTAAGGTCCGTGGGGCAAAGTTTAGAGGAGATGTGCGAGGCAGGTTTTTTACGCAGAGGGTGGTGAGTGCCTGGAACTCATTGTCGGGGTGGTTGTGGAAGCAGATAGATTAATGGCATTCAAAAGGCATCTTGACAAACACATGGATAGGATGAGTGCAGAGGGATACAGCACAAGGAAGTGCTGAGGGTTTTGGCAAAGGTTGGTATCATTACTGGTACAGGCTTGGAGGGCCAAAGGGCCTGCTCCTGTGCTGTATTGTTCTTTGTTTTTTAACTCAACCCTCTGAGAGAAAAGATGTCCCCAGCTCCATCTTAAATGAGTGACATTTTATTTTTACACAGTGACTAGATTCTCCCACAAGAGGAAACATCCTCCCTGCATCCACCCTATCAAGATCTGTCAGGATCTTAAAGGTTTCTACCAATCAACACTTACTCTTCTGAGCTCCAATGGATACAAGCCTAACCTCTCCAACCTTTCCTTAAAAGGCAACCCACTCATCCCTGCTTTAGTCTAGTAAACAGTAAGTATAGGTCTCAGATCAATGTACATATGAAGCATAATCGCCCTACCTTTATAAATAATTCCTCTCAAAATAAATGATAACACTCTACAGTATTAGCTTTTCCTCATTACTTGCTCTACCTGCATACCCCAGCCTTTTGGTGACTCATGCACGAGGAAACCCAGATTCCGCTGCACTTCAAAGCTCTGCAAACTATCACCATTTAGATAATGTGCATCTTTTTTATTCCTCCTGCCAAAATGGCCCATTTCACATTTGCCCACATTATACTCCACTTGCCCATTTACTTAGTCTATTTGCATATTTTTGTAGCCTTATGTTCTCTTCACAACTTACTTTCTTACTTATCATTATGTCACCAAAATATTTAACAACCATACCTTCGGTTCCTTCATAAATTGTAAAAATGTTAGCTCAGCACAGATGCCTCTGGACCGAGTTGTTACTGATTTTGCTGCACCCAGGGGCAATTCTCTTCCACAATATCTCCAATCATTCCTGCGCTTGCTGACCATCACCGATCCCCATGCGACAACGCCCTCAATTTTAAAATCCTTATTCTTGTTTTGAAATTCCGCCATGGTCTTGCTTCTCCAGATTTTTGTAGCCCCCTTCAGCTCTACAAGCCATCAAAATCTTTTCATTCCTCCAAATCTTACCTCCTGTACAAACCAATTTGAATTGTTTCACCAATGGCAGCCATTTAGCAGGCGCTAAGCTCTAGAATTTTGTTCGTCAACCTCGCTCCCTCTCTCTCCTCAGGAAAATCCTTGTGATCAAGCCTTTTGGTTATCTTTCCTGATTTCTCCTTCTCTGGCTTGGTGTCAAAGGTTTTTTTTATTTGACATAACTCTCATTAAGGGCCTTGTATTTTTTGAAAAAACACATTCAATGTGCAACATGAATATAAGTTGTTGTTGGAAGGGGATCTGAAACAGTTACAGTGTTTACAGAATCTAGTGTAGACATTGTTCGTTGGATTAGCTTGAGCTCTGAATTAATCAGCAAAGTCCTGCACATTGCTGTCATTTTTGGTTTTGCTTTATAAGGGAGTTGTTTGAATATGCCTCTCAACTTACAGTAGTTTCCACATCCATCTGCTTCATATAATACTGTAATTTGATTACTGTACTATACGCTATGTCAGGCTGACACTTAATGTTTCTCACTGGGTTGATAGCTCAGGCAAGAAGGTTAGATTGTAGCCCCCGCAGACCTGCGCTCAATGGAAAGGTTTTAATGTCAGCCAACTGGGAACTGAGTGGCCGAAGGCAAGTGGGCACACACGTGTTTTAGACATTGGCAACTGGCTATATTTTAATAAGGAACATTTATACGTGAAATCGTTTTTAAATATTTGAACACAAAGCAAAACGTGGGTACCGCTCAACACTTTTTATACCTTGAATTGTTGATGCTATTATTGATTTATTGTCACATGTACCGAGGTACAGTGAAAAGTATTTTCTGTGGCCAAGGGAGCGTACACAGAACGTACATAGTAGACAAAAAGAATAACCGGCAGAGTACATTGACAAATAGTGCATCGACAAATCGTGATTGGTTACAGTGCGGAACAAGGGGCCAAACAAAGCAAATACGTGAGCAAGAGCAGCATAGGGCGTTGTGAATATAATAGCACATGGTGCAATACAGTGTACATACACTAGTTGTCTAAAGTGCAGTGCAAAGTCAAAAGATCACAACAGAACATTGCTGGGAACGGGTCTATAAATTTACATTCACGTCCTAATTTTATTGTGTATTTTGGCTGGCTGTTTTCTGGTTCTGTAAATTGAGCTATTTTATGTGATACCACTAAAAAAAAATGTCAGTCTGCGGTTTGTGTAGTCTAAACACGTTTATAAAGGACTGCTCAAAGGCTTAGGAATTTTTTTTTATAACAGAGAGCAGCAGCAGGGACAATAGTAAACAAAAACATTCAGGCGAGTTGATTGTGCAACACATGTAACTTTACCTGCTGGCACACACAAATGAAAATTCAAAAATCACTTGCATCTGTTTGGTCAGATTTCCATCCCTGGATGCCAACCACAGCGCTGCAAAAGCACTGCAGCTTCCTGAAATCTTAAACAGTCCTCGATAACGAGTCTAGACTACACTGATAATCAGCCATCTAAGGAAAGAAGTTGAATCGCAGGAACTGGAGGAGAAAGGGCTGAAAATAAGTCAACAGCAAAATGTGAAATAAATAAAAAGGAATTGGAAAAACAAAGAACACACAAAAAAAAGGTGAGAGAGGGGAAAAAAGGAAGTTATTCCATATCATTGACAGATCCTAATAAAATAAAATGTTATTTTGAGCAGCCAACGCACACTCAGCAATTGTGCGATTCATAAAGTGCTGGCCCTGAACCTATAACGCAGCCGAACAATGCACCAATTAAGAGATGAATTAATATTGGCGTAGGCATTAAACGGGACGCAGTCTTTTGTTTATTTTTTTCTGTCAGATAATGGCAGGAAACAAATCAAAGGCAGGAAGGCAACGTAAATAAAATGCATAATTAGGAAAAGGGTTAGCAGCTTTTAACCTCGTTTTCATGAACTCGTACTTCCCATCAACTCTCACCAAAACTCATTAATACTTGCTGACTGTAACTTCCTGGCACACAATGTCCTGTGGCCTGCAGAGAAATGCCACTCTCAAATGGTACTCTAAAAATTCATGATTGTACTTATTGGAAGTCTACAAACTCGAATCTCAGAAAGATCAACAACTGTCCTGTGAGGTCAGCTTCTGCATTTTTGTGTCTTTTGACGTATCCAGCTGAAAATAATAGATTCTTAACTATAACATGAAGCCAAGACGAAAAGAAGCTTTCCATTGAGAATAATAAAGGTTGTGTTATTGATATTTAAAGGCACACATACATGGAGTAGAAATTATGTTTCAGCTACACAAATAGACCTGGAGTTCTGGGCACCACACCACAGGAAGGATACACTGGCCTCGGAGGGAGAGCTGTGTGGGTTTACTAGAATTTTACACCTGGACTCCAAAGTTTAAATTACAAGGAGAGATATCACAAACTAGGCTTGAATTTCCTTGAATTCAGAAGGTTAAGGGGCGAGTTGTTTGAAGTTTTCAAGTTAACAGAAACAGATGGGGGTAGAAAAGGAAAAATAATTTCTGCTGGATGGGGCGACGAGGGTTAGGGGGGGGGGTCATGGCCTAAAAATAAGAGCCAGACTTTTCAGGACTAAGATTACGAAACACTTCAAAGGGATGACGGAATTTTGGAATTCCCATCTGCAAACAGCCTTGTGTAAATTTTAAATCGGAGATTGGATTTTTGTTATGCAAAGGTATCAAGGAATGTGGAATTAGGTCACAGATCAGTTGTGATCTTATTGAATAGCAGAATAAGCTGGGGGGGGGGGGGGGGGGGGGTTAAATAACCTCCTCCTGTTCCTATTCATTTCAAACTGTTTCTTTACCATTTTTAGGTTATTTAAATTGAATTCATTCTTTTTTCCACCCTTCATTCACAATAATTTCACAGTGATTAGCAACAGTTTCCTTCACACAGATTAAACAGACGTTTAGGAATTTGTCAGCCTCGAGAAGATGGAGGACCAGGAGGAGTCTGGCTCGAAGCCTCAGCAGACGTCTGCTTGTTTGAGGAGCTGTGTGCACATACATAGAACGCACTACAGCCACTTGGATGTGTTTGCTGCTTGCAGTTCACCGGGGACGCAGTTGTCATCTAGATCATGACCTCAAAAACCCCTTCAGGACAGTGACTTTTCACCCCATGGCAGTGAGTATTATAACTGCCCTGATTTCTGTGCCACTTGCTCCTTCCAAGAATGTCTTGACTGGCATGGTCAGATTAGCTAGTCTGTTCACACCAAGCAGCAAGAATTGTTAAATCCTTTTCGGATTGACTGGTTTCCCTGAAAGAACATGGCCATATTGGTGCAATGTATTAACCATAATAATAGATTCCCACAATAATGCAAAGGACATGTATGAACACAGCAAGGGGTTCTATCCCACCATTGCAGACTGTTTGAGTCCATCAAAACTAGCAGATGCGGGAAACTGATAGGTTTCCTGGAAGTTGTCATGGTGCATGTATTCCTGTCCAGCTACCACCTCACCAACATTTCAAGGCAATCAAGCTGGATGGATGGAACCTTGGCAATCAAGGTACACCCACTCAAGTTGTAGCTCACGACAACAGCAGGATCAAAGAACTGTAGCAGAAAGAAGCGATTTGTAGGAAAGTCTAAAAGTGTCATACCGGTAGTCCAAGTGTACAAAAAAAGTGATCTGCTCTGAATTAAACATACTAGCAAGGTGCCAAGTTTGATTCCTGCCTGCGTTGAGTTAGCAGGTCTCAACAAAGCAAAGTAGGAATGATACAATTGTCCATGGCACCTTGGGTTAGGAATGAGAAGGACAAATAATGATCCTTTTTTCTGTTGGAAGAATGTGAGGCATCTGTATGTATATGTGCATGTCAGCTAACTACTAATTTGGGGTGACTTTAATGCCATCTATGGTCAAACAGCCTGTTGGCATGGTATCGGAATTCACAAATGAATAGTTATTTGATTTAGGCTCTGAAAGATTACTGCGTTCCATCAAACTGCTTCACAGCAAGAGTGTCAACGCCTTGAAGAAAGAAAGGGGAAAGGAGCAAATTAGGGAGACAAAAAAGTTAAGTCGTTCCTACTTCTCACACAAAGCAGATGGAAATCAAACAAAATCATAACAGCACGCATAGAGACAGAACAAAGGAAAATTGATGGAAGTTACCCATTCTTTGATAGGCAGTCGGTTAATTGTCCATTCTCAGTAACACCAGTTATATCACTGATTACATTAGTACTGGAGGAACACATTAAACATGAATAGGCGATAATCAAGAAGAATTCAAATAGTTGCTTCATGAAGAGTTTCAGCAAAAATTGACCTAATTTATTCGTGAATAAGGGCAGAATTTTATGGCCCCTCCCACTGGCAGATTTCCTAATCCCGCCAAAGTCAATGGAGTTTTGAACACCTCGCTACATTTTACTACCCCACAAGGGGGCTGTAAAATTCTGCCCTCAACATTTTAGTGACGAAATTCTTTATTTTATTTCTTAAAATTTTTTCCAATTAAGCAGCAATTTAGTGTGGCGAATCCATCTAACCTTCACATCTTTGGGTCATGCAGGTTTAGACCCACACGGGGAAGAATGTGAAGATACCACATGGACAGTGACCTGGGCCTGGGATAGAACCCGGGTCCTCGGCGCGCAATGCAGCAATGCTAACCACTGCGCCGCCCCCTGACAAACTTCTGATGGAAATGATTTATCGGCCACACACACATCTCGCAGCAGGATCATACAAGATTGGATTTTGAACTTTGTTATTTCATATATTTAAGCGCTCAGAATTGAAGTGGGTATATGGGGCCAGTGGAGGAGGCATGTAGGGGAGATGGGTGCGTCTGTCTGGGCTCCAATATGTGATAATCATCGATTTGCCCCCGGGAACATGGATGGAGGGTTTCGAACATGGCGGCGGGCAGGGGTGAGGAGGGTGGGCGATATGTTCCTGGAGGGGACCTTTGCGAGTTTGAGGGGCTTGGAGGAGAAATTTGGGCTGGTGAGGGGAAATGACTTTAGGTACTTACAGATGTGGGACTTTGTCCGCAGACAGGTCCCATCCTTCCCACGCCTCCCGCCAATAGGGATCCAAGACAGAATAGTCGCTAAAGGAGAAGGTAGAGTTTTGGATATTTACAAGGTGCTCATGAAGGGGGAAGAGTCCCAGGCGGAGGAACTGAAACTCAAATGGGAGGAGGAGCTTGGCGGGGAGATGGAGGACGGGCTATGGGCAGAAGCCCTGAGTAGGGTAAACTCAACCGCAACATGTGCCAGGCTTGGCCTGATTCAATTTAAGGTCGTTCACCGGGCCCACATGACGGTAGCTCGGATGAGCAAATTCTTTGTGGTAGAGGATAAGTGCGCTAGATGCGCGGGAGGACCAGCGAACCACGTTGACATGTTTTTGGGCATTCCCTAAGCTTAGGGGGTACTGGGAGGGATTTGCGGGCATCACGTCCCGGGTGCTAAAAACAAGGGTGGCGATGGGTCCAGGGGTGGCAATTTTCGGGGTTTCGGAAGACCCGGGAGTCCAGGGGGAGAAGAGGCCGATGTTTTGGCCTTTGCTTCCCTAATAGCCCGGTGGCGAATACTGCTGGCGTGGAGGGACTCAAAACTCCCGAAGACCGAACTATGGCTTTCGGACATGTCAAGTTTTCTGGGTATGGAAAAAATTAAGTTTGCCTTGAGGGGATCTGTACTGGGGTTCGCCCGAACGTGGCAACCATTCATCGACTTCTTCGCGGGGAGGGAGGGGGGGGAGATTAGAGTAGAGTAGGAGGGATAAATAGGCGGGTAGTGTCTATGGGAGAGGGAGGAGGGAAGCTTGTGCAGTATGGTTTGATTGAAGTATTGATTTCACGTTGATGTTTGCACATTTTTGCTTTTTTTTTGTTTACAATGCCGAAAAATACCTCAATAAAAGTTTGTTAAAAAGAAGTGGAGTGGATTTTAATTCCTCATTATATTCATATGTTTTGCATTGCTTCTCATAAACATTTAAAATCTTCCTTCTCTTCAATAAAGCTGAGCTCACCTGATGCCCACCATTGCTCGGTACCCATTGAGTATTCTTGGTAATTCTTCAGCCACCATCAGCGCTTCTCCATGTGTGCTCCTGTAGCCATCTCAGATGGCGATCTGCAAACGACCATGGGAATTATGGCCAACCCAGGACTCACACTCAGAGCTTGTGTGTGTATTTGCAACCCAGACAGCTAGATGCGATCGAAACCCCCGCTCGTTTGCATTCTAATGGCCCATTTCTCCAGAACAAAAGGACTGTACTCAGGTAACCGATACAGATGCAGACTAATCGGCACCATTCCCTATGCTAAGAAAGTCCAAACAGCCAAGGTCAATGACCGCTTAGGACACGCCCAGCCATCAAGGCACCTGCCCCTGTATTGGTCAAAATCGAAGGCAGTGATCGAAGCCCGTCGAATTATTGGGTCCAAAGCTAAGGACCGCCCCAAAGAGCGTGAAATCCCAGAGGGATAAAAAGAGACAAAGCCATGTGTTCGGTCTCTTGGCCCTGGCCTACGCCTAAAACCAAGTGTAGCACTATGACCAGAAGACAAGTTCAAGACCAACGATCGCTACCAGATGGATGAGCCCAGCAGAAACGAACCCACTTCTTCTACCCAGCCACGCAAGATCCAAACAATGACCTTGTTCATCTGCAAAGAGCCGGTTACCCTGAAGTTAAGTATAGGTTATTGTAGTTGTTAGGTGTAGTTTAACTTGTAGTGTTTTATGTTGCATGTCGAAGTAATCCTTGTGTGTAAATAAACTATCTTTGAAGTTGAACTGACAAACTGGTTGTTTGGTCTTTGATTGATATCCGGTAAAGGCTTGTGGTGGTATCATTTGATACCTGGCGACTCTGAAAAGCAATACTATCATTAATAACTGCCATATCTAGTTAATTTGGCAACATTTTTGATTGGTGGGATACTATTCCATTCATTAAAAAGAGCAACATTATTGGTGACTCCTGTGCCGATTGGCAACACTCCCTTGCTAGGTGAGCCAGCCACCCTATTCTGCACTCCACACTCGCCTTACATCAAATCCACCTTGGTTGCTACTCCATGATCATGGAGATCTCGTCTCTATTGACCCCAGTTTGAGAAGCACTGATTTACAAAGTGTAACTTGTTACATCTTTTATTTAAAAATTCATCAAGTTACCCCCCGAAAATTGTGGTTACTTACCTGGCAAGTTGCCTGAAAACAAACTCATTCAGCCCAATTAAAAAATAATAATTCGAATCGGATTTGTGCCTCATCAGGAATGCTCACAATGTTCTGTAACCTGGCAACCAGAAGCACAGCAGGGGAAAGAAAATTGTTTCATGATTCTACTGTATAGACAGAAATTAGGAGCAGATTCTCTCAGTATAGGTCCGCACACTCCTCACAGTTGTGTGGCACAGAAAAATACTGAGAATATACTGAAGTAGAAGAGAGCACTCGATCTCCGATCAGAACAAGGTGTATAAGATTATGAGGAACATAGATAGGGTGCATCAGAAGGAGTTTTTCCCCCTTAGTGGAGGGGTTAATAAGCGGGGGGGGGGGGGGGGGGGGCATAGATTTAAGGTAAGGGGAGGAGGTTAATAGGAAATATGAGGAAAAACCCAGAGGGTGGTTGGAATCTGGGACTCGCTGCCTGAAAGGGGGGGTAGAGGTGGGAACCCTCACATTTAAGAAGTTTTTACATGGGCATTTGAAATACCAAAGCACGAAGTGCTGAAAAATAGCATCAGAGTTGGTAGATTCTTCTTGATGGCCGGCGTGGACACGATGGGCCAAAGGGTATCTTTATGTGCTTTAAAAGCTCGATAGCTAACAATATTAATAAATGGTGACTTGGTGAATGAGATCAGCATGGTAGCACAGTGGTTAGCACGTTTGCTTCACAGCGCCAGGGTCCCAGGTTCGATTCCCAGTTTAGATCACTGTCTGTGCGGAGTCTGCACGTTCTTCCCGTGTCTGCGTGGGTTCCCCCTGGGTACTCCAGTTTCCTCCCACAGTCCAAAGATGTGCAGGTTAGGTGGATTGGTTGTGCTAAATTGCCCTTAGTGTCCACAAAGATTAGGTGGGGTTAGTGGGTTGGGTGGAGGTGTGGAGCTTAAGTGGGGCGCTCGTTACAAGGGCCGATGCAGACTCGATGGGCTGAATGGCCTCCTCCTGTACTGTAAATTCTACATTCTTATCAGGACTCATCCCAAAATATTCTCTCTTCTGTACACTCCACAGATAGTCTTTCCTGCTGTATGCTTCAAGCAGTCTACTTTTGTGCCAAGCCTAAAAGGGTTCACAGAATTGTAAAAAGATGTTAAAACAAGAATAGATTTCTCAATCCTAATTCTCGGGTTACAACTATAACATGCATCCGTCGCCAGGAGATCAGCTAACTCAGTATTTGGGAATCATCCTAGGACTTTCCTGATCCACACATGGTGGCAAAATTATAAATGCCTCAATAAAATATTTTCTAAAAACAAATTCATGCATGGTGGCACAGTAGTTGCCACTGCTGCCTCCCAGCACCAGTGTCCCTGGTTCAATTTCAGCCTTGGATGAATATGTGGAGTCTGCACGTTCTCCCCATGTCTGCGTGGGTTTCCTCCGGGTGCTCCGGTTTCCTCCCACAGTCCAAAGATGTGCAGGTTAGATGGGTTGGCCATGCTAAATTGCCCCTTAGTGTCCCCGGATGTGCAGATGAGGTGGGGGTTAAGACGATAGGGCAGGGGATTGAGCCCAGGTAGGGTGTTCTTTCAGAGGGGCGGTGTAGACTCAATGAGCCGAATGGCCTCCTTCTGCACTGTAGGAATTCTATGGTACTACTCAGTGAATGAAGGTTCCATGAGATTGCTCGGTCCATTTTTCTACCAAGTAAATAGTAGATGGACTGGGACCAGACTCATCTTCCCAAAAACGTGCAGGAAAAACAAAAGGAGACTCAACCACCGCTGCAGAGACAGCCGAGTAAAGACAATCGGTTTCTCTCTCCACAGATACTGCCAGACCACCTGAGTCTTTTCAACATTTCCGGTTTTATTACAGATTCCCAGCATTTTGCTTTTATTTAAAAAGTGACAGTTTTAAAGTATAAATACACTTAAAGCAGCAAAACAGCAACACAGCAACTAACAAAGAGGAGAAAATAAAAGGTTGAAAATGGCCACATTCCTGAACTATGGAACATTTTGATGAGACGGTGGAGCTCCTACACTGAACGGTTTGAGTCTTTTGTCCCGAGCGAAAGGTGTCAACTTTCTTACATGTGATGGGATTTAAAACCTTTGGCTTATTAAGAAGCTTGGTTCAGCCTTGGTAAACCTGGCACAAAATCGTATGTCGGATATTGTAAAAGTCCTGGAGTCGCAATTTCCCCCCCAAAGCAGAAAGGTTTGGGCTTAAGAAAAGAAACCAAGAGGAGGGAGGAATAATCGCGCAGTATGCTGCGGTGCTTCAAACTCTCATTGAACATTGCAAATTCAATGAGCAGTATCCTTTGTGACAGGTTGGTCTTCACTATGACGCAATCCAGCAATGCCATCTGACAAAGGCGAATCTCACTTTGCAGAAAGCTATAGAGATTACAGTCTCCAGGAGCTGCCTGTAAAAGAACGCACAGCAGCTGAATACATCCAATTGAATGCCTAACGTGAAAGTTGAGCATGCACACGAGAGAGCAAGCAGCCGAGAATGTTCCCGTTGTGGAAAGCCTGGCCACCATCCATCTAAATGTTGGCAAACCAATACATATGGAAGTGGATACAGGGGCAGCAGTTTCTCCTGTCCCAGATGCTGTGAATAAGGGAAAGATTAAACATCTTCCCTTGACACCTGCAAAAAAATGTTCTCAAAACATAAACCTGCATCTATGATGGGCAGAATGGAAGTTAACGTGGAAGTAAATGAACAGACTACCACGTTATCACTGCTCGTGGAGAAAGGCAAATAGCAAGTTGGACGGTCATGGCTGGAGAAGATCCAGCTAAACTAGGATGAAATGTATAGCATTGCGACAGATGAAACTGGTCTGACAGCTGTTATACAAACACATGTTCTTGTTTTAAAAGGAGATTTGGGAAGGATGATCGGAAATACTGGAATACTACAAAGCTGCCTCTCAAACCAAAACTTTCTTAAGGCCAGAATTGTGCTTTGTGCCAAACTATCAAAAGTTGAAGATGACCTGGATCATCAGGCCAAGATAGGAGGAGTCTTGGTATATGACCCCATAGCAAATGGGCAACATCCATTGTTCCAGTACTCAAGGCAGCACCATATACATCTGTGGGGATTTCAAGGTTACTGTTAACCTCGGGCTGTGTGCTGAACAATATCCACTTCCCTGGATTGACAACCATTTTGCTGGCTAGGCTGGTGGACAGAAGCCGGTGATGCTGCTTTCAAGAAGGCTAAAGCAACAGTCCAAAGATGTGCAGATTAGGTGGATTGGCCATGCTAAATTGACCTTAATGTCCAAAAAGGTTAAGTGGGCTCCCTGGGTTACAGGGATAGGGTGAAGATGTGGGTTTAGGTGGGGTGCTCTTTCCAAGGGCTGGTGCAGACTCGTTGGGCCGAATGGCTTCCTTCTGCACTGTAGATTCTCTGATTCTAACACGGATTCCGAGATACTGGCGCACTTTGGCCTTTCTTCACCTCTACATTTGCATGTGATGTATCACCTTATGGTATTGGGGTTGTTGTGTCACACATAATACCCTCTGGTGTGGAGACGCCATTAATGTTCACTTCCTGGACTTCAAATAAAGCAGAGAGCCAATCTACTAAAATTAAATGTAAAGCACTGGAGATCATTTTGGGAATCTGGAAATTTGACCAGTACTTGTTTGGATAGAAATTCACACTCCTGACTAATCAGCAACCACCCGACTGAATATTCGGTCCACACACTTCAGCTGCAAGTAGGATGCAGCGTTGGGCATTGATGTTGAGTGCTCACATGTACGGCACTAGATATTGAAAATCTATCTTGCATGGTAATGCAGATGGACCTTCGAGGCACTGCTCATAAACACATGTTCTACTTTATACACGTGGATGGCATACCCATCACTTCAGTCCAAATCAAGCTCACCCGAGTAAACCCAACATTGTCCAAAGTCATTGACCTTATGATGCATGGCAACTGTATCCCGGACTTCCAAGTCTCACCTCACCTTCATCCTTGCATTTCCAGGAAGGTGGAGTTATCAGTCGCTTCAGGATGTTCACTTTGGGGCATGCAAGTTATCATTCCACCAACATTGAAGAAACTAGAGTTGGACCAATTGTATTCAGGACACTGGAATTGTTCAGATGAAAGATCACCAGGAGCTATGTTTGGTGGCCTTGCTGTACCAAGATGTTGAAGTCGAGGTAAGATCTTGTTCTTCATGTCAGAATGTGAGGAGCATACCTCAATTGGCACCCCTCCATCTATGGGATTGGCCAGCAAACCCTTGGCAGCACATCCATGTTGATTTTATTGGTCCAGTTGAAAGAACAATGTTCATTGGGGTTGTGGATGCTCATTCCAAAAAGCCAGATTTCAGTGATGTCCTCTATTGCAGCTGAGAGTACAATTCCAAGGCTAACAAATCTGTTCAGTCATTACTAGTAACCAGAACAGTTTGTGACAGGCAATGGACCTCAATTTGTCTCGCAGGCATTTAAGAATTTTTTGAGATGTAATGGAGTTCATCACATTACTTCTGCACCATATCACCTGTGGATTAACAGAGAGATTTGTTCAAACCATGTAACACGCTTTAAGGTTGTCGCAAGGACATTCCTCGATTCGAAAGCATCTGGACACATTTCTGCTGACATACTAAAACATGCCACATGCTGATTAAAGCATCTCCTGAATTCCTGATAATGAGATTGGAAACTGCACACTTGTTTTGACCTTCTGAAACCAATAAAAATAACGACAAGTTGAGCAAGGTCAAGAGCACGATCAAATGGAGGGAAGAGCACAAATATCAAAGTCAAGAACTTTCTGCTCAGGTTAAGAGGTTCTAGATCGTAATTATGCTACTGGAGCTAAATGGGTCCCTGCTACTGTGATTGCTCAGAAAGGACTTATTTTGGACACAGTCCAAATGTAGATGTAGCAGAAGTCTGCCACAACCCACATTGGCAGAGAAGACCTCCTCAGCGACTGAATTATAGTTTAGGCAAACCCATGTATTTTATTTTTGGGGAAGTCTAACCTCTTTTCCTAATACAGAAAAAGTTTTGATATTTCCAATAAGGCGGGCGGAAAAACCGTTTACTGTCTGTTTTAGAACATAAGAACATAAGAACTAGGAGCAGGAGTAGGCCATCTGGCCCCTCGAGCCTGCTCCGCCATTCAATGAGATCATGGCTGATCTTTTATGGACTCAGCTCCACTTTCCGGCCCGAACACCATAACCCTTAATCCCTTTATTCTTCAAAAAACTATCTATCTTTACCTTAAAAACATGTAATGAAGGAGCCTCAACTGCTTCACTGGGCAAGGAATTCCATAGATTCACAACCCTTTGGGTGAAGAAGTTCCTCCTAAACTCAGTCCTAAATCTACTTCCCCTTATTTTGAGGCTATGTCCCCTAGTTCTGCTGTCACCCGCCAGTGGAAACAACCTGCCCGCATCTATCCTATCTATTCCCTTCATAATTTTAAATGTTTCTATAAGATCCCCCCTCATCCTTCTAAATTCCAACGAGTACAGTCCCAGTCTACTCAACCTCTCCTCATAATCCAACCCCTTCAGCTCTGGGATTAACCTAGTGAATCTCCTCTGCACACCCTCCAGCGCCAGTACGTCCTTTCTCAAGTAAGGAGACCAAAACTGAACACAATACTCCAGGTGTGGCCGCACTAACACCGTATACAATTGCAACATAACCTCCCTAGTCTTAAACTCCATCCCTCTAGCAATGAAGGACAAAATTCCATTTGCCTTCTTAATCACCTGTTGCACTTGTAAACCAACCTTCTGTGACTCATGCACTAGCACACCCAAGTCTCTCTGAACAGCGGCATGCTTTAATATTTTATCGTTTAAATAATAATCCCGTTTGCTGTTATTCCTACCAAAATGGATAACCTCACATTTGTCAACATTGTATTCCATCTGCCAGCCCCTAGCCCATTCACTTAACCTATCCAAATCCCTCTGCAGACTTCCAGTATCCTCTGCACTTTTCGCTTTACCACTCATCTTAGTGTCATCCGCAAACTTGGACACATTGCCCTTGGTCCCCAACTCCAAATCATCTATGTAAATTGTGAACAATTGTGGGCCTAACACGGATCCCTGAGGGACACCTCTAGCTACTGATTGCCAACCAGAGAAACACCCATTTATCCCAACTCTTTGCTTTCTATTAATTAACCAATCCTCTATCCATGCTACTACTTTACCCTTAATGCCATGCATCTTTATCTTATGCAGCAACCTTTTGTGTGGCACCTTGTCAAAGGCTTTCTGGAAATCCAGATATACCACATCCATCGGCTCCCCGTTATCTACTGCACTGGTAATGTCCTCAAAAAATTCCACTAAATTAGTTAGGCATGACCTGCCCTTTACGAACCCATGCTGCGTCTGCCCAATGGGACAATTTCTATCCAGATGCCTCGCAATTTCTTCCTTGATGATAGATTCCAGCATCTTCCCTATTACCGAAGTTAAACTCACTGGCCTATAATTTCTTGCTTTCTGCCTACCTCCTTTTTTAAACAGTGGCGTCACGTTTGCTAATTTCCAATCCACCGGGACCACCCCAGAGTCTAGTGAATTTCGGTAAATTATCACTAGTGCATCTGCAATTTCCCTAGCCATCTCTTTTAGCACTCTGGGATGCATTCCATCAGGGCCAGGAGACTTGTCTACCTTTAGCCCCATTAGCTTGCCCATCACTCCCTCCTTAGTGATAACAATCCTCTCAAGGTCCTCACCTGTCATAGCCTCATTTCTATCAGTCGCTGGCATGTTATTTGTGTCTTCCACTGTGAAGACCGACCCAAAAAACCTGTTCAGTTCCTCAGCCATTTCCTCATTTCCCATTATTAAAACTCCCTTCTCATCCTCTAAAGGACCAATATTTACCTTAGCCACTCTTTTTTGTTTTATATATTTGTAAAAACTTTTACTGTCTGTTTTTATATTCTGAGCAAGTTTACTCTCATACTCTATCTTACTCTTCTTTATAGCTTTTTTAGTAGCTTTCTGTTGCCCCCTAAAGATTTCCCAGTCCTCTAATCTCCCAGCAATCTTTGCCACTTTATATGCTTTTTCTTTCAATTTGATACTCTCCCTTATTTCCTTAGATATCCACGGTCGATTTTCCCTCTTTCTACCGTCCTTCCTTTTTGTTGGTATAAACCTTTGCTGAGCACTGTGAAAAATCGCTTGGAAGGTTCTCCACTGTTCCTCAACTGTTCCACCATAAAGTCTTAGCTCCCAGTCTACCTTAGCTAGTTCTTCTCTCATCCCCTTGTAATCGCCTTTGTTTAAACACAAAACACTAGTATTTGATTTTACTTTCTCACCCTCCATCTGTATTTTAAATTCCACCATATTGTGATCGCTCCTTCCGAGAGGATCCCTAACTATGAGATCATGAATCGATCCTGTCTCATTACACAGGACAAGATCTAGGACCATTTGTTCCCTCGTAGGTTCCATTACATACTGTTCTAGGAAACTATCGCGGATACATTCTATAAACTCCTCCTCAAGGTTGCCTTGACCGACCTGGTTAAACCAATCGACATGTAGATTAAAATCCCCCATGATAACTGCTGTACCATTTCTACATGCATCAGTTATTTCTTTGTTTATTGCCTGCCCCACCACAACGTTACTATTTGGTGGCCGATAGACTACTCCTATCAGTGACTTTTTCGCCTTACTATTCCTGATTTCCACCCAAATGGATTCATCCTTATCCTCCATAGCACCGATGTCATCCCTTACTATTGCCCGGATGTCATCCTTAAATAACAGAGCAACACCACCTCCCTTACCATCCACTCTGTCCTTCCGAATAGTTTGATACCCTCGGATATTTAACTCCCAGTCGTGACCATCCTTTAACCATGTTTCAGTAATGGCCACTAAACCATAGTCATTTACGATGATTTGTGCCATCAACTCATTTACTTTATTCCGAATACTACGAGCATTCAGGTAAAGTATTATTTGGCTTGCCCTCTTTTGCAAGCCAGTGCATTGTGGGATCGCAGGATCCATGTTTCCTTATTAATTTGACTGCACCAGTGTGGTGAATGTGATTCACACCGGATTATAATCTGTATATACATGTGTCTATATTGTAAGTGCAGTTGCACTACCTGTCCTCCAGGGGGATTAGCTCTGGGAATGCTCGAGAGTTGTACGGGGCTTCTCCCTTGGCTCTGCCCAGGACTCCTCCCCCGGAAGCTGCTGTATAAAGATCAGTGCCACATGGTCAGCCGGCCAGTTCACCAAAAGTTCAATGGCTAATAGGCTGGCTCTGTTGTGAGTATATTAAAACCGCTATTCTAATCCTACAAGCACGTGTCCGTAGAATTGTTGGTTCCAACAACCAGCAGTAAAGAACAGTTGTAATGTTAATCACCTTCCATGTCTCCTGGTGTACTGATTGATCTTGAAAGTTACCAGGACCAAAAGTAGTCCTGATGTGCATCTCGCTGAGACTGGAGGATTTGAGCCATACTATCCAAAAATGAAAAAAATAGTGATTCTTGTTCATGACAGCTCATCTGCAACATGAACATTTAAAAATGGAAAGCCAGAAAGCATCAGCAGCTCCATCAAGCTTTTTCCACACTCTTGATGGCTCCAACATTATGAGTAAACATTGTCATAGCCATGCAATCTCCTGGAAAAGGCAAGGAGAGAAAAACGCAGGTCCAACAATGGGAAAACAAAATTCTGTTCATAAAGTTCCTCTGTGACTCCTTCAGGTGACTAAAGTCAGTCCAGGAGATTGCATCTGTAAAGCCACTCACGGTAACATAGTGGTTAGCACTATGGCTTCACAGCGCCAAGGTTCCAGGATTGATTCCCGGCTTGGGTCACGGTCTGTGCGGAGTCTGCACGTTCTCCCAGTGTCTGCGTGGGTTTCCTCCGGTTTCCTCCCACAAGTTCTGAAATATGTGTTATTAGGTAATTTGGACATTGAATTCTCCCTGTGTACTTGAACAGGTGCCGGAATGTGGCGACTAGGAGCTTTTCACAGTAACTTAATTGCAGTTATTATTATTACCTTCTATATCTTGCCATCTCCCCCCCCCCCCCTCATTAAACAGTTCAGCCATTGTTGAAGATAGTGAGAGACAAGACCCATAAAGCCAGCCTGCAGACAGAGGTTCACCGCTCTGTGGAGGAATAAAATGTACTACCTAACATCCAGGCTATTTCTACTCTTGCACAGTTAAATTCATCGTCCCTGGTCTTCCCCAATCATTTAAGTTAGAATAATCAATAATACAGAAGCCTCATGATCAACACAATAAAAGTCAATCTATCATATCGCAGTCAATATATAAAAGGTTAATCAGTATTTGTTTCCACAATGTCCAAATAATATCAGTGCTAAATTTACACGTTAGACCAATCTCACTGTTCAATATCCTATCAAGGGAGTATGATACCAAGGGCATTTTTGTACCTGCTCAAGATATTCTGTGCCTGCACATATTTGTACAAGCCCATGTGGTAGAATTTTCTTTCTTCAAATCAAAATAAAAGACTAGCAAAACATAAAAGGGATCGAAAGGTTAGAAATATATATATATTTTAAATACAGTCAAGGATAACGGATATCCATATTGTATGGATCAAATAAATGGTTTTCTTGCTGTTATAAACCATCTGGACAACTGGTCTGCTTTTTATATGACAATTGGAGAACTTTACCAAAAGCAAAATGACCCAAGAAATTTATATCTGCCCTTAATTTTGTGAACCTTTTGCTTTTTAGTCAAAAATGTTTTCTATACAATAAAAGTGATTCTTTTAACAAAGTTAAGGGGAGCCAGTGAA
Organism: Scyliorhinus canicula; assembly: GCF_902713615.1. Lineage (NCBI taxonomy): Eukaryota > Metazoa > Chordata > Chondrichthyes > Carcharhiniformes > Scyliorhinidae > Scyliorhinus > Scyliorhinus canicula. The sequence goes on from NC_052157.1 coordinate 143,206,405, forward strand.
ATAGTGGTATTGTGGGGCAGCAAGGTCGCGCAGTGGTTAACATCGCTGCCTTGCTACGCCGAGGTCCCAGGTTCGATCCCGGCTCTGGGTCACTGTCCTTGTAGAGTTTGCACATTCTCCCCGTGTTTGCGTCGGTTTCACCCCCACAACCCAAAGATGTGTAGGGGAGGAGGATTGGTCACACCAAATTGTCCCTTAATTGGAAAAAATTAATATTTTTAAATTTAATTTTAAAAAGTGGTGGTATAGTCACTGGACTAGTAAACCAGGACTAGTAAACAAGTAAACCAGAGACTCAGAGTAATGCTCTGGGGACCTAAATATAACCTGGCAGGAAGATCTCAGGACTGGGCATTCATTTTATGGTCCAACTTGATTTTATTTTCTATCTAGGTACTGGGTCATTCCAAGTGCTAAATCGTGTTTTCTGTGGTGTCAGATGGGTTCCACAGCACCCATATAGAAAGTGAATCTTCCATTTGCATGAAGTGCAATAACAAAGAGAAAAAAAAACTTAGCTGTTTAGCTGTTCTATCTAAATGCCAGCTAATCTAAAGAGTTGGAGGGGGGGGGGGGGGGGGGGGGGGGGAAGAGAATGGAAAATGTACCCAACACTTTGGTTTACAGATTAAAAGGGCTTCCATTTCCCCGACATAGATGGCCTTCAATTTCTACAAAAAAGATCCTCCAAGTTAGTAAAGATTTAGGATGGTCAATTAGGCATCCAATCATGGTTAATTAATTGTGGAACAAGAGCATGATTAATTTCAAGACTGATTGTTGAATCAGGAGTCTGAAAATGGCTTCATGTCATTACAAATTTATAAGACAGAGAAAGCAGATTATATCAGCTATTCAAAACAATTCTAATAATCTGTGGTAGATAGCCAGATAGCTCAGATCAACTGGTCTAAAACAAGGCCCAACATACATAGAAATGACTTGCAAATATGTTTTTATCATAGAATTTACAGTGCAGAAGGAGGCCATTCGGCCCATCGAGTCTGCACCGGCTCTTGGAAAGGGCACCCTACCCAAGGCCAACACCTCCACCCTATCCCCATAACCCAGTAACCCCACCCAACACTAAGGGCAATTGTGGACACTAAGGGCAATTTATCATGGCCAATCCACCTAACCTGCACATCTTTGGACTGTGGGAGGAAACCAGAGCACTCGGAGGAAACCCACGCACACACGGGGAGGATGTGCAGACTCCGCACAGACAGTGACCCAAGCTGGAATCGAACCTGGGACCCTGGAGCTGTGAAGCAATTATGCTATCCACAATGCTACCGTGCTGCCCACACTGTCACACTTTTAGTTTTAGATTCACTTGCCCAAACAGTACATGTCAGGTGGTTTATCATTGCAGTTTAATTGTAACCACAACTTTGATGACCATACTGACACAGGGAGTAAAACAACTAGACATGATAACCCTAATTAATTAAACATTAGAAAGACTAAAGCATTGCCCTGACTGGCTGACCCAAACTCTGTCTCTCTTCCCACTGATTCCATCCCCATTACCCAGCATCTCTGGCTGAACCTGTCTCTCTTGCCACTGATTCCATCCCCATTCCCTATCCACTATCTCTGGCTGAACCAGACTATTCAGAACGTTGTCATTTTATCTGACTCCAAGCAGAGCTTTGGGCCTCATAATCTCACCATCGGAAAGGCTGCCCATGCTTCAACCTATCTGCTGCTGAAACTTTCACCCTTGCTTTGGTCATCTCCAGATTATTTTAATGTTCTCCTCCTGCACCTCCACAAAGTAGAACTCAATCAAATCATTGCTGTCCATATTCTACCCTCCATCAAGTCCCAGCCCCCATCACCAGCACTTGGCAACCCATGGAGGCACTCAGGCACCAGTGCCACCAATTTAAAATGTTAATCCTGGTGTTAAATCCTTTGTGACCTTACCTCCCGCCACCATCGAAGGGAAAGAAACTGTAACTATGGGACCAACTAACTAAAGAGACATCAGAACTACATAGTCTCCCAGAAATATCTATTCCCCATCTTCACTGAACCTGAAGATTATTTCCCAGGCATGGCCATCTTAACCTAGTTGTGTTAATTAGTTGCAGGATTCAGCTCATAAAGTTACTTAAAATTGGATGTTGTTTGGAAAAAGGGTAATCTCAGACTTCAGATAAACGTAGGTAGTTGGGGGACTAGGGGATAGTTTTATATACAATTGTGCATACAGGCATCAGTATACTGAAGTGTCATTGTGTATTCGTTCACACAACGACTATGCTGTTCTCACTGGATTGTATACAGTTCATTGCATTATACCAGACCAAAAAATACACCACCACAAACTATTATTTCAAGTTGTCCTTCTCGCATTTAACATCACCATCATAGAAGTGCAGGAGGCCATTCGGCCCATCGAGTCTGCACCTGCCCTTGGAAAGAGCACTCTACCCAAGCCCACACCCCATCCCCGTAATTCAGCGACCCCACCCAACTTTGTTTGGACACTAAGGGCAATTTAGCATAGCCAATCCACCTAACCTGCACATCTTTGGACTGTGGGAGGAAGCCGGAGCACCCGGAGGAAACCCACGCAGACACTGGAAGAACGTTCAGACTGTGCTAACCACTGTGCTACCGTGCTGCCCATAGCATGGTTCGTAACACACTGGTTGATCAAACATACTGAACTGTTTATAAAGGACATTTTCAACACTGACTAAAGATGGTGACTACAAGTCACTTGATGTCTAGTATTGTCAGTGATCTGTTTCTGGAAAGTCCCAATGTGGAATACATTTCAGACATGTCATGACATTCTTCTTTGGAATTTCACATGAGGATGGCAAGAACTATCAAAGGAATTTACTGAAAAATATTGGACATATTTACATTACTATAAGACTACCTCTCCAACTGAGACAAAGTCTGCTAGTACAAAGTTATTTGAAAGATAATGTCTTCCTATCTCATCAAAACAGGCAATGGCTCATTCAGGGGGTTAACGGCTGGGACACTAGATCACCCCCTGGCCACGAGACAAAAGCAACTGTTGGTTCATACACAAAATAAACAAATCCCGTCTCTCACATTATGGAGAAATGTGACTTCATTAACCATTTTAAAATCTCCAATACAAGCTGCTAAAGACTGAAGCAGTAATACACTCTCTTTTCTCTTCTTTCCCAAGTCAAGGTGCTTTTCGGGTTTAAGTAAAATCCAGCATGAAGGAAATTGCCTCCGGCAATTGCAGTTATATGGGCTTCAACTGAACTCCTGGAACTTGGAAAGATTTCTGCCACATCCAATCAGGCAAGGACTCAGTAAATTTAAAACAAAATCTTTCAACATTGAACTTTAATTTGGCTAAGAATGCAACTATCTGAAGATTAACGTGTACATTTTGTATGCTTGAGTGTGAGAGAATGTGGGTTGCAACGGTTTGAGACACGTGGGATTACCTTTTTAATTATTTTTCTACTTTTGCCTGGGTGACTTTATAGCTCAGTTAAACGAAGCTCAGTTTGTCTTAAACTTCAGGAAAGTCTTGTTTCTTTGCAATCCATGTGAAAATAGTTGAGCAGACATCACGCAAAATTTCTTCTTCCTTAAACAAAACCCATTGTGGTCATGTTTGGAGTGGAGGGACAGGAGTCATATTATCCTCCTCATATGGCCATAACAATATCATGCATTCTTACCCATCAACTGTTGGAGCCCCAAATATAAACTGTTATTGCTGTAATCTCCAGTACATTTCTTGCTCATTAGACACTTCAGCATGTATTTCTGTACCATTTGAATTTCACACAAGATTGCAGGACATGAACAAACTTTTCTTTGGTGACTTGTTTAAAAGCATTTACAGCATTTGTGGCATTCATTTGAGATTATTACACTTATCCAGCACGTGGATAGGTAGCATAAAGGGTGGTAGTATAAAGTCCATCTAATCCATGAGATAGACTTTATCTAAGTGGGCAAAAACTTGACTGATGGAATATAATGTAGGAAAATGTGAAGCTATGCACTCGAGGAAGGAGCTGATTATTTAAATAGTGAAAAACTACAGAAAGCTGCAGCAGAGGGGGATTTGGGGGGGGGGTTCTTGTACATAAATCATAAAAATTCAGCATCTTACAGGGAAGGCAAATGGAATGTTGGGCTTTTATTTCAAAGGGTATGGACTATAAAAACAGGGAAGTATTGTTTAAATTGTACAAGGCACGAGTTAGACTACACCTGGAGTACTGTACTGTGAACAGTTTGGTCCCCTTATCGAAGGAAAGGCATATAGTTTATTGGAAGCAGTCTAGAGAAAGTTCACCAGGTTGAATCCAAGTATGGAGGGTTTTTGAGGTTGAGGAAGTTGAGTTGTATGCATTGTGGAGTTAAGAAGAATGAGACATGACCATATTGAGATATTCAGGGGCTTTACAGGTAGCTGCTAATAGGTTATTGCCTATTGTGGGAGAGTCTTAATCTCAGAGTGAGTAGTCGGCCATTTGAAACATATTAGGAGGAATTTTGGTCACCATAAAACAACTTGGATCAGAAGTAATACAAGAGTTGGAAGCAGGCAAAGTATGAACTATGATCAAAGTTAAAGCAATTTAAAACTTTAGGGAACTTCACAGCCATAAAACATTAAATGGTAAAGATTAGTAAATCCGCCTTACTTTAAATTTAATCAAATACGATCATGGGCATAAATCTTTATGCAGAAGCGTTTGGTATAACCGAACAAAGTGGGAGGGAAATATTTCAATTTAATTGTAATAGATAATGTGATATTGGAAGAGTTTTGTACCAAACAGATAAACATTGAAAGGTGGAATTTGTATGTATAACTTATGTTCTTGCCCCCATCGAAACACTGGTATCAGTTAACAATCCAATATGATTATTGTTTGGGGTTCAAGGTTGTTCATCACCATTAGTCAGCTGTCAGTCGTCATTTTGTCTTGGCTTTGTACGCTCGTGGAATAAATGATCAAACAAATAAATAGAAATCAATTTTGCACACCTTTGCATTTTGCTGAAAAAAATAAGGTCAGCAAGAGAGCTCCATGTTTTAATGTAATGGACAAAACTAACGATGCTAATACTTCAAAAGTAATTTTTCAGTGAAGTAAAAGAGCCTATGAAATAATCCAAAGCTCCATGAATTAGAGTATTAGAATTTAATGATTGATGAATATTTGGATATATTTGCCAAACTGTTCCTCCTACAGTAGGCATTAGCTGTACACTTGTTTACATTTTGATATTGTCCAGTGTATTTACTATATTTTGTAATCTCCAATAAAATACCTACCACGGTCAAAATATTAACATGGACAATACATTCATGTTCAGTCACCAAAATTAATCATTTGCTCCCCTCTAAAATATAGGTATGTTTTGGGAGATTCTAATAGTTATATTTCACCAAGATCTTCAGTGTTAAAAACGTGCAATGTAACATGTTCGGTACTAAAACAGTTTAGATATGATGCCAACTCTTGGGTATGCAAAGTGTCAAGAATTTTAGCACAAATATGGCCCCATAATCTGTAAAAGTAACAGCAAAACCGATGATATGCCACTGCAACTTATGATTAGGGCAGATGTGAATTTGTAAACAAATTCAAATGTAGCATTGAGATGTGTTGCTGCTAACTTTATGAAAATGGCACCTTCCTTTCTGTCTGAAATGAGTTGAATGATGTGTGGTTTTATCAGTGTGGTACATGCCAACTAAACTCACTAAAAAAATCAGAGCTTGTCTAAAGTGGCACAATGTTTGTCTTGGGAGTCATTTGAGGCACGTCAAATACCACCAATGAACTTCTCTGGCATTGAAAATTAATTACAAACTCCTTTGGGTTTTACTCGTTAGATACGTCATGTTTATCTTCTCAATCCAATCTTTCTCCCAAATTGCTTTCTATACTGTACCTTTATTTATGTTTCCTCAGCCCTTGTACTGTTTCCTCCGTCCTTGTACTGTTAACAGATTATGGAAGGAAATAAGCATCTGCTCACCCCATTCCCCTTGTTGCCAAGTTATTAACCCACACTTGCAGCAACTTGCAATGCAAAATATTACAATAAACAGATAGGTCTAAATGATGGTGTTAATTTCCCCTTATGACAAATTATGGCCTAGAAAGTCACAAAACTGACGGAAGCCAGTATAGATTACTACTACCAGTGAAAATGACTACCTAAGTAATGACTCTTGTCTACTTAAGCATGGCTACAATATGTTGCAGTCCAAAAACTAAATAGTAATTAATGCATGTTTTTTAAAAAAAAGAACAGAAAATCGATTTATTGCAGAAAATAAAGCAGCAGAAGAGTTTTATTTGAACAATTTTTGTACCATGATTGTCAGTGAACTTAGTAGACAGTCATGACTTAAGTCTTGAAAAGGAAATAAAAACAAATGCCTGCACTGAAATTTAATTCACCTCCTGGAGCTAGATTGCATGGCTGAAGCTACCAGGAATTGACTTTACAGTTAAAGTCTATTACAAAGTGGAAGAGTATTACAGAAAGGAATTTCAAGATGGTCGAGTGACAAACTTTTGACAGATGAAATCTCTCAATAAAATTGGATCACAATTTTCACATATCATATACTTTGAAGTTGCCATGTATTATTAAGGCCACAGTCCCATGCCCAAGGTGGGATTTATAGTTAGTTATTTCATAATATACCATATATGCTTGCGCAAGAGCTGTCATTATTCAAATGCTGGATAAACCAGATTTAAAAAAAAAAAACACTTTCCAAATGGGCTTTAAGAAACTTCAGTCTGAAAAGCATTTCTCTCTCCCCCCCCCCCCCCCCTTCACAGTATATTTCAATGCCCATCTTAGCCTTTTAATATAAAGGTCATTAACCCAGATCATCCATTAATTTGTTAAGCGAGAGTAGAGATAATACATTTGCAGCATTCAATAGGACTTCTTTGCTGGTATGAGAGTCACCAGAAAATAAGACCGAGTTGTAGCTCTGACTGACACTTAACACGGTGGTAGAGAATCTGGAGTATTCACTAAACAACCTCTACCTAACCCCCCCCCCCCCCAAACCACCTAGAAAGGAGGGAAGTCCAAATTTACATATCTAATGCGTTCAATTCCTGGCATCTACATTACCAGTGACAATCAAACAGCTCTTTCAGAAACAAAAGCGATTATCCCAGTTGCAAAGAACTCAAACCATCTTAAGCAGCGGTGGTGAACAAACCAAATAATTTAAATAAAACATGGCAACTTCCAAGAACCAAATTTGCTGTGGATTGCTGTTATAAATTTTACAAGGGAATTCATGCACATGTAAGCACCCAGGGCTAGTTTCTGTGCTTTTTACACCAGTTAAATCATGTTACAATATACAGCTTAGATGATAGTTAATTTTATTATATACAGTAACCAGTTCTAAGCAAGGGAATAGTGTTCCTTTCACATAAGAAATTTCTTAAATTGCATTCAAATGGTAGTCATCCAAACGGAGTGCATTCCCCTAGACTAGGATTTTAACAAATGTGTCCTATTTACATACTTTGCAGGAATGCTTTTCCCTTGAGTTTTTATTTGGAGCCCACCTCAGATGACATCATAGCTTGGAATAGTGATTGTAGAACAGAAAATATTTCAGCCAAATCTGTTCTTTTTTCCCCAAATTTCTCATACAAATTTTGTTTTGAGGGAATTGGAGTGTAATTAAATCCACAGATTTTAAGGCTAATTTGAAGGGAATGACTTAACCGACAGAAATTAACTCCTGGAGCACACCAGGTTACTGTACATCAAATCTGGCAAACAAAATTTAAAATGCATGTTTTTGATTACAAGCTTTAATACATCTGCCCACTTACAATAAATTTGACATCAAATGTTGGTCAGCCAAAATTACCACACAATTTCAGATATTTAATCCATTTAAAAGAAAATTGTTCTGAAGGGGAGTAAAAGCAACGTACACCGGGTGGTTCATTAGAAAGAAAAACTGCTCAATTTGATTTGACCAAATAGACATGAGGATCCCAAGAACCCTTTGTGGCTAGGAGACTTCCAAATGGCTTAAATGGGTTTTCTAGGGCAATCAGAAACATACATTTTGGTCAAACCAACAGCCATACATCTCTCTGTACACCTATTTAAATTAACATCCATTTACAAGATAACATTCTCTATAAATTCTCCTATGGCTTCTGAAACAGAAAATTCAAAAATTGACACTAATTGAAAATAGCAACACAGTTTAATCAGAAATTATGCAGTTCTTTACAAATGTTAGAAATAAGAACTTTTAAAACATTTTTTTTGTGATATCGATTATAGCTTTTTAAACAATTGAGACACATACAAATAGGTGACAAATACATGAAAAAGGGGTTGGGTTGTTTTGTTTATTAAACCTTCCTGCTCTACCCTGTAAGCAGAGTTTGAAGTTACAATGCAATCCACAAACTTCTTGATGCATGTGTTATCTCAATGGGTCAAAGGGGTAAGGACAATTCTACATTACTAACTGGTCATTTGCCCAGCAGGATATGTTCACTTAGTTGAACCCAACCATGGAACTTGAAATGCAAAATTAAGCACAACACACACACAAAACAAAAATCAAACTGGATGGGAAGAAACTCAACTCAAAACACGTGCATAGCTCAATACCATCAGCTCAAGCAAACATTACTGGAGCTTCAGCAAAACCTGAGTGTGCAAAATGCATTTCTAATGTAATGCAAGCAGCCCAGGAAGTAAATCTTAAACAATGATACATAGAGGGATTGTTATAAGGCAGAATTAGCAAAGAGATGCCTTTGAGGGGGGGGAGGTAGGGAGGGATATATTACACTATTCTATTTAGGACAAAGAACTGCAGACATTTTTTTTTTAGCAAGGTGCTTAAAAACAAATTCAGGATTCACAGACAGACAATTCAAAAAACGTTTGGACTGGTTATAGACCAGTACACAATTTCTAACCAGAGTGAAGCCAATTCTAATTCTTAAGTCACTGCATCCCAGACTGGAAAATGTTAACCGTTTAGATTATGTGCTCTCCAATTCCTGGTCAGAAACAAAATTATACCCAGGTTTATTAGTACAAGACAAAATCAGATTGGTTGACAGTCAATGCAAATTTCTGTGGTCCGATATCAGTCCCCATAGTATATCAACTGGTGTTAAAATGACAACAAACTCTGATAATGTTAAGTTTGCTGATTGTACAAAGGGAATATACAGTTTCACAAAAAAAATGCTAATTCATTTGTATAAGGTCATTCAGGCCATTCCATCTCATCTCCCATAGGTTAAACTTATTACTCCAATACTGCTATAATAACCAAGCCTTGTGGATTTAACATTTACACTGTTCTCTCAGCTTTAAATGGCATTAATGAAATACTTTTCATAATTAGCACTTTTTATGGCCACCATACAGCATTTTGCAGCATTTCCTTACCCCAACCAAAAATATTGCAGCAGGGAGAGAAAAAGCAGAGGTGACCTTAAATGCCTCAAAATAGTCTATAGTGTGCTGGCGAGCTTAGCACATGTGAAAAAGGAAACAAAATATTCCATGCATCTATTCACTAGGGCAAACTGCAAGCATAAGAACACTTGGGAATAAGCAAATTTAAGATCAAATCTGCAAAGAAGACACTTTATTAGACTCTGGAGATCTTCCAAATACGTAGTTCCTAGTAGAACAATGAAGAAAGTTATTACGGATACCAATCCTGTAGTTTTATATTAGCTGATCAACATTTGAATTTCCAGAAAAAGCAGCACCCTACTTCTCCTTCCTCCCCTGCCCCCACAATGCCAAGATAAATGATCTTCAGATATTTTTATTGCAGGGAGACAATTTTATCATTTACTAGGTCAGTCATCACAATACCTGGACAATCAACATGAAATAGTTGGCGACTCAGTGCTCAGAAGTACAAAGTTAGCCACTATTACTTTTGTACGAGGAATATGTTTCAAAAATTGCAAACGAAAGGCGTCCTTTTTTTTTTTTGCATGATGGAAAGAGGAATGTACCCATTTTGTGAACTGAAACTTATAGGCTGGGTCATTTGGAAATATATAACCAGCAGTTTGTTTTACAGCAAAATACTGGTTATGGTAAGAAATACTGTATTTGAACACAGCAACATGTTCCAGTCACGAACTTCACTCTGGTGGTACATATACACTGAGTAAATAATTATGAAATACTATACTAAAATGTCAAAAAAAAGGAGTTGGTATTATGCTCCTACGGACTCCAGCTTCCCATGTTGTATGCATGTATTTTATTTTACATGTTCATACTGACCCCACCATCTCATGCCTGGTCAGGACAGAAACTCTAAGTAGCAGCTTTAGTTATTCACATACAACCCAAGCCCCATCTTTTAATGTAAACAGTCATTTGAAAAGGGGAAAAAATTGAAAAGGGAAAAAAAATTCTTGAACATTGGTCCAAGGTTTAAACAGCCAAGTGTTTCCAAGCTGTAACCTGCCACAATGTTTCCGCAGATCACATTCAATCTCATATACTTACACAAGTTTTTTTAATTTTTGTTTTTAAATTAACATAATTAGTAACAATAGCAAGCATTTAAAAATACATGTAATTTTATGGTGGCATACAGACGAGACTTGCAATAATTAACCACAAACTAAGATACGCCCTGGTAACCATACATGCCATCAAGTTTGATGGTATACATACGAAACATGAAATTTGGGGAAAACATGGACTAATAAATTTCTTGAAATGAACGTGGGCAGGAATATGGAGCACACATGCATGTTGACAGCCTAGCTTAACTCCCTGAGGTTCTGGCAGCCTTTGTATTGGGAGAAGAGGGTACTACATGGGAACTGGAATGAAAAAAGGCTGACCTGCAAGGCCTACAGTTGGACTGACATAGCATTACAAAAAATGATTTATTTAAAAAAAACAATACAGGTATCAAAGACTTCAACCATGATTAGTTTGTATCTTAGCAACAATTTAAAAGAACCTATGCTATTTTTCTTGCTTAGTGCCATTCTGCAATAATTAGACCGCTATGATGATCATTACTCAATGATGAAATGAAATCAACACATGGCACAAAATAAATTAAGTTCTTATTCCAAATACTAATAAATGCACCAGATACTGTATAGATCGCTCTCTCACACACACACACATTCATTCAGTCCCTCTTCCCATGTTTTTAGTCTCTTCATAGAAGGGGGCACCACAGTCTACACTGTATTTGGTTTATGCTACAGTACTAACACTCTTGAGGCGGAAAATGTTATACCTACAATAGTAACACATTAGCATTCACTGTACTAATTAGTCACAATTGATTGACCTGTACTTAAACTTACATGCCTATCCAAAAAAATATAAACAGATTAAAAAGTTAAGAAATTTCAAGTGCTTATTGAAGAATTAAGGAGGGACAGAGAGGGATCACAAGACAGCACATAAAAGGGTAAGATTAACAAAATCTGGGTGGAACTACCCAGTGGTCCTGTGGCCCTAGGTAACCAGAATATTGTACAGTACCAAACACATACTGGACTACTCATTCCAGGGATCAATAACAGAGTCAAGTTAATTATAAACTAGCCTTAATAACCATTAGAAGTCAGTAACTGATGGCATGGATCAAATTTAATTCTGACTAAAAGGCATGACATTTTCCAGTTCGGCATTTGCAAGTAAAAATTTCAATCACAGAAAATTTCTACCAGCAATGTGCACAAAATAAACAATAATTGCAATTCCAAAACAATACTGCTTGCTATATTGAATTGTTCAGGAGAGTATTTTACTGTTAATGTTTATTGCTTGACATTATTGGTCAAGCCCTAAACCATTATTATTTTTGTATTTAAAAAAGCACAAATATTAGACAGACAAAATAATGTGTAAAGAAATGTCAAGCCGTTCCATTTAAGAATTTGAAAGGACAGTGGTTTCCTGCATTTTCATATTGGTACACAAAAGGATGTTCAAAAGCATTTTCAGAAATTAGGGTTGCAGTGATGGACAGATCCTGCACCCAAATACTATGGGTCAACTTTTATTTTTATTAAATTCTGGCTACTATAATGAGATTTAAATCTAGCAAGCACACACTTTCCTCCCACAAAAGAAAGTCTGCTAGCCTGAACACCACTTTCTCCCCAGATGTCAGAATTTTCTTTAAATATGAAGACCAGCAGAAATATATTTGGCATTGTAGGATTTTAGTTTGTTAGGCAAATTAGAAGCCGCCTACAGTCTAGTGCTCAAGACAATAAAACTGATGTGAAAGCATGAGCATCTGGAGAGGAGTGGCGTTGAGCACTGGGTTACATCATACTTTCCACGACCACACTGAAAAAATTAAACTGAGAACATTTACTTTGCAAGACATAGCATAAAGCCACAGGAACTTTCAAAAAAAATATATCTCTCCACTCTGGCACTTACATGCTACACAAGCTGTAGTGTGTAATAACTACTGTTGCACGTTCAGAAGTCCATGCCTGCACACTCACTCACTTCTAATATTGCCATAAAGCTCTTTGCCGATTTGTAAAATCCAAGCAGGTTTTTCCATATTAAAAATATATATTTAATAGTTTAGAAGCAGCAATAAAGCTGTGGACTACACAGAATGCGTTAGAATTCAATAACCAAATTTGTCTTTTTAAACAAACTTTAAACTGTCCCATACAAGGGCTAAAAGAATGTAGGTGATCCAATTTTAGTTTGACTTCAAAATCTACTTTTTTTTTTTCTTTTTCTTTTAAACTGTATGTTCTGCATGATTCTGGTATATACTGCATGAAAATGCAAGTCTTAAAAAGCAGGATGATATTAAAAGGGAAAAGGAGGGCATAGTAAGCAAATACATATCATTTTGTAGTAGTTAAGGCCAGACACGCAACAGGGAAGTAACCTACTGAATGAAATATTTCATGACCTAGAGAAAGACAATGAACGTAGAGCCCCTACAGCAGAAGCAGTGCGGTTTATGTTACTAACACATACAATGGCAAATTTAAAAAAAATTAAGAGGGAAAGAATTGTACAACATTAAATACCCAAGTTGAATTACTCCACAAATTTCACGTGATTCACCCTTTTGCATGTGGAGCATGGCCTTTTTGACCAGTGAACAATCAGAACTGCACCGCCTAATATTGCAGCTGCCTGTGACTTTCTGACTTCTTCCCAGTGATGAATTAAGACAATTTCCCCCAAGGCATAACTGACCATCTTAATCCCAGCAAAAGCCAAGAGCCTTGCAGCAGAAAAGAAAAACACATACTGTACTTCAAGGCATTATTCCAGCATAACTTTTTTTGGGTTTTAAAAAAGTTTTGTAATCCTCCTGTTTTCCCGTGTGGAATCTTGGTGCACTCACAGCAAAATGCAGCCTTTGTGAAGTGGGACAGCCCCTTCAGTGGTTCGTTGGAGCCTGAAGTTACACCAGCAGGATCTTAAGAACCAAACTTAGGTTAAAAAGTCCACTATTCACTGATCATTGCATTCAGGTTTGTTTTCTAATATGTTCAGTACCAGAGGTCATTAAATACCCAATTAGAGTCCATCGAAACAACTGTACGACACGCTCTTTGCTCTCAAATTCGGTTTCCTTTGTTTAAAAAATATTTTTTAGACGATTCTCCTGAACTGGTCCACTGTTAGAGATGTTAAAGGAGCCCAAGAGCACCCAGACAGTGGCTTGCAGCAACAACGAAAACAGGCAGTCCACCAAACTTGACTTCATTGATCAGGACGATCCATAGATTCATCATAAGTAACTACTCTTGAAGGATCTGAAAACAAACACAGGAATGTAAAACATACAAAGAAACCATCATCACACTCTAGCTTCTAATACTAAAATATCAAATTTCAATCCCAAACAGTGCATTCCAACTAGAGAGTTGGGCAAAACTAATTCACAAAACCATAAGGATGAAAGCCCTACACGAATTATTTAAGCCAATAGCTTTGATTTGTAACAGATTTTAGTTTATATGTATTATTTGATGTATATAGAAGTTTCAGTTCTCCTATTTCCCTAGATTTGGATATAGAAATTAAAATAAATTGAACTAATTCATATGGAATGAGCTCTCCCCACAGTTAAATCCCAACGCCAATTTAATTTAAAACTGAATGCGCTAGTGAACCTTTACTGACCAGCTTTGTTAAATGTATTTAATGGAAGTATCAAATTTGTAAATAGGCATTTTTATATGATTCCCAGAAAAACTAATTTCAGCGCGCATCAGAAATGGTCTCACTAACCTTTCATAGGTGAAACAATATTACTGAAAACTTTGAATCCCTACATTTTTTACCTTTCTGCATCACTGCTCTAAAAGCATTGCAGTTTTGATGTTAAAATCAATTAATTGTTCACTTCCAAGAAATAGCATTACATCTATAGTCAGTAAAAAGATTTTAAAAACTGACTGTCGATGAATCAAACATCAGTGCAGCACCACTGCAAAGACTTAGGTGATGGCACTGTGCTATGAGCAATTTCTTGGACTTGATCTACAGAAAGCACAGGGTTAACAGATGCATCCTGCAACAATAGTGCAAATGACCAGTCAGGCTCCCATTCCAAAATTGAACTCTTGAATGATCCCACCCACAATTTCTTTTTTTTATATAAAATATTTATCACAAGATGAGGAATTTCTTCACTCATAGGGTATGAAATCTTTGTAACTCTACTCCAGAGGGCTGAGGTTAGGTCATCAAGTAAGTTCGATAGATTTCTGGATAGTAAAGGCATCAATCGATAGATTTCTGGATAGTAAAGGCATAAAGGGATAGCAGGAGAGTGTGAGAAAATGGCGTTGAGGTAGAAGCTCAACCATGATCTAATTGAATGGCAGAGCCTGAAAGGCCTATCCCTATCTGGAATTTCTCAAACATCTGCCAATGAGACTAGCATGTTAAAAGTAGTTACAAGGAAACAGAGTGCTGACATCTATTTAAACATGTACTACCATCACGAGATTTGGGGGGGGGGGGGGGGGGGGGGGGGGAGAAGGAGGAAAGAAGAGGGGGCAAGGAGAAGTGAAAGAGGAGGAAAATAAGTATTTGGAGAGCACTCAATTTGTGTTAAGCCTGCTGGACTTGCTAGATGATCAAGCTTAGAATAGATAATGATTTGACAGAATACCAAAATATTTGAATTGTTTTTCACTTTTCGACAAACGTTCATGTTCGATCAAGATACCTGCAAGAACATCTTATTTAAACAAAGTTTCCCATTTTAATTATGCTTACCTTGTTTATGCAGATTCCATATAGAGTCCATTTCTGAGGGGAAAAAAATAAACATTTGTAATCAAGACAGATATAACCAAATAGGCTTACTTTTTCCAAAAGTTCCCTGGGGACGTTCCATGTCTACTGGGAGACCCCGAGGGATTTGATTCGCATTCCACCAAAGATCTGGCAAAAACAGAGTAATACTACGGTTTGGGCTTTTTTTTTTGAAAGCTGCTAATACTGAAGTAAAATAGAATTAAAATATGTGCTATGGAGGAAGTGATTGTTCAAACACTTCCTAGGTGAATAATCAAAAAAGATGCACTTGCATGTAAAAATGCAAAGTAAAACTTTTGGCTCGTGACTTAATCACTGATCACCAATTGCAGTCAATCATGCACGCTCCTTCCCCTAGTTGTGCAACTTATACCGTTCCAAATCTGTGCTCAATTCTGTTGAATCTGCTTTCATTTACCTTTCAGACTAAGTATTCTCAATCCTAACAATTAAAACTCTGGTTCTTACGATCTCCAATCTCTGTCCTCTGATTACCGGCCATTATGACAGTAGAAAGTTTCACCTGGCTTGCATTCACAGCCTTTAATCTGAAACACCTCTTAAATCTCCCCTTGGCTGTCTCTGCGCTCCGGTAACAATTCTAGCTTCTCATCAGTCCACATAATTAATGATATGGAGATGCCGGCGTTGGACTGGGGTGAGCACAGTAAGAAGTCTTACAACACCAGGTTAAAGTCCAACAGGTTTGTTTCAAACACGAGCTTTCGGAGCACGGCTCCTTCTTCAGGTGAATGGAAAGGCTTAATTAATGACTGTGATCTCAAAATGCTAGTAAATCTCCTAAGTGCCCTTTTCAAGGCATTGACACCTATCCCAAAAGCTGCAGTGCTCAGTATTGGACAATACTCCAGCTGAGACCTAATCAGCAATTTGTAAAGTTAATATGAAGCCCTAGACTCTGGCTACGCTTTTTAAAAAGATCAACTTGTTGCCACCTTTAAGATGTGTGCAGGCAAAATGCATTTAAATTTTGGGGATGCGAGAGTCACTGATTAGACCAGCATTTATTGCCAATCCCTAAATTGCCTTTTGAAATGGTGGTGGTGAGCTGCCTTCTTGAACCATAGCAGTCACACCACAGTGCTGTCGGGGAGTTCGAGGGGAACCTCCAGGTAGTCGCATTCCCCTATGTCTACTGCACTTAAGTCTTTCTAAATGGTAGCAGTCATGGGTTTGTAAGGTGCTGTCCAAGGAGTTTCTGCAGCACATCTGTAGATGGTACTGTTCATCGGTGGGGGAGGGAGTGAATGTTTTTGAAAGGGGTGCTAATCAAGCAGGCTGTCTCCTGGATGAGGTTGAGCTTAGTGTTGTTAGAGCTGTACTCATCCAGGCAAGTGGTGTATTCCATCACTCCTGACTTGTAGATGGTGGACAGACTTGTGGGAGAATTACTTGCCACAAGATTCCTTGCCTATGCCAGGCTGCATAAACTTTCATTGAATTTAGACAGTTTTTATTTCCTTTTATAAATTTAGTATACCCAATTCATTTTTTTGAATTAAGGGGCAATTTAGCATGCCCAATCCATATATCCTGCACATCTCCTGTGCGGGCGAAACCCACACCCTGTGCGGGCGAAACCCACACTAACACAGGGAGAATGTGCAAACTCCACACAGACAACTCCAGAGCCGGAATCGAACCTGGGACCTCGGTGCTGTGAGGCAGCAATGCTAACCACTGCACTACCGTGCTGCCCGAATTTAGACAGTCGAGGTGCAATTCAACCCTTGATTAAAATGGTAAAGCAACAAAGTTAGATATTGAGATATTGAAACAATTTCCTCTGGTGTTAAATTACAGACCAAAGGAACACATAAGCTTGCAGTTAAGAGGTAGACCATTTAGGAGTGAAATCAGAAATCAGTTTTTCTTACAAGGTTGGTACAAATCTGGAACACAACTATAATACTGTTGCTGCAGGATCAACTGAACAAATGAAACAGGCTCGAGGAATTGCGTGGTTTTCTTCTGTTCCAAAATCAATAAAGATAATTGCTCAGTGCTTCATTAACGTGAAATTATTCTTAAAAAGTGGGCAAATAATGTTTGTGTTCTTGAACTTGTATCACCCTTTCTCATTCTATGAACTAATTAGGAGACACACCTTTTCTCCCCCCCCCCCCCCCCCCCCCATACTCGTTTTTATAGACATCCATTGGAGTGTTCAATTATGGACCTACAGATTCCACTTTCAGTGATCTATGATCCGTTCAACACTTTCCTAACTACGGTATGACCCAGATTGGAAACTTGAGCTGTTTACAGTTGAGAAGAATAGTCATCCATACACAATATTAAAACATCACACATCTAGGTTTGTTCAATTATCACTACCAAGTTGCAGCGATTATACTACAGAAGTGCATGTGCAAACATGTGCGGCTAATACAGTTGGTGAGCTGCAGGCAGATAACCATGTGAGACTATGATGTAATGATGATAACATATCTGGATCAAAAAAATGGACATATAATGCTCTAGAGTACAAGGTAAAAAGCAACGGTAGCAGTTTTTATTAAGAAAGTATTATTACTGTACCAGAAAGAGAAAATGCCCGAGGGTCAAAGAGTGTTTATTTGGTAAGAAACAATAAAGGAGCTGCTCCTTTGAAGCTTAAAGACCAGTGGGAAATTACAGAAGCACAAGGATGAAAGAGCAGTGACAATGGGAGATTTTAACACCAGAGGAATTTCTGAAGTGTATTCAGAATTTTCTTGAACGCACGTTTTCTTTCCAAGAAAGGGTGGCATTGCTTGATCCAGCTCCAGGAAGTCAAGTGGAGAATGTCACAGTTGGAGAGCATCTCAGGGATAGGAATTACTACATCAATGTTTAGATTAGTTATGGACAAGGATTAGGAGCAATCTAGAAGAATACTCAGCTGGAGGAGGGATTAGGCTTGGGTAAATTGGAGTCAGACTGGCAGGCAGAAATTAACTGAACAATGGGTGACCTTTAAAAGAGATGGTTTGAGTCATCTAGGTATATTCACACAAGTGGGAAAGGGATGGTAACCAAAGCTCCCTGGATGATGAAGTGTCAAGTGAAGAAAGTGAAGAAGAGGGAGAAGACAAAAATATCATCTCAATAGTGCATATATAATGTAGAGCAAGTGGAAAAAGAAAGTAAGAGGGTCAAAGGAAGAGCACGAAAATAGATTGGTGCTAAATGCAGGAGGGAATCCAAAAAAGTTTTCTACAGGTATATTAACAGCAAGTTTTCAGAGGAGTGGCAGGCTGATTAGAGATCAAATTGGAAATCTAGAGGAGGAGGCAAAAGGTACGACAGGGTACCAAAGGAGTACTTGCAGTCATGTTTCCCAAAGAAGGGTACTTTGCCACGGCTATAGCAAACAAAGAGGCCACCAGGGTACTGGAGGAGATAAAAATGAGGCACTGGAAAAGCTGGTAGTACCTATCACCATGGTTGGGAAGTAAAATTACAGATAAAAGTAGTGGAGCTGCTTGTAATGCCAAAGGACTGCATATGTTACATTCTTTTTCAAAAAACAAGAGGCAAATAATAAGTCAGTTTACTTAATACAATTGGTGGGAAATGTTTTGGAGCAATAATTCAGGAGAAAATTAGTGAATAATCATTGACAGCCAACATTGATTTGTTAAGGGCAAATTGTGTTTGACCAAAATGGCTGAGATTTTTGAGGACTCAGCAAATGACTGCAGCTAATGCAGCTGAAGTGCATGTGGATTTTCAAAAGGCAATTGATAAAGTGCATTCGTTTTTTGGTTTAAGAGACAGATGACAATTTCAAAGTATAACCAACACAGGACATAGAAATAGCCTTCAAGAGGACAAAAGGACTTGCGGAATAGGCAGATAAGTGGCAGTTGAAATACAATGCAGAAAAATTAGGCAATACATACTGGATGGGGAGATGGGAAGAATGGGGAGATGGGAAGAATGGGGAGAATGGGGAGATGGGAAGAATGGGGAGATGGGAAGAATGGGAAGAATGGGGAGATGGGAAGAATGGGGAGATGGGAAGAATGGGGAGATGGGAAGAATGGGGAGATGGGAAGAATGGGGAGATGGGAAGAATGGGAAGAATGGGGAGATTGGGAAGAATGGGGAGATGGGGAAGAATGGGGAGATGGGGAAGAATGGGGAGATGGGAAGAATGGGGAGATGGGAAGAATGGGGAGATGGGAAGAATGGGGAGATGGGAAGAATGGGGAGATGGGAAGAATGGGGAGATGGGAAGAATGGGGAGATGGGAAGAATGGGGAGATGGGAAGAATGGGGAGATGGGAAGAATGGGGAGATGGGAAGAATGGGGAGATGGGAAGAATGGGGAGATGGGAAGAATGGGGAGATGGGAAGAATGGGGAGATGGGAAGAATGGGGAGATGGGAAGAATGGGGAGATGGGGAGATAGAATGCATGCTCAATGTTGCACGCTAAATGTTGCACTTCCATTAAAATTGAGAGAAACAAACATTTACAGAATGGAAGGAGGCCATTTGGCCCATAATGTCTGCACCAGCTGCCAAGTAGTCATCCTGCCTAATTCCATTTTTGAGCTCTTGTAGGTCACAGCAGTTGATATGCATTTCAGATGTCTTTTCAAATGTTGAGCATTTCTGCCTCTACCACCCTTTCAGGTGGAAAGTTCAGATCCTAACTATTTCTGGTTGAAAAAGAATTTCCCCTCGAATCACCTGACCCTCCTGTATGTTGCCCATATCTGTGCCCCATCCTGGTTTTTCTTCCCTTTACTCTTTCATGGGATGTGGGCATGACTGGCAAGGTCAGTATTTATTGCCCTCCCCCAATTGCCCTTGAACTGAGTGGTTTGCTAGGCCATCACAAGAATAAACCTCATTTGGCAGCACGGTGGTCCAGTGGTTAGCATTGCTACCTCATGGCGCGGAGGACCCAGGTTCGATCCCGGCACCAGGTCACTCTCCGTGTGAAGTTTGTACATTCTCACCCCCACAATCCAAAGATGTGCAGGCTAGGTTGATAGCCCCTTAATTGGTTACAAAAAAATGGATACTCTAAATGTATTTTTTTTTAAAAAAAGAGTAAACCTTCTGCAGATCTGGAGTCACATATAGCTCAGACTAAGGAAGGATAGCAGATTTCCTTCCCTGACAGGACATCAGTAAACAAGATTTTTTTTTTGACAACCAATGCTGGTTTCATGGTAATCATTACTGAGATTAGCTTTCACTGCTTTTATTGATTAAATTCAAATTCCATCAGCTGCCTTGGTGGGATTTGGACCTGTGCATTAGCCTGGGACTCAGAGTTAGTGAATTTGCCACAATGTACCCTGTGGACCCATCAGCCAAGAGGACTTTATCTACCCTTCCCCAAAATTAAAATTCTCCTGTTCAGGCAGTACAGACCCAGTGACATCCATGTACAAATAGAAAGAATAAATGCACAATAATATAAAGGCCAGGATGTTAAGCTAAATCTATATAGAACACTGGTGCAGTCCCAGCTGCAGTAGTGTGTCCAATTCTGGGATCCAGTTTAGCAAGGCATGAAAGCTTTGGAGGGTACAGGAAAGGTTAACAAAAATGGTTGCATCATGTGTGTCTGGGTAGAGCAAAAAATTGGAAAACGGGGTGGCGTTTATTTAGGAGGGGATCTGTTTCCTTTTGCTGCAGTTGGCTTTTGTACTTCTAGTATATATTGACAATGCGTTCAATAAAATATTTTTAAAAAATAAAATGGTTCCATGATGAAAGATTAGTTATGCCAATAGGCTGGAAAAGCTGAGGCGGTTCTCCTTAGAGCAGAGAAAATGAGGTTTGTAATTAGTTGTTCAGCGACTAAGGTGATTGATAAAGAACGAAAGGGACAGGTGGAGAAACCTTTTACACAATTGGTCAAGGTTTGGAGTTCACTGTCCAATAGTGATGGACATAGATTCAAATGAAGCATTCAAGAGAGAATTGGATAGATACTTGAAGAAAAGTTGCAACCATATATGAGGAAAGAGAAGGGGAGTCGGACTAAGATTGCTCGCTGCAAGAGCCATCATTGACTTTATATGGGCCTAAAGACTACTCAGTACCGTGCTGCGATTCCAATTCATCCAGGCTGCTACGCAAAGGTCTACAGCATGAAAAACACAAGACAAGCAAGGAGAATCAGATAGATGAAAGATGAAAGAGACAAGATGGGAGTAAAAAAGCAAGGTAATTGAGAAATGAATATTGGATTTAAAAATTCTAACTACTTCACTGGAGTTGAATGAAACTTTTATTCCTTAAAATGGCTAGAGGTATACTTTACACTCCACCATGGAAAATAGCAGAAAGATAGATAACAGATCACTTTTACACCAAATATAGTTTACTAAGATAATAAAAGTAAATTTAAACTAAATGCAGTGAAACTAAACAGATGTAAATCTATTGGTTTGTATGGATTAACTGCAGAAAATCACCCAGACTCCAAACCATTAGACTAAATTCACCCAGCTACAGTAATCTTTGGGTGTACCAGACAAATTGAACTAGATTTTATCTTGGGTTTCTGGAACCCAGCATTAGAACCAAATTGTGTTTTGAGCCCACAACTCTAGGCAAGGCCAGCTCAGTTATCTTTCTGGGAGTAGTCTTCCTAATTTCCCACCTCAGAAATTTGTACAATTTGTGGGGGCAGCCATAAGCACTTGGTGTACTCTTATTTTTTTTTTTTAAAAAGGCTAATTTTCTTATACTGGAGACTGAAATCAAGCTTCCTTCTGTTGCTTTAAGCTGTTTCAAGACTTCAGTGATAGGAGCACTTGATAGAAATACAAAATTCATGAGTTAAATCTTTTCAGAATAAAGGGTACTTTAAACAAAGTACTTCCCGAAAAACTTTGCTCGCTTTTTAGATGAAATGAAAATCACTTATTGTCACGAGTAGGCTTCAATGAAGTTACTGTGAAACGCCCCTAGTAGCCACATTCCGGCGCCTGTTCGGGGAGGCTGGTACGGGAATTGAACCGTGCTGCTGGTCTGCTTGGTCTGCTTTAAAAGCCAGCGATTTAGCTCAGTGAGCTAAACTAGCCCCTAGATACTTTGATCCATTCTGTTACACAACAATTGCGCTTTATAATGTCTGAATATTATTCATGAAACCTTGCCATCAAACAAGTACATGATGAGATTTGTCAAAAATCCAAAGCCCAGGTTTGTGCTGTACTGGCAAATGGAACACAAGGCAGCTGGTAGCTCTGAAATTTAAAAAATATATAGGAAATACTACAGCATATGAATTATAGTACTAAGCTAACAAGGCTAATTTAAGGGGATTCAAATTTCTCTGGAAAATAATATTTTCAAAAAGTACACCACACCATATTTTTGAATAATGGGGTTTTAAATGGAACATTTCTCCCCCACATTGCACCATTTAAAAAATATCGCTTCTAGAATAGTAAAGATTGTCGTGCACTGGTATTACTGGATTTTTGTAGCTTTTGTGTATCAAAATGATAGTATTGTGACCATTGAAATTTAATTGGATTTGCTGAATAACTATGTGAACATCAAAGTCAACTGATTTGATTACTTAAAATTCACATTCAATGGCCTAATAGCGTAGATAGTTTATCCAGTTTTTTAAACCATGAAAGCTTGGTCTTCAAGTTAGCCAATTTTAGCTAGGGTGACTGAAGGGATGGCAAGGCTACTCTTAATTCTGTCATGGGTCGCTTGTTATTATGTACACAGATGACCATATCCTATAACCACATTGCATTTGTGAAGTATTACAATTGCGACCTGGCTGTGGGCACCTAAAGCACATGAAACTTTCTCAGTTGGAAGTTAGTATTTTCAGGGAGCGATCAAGAAAAATTGAGCGACATTTCTCGTATATAAAAGTCCAATTCGTCCAAACCCACGTCCAAATCAGTCAAATGATTTGGATTCAAACTGAACGTGCATCATTTAGCACAGCTGTAAAACCAACCTTTAGGAATAACTTGGATATTTAGATCATTAGGATGTTTGTGGTCAAATTCAGCTATACAACAGCTACCCTGTTCAGAAATGAGATACAATGAAAAGACAATTCCCACAAGGAATATTTACACGGCAAGGCAGCACGGTGGCAGAGTGGCTAGCACTGCTGCCTCAACTCCAGGGACCCGGGGTAGATTGCAACCTGGAGTAACTGTGTGGAGTTTGCACTCCCAGCGTCTGCAAGGGTTTCCTCCCACAGTCGAATGATGTGCAGGTGTGGCACGGTAGCACAGTACGGGCGGCATGGTAGCACTGTAGTTAGCACAGTTGCTTGACAGCTCCAGGACCCCAGGTTCGATTCCTGGCTTGGGTCACTTCTGTGCAGTCTGCGTTCTCCACGTGTCTGCGTGGGTTTCCTCTGGACGTTTCCTCCCACAGTCCAAAGATGTACAGGTTAGGTGGATTGGCCATGCTAAATTACCCTTAAGTGTCCAAAAAGGTTAGATGAAGTTACTGGGTTCCAGAGATAGGGAGGATGTGTGGGCTTAGGTAGAGTGCCCTTTCCAAGGGCTGGTGCAGACTTGATGGGCCGAATGGCCCCCTTCTACACTGCAAATTCTATGATTTATGAGGTTAGGTGGATTTGCCATGTAAAAAACAAAAATTCCCCACAAGTGTCCAATGGTTAGATGGGATTATAGGGGTAGGGAGGAGGAGACTGGGCCTATGTAAGGTGCTCTTTTGGAGGGTCGGTACAGGCTTGATGGGCTGAATGGCTCCCTTCTGCTCTCCAGGGATTCTATGAACCTCAGCTTGGCCACAGGTGGTGCTTTTGAGATATGGTATTGTTTGACATACAAAAACTAATCAAACCAAAAAATGTTTCTTGTTTTACTTCTGAGTTAGTACTGAGCTAGCAGCATATTGTGCATTACAACTGGCCTTAGTCCACCGCCGTAAGAAATTAACAATGCATACAATAAGCCCAAAAAGTTTTATTTTTAAAAAAGTGCCAATATCCTAATCCATGTAGCTCACTCATCACTTTTGCCCTCACTCGCACAACACTGGCCTGCTGCTTACCAATACACTTTAAAATTACCCTAACAAGTGACTTTGCCACCACCATTTCAAACTTCCTATGGTCCAACAATCCTTCACATTAAACCAATGTACATACTCACTACCATTACCTAATCATTGGTAGCTATGCTTTCATCTGCAAAATTTCCTCTCTAAACCCACCCAGTTACCAATAATCCTATCCATGGCTACTGTGTAACATTGTAACATGTTGGAATATTTCTCCCAAGTTAAAACGGTACAATGCAAATCCAATTGTTGGAACCATGGGTGTGTGTAGCCCTTCAGTACCTCATACAAGAGTCTATATTCCTCAAGCGCTCAAAGATGGTACAATAGAACATTACAGTGCAGTACAGGCCCTTCGGCCCTCGATGATGCACCAACCTGTGAAACCAATCTAAAGCCCATCTACACTATTCCATTATCATCCATATGTTCATCCAATGACCATTTAAATGCCCTTAATGTTGGCGAGTCCACTACTGTTGCAGGCAGGGCATTCCACGCCCTTACTACTCTGAGTAAAGAACCTACGTCTGACATCTGTCCTATATTTATCTCCCTTCAATTGAAAGCTATGTCCCCTCGTGCTAGCCATCACCATCCGAGGAAAAAGGCTCTCTGTCCACCCTATCTAATCCTCTGATAATCTTGTATGCCTCAATTAAGTCACCTCTTAACCACCTTCTCTCTAACGAAAACAGCCTCAAGCCCCTCAGCCTTTCCTCATAAGATCTTCTCTCCATACCAGGTAACATCCTGGTAAATCTCCTCTGCACTCTTTCCAATGCTTCCACATCCTTCCTATAATGCGGCGACCAGAACTGCACGCAATACTACAGTAATTATTCACTGTAACTAGCATGAGCTAAATCATCCTGTCACCATCCAGCAATCACAAATGTAGGCTTCCCAGTAAGGATGATTGGATATCAGAAGCAGAGGTCTTGGTTGTCTTCTTTCTAACCAAATATTAATAGGATACAATAAAACGATAGCTACAAATACACTAGTGTCTAGCAAAATTAGGTACATTAGTTATTAGTTTTAAGATTTTGTAGCCAAGACGTCAAAAGGACATTGAAAAAACATCAAGTTCATGAATACAGCTGGCACATCTGTTAGTTTATTTTTAGTACTCAAATGCTTCCAATTAAAATTAACTTTTCAGAGCCAAGTTAAAACT
Organism: Scyliorhinus canicula; assembly: GCF_902713615.1. Lineage (NCBI taxonomy): Eukaryota > Metazoa > Chordata > Chondrichthyes > Carcharhiniformes > Scyliorhinidae > Scyliorhinus > Scyliorhinus canicula. The sequence continues at coordinate 143,231,971 of NC_052157.1, forward strand.
ATTTTTGGAGCTGAACCAACTGAGTGAAGACTGGAGAAACAATTTCAAGCATAACTAAAATAACTAATTAAGCACATGCCATTTGCCAGCCCTTCTGACTTTGCAACTGATTCCCCAACAGTATTGCCACATCAACTTCATCCTATTTGCTTAAGAGTACAAACCCATTTAAAACTACCCTTTCAGTACACTCTTGCCATAACTGAGACAACGGTGCTCTAACAGGATAAGCCATAGCTTTAGTGTTTCCACCAGCCCTGTACAAGATCACTGATGCAAGGTGGGTACAGGATCTCCAAATGCTAACGGCGCTCTTCCCTTAACCCTCAAGAGGGGCAGAACAAAAGCATGCTACTGAAGGGTGCATATGGGCCATATTTCAAGACCAGGATTATGGCCCAAAGCCTCGAAGGTTAAGCAAACTGTTAGACATGGACCACTTTCAAAGAAGTGTTCAACGTTTCAGTACAACGTACACCTTTTCAGGTGGTTTGAGTCTTGCTTTCACCACCAGTGACATGCGTATAAGAAAATGACAATCTCCCTCTTGATCCTGTGAGATATGGCGGACTCTATTTGGTCCCGTAGTTCTCAATCAATGTTACAAGGTTTCTGGTGCAAGCATGAACATGTATTGGTGCCAGCGTACTTATGATGCTTCCAGCAACTAAGAAAATTAAAAAGCATCTTTGAAACTTTTGCCAACTGCATACTAATTCAATGTAATCTGTTGATACATAAGCAAGCTCAATTCATCCAAATGGTTCGAACACCCAAACCTGAAATTTACAAGCAGCCAGTAGCCTGCAAACGTTTCAAATTGCCTGGCCTCAGGACTGTCAAGACCACTTCTCCACAATGATTACCTTAATCCTGGTCAACAGCTCAACATTCTAAATGTACTCCAGAATAGAGCAACCAGAGGAAAAAAGGATTCCCATCTTTATCTTGCAAATTACTGTCTTCCCATCAAATGTCAGATGCCACACTTCATATTACTTACATTATTACTTCTGCAGCATGCTGGCACCCAATGGCCCTCACGTTTCATACCCATAAAACAAATCACAACTGAACTATATCTTTAGTATTAACTGGCGTTAAATCCACCTGCGTTAAATCCACCAACTTCCTCCCCATGACTTTTAGATACATTTCTCCTCTCCATCACTGAAAAAGTTTGCAAAGAATTCACTTAGCAAATGTAATTTTCTTATTTATTATAGCCTTGCCTGCATCGATTCTAGAGGCGCTTACGCTCCCTTTACCACTCATTACCTTAATTATCCCGTGCGAGTTTATGTATATTATTTCTTGCACCTATGATTGATATTCATTTGTTGATTTTTATTTCTGGAAAATAATATGGTGGGAATAAATTATCTACTAAAAACAATTTTTTTTTGGGGGGGGGATTAAATCCTACAAAATCTTAGGAATCCGAATTAATTTTGCAGTAGATGCATTAACTTCTCCCTAGTTTTTGCAGAATCTAACACCCATCCTGTGAAAGTGTAAACACTGACTGTAAGCAACACCAAGTGGAGGAATATACTAAAACAGTGCATTCAATGTGCACTTCAGAAAGTCAAAAAAGCAATTTAATTGCTTGATCAGGCAGAGGAATTACAAGCAACTATCAACTTTTATAAACATCATGTTCCCAATTAATGTATGGGGGTAGGAGAGGAGGCTGGGGGCATTGTCACTTCAGTTGGTGGGGGCAAGTTTTCACCACCTTGGGATACAGGTGGCGGGGAGTGGGCCTAGCTGCACAAGCTGAATTTGTTGCGGCTGGTGGAGAGAATTAAGGCGACTTCAAGATGTGTTGCCATGCCTTTGATGGGTCGGGCACAGATAGCGAAGATGACAGTGCTGCCAAAGCTTTTGATTGTATTCCAAACTCTCCCGATTTTTGTTCTCAAGTCTTTTTTAGGAAGGTAATGGATGATTGAGGTTTGTGGGCGGGAAAAGGCTCCATGGGTTAGGAGGGTGTTCTTGAAAGGGGGGGGGGGGGGGGGGGGGGGGGTCTGCATTGCCGAGCTTGTTCAATTACTATCGACCAGCAAATATTACAATGGCTAGGAAATGGGTGGTGGAGGAGCGATCAGTTTGGGGGTGGATGGAGGAGACCTTGTGTAGGTGGACCGGCTTGAGGGCACTGTTATTGCCACCCCTTCAGTTCTTGCCAGTTAGACACTCTACAAGGCCGGTGGTGAGCACTGAGAGTTTGGAACCAGTGTCGGCTGCACTTTGGATTGGAAGGCATGTCACTGTGGGCGCTGATTTGCGACAATCATAGGTTTGCACCGGTGAGGTTGGATGAGGTTCTGGGGGTGGCGGCAGGTGGGGATAGAATGTTTTAGGGATTCGTTCGTGGGAGATAAGTTTGCAGACCTGGAGGAGACGTACCAGTTCTCAAGTAGAATAGGTTCATGTATCTGCAGGTCAGGGACTTAATTAGGAAGGAGGTGCCGTTGTTTCCGATGCTGCCGCCCCCGGTGTTGTAGGATAAGCTTCTGTCAGAGGGTGAAATTAGGCCGGGGGGGGGGGGGGGGGGGGGGAGAGTATTGCAGACATGCATGGGGAGCTGGTGAAGAGTGCTCCCATGGAGGAGGTCAGGGTCAAGTGGGAGGAGTTGGGGGCAGTGTTGGATGCCAGAGTGTGGAGCGGAAACCTGCAGAGGGTGAATGGGACGTCATGTGATGGGCTAAGTGTTATTCAATTTAAAGGTGGTACATGACGGTTTCTAGGTTATCGGTTTTTCGGGGGTAGAGGAGGTGTGGGCAGTATGCTTGGGGGGGGCGAACCATGTGCATATGTGTTGGACGTCAAGTGGTTGTGGAGTTTTTGGAAGGGATTTTTTGATGTAATGTGAAAAAACTATGGGGGCAGAGGAATTCAAGAGTCCGGAGGTGGCGATATTTGGTGTGGCGGAGAATCCCGTAGTGCAGGTGGGGAGAAAGGGGTAGACGTCTTGGCCTTTGCCTCCCCGATAGCCTGGAGATGGATTTTGTTGTGTTGGCAGGACTTGGAGCTGCCAAAGGCAAGGGTAGGGGTGAGTGATTTTGCAGAGTTCCTGCATTTGGAAAAGATCAGGATTGCCATTTGAGGGGCAAAGGGATTAATCTCGAGGTGGAAGCTGTTCATCGAATATCATTATGTATGACTTCCAGTTGCGGCTATGCGGAGCTAAGCTGCACGTTCAGCAGCTCCCGCTACTGAAGGACTTTTGGGCCGATTTGAGGGCCCCAAACGGCGCTGTTTCGACGTATCACGGTGGGGGAAGGTGTCTGGAGGAGCATTCCCCATCATTTATGGTGCTCACCCGGAGTGGGGCAAAGAAAAAAGCTACAGCAGCTCCCCAAGAAAAGCGGGGGAAGAAGGACAGAATGGCGGCCGGCGGAACACCCGAGGACTGGTGGAAGTGGGCGCAGGAGCCGCAGGCCTCTCTTCTGCGCTGTTTTGCGGAGCTGAAGGCTGAGCTGCTGGACTCCCTGAATGCGATTACCAACAAGCTGCTTGGGACCCAGGCGGCGTCCATTCGGGAGTTGCAGCAGCAGGCCGCTGAGAGGGAGGAGGAGGCCGTGGTCCTCGTGGGGAAAGTGGAGTTGCACGAGGCACTTCACAAAAAGTGGCAAGACCGCTTGGAGGAGCTGGACGTTCGCACAAGATGAAAGAATTTGAGGATCCTGGGCCCGGCGGAGGGGCTGGAGGGGTCGGGTCTCCCGGCGTATGTGACCATGATGTTGAGCTCGTTGATGGGGGCGGGGTCCTTCCATTTGCCCCTGGAGCTTGAGGGAGCTCACAGAGTGCTGGACAGGAGGCCTAAGGCAAATGAGCCCCCGAGGGGGGTGCTGGTGCGGTTCCATCGATTCAGTGACCGGGAGTGTGTGCTGCGCTGGGCCAAGAAAGAGAGGAGGAGCAAGTGGGAGAATTCGGTAGTGAGAATCTACCAGGACTGGAGTGCGGAGGTGGCTAAGCGGCGGGCCGGGTTCAACCGGACGAAGGCGGTGCTGCATGCCAAGCAGGTCAGATTTGGAATGCTGCAGCCTGTGGGTGACATACAAGGACCGGCACCACTACTTCGAGTCCCCGGAGGAGGCGTGGGCCTTTGTACAGGCGGAGAAGCTGGACTCGAACTAGGGCCTGGGGACACACTATGGCCGTTGCCGTTTTCGCTGTTGCTGTTCTTTAACTTTGACGTGTTTTTTATGCTGGTTTTCTTTTTGCTCTGTTTCCGGGTGGGTCTGTCTGTTGGGTATGGATGTGGGGAATGTTGGGGGTTTGTATTTTATATGTTCTCTTCTGTACGGGGCTGGGGTGAAATTGGATTTTGGGGAGCTGCGTCAGAAGGGTGGGGTGCGGCAGTGTGAAAGCGCGGGCTTTCCTCTGGTTTCCCGCGCCGTGGGGCAGAGGGGGCGGAGCCTCTACTTGTTTTCTTTCCCGCGCTGAAGCGGTGCCAAGGAGGTGTGGCAGGAGGGGGATGACCCAATGCCGAGAGGGGATGGGTTTTGGCGGGAGCTGCCGGGGTCAGCAGAAGTCAGCTGACTCACGGAAGTACCATGCAGGGTGCGTCGTGGCTAGGAGGGGTCCTAGCCTTGGGGGGGGGGGGGGGGGGGGGGGGGGGATACCGGGTTGCTGCTGGAATGGCCAGGAAGGAGCTGGTGTAGACCCAGGGAGGGGGGGGTGTAGAGGAGAGGCGTTATCGCCATGGGGAATGGGTCGGGCGGGGCGAGCTGGCCTGGGGCGAGCAGTCGATAAGCTATGGCTAGCCAGCGGGGGAGGGGGGCGGGTTGCCCTCTGATCCGGCTGATTATCTGGAACGTGAGGGGGCTGAATGGGCCGGTTAAGAGAACTAGGGTATTTTCTCATCTGAAGGGGTTGAAGGCGGACGTGGCTATGCTCCAGGAGACCCACTTGAAGGTGGCGGACCAGGTTCGTCTGAGGAAGGGGTGGGTGGGGCGGATTTATCACCCAGGATTGGACGCGAAGAACCAGGGGGTGGCGATTCTGGTGGGGAAGAGGGTGGCGTTCGAGGCGGCTGAGGTGGTGTCGGACAAGGATGTGAAGGGTAGGATGCAGGGAGAGAAGGTGTTGCTGGTTAATATATATGCCCCGAATTGGGATGATGCTGGCTTCATGAGGCGCTTATTGGGCCGCATTCTGGACCTGGAGGCAGGGGGCCTGATCATGGGAGGAGACTTTAACACAGTGCTGGATCCCCCACTGGACCGGTCCAGTTCAAGGACGGGTAGGAGGCCGGCGGCGGCCAAAGTACTGAGAGGGTTTATGGACCAGATGGGAGGGGTGGATCCCTGGAGGTTTGGGAGGCCGAGAGCGCGGGAGTATTCCTTTTTCTCCCATGTCCATAGCGATTTCAGACCATGCTCCGCACTGGGTTGATCTGGAGATGGGGGAGCCAGGGACCAGCGCCCGCTCTGGCGCCTGGATGTGGGGATGCTGGCTGATGAGGAGGTGTGTAGGAGGGTCCGGAGAAGTATTGAGGGGTATCTTGATACCAATGACACGGGGGAGGTCCGGGTGGGGATGGTCTGGGAGGCTCTGAAAGCAGTGATCCGGGGGGAGCTGATCTCCATCCGGGCCCATAGGGAAAGGAGGGAGGGAGAGGAAGGAGAGGGAGAGACTGGTGGGGGAGCTCCTGGATGTGGACAGGAGATACGCGGAGGAACCGGAGGAGGGGTTGCTGGGGGAACGGCGCAGTTTGCAGGCCAAATTTGACTTGCTGACCACCAGAAAGGCGGAGACACAGTGGAGGAGGGCGCAGGGCGCGGTATAGGAGTATGGGGAGAAGGCGAGCAGGATGTTGGCGCATCAGCTCCGTAGGCGAATTGCGGCTAGGGAAATTGGTGGAGTGACGGATGGGGGTGGGAATGTAGTGCAGAAGGGGACAGAAGTAAATGGGGTCTTTAGGGACTTCTACGAGGAACTGTACCGGTCGGAACCACCGATGGGGAGAGGGGGGATGGAGAGCTTTATGAACAGGCTATGTTTCCCAAGGGTTCAAGAGGAGCTGGTAGAGGGGCTGGGGGCGCCGATAGAGTTGGAGGAGCTAGTCAGGGGGATTGGACAAATGCAGTCAGGTAAGGCGCCGGGGCCGGACGGGTTCCCGGTGGAATTTTATAAAAAGTATGCGGATCTGGTGGGCCCCCTGTTGGTGCGAGCCTTCAATGAGGCATGGGGGGGGGGGGGGGGGGGGGGGGGGGGGGGGGGGGGCGTGACGATGTCGCGGGCACTGATCTCTCTGATCCTAAAGCGGGATAAGGACCCCTTGCAGTGTGGATCATACAGGCCTATCTCGCTCCTCAATGTTGACGCCAAGTTGCTGGCGAAGATCCTGGCCACCAGGATTGTGTGCCAGGGGTGATACACGAAGATCAGACAGGCTTTGTCAAGGGACGGCAGCTCAACACGAATGTGCGGAGACTGCTAAATGTTATCATGATGCCGACAGTGGAGGGGGAGGCGGAGATAGTGGTGGCGCTGGACGCAGAGAAAGCGTTTGATAGAGTTGAGTGGGGGTACCTGTGTGAGGTGCTGGAGCGGTTTTGTTTTGGGGAGGGATTCATCAAATGGGTGAGGCTGCTCTATGCGGCTCCGACGGCGAGTGTAGTTATAAATGGAAGGAGATCGGAGTACTTTAGGCTCTACCATGGGACCAGGCAGGGGTGCCCCCTGTCCCCCTTGCTCTTTGCACTGGCAATTGAACCTCTGGCTATGGCGTTGAGGGAGTCAGGGAGATGGAGGGGTCTGGTGCGGGGTGGGGAGGAACATCGGGTATCGCTGTATGCGTACGACCTGCTGTTGTATGTGGCGGACCCAGAAGGGGGAATGCCGGGGATGATGGCGCCGTTAGCGGAATTTGGGGGCTTCTCAGGCTATAAGTTAAATTTAGGCAAGAGCGAGGTATTTGTAGTACACCCGGGAGATCAGGAGGAGGGAATTGGGAGGCTCCCGTTTAAGAGGGCAGTGAAGAGTTTCAGATACCTGGGGGTGCAGGTGGCCAGGAGTTGGGGGACTCTCCATAAGCTTAATTTTACCAGGCTGGTGGAGAAGATGGAGGAGGAATTTAAAAGGTGGGACATGGTGCCGCTATCGTTGGCGGGTAGAGTGCAGTCCGTCAAAATGACAGTTCTCCCAAGGTTCTTGTTCCTCTTTCAGTGTTTGCCCATCTTTATCCCTAGGGCCTTTTTTAGAAGGGTGACCAGCAGCATCATGAGCTTTGTTTGGGCGCATGGGACCCCGAGTGTGACGAGGATCTTCTTGGAGCGGGGTAGAGATGGGGGGGGGGGGGGGGGGGGGGAGATGGCGTTACCCAATCTCTCGGGGTACTACTGGGCGGCCAATGTGTCGATGGTGCGCAAGTGGGTGACGGAGGGGGAGGGGGTAGCATGGAAACGGATGGAGGGGGCGTCCTGTGGAGATACAAGCCTGGGGGCCCTGGTAACGGCGCCGTGGCCGCTCCCTCCCACGAGGTATACCACGAGTCCGGTGGTGGCGGCTACAACCCTCAAGATTTGGGGGCAGTGGAGGCGACATAGGGGAGAAGTGGGGAGCTCGATGGAGGCTCCGTTAAGGGGGAACCATAGGTTCGTCCCTGGGAACATTGATGGGGGATTTCAGGGTTGGCACAGAGCGGGCATCAGACAGCTGAGGGACCTGTTTATCGATGGGAGGTTTGCAAGCCTGGGGGAGTTGGAGGAGAAATTTGGGCTCCCCCCGGGAAACATGTTCAGGTATCTGCAGGTAAAGGCATTTGCTAGACGGCAGGTGGAGGGATTCCCTTCGCTTCCCGCGAGGGGGGTGAGTGACAGGGTGCTTTCGGGGGTCTGGGTCGGAGAGGGGAAGATATCTGATAAAATTAAATAAACAAACATAGTCATCGTTCCCCCCCTCCCCCCCGGGTTGCTGCTGCTACTGTCCCAGGAGGTGGAGGCGGCGTCAGTAGAGGAGCTGAAAACTAAGTGGGAGGGGGAACTGGGGGAACAGATCGAAGACGGGACATGGGCTGATGCCCTGGAGGGGGTTAATTCTTCCTCCTCGTGTGCGCGGCTTAGCCTCATCCAATTCAAGGTGCTGCACCGGGCCCACATGGCTGGGACGAGGATGAGTAGGTTCTTTGGGGGTGAAGACAGGTGTATCAGGTGCTTGGGGAGTCCAGCGACCCATGCCCATATGTTCTGGACATGCCCGGCACTGGAGGAGTTCTGGAAGGGGGTGGCGAGGACGGTGTCAAGGGTGGTGGGATCCAGGGTCAAGCCAGGATGGGGACTCGCGATTTTTGGGGTTGGGGTGGAGCCAGGAGTGCAGGAGGCGAAAGAGGCCGGTGTGCTGGCCTTTGCGTCCCTAGTAGCCCGGCGAAGGATTTTGCTACAATGGAAGGATGCGAGGCCCCCAAGCGTGGAGACCTGGATCAATGACATGGCGGGTTTTATTAAGCTAGAGAAGGTTAAATTCGCCCTGAGAGGATCAGTACAGGGGTTCTTTAGGCGGTGGCAACCTTTCCTCGACTTTCTGGCTCAACGATAGGGTACTGGGACAGTAGCAGCAGCAACCCGGGGGGGGGAGGGGGGGAACGATGACTATGTTTGTTTATTTAATTTTAATTTAGTTTTAAGTTCTCTTGTTGAGGTTGGGGGGGGGATGTGATACATGCGTTGATACGGTCTGGGGGGTGTTACAGTTATGGGTTATTTTGTTGCATTTCATTGTTTGGTGTTATATTTTATATTTTCTGTAAAAAATTCCAATAAAAATTTAAAAAATATATATCATTATGTATATATTTTAAATGCCTTTAATAAAATGTTTTTTAAAAAAGTTTTTATAAACATCACCAGTTAGTCTCCAATTAACCCCAAGATATTATTGCAATTTATATTACTTTGCTACATTGAGTTCTTGTGAACAGACCTTGATCGACCAGGCTGGATCGAACAGCTTTACTGTAGTAATTTCATTGTTTTTTCTTCACAGGTATGGGTGGTCGGATAACAAAACTTGTTCTTGGCCAACTCAAGAGTGTTCCCACATAGGGAAAGATAAATGGCCTAGAAATGGGATGGTGGCAGGGAAAAGGGCACAGGGAGAGGAGGATTAGGTTAGATAAAGACCACTGCAAATATATGGTTGCTTTCACATATTACAGAAATCATGAGACAAGAGCCTTCAACTGTGACTATAAAGATCTCTATTTGGTTTAAATTAGTTGTGCAAAATTTATTTGCAAGTTTTGGACTCAACATTATAGTCACCTCCGCCTAAAATAAGAAAAGACTGGTGAAACCAATACCAGATACAGACAGCTTTGGCTATAACTTATGGATGAATACAACATGCAGTGTCCAACAGTATTCAGCTGAACTCAGATTTATTCACAAGGTAATCCCCTCCTTCTAAACAGCACAAGAACCATTATATCAATTTTTTTATTTGTTTAATGCAAGTTTTGATTAAACCAATTGGTTCATTTAAGATAGGAATTACAGCTGCTTCACACCTCAATAATAAATCATGTCCAAATACAAAAGTGGGGTATCAACTGCTCTAGAAACTCCTGCAAAGCATTAACTGGAATTTGTTATTCTAACAATTCAGGATATAAATTCAGTATTATACTTCTGATATGTTAGTCGACTTACAGTGCCTGTTCTGCTTAAGGTGGAATCTAGAGTTTTGTAATGACTCGATCAAAACCACATATCATGCAATGCACTGTTCTACTAAAGTGTGTCCCATTAACACCACAAGGTCCAACTCCAATAAATATACATACCGAGGGGATTTGCGGGAGGAATGGTTTGCACTTCTGAAGTCCAAAATGAAAACTCTTCTTCCCCTAAAATAAACGTGGAGGACAAACCTCAAAAGTTCCACTGCATTACCTTGGATTGCATCCACTTCCAAAGGATGCGAAGAAAGCATGTCTAATTCTTCAGGCTTAATTAGCAATTCTGCCACCAAAATATTCTTAATTATGTGCTGGAAGTTAAATGGTCTACAAGGCTGCAAATTGTTTCAAAATAAGCCATATCTAAACTTTCTTCAAAAATGAAACTGATTATGTGGAATGCAGATAATTCTGTAAGATAAATCGCAACGGAGCCCATGGGGTACCCAAAAGAACCCCACTACTACAAGGGCAAAAAGGTTCAATTCCTGTAGGAGGCACCAGAAGCACATAAACGTGGAATGCTGTCCAGGATAAACCTCAAGGCTTTACTGCTATTTACATTACTTTACTACAATGAGTTCATCAGAACAGACCTTGATCGGCCAGTATGGATCAAACAGCTCTACTGTAGTAATTTAATTGCTTTTTCTTCACAGGTATGGGTGGTCAGATAACAAAACTTGTTCTTGGCCAAATCCAACAAGAACAGTAGAATGAGTGTTTCACACAGGGAAAGATAAATGGCCTTGATATGGGATGGGCAAAAGGAGGAGGATTGGGTTCTATAAAGGCCACTACATATGCACAGTAGCTTTCATGTATTACAGAAATCATGCAGAGACAAGAACTTTCAATTGCAAATATGAAAATCTCTATGTGGTTTAAATTAGTTCTGCAAAATGACACTCATTTCAATATTTTGACCAGTCATTAAATGATCAAAATAGGTGCTCGCCAATCAAAAACAAATTTGTGCACAAGGCTTTGCTTCCAAATGAAATATTTCTTCATGAAATTGAAATACTTATGTCTTTCCACATAATGCTTAATACATGTCCAAAATCTATTTTTCTTCTACCAAGGGGATATTCTATGCATTTGTAGGTGAAATGTTCAGTATGAAATACTGTGTCAAGGCTCATGAAAATCTTAGCTTATTTCAAAAAGTTATTTGAATTTTTAGTTTATGTGGGTAGAACGGTGGCGCAGTGGTTAGCACTGCTGCCTCATGGCACCAAGGACCAGGTTCATAGAAATTAATATAAGCTAGCATTATAAAAAAAAATCCCTCAGCAACAAAAATCAGTGGATAATGCTGGAAAGCAATCTATTTATTTGCAGACCATTTTCTAGTAAATCGTTCTACATTTGGGATAGTCAGATGTTTAATAGAATAGTTGAGTAGCTAGTGACCAGAAGCCAGTTATGCTATTTTCTCTTCCCTCGCATCTCCCCACACCCTGTAAACCATTCACTTGAATACGATAAGTGCACTGTAAGTACACATGGTTCAAAAGTGATTGGATTTTGTTAACGGACTTGAACTTGGAATTAGCTCATTCTAGAACAGTATAAATTTTATTTGTAACTCTCCCCTTGTATTCAGAATTCGTCTCCACTTTCACATTTTACTATTTGAAAGCACTGGATTTGATGACTTGAAGAACTCAAACTTTTAATTATCTAACATACCCAATGCAAGATGTATAAATTTGGTGCTGCTCAACAGCATCAAGATTTGATCAGTAAAATTTGCCAACTGGAATTGGCATCTCCAGGTTGACATACCATCCCTTAATTGACAGTACTGGGACATCACATCAGTCTACCAAATCAATTTAAAGATTTGGTAATTAAAGCTCATAATCAAGATGTGGTTGACAGGGATTCTAACACCTGTACATAGAAAAAGTAATTATTCCACCCACCCACAGCCTTCCCCTTAATAAAGCTTCCTAGTCCAGCTATTCCTGCCATCACTTGCTTCCGTCAAATTATTGCAATGCTGACCTCTCATCTTTAATTCACACCCTGGTCTTGCTCCTTCCTCTTCTGGAAAATTCTCCTTTCAGCATCTCATCTTGTTCCACATTTACACAAAATTGTTCTGCTGCACCAACTAACATTCCAAATATCCCCTCTGAACCAAGTGACTTCTCATGGATGCGTTGGAGAGTGCAAAGGTTTACTAGGATGTTGCCATGTCTGGAGGGTAGGATGTTGCCTGCTCTGGAGGGTGTGAGTTATGAAGAGAGGTTGAATAAACTCGGATTGTTTTTATTGGAAAGACAGAGGTCGAGGGAGACCTGATTGAGATCTACTAAATTATGAGGTCTAGACTGGATAAATAGTCAGAAGCATTTTCCCAGGGTGGAAGACTGAATTACAAGAGGACACAGGTTCAAGGTGAGAGGGGGAAAGTTTTGGGGAGATGTGCGGGAAAGTTTTTCACGCAGAGAGTGGTGGGTGCCTGGAATGCATTGCCTGTGGAGGTGGGGGAGGCAAGCACAATAGCAACGTTTAAGATGTATCTTGATAGACATATGAACGGGCGTGGAATGGAGGGGTAACGATCATTTGGGCAAGAAGTAGGTCTAAATCTGGATCGGCACAGGCTTGGTGGGCCGAAGGGCCTATTCCTGTGCTGTAATATTCTTTGTTCTCAATGACTTCAACCCCCATCTCAACACATCTGCTTTCCGCTCTCCAGTTTACTGTCCACTTCCTCTCTAAATCTCCTTTCCTAACATACACAGCCACCCCATCAAACTTTTAAGAGGAGAAAAAAAAAAACATCCATGGCAGAGCAAGAAAATCAAAAAGATAACAAGACATACCATATTGCAAAGACCAGTGGCAGGCTGGAAGATTGGGAAACTTTTAAAAATCAACAAAGGATTAAGAACAAAGGTAAATTATGAAAGAAAACTTGTGCAAAATAAAAGGATAGCAAAAGCTTCATTAAATATATATGGGAAGAGTAGATAAAACAAATATTGGTGCCTTGGCGGATGACACTGGGACGTTAATAATGAGGAACACAAATGGCAGAGAAACAAAATCAACATTTTTGCCTCAGTTTTCACAGTACCATTCCAATAGTAACAGTTAATGCAAAAAAAAGTATTAGAAAGGCAGGAACTTAAAGTACGAAATCAACTATTAAGATTGACGACAGACAAGTTCCCAGGGCCTGATGGCCTACATAGTTTCATAGAATTTACAGTGCAGAAGGAGGCCAATCGGCCTATTGAGTCTGCACCAGCTCTTGGAAAGAGCACCCTACCCAAGCCCACACCTCCACCCTATCCCCATAACCCCACCCAACACTAAGGACAATTCAGCATGGCCAATCTACCTAACCTGCCAATCTTTGGACTGTGGGAGGCACCCATTGTAGTATATCAGGACATCGAGGAGACGTTTGATAAGATGCCGAACAAAAGGTCAATACACAAGGTAGGATCACATGGGATATGGGGTAATTTATTAGCTTGGATAGGAGACTGGCTAACAGACAAGGCAGAGAATTGGGATCAGTGGGTATTTTTCTGATTGGCAAGATGTAAATGGTGGGTGACACAAGGTTCAGTCCTTGATCCCCAACTATTTGCAATATATATTGATGACTTAGATGTAGGGATAGAAGGTATGATAGCCAAATTTGCAGATTAGACTAAAATAGGGGGATAGTAAGTTGCAACGAGGAAATAAGAAATTTACAAATGGATATAGGTCAGGTAAGCGAGTAAAAATTTGGCAGATGGAGTTTAACGCGAGGTTGCGGTTAACCATTTTGGTCAGAAAAATGGAAAGACAACTTCTCTAAATGGAGAGAAACTTCACAGCACTTCAGTCCACAGAGAACTGGGCTCCCTCATGCATCGCAGAAAGCTAGTATGCGTGTACAGCAGGTAATAAGAAAGGCAAATAAGATTTTGGCCTTTATCGCTGAAGGAATAGGGAAGTGTTGCTGCAGCTATACAAGGCATTGGTGAGACCCCACCTGGAGTACCATGGACAGTTGGCTCCTTGTTTCAGGGGGGATTAGTTGCATTAGAGGCAGTTCAGAGGTTCACTTGGATTCCAGAGATGAGCAGCAGTATTCTCCGAGCCTCCGTGACGAAATCGCACTTGGCGCGGAAAATGGTCTCAGACCCGCGGTGCCGGGACACAATTCTCCGCAGACCGGAGAATTGCTACCAGCCGCACGCGGGTTAGACACGGCGCCGGTTGAAATAGGTCTCCCAGCGATTCTCTGCGATTGACTGGCCGGGTTCTGCCGCTGTGGTTCCACCCGGCGGGAGCTTTTCACTTGCTTTTATCCCCTTGTCACCACAAAATCTATTACTCTTTACCACCATGATGATTTCTTTGCTAAACCTCTCATCAGCAAATTACTTCCAGTAAGATCAGGCTAAACCACAAGCGCAATATTGGGGATTAATGAATGGACCACTTTTCAAAGATCATGCAGGAAGGCAAAGGTAACAAGCAGCTTCTGTTCAGCATCTTCTCCCCTCGCTACAACTCAAATATGGATCCTTCTCTAGTTTCTCAGTTCTGCTTTCTAATGAGGCCCACTGCTTCGTCCTCGACCGTATTCCCATAAAACTGCTCGACTACTCAACACCCCTTCCTGGCAGGTTACCTGCTACAACAGTTCTCTCTTTTCTCAGGTACTAGATCCCCCCTTCAAATTTGCTGTCAAACCTCCCCTCAAAAAAAAAATGAAAAACTATTTCACCATCTCAAACTTCCTTTACGACTCAAAATTATTGAACATCTTGTCACCTCACAAAATGCATGCCCAATTTTAGCTAAATTTCTTCACTGAATCCCTCCATTTAGGTTTGTCCGTAGTACTGAGCTGATAGAAACAACAATACATATGAGCATGTGAGCTAGAAGCAGGTCAATTGGCCCCTCCAGCTTGCTCTGCCATTTGATATGATGGTTGATCTGATTGCATCCTCAACTCTACTTTCCTAATTACTCCCATACCCTTTGACTCCCTTGTCAATCAAGAATTTAACTCAGCCTTAAAAATATTCAATGACTACTTTCACTACTCGCTAGGAGTGAATACCCAACACTAGTGTAACAGCTCTCTAAAGAGAAAGAACATTCTCATCTCCATCTTAAATGGGAGATCCCTTATTTTTAAACTGTCTGGTGTGTTTCCCTCAGTATCTACCATGCCAAGCCCCCTCAGGATCCATGATTCTATAAGATCACCCATATCCTTCTAAAGTCCAATGGATACAGATGTTGATGATATCCGGTTCTACCTCTCAAGCCCTCACCAGTTTCTAAATGGTTTAATGGATTGTCCTACAGTATGGGACGAGCAGAAATCTTCTCCAATTAAATATGGGTAGAAGCGATGTCTTCAGTTCTTGACAAAAAGCTGTTCCCTTTACACTGACCATATTTTGTCTGCAACATTGGCGTTACATTTGACCAAGGGGAGCTTCTACTGCACATCCTTACCACACTACCTATTCCCACCCCAATATCACACATTATCCATGCCAGTTTATTTGTGGCCGAAACACTCATGCATGGCTTTGAACACTTTTAAATGAGTTCATTCCAATGCACTCCTGCCTGGCCTTCCTCTGCAGACCCGAGATCATTCAATTTCTGCTGCCTCTGTCCTAACAAACATCAACATAGCTTCTGGTCAGAGCTTTCTGTCAAATGGTTAAAAAGTCTCACCCTTTCAAATCCCTCGATATCTCGTAATTTCCTTCAACCGTAGACAGCCCCTCTAGATTACTGCACTCTGATCAAGTGTTCCCGAATTTAATTGCTTCGCCATCAGTTACCTAGCCCCCCCCCCCCCCCCCCCCCCCCCCCCCCCCCCCGGTCTGGAATTTGTTCCCTATACCTCACCACTTCTCTTTCCTCTTCTAAAAGGCACAATAAAACTCACCGACCAACGTTGTTCCAATTTCTCACGTGACTACGTCAAACATTGCTTCTAACACCCTTGTAAACCACCTTCTGACATAGCGTGCGTCCAAATCAATGAAAGCTGTTGCTTATTAATTGAAACGGAGTCTCAAGCACAACCTTATCAAATTCTGATATATTTTGATTTTGAAGCTTTGGTGGCAAATACACTATCTAATATGGCACTAAAGCATAGACCAAGGTGGATTCAGGTTCAGTCCCTGGACTGCATGGACTTTACTTGACTTCAGCTAGTAGGGATAGAACAGCATCATACTTATGTCTTAACATCCCATGGTAAAGCACGGAGTGGGGGAGAAAACACAAAGGAAAAAATAAAAACCTCAGCTAGGATTTCTGCTCTTAGTCATCAAATAGTGTTAGTTTCAAAAGTGTAATTTGAAGCACAGGATCAGACTTGTATGAAGACCCTATACAGTGACAAAACCTGGTTTGCACTTTAAAAAGGAAGGATGGCCACTAACGGAAATTACTGGAGTGCTGCCAGAACAAAATAGATGGCTGGTGGCATACCACAGGCACCTTACTGTAGAAAGATTTGTGCAGCTGATTTATCAGGTACAGCATAGTCAGCTACAAAAGTCTTTCATCCAATCCCTCTACAAATTTCTCAGATACTTACTCGAGATTCAAGTTGTAGAATTACATTTTTGAAACCAACAAATCTATTGCCACTTCAAGAAACCCACTTCTTAAATAGGTTTTATACTATGCCTTAAGGTAGCTCAGAGCTATACCAGGTCTTTGCAGTGCTGGATGTGTAACTGCTCAAATTTCAAAATGTAAATGCAAGACTTGAAATTTTGAAGGAAATCAAGGCTAAAGAGCAGGCCTGAACAAATACACTTGTATCCAGTCCTTGTACACAAAATATACAACGTTAAAATACATAAAGCCAATCAATTAGGAACAAATCAGAATTTAAATATTGGAAGAGGGCAGGATAATATAGTATAGTGGTTATTTAACTGGACTAGTAATCTAGAGACAGAAATTCAAATCTCAACATGAAAACTGGGGAATTTATATTCAGGTAATTAAATAAATCTGGAATAAAAAGATGGTTTCAATCTTATCAGAAATGGTTACCGTCAGCGGCAGCACGGTGGCACAGTGGTTAGCACTGCTGCCTCATGTCACCAAAGTCCCAGGTTCGATCCTGGCCCTGGGTCACTGTCTGTGTGGAGTTTGCACATTCTCCCAGTGTTTGTGTGGGTTCAGCCCCCACACGCAAATGTGTTGGGGAGGTGGATTGGCAATGCTAAATTGCACCTTAATTGGAAATAATGAATTGGGGAACATGGTAGGACAGTTGTATTCAGGCAGGCAACTGCCACCAATTTCACAAAGGCAAAAATCCTTGTGCATACCATATTAATTAAAAATTTTCATAAAACCTAATTAATTCAAAAAACCATAATTTCAATTGTGCAAAGTATCTTTCACTCGGTTTTACTACCAGGATCATTGGATTAAAGTCAAGCCCAATCTCACTGTAAACTTTTAGTCGCGTGCCATAAAATTTAAACCCGTATTATAACCACTGGATACGAAGAAAGGGTGTCTGAAGTCCATTAGAAAAAAAACTGTCATCAATACTACCAGATCCTTAAAAAAAGTAGCTGCATTGTGGCATCTAATTTTCATTTCTGTGCAAGCGCCGTTGAAATATTACCTTTAGTGTGATACATAACAGCAGATTTCAAGTCAAATGACCCAAAGCTGTCTTTTCTGTCAAAGCCTCTATGGTACCTTGGGTGTTCTTTGGCTGATGGCACCAAAGTATTGGTAGAAGAGGCGTGATGTGGTGTTTCACTCCCAAAATCCTTTGGGACAAAAACTATTGCACTTTGGCTTGTAGCAGCCATCTTTTGCAGTTCATTAACATGTGGCTCCATAGGCAAGGTCATGCCCTCAGCAGAAATACCAACAGCCACTGTGGCAGTCTTCATGACACTGCTGAGAATCTGAGGGCTAGTCCGTTTGTCTAATTCATAAGCCTTTGGAAACACAGGAATTTCAGATCCTGATGACAGCAGTTCAGCACCCTGTGAAACCAAAGTGGCAGCACATTCAGCTTGAAACCTCACCTCCAGAGGTGGGTTGTCCACAGATCTTGCAGTGGCTAGCTCAGGGCCAGCACTTGGCTCATTTATAAAAGATAATCCCCATTGGTTCTGGAAAATATCCCCCAGATTTTGTTGAGTTGACTGTGATGGCAGCTCCACTTCCGTTGTGCTAGGAAGCACAGATTGCATATTTGAAGGGTAGAAAAAGAGACCCTGCTTTCTTTGTTCCGCAGCCACTGGGTCTGTGCCATCAGGGAACACTAAGGTCTCACTCCCAGACGAGGCAGGCACTACAGTATTAGCAGCAGTAACTGTCTGGACTCCTGAAACACCAATATGCCCATCAGTCACTCCTGATGCCAAACCATTGGAAAAACTAGATGAGGTGACAGCTTTCACAGCAGACATGGGAACCTGTGACAAACGACCTGAAGCTTGTGCCTGAGTGTCCACAGCCAGTGACTGATTTGAGGGCGATTTGTTGAGGTTCTCTTTAACTTTACTTGCATAACTAATCTTGGGAACAATCTTTGCACTACTGTTGTCCACTGGGAAGACTGGAGGTGGTTTAAAGAGTGTCCAAGAGTCTTCCTTTGAAGTTACAGTTGCTGCCTTTGATTTGGGTCGATCTTCATACTTTTTACCACCACTAGGTTTCCCGTCAGAATTTTTTCGTTGGGTTTCACCAGTTCCCACCTTCCCACGAGCTCCGGCTGGACTAACTGCTGCAAGTTCATACCTACCACTAGGTTTAGCATTTTCGAGACGATTTGCTTTTTGCTCAGGTACCTCAAGTTTAGCATTCTCAAGATCCAATTTTGGGGCGAGCGGATTCCCCTCGTGCTGCATGATTTTGTCCTGAAACAAATTTAAGTTCTCAACACCTTTGTCGCTATTCCTCCTGCCTTTACGTTTCTTCGGTGTGGTGTAACCGCTCTCAGATCCACTACCATCATTGTCAGCTGAATTCTTAACAGAAAATCCATTTGTAATGTACCCAGAGCAGCTTGTTATAACACCATTGAGAAATGTCAATGCCTCCTTTTTCTCAATTGATCTGCTATCCCTAGATTTATTTTCAAAGACTTTGTCATTCTTTTTGTCCATACTGTTCTTTTGATTATAATTCTTTGTTTTACTAACGACTCTGTTATGTGTGATAGTTTTTGCTGTGTGCCTGGGGTTGAAATTAGTGTCTAGAAATTGCTTCCTGCCATTAGTTGCATTGGAAGAAATCAAATCTACTTCTTCGGTTTCCTGGTTTGCTGCAAATTCACGCTCGTCTTCTGATCCAGCATTACCATTTACTTCTTCAAAACCTAAAAAAAGACACAAAGGTTAAATCTTAATTACATTTCCAAAATAATTAGTTTAGTTGTTGGGACTGCAAGATTTTCTATCATATCAAGCATTTGATGCAATTATATTCAAATATAGGGGCACACACGTTAACTTCTGACATTGGCATTTCTACAGTACCCAGAAGTACCAGGAGTACACTACAAGGAGTGCTATGATTCCATTAGGAACATGTAGCCATAGAACAGGTAGGGGTGTTAATAAATTCCAAGTATTCTTTTGCTCTCAAATTAATGAAAGAACACCTGCACAAATGGTAAATGTTCTATTTTAGGTGGGCAATTTGAATTAATCAAGGTGTAAACTAATTTATTCTACCAATACCCTGAACTGCCAGAACTTAACATTATATTGCATAAATTTTGGGACATGTACAGTGCAGAAATTAGACTGCTAGGAATAATTCCTCACATCAGGTGCTAAATTCAATGTCGATCACAAGCAGATGTCAATCGTCCATATAAACAGGAAGGGAAAAACAAAATCAACAAGTGGGCCCTACTTGTAACAAATAATTGAGACTTGGCACCAGTTTGCCTGCCAAAGGAAAATCCTGAAACAGCAAAAAAGGGACAAAAATGTTATGATAAACTTCAACAGGATACACATTTATAGAATTTTTAAGTCAACACTAACAGAAAACATGACAATCCTCATCAAATAACTTGGCCCACAATATAGTCTTCTGTACTATAATCTACACAAGATTAGCTCGAGAACTAACTGCTGGAATTGAAATATATCACGAGAAATCAAACACCAATTACAGCAATATGGGTGGCACAGTGGTTAGCACTATCGCTTCACAGCACCAGGGACCCGGGTTTGATTCACAGCTGGGGTCACTGTCTGTGCCGGGTCTCCCAGTGTCTCCTTGGTTTCCTCCGGTTCCCTCCCACATGTCCTGAAAGACATGCTTGTTAGGTGAATTGGACATTCTGAATTCTCCCTCCCTCTCCCTCGAACAGGTGGCCGAGTGTGGCAACTAGGGAATTTTCACGGTAACTTAAGTGTTAATGTAAGCCTACTTGTCACACTAAAATATTATTAAAATTTGTTAAAGATGGGCAGCATAGTGGTGCAGTGGTTAGTACTGCTGTCTCAAGGCACTGAGGTCCAAGGTTCGATCCCGGCTCTGGGTCACTGTCCATGTGGAGTTTGCACATTCTGCCCGTGTTTGCATGGGTTTCACCCCCACAGCCCAAAAATGTGCAGGGTAGGTGGATTGGCCACACTAAATTGCCCCTTAATTGGAAAAAATTAATTGGGTACTCTATTTTCAAAAAATTGTTGAAGATACTCTACCGGTCTTGTTAAATTGGTAAAACAAAAAATCACTACTATGGAAGAACCTCAACAAAATCATGAAACACAGCTAAATAATTGGCTTTAGATAAAGCAACTGGTAATCATGTTCTACCACACTGACTGGTCACTAAAACTAGGACCTAATAACAGCATCTTCAAAAATTCGTACAAGGGATGTGGGCGCCGCTGGCTGAGCCAGCATTTATCGCCCATCCCCAAGGGCATTTAAAAGTCAATTTTTGCAGTGGGTCTGGCATTACATTTTCAATTCCCGGTTTAAAGTTGAATTCAAATTTCACCATCTGCCATGGTGGGATTCAAACTCAGGTCCCCAGAGCATGACTCTGGGAGTCTCTGGATTATTAGTCCAGCGACAATACCACTATGCCACTTCCTCCCCTTGGATGGACTGATCTTAACTATACAAAAAGTGTTCACTCAGGATACAAGTCGAGAAATATACACCAGTCAGGGTAAGAGCAGGGGAAAGGGAGCAAAATAATTGCTTTATTCATTAAGAGGAATCATTAAAAGCTTACACTATTGGTGGAAGTTGGAACACCATTTCTCCAAAAGTAAGAGACAGGGTCATCTTGTATGCACATATCTTCCCTGGGTTGCCCGACTGCAGAGGTGCATCTCTCAAGATGTCAAGATATTTAAAATCAGGATTGACCTGGCTTTGGTCTAGACTCTTGCTGATTAGAGGAAGCCCAAAATTGACCAGAAACTGAACTAGCCATATAAATACTGTGGTGGACGGCACTGTGGTTAGCATTGCTGCCTCATGGCATGGAGGATCCAGGTTCGATCCCAGCTCTGGATCACGGTCTGTGTGGAAAATTTGCACCTTCTCCTCGTGTCTGCATGGGTCTCAGCCTCACAACCAAGATGCGCAGGTTGTTGGATTGGCCACACTAAATTGCCTCTTAATTGGGGGAAAATAAATACCGTGGCTACAATAGGTTAGAGGCTCAGAATCCTACATGTAATTCCTGACTCCCCAAAGCCTGTCCATCATCTACAAGGCACAAGAATGTGATGGAATACTTCCCACTTGCCTGGATGAGTGCAGCTCCAACACAATAAGTTTGACATGATCCAGAGCAAAGCAGCCTGTTGACTGGTACCCCTTCACTGCCTCCACCACTGACAAACAGCAGCAGCGTGTACCATCTACATGAACTCAAAGACTCCTAAGACAGCATCTTCCAAATCCATGATACCTACCATCTAAATGGACAAGAGTAGCAGTTACCTGGGAGCACCATCACTGGACGTTCACCTCCAAGGTATTCACCATCCTGACTTGCAAATATATCACCATTTTTCCTCCCATCACTGGGTCAAAATTCTGGAACGCCTCCCTAACAGGACTGTGGATATACTGCACCTCAGAGCTGCAGCGAGTTGCAAAGGAGATTTATTGTTTGAATATGACTGCACTGGAGAAACAGGCAAGAGCTGATGGAAGCACACTGACAAAGGAAGCTGCCTTTTATTTTTTGCCCTTTGTTAGCTCCAACATAGTCAGCTTGGCTCAGAGATAAGTGTTGCCATTGAACTTGGGAGTTCAGGCCACAGTAAACACCAGAGTTGATACTTCAGTGCCATACTAACTAGTTGTTGATCTCCTTTGTAATACCTTATGCACACACAAACACAACAGAAACTAAACTTTAGAAATAAATAACAGCGAAGCAATTCGGTGCACCTGAAAATCCAAATGGATTTAATAAACTGAAATGATTTTCTCTATCTTTTTATTAAGAGACCAAACTTAATGGTGATTTAGTTGTCAAAATAGTAGCTCATCTTCTCAGTATACAAATTTTAGCAAAAAGAACATGTTTCGAAAATATGATGCAGTCTAGTAATGAAGAATTTAGATTCCAGGAATAGATTTTTTAATGAGCTTAAATAAGCTTAAATTATGATTTGAATGGACTGGATGATGCAGGTTTGTACACGAACCATTCATCTATGGGACCACAGGTTCATATAAAGTATTGTCTAATGGTGGCACGCCAATACTCCTTATACAACAAATTTGGACAGTCTAATTGCAGTCCACAATTTAGCAGCATTGCCTAGGCAATCAACATTGACAGCTGGTGCAGAGGAAAAAAATCAGTGGGACAGCGAAGGACATTGCTCATTTTGGGCCTCAAGGAAACTTATTCTATTCAAAACATTCCAACTTTGGATATTAAAAATGTCATTTTTAACCTATGACAGCCTGACATGTACAAAGTTTAGTGGCCATTGGTAAACTCTGATGAACCATTATTCACTCATTAATATTTTCCCCACTGGCCATTAACAGATCCTCATTTCACACAGCAGCTTAGGAATGTGATGGATTTCTGAGTGAGCGCTACAGACTCCTCAGGGAGTGCAGTACATCATGAAAAATGCCATCTTGGAAGATTGAGGCACTAATAGCAAAGGTTTGGACAAAATATGTAATTTTCATTAATTTGTCCCTACTGGAAGAGGGTACATGTTGTGCCCCTTTCAAACAGTTGATCAGGTAGTGTGAAACAGTTGCTGAATAAAGCTTTCTTTCTGCCACATTAATGTGACTTCAAGGGGGAAGACAATCTGGCAGAGTACGTACAATTTCAATAACTTAATTTTAGGCATGTATATTAAAAATGTAAAAACACTTTTGGTACAAAGCAAATATTCAACTTTTGCCTCAGAGAACGGTCAAATAGTTCTCCTCCATGTTGGACCAGGTAATTTGATGATCTAGAGCAGATGAGTCCATGAAAACAGAGTACTTGGATTACTTTGCACAGAAATATAAAATGTTAGGAGTGGAAACTTAAAACTGCCCAAAATCTCTTGCTTTTAAGAGTAGCTTAAGCTTATTGAAGCCAGCAGCTGATGCAGGACTGCACAACTCAATTCCTGAAGATTCTCTGGTGCTATTTTCTTAAATAAGGAAAAGAAAGCATGCAACAGCAGAACTTGCTGAAAATTGAATGGCTTGTGTAATTAAAGCTCACAGTTTACTCTTGACCTCTGTTCTGAACAGCACAACTGCAACTGTTTTCAAGAGGGCATTACTGCTATAAGAACATTACAAATAAAATTGACTTAAAAAAAAATCACAATAAAGATAAGTGATTCATCTCGCTTCAGAATCAAGGCATTTTTAACTATATTGGCTAATTGGCATAATAGCTGACAAAAATATTTTTGGCCGACTTAATGTACTGAGGTCAAAACCATCTTTCTAATCCAAAATATGTCTATCAAACTGCTCCACCACATGACTTCTCGTACCAGGAAAGTAACAGAACAAAATAGGCAGTAGAATTGCTTATGCAAAAAAACACAAGTGGACAGTATTTTGCTAACCTACAATGAGATGTTATTTTTCTTTTTCCAAAACTGAATAGCCAAATTGAGCCATAATAGGCAAGTACACCAAAAAACAATTACATTTTTTGAATCTTGTTTTAAAATCTTCCCTGCAAGATCAAAATGCAATTGAGACTATTTATTCATCTAATTTTTCATCTGTTAACAAACTGGACCTATAGTATATGAATTTAAAACATTCATCAAGAGAGTCTGAGAAAGGCAAGATTTAAAGCAACTCTCAAAGATAATTTACAGAAAGGAACTCAGTAGAAAATTAAACATATTAATATAATAATCTTTATTAGTGTCACAGGTAGGCTTACATTAACACGGCAATAGAACATAGTGCACAAAGAGGCCATTCGGCCCATCATGTCTGCACGGACCCCTTAAGCCCTCATTCCCACCCTATCCCCATAACCCAATAACTCCTCCTAAGCTTTTTGTACACCAAGGGCAATTTATCTTGGCCAATCCACCCAACCTGCACATCCCCAGACTGTGGGAGGAAACCCACACAGACACGGGAGAACGCGCAGACTCCGCACAGAGAGTGACCCAGCGGGGAATCGAACCTGGGACTCAGGTGCTGTGAAGCCACAGTGCTACCATGCTACCCTAAATTTCTGGTGTGGCACACCTCCGGGACTGTCCGTCTCGCCAGTCGGGTTTCCCGTTGTGGGCATCCCCACGTCGTCGGGAAATCCCCGGGCTGACGGCATAATGGAGAATCCCGACACCAGCCCATGGTGTCGCAAAGGAAATTAAATTACTTTGAATTACACAGAGTCTACATCAGGAAACAATACATTCAGCCTGACTAGTGGTTTAGACTAGGCAGTGGTATTGTCACTGGACTAGTAAACCAGAAACCCAGAGTAATGCTCTGGGTTCCCGGGTTAGAATCTCTCCAATGCAATGATGAAACTTGAATTCAAGAAAAATCCAGAACCAAACGTCTAACGATGACCATGAAACCATTGTCGATTGTTGCGAAAACCCATCTGGTTCACTAATGTCCGTCAGGGAAATACATCCGCCGTCCCCACCCGGTCCGGCCCACATACGACTCCAGGCCCATAGCAAAGTGGTTGACTCTCAAATGTCCCCTCAAGGGCAACCAGGGATGGACAACAAATGCTGGCCTAGCCAACGACACCCACGTCCCATGAATGACTAAGAAAAAAATGTGAGCATCACCCACTTGGATTCACCACATCTTATCAGCACTTCTTCCTTCTGCACTTACCTAGTTTTCCCTTAATTGTAACTATGGTTGTGTTACAGTGAAGTTACTGTGAAAATCCCCTAGTTGCCACACTCCGGCACCTGTTCAGCTACACAGAGGGAGAATTCAGAATGTCCAATTCACCTAACAAGCACGTCTTTGGAACTTGTGGGAAGAAACCGGAGCGCCTGGAGGAAACCCACGCTGAGACTGGGAAAACGTGCAGACTCCACACAGACAGTGATCCGTCAGAAATCGAGCCCGGGTCCCTGGCGCTGTGAAGCAACAGTGCTAACAACTGTGCTGCCTTGCCACCCTTTGTATTTGAAGGAAATGCTATGCTTCAGTACAATTTTATTACAGAAAAGCTATTGATGCAATAAAAGTGTTACTTCAAGCAATTATTGAGTAGAATGAGCAAATTTTAAGTTGAACAAATGAGAAACTTATTTGGACCTGTTCACTGTCTTCAATGAAACTAGGAATTACATCTAATGGAGAACAGATCAAGGACCATTAGCCTGCCTTCTGTATTAAATATCTTCTAAGCTACTCAACCTTTGATTAGAATTGCAGAACAACAAAAACTGAAGCGCAAATAAATAGATGGAGGCAAGGAAGAGAGGCAGAGATATATAGGCAGAGATATATAGGGAGAGAATTGCAGAGCTCAAGACCATGGCAACTGAAGGTCTGACCAAATGGGATGGAGCGATTACCATTAGGAATTAAATTTAGTTCTTGGGGCTAAAGGGATATATTGGGGGGGGGGGGGGGGGAGAATATGGGGGTGTAGATCAGGGTATTGAACTTGGATGCTTCTATTTTATACGTATGTAATTCCAGATTGTCTGAGTTTGGGAGGAGGATCAAGCCCACAAAATAATTTTAACAAGGATGTAATTTTCGAGAAGCTTAATCACCAGCCATTGTGGGTCAGCAAACAGGGAGGTGATGAGTGAACAGGACTTGGTACAAATTAAGACATGGGCAAAGTTCTGGATCACTTCCAAGTTCAAGAAGGATAGAACATGGGAAGCCAACCAGGCACGCCTTGAAATTGTTATGTCAGGAGGTGGCAAAGGCATGGATGAGGGTTCTAGCGGCAGATGGGCTGAGGCACACAGCGCATTTCTTTCAGCTGCCTCAAGTAAACATAAAAATTTGAAAGGAATCAGAAAGACCCTGCCAATGTAAGTGAAAACCATATACCAAATAGGACACTCCAAGGAGAGTCATACAAGATTCCGTTCACATCAGTTAGGGATCTGCAATCCTCATTAGAGGACCCATAAAGGAAAGTTTAAGAAAGTACCAATATGGAGAAACCTGTAGAGTAAATGTTTTGATTCCCTGGCAAGTTGGCAAGCCTTCACTATGGCACCAACCCTCCAACCAAAACTGCTGCAGTTGGAATTCAGATGAATAGTCTGCAGCACATTAAATATTAGTGTGCAATGGACACAGATTACCCCGGAACGGAAATTTAAGAATGGCATGGATTAATATTTCTGGGCACTCGTCTTTTTAGATATTTTTGAAAGTATGCCGATAATCATATTATACCGCTCACAAACTTAAAACGCAGTGCTGTTGCAATAATGAACTGCATTATTAAATGTGTAGAATTGAACCGTGGCCGATATACGATTGGACTAAATACCAGGAGTTAAATCCGGCGAAGAATTTTTTTTATAAAGACATTTGAAATCAATCCCGAAACAATGGAAATCAAACAAGTCAGATCAGGTTATTTCGAGAGTACTTACGCATTTTGCCAGCCTTCGCCTAAATGATCTCAAAAACAAAACGCTGCGCGGTTCCACTAGCGTACCTTGACTGACTATATTTTTAAGATGATCCAGAATAATTCTGTCCAGTGTTTATTGGCCACGACTCGCGAGTTTCGAGATTATAGAGAGGGGAGAAAAAAAAGTGTTCGGCACTCGCCAGTGTAGGCAGACCCTCCCCGCCCTCATTTAGACTTTCCCACGTTGCAAGCGGAGTCTGTGCCGCACACTGCACCTGCCAAATAGTGAGCCCCCCCCCCAAACACACCAAAGAAAAACCTATCCCATCAAATCTTGGGGGGGGGGGGGGCAGAAGAGAGAGAGGGGGACAGAAGCGAGAGAGAGAGGGGGGAGGGGAGACAATAATGATTCAAGTGATGTTGGTTCAGGTTACGGAACCGTTTCTAATCTATGGATTGGGAGACTTTTTTTTTTGGGGGGGGGGGGCACAGATGATTCTGGAAACGACAAAAAAGTGACATGTTTCAAGGGTCGGGCATTTTGAGAAACCGACCTCCTCCCCAACCCCTCTTTACAAAAGTTATTTTAAAAGAATACAGCGGGTGGAAGGGGGTGGGGAAGAAGGGCTGCCTCCTATTTCCCAGTCAAAGATCCAGACTGGATTTTAATGGCTGGAAAAAGGTGGAATAACGTCCAAGGGACGGGGGATATCGTCAGAGAGAGTGTGAGTGAGTGTATAGGAGATGTTTAAGGAAAATCACCATCCACACAGTGTGTGTGTGTGTGGCTGCTCCAACATGGCGGACAGGAAATGGCAGCTGAAGAACATTCCAGCGAGCCGGCATCATCCCAGCCGGGCCGGGGCCTGCCGCTCCACACCGGCACAATTTTAAAAAACAGAGACACACACACACATACCACCACCACCGCCGCCAAGGCGCCTGATCCAGACTCAGCCGCCCAGAGGGGAGGGAGAAGTGTGGGGAGGTGGGTGTGGGGGAAACTCAGACGCCGGCCTTTGGGGCCTAGCGATACTGAAACGACCAAGGTCACCAAGAATCGAGAAGGGGGGGAAAAAAAAATACCCCCACCCCCAAAAAATAAAACCCACCCCGACATCTTTACTTCATCCGCGGGGGGGAGGAGGAGGAGGAGGGGGGGAAATAGGTTGACGCGCGGGTGTCCTCTCTCTCTCACCTGCTTTCTTCTTCTTTTTCTTCGTTTTCTGACCGTCTGAGACATCGCTTACTTTGGTGATTAGGTGGTGGAGGTGGTCGTCGTCGCCGCCGGCCTGCCGCTGCTTCTGCTGTCGGGCGTCTCCATTGGTGAGAGGAGCGGGAGCTGAAGGCTGCTCGCGGCTGCACTTATCGTCCATTGAAGGCGCGCGCGGGGCGGGGAGGTTGGGGGGGGGGGGGGGGGGGGGGAGGCAGAGCGAGCCAGCCAGACCGGGGCTGACACTGCGCCTGCGTCACGCGCTCTCACTCGACGGCCCGCAGCTGATTCAACACTTCGACCTGAGCCGCCGCCACCCCCCAGCCCTTCCCAACAACTAACGCTCAACTCCAAGCAGCAGATTCGACGCACTCGTGCCACTCTGCTGTCATCTTTCTAACAGAGAACCACATCTAAATATGTATATATATATATAGTATTTTTATAATATAGGTTTCAAAACATTCCTACGGGTTTCCCCGCACAAGTCCCGAAAGACGTGCCTCTGAGGTGAATTGAACATTCTGAATTCTCCCTCTGTGTACCCGAAGAGACGCAGGAATGAGGCAAGGAGGGGTTTTTCACAGTAACTTCATTGCAGTGTTAATGTAACTTGTGACAATAAAGATTATTATTATATCTATCTGTATATACATTGAATAGAATAAAATCTACAGCGCAGAAGCAGGCCATTCAGCCCATCGAGTCTGCACTGGCTCCCGGAAAGAGCACCCTACCCAAGCCCACATTCCCATCCCCATAACCCAGCAACCCCACCCAACGCGAAGGGCAATTTTATACACCGAGGGCAATTTAGCAAGGCCAATCCACCTAACCTGCATATCTTTGGACTGTGGGAAAATGAAATGAAAATCGCTTATTGTCACGAGTAGGCTTCAATGAAGTTACTGTGAAAAGCCCCTAGTCGCCACATTCCGGCGCCTGTCCGGGGAGGCTGGTACGGGAATCGAACCGTGCTGCTGGCCTGCTTGGTCTGCTTTAAAAGCCAGCGATTTAGCTGAGTGAGCTAAACCAGCCCCTCCGGAGGAAGCCGGAGCACCACACACACACGGGGAGAACGTGCAGACTCCGCACAGACAGTGACCCAAGCCGGGAATCGAACCTGGGACCCTGGCGCTGTGAAGCAATTGTGCTAACCACTATGCTACTGTGCTGCCCCTAATATACGCAAACAAGTATTTAATATCATAGAATCTCTACAGTGCACAAGGGGGCCCTTCGGCCCATCAAGCCTGCACCGACCCACTGAAAGAGCACCCCACCTAGACCTACTCCCTCGCAACCTCACCTTAACCTTTGGACACTAAGGGACGCTTTAGCACAGCCAATCCAGCCCCTAACCTGCACATCTTTAGACTGTGGGAGGAAACCTGGAGCACCCCAGAGGAAACCCACGCAGACATGGGGAGAATGTGCAAACTCTACACGGACTGTGACAACGCCCCAACGCTGGAATCGTACCCGGCACTATGAACATATATGGGCTTGACTATGAATTTAGAAAAGCAGTAGGCTACTCAGCCCCTCAAGCCTCCATTCAATAAGGTGACAGATGATCTGACTGCAGCCTCAACTCCACATTCCCTGTACATCCCGAGAACTTTTGTCTCCCTTGTTATTCAAGAATCTATCTACCTCTGTCTTAAAAATATTCAATGACCCTGCCAAAGACTCACGACCCACTGAGAGGAAAAAAATCTCATCTCTGTCTTAAATGGGAGACAACTTATTTTTGAACTGTGTTCCAAACTATATACATATACGTATTTATATCGTCTCACTCATTTTCAACTTGGAATTATAGACCAGTCATGCTGGACCAAATGATCTCCTTCTTTGCCTTCACTTTGTATAAAGTGCAAGATCCACAGAGGAAGATGGAATGGGCATTATGCATCGATTGGCTCCCTTCTGTGCTTCATCATTCAATACAAGAACAATCGCTTGTGTTTACTCTATCAAAACCGTAGAATATTCCAAAGCTCTTTACAACCAATTACGTATTCAGTCACAGAGTGCCTTCTGATATCCAGTGGCCATGAAAATCAAAAGCATTGTATAAATGCAAGTCTTTCTTTTGGAGTGTGCTGAAATGAAGATAACATGGCTTCCTGCAAATGTGCTTTCTCTGCGGATAAAATGATGACTTGGAATGATAGAAAGAGGACGATGGGCCAAATGGTCTTCTGTTCCATAACAAAAGACAAGAGACCTTAATTTCAACACACTTAAAAAGGAAAACAATAGCACCCTTCAAAACCGTAGAATGTCCCAATGTTTTGCAGCTCATGAATTACTTTGGCAGTGTGTTGCATGTTGTAGGCAATGCAAAAAACAATTTGAGAACAACAAGCTCCCACAAACAGCAACATGAAAATGACCAGATAATGTTTTGTGATGTTGATTGAGGGATAAATGTTGCCCAGGACACGAAGGATAACTCAATCAGTAAGCTCCTTTATTTGGCCTTATCGCCAAATAAATTTGGAAGCAGTTGCAGTTATTTTTTTCTCTCTCAGCAGCCAAGTTTACAACTACTTGTAAATATAGCACCTTTAACATGATTTTAAGGAGCTTCATCAGGCAAAACATTATGCTGACACAAAAAAGGAGATAGTCGGATATGTGACTAGGAGCTTGACTAAAGGCGTAGGTTTTAAGGAGGATCTCAGAGAGATGGAGAGTTTAAGAAATGAATTCCAGAATTTGAAACCTAAACAGCTGAAGACATATCCACCAATTGTGAGGTGAAGGAGAGGCAGGAGGCCAGGATATGAGGAACACAAAGTTTTAGAGGATTGACATGCTGGAGGGAATACTCATTAAAAATCAAATGTGGAGGATGGTAGAGCATGGTCAACTATGTCATAGTAAGAAGTCTTACAACACCAGGTTTAAGTCCAGCAGGTTCGTTTCAAACATTAGCTTTCAGAGCACTGCTCCTTCCTCAGGTGAATGAAGAGGTAACTCACCTGAGGAAGGAGCAGTGCTCCGAAAGCTAGTGTTTGAAACAAACCTGTTGGACCTTAAACCTGGTGTTGTAAGACTTCTTACTGTTCTCACCCCAGTCCAACGCAAGCAACTCCACATCATAACTACGTCATAGGCAGCAGAGAGTTTGAGCAGAACGAGCAGCAAAACCGCATCACGATCACAGTATGTTTTGTGAATTTAATTTGGGTAATTTTGGTGCTGCAGTGTTTAAGCAAGCATTGTGTTATGGGAAAGAGACAGAAATTTGTGGGCAACAACACTTTCCAGAACTTTGGAGAGAAAAGAGAGTTTGGTGATGGGATAATAGTTTGTTGTTGTTCAGTGTGGTAGTCGGTATTAGAGGTATTACGGTACCTAGGCTGATGCTGTAAGATCATTGGTGTGGGAGGTACCTGAGACAGTAAGATCATTGGTGAAGCCTGCCTGTTGGTTCCGCCCAATAAGGCGGAGTATAAGAGTCTGTGTCTCCCTAGCTGCTGCATTCTGTACCAACGCTGCTGGGGGAAACATCTAGTCCAATAAAGCCTTCAATTGTACTCCAATCTCGCTTCAAGAGTTATTGATCGTGCATCATTCAGTAGATCTCACAAAGAGAGGGCGGCATGGTGGTTCAATGGTTAGCACTGCTGCCTGTGGCGTTGAGGAGCAGGGTTCAATCCTGGCACCGCGTCACTGTCTGTATGGAGTTTGCACATTCTCCTCATGTCTGCATGGGTTTCACCCCCAGAACCCAAAGATGTGTAGGTTACGTGGATTGGCCACGCTAAATTGTCCCTTAATTGGAAAAATATTGGGTACTCTAAATTTATTTTAAAAAAAGGTCTCACGAAGAGGTTCCAAGTCTTGTATGGTTGAACATTTCCTGGTTATTGATAATGTATAGCTAAGTATATATTTACAGGTAAATATCAAGTTATGAGCTAACTCCATGTTTGCCTCTGCACGGGTATCTATCTAGTCCATAACTGATTCTTTCTTCAGGTCATGTGTCTCTTTACATCACACTGTGGGTGGTGCTGTTGGTACACAGTCTCAGTCCCTTGTTAACCTTTGCTATGCCAGTTACCCTTATACTACATCACCCTCCAAGTCTTTACCCAAAGCATTTACAATACCCATCTCTCCCCTTCAAGTCACTGACTTTATAAATTCTGATGTTCCAGGGGCTTGAAGATTCTTCCAGATCTCGTTCTGGTCACATTCAGTAGGTTCTGTTGTTTTTCAACAACTTTTGTTGACTCAGAGTCTGAATTGTAGTTTCTGTTTCTGGCATTTGGTTGTCTACTTTTGTTACACATTTTCTAATCCTTTGACTTGAACTTCTCCTTTTCAATTCCCCATCTGCTCTTCTTGGGGACCACCCACTTGCCCCATTCTTTCCTCATTCATGGTAAGAACCTGTTTTTCTTTTTCCATGAGGTCTACCATGGTCTTTTGGGAGTTGAAAGTGTCACTCCCTGTCGTTTGGATGTTCCTCATCAGTGAACTCACCTTACAGTTTGATGTTTATCCCGATACTGTGTTCTTTCCTGTGTCTCTGTACCTCATTGAGTTCTGGCACGTTGATGGTCACCAGTTCCTTGCTCAGCATCGTCTTGCAGTTTTGCGCATTGGCTGAAGATTTCAGTGTCTGTACTGTAGTGTTTACTGGTAGTGTGACAACAACTATTGGAGTTTTGAGGTTGGGGCTCATTCTTCTCTTGCTGGTCACTTTCCTGTGTCTCTTCCACTCGGGGTACAGTGGTAATTATCTGAAAATTTGGCTGGTCTGACCAAAGTGCAGCTTCTGCCGCCTACAAAGAAATTGGACAAACTGGTTCAACTCCGAATGAAGATAATTCCGAGCTGAAATCCCAGTCTAGAATCCCATTATTGGTGGGCCTCTTGGGAAATTACAGTTTTGTGTAGTTGACAACAGAGGTTGTCTTTGTTGATCGTTCTGGTGAGTGTGCTTTACACTCAATTGGCTCTGTATTATTCCGTAGCTCTAGAGTCGCCAGGTATCTTTATGATACCACCACGAGGTTCAAGCTCAAGTTCAGATCAATGACTCAATACACCAATTAGTAAGGTTCAAAACAAGACACGTTTATTAATACACAGTTATTTCTTACTCATGCATATAATACTAAGAGACTAAACTATTCCTACCACTAATAGGCCAATACTTATCTGGATAAGGGAACCTGCCGGATCAGGGAACAGTGGCCTCTTGCTCTGTACTGGATCTGCAGGCTTTCAGCTGGTATGGACTAAGGGGTCAGGAGTGTCTATCTCGTAGCATGCGTTGTATGACACTTACTTGGTGATGCAGCAATTGGCCAGGCCACTCCTTCTTACGGTCAAGTTCTTCGAAATCTGCTGAGGTGTTCTGTTGGGATGGCCGGCTAAGAGAGCGAACTGGACTTGGGACCTGGCTTTTATAGGTCCCAGGGGCTTTGCGCCCTTTTGGGCGGACCCCGAGCTTACTGTCAATCGATTGGATCTCATACCAATCGATTGGTATGAATCCCCCCCCAATACTGAGGCCGTCCCTCGATCGCGGGGCGGTTCTTCCTGGCTTGTTTGTCTCCTTTGTTTCAGACTCCCGTTTGGCGCCGGGAAGTCTGACCTGCCATAGAATGTCCCAAATGTAGCTAATCGTTGTATCCATTGTTCCCGGGGATCGTTAATTAATATGCAAACTGCTGGTGTCGGTGCTGTCTGCTTTATTAATAGACAGAATACACAGGGAGATTCTGCAACCTGCTTGTCTTTCTTAAAGTGTCCAATTTTCCCTGCGTGCTTTGTAAATCGCCATTTTGACTCGGGAAGTGGCCAACTTCGGTGGCTACACTCCCTCCTTGTGATCCTAACGCGAAGCGTGAAGGATCACATAACTATGTTCTCTTCATTCCCTGACCTCAGCGAGTTCCATGGCCTCTGCACTTTCCTCAACTATGCAGAAAAATCTTACCTAACAATTCCTAAGTGGCACTATGTCATAAAGGGACATGCATTACCAAATCACAACGGAACCTCTAACTATCCTTAATAAACTATACTCAACTTACATTCAATCATTCTAACTTCCTATCAGTACAACAATAATGGCAGCATTCATGGTTCATTTCTCTGGCTCGGCAGTCGAACTCAGAGGTACATAAGCATTCAAAAGCACATTTCTTTATTTACAGTACAACAACAATTTTAAAAATCCTTTATTACATTTCAACGGGTTCGGGGGACTGGTGGGAACCGAAGATAGGGGATCTCATCCTATATACCACCGAGGTACGAGAGCGGTAGTCTCTCCTTTGCCATTTCCTCATTCGAAAGGTCTGCACTATGATGCAGATTATTGCTAATGCCAAAAGTGATTCCACTACGTAGGACAAGGAGTACCAAGTCATAAATCTGGTACACCAGGTCGGGGTACTGCTACTTGATACTGGGCTTTGAGTGTTCTGTGGAAGTGAAACATTAACGGCTGGTGGAGTGGGGATAAGGGGGTTCGCGTCCGTGCGCAAATATACAAAAGTGATGAAGAAAAATACAGTCCCTGCTGTCATTTTCCTTCTCTCTTCTCTTGCTTTGATCCCTCCTTGGAGTGTCTGGAAATCTATGGGATCAAGCATAGTGTCTGTTAGTATGTTGCCTA
This sequence comes from Scyliorhinus canicula, assembly GCF_902713615.1. NCBI lineage: Eukaryota > Metazoa > Chordata > Chondrichthyes > Carcharhiniformes > Scyliorhinidae > Scyliorhinus > Scyliorhinus canicula. The sequence continues at coordinate 143,266,601 of NC_052157.1, forward strand.
ATATCTCGAACATTAGTATGTCTGTCCTCTTGTGCCAAGTTTCCCTTTATGATTGGTCACTCTCTGTGACTCCCTCATTTTTTTTTTTCAAAACCAATTTTAGGACCAGACATACTCTTAAATACTGTACCACTGCGAGCCGTCTCGCAGGCTTTGCGTTTTACCATCCCAATGTTCCTGGATGTAAATAGCATGGGGAGTTGGCAACCAAAGGGTTACCTGAAAACAAAATAAGCAAAATCAAATTTTGAAACCAAAAGAGCCAAAATGAGGTGCGTATGGGCCGCGACGGGTAAGATTTGGGTGGAATCCCCGGGTAGGGTGTGCTGTGCTATACCTGAGCTTAGCTGACCGAGGAGGTGGTCCTCAGACAGGGCGGGTCCTCAATGCCGTGTCTCCACTGCCTGAGTGACCTGAAACGAATGGGCAAGAGTGTGGTCATTATGGTGGTTGCGGGGCTGCCTCTTCTATCCTCCAAACAGAAGATCAGTTATGAAAGGGAAGCTAGCAAGCTCTCAGAGGTTTCGGCCGAGAAGCGTGCTTGCAAATTCTCATAGGTATCGGCGGACAAATTGAGTGTGTGTCCGCAGAGCTTTTAGAACATAGAACATAGAACAGTACAGCACAGAACAGGCCCTTCGGCCCTCGATGTTGTGCCGAGCAATGATCACCCTACTTAAACCCACGTAACCCGTATACCCGTAACCCAACAATCCCCCCATTAACCTTACACTACGGGCAATTTAGCATGGCCAATCCACCTAACCCACACATCTTTGGACTGTGGGAGGAAACCGGAGCACCTGGAGGAAACCCACGCACACACGGGGAGGACGTGCAGACTCCACACAGACAGTGACCCAGTCGGGAATCAAACCTGGGACCCTGGAGCTGTGAAGCATTGATGCTAACCACCATGCTACCGTGAGGCCCCTACCAGGAATTTTGTTCCTGAAAAAAAACAAACAAACACAAACAAACAAACATGCAACACAAAACTTGCAGGTTCCATCAGAAAAGGACACCGTTGCTCTCTCAAGCGGTTCCTCATTTTACATCATCTGGACGCCTCAATCATCATCTTCTGCGAACAGGGTCACAAAGGGGTTGCCGTGTCGGGAGTCAGACGTAATGTCATCCTCTTCTCCCGGATCCCATACCCTTGTATGGATCAGGCTCGTTAAGGCTGCATTGTGTGACCGTGGGTCCAGCTCGTCATTCCAGACGAGTCTGTATGAGTTGCCTCGGTGCCAAATGGTGGTATCTAAGTTGGTATGAACGTTGTCGGGGTCATCATAGTTGAGCGGTGGGTCTTGGTGTGGGTTTGGTGTTTTAATGTAGGTGATTTCCAAGGGATCACTGTAGTCGGGGTTGTAGTCGCTGTGTGTGTGGTCTGTGGTTTCGGGACAAGTTACAAGTACTGAGCCGATCTTACATTTTCTACCAATTGTTTGACTGCTGTCTCGTGGGTGAGGGCCATCACCTCGGGGCTGGTCAAGTCAAGTCCTAAAAGGAATTCCGAACCTTTCATGGGGCGTCCGGTCATGAGTGTGTGTGGGGTGAAACCTGTTGAAGTCGAAACAGTGTTTCTCAAAAACATTAGCGCGAATGGGAGCACCGAATCCCAAATCGTGTTATTCTCCTGGACAATCTTTCTAAGGGTTGATTTTAGAGTCCGATTCATGCGCTCCACGATACCACTCGACTGAGGGTGGTATGCGATGTGGAATTTTTGTGAAATGCCAAATATAGTCAGGACGTTCTTCATGACTCGTCCTGTGAAATGAGAACCTTGGTCCGATTCAATACTTCTGGGGAGTCCCCATCTTGTAAAGATGTGGTGTGTCAAAATCTTTGCCGTTGTTTTCGCTGTATTGGTTCTAGCTGGGAATGCTTCTACCCATTTAGTGAATGTGTCAATCACTACCAAAATGTATTTATAGCCGTTCCTGCACGGGGGCAATGGACTTATAAAATCGATCTGGAGGTTAGTCCAGGGGCCGTTAACGGGGCGAGTGTGACTGAGCCGTGCTTTCCTTGAATATCTCTCTGGGTTATTCTGTGCACAGATAAGGCAATTTTCAATGTAAAGTGTTACATCGTCTTTTAAATTTGGCCACCAACAGAGCTGTCTGAGGTGGGCAGTGGTGGGGTCTATTCCCTGGTGTCCATGACCATCATGGAGTAAACAAATTAGCTGATTCCTGTCCTGTTCAGGAACCACATACAAAGTGTCTTTTAAAACAACACCCTCATGGGTGGTCAGTGATTTTTTAAATCTTTCGAACGGGGCTGGGTACTTTCCTTTAACAATCTCCCTGAGGTTGCTATCCTGTTTTTGGGCTGCGACTAAATCCTCAATATTAGTCTGTGATATCTGTACTGCACTAACTGGGGCGCTCTCTGGGGCGCATTCGGGGGGGGTTCCAAAAGTAACCACGTCTGGAACCTGCTTTCGCCAATGCGTCTGCTTTCACGTTCCCGTGACCGGTGGTGACTTCTAACTTTTATTATCCCGAAAGTCCTGTCCTTTGCCTTCTCTAAAATATGTCAGAGTAATGGGGCTGATGGGAGGGGCTTACCGTCTGTGGAAACAAAACCTCTTGTCTTCCACAGGGGTGGGAACTCAGTTAAACTGTTGCAGACATATGGACTATCCGAATATATATCTGCCGGGCTGGGGAACGAATCTGGGTGGGCCACTATATATGCGATTGCAGCTAGTTCTGCTGCCTGCGCGCCTAAGTGACCTGGAAGTTGCAATGCGATCTCTTCAAGGGCGCGGCCCTGCGTGTCCTCCATGTATATACCGCTTCCAGTAATACGTTTGCCATCTAAAACGGTGGATGAACCACGTGTCTGTGTGCTGGGGGCACTGGGGTGAAGTTCCTATCTTCCTGGGGGGTGTCTTCGCAATAAAGGGTCCTGTATTGTGAAGAGGGGATATTATCTCACATTCATGGGGTGTTCCTGGGTACTGGAGGTTATCTGCTAAAAAGGTGTGTGTCTTTGTCCGTTTCACTGTGATGTCCTGTCCTAGCTGCTCTGATTTGACTAACTGAACCGTCCTTCAGTCGTCCGTCTAATAGAAGCTGTGTGGGTGTGTGTTCGGTCAGAATTGTGATGGGGTTCAGTCCGGTTATGTACGAAAAATACTGCACTGCCCAGAGTACTGCGAGCAGGTGCCTTTCGCAGGCTGAAATTCCTTGCTCTACTGGACCTAAAATTCTGGAGGCATAAGCCACTGGGCTTAGCTGCTCATGCCGTTCCTGAAGGAGCACGGCTGAGAGGGTCAGATCTGTGCTTGCTACCTCAATTGCATAGGGGGAAAGCGGGTCTGGGACTTGGAGTGCGGGGGCTGCGATAAGGGCTCTTTTTAAATCGTCCACAGCATCTATATGCTGCGGAAGCCATTCCCAAGGGGCTCCTTTCTTTAGGAGGTCTGAAAGGGGGGCTGCCTTTGTCGCAAAACCGTCAATATGGTTCCGACAGTACCCAACCAGTCCTAAAAACGACCGGAGGGCTGAAACATTTTGGGGAAGGGGCCATTTGACGATCGAGTCAATTCTTTTGTACTCAATCTCACGTTTGCCGTGCGTGATGATCGTACCCAAATACATCACTTTACTCTCCAATATTTGGGCCTTTTTGGGGTTCACTTTACATCCAATTGTTTGTAGTAGTTCCAGGAGTTCAGACAGAAGCGTGATGTGCTCTGCCTTGGTGTCTGTCTGCAGTAGTAGATCGTCCACATACTGGACCAGACATTCGGGTCGGGAATATTTTGATAATCCATTTGCCAGCTGTCGGTGGAAAATGGAGGGGGAGTTGTGGAATCCTTGTGGAAGGCATGTCCACGTGTACTGCTGACCTTTAAAAGTGAATGCGAATTTGTACTGGCACGCCTTCGCCAATGGGATGGACCAGAAGCCGTTGCTAATGTCCAAAACCGTAAAGAATCTTGAATTGAGTCCCTGCTTGAGCATGGTCTCGGGACTTGTGGCTACCATGGGGGCTACTGCGGAGGTGACTTTATTGAGTTCCCGATAATCGATGGTCAGTCGCCATGATCCATCGGGCTTCCTCACTGGCCAAATCGGGGCATTATTAGTTGAGGTAACTGATCAGAGTACGCCCTGCTCTAATAAGCTGTCTATAACTTTCGTGATTTCTCCCTCTGCCTCTTGGGGAAATCCATATTGCTGTTGGGGTCTAGGGTCAGGTCCTGTAATTTGAACCGATCCAGTCATTCTGCCGCAGTCGTGCCTGTGACTGGCAAATGCTGATCTGTTGGTTTTCAAAACTGCCCTAACCTGTTTGTCTGTGGAGAGCGTGGTCGGATCAAAACAATACTCTCCTACTGCGCTAATCTTGTTTTCGTACTCACCTACTGTGAGCGTTGCGGGGGCTCTTTCTGACCTTGCCATTCGCCAGACACACTGATTGACTGGGTTGAACGACAGGCTGTGTGCATTCATAAAATCGATGCCTAGTATGTGTTCTGCTGTGTGGGGCAAATCTACTAAAACAATGGGGTGTCTGGTGGTAATGGTCCCTAGCTGAATGGGTACAGGGGCTGTAATGTGTCCCTGCTGTGAGTGGCCTGTAAAGCCGCTGAGGGTGATTGTGGCTGTAGTGGGCCACGTGTCCTTTTGATACATATTGGAGGAATTTATGGTCGTGCGGGACCCTCCTGTGTCCCAGAGTAATTCTATGGGCTGTCCCTGTATCTTTGCTGTGACTACCGGTCGTCCGGACCTGTCCCAAAGGTGTCACAGACCCAAGTGGGGGAGCCCGAACACCGTCAGTCCGTTCCGTCCACATTCGTCTGTCCTGAATGAGTCCCTATACTATGAATGGGCTTTGTTCTATTTCTGTTCAGAGTGCCTGTCTGTTGGCCTCTCTGAGATTTCTGCGGGGCGTTGCATTCTCTTGCAAAATGTCCTAACTGTCCACAGTTAAAACATTCCTGTGGCTTCTGTGGGGGGTTGTTCTTTCCTTCATTCACCCAGGCGGGGTTTTGGTGCGCTCTGACTGCCTGAATATCAGCCTCTGCCTGCTGATCTTTGGGTTTCCTAGCTGTGGGCTTACTATGTACAGATTGCTCCCAAGCGCGGGACAGCCTTTTTAGTACCCATTTCTCATTATGTGCGTCTTCCATTGGGTCATAATTCGCACACGCTTTCTGTCCTGCCTCTGTGGCATGGGAGATAAGGGTGCGGGTCCATTTAGCCATGTTGTCTGTGGTTAGATGGGCGCGATCTAAGTTCCCAAATACTGCCGTGAAATGTATCCATATCCTTCCTGCAAATGCTGTGGGGTGCTCGGTCTTCTTTTGCCTACACTTGTTTAGGCCTTCTACGGGGTCATCTCTGTTATATCCTATCGTATCGAGGATCGATCTATGCATCTCTTCTAGGGTGCCTCCTCCAACGTTCTGTGGGTCTGGAAGGGCTGCTACCACTGAGGGGTCTAGACTTAAAGCGGTGAGCTTCACCTGCTCACGCTCATCCAGGCCGTACATGGTCGCCTGTTGCTTTACTCTCGCAAAGTATTGGTGGGGGTCTGAGGTGGGGAGGAACTGTGTGATTTTGGCACACGCGTCCCATAATTGGGTCACGGTTAAGGGGATGGTGTAAGTGAAATCTGGTGCGCCGTCTGCGGATGCTTTGCGTTGGGTGGTGACTGGATTCATGGGTGCTGGTGCTATCTGTTCTGTAGGGGGTTGGGGCGCTTTCCTCTTCTGCTACGTTTCTAGCGCACATGTTCCCTGAACATATCGCTGTGCTGTCTCGTTCAATTCCTGCCAATCTGGGCCATTTTCTTCATCTAATTGTGTCCCAAATGTGGTTTGGAACCCATATTGAACAGAAAGCAGAGATTACAGTTCCTCAATCTGCTTTCGACATTTAGCGTGGTCCACGGAGCTTGGCCTTTGCTCAGTGGTGGCAGCATGGAGTGCTCTTAAAGCTGCCTTCAGGTCGCTGCATTGTTTCTGCAATGCCTCTACCTGCTTCTTGGTTTCCTCTCTTATCAAGACTGCATGCTGCATATCCTGATAGGCCTTTTCGTATTGTGTTTGGGAGCTGCTTAAGTGCGCCAGAGAAGACTGGCGTGCCCTCTTGGCATCATCCACCTCTACATCTTTTGCTGCAAGCCTCCGTCTCAACTCTATATTCTCTCTTTCGACATCACTGACGTCAACTTTACTCATTCTATTTCTCTCTTCTAAATCTGCGCGGAGCGCCCTGACGATCCTCTGTGCCTCGCAATTGTGCCAAACGGGACACGATTGCCATCGGCTTACGTGCTTTACTCAAACTCTTTTTATGTATCTCACACAGGTTCTCCCACCAAGTATGTCCTACACTCCTGGGACCTGTTTCCTCATTCGAACAGAATTTGCTCCAAAGGGACCATCCTTTCCCTTTGAGGTATTTTCTGATCTCCAGTTCCCAAACGGGACACTGTCCTACTATGCTGCTGGTCGCTGCAACCCCGAATTCCTGGGGGTGCATGAGGCATTCCATTGCCTGCATGGCCATCTCTCCTATCTCAATACTCTCTTTAAATTTAGAACAAGGGATGCTAAGGCGGGGTTATAAATACGGGTACGGTTTTCGCTAATTTCTGAAGTATAAACCCCCGACAGTTTTTCGCAACAAATCTCTCGGTTTTACCCTGTTAGTTACGCATGCAAAAACACACTTCCGAATTGTGAGGATTGATGTGAACTACTTGAACACTCGTGATTTTTCCCTTTCCCAATTGGATTTCTGATTCAAATCAGGAGTGTCTATCTCATAGCATGCGTTGTATGACACTTACTTGGTGGTGCAGCAAGTGGCCAGGCCTCTCCTCCTTACGGTCAAGTTCTTCGAGATCTGCTGAGGTGTTCTGTTGGGAGGGCCGGCTAAGAGAGCGAACTGGAATTGGGTCCTGACTTTTATAGGTCCCAGGGGCTTTGCGCCCTTTTGGGCGTACCCCGAACTTACTGTCAATCGATTGGATCTCATACCAATCGATTGGTATGAATCCCCCCCAATACTGAGGCTGTCCCTCGATCGCAGGGCGGTTCTTCCTGGCTTGTTTGTCTCCTTTGTTTCAGACTCCCGTTGGCGCTGGGAAGTCTGACCTGCTATAGAATGTCCCAAATGTAGCTAATCGTTGTATCCATTGTTCCCGGGGATCGCTCATTAATATGCAAACTGCTGGTTTCGGTGCTGTCTGCTTTCTTAACAGACAGAATACACAGGGAGATTCTGCAACCTGCTTGTCTTTCTTAAAGTGTCCAATTTTCCCTGCGTGCTTTGTAAATCGCCATTTTGACTCGGGAAGTGGCCAACTTCGGTGGTAACACCTTGATGTCTTCTGCCATTTTAAGAAGCTTCTGGGCAATTCAGGTATCTCTGCTCAAGAGACAAAAAGATTAGTTTTGGATGGCATACATGGCTTGAATATCTGCTTGTCTCCACACCTGAGTGGCTCTAGGACATGCCTATGACTAGAAGTCAGATTCCTCCAGGCCACTTGGAGTGGTAGGTCCGTTGGTCATAGCCAGAGATTCCTCAGCCTTAGTTCCTTATCTGAGAGGACTGCAACATTGGCTCCTGTGACCAATTTGAAGTTAACGAGGTGACCTTTTTTTGAGATATCTGAATTCCAAAAAGAGACTCTGGGTCCTTGACCTCACCCAAGAAGTACAGCTGTGTCTCTTTCCAGCGTGGTACCGTAATCTCATGGATTGTCTTGGGAGTCTCCACCCACCTGGGTGTCTCAGTTTTGTGCAGCTTTCCGAAGAGTCCCAGGCGGTAACAAATGAAGCACTGCACTGAGATTGCTGGACATTGCTCTCGCCTCTGAGGTCATTTGGCTCCACAATGGTGACATGGTCGTCCAACCTCTTGTTGTTGGTTTGGGTATTGCCTTCGTTGGCTTGGAGTCACTCTGCCCTTTTGTTGCTTTACTAACTGGGCAGTCTTTTCAAGAAAATTTAAAGTACCCAATTGTTTTTTAATTAAGTGGCAATTTAACGTGGCCAATTCACCTACCCTGCACATCTTTTTGGGTTGTGGGGGTGAGACCCACGCAGACATAGGGAGAATGTGCAAATGCCACACAGACAGGGCCAGGATCGAACCTGGGTCCTTGGTGTCATGAAGCAGCAGTGCTAACCACTTTGCCACTGTGCTGCCTTTACTAGCTGGACAGTCGGGGTTGCTCTGTACCATAGTTTAAGTTTATAAAATGGATCAGTTCTGTCAGCAGATTTCAGAATGTCTGTCTATTTAGGTGGCCTTTCCTAGAGTCAGATCTTCCTTGGCTGTAATATTTTCTGAAAGAGCATAGTCAGCCACTCCAACAGCAATTCTGCCCTTATGAGTTCTGACTTAAGCCTTTGACCAAAGAGTTAAACGGTTCTCCAAGCTGACGTTTCAGTTCAATTTCATTCTCTCTAAAATTTTGTTGCTTCTTAGATTAAAATATCTATCAAATTATTTTAGAACACCATCAAATTCATCTGAGGATTTGATTATTCCTTGTCTCAAATATCGTTGGCTATAGGACCTACTGAATAAAGTAACGTATTCACTTGTTCATCTTGGGTCTTTTTATATATTCCTGAGGCTATCATGTACATTCAGAATCTTTTCCAAATAAATCCCTATTTGCGTGTTTTTTCTCTGGCTCTTGGATCAGTCCATATTGGTATGGTAATGTTGATTTGTTGTCCAAGGTTGCTTTAAAGTGAGCACAGCTTTAAATGCTGTGCAGATTTTAAACACGGTGCCGCAATAACCATTTTCTCAAAGAGTCTTCCTGTGCTTGTTGTATTTTGGTAGTCTCCCTTGGTAATGGCAGTCCCGACCTCTTTGGGATTTAAGTGAGCTGCAATTTGTTGAATCAACAATTTGGGGCCTTCCCTGCGATATTGTTGGGTGTTTACTGTGGGTTCCTGGCTTTGTCTGAGATTCTTAAACCTTTCACTTCTTACATTTTCTCACAATGAGCACAGCTGCCATGTCGTATGATGCCCAGTCGGAAACTGGGCCGAGTGGTAATCACTGTTGTTCACAGCGCCAGGATCCCGGGTTCGATTCCCGGCTTGGGTCACTGTCTGTGCGGAGTCTGCATGTTCTCCCTGTGTCTGTGTGGGTTTCCTCCGGGTGCTCCGGTTTCCTCCCACAAGTCACGAAAGACATGCTGTTAGGTAATTTGGACATTCTGAATTCTCCCTCAGGCGCCGTAAAGTGGCGACTAGGGGCTTTTGACAGTAACTTCATTGCAGTGTTAATGTAAGCCTACCTGTGACAATAAAGATTATTATATTATATATTGTACCGGATGCTTTGGAGGGGAGGTTGTCGGCATAGGTAACCATATATGCCCACAATTGGGATGATGCAGGGTTCATGAAGAAAACGCTGGCTGCAATCCTGGATTTGGATAGCCATGAGTTGATTTTGGGGAGTTTGGAACACAGTGCTGGAGCCAAGGGTGGACAGGTCAGAGGGGTGGGGGGAAGGCATTGACCGAGCTTATGAGGGAGGGGGTGTCGACCTGTGGAGATTTTTACACCCAACCGATCGGGACTATTCATTTTTCTCCTCGGTGCACAAGGTATTTTCCAGGATTGACTTTTTTGTGGTGGGGAAGGCGCTGTTGGCTGGAGTACTCGGCGATTGTGAGCTCAGATCATGCCCCACACTGGATGGACATGGTACTGGAGAAGGGGGTGGCCCAGAAGCCGGGCTGGAGGATGGGTGTGGGGCTGTTGGTGGACCAGAGTTTCTGTGATAAGGTGGGGAAAGTAATCGAGGAGTATGTGGGGGTTCAATTGCATGGGAGAGGTCTCACCATTGGTAGTTTGGGAGGCCCTGAAGGCAGTGTTGAGGGCGGGGGTGTGATATTGTTTAAGGCTAAGGTGGATAAGGAGGACAGGGAAGGACGGCAACAGTTGATAGAAGAGATTTTGGAGGTGGATGGTAGGTACGCGGGGGACTCAGACCCGGGGGTTCTGGCAAAGAGAAAGGAGCTGCAGGTGAGGTCTGACTTACTGTCCACGGGGAAAGCGGTGCATCAGGTGAGAAGGATGAGGGGGACTGTCTATGAGTACAGGGAGTAGGCACAGCGTATGTTTGGTAGGTCAGCTTCGAAGGGAAGCCGCAGAGAGGGAGTTAGTTTGGGTTCGGGATAGGACAGGGGAGTTGGTGGTGGCCCCACAGCAGATTAACAAGGTGTTTGAGAAGTCCTATAGGGAAATGTATAAGTTGGAGCCACCAGAAGATGAGCGGGAGGTGAAGAAGTTTATGGGGGGGCTAAAGTGCCTGAGGTTGGATGAAGTCGAGAAGGTGGGGCCGGAGGAGCTGTGGGGGTAGAGAAAGTGACGGCAGCTATCGGGAAGATGCAGGCGGGGTAGGCCATTGGGCCAGATGGATTCCAGGTTGAAATTTACAAGACATTTAAGGACAAACTGGCGCCGTTGTTGGTGGAAATGTTCGAGGACGCGATGGTCAGGGGGATCTTGCCGAAAACGATGGGACAGGCCTCCATCCCGTTGATGCTTAAGAAGCATAAGCACCCAGTGGAGTGTGGGTCCTACAGGCCCATATCCCTGCTGAATATGGACACCAAGATAGTGGCAAAGGTGTTGAAGTTAAGCTTGGAAGTGTGCCTTCCAAGGGTGATTGGGGAGGATCAGACGGGGTTTGTTAAGGGCAGGTAGTTATCATCGAATGTGAGGTGGCTGCTGAACGTGGTGCTTTCTCCGGCAGAGGGAAGGGAGTTGGAGGTGTTTGTGACATTAGATGCATAGAAGGCATTTGATCGGGTGGAATGGAGTTATTTGATGGCGGCGTTGGAGACTTGGGATTGGGCTGAAGTTTGTGGTCTGGGTAAAGTTGCTAAATAAGGAGCCAATGGCGACCGTGCACACAAATGATATGAATTTAGGGTATTTTTTGTTGCACCGGGTAACGAGGCAGGGGTGCCCCATGTCCCGCCTTCTGTTAGCATTGGCAATAGAGCCCTTGGCCATTGCGCAGAGGAGCTCGGAGTTGTGGAAAGGGATAGTAGGGAGGGTTGGAGCATTGGATGTTCTTGTACACAAATGATTTGTTGTTATACATTTCGGAACCGTGCTCCTCGGTGGGGGAAATAATGGGTTTGCTTCAAAGATTCGGGATGTTTTCAGCTCAATTTGGAGAAAAGTGAGTATTTTGTGGTATCCTCTCCAGGGTCGGGGACTGGAGTGGGGGCAGGAAGGGGGGGTTTAACATTCCTTTTTTAAAAATTTAGAGTGCCCAATTCATTTTTTCCAATTCGGGAGCAATTTAGCGTGGCCAATCCACCTACCCTGCACATCTTCGGGTTGTGGGGGCGAAACCCACGCAGACACGGGGAGAATGTGTAAACTCCACATGGACAGTGGCCCAGAGCCAGGGTCGAACCTGGGACCTCGGCGCTGTGAGGCAGCAATGCTAACCCACTGCGCCACCTTGCTGCCAGGGGGATTTACCAGTCCATGTGGCAGTGTCTCACTTCAAGTATTAAGGGGTGGCCCGGGACTGGACATGTCTTCGGAAGTTGAATTTCTTGAGCTTGGTGGGGAAGGTGAAGCCTTATTTGTCAAGGTGGGATAATCTTCTACTGTTGTTGGCAGGCTGGGTACAGGCAGTGAAGATGAACATTTTACCATGATTTTTGTTTTTGTTTCAGTGCCTGCTGATTGTTTTGCCGAAGGCATTTTCAAAGGGGTAGACCGGCTGATCTCTTTGTTTGTATGGACAGGGAAAGTGGCCAGGATAAGGAAGGTGGTACTGCAGAGGGGACGGCAGTCGCGCGTTGTGACTCCCGAATCTGATATTGGTTATTGTCATTGGGCGGCGACCGCAGAGAAGGTTCAGGGATGGAATACCGAGTCGATGGATTTGAGAGTGAGGATGGAACCGGGCTCATGTAGGGGGTCGCTGTTGAGGGCGCTGGCAACGGCGACACTCCCGTTGGCCCCAGGGAAGTATTCGGTGAGTCCGGTGGTGGTGACCACGCTGAAGATTTGGAAGCATTGTCGGCAGCATTTTAGGTTGGGAGCGGGGTCGGGGTGGGGGGGGGGGGGGGGGGGGGGGGCGTTGCTGACCAGGGGAAATCACAGATTTGAGCCGGGGAGGATGGATGCGAGGTTCCAGAGATGGGGGGAGAGGGGGATCAGGGAGATGGAGGATCCGTTTCTGGGAGGGCGGTTTGTGAGCCTGGAAGAGCTGAATGAGAAGTTTGGGTTGGAGTGGGGGGAGAGATTCCGGTACGTGCAGGTGTGGGACTTTGCGAAGAAAGTCTTCCCAAACTTTGCAATAGCGCCGGCCTCTTCTTGTTGGAGGGGGTACTGTCAGCGGGGGTGGTTGGAGAGGGGAGGGGGCATCTCGGCGATTAATGGGAGGAATTTGGAGAAGGATAAGGTGTCCATAGAGGGGGTTAAGGCTAAGTGAGAGGAAGAACTGGGGTGGCTTTAGTGCCTTCCCTTCCTGATTTTCGGTCCCTTAATCAGACACTGAGTGCCTTTGAATGAAGGACCCGCCGAGAACCCCCCAAGCAAACATACCAGGGTTTGCTTGTCATGCTCCCGGCAGGGTGAGTCCCATGCTCAAAGCCAGTTGAATACCAGTGGTGGCAGGATGGGGCCATTAATTGGTCATTTAAGGGCCTTAATTGATGGCGGGGCAGGAAAGCCGATCCGCTGCAGGTATAATCGGGATGGAGGTGGGAAGGAGGTGGGGTCCCCACCCATCACCCTCCCGTCTGATTAACTGCCTCCCTCACCAACAAACGTGTCTCTGAGGAGGGCACAAGGTTCTGCCCTATGACTCATCCTGACCAAACTCGTCACCTTCTTTGAGAAAGTGGCAATCTATGGAGTTTTGGTCAGCACCCTGATGTAATGCACCCAGAGTTCCAAACGGACAAAGTACTTTCCAAAAGGACTTTGATAAAGCTACAAACAAGAAAGAAAAATCCATGTGGAAAAATTGGAAAAGTCAAGAGAAGAATATGTAACAGATGGCGAGGGAAGGAGAGAGATCCAGGAACCGGATCACAGTAACAGGCAGAAACTGGACACAAAAAGTGCAAATTAAATCCACAATATTTAGGCTGTACAAATGGATGCTAGACTCACATAGAATAAGATGCCCGAACTGGAAGCTGTTGTGGCAGGAAGGAACTGCAATTTAATGCTCCACATACAGTAAAAGGGGGACATGACCAGCCCAAACTTAGTCCCCCTGTTGACAGTCAGCTTAATGACATTCAGTGTGTTGTGGGCCTGGTCTGATTGTTTACGACTTTCGGTACAAGGCATTTAAATCGGAAATCTAACAAAGATGTCAGTGCACAGCTGTATTTACAGATTGTGGTACATCAAAAATAATCTCAACGAAACAAGCACATGGCTTGTCTATGACTACTAACGGCTCAGGACTTCATGCAAGCTTAATCTCTTTTCCATTAATTATATTGCAAACTAACAAAAATGGAATGAGCATCTGAGAGTACAAGAAACCCACGATCTGACATCCACGATATTACTACAATTGGAATAAAGGCAGAAAATGCTGGAAAGATGCGGCAGTGCTGTCAGCATCACAAAGCAGGAAAAAATAGGTGACCATGTCAGATACAGACACTTCTTCAGAACCATAAGAAGTGTCTGCCTCCTCAACAAAATGGTATGTGCTTTGACCATTTTCTGATTTTTAGATTTGCTCTGTTTTCAGCCATCCTCGTGTTTGTAGTTCCTGTGTCTGGTGGGTTGAAATTTTCATGCTGGCCACATCCCATGGTAATATAGGAACAATGTGAGCCTCACTGGCAAGGCCAATGTTTATTGTCCATCCAAATGCCCTTGCGAAGGTGGTGGTTGGGACATTATCATAAATGTAAGAACTGCAAGGGTTAATAAAATGCCTAGATCAGTCACGAGAGGGAGCTAGAGTTAAAAGTATATAAAACATTGATGCTAAGCCTTGTGGGGAGAGAAGTGAAGGAAATAGCTAGAATACAGATTGAAGGAAAGATAGTGTGAGTGAGAGCAGATCATAGTTTATAATAGTGTAGAGATTAGTAATAGATGAGTGTAGATTATATATTAATTATTAACTGTATTATATAGAAGTAAGTGTCGAATCCAATTAAGTAGTGTTAATATATTTATAGCTTTGTTCAAGTTCAAGCTATTTTGTGGTCTTTGTGATCACTAAGCCAACTATCCCGAATTTAGCAAAGAACACTATAGCGGTGATCTGCCTTCTTGAGCCGTTGCAGTCCATCTGGTGTAGGAACACCCACAATTAGGTGATGTAGGGAGTGCCAAGACTTTCACCTAGTTACAATGAGGCAAAAGCAATAGAGTTTCAAGTCAGGATGGAGTGCGGCTTGAAGAGGAATTTGAATGTTGGAGTGTTCCCATGTACCTGCCATCTCTGTTCTTCTATGTGGTGGAGTTTGGAACGTGCTGTTGAAGGAGCCTTGGCGCTTGGCTTGCAGTGCATCTTGTCATTAGTACACACTGCTGCCACTGTGTGCTGGTAGTTGTGGGAGTGAATATTTAAGCTGTTAGACGGGTGCCAGATGGGTGCTAATCAAGTCGGCTGCTTTATCCTGGATGGTGCCAAGCTTCTTGCATATTGTTGGAGCTTCAGTCATCCAGGTAATTGTCATTTATTCCATTACACTCTTGACTTGTGCCTTGTAGATGGAGAACAGGCTTTGAGATGTCAGGGGATGAGTTACATGCTGCAGCATTCCAAGTTCTTGTAGTCACAGTATTTATGTGACTGGCGCAGTTAAGTTTCTGGCCAATCCTAAACCCCATTAGGCAGGCTATATGACTTAATCCACAGTTTTTCAAAAATCACAGACCCAAGTGTGATGATGCACATGTACAGACTGCAACGTCTTCACTGATTTTCAATGCTCTGACATTGGCGGCCTTGACCCCAAACTCTGGGATTTCTCTCTGCAGCACCCTTATTGTACAAGGGTTACTAATCCTGGCTGATGCCGATATCACTATAGGGCAACATGAGGAGAAGGATGACCCAAAAACGACCTCAAAGGTATTCACTCTTGTAGGCATTACTCTTTACCCCATTCTCACATCCAGCCATCTGAGTGAACCAACCCTAAAAACTCCAGAATTCCCTCACTAGCATTCAAGGTTTTGGTCACCTGTCCTAACGTCCTGGGTGACATATTTTCTTTGATAATGTTCATGAGACTTATTTTGTGATGTTTTACTATATTAACTGGGTGTGTGTTGGGCAAGGGGGTGGGTGGGATATGGGCGGAGAGCAATACAAGGAAATATAAAAAGTAATTATCAGTTGTTACAAACCTGTAAGGCACTTAACATTTAAATAGAAATTCAAACCAATAGAGCTGCGCCACATGATTTAAAATTTTCCACCAAAACATGAACTTTATTGTATACAAAAGACTTAAACAAAAATAAAACAGTCTTAACTTAACGCCATAGGTTTTAAGTATGTTATATATGTAACATAGCTTTACTCCTTACTTCCGCCAAGACATTTCCTGATTGGGCACGTCAATCTTGAAGTTATTTACTTCAGTGGGGGCCACCCAAAGGTAGTTCTGTGGAATTGACTTTAATTCTCCACAGTTCCAGCTATTCTCTGAGGTAAGACTCGTCTAATACCTCTTGTCAGTGGATGCCTCAGTCCCTTGTTCTGAATGGCTTCTCACTACTTCTAGGCTAGCCTGCTGGTTGCTATCATTTGTTAAAAGACTCTACGAGAACCATTGTAAATTTTCCCAAACTCGGCAATCATCCTGCCTCTGTTCCCTCATGAAATCCAAACAGATGAGAAAGGCAGAAACTGTTCCCATTCTGAAAGGATTCAGAATGAGAGGGCGCAGATTTAAAGGAGTTGGCAAAATAAGCAAAAATGGCATGAGAGAATAATTTTTTCAGGTCTGTAATGCACAGCCTGAGAGTGTGGTGGAGGTAGGTTCAATCGAAACATTGAAAAGAGAATGATGCTGTTATCTGAAAAGGAAGATTGTGCAGGATTATAGGGAGAGGGCAGGGGGGTGGCACTATGTTAATTGCTCATTCAGAGAACTGTGCATACATGATTGGCCTCCTTCTATGTTGTAACAGATCTTTGACTCTAAGTCTTATCCACATTCCATGTGGTAAATGATGAAGTCAGGTTTTTCTCTGCTTACGGTGCAGGTCTAATAAATTGTTATTTATTTAGCTGAGTGAGCTACACCGCACAAAATCCAAGCTGCAATTAAATCTCCCAGCAAGCACCTCAATAAATTGTAACCAGAGAATCTACCTAAGCTCCGCCCATCTCCATTAGAACCTGCATGCTCTGGGATGTCCTCAACAGACCTTTAGCTTAGGCCTCATTTAAAATTCCTTCTTTGATCTGAAGAAATGAATGGGTTTTACATAGCGAGCCCGCTTAGCCGCATGTTTCCCGGTGCTTGCAGTGCTGAGAAACATGTGCTATTCAACGTGACTCGCAATGTATAAGGGGCCTCAATGGGGAACGTGCGGCCGAGGCCACACATAGCCCCATTTTGTACAGTGGGAGGCTCCGCCGCCAGAACTCGCCAGTGTAGCGAGAGTTCGGGATGTTATTTATAACCCAAGGTGGGTCAAGGAGGATAGTTTTTTTAAAAAAATGTTTTTTATTGAGTTTTCATATTTTATATCCAACAAATTACAAATTATTAGAGAGAAAAAAAAGCACGCAAAAATTAACATGTATATTTACAGGTAAGCATCTGCATAATAACAACTGTGGCCGCCCCCTTTAGCCGGCATACATATTTTACATTCCCCAATATGGCCGAGGCACATGTTTATAGGCATTTATTTACAGTTTGGTTTTGGGCCTTAGCTAGCCATCAAACCCCCATAACGAACCCGTAGCCCACCCCCGGCTACCTTCCCCCGATTCCCCCGATTCCCGTCCATTTTCCCCTGATTCTTGGCCACCCAACTATTCTTCCTCTTGTACGTTGGCCACAAACAGGTCCCGGAACAATTGCATGAATGGCTCCCACGTTCTGTGGAAGCCGTCGTCTGACCCTCGGATGACGAATTTGATTTTCTCCATTTGGAGAGATTCCGAGAGGTCGGACAGCCAGTCTGCAGCTCTGGGCGGTGCTGCTGACCGCCAGCCAAACAGGATTCTACGGCGGGCGATCAGGGAGGCAAAGGCAAGGGCGTCCGCCCTCCTCCCCAGGAATAGATCTGGCTGGTCTGAAACCCCGAAGACCGCCACTATCGGGAATGGCTCCACCCTCACCACTTTGGACATAGCCTCGAAGAAGGCTGTCCAGTACTCCACAAGTCTGGGGCAAGACCAGAACATGTGGGCGTGGTTGGCCGGGCCTCTTTGGCACCGTTCACATCTGTCCTCCACCTCCGGGAAGAACCTACTCATACGGTTTCTTGTTAAGTGGGCTCTATGTACCACTTTTAGTTGCGCCAGGCTGAGCCTTGCGCACGTGGAGGTGGAGTTGACCCTATGCAGTACTTCGCTCCAGAGTCCCCACCCTATCTCAATCCCCAGGTCGTCCTCCCATTTCATTCTTGTTGCGTCCAGTACGGTGTCGTCCCTTTCTACCAGTCGGTCATACATGTCGCTCCAGTTCCCTTTCTCTAGGATACTTGCGTCCAGTAGGTCTTCCAGTAGTGTCTGTCGTGGTGGTTGTGGGTACGTCCTTGTCTCCTTTCGTAGGAAGTTTTTGAGCTGCAGGTACCGTAGCTCGTTCCCCCCAGCTAGCCGAAATTTCTCTGTCAGTTCGTCCAGTGTTGCGATCCTGTCGTCCGTGTATATGTCTCTGACTGTCAGTATCCCCCCGTCCTGCCTCCACCTTTTGAAGGTGGCATCAGTCAGTGCTGGTGTGAACCTATGATTGTTGCAGATGGGAGCCTTGTCCGACATTTTGGTCAGGCCAAATTGCTGCCGCAGTTGGTTCCAGGATTGGAGGGTGGCTGTAACCACTGGGCCGCTGGAGTGTTTTTTGGGTGGGGATGGGAGTGCTGCCATGGCGAGGGCCTGGAGGGAGGTCCCCATGCAGGAGGCCTCCTCCGCACGCACCCACTTGGCTTCTGGCTCCTGGATCCATCCCCTTACTCGCTCGGCTGTTGCCGCCCAGTGGTAGAATTGTAGATTCGGGAGGGCTAGCCCCCCCCCCCCCCCCCCCTCCCGGATTTTGTGTTTTGTAGGACCTTCTTTGGGATCCTAGCATTTTTTCCCCCCCATACGAACGCCATGATAAGTTTGTCCAGCACTTTAAAAAAGGCCTTGGGGATGTAGATCGGAATGGATCTAAACAGGAAGAGGAACCTGGGCAGTACGTTCATTTTGATCGTCTGGACTCTCCCCGCGAGGGAGAGTGGGAGTGTGTTCCATCTTTGCAGGTCTTTTTTTACTTCCTCCGTCAGGCTGGTGAGGTTCCATTTGTGGATCCCTTTCCAGTCATGGGCTATTTGGATCCCCAGGTAGCGGAATTTGTGTCGGGCTTGTTTGAACGGCAGCCCCTTTAGTGCTGCCCCCCCCCCCCCCCCCCCCCCCCCCTCCCTTGCGGGTGTACTGGGAAGATCTCGCTTTTGCTCATGTTGAGTTTGTAGCCCGAGAAGGCTCCAAACTCTTTCAGGAGCGCGATGATTCCGTCCATGCTGCTTTGTGGGTCCGAGATGTAGAGGAGCAGATCATCTGCATAGAGTGAGACTCTGTGCTCTCTGCCTCCCCTTCGGATCCCCCTCCAATTTTTTGCTGCCCTGAGCGCAATTGCTAGCGGTTCGATTGCTAGTGCGAACTGCAGCGGGGACAGTGGGCATCCTTGTCTGGTGCCCCTGTGCAGCTGGAAGTATTGGGAGTTGGTATTGTTGGTCCGTACGCTCGCCATGGGAGGGTTGTATAGGAGCTTTACCCACGCGGTGAACCCTGTTCCAAGCCCGAACCGCTCCAGTACCTCTATGAGGTATTTCCATTCGACTCTGTCGAAGGCCTTTTCTGCGTCCCGGGAGACGATCACTTCTTGTGTTCTCTCCCCGGAGGGGGTCATTATCACGTTCAGCAGGCGCCTGATGTTCGAGGTAAGCTGTCTACCACAAGGAGGATAGTTGATCGCTTATGTGTCTCTCTGCTGCTGCCAGGTTGCAGAGGTAGAATCCCCCAAGTGTCCTGGGGGTTGGGTGGGCTTATGCTGTGAGTAGGGTATTGATCCCAGGATCCTCCCCTGGGATGGGGGTATCATGTCTGGTCTGCCCTTCCAGCCCTGGGCATCCTGAAGATCATTCATTTGATAGAGATCTGAGGCAACCCTCTTTTCAAAATCATCATCTGTGTCTGACCTGTTTAAACACTGGAGAGGCTTTCTCACTCTGAACTGCTCTGCCTGAAGCTGGTGAGCAGATCAGACAGTTCATTGACAATGCAACCCAGGAAGACTTTCCCTTTCCTCACACCTGCTCCCTCAGCCCAATGCATTTAAACCTGCTGCCCACAACACTTGAAAGTCTTGAAATCTTCTGGTATCCTTTGAAATGGATAGCATTCATTCAATTTCACAGTGTAATACCTTTAACTAGCCTTTGATTGACAGCTTAATGGTTTATTCACAGCAAGCTGCAGGCTTGTTTATTGATCTTTCCCTTCACACTTGAATGCATTTGAAGTACCCTCCAGTTGATCCTAATGGAAATAAACACCCTTGTTCTGCTGGCCACTTCAAAAGCACTAATAATAATAACTTAGTGTCACAAGTAGGCTTCAATGAAGTTACCGTGAAAAGCCCCGAGTTGCCACATTCCAGCGCCTGTTCGGGGAAGCTGGTATGGGAATTGAACCCACGCTGCTGCCCTGTTCTGCATTACAAGCCAGCTATTTAGCCCAGTATGCTAAACCAGCCACTAAATGCTTTCACTTCCTCTTTTCCAACTGCAGAAGGCACTTAGCATTGTTCAACACCTTGCTGGTGGTGGGCATAGTTAAAATGTTGAAATTGTGTGCTTTAATTACAGTATGCAGAATTTTGCATGGTATGATTAATGTGGGCTGGGTGGGAGACAGTAAGAACCTGCACTGCAATAGAGTCCAGCTCCAATTTTAATTCAAATGATTTAAGTAAAGTGCACATTGATTATCATTACTCTGGCCAAGGCTCCATACTCAATATGCACCTTGTCCATAGAAAGAGAGCATGTGACAAATTAACAGGGCTGGCCTGCTTTCAATTAAATTTAAAGCAAGGTCGCTGGCGAACTGTAGACTTTGTTTCTCTATTCCTTCGCACTGGCGGGATTCCACATTGCCGCTGCAGTGAGTGGAGATTTGGCTGAGCGCCAACTTCCTCGGTCCTCGTTGGCAACTGTAGTGAGTTGGACTCGAGACGGAGAATCCCGCCCGTAGTCTTTTTCCCAGTGAGCAATTATCTCCTGTGTACTCAGCAGATTACATTTTTATTTAGATAATTTAGTTAGATAATTAAATTTTCTAGGCAAGCCTCCTCTCCAGTCTGGCCACATTTTGTTGCAGTATTAAAACTTGCAGTTGACAAAATGAGGAGGTTGGGTATCCCTTTGAGTGGTCTCACTGTACTGCATGAGTTTGTGAGGAGGACAATTCCACGAGAAGACAAAATATCCACTTCAACATTTGCCTGAATCTTCAATGCTCCTGTGTTGGGTAATTTGAACATTCTGAATTCTCCCTCTGTTTACCCAAACAGGTGCCGGAATGTGGCAACTTGGGGCTTCTCACCATAACTGCATTGCAATGTAAGTCTACTTGTGAAAATTATTACATTACATGTGGTGTTAGACGTTTAGCTGCTGTTGTATAAAGAGTCAAAAGTTCTGCTACTTTTCACCAACACCTTTATTTCACTTTAACAGACTCTGCACAAAACTCTAACATCACATCACCTGACACAAAGGCCACCTGAAGCCCCTTTACATATCAGTTTCAATTATTGGATACTTATCATAAATGAGACAACTAATTGGAATGTCTCTTAACCCATTACTTAACAGTCTCCCCTTCCTTGGAGAAAAAAAAGAATTAGGTGAAAACAAAAATACAAGAAACTCAAAAACAGACACACAATTTCCCCCCTTTTTTCCCCCGTTTTTTTTTTGGAAGAAAAATACAGTCACAGAAACAGGAGCCCTTCATTAACAATATCCAAACGTTTCTGTTAGCCCCTCTTTTTGTAAAACAGTCTGACAATTGATAGCTAATGTCTACCCATGTAATTTTTGCTATTTCCCCTCTGTACAACATCTGCTTCAAACTTGCGATGTCTATCCCTAACCTTTTTTCATTGACACTTTTTGTAGAGTGCACATTTTCCCACAGGGAATTATTGTCAATGTGACATTCAATAGGTATATTACCCAAATCCCCTTGTCCCAAAATTTCTATCAATATCTGAGATATATAAAAGGCCATATCCACCGCCTCTACAAAGCTTAACGTCTCGGCAGCCTAGCTACTTTTGACCACTCTCCTTATTTTCTTTGTTTCCCACAGAAGAAGGCAACATTTACCATTGTTCCCCAAAAGAAAAATTATAAAACCTCCTGCGCTTCAAACTGCATCACATAAATTTGCAAAGGACGCATCACTATAAACTATGAGTTTCAAGTGCCGAAGGTTACCTAAAACTGGGAACCTCAGAACACACTCCTGCATTTTTAGTTTGACCAACACTTTATTTGCTCTTATTATGTGTTCCACTTTGGGATCATTCATTATTTACTCAACTCTAAGACATAAAAACTCACATCCGGTCTAGTCTGTCTACCTAACCAATTCAGTTGCCCAATTAAACTTCCCAGTTGCTCTTTTTCCATCCTTGAAACCATTGCGTCTTTTTGTGAAACCCGGCCATGGCTAATTGCTATTGGGCTGATGCTTTCCAAATAAGATTGCTGACGTAAAGTTGCCCCTAACTTAGTCTGTCCAATTTCCAGTCCAATATATTTAAATGCACCTGAAGCCTGACTTCCAACCCTGAATTCTTTCCTCAAATCAGAGATTACAATAGCTTTGAAATCACTAGTCCCACCCCCAAAAAATCATCGACATGCATCATAAAGATGCCAGAAAGATTTCCTTTATAGTGCCAGTAAAACATTGCCAGATCTGCTTTCAACTGGCAACAGCCTAACTTTGACAAAACTGACCTTACCGAAAAATACCAGACTCTAGACTCATCATTTAATCCATATACACATTTGTTCAACTTCCAGAGTACCCCTTCTGTGTTAGCTGCCTTTTTAGGAGGACGGAGAAAAATGTCTCTCTGGAGCTGATGCCCCTGCAAGAAGGCAGCTTTTATATCTATAGATTTGCATTCCCATGCCTTTGTGGCTAATAGAGCCAAGAAGATCTTTAAAATAACTTTTCCTGCCGTAGGTGAATCTACCCTTAAATCCTCATCTTCTAAGTTTTCTTCAAATCCCCTCGCCACAAGCCTGGCCTTTGCCTTATACGTTCCACCCGGAAGAACCTTTTCCGTGCAAATCCATCTGCGGGATAGAGCTCTTTGTCCCCTATCCGGTACATCCGATACCCCAAATTCATTCCAACTATGCAGTTCCTGCTGTTTGGCATCTTTGATAAATTTTTCATCTAATTTATTGGAAGCCACCAAAATCTCACATGAATGTGGGCTTCTACTCCTATTAGTATTTGTAGTCTTACTCATGTTCCGAGACCTTGATAAACTATGTCCCCTCTCCCGCCTGGTATCTCGTTCTGTACTGCTACTGCTTGATCTTTCCCTTCTGCTGTGGGATGTCCTTTTTTTTTTATAAATGTTTTATTCAGTTTTCGTATTTTATATTGAACAAATTACAAATTGTTAGGAGAGAGAAAAAAAAAAACAAACAAAAACAAACACGAAAAATTAACACACATATTTACAGGTAAGCATCTTCGTAGTAGTAACTGCGCCCCCCCCCCCCCCCTCCCCCCCTCAACATGTTTATTTAGCTTGGTTTTGGGCCTTAGCTAGCCATCGAACCCCCGTAACGAACCTGTAGCCCCCCCCCCCCTCCCGCTACCTTCCCCCGACTATTCTTCCTCTTGTACATTGGCCACAAATAGGTCCCGGAACAGTCGCATGAATGGCTCCCACGTTCTGTGGAAGCCGTCGTCCGACCCTCGGATGGCAAATTTGATTTTCTCCATTTGGAGAGATTCCGAGAGGTCGGACAGCCAGTCCGCAGCTCTGGGCGGTGCTGCTGACCGCCAGCCAAACAGGATTCTACGGCGGGCGATCAGGGAGGCAAAGGCAAGGGCATCCGCCCTCCTCCCCAGGAATAGATCTGGCTGTTCTGAAACCCCGAAGACCGCCACTATCGGGCATGGCTCCACCCTCACTCCCACCACTTTGGACATTACCTCGAAGAAGGCTGTCCAGTACTCCACGAGTCTGGGGCAGGACCAGAACATGTGGGCGTGGTTGGCCGGGCCTCTTTGGCACCGTTCACATCTGTCTTCCACCTCCGGGAAGAACCTACTCATACGGGTTCTTGTTAAGTGGGCTCTATGTACCACTTTTAGTTGCGTCAGGCTGAGCCTTGCGCACGTGGAGGTGGAGTTGACCCTATGCAGTGCTTCGCTCCAGAGTCCCCACCCGATCTCCATCCCCAGGTCGTCCTCCCATTTCCTCCTTGTTGCGTCCAGTACGGTGTCGTCCCTATCTACCAGTCGGTCATACATGTCACTACAGTTCCCTTTCTCTAGGATACTTGCGTCCAGTAGGTCTTCCAGTAGTGTCTGTCGTGGCGGTTGTGGGTACGTCCTTGTCTCCTTTCGTAGGAAGTTTTTGAGCTGCAGGTACCGTAGCTCGTTCCCCCCAGCTAGCTGAAATTTCTCTGTCAGTTCGTCCAGTGTTGCGATCCTGTCGTCCGTGTATAGGTCCCTGACTGTCAGTGTCCCCCCGTCCTGCCTCCACCTTTTGAAGGTGGCGTCGGTCAGTGCTGGTTTGAACCTATGGTTGTTGCAGATGGGAGCCCTGTTCGACATTTTGGTCAGGCCAAGTTGCTGCCGCAGTTGGTTCCAGGATTGGAGGGTGGCTGTCACCACTGGGCTGCTGGAGTGTTTTTTGGGTGGGGATGGGAGTGCTGCCGTGGCGAGGGCCCGGAGGGAGGTTCCCATGCAGGAGGCCTCCTCCGCACGCACCCACTCAGCTTCTGGCTCCTGGATCCATCCCCTTACTCGCTCGGCTGTTGCTGCCCAGTGGTAGAATTGTAGATTCGGGAGGGCTAACCCTCCCCTGGTTTTTGTTTTTTGTAAGACCTTCTTTGGGATCCTAGCATTTTTACCCCCCCATACGAACGCCATGATGAGTTTGTCCAGCGCTTTGAAAAAGGCCTTGGGGATGTAGATCGGAATGGATCTAAACAGGAAGAGGAACCTGGGCAGTACGTTCATTTTGATCGTCTGAACTCTCCCCGCGAGGGAGAGCGGGAGTGTGTTCCATCTTTGCAGGTCCTTTTTAACTTCCTCCGTCAGGCTGGTGAGGTTCCATTTGTGGATCCCTTTCCAGTCATGGGCTATTTGGATCCCCAGGTAGCGGAATTTATGTCGGGCTTGTTTGAACGGCAGCCCCTTTAGTGCTGCCCCCCCCCCCTTGCGGGTGTAATGGGAAGATCTCACTTTTGCTCATGTTGAGTTTGTAGCCCGAGAAGGCTCCAAACTCTTTCAGGAGCGCGATGATTCCGTCCATGCTGCTTTGTGGGTCCGAGATATAGAGGAGCAGATCATCCGCATATAGAGGAGCAGATCATCCGCGTGGGATGTCCTTTTAATAGTTCTCGACCTTTTCCTGCAGACCCGTTCACTGTCCGATGTACTATCTGAAATGGCACTGTGTTTCTGTGCCCTCCATTTTGGAACTTTGTGTTCCCAATCCATTGTCTTGACTCCTTCCCCTGAATGCTGTGCATTCAACCAATGTTTTTACTTTGCAGTGGCCTTCCCTGCTCTACTAATAACAGTTGCATCCTTCCATTGACTAGACCCTTCAGGCAAGTATGTCACTTTTGTACCAACCTTTGGCAGTTGTCCTTTTGGAAAAATGGCCTATTCTAATTCATCAGAAGTGTTGTGTTCTTCTACAGAAACCCTGCCTATATCAGTTAACTGGTCCTCATAGTTCTGTAACACTTGCCTACCAGATGACCATGGTTCTTCCTCATATCTGTCTGCTCTGTCTAAATTTGCAAATGTGTAGTCTGTACCCATTAACCTTGATGAATGTACCCTAACAGTTTGATTGCCATGTTGGAAAATAATTGTTTTGCCATCTATGCCTATGATTGTCCCTGGGCCTTTCCATTCATTAAAATTGTCTCTCTTATAGTATACTATGTCTCCTTGAAAAAGGGTATTTGATGGCCGTACATTATGCCTTAAAGCTCTGTGAATTCTTCTGAGACTCCTGCTTCCAAAAAGGCTTTTCTACTGCTATGTAATGCATTTAAATGCTCAGCAAAGGCAGAGCTAACTGTAGTCCCTTCCCAAGCTGGAGGCTGACCACCCAAAATGGACGGAATTTTAGGATTTCTACCAAACACTCATTGATAGGGACTATAGCCCCCAACAACCTGCAATGAATTCTTTGCATGTACCACCCATGCTAAACCTTAATTTAGCCTGCAATTTGGTCTATCTGCCAAAATTTTCCGGAGCATGTCATTCATTACAGCATGGTTTCTTTCACAGATACCATTACTAAATGGGCTTTCCGCAGCTGTAGTCATAACTGTGATATTCACATTTTCACACATATCCCTAAACCCATCATTAGCAAATTCCCCCCCCATTGTCCGTAAGGAATTTTGCCGGTGGGCCCATTCCTGTCCCTATCCATATTTCCACGATTTGATCCAGAATTACTCTCTTTTCTTTACTTCGTACAATTGTTGATTGACTAAATCTGGTTGCTAAATCTATAAAATGCAAAATAAATAAATATATTATTGGCTTTATCCTAGATCTTAAGGTCCATGGCCACAATGTCGTTAAAATCCCTGGCCAAAGGTAGGGTTACTATTGTTTGTGCTGGTGTCCTTCTGTACTTCCTACAAACTTCACAGTGATCATTAACCTGTTCATCCTTTACCCCCGCATCCTATAATAAATTTTTCAGCCTCCGAGGGGATTGATACGCAAATTGCCTATACATTTCTAATACAACATGCTTTGTGTCAGTTAAAGTCCCATTTTCAACTGCCATTAACACATCCTTAACAACTCTACTTGAAATATTATTTGTCAGTAATGGAATACAATAGTGTCCCAGGGATCACCACTCTTTTCAGCGACTTCAGAGTATTATCATCCCCAAACCTGAAACTTGTGGAACTTTCAAATTCTTCAGCCTTGTTACGATTTTCAGCATTCAAGGAGTCCAGGTAACATTTTAACCAGTCAATTCCACACACAGTAGATGTGCAGCCACTGTCCAATACAGCACAATTGAAGGATTCTGCAACCAACACCCTCATTACCGGTGTAAAACTGCTTGTTAATAGGACAATGCCTTCTTTCTGGTCACTATCTTTTTCCTCTTCTGACTCTTCCGTGTCATGTGTCACTTCAAACACTTTATTATAACATGTTGGACAGTTGAAAGCATAATGGTATTGAGAGTCACATTGAAAACATTGATTTATCATGCCCCATGCATTTCTAGGGTTCATCTTCCTATTGCAGGTTCTAACTGGGTTTCTGTCTTCATAATTTCCAGGTCTCGATCTCCTTCTATAGTTTTGGAACCTGTTCGTAGCCGTGCAATTTCGCCATCCTGTTAATAGTGTATCTTCCATATTCTGCTTTATTGTCGGCTGATAAATTTGTGTCATCAGAGCCATCGGAATCGAATGTTCCCTCAGAAACCTTTTAAAGCTTCGTCATCTGATTGAATAATCCACAAATAATCCTTATCCGCAAACTGAACTCCTGTCAAAACCAGGAGCCTATCCATGTTGCTCACTCTAGCATAGTCAAGTAATTTAAAGGCCAACACAGACTGGAAATTCCAGGTTGTGTTTCTGCAGCCTTCTATGTAGTCTGCCAAATTCCATTATATAGTCTTAAATGAGAAATCCTTTATTTTCCGGAACCTATCAAAATCCGACCATGCTTCTTACACACTTAACAAGTCGTCCTTCTTATAAATCTTATCCATATATTATAATAGAGTCTACAGACCTTCTTCTGAGTCTAAATCTTCCAATTTCAGCTCAGAAAACACTTTGCTCCGGATTTTATTGTCATAAGGTAGAGACAGAGCCAATGCCATACCTTGTTTTCTCTTTCCCATAACTAGTCCGCATAACTACTGCATTTCTCCGTTGGTCATACAATCTCCTTTCAGAAAATAAGAAGGGGTGGCAGTCATATCCGGCCATCTTTATCCTAGGTTCTGCCATATATCTTTGGGGTTTTTTTTCTTCTCACTCACTCCTTGGTTTGGTCTGGAAAAGCTGTATCTTTCAACCCTTCACATTTGCACAGCAACCATCCTCTGCTACCATTTGTTATACGTTTAGCTGCTGTTGTATAGTCAAAAGTTCTACTCCTTTTCACCAACAGCTTTATTTCACTTTAACAGATCTGCACAAAACTCTCACATCGCATCACCTGACACAAAGGCCACCTGAAGTCCCTTTACATATCAGTTTCAATTACTGGATACTTAACATAAATGAGACAACTAATTGGAATGTCTCTTAACCCATTACTTAACATGCGGCCCTATCAGTCGAGTTACGGCAGGGAAAATCGCTAAATAAGCTATGATGTCCATCACAGGCTGACTTACAGGAAACCTCAAATACTGGATCAGCTCTTTCAGTAGCTGTGGACATTGCAGCAGCTCTAAGCTTGGATTCAACAGGCTCCTTGCAAGCCACTGCCTGAAGCTTTAGCCAGATGAGTCAGTCTGCAGTTCATACCTTTTATAAAGAAAGCTGATACCACGGGAAACTAACTTTATCCCTAGCTCAATGGAGAGACAGAACTTTACTACTCGGCAGGCTTTCCAACATTATAGATGTCACAGCTCATCTGGAAGTGCCTATCAGGGTTTCACACATACAGAGGAAAGAATCTTTCTCCATTTTTTAATATCAGCCTGCTCATTAATACCCATTATCCAGAGAGCAGTTATACATCCAGCAACCCATGGTCTTGGAATTATTTCAAGGTCATCAAGACTTACGTATGGTGGTCTTTCCAAGGGCCGGTGCAGACTTGAAGGACCCAATGGCCTCCTTCTGCACTGTAGGGATTCTATGATTCTATTGAAAAGTGGGGTTGAAGCTAGGGCTAACCTTTGCAGTCATAGTTATTACAAAGCAACAGCGCATAAATACAATGAGGAGAATGCAAACAGCCCCAGTGATGGTCCTTCACAGCATAAGATACGTTAAAGCAACAATTCTGGTGTTTGGATGTCATATGAACATGCAGGTTAGGAGCAGGTGTAGGTCACTCCCCCCCCCCCCCCCCCCCCCCCCTCCCCCCCCCGCCCCCTCGAACGTGCTCCGCCATTCAATAAGATCACGGCTGATCTGATTTCCTGCCTACCCCCCATGACCTTTCACCCCTTTGTTAATCAAGCCTCTATCTAGCTTTGTCTTGAAAGTATTCAAAGACTCTGCTTCTACTGACTTTTTGAGGAAGAGAGTTCAGGAGACTCATGACCCTCTGAGAGAAAACGTTTCTCCCCCATCTCCATTTTAAATGAGGGACCCCTTTTTTTTAAACAGTGACCTCCTAGTTATAGTTTCTCTGACAAGAGGAATCATCCTCTCCACATCCACCCTGTCACTATCCCTCAGGATTTTTAAGGTTTTGATCAAGTCGCCTCTTACCCTTTTAATCCCTAGTGGATACAAACCTAACAACTCCAACCTTTCCTGATATTAATCTAGTAAACCTTCTCTGAACTGCTTCTAATGCATTTACATGAAATTAAAATGAAAATCGCTTATTGTCACGAGTAGGCTTCAATGAAGTTACTGTGAAAAGCCCCTAGTCGCCACATTCCGGCGCCTGTCCGGGGAGGCTGGTACGGGAATCGAACCGTGCTGCTGGTCTGCTTGGTAAGCCAGCGATTTAGCCTGGTGAGCTAAACCAGCCCCTTACATCTTTCCTTAGATAAGGAAACCAGTACTCTACACAATACTCCAGATTGGTCTCACCAATGCCCTGTACAACTGAAGCATAACCTCCCTATTTTGGAATCAGTACCCCTCACAATAAATGATAACATTCTATTAGCTGTCCTAATTGCTTGCTGTACCTGTTGCCTTTTGTCATTCATGCACTTGGACACCTAGATCTCTCTGCATCTCAGTGCTCTGCAATTTCTCAACATTTGGATAATAAATTTATTTTTTATCCTTCCTGCCAAAATGGACAATTTCACATTTTCCCACATTATACTCAATTTTTGCCCACTAACCTAACCTATCTATTTCCCTTTGTAGCCTATGTATGCCCTCTTCACAACTTACTTTCCTACCTACCTTTGTGTCATCAGCAAATTTAGCAACCATATCTTCAGTCCCCTCATCCAAGCCATTTATATAAACTGTAAAACGTTGAGGACCCAGCACTGATCCCTGTGGCACACCGCTCGTCATATCCTGCCAACCAGAAAATGGCCCGTTTATGCCTATTCTGTTTCCTGTCAGCCAGCCAATCTTCAATCCATGGCAATATGTTACCCTCTACACACCATGAGCTTAGATTTTACGCAATAACCTTCTGGAAATCGAAGTACAGTACGTCTTTATCCACAGCATATGTGACTCCTTCAAAGAACTCCAATAAATTGGTTTAAATTATTTACCTCGCACAAAACCACGTTGACATTGCCTGATTGCCTTGCTACAACAGTTCTAATAATGTCTTCTGACATTTGCCGTGAGACAGCTGGGGTATTGTTCTATAGTCCAACTGAAGTCTGGAAAATTACCTGCATACTGCACAAATCTACTGACCTATGAGATTGAACATGTGTCATGTGAGAGTACCTTTAAGAAATGGGTGTTTAAGAAATGTACCTTTAAGAAACGTGTATTTATCAGTGATGTCAGAGTGTGGGTGGAACTGGGCTGTCTGTCAACTTTTTACTTTCGTTTTAGGTTGTTTGCTGCAGGGTGTGTTTTAGTTTCATTTTCCGTGTTGGAGCTGAAGTCAGACAAAGCAGCTGTACTGCTGTTCTCTCTGCAATGAAAAGACTATCTCTTGATCATTTGGTGAATTCAGAATTATAATTTTTTCATTAGTGACTTTAACCTGATGTGCTTCTGTTAAAGGTTATTTTTTTTTAAGTCTTCTGGATGTTAAAAGGACAGCATAAGTATTACTTAGTGTTGTACACTTTGGGGGTTGTATTTGAATTAATGGTTGCTAAGATGTTCAGTGTTTGTTTTAAGAAGATTAACTTGAGTTCATAGAATAAATATTATTTTGCTTTAAAAAATACTTTTCCATTTCTGCTGCGTCACACCTGTAGAGTGGGCCGTGCGCTCCCCATAACCACAATCTATTAAAAGTTGTGGGTCAGGTGAACTCCATGATACACTTTGGGGTTCTCTAAACCCTGGCCCATAACACATGTATGATGATGGATGAGGTCCATGGGGCTCCAGAGCACAGGAAGAAGATTAGAGAGAGTAGAAAGACAACAGGAAGTGAACTGATTTAAGGGCAGGGCAAAGAGTGCACTCCTCTGTGATTGAGAACTGTATTCAGTAATGGATGAATCTGTTCCGGAACAACATTACTTTTGCTCTGACAGCACATAGATTCTTCCCACAAGAATATACCGTGTCGTCCTTGTACTGAAACTCAGCTGTCATTTGTCAGCACCCTTTCAACTATTAATAGCTTTCCAAGACTTCACAACAAATACTGTCCGCAGTAAAGCTAAATAAAAATACAGATCAATTTGTATTATCTGCTCCAAATTCTCAACCACACATTTTCTTGCTGACCCTGGAAGATGTGTTTTTCCTACTCATAAATCAAACCTAAGCCTCAGCACTCCTTGGATGAGGGGATCTGATTGGGTTTGATGGTGCCTTTAACCATGAGACAGCCCCACAACAGCTCGAGCCATGGCTGACAACATAGAGCCTGTCTTCTATCTGCTGCTTTAGCTATCCTTCAAGAAGCCTGGAAGGGTGCCTGTTCTCCTGCCATGTAAAGGTGCCCCCAGCTGGATAACCATTGACTTACAGGAGTACAGTTTCTGAGTGGTTATATCATAGAATCCCTACAGTGCAGAAGGAGGCGATTCGGTCCATCGAATCTGCACCAACCCTCTGAAAGAGCACCCCACCCCAGGCCCACTTCCCCTTTATCCTACCTAACCTTTTGGACACTAAGGGACAATTTAGAATATCAAATCCACCTAACCTGCACATCTTTGGGCTGTGGGAGGAAACCGGAGCACCCGGAGGAAGCACACGCAGGCACGGGGAGAACGTGCAGACTCCACACCTTTGCCTGAGATCGGAATTGAACCGGGGTCCCTGGCGCTGGGGGGGCAGTGGAACCAGAGAATGCCGCTGTCAGCGAATGGCTGGAGAAGGGACATGCATCATGCAATCCATTAGTTACAACTCACCAGGTTCTAGGCTCCAAGGATGATGTCTGTGCAGAGTGTTCAGCGAAGTCATTGCATCTCCTGCTGCTGTTGCTTTCATGCAGGATGTGAGGCGGATGCATAGAGTCCCAGAGTGGGGAGAGGGATGATTAAACAAGCTATGTGAGTGGCAAGGAACACTGTCGATGCAGTGTAAGGGTGAAAAGAGTGAAGCTCTCCTCTGTGGTCTGAAGAATAAAAAAACAGAGACTTTCATAGATGCTAGGAAATTGTTCTTGACTATTCTTATTCAAATGCAATATTAAGCTAATATGCAGCTAAAGGCTGCAAATAAGGGGCAATGGGCAAGTTGGCCATGACTGTGAGAAGGGTGAAGTGCAGGATTAAAGAGATGTATGTGCCATCGACTGCAGCCCTTGTGAGATCTCAAATGGAGAATTGTTTACCCTCTTCGAAGTTAGGAATAGGCCTTACGTAAAACGATTGCAACCAAAGTGCAGTGGTATTTTTTAAAGGACCAGGGTATTATCTCAGGTGGTGAGAGCGACTAGATTGGGCCTGTGTGCTGGGCAATACGTAGGAGTGAGAGGCTATCTATGTGAAGCATTAAGAGCTCGTACAGAGGGTCCAAGCAGGAAAGGTGTTTAAATGGTGGGAATGTCCAGAATGAGGGAACATATTGCTCACAGTTATAATGAGGCCATCTCAGACTGAGATGTGTAGGACTCTGCAGTTGGGAGGTGGTGAGTCGTTGATCCGCCACATCCTATAGTGCAGTTGAGGCACTGTCATTGATTGGACTCCTCAGTTACTTTGATGCTTTTCGGCATGATAAAGATGTTAAGGGATATCGGGGCTTCTGAGGGCAGCTGATGACCGGTGACCAGTCAGAAGAACTTCCCTGATCAAGTTGCATGGCAGAGCAATTTGAGAGGCAGCACGGTAGCATTGTGGATAGCACAATCGCTTCACAGCTCCAGGGTCCCAGGTTCGATTCCGGCTTGGGTCACTGTCTGTGCGGAGTCTGCACATCCTCCCCGTGTGTGCGTGGGTTTCCTCCGGGTGCTCCGGTTTCCTCCCACAGTCCAAAGATGTGCAGGTTAGGTGGATTGACCATGATAAATTGCCCTTAGTGTCCAAAATTGCCCTTAGTGTTGGGTGGGGTTACTGGGTTATGGGGATAGGGTGGAGGTGTTGACCTTGGTTAGGATGCTCTTTGCAAGAGCCGGTACAAACTCGATGGGCCGAATGGCCTCCTTCTGTACTGTAAATTCTATGTAAAAATGGTCTATTCATATTGTTCTTCCCTGTGCACCCATGTTTCTGGTTCCACCTGAAACATCTCTCTGCACTGCCTACTCCTCATTGGGAGCCAGGTGCAAGGGTGACATGAGTCTCCTGCCGAGATACAAAATCATGTTGCTTTCAATGTGCCATGCTTATGGACTTTGTCAGACATGAGAAAAAATTCTATTTACCGATATCTGAGATTGCAGGAAAATGCAGTGCCGTACAGGCTCTGCCATGTGTGTTTGGCCCAAGGAATCTGATACAGTATCACACAGTTTGGTGCATGCAAAGGATCTCTTCACCAGCAGGGCTGCCGTTCAGTAGTGCAGTTTAATTTAGTTCTCATAAATCAAGGTACACATATTGTGCGTGTCATGCCAAGAAGACATGAAAGAAAAATATATATCCATATCATCATGGCTACTTTATAACCAAAATGTGTTGAAAAGGGTCTATGAAGCACGCTAGACCCTCCAGTGTCGACTGGACATGGAAGCCGTAATGCTACCATTGGCACCGCATGCTTCCTCTCTAGGAAAACCCGGCCACGAATGAAGCCACGGAAGAGGGGCATTCGGACTGGATTCGGGCTTCGATCACCCGCTGTCTGGACCTGTCAATGGCAGGTTTTGCCAGGCCCAGGAGCAGGTTAAGAATGCACTTGAGAGCTGTCACAACGTACAATACCAAATCTTTGCCAGCAATAGCCTTCAGCTGTGCAGCCTTAATGACAGCTGTTTCCATGCAAATGTTTTTTTTTTCAGAAAATGAGGTAAGCTTTTTTTTTGCAAGTCCAAAATGATGCACGTT
Organism: Scyliorhinus canicula; assembly: GCF_902713615.1. Lineage (NCBI taxonomy): Eukaryota > Metazoa > Chordata > Chondrichthyes > Carcharhiniformes > Scyliorhinidae > Scyliorhinus > Scyliorhinus canicula. Next base: position 143,300,387 of record NC_052157.1, read on the forward strand.
GGGAAGAAAAGGTTGCCCATTCAAACAATTATTCCAAAATTGCACAAAGGTAATTGATTTCCAATTTTGCTTGTGTATCTCTCCACTGCACCAGACATGACATCACTGCCATATAAATGAGCAGTTGTTCATAGGCAGAGGGAGTTAAAGTGACCTTCAGCTATAACCATGAACAAGGCTCTGTCCTGGAAGTGTTGGGTAGGACAGGCAGGCAGCAGCTGTAGTAGCCCCAGTTACAGTAGGCACAATATTGGAGGATGGTCTGTAGGCCCCACAGAAGCCTCCCCCACCTCCCCCCCCAAGCACTGGGGCAGTAACTCCAGAGCCGGGGTTTGGAAATGGCTACTCACCTCCTCAACTCCCCTCAGCAGCCATTGTGCTAGCTTTCCGTTTTAAAATAGGAGTGCTAAACAGTGCCTACGCGACCTGTCGCTCAGGAGCCGGTTAGTTCCCGTGAAGCCGTTAGATTGGACTTCATTGAGATGGAGATTGCTCTTAATTGGTTTCAATTGGTGTCTCACCATGTCTAGGTGGGATCTGCCAACGGGAGTGGGCCGGTTAGATTGCAAACCAATCCATCCCCTCCCCCGGTGCGGTTCCCGATTTTGGCTTCTCCTATGATTTAACCGGCGCGCCTAGATCTGTGCCGGGCACCACGCAGCCGTTAAATCGCGCCCCAGAAAACTCCAGCTTCAAATTTCGGTGTCTGCCATGCTACTCTGAACACAGAGTGGGGCCAGTGAGCTGAGTCAGCGAAGTGTACTTGGAGAATTGGGGCTCGGCTTTTACACAAGGTCGATTATTGCTGGAGAATATACGGTATGGCTGTTAGCATTTTGTCTTTGGAAGCCTAGGCAGATGCTTGGCTTCACATGATCTGGAAAGTCTTTGGCTCATTCACCTCTAATATACAACATATCATCACCCAAACGAACAGTGACATTACTAAGACTTTGGAGGCCGCACATTTCTGGAACTAATAATATTTAAAAGATCCTTTTTTACATTTTCTGCCCGTTCTTACATTTTCCAGAGTGATGTCGAAGCATGAAGTGGAAGTTCATATTCAGGCACACATTAAAGTAAGCTCATTTACACTGTTCATCCGCCTGTAAATCTGGAGGAAACCCAGTCTCAAGCTGTAACGTAAACGCGATTCAGTTGGATTATAGCCGAATCTTAGCAAGTTACATTATTCCAAACTCCTTAAGAGAGAAATACAGCCAGGTTACAAACTTATCTTGTATCTTAAGACTGGAGTTCAATCTATTACCCACTGCTCATTTATATGCCAGTGGTGTCATTGTCTGGTGCAGTGGAGAGATACACAAGCAAAATTGGAAATCAATTACCTTTGTGCAATTTTGGAATAATTGTTTGAATGGGCAACCTTTTCTTCCCAACGTGCATCATTTTGGACTTGCAAAAAAAAAGCTTACCTCTTTTACTGAAAAAAAAACCATTTGCATGGAAACAGCTGTCCAAAGATGTGCAGGTTAGGTGCTTTGGCCATGATAAATTGCCCTTAGTGTCCAAAATTGCCCTTAGTGTTGGGTGGGGTTGCTGGGTTATGGGGATAGGGTGGACGTGTTAATCTTGGGTAGAGTGCTCTTTCCAAGAGCCAGTGCTGACTCGACGGGCCAAATGGCCTCCTTCTGCACTGTAAATTCTATGTAAATTATGCACGCTGCAATTTTGAAGATTGGTGTGCATTTGCAAACATGGATTTTCTTTATTTCATCCCTCCCTGGAGTGCACATTTAAAGTGTTGAGGATTCCGCAGATAACTCTGCAACCAAATAAACCCAATTCACCAGAGTTGTTTGTATTTATTCTGCAATAGGTTCATGGGGTATATTTTTTACATTTAGTCCTTACAAAAATAGTTTTCTAAAAGATACAGGCCTTTCCTGAATCGCTTAATTCAATTGACAATGAATGGGCAGTATATGTTTTTTAAAATGTGTTCATGAGATGTGGGTGATGGAACCATCAATTCAGCGAACACGTGCAGTTGGATCTGAACAGAGGCTTTAATACACTTACAACAGAGCCAGCCTATTCGTCGTTGAACTCCAGATGACTTGGCAGGCTGGCTCTAAGGTACTGATCTTTATACATCGGACCCAGGGGGAGGAGTCCTGGGCGGAGCCAAGGGAGGAGCCCAGTACAAACTCTCGCGTACTCCCAGAGCGACTCCCCCTGGTGGACGGATAGTGCAACTGCACTTACAATGGTGGATAGTGAACATATATACACGGAGTTATATTGGCAACTATATACAGCATTGATCTTACAATGGGTAGATAACGAACATATATACATGGAGTGATATTGGCAACTATATATAGTGTGAATCACATTCACCACAGTTTCCGAGCTGAAGGAAAAGATTCATCAGCTCGAACAACATCTGGAAAAGAAGAAATAAGTCAAAAAAGTTTGGCTAAGAACTGTGAAAAGAGTGGGAGCGAAGATTCCATTGTTGAATCGTGAACTTTCCATGTGCGGCACGGCAAGCCGCAGGGTGAAAGAAGGGGTAACAACACTCTGGAAGGGCGAGCACAGCACCATTCATCCGCCCTGGGAAAAACGGGATCAATCAACAACTGCCTATCTCTGCAACTGCTGAATCGGCAAAGGGAGGTTCAATACTCAGAAATGGAAAAAGACAGTGAAAAGTTACCTATCTGCCAGAACAACCTCCAAATCAACAGAGATTACCTGCAACAACAGAGCCCACTGTCCCGATAGCAGTGTGGAAGGGATATGACAGGGTAATAATGCCTCCAGATAGCATGGACCTATCAACTCAGAGACTTGAAACAGGGGAGATGGGGTTATCATAATTATGTAAACACATGAGATAAACTAGAATAACTTGAAATACTTTGGATAAAGATTTGAGGGAGGTGTAATGTAAGGGTCTGGCACATATAGGGATAATGTGGGACTGAATGCAGTACCGCTCACAATGATTTTTTTTTTTTTTAAATGTTATTGCAGTTTTTCATGTTATACATGCTCCTGGCTTGCAGTGAGTGAGTGGCTCCCTGGGTCCCTTTAAATGTGGCACCAAGACCTTCAGTCCCATGAGGTAAAGATGGAGGTGGTGACCTCCTGCCTGCACCAGTGCAAGATTTGTCGTGATCCTCGCGCATGCACATGTAATGATCTAAACAGCACAAGGTCACAGGGGGCCAGCTGATCTTCCCTAAGTGGAAATCACTCTCATTCCCGCTCCCAGCAGCTAATCTATACTCCAGGACAGAAGATACTGCCCAACTATTCTGTTTCTTGCCATGGATGCTGCCTGACCTGCTGAATATTTCCCAACATTTTTTGTTTTTGTTGTCGGCCACTGTTTAACGGACATGGGAGCTGGTGGCCCTTTAAACCAGCTGCCAGCACTTCCCTCTGTGTTGGATGTCAATGCAGTCGCAGCCTTATTCCCTGCCCGATAGCTTTTAATTGGCCAGCGAGTGTGAGATCGCTTCACGAAAGATGTTCAGAACAGAAGGGTCTTCACCATCCAGCTCCACTCTCATATTTCCATCTAGTCTTCAATTCAAGCCCCAGAGAAAGAAGCTCCAAACACTTCAGTCTTTCCTGGTAGCTACAACCTCTCAGTTCTGGTATCATCCTTATAATTCTTTATCTTTTTCTCATCGATTTCTGCATTAATTTTTGGTTTCCCTTGAATGCTCACCACACTGGCTTTGCATTGACTGAAAATAATGAAATAAAGTTCCATATTGCCCAAAGGCAGCGGGCAAAATACTACAAATTACTGCCAAGTATTTACAGCATAGAAGCATGCCAATCGACACAACTAGCCCATGACCTTATAAAACCTGTGATACCCGGACTTGTCTTCTAGCCCGGCTTAATGTGCAATGCATTCCTACCTCCACCTCACCAACCTCCTGCTGCTACATTTTCATGTGTTCAAAAATTTGTAGTTACACACAAAAGAAAATAAAGGGAATTTTTGTTGGATCTGTCTTTACAGCTACTTACATTCCCTCAGAGAAGCTCTCCAGTTAACGATACTGCTTCCTGTTCAAATAAATCCCTCACGTCCACGACTTTGACAAACATATAAATGCAATGCATTGTCCTCTTTTGTTTTGGAAACAGGCACTCTTTACTTAGCCCCTTGTTTTTACAAATGGTCTCTCCTTTATTCATAACCAAGAGTGTGGGTGATCTGCCTCAAGGCCCCTGCTGGAAGTCACACAAGGACATTCCAAAATGTCCCGTCCCTTCCTGTGCGGAGGGAAGCAATTGCCCATGCTGACTGAATTATCCATTACGGCGTGGCTGGGATTAGTAAGCCCCTGCAGTGGACTGTTCATGTTCCAAAGTATTGCTGGCTTCTATGTTTTTTGTATTAGTGCAGATGTGAGAAGTAGCCTGAGCCATTGCTTAAATCTGGCTCAGGTTCCCACTGGCTCCTTCCAGTATAACTGCATTGCCAAGTATACAAGAATTTATATCAATAGGTCTTGCTGGTACATTAACACTGATTGAGTTAGTGGAATTATTTGGACACTTACATTATTTTTGTTGCTGTTGTTAATGATTGCCCCGTGGACAGATAGAAAAGCTAATTAAATCTATACCTAAATGATTGCTCACAGTTTTGAATTTTCATCCTCATTTGCTACCTTTCTTCGTGGCCTAATTTCTCTCCACCTTTGCAATCTCTTTCAGCCAAACATCCTTTGCTTTTGTCCTTCTAATTCAATCTTCTTTGTGCTTCTTGTTTCCTTCCATTCTACTGTTGGTGGCTGAGCTTTGCCTTGTTACTTTTAAAAAATAGATTCATAGACATTTACAGCACAGAAGGAGGCCATTTGGCCCATCGTCTCCATGTCGGTCAAAAAAGATCTGACGACACTAAATCCCATTATCCAAGGTTTGGCCCATAGCCTTGGAGGTTACGGCAGTGCAAGTGAATATCTAAATACTTCTTAAATGTTACCAGGGTTTCTGACTCAACTGCCTGTCAGGCAGTGAGTTCCAGACTCCCACCACCCTCTGGGTCAAAAACCTTCTCCTCAACTCCACTCTGAGCCTTCTACCTCTTACCTTAACTCTATCCCCACTGGTTATTGATCCCTCTACTCATGGAAAAAGCGCCTTCCTATCCATCCTCTCCACACCCCCATAACTTCATAAACCTCTATCCGGTCCCCTCCCAACTTTTGCTGCTCCAAGGAAAACAGCCCCATCCTTTCCAGTCTCTCCTCATAGCTCAGACCCTCTGATGCACAATCAATGGACACGAAACGTAGGTAAAGTCCGAACGATAGGCTTTAATACACAAGAAGTGTACCCGGCAGCAGACGTACAGAAGAATGGCAGACTGCCAGGAAACACGGGTTCTTATACCGCGCCTCGTAGGTGGAGCTACCTACCTCTCAGCCAATCGGCAGAGAGGCACATGAGATACCTGGGCCAATGGGCAGCAAGTCCTCTGCACCAATGACAGCTCACACTTCCAGGTACCGTAATACCCCTAGTCATACTACCACACCCTCCAGCCCAGGTAGCATCCTGGTAAATGCCGTCTGCACCATCTCCAGTGCAATCACATCCTTCCTATAATGTGGTGACCAGAACTGCATGCAGTACTCCAGTTGTGGCCCAATCACTGTTTTATACAATTCTAACGTTACCTCCCTGCTCTTGTGTTCTATGCCTTTACTAATAAGGGCAAATATCCCATATGCCTTCATAACCACCTTATCTACCTGCCCTGCCATCTTCAGGGAATTCAGGGGCACTCTAGGCCCATCTGATCTTCAGTACTTTCCAGGGCCCTACCATTCGTAGTGTATTTGCCTTGTTTGCCCTCCACAAGTGCATTACCTCACAATTTTCCAGGTTAAATTTTATTTGCCACTGCTCTGCCCCCCTGATCAGTCCATTGATATCCTCCTGCAGTTTATGGCTACCCTCCTCATGTTTACCACCCTACCAATTTTCATGTCGTCTGCAAACTTCTTTTTTTAATAAACAATTTTATTGAGGTAGTTTCTCGCTTTGTAAACAGTTACAGACTTCAACAGAAAGAAAGCAAAAAAGGCAAAAATGTGCAAACATCCACGCACATTCAATACTTCAATCGTAACATACTGCACCAGCCCGCTCCTCTCCCACCGGTACTACCCGCCATTTTACCCCCCCCCCCCCCTCTCCCCGCTGACGCTCACTCTCCCGCAAAGAAGTCAATAAATGGTTGCCACCTCCGGGAGAACCCCTGTACAGATCCCCTCAAGGCGAACTTAATTTTTTCCATACCCAGGAAACTCGACATGTCCGCAAGCCACAACTCAGTCTTCGGGGGCTTTGAGTCCCTCCACGCCAATAGTATTCGTCGCCGGGCTATCAGGGCAGCAAAGGCCAAAACATCGGCCTCTTTCTCCCCCTGGACTCCCGGGTCTTCCGAAACCCCAAAAATTGCCACCCCTGGACCCATCATCACCCTTGTTTTTAGCACCCGGGACATGACGCCCGCAAATCCCTCCCAGTACCCCCTAAGCTTAGGGCATGCCCAAAACATGTGAACGTGGTTCACTGGTCCTCCCGCGCACTTAGCGCATTTGTCCTCTATCCCGAAGAATTTGCTCATCCGAGCCACCGTCATGTGGGCCCGATGAACGACCTTAAATTGAATCAGCCCGAGCCTGGCACATGTTGCGGTCGAATTTACCCTACTCAGGGCCTCTGCCCACAGCCCGTCCTCCATTTCCCCGCCTAGCTCCTCCTCCCATTTAAGTTTCAGTTCCTCCATCTGGGACCCTTCCTCCCTCATGAGCACCTTATAAATATCAGAGACTCTACCCTCCCCTTCTTCCCCCCTAGAGACTATTCTGTCTTGGATCCCCATTGGCGGGAGGCGTGGGAAAGATGGGACCTGTCTACGGACAAAGTCCCGCAACTGTAGGTACCTAAAATCATTTCCCCTTACCAGACCAAATTTCTCCTCCAAGCTCCTCAAACTCGCAAAGCTCCCTTCCAGGAACATATCACCCATCCTTCCCACCCCCGCCCGCCGCCATACTCAAAATCCCCCATCCATACTCCCGGGGGCAAACCGATGGTTGTCGCAGATTGGCGCCCAAACCGACGCCCCCGTCTCCCTTACATGCCTCCTCCGCCGGCCCCATATCCGCAGGGTCGCCACCACTACCGGGCTGGTGGAGTACTTGGCCGGCGGCAGCGGTAGAGGAGCCGTGACCAGGGCTTCCAAACTGGAACCCCTGCACGAAGCCGCCTCCACCCGCTCCCAGATAGACCTCATACCCACCATCCTTTTCCTTATCATAGCGATGTTGGCCGCCCAGTAATAATTAATCAGACTCGGCAAAGCCAACCCTCCCTCACTGCGGTTCCTCTCCAGCATCGCCTTCTTCACCCGCGGGGATTTTTCCACCCAGACAAAGCTCATGATCATCCTGTTAACTCTTTTGAAGAAGGACTGTGGGACAAAGATCGGGAGGCACTGAAAAACAAAGAGAAATCTAGGAAGGATTGTCATCTTTACAGTCTGCACCCTCCCTGCCAGCGACAGCGGGAGTGCATCCCATCTCCGAAACTCTCCCTTCATTTGCTCCACCACCCTGGCCAAATTTAATTTGTGCAGCCTGCCCCAGTCTCGCGCCACCTGGATTCCCAAATACCGGAAATTTTCCTCAACCAGCCTAAACGATAGCTCTCTCAATCTGTTCTCCTAGCCCCTTGCCTGTACCACAAACATTTCACTCTTGGCCGTATTTAATTTGTATCCTGAAAACTGGCCGAACTTCCTCAACATTCCCAGTATACTTCCCATCCCGGCCACTGGGTCTGACACCTACAGGAGCAGGTCGTCTGCGTAAAGAGAGACCCTATGTTCTACCCCGCCCCTCACCATCCCCTTCCATCCCTCTGCGGCTCTCAGCACAATCGCCAGCTGCTCTATGGCCAGCGCAAACAGCAGCGGGGAGAGCGGGCAGCCCTGACTGGTTCCTCGGTATAGCCTAAAGTACTCCGACACTTCTCTGTTAGTCCTGACGCTGGCCTTTGGGGCCCGATATAATAATTTGATCCAATTCACCAGTCCCTCCCTGAACCCAAACCATCCGAGCACCTCCCATAGATAGTCCCACTCCACCCGGTCAAAGGCCTTCTCGGCGTCCATCGCCACCACTACCTCCACCTCCCTGCCCACCGGGGGCATCATTATCACATTAAGTAATCTTCTCAGGTTGGCCGCCAGCTGCCTACCTTTCACGAACCCAGTTTGGTCCTCCCCAATCACCTCCGGTACGCAGTCCTCCATTCTAACCGCCAGTACCTTTGCCAGGAGCTTGGCGTCAACATTAATCAGGGAGATTGGCCTGTAGGACCCGCACGCCTCCGGGTCTTTACCCCGCTTCAATATCAGTGATATAGTGGCTTGCGACATTGTCGGCGGCAGGGTCCCTCTGTTCCTTGCCTCATTCGTCTGCAAACTTCTTGATCATACACCCTACGTTTAAGTCCAAATTGTTAATGTACACGACAGATAGCAAGGGCCCTAGCACCGAGCCCTGCGGAACCCCACTGGAAACAGACTTCCAGTCAGAGAACCATCCCTCTAACATCACCCTCTGCTTCCTGCCTCTCAGCCAATTTTGGATTCAATGATTTGGATCCCATGGCTTCAAGTCTTCCCTGCACCTAACTCTTCACTAATGTTTGGATGGACGTTTCTGTTGCCTTAGCAAGTGACCTGCAATTTTATAATTCTTTTTCAACCTTGTTAATGAACTGCTGTCTTAATCCTCACCTCATTTGATCAACTCATCAGCATAGTTATAGGGACATGGGAATTTCTAGACACAAAAAGACCATGGTGCACCTAGTTTCCCTCTTGCCACCTGGTAGTCACCAAGGGAGTTGTTGACTAAGTATAGCAATCAATCTCTATCCATTAGATACAAGAGGAGGAAACCGCTTAGATTAGATACAAGAGGAGGAAACCGCTCAGTGGTAGAGTGCTTTAGGAATTGTGGGTTCAAAGTCATCTGGTCCTACCCAGGCACGCTACACTGATCATGTGCCAAATTACTCCTTCACTATATCCCAAGATATTATTTTCTCAAAGTAACCGATCACATTTGCAACTGAATGAAATAACACCATCTATTCCCACCATCCCCAAGGTGACCCTTGTTCTTTGGATCTTTTAATGTATTGTTTACTTATGATGAGGCAATCACATATTGAATGAGGAATCTACCAATTAAAAAATTGGTAATCAAAACAATTCTCTGTCATGTTTTCTGGTCTATACGCTGTTAGATTGTAATAAAATACCTCAATGATTTTATGCTGAGCTGGGGGTGGGGCTGAACCATCATTTTTCCTTGAGTGTCCTCTGGTTAAGCCATCAGCACTATTGTCATACCCTGATATTTTATTTTTGGGTTCTTGGTAACAAACCTGTAAGCACATCAATTGTGAACCAAATGGGCAGACATAAACATTGGCAATACTCTCTGCAATTTACCGCATGACTTAGCGCATAATTTACTTGTGATTCATAGTTAACTGCTGTCTTAATAGCTGATCAAAAGGTGCTTCCAGAACTTGACTGGATCTCTAATCATCTTGAATTATTTCAGTGGTGGATTTCCATTTTTGCTTTGTGAATGTTTCTGTCAGTGACTTCCTCTTGGTGAACTAATGTATTCATCAAGTTGAAGGATGGCAGTGCCAACAATGAACCACTTGTCTACCACTGTGATCCAGTAGTCTTGAAATTGCTGTTGTGTCGAACGTAAGGTAAGAAATGTGGACAATTTGGTGACAGCCGTTTAGTCCCCATGTACCCCTTTGCGAGTACTCTGAAATTCTTACTCGGTAAAAGTTGGTATCCTGTAGTTATAGATCATATGTAATGTGTTACTCACGCTTGTGTTGAGTTGGCATTGCTTCTGGAGCTGCAGTGTATGGCCTTACATCAATAGGAACCTAACTACTAAGTTGAATAGTCATTACTTAACTACTCGGGGTTTTTTGTGTACTACCAGCATTGTAGTCAGTATAGTACTAGAATTTGAATTAGCAATGAAGAATCAGCAAGAGCAGGAAAGGCTTTAGTAGATGCCTCTGGAACACAAGCAATTTTGATATTGAATGTTTGGCTAGTTGACAATTTAAAACATTTGGGATCAGTTAAAACCCCGGATATCAATTTTCTTCCTATGTTTTTAAACTTCCTTATGTTATAATTCAGATTCTCTCTCCAATGTGCAAAAAAGTTTCCATTCATAGCCACAAAGAGAAAACACACCAAAAAAATGTCAACATTAAAGTGATATATTCTGAAGTTGAATATTGTTATTTTACTCTGATGCGTCTTAGAGACAAAATTTGTGTCATCATTTCAGGGTGTATGCAAATTACATTTGAAAAATTAAATTCTGAAACTTTTGATAAAATGTAATTTCGGAACTAATCATACCTTGGCAGATGTTTTTTAGTTTTGGCGTTTCCTTCTCCTCTTCCATCTTTCCTGCAAGAAAAAGATTTGTGGTTATATGCAACCCCTCTGTGAATTTCTATTGCCATTCCCATTCAATTGATAAAATTTCATCAAGTGGGGCCTGTGGTATGGAAGAAAGCAAACGTATTTCCTCATCTCCATTAAAGGCCTCGCGGTGCCCTCATTCTCTTGACATTTTAACACCACGCTAAAAAGATTTCACTCTGGGCAGCAAGGTGGCATGGTGGTTAGCACTGCTGCCTCACAGCACCCGGCCAGGGGCTTAGGTGGGTTCAATTCTGACCTTGGTTGACTATCTGCGTGGAGTTTGCACATTCTCTCCGCGTCGGCGTGTGCTTCCTCCAGGTGCTCCGGTTTCCTCCCACAGTCCAAAGATGTGCGGGTTAGAAGGGTTGGCCATTCATAATTGCCCCTTCCAAAGATGTCCAGGCGAGGTGGAGTTATGGGGATAGGGCCGGGGAGTGGGCTGGGTACGGTGCTCTATCAGAGGGTCGGTGCAGGCCAAATGACCTCCTTCTGCACTGTAGGGAATCTATGATTCCACGATTCTGAGAACAAACTGATCTATTTTTAATAAATGAGATCTATCTGGAGGTCTTAACAATCTATTGTGTTGTTATGGTCTTTAAAGAATTACAATTTACAGTTACAATGCAGAAGACCTAATTACAAGCGAATACATTACAGATAATTTTCTTTATCCATTAAACTTATGCATGACTGGGGCGGCATGGTGGTGCCGTGGTTAGCGCTGCTGCCTCATGGGGCTCAGGACCCGGTTTCAATCCCGGCCCCGGGCCACTGTCCGTGTGGAGTTCGCACATTCTCCCTGTGTTTGCGTGGGTTTCACCTCCACAGCCCAAAGGTGTGCAGGGTAGGTGGATTGGCTAGGCTAAATTGGCCCTTAATTGAAAAATAAAATTGGGTCATTTACATTTTTTTTTTAAAAGAGAAAGAAAAAAATGAGTTAGGCATGACTGAAACGTATTTTTCAAACACATCTGAGATTAGGCGGAGCAAAGTGTACGTCAGCACTTATTACCCATCCCTAACTGGCCATGAACTGAGTGGCATTTCAGAGGGCATTGATGGACTAAAATCCATTAAGTTATGGTCATCATTAGACCATTAATTCCAGATTTTTATTGAATTCAAATTTCACCATCTACCGTGGTGGGTTTCAATCCTTAGCATTATGCTGGGTCTCTGCAGGGCCTCTGCATTACTAATCCAGTGACAATGCCACTACGCCGTCACCTCAGGTGCAAGTTAGCTAGTTTTCCATCTTTGGGAACTTGCAAGGTCCCACTACTCGCCAGCAGCATGTGATGGGAGTCTGGGCCGTTACATAGCTGAGATCTTGTGCTGGTACTGAGCAGCTTGTCCTGCTTTGGTCTTTTGGTGAGGAGCGGATCTCAGGTGGGGAGAATTAATAGTGACACAGCAGTTCTGGGTTTGAGAAGAAATTGACTAAGGCCCTTGTTCCTGATTATTATCTAGCAGCATCAAGTGGAAGTACAAGCCATTAAGGATAAGATTTGGCTCAGCTGTGACAAATTAAGGGTTATGGTGAGCGGGCGGGTAAGTGGAGCTGAGTACACAAAAAGACCAGTCATGATCGTGTTGAATGGCGGAGCAGGCTCGAGGGGCCAGATGGCCTACTCCTGCTCCTAGAACTTATGTTCTTCAAAATCGAACTCTTTGCTGACACTCGACGTAAGGGCTCATAGTAATGATGGTCATTTGAGTGAGGTCATTGTGGGCAACCGAGGGAACCATACCTCAGTCCGGCAGCGGACAACTTAAGGAAAGGATGCGAGTGGGAGAAAAATGGAGTGAAATAAAACTAAGAAATGAAACAAAACAAGTGCAAGAAACTAAATCACAAACAGAATTGAAATGATTTCAACAACCACCAATTGAAAGTGGTTTACTTTTAGTCTCCTCCAACTTTTAACGATAATAGATAAAACATGAAGTCTGACCTGTCATTAGAGTTTGTTGCCATCTGTTGAATGAACTCTTGCCCCAGGGCAAGAGCTGTTATCATTGCCTTGGGTCCTCCATTCAGCTAACACCTTGCGGCATCTTGGCTGAAATATCTAAGGCTATCAGTGCATACCTACAGGAATATAAATAGGTAAATAGCACGTCTGTAATAATACTTAAGCAACTATATGCCCATTCTAAACATAAAGGTATGTGTCTGGTAAATAGCATTTATTCTGTAATAGGTTCATGGAGTATATTTTTTACATTTAGTCCTTACAAAAATAGTTTTCTAAAAGATACAGGCCTTTCCTGAATCGCTTCATTCAATTGACAATGAATGGGCAGTATATATTTTTAAAAATGTGTTCATGAGATGTGGGTGATGGAACCATCAATTCAGCGAACACGTGTAGTTGGATCTGAACAGAGGAATTAATACACTTACAATAGAGCCAGCCTATTCGTCGTTGAACTTCAGGTGAACTGGCAGGCTGACTCTAAGGCACTGATCTTTATACATCGGTCCTGGGGGAGAAGTCCTGGGCGGAGCCAAGGGAGGAGCCCAGTATAAACTCTCGTGTACTCCCAGAGCGACTCCCCCTGGTGGTCGGATAGTGCAACTGCACTTACAATGGGTAGATAACAAACATATATACATGGAGTAATATTGGCAACTATATATAGTGTGAATCACATTCACCACAGTGGGCATCACCAGCTAGGCCAGCATTTATTGCCCATCCGTCAGGGCATTTAAGAGTCAACCACATTGCTGTGGATCTGGAGTGACATGTAGGCCAGACCAGGTAAGGACCATAGATTCCCTTCTCGAAAGGACATTAGTGAACCAGATTGGGTTTTTACAACAATCGACAATGGTTTCACGGTCATGATTAGACTTTTAATCCCAGATTTTTATTGAATTCAAATTCCAACAACTGCCATGGTGGGATTCAAACACAGATCCCCAGAGCATTACCTCTGGCCTTTGCACTAGTAGACCAGCGACAATATCACTACGTAATGGTCTTGTTGTTGGACAGTAGTCAACAACCCAGGATAATGCTCTGGGGATCTGTATTTGAAGTCCATTGAAGACCGTGAAACCATTGTCAATTGTCGTAAAAACCCATCTGGTTCACCAATGGAAATCTGCCGTCCTTATCTGGTCTGGCCTATATGTGACTCCGGACAATTAGGGCAATTAGGGGTGGGCAATAAATCAACACCCACATCCCACACGTGAATAAAAAAATAATAATATTTATGGGCTTTCAAAAGGCACTTAATAAAGTGAAACCTCACATTAATGTCCATGGTAAGAAAGGTAAAGTGATGTCATTGGTAGAGGGTTAATGGGGTTAACCCTCTCAAGAAGCCCTTGAGAGTTTCTTAGGTTAGCAAGATGTAATACGTACATGCCAGGACCTACCTTTGTTCTCCAGATACATGAATGTTTTGGAATGAGAATAGAGGAGCAAATAAGGACGTATGGCAAATTACCAGGAAGAATGCCGGATCCAGCATCAATGTGTAGGCATTTTGAGGAGTTGGCAGAGAGGTAACACATGCAGTTCAATGTAGATAAGGGTGAAATATTATAAATGTGTTAAAACAACCTGGATATTGGAACCTGGACTGTGGCCATTTAAAGTAAAATGCTCATGTACTGCGTCTGGATTCAAGAGAACAATGAACTAAACCAAAATATGTAAATTTTGCCACAGTGTCTGTTAAGGGGAGATATTTTGTTTTTTAAATTTAGAGTACCCAATTCATTTTTTCCAATTAAGGGGCAATTTAGCGTGGCCAATCCACCTACCCTGCACATCTTTTGGGTTGTGGGGGTGAAACACACGCAAACACGGGGAGAATGTGCAAACTCTACATGGACAGTGACCCAGAGCTGGGATCGAACCTGGGACCTCGGCGCCGCGAGGCAGCAGTGCTAACCACTACGCCACTGCGCCGCCCTTAAGGGAAGACATTTCAGTTTAATAATTTTAGTGTTCGTAACGCCAATATCTTCCCGTGTAATCTTGGGACCACGTTATTGATTGTGCAGCTGACTACTCTCTCAACAACATAGTACATTACACAGCGCCAGTAGACTGAAAGAAGAGAGGTTGACAGCCCGGGGGCTGGATTTTACGGTCGCCGATGCCGAAACTGTGTTCGGCAATCGGCCGGAGAATCCCCGTTCACAACCGAATCGGGGACGGCGCCGCTTTCGGGATGCTCCGCCCCCTCCAAAGCGGCATACTCAGAAAGTACTCCATGCGCCGTATCGACGGCCTCAGGGCATTGCCTGAGGCCCACCCCCGATGCTCCACCCCCAACTGACAGGTTCTAACGGCATTGATTGCGTGAGGTCTCATCCGTCAGGAACTCGGCATGGCGGCTGCGGACTCAGTCCAGTGCCACCACAGTTGGGGGAGGGCCGATCGTGGGCAGGAGAGACATTGCCAGGGGTTGGGAGCACTGCTGGAGACTGGTCCGGGGGGGGTGCGAGTCGGCCAAATGGGGGGCACTATTTCGCAGGCCGGGGTCCACGAGCGGCCGGCGCCGTGTTGCACGGCGCAGCCACTGCAGGCCGCAGGCTGTATCGGCAGCTAGAGCTGGGTGCTCTACGCTGCCTTGATGCTAGCCCCCAGCCAAACGGAACATCGGTGGCCGTTCTACGCCATTTAATCTGTCGTAAAACGTCACCGTTCCTACAGCGGCATGGGGACATAGCCTCAAAATTGGAGAATCCAGCCCATGATCGTTTACATAGGAATCCTCAAAGCTAGCTGGGTTCCCCCAGAGGAAGGAATGAATAAGCAGCAGTACATCCCCTGGAGCCCTGTTGTGCAGCAGAAGAAGTGTCCGGATGCTCTGCAGTTTCAAATGGGAAGGTAAAGAGAAGACCCTCCATTGAAAAGTAATTTGTAGAAAACCGTTGCGAACAGCAGAAGAGATTCTACACCTCACATAATCCCAGAGAAATTAAGCACGAGACTCCCTCTGGTGCTGGAAATGTGCAAATAAATGAATTCACCCTTTTGTTTGTTCTCTGGGTCTGCCCCAGGGTCCAACCTTAATTAGGGGGGGTTAATCAGCTTCATAAAAATAAAACAGGCTTCAAAAGTAGAAATCCTCCTAAAACCTGAACTTTGTGTCCTGAGGGACCCATTGCAGAACTGATCACAAGACCTGACTAGTACTGCTCCTTGCCTTAACTAAAAGGTATGCAGATGGAGCATTCGTAAACTAATCAGTCAGATTGAGGGCAGAGATATGGTGGACTGTACTGTTTGAAAGGCTTTTGTGAGCTGCAAAGGAGAAGAATATTTAATATATTCAGAACTGCAGTCATAGCATTTAGGAATCCTTCCATTCCGACACTCCCAATAAACAACAACAACTTGCACTTCCATAGCACCTTTGTGGCAACAAAACTTCCCCACAGTGCTTTATGGAAACCTCAAAGTAAAATTCAATGCTCATCTACACAAGGAGAAACTGGTGGAGATGACCAAAAACGAGGTCAGTGAGGTCAGTTTTAAGCAGCTGATTAAAGGGCGAAAGGGAGTTGGGGAGGCAGAACGACGAAGGAATTCCAGAGCTTTGGGCCTTGGCAGCTTAAAGCTTGGCAACCAAACAGGGATGCTCACGAGGTCAAAGTTCAAGGAGCACAGCTATCTTGGAGGGCTGCAGGAGATTACAGCCCTGCTACAGAGATAGGGAGGAGCAAGACCAGGGAGGGATTTGAGATCAACTGTGAGAATGTAGGCCGGACCAGGTAACGATCACACATTTCCTTCCCATACGGGCACTTATGAATCAGGTGGGTTTTTATTACAACCAATGATAGTTTTACACTGAGACTAATTTTCAATTCCAGATTTTGTTGATTGGATTTAAATACCACCAGCTGCTGTGGTTGGTTTTGAACTCGAGTCCCCAAAGCATTAGCCTGATCCCCTGGATTACTAACCAGCGGAATTACCGTTATGGCACCATAACCCCTAGTTTGCTGGAATAGTCAAATCTCGAGGTAACAAAGGTATGTCTGGAGGTTTGGGCAGCATGATGAGAGAGGGATGGAATCAGTCGATTTTAAGGAGGTAGAAATAGCCCTCTGCGGTATCGTGCCCCTTTAAGGGGCACGGTCTCAGGGGGGTCATGTGACCCACTCGGCCAATTGGGCCGGAGTGCGCGAATCCTGAGGCTGAGCGCAGGTTTTCCTTGCGGTTTGGAATCTGGAGTCATGGAGTACGGTAGACTTCATCCCACTCTCTGTAAGTAGTTACTTACCTTAAAATAAACTGCTTATTCGTTGATCTATTTGGTGGTCTCCAGGCCTACTGCATTTCATTTCATTTTCATTACAGGAGACTAAACCCTCTGAAATCAATGAGTTCAGTCTTCCACAAGGAGTCCTGTATCCAACAAGTTTAGGAAAAGTAACGGAAGGAACTGAGCAGTCATATCAGGAAAAGTTCACCATTCCTCAGGCTTGCTAGCACAGTGAAGTCCTCTTTCAAGTAAAACAGATAAGGGGCGGAATTCTCTGATAATGGGGCTATGTCCCACGCCTGCGAGTAAACGGGCGCAAATCACTCTGGACTTTCCTGGAGAAAGTTCAGGGTGATTCTCAGTTTTGAAGGGGGCCAGCAGGGCCCCGGAGTGCTCCACGCAGCTCCGGCTGCCGATACGGGGCCCTGCACTTCCACATGCATGGCGGACCCACACAGTGGACTGACCCCGATAATATAGGCCCCCCCCCCCCCCGATCGTGCACACCCATCGATCGATGGCCCCCGATCGCAAGCCTTGCCTCCTGGAGGCCGCCCCGGTGACGGATCTCCCCAACCCCCACCAGGGCAGCAGCGGGCTGAGTTCCCGCCGAGTGGAACTATGAGTCAACCACGCCGGCGGGAACTCGGCCATTTGTCGGCGGAGAATCGTCGCGGGGGGACTCTTTCAATGACCCCCGACCGGCACCACGTCGACCGCGCACGATTGGCGGCGATTCTCTGGTCCCCGGTCCCCAGAGAATCACGGGAAGGCGTCGGACCCGACCGCGGGTCTGATGCCCCATTCTCCACCCCAGTGGCGAGCACGATTGTGGTGCGGAGCCTCGGAGAATCCTGGCCAGGAAATGCAGCACAGGCTTATGCAGAGACAATAATACAAGGGACCATTTAGAATGTTGGCGCAGTGCCAGCCTAAATGGAGTCTGCACAAAATCAATGAGTAAAAATTGAAGAACGGGGCGGGGCTAAACAAAAGCTGTAAACCCTTTTAAAGCCTCAAAGTTTGGTAAAACATTTGCAGCCTTTTCCAAAGGGGTTGTGTGGGGGCAGAAGAAAGGTTGGGAGAGGCTGAAAAGACGGATAGACCAGATGGCGCACAAAAAAATGGGAGTCTGTGGGAAAATGGCCGATAGCTGCCGAGACTGCCTTTTCCATGACTGTGTTGTGGTTGCGCTACAGAATGAGGTGGGTGTAAGGAGGTTGCCCCATTGCGCATCCTTCCCTTCAGACATCAGTGCACCATCAGTCTGGCAGGGGGCAAAAGCCACAATTGGGAGCAATTAAGGGATAAAGATGGCTCATTTTATCCGACTTTCCGACTTTCTCATGTTCCCAGGTGGTGATCTAATGTAAATGTCCACGTTTCCAGCTCATGCATGTCCTATCCTGAGCAGGCCCCATAGTAAAGATAAAATGTATAATTAAAAGCTACTCTTGTAACACAAACGGGATGACTGTGACATATGACAGCCATGCCGTGCTATTCAAGGGAAAGGTGAGAACCTTGTTGGCCCTCAGTCACTAGTTTAAAGCATGTATGGTCAGCATTTTATCTGATGCTGCAGCGCTCGCCAGGGATGAGTCATCGGCTTAGCACTTGAGGCTAGAAGTAAGCTTGCTAACTCGGGGTATTGCTGTACTTATGTTACGAGCTGGCCACAGGTGTCTTTTCTGCAGATGGTAAAGTGCTCTCTTGTTGACCCAGAGTAAGCTGAGACAGTTGCCTTTGGTAATTGGCAGGGAGCTGTGCCAAGATCTGCAGATACGATGTGGGATTGACAGATCTCCCTGGCATCATGTGCTCATTCAATCATGGAATCCTGGGCGGGATTCTCCGTTTATCCGGTGCCCGGGGAGGTTTCCCGACGGCGTGGGGCTGCCCCACAATGGGAAACCCTATTAATCAGCTGGCGTAACGGAGTGTCCTGCCAGCGGGTCGGGGCAGAAATGTGGCGCGGTGGGACGGAAAATCCAGCCCATTGTGTTTGAAGTCGATCAAAACAATCTTACTGTAAATCGAAAGACAAAACCCAAGAGGTTTTCAGAAATAAAAATATTCATTAAAATATCAGAAATATGGAAACTGTCTTAAACTATGCAATGCCATGAAAAAGGTACCAGGTACATTATTAAAAATATACAGCAGTACTTAAGAACATTCAATGTAAGCAGAGGTTATCCATTTTGGATCAAAAAAGGATAGAGCGGAGTACTTTCTAAACGGAAAGAGGTTAGGTACAGTGGATGGCCAAAAAGACTTGGGGGTCCAGGTGTATAGATCCTTAACATGCCACGAACAAATGCAGAAAATAATCAAAAAGGCCTTTATATCTAGAGGATTGGAGTATAGACACAGGGATAATGCTTCAGCTATACAAAATCTGGTTAAACCCAACTTGGGTTGGGCTGTGAGCAGTTCTGGGCACTGTAGGAAGGATATTTTGGACGGGAGAGAGTGCAATGTAGGTTTGCAAAAATGATACCTAGACAACATGGGTTGAGTTAAGAGAAGAGATTCCTCAAATTAGACCTTTTTTTGCTAGAACATGTCGGCAAGTTCCCCACCGCCATCTAACCATACTTAGGGCATGATTCAACGGCCACGCTGCGCATAAAAAGCAGCTCGCCGCAGCACAGATTGGCCAACGAAAGCCAGGAGATCCCATTCCCGGGATCTACCCGGCTCTGGAGGCCTCTTCCTACCCACCCTGTACCCCCCCCCCCCACCCTTCATACCTGCCCTCCACCCTCCTTTCATGGGCATGGTCCCCCTCAGGCCCTGACCCTTGGCCATGCCACCCTGGCACCCGTGGGCGGGATCCTGATTGCGACGTCTCTAGAAGTCTGGGTAGATCTCGCGAGGCATACTGGCCGATGGGAAACCCACGGGAGGCCTCGCCCGGCTGTGTTGTGGTCATGTTCGGGCACAAGATGGCCAGTAGATCACGCCCATTAACAGGGAAAGACAGGGTAGATAAAGATAAACTATTTCCACTCGTTGGGGATTCTAAAACTAGGGGGCATAGTTTAAAAATTAGGGCTTAGACCAGTCAGGAGACATGTTAGGAAGAATGTCTTCACTAAAAAGGTGGTAAAGGTTTGGAACTCTCTCCCACAGACAGCACTGGAAGTTCGATCAACTGTTAATTTTAAATCTGAGATAGATAGAATGGCAAGACAGGCTCAAGGGGCTGAACGGCCTGCTCCTATTCCTAAGTTCCTACGCCCATGGAGATTTCCTTGTTCCAGTTCTAACTGATGCATGACATAAAATAATAAATTCATCACAGTGTTGAATTATATGTTACTTGCTCATTTAGATATGTTTGCATCCAATCTGGGGCCTCAGTGAAGCTAGGACAGCAAACAGCGCAGCTCTGTCAAATTAATAGCCGTGCATTTTGAGGGCAAGAAGGAAATCATCAGAGAACCTCCTCTTCCAGTTCGATGATCCCTCTTAACTGCAATACCTCCCTGTTTCACAGGACTACCCACCATCTCTGGAAAATCACAACGCTCATTTTAAAATCTACTGAAATAATTATCTTTCCCAAATGTGTCAGTTAAGTCCTAGTCAACCATATTCTCTGCGTGTCATAGACCAGCTTTTTGAAAATGAAATGAATATCGCTTATTGTCACAACTAGGCTTCAATGAAGTAACTGTGAAAAGCCCCTAGTCGCCACATTCCGGCAACTGTTCGGGGAGGCTGGTACGGGAATTGAACCTGCGCTGCTGGCCTGCCTTGGCCTGCTTTAAAAGCCAGCGATTTAGCCCAGTGTGTTAAACCAGCCCCTTTTGAACTCAAGTGGGATGCTTGCCCATAGAGCCTTTTCAACTTGCTCAAGCTAATTTTCACCTGGCTTGGTTGGTAACTGTGGTGATAACCATTGTAGATATACTTGCAGTAGGGGGATGTAGGCTGTACCTGTAATACAGGTTCCTCCAGTAAGCCCCTGCCGCTAGCTCCACCCACAGGGAGCTTGTGTATAAATATGCGTGTGAGTCACTCAGACCCTAGTCTACAGTTGCAGCCGGAGGAATAGCATCACACAGCAATAAAGCCTCGATTGAACTTGTCTCTCGTCTTTGAGTGCAATTGTTAGCACCACA
This sequence comes from Scyliorhinus canicula, assembly GCF_902713615.1. NCBI lineage: Eukaryota > Metazoa > Chordata > Chondrichthyes > Carcharhiniformes > Scyliorhinidae > Scyliorhinus > Scyliorhinus canicula. Next base: position 143,321,336 of record NC_052157.1, read on the forward strand.
GTAACACATTTTCTTCTGAGTCACTGTGGGTTCAACTCCCAATCCAGAAAGTCAAGGCTGACATTCTAGGTGCAATAACTGAGTGAGTGCGGGACTGTTGGACGTGCAATCTTTTACGTGGGATTTAAAACCAAAGCCCTGTCTGCTCTCTCGAGTAGATGTAAAGGATCCCATGGCAGTATTTCGAAGGAGAACAGGGGAGTTCTCCATGATCTTCTAACCAATATTTATCCCTCAATCAATATCACAAAAATGGATGACCCGTTCATTATGCCTTGCTGCAAGTGGGAGCTTGCTGTGCGCAAATTGGCTGCCATTTATCCGCATTCCAACAGTGACTACACATTGAATTTATTGAATTGGCTGCAAAGCACTTTAGGATGCTCGGTGGTCATTGAACAAGTTCTTTTTGTTGATATATATGAATACAAGTTCTTTTTGACTGTAACCTCAGGCAAACACAATGGCCTTGAAAAGCCTTGAGCAAGCTCTGCTGATGGAAGTGCAACAGACAAAAAAAAGAGTAAATAAATAAATAAACCTCTGCTTCTGATTCCACCACAATCAACGGACAAGGCAAAGTAATTATCTTGCCACTTGCAAGTACCTGAGTGTCTGTGGAGTTTGCACGTTCGCCCCGTGTCTGCGTGGGTTTCCTCCGGGTGCTCCGGTTTCCTCCCACAGTCCAAAGATGTACAGGTTAGGTGGATTGGCCATGCTGAATTGTCCCCGGGTGTTCAGCGATGTGCAGATTAGGTGGGGTTGCGGGGCTAGGGCAGGGCAGTGGGCCCAGGTGGAGTACTCTTTCGGAGTGTTGATTCAGACTTGGGTGCCGATTGGCCGCCTTCTGCACTGTAGAGATTCTATTCTATTCTATGAAATGAAGGGGGCAAGGGCAACAATAACTCACGTCAGACTTGAATATTGAAATTTGTCTTAAATCATATGGTTATTACATATGGTGCTGTTGCACCCTTTGTTCTATAACAAAAACATGTCCAACATCTTTAAAGATATCAAATTATGGGGAGATGGTGGTGTAGTGGTAAATGGCACCAGCCCGGAGACCAAGGCTGTGCTGGAAGGAGCATGGGTTCAATCCCCTATCGGTAGCTGTTGGACTTTGAATTGAAATAATTATTGTTTAAAATTAAATTGAGTAATTGAAAAAAATTGCAATACGAAGGTCGTTGCAGTAATGGTGACCATTCCTGATTGTTGTAAAAACACATCTGGTTCACGTATTTCCATAAGGGAAGGAAATCACAGTGGTTAACACTGTTACATCACAGCGCCAGGGTGCCAGGTTCGATTCCCGGCTTGGGTCACTGTCTGTGCGGAGCCTGCACGTTCCCCCGTGTCTGCGTGGGTTTCCTCCTACAAGTCCCAAAAGACATGCTGTTAGGTGAATTGGACATTCTGAATTCTCCCTCCGTGTACCCAAACACGCGCTGGAATGTGGCGATTAGGGGCTTTTCACAGTAACTTCATTGCAGTGTTAATGTATGCCTACGTGTGACAATAAAGATTATTATTATTATTATAATAAATCCCTTACCCGGTCTGCCCTGCGGGCAAGTGTGTGTGGGATTTCCTGTCCACCACTACAGGCAGCGGGATTCAGCGGAGGACATCCGCGTGTGCTATCTGTGCATCTTGACGGTACTCAAAGTATACTTCTAAGCTGCCAACAGCAATGTCCATCACTGGATCCTGGCTGAAGCTATTGGCTGTATCATTTTATCCTCTTTGCAATGTGTTTGACTCTTAACTGCCCTCTCAAGCAAGCTACTCCGTTCATGGAGTATCGACCATGAGTACCGACTTTGCCACGGATGCCTTTATTCCATGAAATAATCTTTTAAAATCTAGTTTGAGGCATAATATGGAATATTTGAGATTAAGGGTGGCAGATTCCATACACTCATGTTTAGAAAACCCCTTTCATAGGCTACCAGCTAACCACACAAGCATTTTTAAAATCTGCATTGCCAACATGCTGGCGTTAAATTCTTGTGATAACAAGTTTCAGCGCTGGGGAATGGCCTCTCAGGGACGTTTCAAGCTAGGGAAGCCACCTCGTGTTCACAGAGACTTGACATTAAAACTGTTCCTTATAAGTATCCACGATGTCACATGTGAAGATAAAAGAATTCTGGAGAACAACCGCTGTTTTTTAATATAACATATCCTTTATTATATACATAACAATGGAACCAAATTGAAAGCTTCGCTCAACACAACAGTGACTGCACTTCAAGATATCTTTTTGAGATGTCCAGTGGCTGTGAAAAGTACTACACAAATTTCTTTCTCAATGAAGTAACTGTAAGCAATCTCATAATGCAATTTAAGGCCCTCTCAAGATCTACTAGAGAAAGAAAGATGAAGAAATATTTCCAGCGCTTGCCAAGACTGGGATGAGTTGGCTCTACAAAACTCCGAGACACATTCTCGATATATTGCGCAATTGAATGAAAAAGCCGTGTCTGACATGGAAAGAGGGAACAGAGCTTAAGTCACAAACAACTGCTGAATCTTGTTTACTTTGCTGAGCCAGCTAAGGCCTAAAATACGTGCACAAAGAACAAGGACGAGTTGAATGACATGGGGTATGAATCATACATTAATCATGCTGTGATGCTGCCAAGAGTGATGTTGTGGAGAAATGTGGTCTGGGAAAGAGAATGAATCTCCCAGCTTTTACATAAGACTTGAGAGTAAGCACACGGTGCTTCATGTTACCGCAGGGAACAGCTATCAGAAAAGTGGTCCCGGGCTTGAGGAGGGTGCAGAGGTGGAGATCACATGCATGGCTATGGATCGGATTTGGGGTCCATGTCTAGGGATCGGGGAAAGCCGGAGTCTGGGGGGGGGGGGGGGCTCCACAATTAGAGGGTGGGAAACAAGGAATCTTTGACTGGGGAGGGTGGACGATCGGGCTTGGGAACGACAATCAAGTATTTTAATGTCGGGTCGAGAGGCAGATCATTCCTTTTTCTCCCAGCTCCACATTCAGAATACTTACCTTGGTCGGCAGCCATTCTATAACACTGCTCCGCTTGAGTTCAGTCCACAATGAATTGTCTGTCTGCAGTGAAATCCAGGAACCTAAGGCAGATGTTAGACTTCTTATTTGCAAATGTAAAGGGTGTAAGCCTTCTTCAGGCACAGGATGGTTCTCAGTGCATTTCCTTTTGGATGTGTGTGTGGGATTTCCTGTCCACCACTACAGGCAGCGGGATTCAGCGGGATTCAGCGGAGGACATCCGCGTGTGCTATCTGTGCACCTGGACGGTACTCAAAGTATACTTCTAAGCTGCCGACAGCAATGTCCATCACTGGATCCTGGCTGAAGCTATTGGCTGTATGATTTTATCCTCTTTGAAAAGGCCAAGTAAGGGTTTGTGGAAAATGATGTCCATAGACGTATTGAGAAAACCTTTTTCCTTTTCAATCCGTTCAAAGTGGTGCTCTGCATCCACCAAGGTTCTTGATGCATAGCCTATCGGCCATTCTGTCACATCTTCCCACCAGTCGAACAACACTCCCCTGATGCCATATGGGAAGGTGTTATATGTGAGGATAAGTTATTTTGATGGGCCATAATGCGTCAGTGGCCTGAAGGATAGTATCTGGCTCTTCATTCTGGCAAATGCTTCCACTTGTGGAGCTTTCCACACCCATTTTTGATGTTTCTTTAGGAGTGCGTGCAGAGTCGGCAGTATGGTAGCTAGATTCGGAATACATTTCTGTAATAATTGACGAGCCCGAGGAACGACTTTAACTCAGTCGTGCTCTTGGGTGTCAGGACATTCTTGATGGCTGGGACTTTCCCCTCTGTTGGCTGCAACTCGTCTTTTTCGAATCGGTATCCCAGGTATATAACTTATTTTTCCTAAAAGACACACTTGCCCCTCTTACGGCCGACACTACTTCTGACAATCAACAAGGCACTTCTAGATTGTCCAGGTGCTCCTTCTCGGTGGCTCCTGTAATGAATACATCACCCAGGTAGACAGCCATCCTAAGGGAGCCCTTGAAGAATGCTTCCCATTGCCTGCTGGAAAATTGTGCATGTGGATGACACCCCGAATGGGAGCCGGATGTACTCGTACAACCCCCTGTGGGTGTTAATGGTGACGTATGTTCTGGACACCATATCCAGTTGGAGGTACCCGTGGCTCATGTCCAGCTTTGTAAATGAATGGCCCCCAGCTAACTTTGCGTGTAGGTCTTCCACACCTGGTATGGGATACCTGTCCAAATGGAAGGCCTTGTTGGCCATCGTTCCCATATAAGCGAATGGACTTGTCTGGCTTCAGCACCGGGACCACTGGTGCTGCCTATTCTGAGAACAGGACTGTACGCATAATACCCAAGTTCACCAGCCAGGTCAGCTCATCATTCACCTTCGATAGCAGGGTGTTTAGGATGGGACAGGCCCTGAAATACATTGTTGGGCATCCAGGTCAACGTAGACTTTAGTTGTGGCCCCCTTTATCTTCCCCAGGCCTTCCTGGAAGACTTCCGGTTATTTTCCCAGGAATCACACAATCCGCCTGTACAAATTCGGAAGATTTGTTGCCAGTACAGGTGGAGTGGAACCAGTCAAAGCCCAGAAGGCTGCGTCCGGGTCCTTGCACCACTACCAGTGGTACTCGGACTGACTGTTGTCCATGAGTAACCAGGGTCACCGTAGTCCCAATAATTGTCGATGGCTCCCTGGGCCTTAGTGTCCTTTAGACCCAGGTCCTGGATCACACGCAAACATGGGGAGAATGCGCAAACTCCACACGGACAGTGACCCTGAGCCGGGATCGAACCTGGAACCTCAGCGCCGTGAGCCCGCAGTGCTAACCCGCTGCGCCACTGTGCTGCCCGTTGCGCTTGTGTTACCTGACCATGATGACACACTCGGTGTCGATTCTGGTAAACTCAATCTCCACAGGTCCTTTGGCCTCAAGTGCAGCACTGTTGTGAGTCCTCTTCCTTGTCCTCAGGGGAGATTTCTCGCCAGGCTGTGATGGCTCTTGCCCAACAGATCTGACCATGACGTTGCTCAGGTGGCGACTGGGTACCGGAGGCACTGCTCTTGGGGGCGGGGGGGGGGGGGGGGGGGGGGGGGGGGGGGGCAACACTGTGTACGTCATAGTCCATGGAATCCTGGAGCTCCTGGACCACCTCTTCCACATTGTCACGGGAAAGTGATAGTTCTATGGCCTTTTTTAGATCCAAGGCCAATTCTACCAAATTTCCATTGGCTCACCATGTGGTTAATGCCACACTCTCGGCGGTCTCTCCACATCTCAAAGGAGGGATGGGCCATGGTCACAGTGCTCAGCCAGCTTGTGAGGGCGTGTCAGAAATTCCGTGACTGACTCCCCCATGGTTGAATTGGTAACTCTGTACGATCACTGATGGTTTAGGGTCATAATGATTCACTACAAGTTTTACCAGTTTGCTAAAGGTTTTCGAGTCTGGGGCTGGCGGGTAGGTGAGGATTTTGATCACACTGAAAGTTGGGGCTCCGCAGGAAGTCAGGGGTATTACCTTTTGTCGTTCATCTCCAACTATACCATTTGCCTGGAAGAAACGCCGCATCTGTTTGGTGTACTGGGCCCAATCTTCTATGCCTGTGCCAAAGGTCTCTCGCCTTCTGAACAGTGGCACTTTTTAAAATCTCACCGACCTCACTCGTGCTGGGGAATTCAGGTGCCGTCAGGACACCCAGAAACGCAGCTGTAGTTTCCCTCGTCGCCAGTATAAAAGCTCAGGAAACCCGAGAGAGTAAATCCAAACGGTAATTTATTTTCAGCCAAAACAAAAGGCCGCAACGCAGCACACAGCACATAGGTCCTAACCGGGACTACCGATCATGCCGCTCCTAATCCTGGCCGGTTTTTATGAGGTGATATCTATGGGCCTCCGCCCAATAACGGGGTCGCTCGTATTCCACTGGTCCCACTGGGAGATCAATTGGGTCGTCCGAGGGTCATTACAATTACTATCACTGAAATCCCCACTGTAAATATCCAGGGGGCTACCATTGACCGGATACTGAAAAGCACGAGCCATATCAATATGGTGGCTATCAGTGCAGGTTAAAGGTTAGGAATCCTGTGGCAAATAACTCACTTTCTGACTCCCCAAAGACTGTCCACCACCTACAAGGCACAAGTCAGGGTGCGATGGAATACTCTCCAGTTACCTGGATGAGTGCAGCTCCAATAGCACTCAAGACACCATCCAGGACAAAGCAGCCCACTTGATTGCTTCCCCTTCCTCAAACATTCAAATTCTCTATCACCGACGCACAGTGGCAGGCATGTGTACCATCTACAAGATGTACTGCAGTAACTCACCAAGATTCCTCAGGGCAGCACCTTCCAAACCCACGGCCACTAACATCTAGAAGGACAAAGCAGCAGGTGGTTGGGAACCCCACCACCTGGGGATTCCAAGTCCCTCACCACCCTGACTTGGAAATATGTTGCTGTTCATTCAGTGTCGCTGGGTCAAAATCCTCAAACTGCTGTAACTCATAAAGTTCTTCGACAGCACCTTCCAAACCCACGACCACTACCATCTAGAAGGACAAGAGCAGCAGATACCCGGGAACCCCACCACCTGGAGCTTCCCCTCCAAGTCACTCACCACCCTGACTTGGAAATATATCGGCGCTCCTTCACTATCGCCGGGTCAAAATCCTGGAATTCCCTCCCTAACAGCATTAACCTCAAGACTGCACTGGTTCAAGAAGGCAGCTCAGCACCACCTTCTGAAGGGCAACTAGGATTCGGGCAATAAATGTCGGCCTAGCCAGCGATGACCACAACCCGGAAATGAATTTTGAAAAAAACGACATACCCAGGTATAATTTTCAAAATCGAAAAAAAGGAATGGGCACATACCTTTGGAGATTTTGTCACATTCCTCGTGAATTGCCCTCGTGATTGGCCTCATCTAAATCATGCAGTACAACAGTCAGAGCGACTTGGAGGTCACATGTCTGATTTTACAAGCTAGGCTGAAATCGGAACAGTTATTGTGCCTTCGTGAACAAGGAAAGTGGCAGGGGGGGGGGGGGGGGGGGGGGGGGGGGGGGGGGTTACAACAGTCTGTCCCTCATCATCAGTGCAGTACGTGGAGCAATCACATTTATTTACAACTTGCCGCCCTGGCTTTTAATTTAAAACTAGCCGATCAACCATGATGTTGCTCCTAAGTATTCCAGGGCACGGCTGTGCCGTTTAACTGCTAATATGGAGCTGTTTTTAAAACTGTCCTGCGTCTTTTAAGGCCACAGTTCAGGGACTCCCTGCGAGGAAGTGGTCTAAATCAGCATTCCTGAGATTCGAGGCTAACTGCTGGGAGAAGTTACTGGAGTTCAGCAATTGCTTGGAAATATCGGGCTCCAGCACTGGAAAGAGGCTGAATTGCCAAGAGCAGAAAATTCGCCAGGAAATGTTTGGCTCTTTTCCCTTGTTTTTTTTTCTTAAGTGCCCTCCCGAAGACCGTTTAGCGGTGGAAACATTTTGAGACGTGACGGACAGGCTCTGGACGCACGACCTTCACGTGCACAGAAGATGGGCAGGTGAAGGAATCAATAATGATCCATTATTTCAATTTAATGCGCCTCCCTGTACAGCTTGGCCAGATTTCGGAAACAGAAATGCTGACTGAGCGTTTCGGAATTTGAATCCAGATAATTGGATGCTATGTGAGCGAGGGCTTTGTTTCTTTGTGAGGCGGATAAATGGGGATAGTAAAATGCCTGATATCAGTGAGGAGCAAGGCATTGCAGCTCTAACTTGTTCACAATGTTGCATTTCTGATCCCAATCCCTATTCACAGCCAAGTGACTCATGGACACAAAGATTACTAAGAATGCAGGCTTGACTTTCTGATCCTTTTGAAGCCCACATAAACCATGTGCTAATGCTAAGCTAGCCAGAGGGAGCCAGAAGTACAGCGAGGTGATTACGCTCAGTTTTCGCTGCTCTGGTAATTTGCACAATTATTCATAGTTACCTGTGCAGTGTTGGCTCTTCAATGGGGGTGGGTGATGTCGTATAAAGGATGAAAAGAATGGATATCCAAGTGTCTGACAGAGATGATGATGCATCACTGACAAATGGCGGCACAGTGGTTAGCACTGCTTCTTCACAGCACCAGGGACCCGAGTCCAATTCCGGCCTTGGGTGACTGCCGTGTGGAGTTTGCACTTTCTCCCAGTGCCTGCGTCGATTTCCTCTGGGTGCTCCGGTTTCCTCCCACAGTCCCAAGACATGCAAGTTAAGCGGATTGGCCATTATAAACTGCCCCTTGGTGTCCAAAAGGTGTGGCGTGGTTATGGAGATAGAGCCTGGGTGAGGTGCACCTTTGGAGAGTCGGTGCAGACTCGATGGGCCGAATGGCCTCCTTCTGCACTGTAGGGATTCTATGATTATATGACCAATCATTCATGTGTTAGCTAAAAGAGAGAAAGGTTGAAACACACTGTGCTCAGGAGCAAAATACTTCTTTAAAATCAACTTAGAATACCCAATTCTTTTTTTTCCATTTCAGGGGCAATTTAGCCTGGCCAATCCACCTACCCGACACATCTTTTTGGGTTGTGGGGGTGAGACCCACGCAGAATAAGTGTTATGAAAAGAATAAGTGTTATGCAAGTACCAGAGCCTGCCCAATAACCGAGAAGCAAGATGAGAGCAAAACACTGCGGTGTTGGAGCTCGGAAATAAAACCAGAATACGATGGAAAAAAACTCAGCATGTCTGGCAGCGTCTGCAGAGAGGAATACAAAGTTAACGTTTGGAGTCCATATGACTCTGAAGAAGACGCTGCCAGGCCTGCTGAAATGTTTCCAGCATTTTCTTGTTTATGTGCCGAGAACAAAGAATTCACAGATCAGAGGGACTATCCAAAACAGGTGACGGGTTGGTGTGGGTGCCGGGAATGTCAACAAAAAATGTACTTTATGGGGAAATTGTAACATATGGTGGGGCAAAAATTCTTACAGCGTTTGGAAAGGCTCAATCCATCATCGGCCCTTTCCAGGAGACAGGAGGGCGAGGCAAAAGTGAAGTGTGAGGAACTCCAATGAGGCGGTACGGAGGCAATCGGTGACAAGGGAATCCAGCATCTGTTCCATTGTTGGTGAACTGCATCGACGTGAGGACCTTTACTCTGTCTGCCATTCCACAGTATCCTCCCCACTCGGACATCAATGCAGCCCACCTGGGAAAACACAAGGACAAAAAGCTAATAGTGATGCTGATCGGTAGCACAGTGGTTAGCACAATGCGTCACAGCTCCAGGGTGCCAGGCTCGATTCCTGGCTTGGGTCACTGTCTGTGCAGAGTGTGCACGTTCTCCCCTTGTCTGCGTGGGTTTCCTCCGGGTGCTCCGGTTTCCTCCCACAGTCCAAAGATGTACAGGTTAGGTGAATTGGCCGTGCTAAATTGCCCTTTAGTGTCCAAAAAGGATAGGTGGGGTTACTGGGTTACAGGAATTAGGGTGGAGGTGTATGTTTAGGTAGGGTGCTTTATCCAAGGGCCGGTGCAGACTCAATTGCCTGAATGGCCTCCTTCTGCACTGTACATTCTATGAAATCTTCACAGCCATTGGCATTGGCGCCAACAGTTCAGGTTACGGTTCAGTTTACAGTGTCCAGCATGCTACTTGTCCCCTCACAAGTTAGGTATGGCATACTTAGGCAAGTCCAAGCAAATTTGGCTCCACCTCTATTCTTGGGTAGACCACTGTAATTGGATGTGGTCTTCCATTGGCGCAACCAGTCGCGTCCGGTATCCCTTCACTGCACTTCCCATCCTTCCTCCAGAAAGTCAGAGTCCTATCCGGAAACCCATTGTCCACATTTTAGGGCTGGGACCTAAGCAAAGAAATGGGAGCGTTAAAAAGCACGTCCCTGGATAATTTCAGCGAACAAATTTCCTGAAGGAAAGCTGCAAATAAGGAAAAGAAAAACACGACGAAAGAGGTCCAATTGTACTCTCTTGCATGTCAGGTTCAATGGCTTCCGGAAAGCAAGTGAATACCACCAGAAATCGTGGGTATGATTTATTTTCAGCTTCTTCTGCTTTTTACCTGCTGTCCTGCCCAATTGGTCACAGAATAATTTCCCTCTCAACAGTAAGAACCCCATTGGGACTCCACTGTCGATGGCCCCCAAACCAGCAAAATAACCAGGGAAATGAGTGAGCTTAAGAATGGAGATGTTACGGGCAGAATTTAGAACATGCATGATGTGTTATGTACTATGGGATAACACAGGCTGCAACTCGATGCAGCTTTGACCAAAAGATACTCCAGACTTTGAAGTAAATTCAATGCGATTCATTGAACTATTAGCACAATTCTCTATGAGTTTGACTCTCCTGCTAATCTTGCTACAGTAACTCAGTCTAACTAACCAGTCTGCTCTAAGCCACATGGTGGGTTTGATGCTTCTGATCTGCCCCTGTCCTATTCTCTAAGTGTCGCCTGTGGAAAGAGACAGAGCATGTGTGCCCTGTCCTTTTATATATGGGTTTTGTAATGCCCCCTTGTGGTAGTGTCACCTCTGGGTATCTTGACTGCCCATTGGTTGTGTCCTACTCTGTGTTCATTAGATGTATGTCTGCATATCATGACATCTCCGGTGCTCCCTCTAATGTTTACTTAGTTGTAGTGTGTTTACATTAACCCCTTGCGTATTTACAGTGATGCATATCACCACAATGCATCCCTCCAAATAACCAATTGGAAACGTCTGATTACCTATCAAGAACCTTTCCAAATCCCCACTGCTTTTCGGTGATGTCGTTACGACTTATTTTTTCAACATTCAGGCTATAAGGGCCTTGCTATTTTATTCAAAAATAAGTGGCATGGAAAAAGGCATCTATTATCCAAGCTGGGGTGGGAGGATTCCATTGCCCTCACAATTCGTTATTTCCTTGTGGTATTTTCTTTGTGTTCATAATAAATGCTGCGTGGCACAGTTTTGATTGCTAGCCGACATAATGTTGATTTACTTAAACTTCATTGCTCCCCAGAGGACCAGGTGCCTGTTCTGAGTGACTGTAAAAACATGTAGAATATCAATTTCTTTCCCAATTGCCACTTCTGCCATCTAGCCAACAGATGATGCTCAGAGTGGGATGAAAGACATACTCCTGTTACATTTGGTTTACTCTGCATTAATATAATGTGGAAATCCCGGTACCATCCATCCCACTTCCCCATCCTCCCTAATCAAGGGACACTTAGGCTAATTGTAGTGGATAGAAATCAATTAAGTAAATGAACATAAATGAGAGATTGAAAAAATAATTTAGAACGGATGTTCTATTTCTCATTGTAGATGTCTTAAAGGTAAAGCCATCTACACTGATGGGGGATTTCAAAAATAGCAGCAGATCCTGTGCAAAGCCAGACCATGCTTTTCTAATACAGACCAATTTCTCTCCATTCAAATGGGTCAGGAGTGAAACAGTAAAACTTCTGTTTCCTGCCTGTGAAATATCCCATACAACTCCCATGGTGCTCTGGTACCGTCGGCTATTAGCCGCCCCAGATGCTCCCATGCAATAGCCCCATGATATTCATGAAAACATTGAAATGGCCAGCTCGCTACGAGTGCAACTTCTGCCCAGTTTCTCCAGTCTAGTTTATCGAGTTACTCATCTTGTTGGGTCGGTCGATCGCAATGTTGCCTCAACACCACTGATGTGAGTATGTACAGTGGAATAGATCTGTTACTGAGTCTATAATTCACAGTCAGTTGAATAGGACAGAGCTGATGTGGGATACCACAGACGATATTAAATACACTGCTTCAAGTTCCATATGCTGCATTTATCATCTTGTGATGTGCTGCCAGATGCAAAATCCTGAATGAAACCAGCATTGCAATAATGCCTTTTAACATTTGGAATTGATCCAAATTGGCTTTATCCATTCTCCTTTTTGCACTCAATCCTTTAATCCCACTTGATTCATCAATCCAGAATTATTCCAAATTAGCCTCTCTCTTTGGTGCCAGATTATGGTCTAACAGTAAGGGAGGAGTATTAGTGATCAGGAAGAGATCAGTCTCAGCAGTGCCAGTAAACCTCTTCCTGATCTGATGCCACTGACATTTAGTTAGAGACATGTTCCAAGAAATGTTTTAGTGCTTGCATACCAGGACTGCCTCAAGTCGTAGAGTGCTGTACTACTTCAGTCAAATTGGAGCATTATTCAGCAATAATCTTTGGCAATTTACATGTCCCTTTAAATGAGACAACCTCTAGAACCTTCATGGCTTGTGAATTTTGGCTATCAGTATCGATCCTTCGCTCAGTCTAGATAACTGTTTCCCAAGTTTAGCTGAAAAGACATTTTGTGGATGACACAGAGGATAAGAAAGTAATGTATCCAATTTATCTCTCGTTGTAAAACAACTGAACCATTTCTATGGAATAAATCTACCCCAAAGACTATCTTTGAGGGATTTGTCCTCAATGACTAAACAGCTGCAACCGCTCTATATTTGCCTTCTGGGGTATCATTCATATCCCACAACTCTCACCACTCGGTATTCCTTGTGATGATTGCAGAGTGTAATGAGTGTAAAAAATACAATTTGATTTTAAGTGAATTTCGGAGAAGGGCTACATTGAATTAGACTGTTTGACATCAGGTGAAGACAGGATTGGACTATTTAATTATTTAAGAAACCATAGCGTGGCAGCCTCTTGTTTTCCTTGAGGTGCTGAGTTGGCCCTAGAAGAGCAAGAAACAGAATACGCACAACACAGGCCACTCAGCAGAACCTCCATCCCAGTTCGGTGATTTCCGACATTCCTTTGACTGCAAACTCGGGAAGCACGTGGGAGCAGTGCACTCTGTCTCACAACAGAAGGAAACAGACAGTCTGGTCTTCCTTTACCCATAGCTTTTACTGCATTGGTATGCCTCTAATCTAAAAAAATATATACCATGGTTCAATATCGAGTCCTTTATTGAACAATTATGTAGGTAAGCCCTTCATGGGGAAACCCAGAGGAAGGAGAAATCACCATAGACGGTCTCTCCATCCATCAATCCCTGCATCGGGGCAAATTTCATGCGAGTGGCAAAACAAATCACTGAAATTACTTCCAGGTGGAAAATGGACTCCTGCAGTAGTCAATCCGTTTTGAATGAATAAACAGACTTGCACCCAGAGGATAACTGAAATACAGTTAAGAAAAGAATCACGTTTTAACATTCATATTAGCATTGGAACAATTTTTGAAATTTGAGCCGTTGCAACATATCCTGACTATTAGTCCGGAACCTTCTGTATGAAGTGATGTACGTTCGAAATAATCTTCAGGGGCAAAAAAAAAACCCTGGATTACTTCCAACTAGTTTACTTTGTTGAAATTCAAAAATATTCAATTTATTCAGAACGTGCTTTAGAGAACGCCAATTGTTTAATTGATGCTGCAACCTTGAAGACAGTCCCTCAGAAATTGTGTCCAAATAGATGTATGTCCCTATAGGACTGTGATTCATACACACACACACATATATATATATATATATGTATATTACATATTTGTTCTGAGAGAGAGCCAAAAATGCTGTGGAAAGTACTTTAGCCTAGCTACTAAATGCAAACTGAGCTGCCAAAGTGATGTTGACCTTCCCAGAATGCACAGCAAAACAAGAAACTGCGTACTTCAACACAATGCTGAAGTTTGAAATTTGCCAGAACCACACATAGTTCTTTCCACCTTTCAGATCAGACATTAAGCAAAGCCAGTCCGCCTGTTCCTGTGGCTCAGCTGGACGTTTAAAAATCCCAGAGGGCTTCTTCAGCAGAGTGGCCAACACATCACCCACAAGCAGACTAACCGGTCATTCATATCTCTTTGCTGTTTGCAGGATCTCACTGTGTGTACTTTGGCCGCTGCGCTTGACTAAATAACAAATTGGCCAAGAACTTTGTTTACAGGAGAAACAGAATAATGTACAGCTTTTGGAAAAGGGTGAATTTCCTTTGGAAAGTATATCCCTTCAATATCTTGAGTGATGGTGCCATAATCACAAGACTCCTCCAAGCAAATCTGCCAGCTTCACCCAACCTCTTGGCTTAGTGGCTAAACGCATTGTGTGGTATGGAACTGAGCCATAGAAACCTGAAGGTTCCAGGCCCCATTTGGCCTCATGTCTCTGGGCTAACTGGGAGAAGATGTGCTCAGGCTTCTCCAGCATCATTGCTATTCAGTCACCCCGGCTGATATGTAGATGCCAGAACAGGAATTACACTCCGCAGTAATCCAGACAAGTTTTAAAAACTCATTGACGAGATGTCCTGGTTAGGCTAACATTTATTGCCCATCCTTAGTTGCCCTTCAGGAGTTGCCTTCTTCAACCGCTGTAGTCCGAGGTGTAGGTACACCCACAGAGCTGTTAGGGAGGGAGTTCCAGGAGTTTTGACTCAGCAACAGTAAAGGAACGGTGATATATTTCCAAGTCAGGGTGGTGAGTGACTTGGAGGGGAACCTCTGCAGCTCTTGTCCTCGTAGATGGTAATGGTTGTGGGTTTGGAAGGTGCTGCCTAAGGAGCCTTGGTGACTTCCTGCAGTGCATCTTGCAGATGATACATTTAACTGCCACTGTTCAGTGGTGGATGGAGGGTTTGAATGTTTGTAGAAGGGGTAACAATCAAGTGGGCTGCTTTGTCTTGGATGGTGTCGAGCTTCTTGAGTGTTGTTGGAGCTGCACTCATCCAGGCAAGGGAAGAATATTCCATTACACTCCTCACTTGTGCCTTGAAATTGGTGAACAGGCTTTGGGGGGTCAGGAGGTGAGTTACTCGATGTAGGATTCCCAACCTTTGACCTGCCCTGGTGGTCACATTATTAATGTGACCATCCAGTTCAGTTTCTGATCAATGGTAACCCAGGATGTTGATTGTGGGGGATTCAACAATGGTAATGTCATTGAATGTCAAGGGTGATGGTTAGATCCTCTCTGATAGGAGATGGTCATTGCCTGGCACTTGTGTGGTGCGAATGTAACTTGGCTTTTGGGACTTCTCTGTGGGACCTTTGTGTCTCATTTCATTTGAGATGAGTGAACACGTCATGAGTGACATTTTATGTCCCAGCACGTATTTTGCAAAAGACTAGACAACATAATCTGTTGCTTTACTCATTGTACACTATTTATTAACATGTTTGTGGCCTGTTGTCATTTCTCACTAATCTACCAATTTGTCTAACCTTTGAATAACAGCTGTGGATCTCAAGGAAAGATGGAAGAGTCAACCATATTGTCAGTAAAAGTAACAATACAGTCACAAACAACAATGTAATATCGAAAACACCCACTAAACACGAAAAACAACAGGAATGATATATAATCACCCCCTGTTTCTCGGTCAAACCAAAAACAACCGTCCTATGCTTATTTTAGTGACTGGTTATAACAGATCATTATCAGATTATGTCACTCTCTTGTTCTCTTTCAGATGAGGAAAAACAAATGTTGAAGAGGGTAAAGAGGGAGAAATAAGATTTAAGTGAATAAACTGATCTGTGGCAGGATTTTCAGTTTGGAGTCAGGTCCCCAATGTCAGAGTGGTGGGAGCGAGAACCCAACATCAACGGTTTTTGGATTTGCCATACCATAGAGGATGGGAAGCTAGAGGGCCAATAGAAGGCCGCATTCAATTGCATTTCCTGCACTGAGGAGCTCCATTTTTAAATGGCGCCCCAATCTGTTGACCATCCGCACTCATGGAACCCTCCAATGCCGCAAATCACCTGTTGGGGGGTCCTTCATTTCACCCCATCTCATACAGACAGGGCATCCCCGGATCCAATCCCCAGCGTGGGCAAAATGTCACCTCGGCACTTTGGCATTTCCAGCCTGGCACCATGACCGCCCCAACTAGCCTGGCAGTGCCACCTGGCCACTCTACCACTGCCATGGTGCCAGCCTGACAGTATCAAGGTGCCCAGTTGGCATACGCAGTGCCAGGGTACCACCCTATCCAGATACCAACCAACTGGGGGCCTCCGATCGTCTGGGAGACACCCTCAAGTGCCGTTCCACCTGGTCGCCGTTTGTGGGGTCCAGTGCTAAATGGCGCCCAGCTGGGGTCTATGGCATCGGTAGAGTTAAGGGTGGCACTGGCAGGGTGCCCAGGTAGCACTGCCAGGGTGGCAGCGGGAGTGCCAGATTACCACTTCACCCAGAGCCTGACCACCCTGGGCTTTGAAATGGCCTGGGCGACCCGTCCAGGTGCCGTTACGCTGGTCCATGTTCATGTGGATAGGTGCTAAATGGCGCTATGATGAATTCACCCAGGCGCAGCCATATGTTCCTGGGCCTCGGGAGAATCGGGCGCCGACAAATTTAAACGTGCCTAATCGCTCACTTAAATATGTAAATCTGGATCTCGCCCAGTGAGGGCAATCTCCAGATTGCAACATCTCGCGGGTTTTCGTTAGATCTCATGACATATTCCGGGAAGTTGCAAATCTCGCGAGAGGCCTCTTCGCGTCACTGAATTGATGAGACCATTCGATCACACCTCCCGGAGACAGGGACTAATTCTTCAGTAAAGTAGACACAGGAGTCTCTGGACGAACGAGCGTTTCTCTGGAGTCAGGATAGGTCGAGGCAAATATTTAATCCACTGATTCTTATATAAGTGTGAAGCTGAATTGCAAATACACACTCAGAGATACTAAACTGAAAAATGGAAAATAGTTGAAAATACCGGATTCGGTATTTCAACCATTCAAAGAATATTAGGAATAGAACATAGAACATTACAGCGCAGTACAGGTCCTTCGGCCCTCGATGTTACGCCGACCTGTGAAGCCACTCTAAAGCCCATCTACACTATTCCCTTATCATCCATATGTTTATCCAATGACCATTTGAATGGCCTTAATGTTGGCGAGTCCACTACTGTTGCAGACAGGGCAGTCCACGCCCTTACTCTCTGAGTAAAGAACCTACCTCTGACATCTGCCCTATATCTGTCTCCCCTCAATTTAAAGCTATGTCCCCTCGTGCTAGCCATCACCATCCGAGGAAAAAGGCTCTCACTGTCCACCCCACTGTCATCCTCTGATCATCGTGTATGCCTCAATTAAGTCACCTCTTCACCTTCTCTCTAACGAAAACAACCTTAAGTCCCTCAGCCTTTCCTCATAAGATCTTCCCTCCATACCAGGCAACATCCGGGTAAATCTCCTCTGCACCCTTTCCAACGCTTCCACATCCTTCCTATAATGCGGCGACCAGAACTGCACGCAATACTCCAAATGCGGCCGCACCAGAATTTTATACAGCTGCAACGTGACCTCCTGGCTCCGAAACTCAATCCCTCTACCAATAAAAGCTAACACACCGTACACCTTCTTAACAACCCTATCAACCTGGGTGGTAACTTTGAGGGATCTATGTACATGGACACCGAGATCTCTCTGCTCATCCACACTACCAAGAATCTTACCATTAGCCCAGTACTCTGTCTTCCTGTTATTCCTTCCAAAATGAATCACCTCACACTTTTCTGCATTAAATTCCATTTGCCACCTCTTAGCCTAGCTCTGCAGCTTATCTATGTCCCTCTGTAACCTGCAACATCCTTCCGCACTATCCACAACTCCACCGACTTTAGTGTCATCTGCAAATTTACTCACCCATCCTTCTACGCCCTCCTCCAGATCATTTATAAAAATGTCAAACAGCAGTGGCCCCAAAACAGATCCTTGTGGTACACCACTCGTAACTGAACTCCAGGCTGAACATTTCCCATCAACCACCACCCTCTGTCTTTTTACAGCGAGCCAATTTCTGATCCAAACTGCTAAATCACCCTGAATCTCATGCCTCCGTATTTTCTGCAATAGCCTACCATGGGGAACCTTATCAAACGCTTTACTGAAATCCATATACACCACATCAACTGCTTTACCCTCGTCTAGCTGTTTGGTCACCTTCTCAAAGAACTCAATAAGGTTTGTGAGGCACGACCTACCCTTCACAAAACAGTGTTGACTATCCCTAATCAAATTATTCCTTTCTAGATGATTATAAATCTTATCTCTTGTAAACCTTTCCAAGACTTTGCCCACAACAGAAGTAAGGCTCACTGGTCTATAGTTACCGGGGTTGTCCCTATTCCCCTTCTTGAACAAGGGGACAACATTTGCTATCCTCCAGTCTTCTGGCACTATTCCTGTAGACAATGATGATATAAAGATCAAAGTCAAAGGCTCAGCAATCTCCTCCCTAGCTTCCCAGAGAATCCTAGGATAAATCTCATCCAGCCCAGGGGACTTATCTAGTTTCACACTTTCCAGAATTTCTAACACCTCCTCCTTACGAACCTCAAGCCCTTCTAGTCTAGTAGCCTGTATCTCAGTATTCTCCTCGACAACATTGTCTTTTTCCTGCATGAATACTGATGAAAAATAATCATTTAGCACCTCTCCTATCTCCTCGGACTCCACGCACAACTTCCAACTACTATCCTTGACTGGCCCTACTCTTACCTTAGTCATTATTTTATTCCTGACATACCTATAGAAAGTTTTAGGGTTATCCTTGATCTTACCTGCCAAAGACTTCTCATGTCCCCTCCTGGCTCTTCTTAGCTCTCTCTTTAGGTCCTTCCTAGCTAACTTGTAACTCTCGAGTGCCCTAACTGAACCTTCACGTCTCACCTTTACATAAGCCTCCTTCTTCCTCTTGACAAGTGATTCAGCTACTTTAGTAAACCATGGTTCCCTCGCTCAACCACTTCCTCCCTGCCTGACGGGTACATATTTATCAAGGACACGCAGTAGCTGCTCCTTGAACGAGCTCCACATTTCAATTGTGCCCATCCCCTGCAGTTTCCTTCCTCATCCTATGCATCCTAAGTCTTGCCTCATTACATCATAATTGCCTTTCCCCCAGCTATAACTCTTGCTCTGTGGTATATACCTATCCCTTTCCATCGCTAAAGTAAACGTAACTGAATTGTGGTCACTATCACCAAAGTGCTCACCTACCTCCAAATCTAGCACCTGTCCTGGTTCATTACCCAGTACCAAATCCAATGTGGCCTTGCCTCTTGTTGGCCTATCTACATACTGTGTCAGGAAACCTCCTGCACACATTGGACAAAAACGGACCCATCTAAAGTACTCGATCTATAGTGTTTCCAGTCAATATTTGGAAAGTTAAAGTCCCCCATAACAACTACCCTGGGTCTTTTGCTCCTATCCAGAATCATCTTTGCAATCTTTTCCTCTACATCTTTGGAACTTTTCGGAGGCCTAAAGAAAACTCCCAACAGGGAGTTTCCTGTTTCCTGTTTCTATTCCCAGCACATACTACCTCAGTAGGCGAGTCCTCATCAAATGTCCTTTCTGCCACCATAATACTATCCTTGACAAACAATGCCACCCCTCCCCCTCTTTTACCACCTTCCCTGAGCTTAATGAAATACCTAAACCCCGGAACCTGCAACAACCATTCCTATCCCTGCTCTAGCCATGTCTCCGAAATGGCCACAACATTGAAGTCCCAGGTACCAACCCATGCTGCAAGTTTACCCACCTTATTCCGGATGCGCCTGGCGTTGAAGTAGACACACTTTAAACCACCTTCCTGCCTGCCAGTACACTGCTGCAACCTTGAAACCTTACTCATGACCTCATTACTCTCAACCTCCTGTATATTGAGCGACAATTCAGATTCCCAACCCCCTGCTGAATTAGTTTAAACCCTCCCGAAGAGCATTAGCAAATCCCCCCCCCCCCCCCCCCCCCCCCCCCCCCCAGGATATTGGTATCCCTCTGGTCCAGGTGTAGACCATCCCGTTTGTAGAGGTCCCACCTACCTCAGAATGAGCCCCAATTATCCAGATATCTGAAACCCTCCCTCCTGCACCATCCCTGTAGCCATATGTTCAACTGCTCTCTCTCCCTATACCTCGTCTCGCTAGCATGTGGCAAGGGTAACAACCCAGAGATAATAACTCTGTTTGTTCTAGCTCTAAGTTTCCACCCTAGCTTCCTGAATTCCTGCCTTTCATCCCTATCCCTTTTCCTACCTATGTCGTTGGTCCCTATGTGGACCAGGACTTGGGGCTGCTCCCCCTCCCCCTTAAGGATCCCGAAAACACGATCCGAGACATCACGGACCCTGGCACCTGGGAGGCAACACACCAACCGTGAGTCTCTTTCGTTCCCACAGAATCTCCTATCTGTCCCCCTAACTATGGAGTCTCCAATCACTAATGCTCTACTCCTCTACCCCCTCCCTTCTGAGCAACAGGGACAGACTCTGTGCCAGAGACCTGTACCCCATGGCTTATCCCTGGTAAGTCCCCCCCCCCCCCACCAGTATCCAAAATGGTATACTTGTTACTAAGGGGAATGACCACATTCTGTACTGACTGCTTTCTCCCAGCCCCATCTATCTTCATTCTTCAGAGTAACTACATCCCTGAATCTGCTATCTATGGCCACCTCTGCCTCCCAAATGATCTGAAGTTCATCCAACTCCAGCTCCAGTTCCCTAACACGGTTTCTGAGGAGCTGGAGATGGGTGCACTTCTCACAGGTGGAATCAGCAGGGACACTGACGGCGTCAAACATTCTACAGGAGGAACATTGCACTGCCTTCCCTGCCATCCCCTCTAGATAAAACAAGAGAAAGAAAGAAAGAGCTTACCTGATATTCACTCAACCCCTTAGGTTAGACGAGGTGGAAGGGTGAGGGACGCTACAAGTGTAGTGTCTCGGGTTTAGCAACCGCCCAAATTATATACAGGTACTACACACCTTCCCAGAAATCCCCGCGGCCGACGTCCGGTTTCCTGCTGCTCTGAAACAAAACAAAAACAACTCCGAAAAAAAAAGTTAGTGAGAAAACAAAAAAAAAATTAGTTAACAACAAAGGCCGCTTCTCCTCCTTGGTTCTAGATTAAAACCACTTGCTTCTCTCCCCTTGAAATTGCTAACCTCATTATCCCCTCACCCTCACCCCCCCAGACTCTCCTGAGGAAATCACCAGTGTTGGAGTTGGCAAAATTAGCTCACATTTCGAGTATGGCCACTGGGGCAATGCCCAGTACCCAGAGTCTGCCAAAGGACCGTGGCCCTGCCACCAACCTCACTAGTCCTTGACTGTGATGCAGCAGGACAGCCCCTCAATTCATGCACAGTCCAATTCCTAAACCCTAGTTTCCGAATGGATCTGAGCAACGACAAATAACTTGACAGCAGACTTTACGTTTTCTCACCGCAAACACTTATCGTTGATAAATACAGGACAGGTTGTGTGATTGGCCACATGCTTAACAGTAAAGCACCTTGATAAACATGCCCATGTTTGCTGAGAATGCAAAATCGGCAATCCCGAAAAATTCCTTCTCAATGAAATGAATCTTTCTGCTACTTGGTCTGTGTGGTCGGGATCAACGATAAAATATGTACACTGGGCGTCACGGTTTCTTGCCGTTGTCTTGATACCTGTTGCCAATTGTAAAGCTTTTCAACCCTTTCACACGTAACACAACCTGGCTAGTGCCTGAGCAGCATAACTGATACATATTTCAGTGTAAACCTCCTGGATGTGTTATGGGTCAGGGTTTAGAGAACCCCAAATTGTATCATGGTGTTCACCTGACCCACAACTTTTAATAGATTGTGGTATGGGGAGCACACGGCCCACTCTACAGGTGTGGTACAGCAGAAAATGGACAAGTATTTTTTAAAACGAAACAATGATTATTCTATGAACGTAAGTTAACCCTTTTTAAAACAAACAGTGAACATCTAAGCAACCATTAATTCAAATACAACCCCAAAGACTACAACCCGAAGTAACGCTGTAAGCTGTCCTTTTAACATCCAAAAGACTTAACAAACCTTCAAACAGGATCACATTAGGTTTACATTCAATACTGAGACCTTTTACAATTCTTGGTTCACCAAATGATCCATAGATAGTCTTTGGATGGCAGAGATCAACCGTATAGCTCTTTGTTTAAACTTCAGATAAAGCTCACTGAAAAATATAGACACACCCAAGCTTTTTCTCAAACTGAAACTAAAAAGCAGAAGTAGAGCTCAGCTCCACCCACACTCTGACGTCACTGCAGTAACATGAGCAGCCAAACATTTCTTAAAGTGACATTCGCATGACAGATGCAGCAGATCTCTGAAGCACCAGGGCGACCGACACCTGCCCTGGTCATGTTTGTGATGCTGCGCTCTCTAATAAAGCTCTCCTGCTCTGAAGATTCAAATTCCCAGACTGCAGCAGGCCAAAACAAGTGCTAGAAATAATGGCCATACACTTCAAAGCACCCATCTTTTCTCCCCTCCCGCATCAGTATTTATGCTCCTTCTCAAAGTTCCTCGGTTGGTCTCTTCATTTATTTGATACCTCTGCCAGTAAAACACGTTCACTGTAAAATGCCAGCGGCTTGAGACGCATTTCTTCATTCAGTCGTTCTCGCTACACACATGGTCCGAGAGAGAGAAGGGAAAATGACTGGTGCTCAAGTAAGTGATGCCATTAAATATACATCTCACATCTCCATCAATAGAGTGAAGGAAATTCACAAACGCCGGAAATCAGAAACACGGAAGGGAAAGGCTGACAATGCAAAGCAAGTCATTCAGTATCAGGAGGACTAATAAAAGTTCATGACATTGTAACCCATCTTTCTCTTTCAGATCTGTTGTTCGATCCTAGTAACAAAGTTAGTGTTGAGACTTCCGCTTGTGACCACGGAGTGATTGGTCACATAAAGGTCTGCTCCTGTTCAAAGTCACAGAAAAGGGCTCTTTTTACCTAGATCTGGGTGGAATTTTGATGAAAAGGCGTAGGTGAATGTTAGAGGAGTAGTTTACCGCTGGAATGGTATGTCTTCTGATCACTGGACCCGGCAGAAAACAGTGAGAGGTTTGGCTGGAAGGTTGAAACAGTATTACCAGGGACTTTATGAGGCAGACCCAGGAGGAGAGGAGGGGGACATGGGGTGGTTTCTGGACGAGCTGGAATTTCCCCAGGTGGAGGAAGCGAGAGGCAGGCATTGGAGGAGCCCCTGGGGCTGAGGGAGGTGCTGGATAGTATCAGGGGTATGAAGTTGGGGAAGGGCCCTCGGCCAGATGGGTACCCGGCAGAATTTTATAAGGAATTTGCGGCGGACCTGGCACCACATCTGTTGGGGGCGTTTAATGAAGCACTGGAGAAGGGGGGAGTTGCCGGTGAAGATGAAGCAGGCAGTAATTACACTAATCCCAAAAAAAGGAAGGATCCGGTGTAATGTGGGTCGTATAGACCCAATTGAACATGGATGTGAAAGTATTGGCTATGTTATTGGCGGGGAGGATGGAAGATTGTGTCCCGGGGGTGGTTGCAGAAGATCAAACAGTCTTCGTGAAGGGCAGGCAGCTCACGAGTAGTATAAGACGGCTGTTGAATGTGGCGATGAATCCGGCGAGAGCTCTGTTACCGGAGGTGGTGGTGTCCATGGACGTGGAGAAAGCATTTGATCGGGTTGAGTGGTGGTACTTGTTCGAAGTTTTGGGAAGGTTTGGGTTTGGGCCGAGATTTGTGGCATGGGTGCGGTTGCTGTATGTGGCACCAAGAGCGAGGGTGAGGATGAATGATATGAGCTCACGAAGCTTTGACTTACACAGGGGTATGAGGGTGCCTGCTGTCACCGCTGCTGTTTGCGCTGGCCATAGATCCGTTGCCGATGGCTCTCAGGGGGTCAGCAGAGTGGCAGGGGATAATGAGGGGACGGGGGGAGCATCGGGTGTTGCTCTATGCCAATGACCTCTTGCTGTATGTTTCGGATCCGTTGGAGAGTATGGGAAGCATTGTGGACCTGTTGGGGAGGTTTGGAGGGTTCACGGGATATAAGGTGAATGTAGGGAAAAGCGAGGTATTCCCGGTGAATGAGCTGGGACAGCGGGCTAATTTAGGGGGGGATGCCATTTACGGTAACGAGGGATAGGTTTAGGTACTTGGGGATTCAAGTAGTGAGGGAATGGACGGGGCTTCATAAGTGGAACTTAACGAAGCTGGTGGAGGAGGCCAGGGTGAATTTTAAGAGGTGGGATATGTTTTGTTATGCTCTTGGCATAGCATAAGCGGCTTCCTTGATGTGCACTCTGAGAAGGAAAGGTTCAGACGTGGAGATAACTTCAACACGTTTATTGAACTATTTACAATTCTCCTCACGTTTGCCACTACTGTTAATCCTTCTACAGCTACTCAGACTGACAAACCAGTCCGCTACAATCCACGTGGTGGGTGCAATGTTGAATCAACCCTGTGTCTGCTCACTGAGTGTCTCCACTGGAAAGATGAAGATTATGTGTGCTGTGTCCTTTATATATGGGTTGGTGTAATGCCCCTCTGTGGTAGTGTCACCTCTGTGTGTATCGTGAATGCCCATTGGTCGTGTCCTATCTTACTGACCTATTGGTTGAGTGTCTGTGTGTCATGTCTCTGGTGCTCCCTCTAGTGTCTAGCTAGTCTACGTGTACTCACATTAACCCCTTATGTATCTACAGTGATGCATATCACCACATCCCCCCTTTTTTCGTGTTATATATTTTCTGTACACTTAAAGAAAATTGAACAAAAATACAGGTAGATAAGCGATGCTCTGTACAAGTTATGATAACAGTCATTAAACAATAAGTCCAACTCATATGTATGAGTCCAAAACCCATCAATTATCATGGTCGAATGTCTTTCTTGTTGGGTTGGTGAGTTGGTGATTTTGATGGTGGCATGTCCTTGTGAACGCCATCAGTGTCCCTGTGCATAAGGAAGCAAGAAGTGGTCAAATCACTTTGTTGTCTGATTTGGAGACTTTTTTTATTCCGATGCTTGTGGTAGCGATGTTGGATGGCGTCTATCATGAAAGCCAAGTTGCCTGTTGGTAGTGCAGCACACGTGAATTGGGAAGATACATCGTCCTGTCATGGTATGTACTGAGCTGAGCAGTAATAGTGTCCCTCATGGGCAGAGTTGTACTATGTCGTACCAGTCGTAGTTCCATTGGTGTAGTCTTTGCCGTGCTTGCTGTCGACGATGTTGTCTTTGGTATGCGTCATGTCGTTGTCTTTGATATGGTTTTCATAGGTTGTGATGTTGTGTTGGTTGGCTTTGTTGCCGTGTTTGCTGCGCTCAAGGACCACACTCTGTGGATAATACGAGTCCTTCACACAGTTACTCGTGTCAGCGTCCTTTGTGGCATCTTCTGTCTCCTTGAGCGTGCCGTCACTGAGTTTGCAGCGCTCCCCGTCTGGAGTCATGTCCGGGTTACTTGACTCAGCTTTGGCGTTTGGTTGCTCCCCATCTGAAGTCTGGTCTGTTTCACCTGAGTCAGTGTTGGTTTGTCGATGCTCCCCGTCTGGAGTCATAGCAGGTTCACTGGAGTCAGCTGAGGTTTCTTGATGCTCCACGTCCGGAGTCATTTCAGGTTCACCTGAGTCAGCTGAGGTTTCTTGATGCTCCACGTCAGGAGTCAAAACATCCAGGAATGCATTTGCTTGTGGAGAGGCTCGAGCAAATGAGGTTTGAAGTAATGTGGTGTCAGCGGAGTCACCAGTGGTCTCACTGTGATCGTCGAGTACCTCTGTACACACTAGCTGAGGTATGTCACATTGCACATCTTGTATGGGAAGCGGGATGCTGTTGTCACTTGTCTCACATTCAGTGGGTAGAGCCTCAGTAACTTGTTGTTGTTCACGTGAGCTGGGTAGACTGTCAGAGTCTTCTTCTTGTGGCTCAAACAATGTGGGTGGACTGTCATTGTCACTTTGTTGTTCACTGGAGTGTGGTAGACTGTCATAGTCTTCTTGCTGTGCACTTGAGCATGGCAGACTGTCATAGTCTTTCTGTTGTTCACTTGAGCGTGGCAGACTTGCATCGTCTGCTGCTGGTTGCTCAGAAGAGGTTGCTAGACCCTCATGGTCTTGTTCATGCAAGGACTGCGCTTTGGAGTCTCGCATTGCTTCTATCGTGGAGGCTGTCCACGTGCTCGCTGTGGAGGCTTGTGTCACTTGAGTCACTTTTTGTTCATGCAAGGACTGCGGTGTGGAATCTTGCATTTCTTCTATCGTGGAGTCTGTCCACCAGCTCGCTGTGGAGACTTTTGTCATTGGAGTCACTTCTCGTGTGGCGACGTGCAGTGGTCTTGCTGTTGAGTCTTTCATCGCTTTCTGTGTGGAGGCTGGGACCCTTAGCGGTGCGTGGACCACTCTCCGTGTGGCAGCAGGCCGCTTTCTGTGGGCTTGTACCACTCTCTGTCTCTTGGTGTCAGGTCGCAACATAATCCTGCACTCACGAGTCGGGATGTCATATGTGCTGGGCAGAAGATCCTCAAATCCGAAGAACTCGTCATCAGGGTCTTGAATATACAACACATTTCGTTGCGGTTCGGATTTGGTACTGGGGTAACTGTTGTCTTCCAAGACCATATCATCACGTTTTGTGTCGGAGCTGGCATTAAGCTTGCGATGTCCAAAGAAGAAGTCAGGGTCTGAGTCATAGTCTTCAAGGACTGTATCATCTCTTTGGGTGGTGCTAACTGCTTGTTGCAGGGTTCTGCGGAGGTTACTTTCAGCTGCTGGTCGAATGTCAGCCATTGTGCTGTCGTTCCAGGTGAAAGAATCTGGTTTTACGGCTTTAAATAATTTTTTTGTGTTTTGGGACATTTCCCCTTTAAGTGAGCGTGGTCCGGGGCCTCTGACGTCACAAAGCGTGTGACGTCAGTCGTAGGAAGCGTTTGCTCATACGCATATCGTTGTTCCTGTACTGGGGGCCCTTTTCTCAATTGCGCATGCTGCTATTCAAAACTGCAGATTTCTGCTGCAAGCCTACCTCGTGGTGAGTTTTGGTGCTTCTTTTACCGTTTTTTCTTGTATTCTCCTTGCAGAATTCTTGGAATTTGTCCAGGACTGCCTGGAAATCGCTCTTGTTTTGCCCCTTTGAGTATTTGAAGGTCTGGAAGATTTCAGCTGCTTCTGGACCCGCGATGATGAGTAGAAGCTTTATTTTCTCTGCATCCGCCACGCCATCTAGGTCGGACGCTACCAGGTAGATCTCGAATCTCTGCCTGAACCAACACCAGTTTTCACTGAGATTGTCTTGGTACCTGAGCTGCTGCGGAACCGGAATCCCGAACATTGTCTTGCCTGGCTGTTGTCCAAAGCCTATCCATCCTATAAAGCACAAGTCTGGAATGTGATGGACTACTCTCCACTTACCTGGATGAGTGCAGCTCCAACAACACCGAAGAAGCTCGACACCATCCAGGACAAAGCAGCCAGCTTGATTGCTCCCCCTTCCACAAACATTCAATCCCTTCACCACTGATGTACAGTAGCAGCCGTGTGGACCATCTACAAGAGGCATTGCAGGACTTCAAGAAGATTCCTCAGGCAGCACCTTCCAAACCCACGATCATTACCATCTAGAAGGACAAAGGTAGCAGGTTCTTGGGAATGCCACCACCTGTAGATTCCCCTCCAAGTCACTCACCAACCTGACTTGGAAAGAAATTGCTGTTCCTTCCATGCCACTGGGTAAATACCTTGGTATTCCCTCCCTAACAGCACTGGATGTACTTATACCTCAAGGACTGCAGTGGTTCAAGAAGGCAGCTCACCACCACGCCTTAGAGGAAAACTGGGGATGGGCAATAAATGTTGGCTGGCCTGCAATGCCATAACCAATAAATGAATTTTCAAAAATATGGTGAATTAAATATTCACTTTGTCGGTTTCATTCAGCTGTGAAATTTTGCATGGGCTTTCCTGATCAATCTTTATGAAGGTTATTAAAGACTTCCGGCGGCGGCCATGGAGGGGTAGGTCACACATTTGATAGCTCCTGCCTGTACCGGACTTTTGGACCTTTTTCCCCTGGTTTTTTGTCGAATTTTAGTGAGACAGTGAAGAGAAATCCCCCTCCGGTGCATGGAGAATTGGACCAGAAGTGGCCGTGTGAGAAGACAAAGTCCTATAAGGAAGACACGAGCAGAGCTGGTAACACGGGACAGCATGGCGGAGGGCAGGGCTGCGGGGAGACGGCACAGTGGTCGACGGAGCAGCTGGTGAAGTTTTTCAAGGATTGCTTCGCCAAGCTGAAGAAGGACACACTGGACCCGATTAAGGCTTTGACTGATCAAGTGGTTCAGAATCAGGAAACCCACGGGAGAACGATGCAGGAAGTCGAACAAAAGTTGTCCGAGCACGAGGTGTATATAACCGTGCTGGAAAGCAAGGTGGAGATGTTGAACGACCGCCAGAAAAGAATGCAGGAGAAGCTGGAGGACCTGGAGAATAGGTCCAGGAGATAGAATCTCGGAATTGTTGGCCTCCCTGAAGGCTGTCAGGAATCGGATGCGAGGGCTTATGTGACGGACATGTTGGAGAAGTTGATGGGGGCTGGGGCGTTCCCTCGGCCCCTGGAATTGGACAGAGCGCACAGAGCCCTTGTGACGAAGCCCAGAGCGAATGAACTGCCGAGAGCCCTGGTGGTTCGTTTTCACCATTTCATGGACAAGGAACACGTTTTGCAGTGGGCCAATGAAGGCCAAGCAAGTGGGAGAACTGTGAGTTGCGCATTTATCAGGACCTGGGAGCGGATTTGGCCAAGAGGCGAGCTGGGTTCAATCGGGCAAAAACGACCCCCTCTTTAAGAAGGGGGTGAAGTTCAGGATGCTGTACCCAGCCCGTCTGTGGGTCACACATGAGGAACGGGATTTCTACTTTGAAACGCCAGGCGAGGTATGGACCTTTATTAAAGAAATGAAGCTGGAGGCGAATTAAAAGACACTTAAGCGTTGGAGAAGTACTGTGGCAGCGATTTGTGGTGCTGGATTGTAAAAATTTAAGTAGCTCTATGTGAAATAATGGGCTGTGTGGATGGTTAAAGGTTGATCTGTCTTGTAGGGACCTTGTTAGAGGGGGGGATGGGCTTAGCATTTAGTTCTGCTTCTTGGGTGACTATTTTTCTAAAGTGATTGTTTCTTCACTGTTTTATTCCTGTTGTTTGTTTACTGGGGAATGTGATGCTTTTAAAATGTTTGTTCATTGAGGGGGAGAGAGAGGAGAGTACAATAGGGAGACAGATTGCTTGGTGCCAGGGGCGGGAGCTATTGAGTCAGAATGGGTCAGCTGACTCTCGGAAGCGCAGTGAGGGGTGGACAGGTGTTAAGCTGGAGCTTGATTTAGGGGATTGGATTTTTAGTGTTGTTGCTAGCGGGGTGGGAGGGGGGGGACCTGCTTTGTTGGCAGGGGAGGAACTGTTACTAGGGGACAAATGGGAGGTTGGAAACAGCGACAGCCCGAGTGGGGACTCGAGGAAGCAGAGGGCACGAGCTCGAGGCTGGCCTAAAAAGGGTGATGGCTAGTCGGGGACGGGGGGGTTTAGCCAAGTGCTCCGTTCAGGACTGGACTCAAAGACCAGGGCAGTAGCAATCTTGAAAACGATCAGCAAACGAGTGGCATTCGAGGCAGGGAAAATCGTGTCAGACAAGGAGGGTAGGTACATAATGGTGAGTGGGAAGCTGGAGGGGGTGTGAGTGGTACTTGTGAACATATATGATCACAATTGGGACGACATGGAATTTATGAGGCGGGTGTTAGTTAAGATCCCAGACTTAGAGTCACATAACCTGATCATGGGAGGGGACTTCAACACAGTCATTGATCCGGAATCAGACCGGTCAAAATCCAGGACAGGTGGAGGCCGGCTGCGGCAAAGGTATTTAAGGGGTTTATGGAACAGATGGGGGTAGACCCCTGCAGGTTTGCACGGCCAAGGGCGAAGGAGTTTTCCTTCTTTTCACATGTCCACAAGGTATACTCTCGCATCGACTTTTTTGTTCTGAGCAGGGCGCTAATATCGAAGGTGGTGGATACTGAGTACTCGGCAATCGCAGTGTCGGATCATGCCCCACATTGGGTAGATCTATGGGTTAGTGTGGAGAGAGGGCAACGCCCGCTATGGAGACTGGATGTGGGGTTGCTAGCAGACAAAGTATATTGTGGGCGGGTTAACAAGTCCATCCAGAACTAGCTGGAAACAAATAATACGGGGGAGGTCTCTGCAGCGACGGTTTGGGAAGCTCTGAAGGAAGTGGTCAGAGGGGAATTAATCTCGATACGGGCCCACAGAGAAAAGGTGGAACAGGCTGAGAGGGACAGATTAGTGGAGGAGATACTCCAGGTGGATAGGAGATACTCGGAGGTCTTGGACGCGGGGCTACTGAAGGAGCGGCAGAGGTTACAGGTGGAGTTTGGACTGTTGACTTCCTGAGAAAATAGATGCCGGCCTTTCCGCTGCTGCCGCCACGGGGGATACAGGACAGAGTAGTTTCCAGTACCTGGGTGGGAGAGGGGAAGGTATCAGTTATTTACCAGGAGCTTTCGGAGGCAGAGGAAACTCCAGTGGAAGAGCTTAAGGGCAAGTGGGAGGACGAGCTAGGAGGAGAGATAGAGGCGGATCTATGGGCAAATGCCCTAAGCAGGGTTAATACCTCCTCATCATGTGCCAGGCTTAGCCTGATACAATTTAAGGTAGTCCACCGGGCACACATGACAGTGGCTAGGATGTGTAAGTTCTTCGGGGTTGTGGATAGGTGTGCGAGGTGCGCAGGAAGCCCAGCAAATCATGTCCATATGTTTTGGGCATGCCCGAAGCTTAGAGGGTTTTGGCAGGGTTTTGCTAAGACAATGTCCACGGTGCTAAAAACACGGGTGGTGCCGAGTCCGGAGGTTGTTAACTTTGGAGTGTCGGACGATCCGGGAGTTCAGGGGGCGAAAGAGGCCGACGTCTTGGCCTTTGCCTCCCTGGTAGCCCGGAGACGGATCTTGTTAATGTGGAAGGACTCAAAGCCCCCGAGTGTAGAGACCTGGGTTAGTCACATGGCTGGGTTTCTCAGAAGTTTATTAAAACTAATTTTTAAAAAACCTACACACATTCATTTGACAATTATTTTTGAACAGATCCTCAGAGTAATTGTACAGGATAACCTTTGGGGTTGAAGACAAACAGGAAACATAGGGATTGTATGGGAAGGTTGAGGTAAGCTAGAATACCAGACATTTACTGAATGATGGAACAGGCTCAAAGGGCTGAGTGGCTTATTCTTGCTCCTATTTCTTCCATTGTTATGATATTGAAAGTAGATAACTAGTCAATTGGCACTTCCTACTGGTGGTGCAAACTTCACCTTATTTTCTTCTTTGTGTGAAGTGCCTGCCATTTGATCTGTCAACTTCTACACAAGTTGCAGTCACTGAAGTCAATGATTTGAGGGAAATTCACTTCATAAGCCTTTTTTTCCTTATTGATCCACAACAAATTGACACTCTGGATCACTAATCTTTGTAGAAGGCAGAAAATTGGAAGGTATTTTGAATTGATCTTTGGATAAGATGTCACTGAGATGTCGGCCCCTCTCAAGTAAAGATGCCTTGATAGCATTTTGAAGGAGAGCTGGGGGAGTTATCCCTGGTGTCCTGGTTAACTGGCCATTACCACGTTGCTGCTTTTGTGAGTTCACGGTGCACAGATTGGCTGCCACATTTCCCACGTCACGACACTTTGATAGTCTCTCATTGGCTATAAAATACTTTTGAAATGTCCAGTAGTCACAGAAGGTGTTAAATAATTATTTTTTTTTACCCCTTCAGCATTCACTTGTGACCCAGCCTAAACCATCCAGAAAACAGATGACCGGCGGGATTTTACACTTCCGTTTACATCGGGCGTGAATGCCGACGAGGGCGCTAAATCTCACTAAAGGTCCAAGACATGTCAGTGGGTCGTCCTGTCATAATTGTCCCTGCTTCTCCTCTCACGTAATGGGATTCTATTTTATTTTATTTATTTATTTTTTCCAATTAAGGGGTAATTTGGCGTGGCCAATGCACCCACCCTGCACATCTTTTAGGTTGTGGAGGGTAAGACCACGCAGGCTTAAATTTTTTTTTTAGAGGTTTTCCAGTTAAGGGGCAATTTAGCGTGGCCAATCCACTCGTAATAAGGTTCCTGTTCAACATCGGGAACCCCATTAGAATAAATTTTAATCTAATTACCAGCCCTCTACGCCTATGTAAAGGGTGTGTGTGTGTGTGGAGGGGTGGGTGGAGGTTGGTGCCTTGGAGGGGTTCGTGGGGGAGTGGGTGTTCTGCTTTTACTTTTTCGTATCAGGGTGGCCTTTAAAATTGGAGCCTCGAACTATAACAAAACAAAGGGCGCGATTCTCCGCTCCCCAGGCCGGGTGGGAGAATCGCGGGAGGGCCGCTCTGGCACCCCCCGCGATTCTCCCCCCCCCCCCCCACCCCCCCCCCCCCCCCAAAATAGTGTGTCGCGTTTTGCGACACGCTGCTCGGAGTGTGTCGCCGTTTTTCATGGCGACCCGCGATTCTCCGGCCTGGATGGGCCGAGCGGCCTGACGTTCCCGACCTGGTCGCTGCCGGCGTGAACATCGCGCGAAAGGTAAGTTTGGGGCCTGTGGGGGGCGGAGAGGGGATCGAGCACCGCGTCCGTGCTCGGGAGGGGACTGGCCCGCGATCGGTGCCCACCGATCGTCGGGCCGGCGTCTCTAAGAGACGCACTCTTTCCCCTCCGCTGCCCCGCAAGATCAAGCTGCCACGTCTTGCGGGGTAGCGGAGGGGAGGACGGCAACCGCGCATGCGTGGGTTGGCGCCGGCCAAACTGCGCATGCTCGGCTGACGTCACTAATGCCCCGCCGGCCGCGTCATTTTCGGCGCGCCGCCTTGACGCCAGTGTCAAGGCCCGGCGGCTGAGTTCCCCGCAACGCCGCTCCTAGCCCCCCTCGGGGGGTGGGGGGGGGTGGGGGGAGAATAGGGGGCGAGGAGCGGCCTCCGACGCCGTCGTGAAACACTCTGGGTTTCACGCCGGCGTCGGCCATTGCGGAGAATCGCGCCCAAAGTTTCTGCTGGGACCCCACCTGCACTTTGGGATTTTTTCAGAGTTCCTCATTATATGTAGAGGAAGCCACCACTGACGCAGGATGGTTCAACGCGGCATTCGCTGCCCACTGCGACACTCTGCATTAAAAACAGAAAATACCACCTGACAATTTATCAACAGACCCTTTGCGAAATCTACAGAATTATATTCCGGAAAGGGAAAGGCAATCGAGCTCTCTAACCTGACCATCCTGTCGTGTCCCTGAATTTTGAAGCAGCATTGCATTGGTGCTGTGAGACTTCTGAACAAAGGTAATCCAGGTATTTGGACATGGACATCGATGGCATCCCATAATATTCAGCATACGTATTCGGGCAGCACGGTAGCATTGTGGGAGAGCACAATTGCTTCACAGCTCCAGGGTCCCAGGTTCGATTCCGGCTTGGGTCACTGTCTGTGCGGAGTCTGCACATCCTCCCCGTGTGTGCGTGGGTTTCCTCCGGGTGCTCCGGTTTCCTCCCAAAGATGTGCAGGTTAGGTGGATTGGCCATGCTAAATTGCCCTTAGTGTCCAAAATTGCCCTTAGTGTTGGGTGGGGTTACTGGGTTATGGGGATAGGGTGGAGGTGTTGACCTTGGGTAGGGTGCTCTTTCCAGGAGCCGGTGCAGACTCAATGGGCCGAAAGGCCTCCTTCTGCACTGTAAATTCTATGATAAACCTGAGGTCTGCAGGTTGCGGTAACAATCCATTTTGTGGCTAAGAGGCAGTTATAATAACAAGAAGGCCTTAAATCAGTCACAGCAAGCAGCACATCTGCAAGCTGCTGTAGGATGTCGCTGAACCTGGATAGGGAAAACACAGGTGGCCTTCAGTGGCAGCAGTCAGGCGAACAGGCAACTAATCTGGGTTTTCAAATCAGTGCCACCGGACGGGGAAAGGACGTCGGCCAGAACACCGGGTTAGCTCTCTACTCATCTTCGAAAGATACTGGGACGATTCACGTCTCAGTAAACCCGGAATATGGGAACTGGTTTAATATGTCCTTTGAAAGCTTGGCAAAATGGGAGTATGTTCTTCAAAGTGTTTTAGCGAATGCACGTTTACTTTTTTAAAAATAAATTTAGAGTATCCAATTCCCTTTTTTCCAATTAAGGGGCAATTTAGCGTGACCAATTCGCCCATCCTGCACATCTTTCTGGGTTGTGACACGGGGAGAATGTGCAAACTCCACATGGACAGTGACCCGGGGAGGGGGTCAAACCCGGGTCCTTGGCGCCGTGAGGAACCACTGTGCCACCCTGCGAATGCAACGTTTATTTAATATCCAAAATATTGTATATTGGCCAACTTCAATTTCCTGAGCTTTGAGCCCTCTTCTGGCAATTTCACAAATTACACAACACGCAGATTGTGGATTTTTAGTCTGTCACCGTGTAGGGAGGTTTGTGAAACGCTCCACAGTAAATTAACAAAATAATTTGAAAGGAGGTTTTTAAAAAAATCTTTCTCAGTGTCCTGCTATCCATTGCGTTCCTATTGCATTTCTGAAATGGGCTAAAAATCCTGAGGCAAGGCTGGAAATTCAAGCAATCAAACGTCAAGCCTGCTCTCCATTCATATCAGAACTGTCATCATATTTATTGCATTCTTTACTCCTTTCCATTTCACATACCTAACTTGTTACAAATGGTTTGCTGCCTTCAGAGTGCTCACACTCGCAGGATGGCGGGGGGAGGGGTGCAGGAGAATCGTGCGAGATACTCACTTCCGATTCGGGGCATTGGAAAGACAGTCCCATCCACTGACAGCGGGATGTCAATTAGGCTCATTAATGAGCCACTTGAAGACAATTATCCCAGAGACCACCGGAACTTAATGGTGGCTCAGGGATTTAATGGGACCCATATGGGTCTCTTGTGGCTCCCAAAGGCATCAGGAATTGGTTCTGACTCCCACCCTCACCGGTGACCCCCCCCCAGCCACTCACCCGTCTCCAAGGATCTAGCCCTACTTCCTGATGATGGCTTCAAAGCATTACCGGCAGCAGCCACCACTCTTGGGGTGGGCTGCCTGGTCTCCGGGGGGGGGGGGGGGGGGGGGGGGGGCTGATTGCGCAGGAAACCCAAATCTGGCCAGTTAAGTGCCTGCTTGCACTCAGATTGTATCAGACTTCCCAGAGAGAAGTAACCCAGCACTCTGACCGATTCTCCGCCGGAAGTGGGGTGCTGCTTATTGTATGTAGGATACTTTGGGGTGCTTCTGAAAAGCCTCCTCATCTCAGTAATCTCACCCAGCCCTGCAACCCTCCAAGAGTTTTGTATTCCTCCAATTCTGTCCTCTTGTTCTTTTACAAAAAATAAATTTAGAGTACCCAATTCATTTTTTCCAATGAAGGGGCAATGTAGGGTGGCCAATCCATCTAGCCTGCACATCTCTGGTTTGTGCACACACAAACACGGGGAGAATGTGCAAACTCCCCACGGACAGTGGCCCAGAGCCGGGATCAAACCTGGGACCTCGACGCTGTGAGGCTGCAGGGCTAACCCACTGCGCCACCGTGCTGCCCTCTCTTATTCTTTTAGCCCATGGCTTCACCTGTCCAGGCCCTATAATCCTGAAATCTCTCCCCAAAACGTCTTCTCTTCTCTAACCTTTTTGACGAGATTTGTGTCCAACTATCCTAAATCTCCTCCTTTGATTTGGAGTCAAATTTATTTTTTGTGTGATTACAACCCTGGGGATGTTTTGCCACATTTAAGGCACTACATCAATGGAAGTTGTTGTTGTATGATAAGGCAATATATTGGAGCAGGTTCTTTTCCATTTCTGCGGTAGTGGTTAGGACGGGTACCTGGATTTCTCTCCATTGTGCAGGGCCTGCAAAGGCTCGCATTCAACACCTCCTCAAAATTACAAAAAAAAGTTTATTTCTGTGAGCTCTTGTATTTAACTAACAGCAAATCATTGCAGAGCTCGTTTATTTTCTCCGCTTTTATATATTTGTTTGAAGTCGGAACATTTCACTGCATGTTCTGCATGGCTGCAGGAGTTAAATCTGGAATATGCGGTATTCAAAAAAAGAATGCCCCTCCCGTAACAACATCCATGTTTCCTCAGTCTGTATCAGATAAGTAAGTACTGAGGATTGGTTATCACTCAATGTTACTGCACATACTGCGCATACTTGGGGTTGTGCTGTCTGCAAAAAAGGGCAAAAGAATTCAAGTTTTTGTTCAATTAAGAGTTCCAATTCCTACTGAGGTGCTGTGAACCTGCTCGTAGGTGGGAACTGGCAAAGAGTCCACCAAAGGTTAGGTGGGGTCACTGGGTTTACGGGGGTAGGGTGGAGGAGTGGGATGCTCTTTCCAGGTCCTGGGGCAGACTCCACGGGCCGAATGGCCTCTTCCTGCCAGGTAAATTCTATGATTCTAACTGCAGGTTACTCTTAACAATGACAACTCCAGGCAGACAACAGCTCGATTGAGAATTTAAAGGGCTTTACATAACCAGTCCAAACTGAAATGAGAAATATTCAGAAAATGACTTGAGGGCGGAATTCTCTGGCCTCCCCGCACGCAGCCTGTTTCTCGGCAATGGGAGGCGGCCCGGCGTTGCTTGGCGACAGGATCCCCTGGTCCCACCACTCACAATGGGATTTCCAATTGAATCCACCCCGCGCTGCTGGAAACAGCGCGGGTGCACTGTCAGAAGATCCCGCCGATGTGATCAGCCGGAAGATCTCGCCCTGTGTATTTAAGATGCATCATAGGGATAACGGCTCTCCTGATAGGTCACCTCCACTGACTTGATCAGAGGTTGATTCCTGTGAGCTATTATATGGAACATACATTGTGAACATCTCCAGAGCTGGAGAAATTACTATTGGTATTTTAATCCATAAGCAGGAACAGAAGTAGGCAATTTGGCCCATCGAATCTACTCCATGATTCAATTGGATTATGATCGACCTGATAATCATAATCCTCAACTCCACTTTCCGGTCTCGCACAGTAGCGCAGTGGTAAGCACTGTTGCTTCACAGCGCCAGGGACCCGGTTCGATTCTCGGCTTGGGTCACTCTATCTGTGCACGTTCTCCATGTCTGTGTGGGTTTCCTCCGGGTGCTCCGGTTTCCTCCCCCAAGTCCGGAAAGACGTGCTTGTTCGGTGAATTGGACATTCTGGGCTGGATTCTCCAAAAATGGGGCTATGTCCCCATGGCAGCGTAAAAACTCTGGCGTTTCACTCTTGACTTTCCTTAAGAAAGTCCAGAGTGATTCTCCTCCCTGCAGGGGGCTTCTCGCAGCTCTGGCTGCGGATATGGGAGCCTCACACTTCCGGTCAGGAGTCCGCGCCTGCAGCCGTCCATGAGGGCCCCCCCCCAGCGATCGATCCCCACCCCCACCCCCCACAAGGGCGGCCGCGGACTGAGTTCACAGCTGCCGCCCGATGTTCCCGACGGCTGATATGTGGATAGAACCACGCCATCGGGAACTCGGCCAGTTTTGCGTGGAGAATTGCTGGGAGGGGGGGCCTCTGTCAATGGCCCCCTAGCCGTGCCGTGTAGATCGCGCGCGAGCGATTCCCAAGTGATTCAGCGGCGCCAGTCCCAATTTCCTCGTAAATGGCCATTCTCCGCCCCGGCGCCGAATGCGATTTCGGCACGGGGCTGCGGAGAATCCAGCCCTCTGAATTCTCCCTCAGTGTACCCGAACAGTCACCATAGCGTGGTGACTAGGGGCTTTTCACAGTAACTTCATTGCAGTGTTAATGTAAGCCTACTTGTGACACTAATTTAAAGATTATTATTAACCCTTGATTCCCTTACTGATAAAAATCTGTCTATCTCAGCCATGAACATCCTTAGCAATCCACCTCTGCAGCCGTCCGTGGTAAAGATTTCCATAGATTCACAATTTTCTAAAAGAAGAAATTCCTCCTCAACCGTTATCTGATATCTCCTACAGACATTTTATTCATCTCTTGTATATTCAGAGAACATGTCTTAATACCTTTGCCGAAACATTTTTTCAACAAGAATCGCCGGGCTGCATTCTCAGATTTGGAGACAATGTCCTGACGAGGGAGTGGGAACGGTGGCGTTTTACGACTGAACAATCGGTTCAAAACGGCCACCGATTCTCTGTCTGGAGGGGGCTAGCAGGCACGCCGTGTAGACCACCCGGCTCTAGTTGCCGAGACAGCTGGAGAATTGCCAGGTCCATGGCCGCGCATGCGCACGGCGGCAGCCTGCAGCGGCCGTCTCCTGCAACATGGTGCCGGCCGCACGCTGACCCGGCCTGCCAAATAGTGACCGCTCCTTTGGCCAGGCTCGCCATCCCCGGACCACCCCCACCTGTGCCCCCAGCCCCTGTCAAAGCCCCCCACGACCCGCGATCGGCTCTCCCCCGACTGTGGCGATGCTGGACTCAGTCCACAGTCACCACACCGAGTTCCCGAAAGAAAATAGCGTGAGAGACCCACGCGGTCGGGCACTCACCCGGTCGGGGGAGGAGCATCGTGGGGAGGGCCTCAGGTAACGTCCCGTGGCTGTCCATACGCCGTCCAGTGTACTCCTAGAGTATGGCATTTGGGAGGGGGCGGAACATTGCAAAAGCGACACTGCCACCGATTTCGGCGCCAACATGGATTCTCCGGCCGATCGCCGAACGCTATTTTGGAGTCGGAGCCCCGAGAAACCCACCCATAGAATTTACAGTGCAGAAAGAGGCCATTCCGTACTCCAGCGCCTGTTCGGGTGTACTCAGGGAGAATTCAGAATGCCCAATTCACCTAACAGCATGTCTTTTGGGACTTTTGGGAGGAAACTGGAGCACCCGGAGACCCACGCAGACACGGGGAGAATGTGCGGACTCCGCACGGACAGTGACCAGAGCCGGGAATCGAACCTGGGCCCCTGATACAGTGAAACAACAGTGCTAACCACTGTGCTGCCGTGCCACCCATGGGTGACTCCTCATGTCCACGGCACCACTCGGAACGTTGGGAGGTCTACTCGCAGCAGCTTTGGCTTGACTAATATCTGACTGGATTTGGAATTTCAAGGTCTTCACGAAGCAACTGGCAACATCTTCCATGGTCTTAGCTGACTTCTCTGACATGTGTTAGAACTCAAGGGTTTTTCCCAGTTTGAAGGCGCTAGAGGACAAATTTAATCTGCCGCCAGGAAACGCCTTAAAATATCTGTAAGTACGAGCCTTCCTGAAAAAACAGGTAGTGGCCTTTCCGACGCTGCCGCCACTGAGGATACAGGACAGGGTGGTCTCCGGCACCTGGGTGGGGGAGGGGAGGGTGTCGGATATCTACCAGGAACTACAGGAGGCGGAGGATACCCCGGTGGAGGAGCTCAAGGGCAAGTGGGAGGAGGAGGTAGGTGAGGAGTTGGAAGCGGGTCTGTGGGCAGAGGTCCTGGGCAGGATTAATTCCTCCTCATCATGTGCCAGGCTCAGTCTAATTCAATTTAAGGTTGTCCACCGGGCACACATGATGGCAGCGAGAATGAGCAAGTTTTTTGGGGTATGAGGTGCAAGGACAGCCCTGCAAACCATGTCCACATGTTTTGGACATGCCCGGAGCTTAGAGAGTTCTGGCAAGGGTTCGCGAGGGCAATGTCCAAGGTGCTTAACACATGGGTGGTGCCGAGTCCAGAGATAGCGATCTTTGGAGTGTCAGAAGACCCGGGAGTTCAGGGAGCGAAAGAGGCCTACGTCTTGGCATTTGCCTCCCTAGTAGCCCGGAGACGGATTTTATTAATGTGGAGGGACTCGAAGCCCCCGGGTGTAGAGGCTTGGGTTACCGACATGGCTGGATTTCTCAGCCTCAAGAAAATAAAGTTTGCCTTAAGAGGGTCTACGCTAGAGTTCTCCCTGAGGTGGCAGCCGTTTGTCAACTTTCCTGGGGAAAATTAAAATGTCAGCAGCAGCAGCAGCAATCTGTTGGGGGGGGGGGGGGAGTGCTTCATTGGGATGGTGTGGGAAGACTGGGTCGCGTGGGGTAATGTCTATTTAATTGTTATTGTATATTCTCTTTTTGCACTATATTAATGTTCACTCTAGTTAGTTTTGTTATTATGGTTACTACTGTTTTATTATGGAAAATTCTGCAAAACCTTAATAAAAATACTTTTTAAAAAAAGAACTGAAGGGTTTTTGCCAAGGGATGGTCTGTGGGGAGGCCTCATGGGCAGCACGGTAGCATAGTGGTTAGCACAGTTGATTCACAGCTCCTGGGTCCCAGGTTCGATTCCCGGCTTGGGTCACTGTCTGTGTGGAGTCTGCACGTTCTCTCCGTGTGTGCGTGCGTGGGTTTCCTCTGGGTGCTCCGGTTTCCTCCCACAGTCCAAAGATGTGCACGTTAGGTGGATTGGCCATGCTAAATTGTCCTTAGTGTCCAAAAAAGGTGAGGTGGGTTACTGGGTTACGGGGATAGGGTGGAGGTGTGGGCTTAAGTAGGGTGCTCTTTCCAAGGGCCAGTGCAGACTCGATGATTCTATTCTATGATTCGGCCCATCGAGTCTGCACCGGCCCTTGGAAAGAGCACCCTACTTAAGCCCCCACCCCATCCCCATCCCCTTATCCCAGCAACCCCACCAATCTCTTGAACACTAAGGACAATTTAGCATGGCCAATCCACCTAACCGGCACGTTGTTCGACCATGGGAGGAAGCCGGAGCACCCGCAGGACATACACGCAGACACGTGGAGAACGTGCACAGACAGTGATCCTAAAAGAGATTAAATACTTTTACTATAAACAAAAAGTACAGGGTGAGGAAATGCCCATTTCACACCGGGGACGTTGCCTATGTTTGAAATTTTGGTGGCTCCCAAGAGTAGTGATGAAACAAACACGCCCAGTTTTATATAAAGTCCGGGTCCAGGAGAAAGTCCACAGGAAGCACATGGACCACCTGCAGAAGTGAGAAGCAGCCTGTGTGCAGCTTGGCCTATCAGTACCCGATCTGAGTTATGAGCGGTTCCCCAAGAAGGCCAAACCAGCGTCTACTCACTTGAAAGCCTGGGAAGCAGTGGAGCTCGCCTGGTGCACACCACTTATGTACAACTGTAAATATGAACGTTCTAATTTCTGACTGGTTGTGAACTTTATTTGGAGGGCGGGTGCCGGTGAGTTGACCTTTTAACCGGCATGTACAACAATGATTGCAAAAGGGCTCCCCGACATTGTTCATCAGGAAGTTCGACCCAACTTTAAAGTTTGAAGAACTTTATTGCAAACATTCATTCAGTCACACTTCCAGCGTCCCGGCAAATTCAGCTCTCTCACCTGCCTAGCTTCTTGCTGCCAGTGGGCCTGGGAGATTCCATCCTGTGTCTTTAACTTAGGGTAACATGAAGGCAGTCAGGTGACCTGTGCCTGACAACAGGCCTGGATTTCGGAGCTAGTAAAGGTGAAAGGAGTGCCCAGATGTTTTTCTAAAGTGGAGACAATGGCAGCAGCAGCTGTGTTTAGAGTTTAGACAGGTAGTCTCCAAAGTTCAAGGAAGGTGTTGGGAATGTCATATTGTCAACATTTATGTATTAAATTGTCCACTTACTTCCAAAGTAAAAGAGAACTGAGGTCTTCTACCTGGATACAAGTGTGACACGGGAAATCACTCTGAACACACACGGGGTCCAGCTCAGTGGCCCTTTTTTCCACAGGCAGCAGACATACAAATACACACAAGAAAGAAACATCATAAAGAAACATGTTTCTCACAGTGGACAACCATTGTGCGACATCACAAATCCAGAAGAACCATTGAGACCTCAGCTTGTTTTATATTTAGAGCGTGGAGGGCAGCACGGTGGCGCAGTGGGTTAGCACTGCTGCCTCACGGCGCCGAGGTCCCAGGTTCGATCTTGGTTTTGGGTCACTGTCCGTGTGGAGTTTGCACATTCTCCCCGTGTTTGCATGGGTTTCGCCCCCACAACCCAAAGATGTGCAGGGTAGGTGAATTGGCCACACTAAATTGTCCCTTAATTGGAAAAAAATGAATTGGGTATTCTAAATTTATTTTTTTTAAATAATTTTTTTTTTAATATTTAAAGCATAGCAGACTTGTTTGCTGAGTAATGGGAAGAGGAAATGCCTCACTTTCAGCAAGGGTGAAGGCTTGTGACTCTGAAACATTCTTTTTGGGGAAATTTGCTTTACATTTAACTCTTTAGTTCACCTGCTGGAAATCTCACGGCTGAACCTGTGCTTCCTGTGTGGAGTCAGCAGTCACCAGCCAGTTTCAATGATGGCACACTCTGCCACAGATTACCTCACTACTCTCCATGCCTCCAACTCAGTCAGTCCAGCACTCAGCCTACTTTGGCCACTATATGTCCCTGGAGTGGCTCCCCCTCCTCAGGCCCATCCCTCCTCACAGGCTTCTCTTTCGGCCCAGGCTTCCTTGGAGGCTCCTTTTTCTGAGGTCACTTCAGCCCAACAGCCATGGTCTCTGTCATAATATCCACTCATGTATATAATGAGAGGCAGACAGGCAGTGATTGACACACAGGATGACCAATGAACACACAACACAGAACAACCAATCACCAGACAAGACACCACCACTATAAAGCTCACAGGGCATTAAGACTCCCGCTCTTTCGGGACCCAGACACTGAGACAGTCAGTGTGCACAAGTTAGTGGACATTACTGCCATGTGGTAGCTAGTAGGTCTGGTCGAGCCAGTAAGAGGTCGTCAGTAGGATTAGTAGAGTGTCAACCCACAGCTGAACATGTACAGCAGTTCATAGTTTAAATAAAACCGTGTTGGATCATCTCCGGTGTCAGACGTTTGTTTCTAGCTTCCCTGCATCCAATTGCAGTCAACGTCAAACCAACCCGCCTAACACATCATGGTACCAGAGTGCTATTAACCCTGCCGAACCTACCTGGAGTGAATCTGCAATGACCAGCAAGCGACCATCCAGCGAAATGGGGAGGGGATACGCGTCGAGGAGCGTAAATCTATTTATGGTCTGACTGTAGTCGACCACCATACGGAATTTTTCCCCGGTCTTAACGACCACCACCTGAGCTCTCCAGGGACTATTGCTGGCCTCTATAACCCCCTCACTTCGGACCTCTGCTCTGACAAATACCCTATCCTGCAGGCTATACCGCCTGCTACGAGTGGCTACGGGTTTACAGTCCTTAGTGAGATTGGCAAAGAGAGGAGGGGGGGGGGGGGATTCGCAGCGTAGCGAGGCTGCAGATTGTGAGTGGGGGCAGGGGCCCTCCGAAGCTGAGGGTGAGGCTCTTGAGGTTGCATTGGAAGTCTAGGCCTAATAAGAGTGGCGCGCAGAGTTCGGGAAAAACGTAGAGTTTGAATTTTGAGTAGCTAGCGCCTCGGATTGTGAGTGTCACGGCGGTGCGCCCCTGGATCTGGACCGAGTGGGCGGGAGCCTGAAGCGAGCGAGATAGTTTGCTGCACGGGGAAAACGGGGAGCGAACAGCGTCTTACCAGTTCTGGATGTATGAAGCTCTCCGTGCTCCCGGAGTCGAAGAGGCATGGCGTTTTGTACCCGTTGATATGCACCTCTGCCATCGAGTTTCGTAGATTCTTTGGTCGCGATTGGTCCAGTGTGACCGCGCTGAGTTGTGGGTAGTCGGTGGCTCGATCAGCTGTGCTGGAGTGGCCCCATGATGACTGCCCTCTGAGTTCATAGTCGAATTCGAATTCTTCCACAACCCAAAAAGATGTGCAGGGCAGGTGAATTGGCCATGCTAAATTGCCCCTTAATTGGAAAAAAAAATTGGGTACTCTAAATTTTTTTTTTTTAATCTCTATGGTTCAACATATGGGAATGTGAGTGAGAGCTCAAATTTGGGTTGATGAGACCAGATTCATGAGGATTTGAAATGAGGCTGGAAGATTTGCCTAGCTCAAGCTAGAGAGTGAATCACCACAAAAAACTTTCACCATGAAAGACAGTTTTAATATTTAAAGTTACTGGGCTGAGAATGGAGAAATGTAGAGCTAATTCCTAAGGAATGGGGTCCAGTTAGCTCATTCGGCTAGATGGCTAGTGTGTGGCTAGTATGTGGTTTAGAACAAAGCCAGCAGTGCACGATCAATCCCCATTCAGACTGAGGTAGTCTTGGGATGTGCCTCTTTACCCTGCCCCTGAGGATGGTTGGCAATGGCAAAGTGCCTTAAAAATAGTCAATGTCCTCTGCCATTCTCCGGGGGTTTAGAATTCTAAAGACCCATGACCCTCTGAGAGAAAATATTTCTCCTCATTTCCGTCTTAAATAGGAGATCCTTAGCCTAAATCTTCCAGACCCACCTGCAACAGGAATCGGTCAAAATGACGGTCAAGCCAAAGGTCCGTTGACCTCTGGTGGGAATGTCCAGTCCCGGGCAGGCGGGACCAGAAAATGCCACCCCCTTATCTTTAAACGGTGCCCCCTTGTTCCAGCTTCTCCTCCAAGGGGAAGCATCCTTGCAACATCCATCCGGTCAAGTTCCCTCAGGATCTTATACATTTCAATAGGATCACTTCTCAATCATCTATTGGATACAGGACCACCCGTCCAATCTTTCCTCATAAGATAACTGCCCCCATCCCAGGAATCAGTGGGGTGAACTTTCCCTGAACTGTTTCTGAAGCAGTTATATCCTTTCTTCAATAAGGAGACCAAATCTGTACACCGTACTCCAGATGTGGTCTCACCAACGTCCTGTACAACTGCAGCAAAACATCC
Source organism: Scyliorhinus canicula (assembly GCF_902713615.1). Taxonomy (NCBI): domain Eukaryota; kingdom Metazoa; phylum Chordata; class Chondrichthyes; order Carcharhiniformes; family Scyliorhinidae; genus Scyliorhinus; species Scyliorhinus canicula. Next base: position 143,366,042 of record NC_052157.1, read on the forward strand.
CGACTTTTATATTCCATTTCCCTTGCAATAAACATCAACATTCCATTTGCTGTCCTAATCACTCGCTCTACCTGCATGCTAAGCTTTTTGTGATTTTATTGAAAAATGACGTGGAGATGCCGACGTTGGGCTGGGGTGAGCACAGTAACAAGTCTTACAACAGCAAGTTAAAGTCCAACAACTTTGTTTCGAATCACTAACTTTCGGAGCACTGCTCCTTCCTCAGGTGAATGCTCGGGTGCATTCATAAGAACTAGGAGCAGGAGTAGGCCATCTGGCCCCTCGAGCCTGCTCCACCATTCAATGAGATCATGGCTGATCTTTTGTGGACTCAGCTCCACTTTCCGGCCCGAACACCATAACCCTTAATCCCTTTATTCTTCAAAAAACGATCTATCTTTATCTTAAAAACGTTTAATGAAGGAGCCTCTACTGCTTCACTGGGCAAGGAATTCCATAGATTCACAACCCTTTGGGTGAAGAAGTTCCTCCTAAACTCAGTCCTAAATCTACTTCCCCTTATTTTTAGGCTATGCCCCCTAGTTCTGCTTTCACCCGCCAGTGGAAACAACCTGCCCACATCTATCCTATCTATTCCCTTCATAATTTTATATGTTTCTATAAGATCCTCCCTCGTCCTTCTAAATTCCAACGAGTACAGTCCCAGTCTACTCAACCTCTCCTCGTAATCCAACCCCTTCAGCTCCTGCATTAACCTAGTGAATCTCCTCTGCACACCCTCCAGTGCCAGTACGTCCTTTCTCAAGTAAGGAGACCAAAATACTCCAGGTGTGGCCTCACTATCACCTTATACAATTGCAGCATAACCTCCCTCGTCTTAAACTCCATCCCTCTAGCAATGAAGGACAAAATTCCATTTGCCTTCTTAATCACCTGTTGCACCTGTAAACCAACTTTCTGTGACTCATGCACTAGCACACCCAGGTCTCTCTGCACAGCAGCATGCTTTAATATTTTATCGTTTAAATAATAATCCCGTTTGCTGTTATTCCTACCAAAATGGATAACCTCACATTTGTCAACATTGTATTCCATCTGCCAGACCCTAGCCCATTCACTTAACCTATCCAAATCCCTCTGCAGACTTCCAGTATCCTCTGCACGTTTCGCTTTACCACTCACCTTAGTGTCATCTGCAAACTTGGACACATTGCCCTTGGTCCCTAACTCCAAATCATCTATGTAAATTGTGAACAATTGTGGGCAATTCAGTTGAACAATTTACCTGAGGAAGGAGCTGTGCTCCAAAAGATAGTGATTGAAAACAAACCTGCTGGACTTTAACCTGGTGTTGTAAGACTTTTAGTGAAAAATAGCATAGAATTAAAAATTATGCAAACTATACGTTAATCAGGAGTCGAACACAATTGTGATTCCCTTCTCTATGGCTATTTTCCTGTTATACTGCATATATCTCAATTGGTCTTTTGCATTTGGGATTCTTAGGGTGAGGTTTTGAGACTGAATAAATGCCTTACGCCAGATGCTAATTGACAAGCGCAAGTGAAGATCTCACTTCATTTTCCCTGAGAATTGTCTTTCCACGTGTCGGAGATGTGCCCGCATTGCATAAATTAGCTGCTTGGCTTTTGTACCTAAACCTGATATTTTCCTCTATACAAGCATATATGATGCATAAACATCAGCATTGTGACAGTAGGCTTATAAATTAAAAATAGATATAGCATTTTCACCCACATTATTGCCCTAATTAATTAGTGTCTCCCTCAGTCAGACACCAACACTATTTTTCCCATACCCTCTCATTTCAGACAAGGCAAAATGGGTTCCATTGGAAATTCCCATTTATCTATTTTCACTTTGGAAGAAAGGGATGACCGAAAATTAACAAGGGGGTCTGCCAGCTCTTGGAGCTTGTGTACATGTGCGTCACAGAGAACGCCATCATTGAGTCATGTGATAAGATGATTCTGAATTTCAGCCCTCACTTTCAAAGGCACTGCAATGGCAGTAGCTGCCAATGTCACAATTGCCCTTAACTTTATATTTGCAGGGTCAATCCAGAGACATCACTGGAAATGCACTGTAATTCCAGGGTAACCTCTCCATTTTGTGACAGTGTGAGGACCGGGCTGTTTTGTAAAAATAATTTCTCGGCAACTTCATTTCAACTAACTTTGAACTAACTCATTTACTTTTATAACGTGACTGTCCTTCCATGATTTTCTTCAGATCCCAAAATGAAATACTCTTTCTTTCAGGGGTTACAGATAACATTGCAACTGAGAAGATAGTAGCTTTGCTCTATAGGTTAATTTCCAGCACAGGTTATAAAGGCAAGTGCTGCCTTTCCAGCTGGTTTGTAGAACAGCTTAGCTGTGAATGTCATTTGGAGAGAAGCCACTGGGAGGAGCATTGGGCCCAGTACCGATCTCATACAGTGATCGTAAATCTAACATAATTTTGTACTGGGTGCTAAACCTGATAGGAATTTAGCAATATTAAGAACAGCCATTCAACCCCTTAAATCAGCTCCGTCTTTGTATTAGACTGTGACTGATTGGTACCTCATCTCCATTTACCAGCCTTAACTCTATGGACGGGATTCACTGCCCCCCCCCCCCCCCCCCGGGGCCGGGTCAGAGAATCCCCGGGGGACGGCCTGAAACTCGCCCCGACACCGGCTGCCGTATTCTCCGGCACCGGTTTTCAGGTGGGACGGGATTCACGCCACGCCGGTCGGTGGCCGTTGGCAGCGGCCCCCGCGGCAATTCTCCGGGCGCCGATGGGCTGAGCGGCCGCCCGTTTTTGGCCAGTCCCGCTGGCGTGGATTGGATATGGTCCCACATGGCGGGACTTGGCAGATAAGTTGACTGGTGCAGTCCTCGGGGGGCGCGGGGTGTTCCGACCCCAGAGGGGTCCCCACGGTGGCCTGGCCCGCGATTGGGGCCCACCAATCTGTGAGCGGGCCTGTGCCATGGGAGCACTTCTTCGTTCCGCGCCGGCCCCTGAAGGGCTCCGCCATGGCCGGCGTGGAGAAGACACCCCCTGCGCATGCGGCAGGATACGCTGGCCGGTCTGCGCATGCGCGGAACCACACCGGCAGTTCTACGCATGCGCTAACTCGTGCAGTCCCTTCGGCGCTAACCCCTCCGCCGCCGGCCTAGCCCCCAGAAGTGCGGAGAATTCCGCTACTTCCGGTTGGCCTGACGCTGGAGTGGTCCGCGCCGTTTTTGACGCCGGCGTTGGGCCATCGTGCCGATCGCGGAGAATCCCACCCTATATCTTTTGATAGTTTAACCTAAAACTCGTATCAATGCCAATCTTTTAAAAAATAAATTTAGAGTGTCCAATTCATTTTTTCCAATTAAGGGGTTATTTAGCGTGTCCAATCCACCTACCCTGCACATCTTTGTGTTGTGGGGGCGAAACCCACGCAGACACGGGGAGAATGTGCAAACTCCACACGGACAATGACCCAGAGCCGGGATTGAACCTGGGACCTCGGCGCCGTAAGGCAACCGTTCTAACCACTTGTGCCACCGTGCTGCCCTATCAATGCCAATCTTAACAGCTCCAATTGTCCTAGCATCCACAGCCTGTAGGAGATAGAGTTACAGATATCTATTGTGTGAAAAAGTGGTTGCTGATCTTGGTCCTCAATGGCCTGGCTCTAACTTTAAGATTATACTCCCTTGTTCTTAGTTTCTCCGCTAAAGGAAATAGTTTCTCTGTCGCTACCCACAGAAATTATTTTAGCACTTTAAACACCTCAACCAGATCAAGGGGATATGGTAGACCTGGGTTGAGTTTTCAGTCTCCACACGTGTTAGAGTTACCCTGCACATTCCTTTTAATGTCTGCTAACGGAGGGAGAGGTTTTAAAACTATATTTTCAGCAACAGAGTACATTATTGTGGTTGTTAGCATTTGCCAGGATCATAACTATATTTGTTAGTTTTCCTGATGGCCATGGGTCAGATGCCAGGTTTGATTCCAAGATGTACTGAGTTACCTCATCTGAGCCAGAGCAGCAGCTGGGGTGCTGCAATGAACTGCTATGTGTTTACGTTAGGGAGGTTAGAGAGAAGCAGGCTGGATGCCTGTTCCTGTGACTGCTATCTAGTAACCATGAAAGGACATTATGCAGTGTCAGCTCCAAGCTTTGGCACAGTGCCCGTCAATGTGGAAAATTGCTCAGGCATGTCCTCTACGCAAAAAGCAGGACAAATACAACCCGGCCAATTACCGCCTCCATCAGTCTACTCTCGATCATCAGTAAAGTGATGGAAGCGGCCATCAACAGTGCTATCAAGTGGCACTTAGTCAGCAATAATCTGCTCACTGACACTCAGTTTGGGTTCCGCCAGGGTCACTCAGCTCTTGACCTCATTACAAATTGGTCCAAAAAATGGACAACAGAGCTGAATTCCAGTAGTGAGGTGAGGCTCGACTGCCCTCGACATCAAGGCTGTATTTGATTGAGTTTGACATCAAGGAGCCCTTCGAAAACTGGAGTTGATGAGTATGGGGGAAGGAAACCATTGCTGTTTTGAATCATACCGAACGCAAAGGAAGATGGTTGTGATGGTTGGATGTCAGTCGTTTCAGTCCCGGGACATCACTGCAGGAGTTCCTCAGGGTTGTGTCCTCGGCCCAACCATCTTCAGCTACAATCTCATCATAACTCCAGAGTTCAAGATGTTTGCTGATGACTGCACAATGTTTGGCACCATTCATGCCTCCTCAGATACTGAAGCAGTTCTTGTCCAAATGCAAGACCTGAACATTATCCAGGCTTGAGCTAACAAGTAGCAAGTAACATTCACGCCACACAAGTGCCAGGCAATGGTCATCTCCAACAAGAGAATCTAACCATCGCCCCTTGACATCCAATGGCATTACCGTCACTAAATCCCCCATTATCAAGTTCCTGGGGGGTTACCATTGACCAAAAACTGAACTGGACTAGGCATTTAAATACTGTGGTTATTAGAGCAGGTCAGAGGCTAGGAATCCTCACCTCCCGACCTCCCAAAGCCTGTCCCCCAGCTGCAAGGCATAAGTCTGGAGTGTTGTGGAATAGTCTCCACTTGCCTGGATAAGTTAGTTGCAACAACACTCAAGACGCTCAACACCCTCCAGGGCAAAGCAACCTGTTTGATTGGCACCCCTTCCACAAACATTCACTCCCTCCACTACCGACACAAAGTAGCAGCCGTGTGCGCCAACTACAAAATGCACTGCAGTAACTCACCAAGGCTCCTTAGGCAGTACCTTCCAAACCCACGACCTCTACCATCTAGAAGGACAAGAGCCTGATCATGGGTGACACGGTGGCACAGTGGTTAGCACTGCTGCCTCACTGTGCCAGGGACACGGGTTTGATTCCAGTCTTGGGTGACTGTGCAGTAGACATAGAACATAGAACAGTACAGCACAGAACAGGCCCTTCGGCCCTCAATGTTGTGCCGAGCCATGATCACCCTACTCAAACCCACGTATCCACCCTATACCCGTAACCCAACAACCCCCCCCCCCCCCCCCATTAACCTTACTTTTTTATTAGGACACTACGGGCAATTTAGCATGGCCAATCCACCTAACCCGCACATCTTTGGACTGTGGGAGGAAACCGGAGCACCCGGAGGAAAGCCACGCACACAGGGGGAGGACGTGCAGACTCCACACAGACAGTGACCCAGCCGGGAATCGAAACTGGGACCCTGGAGCTGTGAAGCATTTATGCTAACCACCATGCTACCCTGCTGCCCCAAAAGCCCATCTTGGTGTTTTCACATTTTCCCTGTGACTGTGTGGATTTCTTCCGGGTGCTCCGGTTTCCTCCCACAGTCCAAAGATATGCAGGTTAGGTGGGTTGGCCATGCTAAAATTGCCACTTAGTATCCAAAGGATGTGCATGTTAGATGAGGTTACAGGGATAGGGTGGGGGGAGCGGGCCTCGGGAGGGTGGTGCAGGGGGGAAGAATCTGAGGGGAAGAGATAGAGTGGCCAGAATAAAATTGTTTCCTTTGGCGGAGAATTCTAGAACCGGGGACATTTATTCAAGATAAATGGCAGAAGATGTAGAGGGCATATGAGGAAGAACTTTTTCCGCAGAGGGTAGTGGGAGTCTGGAATTCGCCGCCCGAGTTGGTGGTGGAGGCAGAGACCCTAAATTCTTTGAAAACGTACTTGGATCTGCACCTTAATTGCTTTAAGATTGCTTTAAGGCTATGGACCGGGTATCAGGAAGGTGGGATTAGAAAGGGCACCTGGGTGTTCTTGGGCTGGCATGGACAAGATGGGCTGAATGGCCTCCTTCTGTGCTGTGACCTTTCTCTGAATTTGATAATGACCAGATAGTCTGTTTTTGTGCTGTGGGTTGAGGGATAACTACTGGCCAGCACGCTGGGAAGAACTCCCCTGTCATTCTTCAAAACAATACCATGGGACCCTTTAAGTCCACCTGCGAGAGCAGAGAGGCCTGGGTTTAATGTCTTATCCAAAGAACCCCTCACAGTGCAGTATTCTCTCAGTCCTGCACTGGAAGTGTCAGCCCAGATTCAGTGCTTAAATCACTGGACTGGAACATGAATCCACAACCTTCTGACCCAGAGGGGAAAGGGCTCCAACTGAGACAAGCGTTAAACTAGACACAACAACTCCCTCCCTCCTTGCTCATGTGCCCACGCTCACCAAACCTTCCTCCCTCCTGCAGCCCACAATAATTTTACTCACAGTGCCACTGTGGCCCAGCCAACTGAGATCACCAACCAGAGCACACACCGGGCTTGATTCTGGGATCTTGTAGTCAGTGAGGAAAGTTGTTTATTAAGAAATGTCTCGCAGAGCCTCCACATGGGACCACACCAGTGCCAATGCCTCCCACGTCAATGCCACCCAAAAAAAAAATCAAAACCTTCGAAAAGGAGAGGCACATATTTCTTCAAACATCAAAAGATCTTAAAACCAATCAAAATTATCCATCTACTGATTGTAATCCACAATAACCACTTTGTTGCAGGCAAGACAAAGCCACAATAGCGTGTTGGTAAATTAAGCATAGTTCATAAGCCAGCCAAAGCATGTCGAAATCACGGGGAATAACCAGTTCCCTCTGCATGTACCCAGCCAAAGGGGATATAGGAAGGCAAAAACAAAGGCTGCTGGAGGCTGCATGCGTCAACCATAAGACCATAAAACATAGGTACAGACGTAGGCCATTCGGCCCATTGCGTCTGCTCAGTGATATGAGCGGCCTTGAGTGTGGCCGCCCATATTACGGTGGAAACGCTTTCTGGGGTGATGGCGCAGGAGTTTGAAAAACAATTTGCGAAGCATTTTGAGGAGCAGGGCATTTTTCTTTTTTCTATGAACATGTGCCCTGCGTGGGGGGAGGGGGGGGGGGGGTTACCTTTGTTAGCTGTCAATTTTCAGCTAGTGAATGGGAGTGATGGGGGGTAAGGGGCTGCTGCTTGTTGGACCGGCTGGGGCAAGGTTCAGCGAGTGGCGGGGGGGGGGGGGGGGGGGGGGGGGAGGCAAGGAGAGAGTCTCTGGAAAGCTTTTTTCAGGGGGAGGGGGTGACTGGGAGGGAGTGACTGGCTTTTCAGTGTCTTGTCTTCGGGGCAGGTTGGTGGCTGTCTTGGGCGGTCCTGGTTCTGGGTCAGCCGGAGGTGGCAACCTCTTTTAACTCTAAGAATTGGTCACAGTCAGTGGATTGGGGTCCCGGGGGGGGGGGGGGGGGGGGGGGGGGGGGGGGTTTGTTTATTTTGTGTTTTGTAAAATCAAAACTTTAATAATATTATTTTCCAAAAAAAAACATGTTGTCTGGAACTTTCCATCCCGGAGATTAATGGCGGGTGTGGGATTTGGAGTGACGTTCCCTGGGGAGTGGGATGGCCAAGCACGTGAAACCTTGTGCTGCTCAGCTCATTAGTTATGCAGTTGTGAGGAACATGGCGAATCTCATGGCAGGGTGTACAGGAAGTGCCCCGCCCCACCAACACCTCATTGGCTCCAACATCTGGGTGCCATATTTGAACAGCACCCAGACAGCCATTCCCTCTTCCACTCTGCACGTTAGGTGGATTGGCCATGCCAATCAGACCCAGGCAGGCCAGCAACACGGTTCAATTCCCGTACCAGCCTCCCCAAACAGGCGCCGGAATGTGGCGACTAGGGGCTTTTCACAGTAACTTCATTTGAAGTCTACTTGTGACAATAAGCGATTTTCATTTCATTTCATTCATTTCCTATTCTCACCACATCAAAGCCGAGACGTACGCAGGTACAATTTTTTAAAGATGTTAGTGAAACCGGGAGCTTTAAAAAATACTTGCATTTACGTAGCACCTTTCACAACCACTGGATCTCTCAAAGCACCATACAGCCAATAAAATACTTTTGAAGTGTTGTCACTGCTGTACTGTAGGAAATGCAGCAGCCAATCTGCTCACAGCAAGCTCCCACATATAGCAATGTGATAATGACCAGATAATCTGCTTTTCCGATGTCGATCGAGGGATAATTGTTGGCCAGGACAGCAACCCTTCCTACTCTTCTTTAAAAGAGTGCCACGGGATCTGACACCATTCAGCTGAAAGGACAGTCAGAGCCGTGGCTTCACCACAAGGACAGCACCTCCAACAGTGCTGAGCTCCCTCAGTGCTGCAATGGAACGTCAGCATTGGTTTGTGTTCTGGCTTGTGATTTGAATGTGGAATTTTGTCACTAGGAAGCAGGATGGGTTACCAACTGAGACCCAGTTGATGCCAGATGTGATTAAATACACTTGCAACGCCCAAATTTCGGGTGTCACCGGAATTTAGACCAACCACTGCTACCTTGTGTTTTACATCCAGTTTTCAGTTCGACATGAGGAGGAAATACCGCGTGGGGAGGAGAGCTTGCCAGAGACAGGATGTGAGGTGGAAAACATGCACATTAGTTCCAGAGTAGTCGTGTCTACGATTTTATCTGTTTCCATTGGATTTAGACATTAAATAGGTGCAGCTATATTCCCCTCAGTGCTCCGGGGAATTTAAATTCCTGCGTTTGCTCATTTCTGCATATGGTGATAAAACATCTATTCAGGCCTTCTTTTCTGTTAAAGTTAGCAAAGGCAAAACCCACGAACCAGCTTCATCACATTGTCTCAGCTACTTGCAAAGTCTGGCCCTCAAAAGGTTGTGCTTTCCAAATGCTTACATGTGAATGCAAAGTCCCGCTGCACCATAAACAAGATACGCGATTGGCAACGGCATGTTCGGTTTCACTCCAACGGCCTCCTTTGGCAGCTCCGATAATTCAGAGGGCAGCTAAGAGTCAACCACATTACTGTGGGTCTGGAGTCACACCCAGGTCACAGGCAGATTTCCTTCTCCAAAGGACATATGAGGGAACATGACCCTACACAGCCACCAGGTGGTGGACAAAGACACTTTCAACTCCTTCTAGATTTTGAATTGCTCTTCTACATTTGAAACAACACTTGCATTCACATAGCGTTTATAATGTAATAAAACACCCCATTCACTTCAAAAGAAAGCTATAAGTCAAAATTCGACATCGAGTCCCATGGGTCGATATCTGGGCAGTTCTGACCAAAAGCTTCTGTCAAAGATCTAGGCATTAATTGAGTCGCTTCAAGGAGGAGAGGCGGTAGAGAGGGAGAGGGAATTCCACACCCTAGGGCTGAGGCAGCTGAAGGTACGGCCACCAGTGTTGAGTCACTAACTTCAGGGATGTTCAATCGACCCATCATGAGGGGAGCGCAGATACCCCAGAGGGCTGTGGGACTGGGGCAGATTACAGATGGTAGGGAGGGGCGAGACCATGAAGAGGTTTGAAAACAAGGATGAGAATTTGTTGATTCTGTCAATGTTCTGCCCATTTAGCCAGCTTAGGGCCACTCAGGGTCCCACTTTCTAGGTGAGCTAGGAGTTTCAGGTTGCTGTCAGCAATAGCGGGGCATATACATTTCATTAAATGCTTCTGTCACACGGAATTAATATCCGGAATGTCATGTGAGAGTGCCTTTAAGAAATGTATGTTTAAGCAATGAACCTTTCAGAAATGGAGCAGCTCATATGACTGAAGTGATGTCAGAGGGTGGGGGTAGCTGAGTTGAGCTCACTTCTGCTTTTTGGGAGTTTTAGTTTCAGTTTTGAGAAAAAGAGCTTGGGTGTATCTGTGTTTGCAGTGAGCTGGATCTGCTGTGATCTCTGCCATGAAAGACTATCTCTGAATCATTTGGGTGATTTAAACTCATAATAGTAATGTCTTTAACTTGATGTGTTTCTGTTGTTAAAGGTGTTAAGTCTTTTGGAGGTTTGAAGGAACATTATTTAGTGTTCTATTATTTTCGGGGTTATCTTTGGAGTAAGGAGTGGTAAATGATCCAATGTTTATTTTAAAAAGGTTAAGTTGAATTCATGGAATAAACATTGTTTTGTGTATAAAAACCCATGTGTCCATAATTGTAATACCACACCTGGAGACCAAGCCGTGTGCTTCAAAAGCAACAATACATTAAAGGGGGAGGTTGGTTGAACTCCATGATACATTTTGGGGTTCTGAAAACGCCGCTCCCATAACAGGAACCTTCTCTGGTCGACTGAGCATTCTGCCTCATGTAAGGATTTCAGATGATCTTTCAGGATTTACAATCAGTAAACTTTGGGGTAGTATTTAAATTCATCCTTGAAAACGGCTGTGAATTGCGAGCAGATTCTGGTTTTCATTTTCCGAAGGTGCATATTCATTGAGTGTAAATGTAAGTCAACTAATTACAATTAACTTTATACGTATTCATTCACGTGTAATAAACAATAAAGACACGGCCAGTGGTGGTGCGGTGAGTTTCCAGCAGATTGCTGTTTCTGGATTGATATCGGAATCACTGTGATTATGGGGTGATCAAAGGTTAACATGCCTCTGAAATCAGCCAAGTTGGATTTTACTGAGGACGCAGTTTGCTTCCACTGAACTTAATATCCATTCCCTCCACCACTGGTGCACTGTGGCAGCAGCACGTATAACCCACATGCATCCACCATCGGGCGGCATGGTAGCACAGTGGTTAGCACTGTTGCTTCACAGCGGCAGGATCCCAGGTTCGATTCCCGGCTTGGGTCACTGTCTGTGAGGAGTCTGCACGTTCTCCCTGTGTCTGTGTGGGTTTCCTCTGGGTGCTCCGGTTTCCTCCCAAAAGTCCCAAAAGACGTGCTGTTGGATGAATTGGACATTCTGAATTCTCCCTCCGTGTACCCGAACAGGCGCCTGAATGTGGCGACTAGGGGCTTTTCACAGTAACTTCACTGCAGTGTTAATATAAGCCTACTTGTGACAATAATAAAGATTATTATTATTATCTTACGGAGCTCAAATTGATAGCACCTCCCTTCCCTCTGACCTTTACCACCACAAAGCAAAAGAGCAGCGATGTCACAGGAACGTCCAGGTTCTCTAACAAGTCACACACTATCATAACTTGGAATTCCTGACCGAACACACCACCATCACACAGTCTGCAGTAATTGAAGAAGTAGGCCGCCATCACCTTCTCAAGGCAACTAGGGATAGGCAAATCGCGCCACCCAAGTTCTGTGAACAAACTTTTTATCTTTTTTAATATAAATTTAGAGCATCCAATTCATTTTTTTCCAATTAAGGGACAATTGTTTTAGTGTGGCCAATCCACCTAACCTGCACATCTTTTGGATTGTGGGGGCAAAACCCACGCAAACACGGGAAGAATGTGCAAACTCCACACAGACAGTGACCCAGAGCCGGGACCGAACCTGGAACCTTGGAGCCGTGAGGCAGCAGTGCTAACCTCTCCACCACCGTGCTGCCCCTATATGAACAAATTTTAAGCATTGTTAGAATCATAGGACCCCTACAGTGCTGAAGGAGGCCATTCAGCCCATTGAGTCTGCATAGGCCCTTGGAAAGAGCACTCTATTTAGGCCCATGCTGCTCCCCTATTTCTGTAACTCAGTACCCCACCTAACCCTTTGGACACTAAGGGGCAATTTAGCATGGCCAATCCACCTAACGTGCACATCTTTGGACTGTGGGATGAGACCGGAGCACCGGAAGGAAACCCACGCAGACAAAGCGTAAAATTGAACCCGGGTCTCTGGAGCTGTGAGGCAGCAGTGCTAACCACTGTGCCACCGTGCTTGCTATTTTAAAAAGCAAGTTGAAATTGTGAATCAGACACACATAGGGATAATTTGTATGCTATTAATAATGAGTTAATAGGTTAAATATTTAGCTCTGAAGAGAGTGTTCATCACCTATTAATTGTTTAAAAATTGCTTGCCACAAATAATTCAAGTATTAATTGTTATAAAGTCACAATCCAGAAAACAAAAAGATTCGAAGCACACATAGTAATCTAGTTAATGTTTTCTTCCCTGTATTAGATAGATTATGCCAACTTGTAAACTGGTTAGCCATTTAAAAAAAAGAATACTCAGAAGCAACTGGAGGGAGGAGTGTTGAAAGAAACTCACCATTACGGGGATAAATGTTAGTCTTTGCAGACAGTCATAAACCTTGTCCCCATTTCCACTGCCTCTTGTTACAAAGCTGACAGTGTCCGGAAGGAATATGCCTGGAGCAGAATGGGAAGAACCCAAAATATAAAATCACATTCCGACAGGTGGCTGCAGGACATGTCGGAGGTTTGTATTTCGATGAATTAAAAGGCACACCCAAAGCCTCAAACAAACAGATCTGCCATATTGTAATTAATGGTTACACATTTTCTTTTGTCATGTACTTACATTTTGCTTGAGTTCTTTCTATAGTTGGAAAGTAGCAGGGAAACAATTATCAGGAGTGGTTCCGCTGATACTTAAGGAGACAAACACAAATTTACATGCACGTGGTATCTTAATGTCAAACTAAATGGTTTTAGTCCATCGCTAATTTAATTATGTATAAACAAAAAGGCTACTCAGGTTGAAAACCAGCGTGTAGCAGCTCATTTGACTGATCTCTTTGCTGGAAATAAATTTTACGCTTTCAATTTTTATTGGGCTCAGAATTACTCCCTCCAGCAACATGTGCCCAACATCAATAGTCCGCAGAAGGAAAACCTGTGCCAGAATTCAAAACAACTATAGTGTGATGGGAGAAAGATGGGGTGGCACAGGAAACTGCAAGACCCATTTGTACCATATCTTGTAACAAAAACAAGGATCAGGACAAGCAGAAAGGTATCACAACCCCGGCCAATTTCAGTTTTCACCAATAATGTACATTTGAAAGGATCCAGTTCAGATCGCCACTCTATCTAGAGTTTGAAACCTTCAGAGGAAGTCATATCGGCATTTATTTATGTACTTGAAAGTCAACCATTGTAACATGGCGCGATTGCCAAAATTGAGATTCTTGGAATCGAAGGTAATATTACGGCAGGGTTGAGAAACGGGTTGGGGGCAGTGGACAGAGAGCGTAGATTAAAGGAATGTTCTTTTGATTGGCAGGCAGTGAAACATTCAAGGAATTGCTGCTGGGGTGCCTGCTAATTTGCAATAGTTCCAATGTGTTGGTGAATGATTTCAACATTTAAGCTTTTCAATACATAAATCTCTCTCCCTCTATGTGACACATGTATGAACACACAACTGAAGAAGGCAATATGTGTTGTATTCTGGTGCTATACTGTAGGAAGGTATCAATAAAAATTTGAAAATTGGATATTGATTTTTTTACTTGGTAAAGATACACTGAAAAACTGAGCTTGTTAGTAAAGCTCTTTTTCATGTTATTTTGTTGAATAAAATAATTATGGACATCTGGCATTTTTACTAAGCCCATGTTAGTTCATTTGCCAATTTGATAGGATTCTTTCATTTTTTTGTCGGGGGCAGGGGCGGAATTGGGCAGTCGTGACAGGGAAGGGACGGTGAAGATTCCAGGAGGTCAGGGAGGGGAAGTCGGATAGTCGTTGGGGGGGGGGGGGGGGGTTGGACAGTCAGGGGTGGGGGTCGGACATACGAAGAAGGTCAGACATGGGGGGGGGGGGTGGTCAGTTAGTATTGGGCCAACAGTCACGAGGGGGTCAGACAGCTGGGGGCGGAGTGTTAGGAAACCGGCGGGGGGGGGGCGGGGGGGGGGGGGGGGGGTTGGCAGGGGTGCCCGGGTCAGATCAGGCCTGGGACATGTATTCAGGGTTTGGGGGAAATCACGCGGGGGGGGGGGGGGGGGGGGGGGGGAGAGAGTTGTCCCGTGGAGGGCTGGAGGAAGGGAGATGGGGGTAGACCTGTGTGAGTGGTACTCGGGGGTAGGGGACGTCCTCTGGGGGGGTTTTGGGGTTGAGGGAGTCCTGTGAGGGTGTTGGTGTGGGCCTGTATAATAGTTACCCTGAAGCTAGAAATGCGTTTAATTCTTCTGACCTTTTCTGGGTAACTACTGCTGTAACACAGTCGGAAGCATCTGAAGTTTGCGATTTCAATCACATTTTTGGGTGGTTCCCAGAATAGGGCAAATACCCATCAGACGTTTGCATGTCCCAGGCCATTGCGCTGCAAACCTTACCCCGAAACCTCTGGGTGGGGGGGTGCTTTCCCCAGCGCATCTTTAGGGTGCCCCACCACCGCCCCCCCCCACCCCGTTACACTGCCCTGGAGCACAGAAGTAAGTTAAAAGCACACAACCGGCTGAGCAAGGTTAAGGGAATAATTAATCTCAAGATGCCAACTGCAAAGTGGATGTATGAACAATATTATCAATATTGTAAGTAGCAGTGGTACCACACAAATGCCAGGTAATGTCTGTCTCTATCAAACAGAATCTAACCATCTCCCCTTGGTATTCAACGTCATTACCATCGCTGGACCCTCACTTGACTCTACTTGCCTTATAAATACTGTGGGCGGGATATTGCCGTAATCAGCAGGGCGGGCAACTCCGGCGGGACGGAATGGCGTGAGCCACTCCGGCGTCGAGCCGTCCCAAAGGTGTGGAATCCTCCGCACCTTCAGGGGCTAGGCCCGCCCTGGAGTGGTTTGCGCCCTGCCGGCCAGCGGGAAAGGGGCTTGGCGCCATGCGAATCAGCGCCGAAGGGCCTCCGCCGGCTGGCGCGAGTTGGCGCATGCGCGGGAGGGCTAGCGTGTGCTGGCATCATCCCTGCGCATGCGCAGAGGGCTTCTTTTCCATACCGGCAATGGCAGACTGCCACAGTCGCCGGTGCAGAACAATAGAGTGCTACCACGGCACAGGCCCGCCGGCGGATTGGTGGGCCCTGATCGCGGGCCTGGCAACCGTGGGGGCACCACAGGGGCCGGATCCCTCCGCGCCCCCCCCCCCAAGAACCCCGGAGGCCGCCAGCACCGCCAGGTCCCGCCGGTAAGGGACCTACTTCAATTTATGCTGGCAGGACTGTCAAAAAACGGGCAGGACTCCGGCCCATCGGGGGCCGGAGAAGTCGGTCAGCCCGGGGTCCATTGAGTTGCGCCGGTCCCCGCCATTCTCCGAGGCGGGCAGCGCGATTCATGCTGAGCTGATTTTTGGGGGGCCGGAGAATTTGGAGGACGGCGGGGGCGGGATTCACGCCAAACCCTGGCGATTCTCTGACCCGGTTGGGGTGGGGTCGGGGGGGTGGGGGTCGGAGAATCCCGCCCTGTGGCTTCAAGATCAGGTCAGAGATTGGAATTCTGCAGTGAGTAACTCACTCCTGATTCCACCATCAACAAAGCACAAGCCAGGTGTGCGATGGAGTACTCCCCACTTGCCGAGATTAGCATGACTCCCAAGACAATTCAAGAATATTAACACTGGGGGGTTGCGGACATAATGTCCAAGGTGCTGGGGGTGAAGGTAGCCCCGACTCCAGAGGTAGCGATATTTGGGGTGTTGGAAGGCCTGGGAGTCCAGGGGGCGAGAGAGGCTGATGTCTTGGCTTTTGCCTCCCTGATGATCCAGAGACTGATCTTGCTTGGATGGAGGGACTCAGAGCCGCCGAAAGCGGGGGTGTCGGTGAGTGACCTGGCGGAATCCTGAGACTGGAGAAGGTCAAGTTCCCCCAGGGGGGAGGTTAGTTGATGGGTTCGCTTGGAGATGGAAGCCGTTCATTTACTTCTTTGAGGGGGACAGCAAATGGGGGGGGTGGGGGAGGGGGGTAAGGGGGTTAAAATTAGAAGGCAGGGTGGGTGGGAGAAGCGGGCAATAATGGAGAGCAGGGGGTGGGGGGAAGGTTACGTATAATGCTGTATCATTTTTCTTCTGCTTTTGTTTGTTTCAATGAAAATGTCTGTATAAAATATCCTTTTAAAAGAATTTTAGCACCATCCAGGACAAATCAGCCTGCTTAATTGGTATTCACTCTGTCCCCCACCAGCTCACAATGGCAGGAGCATGTACCACTGACAAGATGCACTGCAGAAAATTGTCAAGGCTCCTTTGACACCATCTTCCAAACCCGCGGCCTCTAGCCCCTCAAGGATCAAGGGCAATGGCTGTATGGGATCACTACCACTTGCAGATTCTTCTCAAAGCCACACACCACCCTGACTTGGAACTATATCTGCTGCTCCTTCACTGCCACTGGGCCCAAATCCTGGAACACCCTCCCGAACAGCATTGTGGGTATACCTACACCACATGGACTGCAACAGTTCAAGAAGGCCACTCACCACCACCTTCTCAAGGGCAATTAGGGGTGGGCAATAAATGATGATCTTGCCAGTGAAAGAATTGAACAAAAATGAGATGGGGACAGGATTGGGGAAACACCTTCTCAACCCCACCTTCTCTTTTTTTATCATAGAATTTACAGTGTAGATGGAGGCCACTCGGCCAATCGAGTCTGCACTGGCTCTTGGAAAGAGCACCCTACCCGAGGTCAACACCTCCACCCTATCCCCATAACCCAGTAACCCCACCCAACACTAACGGCAATTTTGGACACTAAGGGCAATTTATCATGGCCAATCCACCTAATCTGCACATCTTTGGACTGTGGGAGGAAACCGGAGCACCCGGAGGAAACCCACGCACACACGGGGAGGATGTGCAGACTCCGCACAGACAGTGACCCAAGCCGGAATCGAACCTGGGACCCTGGAGCTGTGAAGCAATTGTGCTACCCACAATGCTACCGTGCTGCCCTGTCTTGCCAATCATTTGGTCTTCCAACACTCACCTCGTAGGGCCTATTGAAGAACATTACATGCCTTTAGAATTAAAGGAAGCAGGATCATGTGAGACTACACTCCACATTAGTCACTGTCTTTTGGAGAGAAACTAAGAAAGCTGAAGATAGGGGGAGGCAGCAGGTGTTGCGAACTAAAAGCAATTGAGGAAAATTAGTTAAATTCATAATAAAGCATTGTGCAGTTATTACAGCATATTAAATAGCATACAGAATCTATATTTCCATTCCTGCCTGGGATGGTGTACAGGAAGAATGTGTGCTTAATTCAGTTTTCTTTTGTTATATTCATTATCTCAATTGTTTTGAACTCTTATCAATTGAGATAACAGGAACTAAAAACCATTTTCCAGCTATGAAAAATGCCCCAGGGAATTCTGCACTCTTTAAGGCTCATGTTGTATTTAAATGTTCATCTCTGCACTTTCTGTTCTTCCCATAAAGATGCCATTTCCAACTGTACGTCTGCAAATTAATATTGAAATAATTTGGCCCAGATCTTCCAGCCTCCAGGACGTGGAGGTCTCAACACACTGACCTCCATAGGAATTGCCCGGAATGTTTGAACTTCCGATGGACAATTCCACTCTTCGGACTCAGGGACTTTGGACAGTTCCAATTTGGATAGATTTTAAAAATAGATTTAGAGTACCCAATTCTTTTTTTTTTCCCCAATTAAGGGTCAATTTAGCGTGGCCAATTCACCTACCCTCCACATCTTTGGGTTCTGGGGCTGAGACCCACCTAGACAGACACGGGGAGAAGGTGCAAACTCCACACGGGCAGTGACCCTTGGCCGGGATCGAACCCGGGTCTTTGGCTCTGTGAGGCCGCAGTGCTAACCACTGCACCACCATGCCGCCATCCAGCACATTTTAGACAGAAAACCCCAAGGGCCTATTTTTCATTTTTTTTTGCGGAGTCTGGCAGTGCACATGAAAATGAGCGTTGAAGCTGCCGGCACCAATGGCGGCTTTCGCCGCCGCACTGCTAGGAACTTAGTTCATAAAGGTTAAAGGGCGGGTCCCACGGTGTCACGCTGGTGGGGCAGGCACTGATTGAGCCGACCCCACCAGCAACTTCGGTTTTTAAAATTCAGGGCGCTGTTTTTAAAGATCGCCTCAGTGCACAAAGGTTAAATTGGCGAATCAGATGGAACGGCACCCAGGGATTTGGAGGTCCCCCAGGTGCATGCCCTTTGGGTAGGGTGGCTGCTAATGCTTGCGCAGCTCAACATGCTTGCTATGGGACTTTGCTCCCGTTTAGTTAAATCCAGCCCATAATCTCCCAAACGGAGAATCCTGCCCATCACCTTAGCCAGTGCTAAGAAGTGCTTGGAACCCCAGCGGGTTGCTATATGGCTAATTGCTACTTAAACTGCCCACTAACGCTCATCAAAGAGACTGCAGAGATTTCTGGTCACATCCACTTCAGCTAACACTGTCTACTAACAGCAACCAACTGGGAGGAAACATGGCGTTGATGTTAATTCAAGCTTCACTTCAAGGGATGCTCAGTATTTCATGGTCGTTGTTGCTGGAGATGTGTAGTGTATCTCATGGCACTATGTGGAGAATTTTGTTATGAGTCTATCAATGTTTATTCTGAAACTTCACTGAGGCCTTTACCTAAAAAACATCAGTGCTGTACTAATACACTTTATCAGGCACCTGTGGTAGCTCTAGACATACACTGGAGGCTTCCAATAATTAACAAAGGGGTTTATTGATGAAGGACAAAGGCAGTTAAGTAACAGGCACAGAGCGCTACACAACACACTTTGACTACCTGGGGTCAGCTCCTAGGGCCCTGCAAAAACTATTTATTGGCCGAGGGTCACATACTCCCGCCCGATTGGCCCCAAGCTGGTCATGTGGTCCGTGGTGCCCCCCCCGCCTTAAAGGGGCCGCACAACCTCAGCACCTTATAGGAATCTTCCAGGGGAGAGGGAGTATAGGCTCACTGGCATCAGGCTAAGTCTGGATGAGGAAATAATATCAGACAAAGAAGATCATGTTGTTGCAGGAGAAAGGAACAGGAAGATGAGATTGACTAATTTGAGTACCGTTCCTCCTCTGGACTTCCTCTGCCAAGACCTCCAATTCTACATTCGCACGAATCTGTGCATCCTTCCCGTTGGCCCGTGAGCCATTCTGTAACCTGTTGCCATGGGCCAGCTAGAGCACTCTTTAGTGGAAGTGGGTTCGATCAGGCCATCATGAAAATTGCGTCTAATCAGCACTTGAATGCTAAACCTGCATGTGCTTGTTTAGTTCCTCCAGGCAAGTTCAAACTATGGTAATCAGCAATTAGGAGCAGAATTGTGTGCTAAGTCGTGACTTAGCACTGCACCCATTTAGGTCTGTTTTTATTCAAATTAACCCTCATAGAATTGAAAAATCATCAGACGACAAATATATTTGTGTAGGTTTTCTGATCAATAGCAAGGATTTAACAATGTGTTCTTTACTTGAGTTTAATAGAATAGGACTGGTTAGGGCAGCAGTGTAGCATAGTGGTTAGCACAATTGCTTCACAGCTCCAGGGTCCCAGATTCGATTCCCGGCTTGGGTCACTGTCTGTGCGGAGTCTGCACGTTCTCCCCGTGTGTGCGTGGGTTTCCTCCGATTTCCTCCCACAGCCCAAAGATGTGCAGGTTAGGTGGATTGGCCATGCCCTTAATGTTGGGTGGGGTTACTGGGTTATAGAGTGGACGTGTAGGCTTGGGTGGGGCGCTCTTTCCAAGAGCCGGTGCAGACCCGATGGGCCGAATGGCCTCCTTCTGCACTGTAAATTCTATGGTTAAAGCAAGTGTCCAAAGAGTAAAGCAAAGGTGGCCCTGTCCCGTTCCTGTAAACAAGATTGCTGTTAATCTCCGCACTCCCAGTGCATTAGAAAGACTGGGTGACTGTGCCTTTTTTTCCTCTTGGTCAAGAACACTGAAGTAAACAGTTTTAGAAACATCTTGCCAGTAACTCAGAGAGTCAGCCCCGATATTGCGGAGGAATGGCTGCTACCACCTGTACAAGGAGCCTATTGTCTGCGGTGGGTAGTTGGTAATGATGTGCAAAGTGAATAAAATGCCTTGGCACCCCAGCAGGTACTTGCATGCCAATAAGAGGGACAGCTAACGGCAACGCAGCCTCAGATATACAGCTTTGGCAAGTACAACCGGAACGCTGTTAATTTCACCTCATACTGCAGGTCCAATTTATGCCAAGAAGCTGTAATTTAGTCATGCCCTTCATGGGGGCTAAATGGTTTCCTTTTTTAAAAACTATATTTGGTACTTATGTCTAGGAATGACGTAACATTTTCCTTCATGGCAATTTAGGAACAAAAGCCTAACCGAACCCAGCAAGGTAGCTTAGCTGTAATACTATATGTATAGACATGCTCCTCATTGAATCATTTTGACTTCTTACAAATCGCGCACACACAAGATTAATAAAATGGTGTTAATTCCACCAATCCCGCAGCTCACTGAATATAGATGGCAGACAGCCCGAGAGCATTTATCCTCAAAGGGATGAATAAGTCTTTTGTTAATTGGAAAAATGGCTTGACTTAATTAAGACATTAGGAGTTATAGAACATAGAAAAATACAGCACAGAACAGGCCCTTCGGCCCACGATGTTGTGCCGAACTTTTGTCCTCGATTAAGAACAAACTAATCTATGCCCCGTCATTCTACTGTTACATGTAACGGGAAAAAATAATTCTCATCGCTGTCTAATATTTTGTTATCCTCGAAGTTCCGAACGTTATTTGGAACCTGCAGTGTCTGGAGTTGCCTAACTTTATATAAGGATCACGGGATATTGTAAATTTAATTCTAAATTCTGCACCGATATATGAGTAGGAATAGTTTCAGTGTCTTGTCCCATTAACTAGCAAGCGATGATATACTTTGTCAGTGCTCACTTATATATATTTTTCTATATATAACAAGATGAGCCTTCATGCACAGGGACTCGAAAGAAGCAGACATGCTTCAGTTGGATATATAGAGCAGTGTGACTGGTATTAATATCATGGATGGTGTGCGTGTGCTTTATTTACTACCCTTCCTGCTGGAGACACAAATTAAAAACTGGGAGAGACCACAAAAGAGGGCATAAGAGACACATTACTGTCACCAGAGTAACATTGAGTGCATTGCAACTACCAGCCTTGTTTATATTTGCTCGGCAGGTTACCTGCCCTATCAAGTCACTTGTTCACTTGCAGTGTAGGTTTTCCTATGGCAGGCCTAATTAAAGTGTGAATGTACCCCTTAATGGTGCTCTCCTTTCATAGATTACTGTGTACACTGCTGGGGGAGAAACGAAGCTAGCCCCAGGTTTGCTGGTGCCTCTCTGAAGATCCTCATGGAAGAAGTGAGAGCAAGGACAAAATTCTCTCCGTGATGAAGGAAACAAAGGTTCCAAAGAGCAACATCTAACCAGCTGAGAGAGGGGGCTGAACCCGTCCGTTCTCCGAGCATTATCCCCGGGATCTGCATTCAATAGAAAGAAAGGTTCAATGAGAAACCAGGCTGAGCACAGCTCTTAAATTCCTTAATCTGTCTGCTTAAAACCAGGCAATCGCTCTTCCCACCAACACAGCTCCTCCCCAACTCCCGGCCCCCCACCCCAACATTTCCCAGCACTGTGAACGCTCCCCCCTCCTAAATCAGATTCCTTTTCCAACAGGACACTGTGCCACCTCTCCACTTCCATCTTTTGCAAGGCCCGTTCAAGAGAAATGCGTGAAGAATCTGATGTGGAGATGCCGGCGTTGGACTGGGGTGAGCACAGTAAGAAGTCTTACAACACCAGGTTAAAGTCCAACAGGTTTATTTCAAACACGAGCTTTCGGAGCACTGCTCCTTCCTCAGGTGAATGAAGGAGCAGTGCTCCGAAAGCTAGTGTTTGAAACAAACATGTTGGACTTTAACCTGGTGTTGTAAGACTTCTTACTGTGAAGAATCTGAGGCGCATGCCTGTCCCACTTTCTCCAGCCACTGACACCCCTTTACCCGGTGGCCCTTGAAGAGTGGCTTCGCTCACCCAAAATGCAAGTTTTTATGTTTTCTTTTGAAAGCAAAAGACTTTTGTCAGACGAGAGGGAGGAGCAGCTCTGCCCCACTGCTGACCTCGTCTCGTGCACTGGCATCCAGCCCCGGCTTCCAGCCTCACTCTTCAGGCTTCCTCCTCACCCATCTGGTGAAGGTGCAGCAGAATATTGGCACGAGCTTTTTTTCCTCAGTTCAGAAGCACCTTATAAATGTTGAATGGCCAACTCATTCATTATGAACCCCTGCAGTGCTTCTTGTGCAGGCAGTCCTTTGAACTGCAAAATAAACAGCATATTCTTCATTCCATGGGCGATGAAGTGTATCATTGTCTCTTGCAAAATTTATTTTAAAATTATATTCAAAGATTCCCTCGCTAATATTTTTCTTTCTTTAGTCGGTAGGTGATCATTATCTTACAAGTATATTGTACAGCAAAAAACTAGTTTCTGCTGATGTTTATACCCCTTGAGTTTATTTCGATTCCACCTGCCTTACCCTATATGTTCAGCAAATCTTTATATTCCCCCTTCTCTCACGTCCTTTCATTACGTTTTGAAAGCATCTAAGCTATTTGCCTCAATCACTTCCTGTGATAGCAAGTTCCGCATTCTAACAACTTTCTAAGCAAAGAAATTTCTCCTTATACCCCTATTGGTTTTATTAGTAACTAGTTTTCATTCATGGTCCTGAGACTTGGATTCTTCCATAAGTGGAGATATTTAGAGGAGACGGTGGCGTGATGGTAATCTCACTGGATTTGTAATCCAGAGGCCCAGGGTAATGCTCTGGGAACCCGGGATGCAATCCCACCAAGACAGCTAGCGGAATTTAAACTCCATTAATAAAATCTGAATTGAAAGCTAGTATCAGCAATAATGATGACCATGAATTGATGTACGTGGTTCACTAAAATCCTTTAAGGAAGGAAAGCAGCCATCCTTACCCGTGTGGTGATATGCATGTGTACATCAATGTATATACTTATCGGGGCGGCATGGTGGCGCAGTGGTTAGCACTGCTGCCTCACGGCGCTGAGGACCCGGGTTTGATCCCGGCCCTGGGTCACTGTCCGTGTGGCATTTGCACATTCTCCCCGTGTCTGCGTGGGTCTCACCCCCACAACCCAAACATGTGCAGTGTAGGTAGATTGGCCATACTAAATTGCCCCTTAATTGAAAAAAAATGAATTGGGTACTCTGAATTTTTTTTAAAAATGTACATAGTTATCTATCAATGTATATAGTTATCGATACGACCTCTGACCAGCAAGTGGCAATAGAAATCCACCAGGTGACTCGAGAGTTTCAGGCGTTAGTAGTAAGTCGTACGAGAGGACAGTCACACTAGATGTAGCTCTAGGAGAATTTACTGAATTCAATTATGAGTTACCGCTTGTATTATAGTTGTTAGTTATCTTTCCACATGTTCATCTTGTTAATAAACTGTGTTACTAGTCAAAGAACTAGACGTTCTGTGTAGATCATTACCACGGCCATAACACAGATCATAACAACCTGGTCTGGCCGACATGTGACCCCCTGAGGCCCACAGCAAGGTGGCTGACTCTTAACTGCCCTCTGAAATGGCCCAGCCAGCCTTTCTTAGTGCCTTAACCCTGGAGGTGGCAAGCTGGATGCATGATGTTACACATCGTGCGCCCTGCATGGCAACAGATCAGCCTGCAGCTGGGTCAGTACCAGCGGTGGCAGTATGATGTCATTAAGTGGCCACTTAAGGGCCTCAGTTTGTGATAGGGCGGGAAGTTCAACCATTGGGCCCTCCTGCGCAGAACTTATTTCTGGTGGAAACGCTTCCGTCCCTGAAGTTCGCCACCAGAGAGACCAGCACATTATGTCCAATATCTCCTTATGTGGCGAGGTTCATACCACTCACCCACCTCACCTACTGACCACCTCAGCCACCTCACCCACTTCACACACTTACCTATCTATGCCCTTACCCACCTCACCCATGTAACATACTTACTCAACTAGCCCCCTACTCGCGTACTCACTTATCTACCTGCTCACCTACCCACCTATCTACCCATTTATCCACCTCACCCACTAACCCACCAACCCAGATCATCCACCTCCCTCCCACCCACTTCCCCACCTCCTCCCCTACCCACCTCACCCTTTCACTAAGATCCAGACTGAGCATGTAAACTTACCACATGGCAACTAATGCTGTAAAGAAAGGGGGGGGGGGGGGGGGGGGGGGGGGGGGGGGCGGCACGTCCTCTGAAGATCCTGATACAAATGCGCAGTAGAGTCAAGTGGAGGACTTCCGAGCACAGGAGCAATTTGTAATCATTGCCATTTGTAATCATTGAATTGATTCTGGTATCTGCATACATCTCATTGTATCTGTGTCCAGTCAGTGTCCATAGCTGTTGTGGGTGTTTCATGAGTCAGGACTTAAAGAGAACATTCTTGCCAACAAAGGCCCCAACCTTGCAATCTTCTTTGAGAGTTGAATGACGGGCAGTGTGGATTGCCTGGGAAATGGGGCATTGGCCTGTAAGGTCACTGATATGTGATCAATGATGGATTAGCAATTCATGATGACTGGTTGGGCTGCAGCCCACAATTTCCTAATCTGCATTACTGTTTGGGTGAGATTCTCCTTCGTCAGCGCATAGCCAGAAATTCTGACACTGGCGGTCAGCAGCACCGCCCAGAGCTGCGGACTGGCTGTCCGACCTCTCGGAATCTCTCCAAATGGAGAAAATCAAATTTGCCATCCGAGGGTCGGATGACGGCTTCCACAGAACGTGGGAGCCATTCATGCAACTGTTCCGGGACCTATTTGTGGCCAATGTACAAGAGGAAGAATAGTCGGGGGAAGGTAGCGGGAGGGGGGGGGGCTACAGGTTCGTTACGGGGGTTCGATGGCTAGCTAAGGCCCAAAACCAAACTAAATAAACATGTTGAGGGGGGGGGGGGGGGGGGGGCGCAGTTACTACTACGAAGATGCTTACCTGTAAATATGTATGTTAATTTTTGCGTGTTTGTTTTTTTTTTTCTCTCTCCTAACAATTTGTAATTTGTTCAATATAAAATATGAAAACTGAATAAAAACATTTATAAAAAAAAAGAAATTCTGACACATATACAAAGCTCTTGCCTGCTTTCATCAAATTGCTTCCTGTGCCCTGTACCGTCCCTCCACCCCCACCCACACGAATCCTGTCCGAACACATTGTTCTGAGTGGAAATCTGAAACGTCTTATAACGTCAGTCTCATCTCTTCTTTCCACCAAACCAACTGGCCGACTCCAGAAAGCCCGGCGGTGAGGGACAGAACAGGGACCTAACTGTTTACCATTTTATAAACTTGTATTTACAGAGATTACAAACATGCATCGCCTAATCCAACAGCCACGTGTTCGGTCTGCTCCTATATTCAGGAGCACAAGTGAATCCCCAGTTGACGCAAGTACTGTAAATACTCAATGAGTATATTTAATCAGTCAAGGATGCATACTTACTGTTCTGGTCAGTGTGGTCGGTGTGGCCTTTCTGATCTCCTCCAGAGGAGGAGGCTCCCCTCCACGACCTCTCCCTCGTCCTTCCCTGTTTCATGACTGTAGCCTCCCAATCTCTCCATCTGCTGACCTGGAAATAGAGAACAGGTCACCATAGTCCCAGATGATCATAGGCAGATGACCACAGGCTGCTTTCCCCTTTGAAGGACAAAGCTGACTGAGGGTGATTTAAACTGAGGATCACCACACCTCGGGCGAGGGGCAAGGTTGAGACAGCGTGGCCTTCATGAATAGCCCCAGCCAGTATGGGAATTGAACCCGCCCTGTTGGCCTGGCTCTGCATCACGAACCAACCGTCCAGCCAACTGAGCTAAACAGAGAGCAATCACAATGCTGATAGGACATGCTCAGAATATTGATTTCCACTGCCCAAAACTCAACTTTTATTTATTTTTTGAATAATCCTTATTGTCACAAGTAGGCTTTACATTAACACTGCAATGAAGTTACTGTGAGAAGCCCCTAGTCGCCACACTCCGGCGCCTGTTCGGGTACACAGAGGGAGAATTCAGAATGTCCAAATTACCTAACAGCACATCTTTCAGGACTTCTGGGAGGAAACCGGAGCACCCGGAGGAAACCCACGCAGACACGGGGAGAATGTGCAGACTCTACACAGGCAGTGACCCAAATCGGAATTGAACCTGGGACCCTGGCGCTGTGAAGCAACAGTGCTAACCACTGTGCTACCGTACCGTCCAACCAGACCTGTATCAAGCACTCTATTGTCTTCCTTGCTGGCCTCCCTTCCGTGAACTCCAACTTTTCCAAGATTCTGATACACGCATGGTGTCCCACACCAAATTGAATTGATCCATCATCTTTGTCATTGCTGACTTACTCCTTCATTTTAAGGCCCATCTCCTCAGCTTTATATCTTTATATGCACTTTCTGTCTTTACAACCAGCACAAAAATTCCCTTTCTCATTCCACTCCCTTCATCCCACCATTGGAATTGAGCTTTCATCCATTTAAGTCCGACAATCTGGAATTCTCACCTTGACTGACTTGCCTGCAGACTTGTCAATTTCAGTAAGGAACAGTGATGAGGAATGAGGAGAATAAACCCTGTCGATTTCTTTTTAACCTGGTTGAATTGAGGCCTCCCCTAATCAGGCCATGACAAATGCTGGCAAAGTCATTGGAGGATGCAGGGGAAGTGGCTGTTGGGTAGAGTCATGGAGGGTTGAGGTCCTGGGGTCATGGTCGCCGAGATTATTTTTGTGGGGCCCACAAATGAGCTGGCATCCCTCTGGGCCCCACAAAAATATTCCAAACTTACCTTTTGTGGAGCCATTTGGCCCCATCATCTGTGGAGCTGGTCAGAGTGCGCATGGTGCCTAGCAACCCAAGTTCTACATCAGTAGGGATCTTCCACCAAAGGCTGGCTGGCTCCTAGCGGTAGGCAACTATCATAATATTACCAACTTCTTTGACTGCGTTAATGGGTCAGTATGGATGCTGAGCCAATTGAGGCGATTACTGCTTTGTTAATGCCAAGGTTTAGACTATGAGAGCATAGGAACAGTAGGAGGCTATTCAGCTCCTTAGCCCATTCTGCTAGTCAATGAGACCATAACTGATCTGCGATCTAACTCCACAAATACATCTTGACGTCTTTGGCTAACAAAAAACTATTAATCTCAGATTTAAGAATAATAATAAACATCATTTGCAGAAGGGTGTTCCAAGCTTCTACCATCCTTTGCACACAGAGGTGTTTCCTAGCTTCACTCCTCAAGCTCTACTTTCTAGACATGTCACCTGGTCCTACATTCCCCCTACCAGCAGGAGCAGTTTCTCGCTATCTACCCTGGTGAGGCCCCTTAATACCATGAAAAGTCTGATCAAAATATTGAACATTCTTCTAAATTCTAGGGAATACAACCCTTATTTGGGGTGGCATGGTAGCACAGTGGTTCGCACTATTGCTTCACAGCGCCAGGGTCCAAGGTTTGATTCCCGGTTTGGGTCACTCTGTGTAAAGTCTGCACGTTCACCCCGTGTCTTCGTGGGTTTCCTCCGGGTGCTCCAGTTTCCTCCCACAAGTCCCTAAAGACATGCTGTTGGGTAATTTGGACATTCTGAATTCTCCCTCCGTGTACCCAAACAGGCGCCGGAATGTGGCGACCATGGGCTTTCCACAGTACCTTCATTGCAGTGTTAATGTAAGCCTGCTTGTGACAATAAAGATTATCATTATTAATCCAAAGAGATTCTTAGAATCCCTACAGTGCAGAAGGAGGCCATTTGGCCGATCGAGTCTGCACTGACCCACTGAACGAGCACCTGACACTGACCCACGTCCCCACCCTATCCCGTACCCCATCAACCCCACCTAACCTTTTGGACACTAAGGGCAATTTTATCATGGCCAATCCACCTAACCTGCACATCTTTGGCCTGTGGGAGGAAACCGGAGCACCCGGAGGAACCCCATGCAAACATGGGGAGAAAGCGCAAACTCCACACAGTCACCCGAGGTCAGAATCGAACCCAGGCCCATGGTGCTGTGAGGCAGCAGTGCTAACCACTGGGCCACCGTGTAACTCCCGCGAGTCCTGTCCATAGGTGAATGTTCGTTGAAGACATTACTATGGCAGCAATTGTCATTGACCAATCTACCTCCTGGCTTCAGACATGGAAAATGGCTGCTTGGTGAGGTAGCCGAGGGCAGCTGGTATCCAAGGAATTGTAAACTGACAGGAGGCACGATCACAAGGAGGTGCGGGGAGAGGGGAAGAAAATGAGAGAAATAAAAAACAACAAGTTGAGGTTTCATGGCACCTCTCTGTTTGCGGTTGTATCCTCAAGTCAGCATAACTGCAGGAACAATTAAAAGAGATTTCACGAGACGCTACTTGTCGGGGCAACATTCTCTCAGACTGGTTCCGATCCTGAAACATTCTGACAAACGCAAAAGGGTGAAAGAAGAAAATGTTCAAAATATACCTACTGAGCCTGAGGTTTTGCCCTCAGCACGTCGGAAAAATGTTGGAGTGATCAGTCATTACCATACCAACACTCAGCGAAGGTGCACACCAGCAACTGATACTTAACTGTTTTAACTACACTCAGCAAAACGGGGATCTATAAAATATTACACAGACCTTTAATAATGTCCAGCAACCTAGTGATTAAAAGGGACATGTTTCAAGTTTTAAAATATTACGGCCATTGAGCTTTGTTTTTGTAAGGTTATTTCTGAAAAGGTGCCATGGGTTGCACAATAAACCATTTGATTTATTCGCGGCGACTGATAATTACTACTTCTGAATTATCTGTCAAAGAAACGCACAGGAGCTTCCAAAGACACACTTTTTGCTTTCCTCCTGAGGCAATAAATCTGTCATAAACAGGCATAAATCAAATGGCTTAGTAAGGACTATTTATGCACAAGGGCGGCATTACTCGAGTTTGTGGTATGGCTGTGAGCACTGGAATCCTACTTTGCAAATTAATATAGGAAGTATCCACGCCAACTATAAATGTACTAATTATAGGGGCCCTGTCAAACCCTACCCTGTGATTTATTTATATTTCCGATCAGAATCTGAATTGAATAATAGCTGTATCTGAAGATTGGGCGTAACAACTCTGGGCTGGCAGAGGCTGGTTTAGCACAGTGGACGAAACAGTTGACTTGTAACGTAGAACAAGGCAGCAGCGCGGGTTCAATTCCCCTACCGGCCTCCCCGGACAGGCGCCGGAATGTGGCGACTAAGGGTTTTTCACAGTAACTTAGTTGAAGCCTATTTGTGACAATAAGCGATTATTATTATACACTGCTGGCTGATTCCGTTTAGAAAATTAATTCAGTCCAAGTAGGATATTTTAAAATGAATATATATATGTATCAACATGTGAAGAAACAGTAGCTTGTGTAATCCTCAGGGGCTGCCTATGTGTGCTACCATTTCTGCAGTCCCACGCCCGTACAATTGTGCTTTCACACTGTAAACAAACCAAAGATCTCATTTTCCACGCCACAGAAATATATTGACCTGAAAACACAACAGTCCTCATCGGAGAGAGAAAGATCAGTTAGCAACGGGTTGTAGGGATCCTCTAGTTGATGCACCCAAAGCATTAACGTCTCTTTCACTCTTAGACACAGAGCTACCTGTTACTCACATCCAGCATCTTCGGCCTTTATTCCAGTTCATTAATTTTTCTTCTTGTGTTCTTAAATATACAGGTTATTGCGTTTACTAAAGAGAAAGGAAATGAAGGGATGCTTTAATCATAATTGATACCAACTGACACATTGTTCCCACTGAATACATGCATTCGGCATGACAGAAAGTTGAATGATGCACGGAGGTCAAACAGCTGCTCCAACCTGGCAGCCACAGTACAATGTGCCCTTGTGTCCCCAGAATGCTGGCTGGCTCTGTGTAAAATTCTTCTCTTCCGCTCAGCCCCCTCCCAGTTCATTAAACTTGTTAAAAACGTAGATTGTTATCCAAAATCTGTAAATTTATCAGAAATTCTTCAGGCAATTATGAGAGTTCAATTCAACCCGGGTTCGGTCCCAGCCTTGGGTCACTGTCTGTGTGGAGTTTGCACGTTCTCCTCACGTCTGCGTGGGTTTCCTCCGGGTGCTCTGGTTTCCTCCCACAGTCCAAAGACGTGCAGTTAGGTGGATTGGCCATGATAAATCGTCCCTTTGTGTCCAAAAATTCGGTAGGGTTATGGGGGTAGGGCGGGGAAGCTTCTGCCAGCCCAAACATCCAGCTTCAACTTTCGGGGAAGAGTTCTGGGATGGCCGGTGGGGGCAGAAAATACATGAGGTTCAGGCCTTGGGCGGGTAGATGGTGCGGCACCTCTGTTAGCACCCCCCCCCTTTTAATATTGGCAACCATGTCACCCCAGTCCCATAAGACCCAGTCCCTATATTATCCTCCCTTTTTCTTTGGCCTCTCCACAATCAGCCCAACCCCTCTCCTTCCCGCCTGTCTACCTGCCTAGGCCTCACCTACGCTCCCTGCCCCAAGACCCCCCCCCCCCAAACCTTACCTGATCCTGTACTCCCGGAACTGAGGCTGTGGGGACTGTGGTGTTCTTTGTGTTGGTAATTTTAAGGATGGTTGGCGTAGCGTTCACAAAAACTATAAATAGCTTTAAAATTGAACAAAGCTATAAATTTATTAGCAATACTTAATTGGATTTGACACGCCTATATAATACACAGTTGATAATAAACATATCATCTGCACTCTTGTACTACTAATTTCTGCACTATTGCATTAACTATGATCTGCTCTCACTCACACTATCTTTCCTTCAGTCTGTCCTCTAGTTTTCTCCTCAACCTCTCCCCCCCCCCCCCCCCCCCCCCCAAGGTTTAGCATCGCTGCCTTACATAGTTGTACATCTAGCTCCCACTAGTGGCCAATTTAGACATTACAGTAACCCTTACAGTTCCCTTAATTCATGATAATGTCACAGGGACTGCGTGCAGTCCCAGTCCTTTCCACTGCAGCTTCTGGCACTGCAGGGACTAGAGAGCTGCTGGCTAATCAGACTCGTCATCAGCACTGTGAGGTGGGACCTCGAGCAAGGGGTGAACGTCCCGCTTCTAGCCATTTAATGCTGTTTGGGGTGTTAAATGTCCGCGGGGCAGGCAGTATCAGCGGAATGTGTACCTGCTGACTCGTCGGATGGTTTGAACGGGAAACCTTGCCATCATAAAAATGCTGGCCTATGTAACATTGTTAACCTAGTGAATAGCAGTATGCATGCTATTGACCTTGGGTCAAAAAAGGCACTTCTATCTCCAGACCAAAATTGGTGGCAACAAAATTTAAGTTGACACATAATTGTTATTGAATGAGTATTGCAATGTTGGTGGCGATATTCTTCAGATGATGTTAAACCAGCTGCCTGTTGTTCCAGTTCAGGTGGATAGTAAAGATCCCATAGCATTGTGCAAGATGGAGCTGGGATATTTCCTGTTGCCCTGATCAGCAACAGCCCTCAATTAACACCACCAAAATGAAGATGAATGACTCGTCATTCAACCAAATGCCTGACATTCTGCTACAGAAGAAGTCCATTTTTTGTCAACACTCTGTCCTCTGGGTCACTATAGAAACTTGAGCTCAACATCTAAACTGACAATCCTACGTAGCGCTGAGGGAGTGCAGCACTGCTGAAGGTAGGGTGATTCAGATGAAATGTTGAACCAAAGAGATATCTGCCCTCTCAGGGGTATGTAAAAGAGTCATCCAGACTCGAAACGTTAGCTCCCTTTTCTCTCCACAAATGCTGTCAGTCCTGCTGAGATTGTCCAGTTTTTTCTGTTTTGAATGTAAAAGAATCTACGTTATTGTTCTGGGAAGAACATGGCTATGTTCTGTGTTATGGCCGTAGGAAAAAGATTCACACAGAACGTCTAGTTCTTTGACTAGTAAGATGATTTATTAACACGATGAACACGTGGAAAGATAACTAACGATCTATAATGGTAATGAATAAATGAATTCAGTGAATTGTCCCGGATCCACTTCTGGTGCGACTATCCTCTTGTATGACTTACTACCAACTGCCGGATATCTCAAGTCACATAGTAGATCTCTATCACCACCAGCTGGTTGGAGGCCACATTGATAACCATATACATTGAGAGACAACTATATACATAACTGTGCATAGGCATATCACCACACATGGGAGTTCTTGTCTCCTCACACAGCCCGAAGATGTCAGGTTAGGTGGAGTAACCATGCTGATATTGCCCAAAAGGTTAGGTAGGGTTATGAGGATAAGGGTATGGTTTTGGGCCTAGGTAGGGTGCTCTAGTGGAGTAAGGGCCGGTGCTGACTCAATGGGCGGAACTGGCCTCCTTCTGCACTGTAGGGATTCTATGATCTAATATTTATCCCTCATCTGACATCGTTAAAAGCAGAATATCTGTATCTTATCTCATTGTTGTTTGTAGGCAAATTGGCTGCTGCATTTCATTCATTACAATAATGGCTACATATTAAAAGTATTTAATAGCCTGGAAAACACATGCTGGGCGGAGTTTAATTTTGGTCATGAAGATCTCACCTGTTGGCTGCAGAAACGATGGGACTCCCACGGCTCCTTTGTTGCGGAAGGTTTGCTGGATTAAAAATCAACCATTAGACACTTAACCAGCCAGTACCAAGCTTTACCTGGATTTAGGCCATCAGGGATGGAAATTATATCCCAGGAGCTGCCAGTTCTCCATTGTCCATCAGCATCACCAGGAGGAGTGGTTGCTGCCAGTCATGCACCAACCAGAGACCTCGGATTGACAAGGAGCTGAGGCCATAGGTGAGTGAGGGGTCATGGTTAGGGTGTTTCCGGCTAGGAGGGGTGGAAGCCCAGAGGAAAGGGCAGTGAGTGGCTCTCATTGGGCCCCCTTTCCCGGTGCCAAATACCTCATTGAGGCACTGAGTACCTTCGAAGGAGGGAACCCCACCCCTATCTACCGGAAATCCAGGAAGAGTATGCTTTTTGGGCTCCCTGCCTGGCCTTTGCCCCATGGTTGGATGGGGTCCTTTAATCAGAATTTTTAAAAAAAATTTAGAGTACCCAATTATTTTTACAAATTAAGGGGCAATTTAGAATGGCCAATCCACCTAACCTGCACATCTTTGGGTTGTGGGGGCGAAACCCATGCAGACACAGGGAAAATGTGCAAACTCCTCACAGACAGTGACCCAGTGCCGGGATTCGAACCCAGGTCCTCAGCGCCGTAGGCAGCAATGCTAACCACTGTGCTACCGTGCTGCCCTTTTTAATCATAATTAACTGCACACTCATGCGCCTCAATTAGCATCTGGTTGGGAAGGCTGCCCACTAGCCTTCTGGCACTGGATTTAAATTGGGCGGAGACGGGAAGGTGGCGCAGTTCCCACCCTGCACCCTTCCCACCCATTTAGATGCCTCCCCCACCTCCAAACACTCCACCAAGTGGTCATCAAACTGAGGTCAGGAAAGGTGCTACATAAATGCAAATTATTTCTCTCTCTTACCAGTTACTGAGGAATACAAAGCAACACGCCCAATCGACCTCAAGCTTAAGCCTGAATAAGTGCCCCATTTCGTGCTAAGCCACCAAAAACCTAATACATTTTGCCAAATTAGAGCCTTGGGATTTTCAGAAACAATCTTCCAAAATTGCTTTGTACATTGTAAGCAGTTCACAACATGAATCCTCAACACGGGATGCTGACAGACTGGATTCATAAAATTAACTGAAGTGAGAGAGGGTAATCAAATTACTCCTTTATAAATAACTTCTGTCCAATTATTTTATGTGAAGTGCTATTTGACTGTCATGTACTTTTGTTAATGTATCTCACTCGGAATCATTTTGCTGATGAAAGAAATCATAAAGCCTTTCTTTGTAACGCAATACCCTAGGAAAACATTGCCGGCATCATATCCCAAAAGCTGATCAAAAAATTGTAATTGCATAAAAAGATAATTACGTCCATCAAAGCTGTTATTACAGTAACCAGCGTAACTTCCTACCTTAAGCTTCTAATCTTACTTTTGTCCCGACTAGCCTTCGTGGAGATTATTCCAAACATCATTAAATAAAATAGTTTGCATTGATAAATGCTTTACATTGTTACTTCAAGTTACCTTAACTAATTTCAAAATAACATTCTGTGCTATTTCATTTGTATCTTGAGATATCGAACTCCTGAAGCTCAGGTGGAAATGCCCAAATTACTCTTCTGTGTTCTACCTCATCTATTTTGTAGCAATTGATCCAATGAGTTAATTTTTACAGTGAACTAAGTGAAATTAAAGCATCACCGGCACAATGACCTGGTTTTGTGTTAAGAATAACAGTGGGGTTGCCAATTATGTGTCGTTATGAATAGAAATCTGGCAGCAGCTTCTGGAGTCTGCACATGCGTAGCTAAACCCAGAAATCCAGAATATGTCCTGTTAATTCATAAACTGCGCTACACCTCACCAATTGGCAGGGCATTAAACATTTGCCAGGGTGGGACGTTGCTGTACATGTCCGCTACCTACCAACTAAGAATAAGATTTTTTAAAAAAAATTTAGAGTACCCAATTCATTTTTTCCAATTAAGGGGCAATTTAGCGTGGCCAATCCAGCTAGCCTGCACATCTTTGGGTTGTTGGGGGGGGGGGGGGGAACCCACACAAACACGGGGAGAATGTGCAAACTCCATATGGAAAGAGCTGGGATCGAACCTGGGACCTCGGCACTGTGAGGCAGCAGTGCTACTCACTGCGCCACCGTGCTCTAACTATGAATAAGATAAGGCACTTTCAGGCGTAAGCAACTTTTCCTTTAAACAGAATGATGTATCATAAATTGTCAAACAACTACTCTGGTCCGGAAAGTTTGATTTTGTAAGTATTGAGTCTCATTCCTTCAGAATTTAATCATTGTTGGAGGTTTTCTAAAAAAAAATAAGAATAACGTTTTATTACATTTTCTTTATGCCTCTTTGATCATTTCCTCTATATCCCATTATTCTTTCCCTTTCTGTTTTGCTTTCTCAACATGATTTTCCGACAAATTAACTATTCGAATTGATACTTCCCATTTTGGACCCTAATTGTCTCAATTAAAATTCTTCAATCTGACTGTTTGAAGAGACTGTTGTTGCTTGCCCTGGCCGCAGGCACCAAGGATCCCCTTTAGAGGTTGTCACGCTGAAAGAGGCCTCTAAATTGCTGGTTTAGCACAGTGGGCTAAACAGCTGGCTTGTAATACAGAACAAGGTCAGCAGCAATTCCCACACCGGCCTCCCCGAACAGGCGCCGGAATGTGGCAACTAGGGGCTTTTCACAGTAACTTCATTGAAGTCTACTTGTGGCAATAAGCAATTATTATTATTATTGCTAATTGTCACTCAAAAACCTCCAAAGGTCTGTGAAAATCTGCAAGTGCAATGAATGGTTCATTTGCGGCTAATTACAAAATCCATCTTTTTTTTAACAGTCGCACATACACAATCAAAATAACAAGCCAGAATTGTGAAGAAGTCAATGGACACTGGAGCCATTCCAGTAGTTTGGAACCTAACTAACGTGATACCCACATTCAATGCAGAGGCAGGGAACTATCGGCCTGTTAATCTCACCATAATTCAATGTAAAATACTGAAATTAATTATTGGGAATAGACTTGTGCATTTCTCATTTGCAACACCGGCTAGGATACTGAAACTTCATGCAAGTAATATAAAACAAAGAGAACCAATGGGATTGAAGGAGGCTGTCCGTAAATTACAGAATGCCCCAAACAAAATATGAGAATGGGTGGAACAATGGTAGTAAAAACTAAATGCAAACACGCGTAAAGTATTTCACATAGGAAGAGAAATGGGCAACATACAGATTAGGTACTTTACAAATGTTATTTGAAATAGATAAGAGTGGTGTGCAAAGAGACTCAAGAGTCTTAGTTAAACTCAATAACGCTTTACATATTGAACCAACACAACACAGCACTCAACAATGTAAAGAATATTGAACAACACAGCCACAGCAGTAGATTAGAGGACAAAATTACATTGTATATACGGTGGAGAAAAAGACCATTCAGCCTAACTAATCTGTGTTGGTGTTTATACTCAACATGAGTCTCTTTGCATTCCTTCTCTCTCTGTTCTAATCCTTTCAGCATATTTCTATATTCCTTTTACTTTCTTGCAGTGGTCTGCTTTCAATCTGAGATAATCTAATGGCTTTACCACTTCCTGTGTGTCGTGGAAATCATAATAAAGACAAATTCCTCGAGGTTTGATTTAAGGAAATTTATTGACACAAATATATTTGTGGAGAGAGAGTGTTCCAGCTACAAAAAAAGTCAAAAACCATTATATTTATAGTGTGAAATAAACAACTTTGAAGAGATAAAGCTTGGGAACATACACAAGAGGAAATATGAATGTTTTGCCCTTGGTTTAAAAACAATTTGAGTACGCATTTTGTTGTCCTTCGGAAGAGCAACTTATTATCATAATAAGACCGAGTACAAAATACTAAGCAGTATTTAGTTTACATTACTTGACCTACTTATTTTCTCTCAAATGCAGTGTTAGAATATAGTCAATATTCCCAGCATGCCTCTAAATTGGTAACTCATTAACTTCCCTTCCACACTGTGGTAGTGAGTTCTACATTCTAACCACTCTCTGGGTCAAGAAATGTCTCCTTATCTCTCTACTTGATTTATTAGTAACTAAATATTCTTTACCTATGATCCCCAGTTTTGGAGTCACCCGCAGGTGAAAACATTCTCTCCACCTCTACCCTGTCCAACCTGTGGATAATTTTAAAGGTATTCTATCAGGTCACCTCAAACCCTTCCCTTTCCTTAAGGAAATAGCCCCAACTTGTTCAATATTTGGTGATGTCTGTAATCTCTTAATTCTGACACCAATCTTATAAATCATTTTTGTACTTTCTCTGGTGTTGCTTTGTCTTTTCAATAGTTGGGCACCAGAATTTGTGGTCTGACCAGAGTCCCAGAAAGGATGAACATAACTTCACTACTTTTGAATTCTAGAGCCCTAGAAGTACATCTCAGCCCTGTGTTGACCTACAATGCTGTTTTTAATGATTTGTTCACCTGCATTCCGAGGTCTCTTTGCTCTTCCACTACATTCAGTTTCTCATTTTCTAAGATATAGGTGATGTTTTAATTTCCCCCCCCCCAAAATGCATCACCTCATATTTATCTACATTAACATTAATTTGCAGGGCGGCACGTTGCGCAGTGGTTAGCACTCCTGCCTCACGCCGCCAAGGACCCGGGTTCGATCCCGGCCCCGAGTCACTGTCCATGAGGAGTTTGCACATTCTCCCTGTGTCTGCATGGATCTCATCCCCACAACCCAAAGATGTGCAGGCTATGTGGACTGGCCATGCTAAATTGCCTCTTAATTGGAAAAAAAATGAATTGGGTACTCTAAATTTAGTTTTTAAAAATTAACATTAATTTGCCAATTAATCGCCTAGTCTGTATGTCCTCTTATGGTTTTTTGGTATTATGTATTTCCTTCAGTGCTGGTGATCCTCAGCAGTTTGGCAATGCCTGTAAAGTTTGATATCAAGTTCCCTTTTCCGAAGTGCAAATCATTGATATAAACCAAGTTGTGACAGAAATGTGCCCAGTTCAGATCAGCTGGCATATTTTGAGCTGTATCCAGTTCTGATCATCAAGAAACAAAGCAGATATTCACTTCCACGAGGCATTGCAGAAATGCCCCCTGTCATAATATCCACTCATGTATATAATAAGATGCAGACAGGCAGTGATTGACACACAGGATGACCAATGAAAACACAAGACAGAACAACCAATCACCAGACAGGACACCACCACTATAAAGCCCACAGGGCATTAAGACTCCCGCTCTCTCGGGACCCAGATACTGAGACAGTCAGTGTGCACAGGTTAGTGGGCACTACTGCCATGTGGTAGCTAGTAGGTTTGGTTGAGCTAGTAAGAGGTCATCAGTAGGATTAGTAGAGTGTCAACCCACAGCTGAACAAGTACAGCTCACCCTCTCAGTCGCTATTGAGACGTGCGTAGTCCATGAGCATGCCAAGAATCGTTATTCCCACATCAGGGCGGCAGAAACTGCAAAACTGGCTTCCCACGAGGCAGAATGGGTGCAGGCCATTGAAACAATGCAATGCCTGAGTATCGAGGAGAGTGGCCGTTTTGTGCGCTTTTCCCGGGTCCCTAGGCATGCGCGCCACGATCGGGTGGACGACGAGGCTGAAAACCCTAATGCGCAGGTGCGTACGTCCGCCGACCGGAACGTGCTGACGTCAGTGTTATGACGTGTCCGAATTGTGGCTCCGCCCATTTAAAGCGGCAATGTCCAGCCAAAGGACGGCGATGCCTACAGTGTGGGAAGCCTGGCCATTGCGCGGCCTACTGCAGGTCCGCTCCACCTATTATCAGCCAGCGATCCCAGACACGACGCAGAAGTGTCCGCTCGGTACAACAAGACATGCAGGATTCTGATCGCGACAGCTCATCGGACCCCGATGCTGACTGCCTCGCCTCTCCTTGTCAGGTGGGCATCATAACCACACGCGAGCTGGTCTCCACTGCACCTGCAACCCGCCTTTCGATCCTCAGTGTGGATCCCGATGACGAGTGGTGTGCTATCCTCACAGTCAACCAGGCTCGCAACCGATTTAAACTGGACATCGGCGCGTCTGAGAACCTCATATCACAGTCAGATCTCGACAGCATCTGTGACCAACCAAGCATTCTTCCACCAGCCTGCCAACTCCTTGACTACAATGGCAATGCCATAGCTGCCAGTGGATTGTGTCGGCTAGGGGTATCGCACAAGGAAATCAAGGCAAATTTACGATTCAAGATCGTCCGGCCTGACAGGGCGTCCCTGCTCGGTGCTCGCACCTGCAAGCTCCTGAATCTGTTCCAGCGAGTCCACACCATGGGCGAAATTCTCCCCTACCCGGTGGGGTGGGGGGTCCCGGCGTAGAAGAGTGGCGCTAACCACTCCTGCGTCGGGCCTCCCCAAAGGTGCGGAATTCTCCGCACCTTTAGGGGCTAGGCCCGCGCCGGAGTGGCTTCCGCGGAGGCACCACCCGGGGTCCGATCGCACCGCGCCCCTCCCCCCCCCCAGGACCCCGGGGGCCTGCTCGCGCCGCCTAACCCGCCGGCACAGAGGTGGTTTAAATCACGTCGGCAGGAGAGGCCTGTCAGCGGCAGGGCTTCGGCCCATCGCGGGCCGGAGAATCGCCGCGGGGGGCCCGCTGATCGGCGCGGGGGGCCCACCGATCGGCGGGGCGTGATTCCTGCTCACGCCGAATTCCGGCCACGGCGGGGGCGGGATTTACTCCGGCCCGGGGCGATTCCCCGACCCTGCAGGAGGTCGGAGAATTCCGCCCCATGTCCTCGACACTGGCGACTGCCTCGCCTCATGTGAATCTCCAGGCTGGGATAGACGACTTTCCCACACAATACCACAACGTGTTTGATGGAATGGGCACGCTCCCATATCGCTACAAAATTGTGCTCAAGCCGAACGCGACCCCACTGATCCATGCACCACGCCGGGTGCCGGCTCCTCTCAAGGATCGTCTAAGAAAGCAGCTGCAGGACCTCCAAGACCAGGGCATCATCTCAAAGGTCACGGAACCAACAGACTGGGTCAGCTCCATGGTCTGCGTAAAAAAAAAACCTCTGGTGAACATCGCATTTGCATTAATCCCAAAAACCTGAACTGCAACATCATGCGAGAGCGCTACCCGATTCCAAAGCGTGAAGAGTTAACCAGTGAGATGGCTCATGCCAAATTCTTCACCAAGCTGGACACCTCCCGTGGCTTCTGGCAAATGTAGCTGGATGCGTCCAGTCGGAAGCTGTGCATGTTTAACACTCCGTTCGGCCGCTATTGCTACAACCGCATGCCCTTCGGTACCATATCAGCTTCCGAAGTATTTCATCGCATCATGGAGCAAATGATGGAGGGCATCGAGGGGGTGCGAGTCTATGTGGACGACGTGATCATCTGGTCCACAACGCCCGAGGATCACATTGCCCGCCTCAGACAGGTCTTCCAGCGGATTCATGAAAATGGCCTCCAGCTCAACAGGGCCAAATGGTCATTTGGTCAATCCGCTATCAAGTTTCTGGGTGACCACATTTCACAGCAGGATGTGCAACCTGACGTCGACAAGGTGCTGCCGATCAACACCATGAA
Organism: Scyliorhinus canicula; assembly: GCF_902713615.1. NCBI lineage: Eukaryota > Metazoa > Chordata > Chondrichthyes > Carcharhiniformes > Scyliorhinidae > Scyliorhinus > Scyliorhinus canicula. The sequence continues at coordinate 143,406,531 of NC_052157.1, forward strand.
GACCCTGGAGGACAAGAAGGCAGTCCTCCGCTTCCTCGGGATGGTAACTTTTCTCGGGAATTTCATTCCCAATTTGGCAGCCCACACCACAGCCCTCCGGCATCTCGTAAAGAAGTCAACAGTGTTCCTGTGGCTGCCCGCCCATGAAAAGGAGCGGCTCGATCTAAAGGCGAAGCTCACCATAGCCCCAGTACTGGCGTTCTTTGACCCAACCAAGGACACCAAGATATCTACTGACGCTAGCCAGAACAGCATTGGGGCGGTGCTCCTCCAGCAAGACAACTCCTCATCCTGGTGGCATATGCCTCCCGGGCCATGACTCCGACCGAGCAATGGTATGCCCAGATTAAGAAGGAGTGCTTGGGTCTCGTGACAGGAATAGTCAAGTTTCATGACTACGTATACGGCCTGCCGACGTTCACGGTGGAAACAGACCATAGACCTTTAGTCCACATAATCCAGAAGGATTTAAATGAATTGACACCTTGGCTACAGCGAATTCTTCTTCGTCTACGCCGATATGACTTCGAACTCGTCTACACACCGGGTATGGAGCTGATCATCGCGGATGCCCTATCCCGGTCCATCACCACACCGTGTGCACAGGGCGACTTCATCTGCCACATAGAGGCACAGTTGCAGTTGTGTGCCAGCAACCTCCCAGCCACTGATGAATGAGTGGTCCAAATACATGAAGAAACTGCTAAGGATCCTCTACTGCAGCGCATGATGCAACACCTCACCCCTGGCTGGCAAAATGGGGCATTGCTGACACAGCCCTCAACTGCCCAACCTGCCAGAAGTTTCAACCGGCTCAGCCCAAAGAAACGCTGCAACAGCACGAGATTGTGACCTTTCCGTGGTCTAAAGTGGGGGTAGGCCTCTTTCACGCCAATGGGAGTGATTACGTGCTCTTGGTCGACTACTTCTCCAGTTACCCGGAAGTGGTGAAATTGTCGGACCTCACGTCTAGGTCCGTCAACAAAGCCTGCAAAGAGACGTTTGCTAGACACGGGATACCACTCACAGTAATGAGTGACAATGGTCCATGTTTCTACAGCCAGGAGCGGTCCAATTTTGCACGATCCTACAACTTCAGACACATCAGCTCCAGCCCCCATTACCCGCAATTAAACGGGAAGGCCGAGAAAGGGGTCCATATCGTCAAGCGGTTGTTGTGCAAGGCTGCAGACTCAGCCTCCGATTTCAACTTGGCGCTGCTGGCCTACAGGGCGGCCCCTCTGTCAACTGGTTTGTCTCCGGCGCAGATGCTCATGAACCGCAACCTGAGGACGACTGTTCCAGCCACCATATTCCAGACCTTGACCACCTCATGGTGCTGCAAAAAGTGCATCGGTCCAGGGACCAGCAGAAGATCACGTATGATGCTCATGCCATGGATCTGCCTGCACTGGCTCCAGCAGATGTTTACGTCCAGTTGCCTAAGGGAGGTTGGTTGGCCCCAGCTGTTGTTATCAGGAAGGCCGCCCCAAGGTCTTTCATTGTCCAATTGGCTGATGGCTCCATTCTCCGGCACAACAGGAGGGCACTGAGGAGAGTTCCCTGCCCACCGCCTAACCACATTGCTCCGCCGGCTATCATGCCTCCTCCGGACATCTCCTGCCACGAGGACACCGATCTGCCAACGATCCCGCCTGTCCATGGCACCGCTGCAATGCCAGCAATCCCGCCTGTCGAAGTGCCGGCATCTCCTGCTCCACCTCTGCGGCGATCAACAAGAATTCATCGTCCGCCTCAAAGTCTGAATCTATAGACTTTACTTTTGTAAATTTTGTTCAGTTTGCTCTGTATCTGCACGATAGACACCTTCCCATGTACATATGTTCATTAACTCACCACTTGTACATCGTCAGGCATGTATATACCTCCACGTTCCAAAATTTATTTTTAAAAAAGGGGAGATGTCATAATATCCACTCATGTATATAATGAGATGCAGACAGGCAGTGATTGACACACAGGATGACCAATGAACACACAAGACAGAACAACCAATCACTAGACAGGACACCACTACTATAAAGCCCACAGGGCATGAAGACTCCCGCTCTCTCGGGACCCAGATACTGAGACAGTCAGATTACACAAGTTAATGGGCACTACTGCCATGTGGTAGCTAGTAAGTCTGGTCGAGCCAGTAAGAGGTCATCAGTAGGATTAGTAGAGTGTCAACCCACAGCTGAACATGTACAGCAGTTCATAGTTAAATAAAACAATGTTGGATCATCTCCGGTGTCAGACGTTTGTTTCTAGCTTCCCTGCATCCAGTTGCAGTCAGTGTCAAACCAACCTGCCTAACACATCACCCCCTTCAAGCTGACCCCCATGTCACGAATCTGCATTCTGAAGGAGGACTGGTGAAACCTGGGGCGGGATTCTCACTTCTGATGGCAGAGTGTTGACGCCGTTGTAAAAACTGGAGAGTTCATCGGACCGCTAAGTGTAGCGATCCTCTGTCCTAAAGGAGGCCAGCACAGCACTGGAGGGACCCACGTCGCTCCAGCTGCCGATACCGGCGTCAAATGAGCGCTGCGGGTCTGCACATGCTCACTGAGGCCGGCGCGAATGGACGCATGCGCGGTAGCTTCTTTCTCCGCGCTGGCCCTGGCCCAACATGGCGTGGGGCTACAGGGGCCAGCGTGGAGCAAAGGAGGCCCCCAGCAGGAGAGGCCGGCCCGCCGATCGGTAGGCCCCAATCATGGGCCAGGCCACGATGGAGGCCCCCCCCTGGGGTCAGAACCCCCCCCCATCAGGCCACCACTGACAGGATAGACGGCGAGGTCCCGCTGGGTAAGACCAGATGCGAACACCACAGGCGGGACTCAAGCTTTTTTGGCATCCCGGCGGAGAATCGCCGGGGGGGGGGGGGGAGGGGGGGGGGGGGGAGGGGGCACGTAGAGTGGCCCCCATCCAGTGCCGCACCGGTGTCAATGGCGCAGATTCTCCGGTGACCGGCCCGGCGATTCTCTGAACCGCCGTGGGCTGAGAGAATCCTGCCCCTGGTCTTTCCCTTCTGGAAGGAACTTGTTCAAGCAGTGATCTTATGAAGGTACAGACAATTATAAATGATATAGAACATTTTACACTCTGCCCAATTTTATTTTCAATTGATTTCAACTTCCATTGGACCCAGTCCTGTGAGTTTGCCACCAGATGAATTAGATTAAACTGATCGCACAGTGTTTGAATTGTAAATGGTAACATTTTTGAATGAATAAAAGGAATTTAGTTTATGTCTAACCACGTCATTCAGGGATATCCATCAAACTTCACATCCAATGAATCACAAAAAAGGGTGAACATTATTGCTTTGTAGGTGAATCTGGCAGCCATTTTAAGTGTAGCCCCTCAGGCAGTAGTGAGGTGATGACCAGTTAATTTGTTGTTGGTTGAGGGAGGAATGTTGGCCCAGACAACAGAGAACTCCCAGCTTTATTTCATATTGTTACACAGGATATTTAACAGGCAGCTAATCCAACAGAAAAGGTAGTGGGCGAATTTCTCCCAACGGGAGACAAAGTGCCGACGCCGGAGTGAAAACCGGTGTGTTTCACTCTGGCGTCGGAGGCCGCTTCTCACCCCCTATTCTCCCACCACCAGGGGGCGAGGAGCGGCGCCGCGTCAACTTCTCGCGCCGGGCCTTGGCGCCGCGTCAAATCGGCGGCACTTAAATGACGTCACCCGCGCATGCGCGGTTGCCGTCCTCCCCGCGAGACATGTCGGAGTGCGTCCTTTAGAGATGCCGGCCCGCCAATCGGTGGGCACCGATCGCGGGCCAGACCCCTACTGAGCACCCCCCTGGTGCTTGATCCTCCGTCTCCCCACCCCCCCCCCCCACCCCCACAGGCCGCAAACGCAGCATTCGCGCTCTGTTCATGCCGGCAGCGACCAGGTGTGGTTGGCGCCGGCGTGAATCCGTCGGATTGGGCAGGCCGTTCGGCCCATTCGGGCCGGAGAATCGCCGTTCGACCGTTAGAAACGGCGAGCGGCGATTCTCCGAGCAGCCTGTCGTAAAACTTGGCATGCCGTTTTGGGTGGGGGTGGGAGAATTGCACCCGGCGTGGGGGTCGGAGAATCGCGCCCAGTATCTATCATCTTGCGGGCAACAATGCATATTTACAGTAAATTCTTCAGTTGAAAATCATTTGAAGTTCCTCAACTGGTTATCCCAACTACATTTTACAACTTTGCTGAATATTGTATCTCAGAAACCTATAGAGAATATTGACAAAATCCAAACAAAAGGTTTGATTACCCTTCTCTGGTTACCATTTCATAGACTGCAAATTTTTGAAATATTACAGACTTATCATTTGTAAAATCAAAAGATAGAAGAAAAAAGAGACATGGGTAAGACACATAGAGACAGTGTGGTGAATCACAGCCCGTGTAATTCACACTGTTATTATATATGATGTACTGTCTCTGTGTAAGCTAGGTATACGAGCAGTTGCGCGGCTCTGCCCCTGGGGGGAGATGAGGAGTTTGTACTGGGCTCCACCCTTGGCCCCGCCCATGGCTCCACCCATGGCTCCTCCCACTAACCGGAAGTATAAAACCTGGCAGTCTGAGCCTGCCTGCCAGTTCATCTCGGCACAGGCAGGCTCTGTTGTAAGATCATTAAAACCACTGTTCACTTCCAACTACGCGTCGTGTGAATTGATGGTCACATCAATTTAATGACCTTAGGAAACAAGAAGAAATCGATAAGAAGAAATCGAAGAAACAACTCAAGAAACAACTATGGAATCAGCCCTCAAACCTGACCGACTAGAACGCGACCCGCAGGCTGCAGAGGCAAGAGAAATCTTCCAGCACTGGCTCAGATGTTTTAAGGCCTACCTGGCTGAATCAAGTACTCCAGAAACTACAGAGGAGCAGAAACTCAGTCTACTGCACGCAAGGGTGAGCCACCGTATATCTTCTCAACTAAATAGTACCAACTCGTATACGGGGGCCCTAGCCATGCTAGATCGAATGTACGTGAGGCCCATCAACGAGGTCTACGCGCGCCATATCTTTACAACCCGCCGCCAGTGCCCCGCGGAGTCGTTAGAAGAATTCCTGCGGGAGTTAAAGATTTTAGCTCGGAACTGTAATTACCAGGCTGTATCAGCCGAACAGCACATGGAACTTGCCGTTAGAGACGTGTACGTGGCAGGCCTCGGATCGAATTATGTGCACCAGCGGTTGTTAGAAAAAGAGGCCCAGAACTTAGAGGACACGGTAAAACTACCACTATGGAGGTCTCATTCCGCATCCTCACCTCGTTCCCCGCAGACCAAGCAACCCCATCCTGGGCCCCCGACCAGCGACTGCCCCAGGCCTGCGCCACGCGTCCACCCAGTCATCACGCAGCCCCAGTGTGCCACTTTTGCGGGCAGCCCCAGCACCCACGGCAGTACTGCCCGGCCCGCAGCGCGACCTGCAGCAACTTTGGTCGCAAAGGACACTATGCCCGGATCTGCCTGGCGAAGAAATTCCCCTCTCCAAACTCTCCCGCAGCCCAAAGCACTCGCTTCCAAAACTCACAGGCCCGCAAGCCCCGAAATCCTGCAGTCTGTATGCCGACTCCGCCCCCACCCGACATGTGCGACTCATGGGGGCGGCCATCTTGGCAATCCTCCTCCATGCGGCCGGCCATGTGCGACTCATGGGGGCGGCCATCTTGGCAATCCTCCTCCATGCGGCCGGCCATGTGCGACTCATGGGGGCGGCCATCTTGGGATCCATCCTCTTCAAACTCTGAAACTCACCTCGACCACTACGAACTCAGAGGGCAGTCATCACGGGGCCACTCCAGCACAGCTGATCGAGCCGCCGACTACCCGCAACTCAGCGTGGTCACGTTGGACCAGCCGCGTCTAAAGCACCTCCGCAACTCAATGATGACCGTTAAAATCAACGGGTACAGGACACCGTGCCTCTTTGACTCCGGGAGCACTGAGAGCTTCGTACACCCAGATCTGGTAAGACGCTGTTTGCTCCCTATTTTCCCTGCACAGCAAACTATCTCCCTCGCTTCGGGCTCACACTCCGTTCACCTCCAAGGGTGCACTGTCGCGACCCTAATGATCCAGGGCACTAGCTACTCAAATTTCCAGCAGTACGTGCTCCCTGAACTCTGCGCCCCACTCCTACTGGGACTCGATTTCCAGTGCAACCTCAAACGCTTCACACTCAGCTTCGGTGGGCCCTTGCCTCCACTCACTATTTGCAGCCTCGCCACCCTAAAAATCGACCCCCCTCCACTCTTTGCCAATCTCACGCCGGACTGCAAACCCGTAGCCACTCGCAGCAGGCGATACAGCCTGCAGGACAGGGTATTTATCAGAACTGAGGTCCATCGGCTCCTACGTGAGGGGATCAAAGAGGCCAGTAACAGTCCCTGGAGAGCTCAGGTGGTGGTCATCAAGACCGAGAAAAATTCCGAATGGTAGTTGACTATAGCCAGACCATTAATCGGTTCACGGTCCTTGATGCGTATCCCCTCCCCAGAATTGCAGATATGTTGAATCAGATCGCCCACTATAAAGTCTTTTCCACGGTGGATCTGAAGTCTGCATACCACCAGCTCCCAATCCGCCTGGAGGACCGCCACTTCACGGTGTTTGAGGCCGACGGCCGCCTCTTCCACTTCCTCCAGGTTCCCTTTGGCGTCACTAATGGGGTCTCGGTGTTCCAACGCGCAATGGACCGAATGGTGGCCCAGTACGGGCTGCAGGCCACATTTCCGTACCTGGATAACGTCACCATCTGCGGCCAAGACCAGCAGGACCATGACGTTAACCTCGATCGATTTTTCAGACTGCCCAGAAACTCAACCTCACGTATAACACGGAGAAATGCGTTTTCCGCACGACCAGGCTAGCCATCCTCGGCTATGTCGTGGAGAACGGAGTCCTGGGCCCCGACCCGGACCGTATATGCCCCCTCTTAGAACTCCCTCTCCCTCATTGTCCCAGGGCCCTCGGCCTGGGATTCTTCTCGTATTATGCACAGTGGGTCCTTCAATATGCGGACAAAGACCGCCTACTATTTAAGGCCACACTCTTCCCTCTATCGGATGTGGCTCGTCAGGCCTTCACTCGTATTAAGGAGGACATCGCCAAAGCGGCCATGCGGGCGGTGGATGAATCTGTCCCCTTTCAGGTAGACAGCGATGCCTCAGAGGTCGCTCTCGCAGCCACTCTAAATCAGGCAGGGAGACCAGTTGCCTTCTTCTCCCGAACCCTCTCCGCTTCGGAACTTCGACACTCCTCGGTCGAAAAGGAAGCACAAGCCATCGTGGAAGCGATCCGTCACTGGAGGCACTACCTCGCAGGTAGGAGCTTCACCCTCATCACCGACCAAAGATCGGTTGCCTTTATGTTCGACAACTCTCAAAGGGGCAAGATCAAAAATGATAAGATCTTACGGTGGAGGATCGAACTCTCCACCTACAAGTACAATATTATGTACCAACCAGGGAAGCTCAACGAGCCCCCAGATGCCCTGTCCCGCGGCACGTGTGCCAGCGTGCAAGACGACCGCCTGAAAGCTATTCACGATGACCTCTGCCACCCGGGGGTCACCCGGCTCGCCCACTACGTCAAAGCCCGAAATCTGCCTTTCTACACAGAGGAGGTGAAAGCCATCACCAGGGATTGCCCGATCTGTGCGGAGTGCAAACCGCACTTCTATAGACCAGACAGGGCCCACCTGGTCAAGGCTTCTCGGCCCTTTGAACGCCTCACTATCGATTTCAAAGGGCCACTCCACTCGACCAATAGGAATGTGTACTTCCTGAACGTCATCGACGAGTTCTCTCATTTTCCCTTTGCTATCCCGTGCCCCGATGTGACCTCCCACACAGTCATTAGGGCCCTGCATAGTATCTTCACCCTGTTTGGTTTCCCCAGCTACGTGCACAGCGACAGGGGTTCATCCTTTATGAGCGACGAGCTGCGTCAGTACCTGCTCGAAAAGGGCATTGCCTCGAGCAGGACTACCAGCTACAACCCCAGGGCGAACGGGCAGGTGGAGAGGGAGAATGCGATGGTCTGGAAGACCGTCCTACTGACCCTCAGGTCCAGGAAGCTCCCGACCTCCATTGGCAGGAAGTCCTCCCCGACGCGCTCCATGCTTTTAGGTCCCTCCTATGTACGGCCACCAACCAGACACCACACGAGCGGCTATTTGTTTTTTCCAGGGGCACTACCACGGGGGTTTCGCTCCCAGCATGGTTAAAGACACCGGGCCCGGTTCTCCTCCGGAAGCACGTCCGGACTCACAAGACTGACCCACTCGTAGAGAGAGTGCTCCTGCTCCTTTCAAACCCACACTACGCATTTATAGAGTACCCTGACGGCCGTCAGGACACTGTTTCCCTCCGGGACCTGCCACCTGCAGGATCCAACTCCGACACTACCTCCACTGAGATACCCCTCACACTATACCCCTCCCAACCCCCCACGCCCGGCACCCCTACGCCTGCAGTTCCGCTGCTCGTGCTCCGCGCTTCCGCGCCATTGGCTTTCCGGCGCTCCCCGTCACCAGTCGAACCAGTCGGATACGAAGCTCTGGCCGAATCATCCCCGGAGTCCGCCATGGTTCCCTCGCCGACCGCCACTGCCCAGCCACCAGAAGAGGCTGAAACCCCAGTGCTTCGTCGATCCCAGAGGACGACTCGGCCGCCAGATCGACTTAACCTGTAATTTATAACCTATAAATTGTAACTTGTAACTTGTAATTCGCAATTGGGAATTGGTAGACACATCACCCCCGCTGGACTCAATTTTTACAGGGGGTGAATGTGGTGAATCACAGTCCGTGTAATTCACACTGTTATTATATATGATGTACTGTCTCTGTGTAAGCTCGGTATACGAGCAGATGCGCGGCTCTGCCCCTGGGGGGAGATGAGGAGTTTGTACTGAACTCCACCCTTGGCTCCGCCCATGGCTCTGCCCGTGGCTCCTCCCACTAACCGGAAGCATAAAGCCTGGCAGTCTGAGCCAGCCTGCCAGTTCATCTCGGCACAGGCAGGCTCCGTTGTAAGATCATTAAAACCACTGTTCACTTCCAACAACGTGTCGCGTGAATTGATGGTCACATCAGACAGATTGAAAGACAAACCAGCCATGTACAAGACGATGACATATTTCTGAAATGTAATTTGCCTCCAGCTTTTGAGTTCTGCTTTGACACTTGTTGCAATAACTTTCTTTTTCTGAGCTCTTCTGTCAAATTTAACCATGTATAAAATCTTCTTTCTCCTCGAGTTCAATAAGAAGCAAAGAATTAATAATCTTAAACCATATAAAACTGAAATGCCTCCATTCATTCGGAAATGTATTCATATGGGACCTCGGCTTCATCCCTCTTTCATTATTCATCCACGTACCCAGACCATGGGTATATCTTTAAACGGAATCAATCAAACAAACAAATCCCATCAGAAATGACTCTGATGACAGTTGTCCAATTTATCCACCATCCATCCTACACTCTGCCCCCCCCCCCCCCCCCCCCCCCTGCCCTGACCCCCCACCCCCCTTATTCTAGTGCGAGCTGAGGCTGGGAAAAGGGAGAGTTTGTGATGAGCTTGGCCTCCCAGTTGGCTTATTTAGAATCATAGAATCACTGCAGTGCAGAAGAGGCCATCCAGCCCATCAAGTCTGCACCGACCCTCTGAAAGAGACCCTATGCTATCCCCATAACCCACTAACCCCATCTCACCTCTTAGACACTAGGGGAAATTTTAGCATGGCCAATCCACCTGCACATTTGTCAACTGTGGGAGGAATCTGGAGCCGCCGGAGGAAACCTATGCAGTCACGGGAGAACGTACAAACTCCACACAGATAGTGTCCCATGGCTGGAATTGAGCCCGGGTCCCTGGCACTATGAGGCAGCAGTGCTAACCATTGTGCCACCATGCCGTATCGTTCGATGTGACCCCATCTGTCCATCCCAAAAACAGACAATCGCGCCACAGTGTGAAAGTACTCTTCCTGTGGCATTTTGTGTTCCATCCTCGCATAGGTCTAACAGTTAAGATGGCGACTGAGAGCTCCCCTAGTTGCCAATCTAAAAGAGAACTAAACTCAACAGCGAGGATCAGAAATACTTTGGGAGGTTCTCCGTCTCTTGTTGGTTATACCTGATGCAAGATTTTAGCGCCTCCAAACTTTCTTATCTTTGGAGATCACTTACCTCTGAATGAGAGATTTATTGCTACCTCATGGCATCATCGATGCAGTTGGGTTAATGTAAATCACAGAACAAAACAAAATAGAGGCCTTCCCAAAGGTGGCTGCAAGTCAAGCAGATCAGTAGGTACGTGGCTGATTGAGAACTGAAACACTGCAGACAGACAAGAATATCAATCTCAATTGGATCAAAAAATCCAATAAATATCAACAAAAGACTGAGACCCAAATCTACCAGTGACCACTTCATATAATACTTATTACACAGCAGTTGTAAAAAGGCAGAAAAAGAATGAATAGCGGAAGATGAATGATTACAAGTATTGAAATTAAAGTCTCCTGCACTAATAGTATGTTACAATCTCCACTTACAAGCCTCTATCTTCAGGGCTTTCTGTTGGGGATGACATCTGATTATGGATGTTACAGATTTTCACACTTACCGATTGACAGCACGATAAAACAGAACCCGCCCCCTCAGGCTCACCGAGCTTTTTTTCTCTGACAAATAGGTTTGTATTTTCCAGCTTTGTGGGCAACCATTTTTAAAATGATAGTGTTCAAATTTATGTTCCCACGCTTGTAACTTCTGCAGTAAGGCCTGCAATTAGAAGCAGAGTACAGGTCAAATATATGGAAACAAGAGCTGTTATGTGTCACGACTCCTTCCTTATAGCAAGTAGACTTTTAACAAAGGTGAGCCGACAGAAATAAGTGGTGAGACATTTATGCAAGAAACCTTTATTTTTAAACTGCTTCTCGGCGTCTTTGAATCTTTTTGCGCTTTGCCATTAAAATTTTGAAATATATCCCCAATGCTTGTAAATGAGTCACAGTACAACAGTGCAGTAAAAAAAAAAGGAATTTGCATTTCTATAGCGTTTTCGAGGATGTTCCAAAGTGTAAAAACTAGTAAACAAAATTCCACAAAAGTACTTTTATGAGTGGCTGGTCATTGTTTTCAACGGGAAAGACAGCAACCAGTCTTCACACAGCAGAGCAGCCAAGGACAGGGTATCGATCAGGAAGTTAGAAGATATTGCCATGGGGGAATCTTCTACATTCCCCTCAGAGGAAGGGCAATTTAACATTTTGTGTTTATTTCATAAGTTCACAGTTCACAGCAGTTCCATGATAATACACTCTGGTGTCAGCCTAGGTTACATTGCTCAGGTCGCTAATGTGCTGCTTCAACCCGAGGTGTATGTGCTACTTTTTAAAAATGTATTTATGGGATGTGGGCATCGCTGGTTAGGACAGCATTTATTGCCCATCCCTAGTTGTCCTTCAGAAGGTGGTGGTGACTTGCCTTCTTGAACCGCTGCAGTCTTTGATGTGTAGGTACACCCACAGTGCTGTCAGGGAGAGAATTCCAGGATTTTGACCCAGCGACAGTGAAGGAGGGACGATATATTTCCAAGTCAGGGTGGTGAGTGACTTGGAGGGGAACCTCCAGGTGGTGGGGTTCCCAGGTATCTGCTGCTCTTGTCCTTCTAGATGGTAGTGGTCATGGGGTTGGAAGGTATTGTCAAAGGAACATTGGTGAGTTACAGCAGTGCAACTTGTAGATAGTACACATGGCTGCTACTGTTCATTGGTAGTGAAGGGTTTGAATGTTTATGGAATGAGGAGCAAACAAGCGGACTGTTTTGTCCTGGATGGTGTCGAGCGTCTTGATTGTTGTTGGAGCTGCACTCATCCAGTCAAGTGGACAGTATTCCATTACACTCTTGACTTGTGCGTTGTAGATGGTGGACAGGCTTTGGGGGGTCAGGAGGTGAGTTCCTCACTATAGGATTCCTAGCTTTTGGCCTACCCTGGTAGCCACAGTATTAATATGGCTAGTCCAGTTCAGTTTCTGATCAATGGCAACCCCTAGGATGTTGATTGTGGGGTTTCAGCGATGGTAATGCCATTGAATATCAAGGGGTGGTGGTTAGATCCTCTCTTGTAGGAGATGGTCATTGCCTGGCACTCGTGTGGCGCGAATGCAACTTGCCACTTGTCAGCCAAGCATGGATATTGTCCAGGTCTTGCTGTATTTGGACATGGACTTTTCTGAACTGACTATCTTGTCATTTATCTCATTGCTGTTTGTGGTCAAATTGGCTGCAATATTACAAGTTTCTACACTTCAAAAGTAGTTCAATGGACAGGAAGTGCTTTGAGCCATCCCAAGGGTATGAATCCTGGCCACTCAGAGGAAATTACTTGCTCTTCTCTCTCTCTCTCTCTTATGCTTTCTCCAGAAAAGCTGAAACTACAGAGACCTGAATGAATCTACGAGGAAAACTATTGCAGACTGGAAAGCAGAAATCTCAACCTGAAAGCCTGGTTTGGAGGACAGTGTGTTAGCAACAACCATCTGAAACAAAGGGCTGTAGAGGGTGGGTCATTAAATATATTGGAGGTTGACATAGACAGATTTTTATTCAGTAACGGAATCAAGGGTTATGGGATAAGGCGGGAAAGTGGAGATGAGGATTGTCCTATCAGATTAGTCATGATCTCCTTGAATGGCAGAGCAGACTCAATGGGTGGAATGGCCTACTTCTGCTCCTATGTCTTATGAGAAACAAAATTCCGAAAATGCAGAGAAAACATTTCTCCTCATCTTTGTCTCAAATGCGATAACCCAAATTTGTTGTTCTAGATTCTCCCACAAGAGAAACATCCTCTCCACTTCCACCCTGTCAAGACCCCTCAATCAAGTTGTCTCTTACTCTTCTAAACTCCAGTGGACACAAGCCGAGCCTGTTCAACCTTTCCTTATAAGGCAACCCTCCCATTCCAGGTAAGATTCATATCTTACTTTCCTACCTATCTTTGGGTCATCAGCACATTTAGCAACCATACCTTTGGCCAAGTCATCTCTATAAATAGTAAAAAACTATGAGGCCCCAGCACTGATCCCTGTGGCGCAACACTCGGTGCATCTTGTGAACCAGAAAACGACCCATTTATACCTACTCTCTGTTTCCTATTAGCCAGCCAATCTTCTGTCCATGCTAATGTGTTACCCATGCTGAGCCAGAATCCCCCACAGGATGGAGATGCTGGGAGCGAATCATCAGCTATTGTCCAGCAGCACCAACCGACATATTTGCTGGGGAGCAGGGAGAAAACTGGACCCATGATACAGGTGAAGTTTGCTCCAATCTCTTGTTTTCACCCCCCACCGGCTTTCAGGACAACCCCTTCCCTCCCCCCCCCCCCCCCCCCCCCCCCCCAACAAAACCTTTTCTGGGGCCCACAAAACCCCCCTTACCCCTGTTCCTGTGGGCAAGGACACTGGGCACAGCCATCCTGACCATTTTTAATTTTTCATCCTGGCACCCTGGCAGTGCCCTGGCACCCTGGCTGTGCCACATGGGCACCATGGCAGTGCCTCCACGGTGATACCACCGGGTGACTCGCGATCGCCCTGATGCCCGGTGTTTTGGGGCTGTCACGCAATTCACCTGTTGAGCCGCGATACATGCCGGGTGCAAGGCGGTTGCTGAATCGCACCCCCTATTTTTATTTTAGAAGTGATGTGAAATGAGGGATAAATATTGTCCAAGACAGGAATTCTATGTATCACCCTTCTTTATTTATAAAAGTCGATCGGATACTGGGGTCCAGCGTCTCGAGAATTTGTGAAAAGAGTTGGAGAAATTGCCTAGATTAGAATCTGCACACAAAGTTCTACAGTAGAAGGTGTATTCCTAAAAGCCCAGTTCAGATGGGGTTTGAATTTCAGGGGCTCCAGCGTGTGATTTGGATCAAAGTGCCAGACCAGAAGCAGCAGAATATATCATTTGCTCCTGGAATTGCATATGGATAAATGCAGCATTGCAGAAGTGTAACTACAACATCTCCTCTGTCCTCGGTGCAAACTGAGGTATAGTTTAAGCACTATCAACACAAGTGGTGTTCCTTCTGTCGTAAACTGGTGGAAGTGGGCAGCACGGTAGCATAGTGGTTAGCACAATTGCTTCACAGCTCCAGGGTCCCAGGTTCGATTCCCGGCTTGGGTCACTGTCTGTGCGGAACCTGCATGTTCTCCCCGTGTGTGCGTGGGTTTCCGCCGGGTGCTCCGATTTCCTCCCACAGTCTAAAGATGTGCAGGTTAGGTGGATTGGCCATGCTAAATTGCCCTTAGTGTCCACAATTGCCCTTAGTGTTGGGTGGGGTTGCTGGGTTATGGGGATCAGGTGGGGATGTGGGCTTGGGTGGGGTGCTCTTTCGTACAACCGGTGCAGACTCGGTGGCCTCCTTCTGCTCTGTAAATTCTATGATTCTAAGTGGAGAAGAACTGAGGATTCAGATCAAAGGGGGATTATTTCACACATGTTGAGGAGCATTAGCAAATCCCTCCTGCCTTTGAGTTAGACGCTATGGTTTTCATATCTCTGCATCTGTTTAAATTTAGATTTTGCTGCGCAGTCGACTAAAGTTTCAACATTACAAAGCAAAACGTCCAACCAACCCATCTTCTTAGTCCAGTTAAAGTCGGTACTCAAATATTATTGATAAATAAATAAAACAATGGGCCACATGGTAAATAAATAAAACAAGGGGTGGCATGGTAGCATAGTGGTTAGCACTGTTGCTTCACAGCACCATGATCCCAGGTTTGATTCCCTGCTGGGTCACTGTCTGTGTGGAGTTTCCACGCTCTCCCCGTGTCTGTGTGGGTTTCCTCCGGGTGCTCCAGTTTCCTCCTACAAGTCCCGAAAGACATGCTGTTAAGTGAATTGGACATTCTGAATTCTCCCTCAGTGTCCCCAAACAGGTTCCGGAGTGTGGTGACTAGGGGATTTTCCCGATAACTTAATTGCAGTGTTAATGTAAGCCTACTTGTGACAATAAAGATTTTTTTTTTTTTAAACTTTATAAATATGGGCCTTGGGTTCCTGCTTGGTTCTTTTGTCAGTGCAATTTGCCCTGAATTGGACATACCAGCACAAAAGATTGAGGAACCTCAAGCATAAATCACACGCAGTGTAAATCAAGTTTCCACATTCTTTTGTGAGTTTATTCGTAACTATCTTGTATTTATGGCCCCAGTTGTGGATTCTCTGACAAGTGAAAACATTCTCTCCGCATCCACCCTGTCCAACCTGTTCATAACTTTAAAGACCTTACTGGGCCACCTCTAACCCTTCCCTTTTCGAAAGAAAAAGGACCCCCATTGTATTCAACCTTCTCCGATTGCTGTAATGGCTCAGCTCTTGTCTCAATCTCGTAAGTGTTTTTCTGCATTTTCTCCAGGACTGCTAAGTCCTTTTTGTAGCCAGGGAGCTAGAATCGTGCCCGCTGCTCAAAGTGCAGCTTCAACGGGGTCTTTTACAGAATTAACACTGGGCAGGATATTCCGCCCCCACTGACTTAAAAATAAATAAATTTAGAGTACCCAGTTCTTTTTTTTTCCAATTAAGGGGCAATTTAGTGTGGTCAATCCATCTACCCTGCACATCTTTGGGTTGTGGGGGCGAAACCCACGCAAACACGGGGAGAATGTGCAAACTCCACACGGACTGTGACCTAGAGCTGGGATCGAATCCGGGTCCTCGGCGCCGTGAGGCAGCAGCGCTATTGAATTCTAAATTCATAGAAACAAATCCAGTCTTATGTCAGCATTTTATATTGTTATGCTGGCCAAGACGATGTCTTAATGATGTGTTCACCTGTATTAGATCCCTGCTCTTCCACCACAATCAGGCATGGGTGGCACGGTAGCATAGTGGTTAGCACTTTTGCTTCACAGCGTCAGGGACCCGGGTTCGATTCCCGGTTTGGGTCCGTGTGGAGTCTGCACGTTCTCCCATGTCTGCGTGGGTTTCCTCCCACAAGTCCCGAAAGACGTGCTTGTTAGGTGAATCGGACATTTTTTAAAAAAAATGTATTTTATGACAAACATGTATCAGAACAGGTTACAGCGAATAAACACAACAATCAACTATGCAGTCTGTACAGATTTTTCCCCTTTTTCACCCCCCACCCCCTTCCCCGTGACGAACAGCCCCTCAAACATGGTCACAAACATCTCTCACCTTTCCTCAAACCTTGCCTGCAGAGCCCCGTAACTCATCCTTTATCTTCTCTAATCGCAGGAAGTCGTACAGGTCACCCAACCAAACCGCAACCCTGGTGGCAATGCCGACAACCACTCCAGCAAAATTCGCCGCCTTGCAATCAGAGTGGTGAAGCTCCCTCATTGTACCTGAACAGGCGGCAGAGTGTGGCGACTAGGGGATTTTCACAGTAACTTAACTGCGGTGTTAATTTAAGCCTATTTGTGACACTAATAAAGATTATTATATTGGATAGGTAATATTTCTATTTTTCCTACCAAAGTGCTCCTCCTCAAATTTATCTATGTTATCATTAATTTTCCACTTAACTGTCCATCTCTTGCCATAGACTTCTTGAACTGTGCTGCATTTTCCCTCAGTGAGGTGGAGCCCTTCAAGTGGCCATCGCCGCCCCGTGCACCCTCAGCACCCAATCCAGCCTGTTCAAAAATGGCCTGGAAGCTGATAAGGGCCGGGAAACTGCTACAACAGCCGGCAGTGGGAAACTGCAGCCTGAGAAAATCGGGCCCATCTTTCTTCTCTCATCATTCTGGTATATCCACCATGATGGTTCACATGTAGAAATTCACATTTCTCAATGCAATAACTCCCACGAGACCCACAGTGATGACCCGATTGAGAGACGGAGGCATATTCGGATGGTCCCGGCTGGAACTAGATGTACTGCCCGCCGCCCTGCAGCCTTGCATTGATTTACTCAATAAACCACTGAGTTCCATTGCATTGATTTACTCAATAAACCACTGAGTTCCATTCCTTCTCAGGACTCCTGTGATTGTAATACTGGCTACAAGGAAAAACGGAACTACAGGTTGCGATTCTGGATGTCCGGACCACGTTTGAATTTCGCTACAAGGGCACAAGGTCAGAACAGATTTGAAAATGCCGCTCTTCGGAAGGCTTGATGCTTTTGATATGAGCATAGAAGACTGGGCCCAGTACGCTGAGTGAATGCATTACTTTTTTAGGGTGAATGCCATTAATAGGGGATGATCGCCTATGGGGCCTCTACCTTTAACATCATCAAAAGCCTAACCTACCCTGCGGCCCCAAATTCCAAAACCTTTGATGAACTGGCAGCCCTCGTGCAAACCATTATGACCCAAAACCATTGGTGGCTGTACAAATGTGCAGGTTCAACACGGGAGAGTCAGTCAGGAATCTTTGACTGCCTCGGCAAGCTGGCTGAACACTGTGATTATGAATCATCCCTTCCAGAGATGCTGAGGGACCGCCTTGTGTGCGGAATCAACAACATAGTGACCCAACGCAAGTTGCTGGCAGAACCTTCCTTGGACTTGAAAAAGGCCACAGAGACATCCGTCTGGAGTGAAAACGCGGAGAAGGGAGACCAGGAGCCCCAGAGCTTGCTAGGGATGGAGGTGAATAGAGTTGGATCCCCCCCCCCCCCCCATTCTAGTTTCATTTCTAGGTACTCAAAACAAAAATGCACACAGATAGTGGACTAGACACTGATTAAAAACGTATTTTTTTTTACGATAGACCAACTTTTGTCTCTATTAAATTACCACTCTTGAATATCTTGAGTGATATTTTCAATGCAGGAAACAATGAGCGGGATTTTCCGTACCCTCCATAGCGTGTTTGGCGGCGATGGGCCACCATTGGCCGGTCACAGGCTCTTCCGGTCCTGCCGCTGCCAATAGCGTTTCCCGCTGCTTGCGCCCTCCGCTGCTGCAGGGTTGACATCAGTGCAACCGGAAGTTCCCGTTGGTGGGAAACATTTGGAAAATCCCACCCAACGTTTTGAAACATTGCCTGATTGCACTGGTTCTTGGAAGATTTTATGCTGACCGATACGTAAATGAGCGCGAGTAGAAACATGAACAAAGCACTTCTGACAACGAGCCACTGTCCAAAGCAAAAGCTCTTCCCCCTGACCTTTGGACGTTGGTTTAACTCTAAATATAGCACCACAATTAGCTAAGTTGTACTCTGCATTCCATACCATTTCAGTAAGAGTGGGCTGGGTGCAATCTGTCATCGTCTTCACCTTCCCATGATAATTTGTGATATTTCGTTAGGTGACTCGCCTTTTCCATAATAACATACCTGGCGGAACAGGTTTATGCAAAATATGAATCACTACCGATTGAAGATGCTCAGGAATGATAAATCTGCGTCTCCTTTGCCTTGACATTTTGTAACCCACGTCCAATGCCGCATAATCGACAGGCAGCAATGTAAAGACTCTGTTTGATTTGGAGAACAGGGCAATACCACAACCATAATACTGTGGCTGGAATCCTCCAGCCGTTGGGAGTCTCTGTTCCCATTGGCAGTGCAACCCCGCCCGTGGGCTTTCCGGCGGCTTGGGATGGCTTCAATGGGAAATCCCATTGACAAGCAGCAGGAAGAGAATCCCACCGCCAGCGAAAGCCCGTCCTATATCTTCACAAACAAATGAATTTTGTAGGCTTGCCCCATTAGTGTGATGGGGGCAATGCGTGTACCTAGCAAGCTTGTTTCTTCACAACCGTAATATTTAAAAAAATAAAGGGCTATATAGGAAACTAGAAAGATGAGTTGGATGCATTGTGATTAGAAGGCAGCCTCTTATCCAGCGAGGATCCAGGAGTTATGCGGTTCTGTGTGAAAAACCCATTTGAATTGTGAAAGCGAAGCTGGTTAATGGATCAGAGAGGATTAAATGGCAGTTGCCAGAGAAATACAACAACAAGTGCATTTATACAGAGTGGTTGATACTTAAAACATCTCCCAAGTGCTTCACAGGGTTGTAATAAAAGCCAACTTGACACCCAGTCACTCAAGGAGATATTTGGACAGATGATCGAGAGCATAGCCAAAGAGGTAGATTTTAAGGAGTATTTTAAGGGAGGAGAGAGAGAGAGAGAGAGAGAGAGAGAAAGAGAGAGAGAGGGAGACAAAATGGTTTTGAGGAGGGGATTTCAGATTCTTCCAAGTCCAACAATTGTGCTTCTTTCGCAGAAGATGCAAGGGGGCTAGTACAGTCGATAACCAGCGTAAAAAACCATCCATTGCAGTTTACCTCCCCCAACACCATTTGAGTTTGGTTATCTTTGTGTGTGTGTGTGTGTGGGGGGGGAGGGGGGGGGGGGGGGGGAGAGATGTCTCTTTTATTGCCTTGACCTTTTTTGCCACAAAGGTAATCCTCTGTGGGTCACCTCGGTAGCTTGAATGGCGCACTTGTCTTTCGTGAGCCAACTGAAAACTCTTTACTGGATGCTATGCCTCTTTCAATCCAGTTATTTCTTTTTTTAAGAATGTTTTTATTGGGGTTTTATACATGGTATATTCACAGATGTACACACAGAGAAACCAAAAAGAAATAACAAAAACACTACAGAACTAAAAAAAACCAAGAGGTGGGAAAATAAAAACAGGGCGAGTATATATACAGAGAAGCAATAAAGAGAAAACATCATTACACATGCCACTGGGGGGGGGGGGGGGGGGGGGGCTTTCTCCCCACCTTCTATTCTGGGTTTTTTTCCATAAAACAAGCAAAACAAAACCGGCCCCGATGTCACTTGAATCTCTTGATCAGTTTTCTTTTTTGTTTTCGTCTATTTGCCTCCGCTTCAACCGTCTGTCGTTCCTTCTTCTTGTACTTTCTTACTCTCTTTTACCTTGCTGTGCTTGTTGTGGTCATTGTCATTTCCTGTGCTCGCCCTCCAATTTGTGTTCCTTCCTCTTTCCTTCCCTGTGGCTCCCCTCTGTTGCTCTCCTCCCCTCGTCCTGCCTCCCTCCCTGTATCCCCCCTCCCCCCTTCCCCTATCCCGCTTTTCCCCCCTCCCCTCCCTCCCTGCTGCTCCCCTTTCCTTTTCAGCTGTGTTTGGCTACACCCCCTTGCACTGCCCCCCCCCCCCCCCCCCCCCCCCCCCCGTTCCTCCCTCCCTTCCTTCTCTTCTCTCATGCTTTGGCTACTTTCCCCTGGCTCTTGGCTACTTGTTTATCTGTTTGTTTGTTTGTTGGCCACAAACAGCTCCCGAAGCAGTTGGGTGAATGGCTCCCATGTTCTGAGGAAGCCATCTTCTGACCCCCGGATGGCGATATTTGATTTTCTCCATTTGGAGAAATTCAGATACAGCCAATCTGTAGCTTTCGGTGGTGCTGCTGCTGACCGCCAGTTGAGCAGGATTCTATGTCAATCCAGTTATAAGGGCATCGTCAAGGTGCACAGCAGATTGTCCATCATCCTTTGAAATATTGTACATGTCACAGACATGCTAAAAGGCAGGGGCCTGTATTGGAATAGGCCTATTTATTGTGACGTACCCCAGGAAGTGTTACCTAATTATAGTCGCTGGTACAATGTCGCATGTCCCGTTTTGTGTAAGATTGTCCTCCTGCCAGCTTTGCATATGTGTCTCCAATTCCTGGGATTGGATATTTACCCACTTTGATGGCCTAATTAACTGTCAGCGTATAATCACCACAAATGCGGATGGTTTCAATACAGGGATGATGGGTGCTGCCCTTTCCATAAATTGAACTGACTCGATGACTAGTGTTTTCAACCTGCTTAACTTAGCATTCCCCCTTTTTCTTGTAAGGCATATGGTACAGGTCTTGCCCTAAAGAATCAGGGAGTTGTCATTGGATCAACGTAAATCTTAGCTTGCAAGCCTTTGATTTTGTCTAATTCGTCACAAAATGTGCAGCCGTATTTTATTAAGAAATCTGACTGTCCACCTGCCCACATTTGAAAGATCTTGGATCAATTGAACTTGATTTCTTTCAGCCAATCACAGTCCAGAAGGCTTAGCCCATCACCCATCACTGTTATCACTGGGAGATGAGCAGACTGCTGCCCATAATTCACAGGTATTATTGTGGTACCTTTAACTTTTATTGCTTCTCCCGTGTACACGGTCAACGTAGCAGAAGTTCTCTCCAAGTTCAATGGTTGGGCATTCTCTCAGGTACTGAAATGGGTGCTTACCCCTCACAGCGGCGGATGCACCTGCATCCACTTCCATACTTAGAGGCTTCCCATTTACCTGGAGTGTCACAGTTATAGGGCGAGATTCTCTGGCCTCGTTCACCCGGCGACCGGGGAATCAGGCCTGAGGTCAATGGATTTTTCCATAGTCGGCGTCTTGCCTGTGGTGCTCTTGTGGCGGGCGGGGTGAGAAAATCCAGTCCATAGAGTCTGGCTGGACTGCTTTAAGATTAAAAAGAGAGTAAATATCAGAATCAATGATATCAGGCTCTTTCACATTGTGTACTTGTAACATCCTGGCTGATTGGTTACTCGGCAATCTTGACATGGGTCTGCTCTGTTTTATCAAATGTCCTCTTTTGTGACAATAATGGCACTTAGTCTCCTTGAACCATATGATTCAGGAGTGCAGTTACCCTCACATCGGTAACAGTTCACCTTAAGAATCATTGTCTGATTGCCTCTGCTGTATCTTTTTCCTCTGTGGGTGACTGGCAACGTTTCCCGCTCCACGGCTGCTTCAGTGATTTTGGCGCCATGATTGGCTACAAGTTCCTGCCCTAATTGGTCATTTTGTACGCTTTGCAGCTCCTGTGAGACTTTTTCAGAGCTTTCCATGGACAGCGCTATCTCCCTTGTCCATTTGAAATTGAAGTTGGCTTCTGCTAGGAATTGGCAATGTATGGCTGCTTAAACCACAAACTAACCAATGCCATAGCATGTCATTTAGGGTCATTCCAAAATCACAATGTTCTGATAATTGCCTTAGTTTAGCAATATAAGTCACAATCAATTCCCCTGGGGCTCGTACCCCAAATTAAATTTGAATCTCTGGATTATGGCTGATTATGATACTGTACTTGCAAACATCCATGCAGCTCCATCTATAAAAGTAGAATAATGGTATAATTGTGTTTTTTAAAAATCTTTTTATTGGCATCTTCAAAATTATGTACATTGCCATTAGTTTTCATTTTTTAAATTTAGAGTACCCAATTAATTTCTTCCAATTAAGGGGCAATTTAGCGTGGCCAATCCATCGATGCTGCACATCTTTGGGTTGTGGGGGTGAAACCCACGCAAACACGGGGAGAATGTGCAAACTCCACACGGACAGTAACCCAGAGCCGGAATCGAAACTGGGACCTTGGCACGGTAAGGCAGCAGTGCTAACCACCGCGCCACTGTGCTGCCCTAATTTATCATACAGTACATGAATGGCTTTTTCTTAGGTTTATAATAGTATAATTGTGCAAAACATTATTCAGAAAGTTGAATAGTTTGATTATGTTGCTATATTTTTAGTTCCATCTATAATATATTCAATGTTTTGCATGTAGTTAGTATTGTCAATGTTCCAGGGTTGTCCTGCAGACTCACAGAATTAAATAATTAATTTTGTAGCCATTGCTGTGGGGGCAATTCGAGGTATATCACAGGGTTATTAAAAAACATGTGTTTTTTCTCATTAATTACATTAAAATAATATTGGCAATGGTCGATAAAGAGTTTGGATGTTGGAGCAAATAGGTCATGTGATGAAACCTTTAGAAATACATCCAATTGAATTTGGCAACTCTACTGGCTGAAAATGAGCCCGTTTTTATTTGCACCTCCCCACAATTGTATTTGATTGCTCACATCCGTATTATTATAAACCGATATGTCTACTACCTCACAGGGGCACTGCAGGCGACCAAGGAATATGTAATCGTAGAATTAAAGCAGTGCAGAAGGAGGCCATTCAGCCCATCGAGTCTGCACCGACCTTCTCAAAGAGCACCCGACTTAGGCCCATACCCCCACCCCATCTCCGTAACCCAATAACCCCACTTAACCTAAGCTAAGGGGCAATTTAGCATGGCCAATTCACCTAACTAACCCGCACATCTTTGGACTGTGGGATGAAACTGGAGCACCCAGAGGAAACCCAGGTAGACACGGGGAGAAGGTACAAACTCCACACAGACAGTGACCGAAGGCTGGAATTGAATCTGGGTCCCTGGCGCTGTGAGGCAACAGTGCTAACCACTGTGCCACCCATAAATGAACAAATACGTTTGATTATTACACGGGAAAACTTATTGGACCCCCGATATGAGATTCCATTCTCTGATGTTTAACAGAAGAACTAGTCAGTTTTAGTCGGTCAGTGCTCATTGAATGAAGAGAAGGGGATTTCAAACAAACATATTAGGTTTGTGTACAAAGAACCAATTTTGAAGATGACTGTGTTTTAATGTCCAATACTAGGATGTGGGATTTCTGTCTTTGAATTGGGCTTTTAAGACCATAGGGATTGAATCCAAAACATAACGTTGGGATTTTCCAAATTAGTTTTGAAGTCAGTGCACATTTTGATTTAGACTGCAGTGTCTGACATGCGGTATTTAAAAATCAAAATGGATTTCCTAAACTCACTACAACTCGAAACTCTGAAGATGTCTAAACGGCGAAATTTATTTGACTTTTCAGAGAAAATTGTTTGACGTAGGCAGTTGTTAAAACTTTCCAATCCAATTCCCCGTTTGCCACCAAAATAAAAATCTAATGGTTCAGAGGGTCGGAACGGTGACTCAGTAAAGGACACTTTTTAAAAAACATTGCATTTTGTCTGGCTGGTTGGTTGCAATTTAGAACAGAAACAGAAAATGCTGGAAATACTCAGCAGGTAGGGTAGCATTTCTGGGGAGAGAGTTCACACTTCGAGCCTGATATGAATCTTCTTCAGAACCTACAATTGACAGTTTTTCTCTTTTTTTTAATAAACAATTTTATTGAGGTAGTTTTTGGCTTTATAAACAGTTACAGACATCATCAGAAAGGAAGCAAAAAAGGCAAAAATGTGCAAACATCCACGTACTTTCAATACTTCCATCGTAACATATTGCACAAGCCCGCTCCCCTCCCACCGGTACTACCCGCCATATTTTCCCTCCTACTCTACTCTACCCCCCACCCCCCTCCCCCCACCCCCCTGCTGACGCTCACTCTCCCGCAAAGAAGTCAATAAATGGTTGCCACCTCCGGGTGAACCCCTGCACAGATTCCCTCAAGGCGAACTTAATTTTTTCCATCCCCAGGAAACTCGACATGTCCGCAAGCCACCACTCCGTCTTCGGGGGCTTTGAGTCCCTCCACGCCAATAATATTAGTCGCCGGGCTATCAGGGAAGCAAAGGCCAGCACATCGGCCTCTTTCTCCCCCTGGACCCCCGGGTCTTCCGAAACCCCAAAAATTGCCACCCCGGACTCATCACCACCCTTGTTTTTAGCACCTGGGACATGACCCCCGCAAATCCCTCCCAGTACCCCCTCAGCTCAGGGCATGCCCAAAACATGTGAACATGGTTCGCTGGTCCTCCCGCGCACCTAGCGCATTTGTCCTCTATCCCGAAAAATTTGCTCCTCCGAGCCACCGTCATATGGGCCCAGTGAACGACCTTAAATTGGATCAGCCCGAGCCTTGCACATGTCGCGGTCGAGTTTACCCTACTCAGGGCCTCTGCCCACAGCCCATCCTCCATTTCCCCGCCTATCTCCTCCTCCTATTTAAGTTTCAGTTCCTCTGTCTGGGACCCTTCCTCCCTCATGAGCACCTTATATATACCCGAGACTCTGCCCTCCCCTTCTTCCCTCCTAGAGACTATTCTGTCGAGGATCCCCATTGGCGGAAGGCGTGGGAAAGATGGGACCTGTCTACGAACAAAGTCCCGCAACTGTAAGTATCTAAAATCATTTCCCCTTACCAACCCAAATTTCTCCTCCAAGCTCCTCAAACTCGCGAAGCTCCCTTCCAGGAACATATCACCCACCCTTCCCGCCCCTGCTCGCCGCCATACTCGGAACCCCCCATCCATACTGCCGGGGGCAAACCGATGGTTGTCGCAGATTGGCGCCCAGACAGACGCCCCCATCTCCCCCACATGCCTCCTCCACTGGCCCCATATCAGCAGGGTCGCCACCACTACCGGGCTGGTGATGTACTTGGCCGGCGGCAGCGGTAGAGGAGCCGTGACCAGGGCTTCCAAACTGGAACCCCTGCACGAAGCCGCCTCCACCCGCTCCCAAATAGACCCCGTACCCACCATCCACTTCCTTATCATAGCGATGGTGGCCGCCCAGTAATAATTGACCAGACTCGGCAAAGCCAGCCCTCCCTCGCTGCGGTTCCTCTCCAACATCGCCTTCTTCACCCGCGGAGACTTTCCCGCCCAGACAAAGCTCATGATCAGCCCGTTAACTCTTTTGAAGAAGGACTGTGGGATAAAGATCGGGAGGCACTGAAAAATAAACAAAAATCGAGGGAGGATTGTCATCTTTACAGTCTGCACCCTCCCTGCCAGCGACAGCGGGAGTGCATCCCATCTCCGAAACTCTCCCTTCATTTGCTCCACCACCCTGGCCAAATTTAACTTATGCAGCCTGCCCCAGTCTCGTGCCACCTGGATTCCCAAATACCGGAAATTTTCCTCAACTAGCCTAAACGGTAGCCCTCTCAATCTGTTCTCCTGGCCCCTTGCCTGGACCACAAACATTTCACTCTTGACCGTATTTAATTTGTATCCTAAGAACTGGCCGAACTCCCTCAGCATTCCCAGTATAGTTCCCATCCCGGCCACTGGGTCCGACACGTACAGGAGCAGGTCGTCTGCATAAAGAGAAACCCTGTGTTCAACCCCGCCCCTCACCATCCCCTTCCAACCCTCTGCGGCTCTCAGCGCAATCGCCAGCGGCTCTATGGCCAGCGCAAACAGCAGCGGGGAGAGCGGGCAGCCCTGCCTGGTCCCTCGGTACAACCTAAAGTACTCCGACACTTCTTTGTTGGTCCTGACGCTGGCCCTCGGGGCCTGATATAATATTTTGATCCAATCCACCAATCCCTCCCCGAACCCAAACCGTCCGAGCACCTCCCATAGATAGTCCCACTCCACCCGGTCAAAGGCCTTCTCGGCGTCCATTGCCACCACTACCTCCACCTCTCTACCCGCCGGGGGCATCATTATCACATTGAGCAATCTCCTCAGATTGGCCGCCAGCTGCCTACCTTTCACGAACCCCTTTTTATCCTCCCCAATCACCTCCGGTACACAGTCCTCCATTCTACCCGCCAGTACCTTTGCCAGGAGCTTGGCGTCTACATTAATCAGGGAGATTGGCCTGTAGGACCCGCACACCTCCGGGTCTTTACCCCGCTTCAATATCAGAGATATGGTGGCTTGTGACATTGTCGGCGGCAGGGTCCCTCTGTCCCTTGCCTCATTGAAAACCCTCGCCAAGACCGGGCCCACCAGCTCCGAGAACTTCCTATAAAACTCTACTGGGTATCCATCCGGCCCCAGGGACTTCCCCGACTGCATGGCCTTTAGGCCCCCCAATACCTCCTCTACTCTAATCGGGGGCCCCAACTCTTCCACTCGCCCCCCCCCCCCCAACTGTTGGGTATGTTAACCCGTCCAGAAACCTTTTCATCCCCTCCGGTTCTTCCGGCGGCTCCGAGGTATACAGTTTACGATAGAAGTCCCGGAATACCCTATTCAATTCTGCCGGATCCTCCACTTTGCGCCCAACCTCGTCCCTCACTCTACCTATTTCCCTGGCCACCTCCCTCCTCCTGAGTTGCTGCGTTAACAGTCTGCTAGCCTTTTCCCCATACTCGTACACCACTCCCCTCGCCTTCCTAAGCTGTTCCACGGCCCTGCTCGTGGATAGTGCCCCCAGTTCCGCCTGTAGCCTCTGCCTCTCCCTGAGTAAAACCTCCCCCGGGGACTCCGCGTGCTCTTCATCTATCCGACCCATTTCCCTGACCAATCTATCCATCTCTGCCCGGTCTGCCTTGGCTCTGTGGGCCCCAATTGAAATCAGCTCCCCCCGCACTACTGCCTTTAGCGCCTCCCACACGGTCGCCGCTGAGACCTCCCCAGTGTCATTCACCTGCAGGTAATTTTTTATACGTTTCCGAAGCCTCTCGCAGATCCCCTCCTCCGACAGCAGTCCCACATCTAGCCTCCATTGCGGGCGTTGATAGCTCGCTCCCCCGAACTGCAGGTCCACCCAATGCGGGGCATGGTCTGAAATGGTAATTTCTGAGTATTCCGTGTTCTTTACCTCCCCCATACAGTCCCTGCTTAGTACAAAGAAATCTATCCTGGAATATACTTTATGGACATGCGAGTAAAACGAGTAGCCCCTTCCTGTTGGCTGTCCCTCTCTACAGGGGTCCACTGCCCCCATTTGCTCCATAAACCCTTTCAGTTCCCTTGCCATTGCTGAGAGTCTACCCGTTCTGGGACACGACCAATCCAAAGTCGGGTCAAGGACCATGTTAAAGTCCCCTCCCATTATTAGCTTGCGAGAATCCAAGTCCGGGATCTTCCCCAGCACTCTTTTAATGAAGTCCACGTCATCCCAGTTCGGGGCATATATATTCACCAGCACCACTCTTCTCCCCTCCAGTCTGCCCCGTACCATCAGGTATCTGCCCCCCCGTCTGCGGATATGCCCTCTGCCTCAAATTGCACGCGCTTGTTGATCATGATTGCCACCCCTCTGGACTTCGAGTCCAAGTCCGAGTGGAAGACCTGGCTAATCCAGCCCTTCCTTAGCCTGGTCTGGTCTGACACTTTCAGATGTGTCTCCTGCAACATAATTACGTTCGCCCTCAGGGCCCGCAAGTGCGCGAACACCCGCGCCCTCTTAACCGGCCCATTCAGTCCCTTGACGTTCCAGGTGATCAGCCTGGTCGGGGGGCACATCCCACCCCCCCCCCCCACCCCGCCGGTCAGCCATAGCCTTTCTCGGGCCGGCCCCTGACCCGTGCGTCGCGCCATTCCTGGCCCGCCCTTTGGCTGCCTCCACCCTCAACCTCCTTTCCAGTGCCTATTTCAAGTCCCTCTCCCGTCAGCAGAACAACCCCCCCCTCCCCTAACCCCATCCCCCGATACCCCCACCCCTGCCATCTACTGGCTGTAACTTCCCCCCCCATCTGACTTCCTTGACTAGCCAATCTGCTAGCCCGGTGACTCAACACTCCGGCGCCTTCCTGTCCCATTCCCCTTGTTTCCCCGTCCTCCTCCCCACCCACTGGGGCCAGCCGGCTCCAGTGTCTTCCGCGAGCTGCACAAAAAGAACAAACCAGCCCAAACAGGAAAAAAAAAGAAAAAACCACAGAAAAAAGAGAAAAAGCACATAAATGTCCATGAACAAAGGAGTCTCAAATGTTCCGCTTGGCCCCCTTGGCCCAGCAAACCGTTGAGCAGCAGTCCAGGCACATTCGGCGTTCCTTCCCACAGAAATCCTCGGGCCCTAACTCGCGTCCTTGGGGCCTCCTTTCGGGACCAGCCCCAGGTCCCAAAATCCATCGCTTCTTCGGGTTCGGAGAAGTAGTGGTGTTGACCCTGGTGCGTGACCCATAGCCGAGCTGGGAACAGCAGACCAAACTTCACGTGCTTCTTGAACAGCACCTCCTTGACATTCTTAAAGGCTGCTCGCCGCCGAGCCACCTCCTGGCTTAGGTCCTGATAAATGCGGAGAACACTGTTGTTCCACGTGCTGCTCCTGGCGCTCTTTGCCCACTGCAGCACCCGCTCCTTGTCCACGAACCTGTGGAACCTAATCACCATCGGGCGGGGGGGGGGGGTCCGCCCGGCCGCCCCTGCCTTGCCTGCACTCTGTGTGCCCCCTCCAGCTCCAGCGGTCGCGGAAAGGCTTCGGCCCCCATCAGCTGCTTCAGCAGGTCTGCTACAAACGCTGCAGCATCAGCTCCCTCCGCCCCCTCCGGGAGGCCGACCATCCTCAGATTGTCCCTGCGGACTCTATTCTCCAGCTCCTCCACTCTGTCCAGCAGTCTTCTCTGCCGCTCTTTCAGGCCGTCCACTTCTAGCGCTGCAACCGTTTGCGCATCCGCCTGCTCCTCCACCGCCTCTCCCAGCTCCTTAACTTTAACATCCTGGGCGTCCAGCCTCTGGTTCAGCTGATCCACCGCTTTCTGGATTGGGTCCAAGCTGTCCCACTTCAGCGCTTCAAAACTGGACTTCATTACCTGGAGCATGTTATCCAGCGCCAGCTGGATTGCTGAGTCCGGGGTCCGTGTGTCCGCCATCTTAGGTCCCACGTAATTTTCTTCAGGTTCTTGTCTCTGGCCCTTTTTCTCCTTCTTCTGCCTTCTGGAATCCCGCTGTTCCATATGCCGCAGCCCGCTCCTCAGCGCCTTCGCTGCCGCTTTCCTTCGCCCAGCTCCTTAAATTTTACCTCCTGGGCATCTGAAGTGGGTCCAATCTGTCCCTCCTCAGCAACTCCAAACTTTTTTTCTTTGTCCTGGAGGAAGGAAGGTCCGTGGGTCCGCCATCTTACCCTTCAGGCCAGCTTCCTCCTTGCCTCCGTCTCTCTCTCTCTCTTTCTTCCTCACCTGCTGGCCTCCCACAATTCCATCTGCTGCAGCCCGCTCTCCTCTTCTTTTCCGACAGCCTTTTTGCCGCCCCCGTGGTCCCGTTATCGCGGGGAATCAGCTGTTCAGCCCCGCCGGAGTGAGAGCCCACCGAATGTGCGGCTCACTCGAACATCGCCGCCACGGGAAGTCAGTTTTTCTCTTTTCTTGTAAAGCTATCGCACTGCTCTAACGGTTATTTGTAAACTCGTTGCCTGGTTGATTTGGAATTTCCGTTGTCTGCACCCTGCTTTACTAATTTAAAATGTGTTAAGGTTATTTATAGATCAGTGGAGAGGGATTTCACCTCCTGGTAGAGTTTCATAAACTTGAGCACTTTTTTGTGTGAATGTGGATCTGCATTTCTTTGCAAAAAGGAATTTTGCTCTGCACTCGAAACTAGACACAAAACGTGCACGCACTGACATACGTACAAATGTTGAACTTGATGATCAACCATGATCACAATGACAGGCTCGAAGGGCCGAATGGCCTCTCCTGCTTGTATTTTCTGTGTATGTTTTTATCCAAAGTCCAAAATAACCCCACACTCACAGACACGCCCTCATAAAACCCAATGCTGAGTCACAGGGCAGATTGTCATTCATTATGTCTGGTAAGGCTAACAAACAAATTGAGGTGGTGGTGTAGTGGTAATGTCACTGGAATTGTAATCCAGGGGCCCAAGCTAATGCTCTGGGGACCTGAATTCAAGTCCAACCACGGGAGCCAGTGGAATTTAAGTTCAATTAATAAATCTAGAATTAGACGTTCGTCTGAGTAATGGTGACTTTGAAACTACCATTGATTGTCATTTAAAAAAAATCTGGTTCACTTAATGTCCTTCATTCTTAGGAAATCTGCCATCCTTACCTGGCCTGGCCTACCTGTGACTCCAGACCCACAACACTGCAGTTGACTCAACTTCCCAGGAAATGACCTAGCAAACCCCTCAGTACAGGGGCAATTAGGGATGGGCAACAAATGCTGGCCTTACCAGCGACACCTGCACCCCACAGTTTTCAGATATGTGCGTCAAGAATGATGAGGCAGAAAATCAGCCTCGGATTCTTTGTTCCAAGGAACTCATAGGCAACTTTCCACCAGTGTCAAAAACGAGTAGCTTCCTGTCTACTGTACGTCAAACCATCCTTGACCAGGAAAGCCACTGTCCGTCATTATGTGGCCGAACGCACACAAAACATTGTGGACAAAATCAATCAATTATTTTCTCATTTAATACCCCGCCAAAAAGATCTGCACAATCCACAGCTGAATTAAAGAATATTTATATCCCTTAATTGTCTCATTAACTGATTGAAAAGTATCATATCATGGTGCTGTATTATGCTTTATTTGCATTTTCTTTTGGCAAATGGTCCAATGTCTTTTCTACAATCCAGACTCACTCTTCAATCCACAAATAATAGTAGCTACTCAAGGTTTGCTACAAATATACAACATGTACATTTATTCTAGAATGTGAAGCTGCAGCTAAAGTTGAATCGGGCCCTCTGGTTCAAGCCAGTTGTTTTGAATATGACAGGATATGTGTTGATATATATTTATATCAAGTACATTCTCATCTGGAATTACTGTAAATTCGGAACACTCTTGTAGAGGCACTCAGAAGGTCACATCTTTTTACTATCAACCTCCAACCAGCAACTCCCCTCTCTCTCTCACAGCTCCACAAAGAAGCCTAACCCTCTATATTTCCATTACTCTAGACTCCCTTCATTCCATAGTCACTTAACTGCTCTAATTATAGTGCATGATGTACTATACAATTAAATAAAACAAGTCTACTCAGGAAACGAGATCAGCCCTATAGCTGCAGGTCAAGGCATTTTCAAGACGTCTTGTCATTACTGTGGGTTATTGCTGCCTTGCTTATCGATGCTGGTGTCATCTAGATCTGCTGGGCTGATAGCTTCCAGCCACATCGCGTTCTATTGTCATGGAACTTGTGCCCCCATATATTTCAGATTAAAAGACAATAGCAATAATTAGTTTGCCTACTGTCAAAGAATGGCTCCTAATGTAGAATGTGGATTTTCAATGGAGGCTGATCTACTAAAGGGAGTATATTAATTTTAGATAAAAAATAGAGAAGTAGCCTATTATTAAATCTTGTTTTATTACACTGTAAAGTTTTCAGCCTGTTTCACCTGAAAATGCAGCACTTTTCTGCATATTAACAGGTTACGGAGTAGGTTTTCAATTCTAATCAGCATCCACATATTTGTGCAAACCTGATTTGTTCAGATAAATACGGAACATAGCACACAACTCTGTAATACCTTCAAGGCAATAGTATATTGTTCTTACTGGAGCACAGAATGGAAATACTGGAATCTTGTAAACCTCAGGATATCGCAGTCACTGAAGTACTTTTGGAGTGTAGTCACTGTTGTAATGTATGGAAACGTGCAAACTGTTTGAATACTGCAATGAGATAAATGACCGGATAATCTGTTCTTAATGGTGTTGGATAATTGATGGCCGGGACATTGGGAAAATGCTGTTGTTTTTCTTCACATCGTGTCCTGGGATCTTTTTTGAACCAACCTGAGAAGGAAGACAGGGCCTTGATTCAATGTCTCGTCTCAAAGATTGCATCTCCAACAGCGTACTGTTCACAGCTTCGCTGAGCTGCTGAGCTATCGGTGCGCGCTGCAGTCTTGGGTGGGGTTTGAACTGACAAACTTCTGACTCACAGACAAAAGTACTGATACACATGTGCACAGGATATAAAAGCAGACAGCACAAAACAGACAAGGCAACACGGGTGAATACCCAATAAAATTGGCACATCTGCCAATAGTTTACCCGAGAAAACAAGTACCTTGTGTGAAAGGCGGCTCCTTAAAATCGTTAAATATAACTAAGCATGAGGTCCCAGGTCCAATCCAGGCTCTGGGTCACTGTCCGTCTGGAGTTTGCACATTCTCCCCGTGTTTGCATGGGTTTTACCCCCATAACCCAAAGATGTGCAGGGTATTTGGATTGGCCATGCTAAATTGCCCTTATTTTGAAAAAAATGAATTGGGTACTCTAAATTTTTTTGTTAAATTAAAAGAAAATATAACTAAGCAGAAAATGCAACATTTCTGTTCTGCCACAACAACAGTTTCTTGAATTGCAAACATCCTTCCCATGACTAATTTTGCCCCATCTCAAAAAATGGTGGGGAAGTGTCGGTATGGCTTAGTCAGTGAAGCTTGAGCCTTGGAGTCAGACGTTGTGCTCCAGGGAATTGAGCACATTACCCCGGTTAACACTCCAGTGCAGTACTGAGAGAATGCCACCTTTCAGATGAAACTTTAAACTGAGGATCCATCTTCCCTGTCAGGTGGATGTATGGGAACCCTGGGCGCTACTTTGAAGAAGTGTTGGGGAGTTAGACCATAAGACCAAGGAGCAGAATTAGGCCACTCGGCCCATCGACTGGTTTCCTCTCAACCAGCGCCAAAGAAAATCGGATTATCTGGCCGTTCTCACATTTGCCATTTGTGGCACCTTGCTGTGCACAATGAATCCTACATCACAACTGGGGCTGCATTTGAAATGCATTTCATTGAATTAAAGCAGATTGTGACATCCTGAGGTTGTGACTGGCGCTATGGGAAGGCGCATGTTTCTTTTCACAGATGTCGACGAAAGCGGGTGAGAAGGACAAACCTTGCACTGGGCTCCCTTTGTGAGTGGCCAAAGTGGTATTGTCAGGAGAAGTCAGGTTCATGACTTAAATACTGACAAGATGTCTTCTGTTTAAAAGAAGGAAGAAGCCACGGTTCTCTGGTGTGGAATTCATCTTTCGGTGTGGAGACCGACAATAAATGTTGTTCGGCTGGGATTGATTTTGACCTGAGGCAAAGGTGGTTAAGAGTAGTAGCTGGAAAACACTATAGGGGTCATTTCATGTTTAAACTAAGTTTTATTGGACAGCTGGTAGTTAAACATCACATAAAAAGCCCTGTATCCCCTATAACACATGCTGCTGAGGAAGCTTCATTATCTTTCTCTCACCTTTTGTTATTACAGTAAGAAGTCTTACAACATCAGGTTAAAGTCCAACAGGTTTGTTTCAAACACTAGCTTTCGGAGCACTGCTCCTTCCTCAGGTGAATGAAGAGGTATGTTCCAGAAACATATATATAGACAAATTCAAAGATGCAAGACAATGCTTAGAATGCGAGCGTTTGCAGGTAATCAAGTCTTTACAGATCCAGAGATAGGGGTAACCCTAGGTTAAAGAGGTGTGAATTGTCTCAAGCCAGGACAGTTGGTAGGATTTTGCAAGCCCAGGCTAGATTAATTATTTGATATTATATTTGTAGTCAGTTAAGGTAAAGGGTAAAAATGGCAGGAGATCCCAGACCCGTGTTATGCTCCTCGTGCTCAATGTGGGAGTTCAGGGACGCGGCCGATGCCCCTGACTCCTTCATGTGCGGGAAGTGTGTCCGGCTGCAGCTCCTGTTAGACCGCATGACGACTCTGGAGCTGCGGATGGACTCACTTTGGAGCATCCGCGATGCTGAAGAGGTCATGGATAGCACATTCAGTGAGTTGGTCACACCGCAGATTAAGATTGGTGAGGGAGACAGGGAATGGGTGACCAAAAGGCAGAGAAAGAGCAGGAAGGCAGTGCAGGTGTCCCTGCGGACATCTCCCTCCAAAACAGGTATACCGTTTTGGATACTGTTGGGGGAGATGACTCACCAGGGGAAGGCAGTAGTAGCCAGCTCATGGCACCGTGGCTGGCTCTGCTGCACAGAAGGGCGGGAAAAAGACTGGCAGGGTTATAGTCATAGGGGATTCAATCGTAAAGGGAGTAGACAGGCGTTTCTGTGGTCGAAAACGAGACTCCCGAATGGTATGTTGCCTCCCGGGTGCTCGGGTCAGGGATGTCTCCGATCGGCTGCAGGACATACTGAAGGGGGAGGGTGAACAGCCAGTTGTCGTGGTGCATATAGGCACCAACGATATAGGTAAAAAACAGGATGAGGTCTATAGCAAGCGTGAAGTAGAGGTACAAATATGTAGACAGATTATAGAACAATGTAGGAGCAATAGGGTGGTTGTGATGGGAGATTTTAACTTCCCCAACATTGAATGGGACTCATGTAGTGCTGGAGACGTAGATGAAGCAGAATTTGTAATGAGCATCCAGGAGAGTTTTTTTAGAGCAGTATGTAAATAGTCCAACTCGGGAAGGGGCCATACTGGACCTGGTATTGGGGAATGATCCCGGCCAGGTGGTTGACGTTTCAGTCGGCGATTACTTTGGGAATAGCGATAACAGTTCCATAAGTTTTAGAATACTCATGGACAAAGACGAGAATGGTCCTAAAGGAAGAGTGCTAAATTGGGGAAAGGCCAACTATAACAAAATTCGGCAGGAGCTCGGGAATGTGGATTGGGAGCAGCTGTTTAAGGGTAAATCCACATTTGAAATGTGGGAGTCTTTTAAGGAAAGGTTGATTAGAGTGCAGGACAGACATGTTCCTGTGAAAATGAGAGATAGAAATGGCAAGATTAGGGAACCATGGATGACGGGTGGAATTGTGAGACTAGCTAAAATGAAAAAGGAAGCATACATAAGATCAAGGCGACTCAAAACTGATGAAGCTTCGGAGGAATATCGGGAAAGTAGGACAAATCTCAAATGCACAATAAAGAGGGCTAAAAGGGGTCATGAAATATCTTTGGCTAACAGGGTTAAGGAAAATCCCAAAGCCTTTTATTTGTATATAAGGAGCAAGAGGGTAACTAGAGAAAGGATTGGCCCACTCAAAGACAAAAGAGGGAATTTATGTGTGGAGTCAGAGGAAATGAGTGAGCTTCTTAATGAGTACTTTGCATCGGTATTCACCAAGGAGAGGGACATGATGGATGTTGAGGCTAGGGATGGATGTTTAAATACTCTAGGTCATGTCGGCATAAGGAAGGGGGAGGTTTTGGGTATTCTAAAAGGCATTAAGGTGGACAAGTCCCCAGGACCAGATGGGATCTATCCCAGGTTACTGAGGGAAGCGAGGGACGAAATAGCTGGGGCCTTGACAGATATCTTTGCAGCATCCTTGAGCACGGGTGAGGTCCCGGAGGACTGAAGAATTGCTAATGTTGTCCCTTTGTTTAAAAAGGGTAGCAGGGATAATCCAGGGAATTATAGACCTGTGAGCTTGACGTCAGCGGTAGGCAAACTGTTGGAGAAGATACTGAGGGATAGGATCTATTCACATTTGGAAGAAAATAGACTTATCAGTGATAGGCAGCATGGTTTTGCGCAGAGAAGGTCATGTCTTACAAACCTAATAGAATTCTTTGAGGAAGTGACAAAGTTACTTGATGAGGGAAGGGCTGTAGATGTCATATACGTGGACTTCAGTAAAGCATTTGATGAAGTTTCCCATGGCAGGCTGATGGAAAAAGTGAAGTCGCATGGGGTTCACGGTGTACTAGCTAGATGGATACAAAACTGGCTGGGCAACAGGAGACAGAGAGTAGTGGTGGAAGGGAGTGTCTCAAAACGGAGAAAGGTGACTAGTGGTGTTCCACAGGGATCCGTGCTCGGACCACTGTTGTTTGTGATATACATAAATGATCTGGACGAAGGTATAAGTGGTCGGATGAGCAAGTTTGCAGATGATACTAAGATTGGTGGAGTTGCAGATAGCGAGGCGGACTGTCCGAGAATACAGCAAAATATAGATAGATTGGAGAGTTGGGCAGAGAAATGGCAGATGGAGTTCAATCCAGGCAAATGCGAGGTGATGCATTTTGGAAGATCTAACTCAAGAGCAGACTATATGGTGAATGGAAGAGTCCTGGGGAAAATTGATGTACAGAGAGATCTGGGACTTCAGGTCCATTGTAACCTGAAGGTGGCAACGCAGGTCGATAGAGTGGTCAAGAAGGCATACAGCATGCTTGTCTTCATCGGACGGGGTATTGAGTACAAGAGTCGGCAGGTCATGTTACAGTTGTATCGGACTTTGGTTAGGCCACATTTGGAATACTGCATGCAGTTCTGGTCGCCACATTACCAGAAGGATGTGGATGCTTTAGAGAGGGTGCAGAGGAGGTTCACCAGGATGTTGCCTGGTATAGAGGGTGCTAGCTATGAAGAAAGGTTGAGTAGATTAGAATTGTTTTCATTGGAAAGACGGAGGTTGAGGGGACACCTGATTGAGGTATACAAAATTATGAGAGGTATGGACAGGGTGGATAGCAACAAGCTTTTTTCAAGAGTGGGGGTATCAATTACAAGGGGGTCACGATTTCAAGGTGAGAGGGGAAAAGTTTAAGGGAGATGTGCGTGGAAGGTTTTTTACGCAGAGGGTGGTGGGTGCCTGGAATGCTTTGCCAGTGGAGGTGGTAGAGGTGGGTACGATAGCATCATTTAAGATGCATCTGGACAGATATATGAACGGGTGGGGAACAGAGAGAAGTGGACCTTGGAAAATAGGCAACAGGTTTAGATAAGGGATCTGGATCGGTGCAGGCTGGGAGGGCCGAAGGGCCTGTTCCTGTGCTGTAATTTTCTTTGTTCTTTGTTCTAGATGGTTGGGGGGGGTGGGGGGTGAATGTAATGCGACATGAATCCCAGGTCCCGGTTGAGGCAGCACTCATGTGTGCGGAACTTGGCTATAAGTTTCTGCTTGGCGATTCTGCGTTGTCGCGTGTCCTGAAGGCCGCCTTGGAGAACGCTTACCCGGAGATCAGAGGCTGAATGCCCTTGACTGCTGAAGTGTTCCCCGACTGGAAGGGAACATTCCTACCTGGTGATTGTCGCGCGATGCCCGTTCATTCGTTGTCGCAGCGTCTGCATGGTCTCGCCATTGTATCACGTATCGGATATCTACACAGAGAGCTTATGGAGTCAGAGGAAACTCAAATAGAGGAGCTACAGGGCAAGTGGGAAGATGTGCTAGGGGTAGAGATGGAGGCAGGTTTGTGGGCGGATGCCACAGGCAGAGTTAACACATCCTCATCATGTGCCAGGCTCAGCCTGATTCAGTTTCAGGGTCCCAGGTTCGATTCCGGCTTGGGTCACTGTCTGTACGGAGTCTGCACATCCTCCCCGTGTGTGCGTGGGTTTCCTCCGGGCGCTCCGGTTTCCTCACACAGTCCAAAGATGTGCAGGTTAGGTGTACCATGATAAATTGCCCTTAGTGTTGGGTGGGGTTACTGGGTTATGAGGATAGGGTGGAGGTGTTGACCTTGGGTAGGGTGCTCTTTCCAAGAGCCGGTGCAGACTCGCTGGGCCGAATGGTTTCCTTCTGCACTGTAAATTCTATGATAATCTATGACAAGCATGCTTCTGTCCTCAAATTAACATCCTGGAATTACCATAGACCAGAAACTAAACTGGACCAGCGATATAAGTACTGAGCCTGCAAGAACAGGTCAGAGGCTGGGAATTCTACAGGGAGTAACTGATCTTGTGAGGTGCCAAACTTCAAGTCACAAGTCAGCAGTGTGAGGAAATTCTTTCCCCTTGCCTGGATGAGCACAGCTCCAACAACATACAAGAGGCTCAACACCATCCAAGACAAAGCTGGATTGGATTGGATTGGATTTGTTTATTGTCATGTGTACCGAGGTACAGTGTAAAGTATTTTTCTGCATGCAGCTCAACAGATCGTGAAGTACATGTAAAGAAAAATGGAATAAAAGAAAATACATAATAGGGCAACACAAGATATACAATGTAACTACATAAGCACAGGCATCGGTTGAAGCATACAGGGGTGGAGTGTTAACGAGGTCAGTCCATAAGAGGGTCATTTAGGAGTCTGGTAACAGCGGGTAGAAGCTGTTTTTGATTCTTTTGTGCGTGTTCTCAGACTTCTGTATCTCCTGCCCAATGGAAGAAGTTGGAGCAGTGAGTAAGCCGGGTGGGAGGGGTCTGCTGGGACCCCACCTGCACTTTGGGATTTTTTCAGAGTTCCTCATATGTAGAGGAAGCCACCACTGACGCAGGATGGTTCAACGCGGCATTCGCTGCCCACTGTGACACTCTGCATTAAAAACAGAAAATACCACCTGACAATTTATCAACTGACCCTTTACGAAATCTACAGAATTATATTCCGGAAAGGGAAAGGCAATTGAGCTCTCTAACCTGACCATCCTGTCGTGTCCCTGAATTTTGAAGCAGCATTGCATTGGTGCTGTGAGACTTCTGAACAAAGGTAATCCAGGTATTTGGACATGGACATCGATGGCATCCCATAATATTCAGCATACGTATTCAGGCAGCACGGTAGCATTGTGGATAGCACAATCGCTTCACAGCTCCAGGGTCCCAGGTTCGATTCCGGCTTGGGTCACTGTCTGTGCGGAGTCTGCACATCCTCCCCGTGTGTGCGTGGGTTTCCTCCGGGTGCTCCGGTTTCTTTCCACAGTCCAAAAGATGTGCAGGTTAGGTGGATTGGCCATGATAAATTGCCCTTAGTGTCCAAAATTGCCTTAGTGTTGCGTGGAGTTACTGGGTTATGGGGTTATGGGGATGGGGTGGAGGTGTTGACCTTGGGTAGGGTGCTCTTTCCAAGAGCCGGTGCAGACTCGATGGGCCGAATGTCCTCCTTCTGCACTGTAAAAAAAACTATGGAAAACTATGGAAAATACTGGAATCCCCTCCTTGACAGCACTGTGGGTGTACACACCCCACATAGGCTGCAAACGTTCAAGACGCCAGCTCATTATAAACTTCTGAAGGGATAAATAGGGACGTGCAATAAATGGTAGACTGGCCAGGGATTCTCTTATCTCCTGAAAGAATAAATACATAGAACATAGATCAGTACAGAACAGAACAGGCCCTTCAGCCCTCGATGTTGTGCCGAGCAATGATCACCCTACTCAAACCCACATATCCACCCTAAACCCGTAACCCAACAACCCCCCCCCCCTCTCTTAACCTTACTTTTTAGGACACTACGGGCAATTTAGCATGGCCAATCCACCTAACCTGCACATCTTTGGACTGTGGGAGGAAACCGGAGCACCCGGAGGAAACCCACGCACACACGGGGAGGACGTGCAGACTCCGCACAGCCAGTGACCCAGCCAGGAATCGAACCTGGGACCCTGGAGCTGTGAAGCATTTATGCTAACCACCATGCTACCATGCTGCCCCAATACGTTTTTAAAAAATCAACGTGCACAGGCAGGAGTCACTAGATAGGGTTCAGGAACAGAACCACTGGGCAACATTTCTTTCCCTCAAGAAATTGTAAGGGCTAATTTTCATGTCCCAACAGCTACCTCAAAATGAGATTAGCTAACTCAGTACAGGGTATGTTATGGTTGACATATTTTGACATGTTTACTTTTATAGGAACATCTTTTCTATTTCCCTTACACGTATAATTAGTCACAGACGACGATCAATGAAATAACCCACAAAATGACAGATGGGATGTGACTACACCAAGTTGTCAGATTTGGCTCACTCACCGTTATTACGTAAGTTATTGGTAATGGCAATTTTCCTCTTCAGAAAGAGAGCAATAAAAAGAGGTGGAGATTTGCCTTGTGCGTATTTTGTTCTTGTTCTCAGTGAATTATATTTCAAACACCAGAGACATTGCTACATACAGAATTAAGAAAGGTAGAATTCGGGCTCTTTAGCTTTTACCTCTCATTCTTTGCTCGTAACATTTCCATATCTCGACAAACTCTTTGATGTTGGAGGGTAGGGCAAGTACTAAACACCGCATAGGGTGACTCAAATATACTTTCATCTACTAAACTGTGCATCCTGAATGAGTACAGAAAACTTCCTTTTACTTAAAAGGACTACCTGCACGCCTACCCCCAATTGATTGTCCATCATTCTCTTGCTAACAACAGGTAAGTGGTTCACGGGAGGTTAGCAGAACCTACTTCTTTACTATTTATGTTTGCCGAATATATAACGTTCTGAACAATTACCATCGTTATCTGTTATTAATACTTACTTTTATGTGTTTTTTAAATTTTCGCAACTACAAGGACCTGTAACATTTTGATCCTTGTTACGCAGGCGGTCACTCTTTTTGCATGCATTTAGCATAAATGTGTTCCTATTTCTAAAGGGATAACGTTGATTGGAAAATCTAGCCTAGGAAATCTCTTTATCGCAAAACACACTAGCAGTATTTCTTCAGCTTGGCTCACTGGAAGGCAATCTTACCTCTGTGTCAGAAGGTTTTGAATTCAAGACCCAGTTAGGATTACATAACCTTGATTCCACTTGAGTGCGGTACTCAGAAGATGCTGTACTTTCAGACATGAGGTAGAATGTTAAACTACTGTTGTGTCTGCCTTTTTCATTGGCAGTCAATCTACCCCCTCCCCCCGCCAACACCATTGAAAGAGGAGCATCGGGTTCTCCTGGTTTGCCAACATCTTCCTTGAAAAATATCAAATATCACTTTGAATTACATGGAGTCTACAGAACAAAAACAGGCCATTCAGCCCAACTGGTTTTTGCAGTGCCTATGCTCCATAAAACGTTCCTCCTGCCTCCATTTATCTAACGTAAATTCTGGCCTTGTGCCCAGATCCCATGAATGAACCTTCTATTTCTACCTCTGGTTTAACCAGCTTTCAGATAAATAACAATAACAACCTTTATTGTCACAAGTAGGCTTACGTTAACACTACAATGAAGTTACTGTGAAAATCCACTAGTTGCCACATTACGGCACCTGTTCGGGCACACAGAGGAGAATTCAGAATGTCCAATTCACCTGACAAGCATGTCTTTCGGGATTTGTGGGAGGAAACCGAGGAATCTATGCTGTTCGCCTCAACTAACCTTGTGGTAACAAGTTCCACAATCTCACCATCCTCTGGTTAGAAGTTATTCTCCTGAACCTAGGCATTAGGTGCAGTAGGCCATTCGGCCCCTTGAGCATGCTCTGCCATCCAATAAGGTCATAGCGGTTCTGGCCAACTCCCAATAACCTTTGACTCCATTTTTGGTCACGAATCTGTCTACCTCTGCCTTAAAAATATTCATTGACCCTTCCTCCACTGCTCTCTGGGGACGAGAGTTCCAAAGATTCTCAACTCTCTGAGAGAATAAAATTCTGTTAATCTCCATTTTAAATGGGAGACCCCTTATTTTTAAACTGTGCCCCCTAATCCCAGTCTCTCCCACAAGGGGGAACATCCTTCAGCATCCATCCTGTCAAGTCTCCTCAGGTTCTTATATGTTTGAATAAGATCGCCTCTCATTCTTCTAAACTCCAGTTGATACTGACCGAGCTTGTCCAATAAAATAACCCCACCAAATTTCAGGAATCAGTGGAATGAACCTTCTCTGAACTGCTTCCGACGCAATTGTATCATTTCTTAAATAAAGAAATCAAAACTGTACATACTACTCTAGCTGTGGTCTCACCAACGCCCTGTACAAATGTAGCAAAACATCTTTGATTTTATTCCCTGTGGCATTTATTAGTAACAAATTGAAATTTGTCTCCACGAGTCTGGGCCTTCCCTACAAGTGCAAACATCTTCTCTGCAGTGACTAAATATATGATTATTTTTAATTCATTCACGGGATGTCGGCTTCGCTGGCTAGACCAGCATTTATTATCCATCCCTAATTAGAATCACAGAAAAGTTACAGCTCAGAAGTAGTTCATTCAGCTCATCTTGTCTATGCCAACCCTCGGCCATGTGGTGTCCTTTCTAATCCCACCTTCCTGCACCCGATCCATAGCCCTGTAGCTTCCAGCACTTAAGGTGTAGATCCAGGTACTTTTTAAACGAGTTTAGGGTCTCTGTCTCCACCACCAAACCAGGCAGCAAACTCCAGACTCCCACTACACTAAACGTAAAATGTTCTTCCTCATGTCCCCTCTACACCTTCTGCCACTTATCTTGAATCTATGTCCCCTGGTTCTAGAATTCTCCACCAAGGGAAACAATTTTATCCTGTCCACTCTATCGCTCCCCCTCATAATTTTGTGCACTTCAATTAAGTCACCCCTCAGCCTTCTCTGTTCCAAGGAAAATAACCCCAACCTATCCAATCTCGCCTTGTAGCTATACATTTCTAGTCCTGGAAACGTTCTTGTAAACCCCCTCTGCATTCTCTCCAGAGCAATCCTTCCAGTAATGTGGTGACCAGAATTGCACACTATACTCCAGTTGTGGCCTCGCCAGTGTTTTATACAAATCCAACAATATATCCTCACTTTTACATTCTATACCTCTGCCATTGAGGGAGAATATTCCATTTGCTTTCTTTACAACCTTCTCTACTTGAATGAACTGCTGCATTTAGGGACCCGTGTACTTGTACATCAATACCTTTCACTTCATCTACCCCTCTTAATATATTCCCATTTATTGTGTAATTGCCCTTGAAAGGTGGTGGGGAGCTGCCCTCTTGAACTTGCATGTGG
Source organism: Scyliorhinus canicula (assembly GCF_902713615.1). NCBI lineage: Eukaryota > Metazoa > Chordata > Chondrichthyes > Carcharhiniformes > Scyliorhinidae > Scyliorhinus > Scyliorhinus canicula. The sequence continues at coordinate 143,449,612 of NC_052157.1, forward strand.
TGTAGGCACACCCGCAGTGCTGTTAGGGAGGGATTCCCAGGATTGTGACCAGTGACAGTGAGACGGTGATATATTTCCAAGCCAGGATGGCGTGGGGCTTGGAGGGAAACTTCCATGCGGTGGCATTCCCATAATTGAATACACCCCGCAGGCGTATATTTTAGTATATTCCGAGCTGCCGCAGGATGGCAAACTATTTCAGAATGCTCAAAAGAAATTCTATTGCAAAGGCCAGAACAAAAAAGAAGAGTTTCTATTTTAAAAAATTAATGATAAAATATGAATTTTCAATAGTCAAGGAAAAGCTGCAAAAGCACAGCTTACCCTTGGCTAATAGCCACTGCTTGACTTGTTTTATGAAGACACACTGTTGCCAAGGGTCCTCACACAAGGTTAAGTTCAACCCACAGGTTTTTTTTCTACCAATTGTAGGTAATCACAGTTGCAAATTACACGTACAGTACATGGGAGAGAAAAAAAATCAGAAAGGGAGAAAAATTGCCGACTCTAAAAAAAAGAACAAAATGATAGCTCATAAGGAGATAAGTGGCACCTTTTTCGAGGAATCCACCTTACAGTAAATCACACCAAACTTGCCTTTTATTTGCCCGCGTTAGTACTCTATTAATTTAGGCAAACGGTTCCGCTCCAAGACAAGTGACAGGCCAGCGATGTAATTCCAGGGTGACGGCTAAAGTCAACAGTCCTCGCAGGTGCTAATTGTAAAATATTTTTTTGCTGGAGAATTTTTCCACCCTTTGATGTGCTGTCCAACCACCTTGCCTGGCCCGGGGGCGTCTTCCTGTTATTTATTGGCCTGTTATTTACAGGCACGTCGGCGGGCACAGTTCAAAGGAGTTACAAAGGATTGGGGTAATAGACAAATAGGCTGATGCTAATTGTACTTACGGAGAAATCTACATTTCAGATAAACAGATAAAGGGTCGTTTTGTGTGCAGATTTAAAGTGACTGGAGCTGATTAGATAAGAGGACAATTTGTCACAAATCAACCACCCGTTATTCAAGATCTAATAAGTTTGAGTTCAATTACATATTTCAATAATTCGAATACAAAATGTTCAAACTACCGTCACGTATATTTAACGAGAAACTGCGGTCTCTCCGTTTTAATTGGTATATTTTATATTCCAAATAAAGGAAACAGCCCCGATATTTAATTTAAAAACAATAACTTCATGGCCATTAAAATAGAAATATGATCAGATTTTGAAAACACTGATGTTTGCATTGTACCCTTGTCACAATCCCCCAGAAAACCTCTTGCACATTATCCTCCTTTGGAAATGCAGTAACTCGTCGGAACCGAGTGTACAGAGTTTAAATTGTCCCAATGACTGAAAACACCATTAGTATACAATTTGTATGAGCAACTGATGGAGCACTCGCTATGGCTGGTTGTCACATTTTTCACATGGTAACTTTGCAAGAAGCAACTTTATTAGGGGCTGGTTTAGCACAGGGCTAAATCACTGGCTTTTAAAGCAGGCCAGCAGCACGGTTCAATTCCTGTACCGGCCTCCCCGAACAGGCGCCCGAATGTCGCGACTAGGGGCTTTTCACAGTAACTTCATTTGAAGCCTACTTGTGACAATAAGTGATTTTCATTTCATTCTTTTCATTACCATTACCCCAGTCAATCTATTCATATCCTGTTCCATTCATTTTACAGAACCTTGCTTCCAAAGTTGAAACAAAGACATTGATCACTGAATATCTTTTTCCATATAAATATGTGCCGTTCACTATGAAGCAAGTCTGCCTGTGTTGTCAATAATGTTCAATTGGATAAGAAACGGGGATTGGGGTGGAAGAGGTTAAGGGACAGAGTGGGTACGGGAAATGAACTCAGTCATGCCAGAAGTTCTTTCAACCAAGGAAGCAGATTCAACACCAATTTTATAAGAATGGTGACTGAAAGACAAAATTTTTATTCATTTTTTGAGAAGAATGACCATTTTTGGATTGAAATATGAATCAGGGTGTGGGGGTGAGTGGGTGGGCAGTGGTTCTACCGACCTTGCACTGACCGGGGATCTAACGACAGAGCTCTGAAAACACCATTAATATACCCTTTATATAGAGCGGCACGGTGGTCCAGTGGTTCGCATTGCTGCCTCACGGCGCCAAGGATCCACATTCGATCCCGGCCCCGGGTCACTGTCCATGTGGAGTTTGCACTTTCTCCCTGTGTCTGCGTGTGTCTCACCCCCACAACCCCAAAACATGTGCAGGATAGGTGGATTGGCCATGTTAAATTGTCCATTCATTGGAAAAAAAAGAATTGGGTACTTTAAATTTGAAATATATATACAATTTATGTCCCATAACTGAACTCAGTTCTGGTTACTACACAAACTCTGTTTTATATTTAGCAAATACATACCTGGGACAGAAGACGATTATTTCTGAAAATCTCCCGTTCCCCACCACTGTAAATAAGGGAGGGGGATGTTGCTTATGGTGTTTACCCCATCCCGGCATATTCACTGATGCTTTGTGTACAGTTTATGACGAATTTTATTCATGACACATTGATCTGATAAGTGGCATTCTCACTGCACAAGTGCCAGGCAATGGAAATCTCCAACAAGAGTGACTCTAACCAGCTCCCCTTGGCAGTCAATGGCATTACCATCCCACACTATCAACATCCTGAGCTTGGCCCGTTATATAAATACAATGGCTACAAGAACAGGCCGGAGGCTGGCAATTCTGCAGTGTGACTTATTTCCTGAATCCCACCACCTACATGACACAAGTGTGTTGGAATATTCTCCACTTGCCTGGATGGGCTCAGCTCCAATAACTCAAAAAGTTCAACATCATCCAGGATTTTATTTAAATTTAGAGTACCCAATTCATTTCTTTTTTCCAATTAAGGAGCAATTAGGCGTAGCAAATCCACCTACCCTGCACACCTTTGGATTGTGGGGGTGAGGTCCACACAAACATGGGGAGAATGTGCAAACTCCACACAGACGGTGACCCAGGGGTGGGATTGAACCTGGGACCTCGGCGCCGTGAGGCATGAGTGCTAAACACTGCACCACCGTGCTGCCCAACATCATCCAGGATCAAGCAGCCCATTTCATTGGCATCCCATCCACCAACTTCAACATTCACTCCCTTCACCACTGATGCACAGTGGCAGGCAGCAATGTGTACCATCTACAAGATGCACTGCAGCAACTCACCAAGGCTCCTTTGACAACATCTCCCAGACCTGTGACCTCGACCACCGGGAAGGACAAGGGCAGCAGATGCATGGGAACACCACAACCTGTAGGTTCCTCTCCAAGCCACACACCACCCTGATTTGGAAATATATGGCTGGATCGAAATCCAGGAATTCACTTCCTGACAGCACTGTGGGTGTACCTCGACCACATGGATTGTAATGGTTCAAGAAGGCAGCTCACCACCACCTCCTCATGTGAAATTAAGGATGGATGATAAATACTGGACTAGCCAGTGGCTTCCACATCCTGCTAAAGAATATTTTAAAAATTCATACAAAAGTTGATCATTGTGGCATTGGACCAGGAGTAAAGGTATACCCGACTGGTCTCTCTGCTTTAATTAGCATATTCTGTATACTATACCAATAAAGTAAATGGCTCCGGTATGTTATTAAAACAGGTTCAATATCATTAAAAACAGAAATATGATCAGATTTTGAAAACACTGGAGTTTATAAAAAGAGAGCAAAAATGCATGAGAATTTTAAGTAGCATATGTACGGTATAAGTAGCAGCACGGTGGCACAGTGGTTAGCTCTGCAAAAGGGACGCAGGTTCAATTCCAGCCTTGGGTGACTGTCTGTGTGGTGTTTGCAATTTTCCTGTGTCTGCGTGGGCTTCCTCTGGATGTTCTGGTTTCCTCTCACAGTCCAAAGGTATGCAGGTTAGGTGGATTGGCCATGATAAATTTCCCCTTGGTGTCCAGGGATGTGTATGTTAGGTTAAGGGACTATTGATATAGGACGGCGAAGAGGACTTGGGTGGGGTGATACTTCAGAAGGTCGGTGCAGACTCGATGGGCTGAATGGCCCCTTGTGCACTGTAGGGATTCTATGTAGATATCAATTGAACACTGATTTATATACCCATTAATATATTAAAATGAAAATACAACCTCCTAACAGCCTGAAAGGGTGATGGAAATAGATTCAGCAGTAGGATTCAAAAGAGAATTGGGTGGATAGGATTCAAAAGAGAATTGGGCAAGGTGGCACAATGGCTAGCACTGTGGCCTCACGGCGCCGACATCCCACGTTTGATCCCAGCCCCCGATCACAGTCCGTGTGGAGTCTGTACATTCTCCCCATGTCTGTGTGGGTCTCACTCCTACAACCCAAAGATGTACAGGCTAGGTGGATTGGCCATGCTAAATTGCCCCTTAATTGGAATAAAAAACAATTGGGTACTTTAAGTTTATTGTAAAAAATTTAAAAAAGAGAATTGGGGAAATAACTGAGGGAGAAAAATTGTACGCCTATAAACAAAGAGAAAGGGATTTATTGTATTGCTGTATCAAAGAGCCAAGGTAGGTGCCATAAGTGGGATAACCTCCTTCTGTGATTTATCATCCTGTGATTCTATCTTAATCTAAACAATGCCTCCCACACTAAAACAAGTGAGTGATATCACTTCAGTTGGCAAGATGTTACTGTCGGAGATGAATTGCCAGTGTTTAGAGCACAGTCCTGTATTTGTTGCCAAGGATATAACAGCAACACCTCAGCACCCAGTCTGAACTCTTCAAGGTGTACTACCGTGAAGCATAATGCACCATTTCTCCTGTCTACAGAATAGTCTCCCATTATTTGTCTCTTGGTTCCCAAGCCATTTCCTGAAATTTGTTCAAAAGCATATCTAACCATTACCTGCTGAATCTGAGGTTGTGGGAATGAGGGCTAGATTATGGGAAACATGTTTGTTGTTTGATTCCAATCCAGTCCAACTCTTCCCAGTTATTCAACGGTTAAACAATCACCAAGATCCACACCTGACAGTTACCATTGACCTATGGTTGGTAATTATTGCATTTCTTCCAACCAGGCAGTAGTCAAAGTATATTGCCTGAATTCAACTGCCACCTTCCTACCCCTAAGAATGCCCTGTGTGTAAATAGCAACATGCATGTGCAAGGCCCCTCTTCCAGGGGCTAAATGTAAATGTTTATGTCGCAATTACACTTTCTCAACACATAAATTAACCTGGGATATGCTTAAACGGCAATGGGGGTAAGTAAAGTTCAGCCAGATTACCTACTCCTGGAGAGTATCTGCAGCAATGAAGTTAAAACAATAGCAAATTGTCACTCTGCCCTACGGTCAAGTCTCTTTCCAGAGCACAGCCAGGGACCTCCTATTCAGAGACAGATGCTGCTACACTTTCACAAGATCGTCATGTGGAGCAGCACTCCTTCCAGTAGGGCACCCAAAGCTCCACCTTAAGGGTGCTTGCAGGCATGACGTCAAGACCCTTAATACTGATGATCACATTTGGAGACACTAGCTGATGACAGAAAAATGGTGACACCCCACAACTATAAAAAATGCTAATTAAGCCACACTGGAGTGCTGTATGCAGTTCTGGCCACCACAATATAGGAAGGATGCGATTGCACTGGTGAGGGTCCGGAAGAGATTTACCAGGATGCTGCATAGGCTGGAGGATCTGAGCTATGAGAAAAGATTGAATAGGCTGGGGCTGTTTTCCTTGGAGCAGCGAAAGTTCAGAGGTGTATAAGATTACAAGGGGCACAGATAGGGTGGAAAGGAAGGCTCTCTTTCCATTACTGGAGGAGTCAGTAACCAGGGGGGCATAGATTTAACATGAGAGGTAGAAAGTTAAGAGAGGGGTGTTTTAAAGGGCCAATTTAAAATGGCCAATCCACCTCACCTGCCCATCTTTGGACTGTGAGGGGAAACCGGGGAACCCGGAGGAAACTCACGCAGACACTGGGAGAACGTGCAAACTCTACACAGTCACCCAAGGCAGGAATCGAACTCGGATCCCTGGCGCTGTGAGGCAGCAGTGCTAATCACTGTGCCACCATGCCACCCTAAGAGTAGAATTGAAGAGAACCTTTATCACATGGAGGGTGGTTAAGAGTCTAGAAGTCATTGCCTGAAAGGGTGGTTAAGTCAGAAATTCTCTGAACATTTACTTTTTTTTAGTTACTTACTTGTGATGCCATGACCTCCAGAGCAATGAGCCAAGTGCTGAAAATGGGTGTAGTCAGAACTTCGTTGACGGGCGTGGGCAAAATAGGCTGAATGGCCTCCTCCTGTGCTGTAAACGTCTATGGAAAAAAAACTCCCGTGGGCTGGCGGCGCACCACCACAATGAACAGTGGCTACCGTGCCTTGGCAACAGATGCCAATGCCAAAACAACAACACATAATGATAGCTAGTAGCTTCATGTACAGCACATGTGAAAAACAAAAATGGCACATGTGCCAGAAACTGTATCTCAAAGATTGACCTCTTCAGCCATCAGCAAAGGTGTATCCTATGAAGACATCTCATCTGAAATAGATTGTTTGCTGCACGTCCATCATCTTTCCCAGATGGAAGAATGCCGACAGACCCCTCCACTGATGTATTGCCCTAAAACAGTGTGGCCTCCTTTCTCTTTTTCCTGCAATAACCTGCAGATTAATTGTGGAGAAATGATGATATTTCTTAGTTTCTGAAACTTCTCAAACCTAAACTCCTTAAGGGTGCACTTACAACTACAAATTCCGTATCGTATCTGTGCTGAAGTTACATTATAAATCTGGGTCCAGGGACAATAGCCCAATCTGTACTGAGAATCAGAGCTGCAGGCAGGTAATTCCAACTAGCTATTTCCTGGCTGAAACCTTTATCACAGCTACTGGACTTCGATGGGAAACCGCACCATAAACATGGTGACACTGCAGCTTCCTTATTTACAATAAAAATACTATTACCCAAACTCTTCCCCAATTAAAAGAACAAAGCCCTTAATTGTTGTCCAATTGAATCCAAATCATTGTCATCTACTGGTTTTGCTGCAAGATTTAATGGGAAGGTTTATTCAACAACATTTTACATTCCAAAGCCATTAAATTTGCATCATTTTCCAACTTCCTTGAAGTTTATTTATTGCAAAATGTCAACATCGAAATGCAGACTCTATATTTCCATTATCCTCAAACCATTATTCCAAATAAAGATAATTCCACCTCTACATTCCGTTACTCATTTCCCCCATTACAGATTGATAGAATAATGGAAAATCATTCAGTTCCAGTGCCTCTATTAATCTTGGAGGGGATTATAGCTTCCCATAGGCCCGGTGTCTGGGTTGCATGATTCACAATTGTTGGTTTAAGAGTTTTGCCCGACATTCTCTCCTGCTGGTGGGTTCAAGACCTTTTTAAAAAATGTATTCTTGGAATTTGGGCACTATTGGCGAGGCCAGCATTTGTTTGCCATTCTTAGTTGCCCATTAAAATGTGGTGGTGAGCTGCGTTCTTGAAACTCTGCGGTCCATGTGTGTAGGTACACTCACATTGCTGTTAGGGAGGGAGTTCCAGGATATTGACCCACAACAGCGAAGGAATGGTGCTACATTTCCAAGTCAGGATTGTGTGTGGCTTGGAGGGGAACTTCTAGGTGGTGGCGTTCCCATGTGTCTGCTGACCTTGTCCTTCTAGATGGTAGTGGTTGTGGGTTTGGAAGGTGCTGTGTAAGGAGCATTGGTGGGCTGCTGCAGTGCATCTTGTAGATGGTACACTTGGCTGCCACTGTTCGCCGGTGGTGGAGGCAGTAAATGTCTGTGGGTGGGGTACTGTACGGTCATTGTATACCTTTTAGTGGCAAAACAGTTGAAATGGGCAGTAAGCAATAGATCTCCACCCAGAGAGTGGCACCTCTAGCGGGTATCCCTTAATATATTTACTGATCACTTAGAGAAGGTCCTTTGTAAATAACATTGAAGCATAAAGAGGTTACTGAAGACAAATCTAATACAGTACTAGTTGGATACACTTCAGTGCGCCTCTCCATCCTTATTCAGCATCCCGAAAATACTTTATTCAAACCACCTTATTCAAAAATTGTCTATTTGGTCGCACATTCATTACACTAGCGAGCTCCTCTTTGGCTTCTACCTATTCACTTTTGCTCTCAAGTGACCAAATAATAATCTTTATTAGTGGTTAGCACTGTTGCTTCACAGGGCCAGGGTTCCCAGCTTGGGTCTCTGTCTGTGCAGTCTGCACGTTCCCCCAGTGTCTGTGTAGGTTTCCTCTGGGCGCTCCAATTTCCTCCCACAAGTCTGGAAAGACTTGTTAGGTGAATTGGACATTTTGAATTCTCCCTCAGTGTACCTGAACAGGCACCGGAATATGATGACTGGGGGATTTTCACAGTAACTTCATTGCAATGTTAATGTAAGCCTACCTGTGACACGAAAAGATTATTATTAGTTGCGTGGAGCGTGTTAGCATGTAATGATAACAGCATGGGGTGGGCAAGAAGCGGTTTTAAACGGTGCTGACACTAAACTGCCGAGTGCAAATCGAGGCCAGACTTGACCTCAAAAAAATGCAGTGGTTTAGGCTCTCCAGGGAGATCATGTCTCTTGGCTGGAGTGTCATATTAGGTGTTCCTGGGCAGCACGGTGGCCTAGTGGTTAGCACAACCGCCTCACGGCGCTGAGGTCCCAGGTTCGATCCCGGCTCTGGGTCACTGCCCGTGTGGAGTTTGCACATACTCCCCGTGTCTGCGTGGGTTTCGCCCCCACAACCCAAAAATGTGCAGGGTAGGTGGATTGGCCATGCTAAATTACCCCTTAATTGGAAAAAATAATTGGGTAATCTAAATTTTAAAAAAATTAGGTGTTCCTTCCAGATTCAAACACGCTTTTACATTATAACTGCAGTGTGGGGATATTCCCAATGTGGTTTTGTATCACGAGTAACCCCCATGATTTACTGAACATAGCAACATTACTTCCATTATTTATATGGCTCTCTAAACACGTCAAAATACTCGCCAAAGTATCTTGCCCAGCCATTTACTCCCTGTGCGGTGATTGTTGTGTAGTCAGTCACTAGAGCAGAAATTCCATGCTTCACATTTTAAAATATTATTGTAAAACGAACACGCAAGGCATTTTCTGCGCCGTCCGATCACAATAGTAAGGGGAAAGGTCTTTGACTTTAGACATCACAGCACTCTCAAAAGACTCGCTATTTGGAGCATTAAGCTCCTTAGTCTCTCTGACAAGCTTTACTGCAGCCACTATGCGGTTAGCACACGGACCAGGGAGATCAACAAAACCATGTTGGCCAATCAGTGGTGACAACAAAAAGGGCATTCGGCCCGTTGTTTCCATGCTGGACAGCAACTCATCGAGTCCCACTCCCCTGCATTTTCCTGTAAACCAGTTATCCAGTGCTTTTAGACCATGAGAATAATCCAGAAATGATCTTTTGAAGGCCGTGATTGAGTCTGCCTCCACCATCCCATCAGTCAGATCCCGACCACTATCTGCCTCAATCATTCCTCATATCACAGTTGCTTCTACGGCCAATCAGAGTGTCCCCTAGTTCTTGACCCTCACAAAAACTAGGAACAGTTTTTGTATCTCTTCACTCCAGACAACTCATGATTTCCTGGGGGGGGGGGGGGGGGGCTATCAAATCCCCTCTTAATGTTCTCCTTCACGGAGAACATCCTCAGCTTCTCCAATCTAATAATAATAATAATCTTTATTGTCACAAGTCGGCTTACATTAACACTGCAATGAAGTTACTGTAAAAAGCCCCTAGTTGCCACATTCCGGCGCCTGTTCGAGTTCACGGAGGGAGAATCCAGAATGACCAATTCACCTAACAGCACGTCTTTCGGGACTTGTGGGAGGAAACCGGAGCATCCGGAGGAAACCCACACAGACACGGGGAGAACGTGCAGACTCCGCACAGACAGTGACCCTGGAGCTGTCTACCTAACTGGAGTAGATCATCCTTGGGACCATTCTGGTGAATCTTTTCCGCACCCTCACTAATACCTTCCTGAAGACTGGCGCCTAGAATTGGATACCACCCTCCATTTGGAGCTAACCCAGGGCTTTAAATAGTTTCATTATAACCTCTTTGTTTTTGTTACCCCCTCCCCCTATTAAAAAAGCCCAGGACTCTGCTTGCTTTATTTACTGCCCTCCTATCACCTTCAATGATTTATGCACATTTACCCCCAGGTCCCTCTGCTCCTGCGGCCTGTTTATTTTATATTGTCCCCTCTGCATTCTTCGACCAAATGAAAATTAAATGAAAATCGTTTATTGTCACGAGTAGGCTTCAATGAAGTTACTGTGAAAAGCCCCTAGTCGCCACATTCCGGCGCCTGTCCGGGAGGCTGGTACGGGAATTGAACCACGCTGCTGGCCTGCCTTGGTCTGCTTTCAAAGCAAGCGATTTAGCCCACTCTGCTAAACCAGCCCCAAAGTAAATCAACTCCAGCTTTTCTGCGTTCAATTTCATCCGCCTGTTCCAGCAGCCTGTCTCAAGCCTCCTTGTAGTTCATTACTTCTCATTAAAGTTCACAATACTCCCGATTATTTTGTGATCCACGCATTTTGAAGTTGCGCCCAAATCTGGTTGACTGAGGCGGAATGCTGGAGTGGGCAAAGTCAAACTCGCCCGGGGAGGAAGGTTGACGTGACCGGTGTCGGGAGGGTTTGCAAGCTCCCCGGAGAGAGAAGAGCCGCAGTTGGATTTGACACAGCAGGGAGCCTAACTGAGCGGTTACCTTGCAGCAGGGAGCTCAGAGTGCAGTGTAACAACACTCTCTGTGTTCCTATTGATGCTGCTGCGGCAGTCTAACCGGAATCAGGCTGACACCAAGTGGGAGAAGATTCCGGGAGGAGAGTTTTTCTCCATTCCAGCCAGGAATGAAGACAGCTTGCACTGCGCCAATGGGAATCCTGCAGTGTTGATGCAACCCTCTCAACACCGCTGTCTGCTCTTAACCCGACTTGAAATGTCGAGTTCCCATTGCAAAATAAACCGCGGAATATCCTCCCCCAATATCAAACTTTAACCTGGTGTTGTAAGACTTCTTACTAATATCAAAAGCAGAGCGATTGAACAGCACATACACAGGCGTTGGAGGAATTTAGTGCAGAGACAATGCTATTACAAGGAAATCCCGTGGCAGCTTGCAATTCGCAAGGGGCTCGATTTCCAATTGCCCCAGAGGCAGCTGGTAAAATCTTACCGTGCATCACAATTCCGTGGAAGCTGCAATGTACTCTGGCAACTTGCTAGAAACTACATCGGCGCTCTGCGGCATGCAAGGGAGCGAGTTGTCTGGAACTGTCTCAGTTGGCCTCACTCTGTGCAGTTAATTGAATTAATGATTGGGAATGAATATTGATTGTCAATGGGGTGCCCTCGGTACCTGGGGGGGGGGGGGGGGGTACAGTCCTTTCAAAATCACCCCCTGCATTTTCAGATGGACAACACTGGGCTCCGCGGATCGCCCCCAACTTGGCCCATCCAAGTGCCATTGAGGATTGTTCTCATTTTCACAATTTATCGTCACCTGCACATCTGGCACACACACTTTGGACGTTTTCCCATTCAGTTTGGACTTGTGGAGGGAGTGTGTTCTCTCTCAGGGAGAATGCACTCTCCCTCTCCCTAGGGGCTTTTCACAGTAACTTCAGTGAAGCCTAATTGTGACAATATGCGATTATTATTATTATTAGGAGTGAGACATGGCTCCACTGTCCCAGACTTTTCAAAAGTTGCTGGGAAATGAGGGAGGCACCTTGTGTAAATGGAGGGTGCAGCCTGGAGAGGGTTAATGGGAAGTGAGAAATGGAGGGGGGGGGGGGGTTAATGGGAAGTGAGAAATGAACAGGGGGGGGGGTGGATTTAACCCTCAGGTGCCTCACGTGGTACACCTGGAGTGTGTTTTTTTAAAGGGACCTGTATCTCTCTGAAAGCTTTTAAAAAGCTTTTCTCTGCCTCTTGGCTGGAGGAGCGGCAGATGGTGCCCTTAGCCCTCGCCTGCTCTGCAGCCATGCCCCGCTCAGCAAGCAAGGACAAGGTTCCCCTGCAAGCAGCAGCAGCAGCAGCAGCCTGCTGTTACCCTGCTGGAGTGCATCCCACTCACAACCCAGCAGAGGGCAGCGAACCAGCCAGGCAGCCCGGGGGAGCCAGCGAGCCAGCCAGGCAGCCCAGGGGAGACAGCGAGCCAGCCAGGCAGCCCGGGGGAGCCAGCCAGCCAGCCAGGCAGCCCGGGGGAGCCAGCGAGCCCTCCTGCCCGCCGGAGGTGGAGGAGACCCGGGCGAACAAGAGGCGCAGCCGCCCGGTGCGCTCCAAAACCCGCAGGATCGCCGCCAACGTGCGGGAGAGGAAGCGGATCCTGGACTACAACCAGGCGTTCAACGCTCTGCGCCTCAGCCTCAAGCACGACCTGAACGGCAAGCGCCTGTCCAAGATCGCCACCCTCAGGAGGGCCATCAGCAAGATCGCCTCTCTGTCCATGTTCCTGCGCTCTGCTCCTCCCCAGAGGTGGCCGTGTAGCCACGCCGAGTGTCAGAGCTTAGCCCAGGAGCCCAGCATGGGAGAGGACTCCTACCTTGCAGCCTACCAGACCCCAGCACACTTACCCCCAGAGGCAGCTTACGGTGACCTGGACCATCTCTCCGCCTGCCCCTCGCCCTATTATCCCAAGTGCCCCCCGGAAAGCCCTTTCCTCCTCCAGCAGCCTCCGGGTGCCAGGGATGAAAGTTCAATGGCTGCTCCCCAGTACTGTTCAAACCAGGCTGCAGCTAAGACAGCCTGTCACCATCACCATGCGGACCCCTTTGCAGACCCCTCTCCGCTTCCATTCGCTTGGCAGTTCAATTATTTCCCAGGGACTAACTACCAACAGACCCTCCCCATACACTGAGCTTCTGTGTTTTTCTAAAAAAAAAGGTACTTTTGTTTTTTTTATTGAACTGTAATCTCGCTATTGAGATCTTTCTGTCTCAAGGATCCTTCTCCAATAAAAGCACATCCCTCCTGATTCCCAAGTGGGAAGATTCCGTTTGAAAAAGTGACAATATCCCACCGGAGATCCTTAAAAAAAAAACTCTCAACAAGGTGCAACAACTGACATTTATATAGCGCCTGTAAAGGTAGGCTGAGGTTGCTTGTTCCTGGTCGTGTGTTATTGGTGAAACTTGCAAAGATTCTTCAATTGTAGTCGTGTCTCTTTGACTCTGGACTCGGTGCCAGCTTGCAGCTACATGTTTACATATCATTTAATATGTGTTGATGTTCTACCTGCTCCACAATCCTGAAAGACTTGTGAAGAATAAAATCTGAAAATGAGACTCGCTGGGCAGCCTTGAAGTTTTTCTCGTTCAAAATGAAATGTACCGATATACCCAAAGCGCTTTTAAAAAACTCCTGAATCCTGCACATAGACTGGGTGGCGAGAAATTGGGCTCCTCACTGCCCAATGTTTGGCCACCACGGGTGCCCTGAAAGTTCCACAATGGCATCCAAGGTCCACGCCTATTCTGGGTTGAATTGTGCCCGATGCACTAGTGGCACAGGGCAGACATATCATGCTACCAATCAGTCTGTAATGCTGATTTGATACCGCCTCTGCCACTTTAAAACTCGACGTGGAGATGCCGGCGTTGGACTGGGGTGAGCACAGTAAGAAGTCTTACAACACCAGGTTAAAGTCCAACAGGTTTGTTTCAAACACGAGCTTTCGGAGCAATGCTCCGAAAGCTCGTGTTTGAAACAAACCTGTTGGACTTTAACCTGGTGTTGTAAGACTTCTTACTTTAAAACTCAACACCTTGGTTAAAACCTCTCTTAACTTCGCACAGCTGAACATGCCAAGCAACAGGTAGGCTCTCTCTCTCTCCCCCCCCCCCCCCCCCCCCCACCAGCGCTACTTCAAAGGATGATTAATGCTTTACAATTTAAGTTGCTAGTTGGATACCTCTGGCTGTTTCTTCCGTGTTGCAAACGTTTGTGCTTTCTACAGTTGTCTCAAGGTACAATTATCTGCAGGGAGTGCTGTGGTGGGTGCTGAAGGGCTGTTTGCTGACCTTGAGACTTCTGCGCGAACCAATTGTCCCAGATGTGAGTACACCAGTAGCCATTCTACTTGGAATAGAGCACGACTTAGGTAATGAACAGAGGTGACACAGAGTAGGACAGGCTGCCGGAAGAGAGGGAAGGGAGGGTTACAGTTGGGGGGATGGTGCAAGGGTTCCCAGCTGGAGGCCATATCTGCCCGGGGTGTTCAAGGAGTCATTCTTGCACCTGAACCTCAGGGAAGAACAATGTGTGAGGTGCCTGTGCTTCAGTAAGGACACTGTTACTGACATCTGAAACCTGCCACAGCTACAACTGAAACTTCAGCACAGGGCAAGAATGGCATTATCAATAGCCGTGAAGAAGTTGAGGCAATGGGCATTAAACATCTGGCATCTTCCAGGCTGGAGTTGGAGATATTTGCAACATTTCAGGGTTTAATTGCCCACTGTCGAGTAAAAGGGTGTTCAGTGAGGCACTCGGTTCAAAGAGAGCAAATTGCATTTAATTCTCTTACCAGAGGCAAGTGGGGCAAACACGCAACTTTGCTCAATTTGTAGGATTCCCCGCGATGCAGAGTTCCAGTGACTGCATGCACATCGCTTTGCAAGTTCTTCATGTCAACTCTGTCCTGCACCAGAACCTTAAGCCCTCAGCGCCCAGTGGCTCTGCGACCATAGGCAACAAATCATGCAGGTCAATCAATGCCCAACACCCTGGCAACAGTCCTGATGCCTTTCACTGTGCCAGCTGCATTTGAGCAATATGGCAAAGCAAAGGGTGGCCCTCTGAGCAACAAAGGCAAGCCATTGATGCCGTGGCCGATGACTCCAGTTTGCAACCCAGGTGCAGGGGCACGCATACAATGAAAACCATGCTGCCAGATGAAATGCAACAGGGCAGACCATTGGCATTCTTAAACAATGCTTCCGTGACCTGGAGCAATCTGGAGGAGCACAATTGCTGCACAACCTCACCACCAGGAGGGGGCAGCACCTGCCGCCAACCAACTGGCAAGCAGCTGAGGGGAAGGAGAATGAGGAAGAGACAACTGAGACAATCCCTTTTTGTCCAGGTTGTGATGAAGGTGCGATAGCAGTAAACACAATCCCAGTTCCCCATTTACCAACAGAGCTGGACCTTATCTTACCTCTGTCGGTGACTGTGAGGTCACAATGCAAAAACAAAAGACAGCATTCCAACCCATAATTTACAAGAAATCAAACCATATTGAAAAATATAGTCAACTAATTATTCTTGTGCACATCCTTGGGGCCTGTCATCTGCCTGCCCTACTGCTATTATATAGTGGCTGCTGCTTGAGTGGAAGCCCACACCTGAGTCCTGCAAGGTCAGCTTGCTGCAATGCAAGTTCAGACCTCTGCCATCGGGACTGTGGATTATGCTGTGCAAAGGGACTTGCAGGATTGCACAGCTGTCCAGCAATCCGTCCTCCCACAGGTCACGCCACTGCAGATTTTCAGTGGAGGACGTTGCAGCTGGCCCTGCTGAGGAGCTCTGGCTGCTGTGTGCACCATCTCGGAGTGGGCTGCAGCAGGATGAGCTGGCTGCTTGGCAGGGGCACTTAGCAGAGTGGTAGGAACGGTCTTTCTCTGAGAGCAGTATAGACCAACAGGTTTGTTTCAAACACGAGCTTTCGGAGCACGGCTCCTTCTTCAGGTGAATTGACCTGAAGAAGGAGCCGTGCTCCGAAAGCTCGTGTTTGAAACAAACCTGTTGGACTTTAACCTGGTGTTGTAAGACTTCTTACTGTGCTCACCCCAGTCCAACGCCGGCATCTCCACATCATTTCTCTGAGAGAGGACGGCAGGTTCCTGCACCAGGAAGCCACTGTCACTGCCCCAGGACGATGTCTCAACAGTCCGAGTGATCTGTGGGAGGATAGATTGTTTTGTCTGCTTTACAATCCTGCAATCCTCTTTGCACAGCAGAATCCACACCCCAATGGTTGAAATCTGAACTTGCATTGCAGCAAGGTGGCTATCTATCTGTCTATGACCTTGCAGGATCCAGGTCTGGGCTTCCAATCAAAATGTTAGCTGCTGCTTCTGCTGCAATGGAAGCTGTGGCATTGGTGCATCCACAAGCGTGAGACTGGAGTTGATGACCAATTTCGTGTTGGAAGGGATGGGCTCCTAGCTCTGTGCAAATCCCTGTTGCAAGTTGGCCCTGGACTCATCCATGCTCCTTGACATTGACCGCTGGTTCTCAGCAGGCTGCCCTATGCACCAAGCATTTTGTTCTGCCCACCCATCAGTGTTCTTCCAGAGGCTGCTCCATTTAAGTCCTCTGCAGGAGAAGCCATGTGCAACCTCATCCTCTGACGACTTGGCGCCTGCACTCTCCTTGTTCCCTCCCTCCTTCTAAATGATCCTCTAAGATAAGTGCAGTGTCAATAACTGAGCTGGTGAGTGCAAGTGTGAAATCAAGAGATGGTACTGTGTCTTCATCATCACTTTATTCCTGATGTTCCTACTACTGTCTGACCAGGTTTCACCTCCAGGTGATCAATCAGAAAGGGTAATATCATGGTGCAGGGAGCAAAGTGAGATGCAAGAGTTATATGCTTCCTCCATCTGCAGCATATAAATCAAAAGAGAGTGTGGAATGGTGTGATGTGGGATTTGAGGAGGTTTAGGGATAAGAAAACTGCCATCTCTAATGATTTAATGAAAACTGGAGATATGGCAAAAGTCAAAAATGGAGGCTGATTTGGAGTGTATCTGAAGTTGGAATACGCTCACAGGCTCATTAAACAATTGGCCCAAATGTAACCCACAACCAGTACCACCAAGACATACTATCTGGTCATTATTCCATTGCTGCTTTTGGGATCTTGCTGTGCATAAATTGGCAAAGTGTTTTTGGTAATTTCAAAATTGTAAAAGGTACTCCATAAATGCTCGATTCGTCAATTAATTAATTAATTAAATTCATTCATTTTCATAAACCTTACAGTCATTACCAAAAGGTTTGCAGCCTTCTCAAACATGCAAGGTATGGTATTTACGTGTACCACTCAGTGAAAGTCCACAGAGTGGCCAGTGTAACATGGTTTTGGGTACCTGACATCAAAAAACATCAGACAACATTCCTATTGATTTTTGCACAACACTGTACGGTACAGATGAATAGATAACCGGGGGGGGGAAATCAATCTGGTCAATTTTGTATTCTTGAATCATTTGCACTGTTGTTTGGTGGCTGTAACAAAAGGAAACAGCAAATTTTGGAAATCTGAAATAAAACATAAATTGCTGGAAATATACAACAGGCCAATCAGCATTATAAAAGGTACACTAAGATGCAGTCTGCACATGAAACATTAACTTTTCATTCATCCTTTCAGACTTTGATAGTGGATGTACTTCCTGCATTAAGATGTACATAGTACATAGAACAGTACAGCACAGTACAGGCCCTTCGGCCCTCAATGTTGTGCCGAGCCATGATCACCCTACTCAAACCCACGTATCCACCCTATACCCGTAACCCAACAACACCCCCCTTAACCTTACTTTCATTAGGACACTACGGGCAATTTAGCATGGCCAATCCACCTAACCCGCACATCTTTGGACTGTGGGAGGAAACCAGAGCACCCGGAGGAAACCCACGCACACAAGGGGAGGACGTGCAGACTCCACACAGACAGTGACCCAGACAATGTGAAGTTGATAAGCCATTAACACTTGAAGCAAAGGCTGCACATTACTTTTGCCATGCTGAAATTTGGGACGGAGATGTTCTTTAACAAACCTCATTGTCCTCTCAACAAAATGTCACCGATGCCTGATAAGCTTTCCATTTAAGGAACCATACCAAATGCTGAGGCTAAAAGTAGCATAATAATGGTGTTGGGAACCCATTCCGTCAAACTTGGAAACCAAATATAAATTGATCAAATACACAGGCAATGCCAAAGGAGCAGGCATGGTGGAATACGAAGAAGCAGTCCACGAATCATGGAAAATATTGGACAGAATTAGTGGGCAAACAACAATAAGTTAAATTGCATGCAGAGCCGCATAGACATAGAGTAAAACTGGGCAGTGCATTTGTTCTAGGTGTTGAAATAGCTAAGGCTGAAATTGAAAGAGGCCTGGATGCCATAGCAATTTTGCTGCTCAACCAATGAAAAGTAACAATCAACAAGCCCAGCGATGCGACCATCAATTCACTCAAAGACATGAGTAGAAGTAAACCGAGGTTTTAATCAGCTTAGAACAGTGCCTGCCTGCGACTGGTACAATACTGTGATCCGCCTTTATACTTCCTTTCAAGGGGAGGAGCCATGGGCGGAGCCTGTACATGCCCCAACATATCCACCTGTTGGTGAAGCCACACAATGGCCCATAGGTGGAGCCCACAAGGTCAACAACATAACATAGCTGTAACACAATGGCAGAACATGATACTAATACACTGGTGAATTACTGGTACTATACATTCACCACACCCAGCAGATAATGAACTCTTAAAACAATTGAATTAGGTGGGGGGGGGGGGGGGGGGGGGTGGTAATTTCGGCCTTGGTCAGTAAGATAAAGCTGGCCAAAGCAAAACAGCAACACGTTTAATGCATTGCCTGATATTTCTTCTTCATTGAAGTCAAAATCAGGCCACGCATGAAATGGCCTACCAATGTGTTGTCGCTTGTTTCACACTGCTGACCAACTCCCCCCCATCCCCCCCCTGCAAGTGAAAGGAAGTTGCAATCAAATTGCACAACGTTCTGGTGAGAAAGCCAATGAAAAGTAACAATCAACAAGCCCAGGTGTGTGAAGGCCTGGCTCCCATTTCTAACAGAGACATTTTGAGCACTGTGGCAGCAGTACAGAGAAAAGCTATGAGACTGATCTTCAGAGTCAGGGCTCTGAGATATGATGGATGTCTGGAGAGAACTGGGCTCTTCAGCCTGCAAAAGGGGCATCAGAGAAATCGCCTTGTGAAGATCGAAAAATAAGGGAACAGAAATATTAAATTAGATTAGGTCAAGGGGAATCAGGTTCGAGCCAGTGAAAGGTAACTTCAGCACTGATATCGGAAAGATCTAATTCCCACAGAGTGATAACACTTGGGACGGGCTTCCAGAAAGAATGGTAAATGCTGGAACACTGACAACATTTAAGAAATCATTAGCTGCAGCAATGGGAAGCTGTAGAGCCTTTCTGAATGAGTGATTTAAGATGGCCAAAAGGCATGCCTCATCAATTACCCTGTGATCCTGTGAAATGGAACAATGGATTGCATCTTAGTTTAATGCTATCATGTCGGAATTTATATAACTCACTGCTGAAGAATTAACCTGTTTGTACATTTTTGATGTAAAAATAAAAATATTGAATGGCTAATTGGTACGTTTCCTGTAAAACGAAGAATCCTAAAGTTAGCACTGCGGAGGTAATTCCAATAAATGATGCAGACAAAGCAAGTGATACTCCATACCCAAGTAGAGGAATTAATATTCTATTATCTTTATCCTCTAATTGGATGTACTTTCAGCTCATTTCTAATTTATTGTGTCAATACTGATTCAAATGAACTCAACACCACTTCCTGTGACTTGATTTTCCTGTCCTACTTTTCTCTGTTTTCTTAAAATTGCAAACACACTATCAAAAAAAAGTCAGTGTGCGCTGAAAGAAAATGGCAGTGAATAACAGCACTTCATAAACGTCAAAGAAATAAAGCACGAAAATGATAAATTCCTGCCAGTCCATCCATACAAGAATGGGTGTAATTTATTAAAGCAACCAAGGAGCATATTTGATTTTGCAAACACGGAAAGTGAAAAAAATGTTCTTCTAGGTTACATAGAACATACAGTGCAGAAGGAGGCCATTCGGCCCATCGAGTCTGCACGGACCCATTTAAGCCCTCACTTCCACCCCATCCCCACAACCCAGTAACCCCCCCCCCCAACCCCTTTGGACACGAAGGGCAATTTAGCATGGCCAATCTAGCTAACCTGCACGTCTTTGGACTGTGGGAGGAAACCGGTGCAATTTTGCTGCTCAACCTTCTTGGGCAGCCCCTCAGGGTCGAGGATGCATTGCTTCCTCTCCGGGGAAGTGGGTTCAGCGGTGGCTGAAGAATCCGATCCTGGATCCGCAGACTCTGCCACAGGTTTTGGCAGATGAGGTGGGTGGGTGGGACACTCTGGATTCTGAGCTCTACTTCCGCTGTTTATGCTTGGCCCCTGCGTTCTCTATCCTATAACGCTCAAAGTGATTGGCACCTTTACGGATGCTTTTACCTTTTTGTGCATTCTGTGGGAAGCGACTCCCACGTGTCAGTGGGGAGGTTGCATTTTGTTAGAGAGGCTTTCAGAGTGTCCTCGTAGCGTTTCCTCTGCCCTCCTAGCGATCGCTTGCCATCGTGAAGCTCGGAGTACAGCACTTGTTTCAGGAGTCGGGGCCACAAAATACAAGATAGCTTTTTTTTAACAAATTTAATAACAATTCAAATTTTAGTTTTCAGTCTCCTGAATTATAGTCCTATTTGAATTGATTTAATCCAATTTAGATTTTTGAACAGAAAATAGCCTATTTCTTTCATGACCAACTTTCAGTCATAATTTAATTTTGGTCTTGACTAAAGTTCTAGTCCAAACCTTTAGTCAATTTGGCTGTTCATATTATTCCTTCACTTCCTGTCAGGAAGTATTTTCAAAAGTTTAAGACACTTTAAAGGTTGTCATGATTGGGGTTTGAGTTCTCACAGAACTCTCAAGGCCACACAACATCTTCAGAAATAATAAACCTTGGTCAAATTAGACTGTTTTCATTTAATATTTTAATCAACTTTGTTAAAATTTGGAAATTTATAGGATAATCAAGAACACTGACACAAATTTGTTTGTGGCAATTCACGTTTGACCAGCTTCATTGGTTTTTCTTAAGAAGCGACTGATTAGGTAGCTAAAGAAAATGGACTGCATGTAGCTAACACGGCATCTTCAGAAGATGTTCAATAAATTATCTGGCAGGAGGTACATAAAAAAAAAATCAGCAGTACATTGTAATCAGAAATGTAATGGTATTGGTAAAAAGTAGATTATGGACAAGAAAAGCAGAGTTAATGGGTGATGTTTGAATTAAAGATGCACTGAAAGTTCTGTACCTGTGGTCAGTGCTGGGTGCACTTTTGTTCTTAATATACATATATAAACACACATCAAATATATCTATGGATTTAGGTGGCAGCAACACAATCATGAAATTTAACGGTATTACAAAAGTTGGGGATTTAGAAAATAAAGAATTGGAAATAACTCAAAAAAGATTTTAAGAGATTATGAAGAGGTGGTACAGTGGAATTTAATATGGAGGAGTATGAGGTAATTCATTTTGGGAAGAAAATCAAGGATTTTAAGTACACATGTAATGAAAATACATTGAATGGTGGGGATCAACAAAGTTGACATGGGGGCTCAAATACAGCATTTCTTGAAAGTGCACAGATAAAGTCATAAAAGTGCACGGTTAGCACAGTTGCTTCACACCTCCAGGGTCCCAGGTTCGATTCCCGGCTGGGTCACTGTCTGTGCGGAGTCTGCACGTTCTCCCCGTGTGTGCGTTGATTTCCTCCGGGTGCTCCTGTTTCCTCCCACAGTCCAAAGATGTGCAGGTTAGGTGGATTGGCCATTCTAAATTGCTCTTAGTGTCCAAAAACAGGTTTGGTGGGTGACGGGGATAAAGGGGATAGGGTGGAGGCGTGGGGCTTAAGTAGGGTGCTCTTTCCAAGGGCCAGTGCAGACTCGATGGGCTGAATGGCCACCTTCTGCACTGTAAATTCTATGATCAGTGAGTTGAACAGTGTATTGTGCTTTATGAAGTTGCATCATTTGGAAGGAGGGTATAATTGATATAAACATTTCCATTATAAACTTGACATATGACATTTTAAGGGAAATACAAATATAAGAACACAATGTGTGTTAACAAGTGGGCTGAATCACATTTGTGTGCCCCAGTGCAATTATCTCCGACCCGCTAAATCCACTTCATTTGAAGGCGACTCTTGGTTTTAGCTCTCCTTGTGCAATATCACTGAGGATGTGCTGAGAAACAAACACATAGAAAATTAGAGCAGGAGTAGGCCATTTGGCCCATTGAACCTGCTCCACCATTCAACGCGATCATGGGTGATCCTCTATCTCAACACCATACTCCTGCACTCTCCCCATACCCCTTGACACCTTTAGAGTCCAGAAATCGATCTATTTCCTTCTTAAATATATTGAGTGACTTGGCCTTCACAGCCTTCCGTGACAGAGAATTCCACAGGATCACCACCCTCTGAGTGAAGACGTTTCTCCTCACCTCAGTCTTAAATGGCCTACCCCGTATTCTGAGACTGCGAGCGCTTGTTGTAGACCCCCCGAGTCAGGGGAAATAACATCCCTGCACCCAGACAGCCCCGTCAGAAAGTTACACCTTTTGATCAGATCGCCTCTCATTCTTCTAAATTCCAGTGAATACATGCCCAGTTGACCCAATCCCTCCTCATAAAACAATCCTGCCATCCCAGGAATTAGTCTGGTGAACCTTTGCTGC
The DNA here is from genome assembly GCF_902713615.1 of Scyliorhinus canicula. Lineage (NCBI taxonomy): Eukaryota > Metazoa > Chordata > Chondrichthyes > Carcharhiniformes > Scyliorhinidae > Scyliorhinus > Scyliorhinus canicula. The sequence goes on from NC_052157.1 coordinate 143,472,311, forward strand.
ACTCCCTCTGTGGCAAGTAAATGCTTTCTTTGAGAAGGAGACCAAGGGCGCGGCCAAATGGCCACCCTGTGCCCAAAAAGCAGCTTGCAGCAGCGCAGCGTGGATGATAGAAGTCGGGAGGACCCGCTCGCGAGTTCCACTCGGCTCACAGTGCCTCATGAGATCTAACCCAGCTTCATGAGACGTTGAGATCACTTTTTAGCAAGTCTGCATATTAAAACGAGAAAGCTAGTCTCACGTTAATGTGCAGAGTCCTGAATTACCCGAGGCATGGGGGTCAATCTCCGTTGCCTTGGAGACCTTGGGCAAGTGCCATTCAGCACTGCTCTCCAGAAACACCAGTCATGGGGGTCTCCCAGGGATCGCAGGCCACCAGGTGCATGCCCTTTGGACAGGGTGGTACCCTGGCACTGCCAGCTGGGTGTGAGCTTAGCACTGCCAGGGTGCCCAGGAGAACTGGCAGGCGCACTGCTTGGGTACTATGTTGGCACTGCCAAGCTGATATTTTTTGTGTGCTGGTGATAGGTGAAGCACATCTTGAGGACGCCGATACACCGCTTCTGGCTACTGCGTGGGCATCGTTATAGTGGTTCTCCTGCAGCCCAGGCATTCTGGTGTGCTTGGTCCAGATTGAAGTTTATGTGGTCTGCTGCCTGGGTGCATAGGGCATATGTCACAATGTGGATGAACCTGTGTCAGGATGTTGGCGATATCCCAGATATCCCAAATATCCACCCAGCCCCTGGAAAGGCTCAGAGGCATAAACATTCTGGGTGACCATCACCTTGGTGGTCATCAGGAGGTGGTATCCTCCTCCAAACCCTTACCATGCCAGGTGCCCCATCATCTGGCACATGGTTCCTTGGTTAGCTGAAGTCTTTCCCGGGCTGGCATCTCCTCGAAGGACGGGTGCTGGCGGCATACACGTGCACCTCCTTCGCACCTCCTCCTCGGCCTGTTGGACGGCCAGCATTCGGGACTCACTGGCTGGCCCCTGCTCTTCTGTGGCAGGCTCCTCTTGTGCAGGGTCCTCTCCATGCAGGTCCAGTGGCTCCAGCCTCCGTGTGTCCATAATGGCAGCTGCAGCCAGGTATATAGCGAGAATTCGTGGGTCCACTCCGAAATAAATTCTCTGCAAGGGGAAAAAGAGAAGACATGTTAGCAAGATGAGTATCCAGATCCAACAGGCTACATGGTGACCCTGAGTTGCACTTCAGCTCCACCCCCCCAAACCCACCCCCATCCCTCAGCCATTTCCACAAAATGCGGCCTTCCACACTGCACCCCTGTCCCCATCAATGTCAAACGATAAGGAGCACCAGAGCTCATCTCACAGTGAGTCGTCATCGTCCTCCATCCCATAGACAAGACCCGCTGGTACTGCCCTAGAGGGCATCAATGTGATGTGGGGAGGCTCGATCCTCACCACCAGTCCCTGTCAACAGGGGTACAGGTGGCTGCTGCCACCCATGTCAGTGATAGGCTCTGCGCCTCCTGTCCTGAATCCCCAGCGGGGTCTATTGTGGTTCTCCTCATTGGGTGGGTGGGTGTTATCCTGCCAGCGGGGTGCCACCTGGTTATGCGGTGGAGAGAGTTATGGTGTGCCACCAATCGCCTTCATGCTTAGAGGCTTGTGTACAGGGGGTGAGGGTCTGGGGGTGAGCGAGGGAAGTGTGCGTCTGCTGGGAGAGTAGCTGCAGTGTGATGTGGGTCCTGGGTGTAACACACAAGTTGTGACAACCTGTCCAGGGGCAGGATGGATGGGAGCAGGGGCATGGCGGGCAGGCAGAGCTTGGAGACAGCTGGTGGTCCTGCAGAGTGGGCCGACTGATAGTATCATTGGTGAGGCCTCTTAGAGGGCAATGTGCCAGGGAGGGTGCCGAATGCCACGGTACGTGTATCCTTTGTTTGGGGTAATCTCTGCCACTCCCCTGCTTCCCCTGCAGTGGGGCTGCGTTTCTGATGAGGAGTGCCAGCACCTGGTGTGCCACTGATTGAGCTTGGCCACGCCCATCCCGTTGATTGGTCAACTGGGGGTTTCCAGACGGGTGGACTGGGGTGGGCTCCCAAATGACCAGAGGCTCTGTGAGCAATGACAGGACACAGGGAGCAGTCAGCAGAGTGAACAGCCAGGGGCCTGTTATGTGTACCAAACAGTAGTCCCCGCTGGGGATTCAGGACAGGGGCCGCTGAGCCTCTCGCTGACACGGATGGCAGCAGCCACCGGTACCCCTGTTGACAAGAACAGGAGCATTTAAAACAAATACTGCAGCAATGGCGACCACCCAATCCTGAGGGGGACACCCCGAATCCACGGACTGTCAGCAAGGAGCTCCCTGCTACAAACCCCCGGCCCTAGCAGCCCACCCCCAGGAATCGGTCCAATTTTTAACGGTTTTTCAAACGATGCTTACCTTCTCTTTCCCCCTCAGCAGCCATGGCACCCAGTCACTGATTGTAGTAAACCCCACTCGCGTGACTTCCGCCTGAGAGGGGAGAACATTGCAGAGGCCGGCAGCACCGTGGGTCAGACCCACTAATCACATTTAAATAAACGCAAATGGCAGTTTTGCATGCTGCCGCTGGCAGGGACCGGAGCATGGCACCCGAATTGGCGTTGGCCGCAGACCTCGATTTTGGCCAGGCACCCAATTTTCCACGCAAGCGCGGTTCGCGTTTGTGCTGTCGTGAGGCTGAGAATTTTGCACAATGTCTTTCACAACGACATAAAGTTCGGTAGCTAAAAATAGCAAAGGAATGTTTCATAGAATTTACAGTGCAGAAGGAGGCCATTCGGCCCATCGAGTCTTGGAAAGAGCACCCGAACCAAGGTCAACACCTCCACCCTATCCCCATAACCCAGGAACCCCACCCAACACTAAGGGCAATTTATCATGGCCAATCCACCTAACCTGCACATCTTTGGACTGTGGGAGGAAACCGGAGCACCCGGAGGAAACCCACACACACACGGGGAGGATCTGCAGACTCCGCACAGACAGTGACCCAAGCCGGAATCGAACCTGGGACCCTGGCGCTGTGAAGCAATTATGCTATCCACAATGCTACCCTGCTACCCTTGTTGTTTTTAACACAAAGAATCATCACTCGAAACATTAGCTCTTTTCTCTCCCTACAGATGCTGCCAGACCTGCTGCGATTTTCCAGCATTTTCTCTTTGGTTTCAGATTCCAGCATCCGCCGTAATTTGCTTTTATCCCATTATCGGAAGTTGTGAAATTGAATGCAGTGAAGTGTGGCAACATACATCATGAAACTGCCAAATTGTCACAAAGGTCCAACCCGGTTTGGTCATGCCCTTTGGGAAAGGAACCTGCCACTCCTAACGTCTTAGGAACAAGTAAACTAAAAACTCAATAGAAATGGAAAACAATAGGGGGGGGGGGGGATTAGCTGTCAAAAAATAACTCATGAAGTTGTTCTCAACCATCCATCTTATTGCTTAGAAATTAAATGGCACACTAATGAGCATTGCAAGACATGGCATAAAATATAACATTATCGCAAATGAAGTTATTGCAGTTTGTCTGCGATTTGAATAGCTGTTGGCAGTACAGTTCTTGATTTATGCCGTTAGATGGCAACAGCGCTTTCATAGCAAGATGATGGCACCTAGTGACAGAAGTTGTGTATTGCAGTCAAACTCCGGGAAGTTAACCAGAACAGGTAGATGCTGGAAAGCTGAAATGAAAATAGAAAATGCTGGAAACACTCATCACGTCATGCACTCTCTGGAAATAGGAATGCCAGATTAAAATTTCAGGTCTACCGGCACTTAGGACCCCCCGCCCCATGACTATAGATCATCGACTCAAGCCCTATTCCTACCTTCCTTTCTCCAGTCCCGACCAGCTGAACGTTTCTGCCACTTTCTGAATTAACTAGAAAGCTCAGGCCTCACGAGGACCCGGGTTCGATCCTGGCTCTGGGTGGAGTTTGCATATTCTCCCTGTATCTGGGTGGGTCTCACCCCCACAACCCGAAGATGTGCAGGGTAGGTGGATTGGCCACGCTAAATTGCCCCTTAATTGAAAAAAAAAAACCCCTCTGTATTTATTTTTTAAAAACTAGATTGCTCAAACTTGAAAGTACAAGAGTACGGTCACCATCTGTGGAACTGTGTGGCAGTAAGAGTCAGCATCATTTACGGTCTAATTTACTCTTTCTTCAGAACCTTACTTTTCAAATTTACCACCAAACAGTTTTGACACATGCCACATGCTGCTAATTATGTTTACTGTGACCCTTATCTGTAAAATTGAGCCTTTAAAACCAGTCCCCACCAATGCTTGTGAATTTAAAAAACCTACACTTATTCTTAAGATGTGAGGAACGCTGATAAGGCAGCTTCCCTTCTCAAAGGGGTGTGGCAAACCGGTTGGCTTTTTGTGACAATTTGGCTGTTTCATAATAATTTTATGAGGCAAATTGGCACAATTAATTAATTTAAATCACGTGGGCCTTTTATAAATGTACCATCAGAGTTTTGCTTCATTATTTTGTCTATCTAAAATTCAGCATTAGAACATAGAACAGTACAGCACAGAACAGGCCCTTCGGCCCTCGATGTTGTGCCGAGCCATGATCACCCTACTCAAACCCACGTATCCACCCTATACCCGTAACCCAACAACCCCCCCCCCCCCCCCCCCCCCTTCACCTTACTTTTTAGGACACTACGGGCAATTTAGCATGGCCAATCCACCTAACCCGCACATCTTTGGACTGTGGGAGGAAACCGGAGCACCCGGAGGAAACCCACGCACACACGGGGAGGACGTGCAGACTCCACACAGACAGTGACCCAGCCGGGAATCAAACCTGGGACCCTGGAGCTGTGAAGCATTTATGCTAACCACCATGCTACCGTGCTCCCCATTTATGCTAACCACCATTGTACCGAAAATTCATGTCAACAGTGAAGATTGATTCGCTAATTGATCTGATTTTAGTTCCTAGTTGGAAGTGGAGGAAGATCTGCAGAGAGCTGGCTGAGTTCCAAAGTAGGGTATCCTTCATGAAATCAATTGACTTAGAAATGCAATCTGTCTATCCGCAACAGCTCATAACATAACGACGGAAATGTTTCAGGAAATGTACACAGAGGGAATCACCAAAGAATTAAAGGACTTGCCTTGGGTAACGATGATAGACGAGTTCAGAATCATATGCATTTGGTTCTCCAGTTCAAAAGTGCACTAAATGACGTGATACTACAATATTTAATTTTGCTGAACAGAAATTGTTTCGCCGTGCAAGGCATGTGTGTTAGCCTGCTGATGGAAAGACCATCTGTTCTGTGATATAAATAAAGATCTTACATTGTTTATATAATGTTCAGCCCCACCTATTATTGTTAGCTAGACAGCAGCAAAACATGACATCATCAAAATGGGTCTTCTAGCAGGATGGGAATGTCTGCAAGGTCTTCACAACATTCTCTTTTCTTTGTTATTGAAGACCCAAGAGAATTAATTTCTCAAACTGTTTTTAATCTAAATAGGATAAAGCAAAATGACAGATAGATAATGAAGCATTGATCATTTCGAAATTCAGCGCAATCATCAATATTAATAGAGGAATTCTCTTTTTATAATTAAACAGCGAAACCCTTGATTGAAATTTGCCAAGGGGGCAGGGTCCAGATGGCATTAGGCAGACTTGAGCAGGATTCTATCAATTTTCTAATAGCACTAAGTAATTTCTTTTTTTGAAAAACATGAGAAGATGCCAATTCTTTTGTTTGCAATAACACAGGCTCAGGATTTCAAGAGCTGATGCAGACGGCATAGACCTTAAGAAGAGCAATAAAGCCACATAATGTATTCCTTAGAGCAAGGTTTTTCAAAGTGCAGGTCGAGACCCACAAGAGGATCATGAGCGGATGCCAGGAGGGTCATGGAGCAACCATGCACGCCATCTCCGCTGTGGCCCCCATCGTGGAAGAAGCGCCCAATGGCTGCTACCGGTTTTCACATTGAGAATGGTGGCCACTGCACCTTTTAAATGAAAACAAATGGGGCTGTGTGGCGTCTTCCGGCCAGAAGCAGCAGCAGAGAGCAGGTCACACGCCCTGCACGTACACTTGACGTCAAGTGCCTTGTACGTGCTTTTAGTGCCAACAGAGTTGCTTCCATTTTCCAGCTGCTGGCAAGAGCACTGTGAAGATGGATTGTTTTCTTATAAGTAAGAGATGGACAAAGACTCAATTAGTAATTAAATCCTACTGGACAGGATTTCACAACAGACTCTGCTGGAGAGAGCTGCTCAGGAGAGTCCAAGGCACGTCAGAGCAGTGCTGATGTTAGCTCTGTACAGAGTTCCAAAGCCTCTGCTTAACAACCTACAAAGAAGAAGCTTAACTCGGGAACAGAATAGTATAAAGATGCTTACTTGAGGTATGGGTTTGCCAATTTTGCCAATGCAAATAAAGATGCAAAGCCCATGTGTGTTATATAAAGGGAAGTATTGGCGAATGAGAGGAGAGGTTTCAGATTTTGAAAGTGAAGTGCTGGCTGGAAAATTATTTTTGAGGTTCAGACCTCAGAGTCAGTTATTTATTAACTTAGAGCTGACTCCAAATTAAAAGACTGCGCTGCTGTAACTGACCTGTGATACCATATTAAAAACACACCAAAAGGCCATAAGGCTGTCAGAATTCTGGAGTAGCATCTCTCAAGAATATCCAGTGCTGAGTAAAACAAGCAATTTGTTGCTATTGCCCTTCACGATGATCTACATGTGCGAGGTTGGATTTTCCGTTTTCATAAAGATGAAGGTGGCACAAAGGAACTCGTTGAGGTCTGCACCTGATATGTGCATTGCTCTCTCCTCCTTTGAACTGGATTCAAGTGAGATTGTGAGAACTGAGCAGGCTTCCCATTTGCATTAAAGGTAAGCGAGCATGAAGTCTGCCGCGAAGGTCGGCTGGCAGTTGACTGGCGTGGGTCACAAATGTCAGCTGGCATGGGTCCTGAAGCTCACCCATTTGCAAAAGCGGGTCCCGGGAAAAAAGTTTGAAAAACACTGCTGTAGAGGCATCCGGCCCTTATCCACAACAGTAACTTACAGTTATCTAGTCCCTTTTACACAGAAAAATGCTACGGGGGCCACACAGCGGCTTAATCATAAAACAATGGACATTGTAATAACCCCACAGACCCATGGGGATGACCCAATTGATCTCCCCTTGGGGCTCGAGGAATACACACTCCTCTGCTGAGGGGTGTAGGCCTAACAGTGGAGCTCATTGAATCGGACAGATAAAAGCTGGCCAGGATTGGAACCGGCATTGGATGGTCCCGGTCGGGAAGGATGTAGTGCCGCCGCATTGCGGCCTCACATTTCTTTCACTGAATAAACCTTTGAGTTTAAGCCTTCTCAGGACCCCTGTGAATATTGAAGACATTGAGACAAAAGAGATGGTATTAGAAGGGGTGACCAAAAGATCGGTTAAGGAAGTAGAGGATCTTAAAACAGGAGAGGGAGGTGAGAAGGTAGAAGAATTTAAGAAGGAAATTCCTAAGCAGGGGGCTTAAATCTCTGAGGGCAATACTGCCATATGTGGAGTGAAGGAAGGGGGATGTACAAGAGACCCAAGTTGGAGGAACAGTGATTTCAGGGGTGTTGTTGAGATGGAAGGAGTTACACCATTAGGAAGGGGCATGACAGTGAAGAGATTTAAACAATTAAATAAGAATTTTGAACATGATGCATTATGGTGTTCAGACGCAAGGAAGAGGTGATGGGCCTTTCCCAGTGAGACACATTGTAGGATATGGGGAGCAGAGGTTTGGACCAGCTGACGTTCATGCAACGTCATACAAGTTTAGAAAGCCAAAAGAGCCCTGCAGCAGTCAGGTCTGGAGGTGACAAAGGTTTGGATGAGGATTCAGTCAGCAGATGGGGTGATGTAGAAGCAGAAACAGGTGGAAATTGAGTGCCCTGGATATGAGTTTTGAATCTCCTTTCAAGGTTGAATAGGCTGACAAGATTGTGAAATGTCTAATTCCAGCTGAGATACACTGCAGGGAGGAGGGATGGAATTGGTGTTTTCAGGAGTATGGTGGGGGCAGAAGACAATTGCTGTTGGAAGTGAGGGTGTATGGGGTGTGGAAGAGGGTTCCGAGAAGAGAAATGAGCTCAGCTAGCCACCTTAGTTTGCCACCATGATCCTGAAGAAATGGACAGTTTTGGTAGAGCAGTGGGAGGCTTGATAGCACTTGATGTGGTATAGTCAGATCTGGCGATAGCTTGTTATGTGTCTCATATATACTCCACTGTTCTCTCTGGACATCAGGGAGTGAAGCTAAATATCAGCAGTCTGTGAATCATGGAGTTTATCACAATCAGATCCAAGTCTATCCTTATCCTGCATCCAAACTTCAAAATGGGCAGCAGAATGTTTGCCTAACTCTTGCCTTCCTATCTCCTACAATGGTGAACTACATCCCAACCAGTGCTCTGGTTACGATTTATTTGGATTCACTATCATCAAAGTATCATCTTGCATTATTGGCTTTGACTATATATGCTGTGTTTATGTAAACTACCTCTTCAATCACCGCTCCGAAAGCTAGTGATTCCAAATATACCTGTTGGACTTCAACCTGGTGTTGTCAGACTTCTTACTGTGCCCACCCCAGTCCAACGCCGGCATCTCCACATCCTGGTTAAGATTGGCTAACAAGACAAACCACAGACCAGACTTGGGGTCCTCCTGGTTTTAATGGTTCAACATTACAAAGTGCTGAGCCAAAGACAGGCTGAGCTATTGTAATTTAGATTAGAGTACAACAATATTGAATTAATACCAAAGTAATGATCAAAATGCAGAAGACAATAAGAGGTGTTGTTACGTGATAGAGGGATGGGGGGGGTGGGGGGGGGGGTTCACAGATCAGGCCATGAAGAGTTGGGCTACCTGGTTCCTTTGTATTTGTTAGCCACACAAAGCCATTGACTGTCTGTTAATACAGAACACATCTCCCAGCTTTTTCACTGTAGTTGAAGATTCCAGTTACAGAAGGAATTCTCATTTTTGATGAGTTACCTGTGACATTGAAGCTGTAAAACAGAGGATGTGATATTTTGAAATGTGCGCCTTGTGAACACCAATTTTTCTCTTCCCAGCAGAGCCTGAGAATCATTATATAACGCTCTTCCCCAACAACCTTTCCCAACACATACTGCTCACCAAGTTGTCTTTTTCACTCTTCCCAGCAGCTCAACAAACTGGTGCATCCATCCCAATAGGATCTTGTCCGTCAACAGTTTCACCATCTTCAGAAAATGGAATCAATGTGTACGGCAGACATAAGGAATAACCAGTGATAGTGACATTATTCCACAATTGTGAGCGATCCTGAAAGATGTACATCAGTTTCATATGATAGTTAAAGCTTTAGCCCAAAATGTCAGCAAGAACCAAAATATAGAAGGGTTTGTGGGAGTGGGGTTGGAAGGAGGGGGGAATGTGTCTGGGAGGTCCAGCATCTTGAAGATACACTAATATCAGTGAACAGCCCAGCTCCAGTAGCTGAGTATATGACTCACATTTCCGTAGTTTAGTTCTATTTATCAGAAGTTACAGCTACCTGCCTTTTATTTGGGCAATTTGCGAGTTGCTGAGAACATCTATACTTGGATTTGGATTTGGTTATTGTCACGTGTACCAAGTTACAGTGAAAAAGATTTTTCCGCTATACAGTTCAGACAGATCATTCCACACATGGGAAAAAATACATAGGGCAAACATAAATACACAATGTAAATACATAGACTCAGACATCGGGTGAAACACACAGGAATGTAGTACTACTCGGCAGAGAAGATGTGTGACAAGATCAGACCAGTCCATAAGAGGGTTGTTTAAGAGTCTGGTAGCAGCAAGGAAGAAGCTTTTGAATCTGTTAGCGAGTGTTCTCAGACTTTTGTATCTCCTGCCCGATGGAAGAATTTGGTATTATCTTCAGTCTGCTGTTGAGTAAAGAGTGAAGAATCCTGCTCCTTTCCCAAACACCTTTATTTTCCTTGAACATAGAATTTACAGTGCAGAAGGAGGCCATTCGGCCCATCCAGTCTGCACCGGCCCTTACAAAGAGCAACCCACTCAAGCCCACGTATCTACCCTATCCCCGTAACCCCCACTGAGCCTTTTTGGACACTAAGGGCAATTCAGCATGGCGGATCCACCTAACCCGCACATCTTTGGACTGTGGGTTGGAAACCGGAGCTCCCGGAGGAAACCCACTCCCACACGGGGAGAACGTGCAGACTCCGCACAGACAGTGACCCAGCCGGGAATCGAACCTAGGACCCTGGAGCTGTGAAGCAATTGCGCTAACCACTATGCTGCCGTACATACTCTGTACAAAACTCTATCACCACCACAAGTGCCACCTGCAACCCTTTTACATATCAGTAGCAATTATTGGATACTTAACATCAATTTGACATGTAATTGGAATGTCTCTTAACCCATTCCTAACAGTTGGAAGAATGCACATCACAATAGTGGGCAACAATTAAAATGAAAGTTGTTTTAATGGTAAGGAAGAATCTTCTGTAAACGAAAGTATGAATGAGTGTTCCAGCAATAGTGGAATGGATGGACCTAGAGACTGGCACAAACAAAGGGGGTGAATGTAAGCAGTCATGGTGAAGGCTGGTTGCTGTGTTGACTGTGTTCAGCTGCAGAACGCACTTATTCGCCAATGACTTTAAGTCTTACGGTTTAGCAACAATTTCGGAATCAACATTGTCATTGGAGGTCTGGATACAGTTGGCATATTGAACATATGAAGCACGCTCCCGTGCTTATAAATGGTAAAAGGCGTCATATAAATGAAAATGAGAAAGTGGAGGGGGGGGGGGGGGGGCTCAAGGAATGGGGCACAGTGGGGGTGGTTGTGCCAGTATGGTGGAAGAATGCATTGGTTGTGTTGGAGGGAACAGGGACAAGAGCCATGTGGGGTGTGCCACCATGGAGGAGACCCAAAGAGGAATCACAGTGAGAGGGTGGTGCAATTGATCATCTGCAGTGAGGCCAAACAGACAAGAGCATAATAGTTCTGGAATGGCAAGATGGTGCAGTAGTTAGCACTGCTGCCTCACAGTACCAGGGACCCAGGTTCGATTCTGGCCTTGGGTGACTGTGGCGTTTGCATGTTCTCCCGATGTCTGCATCGGGTTTCCTCCAGGTGCTCCGGTTTCCTCTCAGTCCAAAGATGTAGACGTAAGGCGGATTGGCCGTGGTCACTGCACAAAGTTAGGGGGGTAGGGCCAGGGAGTGGGCTTAGGTAGGGTGTTCTTTCAGGGGTTCTGTGCAGACTCGATGGACCGAATGACCTCCTTCTGCGCTGTAGGGATTGTATGGATTAATCTATCAACTGAATACCATTTAAAAATATATATTCCTGTGCTATCAATCAACGGACACTAATATATGATGAAGTACCTTGGGAGGAGAAGAAAACTTAAGTGGTTTATTTGAAATTCAAATCATTCCGATAGGTGTCGCAATCTTACTCCATCTTCACTATCTGCAAAATTGAGAACCAAGTAGTGTTCTTTGTAAGCGGAATAGTGGTCCATCTGATCCGATTAACTGGTGTCTTTGACAAGCCCATATCAAAACAGGGCATTGATATAATTCTATCTGACAAAACCATCACTTACCTCGAATTGAAACCCACTTTCAGAAGGAACGTTCAGGACAATCTTGATAGTCAGTCAGGTTCCAACGATCGGGGTTATGTTTATATATATATATATAAAAACGGACCCCATCCGTCCGAATGCATTAGCGGAAGCGATTTGTAATATCGATTTTAATTTTAATGCATGTTCCGATTCGCTGCAAATACAATACTATGAATTATGCACAGAGCGATTAAAGTGTTGAGAGAGAATGCGTGTGTATTGGGGGAGGCGGGACAGAGCCTGGAGAGGGGGGGGGGGGGGGGGGGGGGTGAGATGCATGTTGTAGGTGTATGCATTCCCTAGTGTACAGCAAATGAAGGGATCAGCCAGGCAGCAAACCAACTGCATCACCGCCCACCTTGCCTTGCTGCTTTCCCAAAAGCTTTTGAGCAAAGGCATTTGCGCAGGTTGGGAGGTGGGCAGGGCAGACAGGCAGGCAGGGCGCCGGTACAGCTCCCGATGGCGTTCCGATTGGAAAGCGGTTGAGGCAGGGCTGGTGAACCAGGGGAGGGGCGAAAGGAGTGGAGTTGTGGTGCGCCTTGAGAGGGAGGCGACACCCCCTCAGCATCGCTCCTCTATTTGTGCCGGTGGATATGAATGGTGTGGTCCAGCACATCTCCTTGGCTTGGTCTAGTGCGAGGGACGCCAGTGTCTCCACAAACACACACATCGTGTGTGGGGGGGCTGCTGCTACTTCAGGAAGCTGCCGCATTTCTATCTCCAAGGCTAGGAAACTCCAAACCTTTTAGTCTGGCAATTTTCTTTGACAATTCTTAACTTTTGAGGCAAGTTTAAAAAATATATACTTTTTACTTTTTGGGTGTGTGTGTGTGTGTCCCTCTCTTGTCCCCACGTTGGAAAATGAAATTGTAACGCCCCCCGCCCCCCCCCCCCCCCCACACACACACATTTTTTTTCCTGAGGTGAGAGATGGCATTAAACACGGACGTCGCGTTCGAGAAGAACTTGGGCGGATCCGGGGACACGGCCGCGGCCACGGGGCACCGCCAGGAGACCGAGAAGCTGCTCAGCATCTCCGAGGGCAGCCTGGAGAACGGCGTCAAGAACTCCAAGTCGTTCGCCGCCGACCTGCCGGGCGGGAAGGGGGTGGACAGCGAGCCGAACGGCCACAGCCTGCTAGCCTTCTCCTCGGAGACCGTGTCCAAAGTGGGCGCCCCGCCGACCTCCCCGTCCCGCCTGAGCGTGGGCAGGGCGTCGTCCACCGCCACCAGCCAGGACCAGCCCCCGCCCAGAGACTACCTGGTGCTGGCCATCATCTCCTGCTTCTGCCCGATATGGCCCATCAACATCGTGGCGCTGGTCTACTCCATCTTGGTGAGTTAGTGAGTGAGTGGGACAAGGTCCAGAACCCGCGACTTTCCTCAATTTTCCCGCCAGCAATGGGTGGGGGGGAGGGGGGGGGTGTGATGGATAAAGTTACATCTTAACCGGTCTTCCTTTTTTGCCCTCCCCACACCCCTAAAGCCGGCCATTTGGCCCAACCCATCTCTACTGCCCCCAATGCCTCCATCCTGATCTAACTCCCGCTGCCCTATCCTATCATCCCTGTCTTCCCCAGCCACTCTCTGGACCACATTCTCACATCCAGAGAAAAGCGTTTGATTGCGGATGCTGGAATCTGAAAGCCAAACTAAAAAACGCTGGGCAGCATCTGTCCGGGGATGGGGGGAGAGGGGGGAGGGAGGAGAGAGAGAGACGGAGAATGGAGAGAGAGGGAGGACAGAGAGGATGGGGGGGGGGGGGGGGAGAGAGGATGGGGAGAGGGGAGGGGGGAGGGAGGAGGGAGTGAGAGGGGGTGGGGGAGAGAGAGGAGGAGGAGAGAGGGGAGGGGGAGAGGGGAGGGAGAGAGAGGAGAGGGGAGGGGGGTGAGGGGAGGGAGGAGGGAGTGAGAGGGGGTGGGGGAGAGAGAAGGGGTTGGGGGAGAGAGAGGAGGAGGAGAGAGGGAGGGAGAGAGAAGGGAGCTAACGTTTCCATTCAGGGATGCCTTCCTCAAAGAGTCACCCGGACCTGCTGAGATTGTCCACTATTCACTGTCTGTGTTCCAACTTCACGGCCCCGTGTTCTCCAATCTCAATCCCCAGAAGTTATGTGGAAAGGTTTTTTTTTGGGGGGGGGGGCAGGTCTTGTCCTTGCCCCGGGGATGTGCAGGACATAAATCCAGCTCGAGGGGTGAGGGTGGCTGGAGAGGGGCAGTGGAGTGCATTTCACTGGGTAATGTCCCGATGCACCACAGTCTTTAGTGTGTGCGCGGGGGGGGGGGGGGGGGGGGGTTCCCATTTGACGTTCAGCAGAATACCCCCCCAATGGGAAACACGCTTCGCCAGAGAAAAAGCCCCCCCCCCCCCCCCCCCCCCCCCCCCCCTCCACTCCTCCCAAACAAACCCGAGAAAGAATGCGTCCAAGTGATGTTAGGGCTGTCACCAAAGATAAACCGCTGGAAAATCTCAGCAGGTCTGGCGTGTAAGATTACACCCAAAGGCAGGCAGTCTGCGGCGGTCTGTTTTATTTATTATTATTATTTTCATGCAGACAGGATAACAAAATAGCGGCCCGAGTAGGTATTGGCCGAATCTGGGCTGGGCTGAGGGGGAGGCTGCGGCGGTGTCTGAGTCTCAGCTGCTGGGGTCACCCCCAGGTTGAGGCTGTTTGAAGCGAGGGGCGGATTGAAATCTGATGTTGACTCTTCCTTCACTGCTGGAAGTGGCAGGAGTTGTGGTGTTTTCATGTTGCATGTGGCAGCGTGCAAATGGCAATTAAAAGGGTAGTTGGGGGAGGGGGGGAGAGGCTGACCCTTCAGATTTTGCTGTTCTCCCAGCCCAGGGACGCGGAGGGCGGGGCTGCTGTTCGCCGGCGCTCGAGGGATTTTCCGCCTCTTCCCCACACGGGGATTTCCCTCCCGCCCCGCGATGTGTTTTGCGGCGGCCCAACATTGTGGCAATGTCGCAATTCCCGGTCCCGCCGCTGTCAACGAGGGGGAGGGTCCGGAAAATCGCGCGCGTGTCTGCGGGAGCCGCTGGAAAATTTGCGGCTGGAAAATTTCCACCAGGCTCGCCTTTCCTCCCGACTTCTGGGAGTTCCTCACCCCACTTCTGGCGTCTGTCATTGGTTTAAAGTAGCTTTCCAAGTCCACCCCCAGGAAAGAGTGGGCAGGATAGAGCCTGCATCCGAAATGAAAACAATAGTCCCCCCCCCCCCCCTTCGCGCCGGCGGGGTCTTCCGGTCCCGCCACTGGTTTCACGGCTGTGTGTGTGTGGTTGGTGGTGGGGGCCATAAAACAGCAAACCCGTCCCATCGCCCGCCAATGCCCGTTAACCCTGCTTCCCTCTCCACGGACACCGCCAGACCCTGCCGGGTCTCCCCCACCATTTTCTGTTTTTGTTTCAGATTTCCAGCATCTGCAGCATTTTGCTTTTGTACCCCCGAATCCCAAATTGCCCCGCCTAGCGACATGTTGGCCTCAGGACCGCAACAAGGGACGCTGAAAAGTCGAGCAGCTTTTTCTGCTGGTCATTCTTATCTATCGACCCCCACCCTCCCTGGATGATCAGCTGGTTGGCACTTTGAGGGAGGGACAGCTT
Organism: Scyliorhinus canicula; assembly: GCF_902713615.1. Classification (NCBI taxonomy): domain Eukaryota; kingdom Metazoa; phylum Chordata; class Chondrichthyes; order Carcharhiniformes; family Scyliorhinidae; genus Scyliorhinus; species Scyliorhinus canicula. The sequence goes on from NC_052157.1 coordinate 143,487,634, forward strand.
GGGCTTCTCAGTGGTGTTGTCTGCAGGAGACGGGCCTTCAAGCCTCCTGGCTCGTACATGTGAATTGGGGGGGGGGGGGGGGGGGGGTTGATGAGATACTGGGGATTACATGTCCACGGATCTGTATGCCAACATACATCAGCACCTTCTGAAAACTAGGGGTTGGGCACAATCCTGATTTTTTTTTATTTACTAGGTTCAGTTGATTCTTTAAAACATTCCTTTGTTTTCTTGCTCCTCCCCCTTAAGCTTAATTACCCATTCCACAATTGGGACTAGCAAGTAATAACAAAACAAGCACTTAAAAGGAAATGCAAAATGTTCATCAGTTTGTCTCTAAAGTAACATTGTTTATTATTAGCTTTGCAGAGATTTATTGTTGCAGGTTTCCACTATACCTCTGCCAAGGTTCTCGCAATACTATAGAGCAGACAAGTTCTTCTGTGTTCCAGAGCACTTCAGCTATTTCAGTGGGGATCAGCATTTAGCTCAAATTCAGAAGCCACGCAACCTCACAAAAAAAATCAGACTGATTGCCCTCTCTTTCCCCCTACCCACCACCTGTCTCTGCAGACTGTTGATTGCTACATCCCCACAGGGACTCGGGCACACAGCAGAAACACGAGGTAGCAGTTCTTCACAAAACTAAAATTATGATTTTAAAAATTGAGATACTCGCTGGAGGTTTGTAGATATTGTCCATTCCTTTAAAGAGACTAGATTGCAGGATAGAAAGTGCTTATTCGATCTTCCTTTAACAAAAAACTTTAATGCAATCTATCTGTGATTTGACAAGAAAACGAGTGGGCTTGTAAAATGTGCAGCTCTTTGTGAAACATTTGAATGAAGAAGCCATCTGGCAGTTCTGTTTAGCAGGATTGAATGGAGATCAATTTGGAAAATTTGAAATTTTGTGCTTGGAATAATTATTCATTGATTGGCCCTGAACTCGGTGATAATTGCACGCAAGGACAGTATATCTAATTTGCTGGTTCTAAACCAGTGCATTACCCAAGTTGGCACTAAATGTCAACATGACAACAGGACAAGAGATGGCATGATATGACTGGTTTACGGTTACAAAGTACATGGCAAGTGAAGCACGTTACAGCTTCTGTTTACTTGGCCTACAGGCAGGTGCATAATAGAGGCTGACAGCTGCCTATTGAAGGAAAGATGTGTCATTTAATAAGTAATATAATCTCATGTTTGTAAACTGACATCTGACCACGGTTATGAACTTTTTAAAGGATTGATCTATAGGTTAGTTAATTGCTCAGATGTTTACATTTTTCTTAGCTGTTTATGTGTGATTAATTTGAACATACAGGAAATGGAAAGTTATTGAAATATGTGTCACTCCAGTGATGAAACAACTTTGCTCAGCTATCAGTAAAAATGCAGGGATGTATTTTCCAACATTTTGAATTGAACGATTTTGTAATCAGAAGAGTGAGGCAGTAATTATTATTGAGTCATAAAGGACAAGGAAGCTAAAGTTAGGATGTGGTAACGTTAGATATCATAGAATTTACAGTGCAGAATGAGGCCATTCGGCCCATCGAGACTGCACCGGCTCTTGGAAACAGCACCCTACACAAGGTCCACACCTCCACCCTATCCCCATAACCCAGTAACCCCACCCAACACTATGGAAATGGAAATTGCTTATTGTCACGAGTAGGCTTCAATGAAGTTACTGTGAAAAGCCCCTAGTCGCCACATTCCGGCGCCTGTCCGGGGAGGCTGGTACGGGAATCGAACCGTGCTGCTGGCCTGCTTGGTCTGCTTTAAAAGCCAGCGATTTAGCCGAGTGAGCTAAACCAGCCCTCACTAAGGGCAATTTTGGACACGAAGGGCAATTTAGCATGGCCAATCCACCTAACCTGCACATCTTTGGACTGTGAGAGGAAACCGGAGCACCTGGAGGAAACCCACGCACACACGGGGAGAATGTGCAGACTCCACACAGACAGTGACCCAAGCCGGGAATCGAACCTGGGACCCTGAAGCTGTGAAGCAATTGTGCTATCCACAATTCTACCGTCAAATGCTATCAAAGGTGTTCCGGCAAAATCATCAAAACAGAAGTATTTCTGACAGATGGGCTTACCATTTCCAGGCTTTGAAAGTTACAAAGCATTGCCATTAACCTTAGTGTCCCTTCATCAGAGTGTAGGAAACTTAGTCAGAGCTCCTGCTCCTAATTGATATCCCATGCATGGCCCCTGCTGAAATGTGTGCTGACAGTGTGAGTTTTGCTGTGATGTCCTCATCATATAAAATAGCTTGATACCTGTCAAGTCTCGTCATTTAAGGCAGCAAGTGGCGCAGTGGTTAGCACTGGGACTCCAGCACAGAAGACCCGGGTTCGAATCCCGGCCCTGGGTCACTGTCCGTGTGGAGTTTGCACACTCTCCCCATTTCGCCCCCACAACCCAAAGATGTGCAGGTTAGGTGGATTGACCACGCTAAATTGCCCCTTAATTGGGGAAAGAAAGTCTAATCATTTAGCAAAATGAAGGATTCCAGATAAATGCTGGTCAATGCTTGTGAAACTGTGCTCTATCGCGGAGTCAAGTATTTCCATAAGAAGAGAGAAGAGGAGGAAAAGTTGGGTGTAAACATTCCGTTGAATTCTACAATATAAAATCTGTTTGTGGAATGAATAATATTCTTGCATACGATTAAAAACAACTGTACACGACTTCCGGTGGCGGCAATGATCAGCTAAGCCGCACGTTTGGCGGCTCCCGCGGTGAACAGACATTGGGGCTCTTTTCAGGGCCCCCAACGGAGCTGCAGCGGCGATTCCCAATGGGGGAAGAAGACAGGAGGCGACCCCAACGGTCCCATGGTCCGGACCAGGAGCGGGGCAGAAAAAAAACCAAGGAACGTGCCTCTGAAAAAATGGGGGCAGGAAGAAAAAATGGCGCCCGGCGAAGGCCTCGAGGAGCTGAGGAAGTGGGCCCAGGAGCAGCAGGCGATTCTGCTGCGCTGCTTCCAGGAGCTGAAGTTGGAGCTGCTGGAGTCCATCAAGGTAACCAACAGGGAACTGATGGAGACCCAGACAGCCCAGGGGGCTGCGATCCGGGAGCTGCAGCAGCAGGCCTCCGAAAGGCAGGACGAGGTCGTGGCCGTGGCGGGGAAGGTGGAGATGCACGAGGCGCTCCATAAAAGATGGCAGGAGCGGTTCGAGGAGCTGGACAACCGGTCGAGGAGGACGAATTTGCGGATCCTGGGCCTCACGGAGGGGCTGGAGGGGTTGGACCTAGCGGCCTACGCGGTGATCATGTTAAACTCGCTGATGGGGGCTGGGTCCTTCCAGGGGCCCCTAGAGTTAGAGGGGGCCCACAGAATTCTGGCTAGGAGGCCCAAGCCGAACAAGCCGCTGCCGGCGGTGCTAGTGAGGTTTCATCGGTTGTGGATCGTGAGTGTGTGCTCCGGTGGGCCAAGAAGGAGCGGAGCAGCAAGTGGGAGAACACGGAGGTGCGGATCTTCCAGGACTGGAGTGCGGAGGTGGCGAGGCGGAGGGCCGGGTTCAACCGGACAAGGCGGTGCTCCACAGACGGAGTGTGAAGTTCGGCATGTTGCAGCCGGCGCGTCTGTGGGTCACCTATAAGGATCGGCACCACTATTTTGAGTCCCCGGAAAGGCGTGGGCCTTTGTGCAAGCCGAGAAATTGGACTCAAACTGAGGGTCTAGGCTGAGGGATGTTGTATAATATTGTATTTGCGTTTGCTTGGTTTAGTGTAAGAATGTCGTACTGTTTTTTCAAAGGGGTTATTAAGCAGGGGCCGGGTGCACGGGTTCGGGCAGAGGGGTAAACGGGGAGTTCGGGGAGCTGGTGGGGGGGGGGGACTGACAATGGGAGTGGCCCTGGAGGAGGCGGGGCCCGGCAGGGTGAAAGCGCGGGCTTTCTGCGGGCTTCCCGCGCTGTGAGATGGTGGGGGCGGGGCCGGGGCTGAGAAGTGCGGATCGTTGCTGGTTGTTTTCTTTTCCCGCGCAAGAGCGGGGGGGAGGGTGGACCCGTTGACGGGCACAATGGAGGAGGGGCAGTCCCACGTTGGGAGGAGCCGAAGGTAGGGCGCGAGTCGCCGGGGTCAGCAGAAGTTAGCTGGCTAACGGGAGTGCTGTGGAGGGAGGGGCGCGGCTAGGAGGGGTCCTAGCCGGGGGGGGGGGGGGGGGGGGTACCGGGATGCTGCTGAAACGGTCAAGAAGGAGCTGGAGGACGCAGGGGGTGCTGGAGGGGGGGAGTTGGCGCCATGGGAAACTGGCAGAGCGGGGGACGCTGGCCGGGGGTGGGCAAGGGATGGGGTATGGCTAATCGGCAGGGGAGGGGGGCAGGGAGCCTTCGGATCCGGCTGATAACCTGGAATGTGAGGCGGCTGAATGGGCCGGTCAAACGGGCCCGGGTATTTGCGCACCTGAAGGGACTGAAGGCGGATGTGGCCATGCTCCAGGAGACACACCTGAGAGTGGTAGACCAGGTTCGGCTGAGGAAGGGATGGGTGGGCCAAGTATTCCACTCAGGGCTGGATGAGAAGAGTAAGGGGGTGGCGATCCTGGTGGGGAAGAAGGTGTCGTTTGAGGCGTTAAATGTGGTGGCTGACAGTGGCGGGAGATATGTGATGGTGAGTGGCAAGCTGCAGGGGGAGAGGGTGGTGTTGGTGAATGTTTATGCCCCAAATTGGGACGATGCGGGGTTTATGCGGCGTATGTTGAGCCGCATTCCGGACCTGGAGGTGGGGGGCCTGATCATGGAGGGGGGGGGACTTCAACACAGTACTGGATCCCCCATTGGATCGATCCAAGTCCCGGACGGGTAGGAGGCTGGCGGCGGCCAAGGTGCTGAGGGGATTCATGGACCAGATGGGGGGGGGGGTGGATCCCTGGAGGTTTGCGAGGCCAAGGGCCAGGGAATACTCGTTTTTCTCCCACGTACATAAGGCCTACTCGAGGATCGATTCTTTTTGTCCTGAGCAGGGGGTTGGTGTCGGGGGTGGAGGAAGTGGAATACTCCGCCATTGCCATTTCAGATCATGCCCCACACTGGATGGACCTCGGGCTGGGGGAAGAGAGGGACCAACGTCCGCTCTGGCGCTTGGAGGTGGGGCTTTTGGCAGATGAGGAGGTGGCCGGGAGGGTTCGGGGGTGTATCGAGAGGTATCTTGAGGCCAATGATAACGGGGAGGTTCGAGTGGGGACGGTCTGGGAGGCATTGAAGGCGGTGATGAGGGGGGAATTGATCTCCATCCGAACCCATAGGGAGAGGGGGGAGCAGAGGGAGAGGGAGAGACTGATAGGGGAAATGGTGCAGGTGGATAGGAGATATGCGGAGGCCCCAGAGGAGGGATTGCTGGGGGAGAGGCGTAGCCTTCAGGCCAGATTTGACCTATTGACTACCAGAAAGGCGGAAGCTCAGTGGAGGAAAGCACAGGGGGCGGTGTATGAATACGGGGAGAAGGCGAGCAGGATGCTGGCGCACCAGCTCCAGAAGCGAAATGCGGCCAGGGAGATTGGGGGAGTGATGGATGGAGCTGGGAAGGTGGTGCGGAGGGGGGTAGATGTTAATGGGGTCTTCAGGGACTTCTATGGGGAACTGTACCGGTCTGAACCCCCGGTGGATGGGGGTGGAATGGGACGCTTCTTGGACAAGCTGCGATTCCCGAGGGTGGAGGAGGAGCAGGTGGAGGGACTAGGGGCGCCGATCGAACTGGAGGAGGTGGTCAAAGGGATAGGGAGCATGCAGTCGGGGAAGGCGCCGGGGCCGGACGGTTTTCCAGCGGAATTCTATAAAAGGTATGTGGACCTGTTGGGCCCCCTGTTGGTCCGGACCTTTAACGAGGCAAGGGAGGGGGGGGGCTTTGCCCCCAACTATGTCACGGGCGCTGATTTCCTTGATCCTGAAGCGGGACAAGGACCCTCTGCAGTGCGGATCATATAGGCCAATTTCGCTGCTGAACGCCGACGCTAAACTGCTGGCAAAGATCCTGGCCACTAGAATAGAGGATTGCGTGCCCGGGGTCATTCACGAGGACCAGACGGGGTTTGTGAAGGGAAGGCAGCTGAACACAAACGTACGAAGGCTCCTCAATGTTATTATGATGTCGGCTGTAGAAGGGGAAGCGGAGATAGTGGTGGCCTACGAGGCCCCGATGGCGAGTGTAGCCACAAATAGGAGGAGGTCAGAGTACTTTCGGCTGTACCGGGGGACGAGACAGGGGTGCCCCCTGTCCCCCTTGCTCTTCGCGCTGGCAATTGAGCCCCTGGCCATGGCACTGAGGGAGTCAGGGAACTGGAGGGGCCTGGTGCGGGGTGGGGAGGAGCATCGAGTGTCGTTGTACGCGGACGACCTGTTGCTGTATGTGGTGGACCCGGTGGGGGGGATTCCGGAGGTGATGAGGATTCTTAGTGAATTTGGGGGTTTCTCGGGGTACAAGTTGAACCTGGGCAAGAGTGAGGTGTTTGTGGTGCATCCGGGGGATCAAGAGGAGGGGATTGGTAGGCTCCCATTGAAGCAGGCAGGGAAGAGCTTCAGGTACCTAGGGGTCCAGGTTGCAGGGAGTTGGGGGGCCCTGCACAAGCTCAACCTCACAAGGTTGGTGGAGCAGATGGAGGAGGAGTTTAAGAGGTGGGATATGTTACCGCTGTCACTGGCGGGGAGGGTGCAGTCCGTTAAGATGACGGTGCTCCCGAGGTTTTTGTTCCTGTTCCAGTGCCTACCCATCCTTATCCCGAAGGCCTTTTTTAGGAGGGTCAACAGGAGTATCACGGGATTTGTGTGGGCGCATGGGACTCCGAGGGTTAGAAGAGTGTTCCTGGAACGAGGCAGGATAGGGGGGGGCTGACGTTGCCCAACCTCTGTGGGTACTACTGGGCTGCCAACGCAGCGATGGTGGGTAATGGACGAGGAGGGGGCAGCATGGAAGAGGATGGAGGCGGCGTCTTGTGTGGGCACGAGCTTGGAGGCGCTAGTGACGGCGCCTTTGCCGCTCCCTCCAACGAGGTATACCACGAGCCCGGTGGTGGCGGCTACCCTCAAAATTTGGGGGCAATGGAGACGGCACAGGAGAGAAATGGGAGGCTCGATGGAGGCCCCGATACGGGGGAACCATCGGTTTGTTCCAGGGATCATTTAATGTTGGATTTCTGGGCTGGCACAGGGCAGGGGTTAGGAGGTTGAGGGACCTGTTTGTGGAGGGGAGGTTCGCGAGCTTGGGGGAGTTAGAGGGGAAGTTTGGGCTCCCCCCGGGGAACATGTTTCGGTTCATGCAGGTTAGGGCGCTTGCCAGACGGCAGATGGAGGGGTGCCCCTTGTTGCCCCCACGTGGGGTACGGGACAGGGTGCTCTCGGGGGTGTGGGTTGGAGGAGGGAGGATTTCGGACATATACCGGGTAATGCAGGAGGCAGACGAGGCATCGGTGGAGGAACTGAAGGGTAAATGGGAAGAGGAGCTGGGTGAGGAGATTGAGGAGGGGACGTGGGCAGATGCCCTGGAGAGAGTGAATTCCTCCTCTTCCTGTGCGAGGCTTAGCCTCATACAGTTCAAGGTGCTGCATAGGGCCCACATGACTGGGTCGAGGATGAGTAGGTTTTTCGGGGGCGAGGACAGGTGTGCTAGGTGCTCGGGGAGCCCAGCGAACCACGCCCATATGTTTTGGGCGTGCCCAGCGTTGGGGGGGTTTTGGAAGGGGGTAGCAAGGACGGTGTCGAGGGTGGTGGGATCCAGGGTCGAGCCAGGCTGGGGACTCGCAATGTTTGGGGTTGCAGTGGAGCCGGGAGTGCAGGAGGCGATAGAGGCCGGTGTTCTGGCCTTTGCGTCCCTAGTAGCCCGGCGGAGGATCTTCCTCCAGTGGAAGGATGCGAGGCCCCCAAGTGTGGAGTCCTGGATCAATGATATGGCGGGGTTCATTAAATTGGAGAGGGTGAAATTTGCCCTTAGGGGATCAGTACAAGGGTTTTTCAGCCGGTGGCAGCCTTTCCTGTACTTCCTGGCGGAACGGTAGGGAAATAGGCCGACAGCAGCAGCACCCGGGGGGGGGGGGGGGGGGGGGGAGGAAGGGGGGGGGGGTTTGGATTGGGGGGAGGGAGAACTGTGTACATGGGTCTGTGGAATGTGGCGGGTGCTATCTCTTTCCCTTTTGTTGTTTGGGTGCTTTTTTGTTTTTCTTTTCCTTTTTCCTTTTGTTTGAAGTTGCTCTTGAAGTTGGGGGGGTATTGTTCTTGGGGTGTTACTGTGGTTGTTTGTTAATAGAGTTAAGATGTTTATATTTTGTAAAAATTTCAATAAAAATTATTTTTAAAAAAAAGAAAAAACAACTGTATACTTTGTTTAATTACACCTTGATTAATATTTCATTTTATTCTAATCTGTGCATCAGTAATAAGAAAGAAGACACCCCCCAGGTTCATTGGGGATTTTAGCACACAGGGGTTCTGTTGTAAAGTTAAGAACTGCAGTTAGCCCCAATGTGCTCAATCCTCAATAAACAACACAGCTTCAAGCCCAATGTTGCCTTTAAAATGAACCATTTATGTTCACTGCTTTTCAAAAGAAAATCCTGGTGCTTTGTTGGTAATTCTGACAGCACAGTTTTTACATTGAAAACATTACTAGCGTTCAGACTCGATGAACTTCTACTCACAGGAGCTCCTTTCGTATTTTTCAGCTAGTTGGATAATGTCCAACTTAAGGTTAACATGCAGGTTCAGTCGGCAGTTAGGAAGGTAAATGCAATGTTAGCATTCATTTCGAGAGGATTAGAATACAAGACCAGGGATGTACTTCTGAGGCTGTATAAGGCTCTGGTCAGACCCAATTTGGAGTATTGTGAGCAATTTTGCGTCCGGTCCCGTATCTAAGGAAGGATGTGCTGGCCTTGGAAACGGTCCAGAGGAGGTTCACAAGAATGATCCCTGGAATGAAGAACTTGTCGTATGAGGAACGTTTGAGGACTCTGGGTCTGTACTCGTTGGAGTTCAGAAGGATGAGGGGGGAATCTTACTGAAACTTACAGGATACTGCGAGGCCTGGATAGAGTGGACGTGGAGAGGATGTTTCCACTTGTACGAAAAACTAGAACCAGAGGACACCATCTCAGACTAAAGGGACTATCCTGTAAAACAGAGATGAGGAGGAATTTCTTCAGCCAGTGGGTGGTGAATCTGTGGAACTCTTTGCCGCAGAAGGCTGTGGAGGCCAAATCACTGAGTGTCTTTAAGACAGAGATAGATAGGTTCTTGATTAATAAGGGTATCAGAGGTTATGGGGAGAAGGCAGGAGAAAGGGGATGAGAAAAATATGATCGAATGGCGGAGCAGACTCGATGGGCCGAGTGGCCTAATTCTGATCGTATGCCTTATGGTCTAAGAGCACCTCTAATTTAACACAGTCATTATTCAACCTCCTTCCATCCTGTGGTACAAGTACTCCCAGCAACATAACTGTTAATGAGGAGCACTTATCTGGTCTCCAAAAATTTGCAAGGAAGTGCAAAATTGTGAATCCAGACTGCTTGGCTGAAGTGATGTTACAGTAATGAGTGTATTGATTTACTGTAATGACCAACTGCATCAACCAGTCCTGATTTAATCTCTAATGCAGTGTTTTTTGTCTTGGCCAAACATAACCACACCCTTTCCCACCACCAGCTGCAACCATACATTTGAATTTGAGATTAATAAATAAATATTTTACTTCATGCAAGACATAAAATCAACCAAAAATACCACAAAAATCTGTCAGCAATTTTTCTTGTACAAATTATTCTGTTTTAAAAAAACTCTCCATTTTGTTTCCTTTGCCTCCTTGTTCCTTTTAGAGGCCCTTTCCTGATTGAGAGATTGGGAATATACCCTACTCCCCACACTACAAGCAGTATAGGATTCTTTCTGACCAACTTTATCAAAATGGTCTAAAGTGGCATATGTTTCCTCGTCTTGCAAGTATAAATTATGGGAATATGACTGTCCTGGAAAAGGACATTCCCAGCTGCCGATCAGTACAGTTTTACCTGACTACTGTTTGGCATTCCACATTGATGTGCCCAGCATACTACATTGGCAATATGTCAGTATGAAACCATGCCGTTTGGGCATTCTGCTTTTAAGAATTTTTTATTTTTTTTTTACAACAAAAGACCTGACGACGGTGAAGCTTTGATCAAATAATGATGAAACTGGGCTGAGAAAGAAAATTAACATTTCCAATTTTTAGCAATAGCGAACATTTCCAAGTTAATGTACAATATGAGTTAGAGGTAGTAAAATGCATTCTTATGTTGCAAAGATATTCCACGCGATTGGTAAATGGATTACCCACATCAACTATCCCAGTGACTTTGAGCACATTTGGACACATTAGGCAATAGTTTCAGAATGGATAAATTAATTTTACGTAAGACCCTTTCGCTATTTGACACATTCATCCAATTGTTCTGAGCTAGAATAAAATTCAGGACCGGGAGGTGAAGGAATAGTACATGGAATGACCCACTGAGCCACCACATTCTTAGCAACCTTTATCTCAAGATGATAGTTTTTGAAAAAATATTTTTATTCTCCTCCTTTTTCATATTTTCTCCCAAATTTACACCCGCCAACAATAAACAATAATCAGAAACAAATATGTCAATCCCCATATCAATAACAACGATCCCATCCTCCCACCAACCTCCAAACATCAGCCCGCATGTTCACACAAACAACTGACATAAAGGAATTAGGGATCACCCATAGTCGCCATTAACACACTCAGCCCCCCTTCCCCCAACCCTCCCACCCACATGCTCCAACTAATGTTTGATGTTATCCAGTTCTTGAAAGTGCATAATGAATAATGCCCATGAATTGTAGAACCCCTCCATCCTTCCCCTCAGTTCAAACTTAACCTTCTCAAGAGTCAAGAATTCCAACAGGTCCCCCCGCCACGCCAGGGCACAGGGTAGAGAGGCTGCTCTCCAACCCATCAGGATCCGCCTTCAGGCGATCAACGAGGCGAAGGCTACAACATCTGCCTCCGCACCCGTTTCCAACCCTGGCTGGTCTGACACCCCAAATATGGCCTCCAGGGGACCCGGGTCCAGTTTCACGTGCACCACTTTAGAAATTACCCGAAAAACCTCCTTCCAGTAATCCTCTAGCTTTGGACAGGACCAAAATATACGAACGTGATTAGCAGGGCACCCCCCGCAACGTTCACGCACATCTTCTACTCCTTCAAAGAATCGGCTCATCCTCGCCCTCGTGAGGTGCGCTCTGTATAACACCTTCAGCTGTATCAGTCCCAACCTCACGCACGAGGTGGAGGCATTCACTTTCCGGAGCACCTCACACCAGAACCCCTCCTCCATATCCTCTCCCAACTCTTCCTCCCACTTTGCTTTGATCCCTTCCAGTGGTGCCTTATCCTCTTCCAAAATAGCTCCGTATACCGCTGACACTACCCCCTTCTCCAGTCCCCCTGTCAGCAGCACCTCCTCCAGCAATGTGGAGGCCGGTTCCTCCGGGAAACTCTGTATCTCCTTTCTGGCAAAATCTCGAACCTGCATGTATCTAAACATTTCACCCTGCTCCAGCCCATACTTCGCTTCCAGCTCTTTCAATCCTGCAAACCGACCCCTAAGAAACAAATCTTTTAGTGTCTTAATCCCCTTCTCCTCCCATTTATGAAAATTTCCATCCCACCTCCCTGGCTCAAATCTGTGGTTCCCCCGAATCGGCATTTCCCTCGACCCTGCCCCCAACCCGAAGTGTTGGCGAAACTGCCTCCAAATTCTCAATGCAGCTATTATTACCGGACTCCCTGAGTATTTCCCCAGGGCTATTGGGAGCGGCGCTGTTGCTAGTGCTTTCAATCCCGCCCCCTGCACAAACTGTCCTCCATTCTGACCCACTGGGAATCAACCCCTCTGACCCAGCTCCGTACCTTCTCTACATTCGTTGCCCGGTAGTAATACATCAGGTTCGGAAGAACCAAACCCCCTGCCTGCCTTCCCCTCTGTAGCAGCACATTTCTAACTCTGGCCACCTTCCCTCCCCATATGAACAAAGTAATCCTTCCCTCAATCTCTCTGAACAAAGTAATCCTTCCCTCAATCTCTCTGAAAAAAGCCTTTGGCAGGAAAATCGGTAGGCATTGAAAAAGAAACAGAAATCGCGGCAACACGTTCATTTTAGCCGCCTGTACCTGGCGCGAGTTGAGGGGACGTGGCAGAGGGGAAGGAAACCGAGGTGGGGCATTGGACGCTGAGAAGGTGTTTGACAGGGCAGAATGGGGGTATTTGATGGCAGTTCTGGAGCGGTTTGGTATTGGACCAAGACTTGTGAACTGGGTAAAGCTACTATATAAGGAGCCGAGGGCGAGTGTCCGCACAAACAACATCAGCTCGAGATACTTTTCTCTCCACTGTGGGACTAGGCAGGGATGTCCTATGTCTCCCCTGCTGTTTGCACTCACGATTGAGCCGTTGGCCATTGCATTAAGAAGATTGGGAGTATGGAAAGGAATAGTGCGGGGGGGGGGGGAATAGAGCACAGGGTGTCCTTATATGCCGATGACTTGCTGTTATATGTGTCTGAACCAAGTGTGTCGATAGGGGGAATATTGGAGCTACTGCGGGTATTTGGGTCTTTCTCAGGGCACAAACTAAATTTAGACGAGAGCGAGTATTTTGTGGTGTCTCGGCCGGGGGTGGGGGCAGGGGTGGGGGAGCTGCCATTCCGTAGGGCAGGGACTCACTTTAAGTACCTGGGGGTGCAGGTTGCCCGGGAGTGGGGGGGGGGGGGCTCCGCAGGTACAACATTTCTAGTTTGGTGGGGAGAGTGAAAGCCGATCTGGCAAGGTGGGATGGTCTCCCTCTGTCAATACCCTTCTAACATTTGAAAAGAGCTGCCTCCCTCTCAAGAACCCCGTCTGATCTTCACCTATCACCTTTGGGAGGCACTCCTCCAGCCTACCCTCCAGTACCTTCGCCAATACTTTTGCGTCCACATTCAGAAGTGATATGGACCTATACAACACACACTCTGTCGGATCCTTATCTTTTTTTAGCAACAGGGAAATCGATGTCTGCCCCAAAGATTGTGGCAACAGCCCTATCCATATCGCCTCTTCAAACATCCCCACCATCAGGGGTGCCAGCTTATCCTTGCATTTTTTATAATATTCCACTGGAAACCCATCCGGCCCTGCCACCATCCCCGACTGCATAATCCCAATTGCATCCTTTATCTCCTGCTCCACTATCGCTCCTTCTGATGTAGCCCTGTCTCCCCCCCGTAACCTCGGGTACTCCAACCCATCTAGAAATTCCTGCATCTCACGGTCTCCCCCAGGTGGCTCTGACCTGTACAACCTCTCATAAAATTCCTCAAAAACCTTGTTAATCAGATCCGGAGCCACCACCAACTTCCCTGCCCTATCCCTCACCTGAACAATTTCCCTTACCACTGCCTCCCGCCGGAGCTGACCTTTTAACATAGCCTTATCTCCATGTTCGTAAATTGCACCCCTTGCTTGTCTCAGTTGGCGCACCGCCTTCCTGGTAGATAGTCGGTCAAAGCTCACCTGTAGTTCCTTCCCCTTTTCCAGCTTTGCTGGGTCCCCATCTTCTGCATAACTCCTATCTACCTCCAACATCTCACCTATTACCCTCTGCCGCTCCAACCTCTCCTCTTTGTCCACCCTGGCCTTAAACAAAATTACCTCACCCCTCACTACCGCCTTTAGAGCCTCCCAAACAACTGCCTTCGACACCTCACCCGAGCAGTTGAAACCTACATAGTCCTCAATTAACTTTTCAATTTTGTCACAGAACCCTTGGTCCCCCAAAAGTCCCACATCTAATTTCCACCCCGGCCTCTGCGCTACCCCCTTCTCCAGTACCATGTTCACCCAATGCGGAGCATGATCTGACACTGCAATTGCTGAGTAATCTCAAGATGATAGCTGATGGTGAACTTCTTTAATGGCCTTATCCGAAAGCCACTTTAATATTAATGAAACTTGGATGTCTTTAAATTCTGATCAACGAGTAGTGAACATATTGAAATGTCCATAGTCCCTGATGGGCGGAGCCTTTATTTCTATTCCAGGAGGGAGACTGAACATAGAACATAGAACAGCACAGAACAGGCCCTTCGGCCCTCGATGTTGTGCCGAGCAATGATCACCCTACTCAAACCCACGTATCCAGCCTATACCCGTAACCCAACAACCCCCTCCTTAACCTTACTTTTTTTTAGGACACTACGGGCAATTTTAGCATGGCCAATCCACCTAACCCGCACATCTTTGGACTGTGGGAGGAAACCGGAGCACCCGGAGGAAACCCACGCACACACGGGGAGGACGTGCAGACTCCGCACAGACAGTGACCCAGCCGGGAATCGAACCTGGGACCCTGGAGCTGTGAAGCATTTATGCTAACCACCATGCTACCATGCTGCCCTTACATGAAGCTCTGAGTTATGTCATTAAGTGCTTGTCCAAGCATTTGTAGCAATTCTGAGCAAGAGAGAGGACCCACAGACCAACCAGCTCCGAATTCACTTTGATATCATACTGATAGTAATGTTAAGATTTTGAAGATCCAGTTAATAGAGGTGAGCATTATGTAAATCAGTCTATTCTGCAGCAAAATGCAAAAGCACTTAATGCTCTTCTATAAAGATTGAATCCACCCAGTGATCCCATAAAAAAATTCTTCAAGTCTAATCATAAAATAAAAGTGACTTGATGATTTGAACGCACACCTTTGTTCTGTCTATGGAATGCCGCATAAACAGTTCAGACAGCAGGCAGAGCAGCAGGAAGATTCAGCCAGGTGTAAAAGTGTTATAGCTCAGTGACTCTGCTATCCCTAGAAACAGCGAATCACCAGGAGAATGACAGCTCAGATCGCGGGGCCAACCTCATTATAGGGGAATTTTCACAAGTTTGTATTAGAATCCTTTTGTATTAACGAATGAGAGACACTATCAATACAATTGCAAATCCAGAAAAAGGCTGGAGAGTTTTTTTTGCACCTCTGACTGGATTTTGTAGTTTCCTAGGGGCCGTTCAGTCCCTTGTATGAAATTGCAAAGCTGCTGAGCAATCAGTTATCCAGCAGTCTTGTAAATTGGTTGGAAAATCGGAACATAATAAAAGTTGTATTATTACGAACCTGTTATTTCCTTAAGTTATACAGTAATGACTTTTGAGAGAAGATACAATTATATGGATCACTCTTTGAGGTTCTGTAATCGTATCATTTCAATTTACTTGAAGGTTCTTTCTTCAATTACATTACACCAATCCATTTAGTAAAATCAAGTCCAGTGCAGGGCGATCATTGGTCCATTTAAAATGCTTTAAAATACATTCAGAAGCCTGCAATTATTGTGGGGACACTATAATATTAATGTTTATGGACCCAAGTGTAAAATAAATGAATTAACCTTTTAAAACACACTTAAGTGGCTGCAAAAATAAAGACCAGACTAGTCCCTTCCTCGCTTCGCATTCTTTTAATGGATAGTGGATTTATGCTTTTGCAATAATATGCTCAAATATTGGATTTGTTCACCAGGACTGTACCTGAATGATTTTACTTGCAAAAGGTTCAAGAATATTGCCATAACTTTAATCCACATTTAGCTACCTAACGAAAGAGTTGCTCACAATTTCGAATGTGTTTTAAAAAAAAAAACCTAACACATGTTTCTTTTTATTTATTCACCCACAAGTCCAGAAACAGTTTGCAACAAGGTGACACAGATGGAGCCAGGAGACTGGGACGGCTTGCCAGATTACTGAGTATTGTAGCAATAATCCTGGGAGCACTCATCATTATCACCTCCTGTATTGTCAACTATGCAGGTAAAGGAGATTAGGAAATAGGATACATCTGAGGCACTGTGCATTTGAGCAGCCTTACATTTAATAAAAGAAATAAAACAGCTTTCAGGTTCACTTCAGCTAATTTTGTAAAATCGATATGCATTGTTGTAAATCTAGGACCACGGGGGGGATTAAATGTGAAATCCGGTACTTGATAACTGTATAGCAATTTCAGTAATGCACGTTTCGCATCCAACGGTTTTATTTCCAGAATGTTCATCATTATAATTGTACTGTATCGAAACGAGTCATTGAATAATTGTTCACCATTTGCAACTGGAGATGTGTGTATAGAAGATACTCACCATGAATAGAGTAGGGTTTTGATTTGCTTGACTGAGGCTGACTTGCAAATGGAATGAGAAACCTGTACCACAGGGAGCCACTGGGTATTTTGATGTTCCCACTCGCTGCGCTTTACTTGCATATCGGAAAAGCAACACTGAAAACTAATAGGTAATATAAAGATATTACATTATAGAAAGTATTTCCATGGTTGCCGGTTACCATATGCGATTATAATGTCCTGTCTAGCTGAAAACACTCTGTTGAAGGGTTAAATGATGAAAATTAAGAAATAAAATCAGCGTTTTTAATTAAATAAGATAGAGCTGTCTAAGATCAACTTAATTCAGAGTTTATCTAATGGTGGAACCCTTGCCTGCCACACAAATGTCAGATAATGACCACCTTCAACAAAAGGTCCAAGTACCTGCCCCCTGAGATTCAATAATGTCAGCATTGCTGAATCCTGCACCAGCAAAATTCCACGAGTAATCATTGACTGGACCAGTCATACCAACACTGTGGCTCGCAAAAGCAGGCCAGACGCTGGGTATTTAAAATGATTGACTCATTTTTTGATCACTGGATGCCACTCCACTGTCCGCAAGACTCAAATCTGGAATGTGATGGGTACAGCTGCAGTAACACTCGAGAACCCTGCTACCATCTAGAATGAAGAAGCCTGCGTGATCAGCACCCTCTACCGAACATAATATCCATTCCTTGCACCGCCACATGCCACTACGATTGTAACATGTATGGTCTACAGGATGCATTGCAGCACTGTGACCTCCGCCATCCGAAGGCATGAAGGCAACAATACAATCATCTGAAACATTCTCTTAGTTACACATTACGTCAAAATGGCTGGACTATCCTTTCAATCGCCAATGTGGAAGCACCATTAGCACAAGCACTCAGTGGTTCCAAGAGAAGGCCCATTGCACATAAGGACAACTATTGATAACAGTAAATGTGTGGCCTTACCAGTGTTGCTCACAACTTGAGAATAAATGAACACAGGGTTATGGAAATGTTGCATAGTGGTTCTCTCACTGGACTAGTAACCCAGAGGCCAAGACTAATGATTCAGAGAAATGAGATCAGATCCCACCACAACAGTTGGGGAATTTAAATTCATAAACAAATCTCCCTTGTCACAGAAATGGTGACCATGCGATGACCGGATTGTTGCAAAAACTCATCTGGTTCACTAATGTCCTTCATGGAAGGGCATTTTCCATCCTTGCCTTGCCTTGCCTGGTCTGTACGCAACTCCAGACTCACAGCAGCAGGGTTGACTATTAACTGTATTTTGAAATAGCCAAGCAAACTACTCCGTAAAGAGCAATTGGGAATGGGCAATTCTGCTGGCCCTGTCGACGTCACCCAGGTGAATTAGCAAATCCAACTAGCTCCTGTTGATGAACTAACCTATTGAGTTCTGAATTGAAATGTTATTTAAGTATAATTATATTCTACAATAAACATAGCCAATATTTTATCTTTGTAGACCAAATGGGTGTAGAGACACAGTCTTCACAGTCACACAACAAATATTTCTGTTAATTTTCATGATGTCTTAAGTTGCTGATCTTGGCAGAACTTGATATTCTCGTCAACCATCTGTGGAGTCTGCATGTTCTCCCCATGTCTACGTGGGTTTCCTCTGGGTGCTCCGGTTTCTTCCCACAGTCCAAAGATGTGTGGGTTAGGTGGATTGGCCAAGCTAAATTGCCTTTAGTGTCCAAAACAAGAAGGTTAGGTGGGGTTACTGGGTTATGGGGATAGGGTGGAGGTGTGGGCTTAAGTGGGGTGCTCTTTCCAAGGGCCGGTGCAGATTCGATGGACCAAATGGCCTCCTTCTGCACTGTAAGTTCTCTGATTCTGAGTATAATCCATCAATAAGACAAGAGCATGAATGAAAAATCACCATTGTCAAGCCTCCTTGCTGACATAAGTAAAATTAGTCAACCTAGTGAGTAAGAAGTATAGTGCAACAGGACTGAGGTCCACGGGGCTTTGGGGACCAGTTTGCTTGAGGCTGCATGTGGCCTTACGGCCAGAGATTGGGCATTCCTGCTGTTATAAAATAGGTCTATAGGTACAGTGATGCAAGGCAGTTAGATATCTGCATTGGCATCATACTATATCAAACTGCTAATTAAAGACAGTCAGGGAGCCAATGTGTAGATTGAACTTCCCACATCAGATGTCTAAATCAGGAGTATGCTGCCAGTGCAGTGTTTAGCCTCTGATATCACAGAAGATCACAACTATATTATACAGTGCAAATGATTTGCCTGAGGGCAGGTCCCTGCTCATTTTTTCACACCTCACAGTTTTACACTTTCCTCTTTGATTGTCTGTAGGAGTCTCCTGTTTACAATTTCAAATTGTCTGACATCATTCTCTTGTCTTTATAAGCCTGTAATGTCCTTTTGTACAAATTGCCTTCCTAAAGAATATAACACTGTTACAACTGATCCAAGGTATTAGATATCTCTTCTTGTAACGTTTAGATTAATGCACAAATTCAGTAGAATATATTTGACTTTCAAATGGGATCAGATCCGCCAGAAATGATGGGCAGGATTCTCCGATTGCCGGCGCCGAAATAGCGATTGGCCGGAGAATCCGTTTTTACGCCGAAATGGGGGCGGCACCGTTTTTCAGATGCTCCGCCCCGATGGGCCAATTTTCCAATGGCATCGGTTGCGTGTCCTCTCAATTTACGGGGACCCCGAGTGGCGGCTGGGTACTGAGTCCAGCACCGCCACAGTCACGGAGCCGTTCTGCTAGCAGGGAGACCTTCGGCGGGGCTAGGGGAACTGGTGGGAGGTGGCGAGGGGGGGAGTGGGTTACAGAGGGGGGGGGGCACTATCTGGCAGACCGGGTCTGCTCACGGCTGGCGCTATGTTGTACGGCGCGGCCGCCGCAGGTCGCTGCAGGTCGCCACCGTCTACATGTGCGGCCACCGAGCCGGCCACTTTCAGTCCGTATCTGCAGGTATGTGGAGCGGCTGTTAGCCCCCCACCAGGCGGACCATCGGTGCGGGGGCGCCGCCGACTTTTTGGTCGTAAGACCAGACTCTTCCTCCGGACATTGCTGCAGAATTGGAGAGTCCAGCCCTGTATGTTTCAATAATGAAGTGTTATGTTTCCCTTACATCATCATTACTAATATATTAAAATTCTTCCAACTACACAAATTTCATGTTATTACACTTTCTTAGAATGATTGAATCATAGAAATTTACAGCACAGAGAGAGGCCATTTGGCCCATCGCCCATCAAGAAGCCATTCAACCTACTCCCACTTTCCAGCTCTTGGTCCCTGGCCTTGTAGGTTACGGCATTCAAGTGCATTTCCAAGTACTTCTGAAATACTGCCTCTCCCCTGTCAAGCAGTGACGCCAGATTCCCACTCCAGAATCTCAGAATTGTTACGGTGCAAAAGGCGGCCATTCAGTGCATCGTTTCTCCATCAGCTTTCCAAATGAGTGTTATGGCTTGGTGCCATTCTCCTGCCTTTTCCCCATACCCCTGCACAATTTTTCTATTCGGATAATCATCTAATGCCCCCTTGAATGCCTCCATTTAATTGCATCCACCACACTGCCAGGCAGTGCATTCCAGACCTGAACCACTCTGTGCCCACTCAATTGCGATTTTTTTTGCGAGCGGGAACAGTTTCTCCCTATCTACTCCATCCAGCCTCTATCACCTCTACCAAATCTCCTCTTAGCCGCCTTCTCTCCAAGGAGAACAATCCCAACTTACAATTGTCGCTGGGTTACTAGTTCAGTGACATTACCACTCCCCTCTTGTAGTCTATGCCCCTATCAAAAAAGCCTGGGATACTATAGGTTTTATTGACTGCTCTTTCCACCTATCACCTTTACTGACTTATGTGCATATGCGCACAGGTCCTTCTGCTCCTGCACCACCTCTAGAGTTGTACCCCTTATTTTATATTGTCTCTCTGTGGTCTTCCTATCAAAATTAATCACCTCACACTTCTCTGCATTGAACTTCATCTGGCACCTATCTGCCCAATTCACCAACTTGTCTACATCCTTGCTCTGGGTGAAAGCATTTCCCCGAGAATCCCTTCTATTCCTCCTATCTCTTACTCTAAATCTATGCCCCCTGGTTATGAACCCCTCAACCAAGGGTAATTGGGCTTTTCTATTCACTCAATCTAGACTCCTCATAATTTTATACCCTTCAGTTAGGTTGTCCTTCAGCCTCCTCAGTTCTGAAGAAAGCAATCCTAGTCTGTCCAATCTTTCCTCATAACTAAAATTTAAGAGGCAATATCCTCGTAAATCTCAACCCTGTCGCGTGCAGTCACATTTTACCTATGGTGCTGTGACCAGACCTGCACATAGTACACCAACTATGGGCTAACCAGCGTCTTATATAGCTCCAGCTTAACCTCCCGGTTCTTATAGTCTATAGTACTAGTAATCTGCTTAACGTCACGTCCTCTGCTCATTCCTTCATGCATCATGGTTTTAACACAATCCTTTTCAGAGGCCATCCATTTTCACTTTCTAGTTATCTAACATCATCCCTCTCTTCTTCCTTCTTGTTTTCTATCCCTTTAATCTTCCTTCAGTAAGTTTTTATCCAACATTTGGCTTATCCAATGTTACTTTTTCTTGATGAGGTTTACAAGCCTTCTTTCCTCCTCCACCATCCTGCGAATTTCTTCGTTGTTCTTGTGTTCCTTCCAACTGACCCACTCCATCCTTCTCCAGAACCACATTTCACAACTTTTTAACCTCGGGATGTGCGCTTTTCTCAAGGGCCACATTTCAGCCCCGTACAAAAAGACGCTGGAAATCATCGTCTTGATCATTCTTTTCTTAAGACTTTAACTCTTTCCTATACTTAATCTTTGGAGAATGCATTCTTTGCAAGTCATACTCTAACTTGGATTTATTTGCGGCAGTGACCTTCTGACAAGGTGCTTCTCAGCGATTCCTGTTCTAGCTGTTGATCATTCATCTTGTCATCTGCTTTCCCACCATTATTTCTTCCAATCTTCGCAACTTTCAGAACATTTATGCACTCATTTTCATTCAGTAAGCTTTTACCACTTCATTCATTCTATCATTCATTCTATCCATCAGTATCTATGAATCTGAACTGCTCGCCACTTAGGCTAGCTGTCTGAAAATCTCATTATGTGCACCAATTGACCTCCCACTTTGACAACTTTCTGTCATCATGGCTTTTACAATGCTGAATTGGCGTGGTGATAACAGACAGCCCTGTCTTGCCCTGCGCCTGATTACACCAGGTTCAATTTCACCAAGGAATATTCAGATTTCACCAGTCTGCCTCATAGACAGAGCTACAATCATTATTTTATCTCTCCAGTCAAGTCTGATTGCCCCCAGCACTTACAATAGCCGTCGCCAGTTCACCCGGTCAAAATCCCTTTCATAATCCACAAAACCAGTCTCTTCGCTAATAAAGATAAGTTTCCCAAATGCCTTTGTTACTACCGTACCTAACCGTTCAGCCACCTTCAGGAATCTGTGCCTCTGTTCCTCTACATTTCTCAATATCCTGCCATTTATTATGTATTCCCTTGCCGTGTTAGCCTTCCCCATATGCATTACCTCGCACATCTCGGATTGACGTTAATTTGCCACTCTTCCATTCATTGGACTAGTCCATTGAGGTATTGCTGCAGTCTACAGCTTTCTTTGCTATTATCAAGTACAAGGCCAATTTTGGTATTGTTTGCAAACTCCTTAATCATAGGCACTACTTTCAAATCCAAATCATTTACATTTACCAAAGTAAGGGACCTAGCACGTTTGTGACAAGTCTGCCATATGTAACCTTATCAAAATCCTTGCTAAAATCCATATGGACTACATCAACTCCACTACATTCATCAACTCTGGGTGGGGTGCTCTTTCCAAGGGTCGGTGCAGACTTGATGGGCTGAATGGCCTCCATCTGCTCTGTAAATTCTATGATTCTATGAACTCGCTTTGTTATCCCCTCAAAAAATCCAGTCGTATTAGCCAGAAATAACTTTCCCTCAACAAATCCTGCTGGCTGTCTTTAATTAATCCACGGGCCTGGTGATTTATCCAATTTCAAAGATGTTATGCTCCTTAATACTTATTCTTCCCACTGTGCCATGTTCATCTAATATCTCATGCTCCTACTCCGATTGTTGAATCATACTTTTTTTTGTGAAAACAGACACAAAGTGTTCATTAAGAACCGTAACAATGTCCTCCGCCTCCACACAAAAGTTATTTATGGGGCAGCACGGTGGCGCAGTGGTTAGCATTTCAGCCTCACGGCACCGAGGTCCCAGGTTCGATCCCGGCTCTGGGTCACTGTCCGTGTGGAGTTTGCACATTCTCCCCGTGTTTGCATTGGTTACGTCCCCACAACCCAAAGATGTGCAGGCTAGGTGGATTGGCCACGCTAAAATTGCCCCTAAATTGGAAAAAATCAATTGGGTACACTAAATTAAAAAAAAAACAAAATTTATGTATGGGTCCTAATGGGCTTGGCTTTCTTTAATTATGGAAGACAGAAAATGGTGAAAGAATTCAATACATACGCCCCCGTCCCACCTTTTGCACAGCCCGTCACATTTCTACCCCACTCCAGTTTCAAATCATGGGCGGGCTTCTCCCCTACCCGGCGGGACGGGAGGTCCTGGCGTAGCGGAGTGGCGCCAACCACTCCGGCGTCGGGCCTCCCCAAAGGTGCGGAATTCTCCGCACCTTTGGGGGCCAAGCCCTCACATTGAGGGGCTAGGCCTGCGCCGGAGTGGTTGGCACCATGCCGACTGGCGGCAAAACCGGCACAACGGCCTTTGACGCCCGGCGCCGGCCGAAAGGCCTTCGCCGGTTCGCACATGCGCCGCTGCGTCAGCTGCCACTGACGTCACCACCGGCGCATGCGCGCTGGGGGATTCTCTTCAGCCTCCGCCATGGTGGAGGCCGTGGTGGCGGCGGAAGAAAAAGAGTGCCCCCACGGCACTTGCCCGTCCGCCGATCGGTGGGCCCCGATCGCGGGCCAGGCCACCTTGGGGGCACCCCCCGGGGTCCGATCGCCCCGCACCCCCTGGGGGCCCGCTCGCGCCGCCGATCCCGCAGCCACCAGAGGTGGTTCAAACCACGGCGGCGGGAGAGGCCTCCCAGTGGTGGGACTTCGGCCCATCGCAGGCCAGAGAATCGCCGCAGGGGGCTCGTCTCTCGGCGCGGCGCGGTTCCCGCCCCTGCCAATTCCTGGGTGGCGGAGAATTTCTGCCACGGCGCGGGCGGGATTTTCGGCGGCCCCGAGCGATTCTCCGACCCTGCGGGGGGTCGGAGAATTTCGCCCCATATCTGAAACGTTGGATGGGTTTCTCCTGCCACGTCCTCCCAGCGACCGGAGAATCCGGCCGAGGCGTGGACTTCTCCATTGTCCGCGGCTCGACCGTGGCATTCTGGCGGCAGGCGGGGCGGAGGAATCCAGCCCGTTAACTCTATTTTTCTCTCTCCACAGTTGCTGCCAGACCTGCTGACCCAGCATTTTCTGATTTTATTTCTGATTTCCATATCTGCAGTATTTTGCTTTTATCTTTTATATTTTTAGTTATCCTCTTTTTTAAAAAAGTATTTTTATTAAGGTTTTGCAGAATGTTCCATAATAAAACAGTAGTAACCATAGTAACAAAACAAACTAGAGTGAACCTTAACATAGTGCAAAAAGAGAATATACAATAACAATTAAATAGACATTACCCCACACGACCCAGTCTTCCCACACCATCCCAATGAAGCACTCACCCCCCCCCCCCACAGATTGTTGCTGCTGCTGACGTTTTAATTTTCCCCGAGAAAGTCGACGAACGGCTGCCACCTCCGAGAGAACCCTATCGTAGACCCTCTTAAGGCAAACCATATTTTCTCGAGGCGGAGAAACCCAGCCATGTCGGTAACCCAAGTCTCTACACTCGGGGGCTTAGAGTCCCTCCACATTAATAAAATCCGTCCTCGGGCGACTGGGGAGGCAAAGGTCAAGACGTCGGCCTCTTTCACCCCCTGGACTCCCGGGTCTTCTGACACTCCAAAGATCGCTATCTCTGGACTCGGCACCACCCGTGTGTTAAGCACCTTGGACATTGCCCTCGCAAACCCTTGCCATAACTCTCTAAGCTCCAGGCATGCCCAAAACATGTGGACGTAGTTTGCAGGGCTGCCCTTGCACCTCATACAACTGTCTTCTACCCCAAAAAACTTGCTCATTCTCGCTGCCATCATGTGTGCCCGGTGGACCACCTTAAATTGAATTAGACTGAGCCTGGCACATGAAGAGGAATTAACCCTGCCCAGGACCTCTGCCCACAGACCCGCTTCCAACTCCTCACCTAGCTCCTCCTCCCACTTGCCCTTGAGCTCCTCCACCGAGGTTTCCTCCGCCTCCTGCAGTTCCTGGTAGATATCCGACACCTTCCCCTCCCCCACCCAGGTGCCGGAGACCACCCTGTCCTGTATCTTCAGTGTCGGAAAGCCCACTACCTGTTTTTTCAGGAAGGCTCGTACTTGCAGTTATTTAAAGGCGTTTCCTGGTGGCAGATTAAATTTGTCCTCTAGCGCCTTCAAACTGGGAAAGCTTCCGTCTATGAACAGATCTCCCATCCTTCTGATGCCTGCCCTCTGCCTGCTCTGGAACCCACCATCCAGCCTACCCGGAACAAGTTTTTAGTTATCCTCTGCTCCTTATACATTATAAATAAAATGTTTGGACTTCTCTTGATTTTACTTATCAATATTTTTTTTCATTCTCCCCCGTACTTTCTTAATTGTCTTTTTTTAATAAACATTTTATTGAGGTATTTTTGGTATTATAAGTGGGACAAAATAAACAATGTATATGAATGTATAAACATAGTGCAAAAGCCGTCTCCCTCCCTTACAGGTCCCACCTTTCCTCACCCACTACTCTAGGCTAAACCCCCCCCCCCCCCCCCCCCCACCTTCTGCTGACGATTAATTTTCCGCGAAGAAGTCGACGAACGGTTGCCACCTCCGGGCGAACCCTAACAGAGACCCTCTCAAGGCGAACTTGATTTTCTCCAAACAGAGAAAGCTAGCCATGTCCGATAGCCAGGTCTCCGACTTCGGGGGCTTTGAGTCCCTCCAAGCTAATAGTATCCGTCTCCGGGCTATCAGGGAAGCAAAGGCCAGAACGTCTGCCTCTTGCTCCTCCTGGATTCCCGGGTCGTCCGACACCCTGAAAATCGCCACCTCTGGACTCAGTGCCACCCTAGTTTCTAACACCGTGGACATGACATCTGCAAACCCCAGCCAAAATCCCCTAAGATTCGGGCATGCCCAGAACATGTGGACATGGTTCACAGGTCCTCCCGCACATTTTGCGCACCTGTCTTCCACCCCAAAGAATCTGCTCATCCGGGCCACTGTCATGTGAGCCCGATGAACCAACTTAAATTGTATCAGGCTGAGCCTGGCACATGTTGTGGACGCGTTGACTCTACCCAACGGGTCCACCCATAGACCATCCTCTATCTCTCCTCCCAGCTCCTCCTCCCACGCTCTTCAGCTCCTCGGTCTGTGTCTCCTCTGACCCCAAAAATTCCTTGTAAATGTCAGAGACGCTCCCTTCTCCTCTGGAAACTACCCTGTCCTGAATCCACCTTAGCGGTAGGAGCGGGAAGGTTGACACCTGTTTAGGTAGGAAGTCCCGCACCTGCAGATACCTGAATTTGTTTCCCCTCGCCAACCCAAACTTCTCCTCCAGTGCCCTCATACTCTGAAAGCTCTCCTCTATAAACATATCCCCCATCCTCTCAATCCCTGCTCTCCGCCATATCCGGAACCCCCCATCCATACTTCCTGGGGCAAACCGGTGATTGTTACAGATTGGGGACCAGACCGATGCTCCCTTTGCTCCCACATGTCTCCTCCATTGCCCCCAAACTCTCAGGGCTGCCACCACCTTGGGGTTGGTGGAGTACCGTGCCGGCGGGAACGGCAGAGGTGCAGTTACCAACGGCTCCAGACTGGTGCCCTTGCATGAAGCTGCCTCCATACGCTCCCATGCTGACCCCTTCCCCACCCCCCACTTCCTGATCATGGCTATATTCGCTGCCCAGTAATAGTTACTAAAATATTGCAGCGCCAGCCCGCCCTCTCCCCGACTCCACTCAAACATTACCTTCCTTACTCACGGGGTCTTGCCCACCCAAACAAATCCAGTGATCACTTTGTTGACCCGTTTAAAAAAGGACCCGCGGAATAAAGATGGGGAGACATTGAAACATAAACAGGATTCTCGGGAGGACCGTCATCTTCATGCCTGCACCCTCCCAGCTAATGACAATGGAAGCGCGTCCCCCCCCCCCCCCCCCCCCCCCCCAAAGACCAGCCCCTTGAGGCTCTTAGAGCGATTGCCAACGGCTCTATAGCTAGCACGAACAACAGTGGGGAGAGGGGGCATCCCTGTCTCGTGCAGTCTAAAATAGTCCAATGTTGTCCTGTTCATCCGTACGCTTGCCACAGGAGCCTGATACAGCAACCTGACCCAGTCAATAAAGCCCCGTCCAAATCCGAACCGTCCCAGTACCTCCCATTCTACCCGATCAAAAGCCTTTTCTGCATCCATTGTGATCACTACCTCCACCTCCTACCTTCTGGGGGCAACATGATCATAGTTAACCATCTTCTTACATTGGCCACCAACTGCCCACCCTTAACAAACCCCGTCTGGTCCTCCCCAATAATGTCCTGAACACAATCCTCAATCCTGGAGGACAACATTTTGGCCAGCAATTTGGCATCCACATTCCACAGGAATATCGGCCTGTGGGACCCACCCAGCTCCGGGTTCTTGTCCCACTTCAGAATCAGCAAAATCGTGACCTATGACATCCTCGGGGGCAGCACCCCTCTTTCCCTTGCCTCACTGAACATCCTTATCAACACCTGCCCCAATATCCCAGAAAACTTTTTATAAAACTCCACTGGGTACCCGTCCGGCCCCGGGGGTTTACCCGCCTGCATGGCCTTCAGACCCTCCACTATCTCTTCCAACCCGATCGGGGCCCCCAGCACTTCTACCAGCTCCCCGTCCACCTTTGGGAAATTCAGCCCCTTCATGAAGTGCCTCATCCCCTCCGGCCCGTAGGGGGTTCCGACCTAGAAATCCCTAAATGCCTTATTCACCCCTGCTGAATCTCCAACCAGGTTCCCATCTCCATCATTTACTTTCCCTATCTCTCCGTTTGCCTCCCTCTTTCTAAGCTGCTGTGCAAGCATTCTGCTGGCCTTCTCTCTATACTCGTAGATCGCCCCCTCACCTTTCTCAGCTGCTCCACTGCCCTCCCTGTGGTTAACAAGCCGAACTCTGCCTATAGCCTCCGCCGTTCCCTTAAAAGCCCTGCCTCTGGGGTCTCCACATACCTCCTACCTCCTATCGATCTGTAGTATCTCCTTTACCAGTCAGTCCGTCTCTGCCTTGTCTACCTTCTCCCTATGGGCCCGTATCGAGATCAGCTCCCCTCTGACCACCGCCTTCAGTGCTTCCCAGATCACCGCTGCTGAAATTTCCCCCGTGTCGTTGACCTGCAGATAGTTCTGAATTTCTTCAGCCCCTCAAACACCCCTTCGTCAGCCAAAAGTCCCACATCTAACCTCCAGTGCGGGCGCTGGTTACTGTCTTTACTAACCTGCAGGTCAACCCAGTGTGGAGCATGGTCTGAGATTGTGATCGCCGAGTACCCCGTGTCCACCACTCCTGCCAGTAAGGCCCTGCTCAAAATAAAGAAATCAATCCGGGAATACACTTTATGCATGTGTGAGTAGAAGGAGAACTCCTTCACCCTTGGCTGCCCAAATCTCCATGGATTCCCCCCCATCTGCTCCATGAACCCTTTTAGTTCCTTTGCCATTGTTGGTACTCTGTCCGTTTTCGAGCTTGACTGGTCCAAGCCAGGGTCAATAACTGTGTTGAAGTCCCCTCCCATGACCAACCTGTGCGAGTCCAGGTCCGGTATCTTCCCCAGCATCCTCTTTATAAACTACACATCATCCCAATTTGGTGCATACACATTCACTAATACCACCTGCACCCCCTCCAGTTTCCCACAGATCATAATGTACCGACCTCCTACATCCGAGACTATTCTACCCGCCTCAAACACCACCCGCTTATTGATCAGGATTGCGACACCTCTAGTCCTTGAGTCTAGTCCCGAGTGAAAGACCTGACTGGCCCAGTCTTTCCTCAATCTAATCTTGTCAGTTATTGTTATGGGAGCGGTGTTTTCAGAACCCCAAAATGTATCATGGAGTTCAACCAACATCTTCCTTTAATGTATTGTTGCTTTTGAAGCACATGGCTTGTTCTCCAGGTGTGGTATTACAATTATGGACATGTGGGTTTTTAAACACAAAACAATGTTTATTCCATGAATTCAACTTAACCTTTAAAATAAACATTGGATCACTTAACACCCCTTACTTCAAAGAAAACCCCGAAAATAATACAACACTACCCAATCCTGCAAACTGTTCTTTTAAACATCCAAAAAACATCAACCCTTCAAAAATAGGAGCACAACAGATTACATTCAATATATTTATAGTCTTTGGATTTGCAATAACCACCAGACCAGCTCTTTTCCTTCCTGCAGCTCTCTCAAACCAGCCAGGCACTTTTCAGCTGCTCTCTCAAACTGAAACCAAAAGCAGAAATGAGCTCAGCTCAGCTCCCCCCACCCTCTGACATCACTTCAGTAATATGAGCTGCTCCATTTCTTAAAGGTACATTGCTTAAACATCCATTTCTTAAAGGTGCTCTCACATGACCTTTCTCCCCAAGAAAAAGAAATAAACCATCAACTTCAGGATGGTTTCATTTTTCACTTTTGCACCATCCACTAAGAAATGTACATAGTAAATATACCTTTTTGTTTAAAAAAAAACACACGCAAACAGGTATAATAATATAGTCCATTTTTCTTTGTTCTTCTCCCTCCAGCCAAAATCCTTCTCGATTGACAGTCTCTTTGAACAAGAAAGTCAATGCACGATTCATCCATTCCTCTACGCCTCGGCAATTCTCTTTAAAGTTAGATACTTCAGTTCAATCTGATCACAGAGTCCCATGTAATTCTCCAACACATGAGCATTGGTTATCACAGCTTTCAGGCAGTCACATGCCTTTTGAAAGTCCGCTGTCCATTGAAATTTTTAACGTTTCTTTAGCAAGTCCATCAGTGGAGTAATCACGCCACAAAACGTTTGCACAAATGTTCGATCAGGGTAGCATGGTGGTTAGCATAAATGCTTCACAGCTCCAGGGTCCCAGGTTCGATTCCCGGCTGGGTCACTGTCTGTGTGGAGTCTGCACGTCCTCCCCTGTGTGCGTGGGTTTCCTCCGGGTGCTCCGGTTTCCTCCCACAGTCCAAAGATGTGCGGGTTAGGTGGATTGGCCATGCTAAATTGCCCGTAGTGTCCTAATAAAAAGTAAGGTTGGGGGGGGGGGGTTGTTGGTTTACGGGCATAGGGTGGATACGTGGGTTTGAGTAGGGTGATCATGGCTTGGCACAACGTTGAGGGCCGAAGGGCCTGTTCTGTACTGTTCTATGTTCTAAATCCACTCATGCTAAGAAATCGCATTATTTCCCTTCGTCTTGAGGGTATCGGAAACTCCTCAAGGAAAGTGATTCAGGCTTCTCCAAATTCACTTTCGGCTGGATTCATCACCAAACCCGCCTCCTGAAGTCGATCGAAGAGCTCCATGCGATGTTTTAAATGTTCTTTCCACGTCTGGAAGTTGGAAATAAAAGCAGATTGTCTCATTTTCTCAATGCAATCCTTGAAACGTGGGATAGGATAAGAGTCCGTTCTTGTAACTGCATTCACCTTTCGATAGTCCACACACAACCGTTGGGTACCGTCTGGTTTTGCTACCATCACTATGGATGAGCTCCATTGGCTGCAACCCACTTCAATTATGCCATTTTTAAGCATACTCTCAATCTCTCTGTTAACCTGTGCCAATTTTAAAGGGTTAAGTCTATATGGATGTTGTTTGATAGGAACGGCATTTCCCACATCTACATCATGTACAGCCATTTTGGTACTTCCCAATTTATCTCTACAACCATGCCCATGTGATATCAATAACTCTTTCAGGTCAGTTCGTTTTTCCTCTGGAAGGTAACTTAACAATTCATCCCAATTTTTAAGAACATCCTCATTTTCCAATTTAATGTGAGGTATGTCAAATTCACAGTCATCTGGATTTGGTTTGTCACTTTGAGTTAGAATCATTAAAACTCCTTTTTCTCTCCTTCCCTTTCAAAGTACCTTTTAAGCATATTCACATGACACACTCGGTGAGTCTTCCTTCTTTCTGATGTTTTTACCACATAATTCACCTCACTTAATTTCCTTTCAATCTGATACTGTCCACAAAACCTAGCTTTTAAAGGCTCACCTACCACTGGTAACAACACTAAAACTTTATCCCCACTGACAAAACTACGAACTTTGGATTTCTTGTCCGCTACCCATTTCATCACATTTTGTGTAACTTTCAAATGTTGTCTAGCCAATTCACCTGCTCTATTTAATCATTCCCTATAATTTGACATGTAATCCAATAGTGTAGTTTCCGATTTCTCACCCACCAATTTTTCCTTAATCAATTTAAGTGGTCCTCTTACCTCATGACCAAAAATTAGTTCAAAAGGACTAAATTTGGTAGACTCATTAGGTGCATCCCTAATTGCAAACAATACGAATGGGATTCCTTTATCCCAATCCTCTGGATAATCTTGACAATACGCCCTCAACATGGTCTTTAATGTCTGATGCCACCTTTCTAATGCTCCCTGCGATTCTGGATGGTACGGAGTTGATTTAAATTGTTTTATTCCTAAGCTATCCATAACTTCTTTGAATAACTTTGAAGTAAAATTCGATCCTTGATCCGATTGAATTTCTGTGGGTAGTCCATATCGAGTAAAGAATGTAAGTAACTCCTCCACAATCCTTTTAGCTGTAATATTACATACTGGAATGGCCTCTGGAAACTTAGTAGACACATCAATTATTGTCAAAAGATATTGATTCCAACTTTTTGTTTTAGGAAGCAGTGCTACACAATCAATTAGGACCCTCGTAAAAGGTTCCTCAAATGCTGGAATGGGTATTAAGGGCGCTGGTTTTATCACTGCTTGAGGTTTCCCTATCACTTAACATGTGTGACATGATTGACAAAGTGTAACTACATCTTTATTTAGTCCAGGCCAATAAAAATGTTTCTGGATTTTAGCTTGAGTTTTCCGGATTCCCAAATGACCTCCCACTGGTACCTCATGTGCAACTTGCAACACCTACTTTCTATACCCTACCGGCAATACTACTTGATGAACTTCTGCCAACTTTTCATCCGCCAGCATATGTACCGGCCTCCATTTTCTCATCAAGACATCACTTTTACGGTAATAACACTGGTATACTCTCAGATTCCTCTTCCGTATATGCTTCCTGATATATCCATTTTATTTCTACATCTTTCTGTCGTAACTCCGCCAATTTTCCTGAACTAAAAATATCCGCCTCATCCTCCACCTGTTCTTGTTCTTTTTCAGCCATCTGATCAAAAATCGTTTCTGATAATTGCACTTCAACTTCATCTTCACTCTTTTGTTTCTCCTCTTGTCTTAACCTGTGAATTTGCGACCTTGTTACTACACAATCCAGAAAAATCCCAGGATTTCCGTCCTTCAGCACTTCAGTTGTCTGATTTTCCACTGGCTTATCAACCACAGTAGACATCACTCCCACCTGCAATCCAGCTATATCATTACCCAAGATAAACTTTTCCTGGCCAAGATAGTTTATCTATTTCTCCTACTACCACTTCACCACTCTTCACTGGACTTTCCAACCTTACCTTATATAATGGAACACTACTCCTCTCACCCTGAATTCCACATATCACCACCTTTTCTGGCAACATTCTTCCCAAACTACATAATTCCTCATCTCTTACCATTAAACATTGACTAGCCCCTGTATCTCTTAAAATTGTGACTTCTTTACCTGCTCCTCCTGATACACATGAATAAACTTTACCCACACAAGTAAATTCTTTAAAGACATCTGGCACCTTCTTAACAATTACTTATTGAACAGGCACCTCCACTGGCCCGCCCCCAGGCAGCCTCCGCCCCAACCTCCTCTCTGTCCCTCAGCCCAGTCCCATCAGCTAACAGGCTGGTTTAGCTCAGTTGGGCTAGATCGCTGGTTTGTGATGTAGAAGAAGGCCAGCAGCGCGGGTTAAATTCCCGTACCAACTGAGAATTCTGAATTCTCCCTCCGTGTACCCAAGTAGGTGCCGGAATGTGGCAACTAGGGGCTTTTCACAGTAACTTCATTGCAGTGTTAATGTAGGCCTACTTGTGACAATAAAAAGATTATTATTATTATTATTATTAACTCACATTTTGGCATGGTAAAATTAGCCTTGCCCCCAATTGAAAGCTTTTGTTCCTGGTATGTCTTTGTCCTCTTCCATTACTACCCTAAATGTCACTGAATTATGACCACTTCGATCAAAGTGTCCCCCAGCTTTCCCCCTGCCCAACTTAATTCTTTAAAATTAAGTCCAGACCACCCCCACTTCGGTTGGACGTACTACATGTTTGCTAAAATGTTCTCCTGAATGCATTTTTAAAATTATGCTTGCTTCGTGCCTTTCACAATAATTCTAACCCAGTTATTAATAGGATCGCTGAAACCACCAACTAACTATACTACCCTATTGTTATTGCCCTTTATCTCCCTCTGACGGTGTGTGGATCTATAGTATACGTCTTCTAGTAGTGTGATTGTCCCTTTTTTGTTCTTTGGTTCAACCCATATGGCCTCATTTAATGATTCTCCTTCCTCCCTGCCAAGCTAGTTTAAACCCTCCTCAACCGCACTAGCAACAACCTCCACCCCCCTCCCCCCAGACAGGGTATGGATCTGAGCCCTGGTGAAGAGCAAGTCCCCTGACTGGTACATGTCCCGCTTCCTCCAGAAACGATCCCAATGTCTCAGGAATCTAAAACCCTACCTTCTGCACCATCTCTCCAGCCGTCTATTCACGAGCTTTATCTTTCTATGTTTGTACTCACTAGCATATGACATCAGGAGTAATCCAGAAATTACTACCTTCTATCTCTCTCCTAGCTCCCTAAACTCTGCCTGCAGGTCTTCATCACTTTTTCCACCTATGTTGTTGGTGTCAATATGAACCATAACCTCAGCTGTTAATCCTTCGGGCCCAGAATATCCTGTAGCCATTCTGTGACTGGGGAGGCAACATACCATCCTCGAGTAATGTCTATGACCACAGACATGTCTGTACGTTCCCCTCACTATAAAATCCTCTACTTCTATTGTTCTTCTACTCTTCTTCTTACCCTCTGGTGCAGTTCCCTGTATCATGGTTCCTTTATGCCATATATGTCAAACTCAAGGCCCGCGGGCCAAATTATCTTTGGCCCGCAAGATAATATCTAATTACCTTTTTTTTTTAATTAAAATTTTTTTTTTTTAATTTAGATTAGCCAATTATTTTTTCCAATTAAGGGGCAATTTAGCGTGGCCAATCCACCTACTCTGCACATTTTTGAGTTGTGGGGGCGAAACCCACGCAGACACGGGGAGAACGTGCAAACTCCACACGGACAGTGACCCAGAGCCGGGATCGAACCTGGGACCTCAGCGCCGTGAGGCGGTTGTGCTAACCACTAGGCCACCGTGCTGCCCTAATAATATCTAATTACTATTAAAGCTGGCCCCAGCAATTGAAGCGCCTATGGCGTATGATATGGTTGATGCCGAGTTTATTCAGGTATTTTTTTATAAATGTTTTTATTCAGTTTTCATATTTTATATTGAACAAATTACAAATTGTTAGGAGAGAGAGACAAAACAAAAAAAAAAAAACGAACACGCAAAAATTAACATACATATTTACAGGTAAGCATCTTCGTAGTAGTAACTGCGCCCCCCCCCCCCCCCCCCCCCCCCCTCAACATGTTTATTTAGCTTGGTTTTGGGCCTTAGCTAGCCATCAAACTCCCGTAACGAACCTGTAGCCCCCCCCCCCTCCCGCTACCTTCCCCCGACTATTCTTCCTCTTGTACATTGGCCACAAATAGGTCCCGGAACAGTTGCATGAATGGCTCCCACGTTCTGTGGAAGCCGTCGTCCGACCCTCGGATGGCAAATTTGATTTTCTCCATTTGGAGAGATTCCGAGAGGTCGGACAGCCAGTCCGCAGCTCTGGGCGGTGCTGCTGACCGCCAGCCAAACAGGATTCTACGGCGGGCGATCAGGGAGGCAAAGGCAAGGGCGTCCGCCCTCCTCCCCAGGAATAGATCTGGCTGGTCTGAAACCCCGAAGACCGCCACTATCGGGCATGGCTCCACCCTCACCCCCACCACTTTGGACATAGCCTCGAAGAAGGCTGTCCAGTACTCCACAAGTCTGGGGCAAGACCAGAACATGTGGGCGTGGTTGGCCGGGCCTCTTTGGCACCGCTCACATCTGTCTTCCACCTCCGGGAAGAACCTACTCATACAGGTTCTTGTTAAGTGGGCTCTATGTACCACTTTTAGTTGCGTCAGGCTGAGCCTTGCGCACGTGGAGGTGGAGTTGACCCTATGCAGTGCTTCGCTCCAGAGTCCCCACCCTATCTCCATCCCCAGGTCGTCCTCCCATTTCCTCCTTGTTGCGTCCAGTACGGTGTCGTCCCTATCTACCAGTCGGTCATACATGTCACTACAGTTCCCTTTCTCTAGGATACTTGCGTCCAGTAGGTCTTCCAGTAGTGTCTGTCGTGGCGGTTGTGGGTACGTCCTTGTCTCCTTTCGTAGGAAGTTTTTGAGCTGCAGGTACCGTAGCTCGTTCCCCCCAGCTAGCTGAAATTTCTCTGTCAGTTCGTCCAGTGTTGCGATCCTGTCGTCCGTGTATAGGTCCCTGACTGTCAGTGTTCCCCCGTCCTGCCTCCACCTTTTGAAGGTGGCGTCGGTCAGTGCTGGTTTGAACCTATGGTTGTTGCAGATGGGAGCCCTGTTCGACATTTTGGTCAGGCCAAGTTGCTGCCGCAGTTGGTTCCAGGATTGGAGGGTGGCTGTCACCACTGGGCTGCTGGAGTGTTTTTTGGGTGGGGATGGGAGTGCTGCCGTGGCGAGGGCCCAGAGGGAGGTTCCCATGCAGGAGGCCTCCTCCGCACGCACCCACTCAGCTTCTGGCTCCTGGATCCATCCCCTTACTCGCTCGGCTGTTGCTGCCCAGTGGTAGAATTGTAGATTCGGGAGGGCTAACCCTCCCCTGGTTTTTGTTTTTTGTAAGACCTTCTTTGGGATCCTAGCATTTTTACCCCCCCATACGAACGCCATGATGAGTTTGTCCAGCGCTTTGAAAAAGGCCTTGGGGATGTAGATCGGAATGGATCTAAACAGGAAGAGGAACCTGGGCAGTACGTTCATTTTGATCGTCTGAACTCTCCCCGCGAGGGAGAGCGGGAGTGTGTTCCATCTTTGCAGGTCGTTTTTAACTTCCTCCGTCAGGCTGGTGAGGTTCCATTTGTGGATCCCTTTCCAGTCATGGGCTATTTGGATCCCCAGGTAGCGGAATTTATGTCGGGCTTGTTTGAACGGCAGCCCCTTTAGTGCTGCCCCCCCCCCCCCCCCCTTGCGGGTGTAATGGGAAGATCTCACTTTTGCTCATGTTGAGTTTGTAGCCCGAGAAGGCTCCAAACTCTTTCAGGAGCGCGATGATTCCGTCCATGCTGCTTTGTGGGTCCGAGATATAGAGGAGCAGATCATCCGCATAGAGTGAGACTCTGTGCTCTCTACCTCCCCTTCGGATCCCCCTCCAATTTTTTGCTGCCCTGAGCGCGATTGCTAGCGGTTCAATTGCTAGTGCGAACAGCAGCGGGGACAGTGGGCATCCTTGTCTGGTGCCCCTGTGCAGCTGGAAGTATTGGGAGTTGGTATTGTTGGTCTGTACACTCGCCATGGGAGCGTTGTACAGGAGCTTTACCCAAGCGGTGAACCCTGTTCCAAGCCCGAACCGCTCCAGTACCTCTATGAGGTATTTCCACTCGACTCTGTCGAAGGCCTTTTCTGCATCCAGGGAGACGATCACCTCTTGTGTTCTCTCCCCGGAGGGGGTCATTATCACGTTCAGCAGGCGCCTGATGTTCGCGGTCAGCTGTCTACCTTTGACAAAGCCCGTCTGGTCCTCTGTGACCACCTCAGGTACACAGTCTTCTAGCCTTTTGGCTAGGATTTTGGCCAGTATTTTGGCGTCTGCATTCAGCAGAGATATGGGTCTGTATGACCCACATTCCGTTGGGTCTTTGTCTTTCTTAGGTATCAGCGAGATTGAGGCCTGTGCTAACGTGGGTGGCAACGTGCCCCTAGCTAGCGAGTCTGTGAACATCTCCCGCAGGTGCGGGGCCAGCGCTGTCGCAAATTTTTTGTAGAAGTCCGCCGGGAATCCGTCCGGTCCCGGCGCCTTCCCCGCCTGCATGGAGCTAATGCTGAGTTTATTCAGGTATAGTGTGAATCACAAAGTGTTGGCCTGTGGAAAAATGTTTTCATTAGAAATTACTCTGGAAAAGCTCCAGATAAAGCAATAAGAAATAAATGCAACTATTTTTTTATTTATTTAATATTTAATGTTGTTTTTATAGGCAATAACCTAAGCTTTATTAGTTCCAGGTTCAATAAGTTCATTTCAATAAGTTTTGCAAAAAACCATTGAACTAGTCCGGCCCTCGACTTGTCCCGATTTTTAAATTTTGGCCCACGGTTATTTGAGTTTGACACCCCTGCTTTATGCCTTGCAGCATTAGGTACAATGCTATAATGCTTGTTGAAGATACCATTATAGTTGCCATTCATTACTTTTCAATCCTCCCGCCAGTGGGGGCGCTGTAGTACGAGTCACTTCTCTGGCTGGCTCACTTTTTGTTGACCTCACAAATATGATTGTTCATTTGGTCTTCACCACAGTTGATTATTGCCCCACTCCTCATTCCTGCCTCTCTCTTACTCTGCATTAGGAATGGCTTTCTCAACCTGCTCTTCTTATTTACCACATTGTGATCTGCCCCTCCACCTTCCGGCTGACGATCTACTTCTCTTTGCTGCCTCTTGTGGCATGGGGACGATTCCTCGATACCGTTGGTGCCCACTGTAGGGTTATTTTAATGCCATGATCCCAGCGGAATATTTAAAAGAACGGGAAGTTTCAACTCCAGTACTTCACGCAGGATAGTTACATCGCAGACAATGACAAGAAGGTTTTTTCCCTCTCTTTTCCTAAAGCAGCCATACCTTTGAGCATCAATCGAAAAGCAATGAGGTTTTTAGGGACCCTAGCAGATTCTTTAAATAACATTAAAACCATGTAACTGGAAGCAGTTCTCAATATTAATCCTGCCATTTTATGCGGGACTTCAAGTGCAAATTATTTCTTAGACATGTATTAATTCATTACAAAGAAGAAAGAGAAGCAACACTGTACTGACATAGAATCATAGAATCCCTACAGTGCATAAAGAGGCCACTCAGCCCATCAAGTCTGCACCGACCCTCTGAAAGAACACCCTATCTAGGCCCACTCCACCGCCAAAATCCTCACCTAACCTGCACATCCCTGGACAATAATGGGCAATTTAGCATGACCAATCCACCTAACCTGCTGATCTTTGGACTGCGGAAGGAAACCGGAGCACCCGGAGGAAAACCACGCAGACACGGGATGAAAGTGCAAAGTCCACACCGACAGTCACACGAGGTCAGACTCGCGCCCGGATCCCTGGCGCTGTGAGGCAGCACTGCTAACCACTGTGCCACCCTTATCATCTTATCTTATAATGAGTAACAACATAGAAGGTCTTTAAAATTTGCCTGGTATTTCATGAACTATGGTTCTTTTGCTGAGTGCTCAGATTGGTTTGTGACCAATGGCATTTGTCATTGGTCTGTAGTTAACTGGTACTCACTAGGTTGGGTATTTTGAACAGAGGGGTTTTTCTCAGCATTGTTTGATCTGTGGGGCCAATTTGGTGGGAATAACAAATGCATTGTCATGGGTGACATCACATTATGGATTCAAGGTGGCCGTGCCTTCTTCCAGTTGTCACTTTTCCCGAGCATGGCAGCAAGCAGACCAAAAGACAGAACCTATTGTAAAGATAATGATGCTCACCATTATTCATGCACAAATCACACAGTAACTTTGGACAAAGGCAGATGCACGGTAAAAGGCAAAAAACATCGAGAAGTCACTGGCAAAGGTGGGCTGCTCCACTGTGAGCTTTCCAGAGATGGCACGACACTGACTCCCTGTTCAAATATATTCAGCAGTGTTCAGTTCCTGTATTTGAAGCGCAGGCGAGGAGTAAACTCACCACTGAAAGATAGAGCTTGTCCATTTCAATACCCTCTTTTAACAGGGTGATGAGCCTTCATTACTGCTGAACAACCTCTTGGGCACTGAACGTCAACATTTATGTGTTTTTCTTTGTTCGTTCCACTTTTAATTGTTGGAGATTTTTAAATGTATGTATACGTATATGTA
Source organism: Scyliorhinus canicula (assembly GCF_902713615.1). Taxonomy (NCBI): domain Eukaryota; kingdom Metazoa; phylum Chordata; class Chondrichthyes; order Carcharhiniformes; family Scyliorhinidae; genus Scyliorhinus; species Scyliorhinus canicula. Next base: position 143,526,466 of record NC_052157.1, read on the forward strand.
TTTTTCTTCTTTTAGAATCATAAAATATTACTCCACAAAAGGAGACTATTCTGCGCCGGTCTTGTCTAGTTTAAAGAGAAATCTGAGGAGCAATCTTGCCCCCCCCCCCCCCCAGGACAGTCGCCAGTCTGTCCATGGATGAAGTTTGGAACTCACAGCAGATGATCGTAGTCCACATGGCCTGGATAGACACCTCCGCAGTTTGGCCCAGAGCTCCCTACCCTTCTGCTACGTCCGTCAAATTTCCACACACCAGCATCTGCTGCCTCACCAACCACTCCAGAGGCTCACCATCCGACTTGGGCCCAGTCTCTGGATCACCTGGGACACTCCTCTCACTGCCCGAAGGCTGCTCCAGCAGGCGCTCCGGCAGCTGCATGTGTGATTGTGAACGGCCCACACCAGATTGTGCCTACCCTGTCCCAAAGTGCTCATCACTGCCAAGGTGCCAGTCTCGGTGCTGGTGCTTGGGGCAGAGGGAGAATATGAGGGTTCTTCCTCATCCGGGGGCTCGGGTTTGGTGGTGCATGGCTGGCATCAAAATGCTGAGCCTCGAGGATTCAATGGAAGAGGCTTCAACTGCGCAAGGGAGACGGAAAGAAGGCCATTAGTTGGCTTTCCAAACCTTCCAACAGCTGTGCAAGGTTAACGCAAACACTGTACACATTTGCAACAACATCAGAACCTTTCCACTAGGAAGCTTCCCTGGCTTTTAGCACCGGGTGGAGAATTTTAACATTCATTGAATTGTGACAAGCATTAATCCACCGCCCACTTGCCCTTCCTCCTGGTTTCAGCCATTTGCTTTGTCACCAGCCTCACGCCTTCCTCCAGTCTCCCCTCTGCCAATTGGCCTGGGCTGATGAGAGCAGGAGAACCTCCTCCTTTCTGGCTCAGGGACATCACCTCCAGTTTCACCATTTTCCTGGGCATTGTGTCAAAATGCAATGATTAACATGGTTGTGTTAATTGATGTCATCCAGCCTATGAATGATCAGCAAAATGCTTGTCCACCCTCCCCAGGCTCCTCCCACTCCTCACCCACTGGCCCAAAACAAAAGTGCACACAGACATTGACACGAAGAACAATGCCTCTGCTGAATCTTGCTGCTGTGGACCTCCCATCACTCACAAGCTTCCAGCATACGTTACTGTACCCTGTAACTTCCTGGCACAAGGGTACACATACTTACTCACCCTGGCCAACCCCAGGTTTCATAGATTTCATAGAATTTACAGTGCAGAAGGAGGCCATTCGGCCCATGGAGTCTACACTGGCCTTTGGAAAGAGCGCCCTATCCAAGCCCACACCTCCACCCTATCCACATAACCCAGTAACCCCACCCAACACTAAGGGCAATTTTGGACACTTAAGGGCAATTTTGCATGGCCAATCCACCTAACCTGCACATCTTTGGACTGTAGGAGGAAACCGGAGCACCCGGAGGAAACCCACGCACACACGGGGAGAACGTGCAGACTCCGCACAGACAGTGACCCAAGCCGGGAATCGAACCTGGCACTCTGGAGCTGTGAAGCAATTGTGCTAACCACTATGCTACCGTGCTGCCCAAAGCTAGATCATTGAGTCTCTTCTGGCATTACGTGCAAATGCATCACACTAGCCCTCCACTGCAGACCGCTGCTGCAACCTCCTCCCAGTCTGACCAGGGGAGCTCTCCTCTTCCCGTCAGCTGGCATCACTTGCTGACATCTGGTGATCACAGCCTGAGATATTCGCCGTCAAATCCCAAGGCTGCTTTGGTCCTTCCCCTTATTCCATTTCTTCATGATGTGGAGATGCCGGCGTTGAACTGGGCTGAGGACAGTAAGAAATTTTACAACACCAGGTTAAAGTCCAGCCGGTTTGTTTTGAATCACTAGCTTTCGGAGAACAGCACCTTCCTCAGGTGAATGAGGCAGGAACTCCCAGGCGAGACAACAATTGGAGGTCTGCTGAATCCTTGGACCCAGCTGGGTCTCAGCCTGATGCTGAGTATCTGGAACAGAGTTACCTGGAGCTGATGGGGATGATAGGGGCCAATCTGGACATTTAGGGGCGATGTCAGCGTCACTCTGGCAGATCCATGGCTATTTGGACGAGTCCCAGAGGCGATAAGCGCAGGAGATGGTGCCGGCAATGAGTGGCACCGAGGTCAACACTGCTCGGGTGGCAATCGTGGTGGAGAGCCTGGTGCACGGCGTCGGCACCATGAATGAAGGTGTCCAAGGCATTGCTCAGGCAGTGGCAGCCATGGCTAAGGGTCTCAGCAGTATGGCTGCCTCACTGGGGGATGTCACCCAGTATCAGGCTGACCTTGATGAGGTTCTGCGGGACATGACTTGTCCCAGTCACAGGTGGGCATGGCTGAGACACTGTAGAGCATGGCCCGGTCACTGTGGGATGTGTCCCAGTCACTGAGGGGCATCGCTGAGGGTGTCAACATGATGGACTATGGGGAGCCACCAGGCTGGCAGAGCCAGATAATGCAGGGGCAACCGGGGCTTGACCCAGCTGCCCCTCCATCCCAAGGCGAACCCCAGGGCCCTATAGGCGCTGGCCTGGAGAAGGGGGCGCTGAGTGCCAACCTGGGCCCATCCCATGGGGCCACCAGCACTCCCGAGTTCCACCCCCCTTATGAGCCCGTGTTTTGAGGTCAGCTCATGGAACATGGCGGCACGGCTGTGCATGTGCCATCGACAAGTGAGCAGGGGCCCTCCGGCCAAAGAACCCCAGGGACGCCCGCCAGGCAAGCAGCTGGCTGCCTCCACCTCAGATGTGCATCCCTGGCACACACCTCGATGTAGTGGTAGAGCGAGGAGGACCAGGCATGTTGAGCATCACTGAGGGCACCAGGGGAGGGGTTAGGCGGGGTGGGTTGGGCTGGGGGCTGCAGGACTACCGAGAATGGGGTATTGTATAGCCCATTAAACAACTTTTTGCACAATATGATGCCTATGTCACTTTATTCCGCAACGGAAGATGAACCCCGGACCCTTTGCCCATCTCCAGGCAATCCCCCCCTCCCTCTCCATGCACTCGCCCACCCTCCAGCCGTGGTTGTGTTCCGGGAATAGTGTCCCATCCCCTGGGTGTTCGGATGTTGACTGCTGCGTGTGTGGTTTGGACTCCCACAGTGTCCAGGCATCAAGGTGCGATTGGAATGGCTCCCACATGCTACATGCTACATGATATGTGTCAAGTGCTCACTTAACCACGATTGCCAATTCCCTATTAGTGAAAGCCTTCAGCTGCGCAGCCAGAGGCCTCAGCAGTCGCTGGGGGTTATGGGTGATCAGTGGGGCAGACAGGCAGGGGGTAGGCAGGAATGTGGGGCTGAAATTCCAGAAGTAGGTTCTCGATAAGCAGGAAGTTGAAAGATTACCAGGGGATGGGCGGAATGTGAAGTCAAGGTTAAAATCAGATCAGCCATGATCTTTTTTTTGTAAAATATTTTATTAAGGTATTTATAATTTAATAATTTAATTGTAAACAGTACAAATACAAATATAAACATAGTGCAAAAACCATCTCCTTCCCTAACAAATCCCTCCTACCCTAAACAGAAAATAGCCTAACTCCCTCCTCCTGCCCCCGCCTTTTTCTTATTGCCTCTGCTGACAGTTAATTTTCCCCGAAGAAGTCGACAAATGGCTGCCACCTCTGGACGAACCCTAGCATTGACCCCCTTAAGGCGAATTTAATTTTCTCATCTGAGAAACCTAGCCATGTCGCTAACCCAGATCTCTGATTTTGCGGGCTGTGAGTTCCTCCATGCCAGCAATATCCATCTCCGGGATACCAAGGAGGCAAAGGCCAAGACGTCGGCCTCTCGCGTCCCCTGGACTCCCGGATCCTCCGACACTCCAAAGATCGCCACCTCTGGACTTGGCACCACCCTTGTTTTTAGCACCCTGGACATAATAATAATAATCACTCATTGTCACAAGTAGGCTTCAATGAAGTTAATGTGAAAAGCCCCGAGTCGCCACATTCTGGCGCCTGTTCGGGGAGGCCGGAACGGGAATTGAACCCGCACTGCTGCCTTGTTCTGCATTGACAAGCTGGCTGTTTAGCCCACTGTGCTAAACCAGCCACATGACCTCTGCAAATCCCTGCCAGAATCCCCTAAGCATTGGACATGCCCAAAACATATGGACGTGGTTTGCTGGTCCTCCCACACACCTGTCCTCTATCCCAAAAAACTTGCTCATCTGGACCACCGTCATTCGTGCCTGGTGTACCACCTTGAATTGTATCAGGCTAAGCCTGGCACATGATGAAGATGTGTTGGCTCTGCTCACAGCATCCGCCCACAGACCCGCCTCTATCTCCGCCCCCCCGCCAGCTCATCCTCGCACTTGGACTTTAGCACCTCTCTCTGAGTTACCTCTGACTCCATGAGTTCTTTATAGATATCCGAGACCTTCCCCTCTCCCATCCCGTTCTAGAAACTACACTGTCCTGTATCCTCCCTGGCGGTAGGAGAGGAAAGGTCAAAACCTGCCTTCGCAAAAACCCCGTACCTGCAGATATCTAAACCCATTCCCTCCAGACAGGGAGAGCTCCCAGCTATGAATAAATCTCCCATCCTCTCAATCCCTGCTCTCTGCCATCTCCGAAACCCCCATCCAGCCTCCCCGGAACAAACTGCTGATGGTTACAAATCGGGGCCCAGACTGATGCTCCCTCCGCTCTCAGATGCTTCCTCCGCTGCCCCCAGACTCTCAGGGCTGCCACTATCACCGGGCTTATGGAGTATCGGGCCGGCGAGAACGGCAAAGGTTATCAATGCTCCCAGACTTGTGTCCTTACACAATGCTGCCTCTACTCGCTCCCACACCGACTCTCTTCGCACCCCCCCCCCCCCCCCCCCACCCATTTTCTAATCATGGCTATGTTTGCCGCCCAGTAATAGTTGCTAAAGTTCAGCAGCGCCGACCCACCCTCCCCCCGGCCACGCTCTAGCAGCAATTTCCTCACTTGCGGGGTTTTACCCGCCCACACAAAACCAGAAATCACCTTATTTACCCATTTAAAAAAGGACTTTGGGATAAAGATGGGGAGGCACTGGAAAACAAACAGAAATCTCGGGAGGACCATCATTTTCACAATCTGTACCCTCCCCGCCAGTGAAGAAAGTTCTCCTTCATTTGTTCCACTAGCCGGGTCAAATTTAAGTTACGTAACAGCCCCCACTCCCGTGCCACCTGGATTCCCAAATAGCGGAAACGCCCTCCCACCACTCTGAACGGCAGCTCTCCCAGTCTCCACTCCTGCCCCCTTGCCTGGATCGCAAACATCTCACTTTTCCCCATATTCAATTTGTACCCCGAAAACCGGCCAATTTCCCCTAAGACCCGCATAATCTCCCCCATCACCCCCTAACGGGTCGGAAACATACAGGAGCAGGTCGTCAGCGTATAGCGGGACCCTATGTCCAACCCCTTTCAGTCCCTTGATGCTCTTAGCGCCATCGCCAGTGGCTCTATGGCCAAAACAAACAGCAATGGGGAGAGGGCACATCCTTGCCTTGTCCCTCGGCGCAGTTTAAAATAGCCCGACCTCGGCCGATTCGTTCGGACCTCGCCACCGGTGCCTGGTACAACAACCGGACCCAATCAATGATGCCCCGCCCAAACGCGAACCGCCCTAACACCTCCCACAAATAGTTCCATTCCACCCGGTCAAAGGCCTTTTCTGCGTCCATCGCGACCACTACCTCTACCTCCCTTCACTCTGAGGGCATCATTGTCACATTTAATAGCCTTCTAACATTGGTTGTTAGCTGCCTGTCCTTAACAAACCCCGTCTGGTCTTTCCCTATCACCTCCGGGACACAATCTATCCTTGAGGCCAATATTTTAGCCGACAGTTTGACATCTACATTCAATAGGGAGATTGGTCTGTATGACCTGGGTCCTTCTCCTGCTTCAGGTTCAGTGAGATTGAGGCATGTCCACATTGCTGGCGGAACACCCTGCTCTCTTGCCTCATTAAATGGCTCCACCAGCGGCAGGCCCACCATCTCCGAGAACCTTTTGTAAAATTCCACTGGGTAGCCGTCCGGTCCCGTACCTTACCCAACTGCATGGCCTCCAGCCCTTCTGCTATTTTTTTCAATCTCAATCGGAGGAACCAACCCCTCCAACACCCCTTCCTTCCCAAAAACTGCCTCATCCCCTCCACCCCAGCTGGGGGTTCCGACTCAAAACTCCTTAAACACCTCATTCACCCCTGCTGGGTCCAAGGACGTATTCCCTCCTCTGTCCTTCACTCTTCCTATCCCTGGCCACCTCCCTTTTCCTTAGCTGGTGTGCAAGCATCCTACTGGCCTTCTCTCCATACTCGTATACAGCGCCGGCCCTAGGGTTGCTGGCGCCCCGGGCAAGCTGAACTTCGGCGCCCTTCGGGGGGGGGGCGGGGCGGGCCCGGGGGGGGGGGGGGGGGGCTGGGCGGGGCCGGGGGGGGGGGGGGGGGGGGGGCGGAGGGGACCCGAGGGGGGGGGGGGCGGAGGGGGCTCAAGGGGGGGGTCGGAGTGAGCCCGAGGGGGGGGGGGGGGGCGCCGGAGTGACCAACGGCGAGCCTGGATCCATCCGCCATGTTTGTGCGGGCGGCCTGAGGGAGGGCGGCCACCGTGCATGCGCTGGTTGGCACCGGCCCAACTGCGCATGCGCGGGACCCGAGTCTTTTACGCGGCGCCCCTAGCACATGGGGCCCTGGGCGACTGCCCGAGTTGCCGGTACCTTGAGCCGGCCCTGCTCGTATATTGCCCCCCTCGCCATCCTCAACTGCTCCACCGCCTTCCCTGTAGACAACAGACCAAACTCCATCTGTAGCTTCTGCTGCTCCTTCAATAACCCTGACTCCGGGGCCTACGAATATCTCCTGTCTACCTGGAGTATTTTCCCAACTGATCTATCTATCTCTGCTCGCTCCACCTTCTCCCTATGGGCCCGTATCGATATTAGCTCCCTCCTAACCAGGAGTGCTTCCCAAATCGTTGCTGCCGAGACGCCCCCCGTATCATTTATTTCCAGATAGTTCTGGATGGACTCCCTCACACGCCCATACACCCCCTCATCCACTAACAGTCCTACGTCCAATCTCCATTGCGGGCGCTGACCACCCTCATTTTGCTCAACCATAAATCCACCCAATGTGGGGCATGGTCTGACATAGCAATCGGCAAATACTCGGTATCAACCACCCCCGCCAGTAAGCCCTTTTGAAGATAAAGAAATCAATCCAGGAGTATACTTTGTGCATATGGGAAATGAAAGAAAACTCCTTCGCTCTTGGCCGCCTGAACCTCCATGGGTCAACGCCCCCCCCACCTGCTCCATGAACCCCTTTAGTTCTTTGCCATGCTGGCACCTTCTCTGTCTTTGACTGTGACCGGTCCAACCTTGGATCAATGACCGTATTAAAGCCCCCCACCATGATCAGCTTATGCAAGTCCAGGTCCGGGATCTTCCCTAACTCCCTTCTCATAAACTCCTCATTGTCCCAGTTTGGTGCGTAAATATTCACGAACATCACCGGCATCCCCTCCAGCTACCTCCCGCATCCGCCACTATATTCCCTGTCTCAAAGGACACCCGCTTATTGATCAGGGCCCCGACCCCCCCCTCTAGTCTTAGAATCCAAACCCGAGTTAAATACTTGCCCAACCCGCCCCTTCCTCAATCTGGTCTGATCTATTACCCTCCGGTGTGTCTCCTGTAGCATTGCCACGTCCGCCTTCAATCCCCTCAAATGCGCAAACACACGAGCCCTCTTAACCGGCCCATTCCTCCGTAGGCATCAACCTCCCATTTGTCTCCTAACACCAATCCTGTCAGAACAATTCTGCCCCCCCCCCCCCCCCCCCCCCCCCCCGCCCGCCCGCCCGCCCGCCCCTTCTATTAACAGCACAAAAATCCCAACCCCGTCAACAAACTTATCACCTGCTCGCCCCCCCCCCCCGTGAGCTATCCCGCCCAGCTAGCCTGGTAGCCCCTGCCCATGGAACCAAACATCCTACCCACTATTTTTCTCCCTCCCCCCCGCTCAGACATACATATTCCAAACAGCACAGTCCCCAACAAACACACAGAATAAAAAATCCACCCCCCTTACAGAATTGTATTGACTTACAGAACTGAGCAACGCCCCAAAAATTGATGCAGAAAGGATACCATGTACAGTTCAAAACTAAAATAACTTTTACCGAATCGATACAGCATTACCCGCCCCCAGAGTTCAGTGTCTTCAGTCACCTGACAGCCTTTTATCTTTAACAGAGTCCATCACCTCGTTCGGCGATCCAAAATAATGCTCCTGAGCGTCAGAGGTGACCCACAAACGAGCTGGATGTAGCATTCCAAACTTCACCCCCTTCATGAAGAGGGACGATTTTACTCTTATTAAATTCCGCTCTTCTTTTGGCCAGTTCCGCACCCAGGTCCTGGTAGATGCGCAGCTCGCTGTTTTCCCACTTGCAGTTACGTGACTGCTTGGCCCATCGCAAAATCTGTTACTTATCCAGGAAATGGTGCATTCGCACTACCATTGCCCTCGGCTGCTCATTCAAATGCGGCTTCCTCGCAAGCGCTCCATGCGCTCTGTCCACTTCCAAGGTTCGAGCAAACGCCCCATCACCTATTAACTTTTCAAGCCTACTTGCCACATATTTAGATTTAGATTTAGAACAGTACAGCACAGAACAGGCCCTTCGGCCCTCGATGTTGTGCCGAGCAATGATCACCCTACTCAAACTCATATATCCACCCAATACCCGCAACCCAACAACTTCCCCCTTAACCTTACTTTTTAGGACACTACGGGCAATTTAGCATGGCCAATCCACCTAACCCGCACATCTTTGGACTGTGGGAGGAAACCGGAGCACCCGGAGGAAACCCATGCACACACGGGGAGGACGTGCAGACTCCGCACAGACAGTGACCCAGCTGGGAACCGAACCTGGGACCCTGGAGCTGTGAAGCATTGATGCTAACCACTATGCTACCGTGCTCTAGCGTCCGATCCCTCGCTGCCCTCCGGGAGGCCGACGATCCTCAGGTTTTGTCTACGGGACCTATTCTCCAGGTTCTCTACCTTCTCCTGCAGCCTTTGCTGGTGGTCCTTCATCAGCCCCACCTCCGCCTCCAGCGCGGTTAGCTGGTTGTCATGCTCAGCCACCTTCTCCTCCACCTTCTGGATCGCCAGTCCTTGGGCTTCTAGACCCTGTTCCAGCCGATCGATTGATGCCTTGATCGGGTCGAAACCTTCTTTTGCTTGGTGAAACTCTCCCAAATGCATTTCACCAACTGTACCGTTGGCCACTGGGCCGCCAAGCCAGGATCCTGCACTTCCGCCATGTTTTCCTATGCTGTAGGTTCTGCACGCGCCTTCTTTTCTCGGGTATTTCTTCGTATAAGACCACTTCTGGTCCACGTCTCCATATACTGGTGAGGGATTCCTCCTCACTGCCTCACCCGCCACTGATTTTTCCAATAAAATTCCAAAAAAATCGTGAGAAAAGGTCCGTCACGAGTGGGAGCTACCAAATACGCGACCTCCTACTGCATGGCCGCCACCGGAAGTCCCATCAGCCATGATCTTATTGAATGGCGGAGCAGGCTCAAGTCGCCGAGTGGCCTACTCCTGCTCCTAATTCATATGTTCGGATGTATTAATCATTTTAGTGCAGAAGGGAAATGTTTTGTTTAATTTTGTTTTGTTTTTACTGCCATTACCTTTGTGGTATTATCATAAATGTAAGAACTGCAAGGGTTAATGAAGTGTCTAGAGGGAGTTAACTAGAGGAGTAACAGGAATGCAGAGTACTGGGCTAATGGCAAGATTCTTGGTAGTGTAGATGAACAGAGAGATCTCGGCATCCAGGTACATAAATCCTTGAAAGTTGCCACCCAGGTTAATAGGGCTGTTAAGAAGGCATATGGTGTGCTAGCCTTTATAAGCAGGGGGATTGAGTTTCGGAACCACAAGGTCATGCTGCAGCTGTACAGGATGTTGCCTGGTATGGAGGGAAGGTCTTACGAGGAAAGGCTCAGGGAATTGAGGTTGTTTTCGTTAGAGAGGAGAAGGCTGAGAGGTGACTTAATAGAGACATATAAGATAGTCAGAGGGTTAGATAGGGTGAACAGTGAGAGTCTTTTTCCTCGGATGGTGATGACCAACACGAGGGGACATAGCTTTAAATTGAGGGGTGATAGATATAGGACAGATATCAGAGGCAGTTTCTTTACTCAGAGAGTAGTAGGGGTGTGGAACGCCCTGCCTGCAACAGTAGTAGACTCGCCAACTTTAAGGGCATTTAAGTGGTCACTGGATAGACATATGGATGAAAATGGAATAGTGTAGGTCAGATAGGCTTCAGATGGTTTCACAGGTCGGCGCAACATCGAGGGCCGAAGGGCCCGTACTGCGCTGTAGTGTTCTATGTTCTATATAAGGCATTGATGCTTGGCCTTGGGGAGAATGTGCAGGAGTTAGCTAGAGAGAGTCACTAGAGATAGTGTGAGTAAGAGCAGATCATAGTTTATATCAGTATAAAGATTAGTTGTAGATGAGTGTAGTTTATATGTTAATAATCAACATGTGTATTCTTTAGGAGTACATGTCGAATCCAAACTAGCAGTGTTAATAAATTTATAGCTTTGTTCAAGTTAAAGCTATTTTGTGGTCTTTGTGATTACTACACCAACCATCCTGAATTTAGCAACACAAAGAACAGCACAGCTATGAGGTTGCAAAAACTTTTGTGGACCAAGATCGTTTTGATGTTGAACAGCAAACTATTCTCGGATTGAGATGTTAACAATCACGTGCAGTGACAGGAAAATGTTGCGCATGCCCCCGCGTTAGGGAGGTTCCAGACCGGTATTGTAAGAGGTCATCTTCAGGCAGTTTCATTCGACAAAAAGATTCTGGGAGTTGGACAGAAAGGAAAAGAAGAGGGTAAGAGCTTGCGCTGTTCGTGACTATTGATATATTATATTCAAATGCTGGCATGTTGTTGTCAGGGAAAGTTCAAACTGCATTTCTGGCACATCCAGTTGACACTAAATGTTACATTTACATTGGAGCACTGCGATCAGCTGGCAGAAGTGGGATAGATGCTGATCTCTGGCCCAGATCAGTGGGATCGAGCCAGAAACAGACTTGTGAAATAAATAACCTCAGCTCGTTTTATCCCAGAGAGGTAACATGGCAAGCCTCCATGAAACTGTTTGTACACCAGATAAAGAGTGGGTATCTCATGGGGGAGACATCGTGATTTTTATCGTCGCGTTTAAGAATTAACAACAGTGCACCATTAAGTCTAATATAACAGAGTACACTCAGGAAAATTTCTTAACTATATTTGAAGCAACAACATCTCAATAGCTCATGCTGCAGTGTACACACAAAACCTGATATTACAAAAATAGATCCAAAATTCAATAACGCTTCCTACCTAACTTAACAGTACATACAAAAGATTGTCAGTGTTCACTATTTGACATAAACATGTGCTTAATATTCATATCCGTGATTTCACTGCAAAGGAAATCGCCTATTAAACATAGAACATAGAAAATCTATATATATAATTGATGCACAATCAATAGACACGAAACGTAGGTGAAGTCCGAAACAAAAGGCTTTAATCAGCAAGAAGTGAGCCCGGCAGCAGACGTACAGAAATGGCCTGGCTGCTGGGGGACACTGGTTCTTATACCCCGCCTCGTATGCGGAGCTACCTTCCTCTTAGCCAATAGGAATACAGAGAACACGATACTTGGGCCAACTGGCAGCGAGCCCTCTGCACCAATGGCAGCTCACATTCCCAGGTACTGTAATACCCCTAGTCATACTACCACAATCATTGATTCGTTTTTCCAAAATCAAGTTAGATAAATAAAATGTCGCCACAGTCCCAGAAAACTATAGGCTGCTCTCTCCTTTGAGAGAGGCAGCTGGCTTATGGTAATTTAATCTGAGGGTCACCACAGCTCAGGCAAGGGGCAAGGTTGAGAAGGCGGTACGGGAATTGAACCCGCGTTGTTGGCATCGCTCCGCATCACGAACCAGCAAACTGAGCTAATCGATCTCCCAAGTGTGATTGAAAGGACAGATTTTTTTTGAAGAGTTTAAATGACTAAGAGAGATATCTGTTTTTATGATGACCTTAGGGCTAGCACTGTTGCTTCTCAGCTCCAGGGTCCAAGGTTTGATTCCCGCTTGAGTCACTGTCTTGTGTTGTGGAGTCTGCACGTTCTCCCTCTGTCTGCGTGGGTTACCTCCAGGTGCTCCGGTTTCCTCCCACAAGTCCCGAAAGACGTGCTGTTAGGTCATTTGGACATTCTGAATTCTCCCTCTGTGTACCCGAACAGGCGCCGGAGTGTGGCGACTACGGACTTTTCACAGTAACTAAATTGCAGTGTTAATGTAAGCCGACTTGTGACAATAACGATTATTATTATTATTTTGTCAATGGAGCTGGTGGTGTCTGAAATCTAAATGGTTTTTTTTGGGGGCCCCAATGAGCCAGACGACCCATTTCTAACTGGGACTTCATGAAGCCACTAATGTGCCTCGGGTAACATTGTTGGCAGCGATCGGATGGCTCAGTGTAATGACATTCCATCTTCGCATGCAGACCGTTCCATTTTAACACCAAGAAATGTGAAACAATTGCTATTTAAAATCATGCTTTGCTTGAGGCCATTGCGTCACATCATGTCACTCTGTGCGCTATGGCTCTTTTCCACGTGCATTCCGTAATGGGACCTTTCCCTTGTGCGCCCACCCAGCTGTCTGCAATCCCAATTAAAACCAGCCACACTGCGTCTGGTGCCTGAACGTTCACTAAAAATCCAGATGTTCCCGACAGCTGCATTCAGCTGCCAACCACAAGATCCGTGAGGAACCGAGCGACACATGGGAAGATCTCATGTGATGAAACCTCGAGCCAGTCTTTTACCCTATATCACCGGGGCCCCACCATGTTACCAGCCAACCGCCCCCCCCCCCCCCCCCCCCCCGAAGAAAACAGATTGCCATCGTTTTGAAATCTAAACTCACCTGAAACCTGCTGACCATGTGATAGTTCCTCCATTCATCACAACGTAACCAACAGAACGTTAGAAACAGATATGAAACAATGAGCTAGAATGTGCTCTGTTGACTCATTTCAAATGTCTTCTTTATGTTTCTTTCAGTTTCTGCATAGAAAAGATGCCACGCAAGCAAGAGGGTTTTGGATTCGTTCCTTGCGGGACATGACGAGAAGAAGTCCATCTATTTATGGAAAATGCGGTTTATCAACTCCAGGACAAGAGGGTCTTCATCGAGGGCTACACAGCCAAATCCAGTTTAGCTTAATGTGCACCACTTGCAACTCAGCGTAATGAGTGCCGGAAACAAAGTTCCTTTTCAGTTGACGTCTTACAACAGATTTCAAAGTTACTCAAATCCAAGTCCAATGAGGTACCTGAAAATAGAAGAGTTCTGCAAAATCCTTCTTGTTAAGAATGGCAGAAGTGCATGCGCCTGAGAGCACAGAAACCTCTCACCATTTTAGATATGATTACAAACCCCTTTCCATGCCATTCCACAAAGACTGCGATTTTTGTCCTCTTTTTGTACAAAAGGAAAGGACAGAGGGTTGTCTAGAGAGCTAAAACCTGCCAGTGGCAAAATATAAAGCATACCACGGGAGAAATGGAGACAGGAAGCCAAGAATTGAAGATATTGGAACAGGGAATGGAACCAACATTTATATCTTTGGTTACTTACTGGGTGTTGTGATGCAAGTTTTGGTAAATAGCAGGATTTTGTACTTTTTATGAAATGACTGTCACTTGCATGCGGAATATGAATGCATAACGATTAAATTACGTGGTTAAGGTACCTTGTGAGTGTGGATTTAATGGTCATATTCTCTGCTGTTGTATTATGCTCATTTTTGAGGCAGTCTTTGCCAAAGAAGAAATGGGTGTTCTCCAAATATGTTAGTCCCTTCTGATTCATTTTGCCATTTTCACAAAATGGTGTTTTGTACTGGCCAAGCAATTTCTGGGCCACAGAAACATCAATTGCTTGGCAATTTATTGGGAATTGATTAAATTGAGGAGGTCCAATTCAAGGGACTTATGCTTAAAAGTAGTTACACGTCATTTTAAAAGGAAGTTTTATTTTTGGAAGTTGCAGAATGGGCTACAGTCTTCCCACCTAATATATATTGAGTTGGGAACTGGCCCAAACAACAGTTCTGAAAATATAATATTTGGAACAGGGGCTAAGCATTTTCTTTCGGTATAATGAAAATTAAATACATTCTGATTGAAACATTTCTTTAAACGCCACATAAACAAGCCATTACAAACCTGACAAGTTAAATAAATTGTGTGTATGGAAGATTTCACATGGAGTTAAATCTGAGGTTTTTACTGAATCATTCACATGCTTAATTAAGCTACATTTGGAAGCAACCTAATTGCAACCATTTGTTAAAGCTGTTCTCAAAGTTGGGAGGATTGATTTATCCTACCCCCATTAATTGTTGCACCCCCCTCCCCCCCAAGTGGGCTGTCTGCTGCACTGTTGCAATTGTGCGCACCTCAAAACTTCAGCATGTATCATGGCTACACAGATGGGATGGGGAGACCTGCTACAGGAGTAGCAATGCGCTGACTGGTACCATATGTGGACTGTATATAAATGTCCACCTCCATCATTCCCATTGGACATTCATTACCGAGTTATGGAAGGCTAAAGGTTTCATTTACTCTCGGCTCTCAAGTTGCATTTTAAGCCCCAAACGTGAAATTCCTCTTCTTTTGTAATACATACCGGTAGTTTTACTTTAAAAACTTGCCCTTGTGGGGTACGTGGGTGACACACTAGGCTCAGATGACACTGAGACTTTCAGAGACTCATTGATGTCATCAGTGCCACTGATAATCAGCCACTCCGCAGGATGGCGCAATAACGATATTAATTTGTAATTCCACAGCAGGATCATTGAAGTCATTAATGTTCACAAATGTTTGGCTCGATCACTGTTCCTTGTTTTTTGAGGGGTGACATTACAGAGGCCAAAACCATCTTGCCCCTTTAAAACAGATTAAACAGACTGCTTTAAGGTCAACAATGGCTCAAGGGATTGGTATATAATGCAGGTTTCCTAGATACATGGTTCGAATTCATTCAATATCTTAATAGAGAACCTCACTGGCCATTTATTGTATTTTACACTCATTTCATACCTTTAATGTCTGCTTCTTCCATCTATTGTTTACTCAGATATCCATTAACGTCCACATATTTCCTCGAGAATCCAGATATAAAGTACACTTTAAGCCTTAATGGCTCCTTCCCTAGAGTCAACTCTCTGCATATATTAAACTCGGTGCAGGATGTATTGCAGGCTGCACGACTGAAGCATTAAATAAACATGACTCACAAAACATTATTTCCTGGCAAGTTCATTTTTAATATCCTGTTTCTTAAAGATTCACAAAACACATTTGAACAAACCAATCAGTAGCAATACCACATTAGATTGGATCTCATATTGGCATGAACCATATCGGGGAGGGGGGGGGGGGGGCACTAAAGTAAAGCTCTTACACAGCTGAGCAAGAGAAAAGACTAGTTTGATGGCTCGCACCTCACCGTTCACTAAAACCTTTTCTTGCTTCTGTACCAATGCCGTTGGCCTAAATTTTCTTCCTTTTCCCTGTATCCCTCGTTACATTAAAATCAAGTCTTGCTGCTCTGTCTCCTTCTCTGATTCATTCTTCTCTAGTACTACAAAACCATCCTCAGACCGCCGTCCTCTCTTATGACCTAAAAGTTCTAGTTTGACGGCAACTAATTACTATTTCTTGACCTTACCCATCCCTCCTGCCAGTTTCAACATTGATGCTGTGCTGCCAATATAGTTTTCGGTTCTACAATAAACAAGGGATTCGCTCCAAATTACCAGAACTTTATGAGCTGATTGTATTTCTTTCAACATTCAGATTTGCTGCGTCATCCTAAATCACTGCTAGATAAAGCTGGAGTGACTCGGATTTATTGAAAGAATACATTGCACTTCTCACCCAACCGAATGTCATAATTCGGTAAACATATATTTAATTTCCAAACATTCAAAATCTTAGGGATTGGAACTAGTTGATAGAAAGTACATGATAGTTTCTCAACCCTTCAAACCAGGGGTGGGCAAACTTTTCCGTGCAAGGGCCGCATTCAGAAATTCACAATTCACAAAGGGCCGCATAGTATATTAAGTAAAATAATTACTTCACCCGGTTATGATTGTGGGCGCCTCATATAGAACATAGAACAGTACAGCACAGAACATTGTGCCAAGCAATGATCACCCTACTCAAGTAAACGTATCCACCCTATACCAATAAGTAACCCAACAGCCCCCCCACCCATTAACCTTTAAAAAAAAATTTAAAAAAAAAAAAAAAAAAATTTTTAAAACAAATTTTTTTTTTTCTTTTTTAATGACTTGGAGGGCCGCAGAAATACCTTTGGCGGGCCGCATGCGGCCCGCGGGCCGTAGTTTGCCCACCCCTGCTTCAAACAAATCATTTGCACAGTGGCAGTTTAGCATAGTGGGCTAAACAGCTGGCTTGTAATGTAGAACAAGGCCAGCAGCGCGGGTTCAATTCCCGAACAGGCGCCGGAATGTGGTGACTAGGGGCTTTTCACAGTAACTTCATTGAAGCCTAATTGTGACAATGAACGATTATTATTATTTGTCCATAACTATATACTAAAGCCGGCTTGTTAATTGCCACTATGAAACACCATCCATAATTAAGACAGAAATGTCCAGCCACATTGCAGCAAGATGTTTTCTTTTATTTATGCACCTATCTTTAGACTTTGCGTATTGCTGTAGGAATAGTCTAACTTCAATGTTGATTTTATTACGTTATATCACGATTACTGCTTTACTGCAATCAATGTATAAGCATGAAAATTTTCTATTATATAAGGTTGTATGACCAAATCTTTGGGTGAATGACTGAATTCACACAGCAACTCTGCTAAAGCATGAATCCGCTGGTATCTTTGACCTGATACTTTGATGTGTCTGTTGACTATTTTCTTGCAAGTTGAAAACAAACGAAAACTCTGTACATATACTTATTTTGTATAACTTAGCATGGGATGGAATAAAATGTAACATGCATGGTTACTATTTGTGAATTACAGTTGACGTACATTAACAAAAGCAAATTTGCTAATGTGTCCCATCAGTACACTAATAAAACTTCAAACACAGAATCAATGCTTAAAAATATGATTACCTCAAACCAAAAAAACGTTGCAAATGCTGGAAATCTAAAGGGAAAACATAGGAAATTAACTCTGTTGGGTGCCAACCCGTTATCAAAACATTATTACAAGCATTCTTAGTTGACTGATAATGACACCATCCCATAACCATTAACGATCTAGATTTTGCTACAGCAATTGCAATGAAGCTATCGAAGCTCACCGTCATAATGCAGCAAATCTGACAGCAACCCCTGGTGTCCGCACATGCACAGTTAATTGCAGAAATTCCCAAGTTGCCTTCTCACTGCTTCTAGATGGACTCAACACCAAAATCACTGGAAGGAGGGAAGTTGGGGTATATACCCACTAGTTCATCAGTAAAGATATCAGAAAAAGTTAAGCATTTAGGTCTAAGTGAATATTTAATGGCATGTTAAGTGACATAATGGTCAAACAACCTTTCTGTCTCTGAAAATTTAATTTTACAAGTGTGGGGTGTCATTGCTTTAGAAGTTAATTGGTGTGGCAGAATTTGCTTTGTCTTTTTTAACCAGTCCCTTTTGTACAATGTCTTCCCGTGTCTTTATTTGACATTCTGTACATGGATTACATCTAATGCATGTTTTCCTTGGTTTACATTCTGTGGGGGTAATTTTATTCTGCAAAACAGGCAGGTGGGAGTCAGTTGAGATTTAGGGCTGGATTCTCCGGTCCCCCAGCAGTTTGTTTCTCGACCTCACGCCGTTTACTGGCGGCGGAATTCTATCTTCCTGCCGCATGTCAATGGGACTTCCCGCCCCATGCAGCCAGGAAACACTGCAGGTTTCTAAATCTAGATTTTTTAAAAATCTACAAAACCTGCTTTCTAGATTTAACCTGGGCTGGTTGGATTTCCTGGTACTTGGAAAACCCAGCAGCCCAAGGAAAGCCAGAACAGCTTCAGGGAAAAGGTTAATGCCTTTGTAGCACTGCATGTGGGCCAGGAGTAGTAGCAATGCTTCCAGCCACCATACTGCCTTCGTTCCTGCTGTTGAACCACTCCCACTCCAGGCCCTGCCATTGGGCCAGTCTTCCAGATTGGAGATCTAGGCTCTATGCCCCCAGTAATGCAGAAGCAGATTCTTTTACCTGCTTCTCATGTTTTAGCCTCTGCCAAAGTGTTCCCTCCACATATGGAGCCAAGCATCTCAATAAGACTGCCTTGCAGGAGTGGAACCTGGGATTTACAAGTTCACAGCATATGGAGAAACATGGGCCAGAAATGTTTGCCCACCGGGCATGTGAACACAGCAGGCCCATATGCACATGCGAAACGCATTCCCTGCCGCGATCTACCCCAAAGCGAAATTTTCCAATGGCTAGCCAATTAGTGTCCACTCAGCATGAAACACACTCTGTAAGAAGCTGAGCGTGCTGGGGAGGGCAGACACCGAGAAAAGGGAGAGTACAGGCTGGAGCGTCTACTGTGCTCCCTCAGGGGGACAGCCTCTAAAGAGCTGTCTCTGGGTGCTGCAAACCTGTGATAAATAAATAGCAACTGAAAAACTATGCAGAGTGCCTAGGCAGCACATTCAAGTAGGGACCTCTGTCCCCCAGACCCCTTTAAAAATTTTATTTCGGCCCTGACGGTTCACCCTGCCCTGGATCGAGGTGGCAGCTGAAACGTAAAGGCCGTCTGGCCAATCAGCCCAGGCGCCAACCATAAAAGCAGATGGGCCATGTGAAATTGTATTCAATTGACCCTTTAATGAACTGAATTACCTGCTCAATTGTCGCTGGGCGCACTTCTGATAGCCATGCGCTCCTGTTGAGCAAAATATCGCGTGAGTGCGCGATGACGCGATGCACGCCTGATATTTTCTCAAGCAACTTCATGCGCTTCTGGGTCGGGCAACGTAAAATTCTGGCCATGGACCCTTGGGTTTCCCTGGCAAAACTCTTATCCCATGTTTACGTAGCCCACCCCATTAGATATTGGGGTTCGCTTGTCCTCGTGAAGATTCTTCACTCTGGTTGATTGAAGAGCCTTCCTGTTCCTTGCACGATCAAAAGATGCCCCAAATTCCATATTGTTGAGCGTTCCCCGCTGCACCAGACACCCGATTACAGAGTCTTCACTCTGAAGCCCACGCTGCAAGGTGAACAGCCAGCAGCAGTCCTTCAGCACCGACCGTAAAATCCAGGACAGATCCATGTTTTGTAAATGTAGCAGAAGGCGGCGGAATGAATTGAAACACTTTCCTTTCCCCTCTTATCATCTGGTTTTGAATCCACTCTAAGCTAATGGAATGAAAATTTCGTTCTGATGGCTGAAGGGACCAAGGCAAAATGAGTTTGGCAGTTTCAATTCAGCCCCCAGGGGACTCAAATCCACAGAGCATAACAGCTCTCAATTCAGTTTCAAATTGGTAATTCAAGCTCAGAATCCACAGGATGGTTAATGGGATAAATGTGAAAAATATGTTACATTGGTGCAACCTGGTTATTTTTCCCCCAAGGTCAGTGTCCAGTGAATTGTACAGGCTGCATTGGACTATATGATTCTACGTTTACAACCTGATCCATGCGTACGTGACACCACGTATAAAATCTGGGAATAAAAGCTTTTTCCCCAGTACTGACACATTTTAAAAAAAATTTTAAGTGCCCAATTCTTTTTTCCAGTTAAGGGCAATTTAACGTGGCCAATCTACCTACCCTGCAAATCTTTGGGTTGTGGGGTGATACCCACAGAAACTCGGGGAGAATGTGCAAACTCCACCACATAGACAGTGACTCGGGGCCGGTGATTGAACCCGGGTCCTCAGCGCCGTGAGGCAGTAGTGCTAACCACTGCCCCACCGTGACGCCCTTGACACAGGGTTCAATGTCATTCATTACACATACAATATTGGACAGTATTAGAGTAACGTGATCAGGAGGTAAATAAATTCAAGTCAGGTTTTTTCATCTTTTATATAATGTCCACAAAAATGCTTTTTGCGAAATTAAGGGAATTGCTGCCTAGACTTGAACAGTGGATTGATTTTACTTGGTTACCGTAAGTCCATTACTTAATTAATAATTATCCACGCAGGACAGTAAACAACCTCTGCAGTCCGTTGTTGAAAATGCAGTCAAACGGTTGTACTTAAAATTTTAATTATCTCGTAAATTGAATTGAGCAACCAAATAGTACCACAGAATGAGAGCTTGGTATTGTAAAAATTGAAGTATTACTTGATTTTGAATTAATAGAAATAGGGACAGGAGTGGTCCATTCAGCCTCTCACCCACACTCTCTCACTCAGACTATGGCTGATCTGTGCACACCATACTACGCAAATTAAGGTTTCAGTAAGCTCATCAGAGTATATGACTGTTGAGTATTATTGTATACTCGTATCCCGCTGCTAAATGCTGATGGCTTTTTGTTAAGTATGCCAAATCCATTTAAAGTTTGGGATTGAAATGCACAATGTTGTGGTACTGACCCACCAATCACCCACCGACCACGGCAGAAAAGGCCAGGGTTTGTGTATTTAAGTGGAGCTAAACTTTTCACAGCATGATTTTTTTCAAAATACTATGTTCCCATTTTGTAACATTATTTGTGTGGCTCAATTCAATTCACAAGTTTTTCACAGCACGCCAAGTCTTAATTACTATCAAGCAACCTATCTAGCATTGGAAAATTCATTTTTATAAACGTGGAGTCTCATTCCTTCAGAATTTAATTGTTGGCGTTATTTTTAAATAGTATGTTTTATTTAACTTTTTCTTTCTGTCTCTCTCAGAATTCCTGTGAAGCAGCACCCCCCCCCCCCCCCCCCCCCCCCCCCGCCCGCCGGCAGCGGGATTCTCCATTCCCACAGCCGGCCAATGGAGTTTTCCATCATATCCACCCGACACCGTCGGGAAATCCGCGGGCGTGGGTGCGCTGCCGGTGGACTGGACGATCCTGCCAACAAAGAATTCCGCACCTCTCTTTCTTTGTCTCTGTTTTACTTTCTGTATATGATTTTACAATCAAATAAGTATTCTAATTCATACTTCCTGGTTTACGCTCTGCCTGTCTCAGTGTGGATTCTTCAATCTGATTGGTTGAAGAAACACACTACTGTTTGTATTTCTCACAAACAAAACAGGTTCCCTATTGGGAGTGCCCTACTGAAAGTGATATCTCAGAACATTAAATTGCCACTTAAAAGAGAAAAATCTGCAGGCTGATAGAAACAAATTGAATAGCAAGTGCCATTCTTCAGTCACTAACTGAAAACTCCGGGACATATAACCCATATATTAACATTGCATTGAGATACAGTGTCTGAAGTACTTAGATTACAGATATGCGGGGCAGCATGGTAGCATAGTGGTTAGCACTATGGCTTCACAGCGCCAGGGTCACAGGTTCAATTCCTGGCTTGGGTCACTGTCTGCAGAATCTGCACGTTCTCCCTGTGTCTGCGTGGGTTTCCTACGGGTACTCCGGTTTCTTCCCACGTGCTATTAGGTAATTTGGACATTCTGAATCCTCCCTCTGTGTACTCCAACAGGGTGTGGCGACTTGGGTTTTTTCACAGTAACTTCATTGCAGTGTTAATGTAAGCCTACTTGGACTTGGGGCAGGGGATGGAAAGCTTCACCAGGGATTCTGCTCCTGACTGATAATCGATGAGTCCTGTTGGCTTTGCAAATGTACAAACACTGGAAGTTCACCAGGAAAATCACTCACAGCTCAAAAATGTTTACCCCTCAGCAGCCATACAGAAACCTGGGATCAGGCCTGTGGTCTCTTTGTAAGGAAATAATTTGTCGAATGGGGAGATATTAGCTGAGTTAGAACGCAAAATTAGTTACATTTAAAATGTATACAGGAATGTCGGTCCCCTTTAAATTGACATCTTTTATCAGCTACAAATGAGGAATATGAACTATCTCGGAATTAAAATTCTATGAAAGGGATAAAGAGAGACATAAAAAGAGAACTTTGAATGAGGGGTATGGGTCGGTTTTATGACTTTGCATAGTTCAAAAGCTAGATTGCTGATTTAAAATAAAACTTGTCAAACAACTGTATCAAATCTAATTTTCCTGATGTGCATTTGAGAAATGTGTTCAATTCTAAAGAGATTGGATTACTTTTTTATTCCCACGACTTTATAATTTAATTAACATTGACTAAATGTTTAATACATCCATCAATTGGTTTGAAGGATGTCCATTGAAAGCACTAGGTTTAATTATACAGGTGCAATTATGCAACCAATGGTCCCAAAACAAAATAAAGCTGTATAGTTATGCGGGACAAATTGATTTTTCCTCTTCCAGTGTTAACCCCTCCACATGCAACATCACGGATCATATCCCTTTTCACCAATACTGCAATACTGGTCAGTAACTGGTGTACCTGGAAATTGGTCGTGCCAGATTGATCAAAGCCATCTCGTCTCCAAACATTCCCAGCATTCCTGGGGAAATGCAGCTACGTTGCTGCATTCAGATCAAAGTTTACTCCCATAGGAGTAGGCCATTCAGCCCATCAAGCCTGCTCCACCATTCAATAAGATCATGGCTGATCTGGTTGTGGTCTCAACTCTACTTTCCCGCCTGCCACCCCCCATCCAACCCCCGACCATAACCTTTGACTCCCTTGACTATTAAAATTCTGTCTAACTTTGCCCTGAGTAAATTCACGACCTAGCCCCCACAGATTTCTGGGGAATAGAATTCCACACACCAATGACCCTCTGAGAGAAAATATTTCTTCTCACCTCCATCTTAAAAGGGAGACCTCGGGCAGCAGGGTGGTGCAGTGGTTAGCATTGCTGCCTCACGGCACCGAGGTCCCAGGTTCGATCCCGGCCCTGGGTCACTGTCCGTGTGGAGTTTGCACATTCTCCCTGTGTTTGCGTGGGTTTCACCCCCACAACCCAAAGATGTGCAGGGTAGGTGGATTGGACACGCTAAATTGCCCCAGGGGCTGGTTTAGCTCACTGGGCTAAATCGCTGGCTTTTAAAGCAGACCAAGCAGGCCAGCAGCACGGTTCGATTCCCGTACCAGCCTCCCCGGACAGGCGCTGGAATGTGGCGACTAGGGGCTTTTCACAGTAACTTCATTGAAGCCTACTCGTGACAATAAGCGATTTTCATTTTCAATTGGAAAAAATTAATTGGGAACTCTAAATTTATTTATAACATTTCTTAAACTGTTCCAGAACAATTCTAGTCACAGTCTCTTCCACAAGTGGAAACATTCTCCCAGTACTCACCCCATCAAATGCCCTCAAGATCTTATGCATATGGCACGGCGGCACAGTGGTTAGCACCACAGCTTCCCAGCTCCAGGGTCCCGACTTCAATTCTGGCCTCGGGTGATTAGTCTGTGTGGAGTTTGCACATTCCCCCCGCGTCTGCGTGGGTTTCCTCCGGGTGCTCCGGTTTCCTCCTACAGTCCAAAGATGTGCCGGTTAGGTGGATTGGCATTGTTCAAATTGCCACTTAAGTGTCCAAAGATGTGTAGGTTTGTTTGGGTTACAGGGATAGGCTGGGGGTGGGGCTAGGATTGAGATGGGGAAGAGAGACATGCAGGGGCTGCACTGCAGGTCGAGGCCAACATGTAGCCCGTTGGACCTATTTGGGCACGTTAAGTACGCACCATGCTAACATGTCTGCCCTTTACTCCTTGCAGAAGATGGATTTTGGTGTACAGCCGGGTGTGGGTGGCATCTGCCGGTGCCGCAACCCTGGCGGATGCACTGTAGATGCACGAGCAGGGGCTGCTCGGAGAGGACCCTGCAAAACAGGAGCCTGCCCCAGAGGAGCCGGAGCCATCCGGTGAGGATAGAGAGCCAGCCGCCCAGCAGACTGAGGAGGAGGTGGGAGAGCGGTGTCACATCAGCCTCGTGTATACCGGCAGCGCCTGTCGTACGTGGACGTACCAGACTGGGCGTGTCGCCGATGACTACCGCTGAGCAGTGCGACCATGCAACATCTACAATGGATCATGGCACATCTGAAACTGTGGAGGTAGGGGGGGGAGGGGTGAGATCCTTGCAGTGGGGCCCACAGTGCTCACAGCCTCTGCCACCTGCGCCCAGGCCCTGTTGATGCTGGCGGGTGGCAGCCGCCTTCCCACCCTGGGGGACAAGGTGTCCCGCCTCTCATCCACGGCACCCAGCAATGTTTCCAGCTCTGCAACTGCGATCAGGGTCATTCCCCCGAGGTGGCATCTTCTTGGTTGGAATGAGAGTGGGTGAGGAGTGGAGTGCTTAGATGCAGCTCCAGCTTGTCAGGCTCCCCAGTGTCAATTCCAAGCCAAGTGAATCACACACTGGCATGAGTTGGAATTGCATTAGTTCCGCGTAGCGCGAGGGTTGTCCCACGTCCTGAATTGCTCTGGGACTGGCTCCACCATCGGCACCGTGGAACACCCACCGTCCAGCCCCAGCGTCAGCACTTAGTCTCTCAAATGGAGAATCCTCCCAGAGGAGTGTGAAGTGCTCTCACAACTAACCAGGTTAATTTGTCATTTGCAATAGCCTTCAGCTGTGAAGGTAGAGGCTGCTCACAGTCAAAGGGAGTGAAATTGACTTTCAGAATTGAAGCCACAGTAGTGCTTTGTCCTGGAGGTGTCTGGTAGGACAGACAGTCTGCAGCTGTGGTTGCCCCTGTTATAGGTCTCCACAATATTTAAAGATGGCTTGAAGCCTCACGGACCCAAAGCCCCTCACCACTCCCCAGCCCAGGGGTGACCCCTGCCCTGGAATGCTTCAGCCCCCCCGACCAAGCCCAAATCTTCTGAAGGGTGCCCCCCCCTCCCACCCCTCCCACTGGGCCAGCAGCTCCGGTGCCTTTGAGGTGCGTGCTGGTAAATGGAAATGGCTACTCACCTCCTCACTTCCCATCAGCAGCCATTGCACCAGCTTCACATTTTTAAAAAAGGAGTACTAAACGATGCCTGTGTGACCTCCCACTGGGGAGCCGGGTAATTCCCAGGAGGCCGCTGCATTCGACTTCAATCGCATTAATGAGATTGAATGAATGTAATTAAGGGATAATGACGTGCTCGCTATATTTGGGCACGATCTGGACTTGCCATCAGGACCAAGCTGGGTGAATTGCAAACTGGGTCGTGCCTGGTGCGAATCTAGAGCTTGGCCATTTCCGCTATTTACCCGGTGCACCCAGATCCACGCCAGGCGCAACATGGTGGTTAAAATGTGCCCAACATTTGTCACTAGAAATGTACTTTTAGGACTATGTAATCTCATTCCATTAGATTTGAATTATTCAGCTGCCTCACGGCGCTGAGGTCCCAGGTTCGATCCCGGCTCTGGGTCACTGTCCGTGTGGAGTTTGCACATTCTCCCCGTGTCTGCGTGGGTTTCGCCCCCACAGCCCAAAAATGTGCAGAGTAGGTGGATTGACCACGCTAAATTGCCCCTTAATTGGAAAAAATAATTGGGTAATCTAAATTAATAAAAAAAAAAAAAAAGATTTGAATTATTGTTGGAGATTCAAATTTCCATTTTGTTTTACAACTTTTATTGTGACTCTTATCTCTCTTCCTTAATACCCATCGTTGCTCCCTTCTCTTTATTTTACTTTCTGTACGTAACTTGGCATTGAATGAAATGTCCCAATTTACAATTCCTCGTATAGATTCTGTGTGGCACAGTGAAGAATTTCAAACCGATTGGTTAAGGAAGCACACTTACCCGGTTCACATAGGTTCCCAGATCCCCATTCGAGGGTGCCGTGCTGTTTAGAGCTTCCAATTTCTGCAAGTTGCAATGCCAAAGCCTATACGAAGTCTCTAGACCAGGGGTGGGCAAACTTTTGCGTGCAAGGGCCGCATTCAGAAATTCACAATTCACAAAGGGCCGCATAGTATATTAAGTAAAATAATTACTTCACCCGGTTATGATTCTGGGCGCCTCATATAGAACATAGAACAGTACAGCACAGAACAGGCCTTTCGGCCCTCGACGTTGTGCCAAGCAATGATCACCCTACTCAAGTCAACGTATCCACCCTATACCAGTAAGTAACCCAACAGCCCCCCCCACCCATTAACCTTTAAAAAAAATTTAAAAAAAAAAAAAAAAAAAATTTTTAAAAAAAAAAATTTTTTTTTTTTTTTTTTTTTAATGACTTGGTGGGCCGCAGAAATACCTTTGGCGGGCCGCATGCGGCCCGCGGGCCGTAGTTTGCCCACCCCTGCTCTAGACAAATGTAAGGTTAAAAAACAGCTGCAACGTTCACTGTTCGCATCACAGACACAAAATCGGGGCCGCGGTGAATATATGTTGGGAAACAATGTTTATTTTCCCATCCCCATTTCCGAGTTGTCTGGGCTGCCATCTGAAGCTACTTGGCTCCGATGCTTGAGGATCCATTGAGCTCAACCCAGGATGGGTTTGCAACTCAAGATAACAGGAGGAAAAATAAGAATGCTAAGAATGAAAAATAAAATTGCATTTCAGACTGCGCAACTTTAAAACAGGTAAAGAAAAAATGTGCATTTATACAATACCTTTCATGCACATCCCAAAACACTTTATTGTCAATTAAGTACTGTTTTTGAAAGGTAGTCACTGTTTTAATTTAGTAAACACAGCAGCCAACTTGTGCAAAGTAAAGTCTTGAAAACAGCTATGTGTTAAATGGCTACATAATCTACTTTAGTGACAATAGTTGAGGGATACACATTGACCAGGGTACCAAGGAGATCGCCTCTGCTTTTCTTCAATATAGTACCCAAGAGGATAGACGGGTCCTTGGTTTCACACCTCATCTGAAAGGTGGTACGGTTGACAATGCAGCATCAGAGTATTACCTAGAATATGGACCCAGGTCTCCGCTGTACAACTTTCTGACTCAGATAAAAATAGGGCCATCGAGCCAAGGCTGACAGTGAAAGCTGATGGATCATTTCACTAGTGATGAAAATCTACCTGATTTATTTAAGCTTTAAAGAAACGCTACACAGCACACATTTAGCTACTGTTTACAGTCAAGGTTCTGCAATTCTTGCAGGAATACAAATCCAATGTTTTTCCTTTCATCCTTCAGGATCAGTATAAAGCTTAAGGACTGATATTTGTAAGGTTTAAAAGCGAGAGAAATCCCCAATCGCACTCCACTGTAATTCACCAATTTTCACTGGGATGGAAATCATTGTGACATCATTTCACCAGACAAATTGTGAACGAGAGGACCAAGTGCTTTGACTTTCTCGATTCTTGAAGTGGAAGCCATTAATAATTGATCGGGGAGGAACTGGGTTGTGATTTACCATCTAATGTTCACTTAGAACCATCAATGTTCACTAGAGTTGTGTACACGGGGAAGTGGGGGGGGGGGGGGGGGGGGGGGGGGGGTCCAGCACCTGTTCCAGGCATTGAAGACAGGGGGTAGCATGGAAAAAGAAAGAAAGATCCCACCACTCTAACAATGTGTCCTAACCCCAATTCAGAGGAACAATATGTGTAGACCATTACAGCATGCGCACTTCATATGTTCCCTCAGAATAACCTCCCAGTGCATCAAGATTTCCTATACTGGCCAAGGTATGATAACACGGCAGTGCATTCCCATCCGCTATTCCTCCACTCAACTCCTCCTGTACTGCCAGATTCAAATAGAATTTTTCCACCCAGTTCCTTACGTATCCTAGGTTCCTGCAACTAATTTAATCTCTGGTAACTTTGCAGGTTAAATATGGAGAGTGAAGCTCTTTTTTTAACTTCATTTACAGGATGTGGGCATTGCTATTAGGGAGGGAGTTCCATGATTTTGACCCAGCAACAGTGGAGGAACGGTGATATATTTCCAAGTCAGGATGGTGTGGTGTTCCCAGGTATCTGCTGCTCTTGTCCTTCAAGATGGCAGCAGTCATGGGTGTGGAAGCTGCTGCCTACTATTCCAGAACTTAGAGCAAAGACGATTGAAAATACTGGTGAGTTCCTGTAATGCATCTTGTAAGTGGCACACACGGCTGCCTCTGTTCGTCGATGGCGGAGGGAGTGATGTTGGTGGAAGAGGTGCCAATCAAGTGGGCTTCTTTGTCCTGGATGGTGCCGAGGTTCTGCACTCATTCAGGCAAGGGGAGAGTAATCCATCACACTCCTTACTTGTGCCTCGTAGATGGTGGACAGGCTTTGTGGAGTCAGAAGGTGAGTTTCACGTTGCAGGATTCCTAGCCTTTGACCTGCCCTGGTAGCCACAGTGTTAATGTGGCTAGATCAGTTCAGTTTCTGATCCAATGGTAACCCGCAGGATGTGGATTGTGGGGATTTAGCCATGGTAATTCCATTGAATGTCAAGGGACGATGGTTAGATCCTCTCTGGTTGGAGATGGTCATTGTCTGGCACTTGTGTGGCAGGAATGTCATTTTCCATTTGTCAGCTCAAGCCGAGATATTGTCCAGATCTTGCTGCATTTGGACATGAACTGCTTCATTATCTGAGGAGTCGCAAATGGTGCTGAACATTGTGCGAACATCCCACTTCAAATCTTTTGATGGAAGGTCATTGATGAAGCAGCTGAAAGAACTCTTGCAGTGATAACCAAGGACTGAGATGATTGACCTCCAACATCACAATCATCCTCCTTTGTGCCAGGTATGACTCCAACCAGCGGAGAGTTTCCCTCCTGATTTCCATTGACCCCAGCTTAGCTAAGGCTCCTTGATGCCACATTTGATCAAATACTGCCTTGATGTTAAGAGCAGTCACTCTCACCTCACCTCTGGAGTTGAGCTGTTTTGTCCATGTTTGAATCAAGACTGTAATGAAATCAGGAGCTGAGTGGGCCTGGAGGAACCCAAACTGAACGTCAGTGAGCAGGTTATTTCTGAGCAAGTGCTGCTCAATAGCACTGTTGACCCATTCCATCACTTTACTGATGATCAAGAGTAAACTGATGGGGCTGTAATTGGCCGGATTGGATTTGAAATGAAATGAAATGAAAATCGCTTATTGTCACAAGTAGGCTTTAAATGAAGTTTCTGTGAAAAGCCCCTAGTTGCCACATTCCGGCACCTGTCCAGGGTGGCTGCTACGGGAATTGAACCGCGCTTCTGGCCTGCCTCGGTCTGCTTTAAAAGCCAGCTATTTAGCCCTGTGCTAAACCAGCCCCTATTTGTCCTGATTTATGTGCACATGACACACCTGGTGAATTTTGAAGTTGCTGATGTTGAAGTCAGGAGGAAGAACTATTGTTCAAATATTCGAGAACTTAGAGCAAAGAAGATAGAAAATATATTTCTTGGTTTGAAACTGAAAACCTTGGTGGACAAGAATAAGGATGACCTTATTCTAAGGCAAAGCTCATGTTGTTTTGGAATTTTATGGACAGTCATCCAATTAAAATGTACTGCCGATAGATTAAGATAATACAGACCAGAACTTCACGTACCCTGGGTGAGATTCTCCCATCGGGAGACTAAGGGGGGAATTCTCCGCTCTCCACGCCGGGTGGGAGAATCGCGGGAGGGCCGGGTGACTCACGGCATGCCCCCAGGCACCCCCCGCGATTCTCCAACCCCCCCCCGCTCGGATGAATCACCGCTCGCCGTTTTTCACGGCGACCGGTGATTCTCCGGCCCGGATGGGCCGAGCGGCCTGCCGTTCCCGACCTGTTCACGACGGCGGCAACCACACCTGGTCGCTGCCATCGTGAACATGGGCGCCAAATGCTCGTTTGTGGCTTGTGGGGGGCGGAGAGGGGAGTGAGTACCACGTCCGTGCTCGAGAGGGGACTGGCCCGCGATCGGCGCCCACCGATCATCGGGCCGGCGTCTCCAAGCGACGCACTCTTTCCCCCCGCCGCCCCGCACGATCAAACCGCCACGTCTTGCGGGGCAGTGGAGGAGAAGACGGCAACTGTGCATGCGCGGGTTGGAGCCGTCAGCCGTCATGACGTCTGCCGCACATGCGCGGGTTGGAGGCGGCTGACGTCACTTAGGCGCCGCCGTCGCGTCATTCTCGGCAAGCGTCAAGGCCCAGCGGCCGAGAGTTACCTTCTCAAGAGGGCAAAGGTGGAGGAAACCAGAGAGATGGGCAGACAGATAGACAGAGGACAACCTGAAAAGGAGAGGCTATCACAGGGGCCAGCTTGAGAATAGTGTGAACCAGGCTGAATATGGTAAAGTTCAGAGGGCAATGCAAAATGAAATGAAAGCGGCAGGAGAGAGAATGAGACGTGTCTGGCGGCACACGTGAAGGCAATCCAAACATCTTTTACAGTTCTTTCTCCTGACTTCAACATCAGCAACTTCAAAATTGACCAGTTGTGCACAAAAATCAAGACAAATAGGGGCTGGTTTAGCACAGAACGACTCAAGAAAGGGGCAGGGCCAATTCAGAACCAAAAAAGGGGATCTACATATTGGAGGCAAAGACCTCGGCCGATATTCTCCCTTTTGGGGACTAAGTCCCCACACCGGCGGGAAAACCGGCGCCAACCCCTCCGGCGTCAACAGCCCCTGAAACATTTTCTGCACTTTCGGGGGCTAGGTGGACACCGGAGGGGTTGGTGCCGCTCCAGCTGGCGCCAAAAGGATGGCGCAAGTACGCACATGCACCAAAGGGTCGGCGTGATCTCGCGCAAGCGCGGAACCGCCGGCATGGTTCTGCGCATGCGCAGGCCGGCCGGCGTATTTTGGCACATGCGCGGGGGGTTCTCTTCACCGCGCCGGCCATGGCACAGAAGTAATAAGTGCCCCCACATAACAGGCCCACCCATGGATCGGGGAGCCCCGATCGCAGGCCAGGCCACCGTGGGGGCCCCCGCTGGGGTCCAATCCCCCCGCACCACCCCGAGGACTGCCCCCTAACCTGCCTGGTCCCACCGGTACATGAGTTGAGTGAATCACGCCGGCGGGACTGGCCAAAAACGGAAGGCCACTCAGCCCATCGGGGCCCGGAGAATTGCCGGGGGGGCCGCCGCTAACGGCCCCTGTCCGGCGTGGCATGAATCCCGCCCCCACCCGAAAAACGGCGCTGGAGTATACGGCAGCTGGCGTGGGGTCGGACAATACCGCCCCACATGTCTGAAGTACTAAATGTCTGAAGTACTAAATGTCTGAGGTACTAAAAGATAGTTGAGATACTGACTGAAATTCGATAAGTGGGAGTTATTAGAATGACTGACTGGACTTTAAAAGTTGATAAATCTTCAGGGCCGGATGGGATGCATCGAAAGATGCTGAGGGAAGTAAAGGTGGAGATTGTGGAGGCACTGCCCATAATCTTTCAATCCTTAAAAGGGAAACATTGTAAATTTTAAATCAAAACAGAACATGGGATAAATACTTCATCAGGTCTGGGAACATCTGTGGAGTGAGAAACAAGAGTTAGAGTCTGAGCACTGTGACTTTTCATCAGAACTGGGAGAAGTAAATTTGTTGATGTACCATTGCCAATGTACTCTGTCGATTATTCTTTTGTCTACTATGAACGTACTGTGTACGTTCCCTTGGCCGCAGAAAAATACTTTTCACTGTACTTCGGTACATGTGACAATAAATATCAATCAATGAAGTAAGAGGGCAGCACGGTGGCACAGTGGTTAGCATTGTTGCCTACGGCGCTGAGGACCCGGGTTCGAATCCCGGCCCTGGGTCACTGTCCGTGTGGAGTTTGCACATTCTCCCCGTGTCTGCGTGGGTTTCGCCCCCACAACCCAAAAGATGTGCAGGATAGGTGGATTGGCCATGCTAAATTGCCCCTTAATTGGAAAAAATAATTGGGTACTCTAAATTTAAAAAAAAAAAAAAAAAATCAATGAAGTAATAAACGTAATGGCAGGTGAAAGAGGGAGGTGGAGGAAGAAGACAGTGGATGCCTGTGATAGGATGGGGACACAAGAGACTAAATGACAAAGGTTTCATGGTGCCTGAGGAGGTAGAAATGGGAGGATAGTTCCTGTATGAACATAAAGTAAATGAAATAAGAGAGAAACATGAGGGGGAAAAGCCAAACCAACAAAGAAACATGAACCAAAATGGGGCCGAGGTTATGATCTGAACTTTTTTTTACTCAATTTTGACTCTGAAGGTTGTAAAGAGCTCCAGCGAAAGATGAGATGTTCTTCCTTGAGCTTGCATTGAGTTTCATTGGAAGTGTCGTAAGCCAAGGGCAGAAAGGTCAGTTGGAGCAATGTGGAGAATTAAAGTGACAAGTGGCAGGAGGTTCAGGATTTGCTCCATTCAGTCCCCAAGCACCGTCCAAAATAAAACATACCATAGTCTATACAGCTGATCACAGTCAGAGCTTAGTATGACAGTTGGCTTAGACAATTTAACCTGCAAGTTAGGAAGAGGAAATGTTAGCTAGGATCCATACTGAGTGCTCTCGGCGTAACCTTGCTCGAGCGCACACATCAGTGTCAGCCGAGAGCAGGAACTGGTTTGGCAGTAATGGCTGCCACTCACTTCGTCAGAGATCTAGGGCGGGATTCTCCCGTACCCGGCAGGGCGGGGGGTCCCGGCGGGACGGAGTGGCGTGAACTACTCCGGCGTCGGTCCGCACCTTCAGGGGTTAGGCCGGCGGCAGAGTGGTTTGCGCCCCGCCGGCCGGTGTGGAAGGCCTTTGGCACCGCACCAGCCTGGGCCGAAGGGACTCCGCCGGCCGGCGCGGGTCTGCGCATGCATGGGAGCGTCAGCGGCTGCTGACGTCATCCCCGCGCATGCAGCTGACACGGCCGGCGCATAGGAAAAGAGTGCCCCCACGGCACAGGCCCGCCCGCGGATCGGTGGGCCCCGAACGCGGGCCAGGCCACCGTGGGGGCACCCCCCGGGGCCAGATCGCCCCGCTCCCCCCCCCCCCCCCAGGACCCCGGAGCCCTAGGGACCTAGTCTAATTTACGCCGGCGGGACCTGCATAGAACGGGTGGGACTTTGGCCCATCGCGAGTCGGGGAATTGCCGTGGGGGCCGCTGCGAGCAGTCGCCAACCGGCACGGCGCGATTCCCGCCCCCGCCAAATCTCCGGTGCCGGAGAATCCGGCGGCTGGCGGGGACAGGATTCACACTGCCCCCCCCACCCCCCCGGGCAATTCTCCGACCCAGCGGGGGGTCGGAGAATCCCACCCCTAGTTTCCAATTAGATGAGCACTTGAAACATAGAATACAAGGCTATGGATCGAGTACCGCAAAAGGATTAAAAATTATACAAGATAAAAATAACACCACCTAGCCCCTATTTATGGAAACCACCAATTCACCATGGCAAGATTGGATATAGCATTTAAACAGGGGGATTGAGACAGGTAAAATACTTATTCTTAGAAGATTCTTTGGGGCAGCACGGTAGCATGGTGGTTAGCATAAATGCTTCACAGCTCCAGGGTCCCAGGTTCAATTCCCGGCTGGGTCACTGTCTGTGTGGAGTCTGCACGTCCTCCCCGTGTGTGCGTGGGTTTCCTCCGGGTGCTCCGGTTTCCTCCCACAGTCCAAAGATGCGCAGGTTAGGTGGATTGACCATGCTAAATTGCCCGTAGTGTCCTAAAAAAAAGTAAGGTTAAGGGGGGGTTGTTGGGTTACGGGTACAGGGTGGATACGTGGGTTTGAGTAGGGTGATCATTGCTCGGCACAACATCGAGGGCCGAAGGGCCTGTTCTGTGCTGTACTGTTCTAAGTTCTAAGTTCTAAGGTAGGTTTGTGATCTTTAAAAAATTGAGGGAGAAACTCAAAATGCAGAGGGAGAAGTTTAAATATCTTCAATTATCGTAAGGGCTAGTTTAGCTCAGTGGGCTAAATCGCTGGCTTGTAATGCAGTTCACAGCCAGCAGCGTGGGTTCAATTCCTGTACCTGCCTCCATGAACAGGTTCCGGAATGTGGTGACTAGGGGCTTTTCACTGTAACTTCATTGAAGCCTACTTGTAACAATAAGTGATTATTATTATGCCCTCTTTCCTCCGACTACCAGATAACAACCTCCTTGATAAATTGCTCTTGCCAGCTGAGTTGGGGAAGTTACTAACATTTATAGATGGCTGATGCACACAAAGAAAACACCGATTGAGGAAATATAACAAAAGTGGGAGGAAGAGTTGGGTATGGAATTGGAATGGGGACTATGGAGTGAAATTACACACAGGGTCAGCACTACATCTTCATGTCCTAGAATAAGCTTAATACAATTCAAGATAGTACATAGGGCCCATATGACACAGGAAAGAATGAGTAGATTCTTCACAGAGGTAGAAGATAGATGTGAGAGGTGTAAAGGAGGACCAGCTAATCATGTCCACATGTTATAGAGTCATAGAGTCATAGTTCTGGTCATATCCACGATTAGCGGGGTTTCGATCTCGGTGTTTAAAATATTAACAAAAATTGTGGAGGTGGAAATATTACCGGGACCTCTCGAGGCAATTTTTGGAGTGTTGGAAATACCATGAGTAATAGGAGGGAAAAGAGCCGATGCGGTGACCTTTGCCACATTGATCGCCGGGGGGGGGGGTGCGAGTTTTATTGGAATGGAAGTTAGAAGATCCACCAAACATATCGACATGGTTGGGACATCGTGTGGAATTCTTTAAACTTGAGAAAATTAAGTTTGCCCTTTGTGGCTCAGATGGTGATCATTGCTCGGCACAACATCGAGGGCCGAAGGGCCTGTTCTGTGCTGTACTGTTCTATTCTATGATCTATCTATGGGGAATTCTGGACGAGTTGGAAGCTGTTATTATCTCTATTTACAGATCTGTTGTTTCCAGCGGGCAAAGGGAGATTGGGGGGGGGGGGGGGGGGGGGGGGGGGGGGAGGAGATAAGGGTGAAGGGATTGGGGGGGGGCAGGGGAAGGTTTAATGGAAATAAGAGAAACAAATCTCATATTAGGAGGATTGTATTTTATTTATTTTGTTATTGATTGTTTGTATGTTATGTATATCTTTATTCGAATAAACATATTTTTAAAAATCACACAGAAAACTAGTGATGAGAAAGCAGTTGTTTCAGCTCAGGCTAATTCAAGGACTATTGCTGCATTAATTACAGGGAGGCTGTAGTCACACAGCTCGCATACAAAAATTCAATTGATCATCATGCAGCTGCCGCCATGTGTGTCCAGTAAAACAAGGAACATACGAAAGGGCTGTAACCACATATCACTGGGAATCAGGGGGAAAATTCTCTGCTGGTTGGAGTCATACCTAGCACAAAGGAAGATGTTTGTGGTGGTTGGAGGTCAATCATCTCAGGGTAGTGTCTTCGGCCCAACCATCTTCAGCTGCTTCATCAATGACCTGCCTTCCATCATAAGGTCAGAAGTGGGGATGTTTGCGGATGACTGCACAACGTTCAGCACCATTCTCGTCTCCTCAGATAATGAAGCAGTCTGCGTCCAAATGCACAAGACGTGGTCAATATCCAGGCTTGGGCTGACAAGTGGCAAGTTACATTCTTGCCA
Organism: Scyliorhinus canicula; assembly: GCF_902713615.1. Taxonomy (NCBI): domain Eukaryota; kingdom Metazoa; phylum Chordata; class Chondrichthyes; order Carcharhiniformes; family Scyliorhinidae; genus Scyliorhinus; species Scyliorhinus canicula. The sequence continues at coordinate 143,562,171 of NC_052157.1, forward strand.
CACAAGTGCCAGGCCATGACCATCTCCTACAAAAGAGGATCTAATCGTCGCCCCTTGATATTCAATGGCATTACCATCTTTGAATCCTTCACAATCAACATCTTGCGGGTTACCATTGATCAGAAATTGAACTGGAATAACCACATTAATATTGTGGCTACCAGGGCAGGTCAAAGACTAGGAATCCTACGGCAATATCCTGGAACTCCCTCCCCTAACAGCACAGTGGGTGTACCTACACCTCAAGGACTGCAGCGGTTCAAAAAGGCAACTCACTACCATCTTCTGAAGGGCAACTAGGGATGGACAACAAATGCTGACCTAATCAGCGATGCTGGTTAAAAATTAACTGCTGTCCAGATAACTGGGTTGGATACTGGTTATCTTTGAATAAGTGTGAGTGTTTTGATTGGTATACGGTAATCACTTTGAAGATAAGCAAAAGGTATAATTGCTCTGTATTTTCTTTGTTTGGAGAGCCCAGTGGTGGATGTTTTTAGCTCCCCTGTTATAGCTTGAATAATGTTTTTTGAACTAAAACTCTGAGTGTCGTCTGGTCAGTTGGGGAGTGAGGTATATTATAGTCGAATAGCTGTAAAACTCCCAAAACATGCTGGAAAACAGGATTAGAATAGAAAGGTGCTTGATGGCAGCATGGTAGCATAGTGGTTAGCACAATTGCTTCACAGCTCCAGGCTCCCAGGTTCGATTGTCTGTGCGGAGTCTGCATGTTCTCCCCGTGTGTGCGTGGGATTCCTCCGGGTGCTCCAGTTTCCTCCCACAGTCCAAAGATGTGCGGGTTAGGTGGATTGGCCATGATAAATTGTCCTTAGTGTCCAAAAGGTTAAGTGGGGGTTGCTGGGTTTGGGGAAAGGGATACGTGGGCTTGAGTGGGTTGCTCTTTGTAAGGGCCAGTGCAGATTCGATGGGCCGAATGGCCTCCTTCTGCACTGTAAATTCTAAATTCACAGACATGATGGGCCGAAGGGCCTCGTTTTGTGCTGTAGAACTCTATGGTTCTCTGAACACTAGACTGCATGGATCTTCCTTATGCTTTCATATAATGTTACTCATGTATAGACTGATGCTAACCTCCCCAGTGCAGTGTCGTGGTGAACAGCTCTGTGACTTGGCAGACCTGGGAGAGACTCATCTGCAGAAATCGATCTCCTTCAGGAAATGATGCAGAGGCCAGCTGTTATCTGACAGCGTACGGGATTTTGGCACAATGTCAGTAAAAAATGATGTAAACTATTTAATTCCTCCATCATTCCTCATTTAGTGTTTTGGAACTTAATTCTAAGAAAAATATCCTATTTATAAAATGTCATATCTGCTGTTTACCCCCGACAGACAGGTCACAAATGCTGGATATGAATACGAATCCCTCCGATTTAATAAGATATTAAATTGATCCTCTGTCTGTTCAGGACACGATAATTACCGCAAAAGTGGAAGTAGTGGTATTCACAAACAGGAGCAGGAGGAGATCACATGGTCCCTTAAGCCTGACCCCCGCCATTCAATAAGATCACTGACGAACAACTACATAGCTATCTTTCGGCCCTGTCCACACAACCTAAATTCCCTCAGTCTCAAAGAATCTAGCAATCCTAGCTTTGAACGTTCTCGATAAATGAGCACCCACCTCTTCGCAGGGGCCGAAAATCCCCCAAATATTTACGACCTTCTTAGCGAGGAAATTCTCGTCTCAGTCCTAATTGGCAGACTTCTTTAACCTGAGATGACGACCCCAAGTTCTGAACTCTCTAGTCAGTGGAGTGAGCCTGTCAAGCCCCAAAGAATCTCAGTGGGGCAACCGAATACTTTCAAGGGTCTTCTTCATCCAAACTTATCTTTCGGACTTGTGAAGAACTGGGCAAAACCCCACTTTGAATTTTTCGGAGGTTTGAGACCCCCATACGGGCAGCACGGTAGCATTCTGGTTAGCACAATTGCTTCACAGCTCCAGGGTCCCAGGTTCGATTCCGGCTTGGGTCACTGTCTGTGCGGAGTCTGCATATCCTCCCCATGTCTGCGTGGGTTTCCTCCGGGTGCTCCGGTTTCCTCCCACAGTCCAAAGATGTGCAGGTTAGGTGGATTGGCCATGATAAATTGCCCTTAGTGTCCAAAATTGCCCTTAGTGTTGGGAGGGGTTACTGGGTTATGGGGATGGGGCGGAGGTGTTGACCTTGGGTAGGGTGCTCTTTCCAAGAGCCAGTGCAGACTCGATGGGCCAAATGGCCTCCTTCTGCACTGTAAATTCTATGATAATCTATGATACGTTTGTCCTGTTTTTCCTCCATCTGGCCAGGTGACGACAGGCTCTGTGCTTTTTTGGAATCCCTGTTTTGCAGCCTACATTTAATACTGGCCTGGTGATGCCTCTTGATGGTTCCACCTACTAGTGACCACCCCACAAGCTGACATCAGCGACTAGTTTAAGTTGCATTGAAACTGCTTCCCCTACATACACCCTCTGTGTCGCCATCACTTTACACTGCCGCATCACCAAAGATTTTACCATTATACAACAAAACAAGGAGAATATTATACGCCGGTTAAAATTAGGCATTTTTCAGTGTGATGCACAAGGCAATCAAACTTTATTGTCCTCAAAACAAAATAATTGTGTGCCAATTTAAAGTGTGGTTATTGTGCGGGATTTGCCGGGGGGATATTCCGGTCCCACGCCAGCGCACAGGTTTGCCGGCAATGAGGGGTGCGGTCAATGGGAAATCTCGCTGACAATGGTGGTACTGGTAGATCCCGCTGGCGGGCTGTCTCCGCTGCCGAAAAACACGCGGCGGGTTAGTGGGTAAATATCGTTTCACAATAACTTGCATTATCGTTATTAAAATGAACAGGATAACATCAATCATTGCCACAACTTTGCATCACATAGTATCTTTTAAAGTGTTGGCCTTTTGCCAGTGTGCATCACATCCCAGTGCCGTTCCTCCCTTACTGAGGCAGATGAACAAGCATTCTGTTCAATCCACATTCTTGACTTTGATAAATGACGTGTAATTCTACCAAAGAACCACTGTTTATAAACTGAGGGGCTTGGGGCAGATATTACTCACACGGACTTCAATGTCAGAAGACAATTATCGGTTACACAATATTAAAGTCCACTGCCATGCCTTATTTAAACTATTTTCTGCCCTCCACTGTATTAGTGCCAGCCATGGTGCGATGGGTGGCACTCAGCTCCACACCCCATTCCATCGACATGAGCACAAAATCTGGGCTGCCACCCCAGTACTGAGGGAATGCCGCACTCTCAGAGATGTCACCCTTGGATTGAGATGATAGACCTCTGCCCTCTCATGCCATTATTTGACGACCACCCATGTCTTGGCGGCACGGTAGCACAGTGGTTAGCACTGTTGCTTCACAGCACCAGGGACCCGCATTCGATTCCTGGCTTGGGTCGCTGTCTGTGCGGAATCTGCACGTTCTCCCTGTGTCTGCCTGGGTTTCCTCCGGGTGCTGTGATTTCCTCCCAGAAGTCCCGAAAGACATGTTTATTAGGTGAATTGGACATTCTGAATTCCCCCTCCGTGTACCCGAACAGGTGCCGGAGTGTGGTGACTAGGGGATTTTCACAGTAACATCATTGTAGTGTTAATGTAAGCCTACTTGTGACACTAACAAAGATTATTATTATTAATAACTCATCCCTGAACAAACTTCAAAATAATGGATCATTATCATATTCTCTGTGTGCTTTGGGATGGGCAACAAATGCTGACTTGCCAGTGACCCTCACATCCCATGTAAGGAAGACAAATTGGCTGCCTTATTTTGTCAACCTAGGCGGGTGAGTGGGGCACAGGAGTGGCCCTCCTTCAATGCAGTGAGATTGAATTCAAACACGTTCATTAACCATAACCCCATGAATATTTCCGAGCAAGATATATAATATGATTAATTCATTTATATATTAATAGTATCATCATCAGCTTCAAATGGGAAAAACTAAAGAATTATTTACGCCTTGGATGGTTCTCACAGTCGATGTTGTGAGCAATCCGCACGCTCCTCACTTCACTCATCCTCGCTTTACATGTGAATCACTTCAGTCATACCGGCAGGAAAAAAACTACTTGGATGGAAATCAGCGGAACGTGGAAACCCTGCGGGTGGGCAATGGTCAACAAATCGCCTCATGAGCTGCACTCAGAACATATTGGGCCTAGTGAAACCCACGGTAGCACAGTGGGCAGCACTGTTGCTTCAGAGCTCCAGGTTCGATTCCCGGCTTGAGTCGCTGTCTGTGTGGAGTTTGCACGTTCTTCCCCTTGTCTGCGTGGGTTTCTCCCGGGTGCTCCGGTTTCCTCACACAAGTTTCAAAAGAAGCGTTGTTAGGTAATTTGGACATTCTGAATTCTCCCTCTGTGTACCTAAACAGGTGCCGGAATGTGGTGACTAGGGGCTTTTCACAGTAACGTCATTGCAGTGTTAATGTAAGCCTACTTGTGACAATAAAGATTATTATTATTATGTAGTTCCCGGGCCGTAGGTTGCCCGCCACCGAATGGTTCAAAAGTATTTCACCGACTGTAAGATGCTGTTGGATATGCTGAGTTTCTACAATGCTGCCACATAGGAACACAGGACTCAGGATCAGGATAGGCCATTCAACCATTCAACATGATCATGGCAAGTCTAGTGCAGACGCACTACCTGATGTGTTACTCATTCCCACAGATTACAAAGCATTAAAGTTTGATTTTTGATCTGTGTTGAGTTAGCTGATCTCAGCCAAGCTGGTAGAAAAGCTACAACTGGCCTCAGTGGCTCCAAGCTTTGGAGACGGGAATAGACTGACAGTCTGCTCTCTCCCAGCCACTATTCAGTCTCTTTTTGGAAGTAAAGATGCGGCCTCGGTTGCCCCTCCCTCCCAACTCCGAACCAAAAGCTTCCAATATTTACTACCCAGGTTCCTCCAGGCAGAATGGTCACTCGCATGAGGGCAACTTTGACTCATAGGACCACACCCATGTTCAAGTCTGTGTCTGTGCAAAACAAAAGGGGGGGGAGGGATTTAAGACAGGCCAGAACTTACATTTTAAATGATCATTATTTGTTTACACTCTGGATCTATTGTTATTCAAAGCCACAATTGCTGTTGCCGCAACATGCTTTTTTAAAATGTGAACATCTAACTTTGAACTGCCTATGTAAACATTTAGAACGGATACTCTGTCTGTAAAAACTTGCCTGCAATGCAGTTGCAGGCTCTGACCAGTAAGTGGGGCTGTGCAGTGAGTTCCTGAAGGCTCCCACCTCGGTTGCCATTTTATGAATATTAACAATAGCATACATTATTCATCAACTGACTGTGGGCAATGCCAAGGGCGGGAGTTTTAAACTGTCGACATGTCATTCTAGCTGGGAAGAGCATAAGCACTAGGCCACAAGAGCGTGGTTTACAGATGACAACTGCCCGTGGCTAACTTGGACGGTGAAGCTATGTAGGTGTTATCACCTCGCCCGCTTCTGCTTTCCGTCTGGTCCAGATAAAAAGATTCTTGTGATTACTGTGTTGTTTGTCCATTCTGCTAAGGGAGTTGCTGCTGCCACATTATGTCGCGGCGTTCTGTGGTGTGGCTATTTATGCAGAAATGGAGACCTGATTGTGAAGACTGAATGGGAGTTGACTCTCAGCGAGCGCTGGTATTATCCTTGTCTATTTCCCACAGTGGTGCAACATAGTATCGACAGGGGATGAATCCATCTGCAGACACTGCCGTGAGATGAATCTTTGCAAAGCAATTAGGCAGAATTCCAGGAGTTTAGTCCTGCTTGAGTCTCAAGGACTGAGCGTGAGCAGTCTCTGGAGGCAGGCCACATTCAAAGGTTTTCTCGGTGAATCTTTTCATGTGCTTGCAGCAGGCTCTTTCAGTGGCAAGTTAAAACGGTGTCTTCCCCTCTTCCCCAAATTAAAGACTAGACTAAGAAACGGTCAGTTTGTCATCAGGGATACACCCCAACATACTCCATCCACAGTCCACATATAATGATTCTATCCCGCATCCCCACCTTGCCACCAATGAATCCCTTGGCTCACCCACTTAACTCTCTTGCTGCAAGGACAGGAGATTCACCGTTTGCCCTCTTAGCTTCAGCTTGTTGTATGAGGAGGGAGACTTCAAAAATAAAGGAAATAACTCTGAGGTGTGCCTATGCACGGCTAACTACTCCCACAGAATCATTAAATGGTGCTGAGCCTTTAACCGGTGCCTGTCAGAGTAGCACAGCCAGGACTAGTGATTCATTTTTAATTATATATCAATAAAGGGCCAAAGGTCACCAACTTCTGCTGTAAAGCAATAATTATAATTTGACTGTTTCTCTAATCTGCTTTTTTGTGGCTCGATTAGCGTTGATTACAATGGAGGGGGTTTAATGATACTTCTGAGCTTGAACTGTGAGGTTTCTTTGCACCTAACTTTTCAGAAATAAGGTCACGCCATATATGTTTATTTTACAACGTGTACAATAACTGGAGAAGATTGGTGGACTCAGCTCAGACCAGACTCCATCGGAATCACAAAAGATAAAAGCAAATTACTACAGCTGTTAGAATCTGGAACGCAAACAGAAAATGCTGGACAACCTCAGCAGGCCTGACACAGCATCTGTGGAGAGAGAAGGGAGCTAACGTTTCGAGTCTGGATAACTCTTTGCCAAAGCTGTAGAGAACTGGAAATGGGGTCAGCTTTATACTGTTGTTGTTGGGTGGGGGGGGGGGGGGGGGGTTGGCGGTAGATGCATGGAGCAGTGGGGTTGGATAAAGGGCAAGCGATAGGTGGAGATGGACAAAGGTGTGGTGAACAAAAAGATAAAGGGACTGTAAAAGGTGGAGATCATGGCCAGGAAGGATGCAGATAGTGCCACATTAACACAGTTAATGACAGAACAATGGTGCGATCTGCTCTACGTTGGAGAGACTAAACGCAGACTGGGTGACCGCTTTGCAGAACACCGTTGGTCTGTCTGTAAGCAGGACCCAGACCTTCCGGACGTTGCCATTTCAATTCACCCCCCCCCCCCCCGCTCGCACATCCACATCTCCGTCCTTGGCCTGCTGCAATATTCCAGTGAAGCTCAGCGCAAACTGGAGGAAAAGCACCTCATCTTCCGTTATACGGAACGTTACAGCCTTCCCGACTTCAACTTCAGTCTGTGAACTCTCTCCTCCACCTTCATCCCATTTTTATTTCTATCAATTCATTTTAATTTGAAATGAAAAATGAATGAAAATCGCTGATTGTCACGAGTAGGCTTCAATGAAGTTACTGTGAAAAGCCCCTAGTCGCCACATTCCGGCGCCTGTTCGGGGAGGCTGGTACGGGAATTGAACCGTGCTGCTGGCCTGCCTTGGTCTGCTTTAAAAACCAGCGATTTAGCCCAGTGTGCTAAACCAACCCCCTAATTTCTTCCGTCGCCCTGTTGTTTCCTCACCATTGTCACCCCCTCCCTCACCCCAATTGGGCATCTTCTCCCTGTTCCAGGTTGTCCTTTAACACACTGTTCACTTTTATTCTGCCGTTGACACATTCTGATCTCTTAATGTGCCACCATCAGCATCCTTCTTAGTCATTAGCGCCATTCCCTTCGTCTTTCTGTCCATGACATGTTTGCCAACCTCCACTTATCGCAGGCCCTCTATCCTGCCCCACTGCTCCACAACTTCCCCACCCCCCCATCCACAACAATATGAATCTGATGCTAATTCCTGTTCTCTCCGGCTGTGACAAATTCAGACTCTGAAACGTTCGCTTCCATTCTCTCTCCACAGATGCTGTCAGATCTGCTGAGATTGTCCAGTGTTTTCTGTATCTGTCCCACCTGAACCTCTGGACTGAAGTACAGGTGAATCTCGGCAGTGTTTTATCTGGCCACTTCAGCTTCCTCCAGCACACACGAGATTTTCTCTTTAGCACAATTCCATATTCTGTGTGTGGACAGGCGTGGGAGAAAACAAACATTTACCTTTAAACGTGTGGTTGTGTTCTTCTTTCTGAATTCTTCAACATCACCTGGACGGTTTGTGGTATTCACGAGACGGAAAATAAAAGAAACCTCCAAAGTTCAGTCAAGTTGAGTTATCTATTTGAGCAGCTCGCATAACAAGCTAATTGTCTAATGTTGAATGGGCAAAACCACAACATGGTTTCCACTTTATGAAGAAAGACAACACTGATATAATTAAATAGCCAGAAATGTTATGCCAAGGGACAGTTCTGGGACTGGGTAGTACAGGTTACAGCAGTACTGGGACCGGGTAGTACAGGTTAAAGCCGTACTGGGACCGGGTAGTACAGGTTACAGCCGTACTGGGACCGGGTAGTACAGGTTACAGCAGTACTGGGACCGGGTAGTACAGGTTACAGCCGTACTGGGACCGGGGAGTACAGGTTACAGCCGTACTGGGACCGGGTAGTACAGGTTACAGCCGTACTGGGACCGGGTCGTACAGGTTACAGCTGTACTGGGACCAGGTAGTACAGGTTACAGCTGTACTGGGACCGGGTAGTACAGGTTACAGCCGTACTGGGACCGGGTAGTACAGGTTACAGCATTACTGGGATCGGGGAGTACAGGTTACAGCAGTACTGGGACCGGGTAGTACAGGTTACAGCCGTACTTGGACCGGGTAGTACAGGTTACAGCCGTACTGGGACCAGGGAGTACAGGTTACAGCCGTACTGGGACCGGGGAGTACAGGTTACAGCCGTACTGGGGCTGGGTAGTACAGGTTACAGCCGTACTGGGACCGGGGAGTACAGGTTACAGCCGTACTGGGACCAGGTAGTACAGGTTACAGCAGTACTGGGACCGGGTAGTACAGGTTACAGCCGTACTGGGACCGGGGAGTACAGGTTACAGCCGTACTGGGACCGGGTAGTACAGGTTACAGCCGTACTGGGACCGGGTAGTACAGGTTACAGCATTACTGGGACCGGGTAGTACAGGTTACAGCCGTACTGGGACCGGGGAGTACAGGTTACAGCCGTACTGGGATCGGGGAGTACAGGTTACAGCCGTACTGGGACCGGGTAGTACAGGTTACAGCCGTACTGGGACCGGGTAGTACAGGTTACAGCAGTACTGGGACCGGGGTGTACAGGTTACAGCTGTACTGGGACCGGGGTGTACAGGTTACAGCCGTACTGGGACCGGGTAGTACAGGTTACAGCTGTACTGGGACCGGGGTGTACAGGTTACAGCCGTACTGGGACCGGGTAGTACAGGTTACAGCCGTACTGGGACCGGGTAGTACAGGTTACAGCCGTACTGGGACCGGGTAGTACAGGTTACAGCCGTACTGGGACCGGGGAGTACAGGTTACAGCCGTACTGGGACCGGGGAGTACAGGTTACAGCCGTACTGGGACCGGGGAGTACAGGTTACAGCCGTACTGGGACCGGGGAGTACAGGTTACAGCCGTACTGGGACCGGGTAGTACAGGTTACAGCCGTACTGGGACCGGGTAGTACAGGTTAAAGCCGTACTGGGACCGGGGAGTACAGGTTACAGCCGTACTGGGATCGGGGAGTACAGGTTACAGCCGTACTGGGACCGGGTAGTACAGGTTACAGCCGTACTGGGACCGGGTAGTACAGGTTACAGCCGTACTGGGACCGGGGAGTACAGGTTACAGCAGTACTGGGACCGGGTAGTACACGGTACAGCCGTACTGGGACCGGGGAGTACAGGTTACAGCAGTACTGGGACCGGGTAGTACAGGTTACAGCCGTACTGGGACCGGGGAGTACAGGTTACAGCCGTACTGGGACCGGGGAGTACAGGTTACAGCCGTACTGGGACCGGGTAGTACAGGTTACAGCCGTACTGGGACCGGGTAGTACAGGTTACAGCCGTACTGGGACCGGGGAGTACAGGTTACAGCAGTACTGGGACCGGGTAGTACACGGTACAGCCGTACTGGGACCGGGGAGTACAGGTTACAGCAGTACTGGGACCGGGTAGTACACGGTACAGCCGTACTGGGACCGGGTAGTACAGGTTACAACCGTACTGGGACCGGGTAGCACAGGTTACAGCCGTACTGGGACCAGGGAGTACAGGTTACAGCAGTACTGGGACCGGGTAGTACAGGTTACAGCCATACTGGGACCGGGTAGTACAGGTTACAGCCGTACTGGGACCGGGTAGCACAGGTTACAGCCGTACTGGGACCGGGGAGTACAGGTTACAGCAGTACTGGGACCGGGTAGTACACGTTACAGCCGTACTGGGACCGGGTAGCACAGGTTACAGCCGTACTGGGACCAGGGAGTACAGGTTACAGCCGTACTGGGACCGGGTAGTACAGGTTACAGCAGTACTGGGACCGGGTAGTACAGGTTACATCATTACTGGGACCGGGTAGTACAGGTTACAGCCGTACTGGGACCGGGTAGTACAGGTTACAGCAACACTGGGACCGGGTAGTACAGGTTACAGCCGTACTGGGACCGGGGAGTACAGGTTACAGCAGTACTGGGACCGGGTAGTACACGGTACAGCCGTACTGGGACCGGGGAGTACAGGTTACAGCAGTACTGGGACCGGGTAGTACACGGTACAGCCGTACTGGGACCGGGTAGTACAGGTTACAACCGTACTGGGACCGGGTAGCACAGGTTACAGCCGTACTGGGACCAGGGAGTACAGGTTACAGCAGTACTGGGACCGGGTAGTACAGGTTACAGCCATACTGGGACCGGGTAGTACAGGTTACAGCCGTACTGGGACCGGGTAGCACAGGTTACAGCCGTACTGGGACCGGGGAGTACAGGTTACAGCAGTACTGGGACCGGGTAGTACACGTTACAGCCGTACTGGGACCGGGTAGCACAGGTTACAGCCGTACTGGGACCAGGGAGTACAGGTTACAGCCGTACTGGGACCGGGTAGTACAGGTTACAGCAGTACTGGGACCGGGTAGTACAGGTTACATCATTACTGGGACCGGGTAGTACAGGTTACAGCCGTACTGGGACCGGGTAGTACAGGTTACAGCAACACTGGGACCGGGTAGTACAGGTTACAGCCGTACTTGGACCGGGGAGTACAGGTTACAGCCGTACTGGGACCGGGTAGTACAGGTTACAGCAGCACTGGGACCGGGTAGTACAGGTTACAGCCATACTGGGACCGGGTAGTACAGGTTACAGCAGCACTGGGACCGGGTAGTACAGGTTACAGCCGTACTTGGACCGGGGAGTACAGGTTACAGCCGTACTGGGACCGGGTAGTACAGGTTACAGCCGTACTGGGACCGGGTAGTACAGGTTACAGCCGTACTGGGACCGGGTAGTACAGGTTACAGCCGTACTGGGACCGGGTAGTACAGGTTACAGCCATACTGGGACCGGGTAGTACAGGTTACAGCCGTACTGGGACCGGGGAGTACAGGTTACAGCCGTACTGGGACCGGGGAGTACAGGTTACAGCCGTACTGGGACCGGGGAGTACAGGTTACAGCCGTACTGGGACCGGGGAGTACAGGTTACAGCCGTACTGGGACCGGGTCGTACAGGTTACAGCCGTACTGGGACCGGGTAGTACAGGTTACAGCCGTACTGGGACCGGGTAGTAGAGGTTACAGCCGTACTGGGACCAGGTAGTAGAGGTTACAGCCGTACTGGGACCGGGTAGTAGAGGTTACAGCCGTACTGGGACCGGGTAGTAGAGGTTACAGCCGTACTGGGACCGGGTAGTACAGGTTACAGCAACACTGGGACCGGGTAGTACAGGTTACAGCCGTACTGGGGCCGGGTAGTACAGGTTACAGCAACACTGGGACCGGGTAGTACAGGTTACAGCCGTACTTGGACCGGGGAGTACAGGTTACAGCCGTACTGGGACCGGGTCGTAACCACAACATGGTTTCCACTTTATGAAGAAAGACAACACTGATATAATTAAATAGCCAGAAATGTTATGCCAAGGGACAGTTCTGGGACTGGGTAGTACAGGTTACAGCAGTACTGGGACCGGGTAGTACAGGTTAAAGCCGTACTGGGACCGGGTAGTACAGGTTACAGCCGTACTGGGACCGGGTAGTACAGGTTACAGCAGTACTGGGACCGGGTAGTACAGGTTACAGCCGTACTGGGACCGGGGAGTACAGGTTACAGCCGTACTGGGACCGGGTAGTACAGGTTACAGCCGTACTGGGACCGGGTCGTACAGGTTACAGCTGTACTGGGACCAGGTAGTACAGGTTACAGCTGTACTGGGACCGGGTAGTACAGGTTACAGCCGTACTGGGACCGGGTAGTACAGGTTACAGCAGTACTGGGACCGGGTAGTACAGGTTACAGCCGTACTTGGACCGGGTAGTACAGGTTACAGCCGTACTGGGACCAGGGAGTACAGGTTACAGCCGTACTGGGACCGGGGAGTACAGGTTACAGCCGTACTGGGGCTGGGTAGTACAGGTTACAGCCGTACTGGGACCGGGGAGTACAGGTTACAGCCGTACTGGGACCAGGTAGTACAGGTTACAGCAGTACTGGGACCGGGTAGTACAGGTTACAGCCGTACTGGGACCGGGGAGTACAGGTTACAGCCGTACTGGGACCGGGTAGTACAGGATACAGCCGTACTGGGACCGGGTAGTACAGGTTACAGCATTACTGGGACCGGGTAGTACAGGTTACAGCCGTACTGGGACCGGGGAGTACAGGTTACAGCCGTACTGGGATCGGGGAGTACAGGTTACAGCCGTACTGGGACCGGGTAGTACAGGTTACAGCCGTACTGGGACCGGGTAGTACAGGTTACAGCAGTACTGGGACCGGGGTGTACAGGTTACAGCTGTACTGGGACCGGGGTGTACAGGTTACAGCCGTACTGGGACCGGGTAGTACAGGTTACAGCTGTACTGGGACCGGGGTGTACAGGTTACAGCCGTACTGGGACCGGGTAGTACAGGTTACAGCCGTACTGGGACCGGGTAGTACAGGTTACAGCCGTACTGGGACCGGGTAGTACAGGTTACAGCCGTACTGGGACCGGGGGAGTACAGGTTACAGCCGTACTGGGACCGGGGAGTACAGGTTACAGCCGTACTGGGACCGGGGAGTACAGGTTACAGCCGTACTGGGACCGGGGAGTACAGGTTACAGCCGTACTGGACCGGGTAGTACAGGTTACAGCCGTACTGGGACCGGGTAGTACAGGTTAAAGCCGTACTGGGACCGGGGAGTACAGGTTACAGCCGTACTGGGATCGGGGAGTACAGGTTACAGCCGTACTGGGACCGGGTAGTACAGGTTACAGCCGTACTGGGACCGGGTAGTACATGTTACAGCCGTACTGGGACCGGGGAGTACAGGTTACAGCAGTACTGGGACCGGGTAGTACACGGTACAGCCGTACTGGGACCGGGTAGTACAGGTTACAGCCGTACTGGGACCGGGTAGTACAGGTTACAGCCGTACTGGGACCGGGGAGTACAGGTTACAGCCGTACTGGGATCGGGGAGTACAGGTTACAGCCGTACTGGGACCGGGTAGTACAGGTTACAGCCGTACTGGGACCGGGTAGTACAGGTTACAGCCGTACTGGGACCGGGGAGTACAGGTTACAGCAGTACTGGGACCGGGTAGTACACGGTACAGCCGTACTGGGACCGGGGAGTACAGGTTACAGCAGTACTGGGACCGGGTAGTACACGGTACAGCCGTACTGGGACCGGGTAGTACAGGTTACAACCGTACTGGGACCGGGTAGCACAGGTTACAGCCGTACTGGGACCAGGGAGTACAGGTTACAGCAGTACTGGGACCGGGTAGTACAGGTTACAGCCGTACTGGGACCGGGTAGTACAGGTTACAGCCGTACTGGGACCGGGTAGCACAGGTTACAGCCGTACTGGGACCGGGGAGTACAGGTTACAGCAGTACTGGGACCGGGTAGTACACGTTACAGCCGTACTGGGACCGGGTAGCACAGGTTACAGCCGTACTGGGACCAGGGAGTACAGGTTACAGCCGTACTGGGACCGGGTAGTACAGGTTACAGCAGTACTGGGACCGGGTAGTACAGGTTACATCATTACTGGGACCGGGTAGTACAGGTTACAGCCGTACTGGGACCAGGTAGTAGAGGTTACAGCCGTACTGGGACCGGGTAGTAGAGGTTACAGCCGTACTGGGACCGGGTAGTAGAGGTTACAGCCGTACTGGGACCGGGTAGTACAGGTTACAGCAACACTGGGACCGGGTAGTACAGGTTACAGCCGTACTGGGGCCGGGTAGTACAGGTTACAGCAACACTGGGACCGGGTAGTACAGGTTACAGCCGTACTTGGACCGGGGAGTACAGGTTACAGCCGTACTGGGACCGGGTCGTAACCACAACATGGTTTCCACTTTATGAAGAAAGACAACACTGATATAATTAAATAGCCAGAAATGTTATGCCAAGGGACAGTTCTGGGACTGGGTAGTACAGGTTACAGCAGTACTGGGACCGGGTAGTACAGGTTAAAGCCGTACTGGGACCGGGTAGTACAGGTTACAGCCGTACTGGGACCGGGTAGTACAGGTTACAGCAGTACTGGGACCGGGTAGTACAGGTTACAGCCGTACTGGGACCGGGGAGTACAGGTTACAGCCGTACTGGGACCGGGTAGTACAGGTTACAGCCGTACTGGGACCGGGTAGTACAGGTTACAGCTGTACTGGGACCGGGTAGTACAGGTTACAGCTGTACTGGGACCGGGTAGTACAGGTTACAGCCGTACTGGGACCGGGTAGTACAGGTTACAGCAGTACTGGGACCGGGTAGTACAGGTTACAGCCGTACTTGGACCGGGTAGTACAGGTTACAGCCGTACTGGGACCAGGGAGTACAGGTTACAGCCGTACTGGGACCGGGGAGTACAGGTTACAGCCGTACTGGGGCTGGGTAGTACAGGTTACAGCCGTACTGGGACCGGGGAGTACAGGTTACAGCCGTACTGGGACCAGGTAGTACAGGTTACAGCAGTACTGGGACCGGGTAGTACAGGTTACAGCCGTACTGGGACCGGGGAGTACAGGTTACAGCCGTACTGGGACCGGGTAGTACAGGATACAGCCGTACTGGGACCGGGTAGTACAGGTTACAGCAGTACTGGGACCGGGTAGTACAGGTTACAGCCGTACTGGGACCGGGGAGTACAGGTTACAGCCGTACTGGGATCGGGGAGTACAGGTTACAGCCGTACTGGGACCGGGTAGTACAGGTTACAGCCGTACTGGGACCGGGTAGTACAGGTTACAGCAGTACTGGGACCGGGGTGTACAGGTTACAGCTGTACTGGGACCGGGGTGTACAGGTTACAGCCGTACTGGGACCGGGTAGTACAGGTTACAGCTGTACTGGGACCGGGGTGTACAGGTTACAGCCGTACTGGGACCGGGTAGTACAGGTTACAGCCGTACTGGGACCGGGTAGTACAGGTTACAGCCGTACTGGGACCGGGTAGTACAGGTTACAGCCGTACTGGGACCGGGGAGTACAGGTTACAGCCGTACTGGGACCGGGGAGTACAGGTTACAGCCGTACTGGGACCGGGGAGTACAGGTTACAGCCGTACTGGGACCGGGGAGTACAGGTTACAGCCGTACTGGGACCGGGTAGTACAGGTTACAGCCGTACTGGGACCGGGTAGTACAGGTTAAAGCCGTACTGGGACCGGGGAGTACAGGTTACAGCCGTACTGGGACCGGGGAGTACAGGTTACAGCCGTACTGGGACCGGGTAGTACAGGTTACAGCCGTACTGGGACCGGGTAGTACAGGTTACAGCCGTACTGGGACCGGGGAGTACAGGTTACAGCAGTACTGGGACCGGGTAGTACACGGTACAGCCGTACTGGGACCGGGGAGTACAGGTTACAGCAGTACTGGGACCGGGTAGTACAGGTTACAGCCGTACTGGGACCGGGGAGTACAGGTTACAGCCGTACTGGGATCGGGGAGTACAGGTTACAGCCGTACTGGGACCGGGTAGTACAGGTTACAGCCGTACTGGGACCGGGTAGTACAGGTTACAGCCGTACTGGGACCGGGGAGTACAGGTTACAGCAGTACTGGGACCGGGTAGTACACGGTACAGCCGTACTGGGACCGGGGAGTACAGGTTACAGCAGTACTGGGACCGGGTAGTACACGGTACAGCCGTACTGGGACCGGGTAGTACAGGTTACAACCGTACTGGGACCGGGTAGCACAGGTTACAGCCGTACTGGGACCAGGGAGTACAGGTTACAGCAGTACTGGGACCGGGTAGTACAGGTTACAGCCATACTGGGACCGGGTAGTACAGGTTACAGCCGTACTGGGACCGGGTAGCACAGGTTACAGCCGTACTGGGACCGGGGAGTACAGGTTACAGCAGTACTGGGACCGGGTAGTACACGTTACAGCCGTACTGGGACCGGGTAGCACAGGTTACAGCCGTACTGGGACCAGGGAGTACAGGTTACAGCCGTACTGGGACCGGGTAGTACAGGTTACAGCAGTACTGGGACCGGGTAGTACAGGTTACATCATTACTGGGACCGGGTAGTACAGGTTACAGCCGTACTGGGACCGGGTAGTACAGGTTACAGCAACACTGGGACCGGGTAGTACAGGTTACAGCCGTACTTGGACCGGGGAGTACAGGTTACAGCCGTACTGGGACCGGGTAGTACAGGTTACAGCAGCACTGGGACCGGGTAGTACAGGTTACAGCCATACTGGGACCGGGTAGTACAGGTTACAGCAGCACTGGGACCGGGTAGTACAGGTTACAGCCGTACTTGGACCGGGGAGTACAGGTTACAGCCGTACTGGGACCGGGTAGTACAGGTTACAGCCGTACTGGGACCGGGTAGTACAGGTTACAGCCGTACTGGGACCGGGTAGTACAGGTTACAGCCGTACTGGGACCGGGTAGTACAGGATACAGCCATACTGGGACCGGGTAGTACAGGTTACAGCCGTACTGGGACCGGGGAGTACAGGTTACAGCCGTACTGGGACCGGGGAGTACAGGTTACAGCCGTACTGGGACCGGGGAGTACAGGTTACAGCCGTACTGGGACCGGGGAGTACAGGTTACAGCCGTACTGGGACCGGGTCGTACAGGTTACAGCCGTACTGGGACCGGGTAGTACAGGTTACAGCCGTACTGGGACCGGGTAGTAGAGGTTACAGCCGTACTGGGACCAGGTAGTAGAGGTTACAGCCGTACTGGGACCGGGTAGTAGAGGTTACAGCCGTACTGGGACCGGGTAGTAGAGGTTACAGCCGTACTGGGACCGGGTAGTACAGGTTACAGCAACACTGGGACCGGGTAGTACAGGTTACAGCCGTACTGGGGCCGGGTAGTACAGGTTACAGCAACACTGGGACCGGGTAGTACAGGTTACAGCCGTACTTGGACCGGGGAGTACAGGTTACAGCCGTACTGGGACCAGGGAGTACAGGTTACAGCCGTACTGGGACCGGGTAGTACATGTTAGAGCCGTACTGGGACCGGGTAGTACAGGTTACAGCCCTACTGGGACCAGGTAGTATAGGTTACAGCCGTACTGGGACCGGGGAGTACAGGTTACAGCCGTACTGGGACCGGGTAGTACAGGTTACAGCAGTACTGGGACCGGGTAGTACAGGTTACAGCCGTACTGGGACCGGGGAGTACAGGTTACAGCCGTACTGGGGCCGGGGAGTACAGGTTACAGCCGTACTGGGACCGGGGAGTACAGGTTACAGCAGTACTGGGACCGGGGAGTACAGGTTACAGCCGTACTGGGACCGGGTAGTACAGGTTACAGCCGTACTGGGACCGGGGAGTACAGGCTACAGCAGTACTAGGACCAGGTAGTACAGGTTACAGCCGTACTGGGACCGGGTAGTACAGGTTACAGCCATACTGGGACCGGGGAGTACAGGTTACAGCCACACTGGGACCGGGTAGTACAGGTTACAGCCGTACTTGGACCGGGTAGTACAGGTTACAGCCGTACTGGGACCGGGTAGTACAGGTTACAGCAGTACTGGGACCGGGTAGTACAGGTTACAGCCGTACTGGGACCGGGTAGTACAGGTTACAGCCGTACTGGGACCGGGGAGTACAGGTTACAGCAGTACTGGGACCGGGTAGTACAGGTTACAGCCCTACTGGGACCAGGTAGTACAGGTTACAGCCCTACTGGGACCGGGTAGTACAGGTTACAGCCCTACTGGGACCGGGTAGTACAGGTTACAGCCGTACTGGGACCGGGTAGTACAGGTTACAGCCCTACTGGGACCGGGGAGTACAGGTTACAGCCGTACTGGGAACGGGTAGTACAGGTTACAGCCCTACTGGGACCGGGTAGTACAGGTTACAGCCCTACTGGGACCGGGTAGTACAGGTTACAGCCGTACTGGGACCGGGTAGTACAGGTTACAGCCGTACTGGGACCGGGTAGTACCGGTTACAGCCATACTGGGACCGGGTAGTACAGGTTACAGCAGTACTGGGACCGGGTAGTACAGGTTACAGCCGTACTGGGACCGGGGAGTACAGGTTACAGCCGTACTGGGACCGGGTAGTACAGGTTACAGCCGTGCTGGGACCGGGTAGTACAGGTTACAGCCGTACTGGGGCCGGGGAGTACAGGTTACAGCTGTACTGGGACCGGGGAGTACAGGTTACAGCAGTACTGGGACCGGGTAGTACAGGTTACAGCCGTACTGGGGCCGGGGAGTACAGGTTACAGCCGTACTGGGACCGGGTAGTACAGGTTACAGCCGTACTGGGACCGGGTAGTACAGGTTACAGCCGTACTGGGGCCGGGGAGTACAGGTTACAGCCGTACTGGGACCGGGTAGTACAGGTTACAGCCGTACTGGGACCGGGTAGTACAGGTTACAGCCGTACTGGGACCAGGTAGTACAGGTTACAGCCGTACTGGGACCGGGTAGTACAGGTTACAGCCCTACTGGGACCGGGTAGCACAGGTTACAGCCGTACTGGGACCGGGGAGTACAGGTTACAGCCGTACTGGGAACGGGGAGTACAGGTTACAGCCGTACTGGGACCAGGTAGTACCGGTTACAGCCGTACTGGGACCGGGTAGTACAGGTTACAGCCCTACTGGGACCGGGGAGTACAGGTTACAGCCCTACTGGGACCGGGGAGTACAGGTTACAGCCGTACTGGGACCGGGTAGTACAGCTCACAGCAGTATTGGGACCGGGTAGTACAGGTTACAGCAGTACTGGGACCGGGTAGTACAGGTTACAGCCCTACTGGGACCGGGTAGTACAGGTTACAGCAACACTGGGGCCGGGTAGTACAGGTTACAGCCGTACTGGGACCGGGTAGTACAGGTTACAGCAGTACTGGGACCGGGTAGTACAGGTTACAGCCCTACTGGGACCGGGTAGTACAGGTTACAGCAGTACTGGGACCAGGTAGTACAGGTTACAGCCGTACTGGGACCGGGTAGTACAGGTTACAGCCGTACTGGGACCGGGGAGTACAGGTTACAGCCGTACTGGGACCGGGGAGTACAGGTTACAGCCATACTGGGACCGGGTAGTACAGGTTAAAGCCGTACTGGGACCGGGGAGTACAGGTTACAGCCGTACTGGGACCGGGTAGTACAGGTTACAGCAGTACTGGGACCGGGGAGTACAGGTTACAGCCGTACTGGGACCGGGGAGTACAGGTTACAGCCGTACTGGGGCCGGGGAGTACAGGTTACAGCCGTACTGGGACCGGGGAGTACAGGTTACAGCAGTACTGGGACCGGGGAGTACAGGTTACAGCCGTACTGGGACCGGGTAGTACAGGTTACAGCAGTACTGGGACCGGGTAGTACAGGTTACAGCCCTACTGGGACCGGGTAGTACAGGTTACAGCAGTACTGGGACCGGGTAGTACAGGTTACAGCCCTACTGGGACCGGGTAGTACAGGTTACAGCCGTACTGGGACCGGGTAGTACAGGTTACAGCCGTACTGGGACCGGGGAGTACAGGTTACAGCCGTACTGGGACCGGGTAGTACAGGTTACAGCCGTACTGTGACCGGGTAGTACAGGTTACAGCAGTACTGGGACCGGGTAGTACAGGTTACAGCCGTACTGCGACCGGGTAGTACAGGTTACAGCAGTACTGGGACCGGGTAGTACAGGTTACAGCCGTACTGCGACCGGGTAGTACAGGTTACAGCAGTACTAGGACCGGGTAGTACAGGTTACAGCCGGATTGGGACCGGGTAGTTACAGGTTACAGCCGTACTGGGACCGGGGAGTACAGGTTACAGCCGTACTGGGACCGGGTAGTACAGGTTACAGCCGTACTGGGACCGGGTAGTACACGTTACAGCCGTACTGGGACCGGGTAGCACAGGTTACAGCCGTACTGGGACCGGGTAGTACAGGTTACAGCCGTACTGGGACCGGGTAGTATAGGTTACAGCCGTACTGGGACCGGGTAGTACAGGTTACAGCCGTACTGGCACCGGGTAGTATAGGTTACAGCCGTACTGGGACCGGGTAGTACAGGTTACAGCCGTACTGGGACCGGGTAGTACAGGTTACAGCCGTACTGGGACCGGGTAGTATAGGTTACAGCCGTACTGGGACCGGGTAGTACAGGTTACAGCCGTACTGGGACCGGGTAGTACAGGTTACAGCCGTACTGGGACCGGGTAGTATAGGTTACAGCAGTAGTGGGACCGGGTAGTACAGGTTACAGCAATACTGGGACCGGGTAGTACAGGTTACAGCAGTACTGGGACCGGGTAGTACAGGTTACAGCCGTACTGGGACCGGGGAGTACAGGTTACAGCCGTACTGGGACCGGATAGTACAGGTTACAGCCGTACTGGGACCGGATAGTACAGGTTACAGCCGCACTGGGACCGGGGAGTACAGGTTACAGCCGTACTGGGACCGGGGAGTACAGGTTACAGCAGTACTGGGACCGGGTAGTACAGGTTACAGCCGTACTGGGACCGGGGAGTACAGGTTACAGCCGTACTGGGACCGGGTAGTACAGGTTACAGCAGTACTGGGACCGGGTAGTACAGGTTACAGCTGTACTGGGACCAGGTAGTACAGGTTACAGCAGTACTGGGACCGGGTAGTACAGGTTACAGCCGTACTGGGACCAGGTAGTACAGGTTACAGCATTACTGGGACCGGGGAGAACAGGTTACAGCCGTACTGGGACCGGGTAGTACAGGTTACATCTGTACTGGGACCGGGTAGTACAGGTTACATCTGTACTGGGACTGGGGAGCCCAGGTTATAACTGTACTGGGACCGGAGAGTACAGGTTACAACCGTACTGGGACCGGGGAGTACAGGTTACAGCCGTACTGGGACCGGGGTGTACAGGTTACAGCCGTACTGGGACCGGGGAGTACAGGTTACAGCCGTACTGGGACCGGGGAGTACAGGTTACAGCCGTACAGGGACCGGGGAGAACAGATTACAGCCGTACTGGGACCGGGGAGTACAGGTTACAGCCGTACTGGGACCGGGGAGTACAGGTTACAGCAGTACTGGGACCGGGGAGTACAGGTTACAGCCGTACTGGGACCGGGGAGTACAGGTTACAGCAGTACTGGGACCGGGTAGTACAGGTTACAGCCGTACTGGGACCGGGTAGTACAGGTTACAGCCGTACTGGGACCGGAGAATACAGGTTACAGCCGTACTGGGACCGGGGAGTACAGGTTACAGCCATACTGGGACCGGGTAGTACAGGTTACAGCCGTACTGGGACCGGGTAGTACAGGTTACAGCCGTACTGGGACCTGGGAGGACAGGTTACAGCCGTACTGGGACCGGGTAGTACAGGTTACAGCAGTACTGGGACCGGGTAGCACAGGTTACAGCCGTACTGGGACCGGGGAGTACAGGTTACAGCTGTACTGGGACCGGGGAGTACAGGTTACAGCCGTACTGGGATCGGGGAGTACAGGTTACAGCCGTACTGGGACCGGGGAGTACAGGTTACAGCAGTACTGGGACCGGGGAGTACAGGTTACAGCCGTACTGGGACCGGGGAGTACAGGTTACAGCCGTACTGGGACCGGGGAGTACAGGTTACAGCCGTACTGGGACCGGGGAGTACAGGTTACAGCAGTACTGGGACCGGGGAGTACAGGTTACAGCCGTACTGGGACCGGGTAGTACAGGTTACAGCCGTACTGGGACCGGGTAGTACAGGTTACAGCAGTACTGGGACCGGGTAGTACAGGTTACAGCCGTACTGGGACCGGGTAGTACAGGTTACAGCCGTACTGGGACCGGGGAGTACAGGTTACAGCAGTACTGGGACCGGGTAGTACAGGTTACAGCCGTACTGGGACCGGGTAGTACAGGTTACAGCAGCACTGGGACCGGGTAGTACAGGTTACAGCCGTACTGGGACCGGGGAGTACAGGTTACAGCCGTACTGGGAACGGGGAGTACAGTTTACAGCCGTACTGGGACCGGGTAGTACAGGTTACAGCAGTACTGGGACCGGGTAGTACAGGTTACAGCCGTACTGGGACCGGGTAGTACAGGTTACAGCAGTACTGGGACCGGGTAGTACAGGTTACAGCAGTACTGGGACCGGGGAGTACAGGTTACAGCCGTACTGGGACCGGGTAGTACAGGTTACAGCCGTACTGGGACCGGGTAGTACAGGTTACAGCCCTACTGGGACCGGGGAGTACAGGTTACAGCCGTACTAGGACCGGGTAGTACAGGTTACAGCCGTACTGGGACCGGGTAGCACAGGTTACAGCCGTACTGGGACCGGGGAGTACAGGTTACAGCCGTACTGGGACCGGGTAGTACAGGTTACAGCTGTACTGGGACCGGGTAGTACAGGTTACAGCTGTACTGGGACCGGGTAGTACAGGTTACAGCCGTACTGGGACCGGGGAGTACAGGTTACAGCCGTACTGGGACCGGGTAGTACAGGTTACAGCCGTACTGGGACCGGGTATTACAGGTTACAGCCGTACTGGGACCGGGGAGTACAGGTTACAGCTGTACTGGAATGAGATTGCAAGATTTGGCAGTATTTCATGGGTGTTTTCTAGGGCCTGGGAAGACATCTCCCAAGGCTACAGAGCTCCGGAGCAGTTTGAGATTTGGAAACAGCGGGGAAGCAGATCTCAGGATCTAAGAGAACAAGACCGTTTTGCGATAAGGATAATTTGGGTTTGTCAGGACTGAGAAGGGATGACGTCGGAAGAGGTAACTCCTGAGTTTCACAAGACTGAGAAGAGGATTTTAGATCCTCTGGCAGAGCTAGTCAGGCATTATACTCAAGGGCAGGGTACAATGGCCTTGTGGAGGAAGGGGTTTCTTGAGCTATCGGACAACCTGGTGTTCCTATAGGGTGAATCGAGAGCCAATGAGGGCAGCCCTTCTGCCCACGCAAGCCCACGGCCTCACCTATCCTCTAGCTCTTCTCCAGCCTCTTCCTCCACATCCGAGAACATGCTCCGCTCCTCCAGATCTTCATGTCATGTGAGAGTACCTTTAAGAAATGGGTGTTTATAAACGGGTGTGTATACAAGTATCTGTAGTGAGAGTACCTTTAAGGAATGGGTGTTTATTACTGCAGTGATGTCAGAGAGTGGGTGGAGCTGGGTTGTCTGTCAGCTTTTTACTTTCATTTTAGACTCCTTTGCTGCTGTGTTTTAGTTTCATTTTCAGAGCTGGATAGCTGCAGACACAGCCAGGTGGTGTATGAATCCCTCTTTGCAATCTAAAGACTGTAAATCGATCCTGGTGATTTAAAACTAATAACAGTAATGACTTTAACCTGACGTGCTCTGGTAAAAGGTGTTTTAAATCTTATGGATGTTAAAAGGAAAGTTTAAAGGATTACTTGATGTTGTATTCTTTGGGGGTTGTATTTGAATTAATGATTGCTAAGATGTTCACTGTATGTTTTAAAAGGTTAACTTGAGTTCATAGAGAAAACATTGTTTTGCTTTAGAAAGTACTTTTCAATTTCTGCTGTACCACACCTGTAGAATGGGCCGTGTGCTCCCCATACCACAATCTAGTAAAAGTTGTGGGTCAGGTGAACTCTATGATACACGTTGGGGTTCTCTAAACCCTGGCCCATAACATTCATCAGTCAGGTGGTTGCCTCCCTGCTGTGCCAGGTTATGAAGGACACAGCAGACCACCACGATGAGGGAGACCCTCAGGGGCCTGAGCTGTAGGGCCCCACTGGACCTGTTGAGACTGCAGAAGAGCATCTTAAGGAGCTCGATGCACTGCTCAATCACAGATAGGGTGGCATGTTGAGCTTTGTTATCCGGTCTCTGCTTCGGTCTCAGGCCTCTGCATTGGCGCCATCAGCCAAGACCTCAGTGGGTATCCTTTGACCCCAACATGCCTTCCCTGGGGCCTTGGCCGAACATCAAATATTCCGAGGATTTACGATTGCCCAAGGATGTAGCGATCATGCACGCTTCCTGGAAAACGTACATGGACCTCATCTGGTGGTCACACACCAGCTGAGGGAATGTAACCCTCACACACTGAGGGAATGGAATACTTTCTACTGATGAATGGGTCTACCTGATGCCACAGGGTGCATAGAGCGACATGGGTTCAGTCGATCGCCCACTACAGTTGTGGAAGATCAGCGAAGGTGATGAATCCTGCAGACCTCTCGTCCTGCCTGGCCTGTTCCAGGTCACAGTGGATGAAGTATGATGGCCTCGCATAGAGTGCATCTGTGACCTCATGGATGCATTGATGTGCGGACCACTGCGAAGAGCCCCCCAGGGAGCCCTGGAACGAACCCATCACAGAGAGGTTGAGAGCTGCTAAGACCTTTACAGCCAAAGGGAGGGGGTGCCCTCCACCTCCATGTCCCACCAACTTGGACAGAATGTGGCACAGCTCCAGCCCTTGAGCTTGCCGTGTGATCCCCTGGTCACCTGGCACTGGGTATTCCCTGGGTGCCACCACTCGTTGCTGCTGGAGTCTGTCCTCCTCCTGATCTTCATCAGATAAGTTGTGAGAGAGACAGATAGAAGACAGACAGGTTGGTTTCAGCCGCTCAACTTCAGTACCTCCTCTCACCCAATGTCCTCCAGGTCCTGGAAGCAGCCAGTCCTACAGCTTATCCGGCAGCTACCACTCACATCTCAGGTGCTCTTCCACCTCCATTGCATTGCTTGACCATCCCGGTCAATGCCCTCACCCCCTTCAGAGTTGTCTCTGGCCTCCGGTCTGGTTATGTGTGTCTCCCCCCCCCCCCCCACCCCACCCCCCTTCCTTAATCTCTGCATTACTAGGGGTTCTGACAGGAGGTGTGGTCAACTGGTTGGTTCTGCCCATCTTGAGAGCTAATGGATCCTCAATGTCAGGAGCTAGGGTCCAGCACTTTTACAGACAGAGTCCCTCTTGATATCATACACCCAGGTGTTTATCCTTGACCTAGGAGTTATCACCCCTCTCCTTGACTTTGAGAATGTGGGATGCTGACACTGTTAAGGGTTAACTCACGAGGGACAATTCATTTGACGGACCCAGAGTCTCAGGAATGTTAAGAGGGCACAATCGCTTTCTGCTTCAGGGATAGGCAAGGCTAATTGGCAGCCGTCTTACTCAAGCTGCATCATCCCGAGACCTCATTGCTGTCAGGCTTTGCACCTACGACTCCTGGGCACCTCGGCCCACCCCCCAAACTGGGCACCGTGTTGGCTCCTCTTTCAGGGGCTCACCCAGCCAGCCCCGTAGGCCCATCTCCTTCAGTCTCATCGCGCCCTTCTCCACACCTCATGAGCCCCACACCCACAGACGTCCCATACCACCAGCAGCTGACTAACAGCACTCATTAAACATTACCAACAACAGAGGCAGCAGACTGACACAATCCTCATCGGCGAGGGCCCGGGAACATCGGGATCGGAAATCTCCCCGACACAAATCCCATTTCTGGCCTCCCGTGATACTTTTGCGGCCGTGACGTGATTTGCACCCGTGGCTAACGGGTCCGCTAAACCCCACCCTTTTATCTTTTTTATTTATGGCCTGTGAGTGCTGCCGGCAAGGCCAAAATGTATCGTCTCCGAGAGGCTTTCAGTTCCATCTTGTACGTTTTTCAGTAGGTGGAGAAAGGAAATAAAAGGGGAGACCTCAGCAGATGTAATTGAGTCCAGAATAGCTCATTAACTGCTGGAAATAAGGTCCCGATACACTAGATAGTTCTTCAAGAAACATTATTCTAAATGTTAAAAAATAATTGAATCAGAGGTTCAGGGAAAACCATGCACTGAACTGTAACCTTATACAAGTCAATTATTTGTATTTTTTCCAGACAGCCGTTTTCATGTGCAATTTCATGGCTACACATTTCAAACCGAATGTTATTATAACTGGAGAGGGGGGGGGCAGCACGGTGGCGCAGTGGGTTAGCCCTGCGGCCTCACGGCGCCGAGTTCCCAGGTTCGATCCCGGCTCTAGGTCACTGTCCGTGTGGAGTTTGCACATTCTCCCCGTGTTTGCATGGGTTTCGCCCCCACGTGGACTGGCGATGCTAAATTGCCCCTTAAATTGGGAAAAAATGAATTGGCTGCTCTAAATTTTAAAAAATATTATAACTGGAAAACTATTTTTTATGAAAGTTATTAACCATTTTCTGAAAAGTAAAAAATATTTAACTTCACAAGCACCCAATGGTAGAGTTGAATACAATGCTCAGATTTCTTTTTAAAGTTTAACCCATTATGGTTTAATGACTGGCATTTTCTCCAAAACACTATGGGAAGAAATCTCCCACCTTCTGTTGCGGGGGCTGGGAAATTTTCCTGCTGGGGTGGCTAACAGGAAACCTCAACATATCTTCCAGCCCCGACCGAATTATTGATACATCCAGGTATTTACCTCTGTATTGAGTGGCGGGATGGGCTTGATTGTGCGCGTCCTGCCATCATATCTGGGTAGCATATTTAAAAGGCCCCCAGCATCGCAGCCCCAACGTTGAAGAAAGTAGATGGACTTCTTTGGATGAGGGAACCAAATATAATATTTCCAAGTCTGTGGATGGCACAAAACCCAGTGGGAAGGTGAGTGGCGAGGAGGATGTTAAGAGGCTTCAAAGTGATTCAGTCAAGCTGGGATGAGTGGGCAAATATGTGGTGGCTCCAGTATCAGGTGGATAAATGTGAAGTTATCTATTTTGGACTGAGAAACAGAATGGCACAGTATTATTTAAATGGTGACGGATTGGGAAATGTTGACATACAAAGGGAACTGGGTCTTAATACACCAGTCACTGAAAGCAGTTAGAAACACAAATGGTATGTTGGCCTTCATTGCAAGAGGACTTGAGTACAGGAGCAGAGATGTCTTATTGCAGCTGTACAGGGCCCTGACGAGACCACACCTGGAGTTTTGGTCTCCTTATCTAATAAAGGATATACTTGCCATAGAGGGAGTGCAGCAAAGGGTTCACCAGACTGATTCCTGGGATGGCAGGGTTGTCATAGGAGGACAGATTCCAGTTGGGAGGGCAGCACGGTGGGGCAGTGGTTAGCATTGCTGCCACACGGCGCCGAGGTTCCAGGTTCGATCCCGGCTCTGGGTCACTGTCTGTGTGGAGTTTGCACATTCTCCCCGTGTTTGCATGGGTCCCGTCCCCACAATCCAAAGATGCGCAGGCTAGGTAAATTGGCCAGGCTAAATTGCCCCTTAATTGGAAAAAATTAATTGGGTACTAAAAATTTATAAAAAAAAGATTCCAGCTGGGCCTCAGCTGAATGCTATTCGTGGGATGAAAATCAGTTTCATGCTGACCTCCAGCGGGATTCCCGATCCACCACGGCTGGCACCAGCGGAAGATCCCTCAGGAAATTCACACCAGCATATAATGGAGTTTTGTACCCCCCGCCCGCCATTAAACCCACTGGCAGGGGCGTGGGAGAATACAATGCAGTGATAAGTGACAGTTTAATCAAACAGATTACACTGTTTGGTTGTACATTAGAGAGAGGAAGCAAACTGAAGCCTGCCTTCATCTCCTGGGAGTAAAGCATCCCGCGTTAATTTTGGAGGTCTGTACCACGAAGGATTTGGAGACTCCTGTGTGCACCGCTACCTATCTAGAAAGATGCTGGCAATGGGAAATAAATACAGAAAGTGGTGCATAATCTCAGGTCTGGGACTGAAGATTCATACTGGACTCGAAACGTTAACTCTGCTTCTCTCTCCTCTCCACAGATGCTGCCAGACCTGCTGGAGTTTCCCCACCACCTTATAAAAAATAATTACATTTCCACCCTGCTAGTTACATTCTCAGAATACTAATAAAGTAAATTTCAATACTGTACTTATTCCAAATTAGTTACATAAGTTCAATTCAATCATGAATTCATGGTGGCCCAGTGGTTAGCACTGCTGCCTCACGGTGCTAGTGACCCGGGTTCGATACTAGCCCTCACGGTGCTAGTGACCCGGGTTCGATACTAGCCTTGGGTGACCGTGTGGAGTCTACACGTTCTCCCCATGTTTATGTGGGTTTCCTCTGGGTGCTCTGGTTTCCTTCCACAGTCCAAAGATGTGCATGTTAGGTGGATTTGCCATACTAAATTGCCCCTTAGTGGCCAAAGGTTAGGTGAATTTACAAGAGAGTGGACCTAAGTAGAGTGCTCTTTTGGAAGGTCAGTGCAGACTCGATGAGCCAAATTGCCTCCTGTAAGGATTCGATGATTCTTTGAGTAACCTCCCCATTATACACGGCCAGTTTATAAAACGTGTCCTCTGAAGAAATGTCATATGGGCTCTGGGCAGAAACGTTAACTGTTTCTCTCTCCAGATGTTGCCAGGCCTGAGTTTCCACAGCATTCTTTGTTGTAATTAACCATAATCCCTTGGCAAAGAGCAAATGAGAATAAATTACACAACATTAAATTAGTGCAGCACACCTCAACAAACAGTGTGCATCAAATGCTGTTCTGCAGTCTAAGCATTATTACCAGAGAACAGATAACACATAGCAAACTGCAGATTTAAATATTTCAGGACGAACACCACCCCCCGTTTTACAAATCCTGCCAGCCCCATTTTTTTTTAAAGAAAAGGAATTTCCACATTCAGTTTGATGTATATAGAAGCTACGGCACCTTCTCAAAGCAGTGGTTAGAACAATATTTAAGCTTCGTTTTGACATTGTTCTGACAGTGAAATGACTTTCATGGGAAAAATTAAAATTAAGCACATTCAAAATTTAGTCAAATTTGATACTATTTTTTAAAAATCCAAACTTATTTCAGCCAGCCACTGGTTTGGCAAAGTAATTAACCAAATATGAAGATGATTTTGCTGTCCAAGTCAGTTGTATCTGAAACATTCAGCTGTCTCCGTAAGACATTGATAGCAATGGCACCAGAAATGTAAACTTTTAGGAGCAATTAAGAAAGAACTTCCATCATCAATGATGTTCTCTTTTGAAACGGACTTAAATTTAGACTGAACAAGACGGGGTTTTGGGGCGAGAGATGGTACTGTTGAAGAAATAGCACATTTATTTCCAATTACTGACATGACGTGCTCAAATGTGATGTAGATCTCTCCCATGTTCTGTCAAAATGGTGTCCCTTCATCACCTACTGACTAGAGGGTCATTTTTATTTCAATTACCCAAATCAGTGTTGAACTCTGGATAATTTTAAGAGCGATGCTGCGAGTTTAACTGGAGCCAAAGGGCATTATATTTTGGACTCTCAGCAGGCAAAGGATGATGACTTTCAAACTTCATTCCTTTTGTTTTAAAGAGCATGTGCAGTGATCACCAATCCAGGCAGTAGTTTCTGTGGTGGCTAAATGGAGCTCTCTGAGCCCTCTGCTGAACTTTGAACTTTGTCAAGGGACAGTTTTCACTGATATGAGTCAATGATTGGGGTGCACCACAGCTGCAGTCCGGGTTCACTGCAAGGCCCCACTTGTGCCGAATTGTTGCACAAAATTCTTGGCCAGTGTGGAAATGGTTGAGGAAAAAATGAAATGAAACGTAAATGAAAATCGCTTATTGTCACGAGTAGGCTTCAATGAAGTTACTGTGAAAAGCCCCTAGTCGCCACATTCCGGCGCCTGTCTGGGGAGGCTGGTACGGGAATCGAACCGTGCTGCTGGCCTGCTTGGTCTGCTTTATAAGCCAGCGATTTAGCCTTGTGAGCTAAACCAGCCCCTAACCAGCCCCTGGAGTGCCCAATGTTGGCACAGCAGGTTGAAGCCGGGTGGGCGGGCTGTGAGATCGGTGAAGAGGAAGTGGCTTTTAGTGGCGGTGTGCTGGTGCCATTCCTGCTGCTTGGCACAGTGGTCTTAGCCATACAGACTGGCATAATGGGAGGTGAGCAGCAAGCGGATTGGTAAGGTCCTTGGGTTGATGTCGACCTTCTCCAGGAGCTTTCTGGTCGCAATCTCGCTCCTTATTTGAAGGGGTGGAACACTGCTCAGGACTGGAAGCCAGAGGAGTTTAGTTGATCGGACGGTACCCGAGATGATACGTATTGACGTGTTGAGCTGCGTATCTACAAAACCGGTATGGGATACGTTGTACCATACTGGTGTACAGTACTCTGCAGTCGAGTAGATGATGGCAAGAGCTGAAATCCACAAGGTCTGAGCATCTGCACTCCATGAAGAGCCAGCATGCTTGCTGAGAGGTTGTTTGATATTATGATCTTTGCTGCTGTCTTGCTCAGATGATCCTTGTATGTCAGTCTCCGATCAAGGATAACACCAAGATAAACAGGATGTTGCTTGTGATTCAGACTCTCGTCATTCACGAAGTTGAGTTTCCATTTGGCGCCGGCATTGTGGAGGTTGAATAGATTGAGACTGTTTTGCTGGTTGTTAGGATCCCAGACGAGGACCCAACAATTTGGTATCTTCTATGTTAAAACAAACTTTAATTTAATCACAGAGTCAATCACATTAACGACCAAGTACCAGATTTACAGTTAAAACAGTTCTTAAATAAAAGGAAAAACTTTAACTTACTCCCTACCTATATCTATTCTAATTAAGAAAACCAATGTATTTCAAAGACCACTTATAAATAAAGTTAACAATCAGCTTTACTTGCTTTTCTCTGTGCAAAGACCTTGGAGAGGACTTTCAGGAGCCAGCTGAAGACCTGTCTTGTCAGACTAAAATCCTATAGTAAACTACGTTTTGACCGAGCACTACTCCTTAATTACATCATAAGGCATTCTTTGATCTCCGCTCACTAAGATGTCCCATGACCGGTTTATCCAGGACTAAGCACCATATATCAAATTATCTACATTTCAGGGATCCTCCAAAATCAAAACAATGTTCCATTAGCCACGTTTCTGTAAACAAGTAAATGGTTAATATCAATGATTGTTACGTATACATCCCTTAAACACAGCATTAGCAGACATAATGACAGTATACAGTTTAATAAATAAATATTATTTATTGCAACAAATAAAAAATGCTGTATGTAATAATTTTCTACATTCATAACATGCTGCTAGGCTGAAGGCAATATTGGGTCAGCTTTACAACATAATTGTTTAATGTTGCCTCGAGTTTATTAGGTGTCTGAGTCGGAGAAGCACAGTAGATATCGTCTGAGCATAGATGAACTTCAGAGACAGGTTTGAAGGCAAATCGTTGATACAGGGATTTGATACAGGGATTTAAAAGGGTTGGGACTGGAACAGATCCCTGGGGGAGCCCGCTGG
This sequence comes from Scyliorhinus canicula, assembly GCF_902713615.1. NCBI lineage: Eukaryota > Metazoa > Chordata > Chondrichthyes > Carcharhiniformes > Scyliorhinidae > Scyliorhinus > Scyliorhinus canicula. The sequence continues at coordinate 143,593,921 of NC_052157.1, forward strand.
ACTGTTCTCCAGACGCTTGTCACATCACCCATGTGCAGCCTGAACCATCTACCTCGGAGTGATAGTTTGATGGCTTCGGTAACTCGTGGAGGACTCTCGAGATTTTGACAAAGAGACCACTGGGCCAGACTGTGTCATACGCTGTGATAAAGAAAGGCAGTAGCAGTTTGGAGGTTATTTTCCTAGCCATTTTCAATGAAGTGGTTAGGGCAAGGACCGGGTCGCATGCACTTTGCCCTCACCCAAAGTCAGCTTGTTCAGCTTTCAAGGGTTTTCTCCACCACTGGCTGTTCCCACTGTAAGACCTTGCAACACACAGGGAGCAGAGATATTGGTTGGTAACTTGAAGGTAAGTTTGGATCTTTGCCTTCATTAGTTAGATCTGAGCTATTATTGTAGACAGAATTACAATATTCTCTAAGTTGTGCCCCTCAGTAATTCTAGTTATATCTTTGAAAATTTAAATTCCAAACTTAAAAATAAAAATTGGTATTTTAAGTTGTTGGCACAGATCTCTTGAAATCTCCCTTTATAGCTCACATGTCTTTTCTCTCCTTGTCACCTCAACAACCATCTGATTGTTTTCCTTCCTAACCAAAGAAAACTTAAATTACACTTATCTAAATGACCCATGATCTAGAATTGATATGGCAAAAGTTGGCAGCTGGGAATTAACAAAAAATAAATATGCACAAACATTAAACTTACTTGATCGCAATCATGGTCATTCTCCCCTAGAACCGCAGGGTCCATTACTAGTTGAGCTAATATTTGCGTTTGTCTTGACATACTGGCTTAAAGCCACTTGCTACTGAACAAGACATGGCTGTTAACCATTCCTGCATCCTTCACTGCTGTTTTCTTGACGTTAAATTCTCCATTTGCCATTTTACTTCTACATATTCGAAGTAATTGAAAGGACCACAATTGTTAGCCATCATTTCTATTCTGCCGTCACTCCATTTCCTCCCAGAGTGTTCCTCTATCCAGGATGCTACACTTGATGTAACCTGCTGCTGCTATGGCACAATGGAACGAGGCAGGAATAATTTCTGGGAAACTATATCTAGTACAGCATCTAATGAACAAACTGGATTCCTTTAAACTGAGAATAATGATGTTCTGGTAATTTAGTCACAATTTATTCCTTGCAACTGAATATTTGTATAAAATCTTCAGCAGGAAAATTATATGAACATAAAATGTATCCAATCTTCCAATATTTTAGTTTAAATAACACCACCAGAGTGTGAGTTGCTTCAATGTGTCATGGATCTGCATCATTTGGAATTGGGAATCCAGGTAAACGGTACTGTTAAAAACGTTGCTGGGTGGTGAAGGTTGGGAAAGTCCACAGGTAAACAAGAGACGAGAGAGAGAAACAATAAGGTAGAACACCTTCCTTTACTGGGTCTCTTATCTATGTACTTTCCCCAACCTCCTTAGCACAAGTAAAACAGCAGAAAACCTTTGGCTAGTTCCAAGGACTGATTATAAAGTGCATGTGGCATGCAATAAAATAGATGAGTGTGTAAAGTGCTGAGAGAGAGGAAGTAGAACAAGTTTGAATTTTCTTTGTAGAGGAATGATCAAAGCTAAACTGAACGTTCTAAGTTTGGAATCAGACTGAATGTTAGAAAAACAAAGGTAGTTTTAAGCATTTTATATTTGTAATGCAGAACATTAGAAATAAGGTATAGTTTTAAGTGTGTTTAATTTAATTTTGCTGTGTCTGCAAGGGTAAAATCTATAGTTAGATTCATGCTGGACAAAGGTGCTTATATATGTCGGGGTTGGTTAAGTTTGAACTATGTTTCTATTGTGCTTAGAGGGGACTACAAATGTACTGAAGAGTAAATAAATAGGCCAGCAGAGCTATGTGGTGTTGCTTAGCAATTGGGTCTTGCAGCTTCCAAGTTTTAGTTTGAGCTGAATGTATGGGCAGTTGGAGACAGGAACTGGGGGAGTGAACATCTCTCAACTCTGCCAGAAGAAAGACTGGACTAGACAAGACGGGAGTTGCAAAGAGGCAGGCTTCCTAAAGTACAAGATACAGTCCAGAAAACCAGGAATTGGGACAGAGTATGTTCAGGACGACTGGAATTAAGAGAACAGAGACCAAGTTACTGTTCAAATAAATTCAAGGAAGAGTAAGCAAAATCTACTTAGTTAAAGAGACAATCACAGTAACTAGATTTGAAGTGGGACAGCAGACTTCAAAAGGGTGATAAAACATTTGCTGTCATTTTAATAGTCTTGGGATCAAGAGTTAAAACAATTGTGAGCAGTTTGCACAACAGTCAAGACAAATACATCCTAAAGGAATTGGTGTAAAACCGTGGACTGGATTCACTGTTAAGAGCCAAACGGAAGCTTTGTTTAGAAGTGTCATTTGAAAAACATGGTCTGGATTTCGGAATGCAACCCGCGAAGGAAAGCATACTTAACGAGATAAGATTTTAAAGTTTGTTCTTGGGTGTAGAGTCTGGAAACTGTCCCGTGACAATCATCTGGGGAGATTGAGCAGAAATCTACAGATACTAACTTGGATTCCGAGTGGAGTGCGTATTTGACCAGTCACCTCGCGTGCTTAAAAGGTTTAAGATACACATTATAATCCACACTAATCTTTAATCTGTGTTTGTTAGGGGAGTAAAGGAGTATTGTATAATAATCCAACTTTTCACGTTTAGTAGAAAAAAGTTCTTGTTGTTAAAAACAAATTAGCGGTCCTGTGATTGTTCCCCCATGTTTCACAAAACAAGTTATGTTTTTTTGAGCCAGGGTTCCATTCTGGGATCTTCCCATACAGTTATAACATCAACTGCGATCTAAAAGTGTGAGTTATTCCAATACCAATTAAGATTACCAAGAATATTTTATTTTGGCGGAGTTGGTGGTGTCGTGGTTTTTGTCATTGGACTAGTAATCCAGAAACCCAGGGTAATGCCCTGGGGAGCTGGGTTTGAATGCCAACACGGCAAATGGCGAAATTTCAATTCAATGAAAATATGGAATTAAACATCTAAAAGATGACCATGAAACCACTGTTGATCGTCATTAAAAAAGATCTGATTCACTGATGTCGTTTAGGGATGGAAATTTGGTCTACATGTGACTCCAGTTCCACAGCAACGTGGTTGGCTCTTCAATGTCGTCTGAAATGGCCTAGAGCAAGCCACTCAATTCAAGGGCGATTTAGGGACGGCAATAAATACTGGCCCAGCCAGCGATGTCCACATCACATGACAATAATAAAAAAAAGTAAAGTCATAATAAGGGCACTGACAACAGTCAGAGTCTGGCATTTATGAAATATATTTTGGATTTAAGGTTATTGGTCAATCATATTGCTAATGAAATAGAATTTTTTCTGCACATCTGAAAATTAAGGCAATACAGTTGCTACGACTATGGACACTGGGTGAACTATGATGCAGTTGTATAAAATTACTGTGCAAAGGATGAGTTACTGCAGTCATTAGCCCAGGATACAAAGCTCAATTAAATCTAATAGCAATTTCAGGATCTTAAATATTGTTACAGTAATGTCATAGGCCCGGATAGCTTATTGGAAGATGGACACTGCACCTGCACAAATGGGTCAGAGTCAGGCAACTTTGTGATTTCATTACAGGCACAGCCATGCCTGAACAAGTCTCTGGGAAGCTATTTAAAATGCAAATGATTGACCACACACCACCATTTCAATGGAAGTGATTCAAAATGGCACCTGCTGTGAGACTTGCCAGTCTCAAGAAGATGGATTTTCAAATAAAGTCACTCAGGAGCACAATCGCAGCTAGAATGTAGATGGGATAACAAACACTCCTCCCATTGTGTGTCAATTACATCGGCATCAACCCATTGTGTGGCCAGTAGAATACCTAAATACTGCTATCCCATGACTGAAACTGGATTGAGCGAGAGCCAACACCGTAAGTCATCCACAAGGGCAGCCCACCAGATCAGTATGGGATATGAAGCCATCTCTCAGCCAGCACCAGGGAGGATCCTGCCTCAAAATCCACCTTCGGTAATGAAGAGGGTCTTATTTGTTTAACCTGCAATATTATATTTCTTCACCATAGTCCGGCCATAATTACACCCGAGACAACCAGAACCTCTACCTTCCACTGTCGCTAGTGCACCGAGAGAGTATCCTTCGGGCTTGCAAAACTTCAACCATCGCCTTAAAGGCTTGTAAAAAAAAAAGTGGCTCGTTTCTTTTTACTGTTCGTAATCTGACGGCACAAGAAGTCACAGCACTAAAAAGGGTGGGGAACACTCCTCTTGTTGCCGCCAGCCGAAACGTGAAAAAACGGGGGAAATTATCCCACATATTTGCCCCTCCCTGACAACATAAAATGCAAAACACCAGAAAGCAGGATCACTTGGGATTCTAATTTATTAACAAATTACATACACAGTGAGAGTTCCTCTGTACAATGCAGAAAATGCACATTAGCAAAGAACTGAAAATTATTTTACAAGATTATTAAAATCTACATTAACAAAATTTCCAGAAGCATTTAAAGAAGCAGAGGTGGGATGGGGGGGGGGGGGGGGGGGGGGGAAGAGAGAGAATAGAAGGGTAACAAGAGAAAGGAGAGAGGTCTGAGAAATGAATAGATTTTTGACACCAAAAGCTTCAAATAGATGAACACAAACCACAGCAGATGTGTGGGCTCCATGTAGAGGGGCATAACTGCACCTTTTCAATGGATCAACTCAACTCTGTGGTAAACAAAATTATAGCTATGCAATTCAACAATCGGAATTCAAATGATTCAATTAGCCAGTCAACTTTTGCTTGCCAGTGTGTCAAGTTAATTCACGAAAGATGCCAAGGTAAATAGATTAGAGCCTATATCCAAAAATCAGTGTAATGTACAAAAAAAGTGTTAATTTTTTTCTGAACACTTCATTGGAATGATTCATATTTCCAAGCATCGAGTTTTTATACCTGCATGAATTCTAAACCACCACATTCAAATCGGTTACCTCAATCTGAGGAGTAGAAACAGACTCTTCCTCTTAAACAGGGGTCGTCAGTGCATCGTATTCTCTTGAAATCATTGAGAAGGCCACAGTTAGTGGTTTGTGAGTAAACGTTCAGTGATTTCAACAAATAATGGGATAAAGGGAAAAAATCTCAACCCGACCACAAAGTATCTGAAAAATAAATGCAAAGCAAGTATTCTTCATTCAAGGCGGTGCTGGATTGAACTAGATAGTCCAAGGTTGTACGGTTTCTTTTTAAAAGCTGGCTTTGGCAATTGTGTTTTTATTTCAGAGAAATCCAAAGGTTTCAATATATTACACCCATATTTATTTTTAACAAGTGAAATTGTTTCGGTGGGAGGTGGCTTCATCAGCTTATTCCAATGCACTACCATAGTTTGCCAATGGCATAGTACAACTTTGTATCAATGGGCACTGGACATATTTAGGAAATTAGGCCTAATTGTTAAGTAGCAGATTGCACATGCATGCATAAATGGTGTGCATGGCCAAATGACAACTGTTTGGAAATTTGTCAAATTAATAAAGCTTTGAGAGACTTGTTGAACAATTCAAAACTTTTGATTGCGTGGGTGTCCAGATATATCTATTTCTAAAAAAAAAAAAAAAAATTTTTTGCTTTTGTTTTCTCTTTAAGCCTTCTTCACATTTCCAAGAGAATGGGTAAGTTTGGTATCTGCCCCCAAGTCTCCGGCCAAGGGTGCTCCGTGACCAAGTCACTTGGGAGATGAATTTAGAACCATTCACCCGGATAAGACAGAAATTGCTGGAAGCATACAGCAGCTCAGACAGGACCTCGGACAGGGGAACAAAACTGACATTTCAGGCTGGTGGCCATTCATTGAACCTGGCTCCGATGAAAGGACATTGACCTGAAACTTCAACTCGGTTTCTCTCTCCACAGATGCTGCCAGAGCTGCTGAGTACTCGCGCCATTTTCCATTTTTTATTTCAGATTTCCAGCATTTTGCTTTTGCATTACTCTGGGTACTTCACTCCGAAGAGACAAGAAACTGGACATGTAATGATACCCAAAGGAGCAGACCCATGTCCTATGACAGTGTAACACAGCACACCGATATACAAATGCACTGCAGGATCATTGTGTATGAAAGTATACATTTATATATGCTCTTGAAAATACATAAATACATCAGGTATATGATTCAAAGAACAGTTTTTAAAAATCTGACTTTACAACAGCTCATAAATGAGGCAGTAACTTTATTATCTGGAGGTAGAGGAAGAAAAGAGATGGAAACAGACTACATTCGAATGCATCCTTTCACAAAATGATAATGTGCTGTACTTCAAAATTATATATTTCAAGAGCATAGTTAAATTTTAAAAAGTCAGAGGTTTAACATTTGATCATAAACCAATCACTGAACTGTGGCCCGAGGGAATACTTGTTTAAAGCATTCCAGTGTAACCTAAATCCATCACGCTAGCAATCCAGCCAATATATGCAGGTTGAGTACGCAAGATCCACCCCCTCCCTCCCCAGTGTTTTGCAACTGTGCAAACATCTTATGGGATGTTTCATCAGTGAAAAGCATACAGTAGCAATAAGATAGTACAGATGCCAATAACACCTCCCAAAATTATCGTGTCCCTGCGCTTCCTCAAATTTATCCTCTGAACCAGGTTGTTAATGGCAGGAAATCGATCTGGAATTGCTGTTAAAGAATCTAAAGTAGCTTTGTTTTCAATTTATTAAAATGTTAAAACATTGAATAATAATACATTTTACAACGTTCTTAGCCCCCTTTCCCGCATCAGCTTCTCCCCTTTTCCAATGGCATGGATTACTTGATGGGGTACAGTTCCATTGATGCCAGGCACTCCCTGACGTGGTCATGTCTTATGAGGACTGGATGTTAAAGTGCTGACAGCTATTCGACTGCATGAGAATCACAATCAAGTCCAATCATATTCTCGCTGATATCCTTTACTGAACCTTCCAACAGGGATCAGAAGCAAGAATCCTGGCTTCTTTTCATCCTAATAGAGATCATGGAGTCGGACGAGAATGAGTGGGTTCTTCCAGGGGGTAGATGAGTGAGCGAAGTGTGGGCAGGGGCCAGCGAATCACATACAGGTTTTGGGGTTGCGAAAAATTGGGAAGGTTCTGGGCGGGAGTGTTCACGGTCTTAGCCAGGATAGTGGAGGCCCTGGACCTGGACCCTTTGGTGGCGATATTTGGGGTTTCAGAGAAGCCGGAGCTCATGGAGAGGAGGAAGGCCAATGTTGTGGCCTTCGCCTCTCTGATCGCACGGAGGGGGTGGTCGGCATCACCACCGGGGGTAACAGCTTGGTTGGGTGATCTGTGCGACTTCCTGCGGTTGGAGAAGATAAAGTATGAGTTAAGGGGCTCTACAGGGGGTGGGGGGGGGGGGGGTGGTGGTTTGAGAAAAGGTGGGGGATGTTTGTGACCGTGTTTGAGGAGCTGCTCGTCGTGTGTGTGTGTGTGTGGGGGGGGGGGGGTGGTGAAAAAGGTAAAAAATCTGTCTCGGCTGTGTAGTTCATTGCTGGGAAGTATGTTTCCTGGGATGTTTATTTGTTGTAACCTGTTTTGATACATGTTTGTAATCAAATACATTTAAAAAAAAAGAGATCATGGAGGCCAACTGATGTTTCCCTATTGGCACCCCACCCGAGATTAGCTAATTTATCAGACCAGAAATTGAACTGCAAACTTTATTGGTTTGTAAGGCTCAACTATTCATTTCAGAGAATAATTTGGGTGGTCACCAATGAATTGATCACATATTCACTTTAAAAGTAACAAGCCATTGAAATGTATTTGAAGTTGGAGCTAATTTCACTGCTCCCCATATGCCTAACACAGTTGAACGCATGAAAGTTGAAGACGGATTTGGAGGCTAGTTGGAACTTTCAGAAGGTGGACATTTTCCCATGGCATCAACTGCAGTTTTTCTCTACTCAAATGGCAAGCTATGTAGCGTACCTTTACACTCAATGGCAATTATTCGCTTGATTGCTCTGCTCCAGACCAAAGAAAACTCTTCATACCCGTCTGGGCTTGTAAGTAACATAAGTCTGTGCCATTTAGAGGGTCAACACATCGCTGTGGGTCTGGATAGGTCAGACCAGGGAAGGACTGCAGATTCCCTTTCCCACAAAAAGGCAATAAGGAACTAAGTGGATTTTTAGAATCCACTAGTTTCACAGTCACCATTATGGATAGTAACTTTTAATTACACATTTATTTAATTAACTGAATTTAACTTTGCCAACTGCCTTGGTGGAATTTGAACTGGAGTCTTCCGATTATTAGTCCAAGCCTCTGGATTACTATGTAATCATAACCACTATTTGGTCATACTTACTGAATGAAATGTGCTGCGGATTGACTACAAATAATACTCAACTACATGAACATTCACATGCAGTTGCCTCATGATTAGAATAATTGTGGTTAACATCCACACCTAAAATTGGAGCACTGTGCAATGCACAGTAAAATTGTTACTGGACATAATCCTCACTTACAGCTTTCATTCAAAGTTTAACATCTCTGCACCCAAAAGATACTTCTGAAAATAGATGCTTTGTGAAAAATATGTAACTTGTCCCGAAAGTTTAATATTGTGCGCTGAATTTAAATGATTCACTACATTCAACAAATTAGTTACTGTGCCAAATTAACTGTTCTTTAAAAAAAAAACAATGCGGTAACCTCTTGCAGAAGGGAGTTTTACAAAGGTGAGAATGCTTGTTTTCCATTCTAGCATTAGAAATGTCAAGACAGACAGCGAGTCAACTAGCTTACATTTTGCTTCCAATTTTTGTCTTACCCTAGATACAACATGGAAGATTTCTTTAAAATTACTTTCAAAAGGATATTGGCCAAGGAGTTCACTTTGCTTTGTATTGTCTTCAGCACTCCTCGTTGTGATGTCACATTTTCTTTTGTTGCCATGGCGATGCTAAAGAAAGAAAACACATCATGTCATGCTGCCAACAATAGCTTGCTTAGTCTGCTGTAATTTCGGAGCTGAACAGAGAGAAAATCAAAATACACACCGCAGCCTGTTTCTTTGATAAATGTGACACACACTAGCGCACGGGGTATTCCCACAGCTGCTCACTTTTCCAATTTCTTCCAATTAATCTTCATCCTTCTTTCTCTTTACTTACCTCTCGGCCCCTGCCTGCGCCAATATAACAAATGTGCAGACGAGGCACTTCATTTTCTACACTCACAATCTAAATTTAACCATGTTTGAAATCCAGTAGTCCGACTAGGGCAAGGTTGGAAAACAATGTACACCAATTAGTCTGAACTGATTCACTTTCTAAGCAATCCGAGCTAGATAGGAAAGCAATGTGACAACTACTAACAGTCACTGGTCTCTGTCTAAAGCTTTGTGACTACGCTGTCTTCTTGCAGCACCTGTTTCTTTATGGCCAGTTATATCTAGTGTGCCCACCTCTGACTACCTTCTCTGTGTTGAGAGTCTCAACTAAACACTGTACTTATTTGCAACTTTGATGATGAGATTGAAAGCCACAATTCCAAATGATGCATAGATAGGCAGCACTGCAGGCAGTAGAGATGGAAGTATAAATTACCAAGATATTGATAGATTAAGTGAATGGACAAAACTGGGGCAAATGGATTTTAATGTAAGCAGATGTGAGGTCACCCACCTTTGACCAAAAAAAGGATACTTCGTAAATGCTAGAAAAATAGAAACATTGGAAGCCCAAAGAGACTTGGTGGTCCAGATATATAGGTCATTAAAACAACATGAACAAGTACAGAAAGTAACCAAAAGGCTAATGGAATATGACCCATCAATGGGGCTAGAATACAATTAGGCAGAAGACAATGGGAGGAGTAGACCAGGAGAAGGAGTCAACTTTCAGCTGCACAAACGTCTTGAAGAGATCACACCCAAAGTACTGCGAGTAGTTCTACGTAACACATCTTAAGGAGGATGTATTGGTCTTGGATGGAGTGCCTATACATTTACCAGAATGATACCTGGTCTCCCCAAGTGTTAAATTATGAGGAGGGATGATGCAGCATCAGTACATGCTTTGGCGGCCTGAATATCGGCTTCCTTAGTTGCTGGACTACAAATCCGGTTCCCATTCCCCAGCCAAATTAGTTTAAACCCTCCCCAAGAGTACTAGAAAACCTCCCTCCCAGGATATTGGTGCCCCTCTGGTTCAGATGCAACCCGTCCTGCTTGTACAGGTCCCACCTTCCCCAGAATGCGCTCCAATTATCCAAATACCTATAGTATTAGAAAACAATGAAGTTTTGAAGGCACTTAGGTGGCAAGGGTGTAGAACTATTGTAGATACTTTCAGTATTTGTAAATATATGTTCACTTGCATAGTTTGGAAGCATCATGGATTCAATCGTTCGGCTAGTTGCTTCAATGGTCTCAGGCATTAAAGAGTGTGGAATTTGGGCCCCCAGTGTCTGATAACAAACTTCTTTTGATCCACTTCTCACATTATCAACATAGTGATTACAAAATAGCCCCACATGGCAGTGGCCATAATTTAGGAGTGTGCAGCCTGGGCATGCATCAGGCAATCCATTACTTGCAGCTCACTGTGTTCTGAGATCTGAACATGCGTTCAATGAGGTCATTGCATCTCCTGCTGCTGTTGCCCTAGTGAGATATAGATGCAAGGAGTACTCAAGGGGAGTTAAACATGCAATGAGAGTGGCAAGGAACACTGTAGATGCAGTTTCAGGATTGAAACTCTGAAACTCTACACTTCTTATTAACAGTGGAAAACCAGAGGCTTCCCTACATATTTGGAGAAAGCTGTGGTGGGGACATTCAATCATCAATGGCCTTCCTTGTGGTAATTTTGAGCTAACATGCAGTGAAGGTTGAAAGCAAGAAAGTAATAGGCAATTGAGCCGTAACTGCAAGTGAGAGTGCAGGATTAAAGAGATGTGCGCGTAGTTTTCTGAAGTCTTTGTCAGGCCTCACATGGAGATTTGTTTGACATGCTCATCTCCTTATCAAGGGTTGCAGTAGACTTTGCATAAAGGGTTTGTGTGGCCATCCATGTGAAGCATCAGAAGCTCTAACAGGCCTCTGCAAGGTTCCTGCAGGAAAGGTGTTTACCTTGTCTGGATGTCCAGAAAGATGGATCATAGTGTTGCACTAATGCTAGGGCCGTCTAAGACTGAGACTTACGAGTCCCTGTGATAGGAGGGTTTGGTGTGATTTCTGCTCAGCAACCCATAGTGATGGTGAGGCACTCAGAGAGGACTCGAAAATAATCTCAAAACTTTGCAGCACGATGAAGATGCCAAGAGATATGGGTTTACTTTGGGCAATGGAGGAGGCGGAACTGGGGCCGTCCAGCCAGCAGAGGATAGAAAATCAAATAGTAGCAAATCTGAGCTCACTCTGCCTGGAACTGTTCACTGTCAGATTGTCATGGGCTTGTCTGCTGCACTGTACCCCTGCAGTGGCCTCTGCACGTAGCTCCGTGACATCCTTGCCCTCGCCACCCCCATCCTGTTCACCATCCTCGTTGTCGGAGGAGACATCTCGATCCTCTATGTCACCCTCAGCCAAGACATCCCCCTTTGTAGCGAGAGTTTGTGCAGAGTGCAACAATGATGATTCGGGACATTCTGTGATTTCTGCCTGAGAGGTACAAACATCTGAACCTCAGCCTGCCAAACCTCTAGCTGCTGAAGAGCCCAGAAGACTGTGCCCATAGAATTAGGCCACAGATCAGCCATGGTCTTACTGGATGGCAAGAAAGGCTCGAGGGGCTAAATTGTCTACTCTTGTTCATACGATGACCTCAGAGGGTTTAAAAGATTCAACTTTTGAGGGTGGCAGGGATGGGCTTTTGTGGGCTGCACCTTCTGCTTCCACGAAGTTACAACCGTTAGTCACCCCATTGTGGACAGATGCCAAACAGAGATCAGGTAATCTCTTCCACTCCACATAGGCAGAGCAAGAACTGAAAGGACAATCACAGATGTAACTGATGACTGATTATACAGCTCATAGTAGACACCTAGGAAGAGTTTATCTATTTATCATTATCGCTTGGATGGTGTGACTTCCTGGCCCAGATTTCAGGGCAAAATGTGTCCATTAACTGTTCATTTTAAAAAAATCTAAACTTACGATTTGCTGCTTTAATAAAAATAAAAGCACAAAGAGCACTCTGTATTAATTTCACAAATCATTTATTACTCCAGCACACAATGCTGCAGACTAATTTCTTATATTGCAAAACAGCATCCATCAAAATTAATAATGTGCTTTAAGTGCAAGGGTCATGAAATTGTCTCCCAACAATTGTATTTCATGTTGATACAGTGCACAAATTACACATTGATCACTTTTATTTATAAAGTATGCTCTGCAATATTTATTTGTATGAAAATTATAAAATATTGAAATTGATTCTGGTGTAGTTGATTACATGATAATCATAGGACGTGGCCAATCAATCTTTACACGTCTAAATCAGGACTAGCTGAATACCCATTTTTGGCGCTATCTTTTTGGCAATCAGTAGAGCATCTGCTTGTTTCACACGCCTAAAAATTAGAATAAGCTTTTAGATTTGAGAGGTAATCAAAAGTAAAACTAAATGAAAATATACAAGAGATAATAGAGAAAGGGAACACATGGAGATCAAATGCAAGATTTTATATTTACTGTTTAAGATGACTTTAATACTACAGAAAGATAGGGATGTGGATTACCGTGACAATGTCATTTTCAACGTCAAGTGAGCTGAAAACTTAAGTGACCGAGCTCAGTAATCCTTTTGAACTTGTCAACACGTATACAGAAGTTAGACATAGACGCAGGATATTTGGCCTAAACAGTCCGTGTTGGTATTTACCTTCCACACAAGCAAATATTTAGTCATATTTAACCATCAAGTTTCCATGTGCCTTTAATTCCATCATTTTCCCAGCTATCCAATCTTGAACGTTGACATAAATTACTCCACAATCACTGAACACAAAGTGAATGCACAGCCTCATGTCCTTGTTCTAAATCTCTTCCTTTTAATTTTACATCTATGCTCCCTCCTTCCTGGCCCCTCAGCTATTGGAAAAAAATTGCGACCATCTACCCATTAGTTAATGTTTAAAAAATATATCTCAGAAACAATCAATAGTTTTAAGTGATAATCTTTAAATGGGAATACTTGCTGCTGGTTTTAGTCAATATTTAATAGACCAAATCCATTTGAATTCAGACTTAAATTAATTTAGAAAAGGAAGTAATTTTTAAAAAAAAATGGATTTTGAGGACCCATGACTTTGGTAATTAACTCTGAATGCCCATCTGCACTTAACTGTCCAACTACTTGTTCGATGCTGACTGTGGCACGTACAAAGTTACTCATTCACATGTTCTGGTCGTGCCCTAAACTAGGGGGGCATTGGCAGGGATTCGCAGATGTTATGTCCCTGGTGTTGAAAACTGGGGTGGTAATGAGTAAGGAGGTGGCAATCTTTGGGGTTTCGGAGGACCCGGGAGTCCAGGAAGAGAGGGAGGCCAATGTGCTGGCCTTTGCTTCCCTGGTAGCCCGGCGACGAATACTGTTAGCATGGAGGGACTCAAAGCCCCCGAGGGATGAGGTATGGCTATCAGACATGGCGAGCTTCCTCGGCCTAGAGAAAGTCAAGTTCGGCTCGAGAGGTTCGCTACTGGGTTCGTCTGAAGGTGGCAGCCATTTATTGACTTCTTCGCAGAGGAGTAAGCGTCAGCAGGGGGAAGGGCGAGGGGGGAGGGCGAGGGGGGAGGGCGAGGGTCTTGGATAGAGTAGAGTAGGGGGATATTGTGGCAGGTTCGTGCGTGAACAGAGCCGTGGTTTGCATTATGTTTAATGTGGAATTTGTGTCTTGATTTCTTTTTCGTTTGTTCTGTACAATGTCATTTTTTCTATATGCTGAAAATACCTCAATAAAATAGTTTGTAAAAAATTTTTAAAAAAAATTAAATCCATCTTCCAGAACTAACAAATTCATCATAAGCATTCCAGGAACACGAAACATGGGTTTCATTTTGTTAGCTTGAAATTTAGGGAGCACTTTTTGTCCATAAAATTCTTAGAAATTTTCTGAGAATTTTCTCAGAAAGGTTCTACAACAGTGTGTAATGCAGCATTAATGCCCCTTACATTATTTCTCCAATTAAACTTTAACTATATATAGGTGCATTAACCAACTGCTCTATTTCAAGATTACGCACTCTGGATTGCTTCCTTTTCAAGTGTTTTATGCTATAAATGGTGCCCAGAATCTCCCCGTAATTTCCCCAAGTGTTTGCATGCTGTCCCTTGCCCCGAGCTCCCTTATACAAATTTCTATTAATTGTCAGGTTAGTTAATTTATCATAAAATACAACTCCGTCCATAGCACTCGACAGTCATTACTGTACTAAAAATAACCCAATTAAGTTAAATGGGAAGGGAGGCTTTAGAATTTCTCCCCCATATTTGCTGCTAAAAATCTCAGACGGCCAGCACATTGCACTTAAGGTTCTGAAGCCCTGTCTCAGCATGCTGGTCCTGTGCAGACTGGCCGAGCACACCGCAGAGCAGTTTCTGAAGTAAAGGGGGAAAAAAACTTGCAGGTAGGAAGAGTTAATCAGATTGGGAAGAGGAGGAGGCGGCACGGCGGCGCAGTGGTTAGTGCTGCTGCCTCGTGACGCTGAGGATCCAGGTTCGATCCCGGTCTCAGTCAGTGTGGGATTTGCACATTCTCCCCGTGTTTGCATGGGTCTTACACCCAAAGCGCAAAAGGTGTGCAGGGTAGGTGGATTGGCCACGCTAAATTGCCCCTTAATTGGAAAAATTTAAAGAAAAAGATTGGGAAGAGGTGTGGAGTATAAACACTGTCACAGACCAGCTCTGCCGAGTGACCAGTTTCTGTGCTGTACAGTCTATGCAGTAACGTCCAAAAAAAAATCTGGACCTGCAGGAAAAGATGGGCACAGATTGAAAGGCAATCGCATGTTCTAAGATGATAGAAAGGTTGAAATGGGGCAGAGGTTTGCACGGCCAAGCGGTTAAGAGTGAAGGTTAAATACAAAGGCTGAAAGGAAAAGTGACTGTTGGCAAGATGAATTGTTCATTTTTCTCCTGGTTCAGTGTACTAAGTGTTTGTTTCAAATGATTGACTACCTTTTAAAATAAGATTTTAAAATGATTTATATCCATGTTTTAAAAGTAAGAACACATTGTGTTGAGCAATAAATCATCCAGTCATAAAGTAATTATTGGAGGGTTGACAAATGGCCACCTAACGGTTTTGAATCTTGTTCAAAGGTTTACTGACGCCATTCATTTCTTCGCTCGCGGGTATTCTTTGATATTGCAGAGCTCTGACAGCGCGTATTCGTCACTTTATACATACATATTCATTCAGGCAACAATCTCTTCAGATATCAGTTGGTCATATCAGTCCAAAGATGTGCAGGTTAGGTGGATTGGCCATGATAAATTGCCCTTAGTGTCCAAAATTGCCCTTAATGTTGGGTGGGGTTACTGGGTTATGGGGATAGGGTGGAGGTGTTGACCTCGGGTAGGGTGCTCTTTCCAAGAGCCGGTGCAGACTCGATGGGCCGAGTGGCCTCCTTCTGCACTGTAAATTCTATGATCTATCAGTAACAAAACAAAACCTTGACCGCCAACTGCAGCTGTCAAGCATCTGTCCTGATATTCAACCCTTATCAAGAGAAAACTACTCAAAGGATAACATCCGAAAAATAAAAAGTTCTTGCTAAATTATTTTTTGAAACCCAAACTCAAAAATGATCATTGTCTGTTCATTGGGACTCTAGCTGTAACTGCAAAAATTGCAACAAATCAATTTGCTTTAAAAGGTGGCGAAGAGAAACTACTTATGGAGAATTATAAAATGATCATTGCATAGAAATGATTGGTTTAAACTCAGCTGGCTAGACAGCTGGTCCGTGATGCAGAGCGAGGCTAGCAGGGTGGGTTCAATTTCTATACCAGCTGAAGTTATTCACAGAGGTGTGATGATCTCCAACCCCCCCCCCCCCCCACACACACACACAAGGGGAAAGCAGCCGATGGTCATCTGGGACTATGGCGACTTTATCTTCACTGCATAGAAGGAGGCCATTCAGCCCAATGGGGCTGTGCTGGCTCTCTGCAAGAACATTTTAGCTGGATCCACTGCCCAGCCTTTTCGCTACAGCCCAGCAAATTCTCTTTATACGTGCGTACCCACTTCCCATTTGAAAGCCATGATTAAACGTGCCTCTACCACCCTCTCAGGCAGTTTGTTCCAGGTTCTAACACTGGATTTTTCTTTATGTCGTAGTTGATGCTTTGTCAACAACTTTACATCTGCCCCCTCTGGCTCTCAACCCTTCTGCCAACTACTACGTCAATCTACTCTCTCTAGACCCCTCATGATTTTGACCACTTCTGTCCAATCTCTTCTCTAAGAACAACTCCAGCTTCTCCATGGAACCATTTTCATAAATCCTTTCAGCACCCTCTGTAAGCCTTCACAACTGCTACATAAGAAATAACAGGAGTAGTTCATATGGCTCATTGAGCCTGCTCCGCCACACACAATATAATTATGCTTGATCATCTGCCTCAATTCTACTTTCCCGCCCGCTCCCCTTGATCCAGAGGCCAAATACCTGTCCATCTCAGTCTTGAATATATTTAACAATGGAGCATCCACAACCCTCTGGGGTTGGGAGTTCCAAAGATTCAGTCCTTCAACTGAAGAAGCTTCTCTTCATCTCATTTCTAAATGATAGGCCTTTAAGGGCCTGTGTTCTAGATTCCCTAGCCAGAGCAAACAACCTCTTGGCGTCTACCCTCCAGAACACCCTCCAGAATCTATATGTTTCTTATAAACAATAACTGCTACTGCGGTTTCTGCGCTTTATTGTTTATATTGCTTACTGTAACAAAACAAACAGTTGCAGGGAACATGCCCACAAATTTGGAAGGCAATAGGGCATTCAAAGACTTTGAAAATGTGGGTTAGCAGTTTGCAAGGTCAGAGGGTCAAGAACGAAGTCCAAAGATCAGATGATATTCTGAATTGATGACTGGAATCTCAAACTATAAAATCTTTTGACTGCAAGAGGCGGACAACGACTCAGATTCACACCTCAACCTACTGCAGCACAAAGTGCACCACTCCCTCAGTACTGTATTAAAAGGTCAGCCTAAATTATGTACTCGAATTCTGAAGCAGGCTTTAATCTACAAACTCCTGCCCCGAAGGTCATTTGCGACCAACTGAACCAAATAGACTTGAGATGTGTTAGAAACTTTTGCTGTGGTAGCCAAACCAGATTTCACTGCTTATATTACCATTGCCTCCTTGCCGTTACCGTTAATCAACACTACAAAGCAACATATGCAATTGAAAAATGTCACTTTTTGGCATGGAACTTACAGGATCTAATTCAGAGCCGTCAGAAGTAAAGCTCTACAATAGAAACATTTGTTGAAATGCCATTTTGTCATCTAAGTATTATGTTGAGAAGACTGTGATTCACAAGAATAGCTGAGAGTGGAGTTAGTATTTGAAAGTTCAGTCAACATTGAAAATGCATAACTATTGATCTAGACAACATTTAAGTTTTACGGCATTAGGCAATTGGTGATTTTGAAGAGTTGAGAGGTTTCTAAATATATGACTGAATACCAGAGGGATTGATGCAGCTCATGGATCACTTGTCTATATATTTTCTAATAAACAATGGCAAGTCCAATAGAGCATTTTTATATGAGAAACTGGCATTTACACAGGACCATTTATGTACAAGGATGGGTCAAAGTTAGGGTACATTTGACTCTTTGGTGTCCCTAAATCAACTCATTTAAATTTACCCTGCAGAAAACTCGACAGAGGATCAGCTTTGGGTCGTCTTGCAAGATCATCAATTTGAAGACAGGCATGTAAGCCAATCTCTTCCTGCAGCAAGTCTACGGCATAATGGAGCCAATCCTTATAATGTCTTGGGGTTAATTGAAACATTTTTATCCAGACGATCTATAATCTGGATAAAAATAAGGTCATCCGTGGCAAAATTGTGATAATTGCCTTGCGGAGATTGTTCAGCAATTTTTGCTTCAAAGCAAGATAGCTGAGCGTGAAAGTTACATTAGACACAAATAACTACAAATTCTTTAAGTCCTTTGCTAAAATGTAATGAAAATCCCTTCTTCTTTCTCTGCTTACATGGTTAATGTTCATGCTATCTGTGAGAAGCTACAAGATATGGAACGATGACTTATTATAATTGAAACTCTGATCAATTCTGAAAAAGTTTTGGAATGGGATCTAATCATGGCACATCAGGCACACTGGATGACAATCAAATTTACAGTTTCCCTGATTCTAGTCAAAAGTATCAGCACCCACGGTGCCATTTTCAAGTAAGTAACTCAAATTCATAAAATCCAAAACATTCAAATGGAGGTCATTTAAACTTACGAATCATCAGATATAAAACCCATTACAAGAGTGTAAGCAGTGCAGATGGTCAAGTCTCTGTCACGAAATGGAAACTAAGTGATAAGAGAGAATGTTCAGGGAATATAAAGATCCTAATGGTGTAGTATGATTCCCAAGGTTTGAATTCAATAAATTTCAAGAATTCGCAAGATAATGGACCCAGTTTCCTGATTAATCAGATGTCAAGTTCTTCCGTTTAAGGTTAAACGGTTTATTCACAGAAAGCTTTCAGGGCAAAAAGAATTCCCCAGAAGGGCCATAATCCTTTAGTTACTAGCTGTGAACATTCAATGGTCAGGCCACTATCAGAGCTGTAATATATAAATACAGCACTGTCAAAGGTGGGTTAACAGGTTTCTGATTTTTGGCAACATCATGCCCATTGTGATTAATAACTGCACCATCTCTCTCACTCCCCCAATTTACAATGCTATTAGATCAGTAGCAATTTGCTAATTGTTTTCTACCTATCATTCTTTTAGATTTGTGATGCAGATACCTGCAATGAGAACATCAGAAAGAACCTGATACAACTACTGCACTTGCTTGAGTTTAAGCAAGGCAAATTTACTGAATTGGGAAAGCTCCAATACGTTTCCTATGGTGCACTGTTTTGCCTTGATACGCAGGAAGCAAAGCTCTGCCATAAGCCATGGAAGGTATGTTAGCAGCCAGAGCAATTACCACAGTATAACTGATAAGACAAAAACTGCCATACTATTCAACTGTACATGGCTGGGAGGAAGGATTAATCTGTGAGTAGGTGGAGACAGCAGGGAGATCATAATGGATAATATGAAACAAATGAAGTATACAGTATTTAGAAACAAGGCCTTTGGGCCCATGTAGTCTATTCTGACATCTATGCTCCACACGAGCCTCCTCACATCCTACTTCATCTAACCCAAGGATGCAAAGAGAGGTGGACCAACTTAGAGACCGGGCAATGAAAGATCAAATTGTAGTGAAGGGGAAAAGCTCTCATATGGATTAGATGGAGAAACAAATCTCTATAAACTCAGTAAAGGGAGAACTGTGAAGCATAGTCCAGAAGGGTCTGCCTGAGAATGAGACTCCAGATCAGTTTTAGTACCACTAGATTAAGTAAGGCTTACAAGAATTGTTTTCTATTTCAACTACGGTGCGAGCTGGTGCAATATGTTATTATAGGGCATGGGTACCTGGACTCAAATTTAAGTAGATGAAAAATACTACTTCAACAGGCAAAAAAGATAATTTATGTCAGCAAGCGGTTAGGCCAGCCTGTGTGCCTAACTTAGTTATATAGCAGTGCTGGCCAAATGCCCTGGAAGTGGTCCTGACAAGCTCTCAAGATGGAGAAACTGTATGATTGAACATTTTATTACACCCAAGGTTGAATCTACTTCTAATTGCATTTACTTAACAGGAATGACTGCTGTTAGAATCCCGGTCGAGAAGCCAACAATTTGCAATTTGTAAAATAGTGAGAAAAGGGTACTTCATCACAGGAGTAGTAACACTGACCAACATGTATCTTTTTTATGTTAAAACAAACTTTAATTTAAACACAGAATCAGTCACATTATCAACCAAGTAACAGCTTTAGTTAACAGTTAAAACAGTTCTTAAATAAAATGAAACATTTTAACCTATGCCCTACACCTGCAAAAATACATACATTCCAATTAAGCAAACCAACATTGTTCAATATCTACTTATAAACAAAGTTATCATGTTTACTTGCTTTTCTCTGTGCAAAGACCTAGGAGAGAACCTTTCAGGAGCCAGCTGAATACATGCCTTGTCAGACAAAAATCCTCTTGCAAACTACAGACAGACCTAGCATCACCGCTTAATTGTATGATAAAGCATTCTTCAGTCTCCCATTAAGATGTCCCAGGATCTGTTTATCCAGACTAAGTACTACCCCAAACAAATTATCTACACCCCAAGGATCCTCCAAAATCAAAACAATGTTTCATTAACCATCTATCTGTAAACAAGTAAATGGTTACGATCCCTTAAATTAAAGCTTAGCAGACATAATGCCTGTCTGCAATCTTAAACCAGAGTTT
Organism: Scyliorhinus canicula; assembly: GCF_902713615.1. Classification (NCBI taxonomy): domain Eukaryota; kingdom Metazoa; phylum Chordata; class Chondrichthyes; order Carcharhiniformes; family Scyliorhinidae; genus Scyliorhinus; species Scyliorhinus canicula. The sequence continues at coordinate 143,614,516 of NC_052157.1, forward strand.
TTCACATAACTGCAACAAATATAAAATAACACATAATAATTTCTTACATTCATCGCACTACATAAAAGGAAGATTGCATATGGAGGTTTATTCTGAAATGTCTACAATATTTGGCTTTCAGTGAGATAGCCAAGAGACTCGGCAGACAAATTGCACTGCAAATTCAAATTACTGTCTTTTCCACTGTGACGAGACTTGAGCAGTTTGAGAACAAAATAGAATTTCAAATAACATGCTTTTCCTAGTGAACTGAGATGTGTTCTAATGTCAAAGTTCCTGTCAACAAAATCTAGAACAAGCTGATAGTTTAAAGACAGATAGTATCTATGGCTGAAAAGAAAAACCTTCGATGGGCAAGATCCTGCAGTCTCGTTGGTGACTGGATCCGTTGCGAGCTAGAACGGAAAATTTACGTTCCAGCGAAAGCTCCTTTAATTTTCAGTGGCACCAGAAAATCCTAGCCGTGAATAAGGACAAAAGATTTCCGCCAACATATGTAATAGTCAGTTCCTTAGGAAACTGCATCAACATGTGGTTACTGCAGAAGCTACAAGGCAACTTGAGCGGAATTTTCTCAGGTCAAGAAATTCACATCAAAATGTATGTGCATTTTTATAAACTAGAGCTAACAAATATTCCTAATGTGAAAGAACTCAGCAGTTTATTTCAATGGATTTTATGGAGGCAAATAATTCTGACTTTAAAAATTTAGATACTATTCATTATTACAGACAATTCACAAAGTTGAAACTAGAAATGGATTTCAAACTAAAAAGGATTATATTTAGCATATCTCAGGAATGTCTTGTTAACTGCTGCCAATTTTAAAATATTTGCATTTTACTTGTTCAATTTATAGTTGTACTTGATACCAATCTGCAGAGATATATATTATTATGAATTGTGAATTATGCAACCACAAAAAATATAACTGAAAGACAAACAGTATTGGAGTAACCAAGGTAGGTGTGTTCCAAGGTCCTTGAAAGCTAACTGAGATTTATTGCTCAGGTGGATCTTGTCTGCTTCTAACAGAAGGAAAAAGCTTCTGAAAGCATCTGACATCCTAACTAAAATCACGCATTGCCCAAACATTAAACAGATCAGAAGATAGAAGAAGGAATTAGGTAATTTGGCCCATCGAGTCTGCTCCACCATTGATCTCATCCTGGTCTTAACGGCACTGTCCTGCCCATTCTCCATAACCCTTCAACCCATTGTCAGTGCCCAAAATTACTGAAAATATTCAAAATCTCAGACAAAGACCTCCTTCTGATACTACTACTAGAGTTTTTCATAAAATAGGTTTAAATAATTCAAACTTGAGGCCACAGAGATAAACTTATTGGCAACATTGTTTTATATTTGAAAATAATGAATCTCTCATTTCACTGCCCCTGGTGTGGAATTATCAGATTATCACATTAAGTGAGAAAAAAAGCAGTTACCTAAACAAATGAAAATATAACTAACTTGTGCTCACTGAGGCGAGGAATATTACTGCTGGTTAATAGGACTTTTCACTTTCAAACATCCAGCAATATCAGCACCTACAAAACCCTACTCTGACTGAATCAGCAGACAGGTTGTTAAGAAGGCGTACGGTGTGTTAGCTTTTATTGGTAGAGGAATTGCGTTTCGGAGCCATGAGGTCATGTTGCAGTTGTACAAAACTCTGGTGCGGCCACATTTGGAGTATCGCGTGCAGTTCTGGTCGCCGCATTATAGGAAGGATGTGGGAGCATTGGAAAGGGTGCAGAGGAGATTTACAAGAATGTTGCCTGGTATGGAGGGAAGATCTTATGAGGGAAGGTTGAGGGACTTGAGGCTGTTTTCATTAGAGAGAAGAAGGTTAAGAGGTGACTTAATTGAGGCATTCAAGATGATCAGAGGATTAGATAGGGTGGACATTGAGAGCCTTTTTCCTCGGATGGTGATGCCCAGCACGAGGGGACATAGCTTTAAATTGAGGGGAGATAGATATAGGACAGATGTCAGAGGTAGGTTCTTTACTCAGAGAGTAGTAAGGGCATGGAATTCCCTGCCTGCAACAGTAATGGACTCGCCAACACTAAACGCATTCAAATGGTCATTGGATAGGCATATGGATGATAAGGGAATAGTGTAGAGGGACTTTAGAGGGGTTTCACAGGACGGCGCAACATCGAGGGCCGAAGGGCCTGTACTGCGCTGTAGTGATCTATGTTCACTCCGCCGGGAAAACTGCGGGCGTGGGTACGCTGCCGGCGAAACAGAGAATCCTGCCAGCGGAGAATCCAGCCCCTTGCACTTGCTGAAAAATGGGAATAACAAATTTGCTCATGTTGCATTACCTGATCGTGTCTTCTATCAGCCGATCTGAGCTGCAAAAGAAAGGGAGAAAATCAGTACAACGAGAAAATAGCTCGTTAGATAAAGTTCTATTTCTCTTTTGTCTCAAATGTCAAATTGCATTATAAAAGAATGAGAAATAGGTTCACCCATGGCATTGCCAGCATATTTAGCTCACAACTTAGGCTTCGCTCCAGCAGAATGCAAAAGAGAATGCGGCAAGAAATTAATTGCACAGAAGCACCCAGACTATTTTTGTATACCTCTTATTATGTCATATTTCTTTGTTGAAGGTGACCAAAGTACCTTGTAACACTTGCTGACAACGCCTCGCTCAACACACTCATTGAGCAACAATCTATTCTTTATTAATCGAGTCATATGCATCCCTCCTTTTCTTAAGTAAAATTGATGCTCAAACCCTTCAGAAATATACAAGCCACACTTCCACAATAGTTGCGGGGTGTACTGTTAATCTGTTATTTAAAGTTCAATGCTTCCATCTGCATTGGAATACTTGTTAAGTTGAGACAAATTTTGCTTCAAAGTTTCTTCAGCCCACAAAGAGATTGTGCAAACCTGCAGACCATTGTTTGAGGAATAAATGATAACTGCACCATAAAATGCATGTAAAATTAAACAGCTTAGCTAATAGAAATTCTCAATCATACTATAACTTGACGTTGCTGCTATTCATGTACCAGGTTAATGCACGTGTAAAATAAATTATGCATCTTTTCATCAACCCTAAAACACAAGAAAGGTGAGGTGCAAAATGGATGGAGGATGTAATTATTTACAGACTGCAAGTGTTGGGTTAGCAATACACCAGGACTAAAGATAGTACAGCAACAATGAAAAAAACTTATAAACTGAAAATGAAAACAGCAAATGAAGGAAGTTTGCAGAAGATTTGCCAGTATATGAAAAAGACAACACAGATATCATCAAGGGCATAATACTGCAGAAAAGTTAGGCAAACACCTACATGATAGGATTGTGGGGAAAACCAGTTTGAGTGGGTGGGGGAAAAGAGAGGAATAATGCAGCTAAGTTAAAGCTACAGAGACTGTAATAACCACGAGGAAATGGGTGAAACAAATAACCCACAAACTCCTTGACTGAGTAGGTGGCTTTTATATGGTACAAAAGACCTCAGTATAGCAAAGTCAAAGGATATATAACCAGCTAAGAGAACGAAAGAGTAAAGGAAAAGACACAAGACCAGAAATTAGAGAAACACCTGGCCAGTCGTCACATCTGAAGGAATATGTCAAACCGCCTCAGGACACAGTGATGAAAGACTCTCTACTCCAGCACAACTGTTGAAAAGTAACTCGGACAATGCAGTAAACATCTGAAGTTACTAAAGTTCAGACCAGAGAATTTTGGATTGCCAGGGAAATAGATGAGACACTATTCCAGAAGCCTCCTGTATAGATCAAACCAAAGATAGGATAGCTTAAGAGAGGGAATAGGAAGAGCATTAAGTAGTTAGCTGAGGACCAGACAGAGATAGAGTGGAGATGTTTAGCAAGGTCCTGTGTTTGCACCAACATCAAGTAGCTTAATGTGCGAACAATGAATACAATATACTAACTGGAGTGGAGGATGCAGTCTCACCCAGAAACATTTAATGTGCCTGAAACGGTGTATGCAGGGGTGACTGGATAGGCGGTTCCTACCAGAACATTTGCTGCTTTCATTTTGAATTTACCCAGCAAGTGCTAGGGCAGGATTTTCAAACTCAGTTGTGACCTGTGGCTGGGTCGCGGTGTGATCGGTCCTGCCGCATGCGCGGTGGTCCCAATCGCGGGAGAAGCGGCGGACAGCCACTACTGCTTTTACATGGAGAATTGCGGCTGTTGCTGTATTTTTAATGGAGATACAGATTAGGCCGCTTATGGAGACATCCCACCAAAAGCGGCGGCCAACAGCAGATCATGTGCCCCGTACATAGAACTGACCCAAAACGTCGTCCGGGAGGTGCTTTTGGCACCAAAGCAGGGAGCAGAATTGTTTTGATTTGGCAGCTGCTGGTAAGCAAAGCAAGTGAACTGTGAAGATCAATGTTTTCTTCAAGTAAGAGGCGGCCAGAGCCTCAAATAGGCATTTTACCTATTGTAGAGGATCTCGCAACAAAATCTGCTGGAGAGAGCTGCTCAACAGATTCCAGGGCACGACAGAGCTGTGGTGGTGTTAAGAGCTCCTGGGCCTCTAGTTAACAGTCCTGAAAAAAGAAACGGAACCTGGAACAAAGATGTATAAAGGTGATATCTTGAGGTGTGATTTTGTCAATTATGACAATACAAATAAGGAGGTAAAGCCCATGTGTGTTATATGCAGGGAAGTACTGGCAAATGAGAAAAATTTCATATTTGGAAAGAGAAGTGGAAGGTGAAAAATTCCTTCTGGGATTGAGAGACCAGGGCCAGTTATTAACTTAGGGCTGACTCCAAATTAAAAGACTATGCTGCTGCAGCTTACCCGGCAAACCAGATTAAAAACATGCAAAAAGCTCATGAGGCTGTCAGCATTTTGGTGTAGCATCTCCCCAGAGTATCCAGTGCTGAGTAAAACGCACATTTTGTTGCTATTTCCCTTCACGATGACCTACATGTGCAGGGTTGGATTTTCTATGTTTTCATAAAGGTGAAGATGGCACAAAGAAACTCGTTGGAGTCAGCACCTGATATGCACATTGCCCTCTCCTCCTTTGAACTGGATTTAAGTGACATTTTGAGGACAAAGCAGGCTCGCCTTTCGCATTAAAAAGTGAACATAGTGTGCGTCGCAAAGGTGGGCCAGCGTGGGTCGCGAAGGTCGGGTGTTTCCCAAAAATGAGTCCTGAGAGAAAAAGTTTGAAAACCATTCCTCTGAGATCTATGGAAATACTTCTCATGCCTACATTTGAGGTCATGATTGTTTACCTAAATAAACAATGTTTTTCTATATTTGCCTAGAGTTGAAGTCTAAAATGGTCTGTGACATGGTTTTTCTCTCTTGCTCTTAAGGTGCTAGATACTCAAAGAAGGGATGGAAGACAATTTTAATTTGTCCTCTAAATCTCTGGATAAGGAAGGAGGAAACATACATACAAGTCAGCCAGGGTGTTGATAGCCAATTGCCCTCTGGCAATTTCTGCAAAACATGTGCATGTCAGGTCAAAGATAAGGCTTTGCTATGGTTCTCTGCATAAGTGAATATCTTGTCAACACTCAACGTCCAGGCTCACATGATGAATGGTGACTCGGATGAAGATGCAGAGTTCTACCAACATTTGTCTAATCACATCCCAGCATTAAGCATGGTCTTCAGAAAAGTGGGGGGAGGGAAATTATGGAATCAGGAGGAAAATGGTAGCTAAAGTGGGCCAGGTGTCAAGAACTAAAATAAAAGTTAGATTTGTTTTCACTAACTTATGTCAAGACTAATACCAATAGTCATTATTTATCAACATCAACAAAAAATTTATTTCGAATAGAAATTACATTCAAATTCCTAATAGTCACATCTTCCTAATTTCTCAAAGGTTGACAGCAGCAGTTAGCATCACTTCAATAACTGAGGTGAGTTTGTAACCCATTCACAGCACACATTAGAATAATAAAATTAACCGTCTGGCTAATTCCTTGGCATTATACAGAAAATAACATTGCAAAAGATGACTTTTAATAGCTATTATTTTATCTTCATTTATTGGAATGGGAAAATAAATAGGTTTAGCAGAATATAGCCACTTGCACAGTCCAAATTGAACTGCAAACTATTAGAAGTACTGCACTCCAGCTTTGGTTGTAATGAATAATTCTTGAGAATCTCATCCAAACTTTTTAATCCATTTAAATCAGAGAATCTCTACAGTACAGGAGGCAGCCGTTTGGCCCAACGGATCTGCACTGACCCTCTGAAAGAGCAACCTACCTAGGTCCATTCCCCCGCCATGTCCCCGGAACCCCACCTAACCTGCATATCTTTGGACACAAAGGGGCAATTTATAATGGGCAATCTACCTAACCTGCACATCTTTGGACTGTGCGAGAAAACCAAAGCACCCGGAGGAAACGCACGCAGATAAGGGGAGACCGTGCAAACTCCACACACAGTCACCCAAGGCCGAATTGATCCCACATCTCTGGTGCTGTGAGGCAGCAGTGCTAACCACTTAGATTCTCAACCTGCTCATTGATCTCGGATGTCTGGATCAGTCAGATATATTTTGCACATTTAAATTCACTTACTCCCATCTCGTCTAAAGATACAGGGTCAAGCTAGGATATGGTGCCATTGATATCAACTAACCTCCGGGCCCTCACTCATTTGGTTATTCTTTGTGTAAAAACCCACATAGCAGGTCTCAACATGCTATTTCGCTGGAGTTATTACAGCTGAGCTCCAGCCCATCCTTTCCGCGACATCAAGCAGACAGGTTTCATGGTAGTCATTAGATAGTGATCAGGTAAGGGAACTCTAGTTGATTCTGTCCCTATCATCACATACATTCTTGCAAGACTTCTTTGTGTACTTTTTCCATTCTCACATTGTAGAGAATTTAATTGAAAGATATTTTCACTATGTACAACTGATATCCATGCATTATGCAACCGTAGTTTCTAGTCAAAATATTTGATTTTTTAATTAAATGGCCAATGCTCTTCTTTGATGACAATTTTCAAGTATTTTACATCAAATGGCAGTCAAATTGAGGCTAAGTATCTACAGGTGAGGGACATATATTAGGGCTCGATGGCGCAGTAGCTAGCACTGCTGCCTCATGTCAGAGGAACGCGGTCCGATCCCGGCTCACTGATCGTGTGGAGTTGCGCATTCTCTCCGTATCTGCGTGGGTCTCACCCCCACACCCCAAAGATGTGCAGGGTAGGAGGATTGGTCATGCTAAATTGCCCCTTAATTGGAAAAAAGAATTGGGTACCGTAAATTTACAGGGCGGCATGGTGGTACAGTGGTTAGCACTGCTGCCTCACAGATCCAGGGACCCGGGATCGATTCTGACCTTGGGCGACTGAGTGGAGTTTGCACTTTCTCCCAGTGTCTGCGTGGGTTTCCTCCGAGTGCTCTGGTTTCTTCCCACAGTCCAAAGATGAGCAGGTTGGGTGAATTGGCCATGCTAATATTTCCCTAAAAGTTTGGTGGGGTTATGGGAACAGGATTGGGGGATTGGACCTCGGATTACGGGCCGGTGCAGACTCAATTAGCCGAATGGCCACCTTCCGTACTGTTGAGATTCTATGATTCCATGATTTTTAAAAAAAAAAAGTATTTTTATTAAGTTTTTGCAGAATTTTTCATAATAAAACAGTAGTAACCATAATAACAAAATAAACTAGAGTGAACATTAACATAGTGCAAAAAGAGAATATGCAATAACAATTAAATAGACATTACCCCACGCGACCCAGTCTTCCCACACCATCCCAATGAAGCACTCACATGCAACCCCCCCAGATTGCTGCTGCTGCTGACATTATAATTTTCCCTCAGAAAATCGACGAACGGCTGCCACCTCAGAGAGAACCCTAGCGTAGACTCTCTCAAGGCAAACTATATTTTCTCGAGGCTGAGAAACCCAGCCATGTCGGTAACCCAAGTCTCTACACTCGGGGGCTCCGAATCTCTCCACATTAATAAAATCCGTCTCCGGGCTACTAGGGAGGCAAAGGCCAAGACATCGGCCTCTTTGCCATCTGAACTCCCGGGTCTTCTGACACTCCAAAGATCGCTATCTCTGGACTCGGCACCACCCGTGTGTTAAGCACCGTGGACATTGCCCTCGCAAACCCTTGCCAAACACTCTAAACTCCAGGCATGCCCAAAACATGTGGACATGGTTTGCAGGGCTGCCCAGGACCTCTGCCCACAGACCTGCATCCAACTCCTCAGCTAGCCCCTCCTCCCACTTGCCCTTGAGCTCCTCCACAAGGATTTCCTCTGCCTCCTGTAGTTCCTGGTAGATATCCGACACCCTCCCCTCCCCCACCCAGGTGCCGGAGATCACCCTGTCCTGTATCCTCAGTGGTGGCAGCGTCGGAAAGCCCACTACCTGTTTTTTCAGGAAGGCTCGTACTTGGAGATATTTAAAGGCGTTTCCCTGACGGCAGATTAAATTTGTCCTCTAGCGCCTTCAAACTGGGAAAGCTTCCGTCTATGAACAGATCTCCCATTCTTCTGATGCCTGCCCTCTGCCAGCTCTGAAACCCACCATCCATCCTACCCGGGAGAAACCTGTGGTTGTTGCATAACGAGGTCCAGACCGACGATCCCTCCACCTTCTTGTACCTCCTCCACTGTCCCCAGATCCGTAGTGTCGCCACCACCACCGGACTTGTGGAGTAACAGGTCGGCGAGAACAGCAAAGGAGCTGTTATCAAAGCTCCCAGACCAGTATCTTTACATTACGCCGCCTCCAGCTGCTCCCACGCCCCCAAATCGCCCACTTCCTAGTCATAGCTATATTGGCCACCCAGTGGTAGTTGCGAACGTCCGGCAGCGCCAACTCTTCCCCCCCCCCCCCCCCCCCCCCCCCCCACTGCACTCCAACAGCGATCTCCTTACTCGCGGGGTATTATTCGCCCACACAAAGCCCGTAATGATCCTACACACCCGTATAAAAAAGGCCTTAGGGATGAAGATGGGGAGGCACTGAAAGACAAACAAAAATCTGGGGAGGACAGTCGTTTTCACGGTCTGCACCCTCCCTGCCAGTGACAGCGGGAGCATGTCCCACCTTTTAAAGTCTCCTTCCATTTGCTCCACCAACCGGGTCAGGTTGAGCCTGTGCAGGGCATCCTACTTCCTGGCCACCTACATACCCAGGTAATGAAAACTTTTCTCTACCATCCTGAGCGGCAGCTCTTTCAGTCTCTCCTCCTGCCCCCTGGCCTGGATCACAAACAACTCGCTCTTTCCCATGTTCAGTTTGTACCCTGAAAAACTACCAAAATCGCTCAGGATCCGCAGAACCTCCCCCATCCCCTCCACAGGGTCCGAAATGTACAGGAGTAAATCATCCACGTATAGCGAGACCCGATGTTCCACCCTCCCCGAACCAGTCCCCGCCAGTTCCTCGAGGCTCTCAGCGCCATAGCTAGTGGTTCTATAGCTAGGGCAAATAGTAACCGGGAGAGGGGATACCCCTGCCTCGTTCCCCGGTGAAGCTCGAAGTACCCCACCCTCAGCCGGTTTGTACATACACTTGCTACAGGCGCCTGGTACAGTAATTTCACCCAGACAATAAAGCCCTCACCAAACCTGAACCGCCCCAGCGTTTCCCACAGGTACTCCCAATCCAGCTGGTCAAAGGCTTTCTCTGCGTCCATCGCTGTTACTACCTCTGCCTCCCCTCCCTCTGAGGGCATCATAATAATATTCAAATAGTCTCTGGACATCGGTATAGAGTTGTCTGCCTTTAACAAACCCCAGTCTGGTCTTCCTCTATCACCCCTGGGACGCAATCCTCAATTCTTGTGGCCAGAATCCTAGCTAGCAATTTGGCATCCACGTTTCAAAGCGAAATCGGCCTGTATGACCCGCAATGTTCCGGGTCCTTCCCTCGTTTAAGAATGAGTGAGATCAAGGCCTGTGACATTATTGGGGGAGGGTTCATTTCTCTCTGGTCTCATTGAAGGTCCTCATCAGGAGTGGGCTCAATATTTCCAAAAATTTCTTATAGAATTCTACCTGGTAACTGTTGGGCCCCGGGGCTTTACCGGATTGCATGCCCTCTATACCCTTGACAATCTCCTCCAATTCAATCGGGGCCCCCAGCCCCTCCACCAGGTCCTCTTCCACCTTTGGAAACCTCAACTGGTCCAAAAATTGCCTCATCCCTTCCGCTCCCGTTGGGGGCTCCGACTCGTATAGCTTACTATAGAACTCCTTAAAGACTCCGTTCACCACACCTAGACCCAAGACCGTGTTAGCCTCCTTATTCTTTACTCCCCCGATTTCCCTGTCCGCCTCCCTCTTTCGCAGTTGGGTGTACCAGCATTCTACTCGCTTTCTCCCCGTACTCATAGACTGCCCCCCTTGCCTTCCTCAGCTGTGCTACCGCTTTCCCTGTGGTCAGCAGTTCAAACTCCGCCTGCAGACTCCACCGCTCCCTTAGTAGCTCCACCTCTGGGCCTTCGCATATCTCCTGCCCACTCGGAGTACCTCCACCAGTGTCTCCCTCTCCTCTCTTTTCCCTATGGGATCGAATTGAGATGAGTTCCCCTCTGACAACAGCCTTCAGAGCCTCCCAGACCGTTGCCGCTGCTACCTCACCCGTATCGTTTGTTTCCAGGTAATCCTGGATGCTCCTGCTAATCCGCCCGCAAAACTCTTCGTCTGCCAGCAGTCCCACATCCAGTCTCCAGAGCGGTTGCTGCCCCCCCCTCCTCACTAAGCTGCAGGTCCACCCAGTGCGGGGCATGGTCCAAGGCTGTGATTGCTGAGTATTTTGTCTCTGCCACCATTGGGATTAACGCCCTGCTTAAGACAAAGAAGTCTATGAGGAATAAACCTTATGAATGTGGGAGAAAATAAGAGAACTCCTTGACTCTCAGCCACGCGAACCTCCAGGGATCCTCCACCCTCCACCCCCCCCCCAGCCATTTCTCAATCTCGTGTGATCTGCGAGCTTTAAATGCGTCTCCTGAAGCATTGCTACGTCTGCCTTTAACCCCTGTAGATGCGCGAAGACGCGTGCTCTTTTGACCGGCCCATTCAAATCCCTCACATTCCACGCGATCAGCTTGGACAAGAGGGGGGGATGGGGGGCTAATAGGGATGGGGCTAATAGGGATGGGGATAAACCCCCCCCCCGCCGACTAGCCATCGCCCTTTCTTGGGCAACCTCGAGCCCGCGCCGTTCGCTTCCTCGAGCGCACCCACAGGGAGCCGCCGCCCCCGGCCCTCAATTGGTACCCCGAAATTGATACCTCCTCTGTCAGCAAAGCAGCATCCCCCCCTCCCTTCTCCCCCACGCCCAACAACCCCACGACCCAAAACCCCCCACCAAGCACTAGCTGGGTACTTGCTCACCCCCCACTATCTCAACTTTGCCGAAAACACTGCACCCTCCAGCCACCACCACAGCCCTTGCACGCACCCAACATTGTATACAATCTTATATTAGAAACGGTACCGTGTTACCCAGCCCCACCGCCGTATTCCACCAAAGCTTAACTGTCCTTTAATTAGAGTCCAGCTTTTCTTGTTTGACGAATGACGACGCCTCGTCCGGCATCTCAAAATAGTGATGCCGTTCCTTGTACGTCACCCATAGCCTCGCTGGATGTAGCGTCCCAAATTTCACACCCTTGCTGAATAGGGTCGCCTTCACCCGGTTGAATCCAGCACGCCTCTTGGCCAGCTCCGCACCCAGGTCCTGGTAGATGCATACCACGCTGTTCTCCCACCTGCTCCTCCGTTCTTTTTTTGCCCACCGCAAGACAAGTTCCTTGTCCGAGAAGCAATGAAATCTCACCACCATGGCCCTCGGCGGTTCATTCGCCTTTGCCGTCCTTGCGAGGGCTCTGTGCGCCCCGTCCAACTCAAGGGGTCGAGGGAATACCCCCATCCCTATTCGCGTCTCCAGCATCTTGGACACAAATGCTCCCGCATCCGACCCCTCCACACCTTCTGGGAGGCCCACAATTCTCAAGTTCTGTCTCCTGGACCTGTTTTCTAGGTCCTCCAGCCTCTCCTGCCACTTCTTGTGGAGGTCATCCTGCGCCTCCACCTTAAGGGCCAATACGACCAACTCGTCCTCATGGTCGGATGGCTTTTTCTCCAGCTCCTTAATCGCTTTCCCTTGTGTCGCCTGAGTTGCGATCATTTGGTCTATTGATGTCTTCATCGGGGCCAGCATGTCCTTTTTAAGATCAGCAAAGCAGTCCCTAAGGAACTCCTGTGACCACTGCGCCCATGCTCCCTGGTCTATACCGGCCGCCATGCCGTGCCTCGGCGCCCGCTCCGCACGCTTCTGCTTACTGGGACTTAAACGCTTCACCCGGCCACTCCTGGTCCAGCTATCCATACACCAGAGAGGGAATCCTTTTGGCAGTGTTCACTTCACCAATCTCACCCAAAATGTCCGTGGAAACTCCTGAAAAAGGTCCGAGTGTCCATTCCAGACGGGAGCTGCCGAATGCGCGACCTACTCCTCCATGGCCGCAACCGGAAGTCGCGTCACCTCTTCTTCAATGGACTTTGCAAGATCTTTTCACAGTTGTTCCCTCTGCTGCTGGAATTCAGCTTTAATAAAGGCCCTCAAGTCAGCTTGGAGCCTTTAAGCTTGCCCTTCCCCCGCCTGCATGCTGGAAGAGGCTTTTGTCTTTGCTGCAGGTCCAGCCAAATTTTTCACTGTTTCTGCCGGGTCTGGTAACCAAGAGACATACCGTTCCTGGGGGAAAGTACTCCTCCAACATTCACCTACGTCTTTTCATCAAGATTCCACCCCATATTGATCAAAAAATACCTCTTTTCTGTAACCTTGGGCAGGAGCTGCCTTGTGTGTGACCACTTACTCCATGGTCCACACCGGAAGTCCGATGATTCCATGGTTAGACAATGGCTTGTGCTTTGACACTTGTGGAGGGTGGCAGAATTAAGAGCTATACATTTGCAATGCCACACTTTGTGAATATACCTAAAATGGAGTAAAGATTGACTTCTGAGCTTCACCTTTCACAAAGCCTGATGACCTCACAAAGCCTGGTGACCAAAGTCCAAAGATGTGCAGGTTAGCTGGATCGGCCATGCTAAATTAGACCATAAGACATAGGAGCAGAATTAGGCCACTCGGCCCATCGAGTTTGCTCCACCATTTAATCATGGCTGATATTTTCTCATCCCCATTCTCCTGCCTTCTCCCCATAACCCTTGATGCCCTTATTAATCAAGAACCTATCTATCTCTGTCCCTTAGTGTCCCAAAGGTTAGGTGGGGTTACAAGGATAGAGCGGGGGGGGGGACTCTTTCAGAGGGTCGGTACAGACTTGATGGGTTGAATAGCCTCCTTCTGCACTGTAGGGATTCTATGATTCGCCAACTAGCTTAGAGATGTTCAACAATCGAGGATAGGTATCGTTTCTCATGCAAATTTACAATTTTTCTTCAGTTGTTAGCTTTCCCCAGTTCTCTGTGCTGCATTTTGTGCAGTTCTGGTTCTGTAGCAGATTAACTGCCACTGCTGCACCCAAAGGATCCTGCTTAATTGCTTTGTTATGCTACGTCAAGAAAAAACACCAGCTTCTCAAAACGATGTAGCAGCAGAAACTATTCATCCTAATTTGAGAAAAAGCCTGGCATTTCAAAAAAATGTACTTTATTTTGATAAACTGCACATGCTTTAGTCTCAGTCTAGCATCCAATAGGTTATATTAATATTATGATGGGTAACTGTTCAATGGCAGAACATAGATGTTTCAGTTCAGGTCACAGTGCAGAACAAAGGAAATCTAATTAGATGGTTTGCATTGCAAACAGCATCCAAGAGGACTGCATCCAGTCAGTATAGCTTAATCTGTACAGTGACTTATTAATGAACAGCACTGGGTAAGCATGTTTATTAAGCTACTGCAATGCAGTGCTTGAAACCGCAAAAAGATTCCCAATGCATTTGTGATATCTAGACTGTCAGAACTGGTAACCTGCCAGAGGTGTGGTCCGGCCCATATAAACAGGGACAAATGATCAAAAGCCGGCTAAAGACTCCTGACTGTATGTAACGCCTTGGGCCCTAATTTGCATATCACTGTGCAACACAATCATAGCATGCACCTGGATTCCTTACGAGAAACCTTTGCACCATTTTACTGGTGTGTAACCTTGATCTTAAATGGTTCTTTTGGTCCTGGTGAGGAGCCGCCTTGGGCGTGCTTGCAACACCAGAAGTGCCGCAAAAAGTGACTAAAATTACAGATCAGCGCATTGTCTGTCAGGACCAGCTGAAATAGAGCAGTGCCTGCAAAGGAGTGCCCTGGCTCAAAGTTAAAAACAAGTCAGTGATGCACTGTGCAATCATTTCCATTGTGACGATTGAATATTGCTGAACATTATAAGCTCTAGACAACATTTTACAAAAATATACATGAGGGGTGTAGGGTCACAGTAGGAAGTAGTCCAAGTATGTGTCGGACTGTGTGAAGCTCTACTTTTCCCACTTCACTATTGGTACAAGTAGAAAAGGACAACATTGTTTTCATTGCATTTATATATTAAATGTAGTAATGCAGTGAAAGATATCTGTATATTATAATAATAAGAATCGCTTATTGTCACAAGTAAGCTTCAATGAAGTTACTGCGAAAAGCCCCTAGTCGCCACATTCCGGCGCCTGTTCGGGGAGGCCAGTACGGGAATTGAACCTGCGCTGCTGCCACTGCTCTACATTACAAGCCAGCTGTTTAACCCACTATGCTAAATCAGCCCCATAAGTGTTCATAGAATCCCTACCATGCAGGAGGCCATTCGGCTCATTGAGTTTATACCGACCCTTTGAAAGAGCACCCTACCTAGGCCTACACCATGTCCTATCTCTGTAACCCCACCCAACATACAGACAATCGGGGCAATTTTGGCCAATCCAACTAACCTGCACATCTTTGGACTGTGGGAGGAAACCGTAGCACCCGAGGAAAGACGGGGAGAAAGTGCAAACTTCACAGTCACCCAAGACCAGAATTGAACCCGGGTCCCTGACGCGGAGGCAGCAGTCTAACCCACTGTGCCGTCCCTCTAAATGTTAGGAGGGCCAAATACCATAAATAATTCTTCAATGCAGCAGAAAATGGATAATTTTTGTTGTCTCACTGTTCCATATTGTTTCTTCTTCCAGTGATTTTTCTCCCCATCTTAGCGCGTTTGTGGAATTTCAAAATGTTTTTTTCCCCCTTTAGTCTCTCACTTAAAGATATTACTCCTAGTTTCACTGGTCCATCCAAACAGTTGAGTTATCTATTTTATTGGGAGACACAAGTCGGACATTCTTGTGAAGTTCTACACACTTACTGCCAGGATTTAGTATAATTATTAGGAATGTCAGAAAGTATATTTTATTCATACTGTAAATTATTTGTTCCCGACCTGTTTGAAGCAGGCTAAAAGTTTAAGAAAAGAATTAAAATCTGACTCACCCATGAACTACAAGAAGTGAATTATTATTATTTTTTTAAAATGGTAATTTCGAAGGACAAGGTTTTTTTATAATCAAGAACAATCAAAGGACAAAATGTTGAATACGGTTAATTCTACTCATGAGCCTGCCTTCTATGTCTTAAATGTGAAGAGGAAGCTGTATTGTCAAAAATTGGAAAAACAAAATGCTAAAGAATGCAGTAAATATATTTTCAAAGATATTATGATACTTGTGAAAAATTATCCTGGTGACCCCATTGCAATAACTTTTAAGTTGAAGGTGTCATATTTTTAACCTCGGCTCCATTTTATAAAAGCCGTCCTTTGTTCCAATAGTTAATTACACATATTTTACTTCAAATTTGACTAAATGTTAATCACATTAGAATTGGATCTATGCCTGAAAAGAAAATACATTACAATGCTGTATCAAAAGGGCAGTGGGACTAAACAGACAGCTTTCAAACATCTTGCATGGGCACACTGGGCTTAATCATACGATGATACTAATCAAGAAAGGTAACAAATTAATTTAAATTAATATACGGCCTTCAACGTACAGAGATGGGCCACTAAATTTAACAGAGTTATCAGAAAAAAATACTGAGACAAAAAAAGGATTGCTTGGCCAAATGCGTGGGCCTTAAAAGGAGGAGGTTGTTTAGAGTTAGAAGGTTTAGGAAGAGAACTCTAAAGTATGCACCAAAAATGGCTAAAGGCAAATTCATGTATGATGGGGCAAATGGGATGGGATACAAACTGGGGCAGGGTCAGAGGAACAAATCCATAGAAGATTTGTAGGGCTGGAGGAGAATGTTGTAAGAGAAGTTGGAAATAAAAGAGTCATAAAAAAAATTTAAATACGAGAAGTAGAATCACAAACACGAGAAACCCGTGAGACTACATCGGTTTGGACAAGGGTAAATGAAGGGTGAGCATGACTTGGTAGTGAATAGATAACAGCAGTGTTTTGGCTGATGTAAAGTTCACAAAGGGGTGGACAATGGAGATTTAGCAGAGCTTTGGAATAGTCCAAAGGGTTTTAGAGGCAGATGGAACGGTAAAGGCGGGGACGGCCAATGTTATGGAGATGGAAGTAAACGGTCTTTGTGATGGGTAGTAACAAGTGCTGGAAGCTTAACGTGGAACAGGATCGGTGTTGTGCCAAGTTTAGTTCAGCCTGAAACAATGGCTGGGAAAGGCGAGGGTATGTGTGCGCGCAGTGAATTTCTGTACACCACCATAGCACAAGACTAGAAGAGTTGGCAAACAACATGACTAGGAGACATAAAAAAAACACAGCTCTTTAAAAATGCAAAACAATTGGCAGAGCTCATTTGGTTCCTTTTTAATTGGTTTAAATAAACTGATCCTCACTAGTAATATTAAGCTGATAACCCAACAAAGATTTTGTTCATACACCGGGGGCGTGATTCTCTGAAGCTGCGCCGGAGCAACCTCGCCATTGTGAACTCCGTCGAGTTTCACGACGGCGCGAAACGGCCCCGATCGCAATCGATTCTGGCCCCGGAAATGGGCTAGTAACGGGGCCGCAAGGAACGCGGGGGGGGGTGTGTGTGTGTGTGTGTGTGTGTGTGTGGCGCGAAATCCACGTCATCAGCGCGCGACACCCGAATGATGCCGCGCCGCGCGCACGGAAGGAACCGGGAGCAGAAGAAGGAGGACAGATGCCGCCCCAAGGTTCCGGGACACGGACCTGGACACCCTCCTCGATGAGGTGGAGCTATGTTGGGCCATCCTCTGCCAAGACGTGGGCACCGCCAGCCGTCCAGCGCAGTGAGACGCGCCTGGCGTGAGGTTGGCACCGCAGTGAGTGCTGTGGGCCACACCCCGCGGTCAGGGGAGCAGTGCAGGAAGAAGCTCCACGACCTCACTAGGGCTGCCAGGGTAAGTGCCACGAGGGTGCCCCCAGGTCACAACCCCCCCCCCCCCCCCCCACCCACCCCTCCCCCCACCCCCCCCTCCCCCCACAGAGGACGGTCACGCAGTCGACGGAGTCACCCGGTGCGGAACATTACATGGGCCGCGTGCACCCTACGCTGGATCATGAGTGAGACCAGGACACACCGGACTTCCCAACAGACGAGGACCTCGAGGTTTCAGCACTGCTGTCTCCCACACCATCCACCATCGCAGAGACACTCACCTCGGTTGGGCAAATAAGTGAGGAGGCTCCTGGGTCACGGTCTGGTGTGCACCACACAGCCAAGCCGTACAGCAGGTGGAGTTCGGAGCAGCCGAGGGGCTGGACGGTCGGAGGTTTCCCCCTCAGTTCTTTGTAGAAATGCTACGGTGGTTCCCAAACATTAAAAAAATGGATCACATCATTGATAAATCTTCAAATGTAAAACACAGATTTTGCAATTTTTCTTCATCTTTTAACTGACCTAAAAAGACATATGGATCCAGATGCAGCAGCCAACTTCCAATATATTCCCTCAGTGGCCATTAGTCATTTGTGAGTTTGGCAATTAAGCATCAGCAGACATTCAAGGACGAGTACAGTTCAGTTTTCACTCAGCGTCCATATATATATTTTTTCAGCAAGGATTGCCATATTCAGTGCGAGAGTCCCAACCGCCTTTCTTTTCATAACCCAGGCCATATTTCTGCTTGAAAATTCAGATGGCATGTAGGATGTAATATTGAGCAGGAAATTGAAGTTGACAAGTCACACTAATTTACAAGATCATGTTTCACTCCATTTCCACGGCACTTAAGAATTTGCTGTCAGGCTTAATTTTATAAAAATATTAGTATGCATTAGATTTTTCACAGTGTGAAATTGAATTCTTGCACTATACAGTCAAAATTAACAATGGGAATGAGCAAATCAAAGAAACCTGCACGACAGAAATTGCAAGAACCTGGTATGATTAACTTGCCATTTCTACCCAAAAAAACGATTTATAACATTGCAAAAATGTCAATTTCTGAAGAATTATGCAGTCCACTTGTAGTTTGTAAAAAAACAAATGGGCTTGCTGCATCTCTGTACCTTTCTTGCCTCCAGCTATTGTTGTGGCTGCAATCAGTGGGAATAAACCGTAACCAGAAAAGTGTCAAGAGCTATCGAAGAGGATAAGGGTTAACAGGATTAACTGAAAATGGATAGGAGCTTTGTGGAGTTGATATTTAACCAGAGGCTGTCGTAAATATTACAGGCGGGCAGAAAAGGACAAGCACAGTCACACATTGGTGAGAGAGGGAAAGGCAAAGAAAAATCCCCAAGAACTACTAACGTGCAGGACTAGATAAAATCAGGGGTGGGATTTTCCTCCTGCCCCCTTGGCATGTTTCATGGTGGCAAAGGTGACCCGCATAGCGGGCGGCAGGACCTTCTCCGCCATCAATGGGGATTCTAGTTCCATGAACCCCCCCCCTTTGTAAAAGGTTACAAAGAGATAAGAGAAATTAAGATTTGAAGTGAGCAATACTTATTTTAAAATCGTGTTAGAAGTTCTGGGCATGTAAAATACCATGGCGGCACAGTGGTTAGCACTGCTGCCTCACAGCGCTCAGGACCCGGGTTCAATTCTAGCCTTGGGTGACTGTGGAGTTTGTACATTCTCCCTGTCGTCGCTTAGGTTTCCTCCGGGTGCTCCAGTGCCCTCTCACAGTCCAAAGATGCAAAGGTTAAGTGGATTGGCCATGCTAAATTGCCCCTGAGGGGAGGTTATGTGGGGTTATGGGTTTACAGGGATAGAACGGGGGAGTGGGCCAGGGGAGGGTACTCTTTCAAAGGGTTGGTGCAGACTCGATGGGCCAAAAGTGTGAGAATTTTACGACAGCAATTTAACAGGACTTCTCAAATTAAACCAACATTTGAGTCCATTAACTGGACCTCGCACAGCTATATTCTTACTGAGGAAGAGCCTAAAGCCTCAAATGTCAATTTCTCTTTTTCCCTGTGGAAGCTGCATTACTCACTGAGTATTTCCACATTTTCAATTTTTCTTTTAATGTTGGCGCAGGGTTGGAGTTGTGACTGGGAGTGGAGTTGGCACCTTACCTCTCAACCGTGATTATATACACGTTCCCTTTTCTCTGCGGATTCGGGAGAAATGCAAACAATACTCCCAATTACATTTGATAATGAATCCCTGATCCTTCCGGTCTAGTGGATGGCTGGTGTCTAATTTCCTACCAGACTAACTGTATTGTGCAGGGAGATTGGAAAATACATGTAACTTCTCTGGTGGCATAGAGAAGCATTCTCTCTTTTTTGGGTCAACAAATTTTAAATCTTTTAATATAAGTGAATTGTGAAATGTTGGCAATGTACATGTGGAATTTAAAAACATATATAATCAATAAGAGACTCCAAAATGGGGATAGAATTACACCCGAAAACTTTAGTTTGGTTATCCCCTGGCCTCTAACACTGATGTAGCTGAGGTATATTTTGTAGAATCCCTACAGTGCAGAAAGCAGCCATTCAGCCCGTCGAGATTGCACCGACCTTTCGAAAGATCACCTTACCCAGGCCCAATCAAGCGCCCTATTCCTGCAGCCCCGCGCCCTATTCCTGCAACCCCACCCCAAGGGGCAATGTAGCATGGCCAATCCACCTAACCTGAACATGTTTGGGCTGTGGCAGGAAACCAGAGCAGCCAGACCAAACCCACGCAGACACGGGGAGAAAGTACAAACTCCACACAGGCAACCACTCAAGGTTAGAATTGAACCCGGGTCCCTGGCGCTGTGAGGCAGCAGTGCTAACCACTGTGCCATCCGTTTCTGAACCCCATTACGGCTCAAATCCCCTTGTGCAACATTACTGGGCATACAGTAGTTTTATAAATATGCACATTACTTTTATAAAATCCCCGACAGCAGTAATTAATCTTATGAAAGACAAGTATACAAAATACTAAAAGAAAGATGGCTTTCATCAGGACATCAAGATCTACATCAGGACAAAACCCACGAGGCTTGGAATCCTGCGGTGATTAACTCACTTCCCCACTCCCTGTCCACCTCTGCAAGGCATGGGTCAGGAGTATGATGGAATACTCCCCACTTGCATGGATGAGAAGTCTATGTAAAACCTGTGATGGCCTCAGTTAAAGTATTGTTATCTGTATTGGGTTGCACACTATAGAAAGGAAACGGAGATTTTAGAGAGAGTAAAACACATTCACTAAAATGTGGCTTAGTATGCAGAAATAGACATAGGGAGACAGGTTGAAAAAAAGTAGGATACTGCTGTGGGATTCATACAGATTACAGAATATGATGAAAAAGTGTTTAAAAGGATGAAGCTTGGGATAACGTAGATATAAGTAGTTTCCAGCAGTTGAATGTAGAACCAGGGACGTTAGATGCAAGATTACCCACAAACGATTGAGAACAGAGAGCCGGAGAAACATTCTTACACAGAAACTGGAGGCTGTGGAAATAATTTATAGGATTATTAGCTGGGGCAGAAACTGTGTCAACATTTAAGTTTAGATTGGATCAGTGGATGAAGGACAATGGTTGATGGAATATGGGAAGAAGGTGTGTAAACATGATTGGAACTATTTACCTGGCTGGACCAAAAGGCTGGTTTTGACACTGTAAGCTCTGTGCTATGGCAATAAGTGCCAGGACATCACTGCAGTGTTCCTCAGGGTAGTGTCACCAGGCCCAACCATCTTCAGGTGATTCATCAATGACCATTCTTCCAACATAAGGTCAGATGTGGGGATGTTTACTGATGATTGCACATGTTCAGCATCATTTGTGACTCCTCAGACACTGAAGCAGTCCATGTGCAAACGCAGCAAGACCTGGACAATCTCCAGGTTTCGGCTGACAAGTGGCAAGTTACATTCATGCCACACAAGTGCCAGGCAATGATCATCTTCAGTAGAGAGATTCAAACCATCGCCCTTTGGCATTCAATGGCATTACCATCACTGAATCCCCCACTATCAACATCCCGGGGGGGGGGGGGGGGGGGGGGGGGGGGGGGGCATAAACCAGAAACTGAACTGGAATAGCCATAAGTACTGTGCCTACAAGAGCAGGTCAGAAGCTAGGAATTCTTGTGGTGAGTAACTCACCTCCTGACTCCCCAAAACCTGTTCACCATCTACAAGGCACAAGTCAGGATTGTGATGGAACACTCTCCACTTGCCTGGATGAGTGCAGTTCCAACAGCACTCAAGAAGCTCAACACCAGCCAGAACAAAGCACCCGTTCGATTGGCACCCCTTTCACAAACAACCACTCCCTCCATCATCGACGCACAATAACAACAGTGTGTACCATCTGCACAATGCACTTCAGGAACTCACCGAGGCTCCTTAGACAGCACTTTCCAAACCCACGACCACTCCCACCTAGAAGGACAAGGGCAGCAGATACATGGGAACCCCACCACCTGGAGCTTCCCCTCCAAGCCACGACCAAGCCATCCAGACTTGGAATTATATTGACCTACCGACTGAACTGGCTTGGGGACAATTCACACCTCTTTAACCTGGAGTTACCTCTCTCTCTGCATCTTTGATGATTTGATTGCCTGCAGGTGCTCGCATTCCGGGGCATCTCTGACTGTGTCTATATAAACATTTCTGGAACAAGCCTTTCCATTCACCTGAAGAAGGAGCAGTGCTCCGAAAGCTCGTGTTTGAAACAAACCTGTTGGACTTTAACCTGGTGTTGTAAGACTTCTTACTGGAATTATATTGTCATTCCTTCACGGTCATTGGTTCAAAAATCCTGCAATTCCCAACCTTTGGATGTACCTACACCACATGGACTGCAGCCGTTCAAGAAGGCAGCTCGCCAGTGCCTTCTGAAGGGTAATTGGGGAAGGCCAACGACTGCTTCCTTGGCAGCGAAGCCACACCCCTTGAATGAATAGAAAAACATGAATATTGGATTTATCAGCACTCACTTCTTGGAATAAGATGCTATTCATAATTCATCTGCTTTTCCTCTTTTTAGAATCGATCCAAGGATTGAAAAAATATCTGTGTTTTATTCTATGAATTCATTTTAGACCTACATCCATATGGAAATGTCCATTCTTTTGGAAATTTGGTAAGCTTTGCAGAGTTAAATACAAGACTTTTTAAAAAAAAGTCCGACCTGCTCTTGTAGCCACAGTATTTATGATAGCATTCTAAGAAAAATATCACAATCGGGTCATCGAAGGATCCTCGGCAGCGGCGGCAACAGCAGGATAGGCCCAAGCGGCGGCAGGTGTCCCCCCCCCCCCCCCCCCAGGGCCGGAGTCTACACCCCCCCCCCCCCCCCAGGGCCGGAGCGGCGACTACACCCCCCCCCCCCCCAGGCCCGGAGCAGAGTCTCCATTCCCCCCCCCCCCCCCCAAGCGCGGTCCCGGAGCGGTGTCCCCCCCCCCCCCCCCCCGAGCGGAGTCTCCACCGCCCCCACCCAAAGGCCGGAGCGGAGTCTCCACCCCCCCCCCCCCCCAACGCGGTCCCGGAGCGGCATCTCCACCCCCCCGCGCCCAACCGGCAGCGACCACCAGGTGGCAAGAACAAAGGACTGGACAAAATCCTCTCTCTCTCTCCTGCGTGAGAGAGGAAGGGGGAAAGTGGGGGGAAAAAAAGAAGAGGACTTTTATTTTAAAAAGAAAACTGTTAAAAAGAAAGGGGGGAGGGATATATATATTATTTTCTCTCTTTCTACACCCACTCCCATCAAAGTAAGCCCACCTGAGGGGAGTTGCATAAAAGGGGGGGGGGAGGGGGGGGGGAAGAAAATAATTAATAAACAAATAAATAAAATAAAAATAGGGCCCGGAAAAAGGGGGAAAAGAAAAACAAGGGGAGAAGAAAAGATGAAAGGGAAGGGGGAGAAAAAAACGCCAGAAGGGAGCCAAGGGAAAGGGGGCACCAAAAGCAGACGGGACAAAGGGCAAGCCAGCTCAGGCGAGCGGATTAGCACACGAAGCGGCGGGACGGATGTATCGCCGCATCAAAAAGAGCCGGACAGACAGGTACCCTCTCCCCCGGGGCTAGAGGGGGGCTGGAATTGGAAGGAAGCGTTTACTGAGGTGGTGAGGGAGCAGCTGCAGGCAATCAAGGCAGAGTTGAAAGCAGACGCAGAAGCCGCAGCACAGGCAGCAGTGGCCAGGGCCATGTCAGGGGTGCAGCAGGCTCTGACCAGATTGGAGGAGAAAGTGGATGCCCAAGGGAAGAAACTGGAAGCTCAAGGGGGGAAACTGGAAGCCCATGAGGCAACCATTAAGGAGCTGGAGAAAGCAGCGACAGACATGAGCGACCGGGTCACGGCCCTGGAGAGGGAAGTGGCGAGACTGGGCGCAACACAGGGGAGCCTGGAGGGCAGGGTAGAAGACCAGGAAAACAGCTCGAGAAGGCAAAATGTTAGGATAGTGGGCCTGCCAGAGGAGACCGAGGGTGGAAACCCCACAGCATACGTGGCTGCGATGCTGGGCACCTTAGTGGGGAGGAAAGCTTTCCCCACCCCACCGGATTTGGACAGAGCACATCGGTCGCTGCGCCCGAAGCCCAAGGCAGGGGAACAACCGAGAGCAGTCATAGCCAAACTGCACCGGTACTGGGATAGGGAGACAATCCTGCGCTGGGCCAAGGAAAATAGAGCCTGCAAATGGGAAGGGCACACCATCCGAATTTATGAAGATCTTGGAGTGGATATATCTAAGAAACAGGCTGAGTTTAACAGAGCGAAAGCAGCTCTCTACAGGAACAAAGTGCGTTTTGGTATGCTGTACCCAGCGAAACTCTGGGTCACATACCAAAACAAGGAATATTTCTTTACAGCCCCTGTTGAGGCGAATAGGTTCGTCGAGGAGCACGGGCTGGAAGAACAGCAGGGGAGGTAGAGACGAGCGGCCCCTGGCAAGGAGCAACGGCACGCCAACGGGTAGGATGGGGGAAGAGCGGGCAGAAAACCGTAGAGGCCAGGTAGAGGAGAAGCGAGACAACAACCTCCGAGAGGGGAGCCACCGTACTAGCAGGAAAGCTAGCGCCGGGGGCACGCAACAAAGCAGGGCCGCAGCGCACCCCCAACAGGGGGGAAGGCGCCAGGCAGGGGAGGGGGGAGATCACCCACCAAAGTCGGGAGAGCAAACGGGGACAGGAATAGGGTATAGAGGGGCAAAGGAGGGGTATACAGGGGAGGAGGGTAGAGGGAGAGACCAGGGGGGGGGGGGGGGGGGCACACAGGGAGGGAGAGACCAGGGAGGGGAAAGGTAGGGACAAAGGGACAAAAGAGGCCAGAAAAGGAACAGGGCTACAAAGTACCACAACCAAGGGCTCGGAACAAGGAACCGCTGCAAGCACCCACCCAGTACGGTCTGTGGGCAAAGGGGCCCCCCCAGAGTGCAGGGGACTACCCGCGTGGCGGACACACAGTGGACGGCCATGGCGGGTGCCCCCAGGACAAGGGGAAACCCCGGAGCGCAGAGACCCGACCGCATAGGGAGAGCAGTGGTAGCGGCCATCCTGGACGGCCCCCTAACAAAGGGAAACCCCGGAGGGCAGGGGCTCGTCCACCAGACAAACATGGTTAATCCCACAGGAACGAGGGGGCAGAAGCCCCCCACCAGGATAATCACTTGGAACGTAAGGGGACTTAACGGCCCAGTGAAGAGATCTAGAGTCCTCACCCACCTCAGAAACATGAGGGCCGACATAGTCTTCCTCCAAGAGACGCATCTGAGGGAGCAGGACCAACTGCGGGTAAGAAAGGGCTGGGTGGGACAAACCTACCATTCCTGCTATGGGACAAGGGCCTGGGGGGGTGGCGATACTGATCGGCAAGAGGTCAATGTTTAGCGCGACAAAGACGGTTACAGACCCAGGGGGGCGGTATGTCATGGTCAGCGGAGCCCTGGATGGGGCGCCGGTAGTCCTAGTCAACGTGTACGCGCCCAACTGGGACGACACGAGCTTCATCAAAAAGACCATGGCAGAAATCCCGGACATAGCGACGCATCGACTAATCATGGGGGGGGACTTCAACTGTGTACAGGACCCAAAGACGGACAGATCAAACCCCAAAACGGGGAAAACCTCAAACATGGCAAGGGAACTCGGTCACTTTATGGAGCAGATTGGAGCTGTGGACCCCTGGAGGTTTGCCCACCTGGGGGAGAAAGAATTCTCTTTCTTCTCCCCAGTACACAACGTGTTCACCAGAATTGACTTCTTTGTGGTGGGGAAAACGGTGCTTCCAGGGATAGACAAAGTGGAATACTCCGCAATTGTGATATCAGACCACGCCCCACACTACATGGACGTGCGGCTGGAGACGGGAAGGGCCCAGCGCCCCACATGGAGGTTGGACGGTGCCTTACAACTGACAAGGCCTTCAGCGAAAGGATAGCGCGGGCCATAGCAGAGTACACGGAGAACAACCAAAACGGGGAGGTATCATCCTCCACGTTCTGGGAAGCGCTTAAGGCCGTACTAAGAGGGGAAATCATTGCCTACAAAGCGCAAAGAGATAGGGAGGAAAGGGTGGCTGGGCAGAAGCTGGTCGACTCCATACTGGAGGTAGACCGTAAATACTCCGAGGCCCCGACCGTAGAGCTCCTGGCGGAGAGAAAAGAACTACAAAGGAACTTTGACCTGCTCTCCACCAGGAAAGCAGTGCACCAACTCCGCCAGGCGCGCGGGACCCTGTACGAACACGGAGACAAAGCCAGCCGCCTGTTGGCACACCAGCTGAGAAAGCAGGCAGCCACCAGAGAAATTGCGCAAATCAGGGGTACCAGAGGCACGTGGGAAACAGAACCAGAGAGGATTAACAAAACCTTCAAGGCCTTCTACCAAGAGCTGTACACCTCAGAGCCCCCAACGGGGAAGGCTGGGATGAACCGGTTCCTTGATGGACTGGACATACCAGTCGTGGGAGAGGGCAGAAAACAGGACCTGGAAGCACCACTAGCACTGGGAGAGATCATGGACAGTATCAGCTCCATGCAGACGGGGAAGGAGCCGGGACCGGACGGATTCCCGGCGGACTTCTACAAAAAATTTGCGACAGCGCTGGCCCCGCACCTGCGGGGAGATGTTCACAGACTTGCTAGCTAGGGGCACACTGCCACCCACGTTAGCACAGGCCTCAATCTCGCTGATACCTAAGAAAGACAAAGACCCAACGGAATGTGGGTCATACAGACCCATATCTCTGCTGAACGCAGACGCCAAAATACTGGCCAAAATCCTAGCCAAAAGGCTAGAAGGCTGTGTACCTGAGGTGGTCACAGAGGACCAGACGGGCTTCGTCAAAGGTAGACAGCTCACCTCGAACATCAGGCGCCTGCTGAACGTGATAATGACCCCCTCCGGGGAGAGAACACAAGAGGTGATCGTCTCCCTGGATGCAGAAAAGGCCTTCGACAGAGGCGAATGGAAATACCTCATAGAAGTACTGGAGCGGTTCGGGCTTGGAACAGGGTACACCGCTTGGGTAAAGCTCCTATACAACGCCCCCATGGCGAGTGTACGGACCAACAATACCAACTCCCAATACTGCCAGCTGCACAGGGGCACCAGACAAGGATGCCCACTGTCCCCGCTGCTGTTCGCACTAGCAATCGAACCGCTAGCAATCGCGCTCAGGGCAGCAAAAAATTGGAGGGGGATCCGAAGGGGAGGCAGAGAGCACAGAGTCTCACTCTATGCAGATGATCTGCTCCTCTACATCTTGGACCCACAAAGCAGCATGGACGGAATCATCACGCTCCTGAAAGAGTTTGGAGCCTTCTCGGGCTACAAACTCAACATGAGCAAAAGCGAGATCTTCCCAGTACACCAGCAAGGGGGGGGGGGGAGCAGCACTAAAGGGGCTGCCGTTCAAAAACCCGACATAAATTCCGCTACCTGGGATCCACAAATGGAATCTCACCAGCCTGGCGGAGGAAGTAAAAAAGGACCTGCAAAGCTGGAACACACTCCCACTCTCCCTCGCGGGGAGAGTCCAGACGATCAAAATGAACGTATTGCCCAGGTTCCTCTTCCTGTTTAGATCCATTCCGATCTACATCCCCAAGGCCTTCTTCAAAGCGCTGGACAAACTTATCATGGCGTTCGTATGGGGGGGTAAAAATGCTAGGATCCCAAAGAAGGTCCTACAAAAAACAAAATCCAGGGGGGGGAGGGGGGGGTGCTAGACCTCCCGAATCTACAATTCTACCACTGGGCGGCAACAGCCGAGCGAGTAAGGGGATGGATCCAGGAGCCAGAAGCCGAGTGGGTGCGTGCGGAGGAGGCCTCCTGCATGGGGACCTCCCTCCGGGCCCTCGCCACGGCAGCACTCCCATCCCCACCCAAAAAACACTCCAGCAGCCCATTGGTGACAGCCACCCTCCAATCCTGGAACCAACTGCGGCAGCAATTTGGCCTGAACAAAATGCCGGACAAGGCTCCCATCTGCAACAACCATAGGTTCAAACCAGCACTGACTGACGCCACCTTCAAAAGGTGGAGGCAGGACGGGGGGACATTGACAGTCAGGGACCTGTACACGGACGACAGGATCGCAACACTGGACGAACTGACAGAGAAATTTCGGCTAGCTGGGGGGAACGAGCTACGGTACCTGCAGCTCAAAAACTTCCTACAAAAGGAGACAAGGACGTACCCACAACCGCCACGACAGACACTACTAGAAGACCTACTGGACGCAAGTATCCTAGGGAAAGGGAACTGTAGCGACATGTATGACCGAATGGTAGAAAGGGACGACACCATACTGGACGCAACAAGAAGGAAATGGGAGGACGACATGGGGATGGAGATAGGGTGGGGACTCTGGAGCGAAGCACTGCATAAGGTCAACTCCACGTGCGCAAGGCTCAGCCTGACGCAACTAAAAGTGGTACATATAGCCCACTTAACAAGAAACCGTATGAGTAGGTTCTTCCCGGAGGTGGTGGAGGACAGATGTGAACGGTGCCAAAGAGGCCCGGCCAACCACGCCCACATGTTCTGGTCTTGCCCCAGACTTGTGGAGTACTGGACAGCCTTCTTCGAGGCTATGTCCAAAGTGGTGGGGGTGAGGGTGGAGCCATGCCCGATAGTGGCGGTCTTCGGGTTTCAGACCAGCCAGATCTATTCCTGGGGAGGAGGGCGGACGCCCTTGCCTTTGCCTCCCTGATCGCCCGCCGTAGAATCCTGTTTGGCTGGCGGTCAGCAGCACCGCCCAGAGCTGCAGACTGGCTGTCCGACGCTACGGGTTCGTTATGGGGGCTTGATGGCTAGCTAAGGCCCAAAACCAAACTGTAAATAAATGCCAATAAACGTGTGCCTCGGCCATATTGGGGAATGTAAAATATGTATGCCGGCTAAAGGGGGGAGGCCACAGTTATTATTACGAAGGTGCTTACCTGTAAATATATATGTTAATTTTTGCGTGTTCTTTTTTTCTCTCTCTCTCTAACAATTTGTAATTTGTTCAATATAAAACATGAAAACTGAATAAAAAACATTTATAAAAATAAATGATAGCATTCTAAGAAAAGAATACTTGTGAAGCCAGCCTGTAACTTAAGACAGATTTATTTTGAAGCCTGCAAAAGACACATTCTAATTTCCCCCAATGCCCGATGTGAATACCTTTTAACCTTTTTATAATCTTGTAATTGAAGTCCGAATACTTCCCCAAGTGGGGACAGCTGCTCTTAATTACCAACTTAAAGCTTGTACCCTGTTACAGCACAATTCCAACATTAACAAATATAACAAACAGCCTTGAAATATATCCCGACTGACTATTTCATATAATCTATATTGAGCATAATATGAAGGAGAAAGCACCGTGGAGAGATGCACTTTAAATTCTTTTCAGGTTCTTCGTAGATTGAGAACTGAATGCAAAAAAAATGCTGCTTTTTTTTTTAAACAGACACTTGGAAATGTCAGAAATCATTCCAACGCAAACATTTCTAAGGCACCGGCCCCAGGGAGGTGCAATGCCAAATTAATGGAGTTGAATAGGATAGGAATTCAAAGAGAACGATTTCGAAGTTAGCACCATAAAAGCTGCACGTCTTTCCTGACTGGGTTGCAAATATATCAATTTCTATACACATTTACAATTTTATGAGTCTTCTGTTATTCCCATAAAAATTGACACAAAATGCTGGTCACTGCCAATCTTTGATCTGAGACTTCCTTGTTTATGAACCTAAAATAGACCTGGTGTTGTACTGTGATGACTAGTTTACTTGCATTAAATATACACCGATATGTAGGCAGTGAGATTTTCCCCCAAACATGGTTAGAATTAGCTTTTTGATTACTTGAATCACAAATATGTAGAAATGTCCCTTATTCTACAAACAAACAGGTTTTCCTTAATAGGTCCCATTCGATAAACAGCTCATTCCATTTAAACACACTTTAGCTTTAATTTACAAACTACATTAAGCACTGGGAGATCTACACAATTCCCAAAGATGATTTAACAGTGGCAATCCTCAATTGCAATTAGGAAAATTATTAGCATATGGGTTGCAACAGTAAGATAGTTAATCAGCCTGCTATCACTGACTTGTATGTTTGTTGTAGCAATGTGTTAACCTAAGCAAATTTCAACAGCTGCCTCTAGTAAGACAGATGAGATTAGTGTCCGCGGTTAGTAGAAGGGATATCCTCTATTGTGCCAAGGCTTTCATAGGTAACGTGGCATCAACATAATGCATCTCTTAAATAAATCATACTTCAGTTCAACTGCTTAATGCCCTTCCAGAAATGTATTGCCAACCAGCTAATTAAAATTTCAATTCCCAAATCCAGAAAGAGATGCCAACAAACAGCCCTGAAACCTCTCCTTTTATGGTCTTATAAATGCTTCCCGGTATATGGTAGATCACAAATTAAAAAGGCAACATTAATTTCTGCACCATTGCCATTTTGAAAAGTTATAAACGGTTGTCTTGAAATTATTGCAAGACCTCAAATCATACTGACAATGGGTTAATCCCCTCTCAAACAAATGGAATATGCCAACGCTAAGCTGCAAGCTCTGTGATTTTTCCACAATATGCTGACATAAGCAATTGTTAATTATAAATCCATCATAGGACAACTAAAATTTCTATACACAAGTAAGTTCTGCTACACTATAGCTCTGTTTATCTTTTGGAAGATGAATACCATCAGCATCAACTCCCCGGTTCTTTGTGCAATCCAGTTAGGGAGCAGAACATTTTATTAGTTTAAAGTTGACAAACTTTGAGATTCAAGACACTTGCTAAGAGAATAAAGCCACAAGATCCCAGGGGGGTTTTGAACAAACAAGAAACAATTTACAATATCGGTCATATAATCTAACATGCTGGGTTAATATGAGGTGCATGCAAATTAACAGACAAACTGAGTTTTTAAAAAAATAATAATCTTTATTGTCACAAGTAGGCTTACATTAACACTGCAATGAAGTTACTGTGAAAAGCCCCTAGTCGGCACATTCTGGCGCCTGTTCAGGTACATGGAGGGAGAATTCAGAATGTCCAATGCACCTAACAGCATATCTTTCGGGGCTTGTGAGAGGAAACCCACACAGACACGGGGAGAACGTGTAGACTCCACACAGACAGTGACCCAAGCCGGGAATCGAACCTGGACCCTGCCACTGTGAAACAACAGTGCTAAAAACTGTGCTACCGTGCCGCCCACCACGGATTTCTCAACAAGCCACGCAGATGTCAGTAACACTGTCTCTCTCAGCAGGGATTATAGGCTTCACTTTTGAAGATCCCATCTTGGAATTCTCCCCAAACATCACACCAACTCAGATGACCTCAATGACTGCTCACCTCCCAGAGTTCGAATCACATCTCCCAAGACTTCAGTTTATTTTGGGGATTTTTATGGTTGCACCATTTGGATGCACTAGGACAGCACTAATCCAATACAAAAAGATCTAGTTTATAGCTGGCCAACATCAGTAGAATAGAAAAAAAGTGTTTTGTAGTTGGCGACCCAATAAAGAGCAAGCAAGTTTACATTTATGCATTTTTTTCCCTTCGTGACGTGGTTTGAGCGATGTTTGTTGGCCATGACTCTCAATATCCCTGCACCTCTTTGAGTAATAGAAAACATAGATAACTCGAAGCAAGAGGAGGCCATCTGGCCCTGCTCCGCCATTCATTATGAACGGAGCTGATCATCCAACTCAATAGCCTGATCCCACCTCTCTCCCGCCCCCCCCCCCCCCCCCATATCCTTTGATCCCCTTTGTCCCAAGTGCTCTATCTAACAGCTTCCTGAAAACATACAATGTTTTGGCTTCAACTACTTCCTATTGTAACAAATTCCACAGACCCACCACTCAGTCTCTGGGTGAAGAAATTTCTCATCTCTGTCCTAAATGGTCTACACCTGGAGCGTTTATATTCGAGTGAAGGTGGGCAAATAGGCTTCAGTTTAACATTGCATCCAAAACATAGCGCCTGCAATGATGCAGAATGTTGTTATTTAGACAATTTTTTAAACAAAATTTTGAATTTTCATTCTGAAGATTTTGAGTTTGAACTACACATTATCAAATATCTTTGCCAGCTGTGATTTAATTTGAATATTTGAACATGTTGGATTATTAGAGCGGAGGGAAATGCAGGAGAATGAAAAAAAAATTGCTCTGTTTATTTTTTAACTCAAATATGAACATAATACATACTTTCTAGTATGTAGACAACATATTTACAATTGGGTTCCTTTGCGGCATGTTTTCACTTTCTTCTGTAAACCTACAAGTGAAATTGTAATGCCTTGATAGATTTAAGACGATTAATTACTGACTATTTAGGATTGCTATATAAATTCAGTCCGGTTACAACACCCTGGGCTAGGGTGCGGTCAATTCCAGCCCCCCCCCCACCCTTGACCCGGAGTCGCAACATAACTGAATTAGCCAATAATTCTTAGAAAAATATCTAAAGTCTTTGGCCCATGGCTGCCCAATAATTACACTCACCAGGTTTTTAAATTTAAACACCATTACTTTTCACCAACCTTTTGCTGCCCCTTAGATGGCTGGAGCTTCCCCCCAAACTCCTTTTCGACGGCTAGGGCTTCTCCTGAGCCCATTTAGACGGCCAGGGCTCCCCCCCCCACCCCCCCCCCCCCCCCCCCCCCCCCCCCCCCCCCCCGCGCTCCCTTAGGTGGCCAAGGCTTTCCCCCACATCCTCCTTTCAACGGCTTGGCTTCTCTTGAGCCCCCAAAGTCTGTCAACTGCAACACCCTTTTCCATGCAGCCTCTTTCTCTGCTCCTCTCCCCGACCCCGCTCCCTTTGGGGTCTCTCCCCGACCCTGCTCCCTTTGGGGCCTCTCCCCGTGCCCGCTCCCTTTGGGGCCTCTCCCCGACCCCGCTCCCTTTGGGACCTCTCCCTGACGGCTGACTGCCTTTGATTATGGTGACCCGCTTTTCGGTTTTTCACCATGCTTTCTTTCCTGCAGGTACACTGGGCCCTGCCTTCAGCCCACTCCATTCCTGGATGCATGGAAGCAGAGACCTGTCAGGACTTCAGAGTTCCCGGTCCTGCCCCACAAGAAGGTAAGATGGATCTCATAACATTCCTCAGCACCAAATCAAATAAAGTTCAGCACAAGAAAATAATATTTCATCCAAAGCTCATGCTTCTTGTACCTTAACTGTTCCTTTAACCTTTTCCTCTGATTCATTTATTTTGGGGATCGAAAATACAATCAGCCCTAGTCCCAAAACAGCTAGGAAATGTCAGAGAGTCACGTGGATTGGAAACTCTTCAGAGTTTTTCCCAACCTCTGAAAATCTTTTTTTAAGAGAGGGGTGGGAAAAGAAAATGCTAAGTTCCAATTACTTCACAAATTAATAACGAAACAATGTTATATATATATATATATATATATATATATATATATATATATATATATATATATATATATATATAAAATACAGGTCGACAAAATGGCATAAATGAACAGCTATATTTAAATGTTTTTTAAAATGCCCATAAATGTTAACATATTTGGGCAATCTCGCATTGAAGGCTGAGATCCATATTTGGATTGTACATCACATTGGAGTGATTTATCACACTCTACTGCTATTGCAATTGCTTGAATTCCGATACATAAATGAACTTGACAGTGTTAGTATGCTGACGAAATATATTTTGAAAACTATAAACTAAGACTTGAGAATAAATCAAGGACATAAACTGAATTTATACTGAGTCAAGAGCTCAAAGAAATGAGTTTAATCTCATTACCTCAATTGTTCAGGCTGTCTGATGCGACAAGCATCATATTACAAAGGATTTGTGGGATTGCTGCAAAAGCAGATTAAAACTGAAGAAACAAGTGATTAATCATTTAAAAAAAAAATTAAGCCTGTGTACAACAGGATGCACCAATGTAAGTTTATGTAAAAATCCTGAAAATTAGGTCACCTATTAAAGCTACAAACTTCCGATTTTTACTAAAGCAATTCAACTTTATATACAATGCTGGGCAGCACGGTAGCACAGTGGTTAGCACAATTGCTTCACAGCTCCAGGGTCCCAGGTTCGATTCCCGGTTTGGGTCACTGTCTGTGCGGAGTCTGCACATTCTCCCCGTGAGCATGGGTTTCCTCCGGGTGCTCCGGTTTCCTCCCAGTCCAAAGTTGTGCAGGTTAGGTGGATTGGCCATGCTAATTTGCCCTTAGTGTCCAAAATTGCCCTTAGTGTTGGGTGGGGTTTCTGGGTTATGGGGATAGGGTGGAGGTGTGGACCTTGGGTAGGGGGCTCTTTCCAAGAGCCGGTGCAGACTCAATGGACCGAATGGCCTCCTTCTGCACTGTACATTCTATGAGATTTACTCTAATCTGCCAGAACACTTTGTTTTGTGCTGTCTACTTTAGATCACCCAAGCTTGTAATGTGTGATCGTCACTCCTGTTGCACCAATTCCGAAAAATTTATATCTTGTGTACTTCACGAATCAATCAAAAGTAGGAGCCAATTCTTCCCAGTCGCTTAATTCAAATTATTCCCCCTTTTCTAATAGCATTTTATACCTACTTTCATTTGCATTACTCATTTAAATTACTGGATCATTCAATTTTTTCCACCCCAAAAAAATGCATGAATTATAAGGAACAGACTGTAATTGGGGTAAAGCACTGTGGAATATAATGTCTGCACCTTAACAAAGTATCACACTTTGTCGGAGTGTCAGAGGGAAGAGTGTCCCATTCCTTGGTGTGAAAAGTAAACGGAGAGAAAACAATATTTTTATAAATGCACACACTTAACAAAAAGTGGTCTAAGACTGGTGGCTGCTTGCCAGTAGCTCTCGCACGGACATGAATAATTTTCAGTGGTCTAAACAGCTTCTGCCTTCTAAAGTAACTCATTGCCTGCAAAGTTCGTTGGGGTGTCTTGAGATTTCAAATGGCATCATTTAAATGCTAGTTCTTTCTTTGTAAACATGAGCTCTCTGTATTCCAGATAGTTCAACCATTGCATCACAGGACGGGGCCATTCGGCTTGTCGTGTTAGTGCTGGACAAATAGCCATGAGCTTTAAAGTGGCATAATAAATACTAGCAAATTCAAAACACAAACTAAAATTGGGGAGATAAACAATAACTGAAAAATGTCAAGAGTTTTAGGCAAATATCATACTTAGTTTAGACATTCAATAGCCACACTGCAGAAAGCCCTCTTGATAGATCATTAGGAAATGAGCAGCTACTAAATTGACGTTCTAGATAAAAACATGTAGTTCCAAAAAAGGATCTTTCCCCAAGTCCTACCGAGTAGCTATTTGGCACAAATCTACCATGCTATGATGAAAAGACTGGAGTTGGCACAAGAGATGGCATGGTAGCTTAAGACAAGGCTGCTGAGGAAGGAGTTTCAAAAAGAGGTTTCAACCTTTCCCCATGTTGTTTACTATAAATAAGATGCATGGCTGCTTCCTTTTCTGGTCCACCCTGTAATTGCCCTTTAGAGAGTACCAAACCAGCAGACCAAATCTCGACGATCCAGATCCCTGGTCATACTCGAGTGGTTTAAGTTGGATTCCCCACATTGTCCATCAGTGTGGGACTTCCCTCACCTGGTTCAACCTTTACTTATCTAGTTATAGTGAGAATCTCCTGCAATGGTTTCACCTCTTGTTTCCAAACTGTTAATTATATGATGGCCCAGAAAGTGCTAATTCCAAGTTGCATGATGCAAGGTTGTGCAAAAGTGCTATTATGATGCTCAAATGAATTAAAAAAAACACAAACAAGAATGCACTTGTGCATTACTAATTTGGAATATTTGTTTAGAGGGTGGGGAGGGACATTGCTCATTAGAGTGAGTTAATGCTTGTCTAGAACAAGGCGACAGCTCATTCCCTTGGGATTTAGGAATATATTTGATAACTTCCATTATCAAATTAAACACAGGACTGCTTCATCATCTGTGCACCAAACAGATATTAAAACTCCCACTGGAAGCCTTAAAGCTTCTCAGAACAGATGGCAGAAACTATACAATTGCCAGTAAAATAACCTGAGTTAGCCCTATAAGACCATGAATACTTACATTTATGCTACCTAATGGCTCTAACAGCTGCATAAAACATCTGAACAGGTTGGAAACATTGCTGCAAATTAAGCCAGATAAACAACTGAAGATTAAAGTGTATGTAAGGTCTTTGTTAACCCTATCAGACATATCATTGCAACACCATAAATAACATCTCATTACTTGAAAGTAGTATCCCTGAGCGGTCATACTGCAGCTTAGTTCAATTAAAGGGTTGTGATTTTCTTTGTGATAGGATGGGTAGCAGTTTGTAATAAATAGAGTTCCTTTCACAAACAATGTTTTGAATAAGAAGTTCTGGCTTCTTTTTCCAACAGCGACCTTGCAATTTGCAGCTACTGTTTTACACAGCATGCTTTCCCCTTCCTCTCCTGAAAGCACTGATTCCTTTCTAGAGGGGTTTGATTCCATGGATAGTCTTCCAATGCCTCGCCCAGGTGTCCACTGTTCCTTTGAAATCTGAGACACTGCAGCAGACACTTTCACTGGGGACCATTGCTCGTTTGATTGGGAGTGCAATCAAATCCACAATCAACGTTTAAAAACATGCACTCTCAGAATGAGCCAATGGTTAAGGAACTCAAAGCAGAAATGGCAGTAAAATGCACCCTCCGTGACCTAAGGGTGCTGAAGTCAAGTCCAGCACCCCACCCTGTGTTGATATCAGCTAATAGGAGAGAATAGGGCGACACGGTGGCACAGTGGTTAGCAATGCTGCCCCATGGTGCCGAGGACCTGGGTTCAATCCCGTCCGTGTGGAGTTTGCACATTCTCCCTGTGTCTGCGTGGGTCCCGCCCCCACAACCCAAAGATGCGCAGGGTAGGAGGGTTGGCCATGCTAATTTGCCCCGTTCTTAAAAAAAAACATAGCGGAGAACGGAGATTGAACTTTGGACTCCCTTGGTTGCTATGGTTCAGTATCACACTAGTTGACTTCATTAAGGCATCGGTAGAGCTAATAGCTATCGTTGTGCAACACAGTATGCTGCAAAAAAAATCCAATGTTTGCTTTTCCACCAAATAATTCAGGGCGCGTTTAAAACCCAAGGGATTAAAGCAACAGCAAACAATACTTGTATTTATCCCCAGGCCTGCTTTCCAGTCTCTTACCTTTTACAAACTGTCACCATCAACTAAATTAAACATAGTTGCTTGGAGAAGGCAAGTGGTGATATTGCATAAGAATGTTCACTTCAAAACAAATCCTGTAATTATTTTTCTGTATTGCAAAATTTATTTTCCTTTTTCCCTACCCCCATCCTACATCACTTTCCCTAGCAGTGTATAATGCATAACATTGAAGGTTGTTAAGAGCAAAATTGAACTTTTAAAATTGCCTTTCCAACACTTGGTGAAGCCCCAACTTCCACTGGCATCGGTTTGCAGCAGCTGGTAACAGCTTAAACAGATGTAGGCTGAACGTCTCAACCAACAAGACCGTACCTGCACTGGAAATTATAACCGTAAAACCTTTTTTCTATCACTCCACAATCAGGGCACTCTGTATCAAAACACAATTGAAGTCAGGAATTCTCAGCAAGTAGGAATTTGGTGAATACATAATGGGAAACAACATTCACTTCAACAAACCACCTGCAACATGGCCTCATGAAAATTTAATATGAGAAAGCGGTGATTAAATGAAAAGGGCTGAGGGAAACAGAGTGCAAATTAACCATAGTGTTTCTTTTGTTCTCCAGCCATATGCACTTGTCGTCAGTGTTATGCAGCTTTAAGTCACATTTTCCATTCATGCAAGTTAACTTTATCCTGTGTTTAACTTAGATTCCTTGAAATATCCTACTGTAACTTGGGGAAGATAGGGTAGTTAGTTAGACCCCCATCAATGGCTCTTCTCCAGTCGCTAAAGATGTTTGTGTAAACAACAGGGTCCCTCCTGCTAAGTGCCTTTTTATATATAAATATGAAGGTGAGGGCAAGTTAAGTGGGGGGGGGGGGGGATTAAGAATTAAATAATAGTTAACCAGTTGTATTTGCTGCATATTTCATTCTAGCTCTTGTTAAAAATAAAATATAATTGTGTTTAAATTTACAAACCTGATGATTGTAATTATTGGGCAGCCATGGGCCAAAGACTTTGGATATTTTTATAAGAATTATTGGCTAATTCAATTGTGTTGCAACTCCAGGTCAAAGGGGGGGGGGGGGGGGGGGCAGGGGCTGGAATTAACCGCACCCTAGCCCAGGGTGTTGTAACCAGACTGAATTTATATAGCAATCCTTAATAGTTGGTAATTAATCGTCTTGAATCTATCGAGGCATTACAATTTCACTTGTTGGTTTACAGTAGAAAGTGAAAACATGCCGCAAAGGAACCCAATTGTAAGTATTTCATGTTGTCTCCATACTAGAAATTATGTATTATGCTCATATTTGAGTTGAAGAATAAACAGAGCAAATTTATTTTTTATTCTCCTGCATTTCCCTCAGCTCTGCTTAATAATTCAGCATGTTCAAATATTAAAATTAAATCAATTTTAATCACACCTGGCAAAGATATTTGATAATGTACAGTTCAAACTCAATCTTCCGCTTGTGACCATGGAGTGATTGGTCACATAAAGGGCTGTTCCTGTTCAAAGTCACAGATATGGGCTCTTTTTACCCAGATCCGGGTGGAATTTTGATGAAAAGGCGAAGGTGAATGTTAGAGGAGTAGTTTACCCCGGGAATGGAATATCTTCTGATCACCGGATCCGACAGAAAACAGTGAGAGGTTTGGCTGGAAAATTGAAAGTCTTGTGCTTCGGAGTCTCTTCCAGCATGCAGGTGGGGAAGGGGCAAGCTGTAAGGCCCAGATACAGGAACTGATGACTTTTATCAAAGAAGAATTCCATAAACAGAGGAAATAAATGCACGAGGATCATGCAAAGGCCATTGCAGATGCTGTGGCACCCCTGAAGAGTACTTTGGGGCGGATGGAGAGGTGTTTGGAGATGCAGGGGTCACAGATTCGGGAGATTGAAGGAGTGATCACGGATCACAGTGATCGTGTAGAGGCTCTGGAGGCAGAGGTGAGGGTCCTAGGAGACCTTTGTAAAACGCTGAGGGCAAAGGTCGAGGAGCAGGAGAATACGTCGAGAAGACAGAACCTGCGAATAGTGGGCCTGCCTGAAGAAGTGGCAGGTTGAGTGCCACGAGGTACGTCTCGAAGATGCTGGCGGGGCTTGTGGCAGAAGGGGTGCTAGATAAGGCCCCTGAAGTGGATCGAGCGCATAGGTCTCTGAGGAAAAAGCCTAGAGCTGGGGAGCCGCCGCGGGCGGTGATCGTGAGACTCCATAAATTTGTGGAGAAAGAGAAAATTCTACGGTCATTAGGATGTGCCTTTGGGAAGGGGCAACTGCGCTAGCAGGTTATGCTAGTGAACGGAAGTGAGGCGATGGGGGGGGGGGGGGAGAAGGCCAAGAGGGATGGCTGGGGGTGGGGGGGAAAAGGGGAAGTGGAAGTGGGGGGGGGGGTTTCTGCGACGTGGCAGGGGGTGAGAGATGACATGGTCAAGGGCGAAGAAAGGGGCCATCTGGGATGGGCTAGGTACAGAGTGGAATAAAGGGGCAGGAGTTAAGTGGGGAAGATAATGGACGTTTGAGGGGATTGGAGGCGCAAGCCTCCGGTAAGTTTGGTAACGTGGCACGTCCGGGACTGAATGGGCCGGTTAAAAGGTCGCGGGTGTTCGCGCACCTCAGGAGCTTGAAAGTGGGGGTTGTCTTTTTGCAGGAGACACACCTTCGTGTGAAGGACCAGGTTAGGTTAAGGAAGGGGTGGGTCGGGCAGGTTTTTCACTCGGGGTTTGATTTGAAATCGAGGGGTGTGCCGATTTTAATGGGCAGAAAATTGAGTTTCATGAGTGCGAAGGAGGTGAGGGATCCAGGTGGGAGATGGTAGCATAATGGTTAGCACTGTTGCTTCACAGCGCCAGTGTCCTGTGTTTGAATCCCGCTTGGGTCACTGTCTGTGTGGAGTCTGCACGTTGTCCCCATGTCTGTGTAGGTTGCCTCCAGATGCTCCGGTTTCCTCCCAGTCCCGAAAGACATGTTCATTAGGTGAACTGGACATTCTGAATTCTCCCTCTGTGTACCCAAGCAGAGGCTGGAGTGTGGCGACTAAGGGATTTCCACAGTAACTTCATGGCAGTGCTAATGTAAGCCTACTTGTGACAATAATAAAAGATTATTAGATTGTGTGCAGTTTTGGTGTCCTTATTTGAGGAAGCATGTTCTTGCTATGGAGGGAGTGCAGCAAAGGTTTACCAAGCTGATTCCTGGGATGGCGGGACTGTCATATGAGGAGAAACTAAGTCGGTTAGGATTATATTCAATGGAATTCAGAAGAATATTTCGTATAAAATTCCAGCAGGGTTGGCGCAGTGGTTAGCACTGCTGCCTTGTGGCGCCGAGGACACAGGTTAGATCCCGGCCCGGATCACTGTCCGTGTGGAGTTTACAGATTCTCCCTGTGTCTGCATGGGCCTTATCCCAACAACCCAAAGATGTGCAAAGTAGGTGGATTGGCCATGCCAAATTGCCCCTTAATTGGAAAACATTTTTAAAAGGGAAAAAAGTTCAAACAGGATTAGACAGGGTAGATTCAGAAAGAATGTTCCCGATGGTGGATTCATAGTTCGAGGATAAGGGGTAAAAATTTTAGGACTGAGGTGAGGAGAAATTTCTTCACCCAGAGAGTGGCGAATCTGGAATTCACTACCACAAAAAGTAGTTGAAGCGAAAATGTTGTGTAATTTCAAATAGAATTAGATATAGCTCTTGGGGTTAAAGGGATATGAGGGAAAAGGCCGACTCAGGGTATTGAACTTGATGATCAGCCATGAACATAGTGAATGGCAAAGGAGGCTCCAAGTGCCAAATGGCCTCCTTCTGCTTCTATTTCCTACATTTCTATGTACATGAAACGTTCACTGGCAACCCAGAGTCACAACTGACAAATGGATTTATTTTATAAACTTCATGTTTATTCCAGCAACCTCAAATGCCCCAGAGATATCAACGGCATCCTTCCATCTACAAAGATGATGCAGTCATAGTAAACACTCCCTGTTAGCTAGAGTGTCTTCATACGGTCCGCTTTTGCTAACGGCTGAAGAGGCCAATCCTTGAGAGGCAGGTTCTGGCACAAGTGCCACATGTGAAGCCACAGAGCATCATTGTGGGTTGTTGCTTTCGGCATTGGTGTCTGTTGCCAAGTCGCCACAGCCACTGGTCACTGCAGTGATACATGCCAGCCCACAGGAGGTGCCACTGTTTTCCTCTGGCATTAGCTAGCGACACCCAGGTGCGATGGCAAGTAACTGCTTTCAACAGATCCACTTTAACAGCAACACACTGTTTAGTGCTAGTACCCACTACCTATTAAATAGAAGTTAAA
This sequence comes from Scyliorhinus canicula, assembly GCF_902713615.1. Taxonomy (NCBI): domain Eukaryota; kingdom Metazoa; phylum Chordata; class Chondrichthyes; order Carcharhiniformes; family Scyliorhinidae; genus Scyliorhinus; species Scyliorhinus canicula. The sequence continues at coordinate 143,655,924 of NC_052157.1, forward strand.
TTATGGAATAAAAAAAACATTCTTCTCTCTGGAGACTCGACGATATGGTGTGCTTTGTGTGTCGAGTGTCTTTTAATACATTAGTCATATGTCCAATTTTTAAGTGTTCGTTGAATACGGGGCATCTCATTTAGGACCGAGATGAGGAGGAATTTCTTGACAATGGTGAATGTTTGGAATTCTCTGCCCGAGAGGGCTGTGGAGATTCGGGCATTGAGCATGTTTAAGACTAAGACTGATAAGCTTCTACATATTAGAGGCATCAAAGGATATGAGGAAGATGCAGCAAAATGGTGTTCACAGTATCATAGAATTTACAGTGCAGGAGGCCATTTGGCCCATCGAGTCTGCACCGGCTCTTGGAAAGAGAACCCCACTTAAGCCCACACCTCCACCGTATCCCCGTAACCCCACCTAACCCAAGGGCAATTGATCATGGCCAATCCACCTAACCTGCACATCTTTGGACTGTGGGAGGAAACCGGAGCACCCGGAGGAAACCCACGCAGACACATGGAGAACATGCAAACTCCGCACAGTCACCCAAGCGGGAATCGAACCTGGGACCCTGGCGCTGTGAAGCCATAGTGCTAACCACTATACTACCGTACTGCCCTACCGTGATGAAGTAAATCAGCCATGATCTCACTGTATGGTGAAGGACTGAATGGCTTACTTCTGCTCCAAATTCTGATGTCCTTATGCTAGTGCAGCAGGTGAGAGAGAAAACAAAAGCACCTTCATTACACATTCCCAGGAATCAACAGGACCAAAACGTTTGCGTAGATTTTCCTATTATTGACCCATGTGGTGCTAATACTACAACTCTAGCCGAGATCAGCTAAATCAGCACTGATGTGGATTTAAGCTGGAATTTTCCCGATCTGTAGCATTTAACTACTCACAGGATAAACCTGCTGAGTCATTCAGGGGACTTGCATTTCACTGTTTAAATGGTGAGTGCTGTTGACATACTGACTTGACTCTGAAGCTGAGTGATGAAGGTTTTAAGTCTTCATCACTCAATGTCAGAGTCAAGTCATGAAACTTCAGTAAACTGCACTGTCAAGATCAGAAAATTATCCAGGCCCAATCCCTTTACAAAACTATTAGTATTCAGTTGAACCAAACCACGCAGAAAAAGACAAAAGGGCAATTTCAACCCATTTTTATTTGCCAATGACTTCAAAGCTAGGTATATTGATGCAGGTCTGATTGTGTTAGTTTTGAATCAGGTAAGTTACATCAAAACTACCTCCCAAAAGGATTGTATTTTGAAAAAGGGCTGACCACAATACAAACCGTTCAATGATTCAAGTTTCATAGCAAGCTATTTTTAAAGCAGCTATTCCAACAAGTTCAATACACCAAAGGCACAATATTTGTTTGTAAAGTTAAAATTAAACTTACTCATCTAAATTTTGTTTTCATTCAATTTGGAATTTGGTCTGAATGCAGTTGCAGATCAAGCGCATGCTTGCAAAATGTTCAAGGTAAATTAAACACAACATCACTGCAAAAGGGGCAGCAATTTGGTCGAATGGTGCAAGAAAGTTGATCAGAATTACTTATTTTTAAGCATTGCCCTGTCGCAAGAAGCTGCGTTAAATGAAGGAAAAAAGTTTGATTGTTGGTCTGTTGGCTGACATCAGTCAAGGTATAATGAAGAAATCAATCACTCCAGATTGCTACACAATGACATCGCTTGGAATGTGCACATGAACATAAGAACAAAAGAAATAGGAGTTGCAAGATTCAGCCCTTTGAGTCTGCCCCACCATTCAATTATCTCAGGACGGATCCAATTGTGGCCTCAACTTTACTTTCTTGCCTGACATAACCATTCTATAATGTCTGACTCCTATGTAAATCAAAAATCTGCCTAACATCGTCTTGATTATCTTCAATGACCCATGCTCCATTGTTCTCCAGGATAGATAATTCTAAAGATTAAAGACCCTTAGAAAATATATTCCTCCTCATCTTCATCTTAAACGGAAGATGCCCTAGTCTGATACGATGCCCATAGTTCCCGAACATTCTCTCAGCATCTAAGCGGTCAAGCTCTCTTGGAACGCTCGAATAAGATTATCCTGGATTGTTCTCAACTCCAACGAGTACAGGCACAACCTGCTCAACCTTTCCTAGTAAGACATACCCATCACCCTGGAATTAAACTAGTGAACCTTCTTTATACTGCCTATGTAAATATATACCTCCTTAAATAAGTCGACCAAAACTGTATGGAGTACTCTCGATATGGTCTCGCCAATTCTCAGTTTAGGTGAAACAAACTTCCCTACTTTTATACTCCATCTCCTTTGCATTAAAATCTAACATTCAATTTTTTTTAAAAAATGTGTTCATGAGAGGTGGGCATTTATTACCCACCCCTAATTGCCCCCGAGAGGCAGTTAAGAGTCAACCACATTGCTGTGGGTCTGGAGTCACATGTAGGCCAGAGCAGATAAGGACGTCAGATTTCCTTCCCTAAAGGACATTAGTGAACCAGATGTTTTTTTTCTATGACAAATCGGCAATGGTTTCATGGTCATCGTTAAGACTTTTAATTCAAGATTTTTACTGAATTTAAATTTCACCATCTGCAGTGGTCTCTGGTGTACTAGTGTCTCTGGTGTGCTAGTGAAAATACCAAGACGCCACTGCCTCCCACATCAGTTTGCCATCCTAATTACTCGCTGCGTGCTCACTTTTTGTGATTCATGTATGAGGGCACCCAGATCCTTCAGCAGCATTCTGTCGTCCCTTTCTGGACGTGGTAACATGGATCAGGTTGCACCAAAGCTCAATACCTTTCTGCACAGTAAAACAACTGCTTGGGCAAGGAACCATGGATACATACTCAGCAGTGACAGTATAAAAGACACCCATATTTCAAGATTAAAGAGACAGAATGACAAATGAAACAACTGGGCCATTCAAGGTACAGCATAAATATTATACACCTCTTTAAGATGCGTCAATCTAAGCAGTTAAGGCCCACTGGCTTTGCTGTCAGAACCCAGATGCTGAGCCAACAAGACTTTACCGCAGCAATATCCTTAAGTCAGTCGATGCGCCATTACTCACTTCGGATTTGTCAGAACGCTAAAAACATTTTGATGGTGAATGTCATCACAAGATAGAAATGAATAATTTACTTCCACATGCCAACTCCGCTTAACAGACAAAGACTAGAAAAATCATTCACTGCACTTCCCTATATTGCTGTCAGACTACAAGGCTGATAATGGATTAGTTTGTATAGGGTGGTTTTCATTTGCTGGCATGTGTTTTGTAGGCCGAAAGAGGGCTTAGATCATCGGAAATTATTTATTAACAAGTAAAACTTTGGAGATATTTACTCATTTATAAGTTGATTTCCTCAAAAACATCCACATTAATCGCTGCTCTGATTGAAACTTCAAAAGGCTTGCAGATAATGAAAACAGGTCCAACACACATCATCTGTGCCTTCCTTATGGGGTGGTGTTCAATCCTGGTCACCACACTACCAGAAGAATGTGGAGGCTTTCAGGAGGGTACAGAAGAGGTTTACCAGGATGTTGCGTGGTATGGAGGGCATTAGCTATGAGGAGAAGTTGGATAAACTCGGTTTGCTCTTACTGGAACGATAGAGATATACTTCTTCTGTTCGACTTAAAGGTAAGGAACGCCGTGTCAAAATAGTACACTGTTGTAAAATATTGTATTGTGGGCAGAAGAACCCAAACTTTATGGCACCCAATAGGTTGGAGGGTTTATTTCCATTGGTTGGCTGGTGGCCAAAGCAGGGACAGTATTCTGAAGGTGTTTTTTTTAAAGAGAACCCAGGAGAAACCACTGGACCCAAGGTAAATGCAGTGCTCTCTCGGCTACCTACTGTTTGAAGGCAGAAGCTCCCTCCCTTTGCTCTGCTGTCTGAAGGACAGGTAGATTCAAGACTCTGAAAGAAGCGGTCTCTCTCTCTCTAAAGTGCCTGCTGTTTCTGGTGAGTCTACAGTGAAAACCATTACAAGTTGAAGAAAAGATCCATTGGAAAGCTTAGACTGAAGAAGAAATTAATTGGAAGATGTCCATCTGAAACAAAGGCTCTTATCCTTTTACTTTCATCATTATTTTATACCCCCCTGTGTTTGTTTGTTTGTCTGTGTACAGAGGGTGGTGTGAGTTAAAAGGACGGGGCGGGTAGAGATGAGATAGTAGATAACCAATTGTATTTGTCACCTATTTAATTACAGTAAGTGTTCATAATTTAATTGTGTTTAAATTTACAAACCGGGTGACTGTAGATATTGGGCAGCCAAAGACCAAGGGTATTTTAAGTTAATTTCAACCATGTTGCAACTCTGGGTCAAGTGGGGCTGGAACTGACCGCGCACTAGCCCAGGGTGTCGTAACACTATACAATAAAAGTTATTCCTCTTTCGCAGCAAGAAGACAACTAAAAACATGAAAACTCAATCATCTAGGTGACAGCACTTTAAAGTTAAAACAAACATATTTAGAAAGTTGTGTTTGAGAGTGCAGTGGCTCCCATCATTAGGCAGAAGGACGTAAGTTACATTTTTGCCATTAACCTCAGCAAGAAAGACTCTGTTTATCCAAATTAATGAAATGAAATGAAATGAAAATCGCTTATTGTCACGAGTAGGCTTCAATGAAGTTACTGTTAAAAGCCCCTAGTCGCCACATTCCGGCGCCTGTCCGGGGAGGCTGGTACGGGAATCGAACCGTGCTGCTGGCCTGCTTTATAAGCCAGCGATTTAGCTCGGTGAGCTAAACCAGCCCCTTAAAACAAGTATCTTAGCGATACTTTGAAGTGTTATTGTACAGAAGCAGAGCAGACTGTTTTGATGATGTAACAGTCCCTGAAGTATCACAACAACAAAGGGATTTTCTGGATAAGCCTACTTATTCAATTGGAAACAAAATGACATGCTGTTGACTGCTTCCTGCATCAGTGACAGACAGTCCAATGGGGCTTTAGTGAAGCTTTTATTTATTTAAAAATGTATTTATTTTAAGCCCAATATTGTTTGGGGGTTTTAAAATGGGGCTGCTCAGAAGCGTCACTGAAACTGATAAATGTACTTTTCACATATTTTTAGCCGCAATCCAAAGTTTATTTAGAAATAGACAACTTTATCTGGTGTCAAAGTAAAACACCAGCCGTGCCAACTGTTTTAGTTTTGTAAATATGGACATTCTTCTCTTTCTAACTGAAATTTCTAACAATTTGCAGAATTCTGGAACTTGCATTAAGTAGCCAAGGAAGATAGAGCTCTCACCGTCTTAACAGAGTGCTTTGCTTCTTTTTAAAAGACAAAAGGTACTAACTTAAATTTAAGATTTCCTGCGAGTTCGAAAGTCCGCTAGATTCGATGCAAGGCAATATTCTAATGTGTCCATTCATTCCCGATACGGTGATGACATCGCGACTTTGGTAACGTGCAGAGTAAATGGTAGTTCAACTTTTCTCTAAATCTTCAGCTATGTCAACAACATTGCATTCCCAGACACACAGATTGTCAAAATTGATCTGTTGGAACTTTTGAGAATTTCATAAGACCATCCATTTAGCATAATCCTCAGCATCAGATCATTTCTCTTCAAAAGGATAAGCTTAAGAAAGCCGGCGGTGAGAAAAGGCCATGCATGAAGTTCATCACTTGTATCGTAAAAAACCTTGTTGTTTTTGGGTGATAAATCTCCTCATTAGCAAACTGTGGTGAGACTCTGGATCTTGCACCTAAACTTATTTTTGCACTAATTTCACTTTATTTTTCCCGAGATTACTTTGAGTGTAACTTATAAAGAACCTTTAATATGTGGGATACTCTGCCTATTTTGAGGACTGGAGTACTTAAATTGCTCATCTTTTCCTCATAGCTCACCATCTTTATATTTATGTCAATCTTACCGCTCTTCTCTACGCCCTTCTAATTTAAGTTAATGTGTCTCACTAACTTGATAGAGTTTTTCGAGGAGATCACAAAGATGATTGATGCAGGTAGGGCAATGGATGTTGTCTATATGGACTTCAGTAAGGCCTTTGACAAGGTCCCTTATGGCAGACTGGTACAAAAGGGGAATTCACACGGGATCAGGGGTGAGCTGGCAAGATGGATACAGAACTGGCTAGGTCATAGAAGGCAGAGAGCAGCAATGGAAGGGTGCTTTTCTGATTGGAGGGCTGTGATTAGTGGTGTTTCGCAGGGATCAGTGCTGGGACCTTTGCTGTTCGTAGTATATATAAATGATTTGGAGGAAGATGTAACTGGTCTGATTTGTAAGTTTGCAGACGACACAAAGGTTGGTGGAATTCCGGATAGCGATGAGGACTGTCAGAGGATACAGCAGGATTTAGATAGTTTGGAGATTTGGGCGGAGAGATGGCAGATGGAGTTTAATCCGGACAAATGTGAGGTAATGCATTTTGGAAGGTTTAATGCAGGTAGGGAATATACAGTGAATGGTAGAACCCTCAAGAGTATAGACAGTCAGAGAGATCGAGGTGTTCAGGTCCACAGGTCACTGAAAGGGGCAACACAGGTGGAGAAGGTAGTCAAGAGGCATATGGCATGCTTGCCTTCATTGCAGCTGTATAGAACCTTAGTTAGGCCACACTTGGGAATACAGTGTTCAGTTCTGGTCGCCACACTACCAGAAGGATGTGGAGGCTTTAGAGAGGGTGCAGAAGAGATTTACCAGGATGTTGCCTGGCATGGAGGGTATTATCTATGATGAGAGGTTGAAATAAACTTGGTTTGTTCTCAATGGAACGTCGGAGGTTGAGGGGCGGCCTGATAGAGGTCTACAAAATTATGAGGGGCATAGACAGAATGGATAGTCAGAGGCTTTATCCCAGGGTAGAGGGGTAAATTACTAGGTGGCATAGGGGCAAGATTTAGAGGAGATGTACGAGGCAAGTTTTTTTTTTACACTGAGGGTAGTGGGTGCCTGGAACTTGCTGTCGGAGGAGGTGGGGGAAGCAGGGACGATTGTGGCATTTAAGGGGCATCTTGACAAATACATGAATAGGATAGGAATAGAGGGATACAGACCCTGGAAGTGTGGAAGGTTTTAGTTTAGACAGGCAGCATGGTTGGCATGGGCTTGGAGGGCCGAAGGGCCTGTTCCTGTGCTGTACTTTTCTTTGTTCTAAACTGTTTTTGTAGAGTAGTGATAAAAATTAGCAAAATATTCTTATATTCTTTATTTTTCTTCGCTGCACTTATATTCACTTATATTCACTTCAGCCAAGCATTCCATTAGCATGCTTAAATTACTTTGCTACATTGCTCATCTATTAAATGTGGTGTGCTTCCTATTCCTCCCAACTCAGTTCTTTTTTTTATAAATTTAGAGTACCCAATTATTTTTTTTCCCCCAATTAAGGGGCGTGGCCAATTCACCTACCCTGCACATCTGTTTGGGTTGTGGGAGTGAGACCAGGCAGACACAGGGAGAATGTGCAAACTCCACACGGACAGTGAACCAGGGCCAGGACTGAACCTGGGACCTTGGCGCCGTGAGGCAGGAGTGCTAACCACTGCGCCAACGTGCTGCCCTCCCAGTTTTTTTTTCAAAAAACACATACCTGAGTCAGTGCCCAATTTCATTTGTCATGTTTCTGCCCAATTAAACAAACACATATTCCTTTTGCAAATCTTTTACTGTATTTCTTTAAAAAATCGTTCCTGTATTTGGTGAATCTGATCAGCTATTCGGATTATAGAACATAGAACAGTACAGCACAGAACAGGCCCTTCGGCCCTCAATGTTGTGCCGAGCCATGATCACCCTACTCAAACCCGCGTATCCACCCTATACCCGTAACCCAACAACCCCCCCCCCCTTAACCTTACTTTTTATTAGGACACTACGGGCAATTTAGCATGGCCAATCCACCTAACCCGCACATCTTTGGACTGTGGGAGGAAACCGGAGCACCCGGAGGAAACCCACGCATACAGGGGGAGGACGTGCAGACTCCACACAGACAGTGACCCAGCCGGGAATCGAACCTGGGACCCTGGAGCTGTGAAGCATTTATGCTAACCACCATGCTACCCTGCTGCCCCTATTATAAATAATAGGGATCGGAGAATTCATCTTTATGGATCTTCACCCAAATTTCCTCAGCAGTCCCCCACTCTCACACACAAGCACCACACATTAGAAAGCCGGTTTCTAATTCAGTCCAACCGTCAAGGATTTGAATGGCTTTTAATATAATTAGAAGCATTTCATGTGGAACATTATTCAAAGCATTCTGCTTTGTGTGGAAGGTGTGCCTTGTAAATAATAACATTTATGATTGAATGACCGTAAAAATTTTGATTTAGTCTAGAACCACAAAGTGATTTTTCCTCCCCTCCCAAATTAAAGGAGTCTTCCCCCCCCCCCCCCCAAGAGACTGAAGTAACATAGAGACATTCAAGTGCCAACAAAGAAAGCTGCACTAAGCTTAAATAATTCTACACCTACATTCCACTTTTTATGAAACAAATTTTAAATTAAATAATACACTGTGAAGAGAAACCACACTGTGAAGAGAAACCACAAAATTATCTACATTTGAAAAAATGTAAACCTACTGTATTTTGATTTATGAAAAGATCACGGGCTGGATTCTCCGCAGCCCCGCTCCAAAATTGCATTTGGCACGGGGGCGGAGAATCCACTTTTATGCGAGAATCGGGCCCGGCGCTGCTCCCACGATTCTCGGAGAATCGCTCACGCATGATTTGTGTGGTTGGGGGGGGGGGGGGGGGGGGCCAATGCCACAGGCCATCCCAGCTCCAGTCCCGACCAGCCGAACTCCCGACGGCGTGGTTCTAACCACGTCTGGCCGGTCAGGACTCAGTCCGCAGCCGCCACGGTGGGTGGCGGGGGAATCAAGTGCTGGGGGGGGGGGGGGGGGTCGTTATGGGCGGCCGGAGTGGCGATCGAGCGGGTTAGATGGACATTGCCCCCATCCTCTCAATCCCTGCTCTCTGCCCTCTCCGAAACCCTCCACCCATCCTTCCCGGTGCAAACTGGTTATTATTACAAATTGGAGACCACACCGATGCTCCCTCCGCTCCCACATACCTCCTCCATTGCCTCCAGCCCCTCAGGGCCATCACCACCACGGGGCTGGTGGAGTACTGTGCCGGCAGGAACGGCAGAGGCACTGTTATCAACGCCCCCAAGCTGGTGCCCTTGCATGAAGCCACCTCCACACGCTCCCATACCCACCCTTCCCCCCACCACTTACTTACCAAAAATAATTATTAACTGCACGTGTCTGTTATTTCCAGAAAGTTACAATCCAAGCATGCACAGTGACAATAAATATGCAGGATAGCGTAAAATGTGTTCAATCCAAGCTTTAGCCGAGAGTAATATTTACCACTGTTTATCCAAAAAAATTCAAAACCTCCTGAACAAAGAAATGTAAACATTTTGGAGGTAAAACTTTCACATTAAAGCTAAGAGTCTGTTTCTTTTGGCTTTAACAGAGAGCGTAATAAAAGGCATGACTGATACCTGTACTCTGCACATTGTTGTTTTTTTTTAAAAAAAGAGTACCCAATTATTTTCTTCCAAGCGGCAATTTAGCGTGGCCAATCCACCTACACTGCACATCTTTTGGGTTGTGGGGGCGAAACCCATGCAGACACGGGGAGAATGTGCAAACTCCTCACAGACAGTGACCCAGGGCCGGGATTCAAACCCAGGTCCTCAACGCCGTAGGCAGCAATGCTAACCACTGTGCCACCGTGCTGCCCCTCTGCACATTATTAAACAATTCAAAACACTAATTGTTTGCAGAACGTTTGGAATTCAAAACTAATCATTATAGAAAATGTATTTTCTTCAGTGGTGAAGTCGTCCTTCGTGTCACATAATTTCTTAGATACTTGATTTTCCAAGGAGAATCTTTTTTTATAAATCCCAATTATTTTTTTTTCCCAATTAAGAGGCAATTTAGTGTGGCCAATCCACCTAACCTGCACGTCTTTGGGTTGTGGGGACGAAAACCACGTAAACACAGAATGTACAAACTCCACACGGACAGTGACCCAGAGCTGGGATCGAACCTGGGACCTCGGCACCGTGAGGCAGCAGTTCTAACCACTGCGCCACTGTGTTGCCATTCCAAGGAGAATTAAAGAAAGAGCAATGAGCAGAATTCAATTTATTGGTAGAATTTCAGAGGAAGTACACATTTTATTTATTTGTAGTTAGAACGCCAATACAATCAAAACATATAGCTGCGTTCATCAGAAGGGACTAGTCAGAACACCTCCTGAGGAACAGATTATAAGAGTGACATAAAATAGGCTGCTCAGTTAGAACATAGAACAGTACAGTACAGCACAGAACAGGCCCTTCGGCCCTCAATGTTGTGCCGAGCCATGATCACCCTACTCAAACCCACGTATCCACCCTATACCCGTAACCCAACAACCCCCCCCCATTAACCTTTACTTTTTTTTTAGGACACTATATACTGCTAGCTTCCATTTAACACTCGCTGACTATGGGCAGGTCTCTGCATATTTGTACTTGCAAATTTGGAAAGAAATGCTTTATTCAACAAATGTAAGCAAAACACAAAAATGTCTCTCACATATATTAAATAAAGGCATGAATATGTCTGAAAAATTAGTATTGTTCAGTCATTGTTAACCAAGCACTTTTTGGGGAGCAAAGGTTGATGTCGAAGACAAAATGAAGGAAAATATCTAGATTATCCATGAAGAAAAGATTAACTTGCATCAATTTTATGCCAATTGCCCATGATTCAATATTATAAATTTCAGGACTTTCATTTTCAGTCAATGAAGTCTGAAAATTGATTGTTCTCCATTTAGAAACATAGAAGCAAGAGGAGGCCATTTGTTCCTTCGGGCCTGCTCCGCCATTCATTATGATCATCAAGTTCGATACTCTGATCCCACCTTCCCCCCCATATCCCTTGATCCCTTCAGCCCCAAAAGCTATATGTAATTCCTTCTTGAAATTACACGTTTTTGCCTCAACTACTTTCTGCCGTTGCAAATTCCACAGATAGTGAGGGCCCATTAAACCTACCTGCTTCTCGCCACTTATTTTAGGAATCAAAAGCAAAAATGTGTATTTCAGCACTCCTGAGAATTTAGAAGATTGGTCATATCCAACTTCCAAGCAGAAATGTGTGATTACTGGAGATTTTTCTTTCTTTCATGGGATGTGGACATCATGGGCTAGGCCAACGTTTATTGCCATCCCTAATTGTCCTCAAGAAGGTGGTGGTGAGCAACCTTCTTGAACTGCTGCAATCCATGTGGAGTAGGTACACCCACAGTGCTGTTAGGGGACACCAAGATTTTGATCCAATGACAATGAAGGAACAGCAACATAATTCCAAGACAGAATGGTGTGTGGCATGAAGGGAAATTTCAGGTGATATTCTATTGCATCTGATGCCCTTGTCCTTCTCGGTGTTGTGTTCCATGGCTCCCCTAATTATGCAGACACACATAGAACATGTGTGTGGTTGTAATAAGCATTTATTCTTGGCACGCAGAAAGGTAACCAATTTTATGTACAGACAATTATGTCTACTTTACTGCGGAGATGCCACTGTCTCATAGTCCATCCTGCTACCCCGTGCCCTGTCTCGTCCGTCCCCCGGTATATATATATTTGTGTGTGTCTCCATGGGTGTCTGGTTCCACCTGCTGGCAGGAGGTCATGACTGTCACTACATGTATTGATCATTAGCTATATACAATGGTACTGTTATATACAGGTATATGCATTAGTACAACTATGTACAGTTGAGATACAGATATGCACATGTGCATATCGCCACACTAGGTCGTCGAGGTCGCAGGTTTGAAAGATGCTGCCTAAGGAACCTTGGTGAGTTGCTGCAGTGTATCTTGTAGATGGTACACACTGCTGGCATTGTTTGTTGGTGGTGAAATACAGTGAACTTTGAGGTTGGTGGATGGGGAGCCAATCAAATGGGCTTTGGAGTTCAATTGGAGAGGAGGGGAGAGTATTTAATCACACTCCTTTTTAAAAATCTTTTATAAATTTAAAGTGTCCGATTCTTTTTTTCCCCGACTTAAGGGGCAATTTAGCGTGGCTAATCCACTTATCCTGCACATCTTTGGATTGTGGAGGAGACACCCATGCAGACACGGGGTGAACGTGCAAACTCCACACAGACAGTCACCCAGGGCTAGGATCAAACCCAGGTCTTTGGCGCCGTGAGGCAGTAGTGCCGGCCTTTAATCACACTCCTGATTTGAGCCTTATAGATAGATGGTCAAGAAGCTTTGGGGGGTCAGGGGCGAGTTACTCACCACAGTATCTCCCCCCCCCCCCCCCCCCCCCCCCCCCAAACCTTACTTTTTAGGACACTACGGGCAATTTAGCATGGCCAATCCACCTAATAAATTTATGTGGCTGGTCCAGTTCAATTTCTGGTCAATTGTAACCCCCAGGATGTTGCGTGGGTGGTTTCAGCAATGGTAATGCCATTGAATGTCAAGAGATTATCTTATTGGAGATAGCTATTGCGTGGCACATATGTGGCACAAATGTTATTCGCCACCTACCAGCCCAAATGCTGTCCAGGTCTTGCTGCATATAGACAGTATCCAAGGAGAAGGAAATGGCGCCATACATCATGATCGAACATTCCCATTTCTAATCTTATGATGGAGGGAAAGTCATTAATGAAGCAGCTAAAGATAGTTGGGCCTAAGACAATACCCTGAGGAACGCGCAGTGATGCCCTAGGACTAAGATAATTGACCTCCAACAACTACAGCCATCTTGTTTTGTGCTAGGTATGACTCCAACCAGCGGAGAGCTTTCCCTCTTATTCCCAGTGATTGCAGTTCTGCTTGGGCTCCTCGATGCCACATTCCATGAAATGCCTCCTTGAATACTACCAGTTCAAATCATAAGCCCAGAGACAGACAGATACATTACTGAAAAGCAAATCAGGTAATTTCTATTCCTGTTTCAAATCAAACTTCAGTGAGAATTAAACTTCATGTGTTCTAAAATATAAGTTTAGCCCAGAACTGATACTGCAGAGGCAGCAGACAACACAAAACTGAAGCTATTTTGACATTGAACCTATCCAAGTGAGAGTGTGTCAGAAGTCAGTATTCCACCTTCTTCCTCCAAAATCTTGCTGAATTGAAAGAGATCAGCATTGTTGTCACCAATGTGTATTTATTGAAAACTTTAAAGAGAGAACGTGCATTGTCTAAGTTGTAAGGCAGCAAAAGAGATGAGACGGCCCACAATGTAAAGTGAGTCAATAAAATGTTTTATCATGACACCGTTTACTACATTGAAGAGGCTACATAAGTGCAGGTCGCTGTTATCATTGCAAGATTAGGCAGCCCTATTGCTGTAGCTGGGTCCGTAACCACCCTCCCTGGAGTTTGAACTCTTTTTGTACCTTACTCAGTAGCTGTGTCTGCACACCTAGGCTCTCCGAGCTACCGAGCAGCATTTCCTCTCGTTTCTCAATAAAAAGCGATTTGAAGAAAAAGGAAGGGGGAGAATTAAGAAAGAGACCGGGATAGGATGAGATGGGAAAAAAGAGAAAGGAGATGAAAAAGATAAATAGGGAGGACACAAGCGAAAGACCATCCTTCCGATGTGTACCATTATCAGAATCTTTAATTAGAGACGCAAGAAGTTCTTGTCAAGCTGCTAAGAAGTTTTTTTTTAAATGTTGAATCAGTGACCAAGAAGCAAGAAGGGGCTTCAAAATAAACTTTTTTCAGGAAAGCTGGAGTGCCCACCACTGAAGACGTTCACGGGCTCTCTCTTATTTAGAGACTGCTAGGTCTCTGAAAACCTCAACAGTTTTTCTTTGACATACCTAAATATATAGCAGTGTTAAATTTTGGCTACTTCAACGTAACACTTCTCTTCTGCCACCTTGAGACAACATCCAGCCATTGCACCCAGAACAAATTAACTATAACAAAACACAATCTACATAACCCTCTGTGGTTACACTGACCAACAAAAACCCAGTTAGATAGAAAGATTAAACACTTGTTCTAATTCAAATTTAAAATTGAGTTATAAAATGTGGCCGTGCATTATTTGAAAATAATACAGCTGTGAAATGGCAATAATACAATTTTGGGCAAAAGGGTTGTATACTCTTTGGTCAATAATACACAGGAAATATAGAGTTAAAATGATCTTTGCCTTATTAATTAGGATACGATGGGTTAGATTTGCAATCAGAGGCAAAGCAATGGCACTTGCTGCTGACTTCAAACAAGGTGTTTACAGAGATCTACAGAATAGGGCAGCACGGTAGCATTGTGGATAGCACAATTGCTTCACAGCTCCAGGGTCCTAGGTTCGATTCCGGCTTGGGTCACTGTCTGTGCAGAGTCTGCACATCCTCCCTGTGTGTGTGTGGGTTTCCTCCGGGTGCTCCGGTTTCCTCCCACAGTCCAAAGATGTGCAGGTTAGGTGGATTGGCCATGATAAATTACCCTTAGTGTTCAAAACACACACTTAGTGTTGGGTGGGGTTACTGGGTTATGGGGATAGGGTGGAGGTGTTGACCTCTGTTAGGGTGCTCTTTCCAAGAGCCGGTGCAGACTCGATGGGCTGAATGGCCTCCTACTGCACTGTAAATTCTATGATAATCCAAGGATTCCCATGGAGCGGACATCCCCTTTTCTGATGGCAGTTTAAACCTGGCACCACGTCAAGGGGTCCCTTGGCATGCAGCAACAATGTCAGCAAGCTTAAGCAGCAGGAATATTGGAGCACTCCCACAGACGGTAACCCAAGAAGTTAAAAGCACATGATATCCTCCACTCTTAATGACAATTTTCAGATTATGAAATAAATTTTGATTGGGTTCAGATAGAAACGAAAATGGCAATACAAACAAGTTTCAAAATATTGATTTTAAAAGCATGGAATGTTTTTGGAATCATAAATGAAGAAATCTGACATTCTGCAAATATAAAATTAGGAGAGGGTGGTGTTCAGCAGTAATTGTGTAGTTCGTATGCATTTTAAACTTCAGTTACATCTCATTCAACAAGCGAAGTTGTCTGAGGGTTTATACAGTTACATCTCATTCAACAAGCGAAGTTGTCCGATGGTTTATACAATGAGACTAACAGTACAAGAATGGGAAGCTTTCACAGGTTTTCCCAGTCTGATGGTGGTTGGGGGCGGAGGAGGGGTGCAACTCGATGGCCTCTGATAAAGCATAGAATCACCGACAGCATCTTCTAGATTTCCACTTAACCCTGCACACATTCAGGTTCCAGAAGTTGCTGTTACTTTCCGAGAAACAATGACAGAGAATGTTGCTGGTTTTGCTATCATGACCATCACAAGATTAAGGCCATGATGTTACCTTCTGAAACCTTTTAAGAAATGACTTACTTAATTTACTAAGGTTTGAAATTAAGTAGTAAAATACGGTCAAGAGTTACTCGTACACACTATGTGGTCCCAATAACCCAGTAAAGCATGATCTTCAAAAGCATCCCATATAGTTAGACCAATGATTACTTGGTTTTCAAAAACAAGTTAACTGTAGGGAACTTGGTCCCTCGTATCACGATGTAAACTCCTTTCTTTGCGTGGAAATCATTACTTGCAGCAATTCTCTGTAGAATCCAGACAAATGTTTCCTAACAGTACTTAAAGCTGCGAATATATTTTGGTCGATATCAAAAGATAAAGATGAATACATTTTTCACACACTAGGGTGGTTTACTGTCACAGTTCAAAAAATATTCCTTTTTAAACTTTGTATTGAGCAGGAAAATACCCCAGATGGCTGGTTCAGGCATTATGTAGTTCACGGTTTTGTTAAGAATACATCAACATTTGTGGTAACTGCATCTAAAATAACTGCACACTATGGTACTTCAGTATCAAAAAGCAAATGACCTGCATGTTTTCGACAAACAAGTTTTGGCTACATCCATGATGTAATTGATAATTGATAATCCATAATTGAACTAAAGCAGCTGCAAAAATTGAAACCTATGCATTTTCTTCAGAGTACCAAAGAAGTACCAATATTGGACTTGAAGTATTAACTCTGCTTCTCTCTACACAAATGCTGCCAGGCCTGCTGAGCTTTTCCAACACATTTTTTAAAATATGCATTTTGTTTTACTGCCTTTCTCTGCCCTTGTATTTAACAATCTGTCTTGATACTGGCCGTATTCAAATTAACTCAATTTTCTGACCATTGTATGCAACATTACCGACATCGCTAACACACACCAAATCTCTGGATAACCCCCCCCCCCCCCACCAGCTTTCTGTTTCCAAACACTGCATAGTACTGGTTGCTAAACTACTTAGTTTAAAGCTGCATTCCCTAACAAATTGAAAGGGTGGAAATCAGATATGGAGAACTAACATCGGGACAAAAAGTGTTTTTTAAACCTGTGTGCAATGGCTCCATAGCAAAGGATTCCACTAGAGTCAAATCTCTGGAGGAAATTAAGAAATGTTTAGAGAAGTGGAAAAAAAAAATCAGATTTATACAGTGTATTTTCAAATTCCCAACATTTCCCAAAGCACTTTATGAATTAGGTTTGAAGTTCAATGCGGGTAAACGCTGTGGCCAAATTGCAAACAGTAATGACTCGACAATGTGTTGTTGCAGACATTTGCTGAGGGGCAAATGTTGGTCAGGGCAAATGCCAAATTCCATTAGGGGATTATGAGTGAAGGACAGAAAATCTGAATATTCCTCCTTTCACTCGTTTAGTTTATAGAGACACATGTTTATATACATATTATGCTTCAGACCTTAACAGAAGAAGTGGACAGGCTACTTCCTCAGCATTAAACACAGAGTTGCAATTACATTATTTTACCTGGGATTCGGTTTGTCGGTACGATGTAGAAGCCAGCTGTTTTCTATAGGTAAAAGATAGCTATTTAGCATTAAGCCCCTAGTCTATTAAATACTATTTTAAAACTCACTCATAACCTCAGGTCATTTCAAAACATAGCTTCAACAGAACGCAGAAGCAGATAGATTAAAACAGCATTCTTACTCAGCTAACAAATACATTTGCAAGATAAAGTGACCAAGGACAGGGCAGACTCCATGGCAACACCACAGGAACCTAAAGGCGCTATTGTACTCAGCAACAAACCAGTTCAGGTCACTTGCGATAACAGCATTCCATAACTCTTACAGGATGGACAGCTTACCATCAAATCAAATGTATTTGAATCTAATCCAAACCAATTAGGATTATATTGGGGTGTAATTAGATGGCTAAAGACAGACATGATACAGTATAAATGTGAAGTTTTGTTCGACCATTTGTAGCTGGATTATTTTCTCATTCTCTCTCTCTTTCCGGAATCAATCTATACTTTGACTTAAACTTTTCGCTGTCTTTCATGTTTCACTTTCTGACTTGACTTTTGAAGTTATTACGAGCTGTTTGCCCAAGCAAGAAAATAATTTCTGTGATTCTTTGAAGGTTTCAGTTGTCTACAAATTGCCTTTTAAATGAAATGAAAATCGCTTATTGTCACGAGTAGGCTTCAATGAAGTTACTGTGAAAAGCCCCTAGTCGCCACATTCCGGCGCCTGTTCGGGGAGGCTGGTACGGGAATGACTCAATCGTAATCAATAGAGACAAATAAGACAATTCTTATTTGCACCCGAGAAGTTTTAACTTAAATTTCTCCTGAGATTTAGTGATTCGCAAAGTGTAGCTGAATCCGGATGGTAGATCTAACATACGACTCCAGCTTCCACTCCTTTCCACTCAAAGTTACTGGCTAATATAAACCAGTCAGTTTATATGGTTCACAATATTCTGTGACTACATTTTTTACTTTCAAACTTTTATTTGGAACACCAAAGCAAATGCAATCATTAGCAAACAGATGCACTGAATTTCCAAGCAAAATTTCAAAAAGGCTTGGAAAACCAAAAGGTTTTTTTAATATAAATTTATGCACTGGCAAGAGCAATAAAATTAGCTTACAAGGAAATGTCAGATCCGAAGCATGTTAGAAGAGCATTATATATTCTAACAGGAATCAAATATATTTCCTAGCTAACTGTTTGAGGAGCATTTAGAATCGTTCTATGGGCCAATCATTAATTTTCTCCAAATAAGTTAAGTCTCAAACCTCATGAGTGGGAGAATGAACATTTATGTGGAGCAAATGATGATTGTCAGTAAAAAAAGGATAAAATACTAATTACAGTAACTCTAGTTAATCCTCGAGTATCCTTTCAAAAACAGTCTTGGTATCAGTGACTAGCACAGACTATAGATGCTGAGACTGGAGGGCCTGGATGTCAACTCTATGAAGTACGGATAGTACTCCCCATTTTATGACCGACAAGATTACTAGCTCCTTGGTTTCAATTAGTCAGCAAGATTTCTGCCATTGCCAAGATTTTCACTCAGATAGCCTTTACGGTGGAATTTAACACCCTCGAATCATGCCAGATTTATTTATACTACCCATATGATTCAACAGAAGCAGGGTAGCACACAAGCTATAAAATAAATGATATTTGGTTAGCTATCATATATCTGAAAATAGTTCAGAAAAATGACCCCAAAAATGTATCCGTTTTATTGACAGGGTATCTTCCAAATATTCATTTGCCCTCTTTTGATTTTAGGTCAAACTCATGTGGGGGAAAGAAAATGCTTGGATCACAAAAAATGGAGTGTTCCTCAGATGGTTAATTATGAAATAAATTTGATTCCAGTTGGACTCAGTGTCCAGTGCCCTCCTACAAAGCTTTGTGCCTGACATTTCCCAGTAAGCTAATTACTGCTATTGCCGTACAATTCCATTCAGGTGACAGGCTTCATGATGCCAAGATGACATTTATTATATATTATTACAAATCTAAAATGTTAACGCTCATGATCCCTGCTGATCTTAAGAGCATGCAACATTTGTTACAGAATATGAAACAAGGATCTTCATTTCTACTGCATGTGAATAATCTTACAAAGAAACAATGAGAGGAATAAGACCAGAGGAACAAGGAGCTAGAAAACATTCAGAGAATAAGAAAAATGAGCACTGTAACAAAATAGATGACTTCATTACTTGAGCTGGGGGCGGTCGAGGTGGGAGGGGATTTAATTGCATTTCAATTGTATGTGGCATAAATGAATAGGTGAAAACAAAAATCAAAACCCAAGAGCCAAAACTGTTTTTCCTCGAGGCCACAGTGGAGCTGACTGTATATAATCACAAGAGCATGTTCGGTGTTACATTAAATAAAAGCAAATTACTGCGGACGCTGGAATCTGAAACCAAAGAGAAAATGTTGGAAAATCTCAGCAGGTCTGGCAGCATCTGTAAGGAGAGAAAAGAGCTAACGTTGAGTCCAGATGACCCTTTGTCAAAACGCTTTCCCAAATGTTTTATTAAAAGGTGGTTTTAAACAATCTTTTTAATTCAAGGTAAAACGACATAATGAAAACAAACATGTGAACTGCTCCTCGCTCTGCCCAACGATAAGCTTGTGGGGTCTGGTTATCATGGGTCAGGGGCCATGGTTAAGTCAATTGGAATGCATGTGCCGGGTTTTAAGACCTAAAAACAAGGGCCAAATAAGATGGTTTTGCCAAAAACCCTTGGGCGAGGGAGAATTGTGAGAATTAGCGTGTCGCTGTGAAAGTCTTAAACTGGAAGTCAAATCTCTTTTTTAAAAAGTTATTGGTCTCTGGGAATCGTAACATGTGCAACCCAGCCTAATTCATTAGATTTCTGTTTTGCAGGCAGCACCTAACTTACTAACTGAGCCAGCTGACTTAACAGCTTAAACTAAAATTGTATTGTTTGGTAGCACAGAACTGGTCGGTCACCATCAACTGGTGCATTTTCCATGACAATACCTCTATCAGAGGTGCCACCCAATCAGCACTTTCTTCTCATAGTTTCCCCTGACATTGATGTTCTTTGCCTGTCCTGATGAGTGCAAGACGAAAACTTAAACAGAATATCTTTTCCCAGCAATACTCTAGTGTTGTTTTGTTCACTTATCAATGATAGTCTGTAGAACACAACGTATATGCTTGTAAAAGCACCATGGCTATAACACCAGGAGGCAGATGACTACTATTCACATCAAATGAGCAGGCTGCCGGAAGGGAAAGCATTAAGTTTCATAAAGGCTGCATTTTCTGCCAGCACGATGCATGTGCTGTTGTTACAATGTGGCGTCATTGTGGACAACGGGTCCCATTTGCTAGTGATGTCCGTGTATGCCAAACTCCTGATTTCAGTTTTTCAGTGAAGGGTCCTATTTGTACTTGGGAGCCACTCAAATTTAACTTGTCTATCTTAGTTCAAAAGTTCATACTATTCCCTTAGGGATTCTACTTTTCCCTCAAATTCCCTACAGCAACGTAGTAGCAAGCTGCCCACAAATGCATCACAAGAGGCCAATAAATAAAAAGCAACCAAGGACAGAATGCAGGGTTATTTTCCTTTACAAACCTCCAAATGCCTAATTTTCTTTCTTGTTAAACGCGATAATAAGACAAAGTTGATCGGGCTGTATGGTTGTATGAAGCTGGTGACAATGGGAAAATGTGATTATTCCAGAAAGAATGGAACTCTGGCACTATAAGGTTGTGAAGCAGTGCTCTCACTGTGCTAATATTCAGTTGCATTGAGAATTTATTTTCAAAAAATAAGGCATAATACATATGGTGGTTTGAGAGCTGAGTTAGTTTCTGTGCATACGTGGCAGGGAACAGTTTTAATCGCTGCAGTACAGTATATGCAAATACTCATAATAATGTAACAAATCAACACTGCGCCTACTGCTCCCCACACTATGACCATAAATTAAAACCATATACAGCAACGCAGCATCATTGGCTTCCTGCGCATGCACGGGCCGGTGCATATACGCCAATGTGTATCGGTGGCCATATTTCTGGCCAGCTTGCACTGGTAGGAGACAAAGTGTTTCACAAGTAATGAACTGTAAAACACCAGAAATAGAAAGAAAGAATCAGCAACACCTTAATTATCAGAAACCCTAATAAAGTAAACATTTGTGAACAAATTCGGGTTACGAGGAAAAGCTGTGGTACAGGACAAAATTGAATAGCTCCTGGCAGGCACAAGGGGCCAAATGGCCTCCATCAGTGTTATAGGTTTTTTGGATCCTACATTTTTTGAAAACAATTAGTGCCAGTTCCACGTTTGTTTCTGATTTCTGAACGTATTCAAGATTTTTAGACTTGAGGCATACAATTTTATCGCCCTTCGACCCAAGTACTCACTTAGCATGGTAGCACAGTGGTTAGCACTGTTGATTCACAGCGCCAGGGATCCGGGATCGCTTCCCGGCTTGGGCCACTTTCTGTGTGGAGTCTGCACGTTCTCCCAGTGTCTGCGTGGGTTTCCTCCGCGTGCTCCGAGCTTCCTCCCACAAGTCCCAAGACATGCTGTTAGGTGAATTGGATATTCTGAATTCTCTCTCAATGTACTCGAACAGGCTCTGGAGTGTGGCGACTAGGGGCTTTTCACAGTAACTTCATTGCAGTGTTAATGTAAGCCTGCTTGGACACTAATAAAGATTATTATTATAGCCACCCAAATAGCCTCAAATCTGCAGTTTGTAAGCTTGAATGGAGCTTCACAAACAATGAGCCTACTTTAACTGCAAATAAATTGCACCAGATGCTTCCAAACGTTTGCACTGCAGCAGAATTCAGGGATACGCAACAAAGCGGAGGAAAACCTAGCATAATATTCCACTTTGCATTCAAAACAACTTCGAAGTTTCAGAACTTTTTTCTAAGAAGAAAAGTCGAAATATTTAAGTGTTGGTCTAAAATGATCAAATTCCAGAAATCATTATCATTTTGTTCCACAATCTGAATTTCTTTAAAAAATAAAAGGTCTCCCATAGGAGTAATTCTATTTACTAATGTATTGTAATTACATTTTTCTTCCTCTCCAAGAGCTCATTATTGACGAGGTCACTGCACATTTCTGTGCAATTTCAAAAAGACAACTGAAACATATCCAGCGAACATCAGTTTTTAAATGTAGTCAAGTAGAAATTCAACCCGATCACTTAAGAAAATAACGACAAAAGATACTGCCAAACTTTATTATAAAATACATTAGAGGCATTATAGTAATGACAAGGGGAGTTCGGAGAGTTCACTAGGGAGACATTTATTCAGCTTGACAGTGGCACATGCATAGGGCCCGGTTATACATTACCGGCTCCTTACTCCTTTCTGTCGGCTACTATAGAGGGGGACCTACTATACAAATGCTGGGTAATTCCCAGTCCAATCAGGACAAGGTAGCAATCATCCCCAGCTGGATGAATCTCAGACGTGTCACATGCAGGTTATTACAACCCCCCCACCCCCCAAAGTCCACAAACCCATTGAAAGGCAACCCCAGAGAAGGAGAGGACCAATTAATGGACAAAACCGGTGCAACAACTGCAACCGACCACAGGAGGCGCCACCGAACCGGGGGTGGAGGGGAAAGAGAGGAGAAGAGAGAAGCAGGATGGGCCGTATCCACCTCATCGAACATTACATCTGGGCGCACACACACACACAAATGGAGTAGACATTAATGGGCGAGACCGAGGACTGTGCGCATTTCGGCTTCTGATCCATCGACCCAAGGTCTTACCAGCACAGCATTACTTCCAGCCACAGAGGGACCGAGTGGGTGGGAGAAACAGACAACGCCCAAGTTCCGTACCCTGTACACCCCCCAATGCCTGCCACAGCGTCAGCTCACAAAAGGGGGAGGATTTACGCACACACCGAAAACACTCAGGGAGCCGTCGCTCCAAGAGCTTGCACCGCATTGATGTAATTTAAGCATAACATAGATAAAACAGAGCCCTGAACAGAACACCACAAGACCAGCGTTCACACTCCGGACACCCAGTCAACTCAACGTAGACAGTCAGTCACACGCATATCAACTCAAGAGCCTCTAGGCTCAAAAATCTGTAGCCCGTACACCAACCGTCAGCACCTATGTAGAACATAGCTGTCGTACAGTCCACTTCCCTAACGGTCACGGAACAGTCCTTCGAAATCCAAGGGAGCGGCGACAAAACTAGAGAACGGACTTCCCGATGGACCCGCTGCCGCAGTAAGCTGGCAGTGCAATACCACAGCAGATGGAAATGAATGAAAACGCCATGCAACCTCCACCAAAAGCCATCTCCGACAAGGCCACTTCCGGTACTGCCGGATACATCGGACCCTGGAACAACACAGCATACGCGCTCCACAAGCCAGCATCAGAAACCCCGGCCTGGAGCTTATCTTCGCTCTCAACACAGGGTCTGGAAAAGGCATCACTGCGACAAAATTAGTCTGTACCTCAGTCCACACAGTTGTGAAAAAGATTTCAGGGAGCTCCAATCCCCCTCGTTGCCAATACAGTAACAACATGGGGAGTCCAGCAAGTTCACAGGGATAAATTTCTTCAGCTTGACAGCGGCACATACATAGGGCCCGGTTACACATTACCGGGTTCTTACTCCTTCCCATCAGCGACTGCAGAGGCTCACCTATTATACAAATGTTGGGTAATTCCCAGTCCAATCAGGATGAACCTCAGGCATGTCACATGCAGGTTATTACAGGCATCAAATAAAAAGACACCAATGGCATTAAATACCATGAAATGTTTTTACAAAATGCGTCAGAGCCGAGCTTATTCCATAAAAAAGGATTTTCCTTAAAACTGGTATTGTGCATTTGACCCGTGGGAGAGTTATAGTAAAACAATCAGAGAACAGCGATACAGTCAAACAAAGATGGATTTATTTCACAGTGCAAGTCCATAAACAAAAAAAAGCGGAATCAGCAGACGATTAAAGAAAATAATTTCCACAAGGGAATGCTTCAGCCTAAATCAACCGAAAAAATAAACCAAAATGACAGACAACCCAGTCACTTTCATTTCCGGTAAATTGGTTTTCGGGATTTACCTGTATAACAGAGCCCTTAGAGACAATGAAAATTCTTTAAAAGCAAAAAGTGGCAGTGGTATATATTCAAGAACCACTGCAGTTATTGAATGTCCGAATCACAGACTCTCCACGCAATTCTCAGGGGGAAAAAAAATATCAGGATGACTTGGACACACCAAAATTATTTGAAGAAAACGCCAAATATTCCGCTCATTGCTTTCAAATGGGTCCAATGTATGGGATATAGAATTGCTTCGTAACTCATTACATCTACAGGACAACCATTAATACACTTGTATGCACATCCTACTTACAAAAGGACTCAAGTTCACTTATGGTAACTAACAGCACCTTAAGTGAACAAAACTGGCTCTCGGTTTAAGCGATGAGTAACATACATAACTGCTGTCCTGTAACTTGGGGTTCACAAGCTTTTTGCATTTTATGTGGACCCCCGATTAGATTACTACATCATAACTGCAATTCTCTCCAATGTTTTGCTTCACATATTACCCTCCTTTAGTCTGCACCTTGATCTTAGACATCAGAAATGCATGAATCCAGCAACTATTGAAAAACACACAAAAATTAACTTACTTTCGAAGGTGTTCATGTTCTTTCAAGAACAGCTCTGTTCTTCTGTTGTTTACTCCTGACCCACTTTTGTATGATCTAAAGTTAAAACATGAAGACTTTATTAAAAGGTCAAGATAAATAATAAAGTATTATTTTGCATCCACACGACAGAAACATTTGTCACAGCGTACTACGTTAATTCTAATATTTAACTTGACCGACAGGTTATAGTATTATCCCTTCAGATCATTGACAAGTTTATTTTTCTGGCATTTAAATACACCTGAAGTAAGCTACAAAATCATTTTGACACTGTAAATATTTTCACCCGAGTTTCTACATCAGCTGATATTTTGACACTTGAAAACTTGAGTCATTTTATAATTAATATATTTACTGTAAGAGTGGATAGGTCACTGTAACATGGGTAATTAGTGCTGTTTTACTAAATTATCTGTTAATTTTTAACTCAATCAAAATAGAAAATAAATTGAACATTGATAATACACATCTGCTTGACTGTCAAAGTCACTTAATGGTGTTGGAGTTTAATGCATACGGAAAGGATTTGTAGTAAATTTATAAAATATACAAAAGATTAATCTTTTTGGTGAATGTATATTTCAAATTATTCACCACATAATTTATTAGTTTAGATCCAAAAAGTCTCAGTTTATGCTATGATTTCATAACAGGTATGAGGTGGGAGGGCCTGCGGAGTCGGTAAGTGGGAGGAGCTTCACGTTGGGAAGGAGCAGGGAGTCAGGGGAGGCTGCAAGCCGTGCCGTAGGGCCAGGGAAAGGAAGGGTCCACATCAATCAGGAGAGTCTTGGAGTGGTGTGCGCGGCAGACAGGAGGTACTGCAAGTTGAAAGTTAACATATTCAAATCTATTTTATTTTAAAAGTTATTTTATTTATCAATATTGTAAATACTGTTTTAATGATAAGGAAGGTCTTACAAAATCTAACAGCTTTTACATTAGTTTTAATGGAAAAAAATTGATTCAGTTAAGTTGTTTACTTGTCAATCCAACTATAACTTTAAATGAGAAATTTCTGTACTTGTTGGAAAAGGAAGGTGCACACTGTGCATTATTCAGATGCTGTTTTGTAATATACCATAAATCGCAGTGATGTATCGCTCACTATACACTTTAAAAGGGACAAACAGAATAAACGCAGCAGGAAGTGAGAATCAAGATACTTTAAGGGCACCTTATGGTAAGAGTGGGCGTATTGTGCAAAAGTGTTGTGGCTACAAGCATCCAAATCCATATGAAATATTTGCTGCGCATTTGAAGGATTTTGCTCCATGAAAACTAGATGCACCCAGTCCCCAATTTAATTGAAATCAAAAATATAAAAGCAAATGAAAGGCTCTACAGGGCAACAATTAAAGCAAAGTCAATCTGCAATTTTCTTATTTGGCCTTTAACATAGTAAAACACCCAGGATGCTTCACAGGGATCATTCTCAGAAAACAAACACCCATCGATGAACCTCAGCAAGGGGATATTAGGACAAGTCAGAAATTTTTTAATTAACATTCATTTTATCGGTTTCATTGACTCGGCCAGCATTTGTTGCCCATCACTAGTTGCCCTTAAGGTGTTGGTTTGCTGCCTTCTTGAAACGCTGCAGTCCAGGTGTTGTAGGTACTCCTACAGCGCTGTTCAGGAGGGAGTTCCAGGATTTTGATGCAGCAACACTGAAGGAACGACAATGTATTTCCAAATCAGGGTGGCGAGTGACTTGGATGTCAACTTCCAGGCGGTGGGGTGCCCATGTACCTGCTGCCCTTGTCCTTTTAGATGGTAGTGGTCATGGGTTTAGATGGGGCTGCCTGAGGAGACTTCGTGAGCTCCTGCAATACATCTTGTAGATGGTACACACTGCTGCTACTGTGCGTTGGTGTGGAGGGAGTGAATGTTTGTGGGAGGGGTACATATTAATTAGGCTTTGTTCTGGATGGTGTTGAGCTTCTTGTGTTGTTGGAGCTGCACACATCCAGGTAAGTGGAGGAGTATTCCATTACACCCCTGATTTGTGCCTTGTAAATGTTGGGCAGGTTATGGGGACTCAGAAAGTGAGTTACTCGCTGCAGTATTCCTAGCCTTTGACCTGTTCTTGTAGCCACAGTATTTATATGGCTTGTCCAGTTCAGTTTTTGATCAATGGTAACCCTCAGAATGTTGATAGTAGGGGATTCAGTGATGGTAATGCCATTGAATGCCAAGCAGCATTGGTTTGATTCTCCCTTATTGGAGATGGTCATTGCCCGGCACTTGAATGTTACTTGCCACTAGTCAGCCCAAACCTGGATATTGTCCAGGTCTTGCTACATTTGCACGTGGACTGCTTCAGTGTCTGAGGAGTTGCGAGTGGTGTGCAATCCATTAGCGAACATCCCCACATCTGATATTCTGCTGGAAGGAAGATCATTGATGAAGCAGCTGAAGATGGTTGGGCCTCGGATACTCCTGCAGTGATGGCCCAGGACTGAGATGACTGACTTCCAACAAGCACAACCATCTTCCTTTGTGCTAGGTATGACTCCAAGCAGTGGAGAGTCTTCCCCCAACTCCCAAATTGACTCGTTTTTCCCTGATGGCATATTTGATCAAATAGTGCCTTGATGTCTAGGGCATTCACTCACATCACCTCTGCGTTTACCCCTTTTATCCACGTTTGAACCAAAGTTGCAAAGAGGTCAGGAGCTAAGTGACCCTTGCTGAACTCAAACTGAATGTCGGTGTCAAGGTTATTCCTAAGTAAACACCCCTTGATAGCGCTGTTGACCCCTTCCATTACTTTACTAATGATTGAGAGTAGACTGATAGGGCAGTAATTGGCCAGGTTGAACTTGTCCTGGTTTGTGTGTAACATACTTGGGGAAACTTTCCACATTGCTGGGTAGATGCCAGTGTTGTGTCTGTACTGGAACAGCTTGGCTAGGAACGCGGTAAGTTCTGGAGCACAAATCCTCAGTACTATTGCCTGAATATTATCAGAACCCATAGGCCTTTGCCGTATCCAGCACCTTCAGCCATTTCTTGGGGTGAATCGAATTGGCTGAAGGCTAGCATGTGATACTGCGG
The DNA here is from genome assembly GCF_902713615.1 of Scyliorhinus canicula. Taxonomy (NCBI): domain Eukaryota; kingdom Metazoa; phylum Chordata; class Chondrichthyes; order Carcharhiniformes; family Scyliorhinidae; genus Scyliorhinus; species Scyliorhinus canicula. Next base: position 143,683,603 of record NC_052157.1, read on the forward strand.
TGACGTCTGGAGCTGACCGAGATGGATCATCTACCTGGCACTTTTGGCTGAAGATTATTGTGAATGCTTCAGCCTCGTCTTTTGCGCCTATGTGCTGGGCTCCTCCATCGTGGAGGATGGGAATATTTGTGGAGCCTCCTCCCACAGTTAGTTGTTTAATTGTCTACCATCATTCACAACTGGATGTGGCACAAAGGCAGAGCTTAGATCTGATCCGTTGGTTGTGGGATTGTATAGCTCTGTCTATCACTTGCTGCTTATGTAGTTTGGCATCAGGTAGTCCTGTGTTGTAGCTTCACCATTCACAACCTCATTTTTAGGTATGCCTGGTGCTGCTCCTGGCATGCCCTCCTGTACTTTTCGTTGAACCAGGGTTGATCCCCTGGCTTGGTGGGGATGGCAGAGTGGGGGATACACCAGGCCATGAGGTTACAGATTGTGGCTGAGTACAATTCTGCTACTGCAGAGATCTCACTTCGTGGATGCCTAGTCCCGAGTTGTTAGTTCTGTTCTGAATCTACCTCGTTTAGCACAATGGTAGTGCCACACAACACAATGGAAGGTATCGTCAATGTGAAGATGGGACTTTGTTTCCATAAGGACTTTGTGGTGGACAGATGCATATGCAGTAAGCAGATTGGGGAGGATGAGGTCCTGTATGTTTTTTCTCTTGTTGGTTCCCTCACCACCAGTCGCAGACCCTGTCTAGCAGCTATGTGCTTTAGGACTCAGCTAGCTCGGTCAGTAGTGATGCTACTGAGCTACTCTTGATGGTGGACATTGACGTCCCCCACCCAGAGTACATGCTGTGCCCCTGCCATCCTCAGTGCTTCCTCCAAGTGGTGTTAAACATGGAGGAGTACTGATTCATCAGTTGAAGGTGGACGGTATATGGTAATCAGCAGGAGGTTTCTTTGCCCATGTTTGAGCTGAAGCCGTGAGACTTCAGTGTCTGGAGTTGATGTTGAGGATGCCAAGGGAAACTCCCTCCCGACTGTATATCATTGTGCAGCCTTCTGTGTCTGACCTGCCGATGGTGATGGTCGTGTCCGGGATGTTTTCTGTAAGATATGATTCCGTGATTGTGACTATGTCAAGGCTATTGCTTGACTGGGGCAGCACGGTAGCATAGGGGCAGCACTGTAGCTTAGTAGTTAGCATAGTTGCTTCACAGCTCCAGGGTCACAGGTTTGATTCCTGGCTGGGTCACTGCTTGTGCGGAGTCTGCACGTTCTCCCCGTGTCTGCGTGGGTATCCTCCGGGTGCTCTGGTTTCCTCCCACAGACCAAAGAGGTGCAGGTTAGGTGGAGTGGCCATGCTAACTTGCCCCTAGTGTCCAAAAAGTTTAAGTGGGGTTACTGGGTTACAGGGATAGGGTAGATACGTGGGCTTGAGTAGGGTGCTCTTTGTAAGGGCCGGTGCAGAATGGCCTCCTTCTGCACTGTAAATTCTATGAGTCGTCTGTGAGACAGCTCTCCCAATTTTGGAAAAATCCCCGCGATGTTAGGAAGGAGGACTTTGCTGGTTTGACAGGGCTGGGTTTGCTGTTGTCATTTGCAGTGCCACGGTCGATGCAGGGTGGTACGTCTGATTTATTTCCTCTTTATTGACTTTACAGCAGTTTGATACAATCAAGTGGCTTGCTAGGTCATTTCAGAGGGTATTTAAGAGTCAGCCACATTGCTGTCAACCTGGAGTCACATATAGTCCAGACCAGGTGAGGACTGCAAATTTCCTTCTCTAAAGGATATTAGTGGGTTTTTTTATGACAATGGTCAATCTCAGCAGGTCTGACAGCATCTGTGGAGAGAACGGAGTTGATGTTTGAGTCGGAAATATTCTGACAAAAGCTCATCCAGACTTGAAACGTTAGCTCCATTCGCTCTCCACAGATGCTGTCACACATGCTGAGATTGTCCAGCACTTTTTGTTTTTTGTTTCCGCAGTAATTTGCTTTATGACAATCCTTTCATGATCATTAGACGTTTAATTTATTGAATGTTTTTGGATTCAGTTCCCACCATCTGTTATGGCGGTATTTGAACCCAAGCCCCCAGAGTATTAACCTGGGTCTCAGGATCACCAGTCCAGTGACAGGACCACTATGCCAACCCCTCCTCAAATAGAGCAGGGAGGTTTACAGAGCGAGGAAAATCAGGGGCAAGAATTGGAAGAGTCCAGAGATCAGGGACGGCCGTAATTCTAGCGAATGTAGTAGAAGCCAAGTCATGGAGGAGTTTGAACACAAGGATGAGAAGCGTGAGGTGATGCACTTTGGCTGAGGGGATAGAGAGAGGCAATATAGACTTAATGGCCCAGTTCTAAAGGGTGTGCAGGAACAGAGGAACCTGGGGTGCATGTGCATCAGTTTCTGAAGGTGGCTGGACAGATCGACAGCAGTTAAGCAAAGTGTATTGGATCTTGGCCTGCATAAATAAAGACAAGGAAGAGCAAGCAAGTTATGTTGAACCTTCAATAAATTCTGGTTAGACCCCAACTGGCTGGTTTAGCACACTGGGCTAAATCGCCAGCTTTTAAAGCAGACCAAGGCAGGCCAGCAGCACGGTTCAATTCCCGTACCAGCCTGCCTGAACAGGCGCCGGAATGTGGTGACTAGGGGCTTTTCACAGTAACTTCATTGAAGCCTACTCGTGACAAAAAGCGATTTTCATTTCATTTCATGATCGATATCAACTAAATGTAAATCTGTTCTCTGTCCTTGGATATGATGAACTGATGACTCGATGCTGCTTAACGCTTAAACTAAACCTTCACTGTGGAATAGGGATGATTTAAAATACCTACTTTCATTTGCAAGTTTGCAGCCTCCACTGACTGTGATACTATTGAATAAAATAGGACTTCAATTGTGAAATAAGGTTATATTTTGAGTTTTGGTTTAATATTCTAGAGGATTTGTTGTAAACATACTTCTAAGGCATCATGTACTGAAAAACCTGTTATCAGTTTCTATTAAATGAATAAGTAACATTTCTCACTTACGGTATTAAGATGCATATCATGATTCCTGTTCTAAGGCAAAAATGCTAACATTGAATGGCCTGCATTTCCAAATATTAAATATATGTTGTAATTTTTCTTTGATCAGAAACTGGTTAATTGGTTATTTTTTATTCTTCATTTGTAAGAAGTAACATATCAACTGATTTCTTCATGCCGTTATTTCCCGTAACAGCCTCCCCGAACAGGCACCGGAATGTGGCGACTAGGGGCTATTCACAGTAACTTGGGGCTGGTTTAGCTCACTGGGCTAAATCGCTGGCTTTTAAAGCAGACAATGCAGGCGAGCAGCACGGTTCGATTCCCGTACCAGCCTCCCCGAACAGGTGCCGGAATGTGGCGACTAGGGGCTTTTCACAGTAACTTCATTGAAGTCTACTCGTGACAAAAAGCAATTTTCATTTCATCTCATCTAGAGTACCACCGCCAGTTCTGGTCGCCATACTTGAGGAAAGGTGTGAAGATGCCAAATGGTTCTGGGGGGGGGGGGGGGGGGGGGGGGGGGGGGGGGGAGGGGGGGTTAATTACAAGATTTGGTTGGAAAGGCTGGTGTTGCTCTCCATGGAGCAAAGGAGGTGAAGGGAAGATTTAACAAGTGTACAAAATTATGGAAGGCTTAACAAGGAAAATCACTTCTCATCAGCTGATGGCACAAGGATGAGGGGGTCATAGATTAAAGATTTTGGGTGTGAGATGCAGATGGGAATGCGAGGAACAACCTTTTTACACAGTGAGTGGTAATGACCTGGAACTTTCTGCTCAAGGTTTCACATGATTTCAAAAGGGATGCACACTTGCAGGAAATAAACCTGTAGGGCTACAGACACACAGTGGGAGAAATGGGACTGACTGGATTGCTCCACAGGGAACTGGGATGGATCAGATAGGCCAAATGGGCTCCATCTTTGCTGCAAATTATTCTGTTCTAAATGGAAACAGTGTGACGATGTCTTCTGTACGACTCTGCTAAATAATTACTTACTCAATATCTTTCCGAACTGATCCCAACAAGTCTTCGCGTTCTCGGATTGCAATGAAGTTTGCTTTGGTTTTATTAAACTCGTGTGTATAATCCTGAAAAAAAAAAGCAAATTAAAATTACTAAACACTTAGAATAATCTATCCATGTTAGTGCATTTATCCTTGTACTGCTCATCCTGAAAGACACTTTCCATATATTATATTAGGAATTGGGAACCTCTCCATCATCAATTTGAAGTCAGGCCCATTTCTAAAATGGTTGAGAAATTCACACCTTTCCAGTCTTTCAAATGCAGGAAGTATGCTTCCAAGATATTGGTTTAGGCATCAGAGTAAACAAAAGAAAAAAAAAAGAAAAAGGAAAAAGAAACGGCAGCCTGGCCCACATCAGAGAAAGCTCTTGTGCAAACTCCACACAGTGACGTGCGGCGAGGATCGAACCCAGGTCCTCGGCGCCGTGAGGCAGTAGGGCTAACCACTGCGCCACCGTGCTGTCCTCGTGCCTATTCATTTAGGGGATAGGATGATTCACCGGTGGCTCCCAATATCTAGGCTACTGTGTCTACAGCTGGGGAAAACAAAGGCAGCAAGTCTGAAGTCTCGAGAAGGGAAGTGGTATCCAAGGGATATTTCTTCAGGTTGTTTAGCTCATACAGATGAACATAGAACAGACAGTGCAGAAGGAGACCATTCGCCCATCGAGTCTGCACCGACCCATTTAAGCCCTCGCTTCCACCCCATCTCCGTAACCCAATAACCCCATTTTGGTCACTAAGGGCAATTTATCATGGCCAATCCACCTAACCTGCACGTCTTTCGACTGTGGGAGGAAACCGGAGCACCTGGAGGAAACCCACGCAGACATTGGGATAACAGGCAGACTCCGCATAGACAGTGACCCAGTGGGGAATCGAACCTGTGACCCTGGTGCTGTGAAGCCACAGTGCTATCATGCTGCCCACGGCATATGAAGCATATACCTTGATTAAAAGGCTGCTGCCAAAATCACAAATGGCACTGGCAATTGTACTGCAATAATGAGACTGCAAAATGAAGTCCTACTGAAAATTCTTCTTTGTAACATCTGACCAAATTAAAACATCGCAACAAGGGGACAGCAATGGCACAAAGTTTCTTCATTTGCAGCTAATATTGGCTTCATGTAATGAGAAATACAGCAGCAAGTATTCCTTTCCTTTGCAAAGGCAAGAATTCAACCCTTACTGATACCAGTGTTGTAGCCTAGTGAATTTTATAAATTCAGAACCAACCAACCCACTGAATAGATCACCCACGTCATTTTCAGAGAGAACATTTGTTCAATCTGTAATATTCTGCCTCTGCGCAATGTTGATTAATTATTTTTCACAAATTATTTTTGAAAACAAAGGTGAGGTAGGAAAAGAGGTGGATCCTTGGCAGTATTAACCTAATGCAAGCAGAACCGTAGCCAAACTTAAGTAATTTTTCCACTGGGCACATCTAGCGGATATAACTACCAAAATTTAAATTAATGGACATAGGTTTACGGTGTGAGGGGCAAAGTTTAGAGGAGATGTGCGAGGGAAGTTTTTTTAAAAAATAAACAGAGGGTAGTGGGTGCCTGGAGCTCACTGCCGGAGACGGTGGTGGAAGCAGGTACTATAGTGATGTTTAAGGTGAGTCTTGACAAATACATGACTAGGATGGGAATAGAAGGATATGGGCCCCGGAAGTGCAGAAGGTTTTAGTTAGACTGGCAGCAGGCTTGGATGGCCAAATGGCCTCTTCCTGTGCTGTACCTTTCTTTATTTTATGCCTACATTGAGAGGAACTCTCCAATAATAAAGTTCTGCTTTGCATCTTCAAAAAGATGTACTCCTTTTAAAGGCATTTATATTAGATGCAAAAATTTGTAGTCAGTGCTAATTAGTGTATGTCCATTTCAATTCATAAATACTGGATGTAATATTTTTCCATTACGCTCTCAAACAATTTCACCTATGCTGACATTCTGTACAAGCTATTCCATATCCAGTTTGCCATCATCCAGTGCTTTAATACAATTCCTTTTTCAGAAAGCACCTCTCAATTCTTTGGTAGTTTTGAGTGTAGGTCAACTGGCTCTGGTGATTTAGCAATAAAAAGAAACATTTATCAAAACCATCCATTGCTCCCGAGACATCTCCTCTGTAGACAGACCAGGTACACATTTCTAAAACAAACAGATTCAGTTCTACTTGACAATTCAATTTCTGAAATTGCACAAACATATTTGTAATTCGGGTAAACAGAAAAATGGGCTGGATTTTACTCCCCACCTGGCATGTTTGAAGGCTTGTAAAAGCCAGCCCACACAGTCTTCCTACCACATTCCTGCACCACCTCCTGTTTTACAGTGGGCGGGGAGGTGTCAGGTCCACCCTTGGATCTATTGAGGCCCTAAATGGACAATTAATGGCTACTTGAAACACCTCATTCTGCATGCCTTGCTATTTTACCCAAGGCAGGAGGCGGTCCATACTAGGTAAGTAGCCAGTCAACTTTTACTGTGCAGTCTGGTGTCGGGCAAAATAACCTTTTTTGGTTCCCTGTGCCTGAGGCACAGCCCCCCCCCCCCCCCCCAAAAAAAAGTCATACAGCCCCTTATCTATCCCCCAAACAGCATCTCAAAACCAGCCTCCACTCCCCTCACCAACCTAGCCATACCCCAGGCTTACCTTGAAATCCAGCTCCATAATCTCCTCTTGCTCAGGGACTGCCTGTAATCCCAGCCGTGGCACCAGTTGTACCTGGCACCGCTTGGATGACAAGGTTTGCCGACAGCTCTCTAAAACGGGATTAACTGCCTGGGCAGCAGCAGAAGTCTCGACCATAAGCAAATAGAATACTGGTGCCCCGTAAACCCCAGGCCAGTGTGATCCAGTTTGTTTTGACCTACATCGACAAATTTTATTGGCTTGATCTACATTGTCACCATAGGAGTCAACAAGTAATGTTGTTTTAACAAGTAATATTTGTTGGCCAAAGTGAATAGTTCTTAATAACCGAGGTGTCCAAGACATTGTGGTTTCTTAAAGAGAATGAAATTTAAAAATGGATCATGTTCCTGCAATTTTTGTGTTTAAATTAGATAATTAAATAAGTGTCTTACAAAAGACTGAAATAGGCCAAAATTATTATTCACTCCCTAAATTCGAAATACTTGGGCCACATTCAGAAAATGGTCGTAACCACGCAACAGGTATCCTGAAAAGGACAAAGGAATGACTAGAACAAAGCCCCAAATGTTTGTATGCAGCCATCAAGGCTTGCAAGTTGTTAAATTCACACTGAATTACACACTTGTTCTCCATTTTCAGTCCAGTCAATGAGAAAACCCGCCAGTTCAGTCCTTAGTTGGCTTCTGGCACAAAGCACTTTATCTGTTCTCTTTTTACAGCAAAAAATGTTCTTCCCATGAAGAGCCATCAAACTGATTGTTGCCTTCTGAAGTACTTGTAGTTAATCTTCCATATTACTGAAACTCAGAAGTGCTAATCAACAAATTAGCATCTCCACATCATAACAAATTATTTCACAAGCTAAGAATAAGGTCCCACAGTCCAAAGATGTGTAGGTTAGGTGGATTGGCCATGCTAAAATTATATTAAATTTTATAGTATTCTAAGTTTAGATGGGAGGGTTATGGGGATGGGCGGGGGGGGGGGGGGGGGGGGAATCTGAAAATAATTACATTAGTCCATGACAAGTTCATGATATAGTGAACTGATAAATTTCATGGATGGCACGAACATACACAATGTACCGAAGCTTGAATGCCAGTCCATTATTGAGAGGAAAGGTCTCAAATTTTAGTACAGACTACCAGATAATTCAAATTACTTGGAACTCTTCTGAAAGTACTATATTTCCATTTTCCTAGATTATTTACATTGCTATAATTATACTTATAGTAATAATCTTTATTGTCACAAGTAGACTTACATTAACACTGCAATGAAGTTACTGTGAAAAGCCCCTAGTCCCACATTCCGGCGCAGAGAGGAAGAATTCAGAACGTCCAATTCATCTAACAAGCATGTCTTTCCGGACTTGTGGGGGGAAACCGGAGGAAACCCATGCTGACCCGGGGAGAACGTACAGACTCCACACAGAGACCCACGACGGGAATCGAACCTGCGACCCTGGAGCTGTGAAGCAACAGTGCTACCCACTGTGCTACTGTGCTGGTACACTTTCTGAAGAAAAACTCTGATCATCAGTAGTCTGCAACTCACGGCAGCTTGCTGGATATCATCTGGTCTCATGTCTAAAGTGTGTGCAATGCGTCCAGTGGCTGTTTTCACAGAATTGACCATCAGGATCCTTCCCAATCCTGGATACAAAATCCCAGAACCCGGAAATTAACAGATTCAGTCACAGACAAATTTGCAAGCGGATGAAACGTCACACACCAGCAAACTGCTTCCCTTCTGGTAGCGAGAGCAGATGTAGCTGATCTTCAGTCAGCTCCCAAAGGAGTTAACAGACATGTGGATAAACGATTGATTTTTTTGTTGTACTGTGGATTCCCCAGCTCATTTCTCTTTAATATTTCAAAATATTTTGAAATTAGGAAATTTAAATACATTTGCAAACATATTGATCGGTTTGGCACCTCATAGACCAAGCTAATTAAAATAGATTTTAACCTGTTTACTTCAATTTAATTGTACAGTGTGTAAAGAAAGCCTCCACTATTAACAGAAACGTGGGACACCTTCATTAATTTATGTAGAGAAAATAGTTATCGACAGCTGTGATCTTTTATTGTGAAACTGTCAATTTATGAAATATAATTTTAGTGAATGGATGATGCAAAGTTTTATACAAAGAATGAGACTTTACTTTCAAGTACCTTTTAATGGGTTACCAGTGTATCCTCACAACCGTGCCTAATTAAAATGCAAAATGTCCCTTTCTTGGAAAGCTATTACTTCCAGCCACCTTTCACTTTTTGCTGAGGTTGTCGTTTGTACATCCAGCACTTAATGGAGCATATTTATCACTCAATTAGCAGTATAGACTGCTCCATTAAATCTCCATGTCAGAAAATTTATCCCCATTTACATGTCGCGATGATCTAATCTTTCTGCGTTAATAATGCAAGTTCAGATGCCACTCAGCAAATATGGAAATTAATGGTTTCTTCCATCATTTTGATTTCAATTTGCAGAGGTATGCATTCAGAAGCTGCATTACCAGCATATGCATATTGTGTTTGTCATTTTCATCAAAATGCAAGAGCCCTGTCATAAAATGAAAAAATGGAACACAGATCTATGCAATAAACTAATTCAATATTTTGTCAAAGAAGGTAAAATGAAAAATAAGGAAACTGGATTATATTAATATGTGCAAGCAATTTTGAACTAATATTAAAAAGGTTTAAACAAGCCTCTGCTTTGTGAGTAGAGTTACACGGAATCCAACAACATTCAACGTTTTTCATACTCTTAAATCAAAGATGATGTAAAGTTGTATTTCTTCTTCCCTTACTCATGTAATAAAATTGCAAATTAATAGTTCCTCTGGCAAGAGTGGACATTTGCAAGCGGATATGGTTCGGCAATGGATTCATTTCCAGCAGCATAAATGTTGATTAATGTACAGTAAATGACCATTTGATTGCCCTTCTCAATAACAGAGATGTCAACTTCCACACAAAATAAATTAAAAAATCAATACAGCATTAATGTCAATCAGTTAATTCCTCTATCAATCAACTGTAAATCCTTCTACTCTCTCCACCCACCGCCTTCGCAACCAACCCATTATCAAGCCCTGTAACCCGTCGCCAGATTTAAAATCTCTCCTACCATTTACCCTATGTGCATCATCGTTCTTCAAACTCACCACTTTGCTCTCTTAATCACATCAATATTATTTTATCTTGTTCATTTACTTCACTATTTGCGCCTTGCAGATCTCATTTTAGATCCAAAAGATTAAATTTTCCCCAAAGGTATTTACAAAAGTCTGCCAGCACACTGTTAAAGCAGAGAATAGAATGTTTGTTAAACAATAGAAAATTAACTACATTACACCAGACAAAAAGGTTGGAAAGATCCCAGTACAGATACTATAAAATTATTCAAACACTCACTAATTATTTTGCCACACAGACCCTTACAGACAAAAACCCCACTGAATATTTACCACAGCCTCAACATCAAGGTTTCTTGCTTATGTTAGCTAGTTACAAACAGTTTTCTTCCAGCGTACTTCTGAACATTCACTACATGTTTTTCTTCAACTGGTATCACTCTAAGACACCTCGAAGATGCAATCTGAACTCATTATTTCAACTTCAGAGCAAACAGGAGTTCCTTAAACTCAGTTCCCCAGCAGGTTTGCTGGATTTCTTAGCAGAGAGATTAGATCTTCTGCCTGCACACTATGGTATACACTCACGAATTGCCTTTCTGTGTTTTCCTGTCTGAGAGAGATTCTGGACCCCTGTCACTTGGGAACAGCACAGCATTTTCTAAACTTCACTAAACTGCTAACACTTTGGTAACCCATCTCTTGATTTTAAGCGTTGCAAAACCAAATTTTAAAATGTGTACAAACTTTGCAGTACCCAGCTCACAAAACCTTCAAATGAAACCAAGACCAGGTTCCAATTTTCTTAAACACCCAAATACAAAATATAAATTAAAATAAATCTGTACATTATTCCTAACAATAATTTTAAACAAAAAAGTGTTTAACCCCTCAAACCTTTGTCACAAAGTCTTATTCAATTTATCCAATGTATAATTGAGGCATACACATCAGGAATATCTCCAACTGCACGTGATAGGATGATGTATTAAATCAATTCCAAGCCATGAAACATGGAACTCAGTACTAATACTTTTCTTGGTAATGGGGTTGAGTCCACAAAATGCAGCATTATATATGAATGTCAGCTACCTATCACCAGTGTCCCAGCAGTCTCCCTTTTTAAGTACTCAATTAAACAAAGCCCTTCATCGGTTTAGTTTAACAATCCAATTAACAGATACGCCTTGAAAACAAACACTTTGTAACGTGCAAATAATTACAAGAGACAAATATTGTAGATCAGGGAAAACAGATTTTCCATATTTAATTTAACCATTTATAATACCAGTCCACCCCCTTTTTAGAACTTCCAATAACTTCTTCAAGCAAGCACAGCTTTTTGTAAAGCAGTTCAATAATTAGTGTTTTGCATCCACCCATACTTTATCCTTAGAGATCTCTTTTCTCTCTTTTTAAATTTAGAGTTCCCAATTTTGTTTTCCAATTAAGGGGCAATCCAGTGTGGCCAATCCATCTAGCCTACACATCTTTGGGTTGTGTGTGGGAGACCCACACTGACAGAGAGAATGTGCATGCTTCACATGGACAGTGACCCGGGGCAGTGAGGCAGCAGTGTTAACCACTGCGTCACCGTGCTGGCCCATGATCTCTTTACTCTCTAACATTAATTTTACACATACAAGGTCATTCTACAATCGTTTCTCAGATACATTATTTGTTGAATGCATTATTATCCCAAAAAGAGTACATCTATTGCATTCAACGGGCAATCTTTTTCAGAATGTCACTTGTCACTTGTAAACATTTGGCTAGAAATCCTGCAAAGTAAAGTCCCATATCCATCATTTTTACTGGAGCCAGTATTTTGGCAGCTTGGGTACTTTTAACAACCAAGTGACAGTATATTCAATTTTTGCCTACCCAAATTATTATAAACCAAATACCCATTTGGAAGATTGGCACAGGAAGCATCACTAAAAAGGACCACTTTCTTTTGGATCACCCAAGGCAGAAAACCTGAGTGTGCATTTCTCATAATTTAATTTCTTTAATGTTTTATTTTTCCTCAATAACTCCTTATTTGTAGTGTGCTTCAAGATAATATTAAGTTCCAATATGTCATAACTGACTGGCATCGGCTCGTCTGAGTAAAGAGCCATTTTAATTGATCGATGAAGCTTCTTGTTAAAAACAAATTTAAGTGCCCAATTCATTTTTTTCCCCCAATTAAGGGGAAATGTTATGTGGCCAATCCAACTAGCCTGCACAGCTTTGGATTGTTGGTTGAGACCCGCAGACACGGGGAGAATGTGCAAACTCCACATGGACAGTGACCCAGGGTCAGGATCGAACCTGTGTCCTCAGTGCCGCGAGGCAGCAATGCTAACCACTGCACCACCGTGCCTCCCGATCAATAAAGCTTCTTAACTGCTTCTTTATTGGATGCAAGATCATCTTTCTGTGACAACCGGGTCCGATTATTAGGATACGATTCTTTATAGATATAATAAAGTTACTTCCCACCTCCCCTGATTAATGTGGAAGCCCCCAATCGTGGAAGAAAATTTAAATGCCCCCCTAATGTCTGACTTCAAATTCCCCTTTGGTCTGATCTACAGCAAGATTCCACAGAACTTCACCGGAGAAAATCATCGAGATGTATCATAAAGATGCCCACGAGCTCTGCTTTACGATACTGAAGAGGCTTTCAGCTAAATACATCCTACTTTCAGCAAGACCCAAATGAAAAAGATAACACCTTCAACACATTTGTTTGACATTTCCACAGTTTCCCTTCTACATGGCTCACATTTTTAGGTGGTTTAAAAATCAATTCTCTTAGAAATGTTTCATCCTGCAAAAAAATATTGCTGATCAATCGAACTACATTCCCACAAACACATGACTAAAAGAGCTAAGAAAACTTTTAAGGTCACTTTTCCTGCTGTGCAGGAGTCCACTCTGACACATTGATCACTAAGTCTCTCTTTAAAAACCCAGTATGAAGTCTTACAACACCAGGTCAAAGTCCAACAGGTTTGTTTCAAATCACTAGCTTTCGGAGCACTGCGCCTTCTCCAGGTTATTATTCACCGGAGGAAGAACTGCTCTGAAAGCTAGTGATTTGAAACAAACCTGTTGGACTTTAACCTGGTGTTCTAAGACTTCTTACTGTGCTCACCCCAGTCCAACACCAGCATTTCCACATCATGGCTACCATCGACACCTTTAAAAACCCAAGCCACAAGTCTCACTTTTTGTCCAACCTGGGAGTACATATCCATGTGTGGACAAGGCTAGCAGTTTTCAATCGAGCACTTCAGAGCAGGCACCAAATTCCTTTCAACCAGCCAAGTTTGTAGCATTCCAAGATTGCTCTGCAGTACAGCTCAGTCAAACTATGGCCTCCACATGTTCTCCTATCCCTTTCTGTCCTACTGCTGCGGGAGCTCTCCCAACCCTGATCAAAGGTTGTATGTGATCGTTCGTAGTGTCAAAATCACTTTCAAATTCACCATTTCTCCATTGACTGGATTGTTCCGGTATGTACATTAGCTTAGCACCAACTTTAGACAGTTACCCTTTGGGTAAATAGCCCTATCTTGAGCATCGGTATCACTGTCTATGGTTATGCTGTACCTTATCGACCTTACTTTGTCAAATAAAAGGGTATGCAAGTACAGGTCCCTCATCTGGACAGTGACCCAAGCGGGAATCGAACCTGGGACCCTGGCACTGTGAAACAACAGTGCTAACCACGGTGCTACCATGCCACCGTATTCTTGCTCTCCAGGGAGTGCAGCGAAGATTTACAAGACTGATTCCAGGGATGGCGGGACTGTCATAGAAGGAGAGATTGACTAGAAAAGAAGAACAAAGAAAAGAACAAAGACTAGGTTAGGGTTGTTCTCGCTGGAGATCAGAAGAATGAGGGGACATCTCAGAGACATAAAATTCTAACAGGACTAAACAGGGTAGAGGCAGGGAAGATGTTCCCGATGGTGGGTGTGTCGAGAACCAGGGGTCACAGTCTGAGGAGTCAGGATAAACCATTTCAGGCAAAGATGAGGAGACATTTCTTCACCCAAAGAGTGGTGAGCCTGTGGAATTCATTACTACAGGAAGTAGTTGATGCTAAAACACTGAATACATTCACGAGGCGGCTAGATATAGCATTTGGGGAGAATGGGATCAAAGGTTATGAGGAGAAAGCAGGATTAGGCTATTGAGTTGGATGATCAGCCATATAGTGATAAATGGCAGAGCAGGCTCGAAGGGCCAAAAGGCCTCCTCCTATCTATGTAACTTTAAGACAATTTGCATTTTTCTCTCAAACTCCTTTCTGCCTTTAACATTCTGATTAAGAGATGCTGGGTTTTGTTAAAGGGGTGCCATAAGGCCCTGAATGAGCAAATTGCATGTTTACAAGCTTTCCAAAGGCTTTTGCTTTATCATGTTCCATGTTCAATTTCATTTGTGCTGTTTTTCATGGAAGGTTTGCTTGGCAGCAAGGGTATCTCACTGAATACCACATCTACTAACAAAATTGTTTTATTCAACGATTATGCTTGGAATGATCACTCTTTTCAATCGTGTCATCATCCCCGACCCTGAAGCAAGTGGAACTTTCACATTCCCTGACCTTCCTTCGATATTTTCTACCAAGTGATTCTGAATGGCATTTCAACTAATCCATTCGACATACTATTTATGCGCTCTGTCGAACAGGGCTCAATTAAAAGAATTTGCGACTAGAATACACATTACCGACTAAAGCTTCTTGTGACCTGTACACTTATCTTGGCCATCATCATGTTCCACTTCTAAATCTTTGATATCACGGATCACCTCGAAAACTGTTTCGATGTGGGTAATTTACCACATAATGATAGATTGAATCACATCTGCAACACCCATTACAGTTCCCAAGGCATCCCGGAGGTTCATTTATCTATTATTATAACTCCAACCTTGTCATCTGCCAGATGTCTAGACCTTCAACAGTGTCCACCAGATGGATGACATCTAATTCACAAAAACACTTTGCTGATTTTGCTTTTGGCAGGTAGTGACAATACCAAGGTCGAACCTCGATGTCTCTTTGTAAAAGCCATGACCAGAGTCTAGATACCCATTCAATTTTTCCATTAGCAATAAGATTCAGTTTTGGAAAACTGCAGTGGATTATAGTATATGGGGTGGCAACGTGGTTAGCATTGCTACCTCACAGCACCTCTTTGTGTCCAAAAGATGTAGAGGTTAGATGGGGTTACAGGGATAGGGCAGGGAAGTGGGCATAGATAGAGTGCTCTTTTAGAGGGTTGGTGCAGGCTCGATGGCCTCTTTCTGCACTCTAGGGATTCTATAGATACTGGCTGTCAAGAGACAGAAAGATACCTGGTACTCGAGAGAGGTATGAAGGATTATGGGGCAACCATTCCCACATAATGAAACCAAAACAAGTCACTGCCTTTTGGAGAGGAAAACCAGATATACCCATGTTTCCTCACATCATGGATTGTCCCATCAATAAAATACTTGTACTTTCACATTAAGACCAGAGTACAATTTAATGAAGATTCTTTGTACCTGTAAAATATCTCTGTGCCTTTGTAATGTGTGCATAAGTGCCGCATTCAATGACGTAACGCCAGGAGTTGAGGTGTACTCTGCCATTTTGTCATTTACTCCTGTGAGCTGGAGACAAAAACAAATAAAACATTTGAAATTTGTACATACAAAAATAACGGCAGTGCTCGTTGTACTGGCACTTTGACTCAGAATTCTGAAGTAGTAAACTTCATTTTCAATGCGGCGTTGGGGGAGGTTTCGGCGTTGGGGGGGGGGGGGTGGGGGAGGGGGGTAGCGGCGTTGGAGGGGGGGGTAGGGGTGGGGAGGGGGGTTGGGGTAGGGGGCAGCGGCGTGCGGAGGGGGGGGGGTACGGTGCGTTGGCCCCAGGCATCCATTGGATGGGGGCATCAGCAGATCTTCCTCAAGGCTCCCCTTCCTCCCAGCTGCCTTGTCTTTGTTTGAGAGAGAGAGAGAGAGAGAGAGGGAGATTGTGGGGACAGACAGAGAGAGAGAGACAGAGAGAGGGAGTCCCGTCCGTCCTCTGGCTGAGAGCAGGGCTTTGGTGAGTATATTGCAATCTGCCTAAACCCAGGAATATTGCCTGGTTAGAATGCAGAGGGAAATGCTGGGATCCCGGGGTGGGAGATGTGTCTGGATTTGTCTATTTCAGCTTCAGCCTCGATTTCAGGTCAGTTTCACAACAACAGGAAAAACGCGCGGAGAGAGAGGGAAAAACTTTTGGCAAAGTTTCTGGGTTCTCCCACTCCAGGGGCGAAATTCTCCAACCCCACGCAGGGTCAGAGAATCGGCTGGCAGCGGCGTTATTCCCGCTTTGTTAGGAATTATCCGACCCGCCATAAAACGGCGTTGTTCAAATCCCGCCGGCCGCCTCGGAAAACAGCTGGCGCCGGCGGGATGTCATGTTATTTTTAGGGTGAATAATTCTCCGGCCCGGATGGGCCGAAGTCCCGCCGACGTGGCCACGGGTCATGTCGGCAAAAATCAAAGTAGGTTTATAACGGCGTCAACCATTGATGATGGTTGACGCCGTTCAGTAACCTACATCGAGTGCGCGGGGGGGGGGGGGGGGGGGGGGGGGGGGGGTAGCGGCGTTGGAGAGGGGTAGCGGCGTTGGAGAGGGGTTGGGAGGGGTAGGGAGAGGGGGGTCGGGGTGTTGGGAGGGGTGGGGAGGGGGGGGTCGCGGCGTTGGAGAGGGGGTCGCGGCGTTGGGAGGGGTGGTCGCGGCGTTGGAGAAGGGTGGGGGGTTCGCGGCGTTGGAGAGGGGTGGGGGGGTCGCGGCGTTGGAGGGGGGTAGGGGTGGGGAGGGGGGGTAGCGGCATTGGGGGGGAGGGGTTGCGGCGTTGGGGGAGGTTGCGGCGTTGGGGGGGTGGGGAGGGGGGGTAGCGGCGTTGGAGGGGGGGTAGGGGTGGGGAGGGGGGTTGGGGTAGGGGGCAGCGGCGTGCGGAGGGGGGGGGAACGGTGCGTTGGCCCCAGGCATCCATTGGATGGGGGCATCAGCAGATCTTCCTCAAGGCTCCCCTTCCTCCCAGCTGCCTTGTCTTTGTTTGAGAGAGAGAGAGAGAGAGAGAGAGAGGGAGATTGTGGGGACAGACAGAGAGAGAGAGACAGAGAGAGGGAGTCCCGTCCGTCCTCTGGCTGAGAGCAGGGCTTTGGTGAGTATATTGCAATCTGCCTAAACCCAGGAATATTGCCTGGTTAGAATGCAGAGGGAAATGCTGGGATCCCGGGGTGGGTGATGTGTCTGGATTTGTCTATTTCAGCTTCAGCCTCTGTGATTTCAGGTCAGTTTCACAACAACAGGAAAAACGCGCGGAGAGAGAGGGAAAAACTTTTGGCAAAGTTTCTGGGTTCTGCCTTTATAATTCACAGCGCAGAAAGGGTTCTGCGCTGTGAATTATCAAGGCACCTTTTCTAATCCTGGGGAGAAACAACCTTTTGAAGAGTCTGAGGAAGCTACCCCCCCCTCCAGCGCCGCTACCCTCCCTCCAGCGCCACTACCCCCCCTCCAGCGCCGCTACCCCCCCCTCCAGCGCCGCTACCCCCCCCCCCCCTTTACCTTCCCTTCCCCCCTCCAACACGCCACTTCCGCAGCGGCTGAAACTGACGTGTACAGCGTCACTCCGCTGCTGGCCCTTTCGGGACGGGAGATTTAGGGCCTAAAAGCAGGCCCCGACGCCGGAGTCAGCAGCGCCGCTTTTGCCCGCCGGTAATGGGCGTCACGTAAGTCTTCGGTGAATTTCACCCCAGAACTTCAGCACACTAAGGCTTGCACTTCAATACAGATTTCTATATTGTCACAACTACAGGAAGGAGATGTGCAACTGAAGCTCGTCTTGCCATCGGCTGATACCCCACGGCAGTTTGTGCTGTAAAACTCAATGACTCTCATTTAGAAAGAGCAGGTTATCTTCTCCCAACAACAAGAACAGAATAACCAGTCACTGATCTCATAACAAAAAGCAACTTAATTAGGTGAAGTGCCTTTTTTTCCTGAGAGATGTGATAAGCTGCTGCATAAATACCAATTATTTTTCTCTAATTCTTTCTAACATTTGATTTTTTTTTTTTAAAAGGGGTAAAAATCTGAAATATCACCCTGAGCTCAGCACCTGAAGCAACACTGATGCATTGGCAAGTGAAAAAAGACCAAACATATTAGGGGATCAGGGGTTATGGGGAGAAGGCAGAATGGGGATGAGAAAATATCAGCTATGATTGAATGGCAGAGCAGACTCGATGGGCCAAGTGGCCTAATTCTGCTCCTATGTCTTATATTGATGATTTGGAACTCTTTCACACTGGAATAAAGATGCATGAAGACAATTAAGGACAAAAGTATTTTGGGTGATGAATTGAGATTGAAGAGGCAGAAAAGATGTGCCCAAAATATGCACAGCTCCTGCTTGCTTTCTATCGCTTATGTAAATCATTGTACAGACAAGCCAAGGACCTTTCTTCTTCTGGTTAAAAGATTTTGTTATCGGGGGCAGTGAAGGAGACATGTGGGAGCAGAGTTGGTGTGGCCCCCATCTGCGATAACCACCGGTTTGCCCCGGGGAGGATGGACAGGGGGTTCCGAATTTAGCGGAGAGGGGGATTGAGAGGATGAGGGACACGTTCATAGAAGGAAGTTTCCAGAGTATGAGGGCGCTGGAGGAGAAGTTTGCATTGGCAGGAGGGAAATGAATTGATATTTACAGGTGCGGGACTTTCTGCAGAGGCAGGTAACAACCTTCCCACTCCTGCCGCTCAGGGGGATTCAGGATAGGGTGGTTTCTAGAGGATGGATAGGTGACGGGAGCGTCTCGGACATATATATGTCCTTATGGGTTCGGAGGAGTCGCAGACTGATGCCATGTCCACGGTATTAAATACGAGGGTGGCAATGAGTCCAGAGGTGGCGATTTTTGGGGTATCGCAGGATCCGGGAATCCAGGAGGAGAAAGAGGCGGACGTACTGGCCTTTGCTTCCCTGGTAGCCCGAAGGCGCATATTAATAGCACGGAGGGACTCAATGCCCCCAAAATCGGAGACCTGGCTTTCGGACATGGCTGGCTTCCTCTGCCTGGAGAAAATTAAGTTCACCATGAGAGGGTCTCTGTTAGGGTTCGCCCGGAGGTGGCAACCATTCTTCGACTTCCTCGTAGAGAATTAATCGTCAGCAGAAAGTGGGGGGTGGGGTTAGATTAGCGTAATTTAGGGGGGTAAGCAATGGTAGGACCTGTGGGAGAGGGAGGCAGTATTTGTACTATGTTTATATTTTTCTTGTTATGTAAATTGTTGCTGTTACAGTGCCAAAGAAATACCTCAATAAAATTTTTCAGAAAAAAAAATTTTGTTCTAAGGACAAGTGACTCAAAAGGAATTTGAAAATCTGATGGCGCACGGTCCTAAATATACTTATTTTACACAACAGAAATTGATTATTTCCCCAAAGTGCAGGATATGAAGGGGTAGTTGCACAATCTAAACTGGGTTTTTGTATGTGTGAAATCAATCCCCGTCACTTCACAGCAGTGGGCTCCAGGTGTGGTTGAATGAAACCATTATCCAATCATCTCCAATCAGATGGGTAATAGCGGTGTCAATACACGTAGCCCAAATAAGGCTGCGAGTGCCTAACACAAATGGTGATGGACAAAATATGTGGTTCTCATGTTTACGCAATGGATAATAGCAAGGTGAACCTTGAGGGCATCAGAAGGGAAACACGACAGCACAAAGTGACACAGCTGGGTTTAGATCTTTAGGAGTGCGGCAACACTGCAGAAGCCCTGCGGAAAAACAGCTGCAAAGCCGACATTGCAAAATAGTTGCTTCAGTTGTCATACCAGTTCTTGTATCAAATGATAGCTTTGTAACAGTACATGCACCACTCCAGAATTAGAACTTTCATATAATACTATTTTTCATCATTTTTGAGCTATTTCTGCTAATAACATTCTCCAAAGTTTAGCCATTGACATATTTATGTGGCATTTTGCCGACTTTCATTTTAAGACCTTAAATTTGACTGTACAGCAGCGGTAAAATCAAAGTCACATACTGTATCTTTTGTTTAAGTTTA
Organism: Scyliorhinus canicula; assembly: GCF_902713615.1. Lineage (NCBI taxonomy): Eukaryota > Metazoa > Chordata > Chondrichthyes > Carcharhiniformes > Scyliorhinidae > Scyliorhinus > Scyliorhinus canicula. The sequence goes on from NC_052157.1 coordinate 143,703,575, forward strand.
CTTCACAAAATCTATCAAAGTTAATTCTTTATGCACTGCAGGCAGAGATGGGAGACCTAAATACATATGGAGCAAAAGGTGAATGAGAAAAAGTGGGCTTAGCATTTCCAACTTTGTAAAAGAAACAACTTCCACTTGTATAGCACTCTAAATATTCCAAGGTGTTTGCTAAAGGGGAGGGAATAGGATTGAGAAATCAAAACAGTGAGCAGGGATTGGGGGAAAAGTTAAGGGAAATGGACAAAGCACAGCATATGCTTCTAGGATGCTTTTGAAAATTTGGAGAAATTAAATAAGGCAGAGCACTTTATTTCAGGAGTGTTGGGAGGTGATGGTGGTAGAATGGGATGAGCAACATGGGTCTACACGCAGTAGTCAAGACTCAGACTTGATGAGGGGTGTGAACTAGGACGCAGGGATGATAAATGTGGATAGCTCCATTAATGTTGTGTCCTGCAATTATCACTATGGACCTGGATCTTCATCCAACGATTCCTACGTTCGAAGAGAATGAGAATTTGGAAGTAATTGATTTTACTGGGGAAGGAGGAAATATGAACACTGGTATGAGAGAAAGATAAATAAAAGTTTATTACAGAACAGGATACAGGCATGGAGTTCGGTTTAAGATGACGTTTGTGAAGGGAGGAGCAGCACTAATGAGTAATCATCAATAATCAGCATTACAATGATGGAGAGACCGGAACTACACTTAAGGTTTAATTATAGCAATATTTGACTGGAGGTTCAAGTTCACCTTGGCTAGCAGCTGTTCGATTTCAACAGCCATCGTCTCAAACATCCTGTCTTGACTTGATCCATTAAGAAGAGGTGTTGTATCAGAACTGGAAAGAAAAGCAAAACTAGCACAGTAATACAAAAAAAAAGTCGGACCATATAAAATTTACTTTGCCGTTAGGTGCCATTAAAGTACTAACTTTGTTAATCTGCCCAAGTATATAAACAGGAAAAATAATTTTGCTGATATAGAAAATGAAGTGTCTTTAAGAGATGGAATTTTGAATCGAGTCTTTTTGCATGAAATAATATCAATGAAACCAATTCAACATAAAAAAAAAATGGTGTTCATTTGATTAAAAAGCTGTTATGTCTATTGACCTTTTAAAAAAAAAATTTAGAATCCCAATTCAATTTTTTCCAATTAAGGGGCGATTTAACATAGAACAGTACAGCACAGAACAGAACAGGCCCTTCGGCCCTCGATGTTGTGCTGAGCATTGTCCGAAACCAAGATCAAGCTATCCCACTCCCTGTCATTCTGGTGTGCTCCATGGGCCTATCCAACAACCGCTTGAAAGTTCCTAAAGTGTCCGACTCCACTATCACAGCAGGCAGTCCATTCCACACCCTAACCAGTCTCTGTTTAAAGAACCTACCTCGGATATCCCTCCTATATCTCCCACCCTGAATCTTATAGTTATGCCCCCTTGTAACAGCTATATCCACCCGAGGAAATAGTCTCTGAACGTCCACTCTATCTATCCCCTCATCATCTTATAAACCTCTATTAAGTTGCCTCTCATCCTCCTCTGCTCCAAAGAGAAAAGCCCCAGCTCCCTCAACCTTTCCTCATAAGACGTATCCTGCAAACCAGGCAGCATCCTGGTAAATCTCCTTTGCACCCTTTCCAATGCTTCCACATCCTTCCTATAATGAGGTGCACACAACTGCACACAATACTCCAAATGTGGTCTCACCAGGGTCATGTATAGTTGCAGCATAACCCCGCGGCTCTTAAACTCAAGCCCCCTGTTAATAAACGCTAACACATTATAAGCCTTCTTCACGGCTCTATCTACTTGGGTGGCAACCTTCAGAGATTGGCCAATTCACATACACTGCACATCTATGGGTTGTGGGGGCGAGGCCCACGCAGACACAGGGAGAATGTGCAAACTCCACACGGACAGTGACCCGGGACCGGAATTGAACTTGGGTCAGAGACAAGTTTCTCATATCTACCTTCTCAAAGCCCAAGAATTGTATTCATTTTTACGAGATCACCCTGCATTTTTTCAAACTCCAGAGAACATGTATCTATTCAATTTGTGCTCAAAGGACAAATCACATCCCAGGAATCAATCCGGTGAACCTTCATTGCACCCCCTCTAAGGCAATGATATCCTTCCTCAGATAAGGAGACAACAAAGCTGATCTCCCTTGCCATTGCAAAATAAATCATAAGGCGCTATTTTCAAATGAGAAAGGTGGGAGGACAGATGGATAATTGAATCAAGGTACAAGAAAACTACTTCGACAGTTGAAGGGAATGAAAATGTTCCTAAGTGTGCCCAGATTACCCAAAAACATAATCTCTGATTTTTCAACTAATGAGAAGGCCTGACTTTTCAAATATTGAAGTTGAAAGCTATATAGGTGCCAATATCTTTAAATAATGGAATCTCTTTATTGTTTGGAAGTCTGAAAAAGCTGCAATTTTAAAAACTTGTAAAATATCGACTTGAACTATCATTTCTAAACAGGCATCATTTTGCTCAGATTTGTCCCCGAGATAAGGGGTTATAATGTTATCACATTTAACAAAGCTTAAAATTGAAAAACCTCAAATCACTGTGCCATCTCCAGGTATAACAGGTTAAAGTAGACAGCAGACAACTATATAATGGGAAACTCCACAAGCGATTTACATTGCAGTTTTAAATCAATTTTGAAATGGAATGTTACAAACCATCTATCGCTTTTAAAATACAAATTTTTTTTTTTAAATGAAGTGGCTGAGAGGATACATGTGCCAACAAAGGCATCATTTTGCCGCACAGGCCAGAGAGATTCTTGGTTTGAGCTAAACCAGCTTATGCAGGGAAGCTGAGATGCTGCTATGTTTGGCCTCTTGAGCTCTAGGCTGGGAGATGGGAGTCAAAGTCGCAATCCCTGCTAGAAAGAGTGGGTGAGGATATGATGGCACAACTGGTTGAAATAACCAACATCCACTGTTGGCCACTCTGAAAGGCCCTATTTAACTGGTGGTGCCCGTGAGACTGCATCTCAGCATGGAGTCAGTATCTTTGAGAGAAATGGGGATAGGAGAAAACAATTGCAGGATATGAAAACTTGAAGGTTCCTGTAATGCATTTAGCACATTCCTGGAATCAAGATGCATTACATGTTGCTAACCAACTTGGGAATCTTCCGCAAACATCGATCCCATTGCTAACCCGAATCTCCTCAGGCTCTGAATTGTGCTAATGTTGTTTCTACTCTATCCCACTGGAGGCTCATGTTAGAGTGATGATTCCCTTGCTCTCTGGAAATCTCTTGATTTAATCTGTGCTGTACAATGAAGATCACTAAATAAAGGGGACACGTCACAATGGTTATGAATGAGAGCCAAGGCTGCCAAGCTGCCTTGAATCACTACATTTGGGGAACGAAATTGAACATTCGCTGCACTGAAATGATTAGTCTGTACATCAAACTTACTTACATCTGATTGCTTTCAAAGCTCACTGGACTGCACTGGGGAACGAAATTGAACATTCGCTGCACTGAAATGATTAGTCTGTACATCAAACTTGCTTACACCCGATTGCTTTCAAAGCTCACTGGACTGCACTGTGAACTAAAGAACTTTAATAACTTTTCAGCCATCCTAATCAGAAATGAGGTGACTAAAGAAACAGGCCAAAATTGGAAGTAGACAATGGTAACAGACTACACAAGTACCACTTACTTTGTCAAATGCATCACAAATTACTTCTGACAGCAGCGTCGCATTCCCTAACTTCACAATGCAGTCCCTAATTTAAAACCTTTAAATAGTTTCATATACAATAGAAAGGGCTGTTCGAGTGATGGACAATAGGTTCAGTGCCTGTTATAGAAAATAAAAGACTTAAAAATTGGATCCAATCGAACGATAGAAGGGCCAATGAGACCAGCTAACGGTCACAGTGAAACTCAAGGTTCAGTACTCCTATACGATCAGGATCAAATGACCGCTGAATGAAGTTAATATGCCCGCACGGCAGTCTTTCTCCCAATAAAATTCTTCTTGCCCAGAAATCTGTGGTATTCCCTAAATGTTAAGACATAATTGGCCCAATTAAGTGATGAAAGCATGAACTAAGGCAGCAGCACTGTGCCATTTAAAGATAAAACACGTTGAACGCATTCCAGGTGGATTTACTTGGCCAGCTGAACAAGTGCCTAGGAAGGACACAAATTCAGTGGCTGGTTTAGCTCAGTGAGCTAGCTGGTTTGTGATGCAGAAGAAGGCCAGCAGCGCAGGTTCAATTCCCATACCAGCTCAGAATTCTCTCTGTGCACCCGAAGAGGCGCTGGAATGTGGCGACTAGGGCCTTTTCACAGTAACTGCATTGCAATGTTAATGCATTGCAATAAAAAGATTATTAATTAATTCCCAGGCCACTGTTGGGCGAATAAACTTCAACTAGGACAGTGATGGTCACTAAAGTTGGCTTAGTTCTCAAATGTTCGAGGTGAGTGGAAAACAATGCACATTTCCCATTCACGAGGGGAGGAAAAGCAACTGGTTGAAAAGAGAAGCAGCAAAATGTTGTTTTTATTTTCTTGTGGTAATTAATTGTGAATTACCTCCCACTGAGGCATTGCCTTCTTCCAGACCCTTCCATCAGGCAGAAGGTACAGAAGTCTGAAGACCCGCACATCCAGACATAGGAACAGCTTCCTCCCCACAGCTACAAGAGTCCTCAACGACTCCCCCTTGGACTGATCTGTTCCATGTAAGAAGACTATTCAAGACGCCCTATGCTGCTCTTGCACATGTATTTGCTTTGTTTGGCCCCTTGTTCCACACTGTAACCAATCACTGTTTGTCGATGTACCATTTGTCAATGTACTCTGTTGATTATTTTTTTGTCTACTATGTACGTACTGTGTACGTTCCCTCGGCCGCAGAAGAATACTTTTCACTCTACTTCAGTACATGTGACAATAAATCAAATTTTTTTTAAAAGAAAAAAAGAAAAGAAAATAATTGCTAATTTGTGATGTGCAGATACAGAATTTGTGGCAACATGGTACTATAGATGAACACTGGGAAAAGATAAATACACTGCGATAGAAGACACGCTCAAAATAGTTGTCAGAGATAATGCAAAGTTAAAGTGCAGAGTTAACCTTTCAGAAATCCCAATCCAAAAGGTCAAATCGATACAAATATGCAAATCTTTCTGTTCTCACTCTTGGCCGAATCATGATAATGTAGTCGATCATAAACGCAGAACATTTTGAAACTGAACAGCAGCTGTAGCAAGTTTGTTGAAAAAGGAGAAAGTACACATACTGACAGGTAAGACAGTATTTTTCCACGCTGCTGTGTTTTCTGCCCAAAATGCTGCTTTTCAATGATTTCCAGCAATCAACAGAAACTATCAAGACCCTTACAATTAGCTTCCAGACATCAGAGCGTAGCTGCTAAAGTTTTAAAATGTAGTCACAATTTCATAAAATTCATTAATATCTCCAATAGTTTGAGAAACAAAAGTTGCTTTTGATGGCTCAGAACTGAGTAGTAAAAACAAAGAAAAAACTTGCTGTGTAATACCTATACCTGTCGCGTCGCCCATCTCGCGTTGTGGCACCACTGTAACTTGTGCAGAGTTTGCTGAAGGATACAAGTTTCAAATCAAGTTCGTTCTCCAACTGTCGAGCTTGCTTCCGCAGATCTGTACAAGCAAAGCAAAAGATCAGCAATTTTCATCTAAAATGAGAAAAAAGACACATATTGATTGCCAAGCAGAAAAATGGATTAAATTTTATACTTGTTTTTACCAAGAATATTGTAACATACCCAATACCTGAAATCTGAATGGTGTTAAATGAAACCGACTTTTCAATTCCTGTTCATCTGAAGTTTGCTATCAATCACGAAAATCATAATAGTGGTTGGAAAAAGACATTCAACCAAAATTAACTATCCCTGAAGGTCCCCCACCTTGCTGCAGCATCTAAGTCAGGGGTGGGCAAACTTTTCCGTGCAAGGGCCACATTCAGAAAGTCACAATTTTAAAAGGCCGCATAGTATATTAAGTAAAATAATTAATATTTAAAATAGCCAAAATAAAAGGTTTAAAAAAAAAACAATTAATTTTTATTAATTAATATTTTAAAGTAGAAACTTTACATGAAACACATTTATTTGAAAAACAAAGTAACTCAGTTTAAAGAAAAAAAAGCAATTCATTTTTATTAATTAATATTTTAAAGTAGAAACTTCACATGAAACACATGTTGTGCCGAGCAATGATCACCCTACTCAAGTCAACGTATCCACCCTATACCAGTAACCCAACAGCCCCCCCCCCCCCCCATTAACCTTAAAATTTAAAAAAAAAAAAATTTTTTTTTAAATTTATTTTCTTTTTTAAAAAAAAATTTTTTTTTATGACTTGATCTTGGTGGGCCGCATAAAGACCTTTGGCGGGCCGCATGCGGCCCGCGGGCCGTAGTTTGTCCACCCCTGATCTAAGTGGTTCCAGGGCTTTAGTGCCTCCAATACTCTAGCCAGCACTCCATCCCACATATTGATCACTCTTTGCCCGAATTAAGAAATTTAATGTAGCATCTTTGCCAATACAGTTCAAATAGAGTCTCCATTGTAATGCAGGGAAAAGCTGCAGCAAATTTGGGCACAGCTCGATCCCGTGAATAACAATGAGATAAACAATAATAATAAAATCTTTATTAGTATCACAAGTAGGCTTACATTAACACTGCAATGAAGTTACTGTGAAAATCCCCTAGTCGCCACACTCTGGCACCTGTTCGGGTGCACCGAGGGAGAATTTAGAATGTTCAAATTAACTAACAAGCACGTCTTTTGGGACTTGTGGGAGGAAACTGGAGCACCCGGAGGGAACCCACACAGGCACGGGGAGAACTTACAGACTCCGCACAGAAAGTGACCCAAGGCGGGAATCGAACCTGGGTCCCTGGCACTGTAAAGCAACAGTGCTAACCACTGTGCTCAGATAAATGGGACAGATATTACCAGGACACTGGAAAGCCTACCTGATTTTTTGAAGAGCACCATGGGATACTTTACACCCAGTTGGGAAGATAAGTGGGACCTCAGTTTAACATTTTATCTTAAAGATGACACCTCTGATCATGGAGCATTTTCTCAGTATCACAATGAAGCATAAATCTTGTGCTGAAGTCTCTGGACCTGTGCGTAAACCCACAAACGTCTGATTCAGAAGAGGAGTGCTGTCAATAATCCAAGGCTGACGCTTTTTGATAGCTGCCTGAAATGCAACTCCCATTAGTTAGAAGCCGTGTACCCTTCACTTGTTTTTAATTTTCAAATCACCATTTGGAGACTTTCTTCAAAGCGGAATCATCAATTTCTTCAGTCTTTCATCATAATTTGAATTTCCAAGACTCAAGACCAGCCTTGTGGTTCTTCATTGCACCTTTGTATCTCGATGACATAAGTGGACACAAACTAAAGTTGCATTCTGACCAGAGCACTACACAGTTTGATCATGAGTCCAAAGTAGAGGGCAGCACGGTGGCCTAGTGGTTAGCATAACCGCCTCACGGCGCTGAGGTCCCAGGTTCGATCCCGGCTCTGGGTCACTGTCCGTGTGGTTTGCTCATTCTCCCCGTGTCTGCGTGGGTTTCACCCCCACAACCCAAAAATGTGCAGAGTAGGTGGATTGGCCACGCTAAATTGCCCCTTAATTAAAAAAAAAAATAATTGGCTAATCTAAATTTTAAAAAAAAAAAATAAAAAAAAAAAATGAGTCCAAAGTACCTGTATGATCAACTTTGCCACTGAAATTAGTGCAGGAAATGCCATTACAGCTGATAGTTAAGAGAATATGAAGATGCAGATATATTTTGCACATGTTGGTTGATATTTTCCCCCTACTTTTAAATGTCTTACACTGATGGGGACTGGATGGGAATCCAACACTCTACATTCCACAGCACCGACAAAGTCACTGTCTGGGAAAGTAGAATGCAACCAGGATGGTCCGACCATTTTAGCAACACACTGTCAGTGAAGACCTAAACAATGAATACGTATCAAGACATAATTAAAAATCTCATCTGGCATCAACATCTTTCTAATGACATACTAAAAAGAGGCTAAAAGGCTATGGGCATTGATTCACTGCCTCTGATTAAGTGCCATATTGTTGTAGCTACATTGAGGAAAATTACAATTGGGACGGGAAAATTCATTTATCACAAATCTAAATTACTGACAAGTTTTGTCCTCTTCTTGTGTATTGCTGAAAAAAAAGACATTTTGTCAAAGCTTTTCATCTTGCACTCATCAGGAATTCGCAAGAATACCAAAGGGGAAACAATAACTTTATATTGTACGAGAGGAGGGTGCTGAATGGTTGGCAAGTTGACCCTGATTGGTAGAGGAGTCGCCATGGAGAATGTTGATGGTGACATATGGTTATCTGGAAAGCATTGTTCAAAATTTAAAGCTTGCAGTTTGACTCTGATTGGTCGAGGCATTGCCCTGCGGGCTGAAACAGACACAATAGGTGTACATGTTCTTGCTGCCTGCAAAGAACAGGGCATTATTTGCAACTTCCGGTGCAGACTGAGGATTATGGGCCAGCCCATGCTTGTTAAACGCAAAACAGCATCCAAGATTAGATGTGATTGGACTGGATTTGTTTATTGTCACGTGTACCGAGGTAGTGAAAAGTATTTTTCTGTGAGCAGCTCAAACAGATCATTTAGTATATGAAAATAAAAGAAAATAAAAAGTACATAAAAGGGCAACACAAAATCCAAACTGTAAATACATAGACACAGGCATCGGGTGAATCATACAGGAGTGTAGTATTCATCAGGTCCGGTTGATTCCGGAAATTGGACAATGCTAGCTAAATAACTCTGTGTGCTCAAAGTTATGCTGACAACCAATTTAAGATTGTCAGGCTCGCAGTGTGTACTAGAAGTTACATATACACAGGGCCCTGTTCTTTGCAGACAGAAAGAATATGTAAATACACTGCCATTCACTGGTTCATTCCACAGGACAATGCCTTGACCAGAGTCATGCTATCTGGTTCAGCTTTCAAACAATGATTGGCAATTAACTGTCAGTCACCATCAATTGGTATGTTCACTTTGGCAACACCAATACCAATCAGCACCCTCTTCTCATACAGTATAAAGTCATTGTTTCCTATGACATCCATATTCTTGTGATTGTCCTGATGAGTGCAATACGAAAAACTTTGGTCAAATATCTTTTTCCAAGCAATACTCTGGTTCTTATTCTATTTTTATTCAGATTTCGGATCATGTTACTATCAGTCTGAAGGTGGAATAATATGCTTCTTAGAATTTACAATAGATTAACAATTTCTAAATCTTTAATGCATTCCTCCTCATACTGCATTCAGACTTTGTTTCTCCGAACCTATTTCCACTTTCTAGATTATTTCTATTTTCTCCTTCCCAGATTACAGTTGAAAGGTCAGAGTGAAGATTGACGTCAGGTAACACCACACATATTAGCTGCGATGGCAATTCAAGTGGGTCAAAAGCTAGTTTCGCCTCAATGCCAAGAGGGAAATACCTTTGCTATTCTCTCCATTCATGCTTTTGATAAGATTGGTAATTTACTGTGCGAGATCTCATGGTTGCAAACCCACATTCTGACATTAACAGTTCAGTGGTATTTTGGAGCGCCACTACTTGAAATGCTTTTTTAAAAACGTTTCAGAAACTATATTATCTATTACAAAAAGTCCATGTAACAATTAACTCTTATACTTACAAAGAACAAAGAGACAAAGAACAAAGAAAATTACAGCACAGGAACAGGCACCTTTGGCCCTCCCAGCCTGCGCCGTCCTGGATTAATGTTGACCGACAACTAATAGCTACTGCATCATCATGCAGAGCAGTGAAATTTAGACTCCACTAATATGTACCAGAGACAGCCACTCCATGACATTAGCATAAGAAAACCTGCACAAATCAATACAAACACTCATTCTACCTCTATGCACTACACTGACCACTGGTTGGGATATACTGAAAGTGAGACGCTGCCAGGTGGAATGACAGCTCTCTCATTTCAGCACCCTCCCCCTGGAGAGGAAACCACAAAGTACTTACTGTCCCCAAATTCAGCTTATACCCAGAGAATGTCCCAAATCTTTGAAGCAAGCCCATTATGTCCCCCCCACCGAAGACCCCGACTCCGAAATATACACGTCATCCACATACCAGGACACCCTATGCTCCACCTTCCCCTCACTATCCCCTTCCACAGCCATGAGCTCCTCAGTGCAATGGCCAAGGGTTCTATAGCCAATGCAAAAAGGGGGAACATGGCGCACACCTTGCCTCGTTCCCCATTGCAATGCAAAATACCCTGAATTCATATCATCCGTGCGCACGCTCGCCATTGGCCCTTTATACAGCATCTGCACCCATGACACGAACCTCGGCCCAATCCCAAATTTCTCCAACACCGCCATCAAATAACTCCACTCCACCCCATCAGACGCCTTTTCCGCATCCAATGTCACCACCTCCCCTCCTTCTGCCGGACGGAGAAAGCACCACAGCTGTTTGCCTTTTTAAAAAAATAATTTTTATTGAAAATTTTTTACAAAATATATAACAACAGACAGTAATAAACAACAATAAAACAAAATAATAAGCATAATACCCCCAAGACCGTAACAACGCATATATCGAGCCCCCCCCCCACCGCCCCAAACCCGGTAAACAACAAAATAACTTGAAAATAAATTAAATTAAATAGACATAGTCAACACCCCCCTCCCCCCCGGGTTGCTGCTGCTGCTGACCTAGTTCCCTATCGTTGAGCCAGAAAATCGAGGAAAGGCTGCCACCGCCTAAAGAACCCTTGTACCGATCCTCTCGGGGCGAATTTGACCTTCTCCAGCTTAATAAAACCCGCCATGTCATTGATCCAGGTCTCCACGCTTGGGGGTCTCGCATCCTTCCACTGTAGCAAGATCCTCCGCCGGGCTACTAGGAACGCAAAAGGCCAGCACACCGGCCTCTCTCGCCTCCTGCACTCCCGACTCCACCGCAACCCCAAAAATCGCAAGTCCCCAGCCTGGCTTGACCCTGGATCCTACCACCCTCGACAGCGTCCTCGCCACCCCCTTCCAGAACTCCTCCAGTGCCGGGCATGCCCAGAACATATGGGCATGGTTCGCTGGACTCCCTGAACACCTGTCTTCGCCCCCAAAGAACCTACTCATCCTAGTCCCGGATATATGGGCCCGGTGCAGCACCTTGAATTGGATGAGGCTAAGCCGCGCACATGAGGAGGAAGAGTTAACCCTCTCCAGAGCATCAGCCCATGTCCCATCCTCGATCTGCTCCCCCAGCTCCCCCTCCAACTTAGCCTTTAGCTCCTCTAATGACGCCTCCTCCACCTCCTGCATTACCTTGTAGATATCAGATACCTTCCCATCCCCGACCCCCGAAAGCACCCTGTCCTTCACCCCCCTCGCGGGCAGCAAAGGGAATCCCTCGACCTGCTGCCTAGCAAACGCCTTTACCTGCAGGTACCTGAACATGTTCCCCGAGGGGAGCTCAAATTTCTCCTCCAACTCTCTCAGGCTCGCAAACCTCCCGTCAACGAACAGGTCCCTTAGCTTTCTGATGCCCGCTCTGTGCCACCCCAGGAACCCCCCATCAATGTTCCCTGGGACAAACCGATGGTTCCCCCTTAGTGGAGCCTCCATCGAGCCCCCCACTTCCCCCCTATGTCGCCTCCACTGCACCCAAATCTTGAGGGTAGCTGCCACCACCGGACTCGTGGTATACCTCATAGGAGGGAGCAGCAACGGCGCCGTTACCAGGGCCCCCAGGCTTGTGCCTCCACAGGACGCCATCTCCAACCTTTTCCATGCTGCCCCCTCCATCACCCACTTGCGCACCATCGACACATTGGCCGCCCAATAATACCCCGAGAGATTGGGTAACGCCAGCCCCCCACCATCTCTGCCCCGCTCCAAGAAGATCCTCTTCACCCTCGGGGTCCCATGCGCCCAAACAAAGCTCATGATGCTGTTAGTCACCCTCCTAAAAAAGGCCCTAGGGATAAGGATGGGCAGGCACTGAAAAAGGAACAAGAACCTCGGGAGCACCGTCATTTTGACGGACTGCACTCTACCCGCCAGCGATAGCGGCACCATGTCCCACCTTTTAAATTCCTCCTCCATCTGCTCCACAAGCCTGGTAAAATTAAGCTTGTGGAGAGTCCCCCAACTCCTGGCCACCTGCACCCCCAGGTACCTAAAACTCTTCACTGCCCTCTTAAACGGGAGCCTACCAATTCCCTCCTCCTGATCACCCGGGTGCACTACAAACACCTCGCTCTTACCCAGATTCAGCTTATAGCCCGAGAAGCCCCAAACTCAGCCAACTGCTCCATCACCCCCGGCATTCCCCCCCCACTGGGTCCGCCACATACAGCAGCAGGTCGCCCGCATACAGCGATACCCAATGTTCCTCCCCACCCCACACCAGACCCCTCCACCTCCCCGACTCCCTCAACGCCATAGCCAGAGGTTCAATTGCCAGGGCAAAAAGCAAGGGGGACGGGGGCACCCCTGCCTGCTCCCACGGTAGAGCCTGAAGTACTCTGACCTCCTTCCATTAGTAGCTACACTCACCATCGGGGCCTCATAAAGCAACCTCACCCATTTGATGAACCCCTCCCCAAATCCAAACCTCTCCATCACCTCCCACAGGTACCCCCACTCAACTCTATCAAAGGCCTTCTCTGCATCTAGCGCCACCACTATCTCCGCCTCCCCTTCAACCGCCGGCATCATAATAACATTTAACAACCTCCGCACATTCGTGTTAAGCTGTCTTCCCTTGACAAACCCTGTCTGATCCTCATGTATCACCCCTGGCACACAGTCCTCTATCCTGGTGGCCAGTATCTTCAGCAGCAACTTAGCATCCACATTGAGGAGCGAGATTGGCATGTATGATCCACACTGCAGGGGGTCCTTATCCCGCTTCAGGATCAAAGAAATCAGCACCCGTGACATCGTCGGGGGCAAAGCCCCCCCCCATGCCTCATTGAAGGCCCGCACCAACAGGGGGCCCACCAGGTCCGCATACTTTTTATAAAATTCCACCGGGAACCCATCCGGCCCCGGCGCCTTCCCTGACTGCATTTGACCAATCCCCCTGACTAGCTCCTCCAACTCAATCGGCACCCCCAGCCCCTCCACCAGCTCCTCCTGCACATTTGGAAACGTAGCCTGTTCAGAAAGCTCTCCACCCCCCCCCCCCCCCCCCCCCCCCCCACCAGTGGCTCCGACCGGTACAGTTCCTCGTAAAAGTCCCTAAAGACCCTGTTCACCTCTGCCCCCTTCCGCACCACATTCCCACCCTTATCTATCACTCCACCAATTTCCCTAGCCGCATCCCGCCTGCGGAGCTGATGCGCCAGCATCCTGCTCGCCTTCTCCCCATACTCATAAACCGCGCCTTGCGCCTTCCTCCACTGTGTCTCTGCCTTTCTGGCGGTCAGCAAGTCGAACGTGGCCTGCAAGCTACGTCGTTCCCCCAACAATCCCTCCTCCGGGGCCTCCGCGTACCTCCTATCCACATCTAGGAGCTCCAATCTCACCCTTACCCTCCTTTCCCTATGGGTCAGGATGGAAATCAGCTCCCCTGGATCACTGCCTTCAGAGCCTCCCAAACCATCTCCACCCAGACCTCCCCCGTATCGTTGGCCTCAAGGTACCCCTCAATACTTCCCCGGACCCTCCTACACACCTCCTCATCAGCCAGCAACCCCACATCCAGACGCCACAGCGGGCGCTGGTCCCGCAACTCCCCCATCTCCAGATCGACCCAGTGTGGAGCACGGTCTGAAATTGCTATGGACGAATACTCGGCATCCTCCACCCTCGGGATCAATCCCCTGCTCAGAACGAAAAAATCTATTTGGGAATAAACCCTATGGACATGGGAGAAAAAGGAATACTCCCGTGCCCTCGGCCTCCCAAACCTCCAGGGATCCACCCCTCCCATCTGTTCCATAAACTCCCTCAGCACCTTGGCCGCCGCCGGCCTCCTACCCGTCCTTGAACTGGACCGGTCTAGTGGGGGATCCAGCACCGTGTTAAAGTCTCCCCCCATGATCAGGCCCCCCGCCTCCAGGTCCGGAATGCGGCCCAACACACGCCTCATAAAGCCAGCGTCATCCCAATTCGGGGCATACACGTTTACCAGCACCACCTTCTCTCCCTGCAGCCTCGCCTTCACCATAACGAACCTGCCCTCCTTGTCCGCCACCACCTCAGACGCCTCGAACACCACCGTCTTCCCCACCAGAATCGCCACCCCCCGGTTCTTCGCATCTAATCCTGAATGGAAAACCTGCCCCACCCACCCGTTCCTCAGATGAACCTGGTCCGCCACCTTCAGGTGGGTCTCCTGGAGCATAGCCACGTCCGCTTTCAGCCCCTTCAAATGAGAAAATACCCTAGCCCGCTTAACCGGCCCATTCAGCCCCCTCACGTTCCAGGTGATCAGCCGGATCAGAGGGCACCCTGCCCCCCTCCCCCGCCGACTCGCCATAGCTCATCGACTGCTCGCCCCAGGCCAGCACACCCTGCCCGACCCGTTCCCCATGATGATAGCGCCTCTCCTCTACACCCCCCCCCGGCCCACACCAGCTGCTCCCTCGCCATTCCAGCAGCAACCTGGTATCCCCAACCCCCACCCCCAGGCTAGGACCCCTCCTAGCCACGACGCACCCTCCATGGTACTTCCGTGAGCCAGCTGACTTCTGCTGACCCCGGCAACTCCCGCCAAAACCCAACCCCTGCTGACATGGGGTCATCCCCCCTCCTGCCACTCCTCCTTGGCACCGCTCCAGCGCAGGAAAAAAACAGTAGAGATCACGCCCCCACCGCCAGCTCCACTCCTCCTGCCCCGCAGCACGGGAAACCAGAGGAAAGCCCGCGCTTTCACACTGCCCCATCCCACCCTTCTGACGCAGCTCCCAAATTCCAGCTCCACCCCATCCCCCAGCCCCGTACAGAAAAAAAAAACAAACCCCCAACATCCCCCGCATAACACAAAACCATACCCAACAGAACCACCCGGAAACAGAACAAGAACCAGCATAGAAACAAACGTATCAAAATTACAAAAACAGCAACAGCAAAAACAGCAACAACCGTAGTACCCAAGACCCAGCAGCTCCCAAACCCTAGTTCGAGTCCAGCTTCTCCGCCTGCACAAAGGCCCACGCCTCCTCCGGGGACTCGAAGTAGTAATGCCGGTCCTTATATGTTACCCACAGACTGCAGCATTCCAAATTTAACCTGCTTGTTATGCAGCACCGCCTTCATCCGGTTAAACCCGGCCCGCCGCTTAGCCACCTCCGCACTCCAGCCCTGGTAGATTCGCACTACCGAGTTCTCCCACTTGCTGCTCCTCTCCTTCTTGGCCCAGCGCAGCACACACTCCCGGTCGCTGAACGGATGGAACCGCACCAGCACCGCCCGCGGGGGTTAATTCGCCTTGGGCCACCTGGCCAGCACTCTGTGGGCTCCCTCAAGCTCCAGGGGCAAATGGAAGGACCCCTCCCCCACCAACGAATTCAGCATAGTGGCCATAGGACGGTAGATCCGACCCCTCCAGCCCCTCCGCAAGGCCCAGGATCCTCAAATTCTTCCACCTCGTGCGAAAGTCCAGCTCCTCCAAGCGGTCTTGCCACTTTTTGTGAAGTGGCTCGTGCATCTCCATCTTCTCCACGAGGACCACGGCCTCCTCCTCCCGATCAGCAACCTGCTGCTGCAACTCCTGAATGGCTGCCCGCTGGGCTGTCTGGGTCTCAAACAGCTTGCTGGTAGTCGCCTGCAGGGAGTCCAGCAACTCAGCCATCAGCTCCGCAAAACAGCGCAGAAGAGCAGCTTTCTGCTCCTGTGCCCACTGCCTCCAATCCTCGGGTGCTCCGCCGGCCGCCATTTTGTCCTCCTTCCCCCTCTTTTTCTGGGGAGCTGCCGCCGCGTTTTACTTTGCCCCACTCCGGGTGCGCACCATAAATTCCGGGGGATGTTCCTCCGAGCACCTTCCCCCACCGGGAATCGTCGAAACAGCGCCGTTTGGGGCCCTAAAATGGGCCCGAAAGTCCTTTGATAGGGGGAACTGCCGAATGTGCGGCTTAGCTCCGCATCACCGCAACCGGAAGCCACCAGCTGTTTGCCTTTTAACATACGAAAAAGTATTCCTGTGACAGTGCACCCTTCAGACATGCAAAAGCCTTGGGGCAGCACGGTAGCATTGTGGATAGCACAATTGCTTCACAGCTCCAGGGTCCCAGGTTCGATTCCGGCTTGGGTCACTGTCTGTGCGGAGTCTGCACGTCCTCCCCGTGTGTGCATGGGTTTCCTCCGGGTGCTCCGGTTTCCTCCCACAGTCCAAAGGTATGTAGGTTAGGTGGATTGGCCATGATAAATTGCCCTTAGTGTCCAAAATTGCCCTTAGTGTTGGGTGGGGTTACTGGGTTATGGGGATAGAGTGGAGGTGTTGGCCTTGGGTAGGGTGCTCTTTCCAGGAGCCGGTGCAGACTCGATGGGCCGAATGGCCTCCTTCTGCATTGTAAATTCTATGATAATCTATGATCACAATCATCCCTGCATGCAGGAGAACCGTAATCTTGAAGATTATGGCAGACAATGCAGTTCACAGCACAATGAGTTTTACACACCACAGCACTATACAGAGAAAGAATGCAGGAATGTACACAGCAGGTCCACCAGTGACTAAAGAGATAAGGTAGTGTCTCAGATTGGAATTCTTCAGTAAATCACAAAAATCTCTCATCTCCAAATATCCACCAAGACAATTGGCATTTAACAAGGAAATTTGCACAAATCAATATAAACACAGCTTCAAATTGTATGTATGTATTTGTTGGGTCACCTGTTGGAATCTATCCACTGTCCTTTCAGTTGCAGACAGACATGCTGTGTTGAGGCATCCATCTGTCTTGGGAGACAATGGACAACACTCAGGGTGTATGTCTCTTCTGCAAAGAACATTGCCATCAGTAAACAGCAAATCACGGACTAGAGCAGACTTTGTTCCTGGCACGCAATATTGCCATCAGCTCTGGCATTCTTCTGAGTCGCCAAAGACATACAATAGTCGCATGGAGAAAAATGTGCCAAATAGTGGCACCAGGTTGCAGCCCTGCTTTATCCCACTGCTGATCTTAAAGACCTCAGATGGTGCTCCATTGTGACTGATGAAACTGTGCATGTTCAGGTGGAAAGAAAAAAATGACGTCCAACTGAGCAGCCTATTTACTTCAGCAGTTTAAAGAGTCCGTCTCTACTAACAAGGTTGACGGCCATTGTGAGGTCTGTGGGCTGTGCTGTTTGCAGCATTACACTGCCAAAGCGAGAAAATCATGTCAACTGTTAATCTGCCAGCTCGGATGTTCTCACTAAGACTCGAGGTAGATTTGCGATGCCAGGCTCAGCAAATTGGTCAGAGCAAAGACAACGCTTAACATGGAGATGCTTCGGTAATTATTACAGTCACTGTGTGCCCCTGTGACTATTTAACAGCACTCCTCGAGACGCAATTCTTTCCTTCCAACAGAGGCACAAATATTCATCGAGATGCTGCAGCAGTGCTGGTTTTCCACTTTTAATGATTTTAGGTGGATTGCCATAATTTCCTGGGACTTCACTACTGGCAAGCAGATGGAAAGGTGGGTGGAGCACATCTCAAACTCTACACAACAGCAAGCGTCATCAATGATGAAGCTCTCAGCGCCTTTCCAGACTTTCCTGTTATGGAGAAGCTGGACAACAGGACCAGTACAACAGAGCTTAAAAGACCACTGGTAAAGACATGCCGTGTTATGTTAATAAAGTCTTTGTGCAACAGCAGTTTTGGATGCACATATGATAGAACAAACTGTAAATAGCGGATGAAAGCATAGCTCAATGTTTTTTTTAATGCAGCAGCTTTTGTTATTAATGTTGCATTGATGATCCTGAAACTGATTGAAAATGGTGTCAGAAGGTGAACAATTTAAAAAGTAGACTAAATACAGCATCACAAAATATTGGCAGATATGTTGAAGTCCGTGAACTTGACTGTGCTGTATCAAAGTATTAAAATTTTATGAATTATGCTTTCACGTCATTTAGTTTCCTTCTATCATATATGCATCTAAAGTTCTTAAAAGTTTAAATTTCACAAGGGCTTCATAAACACCCTGTATATCATGGTGATACATCACCTTGCAGTGCATTCAGTTTCAGAAATCAACTGAGTCATTTACTTTTTTAGTTTTATAAGCCCAATGCATTTTTTCCAATTAAGGGCCAATTTAGCGTGGCCAATCCACCTACCCTGCACATCTTTGGGTTGTGGGGCGAAACCCACGCAAACATGGGGAGAACGTGCAAACTCCATACAGACAGTGACCCAGAGTGAGTTTGACCATTGTCAGGCAATATCACTGCAAAGGTTCACTGGCTTACTTGCAAAAGCAAACCACAGGCTGGTAAATGGAAAGCGGCTGATAAATGGAAAGCTCAGAATAATGCAACAGGCCACTTACCCTGGTGACAAGTTATGAACGGCTTAACAAACTGTCTGGTCACAGAAAAATGGTAGAGAACTCATATAGTTCTGAAGAGAGAATTCATTCTTTATGGGTAGATTCTCAATTTACAAAAAGAAAGCCCCGTGCCTATCAGCAATCTTTGCAGATATTTGGTAAGATTCCAGTTAAATGATACAAAAATTCAGGTTTTTAAAAAAGTGATTCACAAAAAAAGTCATGGGATTAGATAAACTAGGTATAGTATTTGACTGTTATATTAATGTGGTGGAGGGTAAACATTGACACGGAATGGTCAGGCCAAATGGGCTATTTCCATGGTATAATTCTGATGTAAATAAAACCCAGTAAATTAGAGTAACAGGAAACTGATGAATCAGCTGAACATACGAGTATAATAAGACAGCAAAGCTTTGCGACAACTGTTTGGCAATATTTAATGACTTGGTCACATGGAGTACAAGGTTTGCTTGCATTAAATTAATATACTCCAGAATAAATGCAAAGTGCCACAGTACAAAGGGAACAGACGGGGTATCGATTGCAAAAATCACAGACACATGAAATATTGCCCCAATGTAAAATACATTTGCATAGTTTCCCCCAGATTCCCGTGCTGCTACTAGGCTTATTTGGCACTGTGAAATCAACGGTGAAAAAATACATCACAGAAGCCAACATGTTAGTGTACTAATACTTCTAGGGGTGTACTAGAGGATTAATAGTGTAGACAGGCTGGACTTCTATTAACAAATGCTCACTTGACTTCCGGTGGCAGCTATGGAGGAGTAGGTCACACATTTGACAGCTCCCACCTGTGATGGACTTTTGGACCTTTTACCCCCAGTTTTTTCCAGATTTTATGGGATAAATCGGTGAAGCGAGAGACAGTGAGGAGAAAACCCCCTGCAGTGTATGGAGAATTGGACCAGACGTGGCCGTGTGAGAAGACAAAGTCCTATAAGGAAGACACGAGCAGAGCCGGTAACGCGGGAAAGCATGGCGGAGAGCAAGGGCCGGGGGGGAGTCGGCACAGTGGTCGACGGAGCAGCTGGTGAAGTTTTTTGAAGATTGCTTTGCCAAGCTGAAGAAGGACACGCTGGACCCGATTAAGGCATCGATTGATCAAGTTGTGCAAAATCATGCGACCCACGAGAAAGAGATCCAGGTGGTGGAGAAAAAGGTGTCTGAGCACGAGGAGTACATAACTGTGCTGGAAACCAAGGTGGAGATGATGAACGACCACCAGAAAAGAATGCAGGAGCAGCTGGAGGACATGGAGAGTAGGTCCAGGAGGCAGAATCTTAGAATTGTCGGCCTCCCTGAAGGCAGTGAGGGATCGGATGCGAGGACTTATGTGACGGACACGCTGGAGATGTTGATGGGGACTGAGGCGTTCCCTCGGCCTCTGGAGGCGGATAGAGCGCAGAGAGCCCTCGCAAAGAAGCCCAGAGCGAACGTGCCGCCAAAGGCCATGGTGGTAGGCTTTCACCGTTTCCTGGACAAGGAACACGTTCTGTGGTGGGCCAAGAAGGAACGGAGCAGCAAGTGGGAGAACTGTGAGCTGCGCATTTATCAGGACCTGGGCACGGATCTGGAAAAGAAGCCAGCTGGGTTTAATCGGGCAAAAATGGCCCTCTTTAAGAAGGGGGTGAAGTTTGGGATGCTGTACCCAGCCCGCCTGTGGGTCACACATGATAAACGGGACTTCTACTTTGAAACACCAGACGAAATATGGACTTTTATTAAAGAAAAGAGGCTGGAGACGAATTAAAAGACACTGAAGCCTTGGAGAGTACTGTGCTGGTGATTTGTTGTGCTGGGCTGTATAAATACAAGTAATGTTATGTGTAATAAGGGGCTGTTTGGATGGCTAAAGGTAACTTTGTCTTGCAGGGAGCTGGTTAGAGGGGGAATGGGCTTTGGGGTTGGTTCTGCTTTGTGGCTGATTATTTTTCTAAAGTGGCTGTTTTTTCACTGTTTTCTGATGTTTGTTTACTGGGGAATGTGGTGCATTTAAAATGTTTATCCATGTGGGGGAAGAGAACAATGGGGAGACAGACTGCTTGGTGCCGGGGCGGGAGCTATCAAGTCAGCATGGGTCAGCTGACTCTCGGAAGCGCAGTGGGGGGGTGAGGTGTTAAGCTGGAGCTTGACTTGGGCGGGTTGGGTTTCTAGTGCTGTTGCTAGGGGGGACGGAGGGGGAGTGCTTTGCTGACAGGGGTGGAACTGTTACTAGGGGACAAATGGAAGGTCAGGTACGGCGACTGCCCGAGGAGACGGAGGGTGCGAGCTAGAGGCTGGCCTAAAAAGGGTGATGGCTAGTCGGCTTGGGGGGGGGGGGGGGGGGAGGGGGGGGGGGGGGGGGGGGGTGGTATCTAAAATACCCCCGGCC
Source organism: Scyliorhinus canicula (assembly GCF_902713615.1). Taxonomy (NCBI): domain Eukaryota; kingdom Metazoa; phylum Chordata; class Chondrichthyes; order Carcharhiniformes; family Scyliorhinidae; genus Scyliorhinus; species Scyliorhinus canicula. The sequence continues at coordinate 143,724,589 of NC_052157.1, forward strand.
AGGCTGATTACATGGAACATCAGAGGGTTGAATGGGCCGGTCAAGAGGGCTCGCGTGTTTGCGCATTTGAGATTGGCTGAAGGCGGACGTGGCAATGCTACAAGAGACACACCTAAAGGTTACAGACCAGACGAGATTGAGAAAGGGGTGGGTCAGCCAAGTATTCCACGCAGGGCTGGACTCAAAGACCAGGTGGGTAGCGATCTTGATCAATAAACGAGTGGCATTCGAGGCAGGGAGAATCATGTCAGACAAGGGGGGGGGGGGGGGGGGGGGAGGTACATAATGGTGAGTGGAAAGCTGGAGGGGTTGCGGGTGGTACTCGTGAACATATATGCACCGAATTGGGACGATGTGGAATTTATGAGGCGGGTTTTAGGTAAGATCCCAGACTTAGAGTCACATAACCTGATCATGAACGAGACTTTAACATTGATCTGGAATTGGACCGGTCAAAATCCAGCACAGGGAGGAGGCCGGCTGCGGCAAAGGAATTGAAGGGGTTTATGGAACAGATTGGGGGGGGGGGGGGGGGGGGAATAGAACCATGGAGGTTTGCACGGCCAAGGGCGAAGGACTTGGCAAAGGGCAGGAATTAGAAGGATGGGGGATCTATTTATAGACGGCAGCTTTCCCAGCATGAAAGCCTTGGGAGGATAAATTTGAATTGCCAGCAGCGAATGAGTTTAGGTATTCACAGGTGTGAGACTTCCTGAGAAACCAGGTGCCGGCCGTTCCGCTGCTGCCGCCACGGGGGATACAGGATAGAGCAGTCTCCAGTAACTGGGTAGGGGAGAAGCTTAACGGCATGTGGGAGGATGAGCTAGGTGGAGAGATAGAGGCGGTCTATGGGCAGATGCCCTAAGCAGGGTTAATACATCCTCACCATGTGCCAGGCTTAGCCTGATACAATTTAAGGTAGTCGACCGGGCAAACATGACAGCGTCTAGGATGAGCAGGTTTTTCGGGGTAGAAGATAGGTGTGCGGGAAGCCCAGCAAACCATGTCCACATGTTTTGGGCATGCCCGAAGCTGGGAGGGTTTTGCGAAGGCAATGTCCATGGTGCTAAAAACACGGGTGGTGCCGAGTCCGGAGGTAGCAACCTTTGGAGTGTTGGAAGAGCCGGGAGTTCAGGGGGCGAAAGAGGCTGATGTCGTGGCCTTTGCCTCCCTGGCAGCCCGGAGACAGATCTTGTTAGTTAATGTGGAGGGACTCGAAGCTCCCCCACCCCACCCGAGTGTAGAGATCTGGGTTAGTGACATGGCTGGGTTTCTCAGTCTCCAGAAAATAAAGCTCGCGAAAATAAAGTTTGCCTTAAGAGGGTCAATGGTCGGGTTCATCCGAAGATGGCAGCCTTATGTTGATGTCATTGTTTATGTCAATTTTATAAAAATTTTCAAATTCCTTAGTAAAAATATTTTTTAAAAACACAAATGCTCACTTATTTTTGGTGAAAGCAACAATGTATGCTCACTGCAAATTAGCCTATTTTGAATTCTGGAGCAGATTCAACAGAAAACTGGTTTGTTCCCTCACTGCACCCATCAGTTTGCTGTGAAATAGTTCTTTCCAACCTCAGCTGGCGGTGTTCCTAAAGAGGTTATAACAACAAAACAGCCAATCTATGCCAGCATTTGGCCACATGAGTAAGCAATTTGAAGTCAATTTACCCATCCTGTTTCCGCATCCCCATCAACCCGTTCTCCTTCAGCCACCTAGCCAAACCTGAATGGGTTAATAGGTTACTTGCCGCAATCATTCACCCTCACAATGCCCTCTGTTCTAAATTTCTTTCTTTTAAATTTATGGCTATGGCTCCTTCCTTTTGACCATTCAACTACTAAAAAGTCTGCTTTTCTATACCTTGCCTCACTTTCCCAATTTTCCAGGTTTTTCTTCCTATTTGTATTTTCATTCAGGGCGAACCCATGGTTGAAAAACAGGTCTACACTCCCAATCTTGACCTTTCTCTGCTGTCACCCTGCCAATGCAGACAAGTTTCCATGTGCTCCTTTCCTTCCCACTCCCTCAACTGCCTGCCCTTGCTCTTCTCTGCCAGTAGGGTGATTGTGCCAGAGTGGCCTGGCTACTGTCTTGGGGACATTAACCTATATTAAAGTCTTGCAGGAGCTGCAGCAGGAACACAAGATGTCGATATAAACTAAGAATTTTACAGTAAAAATACCAGCTGCAGGTACAGCTACCACCTCTTTTCGCAATTCCTGATGCAAACTTCTCTCCTCTTTCCAATAGTGCCTCTTCCAATTCTGCCTGCTGTCCTACTGAGTCCACTATGCTGACATCTCCTCTCCTGCCAGCTCATTTCATGATTCCTCTACTCCCATAAGCTGGATAGCAGAATCACCCCCTTCCCCTCACTTCTGATGAAGAAAGCCGGCAGACTGCTGTGATGGCAGGTCCAATGATAAAGGACTACAAGCTGGTAGGTCTTCTTGAGTTATTTGGATTAGCTATTGACTAGATAAACTCCGTAAGAAGTCTTACAACACCAGGTTAAAGTCCAAGAGGTTTGTTTCAAATCACTAGCTTTCAGAGCAATGCTCCTTCCTCAGGTGAAAGAGTAGGTTCCAGAAATATATAGACAAAGTCAAAGATGCAAGACAATACTTTGAATGCGTGCATTTGCAGGTAAACTCACTGAGATATCAAAGTAGAATGCACCTCAATGTTTACATACAAATCAAAATCTTACTTCAACGTGTTTAAAACAGAACCAAGTAGGGGTCAAAAATGGTAAGCTTTCTCAGGTGGCAAATTCACAAATTTTACTCTTGGAAAATTAATCTTATTCATAATGGCGTCAGCTTTGTTTTAGTGGCTGCAAACTTGCTGCTCAGTCAGAAGGCAGAGATTGAAGCCTCAATTCAAAGCCTTGGGTCAAAGTTGACACTCCAGTACCCCACAGTCAGTCAGAGGTTAAGATGTTAAAATTAAGCCCTGACTACCCTCGCTGGTGGATGCAAGGGATCTCATGACGCTATTTGAAAAAGGGCTCTTCCCCATGTCCTGGCCAATACATCAAGCAACATAACAAAAACATATCACGTCGCTTATTGTGGAACCTTTCTGTACCCAAACCAACTATCACATTTTCTGCAATACAACGCTTCAAGAGCGTTTCATTGGCTGTAAATCATGTTGGAACCCTCAAAGTCAAGAAAGATATCGCAGGAATGTATGTCTTTTACCAATGGTAGATGTATGCATGGGCTACAAAATATTTATGCTCACTGCTCCAAGCAAATGCCATTGGCCAGACAACGCATTCTAAAATACTGGCCAGGGAACACAATCTAAATGGAAGGACAAAGGCGCACTGACGCAAAAAAAAAAATAATAAATCGGCTGAACAGCTCAAATCTACTCTGATCTTCTTGTATAAATAAAAACTGCTAAAAGTTGAAGCTATGCCAGGCACACACAAGAGTTGTTGTGCGGGACTCTGGAAATCACAGGCTTGGATCTGCAGTCGGGGGAGAAGTCGCAGAGAAACTGGGAGCGTTCAGCTGGTTTTGTTTGTGGGGTGGAGGGTGGGGGGGGGGGGGGGGGGGGGGGAGGAGAGCTGGACAGTGGGGGTTGGGGTGCTGGACAGACAGTGGGGGATGGGGCTGGACAGACAGTGGGGGATGGGGCTGGACAGACAGTGGGGGATGGGGCTGGACAGACAGTGGGGGATGGGGCTGGACAGACAGTGGGGGATGGGGCTGGACAGACAGTGGGGGATGGGGCTGGACAGACAGTGGGGGATGGGGCTGGACAGACAGTGGGGGATGGGGCTGGACAGACAGTGGGGGATGGGGCTGGACAGACAGTGGGGGATGGGGCTGGACAGACAGTGGGGGATGGGGCTGGACAGACAGTGGGGGATGGGGCTGGACAGACAGTGGGGGGTGGGGCTGGACAGAAAGTGGGGGGGGGGGCTGGACAGACAGTGGGGGGGGGGGCGGGACAGACAGTGGGGGGGGGCTGGACAGACAGTGGGGGGGGGGCTGGACAGACAGTGGGGGGGGGGGGGCTGGACAGACAGTGGGGGGGGGGGCTGGACAGGACAGTGGGGGGGGGGCTGGACAGACAGTGGGGGGGGGGGCTGGACAGACAGTGGGGGGGGGGGGCTGGACAGACAGTGGGGGGGGGGGCTGGACAGACAGTGGGGGGGGGGGCTGGACAGACAGTGGGGGGGGGGCTGGACAGGACAGGGGGGGGGGGGGGGCTGGACAGACAGTGGGTGGGGGGCTGGACAGACAGTGGGGGGGGGCTGGACAGACAGTGGGGGGGGGGGCCTGGACAGGACAGTGGGTGGGGGGCTGGACAGACAGTGGGGGGGGGCTGGACAGACAGTGGGGGGGGCTGGACAGATAGTGGGGGGGGGGCTGGACAGACAGTGGGGGGGGGGCTGGACAGACAGTGGGGGGGGGGCTGGACAGACAGTGGGGGGGGGGCTGGACAGACAGTGGGGGGGGGGCTGGACAGACAGTGGGGGGGGGGGCTGGACAGACAGTGGGGGGGGGGCAGGACAGACAGGGGGGGGGGGGCTGGACAAGACAGTGGGGGGGGGGCTGGACAGACAGTGGGGGGGGGCTGGGACAGACAGTGGGGGGGGGGCTGGACAGACAGTGGGGGGGGGCTGGACAGACAGTGGGGGGGGGGGGGCCTGGACAGACAGTGGGGGGGGGCTGGACAGACAGTGGGGGGGGGGCTGGACAGACAGTGGGGGGGGGGGGGCTGGACAGACAGTGGGGGGGGGGCTGGACAGACAGTGGGGGGGGGGGCTGGACAGAGAGTGGGGGGGGGGGCTGGACAGACAGTGGGGGGGGCTGGACAGACAGTGGGGGGGGCTGGACAGACAGTGGGGGGGGGCTGGACAGACAGTGGGGGGGGGGCTGGACAGACAGTGGGGGGGGGGCGGGGACAGACAGTGGGTGGGGGGGCTGGACAGACAGTGGGGGGGGGGCTGGACAGACAGTGGGGGGGGGGGCTGGACAGACAGTGGGGGGGGGGGCTGGACAGACAGGGGGGGGGGGGGGCTGGACAGACAGTGGGGGGGGGGGGCTGGACAGACATGGGGGGGGGGGGGGCTGGACAGACAGTGTGGGGGGGGGGGGGCTGGACAGACAGTGGGGGAGGGGCCTGGACAGACAGTGGGGGGGGCTGGACAGACATGGGGGGGGGCCTGGACAGACAGTGGGGGGGGGCATGGACAGACAGTGGGGGGGGCTGGACAGACAGTGGGGGGGGGCTGGACAGACAGTGGGGGGGGCTGGACAGACAGTGGGGGAGGCTGGACAGACAGTGGGGGGGGCTGGACAGGACAGTGGGGGGGGCTGGGACAGACAAGTGGGGGGGGGGGGCTGGACAGACAGTGGGGGGGGGGGGGTGGACAGACAGTGGGGGGGGGCTGGACAGACAGTGGGGGGGGCTGGACAGACAGTGGGGGGGGGGGCTGGACAGACAGTGGGGGGGGGCTGGATAGACAGTGGGGGGGGGCTGGACAGACAGTGGGGGGGCTGGACAGACAGTGGGGGGGCTGGACAGACAGTGGGGGGGCTGGACAGACAGGTGGGGGGGGGGCCTGGACAGACAGTGGGGGGGGGCTGGACAGACAGTGGGGGGGGGGGCCTGGACAGACAGTGGGGGGGGGGGCTGGACAGACAGTGGGGGGGGGGCTGGGACAGACAGTGGGGGGGGGGGCTGGACAGACAGTGGGGGGGGGCTGGACAGACGGGGGGGGGGCCTGGACAGACAGTGGGGGGGGGCTGGACAGACAGTGGGGGGGGGGGCTGGACAGACAGTGGGGGGGGGGCTGGACAGACAGTGGGGGGGGCTGGACAGACAGTGGGGGTGGCTGGACAGACAGTGGGGGGGGCTGGACAGACAGTGGGGGGGGGGGCTGGACAGACAGTGGGGGGGGGCTGGACAGAGTGGGGGGGGCTGGACAGACAGTGGGGGGGGGGGCTGGACAGACAGTGGGGTGGGGGGCTGGACAGACGGGGGGGGGCTGGGACAGACAGTGGGGGGGGGCTGGACAGACAGTGGGGGGGGGGGGGCTGGACAGACAGTGGGGGGGGGGGGGCTGGACAGACAGTGGGGGGGGCTGGACAGACAGTGGGGGGGGGGGCCTGGACAGAGTGGGGGGGGCTGGGACAGAGTGGGGGGGGGGGCTGGACAGACCGTGGGGGGGGGGCTGGACAGACAGTGGGGGGGGGGGCTGGACAGACAGTGGGGGGGGCTGGACAGATGGGGGGGCTGGACAGATGGGGGGCTGGACAGACGGGGGGGGCTGGACAGACAGGGGGGGCTGGACAGGACAGTGGGGGGGGCTGGACAGACAGTGGGGGGGGCTGGACAGACAGTGGGGGGGGGGCTGGACAGACAGTGGGGGGGGGCTGGACAGACAGTGGGGGGGGGGCTGGACAGACAGTGGGGGGGGCTAGACAGGCAGTGGGGGGGGGGGCTAGACAGACAGGGGGGGGGGGGAGGGCTGGGCAGACAGGGGGGGGGGAGGGCTGGACAGACAGTGGGAGGGGGGGCTGATCAGACAGTGGGAGGGGGGGCTGATCAGACAGTGGGAGGGGGGGCTGATCAGACAGTGGGAGGGGGGGGCTGATCAGACAGTGGGAGGGGGGGGCTGATCAGACAGTGGGGGGGGGGCTGATCAGACAGTGGGAGGGGGGGGCTGATCAGACAGGGGGGGGGGGGCTGATCAGGACAGTGGGAGGGGGGGCTGATCAGACAGTGGGAGGGGGGGCTGATCAGCCAGTGGGAGGGGGGGCTGATCAGACAGTGGGAGGGGGGGCTGATCAGACAGTGGGAGGGGGGGCTGATCAGACAGTGGGAGGGGGGGCTGATCAGACAGTGGGAGGGGGGGCTGATCAGACAGGGGAGGGGGGGCTGATCAGACAGTGGGAGGGGGGGCTGATCAGACAGTGGGAGGGGGGCCTGATCAGACAGTGGGAGGGGGGCTGATCAGACAGTGGGAGGGGGGGCTGATCAGACAGTGGGAGGGGGGGGCTGATCAGACAGTGGGAGGGGGGGGCTGATCAGACAGTGGGAGGGGGGGCTGATCAGACAGTGGGAGGGGGGGGCTGATCAGACAGTGGGAGGGGGGCTGATCAGACAGTGGGAGGGGGGGGCTGATCAGACAGTGGGAGGGGGGGCTGATCAGACAGTGGGAGGGGGGGGCTGATCAGACAGTGGGAGGGGGGGCTGATCAGACAGTGGGAGGGGGGGCTGATCAGACAGTGGGAGGGGGGGCTGATCAGACAGTGGGAGGGGGGGCTGATCAGACAGTGGGAGGGGGGGCTGACAGACAGTGAGGGGGGGGCTGATCAGACAGTGGGAGGGGGGGGCTGATCAGACAGTGGGAGGGGGGGGCTGATCAGACAGTGGGAGGGGGGGCTGATCAGACAGTGGGAGGGGGGGCTGATCAGACAGTGGGAGGGGGGGCTGATCAGACAGTGGGAGGGGGGGGCTGATCAGACAGTGGGAGGGGGGGCTGATCAGACAGTGGGAGGGGGGGCTGATCAGACAGTGGGAGGGGGGGCTGATCAGACAGTGGGAGGGGGGCTGATCAGACAGTGGGAGGGGGGGCTGATCAGACAGTGGGAGGGGGGCTGATCAGACAGTGGGAGGGGGGATCAGAAGTGGGGGGGGCTGATCAGACAGTGGGAGGGGGGGGCTGATCAGACAGTGGGAGGGGGGGCTGATCAGACAGTGGGAGGGGGGGCTGATCAGACAGTGGGAGGGGGGGCTGATCAGACAGTGGGAGGGGGGGCTGATCAGACAGTGGGAGGGGGGGCTGATCAGACAGTGGGAGGGGGGCTGATCAGACAGTGGGAGGGGGGGCTGATCAGACAGTGGGAGGGGGGGCTGATCAGACAGTGGGAGGGGGGGGCTGATCAGACAGTGGGAGGGGGGCTGATCAGACAGTGGGAGGGGGGGCCTGATCAGACAGTGGGAGGGGGGGCTGATCAGACAGTGGGAGGGGGGGCTGATCAGACAGTGGGAGGGGGGCTGATCAGACAGTGGGAGGGGTGGCGGATCAGACAGTGGGAGGGGGGGCTGATCAGACAGTGGAGGGGGGGATGATCAGACAGTGGGAGGGGGGCTGATCAGGACAGTGGGAGGGGGGGCTGATCAGACAGTGGGAGGGGGGGCTGATCAGACAGTGGGAGGGGGGGCTGATCAGACAGTGGGAGGGGGGGCTGATTCAGACAGTGGGAGGGGGGGCTGATCAGACAGTGGGAGGGGGGGCTGATCAGACAGTGGGAGAGGGGCTGGTCAGACAGTGGGAGGGGGGGCTGATCAGACAGTGGGAGGGGGGGCTGATCAGACAGTGGAAGGGGGGGCTGATCAGACAGTGGGAGGGGGGGCAGGGGAGGGGGGGCAGGGGAGGGGGGGCAGGGGAGGGGGGCTAGACAGACAGTGGGAGGGGGGCGGGGAAGGGGGGCTAGACAGACAGTGTGGCCCGCTCCCCCCGCTCCCCGGCCCCGGCCCCGGCCTCCTCACCCGCTCCCCCGGCCCCGGCCCCGGCCTCCTCACCCGCTCCCCCGGCCCCGGCCTCCTCACCTTCCCAGTAGTTGCTGCTCCCCGCCGCCATCTTTGTTTTCCAGCGTCACGCGTCTGGCTCACCCCATTATCATTCGTTTTCAGGGTGATCCTTTCCACCTTGGGGGGGGGGGGTGGAAGAGAAGGAAAAAGAAGCAACATATCCACTCTCTCAGACAAAGCAGAGAGGGACGTCCCATAATTTCCATACATTTCGCTCGACTCGCCTCACTGGCACTCGTTCTGAGCCTCAGACGGTCTACGTCCTTGTCCAAAGAGCTCCCCTTTGAGATTTATGGTCCATGCCGCGCTCTTAAAGGGGCCGCTCGGGGCGGGGACACTGCGCCTGCGCGCGGGTCGGGCTGGCAACTGCAGGTGGTGATGTGTCCCGTTGTCTCTGCCACATTGCCGAAGCCAATCAGGACCTGGGGCAAAGGAGGAGCCAGGAATCAAACTCAGCCCTGATGCTGTGATGCATGAGAATGGCACTTTAGTCTGCAGCATGACAGAGAGTATTGCAATTTTTTTTTTAAAAGTGTCGTGAAAGAAAATGCAAGGGCATAAATTTGAAATATTATCTGCTACTCTCCCCACAGCTATTCCCTGACCTGCTAAGTGTTCCCTCAGCACTTGCAGATTCCCAGCCTGCTGGGGAGAAGCCGGCATTGGACTGGGGTGGGCACAGGAAGAAGTCTTACAATACCAGGTTAAAGTCCAACCGGTTTGTTTCGAATCACTAGCTTTCGGTTCTGTGTTGTAGGTCGACTTGAGTGGGTTGATGCAGGAGAATGGGGATGAGAAAATATCAGCCATGATTGAATGGTGGAGCAGACTCGATGGGCCAAATGGCCTAATTCTGCTCCTATGTCTCATGGTCTTATGGTTTGTGATCTGTAGTCCTTTCGGGATCTTCGAGTTCCGAAAGCTAGTGATTCGAATTGACCTGTTGGACTTTAACCTGGTGTTGTAAGACTTCTTACTATTTCCAGCTTGTGCATTGCTTTTGCTTTTATATTTAATGTGACAGAGGCGAGCAGAACAACAGGCAGAAATATAAGGTAAAAAGGGCGAGATTCGGGAAGTAATTCATACGCCCATGGGAAGCTTCTTTTTTTTGGAATAGCTTGCAAAGGTTGATTTCGGAGCACTCCACTCACCGGTTAATATTTTGTCCAATCTAAGCATTCTCCAAAGAACTTTTTTCCTCCTTTTCCTTTCTTCCACTGCTCATTTTAAAGTCAAGACCCTTCTAAATATTGGCTGTAAATTGACTCCATTGGACAATATTCAAACAATTCAAAGTCTAATCACTGAAAATTAACCCCTTAAATCATATGTAAAAAGGCATCATTTATAAAGTCGAATCGAACGTGTTTTCACATGGAATCTGCAAGAGCATTTTTATATCAAATACATTTAAAGGACAAGATATTAACTCAGTCAAGAGCCTCCTACTTGCGCAGAGTTACAATCAAGACCTTAATTTCTATTTAACGTTTGTACATTTGAATCATTACCTTTCGCTTATGATAAGTTTTGCACTATGCAATCAGTGCAACTAACAGAGTGACCATAAAGCAGGGCCTCCTTGAAAATATATTTTTGACCAAGCTTTTAGCCTAATGTCTCCTTTGGTTCTGTTTCAACTTTTAAGTCTAAAAATAGATAAATATTGTAATGTTAACTCCATGAGATCTCACATAAAGAAGTTTAGTAATAGCTATTGGCACACCCAGGGCAAAGGTGTAATGAGATGGAAGCAAGATATATTCGTAGTCAGGCAGAGGTTATGCAGTGATTTCGATTAATTGTTATATTTCCCTTCTTTATGTACGTAGACTCAAGAGAGGCATCTGATAAATGTTTATGTTGATAATCTATTACAATCTGTACTTGTCACAGGTACTATACTCGTGGGTGGACAACTCTAGTCATGTTGCAACATTTTTGGTACTTGTGCTAATAAAATTGGATTGGATTGGATTTGTTGTCATGTGTACCAAGGTCCAGTGAAAAGTATTTTTCTGCATGCAGCTCAACCAGATCATTTAGTGCATAAAAGAAAATAAGTAATAGGGCAACAAAAGGTACACAATGTAAATACATAGACACAGGCACGGGCGAAGCATACAGGAGTGTAGCATTAATCAGATCAGTCCATAAGAGGGTCATTTAGGAGTCTTGTAACAGCGGGGAAGAAGCTGTTTCTGAATCTGTTAGTACGCGTTCTCAGACTTCTGTATCTCCTGCCCGATGGAAAAAGTTGGAAGAGTGAATAAGCCGGGTGGGAGGGGTCTTTGATCATGCTGCCCGCTTTCCCAGGCAGCGGGAGGTGTAGATAGAATCAATGGATGGGAGGCGGCTTCATGTGATGGACTGGGCAGTGTTCACGACTCTGTAGTTTCTTGCCATCTTGGGCCGAGCAGTTGCCATACCTGGCTGTGATGCAACCAGTTAGGCTGCTTTCGATGGTGAAAAGTTGGAAAGAGTCAGTGTGGACATGCCAAATTTCCTTAGTTTCCTGAGGAATTATAGGCGCTGTTGTGCTTTCATGGTCAAAGCGCCGACGTGGGTGGACCGGGACAGATTTTTGGTGATGTGCACACATAGGAATTTGAAGCTGTCAACCATCTCCACCTCAGCCCTGTTGATGCTGACAGGGGTGCGTACAATACTTTGCTTCCTGAAGTCAATGACCAGCTCTTCAGTTTTGCTGACATTGAGGGAGAGATTGTTGTTCTTACACCACTCCACTAGGTTCTCTATCTCCTTCCTGTACTCTGACTCGTTGTTGTGCAAGATTAATACTGTGCAAGATTAGCAAAAGTTAATAAAATTGTCAGCCTGTAGGGCCTCTGGACGATCAAATACATCAGGAATAATGTCAATACTTAAGCATGTTCAAACTATACAGGCTCAGCAGGTAGCAATCTCACCTCTGAGCCACAAGATTCTGGGTTCAATTCACACACTACGGCTTGAGTACTAAAGTCAAGACTGACTCTCCAGTGCAGAATTGAGGGAGTGTTGTTCCCTCAAGAGGTGTTTTCTTTTGGTTGAAATGTGAGATCTCATGGCACTATTTTAAAGAAGAGCAGGTGAGTTATCCCTGGTGTCCTGGTCAACATTTATCCCTCAATCAACATCGCATAAAATAATAGATTACCTGGTCATTATCACATCACTGTTTGTGGGAGTTTGCTGTCTGCATATTGGTTGTCAAATGCTCCCTACACTGCAGCAGTGTCTACTTCTGATACAGTAAGAAGTCTTACAACACCAGGTTAAAGTCCAACATGTTTGTTTCAAACACTAGCTTTTGGAGCACTGCTCCTTCCTCAGGTGAATGAAGAGGAATGAAGGAAACATACCTCTTCATTCACCTGAGGAAGGAGCAGTGCTCCGAAAGCTAGTGTTTGAAACAAACATGTTGGACTTTAACCTGGTGTCGTAAGACTTCTTACTGTGCTCACCCCAGTCCAACGCCGGCATCTCCACATCATGGCTACTTCTGATACTACAGCACTTCAGAAAATACTTCCTAAGCTGTAAAGTGCTTCGAGATGTCTGATGGTTATGAGCACTATGCAAACGCAAGTCTTTCTGTCAGTTAGTGCTTAAGTACATTAGTTTAATATTTCATTGCATTATTTAACACATTGGAGTTATCTCAGTTGGCGAGCTGAGTGTGCTGAACAAAGACACCAATGGTGCTGGTTCAACACCACCTGTCCTAACAGTGGTCATTCATGGAGTCCAGCTTCCTTATCTAGGTGTGGAGTGGTTCCCTTCCAAGTTACTCTCTAACAGAGAGTTAATACATTTGGTCCCTCCTGGACCATGGCGAATTACATTGCGTTACTCAACACAACAGCCAAGAACTATGAACTCTAGCCGCGGGGGTGGAGGGGGTGGTATCTTACTCTTGAGGTACTCCAGAAGCTTTACTGGTTCCCCGGCAGTCCCCACACAAGGACTGCATGGTAATTGCCCAGTGTGGTGAATGTATAAGTACTATTAATTCACCAGTATACTGTGTTGCATTATACCATGCTATTAACCCTGTGGGCTCCATTTATGGGCCACTGTGTGGCTTCACCCACAGGGGGAGATGTGGAGCATGTACAGGCTCCGCCCATGACTCCGCCCCTTTCAGGAAGTATAAGAGCAGCTGACCTGCGGGACCGCCTTCAGTAATGTACCGGTCGCAGGCAGGCAAAGTTGTAAGCTGATTAAAACGACTGTTTACTTCGACTCGAGTCTCCGAGTGAATTGATGGTCGCATCACAGCAAGTTTAAACTTCCAATGGACAATTACCTTGCACTGGGAGCCATCCAAAACTCCAATTTAAATCAGAGACTTTGGTTGCTTCTGACTGTTTTAGGAGAATAATTATCCAGGAAAAGTAAGGATTAAAACCCCTCGGTAACTAGGGCACTGACCCCCTGACCACCCTACATCACCCCTCACAGTCTACCCGACTATCTTTCTGATGCCTCTTACCGGCCACATCCTACCCATTTACTGTGTACACTTACCTTCCATCCTAACTTCACAGGGATCTTTAAAATGATCTGATTTGCAGCAGCAGGTGCAGTAAAATGGGAGTAGAGCATCACTTTGCCCAACAATCTTGGCCTGCACTGGAGGGACTGGGGAAACCAGGTACACTGCACATTTCTCACCAGTCCCAGAAGAGCAGGTGAGAGAAGTGCTGCTCCAGATCTCGGGAAATAAAAAGTAGGCGAGTGACCACCCGACTGATTGCCACCTCTCGGAAGTTCTGGCCCTGCTACCTGTGCATGTGTACGAATATCACTGGGACAAATTTTGCAGTTAGTGGCAAATGACATTGATTTCTGTGAACTTTGGAATTTTGCCCTCTTGCTGTGATTAGAACCCCATGTTGGCACAGCACCCTCTACAAAGGATCTGGGGCATGTGCAAACAAGCAAATGTGTATCCCCTACCCAATTAACCAGTGTCAATGAGATTATTTGGCAGTAATTAGGGTTATCATACTGTTAAAAGTGACGTACATTTTGGCGGATAGCTGCGGCAGATATGTGATGGTAAGCGGTAGGCTCCAGGGGGAGCGGGTGGTGCTGGTCAATGTGTACGCCCCAAATTGGGATGATACGGGCTTTATGCGGCGTGTGCTGGGCTGGATTCCGGACCTCGAGATGGGGGGTCTAATAATGGGAGGGAATTTTAACACAGTGCTGGACCCAGCACTGGATTGCTCGAGGTCCAGGATGGGTAGGAGGCCGGCGGCGGGCACAGTGCTGAGGGGGTTCATGGACCAGATGGGAGGGGTGGATCCCTGGAGATTTATGAGGCCGGGGGGTTAGGGAATTTTCGTTCTTCTCCCATGTCCACAAGACTTACTCCCGGATTGACTTTTTTGTTTTGAGCAGGGCGTTGATTCTGAGGGTGGAAGGTGCGGAATACTCAGCGATAGCCATTTCAGACCACGCCCCACATTGGGTGAATCGAGAGCTGGGAGAGGGGAGGGACGAACGCCCGATGTGGAGGTTAGAGGTGGGGCTGCTGTCGGACGAGGAGGTGTGCGGGCGGGTCCGGAGGTGTATAGAGAGGTACCTAGAAATTAATGATAACGGGGAGGTGCAGGTGGGGGTGGTCTGGGAGGCGCTGAAGGTGGTAGTTAGGGGGGAGCTGATTTCCATCAGGGCGCATAGGGAGAGGGGGAGAAAAGGGAGAGGGAGAGGCTGGTGGAAGAAATGGTGAGGGCGCATAGGAGGTACGTGGAGGTCCCAGAGGAAGGGCTGTTGAGGAAACGTCGTAGCCTCCGAGCACAGTTTGATATATTGACCACCAGGAAGGTGGAGGCACAGTGGAGGAGGGCACAGGGGGCGGTATACGAATACCAGTTGGGCTGGAGGAGCTGGTTAACACGATGGGGAGCATGCAATCAGGGAAGGCACCGGAACCCGATGGGTTCCTGGTTGAATTCTATATGAAATTTTCAGACCTGCTGGGCCCGCTGCTAGTGAGGACCTTTAATGAGGCGAGATGGGGGGGCTTTGCCCCCGACGATGTCAAGGGCGTTGATCTCACTGATTCTGAAGCATGATAAGGACCCCCTTCAGTGCGGGTCGTATAGACCGATTTCGCTCCTCAACGTGGTGGAGTGGGGATATCTTTGGGAGGTTTTGAAAAGGTTCGGGTATGGAGAGGGATTTATTAGGTGGGTGAGGCTGCTGTATGATGCCTCGGTGGCGAGTGTGGTTACGAATGGGAGGAGGTCGGAGAATTTTTGACTGTACCAGGGGATGAGACAGGGGTGCCCCCTGTCTCCACTGCTGTTTGCGCTGGCGATCGAACCCCTGGCCATGGCGTGGGAACTGTCAAGGAACTGGAGGGGGATAGAGCGGGGGCGGGGGGAGCATCGGCTGCCGTTATACGCGGATGATTTATTATTGTACGTGGCAGACCCGGTGGGGGGGGGGATGCTGGAAGTGATGAGGATTCTGGGGGAGTTCGGGGACTTCTCCGGGTAATAGCGCAACGTGGGGAAGAGTGAGCTGTTCGTGGTGCATCCAGGGGACCAGGAGAGAGAGATTGGGGAGCTTCCGCTGAAAAGGGCGGAGAGGAGTTTCAGATACCTGGGGGTCCAGATAGCCAGGAGCTGGGGGGCCCTGCACAGGCTCAACTTTACGAAGCTGGTGGAGCAGATGGAGGAGGATTTAGGAGGTGGGATGTGTTGCCACTCTCCCTAGCGGGTAGGGTCCAGTCGGTCAAAATGCCGGTGCTCCCGAGATTTCTGTTCCTCTTCCAGTGCCTCCCTATCATGATTCCGAAGGCTTTTTACAGGAGGGTTAATAGGAGTATTACGGGATATGTGTGGGCGCAGAAGACCCCGAGGGTGAGGAGGGTATTCCTGGAGCGGGGTCGGGATGTGGGGGCGTTGGCATTGCCCAACCTATGTGGGTACTACTGGGTCGCAAACGTGGCGATGATACGTAGGTGGGTGATGGAGCGGGAGGGGGCTGCATGGAAGAGGATGGAAGTGGCACCGTGTGTGGGCACGAGTCTGAAGGCGCTGGTGACGGCACCATTGCCGCTCCTCACAACAAGGTATGCTACGAGTCCAGTGGTGGTGGCTACCCTCAAAATTTGGGGGCAGTGGAGGCGCCATAGGGGGGAGGTGAAGACTTCAATTTGGTCCCCGATATGGGGGAACCACCGGTTTATACCAGGGAGGATGGACGGAGGGTTTTTGAGCTGGCACAGGGCGGGTATCAGGCGGGTGGGGGACCTCGTTCTCGATGGGAAGTTTGCGACTTTAGAGGAGTTGGAGGGAAGGTTGGGCCTCCTCCCCGGGGAATACCTTCAGATACATGCAGATTAGGGCGTTTGTTAGGCGGCAGGTGGCGGAGTTTCCACTGTTGCCACCAAGGGGGGTTCAGGACAAGGTGCTCTCGGGGACGTGGGTCGGTGAGGGGAGGATTTCGGCAATCTACCAAGTGAGGCAGGAGAGGGAGGAGGCCTCGGTGGAGGAGCTGAAGGATAAGTGGGAGGAGGAGCTGGGAGAGGAGATTGAGGAGGGAACGTGGGCGGATGCCCTGGGGAGGGTTAGTTTAATTCAACTAAAGGTGCTGCATAGGGCGCACATGACTGGGACAAGGCTGAGCCGGTTCTTTGGCTGGGTATGTGTATTTGTTTCCATGTTAATTAATTATTTTTGTTAATATATTGCTTCTGTATTTCGGGGGGGGGGGGGGGGGGGGGGGTGGTTACTGTTTTTTCTCTTTTTTTCTGTTTTGTTGGCTAAAATTTGTTGAAGATTTGAAAAAAAAATTATTTAAAAAAAAAGTGACGTACATTTAATAGAGAAGGAAAAACTTTTTCTACATAATTTGTTTAATTTATTCATGGAATTTGAGCTTTGCTGGCGAGGCCAGCATTTATTGTCCATCTATAATTGCCCTTGCAAAGGTGGTGGTGGTGAGCTGCCTTGTTGAATTAGTTTAGTCTATGTGGTGTGTGTAACCCACAGTGCTTTTAGAGAGGAAATTCTGAGGTTCAGATGTAGTGATAGTGAAGGAACAATGATGAAATTCCAAGTCAAGATGGTGTGCAATGGGCGGCACAATGGTTAGCACTGGTGCCTTACGGCGCTGAGGACCTGGGTTCAATCCCGGCCCCGGGTCACTGACCACGTGGAGTTTGCACATTTTCCCCGTTCCTGCTTGGGTCTCACCCACACAACCCAAAAATTTTCAGAGTAGGTGGATTGGCTATGCTAAATTGTCCCTTAAAAAAAAGATGGTGCGCGATATTAGGGGAGCTTGAAAGTGAATGAGCTCCCATGTGTCTGTTGCCCTTGTTCTTCTTGGTGGTAAAGATTGCACATTTTGAAGATGCTGCTGGTGTGCATCTTGCAGACAGTAAATACTGCTGTCAGTGTGCCAGTGATGGTGAAAGTGAATGTTTCATCTGGTGGATGGGGTGCCCATCAAAGTAGCCTTGGTGAGCTCCTGCAGCACATCTTGTAGATGGTTCACAGCATCCACTGCCTGCTGGTGGTGGAGGGATTGAATTATTGTGGAAAGGGTAGCAATCAAGTAGGCTGCTTTGTCCGGATGGTGTCGAGCTTCTCGAGTGTTGTTGGAGCTGCACTTACCCAGGCAAGGGGAGAGTGTTCCATTACACTACCGACTTAGGTGGACAGGTTTTGGGGAGTTAGCAGGATTTCCAGCCACTGCTCTTGTAGCTAGAGAATTTATATGGTTGGTCATGTTAAGTTTCTGGGCAATGGTACCCCCCCCCCCCCCCCCCCCCCCCTCCCCTCCAGAATGTTGATAGTGGCTGGTCCAGTGATGGTTCTGGGACATCACAAAATTAGTCTCTTCCATGCGTTTTCCCACAAATTGATGCTCGCCTCTGCATCTTCCCACAAATTGATGCTCGCCTCTGCATCTTACATTTAGAGGCTGTCTTAATTGCATGAATCTTTGCTAATCCTGTGATCCAGCCTAGTTTGTTCAACCCAGTGCATCTACTCTTACAAGAGACACCTTCAAACTGAATTTCCAATAAAGATAGCATGCAAGGCATTTATAGCTTTGGGTAGGTCAGCGAGAGAGGACAAGATATAGAATGGTAATAATCGGGAGTTACCTGTGGTATCACCTCTTCAGCTTCTCCTACTTTTTCTATGTTTGTGCATTTCAAATGTTTAATGGCCTCAAAGAAAGTCAAGCATTTTGAAGTACTGGGATCGGTTACTCTTCAAATCTTTTTCTTTGCATTAGGATAGTCTCTCAATATTGCAAGCTAAAAGAACACAGGGACAGATATACAACCAGCTTCCCAAAAAATGAACCATGTTATTTCCTAGGTTGTATAACTTGATCAATGAAATCCTTTTAAGCGGACAATGAATCCAGGCTTTTGGTTGTAAATTGAAGCTTGCATGTGTGATCAGTTGGAATCTGGGAATGCAGGGTAAGCAATGCAGCAACTGCAAGGGTGTCTGGCAGCTTTGGAAGGGCCATCAGTAAACAAATTTCAGCTTGTATATTTGTCTCTATCTGTCATATTACTGATGGGTTGCCGTACATGACAGCTTTATTAAGATTACCATCTTGTGCCATATCTATTTCTGGATTCGTGGATACACAGCGCTGTCCTTGGCTGCTACAACTATTGCATAGCAGAATCTGTACTTCATCTAGCAACCACTGAGTCCTGTATTGCTCACTCAACTTGCTCCACATATTTTTCTGTCCTCCACTGCTCATCAACCAGTCTTTATACTTCCGATATTTTTGGTCACCACAGCTATTTTGTAGCTGGAACTATTTGAGCCCATACTTACCTTTAACTAGCTGCGACATAGGGCAGTTGTTAACACTGCTACCTCATGGCACCGAGGACCTGGGTTCAATCCCAGCCCCCGGGTCACTGTCCGTGTGGAGTTTGCACATTCTCCCAGTGTCTGCGTGGGTCTCACCCCAAAAAGATGTGCAGGGTCAGTGAACTGGCCATGCTAAATTGTCCCTTAAGTGGAAAAAGAGAATTGGATACTCTGCCAACTCCAAAGACTTTAAAAAATGGCAGACAGGATCCAAATGTGGAATTTTCACCCCCATCTTCGTTAGATTCCATTTTTGTCAGTAATGGAAAAGGGGTGGGGAACAAATCTTACACAAGGGCAACCTAATTTATAAGGGTCATTTGAAATTAGTTTTGAATTCATTTTTACTGGTCCAAGGGCCTTAACCCATAGGGTGGGAGTCATGCATTTAGGGAAGAGACATGAACAGACCTATCCATCCTTCAAGTGTTTGAACTTAAGGATGTCTGGCAGCTTTAAAGTTTTTTAAAAATCCATCACATTTCAAAACAAGAAATACAGACTGCAGCTGCTTATTAGAGTAAAAAATATGGTGTGCATGGATTGACAGGCCATCTGGTGTAGCTCAAGAAAACATCACAACCTCGTCCTGCTGCTCAAATGGATGTCATTACTGACACATTTGAAGCACTGTTTCACCATGGAGCTCATTATGAATTCTTAGTTAAGTTTCAAAAGCACTTATCTTAGTGGATGCTGAGCTTACATTTTGATTGACAGTTCTGAGGCTATTAAAGGATTAAGAGGCGGTTGCCGAATAGAAGTGTGTTTGTTATTATAGCAGATTGATCTCTTCCGGGGATTTAAAATCTTTGAATGGGTCCATAAATTAGTTTTTTTCCCCCGTATTAAGGTCCCGTCTCAAGTGTGTATAAGACCACTGAGGTTGTTCGAAGTATATACTTTTTCGTTTCCACATGGCTCCATAGTGGATACTGGTTTGAGTGGCAGTGGAGGTAGCAAGAATGTGAAGGAGGAGCTGGAGCTGCGTGGGAGAAATAGAAACTGTGATTATTGGATCAGTTCCTCTCAGATTCTACCTCCCATGCACGCTGCTCCTGCAGTCACATCTCCACATGATTTCTCCCCCCACCCTCAGTGCAAACATTGCATGTCATGGGGCCCTTTATATGGAAGCAGATTTGGCGAATTTATAAAATTCCCATCTTGTGCTAGCCGGCCCATACGGTCAGTTTTTTAAAAAATATACTCTTGGTCAAATGCACATTGACAGATTGGAAAAGAACCAGAAAGATGTCAG
This sequence comes from Scyliorhinus canicula, assembly GCF_902713615.1. Lineage (NCBI taxonomy): Eukaryota > Metazoa > Chordata > Chondrichthyes > Carcharhiniformes > Scyliorhinidae > Scyliorhinus > Scyliorhinus canicula. Next base: position 143,744,300 of record NC_052157.1, read on the forward strand.
AGCACCAGAGACACAAAAATAGCTGTGACAACAGGATTATTGTTTTGTTATAAATCCTGGCAGAAGCAGAACATGGCATAGAAAATGCCATGCAATGAACAAGGCATGTGGAAAAGAAAACATAAATGTTAAGAAAAATAACTAAATAATCAAGTTACTTTTTAAAAATAATATCCTACACGATAGACATTTCACCCAAGAATACTGGAGTGTGGATGGGGAATCTGCAGTGAGTCACACACTTTTAACCATTAGTGGTTAGGTGCATATCCAGTTCAAACCTATAGCATTCCTGTTTTTGTCTGCTGGCTCTAGGGTCAGGGTGAAAACCCATCTCCCAACAGGTATGTCCACACAGCGGTCTGCTCTTGAATTTGTACTCTTATTCAGCAAGGACGCATATAGGAGATAGCTCAGTACAGAAGGGGATGCTATTTGAATACCTGAGTTGGGACCTATTGTTGAGATTGAGTAAAAAGGAGCTTTCCCGTGTATCTAAAGATGCAAGGGAATTCTTGATGAGGCTGCTAGGTTTTATTGGTCACAATATTGAATACAGGAGTTGGGACGCCTTGTTGAAGCTGTACAAGACATTGGTAATACCACACATGGAATACTATGTTCAGTTCTGGTCACCCTATTATAGGAAGGATATTGTTAAAGTAGAAAGAGTGCAGAAGAGATTTACGAGGATTCTACCAGGACTTGATGGTATCAGTTATAAGAGGCGGCTGGATAGACTGGGCCTCTTTCCCTGGAGCGTAGGAGGCTTAGGGGTGATCTTATAGAGGTCTATAAAATAAAGAAGAGCATTGATAAGGTAGATAGTCAACATCTTTTCCCAAAGGTAGAGGAGTCGAGAACTAGAGGGCATAGGTTTAGGGTGAGGGGAGAGATACAAAAGAGACCACAGGGGAAATTTCTTCACACAGAGGGTGGTGAGCATCTGGAACAGGATGCCAGAGGCAATAGTAGAGGCGGGTACAATTTTGTGACAGTTACAAGGGCAGGGTGGGTATAGAGGGATGTGGGCCAAACGCAGGCAAGTGGGACTAGTTTAGTGATAGAAACTGGGCAGCATGGACCAGCTGGCCTGAAGGGCCTGTTTCCATTCTGTAAACATCTATGACTCTATGTTGGGTCCGTGACAATTCACAGCATTTATATCGTTGACCTGGAGAAGCTGAAAATGGACGACAAAAAAAAGGGTACTTCAACTCAACAAAATTCTGCCTGAAGCCTACTGCTTTAGCATGCAATTGGAGAAATGATTGGTTTTCAGTGGTGTGGTGAAGCTATTCATTACCTTAATAATAAGTTGAAAATTAAAACATTTTCCAGCAGGAGGTTGATCCAATTCAATGCGTATATTATTGCATTTATTTAAGCATTGCAACTAAGATAAATGTCTCACTCGTAGCAAAGAGAAATAATATTCAATCTCATTTCTGGCAGCTTGATTTAATTTCAGATGGATGATTTTGACTTAGGGCAATAGAATAAATAGGATCAGCTGCCCATTACAAAAAGATAATTTTATTAGTTGAGAGATAAATGTTGGCCAGGAAACCAGGGAAATTCCTTCTACCGTTCTTTGAAATGGTGTCATGGGTTCGTTTACATCCACACGAGGGGGCAAATGGGGCTCCGGTTTCAACATCGCATCCGAAGGATAATACACCTTCAGCATCGCAAGTGTCAATAAGAGAGTTCAACAAATTAATAAAAACTTGATACAACATTGGCAGCTTGAGTGGTAAAACCAGTTAACGGGAGCAAAGTTCAAATTTGATGTTGGGGGGGGGGGGGGAAAAGAGAAAGAGTGGGACAGCAGCGGTGATAACACAAACAAAAACAGATCGATCACCCATTACGCATGCCGCCCAATTTTTCTTTTTCACCTTCAATACATCTGTTACGCTCCAACGGTTAATATCAAGAATGTTAAAATAGTGCTAGCTTGTTTCTCCAGGGTAACTTCAGCGTACAGCTGTTCATAAATCATCCATCAAGGCCAGCATATTATTGATTTCAGTTTAGTTGCGGCAATTAGTCTTGTGCATATATTTTAATAACTGCTCGCCAATAAAAAACAAAGTCTATCGGAGGATACGTAACCTCAGCCTTCCAATGTTAAAGACAAAACAAATGATTATTTCTCTTTCCAAATGTATATGCTCAAATTGAAGGATTGAGTGTTCAATCCATCAATGGACCAATTTAGATTTTTTTTTAGGATTTATGGTCAAAATGTTGATTTACATTACAGTTGTGAAATGCAAGGGTATTTTTTAAAAATTACATCTCCCCACGAAAAGGAACGTCATGTTGATCAAACGTACTTTAAAAGGAAAAGGGCAGTTTTACCCCTTAGCTTGAAAGCTCTGGTCCAGTATTCTGATTTACAGTACTTGCTTGGTATCATACATTTGTAGAAAAGGGGATAGAATTGAAAAATACAATGCACTAGTTAGGTCTAAGAGTATCGTGCAATAAAACACTAACTTAATTAGCATAAATTGACACTAATTACGAAGGAATTTATTGCAGAATTCTTTCCCAAATATTCAGTTAGAAGTTGTAATCCCTTGCACTAAAAATTGTAATTAAATTCAGTAACTGTCAAACATTATAGGTTACCTGAGTCAGTCAGAACATGCAGTTTTTTTTTTAAAAAGAAAAAAATATATTTATTTGGTATTTCCATATCGGGAGATATCCCCATCCTCGCCCCCCCCCCTCCCCCCAAAAGTGATGCCTGCCACCTCGCCACTGTAATAAATGATTAGATAATATAAAAACAAACACAAGTTGGACAAGTCCAAGTCAGCCCTGCTATGTAGTTGTGCGTATTGTATACACCTTGTTACTTTTGCTTGTTCCATGTGGAATTTATCGAAAGAGGACAACTTGTGGTTTAACCAGATGTTCATGGTTTAAACTCTGAATACACCACCATAAACAACATAAACGTGCTTGATAAAGCATTTATTTTTAGATGCCAAATCATTTCACTGAAATCCAGTGACATCACCACAAAATGAAAGCAATGAAAAATTTAAGGCATCACAGTATATAATCGAATACACCATATTGACAAAAAGTCCTGTGCAAAAAAAAAGTACAAGTGAATGAATGACAATACTAACATGTTGAAGTAATTCTCCAAACACAATGGAGCGGAAAAACTTAGGTACAGTGAATCATTTTTAACAAACTGACTAGTACCCAACGTATGAATCAGGTGTTTTTGGCAATGCTGTATTTCTGGTGATCATCATATACTGTATTTAGGCAATTCAGGTGTACATTCAGTGGCACACACTGAAAACACACACAAACATACTCTCACACATCTGTACAGAGTTTGTTATTCTATGACCCTTCACCCACATTCAAGCATCTCTACAGTATAGTGGAAAAATTTACACCAAGGTTCAGATTATAAAAACTATGAAAAAATATGCTTCAAACAGCATACAATTAGGACCATCAATTCTCATTTTACTTTTCAGTAGCCATCTCTACCATCATGATTCAACTTAAACGACTCCACTGCCTCACAAATAGTACTTCATAATTTTTATAATAAAAGAGCACCTTTAAAATTAGATGTTCAGTTCCCTATTAACATTTGTAATTGCAATTGAGAATTCTCCAACTATAAAATGATCCAGTGTTCATCAAGAATAAGTTCAAAAGTAAAAGGACACCCATGACAAAATTGAAGACACAGTTTTCAAAAATGGCCCGTTTGGGGTTTCTTTCCTTCTGTAACCCCTGCCCCTAAACACCAAAACTGTTTAGCTTTCAACTTTATCGATTGATGTTTGCTCAGGTTGCATTTGATATATGCACTTCTGCATAGTGATCATTACCCAATTTTCTCGTATTAGCTTTTTGAATGATGTGATTATCAGCAACATTAATCTGTTCCTATTTTTAATTTTTTTTTGCTAGTTACCTTTGATGGTGTGAAATACAAATGAGTGGTGCAAAGATGAAAAAAGTCCAATTTCAATTACTCAAAAAGTCATACCTTTTCTTTTGGAGATGGGTAGGAAAGAAAACATATACAGCAATCACTTTACCTCCAATGCAGCATCGGAAAGATAAGTACACAACACAAAGTTGCAGTATACCTCTGGTTAAAATTTGCCCAACCTTTAAAAGTTGCACGTACAATCTGTACAAATGGCGCAGTAGCAGTACTGCACAATGTCCTACAAAAATGGCACAGTAGTAATACTGCCCAATTCCCTTTATCCCATTTCTTTTCAAAACTATGTTTGTACAAAATACAGTAAAGTTCCCAAAAGGGAAATATAAATGTTGACTTGAAAGGGGAGTTCAGCAGACACAAAGTAAAAGGTATACTGCATCCTTCAATGTTGGCACAATTTTTAAGTATTATGACAGGCAGAGGCTCAGATGGTAGATATGGTGCAACAACATTCTTTATGCGGTCGACCTTTAACCACTGCACAAGATCGGCAGTCAGTTCAGGATTTGTGCAATGCTCAAGTGACGGTGCAAGTTGCTATTCCTTCTTGTAGAATCTATTTTTCCAAAGGGACAAGTAAGAATGTCACAGAAATCACTCCCAAGATTTCCATTAATGTGCAGTAGAACAAGCATATCCTCTATTAGGGTTAATGCTTTTTTGTTCATTTTACTTGGCAAAAAAGATGAACATTACTGCCAGTCCGGCAGGGCTGGCTTGATATGTTAATGTTTATTAACATACAAAGTGTCTTCATCACTCTCTGTTTCATCCTGAAACTCACTGCTGAGAAGAGATTTCTTTGAACCCATCGACATCATTCGTATCTCATCTTCATATTCATCTCGATGTTGTCTCAAACGATGAAAGCCGTCTTTTTGATGATTGGATTTAATGGAGCAAACGCACCAAACAATGCAAGCTGTCACAAGTATTGCTGACAGGGTTGCACCTGATGGAAAATATAATATTCCTGGTTTAATTTCAGTCACTTCACAGCATTACACAAACTAGAATATTACAATTCAATACTATTTTGGGCCGCTCAGGGGAACAAGGCAGGGATGCCCACTGTCGCCATTGATGCTTGTGTTGCCGATTGAGCCCTTGGTTTTGGAAGAGTGGCAGGGTATTGTGGAGGGGAGGGGTCAGGTCAGTGTCGGAGGGAGCATAGGGTGTCTTAGTACGCCGACAACTTGCAGTTGCATATGGCAAATCCGCTGGACAGTATGGGGAGTATTATGGACCTGTTGGGGAGATTTGGGACCTTTTCCAGGTACAAATTGAATGTTGGGGAAAAAGTGAGATTTTCCCAGTGAATGCTTTGGGGCGGAGTGGGAACTCTGCAGTTTACAGTGGCTAGGGTTAGATTCCGGTACCTGGGGATTCAGGTGTCGCATGACTGGACTACTATGCACACGTGGAATTAAGAGGGCTGATTTAAAGGGGACTTCAAATGGTGGGTCACACTACACCTGACATTGGCAGGGAGGGTGCAGGTGGTAAAGATCAATGTCCTGCCAAGTTTCCTGTTTATCTTCCAGTCCTTCCCGATTTTTCTCTCCAAGGCTTTTTTTACGAATGGTGGACTAGTTGATTTCGGAATTTGTTTGTGCAGGCAAGACACCTGGCACTCCCAAAGCTGCTACATTATTACTGGATGGCAAATGCTGAGAAGGTGAGACGATGGGGGGCTGGTCAGACGAGTTTGAGGGCCCTGGTGACAGCACCATTGCCATTTTCCCATGAGCAGCCCGGTGGTGGAATCTTCAATTAAGATTTGGAATCAGTTGAGGAGTCACTTTAAATTAGGGCACATGTTGGTATTGACCCCACGATGTGAGGACCATAGGTTTGCACCGGGGTGAGGGGAATGGATGGGGTGTGAGGGAGATGGCGAGGGGAATGGATAGTGAGGGTGAGAGATCTGTTTGTGGAGGGCAGGTTTGTGGGGCTAGAGGAAATGAAGAAGAAGTTTGAGTTGCCAAGGGGGAGTGAGTTTTGATATTGGCAGGTGCGGGATTTTGTGTGGAAGGAGCTCCCCTCATTCCCTCAGTTGCCAGAGTATACATTTGGAGAAGGTGCTGGTCCCGGATGTTTGTGTGGTGGTTTTGTTGGGGGGGGAGATATATATCTATGGGTGGTTGGGAGGAAGAGTTGCAGATGGAGATTGGGTGGGGAATTTGGAGTGAAATAATGCACAGTCAACTCAATCTCTTCATCATAGAATTTGCAGTGCAGGAGCCCATCAGCCCATCGAGTCTGCACCAGCCGTTGGAAAGAGCACCCTACTTAAGCTACACCGCCACACTATCCCCGTAACCCCACCTAACCTTTTTGGACACCAAGGGCAATTTAACACTGCCAATACACCTAACCATACAAATCTCTGTACTGTGGGAGGAAACCGGAGCACCCAGAGGAAACCCACGGAGACACGGGGAGAACGTGCAGACTCCGCACATGACCCAAGCCGGGAATCAACCCCAAGACCCTGGAGCTATGAAGCAACAGTGTTAACCACTGTACTGTCATGCCACCCTAAGCGAGGATGAGCCTTATATAGTACAAGGTGGTACATAGGGCCCATATGACTCGGACCCGGATGAATGGATTCTAATGGATGAACGGCTAACGATGTTCACATATTTTCGGAATGTCAAAGCTGGATAGACTTTGGGAGGCGGTGTTTGAGTCTGTTGGGGTCTGTGGGGGTCAAGATAGCACCGGACCCTATGGTGACGGTTTTTGGGGTGTCAGAGGTGCCGGGGCTGCAGAAGGGGAACAAAGAAAAGTACAGCACAGGAACAGACCCTTTGGCCCTCCAAGCCGGCACCAATCATGATGTCCTATCTAAGGAACAAAGAAAAGAACAAAAAGGGGGGCCAATGTCGTGGCCTTTGCCTCTGATTGCCCAGTGCCAGATAATTTTGAGCTGGAGGTCAGCAGCACTGCCAGGGGTTAAGGCGTGGCTGGGGCACTTGTAGGAGTTCCTCAGGTTGGAGAAGATAAGGTTTATCCGTAGGGGGTTGGAGGAGGGGATCTTTGTGCGGTGGACGCTGTTTTTGTCCATGTTTGAGGAATTGTTTGTCATGGGGGGGGGGGGGGGGGGGGGGCAGGAATAAAGGGGGAAAATTAAACAAACTACGTATCATGTTTATTTTTGCACAATGCCGATCGATGTGTACGAGTGCTTATGGAATAAAATATATTTTTTAAAAAGAGCTGCATTCAAGTAAGCTCGTCACTTCAATGCTATAAAAATAGAGTTCCCTCAAACTGTAAAAAAAAACATTCAAATATGCGTCATGTCACTTTGATTGAGGTACGAGTTGCTGATTTTAATGAATTTCAAATTATAGCTCATTGTTGCTAGAAATCTTAGCACAAGCAATTTGAAATACTGCCATATAATACCAATTCTTACCTGCTGCGGTCACCACCAATTCTCTGGGGAGTCCAAGCAATTTATTATCCAGCTCAACAACTATTACCAAAGAGGTGGCAGCTTCGTATGAAGATACAAATACCTATGGCACAAAAATGTAGTGAGTACAGTTTTTATTTTCGAGCAGGAGAGTTCAGAAAAAACTATTATTCCTAAAAAGAATGGAATACACCAGAAAGTGGGTGCGTATTTTGCAATTGAGAGCTCATTTATGACTTCACCAAATTTTTGTACAGAAACTAAGTAAGACAATAAACGACGTGCCCCTGAACCTGTGAAAGAGAAGAGATAAGTTTAATTGTTCAGATACAAATGCTTAGATCCTGACAGACCAGCGATTTTTTTAGAAATATACATTTTGTTCTTGGGATGTAAGCTTCATTGGCAAGGCCAGTACTCATTCTTGAGCAGGTGGTGCGATCTTGAACCGCTCCAGTTCACGTGGTGTAGGTACACCCACAGTACTGTTCGGGAGCGGATTCCAGGTTTTGACCTGGTGAAGGAATAGTGACATAGTTCTAAGGCAGGATGGTGTGCGGCTTAGAGGTGAACTTACTGGTGGTGTTCCCATATGTATGCTGCCTTTGCTCTTCCAGGTGGTAGAGGTCACGGGTATGGAAAAATGTGAAAGAGCCTTGGTGAGCTGCTACAGTGCATCTTTTACATGGTACACATTGCTGCCACTGTCTGCTAATGGTGGAGGGAGTGACGATCAAGTCACTGCTTTTTCTGGATGCTGACGAGCTTCTTGAATGTTGCCGGAGGTGGACTCTATCAGACAACCGGAGAATATTCCATCCTATTCCTCATTTTGTATCCAGGCCGTTTGTGCAACAAATTGGCAAAGGTGGGGGCTTGCCAGACTGCGACTGTGGTGCACCCCAATCAATGAGTCACATCATTGAAGACTACCCCTGATAAAATTCAGAGGGCTCAAAGAGCTCCATCAAGTCACTGTGGAAGCTATTGTCTGGCTTGGTTATTACTGCACACACTAATAATAGCTGAACTATCATTCAATCCCCGCCATCAACATCCTGGGAAGGTTACCATTGACCAGAAACTGAACTGGACTAGCCATATAGATACTGTGGCTACCAGAGTAGGTCAAAGGCTAGGAATCCTGTGGGAAGCAACTCACCTCCTGACCCTAAAAGCTTGTCCACCATCTACAAGGCACAAACCATGAGTGCGATGGAGTACTCCCCACTTGCCTGGATGAGTGCAGCTCCAACAACATTCAAGAAGCTCGACACCATCCAGGACAAATAAGCCCACTTGATTGCTATCCTTTTCACAAGCATTCAATCCCTCCACAACTGACAAACAGTGGCACCCTTGTGTACCATTTTACAAGATGTAACGCAGGAACTCAAAGGTTTCTTAGACAGCACCTTCCAAACCCATGACCACTACCATCTATAAGGACAAGAGCAGCAGATACCCAGGAAATCCACCTCCTGGACGTTCCCCTTCAAGTCGATCACCATCCTGACTTAGAAATGTATCGCCGCTCCTTCACTGTACCAAGTCAAAATCCAGGAACATCGACCAAAACAGCACTGTGGGTGTACCTACACCTCATGGACTGTAGTGGTTCAAGAAGACAGCTCACCAACACCTTCTGAAGGACAACTAAGGATGGGCAATAAATGCTGGCCTAGCCAGTGATGCACACATCCTATTTTTTTTTAAAAATCTAAATGGTGGGCAGACGTTTGGGAGTTAGGAGGTTAATTACTCACTGCAAAATTCCCAGCATCTCATCTGCTCTTGCAGTCAAAGTATTTATATACCAGTTTTTGGTCGATAATAACCCCCAGGATGTTGACGGTGGAGAATTCAATGATGGCAATGCTACTCATTACATTTTACATTAGTCTAAATGTAGTCTAGGGCAGCACGGTAGCATTGTGGATAGCACAATCGCTTCACAGCTCCAGGGTCCCAGGTTCGATTCCGTCTTGGGTCACTGTCTGTGGGGAGTCTGCACATCCTCCCCGTGTGTGCGTGGGTTTCCTCCGGGTGCTCCGGTTTCCTCCCACAGTCACAAAGATGTGCAGGTTAGGTGGATTGGCCATGATAAATTGCCCTTAGTGTCCAAAATTGCCCTTAGTGTTGGGTGGGGTTACTGGGTTATGGGGATAGGGTGGAGGTGTTGACCTTGGGTAGGGTGCTCTTTCCAAGAGCTGGTGCAGACTCGATGGGCCAAATGGCCTCCTTCTGCACTGTAAATTCTATAAATGTTATTCAGGTCTCGCTGAAGAGATCTGAAGAGTTATGCGTTTTAGAAACGTTTCAGCCAGACAGGCTGAGTTTTTACAGTGTTTTCTGTTTTTAATTTTAATTTCAGAGTTGCAAATGGTATGGAACACTATCCAATCAGCAGCAAAGATCCCCACTTCTGACCTTACATTGGAGGGAAGGTCATTGATGAAGCAGGTAATGATGTTTGGGCCTGGTACACCACCCTGAGGAACTCCTGCAGTGATGTACTTGGGCGGAGATGATTGGCTTTGAACAATCAACCTCTGCGGTTCGGTATGACTCCAACCAGTGGAGTTTTACTCAATTCCTACTGATTTCGGTTTTTCTACGGTTCGTCAATAATAATCTTTATTATTATTGTCACAAATAGGCTTATTAACATTGCAATGAATTTACTGTGAAAATCCCCACTCCAGCGCCGGTTCAGATATAGAGGGACAATTCAGAATATCCAAATTACCCAACAGCACGCCTTTCGGGATGTCAAGGACAGACACTCATCTCACCTCTGGAACTCAGCTCTTTTTGTCCATTTCAGGAATGTAGTCTGGATTTGTGGAATTGGAGAAACCCAAACCGAGCATCAATGGCCAGGTGATTGCTAAGTCAAGGACACCTTCCATCACTTTACTGGTGATTGAAGGCAAAACTGATGGGACAGTAATTGATCAGATGGAGTTTGTACTGCTATTTGTGCACAGGGCATACCCGGGCAGTTTTTCTAATTGTTGGGTACAGGTCAGTTGCTGCACTGGATCAGCTAGGAGGAAACCGGAGCACCCGGAGGAAACCCACACAGACACGGAGAACGTGCAGACTCCTCACGGACAGTGACCCAAGCCGGGAATCGAACCGGGGACCCTGGTACTGTGAAGCAACAATGCTAACCACTGTGCTTAGTCAATTGCTGCCTTGATCATAGCATCATAAAATTTACAGTGCAGAAGGCCATTCGGTCCATTGAGTCTGCACCAGCCCTTGGAAAGAGCACTCTCCTCAAGCCCATGCACTCACCCTATCCCCTTAATCCAATCTAACCGTTTGGATATTAAGGGGCAATTTAACATGGCCAATCCACCTGACCAGCACATCTTCGGACTTGTGGGATGTCAAGGACAGACACTCATCTCACCTCTGGAACTCAGCTCTTTTTGTCCATTTCAGGAATATAGTCTGGATTTGTGGAATTGGAGAAATCCAAACTGAGCATCAATGGCCAGGTGATTGCTAAGTCAAGGACACCTTCCATCACTTTACTGGTGATTGAAGGCAAAACTGATGGGACAGTAATTGATCAGATGGAGTTTGTACTGCTATTTGTGCACAGGGCATACCCGGGCAGTTTTTCTAATTGTTGGGTACAGGTCAGTTGCTGCACTGGATCAGCTTGGCTAAGGATGCGACTGGTTTTGTTTTCAATGAAACTTAAAGGAATTGGAGAAACAACTGACCGCGTTGGAGGGGAAAGAGTGTGAAATGTTAGCAAGTCACGAGTAATTTTCCTCGATTAGCAAATACAGATCAGCTACAATTTTGCCACTTTGATAAATGGAGTTAAAACTTCAACTCTGATTTCAAGTTCAATGCAAAATTGTGCAATAGCCTTTCAGAAATCTACCCAAAACAGGAAGGACTGTATCACCACCATCAATTAACTTGAATAATCTTAAAAACGGATAGCACATTCTAAACAAACTATAATTTACAGTATTGAACCACTGCCTTTTGGAAGCAATTGTTCCTAGAGTTTCCAGTGTTTAATTTTTGTTTTTAAGATAACAAATGCTGTTTGTACCAAATTGTAGGGAAGTAAAACTGGTCGGTTAAGAGTATTGAGCGTCAGTCTCATATTGTCCAGCCTGGTAAAGCCACACAGCTGAAGGTCTGAGCTAGAAAATACAAGTAAATAAGCTGAAACAAAGTTGGGGACTACATTTTCAATATGAAAAAAATAAGGATATACATTGTAGGTTGCTTTGTCGGTGCAGACACGATGGGCTGAATGGCCTCCATCTGCACTGCAGGGATTCTATGGAATGGTTTTTTAAAATGTTTTTACAATACAATTTATTTCTAAAGTTTGGAAAAAGAATAAATCCAATATCAATACATTTAAAAAAATCTTCATAGCATTTTTGAACATCTGCACTAATATGTGGTGATCCAACTCCTGCTGAGCCAATGTGAAGACATTTTAAATATGACATGGAAAAGACAATGTCATTCAAGAGTCAGGTCAGGAACCCTGCTCCCTAATACCCAAAGTGGGTCACTGATCGAACAATTCTGACATAACACAGTCAGGTTTATAAATGTAAGAAACATTTGCTGAGATTTGCTAAAGTACCTGCTGAGATTTTCCAGCATTTTCTCTCCCAGGTTTACAAAGTTCCCTGAAGTTGTGGCTGGCTTTCACTTTAAAATTTAACTCACTGGTAATCGGGGCTCTCAAGCCTAAGACGCAGTTGTGGTCCAACAGCAAGCTGAGTAAAGCTGAACTAAGCAGATGTATAACTGGAAAAAGGTATTTGGATTTTCTACCTGTTTGCGCTGGTGTTGGTAACCTGCTGCAAGTGCATCAATATGATGTGGTCCTGGAGACAGGAGAACATGGAAATAGCCTGCCTCTGATGTCAGAACTTTAACACCTTCATTCAGAATAATATTTGCTTTTGAAATTGGATTTCCAGCTTTATCAGTCACCATTCCACGTAAGCCTTTATGAACCTGAGAGAAGCAATATCAGATTTAAAAAGAAAAGTCAGCATAAACTACTTAAAATAGCCGTAGATAAGAACATTGCAAACAAAGCTATTGGAAAGCAAAGCAAAGACAAATCTCTCTTTTCCAAAATGACGCATTCATTGATCATTCTTTTGTCTTTCACAATGGATGATATTGATTGAAATTGCAGATATGTTGTATCTGTCGAAGTATATGGAGAGAATATAACCTCCCGACACGATCAAGTCAGGGATGCCCACCTTTTTTGCTTTGTGGACGTCACTCAACCTCCGGTGTACAAATTATATTTTCTTATTAATCAGCGTAGATCTCAAGGTTCTGATTGCAATGTTCCGAATTGTGTTTTAACATTCTTGAGACAACTGGGCGAACACAGCATTTTCCAAACTTCCACGGTGACAAACATCAAGCAGACTGGACCAGCAAATAAGATACATTTGTACAAATAGGCGAGAGTTCCCTCAGTGTCCAGGGCTGAATTGTCAGATCAGGCTTGGCCCTCCTGCATTGATGAGGTATTAATAAAGATACTTACCTCAACAAGCATACTGAGTAAAGACTTCTTGTTGTCACGCCAAATTGTAGCAAGATCTTTTGCGCGTGGGAAGTTACAGCAACCTGTGTAAACTGTGATCTCAGGACAGTGGCCATAGGTAACACTAAAATCCTGGTAAAACAAGTTGAAAAAATATTTAACTTTACAGTGGGAGCAAGCAAAAGAATTAAAACAGTTTTATTTGAAATAATTTCACTCAAATCCTTCTCTTTGAACAGAATTTATACCACAAACAAGGCAGATATTCAGCCTCAAACTAAACTCAATATTGTACGTTTTGTTCGCTTTTGCTGAGGGTTTGATTTTAGTTGGAATTCTAGCCAACAACCCAATTCCTATTTGGGGAATGCAGACCATTCTCTCCCTTCACAACAATATAAAACCATTCTGGATTGGCCTGGAGTCTCCAAGAATTGAAGATCATCTGCAGGCACTGTTGGGTACAGTCCTGGAGAAAAAACACAGGGGCATCAAAAAGGATAGTTTTGAAATTTTCTTTGAACATTTCTCTTCACCAGTTAAGATGGCCGTCAGGCTGACCGCCAAACATTATCCAATTGGATAACAAATCTGTTTGCTTTCCAATTGGCAGAGGAAGGCAGTGCGTTGCAACAAAAGGATGGATGCTTTGGCTAACGAATAGCTGGAGCATGGGGGACATGTGATAAAATTACCAGGAGTACATTTAATCAGTTGGTAACCTCACAAGTGAACCAGCTGAGGAATGGCACAAGCATTTAAATTATTGTCTTCTGTGACTGAGAAAGTCTTCAATACTTCACTTCAAAAGGTTTACAGTTTACGATGTAGGATTCTGTACAGTTTACATAATTTTGCGGAGAACACAGTCATGGTGCTTACAATATGATCATTGTGATTGTATCAACTCTCAACCAGCCATAAGAGGGCAGTACAGGAAAAGCATACAGTACTTGCTTCTGTTCAACCAATGTAGTGTTGGCTTTTAAAAATAGAATGCCTTTCAGATTTTCAGTGATATATAAACTTACATCAATCAAAAGATTTTATAGGCTTCATTACAACCAGTTATCTTATGCTCACCTTCATGCTATGCATGTGACCATGCCATTGTGCTCCACGTACAACACCACCAGGGACGCTTTCATCTGAAATTGATTAAACCAATGAATGATGTAAACTTCAGATGCCAGAAGCAACTGGGAAAACAACCCGGGTTCTCGCCCTCATATTTAACAATAGAAACATTCAAATTGCACTTGCAAATGTGACTAGAAATGAGCATTTATAATCTTATTGCACAAAGCTTTTCCCAAATTGAACAAATAACCCACAAAATATTTCATATTTTTGTAATGCCGACCTTCCCATCTCTGACTATAAGAATGCTTTTCCCTTTGAGTGTACTGGGATTAATTTTTCTATCCCCAATTTAAAAAAAAAAGATTATTTTAACAGTTGTGGCACCGTTCGTCTCATTTCAAATTCTGTGTCAAGCTTCCTGATCTACTTTCAGAGCTGATGTACAGGAACTCAGCTTTGTTTCTATTGCATGGGAAATTAATGGTATTCCCCTATCTAAGGAAGCAAAACCACAGTGGCCAATTTATATTCCCCTTGGGGCATGACAACAGAATGACTGGAAAAGAATGACGTTCCATGTAAATCAACCAATGCACTGTGGAAAGTTGGGTTAAGTGAGTTCATCTAGAGAAGTCGTTTGTGATGAAATTATATTCCAAATGCAGGAGGGGATGAGATTGCAACAGCATTCCCCGACTGCAGTGCAAACACTGCAATTAATCGTCCCCATAGTGACACATTGCTGCAATCAGACTTTGTTGGCCAACAGACATGAAACTTTAAATCCAAATGGATTATTCTCTCTTGTGAGCAACAACATACTACACAACATTAAATAAAAATATCCAATCTCCCATTAAAGCCTTCAAAATGACCAATTTTTGAACCTGATGATCCGCTTAAATTTGTTCCCCAAAACAAATGAAAGCAGAATTTTTAAATAAAAACAATAAATTTTGCAAACTAACCATTCATAATTTTCCCACAACTTTTTTAAAAAACTTCCTCCATATTATTAGAAATGATTCACAGCAATAAAAAAAATCCTGTTCGAGTTACAGGGTCTTCAGTGCTGGAATGTCAGATGACTCCTCTATCTTCACAAATGTCACTTGACAGAGAATTTCCAAATTTTTATATTGTCAGCATCTGCAGCATGTGGCTTACTTTGAGAATTTAGTATTACCTCCGGAGGTCGCTAACATATTTCATTTAATTCTGTACTTTATAGAGTATGCTCTTATGTTTACAGTGCATTTAATAATCTTTATTGTCATAAGTAGGCTTGCATTAACACTGCAATTAAGTTACTGTGCAAATCCCCTAGTGGCCACATTCCTGCGCCTGGTTCGGGTACACAGAGGGAGAATTCAGAATGTCCAAATTACCCATCAGCAAGTCTTTTGGGACTTGTGGGAGGAAATCGGAGCACCTGGAGGAAACCCACGCAGACACGGGGAGAACGTGCAGACTCCGCATGGACAGTGACCCAAGCTGGAAATCGAACCTGGGACCCTGGAGCTGTGAAGCAACAATGCTACCCACTGTCCTACCGTGCTGCCCACACAGTATCAATATTTTGCTTAAGTTTCTTTCATGCGGTACATTTAGTTATAGCATTGCATCTCTTCTAGTTCACTCTCATTTTGCTCTAGGGCAGATCATCAGAGCGAACAACATATGGAACAAAGGACTGACAGTTAACATATTTTGGGCCCATCAAAATGTCACAAAATAACCAATGGAGATGAGGAAAGAGACGGGATATGAAGCCAGGATTCCCTCAGGTCAAAAATATCTATTGACCCATGTCAGACCTTCTGGTCCTACGAGCGAACGTTCATCTGAAATTTTCATCTGGGCTTGCAAAATATGTAAGGCTGAAGAGAATTTTAATGAGGTTATATTTTAAATTCTTACCAGTGTTATTAGGACAACCTGGATGGCCCAAGTGCATTTTGGGGTGATTGTTAGAATAAACGGTTGCCAAATATTTCAGTGTTTCCTCATTGGCCACTGTTGGAAGAAAACAGAGTGCGTCATATGCAGGTCACACAGTACTGAATGTGGTAGTTTTCTACTTTTACAATGTGCATGAAGAAAACATGTTGTGGTGGAACAAAAACATTTTTCATGTTGGGAACACTGGACTCATAACCCCAACCCTTGAACGAATTCTGTCTGCAAACGACAACTCATGAATATGCCATATGATCACCAATCATGCCGTTTTCAGAATGCAGGAGATTCAAGACCTCTATTTTCAACCACAATTTGCTCTTTGAACCTCTTTCATTATTACTTATATTCAACAGTGAACCAGGAATAGAGTTAATATCAACTGCACATTTGTCTGGCTACTAACCACTGGTAAAGATACAAGTCAAGTATTCTTTATCTGTAAATCTGAAAAATGAACACATCCAAAATCTGCACTTTTCTTTGAGCCTTGTAGCACAGCACGGTAGCACACGTGGCTAGCACTGTGGTTTCACAGCGCCACGGTCCCAGGATAGATTCCCGGCTTGAGTCACTGTCTGTGCAGAGTCTGCACCTTCTCCCAGTGTGTGCGTGGGTTTTGTCCGGGTGCTCCGGTTTCCTCCCAGTCTAAAGGCGTGCAGGTTAGGTGGATTGGCCATGCTAAATTGCCCTTAGTGTCCAAAATAGTTAGGAGGGGTTATTGGGTTATGGGGATAGGGTGGAAGTGAGGGCTTAAATGGGTCAGTGCAGACTCAATGGGCCGAATGGCCTCCTTCTGCACTGTATGTTCTATATTCTAGTCAGCCTTTATCGAGTGAAGTCGGCACAATTTATCTTGCAATTTTATGGTGAACATGTCAAAAAGGAACTTTATAGATGCATCATACTTTTCTAGTCATTTTATTTACTTTAGGCTGTTGTAATGTAGGTTCTTAGCAGTATCTAAAAACAGAAATTATCTGAAAAGATCAAATGCAATTGGCCCAGGAGAGTTTTTATAAAGGATACTCGACCTGCATTAAAAACAAGCTGCAGATGTTAGGAACAAAAATGCAATAAGCAAAGTCATCTTGTTTATTTTAAGAGGTGCAACCTCTCAGTAATACCACAAATCACATGGATATACTTTGCCACAGCATTCATTAATTAGGATGCAGTGAGTTTAATCTCCATTTCATTCTGAAAATGCAAATGCACATTTAGCACTGTAAAAAAAGTTGCAGATTATGTTGTCCAAGTAAAGGGGGAAGGGATTGCCTCTTCCTCCTTTGCCCACTCTCTGAAGAGTTGTTTATTGAATGCTCAAGCTGAGAGTTCATCACATTTAAGTTTAAGAGGCTGAGATGTTAAACCTTAGTCAGGGTGAAATGTGGCCGCAAAGCAAACTAAGTGTTATATTACCAGGTTCATTTTGCAGTATGTTTCACATTTGGCACTGAAGTTTAAACATGTAGCCTTTAAAGAATCAACCCAATAATGAATACATTGGCTTATACAAATTAAAATGTTGCTTCGACCTACGGGTACCTATTGGGAAGGAACATTACACAGAAACAAGGAACAAAGCAATAGCAGGCCATTCAGCCGTCCCTCAATCTTGTTCACCAGTCAATTAGATCAATGCTCATTTGTATTTCAATTCCATTTGCCCTCTTCTGCCCCATAACTTTGGACACCCTTACCAAACTTGGTCCTAAACGTGTTAATTGACCCAGCCTCCATATACTGGTAGGGATATGTACTGATGCTACCACCACATGCGCCGCAATCACCTCTGCGCACACCCACACATGTAATGTCAGCATTTCAAAATGATCTCCATTTTACTCTCCTCTCCTGAAAGGCGGCTCGAATTGATTACACAGATACAATCGAAACAGCCAGCTATATAATCTTGCAAGCATCAATAACTTACATGCCAATTACACACCCCATGTAGTACTGACTTTTGGTGTGTTATGATTCTAGACTAGACCCCCAAGTTTTTGGATCAGTTAGGGGCCAATAATATTTTGTTTAAAGTAGACAAAGTTGAGATTCAAGACACTCAGTTAATAAAGTCATAAGATTCCATTGGTTTTGAACAAAAAAAAAGCTACTATACGAGGTCAGAAAGAATCAATTTACAGTATCTATCTTATACTTTAACATTCAGCGTTAATATGAGGAACATGCAAATTAACAGGTAAACTGGTCAAACACACCACACGACACTATAAAATGGCAGATGTGACCAAGATGTGGAGATACCGGCATTGGACTGGGGTGAGAACAGTAAGAAGTCTTACAACACCAGGTTAAAGTCCAACACGTTTGTTTTGAATCACTAGCTTTTGGAGCACTGTTCCTTCTTCAGGTGAATTACCTGAATTCACCAGAGGAAGGAGCAGTGCTCCAAAAGCTAGTGATTCGAAACAAACGCATTGAACTTTAACCTGGTGTTGTAAGACTTGTTAGATGTGACCAAGACAGAGATGACGGATTTCTCAACAACCCACCCACATGTCAATAACAGAACATAGAACATAGAACAGTACAGCACAGAACAGGCCCTTCGGCCCTCGATGTTGTGCCGAACAATGATCACCCTACTTTAAACCCACGTAACCCGTATACCCGTAACCCAACAATCCCCCCATTAACCTTACACTACGGGCAATTTAGCATGGCCAATCCACCTAACCCGCACATCTACTAATCTCACAAACTCTTACCGAGGAATTCTAGTCTTCAGCTTTGAAGATTTAACCAGAGATGCTCTCCAATTCAGACGACATTAATGATGACCCACCTCACGAGGTTTCAATCTTGCCTCCCGTTATTACATTCCCTGGATTCCCAAGTGTGTATTCAAGCTCTAACTCGAGCACAACAACAGCTTTTCAGCCACAGCGAGCAGAATACTTCTGCTCCAAAGGGGAATCTTTGTCCCAAAGGTCCGCAGCACCAAGTCACCAACCTTCTGCTGCCTTCTTGGATGTTCAGGTCTTCTCCAGAGCCCTCACCACATACGTCTGCCAACCGCTGCCCTTTCTCTGATTGGAGCCTCTTTCCCTGTTCCTCTCGTTTTTCTTTAGCTTAACTGGGACTTGTCTGGAACTCCTACTTTGGGACCTTACCCTGTCATGGACTCCTCGCTGCAATGACATGCCACTCCCGGTCACATGACCTGGATTTTTTTTTTTTGCACTGTTTCCTTTCTGTGCTGGTGCACTGGGCCTGTCCTCAGCCCAAAGAAATTAGAATGCTGAATTGTGCATGTGCAGTCCCCTCCCGGTCCATGCATGCACAGAAACATAGATGTGTTGGGACTTAGGAGTTCCCGACCTTCGCTCTCGATGAAAAGGTAAGTTAGTTTTTACAACAGGGGAGGAGCGGATAAATATTTGACAACGGAGCAAAATAACGATCTCTGCAAAACAAATGAATGCCCACTGATGGATCCTTTTGTATTTCAGCCATTTAATTAACAGTGTGTGCAAGTCTGAACAGCGAGGGTTGGCAGACTGTTGAACCATGGAAGTCACCATACGCCATTTGATCTTCTCACCTAGCATCCACACACAACTTAATAGTAATCAATAGACTAACCCAGTTAATACTTTTTAGCCTGGGAATGTTAAGCTAATTGTAACATTCCCATACTTCAAAGTACCAGAAGAGTCAAACGTACTTGAAACATTTAACTCGGTTTCTCTCTCCACAGATGCTTCCAGATCGGTCAGTCTTTTTCAAGCATTTTCTGTTTTTATTCCAAACTATCATGGGGAGTGGAATTTGCTGCAAGATTGATCAAACTTCAACAAAGAAACAAAACCTAGGGCAATCCTGCTCAATAACATACCAGCAAAGTAACTCCCCACTGAGCCAATAGGGTAAACAACATTCAAATAATTCACTGCTCGGACAAAATAAGTTCAATTCAATGTGGAATAAACATGGGTCATAGTAGATACATACCCGTTTGTACAGGCTTATCATAAGGATATGTGGCGAGGAGAGAACCACCATCCAAGACAACAGATAGTGTAAATCCTTGGTTGAGGATCAGGTTCTTGACAATCCCTCTAGTCTCAGGTTGCATCTCTGAGAATTGCTCGGAGGAGTTCCCTGATAAAAATATAAGTTTTCAACTTTTAATACTTACAATCAGTATTCCTACCCAGCCTGTGAAAATGGACACTAGCTGATAGGATAAGAAAAAAAATGATCATTGTATTCCACGTATAATATTCAAGAAGTTGTACTATAAAAGAATGATTTATAAGGCAGTGAAATTAACACACAAGTTTTCAGCTACACAGTGCGAACAGTAATCTTTTCTTCGGTTAAAACCCTGGTTTATAATAGGAGTTGAACCCAGCAAGACCTTCATTTTTGGTGATGTGCAGCGAACTTTAGTGAAAATTGAATGGGGTGGATAATTTATAACACTCCGATTGATTAGATTAGATTAAAAGTCATCAATTTAGACGCCAATCTCATGTTTCTTCTCTCAAGTTTTATTTTCTCTCAACAGCTGATTTACTACCCATACACATTATTAAAATAAATGATGATTGGGTTAAATAACTTTGCCACATCAGCT
The DNA here is from genome assembly GCF_902713615.1 of Scyliorhinus canicula. Lineage (NCBI taxonomy): Eukaryota > Metazoa > Chordata > Chondrichthyes > Carcharhiniformes > Scyliorhinidae > Scyliorhinus > Scyliorhinus canicula. The sequence continues at coordinate 143,764,950 of NC_052157.1, forward strand.
TAACCCAAGTTAGACATGGTGGCATAGATAAGAGTAATGTTTCATAAATACAAACACATTCTTTGGAAATGAGCTAGCTTTCCAAATATTAAAAACAAAAACTACACGTGTACATGTGGCACGCTCTAATTAAAACAACACCTACTTCCACATGGTTCAAAATGGTTTGGTCTCGAAACTTTAGTTCCAATATTAAAATTGAAAATTGCTCCCAGATGGGATGTCCATTACCCTGGATCAGTGTTAGAAATAAAACAGCTGCCTGTTTCAGCAGATTACCTATGAAATCGGTATCCAGGTCTTTGCCATTTACATTGGTCATCCCGACTTTGGACATACACTGCCCCTCTTGAGAAATTTCTCTGCCATCTGGGTTCACTGATGGCACAATCACAATCTTTGTCTCCTCAATCAACTGGAGAAAAGAAAAAAAATAATAATTGAGTTTTCACTTGACAAAATGATGTGTCTAAGCAAGTACAAAGCTTAACTAGCATGCACACTTTACAACAAACATGCTCTCAATGGAAAGATAAATTGCCGTTCTCATTAACCTAACATACTTAAAGGTTTTGCATCAATAATTGAAAACAATAGCCAATAAACTAAATCCAAAAGTATTTGCGTCATTGCTGCCCGCAAAAGCACATAGCATTTACTTGAGTTAATATGCATGTTATTCTTAAAAGTTAATAAAGACCTAACAACCTCATGCACATATAATATGAAACGCAAATGGTCACATTTCACCAGGTTCTGCTTCAGAGCTTTGTTCAGGAGTTTGATGCGTTTTTGAACAGAGAATCTAATGGGTTTTTGCTTTTCACAAACTATACATTGGCAGCACCCATTTTGATTGCTAGCTTCAGCATCCGTCCAGAGTATTAAAACTGCCAAGTTCTCTTCTCATTTAAAATTATAGAATTAAGCATGTGTCCTAGGAAGCTGGCAATTGTAAAATGGATTGTCATTTTAAAGGCATTTGATGTTGCCGAACCATTTTTCTTGTGTTAGGTTGTGGTTACCGTTTCTACATAATCAACATTCGGTCGGGGATAGAACAGCAAAGCTGACATGTGGGAAATGATCGTGCTGCAGCATTCCCATTTCACATTTTCTTGATTTCCACAATTGTGGCCTTTCACCCCACTGTCTCTCTTCCAGCAGGAAAAAAATTGCCCAACCCAATCCCACTTTCCAGCTCCTGGTCCAGAATTTTGGACATTACGGCACTTCCAAGTCCATATCCAAGTGCTTATTAATGCAATTAGGGTTTCTGCCTCTGTCACTTTTAGGAGCAGAATGTTCAATACCTCCAAAATCCTCTAAATTAAAAAGAATCTCTTGAACCTCGCTCTAATTTGTCTGCCAATTACATCAAACTTATGCTCCTGGTTATTTTCCGGTCATGGGAAATGGGTCATTCCGATCCAATCTATCCAGACCCCTCAATTTTTATGCATCTCAATTAACCACCCCCCCTTTAGTTTCCCCATCCTGAAGGAAACCACCACAGGCTATTGAATTTTTCCTCCTAGCTAAAATTTTCTATCCTGTTGACATCCTCCAAAAATTGCCCCTGCAACCTCTCCAATTACAAATCACATCTTTCCTGTAACATGGTGACCAGAAACACACTTCATGTTCTAGATGTGGTCTAACGTGCGTTTGAGCAGAAGCTCCCTGATCGTAAATTCTATGCCATAGTTAATAAAGTACCTTCCTGGCCGCCTTATCTACATGACCAGAGATCTGTGGGCACCCACTGCAAGGTTGTTCTGCTCCTCTACACTTCAGTGTCCTACCAGTAATTGTATTCTCTTGCCTGGTTTATCCTCCCCAAAGGCATTATCTCAATTCAGCAGACTGAATTCTATCTGACAGCTTTCTGCCTAACTGACCAGTCTATGAATAGTTTCCAGCAGTCTACAGCTTTCTTTCTATCATCACCACGGATGACTTTTTGTACCATTTACAAATATCTTAAGCATATTGGAGTCTTATTTGAGACATTACAAGAAACAAGGGACCCAGTGCAGAACTCCACTGAAAACAGGCCTTCAGTCACAAAGACACCCGACCAATACGCACTGCTTCCTGCCACTGGGCCAATTGAGTCCAACTTGTCACTTACTCCTGGATTCCTCCGGCTTTACTTATCTGACCAGCCTGTCATGTGGAAACCTTGTCAAAAGCCTTGGCAAAATCCATGAGGGTTACATATTTTTTTAAAATCAGGCAGCCTTACTCTCCCATCCTGTAACTATTCAGAATTGGGTAATGTAAATATTCAGAAGCAACTTGGAAAAAAGGGAAAGGGAGATGTCCAAATGATCAATTGAAAACTCAATGCTGAACCGCTACAAATGAAAACAGAAAAAAAAAAGAAAGTAGGAAAGCTAACATTGGAGGTGGGCCTTCCAATGATTCACAAAAGTGTTCGTAAAGTCAACCAAAGAAAACGGTAGCAAGCACAAAAGAGAGAGAAAAAAACCTAGTTCATTGCACATCGTTCTAGATAATTGCTTCACCAATTTGGTTACACAATAGGAATCAGCCAGAAGCCCCGGAACAATAATCCATTGTCATATTGTCAACTTGCTACATTTAAGTATGTTGTATCGGTTAGAAGTATGGATTTTCTAGCATCGCACATGGGAACGGTGGTAAAAACAAGTTCCAGTTTCCCCATGTCTGCGTGGGTTTCACCCCCTCAACCCAAAGATGTGCTGGTTAGGTGGATTGGCCATGCTAAATTGCCCCTTAATTGGAAAAGAAAAATATTTGGCTACTCTAAATTTAAAAAAAAACAAGTTCTAGTGATTCTTGCATTTCAACACCAGCCAGTTACACTGCTCAAGTTGTATCTATCAGGTACAGGTGACAAGATGATGAATGCTGGGGGCTCCCAGAGCGCAGAGGGGTGGGAAGTGTGCCAGAGCAGCAAGAACAGACAAACAGGAAGAGAGCAGGTACTGCGCATGTGTGAGATTTAAAGGACCAAATTACAGGAAAAATTATGTCCCGGCAGTATTCGACCAGGGACAGCAACCTCAATTATGGGACCATCCCAGAAAATACGGGACAGTCGGTCACCCTGGTCAATTGTGTTACAATCATGTAAACAAACACCTCACCTATCCAGATCTTCCACAGAAGGTGTTAGTTAACAGAGCGCCTATCACCCAAAATACTTAGCACAAGTAGCAATTAGTACATTCCTCCTACACAATGATGGAATCATTATTTTTTGTTTTGCAGACATAATTCTCAGACAGCACTGCAATAGATCTGCAAGTAATTTTGCGATGAGTGAACTTGAAATAAATGTCTCGTGTATACTTAGGTCCTGTATGACGGGGTTGAACATATCCCTTGCCGCTGTGAAACCCACGGCAGGAGGGTGCGGTCATTGGGGCCGTAAGATCCCTCCAGTGTGAATGGCCAGAAAATCCCACTCAGGAGTTAATAATGATCCTTTCTACAAGGACCTGTTGGCACATTAAAGATGATTCGTGTAGAACACACAGTTCAGTAAACTAGATAACTAAATATTCTAGTTGTTGAGTTTATTGCATGGGAAGAAGTTTGCAGTTTACAATTGCTGCCAGACGATAATCTACAAAACATTGCCAACTCCTGGAAAGGTGCTACAAGTCACTGTAGTAAGGAATGGAAAAATTCTAATTTATGGTTTAATTAGCACACGGCTAGACTTAGCCACTGACTCAGTGGCATACAATCAGAGAATATAGTACATGTAAACTGTTGAAATGGTCATCCACTAAAAAGAAAAATACAACTTTTGCAGCATTCTCCCATGGAATCCCTACAGTGCAGGAGGCCATTTGGCTCATCGAGTCTATAACGACCGTCCGAAAGAGCACACTGCCTAAGCCCACTCCCCTGCAATCCCATCTAACCTGCATATCTTTGGACTGTGGGAGTAAACTGGAGCATCCTGAGGAAACCCATGCAGACACGGGAGAGTGTGCAAACTCCACACGAACAGTCACCCAAGGCCAGAATTGAACTCGGGTCGCTGGAGGTGAGGCAGCCAAACCACCATAGCACCAGCGTATGCATTTTCCATGGTAAAATTTTTGGATTATGCAATTGATGGACATATTAAGAACCCTTAACCAAAAAAAGCTTCCAAGAAAAGAAAGCTGCTAGCTAGTATGTCATAGTAATATAGCAAATAATCAGGTTCAGCAATTCTAAACACTGAAGCCCAGAGAACCAGAGTTCAAATATGAACTGCTGGAGAAATGAATACTAGCAACGACTGAAGTAAAGTTTCATTACGTGGAGGGAAAATATCACACATCATGTCATGCTGGGCTATCACCTACATGTTCAACCCTGTCCTCAGCCAACTACACACAAGATCACTTGCAGCAGCTGGATACTGAAAGCAATTGTGGTGCCCCTGCTGCTAATCCAACTGAGATCAAATCGGTTTGGTCTGTATGTCTCAGTTGCCTTCTTGCTTAAGAATAGGCTGTGGGAAAAGATTCAGATAGGAAGCACAAAAAAGGTATATATATGGCATATATATATATTTTTAAAAGCAGTCTGCTCCTATTAAAAGCTATTCAGCAGGAGGTGGTGGCATAGTGGTAATGACACTGGACTCCTAATCCAGTTGCCCAGGTAATGATCTGGGGAAACTGGTTCAAATCCCATCACTGCAGCTTGTGGAATTTAAATTCAATTAATTTGGAATATAAAGCTAGTTTCAGTAATAGTGACCACAAAACTATTAATTGACATAAAAATCCAACTGGTTCACTGATGTCCTTTCAGGGAAGGAAATCTGGCTTGGTCTATGTGAAACTCCAGATCCACAGCAGAATGGTTGACTCTAGCTACCCTCTGAGCAATTGAATACTCAAGGGCATTTAAGGGTGGCAAGAACGCACATCACATGAAAAAAATCCTGATGCTGGCTAGAAATTGCATAACAATAATACATATACCTTGTCGAACACTATTGCTAATAGTTTATGGGGACAATGAAAGCAAGATATCTACTTATTGCCCTTAAATCATCAATACAACCAAAGAGACAGCTTTAGAATACATTTTGACATAATATTACCTTTGTAATGGCTTGATTTTTCCCATAAAGAATACAAAGAAACTCTGCAAATGCCAAAAGTAGCTCTGTCCCGACGGGTGCATTCCCGTGAACTCCAGCAACAAATTTAATCTTTGGTTCTTTAGGTTCTTTAGTCCCAGGTTTATCCGATATTTCCAGGGCCCAAATCTGGCGAACTTCCACACTTTGGCCCAAACTTTACCAACATGAAAAATAAAACAAAATGTAAGTCCATATCTGTACAGTATAGATATTCTTGTTTATGTTTTGACGATGCAGCAATGCTTTGTTTGTCTATAATACAAATGTCAGTCATTGCATGTCCCCATGAATTATCCAAAGTGCTGAACATGTCATCAATAGTTTGCTCAATAATCGCATTCCAATCTTTACACCCAAAACTTATTATTCGTGGAAGTGGATTCAAAATATTGCAATTCAACATGAAACAGCTGCTAAACTATCAAGTATAAGATAACTTGGATCATAAAACCATATTTAATATTAGACTGTTGCAGCACAGAAATAGAATGCAGCCCTTTGAACGAGTACTGGTACTTTTCCTTAATTCGTCAGTCTAATAATCCTTTACTTTTGGCCGATAATTTTCCAAGAAACTCCTCTAATTTTATGTTAAAAGAATTTCTGGACTCTTTCGTTAAAGCAAATTCCATTTTATAACCACCCTGAATTGTCATTTTTAAAATAAATTTAAAGTGCGCAATGATTCATTTTCCAATCAAAGGGCAACTTAGCGTGGCCAATCCTGCACATCTTTTTGCGTTGTGGGGGCGAGACCTACACTGACACGGGGATTCTTTTCCTTTCAACATCCTCTAAATTGTTGTGACCATCTTAAATCGGTGCAGTCTTGTTACTCTCTCAGAGAAATTGAAACAATCAGAATTCTTCATAATTCTGAAGATAACCCATTTGTTCATGGCATGTGGGCGTCGCTGGCTGGGCCAGCATTTATTGACCATCCCGGAGGGCACTTAAGAATTAACGACATTGCTGTGGGTCTGGAGTCACCTGTAGGCCAGACCAGGTAAGGATGACAGGTTTTGTTCCCTAAAAGACATCAGGGAACCGGATGGGTTTTCCAGACTATCGACAATGGTTTCATGGTCATCTTTAGACTTTTAATTCTAGATATTTATTGAATTCAAATTCCATGAACTGCCCTGGTGGGATTCGAACTCGGGTCCCCAGAGCATTAGCCTGGGTCTCTGGATTACTAGTCCAGCGACAATACCACTATGCCGCGACAATACCACTATGCCACTGCCTTCCCTTGTGAAGAAAGCATCGTCTCCTTTCATCACTGTAATGCCTGATCACTGAATCATAGAATAACTGTAGTGCAGGAGGAGACCATTTGGACCATCATGTCTCCACTGACCCTTGGAAATAACTACTTTGTCCTACTCCCCAGGCCACCCCGCCCTATCCCCATAGCTAACCTACAAGGCAGCAGTGCTAACCACTGTGCTGCCTCTAAAATTCTAGTAAATGTCCCTCGTACTTTTTCATAACAGACGGCTGGAAACTGCGAACATCATGCACTTAAAGCTCTTATGGTGTTAAATCCTTGATTTTGTATGCAAAAATACCAAACCAACAACGCTTTAATGTCCATGCCTACTTCTACAGGCATTTTTAATGGCCTGCATGAGCAAACAAGGCTTCTTGTTCCATTTCAAATTTTGTTTCAAGTGTATTTAATTTCCCTATTTCACAAATTTTGATACTGACTTGTCTTTTACCTGTCCATAGCCATGTCCTTTAATCATTTATGGTTGATTAAAATCACAATTTGCCATACCTCCAAATTTTGATATTGTACTCTCGCCAATTCCCAAGGTCAGATCATTTTCGTGTATAGCAAACAAGAACAAGTCTAACACAGACATCTGGGGAACACCATGACACCTTTTCAGTCTGAGAAAAATTCCGTGCACCCTTTGTATTCTCCCATTCAAACATCTCGCAGTCCACAAGGTCATATTCTCTTGAATTCCGTGCACCATTACATTTGTCATGTATGTTACGTTACCAAATATTCCGGGAAAATCTTTATTACCATCTCGTGCATTTTTCTCATGTTATTCAAAGAACTATATGCAGCTGGTCAAGATGGAGTTGGTTTGTAGATACACAGTAACTGCGGTTTAGACTAACTGAACTTTCCAAGTATTTTAGTTTGTAGAGTTGGCTTTGAATGATGAGGGACAGTGCCAGATGCAAGTGTCCACATATGGCATAAAAACAGAGGTAATAGTTAACCAGGACCGTCTATCATTTTTAGAGCAGAAAGTACAATATCGCCCCATCTCAAAAGTAACTTTTAATCATCATGAGAGCTCTCTCACCAAAAGAACACTGATACCAATGGATAGAATGTGCAGTACCAAACAGGAGTCAACCAGCCCAAATGAACCATGGTCTACATAAGCCTTTGCACACCCCTCTTAATTTAATTAGAATAATCTTTTCTTCTCTTCCTATTTAGTCTTGTTCCCTTTTAAATGCAGTTATTTTATTAGCTAACCTTCATGGGCGAGTGGGCACAAAAAAAAAATCAGCAAATGGGAATATAATGTGGGGTAATGCACAGTAGTTCGGACTGCTGCTTCACAGCTCCGGGGACCCGGGTTCAATTCTGGCCTCGGGTGACCGTCTGCGTGGGGTTTGTACTTTCTCCCTGCATTTCTTACTGATGCTCCGGTTTCCTCCCACAGTCGAAAAATGTGCAGGTCAGGTGGATTGGCCACGCTAGATTGCCCCGCAGTGTCCAAAGGTTAGGTGGGTTTACAGGGATAGGGTGGAGGTGTGGATTTTGTTAGGGTACTCTTTCAAGGGCTGGTGTAGATTCGATAGGCCTAATGGTCTCCTCCTGCACTGTAAATTCTGATTTTTAAAATGTGAACTTGTCCACTTTGGCAAGAAGAATAGAAAAGCAGCATGTTTTTTTAATGGAGAGAGATTACAAAACTCCGAAGTAGAGGGATCTGGGTATCCTGGTACATGATTCTCAAAATGTTAGTCTGCTGGTGCAGCAAGTGATCAGGAAGACAAATGGAATGTTGCAGTTTATTGCAAGGGGATTGGAATATAAAAGTAGAGATGTTTTACTACAGTTATGTAAGGGGTTGGTGAAATCCCATCTGGAGATCTATGTACAGTTTTGACTTTCTTATTTAAGGATATAAATATGTGTTAGTAGCAGTTCAGAGAAGGCTCACTTCACTGATATTTGGGGTAGGAAAGGTTTATCTTATAGGCTCCTCTTAAGAATGAGAGGGCCCCTCATCAAAACATAGAGGAGGCTTGACAAGGTGGATGTTGAAAGAATGTTTCCCTTTTGGGACAGACTAGAATGAAGGGACAGTTTAAAAATAAAGTGTCTCCCATTTAAGACGGAAATTAGGGGATTTTTTTCTCAAGAGTGTCAGGAGTCTTTGGAACTCTCTCTTCCCCAGAGAGCAACGGCAGAGCTAGATAGATTCTTAAATAAGAAGGGAGTCAAAGATTTTCAGGGGTAGCTGGGAATGTATAGTGGAGGCCACATTCAGATCTATGATCTTATTGAATGGCTGAGTAGACTAAAGGGGCCGAATGGTCCTAATGCTCCTAATTCGTAGCTTTATATGTTCCAATTCTAACAGAACTGGAGGTGAACAAGTTTATCCTTCACAATTAATTAGTGACAATGTATTTATGAGACCCAGTTTCAGTCTTTCTTAAATGGAAAACTTCTCTACTGATAATTTTAAAGACTACTACCAGGTCACTCTTTGGCCTTCTCTTATCTGACAGAAAAGGGTCCAAGGTTGTTCAATCTTCCTGACCCATCATAACATCATAAGCAAAGGCTTTTGCAGAACATGGTCAAAGGCCTATGCAGAACATGGACCAATTGGTTGGTTGACTCCACTTTTGTACTGCACATTCCATGCATGTATTAGTATCATGAGTGTTCTTTTGGTAAGAGAGCTCTAACGACTAGAAGTTATTTTTGAAATAGGGCTATATTGTATTTTCTGCTCTATAAAAATGATAGTAGGCATTCCTGGTTAATTATTACCTCTATTCTTGTAAATATTTTCTGCCTTCACTTCAGAGCTTCTATACCCTTTTCATAATACAGAGATCAGAACTTTAGCAGTACGGTTCTGGTAAGTAATTAGAATTTCATAGAATTAGAATCATAGAATTTACAGTGCAGAAGGAGACCATTCGGCCCACCGAGTCTGCACCAGCCCTTCAAAAGAGCACCCTACTTAAGCCTACACCTCCATCCTATCCCCACCTAACGTTTTTTGAACACTAAGGGCAATTTAGCATGGCCAATCCACCTTACCTTCACATCTTTGGACTGTGGGAAGAAACCAGAGCACCCGAGGAAACTCACGTAGACATGGGGAGAACGTGAAGTCTCCACACAGAGAGTGACCCAAGCTGGTAATCGAACCTTATTAGCCAAGCTTCTCCAATATAAAACAGGACCAAAATGTTTATTTAGATAGAATGGCAAATAACACATAGTAGAGAGGTGCTTAATAAAGAATTCACACAGAACTGTGAAACAATGGTAATAACAGGCCAAAGAATTGTCCTTCTGGAATGGAATATATTACAATACACAGTGGTACTGTGCACAATAATGCTATACATGATGTAACTTTGCTAACCCAAAATAAATTGCAAGGAAAGGAATTTCAAATTAAAGAGATTAAAGGTGGGAAAGGTGACAAGTATAATCTACTCCTATATTACACAAAACTAACAGAAATTCTGATGTGGTCAAAGTTTATAAATACGAATAGACATTTGTGATGCCACACAAATACTCAGGAAATACGGCTTTATAGAATAAACTAACAAGGAACAAAGGATTTATTGAAAGCATATTATAGCTCACCTGAAATTTATCCTAAGTAATGAAATAAAGCACCAATATTAATAAGTTATTATTCACTATCCAGTGATATGCTAGCGGACTTAAAAAAGGCTAGTGGACTGAAAAAAAAATTAGTAAGACAGGCAAGTAGTCCGCCATTGACCACAAAGAACTATTAGCACAAGGACCTCAATATCCCAGGCATCAAGTTACAAACCTCAACATTTTCTCCTTCTCATAATAACAAGCAGTAACCAGGCACTTCTCTCACAGAACAGCAACTAACCAGGCACTTCTCCCACAGAACAGCAACTTCGGGCAGCTCTTTATAATCTTCCCAATGGTTAAGAAGAGATCCAAAAAAAAATACCCACCTGTCCAAATTGGTAATTGTTGGATAGTTACTGTGTAACCCATGCAAGGCTTCAGACAGGTCTTTGTAGTCGTGGTAACGGTCAAGACTAAGGTCAACCCGTGCAGATGAAATCAGGTTCTTCAAACCTTCTTCAGAGGACAAACTCCTTACAAGTTGTTGAAACTCCTCCCCAGGCTCTGCTGAGGAGTTGATCGTGCCTTGATCACTACTGTTGACATCATCATCTGTAACACGTGAAAGAGTGAAATTGACTTCTACAGCCTCCTCCACTACAGTCACATTTCTGGTCATTGGAATATACCTGTAATAAATGACGTTGCGGCCATTAAAACATTGCAAACAAATTCTGCCTGGTTTCAATTTGTTGTAACCTGTGATTAGAAATATTTTATCTTTTAGGCTCAAAGGTGTTCCACTTTGCCTTCAGTAAAGCAGTTATTATCTTATGATAGTGTAATTGATAACGGAATAGTTGCAATTAACTTTGACCAAAAATTTTGTTGAGCGTTAATATTTAAAAATTATCCAGTAGAATGAAAAATTATGAAAGGGTAACTTAAAATGACACACAGATCTAAGTCAAAGTCATACACCGTAAAACAAAATTCTCACTTGGCTTATAGCAGGACCCAGTTTGGATTATTCTATACTGAAGGATGTTAAGGTTCCTCAGCAGTTAATATTTCTGGAATATGATGCTGATCTCGCTACAAGTGTAACATTTTAATTCCACAAATGATACATTCCCTTTGACACACTATAATAATTAAGTGCTTTTCCTGCACAAATTCAGACTCAACTGTAGAATTAAACATGTTGCTATATGATTTCCTATAACTGTAATTACTTTATTACACACACCATTACAATGCAGAGAATAGAATTTGTTTGTGCCAGTCACAGTGGTGTGATAGTACACTCAATTATTACTCACCCTGGGGCTGAAGCAGTAATTTTATAGACACCAGGAACAAGCAGACGCCAGTAATCTCCGTCTTTAGCAGATCGCACTGGATGGTTGACTTCAGCAACAACAATGGTAGCATTGTAAATCGCCTTTCTGTTAGTAGCGTCAAGTACAAATCCTTTCACACCTTTGTGGACCTAATGTTAACCAAAAAAGTTCAGTTTAAACAGGAACGTAGCAAAATGGGACAGCAGTTACAATGTTAATTTCATCAGCACCAGTATGCATTTTCACCAAATTGCCCATCAATAATTGTCCTTGAGAAGGTGGTGGTGATGAGCTGCCTTCCTGAATCGCTGCAGTTCCTGTGGTGCTGGTACACCCACAGTGCTGCTATGGAGCGAGTTCCAGGTTTTTGACTCAGCGACAGTCCGGATGGTGAGTGACTTGGAAGGGAACTTTCAGGTGGTGCTGTTCCCATGTGTTTGCTATCCTTGTCCTTCTAGGTGCTAGAGGTAATGTGTTTGGAAGGTGCTGTCTAAGGAGCTTGGTGAGCTGCATCTTGTATATCGCACAAAGTGCTGGCCACAGTGTCAGTAGTGCAGGGAATGAATATTTGTGGGGTAGTAGGGGTGTCAATCAATGGGCTGCTTTGTCCTGGATTGTGTCAAGCTTCTCGAGTGTTATTGGGGCTGCACTCATCCAGGCAAGTGAAGAGTATTCCATCATACTGCTGACTTGCGCCTCAAATTTGGAGATGAGGCTTTTGTCAGTCAGGTGGTGAGTTACTTGCTGCAGAACGTCCAGCCTCTGATCTGCAATTGTAGACACAGTAATTATATGGTCAGTCAAGTTAAATTTCTGGTCAATGGTGATCCCCAGCATATTGATGGTGATTGATTCAGTGATTGTAACACCATTGAATGTCAAAAGAAGATGGTTAGATCTTCTCTTGCTGGACATGGTCATTGCCTGGTTGTGTGGCATGAATGTTACTTGGCAGAAGCCTGAATGTTTTCCAGATCTTGCTGCATATGGACATGCACTCCTTCAGTCTGAGGAGCGCAGCTCATGAACAGGACTGAACATTGCAGTGAAAATTCCACTGGGACCTTATGATGGAGGAAAGGTTATCGATGGAGCAGTTAAAGATGATTCGTCTAGGATATTACTCTGAGGAACTCCTGCAGCAATGTACTGGACTGAAGACAATTGGACTCCCAACAACCACAATTATCTTCCTTTCTGCTATGCATGACTCCAACCAGAAGAGTGCCCCCTGCACGCCCCCTCCCTCCCGAATCTCATAGACTTCAATTTTTCTAGGGCTTGTTTATACCACACAAAGTAAAGTGTAGTCACTCTCGCCTCTCCTCATATGCTGCACATTTCCAGTACCTTGTTTTTATTTCAGATTTCCAGCATATGCAATATTTTCCCTTTCTACCCAACTGTCTGCTCAGGTACATACAAAATATCCCATGGCAATTTTTACCGAAATGAGAGGGAGCTATCCTCAGTGTCCTGGTCAATATATATCTCTCAAATCAACAGCACATTCAAAAGAACTGCCCATTATCACATTGATGTTTGTGGGAATCTGCTGTGCACATATTGGTTGCCACATTTTCTACATTACTGTACACAGTGATGACACCTCTGAAGTACTTTCCTGGCTGTAAAGCATTTTCATGCATCCATGGTCGCGATGAGCACTATGTAATTTTTAATACAACATTGCTTCACATCAGATTACTATTTTTAGGCAGGGAGAGAGCAAGGTAGTGTTACTCAGATGTTAAATGTACTTCGTTTTCTAATTTAAAAAATAAATAAATCGGGACGGGTGTATTAGTCAGGAATAGCACTGAAGTCCTGTTACCTTTTACCTCATTAGGTCAGACTCAACCTACCTGCTTTATAAATTGAAGGAGGGATCTTTTATTTTGCTTCCAATACTTTGGTAGGCCCACGGCAAAGGGGAATTTAACACAGCCCAATTCAATAGTAACTTCAAAGCAGTTTGTATGAAGGTAATTCCAGTCTTGCATACCACCTGAGGAGCAAGAATTTCACACTTATTTCATTAAACAGCTCAGCAGTTTCAGGAAAGAAAATGACTCAGCAAAATGTTTCATAACTAATTTTTATTTTAAACTAAGTTCTGACAAATCTAGGGAAATCTTAATCAATTTAAGCAATGATTCAATTCAAAGGGAGATTTAACTATTTAAAAAATAACCACGGTAAATCCTTTGTTTGAACATTCGATACAACAGTGTCCTGCATTATAAAGCCCAACTGTATGTTTAAAATATGTTTATTAACTTATAGGTCATCACAATAAAATGTTATAGAACTCCAGGCAAACAACTGAGAGGTAATCCAATCTATACTACACTGCTGTTCCCAACCCTTCTCAATGAAACTAAGATGCATTTTGCTATAGCACAGCAGCACAATTGAGCACAGATGGAGGCATTTAAAAAAAATAGAATGATATACATCCTAGATACACCATTATAGAAATATAGCCCCTTGTTCATTGGTGCTTCTAGCTAGCATTACCCCACCTTCAAGTCAATTTTAACCTACTACAGATTTTAACAATGAATTTTTATCCCTCTGCAATTTAAAGCACCAGAGCCGGCACCACATTGATGTTCAACGACACTAGTCAATCCCGCTTTGAACCTCTGTACTGTGTAGTTTCGTTCACTTTACCCAAGGATGGATAGATTTATCTACAAAGGAGTACAATGAAGGTTCACAAGACCGATTCTTGAGATAAAAGTGATTTCCCTACAAGGAAAGATCAAGCAGACCAGGCAAATGGCCTACTGCTGCTCCTATTTTGTAATGTTCACGAGTGTTTAGAAGAACGAGAGATAGCCTCATTGAAGAATAACACCATTAAAGATGCTTGACAGGTTTAATGCTCGAGGAGGTTCCCGAGCTGGAGAATCCACAACGAAGGGCCAAAGTCTCAGATCCATTTAGACCCAAGAGGAAAAACGTCTTCATTCAAAGGGTTGACAATCTTTGAAATTCTCTAACGCCTAGAACAGCAAATGTTTGGTCGTTCAGTACACTCAAGACAGAGATCAAATATATATTTTTGGATAGTTGTGGAATAAGGGATAGGGAATGATGTGGAATGGTAGAATTGAATTAGAAGATTATTGATTGGCTGGACAAGCAAGAACGGCCAAATGGTTGCTTCTGGGTTCTATTTTGCACCCTTGAGGACCCTATGGGATTAGATAGAATTGTGTGTCTAGGATGCAAAAAAAAAATGAAGATAATTCCTAGCTAAGTAATCCAACTTTCCTTATTCCATATTCTCTACATAATCAAGCAGCATAGAGGAAAAATGTAGAAAGCATAACACTAGCCCTCAGAGGGGATCCGTCATCGTCAATTTCAAGTGTTGCAGTTTCTGCTGGACAGTAATGTAGCAAATAGGCGATGATTGCTCTTAGGATTTGCACCTGCTATCAATAAATTGAATTAAAAACAGTGTGCAGAAAGCAGCTAGAAAACCTTCAGTTAGCCTTATGGGTTCCTTTCCTAAAAGGCAGTGACACCATTGAATACAAAATCATTGATATGTTTAATCAAAGACCGGTTAAAGGATAAAACATTACAACAATAAACAGGAGGTACTTCAACATATACAAGAAAATAGAGACGTTTAACAGTTTGGGTTTAGGCCAGCGGTCTGCAGCTGGCTCATCAAGGGCTCATGTACAGCTTCCAACCTTAATCAATCAAGCCCATTTTATGGGAATTGTTTTGTTGTACTTGTAACAAAATTTGTTAATTGAATGATGGGTTTTGTTAAAAAAACCTTTTAAATGTTGTTGAAGTGTGGCTCTTGTTTGTCAATATTAGCATCCAATTATGGCACTATAGTTCTTAGAAGATTGCATTTTCCCAAATTCTTTAAAAAAAGGATCTTGTTATTAAGGTTGCTGACCCCTGTTGAAAGTCCTCCACTGGAAAACCCAGGTCACAAGATTTGTTTGGGCCCTTGGATTATAAGTGATAAATAATTGAAAAGATTGCTTTAATTGCTCCGTGTAAAACACAGAGTTGGGACCCTATAGGAATCTCCACAGTTCAAGCGCTGATTTGTGAGAAAACGGATAAAACGATGGAATGATTTCTTGATCCAAAGAAAGATGACCTTCGGCTAAAAGAGGATTGTGAAATACCAAAATGCTTCTTACCTGGTATGTTGTACCAATGTGCACCATTTGTGATACCCAGAGGAAAATATTCGTCAGGAAACATATCTTTACAAGGGTGACCTTCAAACATTGGACTGTTTTCCTAAAAAAAACATTAATTAAGCGTATTGAAACTGGATCTCAAAAAAAGCTGGTCATTTGAGCTACAATAGGCTTTTGTTAAATTTCTCTTTGAAGGTGTATTCATCTGCAAATAACTATCTTAAATTTTAAAAACATTCTAGATTGATGGGAAAATTAGACATCAAAACTAGAGATGTCCAAACTAAGCAGAATGAATGGTTTCAATTTTAGCACGGTAACCATCAACTACTCTAAAGTCGGGCAAAGCAACTTCAAAAACCACTACCAGTATGTCTGTAATCGTTCCCCATTATTAGCCATGTTATGAAAATTACAGAAAAATTCAAAGCTTTCAAGTATTTAAAATAAAATTTCAAGTATCCCAACCAACAGGCATTTTTATTTATAGCATCGCAGTAATCAAGGTCCATGGACTTTATTGGAGTAAAATTAAAGGTCTTATGCATTCATGTTTCCTTTTGAATGCATCATTGAACTATTTAGGTGCGCTGTAGTAATGCTTTCATAAAAGAGATTTCCTTTGACCAATTTTTCAAATAAGGCAGCTAGATTTTAGGTTGGTTATATTTGACAACAGAAATTCACAGGAAAATGGTAATTCCATCCATTAAAGAGTCAAACAAAAGGACCTTTTACACAAGAATTGTGGCAAAGGAAGGTGGTGAATATTACAATTTTTTAGCACATTTTAAAAAAAATTTAGAGTACACAATTATTTTTTTCCAATTAAAGGACAATTTAGCGTGGCCAATCCACCTACCCTGCACTTCTTTTTGGGTTTGGGGGGGGGGGGGGTGAAACCCACACAGACACAGGGAGAATGTGCGAACTCCATGCAGAGTGACCCAGGGCCAGGATCAAACCCAGATCCTCAGCTCCGTGAGGCAGCAGTGCTAATCACTGTAACACCTTGCCACCTGAATATTACAATTTTATCATAGAGTCCTAGAGTTTTACAGCACAGAATGAGGCCCTTCATTGTGGCTGTACTGGCCATCGAGCACCTGTCTATTCCAATCCCATTTTCCAGCACTTGGTCCGCAGCAAGTTTCATGGTGTGTAAAATGAGTGAACAATTAGAAAGAGAAGAAGGACTAATCCCAAATGATGTGGATAAGCTGGGCAGCAAGCCGGGCTGGCAGGGCAGCATATTTGGTTCATCCTAATTGCCCTGCAGGTGGTCACTGCAGTCCATATGGTGTAGATACACCCACAGTGCTGTCAGGGAATTCCAAATTTGATCCAACGACAGTGATGGAATGGCAATATTGTTCTAAGTCAGGATGGCATTGGTTCTGAGAACTTACAACATGCTGCCCTTGTCCTAGGTGATAGACGTTGCAGCAAGCTTGGAAGGAGTTGCTACAGTGCACCAAGTAGATGGGTACATAGTGCTGTCCCTGTGCACCAGTGGTGGAGGGAGTGAATACGAGTGGTGGATGGGGTGCCAAATAAAATGGGCTGCTTTGTCCTGATTGTGCTGCTTCTAGAATTTTGTTGGGACTTCACTCATCCAGCAAGTGGAAAGTATTGCAGCACACCCCTGACTTGTGCCTTGAAGATGGCGCACAGGTTTTAGGGAATCAGGAAGAGAGTTGCTCCCTGCAAAATTCCCAGCCTCTGACCCTCACTTATAGCTACAGAATTTATAGGCTGGTCCAATTCAGTTTCTGATCAATGGTAACTCCCAGGATGCTGGTGATTTGGCATTAGTAATGCCAAAGTAATGCTATGTTTAGGAAATGCTGTGCTGAAGTTTAAGAAATCAGGTTACTGCAGGATTGAACATCTTGAAAATTCACAAGTCACCACATGAAATCTATGCATTAAAAAAAATATTTAATGGGATATGACTGGTAGGATTGCATATGTTGGGTACAAACCTTTCTCTTTCTTCCACCCCTGTCTCTTCCTCATTTCCCCCATCTCAGGGTAGCATTTGTTGCCTATCCCTAACTGTCCTTGAACTAAGGGGCTTTTCGACCATTTCAGAGGGCAGTTAAGAGTCAACCACACTGTGGATCTGGAGTCACAGGAATCATTTGGAGCAACTCGGTAAGGCAAGGATGGCAGGCTTCCTTAAAGGGCATTAGTAAAACATGGTTACCATTACGGAGACTGAATTTAAATTCAATCAATTGCCGTGGTGGGATTAGAACTTGTGCTAACTTGGAGCTCTGATTACTAGTCCAGTGGCATTACCACTACGCCATTAGGCTTGGCTAACTGACAAATCTATTAATTATTATTCATCCTTACTGGAGTAACTAATCTAAATATGGTGAGATAATTGAGAACATACTCATTTATTAAAGAATGAGATTAAGATTACAACAGTACATGAGGTACAAGTTTACCAATTTTTTAAAGAAGCAATTATTTTAGGAAGCATAGCAAAACATATTTTGAAAAGTGGAACAAACTTAAGTAAACTGGGTACCTTAGCAAAAGAAAGTGCCAACTGCTTAAAAATGGCATCATCCGGCGATTTACTGTACACAATAACGCCTTCTTTATCATCATCATAAGGGTAATTCACTACCAGGGAACCTTTTCAAAATACAAGAACATAACAGTTTTATTCTTTCTTTTGGTATCCTAATAACAAGTTACTTAAAGGTATAACACACCAAAACAATACAGTTCACACTTGCGGTTAGAAATATATCATAAATAAAGCTGATAGGGAAAACACTTTTAAAAACTGATCCAATTTCCTGAAATCTATGTTGATAAATGACTTTTTCCCCCTCTAAATAGTTGCATTAAGGAACAAGCGCCTTCAAATACTTAAATATATTTCCTTCCAAAGAAGTCGCTAGTTTATCAAGTTAGGCCAAGTGATGATAGAAACAAATACATACTTCTGCACCTGGTGGCATAATTCTATCATAATTTACCATTATACCCTATTCCCATTAAAGGATACTTCGATTCCGCCCTCAAGGAAAATCCCCCAACATTCATTATTGAATTTCCACTTGTCAAGTTCCCTGACTCCTAGGCTCAAGAGATCAGCAAGTTAGCTACAAATACTTGCACTCTAGCTCTAATTTTTTTAAATAAAGACACAAAACTAGATAGGTCAAGTACAATAATTAACAACCTATCAAGTCAATTAAGTTAAACCTCGATTTACAGTAAACTTTGTTTTTTCCTGCCCTCTATCATCCGGAATTACCTACTAACCGGAAGTTCTGATATTTCCCTTAATACGAATCACTTTAGCCAACCAGAAGCAATTTTGATGTGGATTTCATATCTGTAACCTGTATTGTATACAGTATTAATTTGTAATTTATGTTTTAACGTATTGTTGAACATTAGACTTAAAAAGAACACTATTCTTTACTTCCTGACTGCTTGCACATTAGCTCAAGATAAAAGCATTGTGCTGTATTCCACTGATAAATGGAACTCTCCAACAAGCAGCATTTTTGATTATCCGACACCATCCATTCCCCGTACATACTGGATAATAAAGAATTTATTATACTAAACTTCAATACATCAAAATATTATTATGGATGCCGAGCAACAAATTAACCTCAGTACGTTAAACTATCACAAGATATATCAAGGCTATCGTGCATGTCTAATCAACTTGTGGAACTCTGGTCTTGAAGCTCCATCGCATACTTGCCCAGTCTCCCATTGTGTTGTGCCTGCCTCCCAATTAAAAAAGCAATCACTTGAACAAATCAACACTGTGACTTAAGTACAGCAAGTTTAGTGGGCCTAGTGGCATAAAGATAGTTTCTAAAAATTATTTCCTCACTGGGAAACGCGAGCTGGGTGGACACAGAACCATATCAGGACAGATCGCAGGCTGGGCCATAGGTGATTAACTGCAACTTTCAGACTCGTCCCAAGAATCAGGATCATCAGGCAAACAGTGAAGGTCTAAACCAGGTGCTAAGTTAGCTGGCCAAAGCCGAGGTAGTGGTAAGGGCCAGGGAGGCGGGCAAAGAAAAGACATGATCAAATGGCGGCACTGTACCAAATCACTACCCAGCTACTCCTTTCGGATGTATAAGTTTATGGATAATCGGTGGGTTGGGGTGAGGAGAAGTGTTTGGTTGGGGGGAGAGAAGAGAAAAGATGATCAGGCTTGGTGGTAAAGTGGAGAAAGAATAAATTGGAGCATTTTGAAATACACTGTCATTTGCTACCTTAACATAGACTAAGATAATGCACTCTTCCTGTTTTTTGAAGCACCCTAACTATTCAAATTGTCTAATAATTCTGATGGACATTAATTATTAAATTCCCAAATGCCAGCCAAGACTACAAATACCTACCACCGTGTAAATTAGCAGACAACACAAAAGGAATCTTTTGCAGCCAATCCATCACAGCTGATGTTTCTGGTTGTCGCGGGTCAGAGATTTTAAAAAATTGGTCAGGGAAGTTGCGATTCAGATCAAAGTTGTTACTATTGTTTCTACCAACCACGCCACTCACATCCCCTGCAAGTTGAAGCAGAAACGTTTTTAGAGTTGTGCAAGACTCGTGGAAATCATTAGCATTTTAGAAAACAAAGGACACAATTTATTCTTGCTCGGGCATACAAAATGCTCAGGTAAGCAAAAATGTTAGAAAGGTCAGAAAATGGAACAGTTTTCAGAGTTGCTTAGAAACTTGAAGTTAGCAGCAATTGGGTTATGCACAGCAATTGGTTTGTGTGCAATATTTTCAATGTTTTTTCTTTTTTGAAAGACCAAGCCAGTCATATTTTATATATATGACGACCTAAATCTTTAAGCACTAAAAACAAAGTTATTTATTGTTTTGATAATCCGTGCTCTTAAATACATTTTGCCAGATGCAGGAGCTTTTTGCAGAAATTATTTGACACAGGAACTGTTGAACAAAAAATCTCTACCAGGAAAGACAGCTTAATTTTCAGCTTGGAAGGACAAGAGGGAAATAGTAAAGAAAGCTCAAAAGAAACAATCTTATTCAGGTCTCTAATGCAACAGAACCATGACTCTACTGGAGGAGTGTGGTAACAAACAAAAACAGCACAATGAAAGGTGACTGTTGTAGGACAGACCTTGAAACTCAGTACTGAACACTGGAATTTATTATTAGAATAGTTCCTTTCATCCGTGGTCAAAAAGTTTTAATGAAGTTTCTTCCAAAATCTATTGTTTCAAATTCAAAACATCACCTTCTGATGACACCTCATATCCATCAGGATTCATGGACGGCATGATATGGATTCTTGTTTTATTCACCAAACTGGTTACTTCAGGATCAGTTCCATAGTTGTTACACAGGTACTCAATAAGATTCAGCAGGAGCTCACGGCCTACCACCTCATTCCCATGCATGTTCCCGATGTATTTGAATTCAGGTTCACCTAGTTAAATGAAAGCATTTATGTACTTAGCACGGTTGAATTCATTTTCCTTCATAGATCACTGATTTTATTTGCATACACACTGCAAATATTTTAGCTTTAAAATTAAATAATGCAAATTCACTAGAGTACAGTTTGCAAAGGTGCTTGTCATCTCACATCCAAGTAACGAGTGCTAGCAAGAATCCGGAGCAGCAGTAATGACTGATGTGGACAGGCTGCACCAGCGTATCTTCAAATCGCTGTTAACAGCCGAAATGGACAAAAATGGCCACTTGGTACTTTTCAAATAGTTACAATTAAGAAATGTGCAAACTAACCCCAAGTTCTTTACCAATTTCCCTGTCATTCCTAATGTCCCGACTTTTTTTTTTACACTTGGTCCCGCTTAGGGAACATTTATAGTGATATCTATTTCTTCATGTGACTTCTCATTTGCACCTTTCATTCTAGGGCAACTGAAAAACTTGCTAAAATATATTCCACAAAAGAAGAATAAACCCCCGTGGAACAGAAATTGTTGCATTTTCTAGACACATCCTGTATTTACTGAGCAACTTCCATTTCCAATCCTAAATGGGACAATACAATCCTAGCTCTTAAAACATGTAAGCCATTAAATTTCAAAAGAGCAGCGAGGATTGAGGTTTGTTTACTAGGCTAGAACAAATGTTCTAGCACTGTTATAGGAGGCAAGGGAGGACGCACATTCCAGTTTTCTTTAAATTCTCCTGACACAGATATAGAAAACAAATGTAACTTTTCTTTGTAGTCAATCTTTAAAAAATTGCAAGTTTGCAACTTGCCAACACAGTTTTCTGCTGTTGGAATAGATGCAACACTCATTTTGAGCCTTGCCATTTAGATGCAATTAAATCAAATTCTGTACGATTTTCTTGAAACTATACCCATTTCATGGATGCCTGGATTGTCCGATATTTCCATAACATACAAATTCCTTTGCTCCACTGATTTTCCAACTGTATGTAGATGTGTGATCGCTGGATAGTCCGTGGCGTATTTCCTCAACAGGATCTCCATGTCTGCATAATTATGGTGCCTGAAGTTTGCAGGTTCAATGGCTTTGGACTGATGCTCATCTTCCACTTCCGATACATTGTGTGTCCTGAATTCAGTGTAGGCGGTGGTCGTCTCAAAGGTATGATTATCTGCAGCTACTGGAGGTTGAAGTGTGAAATTAAGTTGCGTGGCTGGACCCTCAAGTACTTCAATGTCGAAGATAGTGACAGGCATGTAACTGTGAAGACATGAGCAATACCTCTAGCAATCTTCTTCAAAATAGTTTTCAATGAATGACTGAAATCTTTTGCATTAACTCATTGTTAAAAAGTAACTAACTGAAAATTAACCAGATCTTAGAATCCAGACAAATCTATTAAATGCCAAGATCAATTTCTAAACTGTTAATTTTACAACAAGATGCGCAAGTAACAATTTAACCCCTCAAAGTCAAGTGTTCAGTCAATATATTACATCAAAATAACATTATTGCAGCTTTACAGTTTGCCATGCTTTCAATGATTGATTACTATTTTCACTTAAATTAATTCCAATATGATGCATCTCACATTGTTCAGATCAAGAGATCTGAACTCCCTTTCACTGCCAGCACAAGTGTGTACTATCCACAAAATGCACTACAGTAACTCATTCGGGATCCTTCAATAGCATCTTTCAAACCTTTGATCACCAAGAGGAACGAGGTCAGCAGGCACACGAGAACACCAAGGTTACCAAGTTACACACCATTCTGACTTGGGAGATATATTGTTGTACCTATACTGTCACTGGGTCAAAAACCCTGTAACTCCTTCAAGAGGGCAATTAGGAATGGATAATAAATGTGCTTTGAGTTGTCTGGCTTTGTCTGGCATATGTCTTCACCAATTGATCAAACAGAACATCAATTTTATCTTTCACTTTTCTTACCCTTGTGCAACAACTGTTACATTGTAGATCCCTGGTACTAGCAACCTGTGGAAATCGCCAAAATTGCCCGTTGTGATATTATGATCAATGCCAGCAACTACAATAGTTGTGTTAGAAATTCCCGAGCCAAAGACAGCATCTGTGACAAATCCTGCAATACCAATATGGACCTGCAAAATACAAGAAAGAAATGCATTTTCCAATTACTTTAACAGTTCGTATTTATGGGACATGATCAGCAGCTACTCAGAATACATCAAACTTGAGTAAACCCATAAAATGTTTCAAGCCCAAATTATCTAGTACCCATTTAGTTCTAGACATCACTTGTCAGTTGAGTGAGTTTTTCCTTTTGGCTGGCATGGAGGGGAGAGAGTTAGTATGTCAGTTGATGCACTGTCTTCCCAAATGGTACTCTAATAGGTGTGGGGTGATGGATCAATTGAAACTTTCAGATTGAAATCGATAAGAGGGGTAAAAGGATATGGAGCAAAGAAGGTAAAATGAAGTTGTGGTCCAGGCTCAAGGCTATGAATGGCCTACTCCCATTCCTATGCATATACAATCGTAACCATACTGGAAAGATTCTGGAATGTTTCATTGTTTTGTACAGTATTTTGGAACATCCCAAGGAGTTGAATGGCAGTATAGAATAATAGAACTTACAGCAAAGAAGGATGCTTTGTACATATGCTGAATCTGTGAAAGATCTATCATGCTTAGCCCCATGTCCTTTTCTGTTTGTAACCCCACATTTCTGTTTGCTTACCATCCTGTCTGGCACCCTGAAGCCTGTAACTATCCTCAGCATGATCTAATATATGGAGCTTTGAAAATGCTGTTCCTTGCATAGGGTTCAGGTCATTTATAAAGTTTGAAATCAGTAATGGACCTAACTCTTGAAAAATAACACCTAGTCTGAAAGAAATTCACTCTTTGCTTCCCATCACAGTCAATTTTGTATCCATTTTACCACTTTCTCTTCATTTCATGGGCTTCCATCTTCTTAATTAGTTTCCATTGACAATGTTCATTGAATGCTTTCTGGAAGTTTTTTCATAGTACATTTAAAAAATTTTTTAGAGTACCCAATTATTATTTTTCCAATTAAGGGGCAATTCAGTGTGGCCAATTCACCTAATCTGCACATCTTTGGATTGTGGGGGTGAAGGGTGAAACCCACGCAGACACGGGGAGAATGTGCAAACTCCACACGGACAGTGACCCAGAGCCAGGATTCGAACCTAGGTCCTCAGCGCCGTTTCATAGTACATTTACTGTACTACTGGACTACCTCCACCATTAACCCATCAAAATCAAGTTAGCCAGAAATTATTTGCCATTAACAAATCCATACTGGCTCTGCTCAATAAACCCATTCCTTTCTAAATACACCCTTTTTCCCTAATAATGGTTTCTAATAGCTTCCCCACCAGGGACATTAGGTTGATTGCTCTGTAGTTTCCTGCTTTAACATTTCTCTCCTTGTTTGAACTGTTTTATAATATTAGCAACTCTCCAGACCTCAAGAACTACTGTATCCCATAAGGAGTGAAATAATTGTGACGTCTCTATTATCTGAAGAGCAATAGTGATAGGTAATTCAATAGCTATGGGTATAGACAAGCATTTCCGTGGCTATAAATTACTCCATGACAGCGTGCTGCCTCCTTAGTGCCAGAATCAGGGATGCTGCGGAATGGCTGCAGGACATCCTTCAGGGGGAGGGCAAACAGCCAGAGGCAGGGGGCCCCATTGGTAAGAGGGATGGGGTCCTGAAAGCAGATTTTAGGTAGTTAGGAAGGGAATTAAAACGCAGGACCTCAAAAGCAGTAATCTCAAGATTACTTTCAGTGCCGTTAGCTAGTGAGCATAGGAATGAGAGGATGGAACACGTGGTTGGAGAATGGGTGTAGGAGGAACGGCGCCTATTTCTGAGGCATTAGGACCAGTTCTGAGGCAGGTGGAACCTGTACAAGATGGACAAGTTATGCCTTCAGAAGGTCAGAATTAATACACACGCAGAGAGATTTGCTAGTGCTATTGGGGAAGAGTTTAAATAAGCTCGTCAGGGGTTGGCCACCTGGGAGAGACAGTTCAAGTAGGAAAGCTGGTAACAGGAAGTAGAAAAGTAACAAGGGAAATTATAAGGCAGGTGAAATGAAGCCAAGCATAAACCAGGTTTGGAATGCAGAATGTTAAAAAGGCACAGTTAGGGGCACTCCATCAGAATGCACACGACATTTGCAACAAGGTAGATGATTTAAAGGCACAAATTGGGGTAAATGGGCATGATCTAATTGCCATGGCTACAGGGTGACCAAAACTGGGAACTGAATATTCAAGGATAATCAACACCAAGGAACGACAGGCAAAAAGGAAAAGGAGGTGGCGTTGCACTGATTTTTTTTTATTGGACACTAAGGGGCAATTTACCATGGCCAATCCACCTAACCTGCACATCTTTGGACTGTGGGAGGAAACCAGAGCACCCGGAGGAAACCCACACAGACACGGGGAGAACGCGCAGACTCCTCACAGACAGTGACCCAAGCCAGGAATTGAATCTTGGACCCTGGCGGCGCTGTGAAGCAACCGTGCTAACCACTGTGCTACCGGGCTCGTGTTGCACTGATAATATGGGATGGTATCAGTATATTACTACGGGAGGATCTCAGATCGCAAGAACAAAATGTGGTATCTGTTTGGGTGGAGCCAAGAAATAGCAAGGGGCTACAAACATTAGGAGTTATTTATTGGCAAGCAATCATTACTGGTAGCGTGGGGTACAGTATTCATCAGGAGATTAGAAAAGCATGTAGCATGGATAACACAGGAATTATGGGTGACTTTAATATGTATATAGATTGGGTATATCTGATGAGCACAAATGCAGTGGAGGACAGGTTTGTGGAGCATGTCAGAGATGGTTTTCTCGAGCAGCATGTTGATGAACCAACTAGAGAATAGTTATTTTTTAGATCTAATATATAATGAGAAATGGTTAATTAATAATCTTTTTGGAAGAGAACCTGAAGGGGCGAGTGACTATAATAGGATTGAATTTTACCTATGTCTGAAAGTGAGGTAGTTCAATCTGAAGCAAGCGTGTTAAAATTTGAACAAAGGAAATTATAAAACCACGAAGAGCAAATTGGAGAAGGTGGCTTGGAAAAATGCATTAAAAGCTATGATGGTACACAGGCAATGGATAGTCTTTAGAGAATTATTACAAGGTTTACAGCAATTATACATTCCTTCAAGGCATAAACCCACTCCCAAAAAAAGTCAGCTGCGACTAGAACAAAGAACAAAGAAAATTACAGCACAGGAAAAGGTCCTTCGGCCCTCCCAGCCTGCGCCGATCCAGATCCTTTATCTAAACCTGTTGCCTATTTTCCAAGGATCTACTTCCCTCTGTTCCCCGCCCGTTCATATATCTGTCCAGATGCATCTTAAATTATGCTATCGTGCCCGCCTCCACCACCTCCGCTGGCAAAGCGTTCCAGGCACCCACCACCCTCTGCGTAAAAAACTTTCCACGCACATCTCCCTTAAACTTTCCCCCTCTCACCTTGAAATCGTGACCCCTTGTAATTGACACCCCCACTCTTGGAAAAAGCTTGTTGCTATCCACCTTGTCCATACCTCTCATAACTTTGTAGACCTCAATCGGGTCCCCCCTCAACCTCCGTCTTTCCAACGAAAACAATCCTAATCTACTCAACCTTTCTTCATAGCTACCACCCTCCATACCAGGCAACATCCTGGTGAACCTCCTCTGCACTCTCTCTAAAGCATCCACATCCTTCTGGTAATGTGGCGATCAGAACTGCACGCAGTATTCCAAATGTGGCCTAACCAAAGTCCTATACAACTGTAACATGACCTGCCGACTCTTGTACTCAATACCCCGTCCGATGAAGGCAAGCATGCTGTATGCCTTCTTGACCACTCTATCGACCTGCTTTGCCACCTTCAGGGTACAATGGACCTGAACTCCCAGATCTCTCTGTACATCAATTTTCCCCAGAACTCTTCCATTGACCATATAGTCTGCTCTTGAGTTAGATCTTCCAAAGTGCATCACCTCGCATTTGCCTGGATTGAACTCCATCTGCCATTTCTCTGCCCAACTCTCCAATCTATCTATATTTTGCTGTATTCTTGGACAGTCCTCCTTGCTATCTGCAACTCCACCAATCTTAGTATCATCTGCAAACTTGCTCATCAGACCACTTATACCTTCGTCCAGGTCATTTATGTATATCACAAACAACAATGGTCCGAGCACGGATCCCTGTGGAACACCACTAGTCACCTTTATCCATTTTGAGACACTCCTTTCCACCACTACTCTGTCTCCTGTTTCCCAGCCAGTTCTTTATCCATCTAGCTAGTACGCCCTGAACCCCATACAACTTCACTTTTTCCATCAACCTGCCATGGGAAACTTTATCAAATGCTTTACTGAAGTCCATGTACATGACATCTACAGCCCTTCTCTCATCAATTAACTTCGTCACTTCCTCAAAGAATTTGGGACAAATTCTAACAAAGGTAATGAAGGATTAGAAAAGGCCTATATAGTTGGCAGAAGAAGAGTTGTTGAAGAAGCGCAAGAGAACGTGCGCAAGATAGCTCTTGGTCAGTAATTGGGCCCAAGCTGTTTACAATATATATCAATGATTTGGATGTGGGGAGCAAATGGAATATTTCCAAGATCGCAGATGACGCAAAGATGGGTGGGAATGTGTCAAGGAAGATGCAAAGCAGCATCAAGGGCATTTGGACAGACTTAGCGAGTAGGCAAGAACATGGCAGCTGGAATATAATGTGGAAAAATCAATTTATCCATTAAGGTAGGAGGAACATATGTGCAGAGTATCCCACAAATGGTGAGAGATTAGAAAGTGCAATGTACAAAGGGACCAGAGTGTCACTGTCAATAAGACACCGAAAGTTACCTTGTAGATACAGAAAGCAATTGGGTATGTTAGCCGTTAACACAGGAGGACGAGTATGGGAGTAGGGAAGACTTACTTCAATGGTTTAGAACCTTGGTGAGATTGCACCTGGAATAATGAAGGTGCAGTTTTGTTGCTCTTACCTTAGGAAGAACATTATTGCCATAGAGGGATGCAATAAAGTTTCATCAGCGTGGTTCTCAGGATGGGAGGGTTGAGGGCAACACAGTGGCGCAGTGGTTAGTGCTGCTGCCTCACAGTGCCGAGGCCCCTGGTTCGATCCCGGCTCTGGGTCACTGTCCGTGTGGAGTTTGCACATTCTCCCCGTGTTTGCGTGGGTTTTGCCCCCTCAACCCAAAAGATGTGCAAGGTAGGTGAATTGGCCATGCTAAATTGCCTCAATGGGAAAAAATGAATTGGTACTCTAAATTCATTAAAAAATGGGGGAAAAAAGAAATAAAAAGGATAGGTGGGCTGTTGTATGGAAACTAGGGAAATTGGGCCTGTATTCAAAGAGCTTTGAAAAATGGGAAATTCTCATTGAGATCGACAAATTATTTAAAAAGGGATAGACAGGCTAGATGTAGATAAATGTCTTTGCTGGCTGCGGAATCTAGAACCAGGTACACAATTTCAAAATAAGGGGGAAGCCACTTGGGGCTGAGATGAAGAGAAATCTCCTTACAGAGGGTTGTGAATGGAGGAATTCTCTACCCCGGAGGGAAGTGGAAGCTCAGTCATATGTTTAAAGCAGAGATTGATATATTTCAAAATACCAATGATAAACTGATATAGTGGGTATGTGGGAAAAAGGCATTGAAGTGGATAATCAGGCTGGATGGGCTGAATAGCAAACCAAGATATATCCCATCAGAACCAGATGGCTTACCAACTTTCTCCATTGACTACTATATTGTTAATACACTTAATTATCCTCTTTTAATGTAACACTTCCGTTATCCACTTCCTTATAAGTAGTCATTTAATATTTTTGCCATATCCTCCACATCTGCACAATGATTTCCCTTACGAGTCCAATTTAATATAATCTCTTTTGTCTCCTGTATTAACTTTTTCAATTCCGTCCTGTATTTTCCATACCGTCCTGATTATTATAGAGATCTTGTTCATAATATGCGTAACGTCTCCATTGTCTTAAATCTTAGTTCATTTATCAAGATTGATGCATTGGGGCAGCATGGTGGCACAGTGGTTAGCATTGCTGCTCACGGGGCTGAGGTCCCAGGTTCGATCCCGGCCCTGGGTCACTGTCCGTGTGGAGTTTGCACATTCTCCCCGTGTCTGCGTGGGTTTCACCCCCACAACCCAAAGATGTGCAGGTTAGGTGGATTGGCCATGCTAAATTGCCCCTTAATTGGAAAAAATAATTGGGTACTCTAAATTTATATTGAAAAAAAGAAGATTGATGCATTAGTTAGCTTTGGATACTCCCTTCAATGGAATAGTTTGTACTTGAACTCTCTCTTCCCCGAATACCCTTGGTAATAATCTGCATGGGACATAAGGGGTGGGGATGATTCCCCGTGCTCCCCTGCTAAGTACCTTACCCGTACTTGTATAAAAATGTTCACCAGTTTGGAACTGACCGACAGGAGAGTACCTGGTGAGGTTTTACCGGTACTCATGGATATAACTGTTGCAAAATAAATGTTGTTTACTTTGCGCTTACTTGGGACTCCCTGTGCCTTATTAAACCTTCCGTTGCTCTCTGCCCATTTTACTCTGGAAACATCTTTTCCAAACTTCTGGTGCTCAATCCCTTCTTCATTCAATTAAATATAAATTTGGTCCTCTTCCCCATGTTTTCTTAGAGTACCTGTTCCATTAGGTTTAGAAGAGCATCACGGTTATTCTCCCATTCTGAATGCAGGGCAGAGGCCGGCGGGTATTTGCAGCAGGTGAGTTCCAGTGTGATTTCAAAACAGTCTCCCTGTAAGTAATTGTAGTCTTGCATCCCTCCTGTAAGAAAATTAGATATCAAACAATGGACATGCCTTCTGCCATAACAGTGTTACACTTACAATAGAGTCCCACGTGCAAGTACATCTAATTAAATGTATATTTTCACTAATTTCAGTACAACACACTTGAAAATGGAATTACAACTTATATCCAAGTACAACTTATCCAAATAAAAACAGAAAATGCTGGATAAACTCAGTAGAGTTAACATTTCAAATCCATATGACGTCTTCTGTTCTGTAGAGGGTCATAGGGACGCAAAATGTTAGCTATAATGGAAATGTCTTAAAACCAATCACAAACAATAAGACCCTCAATGTGAGAGGTGAATTCCCAGGAATGAATGATTAAAGTGAAAATCACAGAATCACTACAGTGTAGAAGGCGGCGATACAGCCCGAGTCTACACTGACCCTCCGAAAGAGAAACCTACCGAGGCCCACACCCCCACCCTATCCCCAAAACCCCACCTAAGGCTTTGGCCACTAATTTAGCACAGCCAATCCGTCTAAGCTGCATGTCTTTGAACTCAGAGTCACCCACTGTTGGAAATTAACCTGGGTCCCTGGCACTGTTAGGCAGCAGTGCTAACCACTGTGCCACCCATTGCAAGGACGAACACCCTAGTTGTTTTGGTATACCTTCAAGGATATGAATATGTACCTCAGTATATCACTAGATGGGAAATGATGCAATGTATCATGTGGTTCAGATTGGTCTCACTATGTTTCCAATCACGGACAGACATGTTTCCAAGCTCTGCAACAATGTAAAACTATCAAATCCTTAATAAATGAACCAACAAATGTGTTAACCAATCCCTTATGCGTGGTTGGTGCCTTGATGTTTATATATAAAGTCCTTGGACTTACTTTCTATGAACATGACACTATTGACAACCATGTTTGAATCAGCGGGTGATGGTCATGCATGCTTAAAACTTCTGTTTCCACTGCAGCAAGCAGCTGAGACACTGACACAAGACATGTCAGGTGCCATAGAGTAAACATATTCCTATAAAGGTAAAGGATGGGACTAAAAAGCTCAGAGAACTCTGGATGTCAAGGGCAATACAGGATTGGTTAAGGATAAAAAAGGAGGCTTATGATATGCTCAAAACAGTGGAAGCCCCAGAGGAGTATAAAAAGTGCAGCATGGGGTACTTTAAAAAATTTAGGAGAGCAAAAAGGGGCATGAAACAAAAAAACACTGGCGAGCACAATAAAGGAAAATCCATAAGTATATTAAGGTCAAGAGGGTAACCAGGGAAAGGGTCTGGGCCATGAGGGACCAAAGTGACAATTTGTGCATGGAGCAGAAAGATGTAGGCCAGGTACTAAATGAGTATTTTGCATCTGTGTTCACCATAGCAAAGAGCAATGTAGGTATAGAAAGCAGGGAGGGGGGTTGGAATATAATTGAACAGATTAGCATTGAGAGGGAGGAGGCATTGCTGGTTTTAGTGGGCTTAAAAGTGGATAACTCCCCAGTCCCAGGTGAGATGTCTCCTAGACTGCTGGGAGAGGCGAGGGAGGAGATCGCAGGGGCTCTGGCGCTAATTTTCAAATCCTCTCTAGTCCCAGGAGAGGTGCCAGACGACAGTTAATGTGGTACCATTAATCAAGAAGTAGGGGGAAAAAACAGGTAATTGCAGGCAAGTGAGTCTAACAGCAGTGGTAGGGAAATTATTGGAAAACATTCTGAGGGAAAGAATCAATCCCCACTTGGAGAGGCATTAATCAAGGATAGTCAGCATGGCTTTGTCGGGGGAGATAATGTCGAACAAATTTGAATTTTGAGGTGACTGGGCATGTAGGTGAGCGGAGTGCAGCTGATGTAGCTTACATGGGCATCAGTAAGGCTTTTGACAAAGTCCTGCATGGAAGGCTGATCAAGAAGGTAAGAGTCCATGGGACCCAGGCCAATGGGCAAATTGGATCCAAAACTCGCTCAGTGGCAGGAGGCAGAGGATATTTGTTTGTGGCTGAGGGTATGTGTCCAGTGGTGGACCACAGGGATTGGTGCTGGACACTTGGTGTTTGTAGTGTACTTCAACGGATCCAAGTGTGATAAAACATTCAACCTAAGACTTGAATGTGCGAGCTATGAT
This sequence comes from Scyliorhinus canicula, assembly GCF_902713615.1. Classification (NCBI taxonomy): domain Eukaryota; kingdom Metazoa; phylum Chordata; class Chondrichthyes; order Carcharhiniformes; family Scyliorhinidae; genus Scyliorhinus; species Scyliorhinus canicula. The sequence goes on from NC_052157.1 coordinate 143,796,952, forward strand.
CAGTAAGTTTGCAGAGGACATAAAAAATTGGTGGTGTGGTAAATAGTGAGGAGGAAAGCCTTGGATTACAGAATGATATAGACAGGCAGATCAGATGGGCAGAACAGTGGCAAACGGAATTTTACCCTGAAAAATGTGAGGTGTTGCCTTTTAGGAGGACTAATAAGACAAGGGAATTCACAATGAATAGTAGGACGCTAAAGCGGACACAGGACCAGAAGGACCTTGAGGTGCATGTCTAAAGATCCCTGAAGGCAGATGAGATGGTTAAGGCAGTATATGGGATACTTGCCTTTATTAGCTGAGGCACAGAATACAAAAGCAGGAAGGTTATGGATGGAGCTGTACAAAAAGTTGTTCGGCCACAGCATGCATGCAGTTCTGGTCGCCACACTATTTCACCCAGATGGTGGTGGGAATCTGAAACTGAGGGGGCAACCCAAAAGCATTCAGGTGAGCATTTGAAACTCTACCGCATACCAGGCTGCAGACCAATTGCTGGAAAATGGATTAGAATAGATAGGTGCTTGATGGCCAGCACAGACATGATGGGCCAAAGGGCCTCGTTCTGTGCTGCAACACTCTCTGACTCCAACTCTTTTCTCTTTCTCTCCAACCCACCTTGCAAGCTTTGAACCCTGTTGGCTGAAAGTGACCACCTAGAGATGCCCCTGCTGCAGACAGACTTTAGAATAATTCAAACCAGAACTGCAGTCTCCAGGAGAACAGCCAAATCAACCATCCACATCTTTAAGTCAGGACAACTGAAGGAAAGTCACAAGATCCCAGAGTTCAACCTGAAGCCAGCTGAGTCACCAAATACATACTGTATACAGTATTCCTTTTATGTACTGTAACTTTACCAACCTATCCTTTCCCACTCTAATCTATTTGTGTGCATGTATGAAAGTTGAAATGTATTTTATTATTTTACTTCAACGGATCCAAGTGTGATAAAACTAACCTCTTTCTTTGTTGAACACAATAACATGTCAGATTAGATATTTTTGTAATTACATTGCAGCAAGTAAACAGTTTATAATTACAACGCGTAAACCATTAAGCCCTTACTAAATTAGCAATATATCCTTCCTTTGTGGACAGCATGGTGGCACAGTGGTTAGCACTGCTGCCTCATCGCACCAGGGACCCGGCTTCGAACATAGCCTTGGGTGACTGCGTAGAGTTTGCACATTCTTCCCGTGTCTACGTGGGTTTCCTCCGGGTGCTCCGGTTTCCTCCCACAATCCAAAGATGCGCAGGTTAGGTGGATTAGCCATGATGCATTGCCCCGAGGTGGAGTTGCGGGGATAGGTTGGGGGATTGGGCTGGGTGGCCTCCTTCTGCACTGCGGGGATTTTTATGGAAACAAAGAAATGCTGCCGTAGTCAAATGAAGGGAAAGAAAAGAAAGGAGCCATTCGACCTCTCCTCACTTGACCCCACCAGTGGCAATAACACTACAACATATCAGCTGTTCAAAGGACACATCATACATAGATCAGAGTTATGGGAAAAGACTGAAGAAACTTGGAACTTTTCAACTTGAAAGGGAAATATCCAATAGTTAATTTTATAAGACAATTAACAGAATGAAAAAGATAAATCTTCAAGACTGATATTAAAAAAAGATTCTTCTTCTTCTTACAAAAAAGAATGAATAACCCTGGGGTAGACTTCCAGAAAGACTGGAGAAAAAAGGACTGGCATCAGATCAAAAGTAACTGGGTATTACAATGGGGTGAATCCAGAATCTTTCTGGGTGGATGAAATAAACTGACCGTCACAAATTCCTTTGTGAACTTTTTCAGGAGTCTGGTGACCTGCTGGTTCATTAAATCACTGGCAGCTGACTCTTTAACAATTGTTGTAACCGAATGCCAAAATTTTGGAGCTCGTTTTCAGCTTTCAAATCTGTGTATTTTACACCCCGAACTTCAAATGTTTGGTAAAATATTAAACCCTTTCGAAAGTTGATGCATAACATTAAGTGAATATATTACCCTCAAGTTAATCATTTATGCCGTGGCAAAATCCCCAAACTAAAACGTATGCATTATTTAAAACACTGCTAAATGCAAGTCTTAAATTACAACGGCCAATAGCATTTACATGTATGTATGATGCAATGAAGTGAACTTATAAGGTGGAAGGGGTGAGAACAATGTTCTGCTTCTTCTGTATAAATTTATAATGCCAATTCTTTTTTCCCCAATTAAGCAGCAATTTAGTGTGGCCAATCCACCTACCCTGCACATCTTTGGTTTATGGGGGTGAGGCCCACACAGACACGGGGAGAATGTGCAAACTCCACTCCACACAGATCGAACCCGGGTCCTTGGCGCCTTGAGGCAGCAGTGCTAACCACTGGTCCTCCACGCTGCCCAACAACAATGCTTTAATGAGGAGCATGTGTGTCATAGAAGAAGTAGAACCAGTTGGCAAAATAAAAAATTCCTTACACGTTAAAGGGCTTTAAACATCCTTGACACAAGCATAAATTAAATGCCTTGGAGCGTGTTCAGTTATTTTGCTGAATGCACAACTCAGAGAGAGAATGAGATGCATGAGAGGAGGAGAGGCCCTTTTACTGGAGTTTAAGATTGATTGGGGGGGATTCTCCATTCCTGAGTCTAAGTATTGATACCAGGGCAAGATTCGTGGACTTCCACAACAACAAAATGACTGCCGCACCTGGACCGATTCAGTGACTGTTAAGGGGCTAGCACCGCACCCAATTCCAATGAGAAACGGTTCCGGAATCGCGATTAACACTCAGGCGGCTGATAAGCGGCAGCTGCATCTACACACTGCACTCCCTACACACGCCACCTCTACCAACAAGATGGCAATGGTTGCACTGGAGCATGGCCATATGGTTGATCGGTTGGCTGAGGCCAGAGGGCACCGGGGGAGGGCAAGTCAATGCATCCTCATTCTGTCCAGCTTGATCTCTGTGGAATCTTACGATCACTGCACGCGGTGGAACTTCAGAACAAGGCTTCAGTTGAAGTGAGCGCCCATTCCCTGCCCCCTCCAACCCCCCACCAATGACACAGCGGTCAGCAAAGTATGCCAATGTTGGATACTTTAAGTTCTCCCTCTCTTTCCCTCAGCAGCCGTGGCACCTGTTTCATGATTATTACAAGCACAAGTGAACCTTGCCGTCAGAAAATCGGCCCACGAGAGGTAGAGAATTGTAGAGGCCCTGAAGAATACTGGGTCAGGCTCGCTAATGATATGCCAATGGTGTTTACTGTACATGTATTCTGGAACGCATTGACGCCGCTATGGAGGCAATGGAGAACTGCGATTTGGTGTGAAATCAGCCTGTCGTGATTTCTGTGTCGTAACCGATTCTTCACTCGGTCGCGTTTCCCGATTAAGGCATCGGCCGACGGAGAATCCTGTCAAAATACTTAACTATCCAAGAAATGGCAAGAACAAGCTTTAGCTCAATCAGTCTGTATAATTGGAGCCCATTAAACAGGCTTGAGTGGACCAGGATCACCCTTCATTGCTGGAGTACCATAATCTTTTCTTTTATTCTCTGAACGATACGGGATGGTCTCGGTGGCCACGTTGTGGGAAGCATTGAAGGCAGTGGTGGGAGGGGAATTCATTTTGAAACGGGCACGTAGGGAGGAGGCAAAGTGTGTGGAGACGGAAAGGTTAGTGGAGGAGATTCTGCAGGTGGACAGGAGGTACTCGGAAGCCAACAAGGCAGGGCTGTTGAAGGAGCGACAGAAGCTGCAGATGGAGTTTGGGTTGTTAACTACGGGGAAGACGGTGCGGCAGCTGAGAAGGGCGGTGTATGAATATGGTGAGAAGGCGAGCAGGATGCTGGCGCACTAGTTGAGGAATCAGGAGGCAGCAAGGGAGATCGAGAAAGTAAAGGACAGGGGGGGGAAACGTGATTTTGGACCCGGTGGGGGTGAATGGGGCGTTTGGGGATTTCTGCAGTCGGCTGTATGGTCAGAACTCCCGACCGGGGTGGAGGGGGGATGAGGACGTTTTTAAGAGCGTTGGAGTTCCCGAAGGTGGAAGAGAAGCTGGTGGAGGGACTGTGTGCCCCAATTGGGCTGGTAGAAGTGGTGTAAGGACCGGAGGCTTTGCAGTGGGGCATGGCCCCAGGTACCCAGTGGAGTTTTATAAAAGGTTCTTGGGGGGGTTCTAGGGCTCCTGTTGATAAGGTAACAGGATGGGTTCTCTCCCCGACGATGCCGCAAGCCTCAATCTCTTGTTATGAACCGGCTATGGATCCGGAGGACTGTAGGTCGCACAGGCCGGTCTCCCTGTTAAACATGGACACCAAATTATTGGCCAAGATCTTGGCCTCGAGAATTGAGGATTGTGTGCCGGGGTGATGGAGGACCAGACAGGGTTCGTTAAGGCGAGGAAGCTGGCGACGAATATCAGGAGGTTGCCAAACAGGGTAATGATGGCCTCCGAGGGACGAGATGTGGAGGTCGCCATGGATGCGGAGAAGGCCTGCGGTCGGGTGGAGTGGGACTCTTTGTGGGAGGTCCTAGGGAGCTTCAGGTTTTGTGGACTGCGTCAGGCTGCTATATCAGGCTCCGGTGGCGAGTGTACGCACAAAACGGGTGAGCTCTGGTGATTTTTGGCTGCAACGGGGGACGAGGCAGGAATGTCCAATCTCCCCACTGTTTTTTGCCCTGGCTATGGAGCCGTTGCCGATAGCACTGAGAGCCCAAAGGGATTGGCAGGAGATAGTAACAAATGAAGACGGTGCTGCTAAAGCAGGGTCCGGGGGGGGGGGGGCTGGCCCTTTCGAACTTTATGAATTATTATTGGGCGACAAACACAGCGATGGTAATGAATGGTGGTGGAGGGGGTTCGGTGTAGGAGCGGATGGAAGCAGCCTCATGTAGGGACACGAGTTAGCAGCACTGTTAACAACGCCTCTGCCCTTCTCACCGTCCAGGTACCCCACAAGCCCGCTAGTTGTGGCAGCCCTGAGGGTGTGGGAACAGTGGCGACAGCACTTGGGACTTGAGGGGGTGTCAACATGGGCATCAACATGTGACAATCACCAGTTGTTCAGGGTGAGGGACTTTGTGCGGACTCGGGTACCGACGTTCCCGTGCCTACCACCCCAGGGGCTACAGGATAAGGTAGTGTCAAAAGGGAGTGGGGGAGGGAACGGTATTGGAAATTTATAAGGAGCTGATGGAATGGGAGGGAGCCCCGATACGGGAGGTAAAGCGGAAGTGTTGTGCAAGGAATTAGAGGCGGGGTTGTGGGAGAATGCCCCAAGGCGAGTCAATGCATCCTCGTCATGTACCAGGCTTAGCCTGATACAATTCAAGGTGGGTCACAGGATGCATATGACTGTATGAGCAGGTTCTTTGAAGGGGTGGAGGACAGGAGTGGGCTGTGCGCTGGGGTGGGGGGGGGGGGGGGGGGAGACAGGAGTGGGCTGTGCGCCGGGGGGGGGGGGGGGGGGGGGGGGGGGGGGGGGGCTGCGAACCATGTCCATATGTTTTAGGCATGTCTGAAGCGGAGGGGATTTGGGTAGGGGTTTGCTGAAGTCATGTCGGAGGTACTGAGAGTAAGGATGGTTCTGTGTCCAGAGGTGTTGATTTTTAGTGCGTCAGAAGATCCGGGAGTCCAGGGGGCGAGAGGCACCGATGTCTTGGCCTTTGCCTCCCTGCTAGCCCGGAGACGGATTTTATTGACATGGAGGGACTCCGAGCCCCCAAAGTCGGGGGTGTGGGTCAGTGACATGGCTGGGTTTCTCCGGATCGAGACGATTAAGTTTGCCCTGAGGGGATCGATCGTAGGGTTTGCCCGCAGGTGGTGGCCAATTATCGACTTATATCGAAAAAATTAAGCTGTCAGCAGGAGGGTGGGGGGGGGGCATGGGGAGTTGGGCAAGGTGGGGGAAGGTTAGTGGGGAATTGGGATTGGGGAGTCGCTTACGTAAGCCATTTTGACTGGGTCTTGTTGTTGGTTGGGTGCATGGTTGTTTATTTTGTTATCTTGTTAAAATTATAATATAAATGCCTTAATAAAATATTTTTCAAATAAAAAGATTTGCAATTACCTGCTACATGGGGTTTTCTTCTTTACATTACCGTATGGCTTCCTTTCTTTTCAATGTTGTTTGGCGAGAAATTTACTCGCTAGTGGAGCGTGCAATTTAATGAGGTTTGGTATTTTCATTCAGTTGGGAATTTCCCTCACTAGAGAGTGAGTCAACGGGAGTGATTTAGCAGCTCATTAGAGTATTCTTTTTAAAATAAGCTGAGAGTTTTTGTTTTGTTAAATTTAAGTTTTAGTTTAATTAATAATCTTTTATTGTCACAAGTAGTCTGACATTAACACTGCAATGATATTACTGTGAAAAGCCCCTAGATGCCACATTCAGGTACATAGAGGGAGAATTCAGAATGTCTAATTCACCTTACAGGCATGTCTTTGGACAGTGGGAGGAAACTGGAGCACCCGGACGAAATCTATGCAGAGACGGGGAGAATGTGAAAACTCCACGCAGTCACTCAAGGTTGGAATTGAACCCAGGTCCCTGGCACTGAGGCAGCAGTACCAAAAATATAGAACGCTTCACTGATAGATATAACACTGTCCGCAGAATTCAAATTAGTATAAAGACACTTATAAGAAGCAGAAATTAATACACAAAGTGGAATATAAACAGAAAAGTCTTTAAAAGTCAGTATGCAGCTGCAAAAACATGAAAATGAAATGAAAATTGCTTATTGTCACAAGTAGGCTTCAAATGAAGTTACTGTGAAAAGCCCCTATTCGCCACATTCCGGCGCCTGTTCGGGGAGGCTGGTACGGGAACATTAGCTGACTAATGCAGGGCCTCAGGAATATCCTTGAGTTGACGACCATAAATTCCTCAAATTACCTCACTGCAGTGAAACCCACAAGCTGGAGCGCAGGAAAGGTACTAAGAGATAGCAAATTAGATTTATTATAACTGTCTTAGCTTTATAACTTTTGATACTTAAGATAGCGCCATTCATAATAGTGGCTATCAGGACATCTATATATATTACAGAATCTTGACACATCAGAAATAAACAAAAGTGGAGATGGGCCTAAAACAGCTCCCTGTCTGACTATATTTAATACTTAGTTATACTTATAGTTAATACTGAGAACAATATTGTTGATAAACCACCAACCTGTCCATTTGGCTTTTGGAAATTGCTCATTTGGGGAGATAAGATACAGGAAAGGCCATACACAAAAAAGGAAGAAATAGGTATAAAAGACAAGCAGATTCACAAAATCAGCACTCTCTCTCTCCCACTGAGTGTACAGTCAAAGTTCTGTTCCTCATCCTGCTTCATCAAACGAAGGTCATTGTGGTTTCTGCAAGTATGTTTTTATTAAACTTCTTGGAAATGTATTAGAAATTGATTTGTGATACTTTAGGATTTCCCATGTTTGAATGTATCCCTTTTCTTGGAGAAGTTAGTTTGTTAGCAAATAACACAGGACTGTTGACCGATTTATATTTTTAACCGATAATAATCTTTATTGTCACCAGTAGGCTTACATTAACACTACAATGAAGTTACTGTGAAAATCCCCCAAGTCACCACATTCCAGCGCCAGTCCGAGTAAACAGAGCGAGAATTCAGATTCCAAACCACTGCAATCATAATGATAACGAAGGACTGTTAACCAATTCATATTTTTAACTCTACACCTTTGTATGTCATAAATCTATGGCTTGGGCAGCACGGTGGCGCAGTGGTTAGCACTGAGACAACAGCGCTGAGGACTGGTTTGAATCCTGGCCCTGGGTCACTGGTGGTGTGGAGTTTGCACATTCTCCCGGCGTCTGTGTGGGTTTCACCCCCACAACCCAAAGATGTGTAGGTTAGGTGGATTGGCCATGCTAAATTAGCCCTTTAATTAGCCCTTAATTGGAGAGAAAAAAATTGGATACTCTAAATTTATATTTTAAACAAAATCTATGGCTTTATATTGTGATGTTCTTGTTGAAACCTGGGGCGGGATTCGCCGAGGGTCGGTGTCAATCCCGCCCCCGCTGTGTCCCGAAGTCTCCGGCACCAGAGATTCGGCGGGGCCAGGAATCGCACCGCGACGGTTGGCGGGCCTCCCTGGCGATTTTCGGGCCCGAAGTCCCTCCGCTGTCATGCTGGTTCCGCCAGCGTGGATCAAACCACCTACCTTACCGGCAGGACCAGGCGGCGCGAGCGGGCTCCGGGGGGGGTGCCCCCACGGTGGCTTGGCCCGCAATCGGGGCCCAATCAGTGGGCGGGCCTGTGCCGTGTGGGCACTCTTTTCCTTCCGCCTTTGTCATGGTCTTCACGATGGCGGAGGCGGAAGTGACCCCCTCCCCTGCGCATGCGCGGGGATGACGTCAGCAGCCGCTGATGCTCCGGCGCACGCGCGGACTTCCGCCGGCCGGCAAAGTCCCTTCGGCCCCAGCTGCCGTGGCTCCAAAGGCCGTTCCTGCCAGCCGGCGGAGCGCCAACCACTCCGGCACTGGCCTAGCCCCTCACTGTTAGGGCTTGGCCCCTAAAGGTGTGGAGACTTCCGCACCTTTAGGCGGCCCGACTCCAGAGTGGTTCACGCCACTCTATCCCCGCCCCGCCAGGTAGGGGAGAATCCCGGCCCTGATGTTTAAAATTGTTTAAAAATGATAAATGCCTCAATAAAAATTTTCCAAAAAAACAAAATCTATGGTGCTTTATAATAAAATACTACCAAAAATAAACTGTGTAGTTTACTTTCAATACGTTTTCGATCCTAGACACGCATTCAGGAATTCTTAAATGACAAGGATTCACAACCGAAAAAGGTCGGGAGTTTAGATAGGAGTGCAGTATCAGAATATTGCCCATCAGAATGTTTGACTGTTTAAGGCACAGAAAAGTAACCTCCCCCTGATGAGAGCTATTCAGTGTCTTAACAGAAAATCAAACTTCCCAACTTTAGTGAGTTAGCCAGATAGGCTAGTCAAGATAGACCTTTTGGGTCCAGGAAAATTAAACTGCTCACATCACAAATTTGCGTATCATCCTTGCATTGGGTCACTTCCGGTGGCGACAATGCGGAGCTAAGCCGCATGTTCGACAGCTCCCGCTTTTTTTGGACTTTCGAGCCCGCAACGGAGGTTTCGACTTTTCCCCCGGGGGGAAACAAGCCAGTGTGCCCAGCGGCCGGTGGATGGACTGGACTCGCAGTGGAGCGATCCAGAAGTCGGTATCACCACAGAGAAAGGCGAGAGGCACGGCGAGAGGCAGAAAAAGCAAGATGGTGGCAGGCGGGGAAGCAACAGCAGCGTGGCAGCTGTGGGCGCGGGAGCAGCAGGAGCTGCATCAGCGCTCCTTCAAGGAGCTCAAAGTCGAGATTTTGTAGCCATTTAAGGCCTCGCTAGACAAGCTGGTGGCGACTCAGACGGCTTAGGCCGGGGAGATTCGGGAGCTGCGGCACAAGGCTTCGGAGAATGAGGATGGGCTTTTGGGCCTGGCAGTGAAAGTGGAGTCGCACGTGACACTGCACAAGAAATGGCAGGCAAGGATGGAGGAGATGGAGAACTGCTCCCGCCGGAAGAATCTACGGATTTTGGGCCTCTCGGAGGGGCTGGAAGGTTCGGATTTGGCGGCCTATGTGGTCCTAATGTTAAACTCGCTGATGGGTGCGGGGTCGTTTCGTGGTCCCCTGGAGCTGGAAGGCGCCCATCGAGTGCTGCAGCGGAAGCCCAGGGCCGAACGAACCGCCCAGGGTGGTGCTGGTCCATTTTCACCGCTTGGTTGACCGGGAGTGCGTGTTGAGGTGGGCGAAGGAGAGCAGCAGCAGCAGGTAGGAGAACACAGACGTTCGGATTTTTCAGGACTGGAGCGCGGAGGTGGCGAGGAGAAGAGCTGGCTTCAATCGAGCGAAGGGAGTGCTCCACAGGAAGGGGGTGAAGTTTGGCCTTCTATAGCCGGCTCGTCTCTGGGTCACGTACAAGGACCGCCAGCTCTATTTTGACTCTCTGGAGGAGGCCTGGGCTTTTGTCCAGGCTGAGAACTTGGATTCGGACTGAGGACTGGGGGGAAATGTACTTTGCTTGGAGGCTTTGCCCTTAGGTATCCTTTCGCCTATGGTGGCTGTGTTTGCTGATGGTTTGTTTTCGCCATGGGTATTTAGGTTCTTTCGGGGTTTCTTTGGGGCTGTTGGTTATTTATTGTGGTGCTTTTTTTTTCCCACTGGTGGGTTGGGGAGTAGTTTGGGGTCCCGATGGGTCACATGTCCGTCTTTTTCCCGCGTGTTGGGTCGAGGGGCAGGGCTCGGGTTCGAAGCACGGGCTTTCTTCCCGCGCCGGAGGAATTAGGGGCGGGGCCAGCGCTGGGAGGGAAGGATTGGCGGCTGTGTTGCATCAGGGGGGGGGGGGGGGGGTTGTTCGTGGTTATGGCGGGAGTAGCCGGGGTCAGCAGACTCACGGAAGCATAATGTTGGGGGTTATGCAGCAGGGGTGGGGTGCGCCGGGTTGTTGCTGCAGGGACTGTGAGGGAATGGATGGTGATGGGGGGGGGTTTGCCACCGTGGGGAGCGGGCTTGGGGGGTTCCCTGGGCACGTGGTGGGTTGAGGAAGGGCTATGGCTGATCGGCGTAAAGGGAAGGGGACGGCCCCTCGGGTTCGGTTGGCCACATGGAACGTGAAGGGGCTGAATGGTCCGGTGAAGCGATCCCGGCCTTGGCTCTGAGGGGGCTGGGAGCGGATGTGGCTATGCTCCAGGAGACGCACCTCAGAGTTACGGATCAGGTGAGGCTAAGAAAAAGTTGGGTGGGACAGGTGTTTCACTCTGGGCTTGATGCAATGAACCGTGGGGTGGCAATTTTGGTGGGTAAGAGCCTGTCGTTCGTCGCGTCCAAAGTGGTGGTGGATAGCGCAGGTCGATATGTGATGGTGAGTGGGAGACTTCAGGGGGAGCGGGTGGTCTTGGTTAATGTTTATGCCCCCAACTGGGATGGTGCGGGCTTCATGCGGCGTATGCTGGGCCTGATCCCAGACCTGGAGACAGGGGGATTGATTCTGGGTGGGGACTTTAACACGGTGCTGGATCCGGCTCTGGACCGCTCGAAGTCTAGGACGGGCAGGAGGCCGGCAGCGGCCTCGATGCTGAGGGGGTTCATGGATCAGATGGAAGGGGTGGACCCTTGGAGGTTTTTGAAGCCGGGGGGGTAGGGAGTTCTCCTTTTTCTCCTATGTTCATAAGGCGTACTCCCGGATTGACTTTTTTGTGCTTAGCAGGGCGCTGATCCCGAGAGTGGTGGGGGCGGAGTATTCGGCGATAGCTATTTCTGATCTGTGGTGAATGTGATTCACACCGGATTATAATCTGTATATACACACACGTGTCTATATTGTAAGTGCAGTTGCACTACCTGTCCTCCAGGGGGAGTAGCTCTGGGAATGCTCGAGTTGTACGGGGCTTCTCCCTTGGCTCTGCCCAGGACTCCTCCCCCGGAAGCTGCTGTATAAAGATCAGTGCCACATGGTCAGCCGGCCAGTTCACAGAAAGTTCAATGGCTAATAGGCTGGCTCTGTTGTGAGTATATTAAAACCGCTATTCTAATCCTACAAGCACGTGTCCGTAGAAGTGTTGGTTCCAACAATGGTGTTCCCAAGTGTTCCCAATTTAATATACTCAGGAAACAGTCGAAGAAATCATGGAAGCAGCCCTCAAGCCCGGACGCCTAGAACTCGACCCACAGGATGCAGAGGCTAAGGAAATTTTTTCCCGCTGGCTGAGATGTTTTAAAGCCTACCTGGCAGAAGCCAGCACCGCCGGAACAACGGAGGAACAAAAACTCAGCCTACTGCACGCGAGGGTAAGCCACAGAATCTCCACACAGCTAAATCCGGCCGGTTCTTACACCGCAGCGCTGGCAATATTGGACAAAATGTACGTTAAGCCCATTAACGAGGTTTATGCATGCCACGTGTTTACGACTCGCCGTCAGCGGCCTACAGAAACGCTAGCCGAGTTTGTAAGGGAATTGAACAATCTTTCCAATGACTGTAATTATCAAGCCGTTACCGCGGCTGAACATAGGGAGCTTGCTGTGCGGGACGTTTTCGTGGCGGGACTTAGGTCTAACTATGTGCGCCAAAGACTGCTAGAAAAGGGGGCCCAGGACGTAGACACTATTGTGGAGGCTGCTACCACTATGGAAGTTTCCTTCCGCAGCCTCACCTCGTTTCCCGCGGACCCCGCGACCTCATCGTGGACCCCCGAACAACAGTCCCCCAAGCCTGTGCCGCACGGCCCCCCAGCTACCGCGCTGCCAAAGCCAGTTACTCTGCTGCCCCAGCGAGTTACTCTGCTGCCCCAGCCAACTACTCGGCTGCTCCAGCCTGTCATTTCTGTGGCCAAAGCCAGCACCTGCGACAGCACTGCCCGGCCCGTAACGCGACCTGCAGCAGCTGCGGGCGAAAAGGACACTATGCCAGAGCGTGTCTGGCGAAGAAAGCCGCAACCTCTAACCCTCCCACGGCTCAAAGCACTCGTTCCCTGAATTCACAGGCCTGCAGGCCCCGAAATGCTGCAGCCTGTATGCCGACTCCGCCCCCACCCGACATGTGCGACTCATGGGGGCAGCCATCTTGGCAATCCTCCTCCATGCGGCCGGCCATGTGCGACTCATGGGGGCAGCCATCTTGGCAATCCTCGGCCATGTGCGACTCATAGGGGCAGCCATCTTGGCAATCCTCCTCCACGCGGCCGGCCATGTGCGACTCATGGGGGCGGCCATCTTGGGATCCATCCCCTTCAAACTCTGAATCTCACCTCGACGACTACGAACTCAGAGGGCAGTCATCACGGGGCCACTCCAGCACAGCTGATCGAGCCGCCGACTACCCGCAACTCAGCGCAGTCACCCTGGATCAATCCCGCCCCAAGCACCTATGAAGTTCGATGGCGGAGGTCCAGATCAACGGGTACAGCACGCCATGCCTCTTTGACTCCAGGAGCACCAAGAGCGTTATACATCCAGAGCTGGTAAGACACTGTTCGCTTTCTATTTTTCCGGTGAGCCAAACTATCGCCCTCGCTTCGGGCTCCCACTCAGTCCAAATCCAAGGACGCACCGTTGCTACACTCACAATTCAAGGCGCTAGTTATTCTAAATTTAAACTTTATGTCCTGCCTGACCTCTGCGCGCCACTCTTATTAGGCCTGGATTTCAAGTGCAACCTCAAGAGCCTCACCCTCAGCGGGCCCCTGCCCCCACTCACTATCTGCAGCCTAACCACGCTGCGCAACTCCCCCTCCCCCCCTCTCCCCGCCCCCCCCCCTCCGCTCTTCGCCAATCTCCAGATTGCAAGCCAGTAGCTACTCTCAGCAGGCGATACAGCCTACAGGATAGGGTCTTTATCCGATCGGAGGTCCGACAGCTGCTCAGTGAGGGGATCATAGAGGCCAGTAATAGTCCCTGGAGAGCTCAGGTGGTGGTCGTCAAGACCGGGGAAAAATTTTGCATGGTCATCGACGATAGCCAGACCATAAATCGCTTTACGAGCCTAGACGCGTATCCCCTCCCCAGAATTGCAGACATGGTTAATCAGATCGCCCAATATCGGCTATTTTCCACGGTGGATCTGAAGTCTGCATACCACCAGCTCCCAATCCGCCCGGAGGACCGCCACTACACGGCGTTCGAGGCCGATGGCTGCCTCTTCCATTTCCTCCGGGTCCCTTTCGGCGTCACTAACGGGGTTTCGGTGTTCCAACAAGCAATGGACCGAATGGTAGACCAGTATGGGCTGCGGGCCACGTTTCCGTATCTGGACAATGTCACCATCTGCGGCTATGACCAGCAGGACCACGACGCCAACCTCCACCATTTTCTCCAAACGGCACAGAAATTAAATCTCACTTATAACAAGGAGAAATGCGTTTTCCGCACAAACAGACTGGCCATCCTCGGCTACGTCGTGGAGAACGGAGTCCTGGGCCCAGACCCAGACTGCATGCGCCCCCTCTTAGAACTCCCTCTCCCTCATTGCCCCAAGGCCCTCAAACGGTGCTTGGGGTTCTTCTCATACTACGCTCAGTGGGTCCCTCAATATGCGGACAAAGCCCGGCCACACGATTTCCCCTGTCAGCAGAGGCGCGCCAGGCCTTCAGCTGCATCAAGGAGGACATCGCCAAAGCAGCCATGCGGGAGGTGGATGAATCCACTCCCTTTCAGGTTGAGAGCGACGCCTCAGAGGTAGCTCTAGCAGCCACTTTAAATCAGGCAGGGAGGCCCGTTGCATTTTTCTCCCGTACCCTATCCGCTTCAGAACTCCGATACTCCTCAGTCGAGAAGGAAGCACAATCCATCGTGGAGGCTGTTCGTCACTGGAGGCACTACCTCGCAGGTAGGAGGTTCACCCTCATCACCGACCAACGATCAGTTGCCTTTATGTTTGACAACTCGCAAAGGGGCAAAATAAAAAATGATAATATCCTTCGGTGGAGGATCGAACTCTCCACCTATAGTTACGATATTAAATATCGACCGGGGAAGCTCAACGAGCCCTCGGATGCCCTATCCCGCGGGACATGCGCCAGCGCGCAGATCAGCCGTCTGAAAGCCATCCACGTTGACCTCTGCCATCCAGGGGTCACCCGGCTCGCCCACTACATCAGAGCCCGAAACCTGCCTTTCTCCAACGAGAAGGTAAAAGCGGTCACCAGGGACTGCCCGATCTGTGCAGAGTGCAAACCGCACTTCTATAGACAAGACAGGGCCCACCTGGTCAAGGTTTCTAGGCCCTTTGAACGCCTTGCGATCGATTTCAAAGGGCCACTCCCCTCCACTAACAAGAACATTTATTTCCTCAATATCATCGCGAGTTCTCCCGATTCCCTTGTGCCATTCAATGCCCTGATATGACCTCCCACACCGTCATTAGGGCCCTGCATAGTGTCTTCACCCTGTTTGGTTTCCCCAGCTACGTGCACAGCAACCGGGGTTCGTCCTTTATGAGCGACGAGCTGCGTCAGTACCTGCTCGACAAGGGCATCGCCTCGAGCAGGACTAGCAGTTACAACCCTAGGGGGAACGGGCAGCTGGAGAGGGAGTACGCGACGGTCTGGAAGACCGTCCTACTGACCCTCCTGTCTAGAAAACTCCAAGTCTCCCAATGGCAAGAAGTCCTCCCAGACGCACTCCACGCAATCAGATCCCTCCTCTGTACAGCTACAAATCAAACCCCTCACGAGCGACTCTTCATTTTTTCTAGGGGCACTACCATGGGAGTCTCACTTCCGGCGTGGCCGAGGACACCAGGCCCGATCCTCCTGAGGAAGCACGTCAGGGGGCACAAAACTGACCCCCTTGTTGAAAAGGTGCGCCTCCTCCATTCTAACCCCCAGTACGCATTCGTGGAGTTCCCGGACGGTCGCCAGTACACAGTATCCCTTCGGGACCTGGCACCCGCTGGATCCAGCCCCCCCTACCCCCGCTGAGGAACCCCTTACCCCGTTCCCTATGCTGCCGCCCCCTCGCGCCCCCGATACCGCAAGCTCACCCCACCGGTTCCACGCGCCAGAACCAGCCCGCCCCCGGTCGAGCCAGAGGTGTATAAAGTTCGGACGAGACCCGTTCCGGAGTCTGCCATCGTACCCCAGCTCTCAACACCCACCCAGCCACCGCAAGAGGCTGCAACCCGGGTGCTCCGCAGATCAAAAAGAACAATTCATCCACCGGACAGACTAACTCTGTGAGCCACCACCCCCGCTGGACTCGATTTTTTTCACAGGGGATGAATGTGGTGAATGTGATTCACATCGGATTATAATCTGTATATACATGAATCTATATTGTAAGTGCAGTTGCACTACCTGTCCTCCAGGGGGAGTAGCTCTGGGAATACTCGAGTTGTACGGGGCTTCTCCCTTGGCTCTGCCCAGGACTCCTCCCCCGGAAGCTGCTGTATAAAGATCAGTGCCACATGGTCAGCCGGCCAGTTCACCGAAAGTTCAATGGCTAATAGGCTGGCTCTGTTGTGAGTATATTAAAACCGCTATTCTAATCCTACAAGCACGTGTCCGTAGAATTGTTGGTTCCAACATGATCATGCTCCACATTTGGTGGACCTGGAGCTGGGGGAGGGGAAGGATCAGCACCCGCTGTGGAGGTTGGATGTGGGGCTTTTGGCAGAGGAGGAAGTGTGCGGGCGGATCCGTAGGGGTATAGAGGGGTATCTGGAACCCAATGACAACGAGGAGGTGCAGGTTGGGATGGTTTGGGAAGCGCTAAAGGCAGTAGTTAGAGGGGAGCTGATATCTATTCGGGCGTTCAGGGAGAGGGTTGAGAGGAAGAGGCTGGTGGAGGAGATGGTCAGGGTGGATAGGAGATATGCAGAGAGGGAGCGGCGGAGTCTCCAGGTGGAGTTTGACATTTTAACCACCCGTAAGGCGGAGGCGCAGTGGAGGAGGGCAAAGGGGGCAGTGTATGAGTACGGGGAGAAGGCAAGTCAGATGTTGGCTCACCAGCTCCGGAAGCGGGAGGCAGCTACAGAAATTGGAGGAGCCACGGATGCAGGTGGGAACTTAGTGCGGGGTGGAAAGAACATCAATGGGGTGTTCAGATCCTTTTATGAGGGGCTGTACCGGGCGGTACCCCCGCGGGGAAGCAGGCGGGATGGACCGCTTTTTGGATAAGCTGGAGTTCCCAAGAGTAGGGGACGAGCGGGTGGAGGGTTTGGGGGCCCCAATTGAGTTGGAGGAGCTGGTGGAGGCGTTGGGAAGCATGCAGACAGGGAAAGCGCCGGGGCCCAACGGGTTGGGGGGGGGGCTCTCTGCCCCTGACGATGTCCAGGGCAATTATCTCTTTGCTCCTGAAGCAGGACAAGGATCCCCTTCAGTGTGCGTCTTATAGGCCAATCTCGCTCCATAACGTAGATGTCAAGTTGTTGGCAAAGGTGCTGTCCAGGAGGGTGGAGGATGTGGTCCCGATGGTGATTCATGAGGACCAAACGGGGTTTGTAAAGGGGAGATAATTGAATGCCAACGTGCGGAGGCTCCTGAATGTTTATGATGATGGAGCCGATGGCTGGGGAGTCAGAAATAGTGGCGTCCATGGATGCGGAGAAAGATTTTGATAGGGTGGAGTGGAGTTACCTGTTGAGGTGTTGCGGAGGTTTGGGTTTGGTGAGGGGTTCATTAGCTGGGTGAGGTTGCTGTACAGCTCCCCGGTGGCGAGTGTGGTGACGAATGGGAGGAGGTCAGAGAACTTTTGGCTTTCCAAAGGGACGAGGCAGGGGTGCCCCTTGTCTCCCCTGCTCTTCGCGTTAGCAATTGAGTGCCTGGCCATGGTGCTGAGGGACTCGAAGGGTTGGAGGGGGATTGTGCGCGCAGGGGGCGCACCAGTTGTCGCTGTATGCAGATGATCTGCTGCTGTATGTCGCGGACCCGGCTGAGGGGATGCCAGAGGTGCTGAGGATACTTGAGGAGTTTGGGGACTTTTCGGGATATAAGCTCAATGTGGGGAAAAGCGAGCTGTTTGTCCTGCACCCGGGGGGGTCAGGAGAGGGAGATAGGGGAACACCCGTTGAGGAGGGCTGATGGGAGCTTTAGGTATCTTGGGGTCCACGTGGCTAGGACCTGGGGGGCTATGCATAGGCTTAACTTTTCACGGCTGGTGGGGCAGATGGAGGAGGAGTTCAGGAGGTGGGATGCCCTGCTGCTCTCGTTGGTGGGCAGGGTCCAGTCGGTTAAAATGACGGTGCTCCCGAGGTTTTTGTTTCTTTTCCAGTGCCTCCCCATGTTGATCCCGAAGGCTTTTTTCAGAAGGGTGAATAAGTCGATTCTGGGGTTTGTGTGGGCGCGAAAGGCCCCGAGAGTAAGGAGTGTATTGTTGGAGCGAAGAAGGGAGGTAGGGGGCCTGGCGCTGCCCAACCTGTGTGGATATTATTGGGCGGCAAACGTGGCGATGATTCGCAGGTGGGTGACGGAAGGGGAGGGTGACGCATGGAAGAGACTGGAGGTAGCGTCCTGTGCGGGTACGAGGCCTGGAGGCCTTGGTGACGGCCCCACTTCCACTCCCCCCGGCAAAGTACTCCACGAGTCCGGTGGTGGTTGCGTCCCTCAAAATCTGGGGACAGTGGAGGCAGCATAGGGGGGGGGGGGGGGGGGGGAAGTGAAGGCCTCAGTTTGGGCCCCAATACGGGGCAATCACCATTTTGCGCCAGGAAGAACGGGTGGGGGATTTGGGAGTTGGCATAGGGCAGGCATCAGCCAGTTTGGGGACCTCTTCTTGGATGGGAAGTTCGCAACTCTGGAGGAGCTGGTGGGGAAGTGGAACCTCCCCCCGGGAATGCTTTTAGGTATATGCAGGTCAGGGACTTTGTTAAGAGGCAGGTGGAGGAGTTTCCGCGGCTGCCGCCAAGGTGGATGCAGGACAGGGTGCTTTCGGGGACGTGGGTCGGGGAAGGAAAGATCTCAGCTATCTACCAACTAATGCAGGAGGAGGAGGCCTCAGTAGATGAGCTCAAAGCGAAATGGAAGGAAGAGCTAGGGGAAGAGATTGAGGATGTGACGTGGTCGAGGGAAAATTCTTCCTCCTCTTGCGCACGGCTCAGCCTAATTCAGCTGAAGGTGCTGCACAGGGCTCACATGACGGGGGCAAGGATGAGCCGGTTTTTCGGAGGGGAAGACAGGTGTGGGAGGTGTTCGGGTGGCCCGGCAAACCACACCCATATGTTTTGGGCATGTCTGGAGGGGTTTTGGAAGGGGGTGGCGGGGATTTTGTCGGAAGTGGTTGGGTCTAGGGTCAGGCCGGGCTGGGGGCTCGCGATCTTTGGGCTCGCGATCTTTGGGGTAGCTTTGGAGCCGGGAGTGCAGGAGGCGAGAGAGGCCGGCATTCTGGCCTTTGCGTCTCTAGTAGCCCGGCGCAGGATTCTGTTACAGTGGAGGGATACGCGGCCCCCGAGTTCGGAGACCTGTGTCAATGACATGGCTGGGTTCATCAAGTTGGAGAGGATTAAATTTGCCCTGAGGGGATCGGTACAGGGGTTCTTTCAGCGGTGGCAGCCCTTTCTCAATTTCCTGGCGATGGGGTAGAGATTGGTCGGCAGGGGGGTTGGGTTTGGGGGTTTGTTTTTGCGGCGGTGGGTTTGTTATGTTATTTTCTTCTTTCTTGCATTGCTATTTGTTATTATTTATTTTTGGGAGGGGAAGAGTTCTTTTCTTGTTTTGGTGTGGAAACACGCCTTGTTTGTTTTAAATTGCGGGGAGAAAATTTGTTATTGTTATCAAAAAACTTGAATAAAAATTATTTTTTTAAAAACAAATCCTTGCATTGGGACCATGCTAATCTTTTCTGCCGTTCCAATTTGGTAAACGTGCTGCCCAAGCAAGGACATATGTTTTGTTTTTACTTAACCTTTTGTGAGGTACCTTGTGGAACTCCTTCTGGAAGTCCAAATACAACACATTTGCTGCCTCCCCTCATTTCTATGTTTTGAAGAGTTTGTTGATTCTATTTTCATTTTTGAAATCCAAGATTTGGAAATATGCTGAAGTATTTAACCAATTGCTGGCACACTGGCCTCAGAAGTAAATTTTGTATACATAATCCATGTTGAGGCTGCAGTGCACTACTGTACAATATTGGAGAAATCACCTTCAAGGTGTAACGTTGAACAGACATGCAGAGCTTCAGTTAAATAAACCCACAGCACAATTCAAAGATCACGCAAGTCTTCCAGTGTCTAGAGGTGCCAACATTCATAAAGAACCACATCACCAGAAAATGGAACAACTGGTTATTTGCTGCTTGTGGAATCTTGTTGAACACAAAGCACCTGTCACATCTGCCTTCATGATCAGCCAAGGTTACTTTAAAGTATGAATAAGTTACATATAAAACAAATAAAAAATGTCCAAGCTCACAACATTTAAAATAAATAGTTCCTTACGAAGGCAAACTATTTTCAATCAATTTGTTTCATGTCAGTTGTGATAGAAGATTATTTATCCACACAGTACAAAAGTTTTGTATTGCACACAGAAGTAACAACAAAATTTATAGAGTGTTATAAATGAAGACACAAAGTGCTGCTCCATATAAATGGGAGAATTATAGTCATCCAAACCCTAACCACGTTATCTACAAAGCATAAAGGAAGTTTTATATATACAGCAATTTTCTTGTCACAACATATTTAGTCAACTATTCCCAAATATATTATATATTGGTCAATGGGAAACAAAATGTGACCTAAAAAAAAATCTGCTAAAAATATCTTTCTTCTATCCATTTGTGATTTGTTGTTCCTCCTTCTCAGGTGTCTCATGTTTTACACAATTTTGCAACAGGGTTTGGGTGAATGATCTGTTGCCAGGCTCATTGTACAGTCAATATATCACGATCAGTTAATAGCTGGCCAAGAAATTCTGCATTTGATTTTTCATCTGGTCTCTCACCCACACACTCCATCAGAAGGGATACAGAAGCATCTAGCTTCCACTGGAATGTTCCTCTTAAGGCCATGAGCAAAGTCTGGCAGGATAGGAATCAGATCTGAAAATGTTCTATTCTCCACCATTAAACAGTGACACAAACAACAATTATGCCTGCCTCTGACTTGTAAATTCTGTTGATATTATCAGGTCAACTGCTTTCTGCATTTCCTCTACACAGGCCTTTTGCGATTAGGTGCTGCACCATAATCATAAGCACAAGCTCATCACATTTGCCAAGATGTGACTGATGAAAATGCTGAAAGATTAAAATGTGATTTAAACATGCAATGATTTTTTTAAAAAATAATTTTTATTGGAATTTTTTGAAAAATATACATCAACAAAACAATAATAACAATAATAAACACCCCTCCGACACCCGTAACAACGCATATAACAACCCCCCCCCACCCCGATAAACAACAGAATAAATTAACAATAAGCAAATTAATTTAAACACTATCCCCCTAAACCCCCCCCCCCGGGTTGCTGCTGCTGCTGACCGAGTACCTTATCGTTGAGCCAGAAAGTCGAGGAAAGGCTGCCACCTCCTAAAGAACCCTTGTACCGATCCTCTCGGGGCGAACTTGACCCTCTCCAACTTAATGAATCCCGCCATGTCATTAATCCAGGTCTCCACACTCGGAGGTCTCGCATCTTTCCACTGCAGCAAGATCCTCCGCCGGGCTATTAGGGACGCAAAGGCCAACACATCGGCCTCTTTCACCTCCTGCACTCCCGGCTCCACCCCAATCCCAAATATCGCGAGTCCCCAGCCTGGCTTGACCCTGGATCCCACCACCCTCGACACCGTCCCCGCCACCCCCTTCCAGAACTCCTCCAGCGCCGGGCACGCCCAGAACATATGGGCATGGTTCACTGGACTCCCCGAACACCTGACACACCTATCTTCGCCCCCAAAGATCCTACTCATCCTAGATCCGGACATGTGGGCCCGGTGCAGCACCTTGAACTGGATGAGACTAAGCCTCGCACATGAAGAGGAGTTCACCCTCTCCAGGGCGTCCGCCCATGTCCCCCCCTCAATCTACTCCCCCAGCTCCACCTCCCACTTAGCCTTCAGCTCCTCTACCAACGCCTCCCCCACCTCCTGCATTACCTGATAGATGTCAGACACCTTCCCATCCCCGACCCACACCCCCGAAACCACCCTATTCCTTACCCCCCGCGGGGGCAGCAAAGGGAACCCCTCCACCTGTCGCCTAGCAAACGCCTTGACCTGAAAGTACCTGAACATATTCCCCGGGGGGAGCTCAAACTTCTCCTCCAGTTCACCAAGGCTCGCGAACCTCCTGTCAATAAACAGGTCTCCCAACTTCTTAATGCCCGACCTGTGCCACCCCAGGAACCCGCCATCCATGTTCCCTGGGACAAACCGGTGGTTCCCCCGCAGCGGGGCCTCCACCGAGCCCCCCACTTCCCCCCGTGTCGCCTCCACTGCCCGCAAATTTTGGGGGTGGCCGCCACCACCGGGCTCGTGGTGTACCTCGTTGGAGGGAGCGGCAACGGAGCCGTTACCAGTGCCTTCAGGCTCGTGCCTCCGCAGGACGCCATCTCCATCCTTTTCCATTACCAACTTGCGTACCATCAAGACATTAGCCACCCAATAGTACCCAGAGAGGTTGGGCAGCGCCAGCCCCCCTCTATCCCTGCCCCGCTCCTAAAAGACCCTCCTTACCCTCGGAGTCCCATGCGCCCAAACAAATCCCAGAATGCTGCTGTTCACCCTCCTAAAAAAGGCCCTCGGAATGAAAATGGGGAGGCACTGAAACAAAAACAAAAACCTCGGGAGCACCGTCATTTTAACGGACTGTACTCTACCCGCCAACGACAGCGGCAGCATGTCCCACCTTTTAAATTCCTCCTCCATCTGCTCCACCAACCTAGTAAAATTGAGCTTGTGCAGAGTTCCCCAGCTCCTGGCCACCTGAACCCCCAGGTATCTAAAACTCCTCACTGCCCTCTTACGACAAACAGCTCACTCTTGCCCAGGTTCAATTTATATCCCGAGAAACTCCCGAACTCAGCAAGAATCTCCATCACCTCCGGCAGTCCCCCCCCACCGGGTCTGCTACAAACAACAGCAAGTCGTCCGCATACAGCGACACTCGGTGCTCCTCCCCACCTCGCACCAAACCCCTCCACCTCCTCGACTCCCTGAGAGCCAAGGAAAGAGGCTCGATTGCTAGCGCAAAAAGTAAGGGGGACAGGGGGCACCCCTGCCTCGTCCCACGGTGGAGCCTGAAGTACTCGGACCTCCTCCCATTTGTCGCTACACTCGCCATCGGGGCCTCGTACAGCAACCTCACCCATTTAATAAACCCCACCCCAAACCCGAACCTCTTCAACACCTCCTACAAGTACCCCAACTCAACCCTGTCAAAGGCCTTCTCCGCATCCAATGCCACCACAATCTCCGCCTCTCCTTCTGCTGCCGGCATCATTATCACATTTAGCAGCCTTCGCACGTTAGTGTTCAGCTGCCTCCCCTTCACAAAACCTGTCTGATCTTCATATATCACCCCCGGCACACAGTCCTCTATTCTAGTGGCCAAGATCTTCGCCAGCAACTTGGCGTCTACATTCAGCAGTGAAATCGGCCTGTATGAACCGCACTGCAAGGGGTCCTTATCACGCTTCAGGATCAGGGAGATTAGTGCCCGAGACATCGTCGTGGGCAGAACACCCCTCCTCCCATGCCTTGTTAAAAGGTCCTGACCAACAGGGGGCCCAGCAGGTCCGCATATTTCTTATAAAATTCAACTGGGAACCCAACCGGTACCGGTGCCTTCCCCGACTGCATGTGGCCAATCCCACTGACCCCCCGCTCCTCCAACTCGATCGGCGCCCCCAGTCCCTCCACCTGCTCCTCCTGCACCCTTGGAAATCGGAGCCTGTCCAAAAAATTCTCCATTCACCCACCCACCGCCGGCGGCCCTGACCGGTACAGTTCCCTATAGAAGTCCCTAAAGACCTCATTGACCTCTGCCCCCTGCCGCACCACATTCCCATTTCTATCGTTCACTCCACCAATCTCTCTAGCTGCGTCCCGCTTACGCAGCTGGTGCGCCAGCATCCTGCTCGCCTTCTCTCCATACTCATAGACCGCTCCCTGCGCCTTCCTCCACTGTGTCTCCACCTTTCTGGTGGTCAATAAATCAAGCTTGGCCTGCAAGCTACGCCGTTCCCCCAGCAATCCCTCCTCCGAGGCCTCCGCGTACCTCATATCCACACAACAGCTCCTCCACCAGTCTCTCCCTCTCCCTGCTCTCCCTATGGGCTCGGATGGAGAACAGCTCCCCCCTAATCACTGCCTTCAGAGCCTCCCGCACCATCCCCACCTGGACCTCCTCAGTATCATTGACCGCAAGGTACCTCTCGATACATCCCCGAAACCTCCTACACACCTCATCAGCCAACAACCCCACGTCTAGACGCCAAAGCGGGCGCTGGTCCCGCGCCTCCCCCATCTCCAGATCCACCCAATGTGGAGCACGGTCCGAAATCGCGATAGCCGAATATTCGGCCTCCTCCACCCTCGGGACCAGTCCCCTGCTCAAAACAAAGAAATCAATGCGGGAATAAACCCTGTGCACATGGGAGAAAAAGGAGTACTCCTGAGCCCTCGGCCGCCCGAACCTCCAGGGATCCACTCCTCCCATCTGGTCCATAAACCCCCTCAATACCTTGGCCGCCGCTGGCCTCCTGTCTGTCCTTGAACTAGAACGATCCAGTAGGGGATCCAGCACCGTATTGAAGTTCCCCCCCCCCCCCCCCCCCCCCCATGATCAAGCCCCCCACCTCCAGGCCAGGAATGCGGCCCAACATACGCCTCATGAAACCAGCATCATCCCAATTTGGGGCGTACACATTAACCAACACCACCCTCTCCCCCTGCAGCTTACCACTCACCATCACATATCTGCCGCCACTATCAGCCACAACCTCAGATGCCTCAAACGCCACCCTCTTCCCCGCCAGGATCGCCACCCCCCCGGTTCTTCCGGCAGCCTTCCTGTCCTCCACCTTCTGTGAACTTCACCTCAACTAAATTCTCAAACTTTCTGCCTATATCTTATCCAAGTTCCACTCATCTCACACCTTTGCTGACCTGTATTGGGTCCTGGTCCCATCCCACTGCCAAAAAATATATAGCAAAATTCTTATGTTTGCTTTCAATTCCTGCAATACCGTGTCTATCTCTGGAATGTTCTGCCACTACAAAATGTCATAATTCTTCTCAATCTGGCCTCCTCATTCTTATTCCTAAAAGCAGACTTGTGCCATGGGTCAGATCAATGGATACAGTTTATCATATCCTCTTCCAAAAACCACCTTGTGGTGTGATGTTGGTGGCAAAATGATAGTCGAATTGCAGGGGTGTGAGAAAAAAAGACACAGGGCAGTGCTGCGAAAAGCAATCCTCATTTAACCCACAATTACCTGTGTGTTATGCTTAAATTATTTTGTAACATCAAAGTATTTGCACAGTTTGAAAATTACGCGAGTCTCTCTGGAATATTCAGCTGCTCACCTGTCTAATATTCAGCTGCTCACCTGCCCAAAATGTATTCCAAAATTTTACACCCCATGAGTAAACACGCTTTCAAATTACTTTAGGGGAGTAAGCAATGACGTAAACACATAATTTTGTGTGAACACAGTATGAACAGTAGCCATCTTAATTTACATTCAATAGCAATTTACAGGATTAACTTCAGGTGCTAGGAGAGCAAATGACACGTAACAATAAAGCTGTGTGCCATTCAACACAACCTCCTACAATTAACCTTACCATGTGCTGCTGAGTAATAACTGCTCCATCAGCCCTGCCTCCCAGCTGGTAAGCATGCTGCCTCGATCCAATGCCAACCATTCCCACCAAAGTAGTATCATCAAAAGACAGCTATAACTCAAATACACAAGTAACAACTGATCTTATTATGGAATCATAGAACAGATACAGCACAGCAGACCATTCAACCTATTGTGTCAGTGCCAGTTCTTCGCAAAGGCAACTCGGGTAGATCCACTCTCCCTGCCCTTTCCCCCCCGGGCCCGGTTTTCTCCGCATGTCAGCAGTGGGTTCAGATCAGGTTTAAAAACATCAAATTAAAATGACCCAACTGTGCTTCATGTTAAGGTTCATTTCACAATTTAGTTTTTCCCCCATGCTAACTTAACAATTGATACTCAAAACATTATTTTTTTTTTGGAAATGTGTAAATTTAGCAGAATATACCAGCTACCTGAATCTGCGGTGTGGAGAAACTGTGGTTCCATTCCATCTAAGTAACCACAACACCAAAGTACAACATGCCACATTCAATAAATTTCAAATACTCTTAACTGCAAAAATCAAGTTTATTATTATTATTTATTATAGCCATGGGGCCAAGCCTCGACAGTGGTTAATGGAGTTCTGCAAGCCCAACTCAATCAATCACGTGTAGTGGTATTACCCCCTGCCTACCAGTATTTTAGTAACTCTACTCCAATGAAAATTCAATTTGGATTTTCAATTAATAAAACGCATACACCAAATTATCTCACAGCACAGTCAGAACCATACATTTACTGCTGATAATGCAAAAGCAGCCGTTCCCGTCCAGAACTTCAGCTTTAAATACAGATCAAATCACATCCATTTTCACAACTACTTGAGTCATGGAGGGAAAAACAACAAAATAAGTGGAAATCAACATAATGCAAGTCTGGGCTGACTTTGGATATGTTATGACATGTAGAATCCTCTCCTTATGGTTGATTCAGAGTGCAGACCTTGCAGAGGAAGGCCACACCAAGCAAGAGATTTGATCCTTCAGTAAATTAAAAAGATTTCCGGCATCAACGCCTGTGGCGTTTCTCCAGTTTAGCAATAGTGTGTAGTTAAAGAGGCTTTTCATGTTTGCAAGAAATCGATTCTGCAGCAAACTAAAGTAAAACTGCAAATCTTTTCCTACAAGTCTCAAGAGAACTCTGAAGAAACTAAATTGAGTTTTGCGAATCTTTTAAAAACAAAATCAAAACAAATAGGTAATTGCTCTCAGTTCAGAAGGGGGATAGCTTGTAGGAATTTAGCTCCACTTCAAAACTGTCCTCAAAGGATATTATAAACTTGTACCAGTGTGCATTTCTAATTGATGCTTTGAAAAGTCATGGGACATTAGCTCAAGATGCTTAGTAAAGCAAATTAGTATTTTTGACATTTAATTACCACTCGCACCCAAAGCATTTTCTGGTTACAGCACGGAAAGATGTCATAGAGCAGGGGTGGGCAAACTTTTCCGTGCAAGGGCCACGTTCAGAAATTCACAATTTTAAAGGGCCGCATAGTATATTAAGTAAAATAATTACTTCACCCGGTTATGATTCTGGGCGCCTCATATAGAACATAGAACAGTACAGCACAGAACAGGCCCTTCGGCCCTCGACGTTGTGCCGAGCAATGATCACCCTACTCAAGTCAACGTATCCACCCTATACCAGTAAGTAACCCAACAGCCCCCCCCCCCCCCCCCCCCCCAACATTAACCTTAAAAAAAATCTTTTTAAAAAAAAACATTAAAAAAAACATTTTTTTTTTAAAAATGACTTGGTGGGCCGCATAAAGACCTTTGGCGGGCCGCATGCGGCCCGTGGGCCGTAGTTTGCCCACCCCTGTCATAGAGACTACTGAGCGCATAATGGAGGTAGTGGCCTCCATGCTGCTGTGGTTCCACCAAGAGTTATTGTCTTAGACCATAAGACAGAGGAGCAGACCATTCGGCCCATCAAGTCTGCTCCTCGAATCAACCATGGTTGATACGTTTCTCATCCCCATTCTCCTGTCTTCTCTTGATCCCTTTATAACTTGCTACATTCACATTGCTAGATCCACATTGACAATGTTCTAGATTTGCCACAAAAGGATGAAAATGTAACCATTTTAAGTTATCTGACCTTATGACTCTCCAACCAAGTTGGTAGGACAATGGGCGCAATTCAGCCATCACATTGCACCTGGCTCTGATCCCGCAAGAGCCCCAACTTGGATCGGACAGATTAAAAAACTTATCAAAGTTCAACCTTAAGAGTTTACAAATTAACAGTCAGATAACAATTTGAAGCAAGTGCTGCTTTAGCACCACTGGTCACTAAAAAAAACTATACAATCTGTATTTTTATAAACGTTTAACTGTGCGACTAGAATTCAAACCTTTTACAACTCCCAAGATCAAAATAGGTGCACAAACGTAACAATCCCTTGCCAGCACTTTAGAAAGAGCAACAATCTGATCTTGCAGCTAGGCAAGATTTATCATAATCTAGGAACTATCAAATTGTTCCAAAAGTGTATGCAATTCAAAACATCATCAGCACAATCATGCCAATAACCCTAAATAATAAGAACTTTCAACTTCGGGATATCTCTAAATGTGTCATGGCCACTTTTTGTACCGTTATCACCATGCAAACTTGAAACTCAATTTGTGTGCTGCATAATCTCACAAAAGGCTACATTTTACACCACCTAATGGTGGTAATGGTAAAAAGGAGCAAAAGAACATTGCAACCTACAACTTCCCCTCCAAGTCACACCATCGTAAATCTATAATCGCTATTCTTTGACAGCTGCTGAATCAAAATCCCGATTTCCCTCCCCCTCAGCATTAAAATGTACCTACACCACATGGGTTGCAATGGTTCAAGAAAGTGGCACAGCGCAGCTTCTCAAGGGAAATATATGTTGGCCTAGACAATGACACCCACATCCCATGAAAGAATAAAAACCTTCTCTAAGGCATTTTGGAGTTGGGCAGCAAAGTCTGGACTCAGCAGTAGCACTCACATTCCAGCAATAAAATCGTAAGATATAGGAGCAGAAGTAAGTAATTTGGCCCATCGAGTCTGCTCCGCCATTCAATGAGATCATGGTTGATCTAATACAGTTCTCAACTCCACTTTCCCACCTTATCTCCATAACTCTTGATTCCCCAACTGATTAAATATCTGTCTATCTCAGCCATGGACATACTTAAATGACCCAGCCTCCACAGCTCTCTGCGGTAAAGAGTTCCACAAATTAATTGTCCTCGATACCATGACCCTGCAAGCTTGCATACTTAGCCCCCTACTATACTCCCTATTCTGCATGGCAAAATTTAGGTCCAGCTACATCTACAAGTTTGCTGATGACTCATCGGATCTCAAACAACGATGAGTCGAATATAGTAGGGAGATAGAGAACCTAGTAGAGAGGTGTAACTATAACAATCTCTCCATCAATGTCAGCAAAACTAAAGAGCTGGTCACTGACTTCAGGAAGCAAAGTACTGTACTGTCTGCATCAACAGGGCGGAGGTGGAAATGGTTGACAGCTTCAGATTCCTAGGTGTAAACATCACCAATCTGTCTCGGTCCACCCATATCGACGCTATGACTAAGAAAGTACAACAGCGCCTATACTTCCTCAGGAAACTAAGGAAATTTGGCATGTCCACAATGACTCTTACCAACTTTCACAGGTGCACCACAGAAATCATTCTATCTGGCTGCACCACAGCCTGGCATGGCAACTGCTCCACCCAAGACCGCAAGAAGCTCCAGAGTCGTGAACACCGCCCAGTCCATCACACAAAATGGCTTCCCATCCATTGACTCGGTCTACACCTTCTGCTGCCTTGGGAAAGCAGGCAGCATAATCAAAGACCCCTCCCACCCGGCTTACTCTATCTTCTAACTTGTTCCATCGGGCAGGAGATACAAAAGCCTGAGAATACGCACTAACAAATTCAAAAACAGCTTCTTCCCCTCTTATCAGACTCCTAAACGACCCTCCTATGGACTGATCTGATCTCTTCAGACATCTTCTCTACCAATTGGTACTACACCTGATGCCTGTGTCTATGTATATTATGCATTTTCTTTTCATGTACGGAATAATCTGTCTGAGCTTCATGCAGAACACCGCTTTTCACTGTACCTTGGTACACGTGACAATAAACAAATCCAATCAGAATTCCTCCTCATCTCCGTTTTAAATGTGAAACCCCTAACTCTATTGATTATGTTCTCAGGTCCTAGACTCTCTCACAATGGGAAACATCCTCTCAACATCTACCCTGTCAAGCACCCCTGAGAATCCTATGTGTCTCAATAAGGTCACACCTCATTCTTCTGAACTCCAATGAACGAGAAAAATAAGTTTTAGTGGCTTTGGTTAAGGTGCGCTTTAGAAGTCTAACATACATGAACTTCCAATAACTACACCATTAGTTTCAGTGCAAAAAACCCTGCTATGCTTCAGCTCATTAGCTGCTGCAACTCTAATCTATGCCGTTGTTACTTCTAGGTTTGACTACCCTCGTGTGCATTCCAGATTTTTAGTTTAGAGAGGCAATGTTTAGGGCCGAGGCAGCTGAAGGCATGGCAGTCACTCAGTTTAGAATGCCTTCTTCTTCACCCTGCCTTTATTCCTAGACAGTGAAAGTGAAACTTCTTTATGGGAGAACTGTAGGGGAAGAAACTAACTTCTTGCCACTCAGACGGAAGGAAGGATACATCATTAGGACTGCCAACTTATATACAAGTTAGTCAAAGGGAACTATGCCAGCAGTAAGGACATCTGATATTTCCGTCCTTTAGAAAACAAACATTGAACCTAGAGCAGTCACTGCACATAATCCAGAGAGTTCAAAGTTAGCAAGCAGAGGTTCAAAAAGGTGCCTTACCACCACCTGTGCCAGAATTAGGGAGGGGCAATAAATGCTGGTTTAACCAGTGACAGCCATACCATATGAAAGGATTTTTAAAAGATTTTAAACGTATGATTTTGTAAACATTCCACCATAACTATACATCCCAGAGTTTTAATTTGCAATTTTGAAATGGCATTGAGCATATTTGAGCACAAAATAATGCTAGAATCAGGGCAAAAGGTTATTGTAGCCCAATATATTTGTAATGAACTATTACAAATGGGACTCTAAGACTGCATGACCTGAATATTACAAATAAATGAACGACGAAGTATTCCGCTTCATTGTAATGCACCCATTAGAACATAAAAAATAGGAGTCAGCAATTCAGCTCTTCAAGAATAAGGGACAAAAGTTCTCTCATGCATTCTCCATGGCAATGTCTTAATCAGTCCACTTGCCAAGCAATCTCATGCAGTATAAATTGTTACTTCCTTTGACATTTGGTATTTTGTCTGTACCTGGTGAGTGCAAGAGGAAAGGCTTCGACAGCATGCCTCTTTTTCCAGCAAGAAATGATCTATGCTTCAGTTTTCTCTCTCCTTGTTTTGTATATGGGTTTACATTTGCTACCTTCCAATAAATGGGGGGCACATTCTAATCTGGGGAATTCTGGAAGATCAAAACCAATGCATTCTTTATTTCTGTAGTCACTTCTTTTAAAACCACAAGGATGGAGGCCATAGGTTCAGAACATTGTTATTTAAGTTCTTCATTTCCCCAGGCCCTAGGCTCCCCACTATTTTTGGTATCTACCAAGACAACAGATACAAAGCAGTGTTCCTTATCTCTGCCAATTCGTTATTCTCTATCAGAATTTCTCCCATCTCTACTAGAAAGGACCAATATTTGATTCCACTACTTTCTTCCTTTTAACTTACCTACAGAAGCATTGACTTTCTGTTAGTATGTCTCTTGCTTTTTTACTCACATGTTCTATTTTCTGCTTTAGTGACACTGATTGAAGAATAAATGTAGTGCAGTACATTAAGGAGAACCCCCTGCCCTTCTTCAAATAGTCCCAAGGAATCATTTAAATCCATCCGAGGGGGCAGACAGTTTAAAATCTCATTCAAAAGACAGCACCTTCAACAATAGAGGACTCCCATGTGTCGTGTTAGCATAGATTGACCCATTTACTGATTCTGGTAATAGAAACAGAAAATGCTGATCAGCATAACAGTCCAGAAAGCAGTAGAAGGGGGGGGGGGGGGGGGGGGGGGGGGGCAGGTTTGAACTTTGGTTGCAATCCCCTCATCACAATTTAAAAATGGAAGATGCTTACAATTCTGATCAAAAGATAGAGCATTAATTTGTTTTTCCCTAATAGGTGGTAACTGGATTGTCTATTTCCAGTTTCAGAAATTACAGCAACCTCACACAGGCACTTCTCAGAAGTCTATCAAGAATGCTGCCCAAGCACAAAATATTCAAATCATTTATTTTACTTGAACAGGATATCCTGAAACTCGTGCTTATTGTAAATAAAGTTGGTCAACTTGTCTCCCAAGTCTTTTATCCTTCATCAACAACGGACCCTTTTAACTTTGATAATGTTTGTTCTCAGGTTCTTAGTAAAGCTCATTACATACTAAATTACATCGTTTACAGTATTATCACTGGGTTCCTGAAAGTTAACTATTCACTCAAAGAGAATGGAATGTATCTTTCAATATAATCTGCTACAATTACTGACAGGAAGGTAGATTGGAGGGGGTAAAGATGGACAGTTCCTGTGACACCCTCAGAAGCACTTTACAGCTATGGGCTCTTTGGAGTTGTAGCCAAACAGTGGTTATAAAATGTTGTGGGAGTGGAAAGAGATGAATTCACGCAAAACATAAAATTTTCAAAAGTTAAAAAATACAGCTTTGGCTCCTGGAGGTTGGAACAGGTACAGCAAGTTCTTTTACAGTCCTCAGATTGTAAAGGAATGCAATCAGAAACGCTACTGAAATGACCTTTTCCCCCCCCAAATGTAATGGACATAGAAAGTGTCCTGTATATTCCAAATCACCAACTCCCGATAATTCACAGCTGCTATCTTTCATCTCTTGGTTACCCTTTCCAAGTACATCAAGGCAAACCACAGTAACAGGATGTACAACAATTCTGAGTCAGACCCATGATGCAAGCAAGTTACATCTTAGATTACGCAAGCTTTAAAAGGATACTTAATAATTTCACTAATCTGCTAGGCACAGTTTAAGATTAGCCTACGGTATTTCTCCATGTTAGGGCATTAGTTACGAACTGAAATACAAAACTCAAAAGTCCTATAATATATATATTTTTAAATTAACAACCTCTCTAGTAATATTCTCAGAGATCATGGTTTTCCTTAACAATTGTGTGCACTCCACATGTAATGAAATTGGTGAAGTTTCTTTGACAGAACAGAGAGGTTAGTTGAACATGCCTGACCTCATTCCATGTGGGTTACTGTCAAATATATGTGTTCCATTAATACGTGCGCACATTGGGAAACTACCTACAATGGCAGATATGAAATGCGATTTTTTTTTTCTTGCTAATTTCTTCTGATCTCGAGAACATTCTTCTACTTTCATAGACAGTAAGTGCCCTTTGATACCTTGCCTGTTCTACAATGATTGCTGATAGGCCATATGACCATATCGTCCTCATCCAACAAGACACACACCTTAAAGCAAAGGTCAAAGGATAACCATTAGGACTGGCTAGCCCCAAGCCAGTCGTGCTCAGATCAGTTGTAATGGACCTCCTGTTTTTCCAGCAGCAGATGGCAAACTCACGCCAGAATCTATTCTTGGTCCATATGTTTTTACCAGCTGAGCCATCAGAAATTGAAAATTTGACTTCGAGTGGAACTAAGCATTCAGTCCCTATTCCAAATACTATGGAAATTTGGTCAATAAGCGGGTAGCATTCCCCAGTTTGATCATCAGGCATTCAGAGCACATTCCTTCTACCGACACCAAAAAAAAGTGGGCAGGTTGAAAAGCACACACTATCTGGGATTGTCCCCATAATTCAAAATATTTAGAGAAAGTCCAAAAATGTGCAAATTAGGTAGCTTAGCCATGCTAAATAGCCCCTTAAATGTCCAAAAGGTTAGGTGGGGGTGCTCCTTTGAAGAGTTGGTACAGACTAGATGGGTTGAATGGCCTCCTTCTGCACTATAGGAATTCTATGAAAACTGATGCCTATTTATAATAAACCATGTACATTGTATTTGGTGAATGTAATATTACAATTGCTTGCCTGATTATGGAGTGATATCAAGAAAAAAAGAAAATTATGCAGATAGCAACCCTCTGTTTCCATTTGTAGCACTGCAACAAAATACCAATAGTATTTTACAGGGATAATGTCACCATTTCCGGTGTGAATTACATTACTCACTCATTACTGGGTGCCTTCATTTAAATTAAAAGGAATCTTTCTCAGTTACTATTTTAGTTGCTTATGCACAGTGTTAAATTCGCAAGAGCAACATATGTTTCTG
Organism: Scyliorhinus canicula; assembly: GCF_902713615.1. NCBI lineage: Eukaryota > Metazoa > Chordata > Chondrichthyes > Carcharhiniformes > Scyliorhinidae > Scyliorhinus > Scyliorhinus canicula. The sequence goes on from NC_052157.1 coordinate 143,830,676, forward strand.
ATAGAGGTCCGCAAGGCAGACTGGAATCAGAAGTAAATATGCCAGCATTCAACAAGACCCAGGCAAAACGATACAAGTTGCAGACCAGAACCCCCCCCCACCCCCGACCCCAACATCTCCCTTCCTCCATGTCACATATTAACATAGGGGGAAGTACGCTCTCAACTGCAATGCTTTAGTACCTCACCCTATAGAAATCCGAACATAAGCAATAGGTTGCAGTGGAAGGCTTTACTCGATGCAATAATATCCATGTAAATGTATTTTTTAAGCAAGGGTCACGGGATAGCTATTAGATGGAAAAACTCTTAAATCATCACCACCACCCTAGCTCCCAGGCAAAGGGTGCTGAAGCCAGCTGTACTGCTGATGTCAGCCTGTGACTAAACTATTATGGGAGAGATCAAGAATCACCCCCAAAATCCTTTTATGGGAGAGATCAAGAATCAATCCCAAAATCCTTCTCGACCAGGCCAGTAACACAGTGCTTCATTTATTTGATCAATCAGGAAATGAAATGAAAATTAGTCTAGAACACTTCAAAATTCCCATGAAACTTAGAAAAATGTACATACAAACAATGCTACTTCCCTTCATGGTGTTTCCTTCCCTCTTTAAAAATAAGTCTTTGCAATGAGACACACTGCGTGCCTTACTGAAGCAAGCAATATTTTAATCTTTTAACACATATTAGATGGGGCTGGTTTAGCACGGTGGGCTAAAGAGCTGACTAATAGTGCAGGACAAGGCCAGCAGCGCGGGTTCAATTCCCGTACCGGCCTCCCGGAATGTGGCGAGTCGGGGCTTTTCACAATAACTTCATTGAAGCCTACTTGTGACAATAAGCAATTATTATTATTAACAACTGTGAAACCCAAAAATATTACATTTTATTACACAGCATGATTCAGCCACCGTATATCAGCATATTGAGACGCTTCACCCGAGTTACTGTTCGGTAGAGTTACAATGGAAGTTCAATAGAACACTCAGAGGAAAATGAAGTAGAAATGAAACAGTAGCCAAGCATTATTTTGTGGAGCACCGTGTTTAAAATACAGCATTGATGTTAGGATTTTAATCATTTAACTTTAATTTTTCTCAGTTCTTAGCTATATAGTAGATCTAGTGAATCATGGTTACCATATATTCTGACATTTTACAATAAATTGCTGATTGCATTATATGAGGCAGTTTGACCAGTGACGCTTGAATGTGGGAAGCTTGTCGATGACCCATATTTATATATGTATCCAATATGTTAATACAAACAATTGTGATAGTTCACCGGCCTGCTTTTCTGACTGGACAACCAAAAACATTTTCTCTTTGATTCTGCCTGATCTGTGGTTGTTGATCATTTTTTTACCCAAGAAAAAAATCCCCCAGAACAGTTGCCACTGCAGCTGCCCACTATTGAATAACTAAGTTATTGCTTTGCAAATAAAATTCAGGCTTGCTACACTTTGCTGCCTAGCCCTGATTACAGCCTTACTACACTTTACAAAACCATGGTTCAAGACAAAGAAGATCAGCAAACACTCTATAATAGCTGCTCTCCTGGTCCCGTTAATGGTAGTGGTAATGCAACTATTCCAGTGCCTCCAATTGATCGGTCTCTCCTGCTTGCACAGCCGCCTACAATGCACCGCACAAGTCTATCTTCGGTCCCTGCTCATCGCTTACAAGCCACTCTTTGACCCTCACCTGTCAGCACAGACGGGGTCAGCTGCCACTTTATGCTGATAACAACCAGCAGTACCCATTTTCTTTCTTTACTGATGCTCATGACCACACATGCAACTATTGTATACTGCAATCTGAATGAACCATGCCCACTCAATATGAACTAGATTTAGACTGTTTAAAATAATTTCACTTAGAACTTTTTGAGCAGACTTTTATCTCATCATTCTGAATTGCATATGAACCAGATCCCAGTATGAACTCAGCAGAATTGCCAAGAGCTAATCTGATCCAGTTCCTGATCTGCTGCATTTGAAAAAAAAATTCCTCCAAACGTTTGGCAACATGACTGCGGAAAATATGTAGGTCTCATGGAAATTAAGAAACTAAGCAATTTTTGAAGAGACATGTATCAAGAAAATATAAGTATATCATAACGTCAATGTGACAATTGCAGAGTTTGCGGCTGATAGTTCTGAATTGTAAAAAGAATGGCTAGAAGTATAAACCTTAATAGTTTAACACTCAAATACAGGAGGAAGCTCCCCAACTGTGAGGTGAACAGTGTGGAACATCAACCAGACATCGGCGGAAGAAAAAGAGTGCCCCCACGGCACAGAACCGCCCGCCGATCGGTGGGCCCCGATCGCACGGACCAGGTCATATCGCCCCCCCCCCCCCCCCCCAGGACCTGCTCGCGGCAGCACCAGATGTGCTCTGATTCCCGCCGGCGGGATTGGCCTGTCAGCGGCCCCTGCCCCCACCGATTCTCAGGTGGCGGAGAATTCCAGCCATGGCGGGGGCGGGATCCCCGGGGGGGGGGGGGGTCGGAGAATTCCGTCCCTGATGACTGATGTCTGTGTGGAGTTAGTGCGAGTTTCCTCTGGGTGCCCCGGTTTCCTCCCACAGTCCAAAGACGTGCAGGTTTGGTGGATTGGCCAGGTTCAATCGAGGGATTCAGAGAATTAGATGATTACTTGAATAGAAACAATGTGCAAGGGTACGGGGGGGAAAGGCCAGATAATGGCACCAAGACAATGCTCATTTGGACAGCTGGTGCAGACATGATGGGCCAAAGAGTCTCCTTCTGCACTGTAACAATTCTGTCATTCTGTGGAGATAACTGCATGATGCAAGATTCATTTTCAGATCTTACAATACACAAGTATTTTTTTATATAAAATCACTAAAGCAGTACCATTTAATGCTGATAAATATTTAAAAAGCACTCAAATTATTTTCTCCATTATGTTGGTCATTAAACCAAGTACCAGATATCTACCCTGGCTAGAAAATTCAATGGCTCAAATGTGCTAAAAATGCATCAAATTAAAATGCTTAAAGTGTCTTATTATTTCATCCACTAGTTGCAAACCATCAATTACTGTGCAGACTCTTCTTATTCCACCTCTATCTAATATGCATACCCAGTAATTTCACTAATTAGTAAGGAGGCATAAGCTGACACTGCGTACACAGAAAGCCTCTCTGCTTGCTTCAAACAAATTGCCAGGCTAATCTCTCAGGTACAGATTTACATCAGAAGGCAGGTGTACATTGTGCGATGCTCATACCATGATAATTTAGCCGGTCTTTAAAATTCTTCTAATACTATATTCAATCGTTTCTTCAATTATTTCAAAGTCTGCAAGTGCTCCCAGTACAAAAAGCTCTCATTTTTATCGCTTGTTCTGGTTGATTCTTTCAGGTGGTTATCATTTTCTAAAGTGTGAATCTCCCACTGGCTTGTGTTAGTCAGCGAACAGTTTAAAGAACAAAAAAATTAGCTGCAATTGGCAAAAACGTAGACAAAGTGGTATTCTGTTCACACCTCCATGCTTGTGCTTACAAAGTGAAGAATTATGTTTTCCCAATGACAGAGGTGGCAAAGTTAAAACAGACTTAAGCCCTAAAGCCCCAGGTTTGATTTCAAGTATGTGTGCACTTGGTTGACTTACCTCTGGCAGACAATCGAGACAATTGGGCTCAGTACCATTCGGTTAGGGTTGAGTGAATCACCAAGGATTTGTCAGCCCTACCCAATAGAACCTATGGGAAAATGCTAGCACATAAGCAAGAAGCACCTCTTGCGCCCTTTCACAATGGAGTGTTCTTGACTCATACTGATAATTTGCCCAGGTAACCAGAGGTCTAATCAATTTATATAAGAAGCCAATATCTACAGAAGAGAAAGCTTGCGCAAGTGCAGTTTAACTGGGAAGAGGAGTCGTGTAAAATTTTACTGCTTCAACATTCTGGATTACATGGTTTCAATGCTTAATTTTGAAGTATTGGCCATGCTCTCCAAACAGTTAAGCAATTAAGAGCCAGTTATTCGCAGGGAAGAAAACAAACAGTGGAAACGTTACCCACAATTATTTATGCGGGACGGGTACATTGGCCAAGATCTGCTAACCCTCTCACTTGGGAAACTAGTTAATGCGAACCCAAATAGGAGAAAGATGAAAATGATGCAAGTATCACAGAATAATACTGTAGAAGAAGCCCTTCAAGTCTGCACCGATGCATGAAAAATACCTCACCTGCCTACCTAATCCCATTTGGCAGCACTTCGCCCGTAGGCTTGAATGTTATGACATGTCAAGTGCCCATCCAGGTACTTTTTAAAAATAAATTTAGGGAGTACCCAATATATTTTTCCCAATTAAGGCGCAATTTAGTGTGGTCAATTCACCTAGCCTGCACATCTTTGGATTGTGAAGACGAAACCCACGCAAACATGGGGAGAATGTGCAAACTCCACATGGGCAGTGACCCAGAAACGGGATCGAACTGGGACCTCAGCACGGTGATCCAGGTACTTTTTAAAGGATGTGAGGCAAACCATCTCTACCACCCTCCCAGGCGGTGCATTCCAGACAGTCACCACCTTCTGGGTAAAAAAAAGCATTTCCGCAAATCCCCCTGCCTCTCACTTTGAACTTGTGTCCCCTCGTGACTGACTCTTCAACTACTGCTGCTCTCTATCCACTGTCCATGCCCCTCAATCTTGTACACCTCGATCAGGTCGCCCCTCAAGTCTTCTCTCCACCAGCGAAAACAATCCAAGCCTATCCAACCTCTCGTCATAACTTAAATGTTCAATCCCATCCCGGCAACAAACTGGTGAATCGCTTCTGTACCCCCTCCAATACAATCACATCCTTCCTATAACGTGGTGACCAGAATTGCACACAGAACACCAGCCATGACCTCACCAAAGTTCTCTCTCGTAACCCAAGTAGCGCAGCATTTGCCTGCTTTTTTCCTTTCACGCCTCCACACCCACAAAAAAAAAATTCTGCGCAATGCAGCACAATTCAAATTGAGGTTTGATGATCAAGAAATTCAGTAGTCTTAAAACCAGGTGAGAAGTACAGTCCTGAAATCGCTTCCAGGTTTGGGAGTTTTACACAATGGCTAGCACAGGACACATGACTTCACAAAACTATTTCCATTTCACATAAAAGCTGAACAGTATAGGTTTACTGTTTAGCCAATTATCTTCTATTTTCTCACAAGAGAAAAATTCAGCCTAGAGAACATTCCCCTGACAATTATTGCCAATTAAAGCTGTTTATGCAGACAAGATATTTTTTTCATGCCATGATGTCACTTCTGTAATTGGCAGTAAATTTTCCTTTTATTTCTATTTTCCATCCTATATTTCGCTGAAAAGTTCATTTCAAGTATAAACTGAAAAAGTGTATTAACTGATGCTGCTGCAACATGCTCCGAGCAATCAGCGGAGGAGGGAGATCGTCAGCACCTGCCCGAGTCAAATGAAGTCCAGCTAGAGGCTAGGATACAGAGAAACGCCATGGCAATGCAAATTATTTAGGAGTCAGCACTGAGTGAGAATAATAGAGCTCAGGGAAAAGGGACTGGAACAAATTTTCCAGTTCAGATTCCCGAATTCGAAGCTTCCCACTGATGGAAGAAAGAAGAGAGAATCACTAGTGAGAATCAGTACATTTCAGGAGGCCGTTCAGCCCTTCGTGTCTGCAGACATCCTCCGAAAGAACGCTCTACCTCGGCCAATTGCCCAGCCCACCCCACCTTTTCTATAACAGCCATGGTAGCACAGTGGTTAGCACTGTTGCTTCACAGCGCCAGGGTCCCAGGTTTGATTGGGTCACTGTCTATGAGGAGTTTGCGCATTCTCCCCGTGTCTGCGTGGGTTTCCTCCCACAAGTCCCAAAACACATGATTGTCCGGTGAAATGGACATTCTGAATTCTCCCGGTGTACTGGAACAGGCGCTGGAGTGTGGCAATTAGGGGATTTCCACAGTAACTTCATTGCAGTTAATGTAAACCTACTTGTGACACTAATAAAGATCATAATAAAGATTGTATAACCTAACTTGCAGATTCCTGACACTAAGGGAAAATATAGCATGTCCGAACCTGCACATCTTTGCACTGTTGGAGGGAACCCGAGTGTCCGGAGGGAACCCACGCAGACAGGGGAGAAAGTGCAAACTCCACACAGTCACCCAGGTCGGAACCTGGGTCCCTGGCTCCATGTGTCAGCAGTGCCTTCCAGATGGAAAAGATAGTTTGACCATCAAGAAATCTCTCTGACATCAAATGCAATCTCCTAATACAGGAAAGAATCCATAATTTTGACAATGAATAATTTTTTTTTAAAACAGGAGCCTGCACGAGACTTAACTGCCACCAGTTTTTACATTTTTTCTGTAATCTTTATTGTCACAAGGAGGCTGACATTAACACTGCAATGAAGTTACTGTGAAAAGCCCTTAGTCGTCACATTCCGAGTGCCTGTTCGGGTACATGGAGGGAGAATTCAGAATGTCCAAATCACCCAACAGGCATATCTTTCAGACTTGTGGGAGGAAACATGAGCACCCGGAGGAAACCCACGCAGACACAGGGAGAACGTGCAGGCTCCGCACAGACAGTGACCCAAACCTGGAATTGATACATCTTCGAATCAAACATAACACAAGAAAATGCTGTGACACTCACCCTGATGCTTTCTTAACTCAGAATGAATATCACTGAACGTGGACTAGTTAGGTTGAGAGTGATAGCTGTTTGTGCAACCACAAGTGTATCACAACCAGCTCCAAATCCTGACATTTACACACATGCTGGAAAGGAAGTCAGTGGGTAGAGAGGAGCACAAAATTGGTGGTTTTCCCCTCACACTACAGAGACCAGAGTCTACCTTATCTTTGTGGTTCAGCACAAGAGTACATTTATCCATGGAGCCCTTCGGCAACGGACTTTGAATATTCTCTTGCCACACTGTCTCTCATGACCTATACTAACAGACAGTGAACACCATCACGGTTAGCAAACCAGAAAAGGGCACTGTAAGTGCAGCAACTATGACATAGTTATTGAAATTCTGGCCAGTAATAAGTCGGTGAACATTTTAGAGCTGGACGTATCTGTGCTTGAGTGAACTAGTACTTTTTCCTTTTCTGCAACTACAAGTTTACCTGAATCAAATTGACGCAGTGAAGTGCATTTGTTTAAAAGGAAATGGTTTCTGTTGCATGTCAATGTTGAACTTACCCCTCACATCATACCACTTGGCTCCATTTGTGATCCCATCCTCAAAGATTTCGTCGGAAGAGTCGTTGCTACAATTTGGCTTGCCAATTTTCATCACCGGGTGCTTGGAAGCGTAGCTTTTTGCCAGGTATTTAAAAACCTCATCATCAGGGCACTTACTGTAGTACCCTGCTGATGTGTGAGTTCTTGAATCATCATAAGGATAACTGGCAACAACAGATCCACCGTGGAGATTCCCAGAAGCCACAAACTTGTTTTCTTTAGGAATGAGAAATGATAAAACAGTATTAGAAAATGTAAAAATTATATAGTGATTTTTGTTTTAAATTATGTGCATTTCTTAAGAGATTAAGTCAATTACATTGCACATGAGGGAGTTCAAAATGTAATGGCTAACTTTGGCTGACCTTTGCAGCTGGATAGCCCCAGCTCCAAGGGTGTTACTGGTCAGGACTGTTCTTTGCCTTCAGCCAAGCAAGTTCCTTTTTCAGATTTTCTTTTTGGACGTACTACCTTCTTTGTATCCATTTGCTTTTCGTTTCCACAACTCTCAAGTCTGTTGTGTTTCTACTTGCCTTTGCATTAGCTCAGCTTTTTCCCTTAGTTTGATACAGTTACCTCATTAACCCTGGTTGCTTTGTTGCACAAGTGGAGCTTTTTCCATCTTGTACTGTTTCACCTTGAACAGCTAATCCAGAAGAGTCATGTTGATCCAGAACGAGTCAAGATACTTGTATATCCACAATGAACAGCAATAATGTTGTAGTTTTATTTCTTTGTAGGCAGCAACCATCTCCTCTTCACAGATAAATTAGCAGTATACTTCAATCCCTATTTTACTACTTCAGATATATTTCTAGTTTTGCCTCTTCTATAATCTACATATGTTACACACATTTACAACTATTCAACTGAGTCTTTTGTTTAACTATGCTTGCATTTACAATATTCCCACAATCTACTTCCAAGATTTCCATACTTTGCAAGACTAAAGGCATGCAGACAGCTGTAATATAAAATTTCAGCCAGGAGTCCCGAGTCTAGGCGGTCTGGATTTGGTTACTCTTCAGAGAGTCCATTCCAAGACACAGTCGTATGCCTCCAGAATATACTCTCACCCACTGCTGCTGAACTTTAATCCGTGTTTATATCTCAAGGCTGTTCAAGTGATTGCACCATGTTTGACACAATCCAGAATGTCATGGCCCCTGGCCACTATCGTACATACTGGTCAAGCTTGTCGCCATAGAGAAGCAACTTCAAAACCCTTCAAAAACTTGCATCACCATAAAGGAGCACTCCTAAACTATCATGTCTGCATTTTTTAATTCTTCTGACTCTGGGTTTCCTGCGCTTCAGCAGAGACTGACTTCCTGATTCCTAAACCTCATCTTCCAACATTCTCGCCAAAAAAAACAGCTTACTATCTCCTTCCTTGGCTTCACAAGGTTCAGAAAAAAAAACATTTGTCAACCCTTCCATGTTCAGAGTAATTTGGTACTGATGATTTATTTTGTGTGTGGGGGAGTGGAGGAGGAGAATGGAAAAGGTGATACACAATTAGAAATAAAAATAGGGTTTGACGATGCAGCATAAGAGGATAAACACAAACTTTTATCTGTGTACACCTGATGTGCTATTACATTTAATTAATTCTGTAGAAAATTATGAATGATATTTTGGAAAATTACATTTGTAGTTCACAACAGGTGGCATGGGCCCCATGTTAAAGGGTAATATGACTCCGGTATGATTTTTATTCAGTTTATGGCACTCAACATTCATTTATCATATTACTTTGTGTGCCTAAAAAAAAGGATCGGATTTCTAAAAGCTATAGTCCTTCGCGATTAAACCACCAGGTCGGTCACGCTATTGTCCCTGGTCAAAGAATTTGAGGATTAACAACATTTTACACAAGAGCTCGGACATCGACAGAAGTGGAATGTGACGATCCATTTACTACTCAGACCCATCCCAAAATCCGGATTAAAAGAAAACCATCGACGGGCGATTTGTTTCTGTGCAGCTGCCTAGTCTGCACGGTGAATTTTGCAGGATGCGGGAGCGTACTCAGAGTGCGGTGAAATCAGGGGGTATTTAATTTCAAAACAGAAGGTGACCCAGTTGGATGCCTGTCCCATTGGAGGAAATCTAAGCTTCCTGTTTGTTAACACTCGGGATGATGCGAGTCGGTGTCAATGTTTTACTCCTGTGTGAAGTGCCCAGGCTGTTAAAGGGGTGGGGGGCAGGAAAGAGTACAAGTTGTTGCAGTAAGTCCAGACCCCACCAAAAATGTGAGGGGAGGGTGCAAGTTGTTGCAATCCAGAACTCCCCCCCCAAAAATGGGGGGGGGGGGGGGGGGGGGAGGGGAAATTGTTGCAGTCCAGATCTCCCTCTCCCCAGATGAGAGGGGGTGCAAGTTGTTGCAATAAGTCCAGATCTCTCCCCACCCCCACAAAATGAGAAGGGAGGTGCAAGTTGTTGCAGTAAGTCCAGATCTCTCCCCACCCGCACAAAATAAGAGGGGAGGTGCAAGTTGTTGCCGTCCAGATCTTCCCCATCCCAAATGAGGGGGTGCAAGTAGTTGTAATAAGTCCAGATCTCTCCGCACCCTCACAAAATAAGAGGGGAGGTGCAAGTTGTTGCAGTAAGTCCAGATCTCTCTCTCCACCCCCCCCCCCCCCCCCCCCCGCGGAATGAGGGGGGTGCAAGTTGTTGAAGTCCAGACTTCCCCCCCCCCCCCCAAACAAATATAGATAGATAAGCAGTACAAGGGGGTTGTGGAGAGGATGGAATCCCCTCACAATTACCTTTAATCCACCTCTCCATCGCGACCACTTCAGGCACATCCTCGTCCTCCACCACCTCCTGCCCCGCCTCCGGCTCGAACTGATCAGAGAAACACCGGTTCAGGTCCTTGTCCCTGGCGTTGGACCTGCCGCCGTACTCGCCGGTGCAGTCGCCCTCCCTCGACCTCTCGAAGCCGTCGGGGTTCATGCTGGGCATGATGTAGACGTCGGTGCTATTGAGCAGCTGCTCGACCCGCTCGTCGCGCCCGTAGCCCTCCAGCAGGTACTGGATCAGGTAGACCAGCACCTGGCGGGACACCGTCTCGTCGCCGTGCATGTTGCCCACGTACTTGAACTTGGGCTTGCCCGGGCTGGGCCGGCCCGGCGTGGTGGAGATCTCCATGACCCAGAGCGAGCGGTTCTCCGTGCTCTGGCCGATGCTGAAGAGGCGGGCCAGGGAGCCGTGCGCGGCGGCCGCGGCCTGCAGCAGCTCGGTCAGCTCCCCGTAGTGGTAATAGCGGGACGTGTCCAGAGCCCCGGTGCTGCTGGCCGGCCACAGCGACAGGGCGCAGAACAAAGTCACTGCGGGCAGCCACCGAGCCCCGTCACACCAACCCCGCCGCCTGCCGCTCCTCGCCATCTTTCCCTTCCTCTCACTCTCTGGCCTGGAGTGAGTGAGCGGCCGGGCCGCCCACCCAACCGCCCCCTAACTGCCTGATTGACAGCCCCGCCGACCAATCGGCACCCGGCTGTCCGCGAGGACCCGGTTCCCATTCGCTGGTGGTGGGGATGGGGGCGGGGCAGCGTCACCCTGCGTCAGGTTCGGTTGCGCTCGAGGGGCGGTTACGACACGCGCGCGCGCCCTGCGGATTGGTTGCTTCCGCACCATATGCAGATTTATGCACGCATGCGTGTTCCCCTCACTCCCGCGCAGGTGCTTGAATTGCACCTTGGGGGGCGGGGCCTCGCATTCACCAGCCCGTTGTATCAGTTCCCAAACTAGGGACATCTGACTTGCCACAGTCCAAAGATGTGCAGGTTAGATGGTTTGCCCATGCTAAATTACCCCTTAGCAGGTTATAGAATCCCTACAGTGCTGAAGGGGGCCATTCGGCCCATCATGTCTGCACCAACCCTTTGAAAGAGCGCTTCATCCCAGTCCACTCCCCACCCTATCCCAATAACCCTGTAACCTAACCTACACTAAGGAGCAATTTTAGCAATTAGGGTTACGTGGGGTTACAGGGATAGGGCCTGGTTAGGGTGCTCTATCAGAGGGCAGGTGCAGACTCGATGAGCCGAATAGCCTTCTGGTGCACTGTAGGAGCTGTATGATTCTTTGATTTTGCTGTTCTTATGCCAAGGGAGGCGGTGTTAGCCGATTGCCTCAGTACATTCAGTTTGAGTTAAGCACTTGGTAAAACATTGATAGAAGGTGCTGAGAAATGTGTTGGAATATGATACTTTCTTGGCTATAGGACTAATCAGGTGGACTACAGGTCTTTCCTGGTCCTGCACATTCCAAAGTCCTTGTCCTATAAAGTCCTGACTAATTGTGCCAAATCGGAATATAGACATACATGCCAGCCTGGGAGACTGGCAAAAAAAAATGTCACTGTCACCAACAACTCACAAATTACACAAATGTAAGCCAGTGCTTTACACCCATTTTGGCCATTCAGGGAGAAGGCTATACAAGAACTGGTAATGTGCAATTAAGCCAGATTAATTATCTTGGAGTGAAGGAGCTTCTAGGAGAGAAGAGTGGATCTAAGACCAGTGGTTTGAACTTAAGTAAGAGCAGTTATGAAGCCACAAAGACAGACCTGACTAACTTGAACTGGGAAATTAGGTTAAGTAAGTCAGTAGAGATGAAGCATCAGACATTTAAGGAGACATTTCAGAATACTCAGAAAAGATATATTTCAGTGTGTAAGAAAGACTCTAATGGAAGGATGCTCCAGCTGTAGCTATCTAAGGAAGTTAAAGATAGTAGAAAAAACTGTATAATTTCTCAAACATGAGTGGCAGGTCAAAAGGTTGGACCAGGTCATAAAAAGTAGCGAAGAATGACTAAAAGATTAATTAGGAAAGAAAAATTAGAGAGCAATAAAAAACTAGCCAGAAACATGGAAACAGATAGCTAGTGTTTCCACAGATTTAAAACAAAAAAGGACAAAGTACACTGAGTGTTAGTCCTCTAGAGAGTGAATCTGGGGAATTAATAGTGGGAAATACGGATAAAAGAAAATTACTGCAGATGCTGAAATCTGAAACAAAAACAGAAAATACTGGACAATGTCAGCAGGTCTGACAGCATCTGTGGAGAGAGAAGGGAGCTAACGTTTTGAGTCTGGATGACTAATTGTCAGCTTTGACAAAGAGTCATCCATCCAGACTCGAAATGTTAGCTTCCTTCTCTCTCCACAGATGCTGTCAGACCTGCTGACATTGTCCAGTATTATCTGTGGGAAATAAGGAAATAGCAGATGAATCAAACAGATATTTTGCATCTGTATTCACTGTAGAGGATACATATAACATCCCAGAAATAAGTATAAATCAGAAGTGAAAGGGTGGATGGAACTTAAAACAAGTACCATCACTAGGGAAAGAATACTGAGAAAATTATTAGAACTAAAAGTTGACAAGTCTCCATGATAGGCAAAAAGTTGACAGATGCAGTATAATGTGGAAAATGTGAATTTGTCTACTTTGGCAGGGAAAAGAAAAAAGCAGCAAATCATTTAAATGGAGAGAGATTACAGAACCCTGAGGTACATAAAGTGTCTGGTACATGGATAACAGAATCTTAGTATGCAGGTCTGGCAAGTGATGAGCAAGACAAATGGAACATTGTCATTTATTGCAAGGGGAATGGAATATAAAAGTAGAAATACTTTGCTACAGTTGTACAGGGCAATGGTGAGACCACATCTTGAGTACAGTGTACAGGTTTGGTCTCATAGAACATAGAAAATATGTTGTGCCAAACTTTTGTCCTAGATTAAGAACAAATTAATCTACACCCCATCATTCTACCGTAATTCATGTACCTATCCAATAGCCACTTGAAGGTCCCTAATGTTTCCGACTCAATTACTTCCACAGGCAGTGCATTCCATGCCCCACTACTTAAGTAAGCAAATAAATGTTTTTGAACTGTGATGGGCAACCTAGGCTAGTGAGTGGGCTGTATGAGTGGCCCTCCTTCATCTCAGTGGGCCGCAAGGTTGAAATCAGGCTTGTTCACTAACCATGACCCCATGAATAAGATTAAACACATTTAAGACATACTGAATATTTCATAGTGAGTTACAGAAAATGTTTAATCATTTATATATTAACAGAATTATCTTTAACTTCAAATGATAAAAAAAATAAATATTTGTTCTTTTGATGGAGAGGCAGTGCATGGCTCTCATAGTCAATGCTGTGAGCAATCAGAACTCACCTAATCTTACTTGTCCTTGCTTTACATGCGTCTCACTTCAGTAAGGTAAGAAAAAAAGTAACACAGATGGAAATCAGCGGAGTGTGGCAATCTTGCGCTTGCGTCAACAGAATGCCCCATGGGCTGCACTTAGAAACTAGATAGGCCGCATGTAGCCCCCAGCACTGCACTAGAAGCAGTTCAGAGAAGGTTCATTTGACTAATATCTGGGATCTGGGTGTAATGAGAGGAATAGTTAGAAAGGCTGGGCCTATATCCACTGGAGTTTAGAAGAATAAGGCACAATCTTATAGAAAAATCTAAGTCCCTAAGGGCGCTTGACAAGGTGGATGCTGAAAGGATGTTTCCCCTTGTGGGAAAGACTAGGATTAGAAGACATGGTTTAAAAATAAGAGGTCTCCAGAGATGGAGATGAGGACAATCTTTTTCTCTCAGAGGGTCAAGCGTCATTGGCACTCTCTTCCTTTCAGAGCAGTTGAAGTGGGGGGTGGGGTTTGGGGGGGGGGGGGGGTCATTGAATATTTTTATTGCAGAGGTAGACAGATTCTTCATCAACAGGTGAGTCAAAATACATCAGGGATTGGTGGGGTTGTGAAATTGAGGCCATAAACAGATCAACCATAGTCTTACTGAATGGGGGAGCAGGCTCAAAGGGCTGAATGGCCTACTCCTAATTTTTATGTTCATATCAACGGAATAAGCCAGGGGTGTCAAACTCATTCTATATGGTGGACCTGATCCAATATCCTGGCACTTGGTGCAGGCCACATTCTACAAAATAATTAAAATAGGTGACTCATGTTGATATTCACATTTTAATTCTGACCACTAATGCTCAGTATCTTTTCGGCATGAACAATTAAAAGGTTATTATTATCAATTGCATCAACAATTGAAGCAAAGGACTTGAAAAACTGAGAGAATCGAGTTCATGTTTGTGAACAAAATCAAGTAAATGGTTTATATTTGCTGGTGCAAAGGAGTTTATTAAGGCAATTCAGCATCTCTCCCTCTGTTAAAGAGAAATGAGTGGTAGTATAGCTGGAGTGGCCCCACAGGGCATCAGCCATGGGGCGAGGCATGGCAGGCAAGTCCCCCATGAACAACCACAGCTGTTACAAGGATTGAACCCGCGTCATTGGCATCATTCTGAACCATGCGGTAGCCATCTAGCCAACTGAACGAACCAACACCCACAAAATAATTCATGTTGGGATAATTTGGTGCCAACTATTGCCAACTTCCATAACATAAATATCAGAAAATGTGTTCTTCACCAGAGTGTCTTCACAATTTGATAACTTCCATTTGAAGCTTGTCTGGTACATCATGTGACAGAAAATGGCATACTGCAAATTGCAAAAATTCCTTCATGGTTCCTGAAGTCAGATTCATTTTTATAATTCCTTTCATGGCGTCTTCTGTGGTGCAATTACATTGAGTCAACTGATGCTTTGAAAGCTGGGAAATATGCCACGTTTCCCTCGGAACGTTGTTTCTCCCACAACTGAAGCTACATCTCTAAGCCCCAAATGTTGTCATAGTATTCTATCACCATTTAGTCCAACCTACCTCTGCATTCATCTGTTGAGAGAATTTATGTTCTTCATAATATACATCATGGAAGCAAGGTCTTGAAATTCATTGTCCGGTAGTTGGTAACATCCTTCGCTGTGTCATACATGAACAATTTGATCTCAACAAATTCAATAAGGAACGTCAACACGGCACCTGTACTCTCTGCCACTTAACTTCAGTGTGATATGGTATCCTACAGTGGATGCCATACTCCTCCAGGTGCCAGTACTTGGGACCTGTACCTTAAAAGCTATTTATGTTTCTAATAACCATATTCAAAATGGGAACATTTTCAAAGTTTTATCACACAGGTCTTGACGGAATATGCAATGGAAACAACTGCTTTGGTTTGTTATTTTACAATTTGACCTTCGATTTACCACAACCTCAGAAGGCCACTGATGTTGCCCGAGTTGTGGCCACACTCCGAGTACTTGTCCAGTCGACCGGCAGTTTATTCAGAGTTCCCCATAATCATTTGGAGAGACAGTTTGCTGATGTATCTCTCACAGATGCCTTTCTGCAATCATCAACTCTATGAATGGATATCGTCAGCTGGGCTACGTCTCTTACATTAATGCTTTCATACAATCCCTACAGGGCAGAAGGGGGCCATTCGGCCCATTGAGTCTGCACCGACCCTCTGAAAGAGCACTCAGCGCAGGCCCACTCCCATGCCCTATCCCCAAAAACCCACACATTGATCATAGCCAATCCACCTAACCTGCACATCTTTGGACTGTGGGAGGAAAGCGGAGCACCCGGAGGAAACCCACGCAGACACGGGGAGAAAGTGCAAACTCCACATGGACAGTCACCCAAGGCCAGAATTGAACCTGGGTCCCTGCCACTGTGAGGCAGCAGTGCTAACCACTGTATGACGGTACCGCTTTCACCAATTACAATTCAAAGTGGAGTGAAGCACTTTGCTTTGACAAGATTTGGCTGTTGAAATTCTCACCCAAATCTTTGGTTCTTTCAGTGATTGTGTTTCTCAAGAGGCTGACACTTGGAAGAGTGTGCTGCTTATCTGGGCACACTAGGCTGTATTCTTCCGCCAGCCACAAGATTGCCATGGGTGGGACGCGGACCATGTAATGGTCTGTTGACATCGGGCAGGAATTTTCAGTCACTGGGCGGGTGCGGCCAGAGAATCCCACCCACTATTTATGAAGTTTTCAGCATTCAGTTCAAAAATTCTCCCTCAGAAAATGGTATTGATAACGTAGTTATCTGGTTTAGCACAGTGGGCTAAACAGCTGGCTTGTAAGGCAGCACAAGGCCAGCAGCGCAGGTTCAATTATTGTACTGGCCTCCCCAAACAGGTGCAGGAATGTGGTGTCTAGAGGCTTTTCACAGTAACTTCATTGAAGCCTACTTGTGACAATAAGTGATTATTATTATTATTATTAATTTCATGAGCTTTCATGTAGCTTGGCTTAACTGCAGCATTGTTTACATGGCAAACATTCATAAATATTCATAGGGGAGATGCTGGCATAGCGGTAATATCACTGGAATTGAAAGCTAGTTTCAGAAATGGTGACCTTGAAACCATTGTTGATTTATGTAAAAATCCATCGGTTCATCAACGCAGTAGGGAAGGAAATTTTCTGTCCTTATCTGATCTGGCCTACATGTGGCACCTTGAGTCACAATGAGATGTTTCGTTCAAGGTCAATAGGGGACGGGAGGAACTGACTGTTTCAACTATTTTAATCTTGTGGAATTTCAGGATGTTCTATGGAAAACAAAATCCCCAAACCTTTCTTATGATACATAAAGCAAGTGATTGCACAGAGCATGTAGTCGGACATGAACCTATTGCAACTAAAGCTGCAGATATATTCAAATATACATAGCATCATCACACAATACGGTGGCCCAGTGGTTAGCACTGCTGCCTCAAGGCGCCAGGGACCCGGGTTTGATTCCAGCATTGGGTGACTGTGTGGAGTTTGCACTTTCTTCCCGTGTCTGCACAGATTTCCTCTGGGCATTCCGGTTTCCACAGTCCAAAGATGTGCAGGTTAGGTGGATTGGCCATGCTAAAATTCCTCCTTAGTGTCTAAAGATGTGCAAGTTAGGTGGGGTTATGCGGATAGGGCCAGGGAATGGGCCTACATAGAAACATACAGAGAAAATAGAAGCAGAAGGAGGCCATTCGGCCCTTTGAGCCTGCTCCCTCATTTATTTTGATCATAGCTGATCATCAAATTCAATAACTTGATCCCACCTCCACCCCTATCCCTTGATCCCTTTAGCCCCAAGAGCTTTATCTAATTCTTTCTTGAAATCACACGTTTTCGCCTCAACTACCTGCTGTGGTAGTGAATTCCAGATTCACCACTCTCTGGGTGAAACAAATTCTCCTCACCTCAGTCCGAAAAGGTTTACCCCTTATCTTCAAACTATGACCTCTAATTCTGGACTCCCCACCATTGGCAAGATTCTTTCTGAATCTATCCTGTCTAATCCTGTTTGTATAAATTTCTATGAGATCGCTTCTCACTCTTCTAAACTCAAATGAATATAATCCTAACTGACTTAGTCTCTCCTCATCTGACAGTCCCGCCATCCCAGGAATCAGCCGGATAAACCTTCACTGCACTCCCTCCATCGCAAGAACATCCTTCCTCAAATCTGCAGACAATACTTGAAGTGTGGTATGACGAGGCCGCCGAGTGGTTAAGGCGATGGACTGCTGATTCATTGTGCTCTGCTGGGCCGCGTGGGTTCGAATCCCATCCTCGTCGTTAATGTTCCTGTCCTATATGCGTGTAGTCTACTTAACCAGTGTGAATCCAAAATGCTGTAATTGGCAGGATTTTGGGGCAGCACGGTGGCACAGTGGTTAGCACTGCTGCCTACAGCGCTGAGGACATGGGTTCATTCCCAGTCCTGGGTCACTGTCCATGTGGAGTTTGCACATTCTCCCTGTGCCTGTGTGGGTCTCACCCCCACAACCCAAAGATGTGCAGATTAGGTGGATTGGCCACACTAAATTACCCCTTAATTGGAAAAAAATAAAATAAAATAATGGGATACTCTAAATTTATTCTAAAAAATACTCAAACTGTGGCTTCACCATTGCCCTATACAATTGCAGTAAAATATCCCTATTCCTATATTTAAATCCTCTCGCTATGAAGTCCAATATACCATTTGCCTTCTTTACTGCCTGCTGTACCTGCGCGCTTACTTTCAGTGACTGATGCACAAGGACACCGAGGTCTCGCTGAGTATCCACCTCGCTCAATTTATATCCATTCAAATAATAATCTGCCTTCCTATTTTTGCAACCGAAGTGGATAATGTCCACTCACTCAACCTTCCAATTCCTGCTGAAGCATCTCTGCATCCTCCTCACAGCTCACCCTCCCATCCAACATTGTATCATGTGCAAATTTAGAGATAATACATTTAATTCCCTTGTCCAAATCATTACTATGTAATGTAAATAATTGAGATCTTATCACAGATCCCTGCCGTACCCAACTAGTCGCTGCCTGCCAATCGGAAAAAGACCCATTTATTCCAACTCTCTGTTTCCTGCCTAGGTAGGGTGCACTTTCAGAGGGTCAGTGCAGATTCGATAGGCCAAATGGCCTCCTTCTGCACTGTAGGGATTCTGTGGAACTGCTCTATGGAACAAGTATGGCAAGGGAAAATTTAATTATACAGGAGTACAGTTTTTGAGTGGAGGATCAAGAATGTGCTGGGTGCCATTTGGTGACCTGGGCTTTAATTTCTCCCTCTCTCTGTTTTCTGACCACCCAAAAGTAGGTTTAGCATCCCATCTTTAAACACTGAAGCATATTTTTTTACCCTTGATGGTCTGGTCTTGACTTTTCTATACTGTTACTGGTGTATTTTCCACCATTTTTTAATCTACTATAATTCTGGGCAGCACGGTAGCATGGTGGTTAGCATAAATGCTTCACAGCTCCAGGGTCCCAGGTTCGATTCCCGGCTGGGTCACTGTCTGTGCGGAGTCTGCACGTCCTCCCCGTGTGTGCGTGGGTTTCCTCCGGGTGCTCCGGTTTCCTCCCACAGTCCAAAGATGTGCGTGTTAGGTGAATTGGCCATGCTAAATTGCCCTTAGTGTCCTAAAAAGTAAGGTGGGGGGGGGGGGGGGTTGTTGGGTTACGGGTATAGGGTGGATACGTGGGTATGAGTAGGGTGATCATGGCTCGGCACAACATCGAGGGCCGAAGGGCCTGTTCTGTGCTGTACTGTTCTATGTTCTATGTTCTAATTCTGTATTTGTAATTGATAAAATATTACTGTTGCGATGGTCACGACTATATAAATAATAAAATAAAGATGTTTTACAGATTAAATTTAATATTATCTATGCACTGTTAGAAGGTACAGTACCACATACTGAGTAGAACACAAGATTCTTTGGACGGACTTAGCGGGCCAGTTAGACGAGGGTGCAAATCCCGCCATGGGCGCTAGATTCCACGAGAGGCCAAAAACAGGATTTGCACTGGTGAGACTTTTGATCACGATGTTCCCGGGCCCTCCCCAAGGATGCGATCAAGTTCACACCCAGAAAGGGCACAAACCTGATTCGCTTGAATTTGAATTGTTCCGACAGGGAGGTGTTCGGAAAATGGATTCAAAAATGGATCAAAAATGTAGTGGGCAATTTAGGGGTTAACAAATTGATGGTAAAACTGCTAGCACTGAGGCAGAGGTATATGTCCAAACCTGGCTTGAGTTACATTGTCATTAAATGGGAATAAACAGGATACCCTGTTCAACCGGGGTGATTCTCTCAAGATCTATTGTCTTTCCGGGACACTCTGAACTGACCAGCAATTAGCCCATTACAGAGTGTGAGACTCTTTTGTCCGTAAATTTGAAGTTAATTTCATATTCATAGCATGGCCCTGTTCTATTGTGTAAGCGGGGGTGGACAATCAAAAGCCCAGATAACAATGATGAATTCAAGTCTGGGCACACCAGGACAGAATCATTGTTCGAGGGGCTGTGCAGAGATCAGGGAGAGAAAAGAATCCTGTTCGAACAGATGGGAGAAGAAAGATTTGAAAAGCCACTGGGAGAGGCCATGAAAAGCTGCCACAGAGACCGGCTTTCAAAAAGGAGTCTGAAGAAGCTACTTCAACAGAACAATATATTCTGAAACTGCAAGGATCATTCTTGCCTGGCTGTCTAAGTGGATTAAGAACTGTATGTTAATTTTACAAGCTGTTTAATAGGAAATCATGTTTTAGGGTTAAATGATACATGTATTCTGTTCTTGCAATGATTGAAGTTTAAAAGTTTAAATATTGTTTTCTTTTATCGTAATGAAGTTTTATTTGTAAAAAATAACCAAGCCCTATTTTTTATGCAATCACTCCTTGAAGGAATCGATCTTTCCATACAGTCGTATAAAATTGAAAAATGTTGCAGTTCTGGTCCAGTGTCTTAGCCACTGTTAGGATCTGATGAGACATGTGTGACAGAATCTATTAGAAGTCTGCTGTCTGGGTTGTTTAAGTATGCTTTTAGGTCTGTGCCCGAACTCTGGAGTAGTTGTCCAGGAGGCTTAAGTGTTGAAGCATGACAGCAATGAGATTTTGGGATGATGCAGCCTGAGTAAGAAGGGTGCCTATTAGCTTTGCCTCTTCCTGAAGCATAAAACAATTGTGCCCTCTAACATTCCTGATACTCATGCTCGTCAAACTAATTGGCCACCAAGAGTTAACCCTTAACAATGTCAACTGCCCACAGATGGTGTGCCCTGGCGATGTATTTCATCCACCAGGTGAACAGTCTGAACTATGACATGCAGCTCCTGTTCATAGACCTGAGGGGTCTTTGTTACTCCTTGCAGGCATTGCCCATCTTTTACCAGTACCTGGTCAAACTCTGGAACATGGTGGCCTCACGTGGCAGTTACAGAGCAGAGGGAGCCGGGAAGTTCAGAGTCAGCACTGCCAGCAGCCCAGGTGAGAGCCGGTGAGGTGAGCAGCCCTACAGAAGAGGTGGTGTCTCCTGAACTTCGTCTTCTGCAGACAACAAGACCACCTCAGAGACAGTGGAGCCAGTCTGTGAGGACTCAAAGGTCCCCGGACGGACTGATTCTGTGATAACTCTTTTTCCCTTATGCCTCTTGACCTTGGCACTTATTTTATAAAATGTAATCAGGGATTTAAGGGAGGAGAGATGTGGTAGCGTGGCCCCTTTAAGAGGCGAGCCTCGCGGTCCACGCAACCGGCTCTGGACCAATCGCGCTAGAGTGCATAAATCCTGACGAATAGAGAGAAAGCACGGGGAACAGGGGCTCCAGAAGTTTGAAACCCGGAGCTGGAGACTCTAGACCTAACTACCATTGCTCTGTGTCTGTCTATAGTTACCTTTGCCTCCTGATAATAAATCCAATTTGTTGGTTACTGGATATCTCCAGTGAATTATCTCGAGCCACCACAGCTGGTCACTCCCAGGGTCTCCTGGGTGGAAGGCTCTGTGACGGGCACCAGCGGATCCTTCTCCCTCCAGGTGCTCGTGGGCCCCTGGGTTACTCCATGGGATGGAGGGGCAGCTGGAGTGAGCTCCAGAAGGATCAACGTCATCTGGCGCTGCCAGTCCTGCTGGCCCAGCATTGTCTGAACCATACAGTTGAAGCCCTCAGCCATGGCCCTCAGGAACTGAGCCATGCTTTGGAGGTCTCCTGGCACGAATCTGGCACCTTGCCCCAGACGCCACCCTTGCAGTGTTGGCCTGGGTTCCACACGATGCCGGCACCATCTCCTGCGACAAAGGGCTTTGGGACTCCTCCGTTCAGCCTCGCAGTTGCAGGAATGTTGCTGACACCCTCTCCAGATATTTCCGGCTCTGCTTTTGCACCTCCAGCAGCTGAGGGATGAGCGTGGTCAGAAGCACAGCACCTGGCTGGGTCACCCCTGAGTCCTGGGATGCAGCAAACCCCTACTGTCTGATTCCTGGGACATTCCTGCCTCCGCCTGATGTTCATCCGAAGCAGTGTGGTGTTCATCAGATAGTGATAGCCTCCCCTCCGTGAATCAAGGATCTGGTTTCCATGCAGCCATCCTCTTGGCTTGAATCAGATCAAGTGCTGTAGAGCCATTGGAATTAGAGCCCTCTTCGCTGAAGTGCTCAGATAATCCCGGTGGTGGGCGGGTCAGCCGCATCATGCCTCAGGCGAATGTGAATGTATTACTACATCGCCTGGTCACGGGTTTGAACTACACAGAACGCATGTGAGACTGGTAATCTGGATTCAGGTGCAGTGGCTCCTCACTTTTTCTCACTGCCCCACCTCAGTCTGAG
This sequence comes from Scyliorhinus canicula, assembly GCF_902713615.1. NCBI lineage: Eukaryota > Metazoa > Chordata > Chondrichthyes > Carcharhiniformes > Scyliorhinidae > Scyliorhinus > Scyliorhinus canicula. The sequence continues at coordinate 143,853,042 of NC_052157.1, forward strand.
CGCAGGCCCAGTCCTGCTCCTCTCTGCAAGTCCCATGGCTCTCCCCTCGTATGGAGTCAGGATTCTCAAATCGGACATCCCGCCGGCTATCTTCTCGCTCACGTCGGTTGAGGGCAAGCGTCCCCTACAGAGGAACACAAAATGGAGATGATGTGAGTTGGCCGCCTGGCGGGCCAGATGTTGATGACACCTAGCATGTGTGGGCATTGCACATAAGCAGGGAGTGGTTCTGATGAGAAGTACAAGGGGGTTTTGAGGAAGGTAGGGGGAGGTTGGGTGATGGGGCCCTGCGAGGTGGTGTCACGTAGGATGGAGGTGACGTTCCGGGGGGGTGACAGAAGGGTGGAGAGCAGAGAGGAGACAGGGAGTACACACCCTGGCAAAACGCAGTAAGTCAATCATTCATTCTTTTTCGGCATTGCACACCCTTCCTCTTGGTCAGGCCGCTGGCACTGACCTGTGGGGCGACCATCTCCCAAATGGGATTTGCCAGCTTGCTTGAGGATCTCCTGCCAGCCCGTGGGTATATTGTAGCCTGCCTCCCTTCCACATCATCCAGCAAGAGGCTGAGGGCCTCCCCTCTGTGAATCGACGATCTGGTTTCCATGCAGCCATCCTCTTGGCTTGAATCAGATCAAGTGCTGTAGAGCCATTGGAATTAGAGCCCTCTTCGCTGAAGTGCTCAGATAATCCCGGTGGTGGGCGGGTCAGCCGCATCATGCCTCAGGCGAATGTGAAGAGGAAAGTTCTTCTAAGTATCTGAAAATTGTGGTCTAGATTGCTCCTCCGGGGCCAGCATTGATTTTCGTGCTGAAAATGTCACTTGGTCGTTATTTCTGGAAATTCCGTCCACCTGTGAGAGGCCCATGAAAAGTGCAGTCTGTGAATTCATTCACTAAAAGTGACTGGTTTTAGTCATACAGCTCAGCAAATACTTATTTTCTTTCAGTAACTACTTGACAGAATCACAGAATCACACAATACTCCAGTACAGAAGAGGCCCTTCGGCCCATCGAGTCTGCACCAATGCATGAAGGGCCCTGACCTGCCCGCCTAATCCCACTTGCCAGCACTTGGCCCATAGCCTTGAATGTCATCTTTAGATTAATACAACTACGTTTGATGTGGGCCCTCACTGGACACAGAAATTGTGGTGATATGCCTATGAGCCATATCATAGTTGGATGGCATGAGACCTCCAACTAGCAGGTGGCGGTACAGACACACCATGTGGTCTCAGGATCAAGGTCATGTGACCTGGAACCAGAGTATAAAGAGAGGCTCATCCGGCCATCTGCAGAACATGAGATAGAGCCTAATAACACGTACATCTAACAGGTTAGCAGAAGTTTCTGTATCAGATTGTCATCCTACCGCACGAGTTTAAGCAGCAATTCCAACTTTACCTTTTAGTCCTAGGTCTGCAGGAGCAGCCAAAAGACAAGCTTCTCGCGTTGCTGTTGAAGGTGGCAGGTCCATAGGCGGCAGAGCTGTATAGTTGAGCGGTTAAATCTCCTGGAGATATCTGGTCATCTGAACACAGTGAATCACGGCAAGGCATTACGGTGTGCACGGCGTTTGAGGATTTAAAAGAAATACTAGTGGAAGACGACAAACCAGGCATGGGGCGGAACTGCTGCTGAGCATTATGCAATTTTGGATAACAGTCTTGAAGAACGTGCATAGACTCAATGGCATGATACGAGGTTATGATGAAAGCATATTAGAGCATCTGCGTGATATGAGTGTTAAATGGACAGAGAATAAAAAGCCATGGAGCTTGAGTCTGGAGTTTGCATTGGATGGTATGAGACCTCCAATCAGCAGGTGGCGGTACAGACACACCATATGGTCTCAAGACCAAGGTCATGTGAAATGAAAAAAACATGAAATGAAATGAAAATCGCATATTGTCACAAGTAGGCTTCAAATGAAGTTACTGTCATGTGGTGAACCACTGTACACCTGTATTAGGGGATGTAAGGTAGAACCTGTACTACAGGTTGGCCGGTAGCCCCTGCCGGCTGGCTCCGCCCAGTAGGAGCTGTATAAATATGCGTGTCCTCCATTGATCTGCCATTTCGCCAGCTGCAGCAGGAGGCCACGCATCTGACTGCAATAAAGCCACAGTTGTACCCAATCTGAGTCTTTGTGCAATTGATTGTGCATCATGTGAAAAGCCCCAAGTCGCACAGCCGGCGCCTGTTCGGGGAGGCTGGTACGGGAATTGAACCCACGCTGCTGGCCTGCCTTGGTCTGCTTTAAAAGCCAGCTATTTAGCCCTGTGCTTAACCAGCCACTGGCTAAAAAACATGTGACCTGGAACTGGTATATAAAGAGAGGCTACTGAAGGAGCTGAAAGCGAAGTATGGGCTGGAGCAGGGGGAAATGTTTAGATACTGCAGGTTCGGGATTTTGCCAGAAAGGAGATACAGGGCTTCCCAGTGAAGCTGGCCTCCACATTGCTGGAGGAGGTGCTGCCGACAGGGGGACTGGAGAAGGGGGTAGTGTCGGCGGTTTACGGACTATTTTGGAAGAGAAGAAGGCACCACTGGAAGGGATCAAGGCAAAGTGGGAGGAAGAGTTGGGAGAGGATAGGGAGGAGGTGTTCTGGTGTGAGGTGCTCAGGAGAGTGAACGCCTCCACCTCGTGTGCGAGGTTGGGGCTGATACAGCTGAAGGTGGTATACAGAGTGCACCTCAAGAGGGCGACGATGAGCCGATTCTTTGAAGGAGTAGAAGATGTGTGTGAACGTTTCCCGGGGGTGGGGGGGGGGGGGGGGGGGGGGGGGGGCTGCTAATCACGTTCACATGTTTTGGTCCTGTCCAAAGCTAGAGGATTACTGGAAGGAAGTTTTCAGGGTAATCTCTAAAGTGGTGCACGTGAAACTGGACCTGGGCCCCTGAGAGGCCATATTCGGGGTGTCGGACCAGCCAGGGTTGGAAACGGGTGCGGAGGCAGATGCTGTAGCCTTCGCCTCGTTGATCGCCTGAAGACTGATCCTGATGGGTTGGAGAGCAACCTCTCCACCCTGTGCCCTGGCATGGCGGGGGGATCTGTTGGAATTCTTGACTCTTGAGAAGGTTAAGTTTGAACTGGGGGAAAGGATGGAGGGGTTCTACAATTCATGGCCATTATTCATTATGCACTTTCAAGAACTGGATAACATCGAACATTAGTTGGGGGTGGGGTTGGGTGGGAGGGTTGGAGGGAGGGGGGCTGTGAGTGTTAATGGTGGCTATGGGTGATTCCTGATTCCTTTTTGTCATTTATTTATGTGAACATGCGGGCTAATGTTTGGGGTTTGTTGGGAGGATGGGATCGTTGTTATTGATATGGGGATTGACATATTTGGTACTGATTATTGTTTATTGTTGGTGGGTGTAAATTTGGGAGAAAATGTGAAAAAGGAGGAGAATAAAGAAATATTTAAAAAAAATAAAGAGAGGCTGATCCAGATCCAGCCATCTGCAGAACATGAGATAGAGGGTAATAAGACGTACATGTATGTTCCTCAACTCCATTTACCTGGGCTTAATGCTGATTTAAGGTTTCCCAAAACTAATTTCCATTGGGACTTTCAAAGCTACCAAGGTCAGGCAATATTTATTGCCTATTGTGGAATTTGATCAGAGTTTACCTTGTCTGACTTCCATCCAAAATTGTGCTGGGAACAGATGAGTTATTGCATCTGCTATTCAACGTTGTATTATTCTAAACAGTTTCAAAAAATACCACTGGTGCAACTTCCTACAACACTTTACAAAGCCCCTTCTGTCTCTGTGTATCTCTTTGCATACAATGCAGCATATGGAACTCTCGTGCTTTTTCACAACGAATCATGACTTGTGAAATCAATACGTATGTTCGATTCGAGACAGCTCTCACTTGCCTGTGTTACTATCTTTAGTAAGTCAACAATTGACCCAAAAATAAACAGATCATGACAAAGTCACCACTTTATTCTATACAGTGACTTCTTTTCACATTCTCAGTCAACAGTTATCTACTGATCTTAAAAAATGACCAGAGTTCTTTTTGCCGTGAAACATTAAGCCAACAGACTAATATTTTCAGGATTCCTAAATTTCTCTACAAAAAAATTAAAACATGTCTTGATTTTTTTTCACATTGCCACAAAAGGCAATAAATATTGCCTGATCTTGGCAGCTTTGAAAGTCCCAATGGGAATGAATTTAGGCAACCTTAAATCAGCGGTAAACCCAGGTAAATGGAGTAGAAGAACAGATCAATCATGGGCTAATTTAATAGCAGAACAGACTTGAAGAGCTGAATGGCCTACTTCTGTCCCTACATTCTTATGTTCAAATTTAAAACTACAATGGCAGCACCAACCAAGTTTATCTGGCATGGCAAATAGGAAAATGCTAGAAGATTGTAAGAACCTTGCGCTGAGGGAACAATTAGAGGGTGCTTCACACTACATCTGGTCATACTATTCCTGGCTAATGATGCTTAATATTGATGTCTGAAATGGAGAGTGTTCCATTCCCCAATACTAACATCCCTCTGACGGTACAAGCTTCATAAATAGGTTTTGTAAGAGATTGCAGTTATACTACAGCTGGCGTGTGCCATACAAAAGTATTTCTTCTAGTTGTTAGAGTATTTGGGAGTCCTCCAGTATCTTCACTAGTTCATCCTCAGCTTTGTTAGTGTCACAAGTAGGCTTACATTAACACTGCAATGTAGTTATTGTGAAAGTCCCCTAGTCGCCACACTCCGGCGCCTGTTCGGGTACACTGAGAGAGAATTCAGAATGTCCAAATGAGCGAACAAGCACGTCTTTCGGGACTTGTGGGAGGAAACTGGAGCACCTGGAGGAAACCCACGGAGAACATGCAGACTCCGCACAGACCGTGACCCAAGCCGGGAATCGAACCTGGGTCCCTGGTGCTGTGAAGCAACAGTGCTACCATGCAGCCGGATAAGCGCTTAAGTAAAAAAATGTATCTTTTAGAATACTGCTACCGTATAATCCCAAAAATATCTGTGTACATGTATACATGTTTGTTTTATCTTTGCATTAACCTAAGAAATTGTAATGCCTTGCAGATGTGGTTAAGAGGAAGATGGTACAGGCAGAATGAAAGGTGGGGCAACTAAAAGAGAAGTAATGGGCAACATGGCTAACTAAATTTAAAAAACTGAAGTAAGAAAGGACAGAACAGCAAGCATGGCCAGTTCCATTCGGATGAGAACCAAGAGTAGGCACCTTAACTGAAACGTCATAAGGAATAAAAGGAAGAGTGTGTCTTGGTCCAGGGCACGATAAGGGAGGTAGATCGGGGCAAGGTTAGGGGCTCTCAATAGAGTCATTAAACAATTGAAGATGGCATACCTAAGATGTCCCTCTGTATTGCCACAACAACATCAGTAAACGCTCCAGCAGTAAATAAACAAGCAATGACAAGGGTCATTAGACCAAAACATGATCTTGTATACATGTCATCCCTATATCTGAACTTGGAAATGATGAGTGTAAGTCAATGATAGCTTAGAAAGTTTGGCGATTTCAAATTATAGAGAAGGGTAAAAGAAGGGAGAATCTGAACAGACAGAAGATATAGATGACTTCAAGTAACATAAGAAGGATGAGCTATGGGTTTAATCAGTTGATACAGGCACTTGTTACTGCAAAATTTACCCAAAGCGTCAACTGAATAATAGCAACTCAATTATATCTTATAACCTACCGCTCAGATGCTGTAAAGCATCAAATCTAACTTGTGGTGAATCACGCTTAACCACTGTCACCAATGGTCAACATTGAATCATTGGCTATTAAGGTTTATCAAAACAAAAGTGACAAGTGACAAAGCCATGATGTTCTTCCACCAGGCTTAATTGTCCTTCTTGATTCCATATGGTGCAAAACTGAGACACTTGACCAACAGATTTTGCACTCGCAACTCTAATTGCAGCTCAGCTGTCTGAATTTCCAATGGAAGGTCTCTTATGGTTAAAAAAAAATCAAGACTTGACATTGCCAAGACACAAAGAAAATGGCCAAAGAGAGAGCCGTTTTGTTTCTTCCATTGAAAAAAATGACGCTCGACAAATTACTCCAAGCAATTGCTGTGCCTTATCCATGTTAGTGAAGTAACCAAACTTTTTTAGAAATTGGAATTGGAAATGGGAAATGGACTCTGAGCTTTAAAATAATGTGGCAAGATTTAAAGCTTCATTCTCCTTTCCCGAAATAAAGAGAGCAGCCTAAGGTTTAGGAACAAGAAGGCAGCACGTTATTTTCCTTCCAGCTGCAGATTTATCTCTCTGCATCAGGTTTAGGGTAACTGATAAAATCAACCCAACTCTCTGCTAGTTGGTGCGGTGTGCTGATAGAGACACCTGTATGTGTTTATTGGCACTGATTCAGTGCATTATTATTTGTTCTTTTTACATCTTTGATGTGAATTGATCTGATGGTGCAATAGGTTGTGCTTCGGGCTAACAATCCATAATTTTATAAGTCTGACTCCACCAAAACAAATTGTGAAACTGAATTCATTAAATCTGCTCATGTATTGCATATCACAATGGAAAACGACCAGGAAAGCTATTCGGTTTAATTGAAAGCTCACTGATGACCTTAAGAAAGAGCCTGCCACCAATACCTCTACTCTTGGGCTGATATACAACTTAGTCCCACAGTGCGTGGTATAATCTTTGTGCCCTCTGATGTTAACTAACAGGTCATTCAGTTTTAGCACGATCATTCAAGATGGCAGCCCACTGCTACATTCTCAGGGCAATGCGCCAACGCCAGATCAAATGGTTACCCAGCACCTATCGACCTCACTGAGGAGACCCTAGTGAGTGCCGATTAGTGCAGGTCACCGCAAATGGGCACCAAAAGTATGGCACTGGGGGGGGGACACCTAGGCAATCAGAGCCTTCCGGGTGGTAGGTCTTTGGCTAAGCTGGCACCCTGGCACTGCTAATGCCACCTGGGAACCTTGACACTGCCAGCCTGGCACCTGGGTGCCACCCTGGCTTGGCCAACAATCCTCCTGAAGTCCCTGGCTCTGCGGCTGCATCTCCACAATCGATGGGACTGTCCGTTCCAGAAGCCGAAACCCATCTGGACGGCAGCTAGACCCCGGGGTCGGCCTGCCCTCTGACCGTCCGCCCCCTCAGGAGTTCCTACCTCCGCCTGATGTCTCGGAGCATCTGTGTTGTGAGTACCAGAGAGTGTCCTCGGAGTCTCTTTGTTGAAGTGCCCAACAGAGGTGTGTCTCTGAGATGGTGGAGGGTGTTGAGCTTGGCGTCTGTGAACCTTTGGCCGCTCTCCTTGCTGCCATCCTGTTGGCCGGGATGGTGTGTGTAGGAGTGCCATGTGTATAAGCAGCTGCAGCTTGTCAGCCTCCTGAGTGTCAATCACAAATCCGGTGAATCCCGCACCGTTTCTCATTGGAACCGATTGTGTTCCACATTTCAGTACATTTAACTCTCTGATTAAGCTAGTCTGAACATGCACAAGTGAGCATATTAAAACCCATGCAATGTGAAATACCTACAAGTGAAACTTAAAATTGATTTGCACCCGTGCCACTTTGACACTCTCAACAAGTCTTTTGTGACTGGAAATGGAGTTAGGCAGGGAAATTGTGACTTCACCAGTGAACATTTTCCCACGCTCTGTAATCACGTGTATTAACCCTGCATGCTGCCAGCACTTTACATTTCAATTGTAATTGTGTGGGAACCAACAAAGAAACACTGAGGAGCTCTGCTCGTTGGAACTCCCCAGTGCAACAAAGAAGCGGGAGCGCACAAATGGTGCCCCTTCTTTTTCAGCTGTTGGGGAACCGTGTGCACCGTTAGACTTTTGCGCCAAGAATTGGCAGAATTCACCCAAGCCCATGCTGAGGGGTTCGATGGTGGGCGGTGGGGGAGCAATCTGGTGGGAGGCCCAAAAATTGGTTTACGTTAGTGTGAATTTCAGTCGGATCTTTCGCTGGTGCCCGCCACGATGAATTTGGAAACCCTCTGGAAGCTGGCATGAAACTCATTCACATTCACTAAAGTGATGCGGCTGAGAGCACGACCGCCCATAACCTATTCTTTAACATGATCTCACAAAACATAGCAATGTAAATCCTGCCATTGTGGGCAGGATCACTTTTTGGCAAATCTGCATATTAAAGTGAGACAGTTAGTCTCATTTTAATGTGCAGATTCCCGAGGTACCTGAAGCTTTGGGATTTATCCCCTTTGCCTCGGGGACTTCGGGCGAGCGCTATTTGGTACTGGTCTCCACGAGTGGGGACCAGATGGAATAGCACTCGTAGAGGTCTCCCAGGGCATTGCCAAGGTGCCCATATGGCACATTCAGCTGGCATGGGCACTACCATGGTGCCAAGCTGGCATTTTTTGCACATGCCCGATCAGGTTGGGGATGCACTGTGTGGGTGTTGTGGAGGGGTTGTGGAACTGGGAACCCTCCCATAGTGCATTTGGGCTGGTGGGGTTGGGGGGTCGCTTCACAGGCCTTGGAGAAGGCGTCCTGACCTCTCGCTGCACTGGGGAGTTCCGGTGAGCTGAGCTCCTCAGTGTACAACAGCGGCAAAATGTTCCCCGCTTAGACCCCTTATACAATGTGAGTCTCGTTGTATAGTCATGAGTTTCTTGGCGTTGCAAGTGCTGGGAAATACGTGACGAAACAGGCTCGCAATGGGACATTGTTCCTAATTAGTTGACTCATGCCCTTTGTATGTGCACACTCTCATCCATTTGTTGCCAATACAAATTCTATGCAAACTGACTTTGGGCAGCCACAATTTAGTTTTCAGTGGCCATGAGCCACAATTCAAAACTGTCACTGACAATCCCACCCAATGAGGCCAAAGAATGGTGGGTTGGCGAAGAGGTGGCACATACTTACAATAGGGCTACACTTCTAAAATTCTAACAAGGATATGTTGTTGGGCTAATGTACATGATACATAAGGCGAGATCTTGCGCCTGTTCGCGCAGGTGGGATTATCCGGTCTCGCCGATGGCAGAACCCTGCGGTGGGTTCCCCGGCAGTGTGTGATGGATTCATGTGAACTCCCATTGGGAGCGACGGGATCAGAAGGTCCTCCCAACGGGCGATGGCGCACCTCCTCTTGTTGCTGAGAAACACGATGCGGACAGGCCAGAGAATGGTGCCAATGCTCTGCATTTGGTTGTTCTCCCTGAACTTGGAGCGGTTAATACTGCCTCCGGGTTCAATGGGAACAGTTGCTCAACACCAACGTCTTCACATTGAGAAAAAAAACTTTGAACAGCAAAACACAACACAGGAGTCAGCATGCTGTCCTTTGCACCAGAAACACGGTTTTGATTGCTGACTGACTGACAGAATTGGGTTCTTTACTAAACTGTCCCGATGATCGGAAACAAGATCCAACATGTTGAACCTACGTCCGAGTAAATGCAAGCCCATCAGAAAAAACCCACAATAACTTGGCGCAAATTTGTTCTTTCAGGGAGCAGTGATGATTTAACTCCCTTTTCTCTCCAATCCTCAGGAATGAAATGAAATGAAAATTGCTTATTGTCACAAGTAGGCGTCAAATGAAGTTACAGTGAAAAGCCCCTAGTCGCCACATTCCGGCGCCTGTTCGGGCAGGCTGGTACGGGAATTGAACCCGTGCTGCTGGCCTCCCTTGGTCTGCTTTAAAAGCCAGCTATTTTGCCCAGTGTGCTAAACCAACCCCTATGGTGTGTGGGAGGGGTAAAACTTTAGAAATTATATTTCTCAGTGCCTTCTCGTTTCAACTTTTACTTTATAAAACAAACATTTAGAGTACCCAATAATTTTTCTTTTCCAATGTAGGGGCAATTTAGCGTTGCCAATCCACATAACCTGCACATCTGTGGGTTGTGGGGGTGAAACCCATGCAGGCACGGGGGGAATGTGCAAACTCCACACGGACAGTGACATGGGGCTGAGATCGAACCCGGGTCCTCAGCGCCGTGAGGCAGGGTTTCAGCTTTTACTACTCCAAATCAGGCCATTGGCGAGGCTCCTCTCAAAGGCAGCCACCAGCCTAGTTAACACCCAAAAGGTTGCAGCCCAATGACATCATCCTCATTGTGACACTGAATGAAACAAACATCAAGAGGAATCCTGTGCTATTCCCTATCCAGCGAGGCTGGAGGCTGGCCAAGGTAAGTAGCGGCTGAGTGGTCAAGCGATGACGTGACGATGCAGCTACTAAATGTGACAGGAGTGCAGGAGTTCTCCCTGGAGTCTGGGCAGAGTACAAGCATGGAGTAGCTGCTCAGCTAGTAAATAAAGTAAAGTCACCATAGTCCCAGATGACCACAGGTTGCTTTCGCCTTTGAGGGGGGAGAGCTGACTGGTGGTGATTTAACCTGAGGATCACCACAACATCTCAGGCGAGGGGGCAAGGTTAAGAAGGCGGGGCCCTTATGAATGACCTCAGCCTGTACGGGAATTAAACCCACACTGATGGCCTCACTGCCTCACCACCCAGCTGTCCAGCAGACTGAGCTAAACCGGTCCTCAGCTAGTAAATAAAGTATTGTTTGTTCCAAATCCTTGGTTATCAGTCTTTAGGATCCCAGCATTTCTCCAGTTAGTATTAGTAGTGTGTTCCTTTTAGAATTCCTTGTGGGCCAACGGGAGCTGAAGTGTTCTTCCAAGTCTCCAAGGTGTCATTGGACCAACCCTCGTCCTTTCACACATCCCCCACACCCTGCCACGATCTCACTGTAACCCCTGATCTCCTCAGGTGGCCTCCCTCTATTGACTGCTGGAGACTGTATCCACAGGCCACTAGCTGTGGCCTTCTGACACTAAATTATTACTCTCAACCACTGGCCTGGCAGTCAATCTGGATGGATGTGGGATAGGAGTCAGTAAGTTGTTCGGATCTCCACATACCATTCCTCGCCCTGCTCAGCACCCACTATAAGGTCCACTTGCACCCTTTCCACGGGCCATTAATATCAACGCACTCATGTGTGTAGCTGTTATGGGAAATTGAATCATTCATACTGTTGTATGGATAATGTTGGGTGGCATGGTAGCACAGTTGTTAGCATTGTTGTTTCATAGCTCCAGGGTCCCAGGTTCGATTCCCGGCTTAGGTCACTGTCTGTGCAGAGTTCTCCCCGTGTCTACGTGGGTTTCCTCTGGGTGCTCCGGTTTCCTCCCACAGTCCAAAGATTTGCAGGTTAGGTGGATTGGCCATGATAAATTGCCCCTTAGTGTCCAAAAAATGTTAGGTGGGGTTACTGGGCTACGGGGATAGGGTGGAGGTGTGGGCTTAAGTAGGGTGCTCTTTCCAAGGGCTGGTGCAGATTCGATGGGCCGAATAGCCTCCTTCTGCACAGTAAATTCTATGATAATAAGGAGTGCTTTCCTAATGTTGAGATTAAAGTATAATCCTAGAGGAATCTTTACTCTAAATCTGACCTTTGCAAATCACCTGATCTGGTATACATCAAAGCCACAATGGCAACATCTGCCACATTGACAAACATAAAATTCACTGGAATCTTTTCAAAATAAATTTTGCATTATTAAGCAGCTTTGGGAAACCACAATAACTGATGGATTGCAAAAGTACAGATTAATGGCAAGCATTTGACATTATGAATTCCAAACTCGACCCATCCCTTTTAACCAGGTAAAAATAAAGAAAAGTGTAGTCACTATTATTATGTAAGCCGGAGAAATAGTTTGAAAGTAAATACTTGGCATTTAGAAACATATTAACTTCAGTGGTTGAATTCAAATTGCATCACCATAGCAACATAACTCTTACAGAGACCATATATAACGACAGCCTGACCCAGTTTTACCAACAGCGCTTGGTAAGGGGCCAAGATTGACATTCCAATGGAATTTGTTTCACTGAATGTTCTAGTTCTAGTTTACGATGAAGTTGTATAGCATTTCTTTTAGACGATATATAATATAACAATTAGGCTTGCATGATTATGCACTGGCGTCTACAAGTGTCACATCTTTTAACATTTGAAATGGTATGTGTCGTTGTACAGTGTACGTGGTTTTAGATTCTGCAGATTCACTATACTCAGAAGAAATCCCTCCTTATCTCTGTCTTAAGTGGGCGACACCTTACTCTGACATGATGCCCTCTGGTCCTAGCAGGTCTGACAGCATCTGTGGAGAGAGAAGGAAGAAGAGAGAAGTTTTTTTTTTAGCTCCCTTCTCTCTCACCACAGATGCTGTCAGACCTGCTGAGATTGTCCAGTATTTTCTGGGGGGACATCCTCTCAGCATTTATCCTGTCAAGCCCCCCGAGTATCTTATATGTCTCAATAAGGTTGCCTCTCATTCTTCTGAACTGCAGTGAGTACAGGCCCAACCTACTCCACCTCTCCTGATAAGAAAATCCCACAATAACTGGGATCAACCTAGTGATCCTTGTGAAGATCTGTGTTATTTCATGTTTTTTTTGAAAGAGCTAAAATAGAGACGAAAATAAAAGACAATGTAAGGTTCTTGATTAAATGATTCCCTTTACTGGTGGGAGGCACAGGTCGACAGACCCACTATAGAAGGTGAGTTAGATCAGAATGGGGTAGAATGGGAAGAAAACAAGGGAATCAAGGTGCCTGAAAGTACACTCGGAACTAACTGGTCTTGCACTCAGAAGGAGCACATGAACAAATATTTTCAGAATCGTAGTGGTATTTGTCGTGTTAGGTACACCGGTCTAACGCTGGCTGCAACTGGATGCAGCTTAGATCAGAAAGATACTCCAGTCCTTGCAGTTAGTTCAATCAGGTTTATTGAACAAATAGCACAGTTCTCTGTGAGTTTGACTCTCTGCTAACCTAAGTGAGGTTACTCTGTCTGACTGAACCAGACTAGCTCTTAGCCACGTGGTGGAGGTGTGAGATTGTAACAACACCCTTGACCGACTCTCTAGTTTTTCATCAGTGGAAAGAGGCGGAGTGTGAGTGCCTCGTGTCTTTTATAATCAGATCGCACCCCTGAGTGTCCTGTCTGCTTATTGGTCATGTCCTGTTCTCTGTGTCCATTAGCTGCTTGTCTGTATATCATTATGTGTGATCTGCATATCATGACAGTATTGTCACTGGACTAGAAACCAGAAACCCAGAGCCATGCTCTGGGGACCTGGGCTCGAATCCCCCAACTGCAGATGGTGAAATTTTAATCCAATAAAAATCTGAAATTAAAAAAATCTAGTGATGACCATGAAATAAATGTCGATTGTGGTAAAAACCCATCTGGTTCACTAATGTCCTTTAGGGAAGGAAATCTGCCATCCTTACCTGATCTGGCCTACATGTGACTCCAGACCCACAGCAATGTGGTTGACTCTTAACTGCTCCTTCAGGGGCAATTAGGGATGGGCAATGAATGGTGGCCCAGCCAATGACGCCCACTTCCCATGAACAATCAATGATAAAGGGCAGCCTGAGATTTTGTGAGGAGATAACCTTAATTAACCCTGGCTATTATTCTCCTTCAGTTTCAGTCTGGGGGGCTGGTTAGCTCAGTCGGCTAGATGGCTAACGTGTGGATTATATTGGTGACAACAGCACAGGACGCGACCCTCGCTTTGGCTGAAGTTGACTCGGGGCTGACCTCTTTGCCCAACCCAGAGTAAAAAAACCAATTCACTGCACTTTGCTGTGATTTGATAAACAATCACCAATGATCTGTCTTCAGGCAGAGAGCTGAAGAAAAAGTTTCTTTCTGTGGCTTTTTATTCTTGAATAAAATGTTGACTATAAATAAATGTGAGTAAATCTGAGTAACCTACCCTATATCCATCGAACTGTGACGTGCTACATTTCGCACAGGTGGCAGGAAAACATGGTGAGCATCCTGTGGAAAAATGTGGTCAATTTAGACAAACGAAAGCCAATTTCTCTGTCTCCATATGCTGATGTGCTCTCAGGCTTAGCAATGATAAAGAGGGAGCTGGCTAAACATTCTCAGCTATGAAGCTGCAATAAAGATAATTGAATGGGTTCAATATATTAAACTTCAGAACACGTTTAGACCATCCAACTAATGTGGCTTTTCAAAATAGCAGTTGTTATAAATTGGCGTTGGACTTGATCCTTCCATCACCCTGACAACAGTGCTCCTAAACATGCCGCTAACAATCACCTACCAACCCCCAGCATTTCATGACAAACAAGTCAAAAAAAGTAATGGTCTTTGGATAGGATTAAAGCCATAGATTCAAGCTATCTTTCTTCTTACTCCCGAGTTCAAATAAACTACAATAGAGTAAATTCATAATTATTCTGGAGAATTATTTGCTTATTCAGGCAGACCCAAGGCCCACTGATATGCATCAGGTATCTAGTGATAGATCGTAGAATCCCTAAAGTGCAGAAGGAGGCCACTTGGCCCATCGAGTCTGCACCCACCCTCCGAAAGAGTACCCCAGCCAGGCCGCCCCTGCCTTATCCGCATAACCCTGCCTAACCTGCACATCTTTGGACACTAAGGAGCAATTTAGCATGTCTTATTATTATTACTAAGGAGCAATTTAGCATGATTTATTATTATTACTAAGGAGCAATTTAGCATGTCTAATCCACCTAACCTGCACATCTTTGGACTGTGGGAGGAAACCCAGAGGAAACCCATGCAGACACGGGGAGAATGTGCAAACTCCACACAGTTCCCCAAGGGCAGAATTGAGCCCTGGCACTGTGAAACAGCAGAGCTAACCATTGTGCCCCGGTGCCAATGGTGTGGGCTGCAGCTTTCACATCATAGCACAGCAACGGGAAGTGGGGCTCCAGGAGGAAGAAGGTGCTCAGCGCTCCGCCTCTTCCGAGGAGGATGAGGAGAGACTTAATACGGCCAGGGCACCAGCAGTGGCACATACCCAGCTGCCTGGCATGTTGTAATTCTGACACACCTCAGTTAGGCTGAAGCAGTGAAACCAACTGGCAGCCAAATTCTTAAAATGTTGCAAAGAAATCATTTTAATCTCACAGAAAAATATAGCAGAAACTTGATAATCTAACATGATGTTAAACACCCATGTGTGTACCATTGTGCAACAATGATTCTTTACTCTGTCTTTTCCTCCCAGTCCTACCTTGTAGCTTCAATGGAGGCAAGTTGCTTATATCCCTTCTCTGACTGCTGAGATACTCTTTGCCGATGTGCTCTGAGATTTGGAGCCTGTGATTTTCCTGCCCTGACTGCTCCACCTGTACTTACTGAGCCAGACTTGGCCATTGGGATAGGAGAAAGTTACAGGACATTGATTGAGTTGGCAGCTGGGGTGCGGACGATGTTGGGGTGCGGACGATGTTGTAGTGGGTGGGGACAATAGGTGAGAAGTCCACTTCCATGTCTCCTTTTTCCACTCTCTCTCTTGGGTATCATCTTCATGTCCCTACCTGCTGACAGGATGTTCCTGCAAATTAGTGCGAGACTGAAGGGGGATGTCTAAGTTTTGATCAATCCTATTTAAGATGTCATTTTGGGTGTGCAAGCGACTGGTGAGGGCCAGCGTGCACTCATTGGAATGCCGTGCGGAGTTTGCACATTCTCCCCATGTCTGCATGGGTTTAGAACATAGAACAGTACAGCACAGAACAGGCCCTTCGGCCCTCGATGTTGTGCCGATCCATGATCACCCTACTCAAACCCATGTATCCACCCTATACCCGTAACCCAACAACGCTCCCCCTTAACCTTACTTTTTAGGACACTACGGGCAATTTAGCATGGCCAACCCACCTAACCCGCACATCTTTGGACTTTCCTCCAGGTGCTCTGGTTTCCTCCCACAGTCCAAAGATCTGCAGGTGACCACTCTCTCCATGGTCAGCATTGTGAAGGCCTGCGACATCAGGGCACTCATGTTGAAGACAGACAGCTTCATTCTCATCAAACATGCACAGTGCAGCAAAAAGGGCTGCCAGTACCTCACACATATTCTGGTACAGTTCCTGACTAATCTGCCTTCTCAATGACCCCTGAGGCTCAAAATCTGCATTCAGCTGAGCACAGCTTGTAGCATCCTGCGTCCTCAAACAGGGGCTCTCCACTGTTGTTCTTGTCTCCATCACCTGTTCTTGCTCACTTGTGGCATGTGCTTCACCAGCTGCGAACCCAACTACATGTCTGCCGCTCCCAGGAAAGCATCTGAGCTGATGGGTGGACTGCATGAATCTTGTGATGGTGCATGCTCAGAGTGAGGGGCCCCCTCCAAGAAGCCATCATCCACCGTCTCTTGCAGGAACTCATCCCCACCAGCTCCAGCAGCCTCAATGCCATATTACCCTCTAATTAGCGTTGATTTGTAGTAGATAGGGATTCCGCCCCTCACTCAGGAGGAAGTCCCACCGTGGAGAGTTGCCGGTGAATCTGATTGGTCAGCAGTTCTCTGTCCCTGCAGGAACAGCACTGCAGTGGCCAGAAGAGGAACTGCACAGAGCTGCATGAAACTACACCCAAGGGACTAGACTCAGGTAAGTGTAAGGGATTCCAGAGGAGGGTGGGTAGGGAAGGTGTCATGGTGGCCACGAAGGGCACGGGGGTCATTAATAGATCTCCCTGTGGGCTTTGTGAAGTACAAACATCGCTATTGAGCGAGCGAGAAACAAGGAGCAAGAGTTTAAAGCCCGCTGCTTCAACCCAGGCCGGTATTCTATAGGTCCCCAGGATTAGATTTGTGTACAGTAAGTGGTGGCTGTGGCCTTTTTTGTTATGTCAATAAAAGGGAATATTGTTGGAAGACTGGCCTTGGCAAGATTATTACATTGGCAACAAGGATAAATAAGTTTTTTTTCCGGAGCAACAAATGGCTTCTCCAGTAAGAAAAATGAAATGCCTCTCTTCAGTAAACTTGAATCCTGTGGTGTTAGTGGAGAAGACTGGGCCCATTACACAGAGCGCATGCTTTACTTGTTCCGGGCTAATGATATTGAATGTGATGAGAAACAGAAAGTAGTCTTACTGACAGCATGCCAGGCCTTGACATTCAGCATGATTAAAAAGTCTGACCTATCTAGATGGCCCTGACTCAAAGACTTGTGACAAATTAGTGGACTTGATAAAAAAACCATTATGATCTGGAGGCCTCTGTTATACTCCAGAGATGTCGCCTAAACACAGCAGGGAAAACCCTGGGGGAACCTGCCTCCAGAGTTTTGGCCAGATTCTTAAATGTGGTAGAACGTTGTGAATACGCACCATCCCTGAATGAAATGTTGCGAGACAGATGGGTAAGCGGAATAAACAACTTGACAACCCAGATAATGTATTGGCAGAATCCAACCTGGATTTTAAAAAGTCCATCGAAATGGCTCTGACGCTCTGAAAAGAGCACAGCCAGGACAAAGTTATAGGAATTGGCAAAACACATGCTGTGCATGCATGTGTACCCATTCCCAGAAACAAACAATGCAAGTAAACCACATCATTACGACCAAGGTTGCCCCAATAATGGAGGAATTTTTGGTAAACGGCCATCCATTGAAAATGGAGATGGACATGGGAGCTGGGACTTTGTTATCGAACAGCTGACAGATTTATAGATACATAGAATTTACAGTGCAGAAGCAGGCCATTCGGCCCATCGAGTCTACACCGGCCCTTGGAAAGAGCACCCTACTTCAGCCCACATCTCCACCCTATCCCCATAACCCAGAAACCCCACCTAACCTTTTTTGGACACAAAGGGCAATTTAGCATGACCGATCCACCTAACCCGCACATCTTTGGACGGTGGGAGGAAACCGGAGCACCCGGGGGAAACCCACGCAAACACGGGGAGAACGTGCAGACACCGCACAGACAGTGACCCAAGCCGAGAGTCGAACCTGGGCCCCGGAGCTGTGAAGCAACAGTGCTAACCACTGTGCTACCGTGCCACCCCTCATGAGCTTAGAAGACACAAAGGCCAGACCGGTCCACTACACAGGGGAACCATTACGAATAATGGACACCACAGCAACCCCAGTGTGTTACAGGCAGCAATCAGCCCGACTCCCACTCATCGTTGTGTGGCGGTAAGGACCAAACCTAATGGGGAGAGATTAGCTCCAGCAGAGCAGGTTGGAGATCTTCATGTTGGTGTGGGAGAACAGTATGAAGTCATAAGCAAATACCCTTAGGTTTTCCAGGAAGATCTTGGAAAATAAGGCGATCCAAAGCCAAGATTTATGTCGACCCTGATGCTGCGCCTAAATATTTTAGAGCGAGGCTAGTTCCATACTCCCTATTGGAAAAGGTGGAGACCAAACTTGGACGCCTGGAAATAGGCATAATAAAGCCTTTTTAGCAGAGTGGGCCACACGTGTCGTCCCTGTCCTTTAACTGGACAAATCGGTCCGCTGCTGCGGAGATTACCGGACGTAGAGGTGGCCGCAGGTCAATCGGGTTTCCAAGCTAGATAGGCACCCCCCTGCCTCGAGACGAAGACCTGTACGCCAAGTTAGCAGGTGGCCAAACATTCATTAAGTTGCGTATGAGCCACGCCTGTCTTCAACTTGAATTAGACGAGGCTTCCTAGCAGTGTTACAATCAACACACACAAGGGTTTTTATGAAATGAATGAAATGAAAATCGCTTATTGTCACAAGTAGGCTTCAAATGAAGTTACTGTGAAAATCCCCTAGTCGCCACATTCCGGCGCCTGTTCGGGGATGCTGGTACGGGAATTGAACCGTGCTGCCTTGGTCTGTTTTAAAAGCCAGCGATTTAGCCCAGTGTACTAAACCAGCCTCAGAACACTCGCGTGTCCATCAGGGTCTCATCAGCGTGCGCCATATTCCAACAGATCATGTAGAACATACTCCAGGAGTTACCCAAAGTGGCGGTGCATTTGGATGACATCCTTGGTACAGGGATTTCAGAACGAGAGCACCTGGCGAACCTAGAAGAGGTCTTGCAGAGATTCTCGAGAGTTGGGATACACTTGATGATGGAAAAATGTATTTGTCAATGAAGTGACCTTCTTGAGCTTTCAAGTGGATAAAAAAGGTTTACTTCTGGTAGACAAGGTAAAGACCATCAAGGAAGCATCAACTCCAAGAAAAACCACGGGAGTTAAAATCCGTCTTGGGATCGGTAAATTATCACAGGAAATATATCCCGAATGTGGCCTCCTTACTGACCCCCTTGCACATCCTACTACAGAAGTATCAAAGATGCTCGTAAAGAAACATGTGGAGCACTTCAGGAGCAGCGAGTTTGCCCCGATCAAGCCTCATTACCGGACGTAGAGGTGGCCGCCGTCAGCACTGGGCAGCAGCTTGAAGCTGACACAGTGCCCATCCCTCTGGGTATCGGAGACACAGAGTCTGAGATGGAAGTGGAGGAAGCTGGTGCCCCGGCTGAAGCGGACCACGAAGAGGAACCCGCGTCAGTAACTCTTCGGCGCTCCCTCGGGAAACGAAGCTCTCCAATTTGGTTCCCATCGCCAGATCAGGTCCCACTCTCGACTGACCTCAGGCTAATCGGCAAGTGGCAGAAGGGATTCCTCGCAGTGAGGGTTCTGGGGGAGAACTGGTCAAGGGGCGAGGGATGTTATGGTGGCCACGAAGGGCACGGGGAATCATCAATAGATCTTCCCGTGGGTTTCGTGGAGTATGAACTTCCCTATTGAACGGCCGGGAGCTCGTCCGATGGGAAATTAGCAGCAGGGGTTTAAAACCCGCTGCTCCAACCCGGGCTGGTACTCTGTAGGGCCCCATGATTGGACTTCTGCGCTGTAAGCTGCGGCTGTGGCCTTTTCTATTATGTAAATAAAAGGGTATGATGTTGCGAGACTGGCCTTGGCACGGTTACTACAGAAGGCCTGGGGGATTGGCGTCTCGAGGGGGGGACATTGAAAGTCCAGAGGTCATTGAGCCTTAAAGGGGGTGTGCCCAGGCAGAAGGTGGCTTCCAATGGAGGCCCCCACCCTACTAAAATTCTGGCCACAAATTAGAACTGTCAGAGTTAGAAGGTTTTAAGTGAATTATGTACATACGTTCCTATTTCACTGGTTGCTGACATAAAGTGAACATGATTGATTGTTACATTCCATGAATGACTCAGTTTACTTAATTCTGTCACTCGGTCGCCAGGGAACACTTATCTCTCTCTCCATTTCTGATGGTCAGGCACCCTAGAACATAGAACATTACAGCACAGAACAGGCCCGTCGGCCCTCGATGTTGTGCCGAGCATTGTCCGAAACCAAGATCAAGCTATCCCACTCCCTGTCATTCTGGTGTGCTCCATGTGCCCATGTATCCAATAACCGCTTGAAAGTTCCTAAAGTGTCCGACTCCACTAACACAGCAGGCAGTCCATTCCACACCCTAATCACTCTCTGAGTAAAGAACCTACCTCGGACATCCCTCCTATATCTCCCATCCTGAATCTTATAGTTATGCCCCCTTGTAACAGCTACATCCACCCGAGGAAATAGTCTCTGAACGTCCACTCTATCTATCCCCCTCAAGATCTGACTTATCCCCAGAGTCCCTTCTGCTGCAGCTGTCAGCATGGAGACGGACGACTTCCAATTCTCTGCCAATTGCTGGTGTTCTCTGCTCTCTCCTACTGAAAAGAGAGACAGAGAGAGAGGAGAAAGCTATGAGTGAGAGTGGATAGATGGGCAACATTGTGAGGGACGAGTCTGACATTCCATTAAAATGGGGGTGACTGTCAGAGATGGATGATCAGATTGAGATGTGCAGAGATGCCTTGACAGAGGGTGATGTGCCCTGTTATGAGGATTGGGAAGGCAGCAGGAGAGGGGGGGTGGGGGGTGGTTTGAGGTCAGCAGGATATACATGTATGTGTCATGTCACTCATCTTTATTGTCATTTAAACCTCTTGCGGTACTGTATCCAAGGGTGTGGCACGGCTCACCTCAGGAATTTCGAGCCATCCTTTTTAGTCTCTATGGCAGGCCATCAGCAGGGATGAGAATCTCCCTGTAGCCCCTTACAGCCCACAGCATCAGCTCCATGGCAGCATTGCAGCTCCGTTGCTATAGTTTCTTCCTCTAAGAAAATCCTCCAACTTGTCATCTAAGCAGAGTGCCCTTAATTGCGGCAGCTGAAATAGACTCATTTGGATTGTAATCTCGATCGCTTGTGCTGAAGTCTGATGCTATGTAATAGTTGGGTTAAAAAGCCACGGGCATCTGTGCTGCTGAAACTTAGCAGTTCCTCACAGGCTCCCTGGTGCCAGGTTGTTGAACAGTTAAAATCCTGCCGCATTGAACCGTGCATAGATACGCTAGGTAATTTTATTTAAAGTTAACTGTTCCACCCAGCCAAGAACAGGTTAGGTTTGTTTAATTCTTATCATATGTTACTCGTTATTTGTGAAAATTACAAGGAAAGAGGATTAGAGCCAATACTTAAATGATTATGCTGACGATGTTGACCCCTTCATCAACCAATTTAAATTGCTCCACTTGTCCTTGTCATAAGGCCCTTGATGGCCTTAATCTTCCTGACCTCTGCCATCTGACCCAGACCTACCTGCCAGTGATGCCCTCCACTCCTTCTGGCGATGGTCTCCTTGGCGTTGACTTGATGTGCATTCAGGAACACCTATCCCTCCAATGGCAGAGTCTTCAGCCTCACATTCTGGTCTGTTCTTCCTAAATGTGTTTGCCTTGGTACCTCTCCCTCCCCCTGTTAATACCTTCAAACCTTTTCTGCGTGAATCTTTGGGCACCTAATTCTTTCCTCACGTCTTTCTTTTTGTGAAATGCTTTGGGGTATCATATGGGCGCAATAAAAATGAAAGTTGTTGTTGGATGGAACGCAAATAAGTTAGTAAACGATATAAAATGTAGATAATGTATCGCCGTAAAAATGTAAGTTTAAGACGAATACAATGGTAGGACGAATGACAGGTTGTTTTATTCATTCGTGGGATGTGGGTATTGCTGGTAAGGCCAACATTTTCTCCTTATCTCTAATTGTTCTTGAAAAAAAGATGGTGAGACATCTTCTTCAATCACAACAGTTCTTCTGGTCTAGTTATACCCCTGGTGCTGTTAGGTCGTGAGTTCCAGGATTTTGACATAGTGATGGTGAAGCCGGGATGTTCTGCGACTTGGGGATAGGGCTGTTCCCAGAGTTGGAGATACAGAGTTCTGTTGCCATAGGAGGTTACATTGTTAGGGAGGGGGATGAGGCCATGCAGAGATTTAATTACAAGAATGAGAACTTTAAATTGACAATAATTAACGGAATTACAACATTTAATTAAAAGTTTCTGATCTTATAAGCTAAAGAATGCAGCATAACTATCTCAGAGCATTACAAGGTGGCATAAGTGAGACTCTAAACCTCTTTAATTTTCTTTCAATCCTTTTTTAAGATTTGCCTTAAAACCCGTCTCCTTTGGTTTGGAGACAGTTGAAAAGAAACGGGAAACAGGCCAGGCAATTGAGAAGTATTCTTCCATCTGCGAACCACCCAACTGCTCAGAATGGAGGGTGTAACTCAATTACAAGTCCCAACAAAAACACATTTTGAAACATACATGTATTAAACATCAATTTAACTTTAAATGTGGTTTTAAATTGGCCATTTAGAAATCTGTAAACTATTTAAGGAATCATGGCCTTTATGTAGCATTCATTTTTTTTTTGACAGGCTGGGCTATTAATGTAGCATTAAGGGGCTATGTTAGACTTGTGTCTGTGAGAACATAAACCTGATAGCTGTTAATAGAATAACACCCTGAATAACCATGCCAGAATATTACAAAAGAAAAGAGGTGTCTGCCATTTCTTTTGGAGAGAAATCTAGTTCATGGCTACTCAAGTATTGCATTCATATTAAATTGGTGGTTTATTTGTTCATGAAATGAGGGCGTCACTGGCAAAGCCTCCATTTATTGCCCAACCCTAATTGTTCTTGCGCAGGTGATGGTGAGCCATTTCATTAGGTATTAGGAAAGGAGTTCCCGGATTTTGGTCCAACAACAATAAAGGAAAGATGATAAAGTTCCAAGTCAGGATGGTGCCTGGCTTGATTTGATTTTGATTTGATTTGATTTACTGTCACATGTATTGAAGTACAGTGAAAAGTATTGTTCTGCGGCCGAGGGAACGTACACAGTACGTACATAGTAGACAAAAAAAAGAAGAATCGACAGAGTACATTGACAAATGGTACATCGATAAACAGTGATTGGTTACAGTGCAGAACCAGGGGCCAAACAAAGCAAATACATGAGCAAGAGCAGCATAGGGTGTCGTGAATAGTGTTCTTACAGGGAACAGATCAGTCCGAGGGGGAGTCGATGAGGAGTCTAGTAGCTGTGGGGAAGAAGCTGTTCCTATGTCTGGATGTGCAGGTCTTCAGACTTCTGTACCTTCTGCCTGATGGAAGGGTCTGGAAGAAGGCAATGTCTGGGTGTTTGCTTTCCTGAGGCAAGCTTGTGTGATGCGTCGGGCTCAGTTTACCACACTCTGCAGTTTCTTGCGATCTTGGGCCGAGCAGTTGCCATACCAAGCTGTGATGCAGCCGGATAGGATGCTCTCTATCGCACATCTGTGGAAGTTTGTGAGAGTCAATGCAGACATGCCGAATTGGAGAGGAAAGTTCAGGTGGTGGTGAAGGCTCCTGACCTTCGAGGTGGTCCCACCCATTGTGGGCAGGACCCCAGTCGTGACAGTCTTGCGAGATCTGGTTAGATCTCGTGAGGCGTAACTGCCGTCGGGAATTCCAGGGGACGCCTCTCCCTGGACCTACCGGCCGCACCCCACCCCGATTTCGCCGGGATGTGGCTGGTAGGTCGTGTCGGGAGTTGCCAAGGGCACAAAAACTTTCTCCCCCCCCCCCCCCCCTCTCCTTTCAGGACTCCACCACCCTCTCTCCTCTCCAATCTTTATGAAACCCCTTCATACCCTCCTTTCATGGGCATGGCCCTCCCTTAGGCCCTGACCCTCGGTAGTGCCAACCCCGCACCCGGGCAGTGGCTCTGAAACCTTGGCAGAACCAGGTGCCAGGGGGAGGGCCAGGGACTTCCCTGCCCTGCCTCCGACAACCTAGAGGGCTATATTGGCTTCCGAGACCCCTGGAGTGGCTGTGATGCCTAGTCTCAGCTTGTGGAGGCCAGTACAAATCGCGTCTGGTTGAGGCCTCGCCAGTGCAGCCAGTGACTGTTGCCTCAAATGGGCCGTACATATTTAAATCAGCCTAATGGTTCATTTAAATACAATTATCTGCAACACGTCAAGCGAGTGCGTGATCCAGATCGCGCCGGGCGCTGTGGGGCGGGTGACTCATGCATGGTTTTGCACCTGACGTGAAACCCAATTTGCGCCTCTCCCGCAATACTTCTGGCTCAACGGGATCAGCGCCGTGTGCAACACGGTGGGAAAATCGCGCCCTAAATCTATATCAAGGAAGGCTCACTTGATTTTTTTCCACGTTGTCTTACATGATACAAAACAAAGCTCAGCCATCCAGTCTCATCTATATTTCAAAGCCTATCCCTACGGGTTCCATTTCCTTCTCTTTTATAGTTCCATGTCAGCTCTATGTAACAATGTTAAACCCTCTTCCAACTCCCTTCATGTCCTGTATTGAATTTGAGACATATTGCAATCTCCTGCTCGAAACTCTTCTTTCGTGGTCCTCAGGATCGTGGAACGCTTGGGTGGCATGGTGGCGCAGTGGTTAGCACTGCTGCCTCACGCGCTGAGGAGATTACACATTCTCCCCGTGACTGCGTGGGTCTCAACCCCACAACCTAAAAAGATGCGCAGGGTAGGTGGATTTGCCACGTTAAATTGCTCCTTAATTGGAAAAAAGAAATTGGGTACTCTAAATTTATTTTTCAAAAAAGGACGATGGAACTCTTTATGGAAAGATTTCCACTGCTCATAATTTATAACAAACTCCTAAATCAGTCGATAAAGAATGTTCCTATGATTTCACCAGAAGAAAAAGGAAAAATGAATTCGCCCTTTGCCGCATTCCTTCCATAATCTTTAAGCTTTTAAAATGATATCTTGGAGGCATCTAACCATTCCTTCACTATGCAATCTTCCCAATGCCTTACACTGGGCTGGATTCTTCCTCCCCATCCGCGGCAAGGACAGCACGGGCGAGATGCCGACAATGGAAAAATCCATTGACCTCATGCGGGATTCTCCGGTCGCCGGGCAAATGCAGCCGGAGAATCCCGCCCATTATGTCAATGCTTCATTTTGGTTCCTCATTCAAAAGAACAATGCTTTTCACACTGCACCAAATTCATCCTGTTGCTAACACATGCAATATGTTTGTCCTATTTTTTTCTGTTCTCAGTGTAGTCATGGAATTTACAATGCAGAAGGAGGCCATTCGGCCCATTGAGTCTACACCAGCCCCTGAAAGAACACCCGACCTAAGCCTACACCTCTACCCCACCCCTATAACCCAGCATCCCCACCTAATCCCACCTTATTTTTGGAACACTGTTAGAAATGATAGTCGTGAATGAGCATCGGCACAGTCAAAAATGCAGAACATGGACTGAGAAATTTCTTGGGGAAACGTGCAATCTACAAATTGCTTGAAGCCAGTGCAGATCCAAGGTGAAGAAGGGTTGTCTGACCGGCAGATAGCAATCAATGACCGTACAGTTTTCTTTCCAGACCAAACACACGTGACTTGTTTTTAAATGTTCAAATTTTCACTGTACTTAATTATGATCCTTTTTTCCTCAGCTTCATACTGTTCTGAGTTGCTGAAAGATAATACTTAACAGGCAATCCTCCCTTAAGAAAAGTATACACACTGCTCGGTTAACAGTGGCTTACCTGTCTGGCTTATGAAGCAATAAGAAACCTCAGGATAAGAGTAGGCCTCTCAACTCATTAATACTGCCCTATCATTTTATTATGCAACTCTAGATTTCGATATTTAATGGGATGGTTAATAGTGTCATTTTGCTAAAGCTTAAAGCTGCTGTTCAGCTACCCCAGCTGGGGGTGGATTGGGACAGAGTCTGGCGAAATTCAGGATAAGGCAAAGGTTCTGTTGACCCATTTATCCCACAATCTACAATCACTTATGGTCAAAGCTAGCAAGTAAATAATGGTGGTGGTTTGGGTGTCCACCAACCATCTTCTAAACCTTCAGGCCTTTTAAGCTTAGCAACTGCACAGGGGACTGAATGGGCAGAAGGGGTGGCACAGGTGTTAGCACTGCTGCCTCACTGTGCCAGGGTACCCGGGTTCAATTCTGGCCTTGAGTGACTATGTGGAGTTTGCACTTTCTCCCCCTGTCTGCATGGATTTCCTCTGGGTGCTCTGGTTTCCTTCCTCAGTCCAAAGATGTGCAGTTTAGGTGGATTGGCTATGCTAAATTGTGCCTTAGTGTCCAAAAAAGGTTAGGTGGGTTATGGGGATAGGGCAGGGAGTGGGCGTAGGTAGGGTGCTCTTTCAGAGGGCCATCGCAGACTCGATGGGTCGAATGGTGTGGGTTCTGCTGGTGTAGTTGGGAGTTGCAGACCTGAAAAGTGGCGTCAGATTGGAAACCCAACATGATGCTACCCAGTTCTTGGGTGTGAAACCCCATTCATCTGTCAAGTGAGTAATTAAAACACCGGGCAGCACGGTAGCACAAGTGGGTAGCACTGCGGCTTCACAGTGCCAGGGTCCCAGGTTCGATTCCCCGCTGGGTCACTGTCTGTGTGGAGTCTGCACGGTCTCCCCGTGTCTGCGTGGGTTTCCTCCGGGTGCTCCGGTTTCCTCCCACAGTCCAAAGACGGGCAGGTTAGGTGGATTGGCCATGATAAATTGCCCTTAGTGACCAAAAAGGTTAGGAGGGGTTACGGGGATAGGGTGGAAGTGAGGGCTTAAGTGGGTCGGTGCAGACTCGATGGGCCGAATGGCCTCCTTCTGCACTGTATATTCTGTGTTCTAAATCTTCAATTAACTGAAGATTTTACCCAAACGGCTGACGTTTACAGCTAACACGTGGGTTTCCTGAGCTGGTGTGGGACAGAGTTAACCAGGCAAGTACAGAATGGGAAGTACTTGTAACATGAAACTGAGGTGGGATGCCACTCATAGAGTCATACAGCTTTGCAGCACAGAAAGAGGCCCTTCGGCCCATCGTGTTTGTACCAGCCATCAAGCATCTATCTATTCTAATCCCATTTTCCAGCACTTGGTCCATAGCCTTGAATGTGATGGCGTTTCAAGTGCTTATCTAAATGCTTCTTAAAATGTTGTGAGGGTTTCTGCCTCTGCCACCCTTTCACACAGCGAGTTCCAGGTTCCCACTGCTGGTGCACCAAATAGCATCAAGTGCACATCCAGCTGTTTTCTGTTTAAGCATAAATATTTGAGCAGTTTCTGCCGAAGAGTATATAACCACTAGCTGCCGAAGCGCTGCCGAGCCAGAACTGGAACTCGCTGAAATGGATATGAATAAATTGTACAAATAAAATACTGCAGATGCTGGAAATCTGAAATAAAAACAGACAACACTGGATACACTCAGCAGATCGGGCAACATCAATGGCGAAAACAGAGTTAACGTTTCAAGTCCTTCAACAGAGCTCTGTGGAAGGGCCACATGGGATTAGAAACGTTAACTTTGTTTCTCTCCACAGTGCTGCCAGACCTGCTGAGTTTATCCAGCATTTTCCGTTTTTATGTGAATAAGTTACACTTGGATATCAGTTGTAATTCCATTTTTAACTGTGATACATTGAAATTGTTGAAAATATACATTTTAATTAGGTATACATGCATGTGGGATTATATTATAAATGCATATTATAAATGCATATAATCCCTACAGTGCAGAAGGAGGCCATTCGGCCCATCGAGTCTGCACCAACCCTCCGAAAGAGCACTGAGCCCAGGCCCTCTCCCCCTCCCTGTCTCTGTAACCCCCCCCCCCCATTGATCATGGCCAGTCCGCCTAACCGATACATCTTCGGACTGTGGGAGGAAACTGGAGCCTCCGGGGGAAACCCACGCAGACAAGGGGATAATGTGCAAACTCCACACAGTCACCCAAGGTCCGAATCGAAAATACGTATCCCCAAAAAAGATAATTACCAAATGTGCGTGAAGATAAAATGAAGGATTAAACGACAAATAGAACCAGAGCTCAGGAAAACGCAGGTGCTCACATCATATGAATCCCCCAAGAGAATTTTAATGAGGGTTATCGTCCAGAAAGAACAGCAATTGCATATGTGCCAGGTCACCAATGAAAGCTTGGGTGACGGGGCAAAGAACATTCAATCAAAGGGCTGATGCAATCTAAGATTTATTTGGGTACATGATGGTAATGGGTTGCAGGAGTTCTTTTGGTAAGGTCACACATTTCATGATGTCACCAAAGAGTGTCCGGGTTGGCGTCGTGGGCACTTAGATATGTTAAGTGTGTGCCACAGCTATCTCAGGGCATTACACTGTCATTCTGTGTGCAAGTGGGAGATCTACTATATCTGTTCTGCGTTCATTAATCTTACATTAATTAAAGAGGATTGAGGAATGGAGCGTGGTCAATGCGACCATAGTGATAGTTATGATCTGACTGAGGAGGAGGAAAATGGCTTAATGCCATCTATCCCAACTTCGATAGGTGGCCCAACCTGTGGTCAGGGGGGCCCCAGCAACAACCAGACTATAAGGAGATGACCTGCATGACCAAAGGTCTTCTGCAGAAGACTAGGGATGAGTGAATGATAATGCTGTGCCCATTTGCACTTGTCAAGAGATGTGGTAGATCATATCTGGCACATTTTGCAGGATGATCTAATGCAGGGGTGTGCAAACTACGGCCCGTGGGCCACATGCGGCCCGCCAAAGGTCTTTATGCGGCCCACCAAGATCAAGTCATAAAAAATTTTTTTTTTTTTTACTTTTAAGGTTAATGGGGGGGGGGGGGGGGGGGATGCTGTTGGGTTACTGGTATAGGGTGGATACGTTGACTTGAGTAGGATGATCATTGCTCGGCACAACATGTGTTTCATGTGAAGTTTCTACTTTAAAATATTAATTAATAAAAATGAATTGCTTTTTTTTCTTTAAACTGAGTTACTTTGTTTTTCAAATAAATGTGTTTCATGTAAAGTTTCTACTTTAAAATATTAATTAATAAAAATTAATTGCTTTTTGTTTCTTTAAAAACCTTTTATTTTGGCTGTTTTAAATATTAATTATTTTACTTAATATACTATGCGGCCCTTTAAAATTGTGAATTTCTGAATGTGGCCCTTGCACGGAAAAGTTTGCCCACCCCTGATCTAACGCCTAATGGACTGGGAGAACATCACCTAGCAGTGGCCCTGGGAGTTACCTCTGTATTCACTATTTTCTGCATGCAGATTGTTCCAGGGATCCATGCAGGAACCTATTCAGTATCAGTAACTATTCAGTATCTCACAGTCCTCAGCACATAAATGCATCAAGGAAGTGACAGGGGTCCTCTACAGTAATGTTCAGCTTTACATAAAGTTCACACGATGAAGCTAACCAGGCTGCTGGATTTCTGGGATTTGCAGCTATCTCACACTGCAGGATGTTATCGATTGCACACATGTGGCATTGAGAGCTTTGCGGCAACAGCTGCTGATCTTCATTAACAGGGAAGTGTTCCACTCCATCAATGTTCAACTGGTGCGCAATCATCAGAATCAAATAATGCTTGTCTGTGCCAACTACCCTGGGAGTTGCTATGGCGGCACAGTGGTTAGCACTGCTGCCTCACAGCTCCAGGGAGCCAGGTCCAATTCTCGGCTTGGATGACTGACTGTGTGGAGTTTGCACTTTTTTTCCCTGTGTCTGCGTGGGTTTCCTCCGGGTGCTTCGGTTTCCTTCCCCCAGTCCAAAGATGTGCAAGTTAGGTGGACTGGCCATGCTAAATTGCCCCTTAGTGTCCAAAAGGTTAGGTGGGATTACTGGGTTACTGGGATAGGATGGAGGTGTGGGCATAAGTGGGGTCCTCTTTCCAAGGACCGGTGCAAACTTGATGGGCCGAATGGCCTCCTTCTGCATTGGAAATTCTATGACTCATACATCCTCAGTTAATCCGAGGTGCCTCAGCTATTCGGAGGGCCTCCGCAAACACAGGGCTGGCTGCTTGGGGATGAGGGGTACCTGTACCTGAGGGGTAAAACAATGACTCCTGACACTCCTGCGGTGTCCTCTGAGACACTTGAGGGAGAGATAGAACGAGGTGCGTAAGGCAACACAAACCATTATTGAGCAAGGTATTGGCATCATGAAGTTGCGCTTCCAATGTTTGAGACAACTCTGATAGGTCTTTTCAGTACTTTCCAGAGAGGGTGTCCTGCATCAATATGTTGTGTTGTCTTTTGCACCATCTGATTCTTTAAAGGATGGGGGGAGGGGGGGGGGTGCAGAGAGAGAGGGAGAGAGACATGGAGGAGGCCGAAACTCTACAAGCGATGAGGACAGGAACCTGAAGAGGGCGATGAAGTTCAGCTTCCATGCAAGAATGCCCTTAATGATGGATTACATAGAAGATGTGCTTGTGACACACTGATAGCCGCACAATTCCAGGAGTAGTAAGCTGCAGGAAACAGCACCCACCCACATTGCTTCCATCGCCTACCGCCTTGCCTGTGGACTGGAAGGCCTTTTCAATCAGTGAAATTAGGAGTAGAATCTCAGCATTCGGACTTGCACTTTCAAACCTCACGAGTCATTAGATCCTGTTCATTGGAAAGGTGAGCAAAGAACTCTCCATTGCTCCATTCCTGTGCTCCCTGGAAAGTGACAGTCACTACAACAGCGCAGACTCTGCATCAAAAGCCTGGCTGCAATGGTGCACACCTTTCTACGATAAGCATATTGTGGATACTGAGGTGCACACATGGTTGGATATAGCATCAAGGCTGCAGGTCTTGTGCCTGTGAGGTATTCCTCAAATTGTGACTCCGAGTTTACTCTTCAACAAGGACTCACTGAGGTGTGTGTCTCTGAGCTGTTGGAGGATGAAGGTGATTGCAGTGATGCATCTTCCTCAAACGGATCCTCAGCTTCCTCGTTTGAAGTGGCTTGGGGGCTGGGGTCTATGTTAGCTCTGCTGGTGTGTGTAGAGCTGCTGGTGCCTGTGGGAGAGGGCAGATAGATTTAGTTCATGAACACACAATACACTATTGCATAACACTCAGAGGATGTCAGGATGTGATCAACTCAAAGAGATCTCGTCTGTACTGACTTGCTGGGAGAACCAATATCACCTCCACCAGGGGAGGGGTCCCTGTCTTCCCCTGCCAGCTCGCTGGCATCCTCTTTGAATTTAGTCAAGCCCACTATATTGGCTCTCCTTCCCACGCTGGGGTTTCTCCATCTTGTTCGTACGATGTAGGCCATTTGGCCCATCGAGTCTGCTCCGCCATTCGATCATGGCTGATCTCATCCTGGCCTTAACCCCACCGTCCTGCCCATTCTCCATAACCCTTCAACCCATCACCAATTAACAATCTAACTCCTCCTTAAATGTACTCACCATCCCCAGCATCCACCGCACTCTTGTTGTGCGCAGGTTTGACCTGGAAGAAGTTGAAATGTGATGTGAAGAGATGGAGGAGAGGCTGGGAAGCATGTGTGCTTACTGTGTGTGCTGAGGCTTCCCTAGGAAGGCTGGAGGTGCTGCGAAAGTGCCCATGTGACAATCAGTGGTGCTGTGCCCCTGTCCCCCACAATAATCTGTGTGACCCCTGTGCAGTGTAGCCCTTTTGAGTGCATGATACCAGCATGGAAGTGCAAGATTGGAGTTAGGAGAAGGTTGACTTACCCTGGCTGAGGGGATGCGTCCATCCTCTTCCTGCAATTGATTTTGTTTTGTGGGCAGTTAGTTGATGCACTGACCACCCTCGCGATGGCCTCAAAAGGCTAGCAAAGTGAGGCTGGGCTTCCCGGAGCTATCATTGGGGTAGGGGATTTCTCTGTGTTGCTGCACATCATCCATGAGAGCCTCCAGGGAGTCGCTGCAAAACCTGGGAGATGCTTGCTCCTTTGCAGCAGCCATTTCCACACATCCCCTTCTGAAAGCTGGGTTGGAAAGAGCTTGGGGGGGTGTTTAAATATGGTGCCTGAACCTTCGCGACCATTAGGTGATGGCAGGCCAGACAAATCGGTTCCCCAACCAGCCATGTGATTCGGAGAGAAACTCACCTATATATAATTAATAAGCAAATCAGCTTGAAAAAGGGCACAATATTCCGCCACGTTGTCTCGTGGGAAATATGGCATGGAACCCACCCGCTACTGCATTTAGTGGGAGGAATGTTTCATTTTTAAATCTATGCGTGTACCTGCAGTTCAAGAAGAGAGTCACAACTGTCTTCTCAAGGGGAATATATGCTGACCATGCCAACAATGGCCAAATCCCATGAACTAATAAATAAAAAAGACCATGGACTGAAAAAAATTGAATTGTTTCTAAAACAAATGTCATGCAACATACATGTTGCTGTGAAAAAATCAACAAGCTTAAGGTGATCGCATTTTGTTCTTGATTAAATAGTTTACCCCAATATCTTAACAAAGTTTCTAAAGGGAACAGCATTTCCAGAAGGTTATATAAATATAGAAAAGAATGAGGAGCGAAAGGATTGCCAAAACTTGGCAGCACGGTGGCACAGTGTGTTAGCATTGCTGCCTCATGGCGCCGAGGTCCCAGGTTTGATCCCGGCTCTGGGTCACTGTCCGTGTGGAGTTTGCACATTCTCCCCGTGTTTGCGTGGGTTTCGCCCCCACACAACCCAAAGATGTGCAGGGTAGGTGGATTGGCCATGCTAAATTGCCCCTTAATTTGAAAAAATGTATTGGGTACTCTAAATTTATAAAAGAACAGATTGCCGAAACCTGTAATTCAATAAGGAATACTGGTTAAAAAGAACAGAGAGAATTTTTCTATTTCATAACAAGACTAATTTTCCAAAAAATATAAATTGAGTGAAGATAGTGGCAGGATTTATTTTTTAAAGTCATGGCTTCCGTCTCTGAGGTTAGCTTCGATTGGATGGAACTTTCATATGCGATGAGCAACCCGTTTTCTGCATCTGATCTTCTTCATTCTAAGCGCTAAACTATCCATAATCCAGGTATTAGCAGATATGTGAGACCTGGGCAGCAACTAAATTGAGAGAAGCTTCACGTCACACAGATGTGATTCTACATTATGTTGCCAATCGGAATACTATCCCACCAGCGTCACCAATAATGTTGCTCTTTAGAGCCGCCAATATGATACTGAGGCTCTGTTTATGATATGATGTTATGTCCCAACAGCGTCGCCAATACTGTGGGTGTTTCTGTTTCTCTGACTGAACCACAAGGCTTTCCCGAATATCGGTCAAATGGCCATACAATCAGTTAGTCAGTTCAAGTTCAAAGATGGTTTATTTACACATAAACACATACGGGTTACTTTGACATGCAAGCACAATATACTACAAATTAAACTACACCTATCAACTACAATAACCTGCACTTAACTTCAGGCAACTGGTACTGTACAAGTGGATAAGGCCTTTATCTTGATCTCACGTGGCTGGTTTGAACAAATGGCTCTGTCTCTGCTGGGCTCCTCCGGCAGGTAGCGATCGTTGGTCTTGAACTTGGCTGTCTGGTCGTTATGCTGCAGTTGGGCTGGCACAGGCCGGATCCAAAAGAGGCAGAACACATGGCTGTGTCCCCTTTTTATCCTTCTAAGGTTTCGTGCTCTTTGGGGCGCTCCTTAATCTTGGACCCAATAATTCGACAGGCTTCGATCACTGCCTTCGATTTTGGCCAATAAAGGGGCGGGTGACTTGGTTTCTGGGCTGGTCCTTAGCGGTCATTGACCTTGGCAGTTGGGCTCTCTGAGTAAAGGGAGTGGCGCCGATCAGTCTGTGGCTGTACCGGTTTCTTGATTGGAGTCCAATTGTTCTGGGGAATGGGCCATCAGAATGCAAATGAGCGGGGGTTTCGATCAGGCCTAGCTATCTGCGTTTCAAATACACAGAAGCTCTGTATCTGTCTGAGTCCTGGATTGGTCATAATTCCCATGGTCTTTTGCAGGTGGCCATCTCAGATGGTTACAATTATCACACCGACTACGCCTTGAGGTATTTCATTGGCTGGAAGGGACTTTGGAATTTCCTGAGCTTTTGAAAGGTATAAGGTCAAAGCAAATCCATCATTTCAAAAGCCTACAGGATCAAGTGTCTGGGTTCTGTGCTTAAACCTCTTTCAGTTAATCTCAGATTGAAACAGGAACACTTTTTAAAATGAGCACAATTACTAGCAGGATTAACTACTGAGGAACTGAGAGAAAAGTAGCTTTTGTGGAGAGAACACGAACATGTACCAGTAAATATATTTATTGGCTTCAGTGACCTTTTTAGTACCATTGGCCTTACATTTGGGGCTGGATTCTCCATTTCTGGGACTATGTCCCCACACTGTCGTGAAAACTGTGATCTTTTATGCCTGGAAAACAGGCGCCAAAAGGCCACAGATTCACCATCTTGCAGGGGTCTAGCAGGCAGCTGTTGTGGAGCTCGCAGCTCTAGCTGCCAATTCGGCCCCCCGCACTTCCGGGTCAGAGGCCACGCATGTGGCCGCTGGAGGGCGCCGCCATGCTCCATGGCAAACTCAGCTCGCAGACCTGGACCGCCAAAATAGTGCCCCGCATCGGCCACTCGCCCAATCCGGACCGCCCAAACACATAGCCCCAGTCCAGAATGAGGTCACCCCTGCCCTCCGATCGGCCCTCCCCCAACTGTGGCGGCCGCGGACTGAGTCCCCAGCTGTCTTGTGAGGTTCCCAAACGGCAGGACCAGATTAGAACCACCCCGTCGGGAATTCAGCCGGTCGGGGACGGAGAATATCGGGGTGGGCCTCAGGCAATGGCCCGAAGCGGTGGACGCGGGGAGTACACCGCTTTTCAGGGGCGGAGAATAGTGGAACCGTCGCCGATCCTGATTTCACGCGGGAAAACGGATTCTCCGCCCCGTCGCCAAACGTGATTTTGGCGTCGGCGTGCGGAGAATCCAGCCCCTGGTTCCTGTGCAATTTGTGCCAAGGTAACTTGATAAAATATAGTTTTTTGCCAATCAGAAATGTATCTCCTTGTCTTGAGTAGACAAAATCAATCTGATACATTAACAGACTGAGTTGAACACATCTCCATAGTAACAAACGCCTGAGGACATACAGCACCTTTAACATTTTTTAAGGTTTCCAACCAGAAGTCACTTCTACGTTTGGCACCATGGTTGGCGCCAAACGTTCTGAGGTTTGGCTGAGACTAGAAGATTCAAATTCAAAATGAAAGACAAATATACTTAAAATGAGTAAGAATGTATGTTTCATATTTATGATCGCTGACTTCTAGAATAATTTGCTAACTGGTGCAGGGAATGATGTGTTGGGTATGTTGGGTCTGCGAGGACTGCGTTTACCATGGCAGTGAGAGAGACAGGCTTCCAATACTTGTAGAAATGCAACACTATTTTATTGAACTATGAACTGTTAAACATACTTGAACTGTGGGTTGACGCTATGCTGAGTTGACTGGAGACCTGAGGCTAACCTGACCAGACTATCCTGCTACCACATGGTGGATGTTCGTGTTGCTGCTCACGGGCTCTGACTGTCTCAGAGGCTGCATCCCGAGGGAGTGGGAAAACTAGTGCCGTCTGGCTTTATAGTGGCCGTGTCCTGCCTGGTGATTGGCTACTGTGTTCTGTGTGTTAATTGGTCATCCTGTGTGTCAATCAATGTCTGTCTGTGCACCATTATCTACTTGTGTGTATATTATGACAGGGAACACTTTCAAAAATACATTTTGGCAGATTTCTTTTAGAGGAGGGGGAAGAACAAATGTTAGCCTGTATGTATGTGGGGCGAGATGTTGATACGCGCAACTAACGTTACGTCTTGGGGGAAGAAATGCAATGATTTTCTGACTTTCTTTCATACGTTGCTCTAAAAAGTAAAAGTGGAAGCTGTCCTCCCGTACCAAATTTCACATTTGAGACAACTAGTGAATTGGACCTGATAAGGTGGATAGATCTGGAAATTCTGCAGAATACAGAAGCTTTGTCCGAGGTGCGAACCAAACTATCCATAGTCCAGGCATTAGCAGATATGAGAGGCCTGTTCACTAGCACAGTATGTACTTCATCGCTATCTTTCACCATGGATAACTGGCAGCCTGGTTCTCAAGTGGACGAGACAGAAATAAGCACTGATGAACTGTCATATTTTTAGTTTTGGCAATTGATCCAAATTCCACTAAATTAAATTTACACTGCCCACTATCCGACAACATCACATCACTGAGGTCTCCAGAAGACCATTTTGCAACTATTTACAAAACCTTCCAAGAGAGTTATTTCTAAAATGCTTTTAAACATTGCATTCTCAGTATCTTGTAGTATCAAAGGCGAATAAATCTGACCGTTAGTTTTAATTGATATATGTTCTGATTGTGAGGTATTTCCTACTTCTGAAAAAGACAGACGTCATGGCCACCTCAATCAAGACCTTCATGATTTAATACTATGAGATAAGCAGCAATTGTTAATCCTGGCCAATATCCTTTATATGGGACAAAGGCTTACTTCACAGGAAACATTTCTTACGGAAATCACCTTTGGAGAAAAACCTCGAGTAAGAAGTGATGTGTGTGATTAGTACTGGGTAAAGCCAGACGATAAGGTTGTAAAAAGCTTATGAAACAATCTGCATGTGTAATGGCTGTGTTTATTTTTATCTCTCTGCATATTACAACTGTTTTAATTTTGCTTCATTTGGGAGGTTCTATTGTGAAAATTATGAGCGCGATTCTCCCCAAATCCAGCGTGCCGTGAAGGCTGGCGTGAAACTGGCCGTGTTTCATGCCAGCCTCAGAGCTCCGTCCCGGGACCCGATTCTCCCCCCCCCGCCCCGGGCGGGGCTCGTATCGGGGCCGGGGGAATCACGGCGACACGGAGTTAGCGAACGTCGCTAACTCTGCCCGCCAAGAGTCACGGTGGCTGACGCGCACGATGACATCAGCTGCGCACGCGTGGGTTGGACGGCTCCAACCCGTGCATGCGCGGATGACGTCATCACGCAGTCGCGTCAAACCCGTGCATGCGCGGGCCGTCATGCCCCTCAGCCGCCCCGCGGACTGATCCTGCGGGGCGGCAGAAGAACAAATAGTGCGCGGGTATCGGACCCGCTGCCCGCGATCGGTGCCCACCGATCGCAGGCCCATGCCACCCTTGGCACGGCCGTGCCAATCGGTGCCATGGTTGTCCGGGACAGGCACTTTGCGGCCGTTTTCATGAACGCTGAAAGCAGGTGTGATCGCGGCCGTGAAAACGGCCGTGAACTCCACGGTATTCGGCCCATCGGCCTGCGGAGAATTGCTGTTCGCCGTAAAAAAC
Organism: Scyliorhinus canicula; assembly: GCF_902713615.1. Classification (NCBI taxonomy): domain Eukaryota; kingdom Metazoa; phylum Chordata; class Chondrichthyes; order Carcharhiniformes; family Scyliorhinidae; genus Scyliorhinus; species Scyliorhinus canicula. The sequence continues at coordinate 143,890,435 of NC_052157.1, forward strand.
GGCGAGCAGCGATTCGTGTCGGGGGGGGGGTGGGGGGGGGGGGGGCGGAGGGGGGGGGGGGGAGAATTGCGGGAGGCCGTGAAAATTGTCGGGAAGGCCCTCCCGCTATTCTCCGACCCGTCGTGGGCAGCGGAGAATCGCGCCCTATGTTTTTTACAAGTCATCTTCATGATGAAGTTGGACCGTTTCAAAAAGAGTGGCCTTCATTTGAGCACATGGAGAACCTACTTCAAATCACCATGTTTCTTGAGCATGTTTTTGATCATGAAGCACAATTCTGCCCTTACTTGACATGGAGAGACACAGGGCGCGATTTAATGGCCTCATTGCGTTTAACCGCGAGCACAACGAGGTCGTTAAATCGGGGGAGTGGCCAAAATGGAGACTCGCGCTGGCGCCGATCTGTTTGCAATCTGACCGGCCCACTCCCGTTGGTGAGATCGGGATCCCACTGAAGCATGGCGAGAAACCAATAACCACCACTTAAGCCCAATCGCCATATGATTAACAGGAGCGACCCCCCATCTAACCGCTCCCCCTAATCTAACAGCCTTCCCTGCAAGTGTCATGGGGGCGCTGATTAGTCCTCCTTTTTAAAAATGTGAAGTTGGCGGAAGGGGTGCTGTGGAGATCCAAGGTGGTGAGCAGCTATCTTCGCTCCTGGGCAAAGAGCCCTGGGCTGGGGTTGCTGCCCCCTGGGCTCGGAGGTGGGGTGGGGAGGGGGCCCTGGGGGGCCAGTCTTGGTCGGGGTGGGCTGTGCCATCGGTGGGAGGGGGGGGGGGTGTCGCACATAGGCATGGCTGAGGGAGGGGGATGAGGGGGCGGGGGGGGGGGGGGATGTGTGTCTCAGTGCCCATAGGTCCGCCATGCCAAACCGTGGATTGTGTGGTGCCATTCCAGGGCCTACCCCTGCCCACCTGCTCCACCAACCACTCATAACTCCCACTGACCGTTGGGGGCTCTGACCATGCAGCTGAAGGCTACTATTAATTGGGAATTGGCAATTGTAGTTAAATGAGCACTTCACTCCTCCCAAGTGGATCCACGTGGGTAGACTTGCCATGGAGCATGTGGGGGTCATTGCCTCGCATCCCAATCAGCCCGTGGTGCCTGGACACTGTGCCTGAGTTCTGCAGGGAGCAACACCACGTACGCAGGGGCCAACCTCCAAATACCCAGGGGCAGGGCCCCAGCACCGGGTTATTTGCGCAACCAGAGGGTGGATGCGTGCACATGGGAGGGGACCAGCGTCTGGTCCAGGTAATGTTACGTGTGCCTAGGGTATAAGGTGAGGGGTCCGGGGGGGGAGCAATGAGGGGACTGGAGGGTCCCGGGGTGGGAGACGCAGCTGTTTGTCAGTCTCACACCCTCTCCCAATTCCTTGGGGTTACTACATGGTATGGATGATACCTTAGACCGTGCAGAGGCTGACTGAGTGGTGCTGATGACAGGCCAGGCGGCCAGACACCTGTGCAGCCTATGTGCAGGGCCCCGCCTCACACTCTTGAGGACCTGGTTGCACATCAAGCCAGGGAACAGACGGAGAGGCCCATAACAGCCGAAGGTGTAGAGGCAACGCTGGTCTTTCAAACAGTTGACGGACAGCGTGTGCCACAGGAGGCTCCACCTCAACAAGCGGACAATGTGGCACCTGTGCCATATCCTTGCGGACCTGGCACCATGTGGAGGAGGAGGATAACCACTCCAGGTGGCCGTCAAGGTCACCGCGGCTCTGAACCTCTCCGCCTCAGGATCATTCCAGGGCTCGAGCGGGTGACATTTCACAAGCTACAGCCACAAGTGCATTGTGAGGTCACAAAGCCCTGTTTTCCCGGGCAGTGGGTTTCTCCACCATTGACGAGATGCCCCAGGTCCAGGGGGTAATAGATGGCGCACATGTTGCCTTGCATTCACTGGGGGCGAGTGCCCGACATCATCAGGAAGGAGTTCCAATCCCTGGACGTCCAACTTGTGTGTAACCACCACATGAAGATCATGCCCGTGTGTGCATGCATGCTTCCCGCGGAGTGTGCACAATAGCTATATCCTGGGGTAGTCGGACCTCCCTGGTCTCTTTGAGGACCACCCAAAGGATGACCGGTTGGTTCCTGGGGGATAAGGGTAACCGCTGAGGACTTGGCCAATATCGCCAGTACAGGGGTTGATGACTGATGCGGAGACCCGTTACAACGAGGCCACCCGGGCTGTCATTGAATGGTGCATCGGACTCCGCAAAACGCGGTTCTGTTTTCTCGACTGCTCTGGTGGTGCACTGCAGTACACACACACAGATCCCACCCCCACCCAGAGAGTCACCCACTTTGTGCTGGTTTGCTGTGTCCTCCACAACCTGACGCAGCAGTGGATCGACGTGCCAGAGGTGGAGGAGGAGGACACAGCAGACCACCACAAAGTGTCTACCTCCGGCGAGGAGGCATCGGGGACCAGCCCGGGGAGGATTTGTTGGACCAGCCGGAGGGTGGAGGTCAGCCGGCAGTGGCAAGGGTCCGTCAGGCCCGGAGGGCCAGGGAGGTCCTCATCCCCGCCCGCTTCACATAGGATGTGGCCTCATCCGTCATTCCCTCTCGCCTCAATTCTCCACACCCTGCACCCCTCGTCCCATCCCTCAGGCTCCTCCCCCCCCCCCCCCCCCCCCCCCCCCCCCCCCCCCCCCCCCCCCCCCCCCCCAACCACCATTTCCCACCCTCCCAGGCTCTTTGTAACCAGTCCAGGGTAATGGGACAGTGTTAGCACTGTCAGTGAGGCCAAGTGGGTGATGATAACTCGCTGAGCGCTGGTGCTCCTCATTCAGTACCATAGTCTGACCCCTGCACCATCTGCTGAGTGCTTGCTCACACCCATCACCTGCATGTGTGGTGTGCCAGGGGTGGGTGGGAAGATGCATCCAGGACCTCTGTGTCCGGTGAGATGGGGCATGGGATTGGTGTTTGACCCGCATAGCGGAAGAAAGTGCCAGAAGTGCACCTTGGCAGAGGTCAACGATTTTTAATAATTAACTCATGTGTCCCCAACTGCCCAAATCCCCAGATGGTGCCGCGCCCACCCCCCACCCACAATGCACTCAATCCTCCTTCCCTCCCAGTGACCTCTCAGAGTTCCTTGACTTGCTTAGCCTTCCGTGCTATACCGTTGCATCTAGGGGTGTCCCCACGATGCACATCAGAGGTGGGGCCAGCCTGCTGCCTACTGCATCCCATGGCCTTCAGTGCCCCTGGTGGGGTCTCTGGGGCCTGAGGGGCCTGGCGCTCTTGCCAGTGGCACATGCCCCACCATGCCACCCTGTTCTGGGTGCTGGCTCCGAGATGCATCGTTGTTAGTGGGTGACCGCTGCTCTAGATTGGCAGCCAGTGCCCCCTCCTCCCGGTCAGTGCCCATAGGGAGGGGCAGCTGGATTGGGCCCCGGCTCCCCTCTGTCGTCTGGCTCTGCCAGACTGGGTGGCTCCCCAATGTCTGCAGCATGGCGGCACTGCCCTTGGTGATACTCCCCAGTGACTGGCACATGCTCTGGAGCACCCCAGCAATGCCCACCTGTGACTGGGATACGTCCCCTAGGGATCGGGGCGTGCTCTGCAGTGCCCCGACAATGCCCACGTGGGACTGGGAGACCTCTCCCAGCGACCGGAATGTGCTCTGGAGGGCCTCGGCAAAGTCCAGCTGACACTGGAACGTGCCTTGCAGAACCTCATCAATGGTCGCCTGGTACTGGATGACGTCCCCCAGCGACTGGCTCACAGTCGCGGAGTTCAGCCATGGCCGTCACTGACTGAGCCACGCCTTGGACACCACCACTCACGTTGTGCACCAGGCTTTTCACTTTGGTCGCCACCCTACGCATTGTAGGGTGCCGGTGCCATCTCCTGTGCCCATCGACTCTGATTTTTACATAGAATTTACAGTGCAGAAGGAGGCCATTCGGCCCATCGAGTCTGCACCGGCTCCTGGAAAGAGCACCCTACCCAAGGTTAACACCTCCACCCTATCCCCATAACCCAGTAACACCACCCAACACTAAGGGCAATTTTGTACACTGAGGGCAATTTATCATGGCCAACCCACCTAACCTGCACATCTTTGGACTGTGGGAGGAAACCGGAGCACCCGGAGGAAACCCACGCACACACGGGGAGAACGTGCAGACTCCGCACAGACAGTGACCCAAGCCGGAATCGAACCTGGGACCCTGGAGCTGTGAAGCGATTGTGCTATCCACAATGCTACCGTGCTGCCCCATCCTAGGCTGAGACTCCTACAATCGGCTATGGACCTGTTGGTAGGTCGCTGACATCCTCCTTTGAACCTCATGGCCGCATCCTAGCATCTGCATCCGCACCGGGTTGACCTGGTCCAGAAGCTCCGCATCTGACTGGGACCCAACTAGGTCCTGGGATCCAGCAGACCTCTGACAGCTGTCTCGCCTCGGTGTTCCTACCTCCACCTGATGTGAATCAGCAATTGTGCGGTGCTCACCAGAATGTGCGCCAGAAGCCTGTCCACTACCGTGTCCCATCAAGGTGTGTGTCTCTGCGCTGGTGGAGGGTGAGGTGTGTGTCTCTGCGCTGGTGGAGGGTGAGGTGTGTGTCTCTGCGCTGGTGGAGGGTGAGGTGTGTGTCTCTGCGCTGGTGGAGGGTGAGGTGTGTGTCTCTGCGCTGGTGGAGGGTGAGGTGTGTGTCTCTGCGCTGGTGGAGGGTGAGGATGACGACTGTGATGCATCAACAGTGGCATCCTCGGAGCTGTCCTGTGAGGTCTTCTCATGGGTGGCAAAGAGGGGGGACCACACCGGATGGGCTGGTGCCATCGGGTAGTGATCCTAGAGGAGAATGGACATTTGGGGCAGGATGCTCCCCTACCTGGCGGGGTGGGCAGTCCCGGCACCGAGGGGTGGCGTGAACCACTCTGCCGTTTTGCCGCCCAGGAAGGTGCGGAATCCTCCGCACCTTCAGGGGCCAGGCTGGCTCCGGCAGGGTTGGTGCCACGCCAACCGCTGCAGAAGGGGCCTGGCGCTGTGCCAACTGGCGCCGAAGGGCCTCGCCGGCTGGGGCAAGTTGGCGCATGCGCGGGAGCGCCAGCGTGTGTTGGCGTCATCCCAGCGCATGTGCAGGGGGGATTCGTCTCCTGGCGCCAGCCATGGCGGAGGGAAAGAATGTCCCCATGGCACACGCCCACCATGGATCGGTGGGCCCCGATCGCGGCCAGGCCACCATGGGAGCACCCCCCGGGGCCAGATTCCCCCCCCCCCCCCCCCCCCCCCCCCCCCCCCCCCCGAGGACCCCGGAGGCCGCCCGCAGAGCCAGGTCCGGCCGGTAAGTACCAGGACTAATTTACACCAGCGGGGCTGACTTAAAATGGGCGGCCGCTCGGCCCATCGCGGGCTGGTGAATCGCCAGGGGGGGGGGGAGATTCACATCTTTCCCCGACAATTCTCTGGCCCTGCGGAGGGTCAGAGAATCCCCCCCTCCCGGTCACTGGGAGGGATATGTTATCCTACGAGCCAGGCAGTGGGGTTTCCCATTGTAGGCAGCCCCACGCCGTCAGCGCAGCAGAGGATCCCGGCAATGGAGAATTCAGCCCCAGATATTTGGATAAAATTGGTTTCAGATTTAATGCCTCCCCGTGACTGAACAAGCTGACAGTGCTGGGCTCACTTATGAAGAAAATTTTGGGAAAGATACCCGGTGAATTCTTCCAGCATTTGTCAATGCTTTCAGTACAGTCAGTAAAGTAGCCAAAGTCCCAGCAGGCTGCTTTTCCACTTTGAGGAAGGGAGCTGACTGGTGGTGATTTAACCTGAGGAAGACCACAGATCAGGCAAGGGGCAAGGTTGGGAAGGCAGGGTTGGCTTTCACGAATAACCTCAGCCGGTACGGGAATTGAACCCACACTGCTGGCCTTGTGCTGCATCACAAACCAGCTGTTGTGCCCACCAAACCGGCCTCCAGCCTCTGAGCTGAAGTTAATTTCAGTACAGAAATAGGGGGCAGTGGCAGCAATAAAAAAAAATAGCAGCTCAGTCTGTCTGACTTATCATTGAGGTTTTCATTCTCTGAGGAACAGTTATGCTTTGTGGTTTGTGAACTGTACTGATGTTGAGAGCTCGAAATGAGAAAAGATAACATTTAACCCTTTCCTGCGTTTCGTATTGAATCCGAGAAATGATCTTACTTCGTTCTACTTATAAAAGTACGCCCAATGTTTTAAAAAATATTTTCATCATTCTTTCATGCATGAAGTAATCCTTTCTCTGCTGGTCTGACAGTCTGACTAAAGTTTTTGATGACAAAGAATACCTGCTGGCAGGGAAATATTTAAACAGCCAGTGTTTTGAGGTTTACACTGAAGAAACCACCCTTCTCCCCCTCAAATGAAGTATCTGTGTGTTAGATAGCAGAGTAAGCTACACCTACTGAGAGAGAAACCAGACATTGCACAAGTTTACCTCCGACTTTCAAATACTGAATCTCATATAGAATACAGTTGTACAAGTCAAGCAACATGTGATCAATATTAGCTATTAATGAGCATAAATGGGCAGTAATCTTCAGCATGTGATGCCATACTTAAGTAGAGTAAGACTACTTGTGTCACAAAATTAGGATAAATGTTTTGCAATTAAAGTGAAAACCTTCAATATTTTTTGAAATGCCTTTTACGTAACAATGTAATGCAATAAACAATGACTGCTGTTTTCAGACAGCAGATTTAGTTTTTCGTAGCTGCAGAAAAGGCTTATAATGCGTAACCATGCCTACGAACAACTAAATATATGAATTTGGAGCAGGAATAGGCCATTTGCCTCTCGAGTCTGCTTTGCCATTTGAATTTGAAAAAATTCTGTTTTATTCCAAACATATTACAAAATACAAAGACATAAATAATCTGGGAACACTTTCCCCATTACACAGTGTGTGTGTACAAGTCTGTACACGTACTTCCCTTTTCTTACAACCGCACCGCCCCCCACTGCGTTGAACAATTCCTCGGACATGGCCGGGAACAATCCCCACTGTGCCTCAAAACCCTCCGCTGAACGCTTCAATTCAAACTTAATCTTCTCCAACCAGAGGAAATCGTACAGGTCCCTCAGCCGGGCAGCCACCCCCGGCAGCGTTGACGACCCCCATTCCAGCAAAAATTCTTCGCCGGGCAGCCAGAGAGGCGAAGGCCACGACATCTCCCCCCAAACTCCTCCTCCCATTTCTCCTTAATCCTCACCACTTGCGTATCCTCCTGCTCCCCCCAGCCACCCATGTAAGTCCCCGATCCTACCCTCCCTTCTACGTCCAGAAGCAGCAGCCATTCCAATAGGGTGTACTTCGGCAGCGTGGGAAACCCTTTCCGCACCTTCCGTGCAAAGTCCCTTACTTGTAAATACCTAATTTCACTTCTCTTTGGGAACTCTACCCTGTCCTGCAGCTCCTCCAGACTTGTGAACGTCTCCTCCAAATACAAATCCCTCGCCCTCACCAACCCCACCTCTCCCCACCTCCTGCACATACCATCCGTCTCCCCCAGCTTAAACCCGTGGTTCTCACAGCGGCGCTAACACCGACATCCCCTTCATCCTACGGTGCCTCCTCAACTGGTTCCACACCCTAATCATGGACTGCACCACCGGGCTCTCCAAATATCTCCTCAGGTGCCAGCGGTATTGACGCCGTCACCATTGCCCTCAGGCTGGACCGCCTGCAAGACCCTTCCTCCATCCTAACCCATTCCGATCCTCTCCTTCCCACCATCGCCTGGCTCGCTCCACATTCGCTGCCCAATGGTAATGCAGCAGGTTCGGTAATGCCAACCCCCCCCCCCCCTTCTGCCTCTTCCTGTGCAGCAGGGCCCTCTTCACCCTTGGCACCTTCCTCGCCCCTATAAAGTTTGGAGTAACTGTGTGTAGCTTCTGGGAAAAGGCCTTCGGATAAAAATCAGGAGCGTCTGGAATATAAATAGGAACCTTGGCAGGACCTTGGACCCTCCCTGCCAGTATCAGGTGAGGTGTATCCCATCTCCTAAAGTCTTCCTTTAGCTCCTCCACCAACTATGTTAAGTTCCATTTGTGCAATGCCGCCTATTTCCCCCGTCACCTGGGCCCCCAGATAATTAAATCTGGCTACCCTAAATGGCAATACCCCTAAATTAACTCCCTGAGCCGACTCATTCATTGGGAACACCTCACTTTTCCCCATGTTCAATTTATAACTCGAGAAAGCCGTGAACCTCTCTAATAGGCTCATAAATCTCCCCATACCCTCCAGCGGGGCTGACACATATATAACAGCAAGTCATCCATGTACAGCAACATCCGGTGCTCCCTCCTCCCCCTCTTAATCCTTTGCCACTCTGCTGACCCTTAAGGGCCATCACCACGGGCTCTATCACTAGTGTAAACAGCAGTGGCGACAGCGGACACCCCTGCCTCGTTCCCCTATGCAACCTGAAACTTCGTGAACACACCTCATTGATCCACCGGGGCCACGTACAGCAACGCACCCATGCCACAAACCTAAACCTTCTCAGGACCTCGAACAGGTATCGCCACTCCGCCCCATCAAAGGCCTTCTCCGCATCCATAGACACCACTACCTCCAGTTCCACACCCTCTCGATGGGGTTCTGATCACATTCAATAGTCGCCTTATATTACTCGAGAGTTGCCTGCCATTCACAAAGCCACCATACCCATCCTTTCCATAAGCCCTCCCAGCTCCTTCGCCATCCGCAGCTTTCCCATTGACCTGGGGCTCGACCTGTCCACTCTCGGCTCCAATACACAATTAAAGTCCCCTCCCATGATCAACTGATGTGTGGCCATGTCCGGACTCACCCCCAGAAGCCCCCTCACGCACCGCATGTCATCCTAATTCGGTGCGTATACATTCACTGGCATCACCGGCGTCTCTACTATCCGCCATCCTCCCCTTACCGATTCTGTCCCCTTTAATTTCACCCTAAACCAGGCCCATCCAAGGTGGTCCCCCTTCCCCGTCTATGAGCACGCTTCTCTTCCAACACTGCCAATGCATCTCCCTCCCCCTCCCTATCCCCCCCACAGCCATCCCTCATGGCCATGTCCCTCACCTGACTTCCATTCACCAGCATTACCTGCCAGCGTGGTAGCTCCTGCCCGAATCTCCTCTCATCTACCCCTCCCCCCACCCCTTCCTCCTTGCTCTGCCATTTGATAAGATCATGGTTGATCATATTGTGGTCTCTACTTTTCCTGTCTACCTTCTGTACCCTTTGACTCGCTTGTCACTCGAGAATCTATCTAACTCAGCCATAAAAATCATCAATGACCCTGCCTCCGTCAACCTCTGAGGAAGGGAATTGCACAGACTAATGACCCTGTGAGAGAATAAAATTCCCATCAGGGGAAACATCCTCTCGGCATCAATCCTGTCAAAAGCCTCTCAAGATATTATGGGTGCAATTCAGCGGCCACGTCACGCCTGACTTGGTGACGTGACGGGAGAGGCTTCTCGCCAGATTTGTGACGCTCAAAATGTCTCACGAGATCCAACAGAATATCACCAGACGTCATGATCTGGATCTCGCCCTCATTGGGCGTGACCCAAATCAGCATATTTAAATGAGCCGCAAGGCCCGTTCAAATATAGGTTTGCCGGATTCTCCCAGCACCCATTACTCAACGGCCGTGCCTGGGAGACCTACCTTGCCAGGCCGTCGTTTTGTACTGGCCCACACAAACGTGGACCAGTCACAATGGCACATGGGTTGGGGCGTGTCTCCCAGGTGTTTGGAGACACACGGTGATTGAGGGTAGGGCAGGGTAGTACCCTCGCACTCCCCCTGGAACCCAGGCACCTTGGCACTGCCAACCTGGCAATCTGGCCGTGCCAGGGTGACACTGCATGGTTAGCAGGGGCACTGCCATTGTGCCAAGCTGGCAGTGCCAGTGTGCCCGGGTGCCAGGTTGGCAATGTCAGGGATCGACCCAGGCGGGGGTTTGCCAGGTAGAGAGGGGGTGAGCAGGGTTCCTGGGGGCCTTCCCAAGGTCGGGGGTCAAAAACAGGGTGAGGGGGGCCTTAAAGGCTGGGGGAAAATGGCGCCCCGATCTGCGAGGACCCTTTCCTGCAGACGAGTTTCAGATCGGCAGCAGGAAATCCCTCTGAGTGTGGCCTCAGCAGAGAGAAACTTCCCAAGGCCAAGAAAGACAGCAAAGTTGAATAAGAAAGGGCTGGATTCTCCGCAGCCCAGCCCCGTAATCGGGCCCAACGCCAGTTTGGCGATTCTCCAGGCACTGAAAATCAGCGTGACCGCGGAGTACGCCGCGCTGCCGGGGTGCGATTGCCAGCTACCTGCCCAGCATTCCTCTGCTCCCAACCGGCCAAGTTCCCGATGGCGTGGAACTAACCACGTATTGCCGATCAGGAGGCTTGCATGGCGGCTGCGGACTCAGTCCGCGTCCGCCCTGGTCGTGGGTGGGCGAATCAGAGACCAGGGGGGCCTTATAGGTGGCCAGGGATTAACTGTACAGGAGTTGAGGCTCCGGCGCACAGCTGATTGGAGGGTATCTTTTCTCGGTGTGGTTCCGCCATCCGAGTCCTCCATGGAGCATGGCGCGGCCGCTGAAGGCCGCTGCCGTGCGCAGGCGTGGACTCCGAACCGGAAGTGCGGGGGCCCGTATCCGCAGCTAAAGCTGCGAGATTCACTCCGGGTCCCTGCTAGCCCCCTGCAGGATATTGAATTATTTCAACTTTTTAATAGGAATTTCGGGAGTAAAACTCTACTGTTTTTACGCGGGCGTGGGGACATAGTCCCATTTTGGGAGAATCAAGCCCAATATATTTCTCAGCACTGCAGCCGCCGAGAAATACCTTGCTAAACACGTCCAAAACCGGAAACAGACACTTTTTGGGTGAATTGCGCCCTGCAGACAGAATCCTCATAAAAGTGACGAAGTGTAATTTCAGGCAAAAGAATTAGTGCAAAATGTGCCCACTGTTCAGGTGCGATTTCACCACAATCTTCCCGCACACAGGCAGTTTTTGGAGAGGGGTGGGGTGCTTTGCACTGGCACTAAGGAATTGCCACCTCTATGATTCAGTAAGATCACCTCACATTCTTCTGAACTCCAATGGAGACAGGCTTTCCAACCTTTCCTCATTAAGATAACAAGTTCACCCCAGGAATCAGTCAAGTGAATCTTCTCGGAATTGCTTCTGATACAGCTCTGTCCTTTCTTAAATAAAGAGACCAAACTTTAGATGTGGTCTCATCAATGCCTTGTACAACTATAGCAAACCATCCCTTACTATAATATTCCAGTTCCTTTGCAATAAATGACAACATTACATTTGCCTTCCTTTTAAAAAAATAAATTTAGAGTACCCAATTATTTTTCTTTTCCCAATTAAGGGGCAATTTAGCGTGGCCAATCCACTTAACCTGCACATCTTTGGGTTGTGGGGGTGAAACCCATGTAGGTATGGGGAGAATGTGCAAACTCCACACGGACAGTGACTCAGGGCCGGGATTCGAACCCGGGTCCTCAGCCCTGCAGTCCCAGTGCTAACCACTGTGCCACGTGCTGCCCCTTCATTTGCCTTCCTAGTCTAATGTCTCCAGCTATCATGTCAAAAATGTGCCTCTATAACTCGCAGCTGCACTCAGCAATTGTTTTATTTAAGTGATAGATTATAATGAAAACATTAAAGTAGCCCAAATGTCTTGCCTGTTTTTCCCCTGATGCTATTTCAGTTATTTCAGCAACCACTAAATGCTGGTTCTAATTGTGTGCCCTTTTCTTGGCTGGATCTTGTTATGGCACCAAATGTGTAAAAGGAAACGGCAAGAGGCTCTGGTGGTGGATTGTGAGCCATTATATCTGGCCTGGTAAAGTCAGACTTTTGGGTCTTTTTGGATGCCTATATGTAAGCACGCTTTCAAAGAAGCCATGATGATGCCAGCGTTGGACTGGGGGGGGCACAGTCTTACAACACCAGGTTAAAGTCCAACAGGTCTGTTTGGAATCACTAGCTGTCGGAGCGCAGCTCTTTCATCAGGCTTTCAAAGAAGTAAGCTCCAACTAAGTGCTGACTTTTGTGGACCAGTTTAAAGGCAGCAGAACTGGCTTCGGTGTCGAAAGATGGGGAAGAATTAAAATGACCAACAGTCAGTTTCTCATTACTTTCCAATCAGGTCTCAAAAAAGGAAAAGGTGCCGATATAATAATAATAGCTTATTGTCACAAGGAGGCTTCAATGAAGTTACCGTGAAAAGTCGCCACATTCCAGCGCCTGTTCGGGGAGGCCGGTACGGGAATTGAACCCGCGCTGCTGGCCTTGTTCTGCATTACAAGCCAGCTGTTTAGGCCACTGTGCTAAACCAGCCCCTATCGCGGACAATTGGATAAGACATGGCGTTGATGCCTGACATGGGTAACTAGTCAGCAATACTTACCGCTGGGGCCTACAATGAAAAACATCCATAAGGTTGGCAGCAATAAAACTATATCTCAACATATGGCAGTGGCAGAGCATATTATTGAATGCTTAAAAAGAATCTGGGAACGTAATTATGTAATTTTCCAGATTGTATGATTACATGCACCGCAGATGTCAAAAGCCATCAAATTCTGGAATATTTCTTGGTTGGGAAGACAAGGGGGTTGAGTTTCCAACTGGGAATGTCTGGCATCAATGGAATTCAGCAAGTCAAGGCAGAGAAATTGATTGGCTCATGCTCTGCCTGGTCCCCACTGAAAATATGCTCTGTTATAACGTGGCCAACCATGCTCTGGATTTCACTGTTGCATAATTCAAATTGGAAGCTAATTCAACACACACCCAGTATATTAAGGAGTATATATAGTTTTTCCTGGGAACGAGTCCTGCCCAGAAGCACTTGCGTTCATGAAAAGCAGATGGTAAATAGAAATTGCTTGGAACCTGAATATAAAGGAACATGCAAAAATAATTTTCTTAACAAGATTTATTGTCTTCAGCTAATGTCTAATGTTTTCATACTTTATTATTTTGCAAATAATACTTAATGCACAAAGGTAATCATTTGTTTTGCATCTTTTAAGTGTATACATTTTAATTTACTCTTCAATCTCTTGGTTTTATTTTGTACAGCGCAGACCATAGTGGGAATATTCATGTAATCATAAAAGAAGAAATCATCTTGGAATCCCTACAATGCAGAAGGGAGCCATTTGGCCTATCTTGTCTGCATCAACCCCCCGACGGAGCATTCTACCAAGGCCCACTGCCCCTTAACATCATAACCTCAACCAAATTTCCTACCTCTACCAGCTAGAAGAACAAGATCAGCAGGTGGATGGGAAAACCACCACCAGTAAGTTCCCCTCCAAGTCACATACCATCCTGTCTTAGAAATATATCAATATTCCTTCAGTGTCACGGAGTCAAATTCTTGGAAGCCCCTTCCAGTAGCACGGTGGTGCATTACTCCAAATGGACGGCAAGGATTCAAGTAGATAGTTCACTACTACCTTCTCAAAGTGAGCAACAATAAATGGTGATCTTACCAGTGACACCCATATCCCAGGAACGAATAAGGAAAAATAATGATACTCATATTTTATGTGGTACAAGATGACGAACGGCACTCAGATACCAGAGCCACATTAGTGACGCTAATTAAATACTATCAACCATATTGGCAGTACCTGGCAAACCTGGATTTGACAACTGGGAGCTAGTTCAACGGGCCACAGGGAGATAATTGGAGAGCTGTGCCTTTGCTGAAAGGCCAACAAAGCTGGCACTGTGGGTGTCAGTCAAGGTCGCAAGTGCCTTCAAAACTTTGTCTCTGATGCACTATCAATTACGACGAGATGAGAGTAGAGAGTAATCGAGGCTTTATTACGCAGAGATGTGTAGCCTCCCACAGCTGCTGCCAAAATGGCTGCAGCTCGGTGAGCACACACATTTATACTCCATCTACTGGGCGGAGCCAGCAGGCAGGGATCTACCCCCGTACCTGTAGTACAGGAGAATTACCGTAATACACCTCATATGCGATATATACAATACAACAGTGGTGACTACCGCAGTCTCTTTACAGGCTCACGGAATGTCTTGGTCACACGTATTTGAAGAAAGATATTTACTTGTTTTTCCACTAAAATGGCACCAGGAGTGCGACAAGGCTGCCCAATGTCAACGCATTGCTGCCTCACTCCAAGTACAAATAATTCTGAGGATATAGGCGATCTGGCAAGAGCAGCTTTTATTACCCCTCACTGGCTGCCCTTGAGAAGATGGTGTCAAGCCTTCTTATTGAATCTCTGCAGTCTAAGTGGTGATGGTTCTTTCCCGGTGTTTGATATGCAGACCTCCATGAGTTTAACCCAACATTGACCAAGGTCCAGTGCCCAGGTCAGAATGGTGTGTGACTTGGCAGAGAAGCTAAAAAGAGCTATAGACCTGTTGCCCTTGCGATTCTTGGTGGTGGAGATCCTGGGCGGGATTCTCTCAGCCCAGGCCGGGCCGGTGAATCGCCAGAATGGGCGCGAATCGCACAACGCCGCCCCGACACTGGTCCGCCAATTCTCCGGAGAGCAGACCCCTCCTATCCCCCCCCCTCCCCCCCCCGGCGATTCTCCGCCCAGGATGGGCCGAGTGGCCATGCAAAAAATCCGAGTCCCGCCGGCGCCATTCACACCTACTCTTCCCCAGCGGGACCTCGGCGTGCATGGATCCGAGGGTGGCCCGATGGGGGTGGAGGGGGATCTGACCCCGGGGGAGGGGAGCCTCCGCTGTGGCCTGGCCCGCAATCGGGGCCTACCGATCGGCGGGCCGGCCTCTTAGGCTGGGGGCCTCTTTTGTTCCGCGCCGGCCCCTGTAGCCCTACGCCATGTTGCGTCGGGGTCGGCGTGGAGAAGGGAGCCACCGCGCATGCGCGCATTGGCGCCGGTCCCACTGCGCATGCGCAGACACGTGGCGCCCATCTGATTTTCTGGTTTAGCTCACTAGGCTAAATCGCTGGCTTTTAAAGCAGACCAAGGCAGGCCAGCAGCACGGTTTGATTCCCGTACAGCCTCCCCGAACAGGTGCCGGAATGTGGCAACTAGGGGCTTTTCACAGTAACGTCACTGAAGCCTACTCGTGACAATAAACGATTTTCATTTCATTTCATTTCATTCATGCTGGGATCAGTAGCTGGAGCAGCGAGGGTCGCTGCAGTGCTGTGCTGGCCCCCTGTTGGGGTCAGAATCGCTGCTCCTGAGGTCATGTTGACGCCGTCGAGAAACGCGACGGCGTTTACGACGGCGTCAACACTTAGCCTCAGGATCAGAGAATCCCGCATGTTTGAGAGATCCTGCTGAAGAAGCTTCCATGACTTGCTACATCCTGTAAAAAGGACACCATAGCCATGGTGTACTGGTGACGGAGTGAATGGACAATAAACAGGTCCTGTTCTGACTTTCACCTCATCAGTTGCATATTGTGATTCTCCCAGTGCTATTCCGGTATGTCACTAATAGCATCATCCAGATGTGCGTGATTGTGCTGGTGTTGGCAAATGTTATGGGAGGGATCCAATACTGGACAGTGATGTGTTGTCCTAGTCTACTGGCTCTGCTGGCAAACTGCTTTCCTCAGACTGCAATAACAAACAAGTGATCAATGCTACAACGCTATCACAAGACGCTTCCCAACAGAACTTGTATTACAAGGGACTGTTTGTGTGGTTTAGTATATGGCAGCACGTGCAAGTGAGAAGGCAGACATGAGAGTTTTGGGGAGATCTGCAACTTCATCTTCTTTTACTGCCGTACTGCTGTTAGAGCCAAGGTTGTCCTAAGTAACCTTTTCCAAGCAGTTACCAACTTACCTGAGGCCACCACCGCCCTGGGACTGTTCTCCTATGTCAGATGCTATCCTGTCATAAGACAGACAAGTAGTCCTGTCATGTTGTAAGCTGGAGAAACAAATTCATTGTGATTCGTGAATGCCGAAGCGGCAGCCTCTCCTGGGTGACATTACGTGAAAGATGTGCCATGGAATCATAGAATAGAAGAGCACAGAAAGAGGTCATTCGGCCCATCTAGCCTGTGCTAGTTATTTTGGAGGAAAAATCCAGTTAGTGCCATTCCCTGCTCTCTCTCCACATTCCTGCAATTCTTTTCTCCTTCAAGTATTTATCTAATTCCCTTTTGGAAGCAACTGTGACATTTGTATCTGCCACTGTAACATCCAGTGCCTTCCAGTCTAAACCAATGGCAGATATGTGTGTTTAGGTTTTTAATGCACTTGAAATGCTCCTTTCTTTTAATTTGTTTGTGGGGCATGGGTATTGCCATCACAGTCAATGTTTACTGCCTAGTCCTAATTGCCGCTGAGAAGTTGGTGGTGAGCCACCTTCGAGAGGCACTGCAATCTGTGTGACATGGGTGTACCCACAGCGCAGTTAGATATGGGGCGCGATTCTCCGCACTCACGACGGGGCGGAGAATAGCGGGTGGCGCAAATTTTTACGGCGACGCTGGTCCGCCGCCCTCCCGCTATTCTCCCCCCCCCACGCCCGCCCCCCGACACGAATCGCTGCTCGCCGTTTTTTTACGGCGAGCAGCGATTCTCCCCTGGCTAATGGGCCGATTTCCAAGGCCTTTACGGCCGTTTTCACGATTTTTAATACTCCTGCTATACCAGTTCTGAAAACGGCCACAAAGTGCCGTTCTGCACAACCATGCCACCGATTGGCACGGCCGCACCACGGCGGGTCTGATTCCCGCTCTTTCTCCCTCCGCCGCCCCGCAGGATAAGTCCGTGGGGCAGCTGAGGGGCATTACGGACCGCGCATGCACGGGTCTGACACATATGCGCGGATGACGTCATCATATGCGTCAGCCGTCCCTAACTTTGGCGCGCGGGCTTAGCGAAATTTGTTAAGCCCGCGATGCCGGAGTTCACGGGGCCGCGATGCTAGCGGGGTGCTAGTGATCCCCGACCGGGGAGCAGAATCGGGTCCCGGGAGGGGGCGTAGAGGCTGCCGTGAAACACGGCCGGTTTCGTGGCAGCCTTCACAACTCTCTGCCTTTGCGGAGAATCGCGCCCATGGGACGGAATTCTCCGCTCCCTGCCACTAAGATTGGGAACCCTGATCGGGCAGAGAACCCTGCGTCGGCCCAAAAACCTGACCGACGTGATTTGGTGCAAGTATTTACGTGGTCATGGCGCAATGGTCTCATGAGCGAGAGTAAGGAGGTAAGTACCTTTTTCATTGTCTTTGGGCTTGCTGGCGGTGTGTATGCCTGGAGTGGCTCAAGTGCCGGCGTCCACCACGCCGTGGAGAAGGCATGAAGGTGGAGCCACATCAGACCATGTTTCCATCGTCGACACTCACCCTTCGGCAAGCTGCCGGACCGTGTGTACCACTGTCAACTCCACCTCACCAAGGAGACTGTAGGAGGAGGAGGTAGGAGGAGGGCACCAGCTCCTGGTGGCCGTCTAGTTGACGGCTGCCATTAACTTCTGTGACTCTGGCTTGTTCCAGGGCTTGAGCGGGGACCTGTGCAGGACTTCGCAATCATCTACGCGCTGGTGCATCCGAGATGGCACGGTTTCCCTATGTGCCCAGGCAGCTATCTACATCCACTTTAAGCTGGACCAGGCCCACCAGGATGCCTGGACTGCTGGATTTGTTGCCATCTCTGTCATGCCCAGGTCCAGGGAGTTATTGATGCCATGCATGTCGCCCTCAGAGCACCAGCTCAACAGGGCATATGCTTTATTAACAGGAAGGGGTTCCACTCCCTGAACGTGCGAATGGTATGCTATGATCACGTATGTCTCCGCTCGATATCCAGGCAGTGTGCATGACACATACATTCATGGCACACTCGGAGATTCCTGGAACTTTTGAGGCATTCCCTCAGTTGAGGGGTTGGCTGGTGGGCAAAAGGTGCAGACCGTAGACCGAGCCGTTATAATGACGCTGACTCAGCAGCCAGGTGCGTCATCAAGCATTGGGGTCCTGAAGGTGCGCTTCTGCTGCCTGGACAGCACTGGTGGGGCTCTCCAATACAGCCCCCAGAGGTTTATGTGCATCATGGTGGCTTGCTCATCCTGCACATGCTGAAGGAGGGGAAAGAATAGTAGGCCTCATTGGACGCAGCCAGGCAAGGACCTGGAGCCTGTTCGACGTGCCACGGAATGAGTCCTTCAGGGCTGTAGAACCAGGGAGAACCTGATCAGCTCCTGATTCGACGGCCAGAAGTCCAAAAGACCAGCATCACCATTGCCTGCCCAGCTCCTTATTCACAGTCCCTTCTGTCCCATTGCCCTCCTCCCAACCTTACCCTCAGCCTTTCATCCTAACTTGCCTTTAGCCTTTCACCGACCCCCAAGGGTCATCTCTGCAATGCAATCAGGTGCTGGGCCAGTGTTGGCAGTACCAATGGGTTTTGTCTGCGGGATGGAGGATGATGACCACTCACGGTGATATGAGCTCTGCTACTCCTCCTTGTCTGACAAAGTCTGATTCTGGTCTTCAAGTTAATATACCACTGTCCTCCCAGATGATCCATGGATGTGTGATGGGGACTCCTTCTCCTGGGCCACATTATACTGGAGAAGGGAGTGCGGGGTGAAGTGGGTCATAGACTGGGATACTGTCATACTCGGCTGTCTCACACTGCGGCTCCCAGGGCCTGTCACTTCTCAGTGAGGGTGGATGCCTGTGGGACGTCCCTCAGTTCAAAACACCCTGAATCCTGCCCTCCACCCCGCCTCCCCCACCAGCACCGTCCAAGACCAAACGTCCGTCGAACCTTCCCACGCATGGGACAAAAGTGAGAGGCCGATTGGACTGGTGGTGGAAAACTGTTTAATGGTGTGTATTTACAGATTGTGTCCCCTTCCCCCGACTCACTATGTTCAACTACACCATGCTAACATACCTGGTTAGGTAGGTTTACCACGGCAAGGTTTCACAGAGAGTGCATACAGCATTGGGGCCTGATTATTCTTTCCTCCCTCAGAAGGTAGTATGGTCAATCAGACAATTCCTCTCACACCCATATTGGGCGGACTTTGCCTGCCTGCAAACAATGCCATTGCTCCACAAGCCCACAGACTTGATTTATTTTCTCTGCATGCATTGTACAGCCATTGGATTTTGCAGTCCTTCAGATGTCTTTGGGAACAACTGCCGACGATATACCTGAAACAAAATGTCTGCCCATATCTGTGGCCATTTTACCCTTGAGGAGTTCAAACCCTCAGCTCCAAGCCCAGTGTTGGCTGAGAGATCACCTGCATAAATTTCAATATCTTCCAAGCACGACCACAGGAAACCTCACAACCACGTTAGCGTTTAAGCAAAGCAGCAGGTGTTGGGTTTTACCATCAAGAGCATAGAATCTACTCTCAAGGTCTGTAAAGGAGGAAATGTATTGTCTGTTCTTTTACTTACTTAAGCACTACATTGTATACATATCATTATAGTAATACAATCTTGGCTATTTTAATGGCCTTACTTTAGAATTAACTTTATAAATTGTTCTGATGCTGAACAAAGATAAGAGTATTGATGTACTTGTATTCATGGATTGTCTCTCCTTACCATGGTGAGTAATGGCAGTAATTAAAACCGATAGCTGAAATTAGAACATGGAAATTGTAATAATAAAAAAAACTTACGATGCGCTCATTCGGGAAATAAAGGCATCTTGGGAAGGTGCATCCAAATAGGGGGGAAATTATGAATAAGTTGCCATGCTGAAGCACTGACACCCATGACAACTGTTGGCAAAGCTCCAGATCCCACAGTCTAGGATTGAACACAATCAGCTCTTTCGTTCATTGGGAGAAGCCTAGCACTTGCATTCTTCGTGATCAGTCATCAACAAATTATTATCATTCGAAAAGACCAAGAATGGACCTATCATTTCTTTTTATTGATCTGCCTCACAGCTCCAGGGACCCTGGTTCAATTCCGGCCTCGGGTGATTGTCTGTGAATGGTTTGCACATTCTCCCCGTGTCTGCGTGGGTTTCCTCCGGGTGCTACGGTTTCCTCCCACAGTCCAAAGATGTGTAGGTTAGGTGGATTGGCCAAGCTAAATTGCCCCTTAGTGTCCAAAATTGCCCGTAGTGTTGGGTGGGGTTGCTGGGTTACGGGGATAGGATGGAGGTGTTGACCTTGGGTAGGGTGCTCTTTCCAGGAGCCGGTGCAGACTCGATGGGCTGAATGGCCTCCTTCTGCACTGTAAATTCTATAATGTGCAGGTTAGGTGGATTGGCCACACTAAATTGCCCCTTAGTGTCCAAACAATTAGGTGGGGTTACTGGGTTACGGAGATAGGGTGGAGGCGTTAGCTTAAGTAGGGTGCACTTTCCAAGGGTCGGTGCACACAGAATGGGCCGAATGGCTTCCTTCTGCACTGTAACTTCTATCATTCTAAGAGGTCAAAATGAAAATATTGCCTTCTACTCTACATCCTTGATTTTAAGCAAGTTTATAAGTAAATTACGAAATGCATTAATATCTCGGGAAGGAATTCTCACCAGACTATTAATATAATAACAAATTAATCAATGAAGGTTATTTTGTGTTTTATCTCTCCGGCGCCAGCCGAGGAGATTATTGTAGCACATGTACCAAGCCTGAGAAAACACATCTGCTAGGTTAGAGGTATAATAAAGACCTCGATTGTTTGGCTCCTTTTATTCTTTGTGTCGTTTCTTGACATTGGATAGCTAATCCATCATAACTAATGCTTTAATTTCTGAAAATATCAGTTTACTACCTTGGAAGCCAGAGCAAAGTTACCCATTGTGGTGAACATTTTATACTGGAGCTATAATAGAGCTGCATTATGCCATATTCCCCGCTTGAAAAAAAATCTTATCATTTGTTCTCCCAGATTGAAAAAAACAAACAAAAAACCCTTTGGTTAAAAGTCGTGATATGCTCTGCTCACAAAGGCAGCTGGCCTCACTTCAAGAAACCAGCTCTCAGCTGGTTTGCAACACAGAAAGTGACGGGAAATAGAAGCTGGTCAATAGAGTCAGCTGACTAGATGAGAAAGAAAAAGCACTTTAGACGTAACAGTGACACCTGGGAGAACAATACATTCCGCTGAGGTTTAACTCGAGTTAGAATGCCAGCCAGAGTTTCCTTTACTGCTAAAGTGGTTTCCTACGCATTACATGGCAATATTAGGTCATTGCTTTCTGATTCTATGTAGCAAACACGAGTTGCAAAAGACAACCTGTGAGCAGAAGCAGTGGTCAGGTAATTGTTCTAGATTTCCAGGCAAAGACATGTGGCTAATTTGCAAGAAAAATCTATGTTCAGATCAGAACTGTTCATAGAATCCCTACAGAGCAGAAGCAGATCATTTGGCCCATCACTGACCCTCTGAAAGAACCCCCTACCTAGGCCCAATCCCCCACCCTGTCCCTGCAATCCCACCTATGAGCAATTTAACACAGCCAATCCACCTAACCTGCACATCTTTGGTCTGTGGGTGGAAACCGACACAGGCACAGGGAGAACGTGCAAACTCCACACAGTCACCTAAGGTCGAAATTGAACCCGGGTCCTTGGCACTGTGAGGCAGCAGTGCTCGCCACTCTGCCACCGTGCCGCCTTGTACAATCATACATACCCTTCATATAAATGGCCGGTTGCAATATTTTTATTTTAATGTACCATCAATTATTTCTTCTTCTTTAGAAGCCCAGATAAGCCCAGGCAGGGAAACTATTGGAAGCAATTCTGAGAACCTTGTCTGCCTGGGCTTCGCAAGTGCACATCTAAATATTTCTTAAATGTTATGAGGGTCTCTGCCTCCACCATCCTTTAATGCAATGAATTCCAGACTCCCACCACCCTCTGGGTGAAACAGCTTTCCCTCACATCCCCTCTAAACCTCCTGCCCCTTACGTTAAATCTATGCCCCCTGGTCAATGATCCTTCCACCAAGGGGCAAAGTTTCTTCCTGTCTACTCCATTCCATGACTAACCCTATTATAATCCACATTTGGAGAGGCAGGAATGAATCAAGAAGAGTCAGCATGTTAAGTGGAGGTCATGTCTGACTAACGTGATTAAATTTAAATAGGTGACTATTTAATCAATGAGGGCAATGCATTTGACATAGTCTACTTGGACTTCAGCAATGCTTTTGATAAAGTCCCTCATGGGAGACTGACAGCGAAGGGAGGAGCCCGTGCGATCCAAGGAAATTTGGCAAATTGGATCCAGAATTGGCTGAGTGGCAGGAAGCAGAGGGTGATGGTCGAGAGGTGTTTTTCTGACTGGACGCCTTTGGGGTCTCGCATGGATTAGTATTGGGACCCTTGCTGTTTGTGGTTTATAAATGATTGAGATATGAATGGAGGAGGGGTGATCGGATGATGTGAAAATTGATAGGGTGATAAATAGTGAGGAGGATAGCCTTAGATTACAGGAGGATATAGATGGGCTGATCAGTGGCAAATGCAATCAATCCAGTAAGTGTGAGGTAATGCACTTGGGCAGGACAAACAAGGCAAGGAAATACACCATAAACAGCAGGGACCCACCGAGGATCAGAGGGATTTTGGTGTGTATGTACACCAGTCCCTTAAGGTAGCAGGGCAAGTGGATAAAGTGGTTAAGAAGACATATGGTATACTTGCCCTTTTTAGCCGAGGCATAGAGTTTAAGAGCAGGGAGGTTATGCTGGAACTGCATAAAACATTGGTTAGGCCACAGCTAGAGAATTGTGCGCAGTTCTGGAATCCACATTACGGGAGAGATGTGATAGCACTGGAAAGGTTGCAGAGGAGTTTTCGTTATGAAGAGAGATTGGATACACTGGGGTTGTTTTCCTTGGAGCAGAGGAATCTGAGGGGGAATGTGATTGTGATGTATAAAATGATGAGGAGCATAGATGGAGTAGACGGGAAGAAACTTAGCCCCTTGGTGGAAGGATCATTAACCAGGGGGTATAGATTTAACGTAAGGGGCAGGAGGTTTAGAGGGAATGTGAGGAAAAGCTTTTTCACTCAGAGAGTGGTGGGAGTCTGGAATTCATTGCTTGAAAGGAGATGAAGGCAGAGACCCTCAGAACATTTAAGAAATAGTTAGATGTTATGGATTATTATTTAAATGATAAAATATTAAAACATGCTGCTGTGCAGAGAGACCTGGGTGTGCTAGTGCATGAGTCGCAAAAAGTTTGGTTTACCTGTGCAACAGGTGATTAAGAAGGCAAATGGAATGTTGTCCTTCATTGCTAGAGGGATGGAGTTTAAGACTAGTGAGGTTATGCTGCAATTGTATAAGGTGTTAGTGAGGCCACACCTGGAGTATTGTGTTCAGTTTTGGTCTCCTTACTTGAGAAAGGACGCACTGGCGCTGGAGGGTGTGCAGAGGAGATTCACTAGGTTAATCCCAGAGTTGAAGGGGTTGGATTACGAGGAGAGGTTGAGTAGACTGGGACTGTGCTCGTTGGAATTTAGAAGGATGAGGGGGGATCTTATAGAAACATATATAATTATGAAGGGAATAGATAGGATAGATGCGGGCAGGTTGTTTCCACTGGTGGGTGGAAGCAGAACTAGGGGCATAGCCTCAAAATAAGAGGAAGTAGATTTAGGACTGAGTTTAGGAGGAACCTCTTCACCCAAAGGGTTGTGAATCTATGGAATCCCTTGCCCAGTGAAGCAGTAGAGGCTCCTTCATTAAATGTTTTTAAGATAAAGATAGGTAGTTTTTTGAAGAATAAAGGGATTAAGGGTTATGGTGTTCGGGCCGGAAAGTGGAGCTGAGTCGACAAAAGATCAGCCATGATCTAATTGAATGGCGGAGCAGGCTCGAGGTGCCAGATGGCCTGCTCCTGCTCCTAGTTCTTATGTTCTTATGTACATTTGCGAAGCCCAGGCAGACAAGGCTATGGGCTAAATTCTGGAAAATTGGTTTAGAATAGTTAGGTGGTTTTTCTGACTGGTGCAGATGCAATGGGCTGAAGGGCCTTTTCTGTGCTGTAGATTCCATGACGAACCCTATTATAATAAATTTGCATGTCATTATCAGGTCTCTATGCCTGATCATCCCCGCTAGATAATCCATTCACTTTGGTCTGAGGGCACGGCGATGTGAACTACAACAGGTCTCCCATGCCGTGCACCTAGTGGGCAGACCTGCTGGAGGTGCTCAGGTGAGGCATTGCTTGATGGTAGGGGTGGGGGGGTGGGTCATGAGTGGGCAGTACCTGTCAGTGCCAGGGAGCGGGGCCGGGGCATGGGGAAGGGCCTCCATTTTAACATTTGTGTATTTAGGCGGCCTTTACAAATGGCAACCCAATCTTGAAAAACTAAGTTGCTGGTGGGACACGGGATATCGTGGGACCTGCCCCTTCAACATTTGTGCACCAAGCTCCCAGCAATGCGGTGGAGAAAGCCGCCATTGGTGCCAGCAACTTCAACAGTGTTTTTCCTGCCCACTGTCACACTCTGAAAAACAAATGGTAATATTCCGCCCCGCAGCAGTGGGTGTGGTGAACATCTGAGGTGGACCTTCCAGATCCAGTGTCCTGGAGGGCGTCCATCTCACAGCTGCAGATTGTCCCTGGACTTCCATATCCTTTCTCGGGAGGTCCAGCCTCTGGCCTCGGAGCACTCCCAGAGCTCCATCTCGATTTTCATTAGGCCGAACCTCTTTCTCCAAAGCTGGGTCAGTGCTGTTGGGCCCGTTTACTAAGTGATACCCGGACACGACAGCGAACTATGCATCATCAGGAGTGCCCACCCACAGACTGAGGCGCAAAACACCCTCATAATTAATGAGGTCGGCGGCAGGGGATTTGGTGTGATTTTTTTTTTATATGGTCACAAAGTGTCCACACCGAGTTTGTGGAAATGAAAACTGACTTTATTTTACAACTACTATTAATATACAGCTCCAGTGGCTCCCTATTGGGTCGTCTCTAGTTGGTGCCTTACTGGCTGACTATTTATACACAGCCAGACATTGTTAGAGGCGCCCATTTCCCTTATCGGAGGAGCTCGTATTCTGCAACGTCCATGGGGTTATTAATCATTCCCTCCCTGGATGTCCCGTGCAGGTTATAACATCCTGCCCTCCCCCAAAGTCTGAAGAATCCTCCAAAACCGTGGTGAAGGAGGACGCTGGCCTCTCTAGGTGGCTGGCTGGGTATCGTGCTCATTAGGTGGTGGGTCCGGTGGTGTGTGTCTTGAAGGTGAATGCCGCTTCCGACACGAATGTCGCTGTTGTCATAATATACATCCATGTATATGATGGAGTGCAGACAGGCAGTGATTGACACACAGGATGACCAGTAAGCACACAGAACACAGCAGCCAATCACCAGACAGGACACAACCACTATAAAGCCAGAGGGCACCAGTTTTCCCGCTCTCTCGGGATCCAGCCTCTGAGACAGTCAGAGCTCGTGAGCAGCAGCTAGTACAAACACCATGTGGTAGTCAGTTAGTCTGGTCAGGCTAACCTCAGGTCTCCAGTCAAGTCAGCATAGTGTCAACCAACAGTTAAAGCATGTAATATAGTTAGATTTTAAATAAAATCGTGTTGCATCTCATCAAGTGTTGGATGCCTGTCTCTCTCCACATTGCATCAAACGCAGTCCACATAGACCCAGCCTACCCAACATATCAGCTGTGGCTGCATTGCCTGAGGCTCCCCCTCAAAGGCTCCCTGCGTTTCCATCACCGAGTCGACGACCTCAGTCATGTAGGCATCTTGACCCCCTTTGGGCTCTGCTGTGGCCCGATCAGGCAGCAAAAGCGGTTCGAGAAGAAGTTTCCGAAGAAGCGGAATTTTCCGAAGAACTGATTGCCAAGACTGAATGTGATAAAGGTGCTTTCACATGATCCGACCTTGGGCTTGTAGCTGGTTAGAAACTGGCCCTGTTTGTCCCCACTGTGTGCTGTCAGCAAAGTTTCGAACAAACACCTATTCACCTGGTACAAAGTGCCTGGATGGTCAATGCCGAATGGGGCAACCCTTACTTCTTATGCTTGTGGCGCACCTTCACACCGTCTGGAAAGATTGTGCTAAGGCGGGTACGAAGTCTCCGGCCCATCAGCATTTCAGCGGGGGCCACTCCAATTACTGTGTGCAGCGTGATCCTGTAGGAAAACAACTAACGTGCCAGCCTAGTGTTCATTGAACCAGGAGACTGTTTCTTAAGGCCCTTTTTAAACGTTTGCACCGCACGTTGTGCTGGGGTGGTTGTCTTATAACCCATGTGGGCTATAACAGATTTCCTGTTGGCCTTCGCATCATTAAACACTCCAGGTTCCTATCCCCGCTACCAGATACCAGAAATGTCGGGGAACAGAAGGTTTAGTGAGAGGGAGGAACTGAAGGAGATCAGTATTAGTACAGAAATGGTGTTGAGGAAATTGATGGGATTGAAGGCTGATAAATCCGCAGGGCCTGATAATCTACATCCCAGAATACTTAAGGAAGTGGCTCTGGAAACAATGGATGCATTGGTGGTCATCTTCCAAAATTCTATGGACTTTGAAACAGTTACTCCAGGTTGGAAGGTAACTAATGTAAGCCCACTATTTAAAAAGGGAGCTGGAGAGAAAACAGGAAATTATGGACCAGTCAGCCTGAGGTTGGTCGTGGGGAAAATTCTAGAATTCGTTATCAAAGATTTTATAGCAGTGCACTTGGAAAACTTGGATCGGACAGAGTCAGCATGGATTTATGAAAGGAAAATCATGCTTGACAAATCTACTGGAATTCTTTGAGGATGTAACTAGTAGAGTTGATGAGGGGAAGCCAGTGGATGTGGTTTATTTGGACTGATAGAAGACTTTCGACAAAGTCCCACATAAGAGAATAGCATATAAAATTAAAGCATATGGGATTGGGGTAGTGCATTGAGATAGATAGAAAACTGGTTGGCAGGCAAGGAACAAAGAGTAGGAATAATTTTGGATCTTTTTCCAAAAGGCAGGCTGTGACTACTGGGGTACCGCAGGAATTAGGCTGGGACCCCAACTATTCATAATATATATTAATGATTTAGATGAGGGTACTAAATGTAATATCTCCAAATTTACACATGACACAAAGCTGGGTGGGAGAGTTTGCTGGGAAGAGAATGTAGAGATCCTCCAGTGTGATTTGGACTAGTTGAGTGAGTGGGCAAATGAATGGCAGATGCAGTGTAATTTGGATAAATGTGAGGTTATCCACTTTGGTAGCAAAATCGGGAAGGCAGGTTATTGTTTGAATGGCCATAAATTAGGAAAGGGGAGTGTGCAACGAGACCTGGGTGTCCTCATACCATAAGACCATAAGACCATAAGACATAGGAGTGGAAGTAAGGCCATTCGGCCCATCGAGTCCACTCCGCCATTCAATCATGGCTGATGGGCATTTCAACTCCACCTACCAGCATTCTCCCCGTAGCCCTTAATTCCTCGCGACATCAAGAATTTATCTATCTCTGCCTTGAAGCCATTTAGCGTCCCGGCCTCCACTGCACTCCGCGGCAATGAATTCCACAGGCCCACCACTCTCTGGCTGAAGAAATGTCTCCGCATTTCTGTTCTGAATTTACCCCCTCTAATTCTAAGGCTGTGCCCACGGGTCCTCGTCTCCTCGCCTAACGGAAACAGTTTCTTTGCGTCCACCCTTTCTAAGCCATGTATTATCTTGTAAGTTTCTATTAGATCTCCCCTTAACCTTCTAAACTCCAATGAATACAATCCCAGGATCCTCAGCCGTTCATCATATGTTAGACCCGCCATTCCAGGGATCATCCGTGTGAATCTCCGCTGGACACGCTCCAGTGCCAGTATGTCCTTCCTGAGATGTGGGGCCCAAAACTGGACACAGTACTCCAAATGGGGCCTAACCAGAGCCTTATAAAGGCTCAGTAGCACATCGCTGCTTTTATATTCCAACCCTCTTGAGATAAATGACAACATTGCATTCGCTTTCTTAATCACAGATTCAACCTGCATGTTTACCTTTAGGGAATCCTCGACTAGCACTCCCAGATCCCTTTGTACTTTGGCATTATGAATTTTCTCACCGTTTAGAAAGTAGTCTATGCTTGGATTCTTTTTTCCAAAGTGCAAGACCTCACATTTTCTCACGTTGAATTGCATCAGCCATTTCCTGCACCACTCTCCCAAACTGTCTAGATCCTTCTGCAGCCTCCCCACTTCCTCAGCGCTACCTGCCTGACCACCTAACTTCGTATCATTGGCAAACTTCGCTAGAATGCCCCCAGTCCCTTCATCCAGATCATTAATATATATGGTGAACAGCTGTGGCCCCAACAATGAACCCTGCGGGACACCGCTGGTCACCGGCTGCCATTCCGAAAAAGAACCTTTTATCCCAACTCTCTGCCTTCTGTCAGACAGCCAATCCTCAACCCATGCCAGTAGCTCACCTCGAACACCATGGGCCCTCACCTTACTCAGCAGCCTCCTGTGTGGCACCTTATCAAAGGCCTTTTGGAAATCCAGATAGACCACATCCACTGGGTTTCCCTGGTCTAACGTACTTGTCACCTCCTCAAAGAATTACCTGAAGGTAAGCATACATGAGGGCAGCACGGTAGCATTGTGGATAGCACAATCGCTTCACAGCTCCAGGGTCCCAGGTTCGAATCCCGGCTTGGGTCACTGTCTATGCGGAGTCTGCACATCCTCCCCGTGTGTGCGTGGGTTTCCTTCGGGTGCTCCGGTTTCCTCCCACAGTCCAAAGATGTGCAGGTTAGGTGGATTGGCCATGCTAAATTGCCCTTAGTGTCCAAAATTGCCCTTAGTGTTGGGTGGGGTTACTGGGTTATGGGGATAGGGTGGAGGTGTTGACCTTGGGTAGGGTGCTCTTTCCAGGAGCCGGTGCAGACTCGATGGGCTGAATGGCCTCCTTTTGCACTGTAAATTCTATGAATCTATGAATACAGGTGCAGCAGATAGTAAAGAAGGCAAATGGTATGTTGGCTTCATAGCAAGAGGATTCGAGTGCAGGAGCAGGGATGTCTTGCTGCAATTATACAGTTATACAGGGCTTTGGTGAAGCCATGCCTGGAATATTGTGTACAGTTTTGTTCTCCTTATCTGAGGAAAGATGTCCTTGCTCCAGATAGAGTGCGGTGAAGGTTCCATCTGAACCGAGACACTTTGATGTTTCTCTCCATTTAGATAAAAGTTACCTTTCTATTTGGCATATTGGTCTAAAAATGTATGCAATAATTTTACTTTAGCATATATTTGAGATAGCCTTGCTTCTTTGTAAAATTTATCTTGGGCAAGATTCTCCGCCGGCTGGATTCTCCGTTTTGCCGGCGCCGGGGGAGTTTCCCAACGGCGTGGGGAAGCCCCACAATGGGAAACCCCATTGACCGGCCGGCGTAATGGAGAATCCCGCCGGCTGGTCGAGGCAGGAAAATGGGGCGGAGAATCCAGCCCATGTGTCAGACAACATCTTCAAGCCAACATGCAGACAAATGACAGAAGTGGTCTTCTCCAATCTCTGAATATATTTCCTCTTGCCTGAAACCTATTTTGTTTTGAGAGAACAGGTTCACAGTAATCTCCTGTTTTTATCAACATATATCCTGTATAAATTTACAGTACACCCTGCCACAAAACATTACAAACATTGTATTCCGTGAATGCTTAATAAAGGAGAAGCAACATTCGTAAAATTAAACAGAAAATGACAGACAAAATTAAACTACTTCTGACTAGCTTATAAATGTGAAGGTATCTACATAATAAAGTGTCTTGTTCTTGTGCAAGTACCATCATGTCTTCAGTTGAAAAACTACCAATGACACATAGTGTAAACTCTGTAACAGAAAATGAAAGAGTGAGATATAAAAGTAGAAATGACTGTAAAAATCATTGACAGGGTTTCATTTTATTTTCTGTATTCAAACAAATTTCACAACTAATACAAAGGACGCGATTCTCCGACCCCCACGCTGGGTGGGAGAATCGCGGGAGTGCCGGGTGATTCCCGCCACGCCGCCCTGGCACCCACACGCGATTCTCCCACATCCCCCAAAAAGGCGTGCCGCGTTTTACGACAGGCCGCTCGGAGAATCGCACGCTGCGTGTGCGGCCTGTGGTGGGGGAGGGCGGGGGGGGGGGGGGGGGGGGGGAGGGAGGATCGAGCACCAGGAGGGTGCTCAGTGGGGATCTGGCCCGTGATTGGTGTCCACCGATCGTCGGGCCGGCGTCTCTAAAAGACGCACTCTTTTCTCAATTCCAAGGAGAAACGGTGCGGGATTCGCCAGGTCCATGATTGACACTCGGGAGGCTGACAAGCTGCAGACGCACACACACATTACACTCCCCACACACGCACTTATCCCAGCCAAAAAGAGGGCACTGGTGGTGCTGGAGCATAGCCATCCCGCTGATGGGTCAGCTGGGGCCAGAGGGCACCTTGGGGGGGGGGGGGTTGTCCTGGAGGGACACCCACACGGCATGTGGCCCGAAGTTCACAGTGAGCAGTTGCGGCATGCGCAGCTGCATGGTTGCCTTGCAGGCCACAGCAATGGTGCTCCATGCCCATCCACCCCGACCACACTGCCCACCTCCTGGCCAACCCTCACTTTTCCCCCCGACCCTGGCGGAAGCTCCCCCAGCCAGCAGCACGACTGCCAACAAACTGAGGCGACATTGGACACTTTCTGTACCCACTCTCTCTCCCTCAGCAGCCACGGTGCCCGTTTCACAATTTTTAAAAGCACAAGTGAACCTTGCCGTCAGATATTCGCCCCAGGGGGGACTTCTGGTGACGGCGGGCGGGAGGCAGCCGCGCAATGGAGGGCTCCCGTTCGGGAACGGCATTTTCGGGGCTTTAAACCCGGTCCCAGGATCCACGGAGGCGGCAAAAGCAGGGAGAAGGCACAGAGGAGGCACAGTAAAGGAAAATGTCGAGGGTGAGCAAAAAAACGGCCGTAAAAAAAACAGCTGACGGTCCGTCGGGGAGTGGAAAGGTCACCGCGGGGTCACCAAGGAAAATGGAGGCTGGAGCACCAGGTGAGGCCGCATTGCTTACGGCTGAAGAAATAACTAAGGTGATGGCTGCTGAATTCGCCCCAGTGGAGGCGGAGAATCGCGGGGGCCCCAGAGAATACCGGCTAATGACATGCCGATGGCATTTACTGTCTGTGCATTCTGGAACGCATTGACGCCACTGTCGAGGCAACGGGGAATTGTGATTTGGCGTGATACTGGCGGCCGCCACGATTTCGGCATCAAAACAGATATTCCGCCCCATTGCATTTCTCAATTCCGGCATCAGTCGACGGGGAATCCCGCCCCATGTTTGGCTCATCAAGCACATTTCTTCAGCAGAACATCAAGTGGATAACAAACCTGTTTCATTTCCTGAGAAAACAGTCTGCAAAGCGTCTCCGTCACACGGAAAAGTAAGTCAGGAAAATTTCAGAACGTCTATCCAGCGTGACACACCATTGGCAGAGTTACAGGCCGGAATTCTTTGGTCGTCGGGATTCACCGCCGGTGTGGAGTGACTTCAATGGGGAATCCCATTGACAAGCGGCGCGAAGGCAGATTCCCCCCACCAGCGAATGGCACGCCGCCAGGCTTGGGGAACCGGAGAATCCCGCCCACTTTGTTTCGGAATGCCAATTTCTTCCTACCCGTAGGCCAGGAACTGTCATGTTCCATGCTACTTAAAGGTTCTAATACAAGGTAGATTTGTGTGTGTTTTTTCTAGCGTCAATGGAGTCATCATTTTCTGGGAAATGGTGTTTACTTTAGTTCTAAAATAATGTGAGGCACACCCTTGTATTTCGAGTCAAATCAAGAGAAGTTCACCGTTTGAATTTTATTTTCAAGCTGACAGTGTGATTCATTCTTGTAATGTT
The DNA here is from genome assembly GCF_902713615.1 of Scyliorhinus canicula. Lineage (NCBI taxonomy): Eukaryota > Metazoa > Chordata > Chondrichthyes > Carcharhiniformes > Scyliorhinidae > Scyliorhinus > Scyliorhinus canicula. The sequence goes on from NC_052157.1 coordinate 143,922,300, forward strand.
ATGGCCATTATACATGAATATTACTGCCAGGATCGTTCAAGGTTTCACACTTGAGTAGTTCAATAATCCTTTAAACTTGTTTTGTTAAGATCACCGGCCTGAGCTTATATGCCTCTGTACTTGTCAGTCAGGAAAGATTTCACTGTAGTAGGTAACAATTATAATGCTTTATTAATAATAATAATAATAATAATAATAATAATCGCTTATTGTCACAAGTAGGCTTCAATGAAGTTACTGTGAAAAGCCCCGAGTCGCCACATTCCGGCGCCTGTTCGGGGAGGCTGGTACGGGAATTGAACCCGCGCTGCTGGCCTGGTTCTGCATTACAAGCCAGCTGTTTAGCCCACTGTGCTAAACCAGCCCCTATTGCCCAGCTTTATTGTCTGTTAAAACGGGATTCAACACAACTTATTACAATAACAAAACTAGGAACGTCTTGTAGCAAAACATGCCTGGGCAATTTTCTGAGTAGTTAGGTAATTGGCAGATGTTTGGTTATTTTGTTTAAAGTCAAACAGTAATGGTTAACAAGGTGATATCCTCCACAGAGGAAGTGACTGAAGGACAGAACGTGGGAATTAGGGACACTTATTAGAATTGTGAACTAAATTCGGATCTTCTAGTTTAAGATACCGACAGAGATTAAGACGAGACCAACGTTTACATTTACATAATGCTTTAAACATAGTAGTGTCTCAAGTTGCTTTGTGGAGGATTGAGGAAAACAGCCACTGAGCCCAAAACAAGGAGATTAGGAAGGGGAAGGTCACAAGCTCAATTAAAGACATAGGTTGAATTAAGGTCTTAAAGGAAGAGAGAGAGAGTTAGAGGGCTTTAGTGGGAAAAGTCCAAAGGGTGGCTGCTGATGGCACAGCTACTAAACGGTGGTGCAAAGGCACGGCGGGTGTGCAAAAGAGCAGAGTTAGACGAATGGAGCATTTTGGCATGCAGTTGTCAGGCGGAAGCAGGGGCTATGTCACAGGCGGATTTATAAGAGGATGAAACATTAAAATTTAGGAAGTTGGTAAGTAGGAGCCACTATAGATCAAATGAGGACAGGAGTGTTAAGCAGGCACAGCTTCAGATGAAGCTAATGGAAGGGGTCAACTGTTTGACTAAAATTCTGTACTCCCAAATTTACAAAGTTGCACAACTATTGAGCACAAGTAGAAACATGTCCAATATAATATGATTCGGGGGTGGGTGGGGGGGGGGGGGGGTGCGGGGGCAGTATCTGTTCAAGGCGTGTTTTAAAAGAATTATTCCAACCTTTATCTCTGCTTGCTATTCAGACGATCTCTGTGCCCTCTGCTCACGAGTGAAAATCGCAACAGCCCGGAACCCAATATTCCTGTGTCCTGTCCTTGCAGTCAATTCCAGGAGATTAAAGCATTCAAATGGTTCACCCCCAGGCTTACCAGCAATGATGGCCACTTGTCAACGACCCAAAACAAAACTCAGGGCCAAATTTTAAACAAATGTTTCAAAATCTTGCACATTCATATTTCAATTGATACAATGACATAGATAACAATTACAATAACATCAGTTTAAAGGATAATTTAATTATTCTCACCTAAAGTATAGGTTACTTCTGTACAGAATAATACATGATACAGAGAAGCTAGAGATCTGCAAGAGGTGTCACTGATGGTGCAAAAAACCCTACAGGAACTGGTTGGGGGCAGGATGGTGGTGGTAGTTTAGGGTTTAGGTTACAGGTGATATGTCACAAGGACATCACTGATATTTTTTGAGTGCATATTATTCGTTTGCTTTACTCCATCCTTCCCTTCACAGGCTCAAAGTGAGGAAGGTGACTTGCTCTGAATCTTCCCCTTTGTCCCCATCTAGAATGGAGGTTGGAGGTTTGCAACAGTGGCTTAACGAGGACTGTCCATTCCCAACAGGGGGAAAAAAAAGTTTCTACCAGTATTCCTATTTCTAAGTTTTTACTGGTGTTCCATTTTAATGCGTACAAGACCAGTTCGGATCCAGTATCCTTATTTCCCTCATTTTCCTGTTTTTGTTTCCTTCTGGGTTGCCTCCTCCATCCTTCCCCGATGGGGAGATGATTGGCTTTTTCACAGCAATGTAAAATCTACCCCACAAAGTCCTGCTTTCCATCCCCATTAGTTTGTTCCAATGTAGTGCACCTCTTTGAGAGAACAGGTTCACAGGAATCTTTTGTTTTGACCAATATGCACCCTGCATAAATGTACAATGCACTCTGCCACAAAGCGTCACAAAAGTTGTATTCTGTGAAAACTTCATAAAGGAAAAGCACTATTTATACAATAAAACAGAAAATGGCAAAATCAAACTACTTTAAACAAGCTTATAAATGGGAAGGTATGTACATGATAAAGTATAACAATGTCCTTGTGCAAGTACCATGTCTTCAGATCGAAAAACATTCATGAGGCATGGTGTCAGCTCTGTAACAGAAAATAAATGTTTAAGGTGTAAAAGTAGAAATGACTGTTTGTGAAAATAATTCACAGGGTTCAATTTCATTTTTTGCATTTTAACAAAATGGGATTTTCACAGTAACTTCATGACAGTGTTAATGTAAGACCAAAGGGCTGGTTTTGCACACTGGGCTAAACAGCTAGCCTGTAATGCAGAACAAGGCCAGCAGTGCAGGTTCAATTCCTGTACTGGCCTTGCTGGAATGTGGCAACCAGGGATTTTTATTATTACTTGTGACACTAATAAAAATTATTATTATTAATAAATATCACAACTAATAAAGACATACTAACCTTATGCTGTCAAGCCGTACAATATTTTTGTGCTAATAATTCATTCCATACAGTAAGCTATATGTGGGTTTGCACTCATGATTTCTCCACGTTACAAAACGCGAGGATGTGCAACTCCGAGGATAAAGCACCTTGGGTGGTCCCCCAGCCGCATGTTTCTCTGTGGCTGCCGTTCGCTGAAAAGCCCCTGCTTGTCAGTGGGATTTCCCATTGAAACCACCCCATGCTGCCAGGAAACTTGCGGGTGGGGGTGCACTGCCTGTGGGAAAAGTGACTCGCACCAGCCAGAGAGTTATGGCCCCTGTTTTATTCTTTCTTCCTAACTGCAAAGGAAGAGGTCTCAAGGTCAGACCATCTCTGGGTAAAGATAAAGGACATTTTTGGAAGCATTACAGTTTGTTCAATTTTGCCCTGTTGTATTGATGCTCTAAGGTTTCAGCCTCTTCTTCACCTCCCCTTTAAGCGATGGTCTGTATTAAGGGGTTGGGATCATTGGGAGGAAGAAGGCTCATCCGCCACTTCAAATCTATTCAAAATTTGAATATGTCTACATATACCAAATATTGGGGGGTGTGAGTTAACCATCACGTTGCGGCCAGTGTGGATCTGGATGTGCCGGTTAAATAGCAGGAGTTGCCAAAATCAAGAACCCCGCCAGACGTGAATTAGTTTGCCATCTAACCAGCCCACTCTCGATGGAGAGTTCCGGATCATGCCCAATAATGGCGAGCATATCATTAACTCCAATTAGCACAGATTTCCATCTCATTGGCGAGACTGAAGTTGAATGTAATGCCCTCACTGACCGTCAATGCCATTGCCTCCCAGGTGGTATTGGTGGCCCTGCTGTTGGCCTTCCATACCCCTTGTGGAAACAGGAGGTCCCCTCTCACATCCACTGCTCCCAGAAGCCTGGCCAGGTCGGCAACTCCAAAAAGAAAAGCAGGTCTGCGCACTGCCATGCTTGTGTGTTGACTTGGAGTGAGTGGTGAGGGAGCAGCTCCTTTTGTTAGTTGCGAGTCGCTGTGGCGCGAGTCCAGCGAATCAGATGGCGAGACAGCCAGTCATGGCGAGAAGCTCATTTCCGGCACTAAGTGCCGTTGGTTACAGGCCGCGATCTCGCCAACGTGGCCGTTGAGAACCACCTGCCAATCGCGCCCGAAATGGCACTTAACTGTTTTGCCGTTAAATTAAGCGCACGGCCTTGAAGCTAAAAAATATGTTCATTGCTACAGTAAAGTAATTTCAAAAGACCCATTTTTAATTGTGGAGGCATCTGACAGAGGTACATCCAAAGCTGTAAAAGTAAGTAGCTGACTAAAAAACATCAAAGTTTCTATACCAACGACAGATGTTCCTATTAAATATTCAGCAGGTGCAGCGTAAGCCTAATTGGTTGGATTGCCATGAATTGTTTACACAAATACCTCCACGATTTAAAATGGGTCTTTGTGAACCACATTTCTGTGCAGTGAAGGTTTTAACTTTAAGACTCCATCATTTTGTGCATGTTAATCGTTGAAAAATGTTAACTGCTTTTCATTTTGGGGCCTCTATATTGGCGGATTGGTCTACTTCCTCTTGATGTTCCCCAACTCTTAAGACACAGCATTGCTCAAAAGGGGGAGACATAATGTTCAAATCCTCAAGTATCTATAAAACAGGGAGAAACTGAACAAAAGGTAGCATTGCGAATAATACACTTGGAGCAGTGTTATAAAGATCATATTGTCCCATAAAACACACAATTATAGCAAATGGAATAGAGGTGTTAATTGAAGGAACCAAACCCATATCTCTATTCCCCCCCCTGTCTGTCAGAGGGAAATACATTTTTTAAAAAATAAATTTCGAGCACCCATTATTTTTATTCTAATTAAGGGGCAATTTAGCATGGCCAATCTACCTACTCTGCACATCTTTGGGTTGTGGGGGCCAGACCCAAGCAGACATGGGGAGAATGTGCAAGCTCCACATTGACAGTGACCCAGGGCCATCGAACCCAGGTCCTCGGCATTGTGAGGCAGCAGTGCTAACCACTGCACCATCGTACCACCCCTGAGGGGAACAGATGTACAAGTTGGAAGTTTTTATTTCAGAGCCATTCCAAAATGCAATGATGGAACCTTTTTGCGCAATGCGTGCTAGCTTTTTCTAATCAGGTAAATTTGCCACAATTGAGTAGTTGGGCAAGGAGTTATATCTGGAATTCCTGGCGGGAAGATTTCCCAATCTTGAAGCAAGGTGCTTGCAGGCGATGAGTAAGTGAGAGGGTGAATCTTTCACACACCCTCACTAGATAGTTACATGTTAGCATTGCTCAAGGCTTGGCTGCAACCATCGAGATGTTGCACAAGGCTTAATGAAGTACATTCTGATGATTCAATGTGCAAAGGCAATCTATTGTATGATATATGGTCCTGCTTGCAAAAGAGGTCCCCTGAATTAACAAATCTTCAGCAGTTACTATAAAACCTTGTAAACACACAGGAAAATAGGTGCTTGAATTGACAGGTGTGAAACAAACAGCGTGAACGTCGGCTGTGGTTCAATCGGCAAAACGTTTACCTCAGGGTAGAGATTATGGGTTCAAGACCCAACCAAGGGACTTTTTTCTATTTGTTCATGGTATGTGGGCGTCGCTGGCTAGGCCAGCGTTTATTACCCATCCCTAATTGCTCTAAAGTGGGGGCAAGCTGCCTGCTTGAACCGCAGCATTTCATCTGTTGGGGTTAGGGAGGGAGTTCTAGGAATTTGACCCAGCAACAGTGAAGAGACGCCGATATATTTCCAAGTCAGGGTGGTGAGTGGCTTGAAGGGGAACCTGCAGGTGATAGCATTCCAATACATCTGCTGCACATGTCCTTCAAGACGGGTTAAATTGCGGTTGAAGGTGACTTGGTGCGATGCCACAGTGCATCTTGTAAATGGTACACTCTGATGCCACTGTGCAGCGGTGAAGGAAGGAGTGAATGTTTCAGGCAGTGGATGGGTACCAATCAAGCGGGCTGCTTTGTCCTGGATGGTGTTGAGCTTTTCCAATGTTAACAGAACTGTACTCAAGCAGGGAAGTGGAGAGTATTCCATTACACTCTTCACTTGTGCCTTGTAGCTGGTGGACAGGATCTGGGGAGTCAGGAGATGAATTACTCACCACGGGATGTCCAGCCTCTCACCTTTTTTTGTGGCCACAGTATTTATATGGCTAGTCCAGTTCCATTTCAGCTCATGGTAACCCCCAGGTATTGGTAGTAGGGGATTGAGCAATGGTAATGCCATTGAATGTCAAGGGCAGATGCTTAGATCTCCATTGCCTGACACTTGTGTGGTACAAATGTTACTTTCCACTTATCAACTCAAGCCTGGATATTGTCCAGGTGTAGCTGCATAATGGCATGCACTGATTCAGCATCTAAGGAGTTGCCAATGGCGCTGAACATAGTGCAGCCATCGATCCATAGCCTCACTTCTAACCATATGATGGAGGAAAGGTCATTGACGACACAGCTGAAGATGGTTGGGCCGAGGACAACATCCTGAGGAACCCCTGCAGCATAGTCCCAGGACTGAGTTGATTGCCCTCCAACATCCACATCCATCTCCCTTTGAGCTAGGTATGACTTCAACAAGTGAAGAGTTTTCCCCTGATTCCCATTGACATCGGTTTTGCTGGGGCTCCTTGATATCACACTTGGTCAAATGCTGTTTTACATCAAGTGAAGTCACTCTCCCCTCATCCCTTGAGTTTAGCTTTTTTGTCCATGTTTGGACCAACATTGTAATGAGGCCGAGAGCTGTGTAGCCCTGATGGAATCCAAACTGAGTGTCAATGAGCAAATTATTGCTGAGTAAAGTCTGCCTCATAATACTGTTGACAGCTCTTTCCAACATATTGCTGGTGATGAAGAGATGATTGATGGATGGCAATTGGCCGGGTTGAGATTTGTCCTGCTTCATATGGACAGGATGTTCCTGGGCAATTTTCCACATTGCTGGGTAAATGCCATTGTTGTAGCTGTACAGGGACAGCTTGGCCAGGGGTATGGCTAGTTCTGGAGCACCTGTCCTCAGTACTATTGCCGGAATGATGTCAGGGACCATATCCCTTGCAGTATTCCGTGCCCTTCAGTCTTTTCTTGCTATTACATTGAGGGAATTGAATTTGTTGAAGACATTTGTGATGCTGGGTTCGATCCCAGCCCTGGGTCTCTGTCCGTTTGGAGTTTGCACATTCTCCCCGTGTCTGCGTGGGTCTCACCCCCACAACCCCATAGGTGAATTGGCCACGCTAAATCGCTCCTTAATTGGAAAACAAAAGGAATTGGGAATTCTAAATTTATATATTTTTTTAAAAGTTAGATTCGATATACACCCAGGTAAAGTCTAAAGAAATATGTGCATGATAAAAAAAGCCAAGTCAGCTGACCAGCCACCTATAAGTATAATGTAAACAAAACATTCTTTATAAATGAAACCTAGGAAAATAAAGAAACATCTTATGCATAGAAGAAATGAAGACCAGAGTGCGGAGAAGGTTGGGTGGGAGTATAAACCTTAAAAAATTGGGAACACATGCTCAACGTGCTGTGTTCGTGCCAGTTGCTGTCTTCTTATGATGGTGGGTTTTGGGGCGTATGTGCATCTCATCTTGGGAAAGGCGAGACACTTCGCTGTCATATTTAAATCAGGCTCCCACAGTGCAATGAGAGCCCGATTTAAATTAGCTGCTGCTGGGTTGGCGTTGCAGTGGTTAGGAAACTCACCAGCAACATGAAGGTGAGAGCTTCAGATTAGTGCATTCTACAGCACTCCTCGTGGGCCAGGTGTGGGGAACTCTTCCCCTAGAATGGAAAGATGCTAACGCTGCTCCAAGTAAGTTTCACTTTAGCAAAGGGCTAGATGCTAGATCCTCAAAGCAAATAATAAAAATTCCGTAAATGACTACTTCGGTCTTGTCAAACATGGCTTTCGCAAAAGACGGTTGTGTGCCTTATGAATTTGGTTGAATCTGCTCAAGAAATCAAAGGTAACCCAGCCGACAATTTTTACCTGAACTTTTGGATTGCTTTTGATAAGGTGCCACACATGAGACTTCACTATTGGTACATTTTTTGTAATTAGTTGCAACCTACTGTGATGGATTGAGAATTATTGAAAGTCCATAGGCAGAACTTTGTTGTCAATGGAATATTCCTGCTTTGAGATCGGGGCGGAATTCTCCGACCCCCCGCAGGGTTGGAGGATCGCCCGGGGCCAGCGTAAATCCCGCCCCCGCCGTGGCCGGAATTCTCTGCCACTTGGGAATCGGCGGGGCGGGAATCGTGCCAGTCGGCGTGCCCCCCGCACCGGTCGGCGGGCCCCCTGCAGCGATTCTCCGGCCCGCGATGGGCCGAAGTCCCGCCGCTGTCAGGCCTCTCCCGCTGACGTGGTTTAAACCACCTCTGTGCCGGTGGGAGCAGGCGGCGGGAGCGGGCCCCAGGGTCCTGGGGGAGGCGCGGGGCGATCTGACCCCGGGGTTGCCCCCACGGTTGCCTGGCCCGCGATCAGGGCCCACCGATCGGCAGGCGGGCCTCTGCCGTGGGGGCACTCTTTTTCTTCCGCCGCCTCCACGGCCTCCACCATGGCGGAGGCGGAAGAGACCCCCTCCACCGCGCATGCGCCGGGGTTACGTCAGCGGCTGCTGACGCTCTGGCGCATGCGCGGACTCACGCCGACCAGCAAAGGGCTTTTGGCCAGCTGTGCCAAAGGCCGTTTTTGCGTCGGTCGGCAGAGCGGGAGCCACTCCGGCGCGGGCCTAGCCCCTAAAGATGCGGAGAATTCCGCACCTTTGGGGAGGCCTGACGCCGGAGTGGTTCTCGCCACTCCGGTACGCCGGGACCCCCCGCCCCGCCGGGTAGGGGAGAATCCCGGCCCAGATGCCCAGTGGGATCGCACAGTGATTGGTATGAGGGCCAATGTTATCCATTTGTTTTCATCAATGATCTAGATATAGGGCGGAATATTACCAAAATTTGGCAGAATGTCAGGCTCCGGCTGAAAACCGCCGTGTTTCTCTCCAGAAGCACAGTGGAGTTTTCAGACCTGATCTTCTGGCACTCAGTGCACAGAGAATCTGGGGGCGTGGTTTGTGCCGTCACTCTGGCAGGATGGGTCGTGATAGAGCCGGCAAGGCTGGCTCCAGAGATTGGGGTGCCAACTTTAAAGGGTGCCTGATCTGTGCTAAAAATATACTCCCATCCCCCACCCCTTACGGACATGGAGGCACCACCCCCACGTGCATTGGGGTGACACCCCCCCCCCCCACCCCCCTACCCCCCACCATCATGGCTCCATCAGTGGCTCCATTCCCCTACCTTCACCATCACCGTGGTATCGGGGGCTTCTCTCTTCCTGCCGCCCAAACCACCTCCCCTTTGCCCCACCAACCATCATGGCAGTATCAAAAGCTCTCTTCCCCATCCGCTCACAGGCATCAGCTCTTCCCTCCCCCAACAAATATAAGGGGAACACGCCTCTCTCTCTCTCTCTCTCTCTCTCTCTCTCTCTCCCCCCCCCCCCCCCCCCCCCCCCCACCCACCATGGGGCTTCCCATAGAATCCACCCATCCTGGCCCGTTTCCTGACTCTCGTGAGGCTTTGCTCCCACCTCGCCCAAAATCGCCCCCATAGTTTTGCGGGGATGATTCAGAAGATAAAGACCATAAATGGGTGAGTGTTCGGACTGTAGAGAATTATCAACTCCCTGTCAGCAGATCTCAGTGAGTTGGGGAAATGAGCCACTCATGAAAATAATAAGTAACAATAAGTAATTGGTCTTAATACCAATAACTGTCGGATTCCACTGATAATTGATCTCAAAGCAGGCATAATATCAATAGCGAATTGCTAAATAGTGGAACAAAAGAGATTTGGGTGCTAATGCATCATAGGTTCATCATCGAGCCCTTGAAGCTAACGTTAAATCAAATAAGCTCATGGGTTGTACTCACAAGACACGAAAATGCACGGTTTTATCTCCTCAGATGGTGGTTGATATTAAAAAGCTTTAGGTTGGGTGAGGAGGAGGTTACAACATTAATTCCCAGTTTGCAACACCCTAATTACCCCAAAAGGCATAAAGAGTTGGGTCTGTTTATTTTAGCAAAGTGTATGCTCAAATGATAACTGCTTACGGTTTATACAATAACAAAGGGACAGGGTTGTGTTTAATTGGGCCAATTATATTAGCTGGATGGGTCTGGCAGAACCAGCGATCGTGCTTAGTTATGTAAGGTTAGGACAAGATGTTTCTTCTATTCCCAGTCAACAGTGAACCTGCAGAACAGGCTGCAGCCTCATGCAGTGAATGCTGATTTGCTTAATATTCCTTCAAGACAGATCTGGATCTGTTCCTAGCTGGGAGCGAACTCCTTGAACAAAAGTTGGATACCCGGTGATATGAGTCAGGGATAACGTGATCTCCTGTACTAGGTTTGATCATCTGAAGCAGTTTGAAGAGGAATATTCCAAATTTTCCCCATTTATTCTGGATTTTTATTGAGTTTTCACCTCTTCAAAGATATTGCAGCGTGCCGGAGGGAACAGGAAGTGTTTGGATCATGATGCAGAGGACATTAAAACCACATGGGTCAGCCTGGATGGAGCAGCCAGTCTTTTCTTGCCTATTCTTATTACATGTGCACGTGTATCAGCTCTTCTGTTGTCTCACAGAAATTGTGTTGTTCTTTGTGTTCTTATTTGGGATGGTTGGCGGAATGTTCCAAAAAGAGCACAGTATAGCTTTTACTTTAACGAAACTATGATTTTACTTACATTACTAAACTGGGTTACGACACTTAGAACATAGAACATACAGTGCAGAAAGAGGCAGTTTGGCCCATCGAGTCTGCATCGACCCACTTAAGCCCTCACTTCCACCCTATCCCCATAGCCCTATAACCCCTCCTAACTTTTTTGGACACTAAGGGCAATTTAGCCTGGCCAATCCACCTAACCTGCACGTCGTTGGACTGTGGGAGGAAACCGGACCACCCGGAGGAAACCCACGCAGACACGGGGAGAACGTGCAGACTCTGCGGGAAATTGGACCTGGGACCCTGGCCCTGTGAAGCCACAGTGCTATCCACTTGTGCTACCATCCTTAGTCCTTAAGAATACAGAACTGATCAATAACATTTAACTACACTCATCTACTGCTAATCTCAGTACTGGTATAAACTGTAAACTAACCTTCTCACACTAACTGCTCTTATGACCTTCACTTGCTGTCTCCTGCATACACACCTCCCCTAAGGTCCAACATCACTGCCTTATATAATTGTATCTGTAGCTCCCTCTAGTGGCTATTCTTGACACTACATTAACCCTTGTAATGCTGATAGTTATGATACTACCACAGAAATGATTGCAATTAGTTTTGGTTGCAATATCAGTTCGGCTCAAATCAAGCAGCAGGCCAACCTAGTTTTCCCCTTCCATGACATGTCGACGTGACCCCATCGATAACCCTCGCCCATCCAGGTGAAATAATTGATCCACAAAACCCATCTCGTCCCTTCACTACTTTATCAATCTTGATTACTGACATTAACATTATACTTGCCTTATAATTGACAACGCTCTGTGCACTTACATACTTGATACATTCTTCATTTCAGTGAATTCTATTGTTGTGGCTTTTAAGCTGCTCACTTTTTTCATGCTTATCTCTAACCACCACACTACCACATTTTAGAGTGGAATGGCTGCTTCTCAGTATTCATGTACAATTGAGTCACTTCGAAGCAAGATTTACAGAAGATAGATTGCTTTTGTTGTGCACTTGGCTAAGGATTAACTGACTGTTAGCTCCACCTTTTTAAATGCTTCATACTTGGAGATGTGTGCCCACCGCCGCTAGGTCAAGGTCCCAACAAGGTCAGCACAATTTCACTTGCCCACCTTCTCCCCTTACCCCTCAGTCCTTCCTCTCTGAAGAAGGGCATCCAATTGCACCTCACCCCCTTAATATTGCCCACCTCTGTGGCTATCCTGGGTAACCTATTTTGCAGCCCTGTGTACCTTTGGGGTCAAAATTCCTTCTCTTGTTATGTTTATGTTTGGAAGCTAGGAACTACTTCAGTGAGGGGTCCCCCAATCAGCTGCCTTAACTCCCGATTGACACTCAAATTGGGCTTCCGCCTGTAAATGCAGCCAACCTGGGGCATTTCCTGAGTAACATTCTGGCAGAATACTTGGTTTGAAACGTGTTGCCATAGTGAACAATTGTCTTGCATTAACTTTGCAAATCTTCTTCATAATTTTAACAATCAAAATCAATTTGAAGTCCTTTTTTTGAGCAGAATGTGCCAAACATTTTTAAAAATTGATTTACGGGATGTGGGATTCGCCGGCTAGGCCAGCATTTATTTCCCATCTCTAACTGCCCTCGAGAAGGATGAAACACCTTCACCCTTCCCTCACCACTCACCGATACCATCTTGATACCATCCATCCCCACTCATGGGTGATAATATTCTTCCTCTAATTAGATGACAAGAGACCCACAAAATACTCCAGGCGTTTGTCAATCGTGTGACGTTGAGTGGATTGCAAAGCTATGGACAACAGCAGAGAGAATGAGGCAAGGGCAGTGCTGGTTGCCATTCCAGCAATTGGAATGATCAGTTCTGATGAAGGATAGGACGATGACCAGGATCAGAAAGGTTAGGTTGCCAGCCTGTTGGATTTTCCGGTGTCAACAAGGCTAATAAAAGGGGCAAATGTTAATTTGATGGTTACAACCCTCAGAAAGAAAAGGTTAAAAAAAAAGCCAGTTATCTTTTTATTCTTTGTCTTATCAACCTCAAATCATTTCAAACCAGCCAACTTTAAAAAAACATGAACATCAAGGATGCTTTCCGAAAACCCTGAAATTGGGACGGTGATATTTCATTTTGAAAGAAAATAAGGAGTATTTCGAGTGTCTTTTTTCAGCATTTAATATCCTGAAATTTAGTTTGGTAATTGGTATTTTGCCTGGAGATTATCGATTGACTTGGGAACAGTTTATGTGTTTAATTTGGCTATAATAACAATCTTTATTAAAAAAAAATGAAAATCGCTTATTGTCACAAGTAGGCTTCAAATGAAGTTACTGTGAAAAGCCCCTAGTCGCCACATTCCGGTGCCTGTCCGGGGAGACTTGGGAACAGATTATGTGTTTACTTTGGCTATAATAACAATCTTTATTTAAAAAATGAAAAAAAAAATGAAAATCGCTTATTGTCACAAGTAGGCTTCAAATGAAGTTACTGTGAGAAGCCCCTAGTCGCCCCATTCCGGCGCCTATTTGGGGAGGCTGGTACGGGCTGGTACTTATTGGCACAAGTAGGCTTACATGAACACTGCAATGAAGTTACTGTGAAAACCCCCTAGTCACCACACTACGGCACCTGTTCGGGTACACTGAGGGAGAATTCAGAATGTCCAATTCACCTAACAGGCACGTCTTTCTGGGCTTGTCAGAGGAAACCGGAGCACTGGGAGGAAACCCATGAGGACACGAGGAGAATGTGCAGACTCCACAAAGGCAGTGACCCAAGCCGAGGATCGAACCAGGGACCCTGGAGCTGTGAAGCAACAGTGCTAACCACTGTGCCACCATGCCGTCTGATAAATGACAGAACAGTAAGATCTTTGTATTAGATTATTGGAACCTCGAGGTTAGAGGGTTAGATTTTGACTTTGCTTTAACCCATTCATTTCTGTTGATTATTTGTCCAACTGAAGTTAATGAAAATCAGGAGTCTGCCGATTTGCTATTGTCCATTTTACCCTATCGCACAACGTCAAGATCTACCCCACAGCATTATATTAGTTTTGAAATGCTTCGATTTTAGAAGTTATTTTGCTATTTTAATGGGATATTAACCAAGTTGAAATAAATAGGTTAATGCCTTAGTTTAATTACCAAAGAATTAAGTATTGCTAACCTAAAACAGCACACTCTAATTTCCAGGCTTTAGTTACAAATGGGGGAAGTTGTGTGGTGCAGTGGGTAGCATCCCTGCCTCCGAGCCAGAAACTCTAGGTTCAAGTCCCACTCCAGGACTTGATGGCCAAGGAAGATATGTTCTCATCGTGTGCAAACTGGTTGAATATCAACGTGTAAATGCCTCCAGTGTACGACAATGGCAGGTGTTGAGAGCATTCTTGGTCGGTCATGTGATGGAAAGTAATCGAACCCTCTACCATCCATAGCTCCAGGCTACAACATGTATGCAATGTATGTTGCCACAGCAACGTGGGAGGAGGGGATGTGGTGGTGGGGGCGGGGTGTGGTTGTCTCAGCTGGGCAGCTGGTGTGGATCAGTTTGTTGACAACAGTTCAGGATTCAATACTGGTTCTGACTGGGATTGATTTGAGACCTCCGCCTTGCCCTACCCAGAATGGAGGTCATGGTTCTGTGGGTCGGAGCTGCTTCAGGCAGACAACTCAAGAAGAATTGCAAATGGTTTGGAAATCATTTTAATCCACATCATTTTTTCTTCCCAAACGCATTAATACACCACAGCAAAGTTATCACTTGAAGCCTGTGTTCGTAGCTCTCTATCAGCGAACATCGAGTTTAATTACCTGCTCTAATACCTCCTTTTGTGACTGAGTATCAAACTCATTCATGATGAGGCCTCTCTGAGAGCCCAGACATTCATTAAATGAAACACGTGCACCCAAGAGAAAACATTATTTAATTGACAGCCCAGACTCACTGATCTCTGCTGTCAATTCCACCATGTTTACTTAGACAGGTTAAGTGGCTTCAAATGTTTGTGATTTTTGTTATTGATGCTTTAACGGGCCTGGATAAATGATACTTTTACTGGCTTGTAGTGAAATGACTTCTTTGTTTTTCAAACATAGTATAAAATTACAAATGAATTACTTTTTTTTGAAACGGCAGTGGGGGCAAGAGGGGTCATAGGGGTGGGTGAAAAGGCTGCAGTTGGCACAGGGGGCATGAGGAGCACCTTTTTGAGCTTACCTTTCCAAAGGTCCCCTCAGCAGACCGGCGATCACGGCTCGTCTGACCATGAACAACAACTCTTTAAAAACCTGGCTCAACTCTTTGAAAATTGCAGAGGAGGAGATTTTTCAAGGGCTCCCAAGACATCCCGATGCAGTGAAAATCCAGCCCATTGACTCAGTTTCTCTCTCTGTACAGATGCTGCCATAACCTCCTGAGCTTGTTAAAAGTGAGGTGCTTTTTTTCTCCTGCGATGCTTATTCTGACAAGTGTTCACTCCTCAATCTCTCTCTGATGCTATCATTGTTGTTAACAATTTGGTGGCTTGCTTTTTTAAATCTTGCAAATAGTCACAGCTCAGTCAGTATAAAAGTGTGAAAATCTGGTGACTCACCTGTCATGCTGGTGCTGTCTAAGATGCAGAATTCTCTTCCTCGCTTTCAGGAATTCCAGTCGTCAGTGCTCTAGAATTTAAATGAATTTAAATGAAAATTTGGGCGGCACGGTAGCACAGTGGTTAGCACTATTGCTTCACAGCGCCCGGGACCCGGGTTCGATTCCCGGCTTGGGTCACTGTCGGTGCGAAATCTGTAGGTTCTTCCCGTGTCTGCGTGGGTTTCCTCCCACAAGTCCCAAAAGACGTGCTGTTAGGTGAATTGGACATTCTGAATTCTCCCTCAGTGTACCCGAACAGGCACCGGAATGTGGCGACTAGGGGCTTTTCAGTCACTTCATTGCAGTGTTAATGTAAGCCTGCTTGTGACACTAATAAGGATTGTTAAAAGCAATGCTCATCTTGTACTCATCATTAATAACAAGTTGCCCAACCTAATTGATATTCTAAGATGGCTGCATCAACCTGGTACAATGATGGGTGGAAAATCTACCCCAGGTTTGTAAAATAAAACTGGTACACTGGTGTGGTTTGCTAGTGGGATGACATCGATGTTTCAATCACATGTATCAGAAAATAGTAAATGTTTCGATGGAATTGTCAAAACACCCATGGAAGCACCCATAATCAACACTGAGGGTGACTCTTCCTGTTGAGCCATTTTGTTGGCTTCGCTGACTGTGTCAGGAATGACATCTGTCTGAAAACTCTTCTAGAACAAGATCCTACGGTTCACGACCAATGCACCATAAATGGAGGCCATTCGGCTGATCATGCCTGTGCCAGCTCTTTGAAAGTTAGTCCCATTACTGTGCTCTTTCCCTGTAACAGTGCCTATTCCAGCCCCCACCACCTTTTTAAGTATTTATTCAATTCCCTTTTGAGATTTATCATTGAATCTGCTTCCACCCCCCTTTCACGTCTCCTCATTTTCTTTTCTACTTAAGTTAACAGAATGAAAATTGGGAGTAGTGTATCAAAGATCTGATCACTCCCGCTTCACCCAATCCCCAAAAGTGAAAATTATCCCTCAATGTTACTTCACTTAATTATCTGCTCACTAGTGGAAGTAGTCCAAACCAATATGTTACTGCCCCAAAAACCCGTTCTTTGCATCTGCCAAATGGTTAAACCATTGTTCAACAGTTTCATTTCAACAGTGAGGTTCACCATCTATTTCCCTTTCTAAGCAGCAAATATGGAGAATTAGGGTTAATTTTACTGTTTGTTGAACCTGTTGTGGGTATTCCAACAGTGAACTAAAAAGCACTAGAGTTGGTGGAGTCCCTCACCTAGCAATGCAAAGGGAATTAATAATAGGGGGAAAAGCCATTAACTCAGACTCCCTAATTGCTGCAGCGATCTTTCATGGTTGAGTTTCACAACACCTTTAGGATAGATGAAGTCATCAGCATTTAACTTTGAAGCAAAGATTTTTTTTTTTAAAGAAGTAGAGGTCTCCGGTTCTGTTGGAAATATATGCTGCAATTTAATAACCAATATAATTTGGAAAGCCAAGGGGAATTGGACTAGCTGAGTTACTCTTTCATGTTGTCAGCACGGACATGATGGGCCGAATGTCTTCCTTCTTTGCTGTAATTCTATGCTTCTGTTTACATTTATGTTGATCATTTAATGTAACGAACACTCCAATGAGACACAGAAGAAAGAGAAGCAGGTATCCAGCAATGGATGGAGTCGTGCTTCTTAAATTATTCTTTCGTGGGACTTGGGTGTCGCTGGCAAGGTGAGAATTTGTCGCCCATCTGGAACTTCCCTTGAATTGTGTGTCATTTCAGAGCGCAGTTAAGGGCCAACCACGTTGCTGCATGCCTGGCACCAAATTTAGGCTAGATGGGATGAAGATGGCAGATTTCCTGCCCTGAAGGACCAGAATGGTATTTTCCCACAATGGAAGATAGTTTCACAGAGCCATTACTGCGACTAGCCTTATACTCCAGCAGCTATGGTGGGATTTGAACCCATGTTCCCAGACCATTAGCATGAGCCTCTGGATTACAAACCCAGTGGCGTTACCCCTACACCACTGTCTCCCTTCAAAGGGACGTAATCAAAGACATAGTTGAAAATAAAGCTTTTGAAGTGTCACGACAAGAGGTTAGGGTGAATTTCAGAGAATAGAGGTGAGAAGTCTCATGTGCAATGGTGGAAAGTTGGGAGAAGGTGAGGCACAGGAGGCCTCACTCAGAAGGCTCGAGAGTCCAGGATGGGACATAGGCCTGGAGGAGAATGTGGAGTTAGATTTGTGCAAGGCAATGGAGGTGATGATAAATGAAGATCAGGATTTTGAATCCAATGATTTGGAAGACAGTGAGCCAGTTTATATCAGCGCTGACAACGTTTCTAGATAGATAGGTGTCAGTGTGACACTGGCATGTGGTTGGTGGTGTTTTAGTTTATGTAAGGTAGAGCATGGAAGGCTGGAAAGATGAATATTGCAGAAGTTAAGCTTGTATGTGATGAAGTAGGTTAAGATCCCTGGCCATGTGAGTGGCAAAGGTAGAGGTATTTGTTACGATAGAAGTGAAAATAACCAGACTTTTTATGGGATAGGATACGGGGTTTAAATCGCAAACCAGGAAGATACCTGGTTTGATCTTGATGTTGTGTTGAGCTGGTTGCTGATAAGGGTTGGAGCAGTAAACATTTGAGGTAAGAAATGGGGGGAGGATGGATAAATCCAACTGGATTCTTGCTCTTGACCATCGTATTGTAACTTCTGCTAGAAAGTGCATGTGCATGGATGAGGTGAGGACAGGTTTGGGTTCAAAGCAGACGGAATCTCCATAAACACACACTCACTCACTGAAAAGGGTCTATGGTCATCCAGGAAGAATGGAATATTGTTTAGATGGCTATGAGCACAATTAAAGAGCTTCAGGAGAAATGGGATAATTGCAAGGAGGGAGACAAGAAATAATTCAAAGCATTGGGAACTTGTTTCAATGCATTTTACAAAACTGTACTGTGCGTCTGAAGGCTGTACTTACACTGAATGTGAACTTTCGGGGTACATATCTGCTACTGGGACAGAGAAAGTTCCAAAAACAATAACAGCATTTGTACCATAGGGATCGTCCACAGGTTGCACAGGTTTCTGTCAAGAAACAAAGTAAGATATCACTTTAACAAGGCACATCTTAGGCCACAAATTAAGATGCACAAGCTAAAGATCTCCTTGTTCAATAGCATGTGCTTCTGTGCCTAATTTCAACCTCTTCCCACTCATTTGCCAAACATTTTGCAGTGGCTGAACTTGCATAGTACATGATATCACTATGATCACAACGACACGTCTTTTCATTCTCCGTAGTAGTGGCAGTAATTTCTTTTTAAGGAAATGGATATATTTTGAAAGCTATATTTATTACATTAGGCAGCCAGAACCACATTCATGTGTCCTGTAACTCAGTGAGATTTTTTAAAAAATGGATCTCTAACTTGCCATTAGTGTGTAACATTGATGTTGTGAATCTGCCATCCATTATGCAAAGCACCAATTTTTAGTTCTGTCGTCATCAGTGATGTTCTCTGTAAGATGTGGCTGATCTGCAATGCTAGCCTTACTCTCGAGTACCAAGTTGAAAACGTATCTTCTAAATTCTGAATGAGGCATTGAATTTATTCTTGTTACTCCAAATGTGCTCAGTTAAATTTACTTTTCAACTCAAGCTTTACGCTGGATATCTGAAGAGCTCATTGCATTTGGATATGTGGTTGGGTCAAACAAACCATTCCTATATAATACCATTGCCATCAGTTCCACCCACTAAACATACAGCGCAAGTAACCCTGTATTTGACTGGAATGTCCCAGAAACATGGCGACCGTGTTGTAAAGAAAGCTTTTTATCGAGGCAGTGATGCACAAATCAGGATTTTCATCCATTCAATGTCCAGTAATTCATATTAAAACATTAGATAACTAGGCTAGTTATGCTGTTTGTTCAAAGGTAAAACTGATGCTAATGTTACATATTCTTAAAAGAATGGCATATTTGACGTGAGCATATAAACAAGTGTAACTTTTCCCCTAATTAGCCAGTAGTTTGAAACTTGACTTTTATTTGCAGCGGATTTTTTTTGTGTGCTTTGGGTAAATTACCGAATGCAAACTCAAAAATTAGAAATGTAGGAATATTCCATAATATTTGTTTGCACTAAGCTTGTAAATAATGAACTCATATTTTACAACTGCTAAATAACTTTTAATTCTACCTTTCTATGAGAGTATTCTAAGTGCCTTGGGACATTTCCCTACACTGTTAGGATCCCAGTTGGTGTTATAACTGAATGGGAAGTTCCCAGAACAGAACCCTGGCTTAAATGACAGTAACCTTTACTTTTCTTTATAAAAATGCAGGAACAGAATCACAGGACCCTTAATTAGGTTTAATAACCAAAAAAACATTTACTAAACATGGAAAATTGCATTATAATACAATACTGCTTTATTCACCCATTATATTAACAATTACACACAGATTTTAAGATTAACACAGATTACAAAGTACATATCAAGCTACAATGGTCTCATTAACACAAAAAAATCCCTTTTAAACACAGAAGATGACTGTGGTCAAGTACACGCAGTCCACTCTGAATTCAAGTTAAAGTCTGTGGATTTCACCTCAGAATCCTCCCAAATAGGGCAGCACGGTGGCCTAGTGGTTAGCATAACCGCCTCACGGCGCTGAGGTCCCAGGTTCGATCCCGGCTCTGGGTCACTTTCGCCCCCACAACCCAAAAATGTGCAGAGTAGGTGGATTGGCCGCGCTAAATTGCCCCTTAATTGGAAAAAATAATTGGCTAATCTAAATTTAAAAAAAAAAAAAAAAGAATCCTCCCAAATGAGTACCACATGAGGGGCGGGATTCTCCCACACTTGGCTCGATGGCCTGACACCGGCGGCAAGAACGGTGCAAACCACTCCGGCATCGGGCCACCCGGAAGTTGCGGAATCCTCAGCACTTCCGGGGGCTAGGCCGGCGCCAGAGTGGTTGGCGCCGCGCCAACCGGTGCCAAAGGGCCGCCATGGTCCCGTGCGTGGGCAGAACCGCCGGCATGTTCTGGCGCATGCGCAGGACCACCGACGTGTTCTTGCGCATGCGCAGGAGGTTTCTTCTCTGCGTCGGCCATGGCGGAGCCCTGCAGAGGCCGGCGCGGAAGGAATGAGTGCCCCCATGGCACAGGCCTGACCGCAGATCGGTGGGCCCCGATCGCGGGCCAGGTTACCGTGGGGGCCCGATCCCCCAGCACCCCCCCGAGGACTCCACTAGATGGCTTCCCAGCCAGGTCCCTCTGTGTGGGACCATGTCCATTTCACGCTGGCGGGGCTGGTCACAAATGGGCAGTCGCTCGGCCCATCAGGGTCCCGAGAGTTTAAAGAAAAAACGTTCACAATAATGATTTCCAAAAGCGGTGTGCATTCCGAAATCCTGTCCAGGTTTTCCAAATGGCACATTGTCTGTCTGTTTATTTATTCCAGTAAAGGGGCAATTTAGCGTGGCCAGTCCACATACCCTGCACATCTCTGGGTTGTAGGGATGAAACCCACGCAGACACGGGGAATGTGGAAACTGCACATGGACAGTGACCCGGGGTCGGTATCAAAACTGGGTCCTTGGCGTTGTGAGGCAGCAGTGCTAACCACTGCGCCACTGTGCCTCCCTTCAAATGACACTTTTTTTAAAATTTAGAGTACCCAAATCATTTTTTTTTCCAATTAAGGGGCAATTTAGCGTGGTGAATCCACCTACCCTGCAAATCTTTGGGTTGTGGAGGTGAAACCCACGCCAACATGGAGAGAATGTGCAAACTCCACACGGACAGTGACCCAGAGCCAGGATCGAACCCAGCCAAAATTTGCATATCTGAATATAATCGAATTAGAGATGGCTTTAGTAAGCTTAAGGCTGCACTTAATGTGAATGTTTGTGTGACATCGCTCTGATTCAATCTGAGCTACTATAATAATGTAATGTCTTACTATGTACTTCCTTAGTAATAAATCATAAATAAATCCAACCTCTCCTCTTTCATTTGCCAACCACATTGCAGTGACAGAATTTGCATTGTACATGATATTACCGTGATAATAATTATATTACACATCTTTTCATTCTCCCTACTAGTGGTAATACATTTTCTTTTTAGAAGTAGATACGGAGGGCGGGATTCTCCTCTACCCGGTGGGGCAGGGGGTCCTGGCGGGATGGAGTGGCGTGAACCACTCCGGCGTCGGGCCGCCCCAAAGGTGCGGAATCCTCTGCACCTTTAGGGGCTAGGCCGGTGCCGGAGTGGTTTGCGCCCCGCCGGCCGGCGTGGAAGGCCTTTGCCACACGCCAGCCGGGGCCGAAGGGACTCCGCCGACCGGTGGAAGTCCGCACATGCGCGGGAGCATCAGCGACTGCTGATGTCATCCTCGTGCATGCGCAGGGAGGGGTCACCTCCGCGTTAGCCATCGCGGAGACTGACACGGCTGACGCAGAGGGGAAAGAGTGCCCTCACGGCACAGGCCGGCCCGTGGATCGGTGAGCCCCGATCGCGGGCCAAGCCACCGTGGGGGCACCCCCGGGGCCAGATCGCCCCCCCCCCCAGGGACCCCGGAGCCCCTTGGTCTCGCCGGTAAGGGAGGTTGTTTAATTCACGCCGGCGGGACTGGCATTACAGCAGCGGGACTTCGGCCCATTGCGGGCCGGAGAATCGCCGGGTTGGGGGGGGGGGCGCCAACCGGCGCGGCGCGATTCCCGCCCCCGCCGAATCTCCAGTGACAGAGAATTTGGCGGCCGGCGGGGGCAGGATTCACGCCCCCCCCCCCCCGGCGATTCTCCTAACCGGTGGGGGGTGGGGGGGGGGGGGGGGGGGGGGGGGGGGGGGGTGGGTCGGAGAATCCCTCCCAGTATATTCAAATGTACAATTTCTTAACATCTGCGCTTATTCCTTAAACTTTCTACTTGAGAAATACAGGTAGCAAGCAGCAAAATCTTATGAAATCATTCTTCATTCACATCAGCTGTGGATGACGGTCAATATGCTCCCAACTGCAGCAAAACGCAGACACTGATGCCAATAGTAATTATCATGATTGCTTGGTCAGCAATCATCTCCTGTGGTGTGATGATAATCAGTGTGATTGCTCTAAATGGTCAGCATTAAGAGAGAATGTAACACGTGCTGTTGCTCTAATACACTGTGCCATGACGAAAAGACAGGGATTTGACCCTGCAAACTGGTTAAATGAGGCCAAACATTCCCGATTGCACAAAGGTACAGGAATGGGTCACTATGGGATCTAGGAGGAAGAGGAGGAGGAACAGGAAATCAAATTGCATTAAAATGACAACATTATAACAACAAAATTGCTCACAAGAGTCAACCCTGAAAAGACACAAACAAACCGATCTCAATGATGGTATTCTCAGGGTTTTATTTAACCCCTTTGAAGAGCTGAAACATTTTGAAGTTGCCGCTTTGTTATTAGAATAGTGCCCGTCTCATTTTCTTCATAAACAAAAACTTTTAAGTGAATAATACATTTTTGGGGCAGCATGGTGGCGCAGTCGTTAGCACTGCTGCCTCACAGCGCTGAGGATCCGGGTTTAATCCCGACCCTGGGTCACTGTCCGTGTGGCATTTGCACGTTCTCCCTGTGTCTGCATGGGTCTCGCCTCCAAGGATGTGCAGGGTAGGTGGATTGGCCACGCTAAAGTGCCCCTTAATTGGAAGAAAATAATAAGGTTCTCCAAATTTATAAAAGAAAATGTATAATACGTTTTTGGACTACATCGCCTTCACTCATAAGGACTTTTCATGTAAAGTGAGTTCATGATGTAGAGCTGTTGAATCAGATTGCATTTTACAAGTAAGAAAGACCACAGGTAAGTCACTGAAGTATCATAGAATCAAAGAATTTAGAGTGCAGAAGGAGGCCATTCGGCCCATCGTGTCTGCACCAGCCCTTGAAAAGAGCACGCTAATTAAGCCCATGCCTCCACCCTATCCCCCTAACCTTTATGGACACCAAGGGCAATTTAGCCCTTAGTGCCCTTAAGAAAATAAAGCTGATTTTCAAGAATGATGCATTGAGGGTCCAATTTATGTTCAACATTTTATGTGCCTTATTAGTTAAAAAAACAATTTTTGACCCAATTTTATTTGGTGTGGGCACAAATGCGGAGGGCATTTAACACGTCTAGCAGTATAAGAAGTGGTTTTCAGATCTTTTCAGATACTTTTGTCCTCTGTGGTGGGAACCCCCTGAAGTAAGTTCAATAAAATAACTTTCCTGCTTAAGACCACTGAAACATCAATAGTGTGAATGACAGCAATATTTTTCAGTTTCATCATTTAGTGTTTGCACCTGAGAATACAGTGCAGAATTGCATCTAAAAGGTTTTTATGAGATCCATGACTCAAATTTGTAGTATTTTCAAGGTTGGTTCCGAACTACCCACAATAGAGATTTGGAGACTAGCATAATATCACCACTGCAAATGATTTTACTTCAACCATCGCTCCCTTGACATTCAATGAGAATACCATCGCTGAGTTTCCCTCTATCAACATCCAGGAGTCCAAAGAGTTATCGGACTCGAAACGTTAGCTCTTTTGTCTCCCTACAGATGCTGCCAGACCTGCTGAGATTTTCCAGGATTTTCTGTTTCATTTCAGATTCCAGCATCCGCAGTAATTTGCTTTAATCAACATCCTGGGGGGGTCACCAATGACCAGAAACTGAACTATATCAGTCATATAAATACTGTGGCTACAAGAGCAGGTCAGAGGCTGGGAATCCTGTGGCAAGTAACTCACCTCCTGACTCCCCAAAGCCTGCCCACCAGTTACAAGCTACAAGTCAGGGGCGGGATTCTCCGACCCCCGCCGGGTCGGAGAATCGCCGGGGGCCGGCATCAATCCCGCCCCCGCCGTGTCCCGAATTCTCTGGCACCGGAGATTCGGCGGGGGCGGGAATCGCTTTGCGCTGGTCGGCGGGCCTCCCCCGGTGATTCTCCAGCCCACGATAGGCCAAAGTCTCGCTGCTGTCAAGCCTCTCCCGCCGGCGTGGATCAAACCACCTACCTTAACGGCGGGAGCAGGCTGCGCGGCGGGCTCCGGTGTCCTGGGGAGGGGGTGTGGGCGTGGGGTGATCTGGTCCCGGGGGGTGCCCCCATGGTGGCCTGGCCCGTGATCGGTGCCCACCGATCGGCGGGCGGGCCTGTGCCGTGGGGGCACTCTTTTCCTTCCGCCTTCGCCATGGTCTTCACCATGGCGTAGGCGGAAGTGACCCCTTCCCCTGTGCATGCACGGGGATGACGTCAGCAGCCGCTGACGTTCCGGCGCATGCGCGTACTTCCGCCGGCCGGCGAAGTCCCTACGGCACCGGCTGGCGTGGCGCCAAAGGCCGTCCACGCCAGCCGGCGGAGTGCCAACCACTCCTGTGCGGGCCTAGCCCCTCAATGTTAGGGCTTGGCCCCTAAAGGGGCAGAGACGTCCGCACCTTTGGGGCAGCCCGCGCCGGAGTGGTTCACGCCACTCCATCACGCCGGGACCCCCCGCCCCGCCGGGTAGGGGAGAATCCCGGCCCAGGATGTGATGAAATACAATCTACCCGCCCGGATGAGAACAGCTCCAATAACACTCAGGAAGCTTGACACCATTTAGTACAAAGCAGCCTGCTTGACTAGCACCCCTTCCACCAACATTCACTCCCTCCACCACCAATGGAGTGGCAGCATTGTGTACATCTACAAGATGCACTGCAGGAACTCACCAAGACTCCTTATGTAGCATTTACCAAACCCACGGCTGCTACCATCTAGAAGGACAAGGGCAGCAGATACGTGAAAATAATTCAAATCCAAGTCATTTGCCATCCCAACCTTGAAATGCATCACCCTTCCTTCAATGTGGCTCCGTCAACGTCCTGGAACTCCCTTCCTGACAGCACTGTGGGTGCACCTACACCACTGGGATAGCAGCAGTTCAAGAAAGGTGTTAATCACCATCTTCTCAAGGGAAATTAGCAATAGGCAATAAATACTGGCCGAGCCAGCGATGCCCACGTCCTGTAAACGAATAAAGAAAAAGAAATAGGAACTGACAGTACATGGCAGGGAAAATTTGAGAACTTATTGTTTCATTGAGGAGCTGAATTTGACGGGATTAGTTATGTCTTATGGTGAAATTCAGCATCTTCTGCCATCCAATCCCTACTTATGGCACCACATGGCAAAGATTCTCTCTCTGTGCTTTGTGTAATAAACCTATAAACACATTCCTTAATAAACGGGTTTACAATGCAATTACACATGAATGAAGAAAATCTAGCCCTCCTGTGATTAATCTGTGATGAATTTGTCTCACTCTCCTGATTCTGCCTTACATGGGAATAGCTACAGAAACAGCACAAGGACATTTTCCTTCGCTGGAATCCATGCACTTATCACCAATTCTGCTGAGGTTATATAATTTACCAGATTTAACACAGCACATTAGGAACTTATCCTACAAATATCCCGGAAGATGCTGTCTTCACGGTGCTCATCTTCTTCAAACACATCTTTAAAAGTAATTCACAGCAGCAAATAATTGATCAAGAATATTAAGAGTCACTTCAGTCACACAAGGTTATAACAGTTCCAACTATGTGACTGTCTATTAACATGTTGTCCAATGCCTGAATCTAGATTGTGAGCAACACTGACATTTAACAGATTCATATGAGGTTGCTCTATCTGTTACATGAGGTAAGTTAATGCATTATTAATATGAGAAATGTGTTACAATAAATAACAACAGCGGGACTCTTCCCCAGCGGGATTCTCCGTTGCGCTGGCAGCGCACCCACGCCTGCAGGTTTCCCGGCATCTCGGGATGGCCACAATGGGAAATCCCGGGTGCGATTCTCCGCTGCTCACGGCGGGTCGGAGAATAGCGGGAGGGCCTTCCCGACATTTTTCCCGACCTCCCGCTATTCTCCCCCCCCCCCCCCCCCCCCCCACAGCCGCCCCACTACCCGAATCGCTGCTCGCTGTTTTCTACGGCGAACAGCGATTATCCCCAGGCCGATGGGCCGAGTTCCCAGGCCTTTACGGCCGTTTTCACGAACGCAAACACACCTGCTCTCACCGTTCGTAAAAACGGCCGCAAAGTGCCGTTCCGGACAACCATGGCACCGATTGGCACGGCTGCACCATGGCCGTGCCAAGGGTGGCATGGGCCCGCGATCGGTGCCCACCGATCGCGGACAGCGGGTCCGATTCCCGCGCACTCTTTGTTCCTCCGCCGCCCCGCACATGCGCGGGTTGGAGCCGTCCAATCCGCGCATGCGCGGCTGACGTCATCGTGCACGTCAGCCGCCGTGACCCTTGGCGCACGTTCTTAGCGACGGTCGCTAAGCCCGCGATGCCGTGCTTCGCGGGGCCGCGCTGCTAGCCCCGCCCGGGGGGGAGAATCGGGTCCCGGGAGGGGGCGCGGAGGCTGCCGTGAAACACAGCCAGTTTCACGGCAGCCTTTACGACTCTCCGCATTTGCGGAGAATCGCGCCCCCCATTAGTAAGTGGTGAATCCCGCTGCCGGCAAGGTCATGCTGCACAGGAAAACATGGCTGGCAGACGGGAGAATCCCGTCCCAGGTAATTGTAATCGGAACTTTGATGGAAAATGGGAGGACAGTAAATTCTACCTTACCAACAGAAATTCAAATTCTCTATTATAATGATTAAGCAATCGACATTGGTATTAGAACGTAAATTGTATATCAAATACCTTGGGCGGATTTCTCCGTCCCGCCGCACCAGATCTCTGGTGCATCGTGCCCCCGGGATTCTCCATCTCGCTGCACCAGATCTCTGGTGCATCGTGCCCCCGGGATTCTCCATCTCGCTGCACCAGATCTCTGATGCATCGTGCCCCCGGGATTCTCCATCTCGCTGCACCAGATCTCTGGTGCATCGTGACCCCGGGATTCTCCATCTCGCTGAACCAAATCTCTGGTGCATCGTGCCCCCGGGATTCTCCATCTCGCTGCACCAGATCTCTGGTGCATCGTGCCCCCGGGATTCTCCATCTCGCTGCACCAGATCTCTGATGCATCGTGCCCCCGGGATTCTCCATCTCGCTGAACCAAATCTCTGGTGCATCGTGCCCCCGGGATTCTCCATCTCGCTGCACCAGATCTCTGGTGCATCGTGCCCCCGGGATTCTCCATCTCGCTGCACCAGATCTCTGGTGCATCGTGCCCCCGGGATTCTCCATCTCGCTAGCTGACTAATGGGGTTTCCCACTGAGGGCAGCCCCATGCTGTTGGGAAATTCCCGGGCTGTCGGCGAAATGGAGAATCCCGCTCCATACCTATATAGCCACATAGATTAGATGATATATTATGAACTCCACCTAATTTATCTTATCTCATCAGGGAAACACTTTCAAAGTTTCTCCTGGTGCTAAAAGTAGTTCCATTGAAAGTCAGCAATATCTCTTTAATCCATAATTATTGATCCTAAATCAACTGCCAACACACAAAAGGATGATATTATCATCGCTGGAATCCTTGTTGTCCACACAGCATTTAACTCTTATTGTCTTTTTGATGGTTACGATGTTAGCTTTATTTCATGTCAAAGCAATTACACCAAGGCGATGATTAAATTACCAATCTGTAGATATTGCCCAAGTATTATATTCCAGCTTAACTTCAAGCAGACATACATTGATGTATATTGGATTCTTCTTCGATTGTACTTTGCATATTACTGCAAGCTATCAACTTATTTAAAACGAAAACACCCTCAATTGTGTCAGAAACCCATGTTTTGCAAATCAAAAGTAACACTTTATGATAGATATAGAGGTTTAATGAAAAGTCATTGACCTGAAACATTAACTCTGCTTCTCTCACCACAGATACTGTCTCGGACCTACTGAGCATTCCAACAATTTCTGTTTATATTTTAGATTTCCAGCATGTGCAGTATTTTGCATATATTTGCCGAGCAAGAAATGCCGGAATTGTCTATCATGACTTGACAACCCAATACTACATTTCTTGAAGGACAGGCAGATCAATGCACCAAAATCATAGCTATAGCGCAAGGACACACATGGACTGTTCCAAGGAAAGGAACCTTCCAGTTTACACAAACTCTTGGCAATTTAGAATGTTTCAACTTCTGAAAAGCATCGACATTACAAATGCTAATATGTTTGGAATTCTTTTCCTTCCACTCGCAAGAAATTGAGAAACGTTTACACACACACACACATGCACACACTTCCATGCTTCGGTGAATAACAGAAAGTGGGGCTGGTTTCTCCCTTCCTAACCTAAAAGCTGCAATGTCAATTGTTCCACCCCCATCCCCACCCCCAGTTCAGATCAGTCAATGTTGATTCGGGATTGAAACATGGACCTTCCTAGCTGTTATGCGCAAGCTGCCCACTGGATAAACTTGTTGAAACATTGGAAAAGTAAATGCCTCTACGTCTGAACATTGCTCCTCCATCTGATCAAACTAATAATCTGCACCTCATAATCCATGCTGTTTGTCATTTTTATAAATGACCTGGAGGAGGGCGTAGAAGGATGGGTGAGTAAATTTGCAGATGACACTAAAGTCGGTGGAATTGTGGATAGTACGGAAGGATTTTGCAGGTTACAGAGGGACATAGATAAGCTGCAGAGCTGGGCTGGGTGGTGGCAAATTGAGTTTAATGCAGAAAAGTGTGAGGTGATTCATTTTGGAAGGAGTAACAGGTAGACAGAGTACTGGGCTAATGGTAAGATTCTTGGTAGTGTGGATGAGCACAGAGATCTCGGTGTCCATGTACATAGATCCCTGAAAGTTTTTATTATTTTTTTTTATCAAACAATTTTATTGAGGTATTTTTCGGCATTGTAAACAGTTACAGATAACAACAAAAAAAAAACAAACAAGGCAAAAATGTGCAAACATCAATGTAAAATCAATACTTCAATCGAACCATACTGCACAAGCCCACTCCTCTCCCATCGAATTGATCCCTGAAAGTTGCCACCCAGGTTGATAGGGTTGTTAAGAAAGCGTACGGTGTGGTAGCTTTTATTGGTAGAGGGATTGAGTTTCGGAGCCATGAGGTCATGTTGCAGCTGTACAAAACTCTGGTGCGGCCGCATTTGGAGTATTGCGTGCAGTTCTGGTCGCCGCATTATAGAAAGGATGTGGGAGCATTGGAAAGGGTACAGAGGAGATTTACCAGGTTGTTGCCTGGTATGGAGGGAAGATCTTATGAGGAAAGGCTGAGGGGCTTGAGGCTGTTTTCGGTAGAGAGAAGAAGGTTAAGAGGTGACTTAATTGAGGCATACAAGATGATCAGAGGATTAGATAGGGTGGACACTGAGAGCCTTTTCCCTTGGACGGTGATGTCTAGCACGAGGGGGACATAGCTTTAAATTGAGGGGAGATAGATATAGGACAGATGTCAGAGGTAGGTTCTTTACTCAGAGAGTAGTAAGAGCGTGGAATGCCCTGTCTGCAACAGTAGTGGACTCACCAACATTAAGGGCATTTAAATGGTCATTGGATAAACATATGGATGATAAGGGAATAGTGTAGATGGGCTTTAGAGTGGTTTCACAGGTCAGCGTAACATCGAAGGCTGAAGGGCCTGTACTGCGCTGTTATGTTCTATGTTCTATGTTCTATGGCCAGATTGTCTCAAATGATTGTACCACTGGAAATATGGATATATAGAAATATATATATATGTTCTAGACAGTTCCTTACAAGGATATTTCTTAATTTTACTTTCTTGACAAGTGCACAAAAAGACTGGAAATTACATTCTACTCTTAAAAAGAGGCTGCTGAACTTCTCTGAAGATGCTGGTAGACAAACCCCTCGCTACCACAATGTCTGACTGCTAAAATCAAAATGCTCACTTCCATTTACGTTTGCAATTCAATAAGTAAGCATAACACCAGTTTACCACAGGCTACTTTGAAAAACAAATGACACACTATAGACGAAAAGTTGGATTGAAGCTGACACCTCTGTAATAATGAACATTTAGCGAATGCAATGCAGATATCTCCAAAAACCAGGCAGAGGAATATGCAGCAGCAGGAGGAGGTGTGGAGGAGCTGTAGCTTGTTAAATTTGCGACTAGCTCTGTTGAAGATGACCACTGCGCGTGAGCAGTCGCTTTTGTGTAGATTGTTCAGCTGATAATGCATAAAAACTGTGCAGGCAAGCCTCGCTCGAGAAACCGTAAAAGTCTGAAGCCAATTTAAAAATTGATCTTTATCACAAAGCGCACACTCATCTTTGTAATTACTTGTGTAACACTGGAACTTTGTGATATCTAATGGTGTTAAATACACAGAGGAAAGCCTGTTCAAGACACCACAGCACATTTATTCTATACATTTCAAATAGATAGAGAAAGGATTACGAATGGCTAAAACACACAGACCTCCATTACCTTAGTCATTGCAAACAATGGCATAAACAGAATTATTAATTTTCAGGGAATGTATTAATAGGTCGCCTGTATCTAAATCAATGTACATATCCTCATTCTGCAATGCTCAATCCTCTCTGATAAAAAGAACAACCAGCACAAGGCAGCAATAAGTCCACAGGGCAATGTTAACAAGTTGCAATCGCTGAAAAGTTTATAAAATATTTTCAATTACAAACCTCAACTTCAAAGAATGGTATCGCCATTTTGGAAACCACGTAAACACCAACTACCACGCACACTATCGATCTCACGAGATGAAAAGACATTTGACACGTCACGTGTGCATCAGGTGACGTAGAAGGCTTAACTTTACAGGATCTACCTCGATAGCAAGTTGGGTGTTTGTGATTTGCGCTTTGAGTATCTGAATGGATCAGGGTTGCCCGTGTTTTATGGAATATTTTACCATTCACTGCCTTTAGCTGGTTGATACAACGTGTAGCACTGGTTTTTCAAAACATGTTTTTAACATGATTAAGAAGTGACTATCATGCAATTATGGATAATGTCACCCTTTAGAAACACTGCAACCTAAATAATAGAAAGCACATTGCGTGTACTCCAATAATAGCCTACAGAGTGATGGGATACTATAAAATAATTCAATTCACAATAAAAGAAAACCTATAAATTGCTCACTGCCATTAAGTTAATGGTTCTCCTAATGTCACTTGGGGAATTATTTTGTGTTCTCCTACTTCTCCCAGCCCGTGGTTCTATGACACTTGTAAACTACTTGCTTTCTTGAGGGCGACAGCAAATGAGAGGGCACGGTAGCACAGTGGTTAATACTGTTGCTTCACAACGCCAGGGTCCCAGGTTCGATTCCCGGCTTGGGTCACTCTCTGTGCGGAGTCTGCACGTTCTCCCTGTGTCTGTGTGGGTTTCCTCCGGGTGCTCCAGTTTCCTCTCACAAGTCCTGAAAGACGTGCTGTTAGGTGAATTGGACATTCTCAATTCTCCCTCTGTGTACCCAAACAGACGCTGGAATGTGGGGACTAGGGGCTTTTCACAGTAACTTTAATTGCAATGTTAATATAAGCCTACTTGTGACAGTAAAGATTATTATTATTAAAATTAAATGGGCTTTAGTCACAGTTTGAAATAAGTAGGTTAAAAGCAGACATGATTTCTTGGGAATGTGTATCTGCATTATTATTCCAAAGAGAAATTTCATCTCAATGGTTTCATTATTCAATGACCAAACTCAGATACCGTAACCATTACTTTTATCTGGGACGGCTTCCATTTTAAACAGGTATAATAGTAGACCTGTAAATCATTAAAAATATTCATATTCTCTGGGCTTATATAAAGACTTCAGGTTATCAATCTGGCCCAATAAGGAAAAACCAATGATTTTACAGTTGCCGTCCTGCCCCCGACATCATGTATTGGAAAATCATTTGGCCTTGCTCGCCATTTTACACCTGGGTGCTTGAAGAATCATGCCCACAATTCCCTCAGATGCACTGCTGCAGCTGAGGTCTTACCAATGCTGGCAGGAACTCAGGAAAATGACTCCAGAAGGTTCGTAGGGCTGAATTATCCGGTTTGGATGCAGGGTCCAGAAAAATAGGGAGAAGCTATTTCAGGATGCCTTCTTGTCACTGTGGAATTTTCCCACGGAGTTGGTGATTCCATTGTGCTACTTACAGACCTAATTAGATCCAAATTTGTGGGCTCTTTGGAGGTGCTCTCCACTGTGACAATCCGAGAAGCCATCGGAATCAGAGACTTCATGCCCATAGAGGGTTTTTTGACTGGAAATGCCGAAAATATGTTTTCGGAGGGGCTTCCCTTCTACTTTGAGGGATCCAAGGGTTTCATCCTGTGGCCACCTAAAATGGCCACCTGCAAAGGATAAAGGGAATTGTGGTCAAGTCGGGACACAGACAGTGCACAGCTCCTGTGTATTGAGCAAAGGAAAACCAGACCGAACTGAGACTTGCACCTATTAAAGGTCAATCACCGATTTCCCCAGGACAATAGACTCAAATTAAGGAATAGTAACAGTAGCAGACTCCCCGGTGCCACCTCCCCTTATTAGGAAAGACATACGCACTTGGAACAATAATGAGTAGGACCTGTCCAGCCATCAAGGTACCCGCCCCTAATTGGCCGGTATCGATCAGAGTGATCGAGACCCTATCGACCCATTGGATCCTGAATGAACCCCGCCCAAAAGGGCGTGAAAGATAAGAAGGATAAGAAGCCCTGCGCACTAGGGATCGGTCTCTTTTGGGACCGGCCTGTGCCCACTCCAATTGCAGCATAACGACAAGCCAAGTTCAAGACCATGATCGCTACCTGAGAGAGACGAGCCGCAGCCGAGACAAACCTGACGATTTCCAGCCGACACATGTGGGGACTCAGATAAAGGCCTTATCTACCCGCACAGAGCTGGTCATCCAGAAATTAAGTAAAGGCCTTCTTAGTTGTTAGGTGTAGTTTAATGCATAGCCGCATGAATCATTGCACAGAGAGATAAGTATTGTGTTTAATAATGAACTGTCTTTTGAACTAACATATTGGTTGTGTGGACATTTGGTCAATACAAGAAACATACTCACTGCTTGTGGTTTGATAGTAAAGTGGCAACAACCCCAAATCAGTATAACTGTATTCACAATCCCGCCAGAGCAACACACACCAATCCCGGTAGGATTGCCAAAGCCATAGAATCACTGGCACTCTGATTTGGGCCAGCTTTATTGACAGACTTTAATAGAATGAAGGCCATGGATGTGGCCAAATAGGAGGCAGGTTCTGGGAAGATTGTGCTGTACGGTGCACACCTGCTCAGGATGGTATTGGGATGCTATTTGTTCCCAACATTTGGGGGGGGGGGGGGACCTGCTGCGGGGGGGGGGGGGGTCAACTTCGGCGAGACCGGAAGATCCTGCCGGCAGAAAGGATCAGGAAATCCTGTCCAGAGAATCATCCAGCTCATCATAACTCTGTCAGCTCTTTGAAACGGTGATGCAATTATCCCCCATTTCCCTGGTCGTTCTACAAATCCCTGCAATGGTTTACCTTTAAAGTATTTATTCAATTCCTTTTTGAAAGTTACTACTGAAACTGGCCCATGTAATTGTCAGTATCAATAGTGCTGAGATGAAGATGATGGACAGCTTCAAATTCCAAGGTGATTGATTAACAGCACCAACAATCTGTCCTGGTTCACCCACTTCGATGCTACGACCAAGAAATTACAACAGCGTCTATACTTCTTCAGGAAATTAAGGAATTCTGCATATCCACAATGACTCTTACCAATTTTTACAGATAGAAAACATCCTATCTGGCTGCATCACAGCCTGGTATGGCAACTACTTGACCCAAAAACCGTAAGAAATTACAGAGAGTCGTGAACACAGCCCAGTCCATCACGCAAGCCCACCTTCCATCTATTGACTCTGTCTACACCACCTGCTGCCTTGGGAAAGTGGGCAGTATAATCAAAGACCCCTTCCACTCGGGTTATTCACTCTTCCAACTTCTTCCATCGGGCAGAAGATTGACACTTAGAGCACGCACCAATAGATTTGAAAACAGCTTCTTCCCCGCAGTTACCAGATTCCTGAATGGCCCTCTTATGGACTGAACTGATCTTTCTACACATCTTCTCTACAGTTGTAGCATTATATCCCGTATACTTCACCCGCTGTCTATATTTATGTATTTTCATTATGTACGCTCATGTATTTATCGGATGTTCTATGTTTCCATGTATGGAGTGATCTGCCTGGACTACACGCAAAACATTACTTTTCACTGTACCTCGGTACACATGACAATAAATCTAAATCTAATCTAATCTAAATTGCCTCCACATTCCTTTCAAGTAGTGTATCCCAGATTAGAACAACTGACTGCTCATAATTACATTCCTCCTCATCTCCTCCCTGGCTTTTTTGCACACCACCTTACATTTGTGTTCTTTGGTTAATGGCCCTCCTGTCAGTGGAATCAATTTCTCCGTGTTTGCACTGTCAAAACCCCTTGACATTTTCAAACCCTTTATGAATCTTCACTTAATTTCCTTTGTCCTGTGGGGAACAAATCCAGCGTCCACAGTTTCTCCAGATAGCTGAAGTCTCTGATCCCCATCCCTGTTATAGGAAATCTCTGCCTCCTCTCCAAGGCGTGGTTACCTGAATTGGACATGATACTCCAGTTGAGGCCTACATAATGGTTCAATATGCTGCAGTATAACCTCCTTGCTTTGTACGCTGTACTTCTATTTATTCAGCTGCGGGTACCATACCCTCTCCAGCCTCTTCTTTTTTTAAAATAAATTTAGAGTACCCAATTCATTTTTTCCAATTAAGGGGCAATTTAGCCTGGCCAATCCACCTACCCTGCACATCTTTGGGTTGTGGAGGCGAAACCCACGCAAACACGGGGAGAATGTGCAAACTCCACACGGACAGTGACCCAGAGCCGGGATCGAACCTGGGACCTCGGCACCGTGAGGCAGCAGGGCTAACCCACTGCGCCACCGTGTTGCCCCTCCTGCCTCTTCTAAGATTTATATATGTAAACCCCCAGGTCTTCCTGTTCATGCCACACTCTACAACTGGACTGTTCTGTTTGTTCAAAAAATATTTTTATTGAAATATTTTCATTTTTAACAATATAGCTATATAAAAATGGATGTGACAAGTTACAGTATAAATGAAATATAACCAACAGTTTAGATCACATCGAACAAACCCACGCCTCAACCCACCCCCTCAACCGTAAACTAACCCCCCCCCCACAACTGACTAACTCTTTAAAAAAGGAAATTAATGGCACCATCTCAGATTGAACCCCTCAACCGACCCAATGACAGTGTTGTAGACCTTCTCCAAATGCAAAAATTCCATAAGGTCACAGCCAGGCCGAGGCACTGGGCGGAGTAGGAGACCTCCACCCAAGCATAACTCGCTTCCAGAGTAATAGCGAGGCAAAAGTGAGAACATCCACCTTCACCCCATCTTCAGCACCGGCGAGTGCGATACTTTGAAAACAGCCACCAAAGGACAAGGCTCCAGTTTGACGCTGAGAATTACTGACATGGTGCTAAAGAAGCTTAACAACTTAGGGCATGACCAGAACATATCAGTGTGGTTAGCCGGCCCCAAAACACATCTCACACTTGACCTCCACTCCCACAAAGAAACCACCCATCCTAGCCTTGGTCAGATGAGCCCTATGCACCACATTAAACTGGATTAGGCTGAGCCATTCACAGGAGGAAATGGAGGTTACCCGGTGAAGGGCCTCACTCCATATCTCCTCATCCAAAATGGGTCCCAATTCCCTTTCCCACTTGCATTCCCTCATTCACTCGGACCAACTCCACTGATAAGATCCGGCCAAAGATACCCAAAATACTCCCCCCACCAGACCATGCTAAAGACAGAATCCTCCTCAACAGGGAACACAGAGGCGACAGGGAAAATGAGGGGAAAGTCACATAAAGTTACAAATATAGAAGTATCGGAACAAGTTCGTCCCAGAAAGTTGAAACTTTACTGAAAGTTCCTCCAAGCTGGCAAACCGCTCCTCACAAACAAGTCACCCCTCACAAACAAGTCCCCAAACTTCTCAAGATCCTTCCTCTTCCAAGACCTAAACCTCGAGTCCAAACTTGAAGGCTTAAAAAGATTGTTCACACAAATAATGGCCAACAACGACATGGAGCTAAGCTTAAAATGTTGTCTATATTCCTTCCATCTCCTCAGGGTGGACACCACTACCGGGTTCGAAGAAAACCTCACAGGGGAGAATGGATGCGAGGCAGTTACCAAGGCACCCAAACGAGAGCCCCTACACTCACCTCCATAGGGCCCGAACACGCATCGCTAACCCACCCCAACATCTTCTCAATGTTGGTTGCCCAGTAATAGAATAGCAAATTGGGTAACATTAACCCCTCCCCGCATCGCACTGTCTATCCCTCTTAAGAAACACCCGCCTGATCCTTGGGGCTTTGCACACCCAAATAGTTTTAAAAAAAATAAATTAGGAGTACCCAATTATTTTTTTTTCCAATGAAGGGGCAATTTAGCGTGGCCACCCACTTACCCTGCACGTCTTTGGGTTGTGGGGGTGAGACCCAAGCAAGCACGGGGAGAATGTGCAAACTCCGCACGGACAGTGACCTGGGGCCGGGATCGAACCCAGGTCTTCAGTGCCATGAGGCAGCTGTGCTAACCACTACACCACCATGCCGCCTTTGCCCACCCAAATATAAGAGGATGCCAACTTATTAACCCAAACAAAAAAGGACTTGGGGAGAAAAATGGGGAGACATTGAAAAATAAATAAAAACCTCAGGAGGACTTCATTTTAATAGCCTAGGCCCTACTCGCCAAGGACAGGGGAAGGTTATCCCATTTTTGCAGGTCAGATATGACCCCTCCCACCAGACTAGCGTAATTTAATTTATGGAGCGAGGCCCAACCATAGGCCACTCAGACAACAAAAGCTAGATCTGGTAAAGTGAAAAGGTAACACCCCCAGATTAGCTCCCTTCCCCGGGGGATTGACCAGAAAGTATTTGCTCTTACCCAGATCCAACTTATACCCAGAAAAGTAGCTTCATTATCTGATCCATAGTGGAAACTGGATCCGTAATATAAAAGAGCAGGTTGTCTGCATAAAAAGACACCCTATTTTCCCTCCTCCCCCGCCTTACCCCTTCCACTTATCAGAAGATCTTATCGCTAAGGCCATTGGTTCAATCGCTGAGCAAACAAAAGTGGAGATGGTGGACACGTTGCATCACCAACACCTTGTTTGGCGTCTGCGCTCAAAGGGGATAATGTTCAAAATGACCAACATTCCATGGGATCATTCTTCTTCTTTAGGATGAGAGATA
This sequence comes from Scyliorhinus canicula, assembly GCF_902713615.1. NCBI lineage: Eukaryota > Metazoa > Chordata > Chondrichthyes > Carcharhiniformes > Scyliorhinidae > Scyliorhinus > Scyliorhinus canicula. Next base: position 143,959,863 of record NC_052157.1, read on the forward strand.
TAGAAGCCTGTGCAAGTGTAGCAGGCAATAATCCCCGGGACATGGAGTTGTTGAACATGTCCAATATTAATGGAGTCAGCTGATCTGCAAACATCTTACAGAACTCGATGGGGAACCCATCAGGGCCAGGGGCTTTACACGCTTGCATTGATCCAATATTTTCACTATCTCTTCAAGACTTAACGGGGCCTCCAGCTCCTCCCTTCACTCTCTCTCCACCAATTGAAAGGACAACCCATCTAAAAATTCGACCATGTCTAAATGCTCACTTATAAAGATTCTCATAGGATGTCTCGAAAGCTGCGTTGACTTTGCCCAGGGCGTAAGTCACACTGTCATTCGTATCCCTAACTTGCATGATCTCCTGGGATGCCACATTCCGCTGAAGTTGATGGGCTAAAAGATGACTGGGGTTCTCCCCATATTTATAAAATACCCCCCTCGAGCGCCGCAGCTGGCCCACCGCCTTACCTATTGACAATAATTCAAACTGCGTTTGCAACTTCTTCCTGTTTGCCAGCAACTCTGGGGTAGGGTCAAGTGAGCACCAATGGTTCACTCAAGGGTTGGGTTCAACAGCCTCTGCCATTCCACCCTTGCAGTCCTGTCCATATGTGCCTTATAGGATACTATCTCTCCTCTAATAACTACCTTAAGGGCTTCCCATAGTGAGGAGGGTGAGACAGACTTGTTCTTATTAAACTTAACATATTCCTCAATGGCCCAAGCCATATACCCGTAAAATTCTTTATCTGCTAATAGTGCTGCATCCCACCTCCAAGGTAGTCGCGGAGAGGGATCCGACTCCAGAATCAAGTCCACAAAGCCTGACCCGAGATTACAATAGCAGAGTACTCTGTCTTCCTCACCCAGGGGAGAGGGGACCTATCCACCAGAAAAAAGTCAATCCCAGAGCAAACCTGATTGACATGGGGAAAAAAATAAAGTTCCTTATCTCTTGGATGTAAAAAATACCATGGGTCTGCCCACCCCCAACCCCCTCCCCCCTCTGCTGTATAAAAGCTAACAACACCATCACTACCCCTGATGGAGCCAAAAACGTGGGCCTAGGTCGATCCATCTTCGGATCTAGAACACAGTTTAAATCCCATCCAAAAATTATTTGATGCGAGTCCAGTTCAGGAATGGAGGCCAACGACCTCCTAACAAACCCCGCATCATCCTAATATGGCGCATAAACATTGACCAGGACCACCATTGTGCCCGCCAAAGACCCAATTAACATCGCATATCTGCTGTTGATGTTCGCCACGGTCTTAGTCGCTGGAAAAAAGAGCCCGGGCCCTACCAGCGAAGCCGGAATGAAATACCTGGTTCGCCCACCCCTTCCGCAATCTGTTCTGGTCCCTTACCCACAAATGAGTCTCCTGCAAAAACATTGCACCATCACTCCGGCTCTTCAGGTGTTTTTCACTGGGTCACCCCACCCCGTTACATTCCAGATGACTAACCAAATTGGGGTCACCGCCCCCCCCCCCCCCCCCCCCCCCCCCCCCCCACTTATCCCGGAGTCAGCCATTTCCACCAAAAGGTGGATTTCAAGCAATTACCCAGAGAGTACATGCACAAAGCTCATCCAAGGTGGCCGCTGTTATAACCCGCACAGGAGCTTAGGGGTTGGTGCAATCAGTTTCCCTACGAGTCCCGCCGAATACGAGCTGCCCCACGAAGAGGGCGGTGTGCCCGAATCATCCATGGTTACGTTCTGTAGAAAGTCAGCAAGGTATGGTACTGACAGCGCAGACCCAGCTGGGATCTGACCTATATCTGACCAGTGTGTTGTAATAAACCAAGTTTTCTTTTACTAACTCAGTTCAGACTCACTTGTGGTCGACAGACGCTGCCAAACCCACCAGCAGAACGAAACAAAGAAAAACCTGAAGTCATTGTCAGCAGACTAACCCTAGCCCCACCCCCACCCCACCCCAAACAATACCCCTCACAAATCTTTACATCGGTAACATGAAAATGAACGATATCCCCACACGTCTACCCACAACCCGAAACAAAACAAAAACACTTAAGCTCCGTATCCCAAACTAAACTGGTGTAACAAGCTGCAGCTACTCTCCTGGCTGACTTTATTGTGAGCAGGACAGCCCCCGCCCGAGGTAAACAAAAATAAACTGCTGCCTGTCGTGAGGACATAGAGTAAAGCAAAATCCCTTCAAAAATCATATTCACCTCAGGAGCTGTACATTTCCCGTAACAACCGTAACATATATACCAACATTCCTCATCACATTAAGCCCCACACCAACATCCAACATGTAAAACAATCATCCCATTCAAGAACAAAGAAATATCAACACATATCTACAAGGAATCCCAATACCCCTTCCCAGGTGCAAAGGTAATTATAGCCCGTGGAAGGGGCTGGGAGGGTTGTGTCCAGGCAGTGCCCTGACCCTGGCCCCAGGTACTCTGGCACTGCCAGGGGGCTGTGCCAGGCGCTTGCTTTCTGTGGAGAGCTGTTTTTTTTCTAAATAACCTTCTTAAAGGTCATTGGCCCGAACAATTAACCCTGCTTCTGTCGTGGCTGACGCTGCCTGGTCTGAAGAGTGCTTTCAGCATTTTCTGTTTTATTTCAGAGGGAAGGAGATTGGCCCAGTATCTGTAGAATTTCTATCTTAGGTAGCGTACCAGCAGGTGTTCCTTCAGATACAGAGGAAACAAATAAAGATAAACTACAGAAGACTGAAAGATTGTTGTCGATAAAAGTCATGTGTAGAGTGTGAAGCCTGTACCAGCGCAATGTGTTAAGTTTAAAATTCCACATGGGTCTCAGCATGCTCAACAACTAACACAGGATATATAATGCCAATGCTGAAGAAACAACAAGCTGTAACCTTTTGTTACTCTTTCATGGGACGCAGGCATTGCTCGTGTCATGACAATGGAATATTGCCCCAAATTACCGACGGACATATTGAGCTTTTGAATAATGCATGTGTTTTTTTTTAAAAAGGACATACAAGCAAAAATTGGCTGAGATTGCAAAGTAACCACTTGCTGGAATTCCAACCTGTACAGAAAGAACGGAATGTCACATCTTTTCCAGACCGAGACGCTTCAAAGGGTGAGATGCAATGCAAAAACGGAACTGTAATCTCCTGCAGAGAAAATGGAGGCTAACTACCATCTCAGCAGAAACCATCTCCTCCTGTGAACTCTATTCCAGACTGTGGACATGATGCGAGTTGAAACAAAGCAGTCTTGGAGAAAGACTTGTTTAAGTTTTCTTCCCTTCCAGGACAAGAAAATGAATTAAAAACCAATTGCAACCCTGGTCTCTATCTGCTAGTCTGATATTCTCTTTTGTTACAATCCCAGTTAATGTCATAACTGCTCAAGAAGATCCCAGAATGGAACCCTGGCTCAAAGGACCATGGGCGCGATTCTCCATCCCGTCACTTTTATTTTTTAAAAATAAAATGTGGAGGAACAAAGTCACGGAATCGTTAATTAGTTTTAACAAGATAAAAACATTTATTAAGTATGAAAAAAATTAATTATGAAAAAATACACTTTTACTTCCCCAAGCTTAATAATTACACATAGGTTTTAAGACTGACATGGATTACAAAGTACATCTTAATTTACAATGGACTCATGAACGCAAAGTCTCTTTTAAGCACACAAGATGACTGTGGACAAATACACTCTCCACTCAGCCCCCAAGTAGAATCATAGAATCATAGAATTTACAGTGCAGAAGGAGGCCATTCGGCCCATCGAATCTGCACCGGCCCTTGGAAAGAGCACCCTACCTAAGATCACACCCCCACCCAATCCCTGTAACACAGTAACCCCACCCAACCCAACCCAACCTTTTTGGACACTAAGGGCAATTCAGCCTCGACAATCCACCTAACCTGCACATTTTTAGACTGTGGGAGGAAACCGGAACATCCGGAGGAAACCCACGCAGACACGGGGAGAAAGTGCCAACTCCGCACAGACAGTGACCCAAGTGAATGTTTGTGAATGACTTCTCAGAATGACAATGATTGTCATGTAAGGGTTTCCAAACTCCACTCCCTAAAACATGGTCTAAAATCATCTCTCATAACTATGCATTCCCTTACCGGTCTTGCACTTTGGAAAAAAGAATAGAGGCATGGACTATTTTCTAAACGGTGACAAAATTCATAATGCTAAAGTGCAAAGGGACTTGGGAGTCCTAGTCCAGGATTCTCTAAAGGTAAACTTGCAGGTTGAGTCCGTAATTAAGAAAGCAAATGTAATGTTGTCATTTATCTCAAGAGGCTTGGAATATAAAAGCAGGGATGTACTTCTGAGGCTTTATAAAGCACTAGTTAGGCCCCATTTAGAATACTGTGAGCAATTTTGGGCTCCACACCTCAGGAAGGACATGCTGGCACTGGAGCGGGTCCAGCGGAGATTCACACGGATGATCCCAGGAATGGTAGGCCTAACATACGATGAACGTCTGAGGATCGTGGGATTATATTCATTGGAGTTTAGGAGGTTGAGGGGAGATCTAATAGAAACTTACAAGATAATGAATGGCTTGGATAGGATGGACGTAGGGAAGTTGTTTCCATTAGCAGGGGAGACTAGGACGCGGGGGCACAGCCTTAGAATAAAAGGGAGTCACTTTAGAACAGAGATGAGGAGAAATTTCTTCAGCCAGAGAGTGGTAGGTCTGTGGAATTCATTGCCACAGAGGGCGGTGGAGGCCGGGACGTTGAGTGTCTTTAAGACAGAAATTGATAAATTCTTGATTTCTCGAGGAATTAAGGGCTATGGGGAGAGAGCGGGTAAATGGAGTTGAAATCAACCATGATTGAATGGTGGAGTGGACTCGATGGGCCGAATGGCCTTACTTCCGCTCCTATGTCTTATGGTCTTATGGTTTGCATTCTGAAATCCAGACCAGGTTTTCCAAATGACACCTTTAAACATACTTTCTGTTGCACTTTTAAGTCCAGGATTTTACACCAACTGCTTTAACTCGCAATTCCCAAACTGTATTAAAATGACATCAAACATTTCTACCACTACCTCTGAAGTCAGCTGTCCCACTTTAATCTAGTTATGCAACTGTCTCTTGAACTCAGCACATTTTATTCTCTTTCTTGAATTCTTCTGAACAATACTTTGGTCTCTGTTCACGTATCTCCAGAATCCTTGGACATTTTCCTTCATTTCTCCAGTTTCTTTAACTGCCGCTCTTCAGGTCTCGGCACTTGTTTTCTTAACCATTGCTGCGTGATTGGCTTTTCTTCTAGCAAGGCTGAGAGAGATACTCTCCCTCTAGCCTTCTGAACCAACAACTTTTAGCAGAGTTGTGAGAGCCTTCTCTCTTACTACTATTTCCAACCATGCACAAACTAGCTAAATTAAAGTCTAAAAGTTTCTCTACCTTACAAGGCCTCAGTTACTGAGCAACACCCCCTGCCTGCACCTTTTATTTATTCTTCACACCATAGCCCTCTCTAAGCACAATGGAGACACAATTGGAACTTACCCAACTCCCACACATGCAAACACCTCTGTCCAGCATGAATCTAACTTTAGTTTTTACCCTTCCAGGCATGGAAACATTAAACTAAACCCATTTAAATCTGTACCTTATTTCTAATGTTTACCAAACCAAATATAAATTTGGTTTTAAAATTATCTTTGTTTTCCGAACAAGTTCTACTATGTTAGTGTGTGCTGTGAAGGTCACAGCTGAAGAACATCCACTTGGCACCTCTGTGCTTGCAGGTAAAATAAAGAAATCTCTCTCTGTTTACTGGAAGTAAGTCACAAGTTAGCAAAGTCACAATCAGAAAGGATACAAAAGGACAATTCCTTTCAGCTAACCTACAGAACCAAGAGTCTCCAAACCACCTGCTCAACTGCGAAGTCAGCACTAATGGAATCACTCAACTAATGGGCGGCACGGTAGTGGTGAGCACTGTTGCTTCACAGCGCCAAGGTTCCAGATTCGATTCCGGGCTTAGGTCACTATCTGTGCGGAGTCTGCACGTTCTCCCTGTGTCTGCGTGGGTTTCCTCCGGGTGCTCCAGTTTCCTCCCACAAGTCGGGAAAGATGTGCTGTTAGATGATTTGAACATTCTGAATTCTCCCTCTCTGTACCCGAGCAGGCGCTGTAGTGTGGCGACTAGGGGCTTTTCACAGTAACTTCATTGCAGTGTTAATGTAAGCCTACTTGTGATACTAACAAAGATTATTATAATGGCTGCAATGTTTCACCATCCACTCTTCAAGGGCTAGACAAAAACTGATTTTTTATATCTTTTTTAACTTTTGTTTTTGGACTCACTTCTCATTTCTCGTCTGTGCCTATGTGTGCTGTGTTTCATTATTTTTTTTGTGTTTTAGTAACAATAAACTCACTCTTTCTTTAACTGAAGAAAGTTGGGTTAAATTTGTTCCTTTCAAAACATAGATACATTTAGGGTCATAGAGTCATAGAGGTTTACAGCATGGAAACAGGCCATTCGGCCCAGCTTGTCCATGCCACCCAGTTTCTCTCACTAAGCTAGTCCCACTTACCCACATTTGGCCCACATCCTTCTATACCCACCCTGATTTTAAAAGACAAAATCATACCCGCTTTTCCACTGTCTCTGGCAGCCCATTCCTAATGTTCACCACCCTCTGTGTGCAGAAATTTCCCCTCTGGTCTCTTTTGCATCTCTCCCCTCTCACCTTAAACCTTTTCCTCTAGTTTTAGAAACTAGAGTCCTGTACCTTTGGGAAAATATGTTGACTATTTGCACTGGGAAAAGGTTACAACAGGTAAGGATCCTTTTCAAAAAAATTTTTTAAAAAAATTAGTGTAACCCAATTATTTTTTCCAATTCAGGGACAATTTAGTGTGGCCAATCCACCTATCCTGCACATCTTTTGGGTTGTGGGGGCGAAACCCACGCAGACACAGGGAGAACGTGAAAACTCCACACGGACAGTGACCCAGGGCCGGGATTTGAACCTGGGTCCTCAGCGCCGTAGGCAGCAATGCTAACCACTGTGCCACCATGCTGCCCTGGATCCTTTTTAAATTAGTCTTGTTGTGACCAACCAAAGTGGTTGAATAAAAAAGGGGAGACAGTTCATCCCTCTTTGCCTGTGAGCATAACAATTTGGGGGTATTTCATTTGGAATCATGAAAGATTGGGGGACTTTACCCGAGAATCAGTTGTGTCAAATTGTGGGCTTGTTTGGGACATTGTTAGTGGACATTACCCAGGGACCGGTTGTAATTCTAGCAAGATCAGCATTTGTTGCCCATCCCTAACTACCCTTGAATTGAGAGATTTGCTGGGCCATTTCAGAGGGCAGTTGTTAGGGGCCAGGGTTCAGAAACCTCCAAAGTATGTCATGGAGTTCACCTGACCTACAACTGTTTATAGATTTTGGTTACGAGGAGCACAACGATATATATACACATGACCCTTAATAACTTCCCTTTCAACTGTTTCAAATTGATAACAACATCCACTAAACCAGGAAAACCCTTTTATCCAAAACGGTAGGTTTGAATTCTTTCCAGAAAACAGTTATCACTTTTAAATTATCAAGTGATCTGGACACCTTTTAACATGCAGAGGGTGCATGTTAGGGTGAGGGTGAGAGAAACCAAAGAAACCTTCTTTGTGTGAATCCAGCTTCCAACAGTGTAAGCCGAAAGTAAAACTCACAGCCACAGCCAGCTCCCAGCTCAAAACGAAAGTAAAAACCAGAGCCACAGCCCAGCTCCACCCACACAATGACATCACTGCAGCCAGTTGAGAAGACAAAACATTTCTTAAAGGGACACTCCCATGGCACAGTTAAGAATCAACCACGTTGCTACGGGTCTGGAGTCACATGTAGGGTGGCAGATTTCCTTCCCGAAATGTCATTCCTGAACCAGATGAGCTTTTACAACAATTGATGATAGTTTCATACTTTATTTCTGGGACTAGATTTCAATTAGAGATGTATTAATTGAATTCAAATTTCACCAGTTGCTAGGGGGAGATTTGAAACAATATCTCCAGAGCATTAGCCTTGGATTTAGACTAGGTCAGTGACATTACCACACCTCCCACCTGGGCTATTCACTCTTCTAACTCCTTCCATCGGGCAGGAGATACAAAAGTCTGAGCGCGCACACTAACAGGTATAGAAACAGTTACCAGACTCCTGAAAGACCCTCTTATGGACTGAACTGATGTCTTCACACACCTTCTCCACTGAGTAGTACTACACTCCCTATATTTCACCTGTTGTCTATGTATTTGCAATGTGTATTTATGTATGTCCTATGTTTTTGTCATGCATGGAATAATCTGTCGGAACTGTATGCAGAACAATATTTTTCATTGTACCTCGGTACACGTGACAATAAATCAAATCCAATCCACTATGCCATTGTCTCCCCTTGCACACCAACATTGTGAGACAGACCTCAGAACAAATCAGTTACACACATTTTGAAGGCTAGTCATCACTTTTCCAGCTGATGTCCTTTCACAATGTGTGCTCATTTCCCTGTGTGGTCCCCTTGAGATTGCTGCGTGGCTGCACATCAGCGCATCCGAAAGGGACCACTTTCTGGGGTATATGCTGTTCGTCCCGGCGAGCTAACAATTCTGGACTGCTGTAGGGTTGAGATGTTAACAAACATATAGATTGGGGAGGGGAGGGAACAAAAGTGAAAAGTAACAATGACAAATGGTTGAAGGAGATAAATAAACACGGGGTGAATCCAAGAAAACAAAGAGCTTTTATTAAATGCAATGGGAAACATCTGAACGCTGGTACAGAGCTACAGAAACACCCACAACGCCTACATAACATTACGTTTGATTCAGTAACTCTTTTTTAAACTCATAAAAAACAGTTACCAACACTGCCACTTTCTGAATACATACATAGTTGTACAATTCGGAGAGGGTCTATTCTTGGCTGATGGTAAAGTCGTGACCAACTCATTTCCTTTTTCACAAGAGACATAGTTGAAAAAGTAAAACAGCAGCATCAATGTGTTCAGATTTCAGAATCACGCTGGTTTGGCCTTAGCCATGTCAGCTGTGGTTCAGTGGGTGTCACTCTCGCCTGAGACACATAACTGTGGGTTCAGGTCCCTCTCCATGATCTGAGTACCAAAGTTGAGGCTGACACGCCAGTGCCGTACTGAGGGAGCATGCGCTGTCAACGGGGTAGCCTTTGCAGATCAGATGTTTAACTGAGGCCCTATCTGTTCTCTCAGGCACCCATAAAAGACCGCATGGCACTATCTCGAAGAAGATTGGGAGAGTTGCCTCCTGATTCCTACCCCTGGCACTACATTGAAGGAGATTAGGGGAATTATCTCTTGATTCCTAGCTGATACTTATTCATAATCGACATCAGCGCTTATCTGGTGGATAACACATTTCGGTTTGTGGGCGTGTGTGGTATGCAGATCGGCTGCTGCATTTCCCACATGACATCAGTGGCCTTACTTCATTCGGGGTCAAGTGCTTTGTTGTGAAAGGGGCTTTATAAAGTCCTTTTGGTCTGAACAAGATTCAGCCCTCACGTTATGGCATTGGCTAATCTCAGCCTTAACTGGGAATGGACGCAGAATGCCAGAGCAGGGGGTGGGTGGTGGGTGGGAATCAGCTCTGGTTGAACTAACCAATTTGTTACTCAAGAACGCAGACAAGCTATGGGAGAATATTGAATGGTGCCTATCTCTCTGACTGTATTAGCCAACACTGCAAGGAGTTGAGGCAGACTCCAACGGTGATATTAGAATGGCTTCTATTACAGGCACTCTGGATCTGGGTTGATTTGTGTGTACTAAAAGTGGGCACTCTATTCACAGTGAAAAACTCTGGGGGGTTAGCAAATAATGTGAGCAGTGCCTGATCAGGTCACAGCATGTGCCAAATGCTGCAAGTGACCCCGAATGAAGTAAGGCCACTGATGGCATGTGGGAAATGCAGCAGCCGATCTGCACACCACACACTCCCACAAACCGAAATGTGATACCCACCAGATAAGGGTTGATGTCGATTAAGAATAAGTATCAGCTAGGAATCAAGAGATAATTCCCCTAATCTCCTTCGATATAGCGCCAGGGGGTAGGAATCAGGAGGTAACTCTCCCAATCTTCTTCGAGATAGTGCCATGAGGTCTTTTATGGGTGCCTGAGAGAACTGGGGCGGCATTCTCCCCTACCCGGCGTGACGGAGGGTCCCGGAGTAGGGGAGTGGCGCCAACCACTCAGGGGTCGGGCCTCCCCAAAGGTGGGGAATTCTCCCCACCTTTGGGGGCCAGCCCCGCGCCGGAGCGGTTGGCACCAGAAGACTGGCGCAAAAATCCGGCGCCCCCGGCAGCGGGGCTGGCCGAAAGGCTTTCGCCGGTCCGCGCATGCGCCGGCAGTGACGTCAGCGGCAGCTGGCCGCTGACGTCGCTGCCGGCGCCTGCGCGATGTGGGGTTCTCTTCCGCTTCCGCCATGGCGGCCGCGGAAGGAGAAATAGTGCACCCAGGGCACTGGCCCGGAGTCTGAGCGGGGGGCCCCGATCGCGGGCCTGGCCACTGTGGGGTCACCCCTCGGGGTTCGATCGCCCCCGCCCCCCCCAGTACCCCAGGGCCCGCTCGCGCCGCTGATCCCGCCGTTCCAGAGGTGGTTTAAACCTCGGCGGCGGGAGAGGCCTCCCAGCGGCGGGACTTCGGCCCATCTGGCCCGGAGAATCACCGCAGGGGCCTCTCCGATCGGAGTGGCGAGATTCCGCCGCAGCCACTTCCCGGGTGGCGGAGAATCTCTGCCACGGCGGGGGCGGGATTTTAGGCGGCCCCAGGCGATTCTCCGACCCTGCTGGGGGTCGGAGAATTTCGCCCCAGATAGGGCCTCATTGGAGGGATATCCGAGGTAGGTTCTTTACTCAGAGAGTGGTTGGGGTGTGGAATGGACTGCCTGCTGTGATAGTGGAGTCGGACACTTTAGGAACTTTCAAGTAGTTATTGGATAGGCACATGGAGCACACCAGAATGATAGAGAGTGGGATAGCCCGGCACAACATCGAGGGCCGAAGGGCCTGTTCTGTGCTGTACTGTCTGCCCCGTTGACAGTGCATGCTCCCTCAGTAAGGCACTGGCGCTTCAGAAATGGAGCCATTCAATACAAATAATCCACATCTCATTAACCGTATGGCGGCGACCAGCAGTTATTTGATTTGCGGCGGTTTTGGTTGAGGGAAGACTTTTATCCAGAATAGTTATTTTTGTCGAGAAGGGCGTTAAGAATTATGGGAGAGCTGAGATCAGAGGTGGATTTACCACAAAACACACCATGTCTAAGGACAGGGCAGTGACCAGTAAGGGGCGGGGGGGTGGAAGGACGGTGAGTCGCCAAGAGGGGAAAACATTGGTTCGAACCGCACCAATGGTTGGTTTGATGCGCGGGCGTGTGCGCAAGAAACCAAGAGAGGCGGAGGCTGGACTGGGCCCAGGGCACGCCAGCAACAGAGAGGTACCGGTAGCCACCTCGAGGCGTGAGGTAAGGCTGCTGAGCGGAGCAGGCCGAGGGGAGCATTTCGCTCTCCCCCACCCCCGCCAAGGGCAGCCCAGCAGTAATGCAGCATTATGCCCTGCATCAAGCCTTCGCCATGAGGAGATGGCAAAGGAGGCTGCACCAGAGACCCCAGGTGGGCGGGATAAGTGAGAATGGGAGAGTGTGAGAGATGGGGGTAGACTGGGGAGGGGGTGGGGAGCATGGGGGAAGGGTGTGAGGGTGCCGGGGGAGGAGGAGAGTGTGTGAAGAGGTCAACCAGGGTTGCAGACTTGAAGGGAGCGAGAGTGTGTGTGAGGGCCGGCTTGCATTTTGGAGGGAGGGAGAGTTTGTGACGAGGTGGGGATTCCACAGGGAGGGAGAGTCTGAGTTTGTAAGAGAGGAGTAGGGTGAGTGTTTGAAATCCAGAATCACAGCTTGATTGTTAAAAATTAAAATTTTTGCCGAGCTTAAATTGATGTTGATAAATAATGTTACAGGGTAAGGGTAACAGTGTGGGATTGGCTGGATTGTTCAGTCTGGCCTCTTTCTGTGCCATAACCTACGATTTTAATGAATTTCTCTTGTTCCTATTACCCGATCTTCTTTAAGTAATGCTGTAGAACCTTCAGCCTGCAAGGAAGGATACACATCTGAGTTTATCATTCCGTTCAAAGGGTGATGCCTCGAACAATGCAGGGAAATGATCTTTTGTAAAAGCCCCAATAATACAACTTATATTTATATAGCACCACGGACATAGTTCATCTTCCCAAGGCATATACACAGGAACATTTTCAAGCAAAATCTGACGCTGAGACTCAAGGAGATGTTTAGACAAGTAACAAAAAACTTGACTAAAGGGAGCGTGTAAGGAGTCCCTTAAAAGGAGGCGAGAGATCAGGAGAGTAATGTCCAGCGTTTGTGGTCAGGCAGATAAGGAACGATAGAAATCAGGGTTGTGCAAGAGATCAGAGTTGGAGGGAGTCTTGATTTCAGTTGGCCAAAGGAGGTTTAGATAACAGGGAGAGCAAAGTTTTCAAACGCATTGCCATGAACTGAGCTATGTTGACTTTAAGTGGCCCACAATTCACCAGCCAATAATGTGGAGATCCTAAATTAACCACCGGGCCATGTGTAATCCACAAACTGGAACAAAGCGAGCACAAAGTTAGAGAATACACCGGGAACCAGATCTTTATTTTGGACCGTTATGTTTTTAAACCTGTATTATAAGTGGGAAAGGAGGGAAAGGTCCCATTGAAAGCAGAAATAAGGGAAACATTAGTCACACTGATGACAACACAAAGTTGCGCATGTTTCAGGAAATGTAAAATAACTGATTGTCCAGGACGGACATTGGCACACAAGACGTAGGAGCAGAATTAGGCCATTCGGCCCATCGAGTCTGCTTCAAGTAGTCCATTCAATTAGATCATGACTAATCCGATATGATAATGCTCAACTGCACTCTCCTTATCCACATAACCCTTGATTCCCTGACTGATTAAAGATCTCCCCCTCTCCGCCTTTAACATACTTAATGATCCAGCCTCACAGCTCTCGTGGTGAAGAGTTCCACAGATTCACTGCCCTCTGAGAAAATAAATTCCTCTTCATCTCTGTCTTAAATGGCCGACCCCTTACACTGAGATGATACCCTCTGGTCCTGGACTCTCCAACAACCTCTCAGCATCTACCCTGTCAAGCTCCCTGAGAATCTGATGGGCACTTAAAACAAAATAAAACAGTCCCGTTTTGGGCGTGACTAGCGAGGTGTTTCTTGGAGCCTGCAGCGCCAAGAACGACCCTGTTATCAAACGGGGAATGCTCCACCAACGCCGCACTTACCTCACTTCCTGGACGGCACTATTTCATTAGTGCAGGAAGAAACCGGGGCGCCATTTTTAAACGCTCCCTCAACCTCTCAACCTCCCATCGCGGCCTCCAGGCCCCCCCCCCCCCCCCCACTTGCCCAACTTACCAATTGGGGGTCCGTGAGCCCCGCCTCACCCCACCTCATAGCAGCAGGGTATACCCCCCCCCCCACCCCGGCCTGAACCCCGGTATGGGCAACCTGGCACTGCCAGCCTAGCACCCTGGCAGTGTAGCCACCTGGGGTGGCCACGTCCCGATTACAAAATGGACGCTTTGCAAAGAATGCAGGGAAAATGGACAATGCTGAGAAAGCAAACAGGTGCAAGGTTTGTCTGTTGATTGGAGCTGTAGCTCCCAGACAAGACCGATACTGCAAAGCCATTACCATACTAATGAGCCATCTCCGGGCACAAAAGGGTAACATTTAGGTAAACAATACTAAAGCAGACACCCCGGCGCCAGAGGAGACTAGAACAAAGCAGGCCAACGGCCACCTAGGACCCGACCAGCAATCAGGACACCCACCCCTTTATTGGAGGAAATCGATACCAATGATCAGGATACGGTCCAATTAATTGGGGCCAAGTTCAAGGCCCGCCCAAAAGCGCACGAAGCCTCCTTTGGGTATAAGAAGGAGAGAATCGCTCTCTTGGCCTTGGCTCTCAGCAACGAGAGGCCTGTCTAGCAGCTGCACCAGAACAAGTAAGTCCAAAGTCAACGCACGCTACGAGACAGACGCTCCGAGCTACCATTCCGTACCAGCTCGACCCCAGCAGCCTCAGAACCGGACAATGGCCATTGTTCCTCTGACTGAGTGGGCGCCCACAGTTAAGTATAGGCTTTAGTAGTAGTGATAGTTTAGTTGGTAGAGTTTGTGCATGAGTATAATTAACTGTGTGTGTAAATAAATGAGCATTGATTTCGAACTTACTAACTGGTGTATTGAGTCTTTGATCAGTATTCAGTTTTGAACCTTGTGGCGGTATCGAAAGTTACCTGCCGACTCTTGAGCAAACGTAATTAGAATTAAGGAAGGCGACCATATTAACCGCCATAAACAGAGCCAATTAAAGAGAGAACACAACGAGCACCAGCAGCCCAGCAGTGCCACTTACAGAGAAGCTGGTTACCATTATAAACCTCTGACCAACAACATCTCTTTAAATCTGCTTCTCTCCCTCTTTCTGTAGACCCATCACCCGAATACAAATAAACACCCAATTGATATACAATTAACATTAAGCGAGTGTTATCTAACTTGTCACAACATTGTTAAAGAGATATTTAATTATCCTGTTCAGAGTGCCTCAATTAGAAAGGGTCTCGGACCTGGATACTTGTTAATCTAAACATCAGCCTGGAGTCAATTAACCACAGAATCATAGTGCACTGGAGGCCATTCGGCCCACTGACCCTGTACCGAGATACTGGGCGGAATTCTCCCAAAGCGTTTCTAATTGTTGTCCTCAGCGGGAACATCAATGCGATTCCTGTTGGGTGGTTTCGGACGAATCAATTCGCAATTCAACCACACCCTCCCCCCGCCCTGGTGGTCATCATGTCTGGTCTTCATTGGTGGAGACCAGTAGTGCTTCCTGCCAGCCTCACGCTGCGCCGGTTGGGGGGGATGGTGAATCCCGGGAAATGCATCCAGTGCCACGGACTAGGAGCATCTTGCTCTGTTTGGCACTCTGCGTGAACCCTGTTTAGGGATTCTCCCGCTATTCCCGGAGAATAGCGGCAGGTTTGTCGAGTGCACCTTGGGTATCGGGGTTGGGGGGTGGGGTGGGGGAGAGAGAATGCCCCCCACTAAGTCAGTTCCTCTGCCCTTTTCCCATAGCCCTGCAAAGCGTATTATCATGAAGCCTTTGGAAGATGGGGCATTTTTGCATTGACAGGAGATGTAGTGGGAATCCCGGGTAAATTCCAGTCAATTCAGAAAGAAGGAACATGCATTTGTGATGCCGCTTTTCCTTACCTCAGGACACCCTAAGATGCTTCCACAAAAAATTAAGTAGCGCTGAAGTGTTAGTTTGTTGATGTGATGGTCTTCCCAGACTGTTAAGGGTCACTTCCATCTAGTTGGAGCTGCCCCTACACATTCCCAATAGTCAGCTGCACCCACCCCATTACGTCGATCATTATTATCTCCATTGTTTCCCTCTTCTACGTTTTCTGCCGATCTTCCCACCCAATAATTGTCTCTGTTTGCCTGCTGCTCTAATAATATGACTGAAGTTTCCTTCTCTCTCTGATGTTGTGCACTAATCTCCTTGTTCTCTCCAGTTGCTCCCTGCACTGTCTCATTAAGCCTCCATCTGTACGAGATGCGGAACAGCCTCAGGTGTGGCCCCTGGGGAAGTATTGGAAAGGCAGCAGCCAGGTTGCATGCTGCGAGGTCCCCAAAAAAGCAACAAGATAATAATTGTCCTTGGCTGAAGGCCAGGACGCCAGGAGAACATGCCAGTTCTTTGAAAATTACATGACAACGTGTGGCATGATAGCACAGTAGTTAGCACTGTTCACAGTTCTCGTGTCCCAGGTTCGAATCCCGGCTTGGGTCACTGTCTGTGCGGAGTCTGCACGTTCCCCCGTGTCTGCGTGGGTTTCCTCCGGGTGCTCCGGTTTCCTCCCACAAGTCCCGAAAGACATGCTGCTAGGTGAATAGGGCATCCTGAATTCTCCCCGTGTACCCGTACAGGCGCCGGAATGTGGCGACTGGGGGTTTTCACAGTAACAGCATTGCAGTGTCAATGTAAGCCTACTTGTGAGACTAATAAAGATTATTATTATTAGAGGGTGGATGAGACCTCAATTTAATATCATATCCAAAAATTGGCACTTCCAACAATGCAGCACTCCCACAGGGAAGCATCAGCCTAAATACTAGCTCAACTCTACAAAGAATTTTGATCTCACAACCATCTGACTTCAGAGAGAAAAGTCCAATAGAATGCCAAGGATGACATTTGGCTCTGCAGAGTTCTAAATTATTTGCTGTTACGTTTTACATTTTGAGTTGAAAATATATTTCGAGGAGCATCTAGTTTTCTTTTTATTTGATCTGGTATTCTCTCGGTGAAGGATTTGCGGT
Source organism: Scyliorhinus canicula (assembly GCF_902713615.1). Lineage (NCBI taxonomy): Eukaryota > Metazoa > Chordata > Chondrichthyes > Carcharhiniformes > Scyliorhinidae > Scyliorhinus > Scyliorhinus canicula. Next base: position 143,976,360 of record NC_052157.1, read on the forward strand.
TAGTTTTGGACTTGTTCAGGCGGATTTTGGAGTGTCGCATTGTGCAAACAAACCTTCATTCTCCATGGTGGAGAGCTCCACCTGGTGGATACAAGCATAGTTGCGACATTAGATTTTTAAATTCCTGACCATTGCCTTTGAAAGAGGGACTGGCAGTCATATATGGTGTGGAGAAATTCCATCAATCTGTGTACAGACTGCGATTCATTACAACCACCAACTATAAGTCACTATTTGACCTCTTGGGACAGGACAAATCAATACCACCAATAGCCTCGGGAAGGGTGCAACGCTAGGCTTGCTGCTTGTGGTCAACAACTATGCCTTCCAGTCCAGGCCTGGCATTTTGCCAATGCAGATCCATTGAGCCGACTCCCCTGCTGAAAAATGTGCCACCTCCATCAGTGCTCCAGGACATCATCTTGGTGTTGAACCTCTTAGACACCTTGACAGTGTCGGCTGGCTACATTCATATTGTTGAAATGATACACACCGGGTGGCAGCATGAGAAATCCGAGCATTTGAAACCCTATTGATATCTTAATGATCTGGAAGAAGGAACTGAAGGCACTTTTGCTAAGTTTACAGATGATACAGAGGTCTGCAGAGGGACAGGTAGTATTGAGGAAGCAGAGGAGCTGCAGAAGGATCTGGACAAGCCAGGAGAGTGGGCAAAGAAGTGGCAGATAGAATACAATGTGGAAAAGTGTGAGGTTATGCACTTTGGATGGAGGCATAGACTATTTTCTAAATGGGGAAATGCTTAGGAAATCAGAGCACAAAGGGACTTGGGAGTCCTTGTTCGAGATTCTCTTCAGGTTAACACGCAGGTTCAGTCGGCCATTAGGAAGGCAAATACAATGTTAGCTTTCATGTCGAGAGGGCTACAATACAAAAGTAGGGATGTACTTCTGAGGCTGTATAAGGCTCTGGTCAGACCCCATTTGGAGTATTGTGAGCAGGTTTGGACCCCGTATCCAAGGAAGGATGTGCTGGCCTTGGAAAGGATCCAGAGGAGGTTCACAAGAATGATCCCTGGAATGAAGAGCTTGTCGTCTGAGGAACGGTTGAGGACTCTGGGTCTGTACTTATTGGAGTTTAGAAGGATGAGGGGGGGATCTTATTGAAACTTACAGGATACTGCGAGGCCTGGATAGAGTGGACATAGAGAGGATGTTTCCACTTGTAGGAAAAGAACCAGAGGACACCATCTCAGACTAAAGGGCCGATATTTTAAAATGGAGATGAGGAGGAATTTCTTCAGCCAGAGGGTGGTGAATCTGTGGAGCTCTTTGCCGCAGAAGGCTGTGGAGGCAAAATCACTGAGTGTCTTTAAGACAGAGATAGATAAGTTCTTGATTAGTGAGGGGACCAGGGGTTATGGGGAGAAGGCAGAAGAATGGAGACGAGACCAATATCAGCCATGATTGAATGGCGGAGCGGACGCGATGGCCAAGTGGCCTAATTCTGCTCATATGTCTTATGGTCTTATTTAACCCACCCAGATACTGAGGTTGGTGTGATCTTGTGGGCCTCACGAATTGTCATTCTGGCACCAGCCAGGGAACCTCTCTTACAGGAACTGCATAGTGCCCACCCAGGGCAAACAAGGTTGAAGATGCTGACACGCAATTATATATGGTGGCCAGGCATTGATAAAGCCATTGAAGAAATGGTACAGCAATGTCTCCCCTGTCAGACCCAACAATCATTGCCTCCATCGGCCAGCCTCCAGCCCTGAGGGAGTGGCTGGGTTGCCCATGGACCACTTTGACGAGTGAGCTCTTTCTTGGGCAGGATGTTTTTAGTTTTGGTGGACGTCTATGCAGGAGATGGGGACCATGGTGGCTACAGTGGATGGCTTGCGCTGTGTGTTCACTAAACATGGACTGCCAGAATCTGACAATGGCACCCCTTTTACAGAGGGCGACGTCCAGAATTTAGTGAGAGTGAATGGCATCCGCCACACCAGGATGGCCCCATACCGCCCTGCATCCAATGGGTTGGCCGAGAGCCGTACCGACTTTTAAAAACGCAATGAGGAAACAATCAGACAGACCGCTGTGCTATCGACGTGCTAATCTTCAATGGGGGTCACACCTGCTGAGTTGCTGATGGCCCGTTGCCTCAGAACCCACTTGCATATGGCATAGGGGCTGGTTTAGCTCACTGGGCTAAATCGCTGGCTTTTAAAGCAGACCAAGCAGGCCAGCAGCACGGTTCGATTCCCGTACCAGCCTCCCCGGACAGGCGCCGGAATGTGGTGACTAGGGGCTTTTCACAGTAACTTCATTGAAGCCGACTCGTGACAATAAGCGATTTTCATTTCTTCACTTGTCTCTTTATCATTCAGCTGACTAAAAATTGTATCAGATAACCTGATCTCCCAGGCCTCACCCTGAGCTCCTCTCTGTTTTAACTTGATTTATGAGTCTCTGGATTTCATCATCACATAATCCAGACATACTCCCGGGGGTGTCTGCTTGTAATTTCTCTGTGGTAGGATTCTCTATCGGCTGTTTGACCACATTGGCATCATTACCATTTGGGACCCTGCGATATCATTCCCTAGAATGACATGAATGTCTGCAATGGGCAACGTTTCAACCATGTCTATCACTACTTCCCCTGCCTTCAAGCTACTCTGTAAGCTTATTTTTATTGAAATCATGGGCGCGATTCTCCGTCCCGCCAACTGGCCAATGGGGTTTCCCATTGTGGGAAGCCGGGCGCTGTCGGGAAATCCCCGGGAGTGGGTGCGTTGCTGGCACAACAGAGAATCCCGCCAGTGGCAAATCCAGCCCCGTTTCTTTCCTCTCTCTGAGAATGCTGCTGATCAGCATCGTTTCTTTTAGTCCTCCTTTTGAACAACAAATGTCTTTAACCCGGGGCAGCACGGTAGCGCAGTGGTAGCACTGCAGTCTCACGGCACCGAGGTCCCAGGTTCAATCCCGGCTTTGGGTCACTGTCCGTGTAGCGTTTGCCCCCACAACCCAAAGATGTGCAGGGTAGGCGCGTTGGCCACGCTAAATTGCCCCTTAATTGGAAAAAATGAATTGGGTACTCTAAATTTCAAAAAATTGTATTTAACCCACAACATTAGGGATTGACAAGTTTCCCTGTATCTTGCAACATTTTAATATCTTTTCCCCTTTGAAATGAAAAATGAAAATAGCTTATTGTCACGAGTAGGCTTCAATGAAGTTACTGTGAAAAGCCCCTAGTCGCCACATTCAGGCGCCTGTCCGGGGAGGCTGGTACGTCCACATAGAAATATTTCACCCAGCAGACAGATTCTTGAAATACATCCGCCACCTGCTGGTCACTCTCGCGCTGTTGTGCATACATGTTCCCTCCTATTGGCTGTTCCTTTGCTGCATGTACAAATACCGCCCGCTCGTCCTGCTCTCCAGCGTCTAATTTCAGATTTCCAGTTTGAAGATTTGTAGCACCACACAGCCGACCATTTAACGTTCAGCATTGTGACTTGGTGTGGCCCAGGTTATTAAAATGAAAACATCTCTGATCTTTATCGTATCTCTCAGCCCGTCAATAGGCTCTGTTGTATTCCAAGGGTTATGTTACAACTATACATGACCCTGGTGAGACCACATTTGGAGTATTGTGTGCAGTTGTGTGCACCTCATTATAGGAAGGACGTGGAAGCATTGGAAAGGGTGCAAAGGAGATTTACCAGGATGCTGCCTGGTAGAGGAAAGGTTGAGGGAGCTGGGGCTTTTCTCTTTGGAGCAGAGGAGGATGAGAGGCAACTTAATAGAGATTTATAAGATGATGAGGGGGATACTTAGAGTGGATGTTCAGAGACAATTTCCTCGGGTGGATGTAGCTGTTACAAGGGGGCATAACTATAAGATTCAGGGTGGGAGATATAGGAGGGATATCCGAGGTAGATTCTTTACTCAGAGAGTGGTTAGGGTGTGGAATGGACTGCCTGCTGTGATAGTGGAGTCGGACACTTTAGGAACTTTCAAGTGGTTATTGGATAGGCACATGGAGCACACCAGAATGACAGGGAGTGGGATAGCTTGATCTTGGTTTCGGACAATGCTCGGCACAACATTGAGGGCTGAAGGGCCTGTTCTGTGCTGTACTGTTCTATGTTCACCAATTCAAATAAGTACCAGGTGATTGTGACTTGGTTTCCCCACTAGTGGGCAGTATACACACATCTAAACAGGAATTACAAGAACATAGAACATAGAACTGTACAGCACAGTATAGGCCCTTCGGCCCACAATGCTGTGCCGAACTAGTCTGAAACTAAGATCAAATCAACCTACTCCCAATCATTCTAGTGCACTCCATATGCCTATCCAATAACCGCTTGAAAGTTCCAAAAGTGTCCGACTCCACTACCATAGCTGGGAGTGCGTTCCACACCCCAAACACTTTCCGAGTAAAGAACCTACCTCTTAAATCCCTCCTATATCTTCCACCATGAACCTTATAGTTATGCCGCCTTGTAACAGCTACATCCACCCGAGGAAAAAGTCGCTGAACGTCCACTCTATCTATCCCTCTCATCATCTTATACACCTCAGTTAAGTCACCTCTCAACCTCCTTCACTCCAATGAGAAAAGCCCTAGCTCCCTCAACCTTTCCTCATAGGACTTACCCTCCAATCCAGGCAGCTGAAAAGTGGCAAATGGATAAGTGCGAGGTGATTCATTTTGGTAGGACAAATTTGAATGCGGATTACAGGGTTAACGGCAGGGTTATGAAGAATGTGGAGGGGCAGAGAGATCTCGGAGTTCATGTCCATAGATCTCTGAAAGTTGCCACCCAGGTGGATAGAGCCGTGAAGAAAGCCTATAGTGTGTTAGCATTTATTAACAGGGGGATTGAGTTTAAGAGCCATAAGGTTATGCTGCAACTGTACAAGACCTTGTTTAGACCACATTTGGAGTATTGTGTGCAGTTCTGGTCACCTAACTGCTCTGTAACTCCATATAGCAACACCCACTTGATAATTAAAAGATTTAACAAGTCTGAGCACCACATTTATATGCTGGCCGATGTTCCTAATAAAGAAACTTGTATGAAATTTGCTAAATTGTTACACTGAAGACACTGGTCCAGATTTTGCGGGAATAATAACTATGAGAATCCAGAGCATCCCTACAGTGCAGAAGAAGGCCATGCGGCCCATCAAGTCTGCACTGGCCCTCCAAAAGAGCACTCCGCCCAAGCCCACACCCCTCCTTTTCCCCGTAACCACCCCCCCCCCCCCCCGGCGCATTGTTCATGGCCAATCCACCTAACCCTGCATACCTTTGGACTGTAGGAGGAAACCTGAGCACCCGGAGGAAACCCGTACGGACAGGGGGAGAAAATGCAAACTCCACACAGGCAGTCACCCAAGGCCGGAATCGAACGAGTTGCCAGCTGATCCACAGAGCGAATCTGACAGCAACCGTTGACATCCACAATGCGCAGTTAAATGTGAAAATCTAGAGTTTGCTTTCCGAGATAACCTCCTCCAGAAAGCGCACTGTTGCCGTCCTCGCTGGTAGAATCACCACGAAAGCTCATCAGAACTCTGTGGGCTGCTGTCAGCGCAATGAACAGCAAGTGTCATTCCTTCCCCAGTGACCCCAAACCCCAGGCTATTAATGAATTATTTTGAAGTATGCATTTCTAAGAAGGGAGAGATAAGGGATGGCACTGGAAGTAATTATGTTTCACTCAGAGCTGGCAATTTATGGAAAAATAAACTTATTGTTTCCTGGGATTTCTCTGAACATTCGTTGCCCTCTCCTAATTGCCCCTGTACTGGGTGGTTGGCTAGGCCATAGTTCAGAGGCAACCACATTATAGTCACAGGTAGGCCAGACCATTTAAGGAAGGCAGATTTCCTTCACTAAAGGGCATTCGTGAACCAGAGGTTTTTTCTCTCTCGTGGTCACTATTACTGAGATTCGCTTCACAGAAGCTAAGAACACAGAAAATAGGAGCAGGAGTAGGCCATTCGGCCCTGCGAACCCTCTCCACTATTCAACATGATCACTGCCGGTCCTCTAACTCAACGCCATACTCCAGGGCTCTCCCCAGACCCCTTGATACCCTAAGAGTCTAGAAATCTATCAATTTGCTTCATAAATATATTCAGTGACTTGGCCTCCACAGTCCACTGTGAGGAGAGAATTCAACAGTTCACCACCCCTCTGGGTGAAGGAAGTTCTCCTCATCTCAGTCCTAAATTGCCCACCCCCATATCCTGAGACTGTGATCCTTTGTTCTCGACTCCTCAGCCATTGGAAACAACAACCCTGCATCCAGAAACCAAAGAGAAAATGCTGGAAAATCTCAGCAGGTCTGGCAGCATCTGTAAGGAGAGAAAAGAGCGAACGTTTCGAGTCCAGATGACCCTTTGTCAAAGCTGCATCCAGTCTGTCGAGCCCTGTCAGAATTGCATACGTTTCAATCAGATACCATCTCCTTCTTCTAAATTCCATTGGATACAGACCGAGTTGACCCAACCCGTATGAGGAGCTATGACTGATGTGCTGGCTAGTGTGCCGCCAATCAGAACCTAATGGCTCTGCATCTGCTGATAGGCTGATTTGTATTTGTTACGTCTAGCAGCAAATGCAGAGCGACATCAGACTCTGGTTGAGTTCCCTTAGAGGGGAAAGCACTGCTCCCACAGGCGTGACGAGGAGGGAGAGGGGCAGCAGTCAAGGCAAAGGCCTCCTGTGTTTTTGCAAAAAGAAACCCAGCAGTTTCTTGATCTTGACTCAGGGATGAGGAGAGCGCAGGCCATGGCCAGGGAACCAGCAGCGAGGCCAGGTTGTCGAGCGAGGTACGAGGGGCCGGTCATTGAGGGGAGCAGCAGGGCGATTCGACCCCCAGGCCAGGGCTGAGGGGGGTTGCTGTAGCCAGGCAGCCTGAGCCAGGAGCGAGGCGAGGTCAGCGAGGGGACCAGCGAGGGGGACCAGGGGTGATTCAGCTACAATCCCTCTGTTTTGTCCAGCTACAATCCCACATATCTGAGTGTCTGGAGACAACTGTGTAGGAATTCATTGTAAATTTAGGTTTGGACGTCAAAAATTGTCATGTGAAGAATTTCGATAATCTCGCAAATAGGGCAGGAAAATATTCAGGTCTGCAATACAGGTCCCTGTGCATTATTCATTCCATGTTCCAGTTACTGCTTGAATTTAATCCATAATGCAGCAGCTGAATCCTGTGTGGGAGCTGCGCTTTTTAAAAAACATTGTTCAGAATACGTATGCCTTTTTTTCAGTTTCTACACATCAGTGGAATATGTTGCAATCGTGCTTGGCACAGGCAAATGGAAAACATTTGATAGTCAAAAGAATTTGTCGCACCAGGTAGCCCGTTTGTGCAGATGTTGTTTTGGCTTTGAAAATGAACTTCGCAGGTATAAAGGAAACCTATTTCAGACACACTGCATCTAATTATGAAAAAACACGTGTGAAAGCCGAAACAAAATCTGTAGCAGTAAAAGTTTGAAAAGTTCAATGTTGCTATTTTTTATGTTTTGTGGAATGCTTACTTCAAAGAATTAATGCCATCAGAAAATTGCAGCAAAACACTGATTTATTGAATGGTGCGCAAATGTTAGCCTCAGTTAAAAGTTTTGTCATAAGAATTTGAAATGACCATAGCCCAGTGGAAGCAGCGGCACTAACATTAACAGAAATACAGGTCTTTCTGACTATAAGAAGGGTACAAGGTACAGAAAGTTATTTTTTGATAAAATGAGAGTCAAGGAAATCATTTTATAAGGGGAAAAGAAGATAATTGTTGAGACTGTCAATGTTATTTGTGAGGCAATAATGGTGCAATTGCAGAGTAGAAATGAGTCTCTGAAGAAAACTGTTGATTCATTTTTCCTGCTTTTCAACAGAAATTTGGATGAGAATGCCAAAATCTGTTTCAGTCAGCAATTAAGTAAATTCTACTGGGAATACATAGATACAAATCTTTTTGAAGATGATTTGAAACAATTAATTAATTAATTAATGATGTGCTCTGTGCTTCGAGAAGACTAGCTTATTTTTACAGACTTGTATGTGATGGTTTTCAGGCAACCTTTTCAAATTTGGAAATCATTCTGAATTTTTGCGAGCAATACCTGTCACAAATGCTTCTGGTGAATGTTCTTTTACTGTATTGAAATTAATTAAAATCATTTGCAAAGTACGTTGAGTCAGGAACATTTGTCAAGTTCAGCAATATTGACGATGAAAAGTGCGTCTTTACAAGTTTTGACCTAAGATGATGTAATTGATGATTTTGTGAAGAAAATGCATGCAAATAAAGCTATCCAAATCGCCATGCCAACCAGGGACGAAGGAAGAAAATCTTTAAAATCTTCCTGTCTTCCATATTCTCTTGTTTATATACTGTTTTTCAAAATGGACCATTACTGGTCTGATATAATGGTTGCAGCTGGTCACATGCTGATAGTTCTAACCACCACCGCTCTCAAGTCTGGCCTTCAGGAAGTCTCTTCTGGGGAAAGAATGGAAAAACGGAATCCTGCAGAGAGAGCCTCTAATACTGGACTTGAATTCACTGGATTCACCTGAACTTACAATAACTCCTTTGATTTTGTGAGCCAAGGTAAGAAAGTTGCCTTTCGAAACCAAATGAGACTCCGAAATATACTGAATGGCAGCGTGTGCATCTTGTTGATTGGAGTATTCGGTCCTGTACTGGAATGGCTCATTCTGTCCAGCACTGGCCTGTGCTGCAGTGATGTCATTGGCTGATTCTTTTTCCATCTCGTTTCTCATCAGCAAGTTCCATGTTTGCTTGCATCAAGACACACGCATCGCAATATTGACCACCTTTACAGTCATTAGAGATAAGCTTGGATTTCAATTCAGTAACTTTCCATGCAGGTGTGTTTTTTACAAGTTAAAGATCATTAAAGCAGGGCAGCACAGTGGCCCGGTGGTTAGCACTGCTGCCTCGCGGCGCCGAGATCCCAGGTTCGATACCGGCTCTGGGTCACTGTCCGTATGAAGTTGTCACATTCTCCCCGTGTTTGCATGGGTTTCGCCCCCACAACCCAAAAAGATGTGGCCACACTAAATTGCCCCTTAATTTGAAAATATTAATTGGGTACTCCAAATTGATTTTTTAAAAAATCATCAAAGCAGTGATCCATTTGTGTGTTTTTGTGGCGTCTGCCTTTGCATTCTGTGGGGTGAGGGTGGGTGGGATCAAGAGGGGCACGCCATCATAAAGGGGGCCCCAGAATGAAGATGGGCACCGAGTCCCAATAAGCAGTCATTTTCAAACTCAGGGCTGCGGAGCGATCGTTCACGGCATTCCGAATATGGGAAGAAGTGCCCAATGGCCACAACCGGCTTTTAAAAATGCCGGCTGTGATTGGCTTTCAAGAATGCCGGCCATCACCCGCATGCGTGCCCCCTCAGCCGGATCTAGCTGAGCATAGGCCCGGAGTCTAGCAGGGCAGACCACCTCTTCCTGATGTCAGCGCGCTGATCCAGGACCAGATTTTTTCCAAATCACAGGAGTCTTCCCACCAGAAGCTGCCATAGAGAGCAGGTCACGTGCAGCCGTACACTGACGTCACATGCTCTGGTCGCAAAATCAGGGAGGAGTGTTTCTTCCATTTTGTAGCTGCCAGCAAGCAAGCAACAGGACTGTGTGAAGAACTGAATATGGATCATTTTGTAATAAAGGAAAGGGAGGGCCAGAGACACAAACAGGCCAGGATCTTGCAATTGAATCTGCTGGAGAGAACTTTCTCAGGAGAGTCCACAGCAGAACGAAGAAGTGCTGGTGTGAGCTGTACCCAGACCTCCAGGACCTCTGGTGAACAAACAATTAAGAAAAAACTGAAATTGGGAACAAAGCGATATAGAAATGATTTCTTGAGGTATGACTTTGCTACTTGTGCCAATGCAAATCAGGATGCAAAGTCTATGTGTATTATATGCAGGAAAGTACTGGCAAATGAAAGTTTAAAACCCTCAAAACTTCAAAGACAGTTGGGTTCGAGGACAAACCTCTTAATTCTTTTCAAAAGATGCAGTAAGAATTGAAATAGCTGAAGTCCTTAGCAGAAATATAACATTCAATGAGAAAGCAGGAGAGATAGTGATGACCAAGCAGGCTCACCTGTCGCATTAAAGGTAAGCAATAATTGTAGGTCGCAAAGCTCAGCTAGAATGGGTCACGAATGTTGGCTGGTATGGGTCTCGAAGGTCGGCTGGCGTGGGTCACAAAGGCCGGCCAACGTGGGTCTCAAAGATCGGCATGGATCCTCAAGGTTGGACAGCTAGTAAAAGCGCCTCCCAGGAAAGAAACACTGCCATAAAGTAGAAGTCCGCATCTGCATACCTAACTTCTTGCTTCACCTACATGCTTGCTTTCAGATTTTGCTTGAGACACTATATGGAATTTACTCTGCAGCAAACTCTCTGCTGCATGGGGAAGCGGAGATTTTGTGCGAACTCGTATCCCCCAGCCCCCTGCAACTAGCCACTTGATCATTCAAATATCAGACAATGTCTGAAAGAAAATAAGGATGAGAAACTACATCGACATACATGGTCAGTAAAGCAGCTTAACTGTAGTAGAGGATGAGAAGACAAATGATCCCTGTAATGTTCTTGTCAGATGGCCTGATTTATGTTACAAGAACACATGTAGCTAATATAATAAATGATTTATTAACATGAACTGTGGGTAAACTATATAAAAAACAACAGATGAATAACAGTAAGATCAAGCACAAGCAACTCTCTCCAGCTTCCTCCAGCCAGCCTGAGGGGGTCACTTGACTCTCACATTTACTTATATACGAATGGGACACCTAGTGGCCAATCAGTGAATTACAGCACAACCATGATATCCCAATGTCTTCAGCAAAACGATTGATAAAGATCAGAAAGGCGTAGAACAGATGAAGCGAATAACAAGCCTGTTTAATGTTGGGTGAGGTGGGTGGGACCAGTAATGGTCACTATACTCTAGAAATTGATATCCTTTTAAAACCACACTGTGCTAAATATGCTGCTGTCAACAGCAGTACACAAAGTTCAATCAACCATTGCACAAGATTGAGAAGGGATTAGAAAAAGTCTTTGATAGGTCTGACAGTGCATGGGCTGTGGAGGAAACATTCTTTTTTTTGTTTTTTCTAGTTCGCTTCCTCCTATTGTTCATTTTGAAAAGGGACGTTTCAGCATCTCACTATAACCCAATTCGATTCTCAAATTGGTTGGTAGAAGTTTGGAACTCTCGTTCACAAATGGCAGTCGATGCTGGCTCAATTGCAAATATTAAATCTAAAATTGACAGATTTTATTAACCAAGGTTAGTAAGGCATATGAGACAAATATGAAGTTAGACCATAGATCAGCCATGATGTAAATGAATGGCGGAGCAAGCTCAAGGGGTTAAATAGCTTACTCTTGCTCCTATGTTCCTTTACTCTTAACTCCACTGAATGATGTGCCTTTGTTGCATATCCACTTTAGCAGTAAAAGGGTTGTACAACGACTGGTGCATTTTGAAAGAGATGTAGTCCAAGCTCTGTTCTGTACATTGTTAAGACTGCTTTTCTGTGCTCGTCAATGTGTTAACACAACCTTCAAAGAAAGACGGCAGCGGTTTTCAATGTACAAACTTCCTTTCACATGACACATCATTTTGTCAATTTAACGCAAATTTGTTGACGTTTGAAATCAGTAACTGGATGTGGAATGAATCGGTGATTTAACCTGTTGGAATATGATGGTACTGTGGCTTGACAATTGAACAGTGAGTACAGTACATTCCCACTCTTTACACTTGATGAGTCTATCCTCTTCGAAGGACATGAGTAGACAGTCAGCCACTCCAAGCCTATTCTGTCATTCGCTTAGATCATGGCTGGTCTATATTATATGTCACTTTCATTTACATTGATGTAGCTTTCTCTACAAGAGACGAGTCTTGCCGGGAGCCGATCACCAAAAGAAAAACAATACGCGCTCATTTGGCAGGGGAAGTGTGTGAGCAAGTCACAGGCTTCCCTCTGAGGAACTCACTGATCTCAATGATAGAATCCGCCACAAATGGTTAACTGAATCGTATCTATACTTCAACGCTATTTTCCACTACAGATGTGAAAGACCAGTTCTACGAGGAGCTTGATGCTGCTATCAGCAGAATCATTAAGTCAGGATATCCTTATCTACTGAGGGATTTCAATGCAAGTATGAGCATGGACTGTGCCTTGTCCTTCCTGCCTTGGACTGGGGACGATAAATGAGAATGGACAGACTACTTGAGTTTTGCCGCTACTTCGAGCTTTGGATAACTAACACTCTCTTTCAGAACATACCATGTCACAAGGTGTCCTGGAGACATCCAAGATCAGGGCATTGGCACCAGCTGAACCTGATCTTCACTAGATATAACTCTCTGAACAGCATTCTCAACACATGCAGCTACCACAGCGCTGACTGCGGTACAGCTCACTCCCTGGTGTGCACCAGGGCTGGGATACAACCTTTGAAGGCTTTTCAATCAAAGCAGGAATGCCATCTCCATATCATCGTCAGCCACAATGCCGGTTCCTCGAGTCGATGGAGCAGTTGCTCTCCACAATTCCCACACAGAGTACAGAAATGAAACAGGACACCATCTATAATAATGCACTCTCAATGTGTTGGAAATAAGAGCAGAAAAATGCTGACTGGTTCAAGTGGTTCAGTGACTGACAACACTGACAGATCTGTCATTGACACTAAGCGATCTGCTCTCATTAATTACCAGAGAGATCTGAGTGAGAAAACTCTGAATGCACTAAGAGCTGCTGAAAGTAAAGTCCTGCAGACTGCTAGGTGGCATCAATGACTACAGCCTGGCAGAATATTGAGTTGCCCGATGACACAGAGAATGTCTGGGGCATAGATGAAAATATCACAAGAGAAATAGGTTCGTCAGCAAATAAGTCATTTCCATTCAAAACAGAGGCATCACCGAGTGCAATGAACAGTGGGATAGATGGGCAGAACACTACCTTGGGCTGTACTCCAGGGAAAACACGACCACTGTGGAAGATCCAGATACCACAGAAAGCCAGTTTGACTCGACAAAGCTGGGGTAGTGAACCCACAGTGGAGTTACTCAGTAAGGCTATTGCCACACTTGCTCGGGGCAAAGTTTCAAGTGCTGGCTCTCTGCTGCCTGAACTCAGCAAGCAGGAGAAAGTGGCACTCCAGCAGCATTTCCCCAAACTCTCTGTCTCAGCTGGAGGGAGAGGGCAGTGCCCAAAATATGCATGATTCAAAGACTGTGACCCTGTGCAGCAATTACAACAGCTGTCAAGAAATCTCGTTGCTCAACATCATGGGACATATAGTTTCCCATGCTGCCCGTGTTGGAATGCAGATCTTGGCTGAGCGCATTGATCCCAGATCCTAGCATGGTTTCACAATTGGAAGATTTACAATCGACTTGATTTTCTCAGACAGGCACATGCAATAGAAATGCCATGAACAAAGGAGACCACTCTATATTGCCTTCATTGATCACAATCAAGTATTCGGCCATGTGAGCAGAGGCAGTCTGAGGCAGAGGCAGTCTACAAGCGACAGTAGAAAATTGGCTGCCTGCCAAAGCTGCTCAAAATGAATGATGGGTAAGGTCAGCTATGGCGAAGCAACATCAGAACCATTCGAGATTGGGGGCTGTGTTCTGACAATCTTCGGCATATTCTTCTCTTTGCTATTGTTATATGTCTCCAGGCTCTCCGCAGAGGGTGTCTACTTACACACCGGAACCGACAGTAAGCTTTTCAAACCTCTCCGCCTGAGAACCGAGACACCAGGTCCTCGTCAGAGAGCCGCCTGCGCTGATGACGCCGCTCTGGAATTTCGCACCAAGGAACACCTTCAGCAACAAATGGACAGACTCTCTCACACTTTGTCAGGAGGTCGGTTTGACCATCAGCATCAGGAAGACCAATGTCCCGGCTATTACCATACCATGATCTGTCAGCATTGACGGTGTGACGCTGGAAGTTGTTGATAGCTTCACACAGCGGACAATAAGGCACCGAGTGTCCTAATGTCAGCGATTGGAGTTGAGTGAACTCTCGCTTTTGGCTCCTCCCAGTGATGTCACCTCACCATCACCTTCATCGACAAAATTAACCCCCTGTCTCCTACCTCCAAACCAGTTACTGATCGGTGTCACAGAGTTGCCTCCAGTTTTGAGCACTCTCTATTTAGCTGAAAATCTTTTGCGGGGATGTTTATCAAAATGTTGAAACAGGAACAGGGAAAGGTAATTCAGCCCTTTGAGCATTGTCCACCGCTCAACATGACCATGGCTGATTCTCGGCCTCTAAACTATGCTCCTGCCCTTTCCCCATGGTCTGCTGGCTGCCCATATAAACAACATAGAAAAACCCTTACCCGACATGTTGTAGACGTCAAAAGAAAATGAGAGCAGATTAGTCAAATATGATAAACCCTTCAGAAGTCTTTTTGCTCAGCTAATGTCCATCCAATCTCTTTGCATCTGATGGTAGATGTGAGTAACGTCTCCATAAATTATGCGAAACCGACAGGTCTGTAGGTAACCAGCTTTCTCTTACTCTCTCTTCCTATCAATGGAGTGATGTTTGCAGTTTTTCAATCCAAGGCCTCAATTCACAAAGTATTTGGAAAGTGATGACGAATGCATCTGCAATTTCCCCACCCCCTATTTGAATAAGTTGGGGTGGTCATGTCCTGCATATATTTCTATCTTAAATCCCATCATTTTCTTGCCTGCTACTCTTTTAAAAATTATGGTAAACCCACCACCTCCTTCCCCTTGATTTATTTTGGGCTTTCTCTGCGCTGTTGGTATTTTCACCTCTTCTGTCCACTGTGAAAACTAATGCAAATTAACAAGTCTGTTATTTCCTTATTATCCATTATAGTCTCCCCTATATCCTCCCTGCATGGCCCCCTATTACTCCATTGCTTGCCAAATTAGCCAAACCGTTTGTTATTACGCTTAATATCCTTTTAACTTGTTTTCTCAATTCCTCTTGGCTCCTCTTATTACTTTCTTTGTATCCTGCTGTTACCTTTCCCAGGCTTTCTGCTGACCACTTTTCCTTGCTTTTATGTGAACCTTTTCTTTCAGCTTGATAGATCTGTCTTCATTTGTTGATGATGCTTGCTAAGGTACACAAGCAAATTCTTTACATTTTTGGAGCATGTATTTCCATCATGCCAGATACTTTTCTGAATACTTCCCGCTCTTTGCCTCCAGGTTTATCTCTCAGCATTTCAAATCAGTCTGCTGTAAGTGATTCATTTCTGACCCTTTTTATGTTTTGCATACTTGTAATCCTCCCCTCCCCCTGCTTAAACCCGTTGGCCCAGAAATTGCAATCAGCAGTAGATCGCGGTGGGGCGGATTTCTCCTTTCATATCATCAGTTTGAATATGGCGCCAATTTGAGGGGATCTCCAGACAACAGTCAGGGAAACCAGCCAATCAAATAGAGGGAATCTCACAGACAGTAAACCAGGAAGCAAAATTGTCCTTCGGTTGTAATTAAATCTTGCAAAGAGCAAACATGTGACATACTCATGAGGTTAGGTTAGGAGCTGAAATATTATTAAAACGCTTCTTTATAAAAATTTCAATTTTAACAATCATTTTTATCACCGTGGTGATACTTGACATTCCAAAAATGACAAATTAGTTTTTCGCGATCAGAGAGGTTGTTTACTAATAATTATGAACACGGAACAATGTTAAAATCCAAGTTACACCTCAGGCAACAATTGCAACCGTTCCAAGGGTTTTTACAGCAGGATCAAAAATGTAAAAGGACATGTTTTTGTCAATTCAATGATTTCTAATTTTTGGAGTCAGTGGAGGACTTCAACAGCACGACATGTGGAGAAACTGTAAAATCACTGATGACATCTGCTGGGTGTTTGCCCAGTTAGAGACTCTAGATGTTGCTGTGAACTTCTGAGATGCAATGGCAGTGAATGCTGACAGTTGCACCGCTATTACCATCACAAATACTGGATCAACGTCAACTTTAATCATATTACAGTCACTACCTGCAAGAGGTGGCGACGTGGTGGAAATGTCACTGAACTAGCAATCCAGAGGCCCAGGCTAATGCTCTGCTGTTGTGGGTTCAAATCCTACCACAGCAGCTTGTGGAATTTAAATACTGTTAATAAATCTGGAATTAAAAGCTCGTCTCAGTCATGACGACAAACATCTATTGTGCTAGAAATACATCTGATTCACTAGGGAAGGACATCTGCCATCCTACCTGATCTGGACAGGCATACATGTGATCCAGTTCCACTGCAATGTGGTTGACTCTTAAATGTCCTCTGGAATGACCATTCAGTTGCATTGAGCCATTACAGAAAAGGAATGAAACTGGTTCGATCATCCGGCATCAACCTAGGCACCGGAAACTACACAGTCCTGTCGACCTTGCAAAATCTTCCTTGGGCACTTGTGCTAAAAGTAGGCGTGCTGTCCCACAGGCTAGTCATACCTGACAAAGGGATAGCCATGGAATCATGGGCTGGATTCTCCGCATCCCGACGCTGAAATCGCGGCCGGCGCCGGGACGGAGAATCCGTTTTGACGCACAAAATCGGGACCGCCGCCGGTTCTCCGGGCCCCGAAAAGCGGCGTACTCGGAGAGTTCGCCGCGTAACGCTTACCTGCGGCCATTGCTGGAGGCCCGCCCCGCCATTCTCCACCCCCTACTGGAGAAAGTCCCAATGGCATGGATCTAATGTGGTCCTGCTGGTCGGGATACTAGTGTGGCGGCTGCAGACTCAGTCCGCGGCCACCATGGTCGGGGATGGGCCGATCGGAGGGCAGGCGGGGCCTTATACGGCATCTAACTGATTCTGGGTGGGCGGTCAGGGTTGGACGCGCGGCAGTTCGGGGGCACTACTTGGAGGGTCCAGCTCCGCGGTTTGAGTCCGCCACTGGAGGCCGCTGGAGGCCGTCGCCATGCGCATGCGTGGCCTCCGACCCGGAAGTGCGGGGGCCCGTATCTGCAGCACAAGCTGCTAGTTTCACGCTGGGTCCCTGCTAGCCCCCTGCAGGGCTATGAATATGTGGTCGTTACGCGCCAGTTATTCTGTCGTGAAAGGCCACAGTTTTTACGACGCCGTGGGGACATAGTCCCAAAAACGGAGAATCCAGCCCCATATCTTTCAATATTCCAGACACCACTGTCACCATCCCTGCCCACCACCAGGACAGCCCCACCAGAGGTGGTATTTTAGTGGTTTAGAGGAAGTTTCCTTTGGGGTCCTCAACATTGACTTCGGAACCCAGAAAGTCATCTTGTCAAACATGGGAAAGGAAACTACCCGCTGGGTACAGAATGTACTCTGACTGACGGACTTCAATCACCAAGAGTGGCTCGGCAGCACCACCACTACTGACTAAGCTGGCATCGTCCTAAAGAACTGGGTCTGCAGCAGGTGATGGGGGAACCAAGAAGATTGAAAAACATACGTGAGCCCACCCTTTCCAATCTACCTGCCACAGATGCATCTGTCCATGACCGTACCGCTAGAGGTTACCACTGCGGACAGCACGGTGGCGCAGTGATTAGCACCGCTGCCTCACATTGCTGCGGATCCAGGTTCGATCCTGGCCCTGGGTCACTGTCCGTATGGAGTTTGCACATTCTCCCCGTGTCTGCGTGGGTCTCACCCCCACAACCAAAGGTGTGCAGGTTAGATGGATTGACCACGCTAAATTGTCCTTTACTTGGACAAAAATAATTGGATACTCTAAATTTTAAAAAATCCTTGCGGGGATGAAGTGTCTTCACACTGGGCCCTCCATTGCATTGTGTGACACTTCCACTGTGCTACATGGAATAGATTTCACACAGATTTAACGAGTCAAAACTGGGCATCCATGAGATGCTGTGGGCCATCAGTAGTAGCAGAATTGTATTCAACCACAATCTGTAAATTCATAGCTCGACACATCCCCTGCTCTACCATTATATCCAAACTGGAGGATCAACTCTGGTTCAATGAAGAGTGCATGAGAGCATTCCAGGATCAGCAGCAGGCATAATTAAAACTGAGGAGTGAAGCTGCAACATAGCACTACTTGCCTGCCAAACAACTAAAGCAGCATGTGATAGTCAGAGCTAAGTGATCCCACAGCAAATCGATCAGATCTAAGCTTTGCAGCCCTGCCACATTCAACCGCGAAAGGTGGGTGGACAATAAAACAACAACTGGTGGAGGAGGCTCCAAAAGCAACGCCATTCTCAGTGATGGAGGAGACCGAGGCATCAGTGCAAAAGACAAGGCTGAAGCATTTGCAACAGTCTTCAGCCAGAAATGCTGAGTGGATGATCCATCCTCGTCTCCTCCTGAGGTCCCCAGCATCTCAGGTGCCAGCTATCAGCCACATCAATTCACTCCATGTGATACCAAGAAATGGTTGAAGGCACTGGACACTGCAAAGTTCATAGACCCTAACAATATTCCGGATTCCGGCAACAGTACTGAAGACAATGCTATCAAGTGGCATGCACTCAGCAATAAACTGCTCACTGACTCTTGGTTTGGGTTTTGCCAGGGACATTCAGCTCCTCACCTCTTTATTGCCTTGGTCCAAACATGGACAAAAGAGCTGAACTCCAGAGGTGGTGAGTCCTTGACTTCAAGGCAACATTTGATTGAATGTGGCATTAAGGAACCTGAGCAAAACTGGAGTTAATGGAAATTGGGAGGAAATGTTCCACCTATTTGAATCATACCTAGTACATTGGAAGTTGGATGTGATTGTTGGAGATTAATCATCTCAGACCTGGGACATTGCCGCAGGAGATCCTCAAGGTGATGTCTTAGACCCAACCATCTTCAGCTGTTTCATCAGTGACCTTCCCGCCATCATAAAATCAGAACTGGGGACGTTCGCTGATGATTGCACAACATTCGGCATCTCCCCGTGATATTTAATGGCATTACCATCACTGAATTAACACGATCAAAATTCTGGGGATTGCCACTGACTAGAAACTGAACTGGACCAGCCATATAAACACTGTGGCTACAAAAGCGGACCAGAGGCTGGATATATGCAGAGTAATCCACCTCCTGACTCCCTAAAGCCTGTTCTCCATCTACATGGCACAAGTCAGGAGTGCGATGCAATGCTCTCTACTTGCCTGGACGAGTGCAGCTCCAACAAAACTCAAGAGGCTCGGCATCTTCTAGGGAAAAGCAACCCATTTGACTGGCACATGAACAGAAAACACTGGAAAATCACAACAGGTCTGACAGAATCTGTGAAGAAAACAGAGCGAATGTTCCGAGTCTGGATGAATCATCGTCATCAGAGTTAGAGAAAACTGGGAATAGGATGAGATTTATACTGTAGTGGCGGGGGGGGGGGGGGGGGGGGATTGGTTTGGAGCAGTAGGGCTGGATAGAGGGCCAACAGTAGGTGGAGGCTAAGGAGAAATTGACAAAGATGCCATGTGCAAAAAGGGAATGTAAATGGTGGTGATAATGGCTGAGAAGTGTGCTAATAGTGACCCATTAAGAGGTCAGAATGCATTAATAGCAGAACCAAGATGTGCAATGTGTCAACGGACAACCTGGAAGAGGGAACAGATGACCCTAGTGGGGTGGGGGGAGGGGAGACGGTGCTGAGAGAAAACCAAGATGGAAAGCGGGTTGAAAAGGGGAATGGATAAATGAATCAATGTAAGAAAAATAAAAATTATTGGGTAAAAATTAAAATAAGGTGGAGGAGAGTTCACAGTCTGAAGTTGAGGAACTGAATGTTCAAAAGACTAACGTGCCGAGTCGGAAGATGAGGTGCTGTTCCTCCAGTTTGTGCTGAGCTTCACTGGCACATTGCAGCAGGCTGAGGACGGACATGTGGACATGAGAGCAGGACGGTGAGTTGAAATGGCAACGACAGGAAGGCTTGGGTCCTGCTTGAGAACGGACAGAAGGTGTTCTGCAAAGCGGTCACCTAGTCCCAATGTAGCCTCTGCAATGTAGACCACATTGGGAGCAGTGAATGGTAAACTGCGAGCAGCAGAGGCAAAGGAATACACCAGTACCCAGCTGAGTCACAGGCTCTCATTCAAACCTAACCTCATTAGGGAATGCATAATGTGATTCAGCAAAGACCTATTGTTCTTCAGGACATTCCTGTAGGGCGACACATTCTCCCATAATCATAGAATTTACTGTGCAGAAAAGACCATTCGGCCCATCGAATCTGCCCCGGCCCTTGGAAAAAAACACCCTACTTGGATTTGATTGGATTGGTTTATTGCCTTTGTACCGAGGTACAGTGACCCAAACTGGGAATCGAACCTGGGACCCTGGAGCTGTGAAGCAGCAGTGCTAACCACTGTGCTACCATGCCGCCCACATTAACATTAATGAGGACCTAATGGTCTAGTAATGGAAATCTAGTTGCATATGAATGGCATGGCTCCGGCCTTTTGTGTAGATGGAAATGGGCCATCAGCGAAATAATGACCACCTCAAGGAAGATGCTTTGTGTGAAGTGCTGGGCGGAACTTGGAGAGAGAGAGAGAGATCTTTTTGGGAACATAGGCAGGCAGGCCAGCAGCCAGTGGAGGAGGTCATGAAAAAGAACCACAGAAAGAGGTAATGAACATGCAGTCATAAAACAGACACAGAGAAGCATGAAGAGGGTCTGGTCACAACCCCTGCAAGCTTAAAGAAAGGATTCTGTGTGGTGAATGTAACTTAGTAATTCACACTGTATTTACCAATACCATTTTAAGCGCAGTAGCGTTATCCGACCACTAGGGGGAGTAGCTCTGGGAATGCTCAGGAGTTTGTACAGGGCTCCACCCTTGGCTCCGCCCACGACTCCTTCCCCTGGATTTGCTGTATAAATACCCTTGTCCAGAGCCAGCCTGCAGTTCATCGAGAGTTCAACGGGTAACAGGCTGGCTCTGTAGTAAGTAGATTAAAACCACTGTTCATATCTTAAAGCACGTGTCTAGTGAATTGATGGTTCCATCATTCTGAAAAAGGTGTCCCTAAGAGAAGGAAGATGTCATGATATACAAACATGCAGCTAATGAACACATAGAATAGGACACGACCAATGAGCAGTCAGGACACTCAGGGGTGGTATCTCACTATAAATGGGATGAGGCACTCACACCCCGCCACTTTCCACAGACCAACATCGACAGAGTGAGACAGGGTGTATCCTCCGTATCACACCCCAGCAGGTGGCTTAGAGCAAGGTTGGTTCAGTTAGACTGAGTTACTATATTTAGATTAGCAGAGAGTGGAATTAATTGAGAACTGCGCTAATAGTTCAATCAAACACATTGAACTTACCTCAAAGTCTGGAGCATCTTTTACTCAAAACTGCATCAAGTGGCAGCTTGTGTTATTCCAAATTACATAACACAACAGAAGACTGCTTCCCAGATCAAAGTGCTGCCTTTACCTGAATGTGTAAGTGGAAGGAGAGCTGAATGCTAACGCCAAGTGTTGTTTAATGGGAATCCACGTGTCAAAAGTGAAACTGACTATAACCTGCCTGTGTTAGAACTGCGAGGTCTGAAAGTTAAACGGTGCTTTCTTTTGTTTCAATAAAGTTTGTTTATGAAAATAACAAAGCCCAGTTTCTTATATTATCACTCCTGGAATAGTCTTAAACCTTAAAAACGTTACGTGTCTCGTTCAGTATCTTAACCTTTGTTGAGGTCTGACTAGGTGTCTGAAACAAAGAATTGCAGCACCTGCAGGTTCTTGCTTTTTGTCTGCCCTGTTTTGGCGTGCTATTGGTTACACTCTGTTCTGCACAAATGTGCCCTTGTATTTTTAAAAACAAAAAGATCTAAGAATTGCGAAATGTGGTGGAGGAGCAAGTGTTTTTTCAAACTTTCATGGGTCTAACTAGAACAGGCACCCAGGGTAAGTACATATGATGAAAATAATTCCGAGCAGCACTTTATCATCGCTGGTGTGTGACTTGTGGTCTTTGTGGTCCGGGGTCATGAATAAAACATTTTCCATAGACTCTTAATGCATACATCTATTGCACGGTTTCAGTAAGTTCTCCAATTTGTAACAAGGCTTGGTCAGATCCCGTTAC
This sequence comes from Scyliorhinus canicula, assembly GCF_902713615.1. Taxonomy (NCBI): domain Eukaryota; kingdom Metazoa; phylum Chordata; class Chondrichthyes; order Carcharhiniformes; family Scyliorhinidae; genus Scyliorhinus; species Scyliorhinus canicula. The sequence goes on from NC_052157.1 coordinate 143,998,512, forward strand.
GGATTAGAGTGAAAGCAGGAGGAAAAAGCAAATTCACAAGCCTCCCAGTTCATTTTCTTGGTTAGATACTTCCTGTCAATCTCCGGTGGTACAAATTTAGTTTTCGGAAGCAAGCTGGACTGGACGGACAAATTCCCAACTTGACCTTGCTCTGGGCGAGAGCTCTCTTACTGCTTTCTCACATTGTGATCACTGGTAGTCGCGAAGTCGGAGTGGGAGTGGGAAATTGAGCCCCTCTAGCCTGCTCTGCCAGTTGCTGACTGATAATCGAGCACATCACGCGGTGTCCACTGGGATTTTAAACAAATCATTCTTCGGATATGCATGCCACTGGCAAGGCCCAGCATTTATTCCCCATCCTTAATTGCCCTCGGGGAGGGGGAGTTGAGCCACTTTGGAAAGAAGTCAATTGTTTCATTGACAAGAAAATTACAAAATTATTCAAACCTTGCTCCCGCAATCAGTACTGTCATAGAAACACTTTGGGCTTCGAGCCATCTTTTTCTGTTTGGTAATTCAACCTTTTTAGCCTTATTTACTGAAGTGGAGATGCTGGCGTTGGACTGGGGTGAGCACAGTAAGAAGTCTTACAACACCAGGTTAAAGTCCAACAGGTTTGTTTCAAACACGAGCTTTTGGAGCACTGCTTCTTCCTCAGGTGAATGAAGAGATATGTTCCAGAAACATATATGTAGACAAAGTCAAAGATGCCAGACAATGCTTGGAATGCGAGCATTTGCGGGTAATCAAATCTTTACAGATCCAGAGATAAGGGCAATCCCAGGTTAAAGAGGTGTGAATTGTCTCAAGCCAGGACAGTTGGTAGGATTTTGCAAGTCCAGGCCAGATGGTGGGGGGTGAATGTAATGCGACATGAATCCAAGATCCCGGTTGAAGCCGCACTCATGCGTGCGGAACTTGGCTATAAGTTTCAGCTGAGCAATTCTGCGTTGTCGCGTGTCCTGAAGGCCGCCTTGGGGAACGCTTACCTGGAGATCAGAGGTGAATGTCCTTGACTGCTGAAGTGTTCCCCGACTGGAAGGGAACATTGCTGCCTGGTGATTGTCACGCGATGTCCGTTCATTCGTTGTCGCAGCGTCTGCATGGTCTCGCCAATGTACCACGCTTCGGGACATCCTTCCCTGCAGCGTATGAGGTAGACACCATTGGCCGAGTCACACGATTATTTATTGAACACCCAGATTCTATCGTGAGTGGGTTCCTGTTCTATTTTAGTGGAGTTTTGCTTTTGGGGAAGGACCTAATTTGGTCTTCTGAGGCTCTAACCATTGGCATCCTACTGATCCAAATAGTTTCAAACATATCACCGATCAGCCACAAGATGATCAACACACTTTATTCTTGTACAAGAAACACCTGCTTTGTGGCTGTGTGACTAGCTACAAGGAAATGTTCGCCACACACCAGAAATAGCTGCCAAAGCTGTGTTACGGGACATAAATACATTTTGGTGATCCAAATCGAGCCCCGGGTACGGCAATGAATTTTCAGAATGCAGCCACGCATGGTCTGAGGGAGGCATTAAAAAGGGAGGCATTTGATCTCTCATCAACTCCACCTCCCACTCACTCAGACACTAGTCACAGTGTGAACCAAATAGTCTCAATGGAACTCTGTCTTTCACACACTGGTTTCCAATCTCAATGATCAAAGTGCTAGTTTTGGAATATTCTCGCAAACAATGCTGTATCTCGGATGCCTTCCACAAGGGTCCACCTGCAGGGTTTTGATCTCTCCTTCCAATCTTCCTCTCCCCTGGATCGCCACATGCATTCAAGCGTTGCCTTCCACACACTTTCTTATGTAACCATACATACCAACTATTCACCATTGTTTCACAGGCCTATAGTAAGGTGTTCCACCTTACTGCTGCCTCCTTAGGATCTCTGGCTTCTCACATGCCTATTTTGCTTTAAGTCTACTTCCTGCAGCTTTCTCACTTCAAATTTGGAGCTTTTCTCTGCTCCTCACTCTTAGTTTCACTGAACTAGATCTTTTTTTCCACATTTCTGTTCTTTTCTTAACTTAACTGTCTTCCTGGGAATTTCTCCTTTTCCTTTAGGACCTGCTCCTTGCAGTTCCCTCTCCCACTAGAGTCCTGACAACTTGAGATCCAGAACTCGCTCAACATTCACTGTTACTTTGGTCAGCATGGTAGCACAGTGGTTAGCACAGTTGCTTCACAGCTCCAGGGTCCCAGGTTTGATTCCCGCTTGGCTCACTGTCTGTGCAGAGTCTGCATGTTCTCCCCGTGTCTGCGTGGGTTTCCTCCGGGTGCTCCGGCTTCCTCCCACAGTCTAAAGATGTGCAGGTTAGGTGGATTGACCATGCTAAATTGTCCCTTAGTGTCCAAAATTACCCTTCGTGTTGGGTGGGGTTGCTGGATTATGGGGATGGGGTGGAGGTGTGGGCTTGAGTGGGGTGCTCTTTCCAAGAGCCGGTGCAGACTCGATGGGCCAAATGGCCTCCTTCTGCATTGTAAATTCTATGAAAAAACAACTACATCCTTGCAACAACAAAAAAATTTAAATGAACGAAAAGAAAGAACTTACATTTAAATAGCAGCATTTGCGAACTCCGGACGTCCCATTGCGCTTTATAGCCAAGGACATTCTTTGAGATTTGGTCAAGGTTGCAACGTAGGAAATGCAGCAGCCAATTTATACATGGAAGCTCCCACAAATATCAACGCGAGAACGATCGAGTGATCAGGCCCTGGTTATGCTGATTGAGGGATACATTTTGCCAGAACACCAGTGGTACTACACTTGCCCCCTTCCAAATAGTGCTGTGGTATCTTTTATGCCCTTCTGAAGGACAGATGGAGCCCCAGTTCAACATCTCATCTGGAAGACAGCAGTGCGGCACTTCTTTAGCACCTCATTAAAGAATCAAGTTTCTTTTATTTAAGTCACGGGAGTGGCGCTAGAATTCACAGCACCCTGACTATGGCTAACACTCATGAGTGTGTTTTATATCTTACCCACAATGTGCCAACATCAGGGAAGTGTTCTATGTAGTATTTTAGCAGACTTTTCCATGACTAGGACCACAAAAATCCATTATTTTAGCGATTAAAGTTTTTCCACGGGTATAACACTCAGAAAACATTGGACTGGATCCTCCGTTCCTGAGGCTAAGTGGCGGCTCGAACGGAGAATTGCGGGGGTTTTACGACGGGAAAATCAGCACGAACCCCTCCCCGATTCCGGTATTGGTGAGGGGCTAGCACCAACGCCGCGTGAAACTCTGCGGATCGCGCGGAAAATAGGCGGAGAATCGCCTGGTCCCGGGCTGCGCATGCACAGGGCTGGCGGCCTGCACCGGTCGCGTCGGAAAACTGCTGGCACCACACGTGGCCTGCGCCGTTGGGAACTCGGCCCATCGGGGCAGGTATGCTGGCTGACGACGAGGCAACGGTGTTGCAACGGCGCACGGTGTGCGTCTCGATGATGCTGGTTTGGAAGGGCGGAGCAATGCGGACCGGCGTCAAATCAGCGGCTGACCCGATTCCGGCGTCAGAATCCATTGTCCGCCTGATTGCCGATCCCCGATTTTGGCATCTGGTTACGGAGAATCCAGCCCATTGGGCCTTGTGGCTGGTTTGTTTTGGAAAATCCTGAATCATAAACCCAATCAATATTGGATTTTAATTTACGGGCATGATTCAACGGAAAAGTTTCAAAGTGTGACTTTGGGCGTGTTTGTCGGGATTTTTTGCGACGGCTGCAATGCCGTGATGGAAACTGCTATTCAAGGGCACTTATGAGGGGCATGGATAGAGTAGATGGCACATGGTAAAGACAGGCACTCTTTCCCAGGGTGGAGGGGTCAGTCACCAGGGGGCATAGGTTTAAAGTCCGTGGGGCTAGGCTTAGAGGTGATGCGCAAGGCAGATTTTATAATGCAGAGGTTGGTGAGTGTCTGGAATGCGTTGCCAGGGAAGGTTATGGAAGCAGATACATTAACGGCGTTCAACAGGCATCTCGACAAACACATGGAGAGGATGGGTATAGAGAGATTCGGCGCAAGGAAGTTCTGAGGGTTTTGGCAAAGGTTGGTATCATGGCCGGTACAGGCTTGGAGGGCCAAAGGGCCTGTTCTTGTGCTGTATTGTTCTTTGTTCTTACCATTGTTTTGGGTCATGGGGAGTTTCTGCCTGTTGAGGACACACTTGGAAATTTTTCTGGCACTGGGAAGCTGAACTCGCCAGCAGGACCGGCTCATCAGAGACAGGGGCGCCATTTTGAAAGGCCCCCCACTTTTTCAGGACCCCCCCCTCCCTTCACCCATCCAATTGTAGGCCTTCAAAGCGAGAGGATTCGAGTGCAGGAGCAGAGATGTCTTGCTGCAATGATACATGGCTTTGGTGAGGCCACACCTGGAATATTTTGTGCAGTTTTGGTCTCCTTATCTGAGGCAGCATGGGCGGGATTCTCTGATCCTGAGGCTAAGTGTTGACACCGTCGGAAACGCCATCGCGTTTCTCGGCGGCGTCAACACGGCCCCAGGATCAGCAATTCTGACCCCTCCACGGGGGCCAGCAGGGCGGTGGAGGGGTTCACGCCGCTCCAGCTGCTGATCCGGCCATGGAATGGCCGCCGGTGGATGCGAGCATGCGCAGTGGGTCCGGCGCGAACCCGCGCATGCCCAGTCCCACCAGCGCGATTTCCGCGCATGCGAGGTGTCTCCCTTGTCCGCACCTTCCCCATCCCAACATGGCGCAGGCGCCAGCATGGCAGAAAGGAGGCCGAGAGACAGAGGGGCCGGCCCGCCGATCGGTGGGTCCCAATCGCGGGCCAGGCCACATCGGAGGCCCCCCCCCCGGGGTCGGATCCCCCCTTTTTTAAAAAAAAAAATTTTTTTTTTAAGGTTAATGGGGGTGGGGGGGGCTGTTGGGTTGCGGGTATAGGGTGGATACGTTGACTTGAGTAGGGTGATCATTGCTCGGCACAACGTCGAGGGCCGAAGGGCCTGTTCTGTGCTGTACTGTTCTATGTTCTATATGAGGCGCCCAGAATCATAACCGGGTGAAGTAATTATTTTACTTAATATACTATGCGGCCCTTTGTGAATTGTGAATTTCTGAATGTGGCCCTTGCACGGAAAAGTTTGCCCACCCCTGCTCTAGATGGAGTGCAGCGAAGGTTTCCCAGGCTGATTCCTGGGATGGCCAGACTGACGTATGAGAGCGATTCACTGGAGTTCAGAAGGATAAGGGGATATCCCATAGGAATCAGTTGCTGATCACCAACCTTGCTGGATTTTGCAGCAGGCGATAAGTGAGGCAAAGGCAAGGGCGTTGGCCCCCCCTCTCCATGAAGGGTTCTGGCTGAAGGCCGTCACTTTCGGGCTTGGGCTCCACCATCATCCCCACAACCTTGGACATTGTCTCGAAGAAGGTTTTGCAGAACCCAACAAGTCTGGGGCATGCCCAGAATATGTGGGTGTGGTTGGCTGGGCCTCCCTGGCACCGTTCACATTTGTCCTCCACCTCCGAGAAGAACCTGCTTATTTGGGTTCTGATGAGGTCTGCTCTGTGCGCCACTTTCAGATGCATTAGGCTTAGCCGTGCGCATGTGGATGTTGAGTTTGCCCTGTTCCGTGCTTTGCTCCAGAGCCCCCACCCTATTTCTATCCCTAGCTCTTCCTCCCATTTTTCCCTTGTCTTGTTCGGCAGAGAACGTGTCTCATCTAACAGTTGCCCATACAGGTCCCCACAGTTCCCCTCTCCCCAATTTGCCCGCGTCTGACAGCTCCTCTATCAGTGAGTGTCCCGGCAGCCGTGGGTATGTTGTTGTCTCTTTCCAGAGAAAAGTTTTGATTTGTAAATGTTGTAGTTTGTTCCCTTTGGGCAGTTACAACCTCTCTGTCAGCTCCTCTAACGTTGCTAGTTTTTGACCGTGTAGAAGTCTCTAACTGTCAGTGTCCCCCCCACCCTGTCGCCACCATTTAAGCTGCCGTCCTTTGGGGCTAGGGCGAACCTGTGATTGTTGCAAATGGGGGCCATGGTGGACATTTCAGGCAGGTTGAAGTGTAGCCGTAGCTGGTTTCATGTCCGAGTGTGGCTATTACCACTGGGCTTGGCTGGCGGGGATGGGAGTGTTGCTGTGGCCAGGGCTACTGTGTGTTGGTGCATTTGTGAGATCTAACCAAGGCATTGGATCCAACTCCCTCGCCTTGGAGACCTCGGGCAAGCGCCGTTCAGTGCTGGTCTCCACATGGGAACCAGACAGAACGTCACTCGTGAGAGTCTCCCAGGGGATTGGAAGGCCCCCAGGTCCATGCCCTCTGGGTAGGATGGTACCTTGCACAGCTGGGGCCACCTGAGTACTCAGACCCTACCTGCCTGCCCAGCACCCTGATGGTGCCACCTGGATGCTAGCCTGACCCTACCAAGGTGCCCAGGTGGCACTGCCAGCCAACAGCGGCACTGCCAGGGTGCCAGACTGGAACTGCCAAGGTGCCAAGCTGGAATTTTTTGCACGGCGGTGATCGGGCCACGATAGGCCTTGTGATGTTGGCGGGGGGTGGGGGAGCAGCCACCCCTTATAGTGAGTTTGGGCTTGGGGGAGGTTCTGGGACCACGTTGGGAGTTTGAGAGCTTGAGACATCATTTTTAAATGGCGTCCTGATCTCTTGTTGCACTGAGGAGTGAGTGGAGCTCCTCAGAGCAGAGAACAGGGCGATGCGGCCTTGTTGAGGCGTTCCCTGCTGAGGCCCCTAATCTACCTGTATGGGCGTTAGATAGTGAGGTGTTTCTCAGGGAAATACGCGGCTAATCTTGCGTGCTACGGGACTCTGTCTCCATTCGGGTAGATCGCGCCTAGAAACTTTTCTGTTAAATTGCGTCCGAGATTTCAAATCAGCGTTCATGTTGCTCAAAAGGGCTCAGTCTCTATTGCTCATGGAGCCCAAATAAAAACCACATGTTAGTAAATCACAAAAGTCACACCGACTCAAAATGTCAACCCTGTTTCTCGCTCCACAAACCCTGAGTATTTCCAGCATTTTCTGTTTTTATTTCACATTCCAGCATCTGCAGTATTTTGCTTTTGCGCCCTCGTCAAATAGTTCAATAATTATGTTTCCACTTGGAGAGCACAATGAAGCTGTTTAAAATGATCGAACAGTATGATAGAGTAAATTGAATGAACCCATTTCCTCTGGTGGGGGATCAGAACAATGTCAACAATGGAGAGGTGATGGAAGGAAGCACTTCACACAAAGTGTAGAGGAAAGCTGCAACTCCATCTCCAAACTGGCTGCTGAGGCTAGACAAATTCAAAATGTTAAGACTGAGATTGCCAAGTTCTTATTAGACAAGAGTACTAAGGAACCTAGGTGGGCTAGATGATGTTAAGGTACAGTTGGGCCACAATGTAACTGAATGATGAACTGGCTTTTTGGACTCAATGACCGTCTCCTGTTCCGATATCCCTATCATTTAGTGGAAGCAGACATATTTATTATTTTTTTTGTTTTCCTCCTCCTATGTCTCATCTATGTGCTGCACCTGGGCGACATCATCCAAAAACACAGTTTAACTTTTGTGTTGACATCACCCAGCGCTATCTCATCACTGACTATACTGACCCCTCCACCGTTTCCAGACTGTCACACTGCTTTTCCAACATTCAGCGCTGGATGAGCAGAAATACCCTTCAACAAAATGTTGGGAAGACCAAAGTAGGCTTTTGCTGCCCATCCACTGCCTCCACCTTGCTCCTTGACAACTGCCCGAGCTCGGACCGACCTGTTTGCAACCTTGGTATCATATTTAATCCCGAAATAAGCTTCCAACCACGGGCGAAAATCTCCGCGGACCGACGTGACGCCCATTTCCGGCGGGAAAAAGCGGTGCGCATGACTCTGGCGTCCGGGCCTTCTTTTAAGCTGGCAATCTCCGTTCCCGGAAGGGCCAGCAGCGGGCTGACGCGATAGGCGTCAGTTTCTCCAGCTGCGGAAGTGGCGAGTCCCGGCGTTTGTGTGGTGGGGAGAGAGAGAGACCCAGTGGGGTGGGGGGAGAAGAGCGACCCGGCATGGGGGGGGAGGGGAGAAGAGCGACCTGGCATGGGGGGGGGTGGGGGTGGGGGTGGGGGGGAGAAGAGCGACCCGGCATGGGGGGGGGGGGGGGGAGGGGAGAAGAGCGACCTGGCATGGGGGTGGGTGGGGGTGGGGGTGGGGGTGGGGGGGAGAAGAGCGACCCGGCATGGGGGGGGGGGGAGGGGAGAAGAGCGACCCGGCATGGGGGGGGGGGGAGAAGAGCGACCCGGCATTTGGGGGGGGGGGAGAAGAGCGACCCGGCATTGGGGGGGGGGGAGAAGAGCGACCCGGCATGGGGGGGGGGGGGGGGTTGGGGGCAGCGGCGTGCAGAGAGGGGGGGTGACGGATGCCCGGGGCCAACGCACCGTCGCCCCACCCTCTGCACGCCGCTGCCCCTACCCCAACCCCCTCCCCTCACCACCCCTACCCCCTTCACCACCCCTACCCCACTCCAACGCCGCACCCCCCACCCCACTAACGGAGGAAGGAAGGGGGGGAGGAGGAAGGAAGGGGGGGAGGAGGAGAGAGGGGGGGTGTGTGGGTACCGGCGTTGAGGGGGGGGGGACCCGGCGATGAGGGGGGGTTGCGGCGTTGAGGGTGGGGGTTGCGGCGTTGCGAGAGATGGGGGGGGCGGCGTTGGAGGGGGGATGGGGGGCGGCGTTGGAGGGGGGTAGGGGTGGTGGGGAGGGGGGTAGGGGTGGTGGGGAGGGGGGTAGGGGTGGTGGGGAGGGGGGTAGGGGCGTTGGAGGGAGGTAGGGGTGGTGAGGGGGGGGTGGTTGGGGTAGGCGGCAGCGGCGTACAGAGGGGGGGGGCGACGGTGCGTTGGCCCCGGGCATCCGTCGCCCCCCCTCTCTGCACGCCGCTGCCCCCAAACCCCCCCCCCGATGCCGCAACCCACCCCCCCCGATGCCGCAACCCCCCCGATGCCGCAAACCCCCCCCCCTCCCGATGCCGCAACCCACCACCCCCCCTGTGCCGCAAACCCCCCTCCCGGTGCCGCAACCCCCCCCCCCCCATGCCGCAACCCCCCCCCCCATGCCGCAACCCCCCCCAAGCCGCAACCCCCCCCATGCCGCAACCCACCCCCCCCCGATGCCGCAACCCACCCCCCCACCCCGATGCCGCAACCCACCCCCCGACACTGAACGGCGTCAACCATCATCCAGGTTCGATTCCCGGCTGGGTCACTGTCTGTGTGGAGTCTGCACGTCCTCCCTGTGTGTGCGTGGGTTTCCTCCGGGTGCTTCGGTTTCCTCCCACAGTCCAAAGATGTGCGGGTTAGGTGGATTGGCCATGCTAAATTGCCCGTAGTGTAAGGTTAATGGGGGGATTATTGGGTTACGGGTATACGGGTTACGTGGGTTTAAGTAGGGTGATCATTGCTCGGCACAACATCGAGGGCCGAAGGGCCTGTTCTGTGCTGTACTGTTCTATGTTCTATGTTCTATGTAATGGTTGACGACGTTTTTAAGCAACTGTGATTTTCGCCGACGTGACCCGTGGCCACATCGGCGGGACTTCGACCCATCCGGGCCGGAGATTTGTGGACACTAAAAAAAAAATGAAATCCCGCCGGCGCCAGCTGTTTTCAGAGGCTGCCGGCGGGATTTGCACCGGGGGGGGGGGGGGGGGGGGGGGGGGGGGGGGGGCTGCCAGCAGGAAAAGTGAATCGCAACGACCAGAGATTTTCGCCCATTGTCTGACTCTCTCCCTGCCTGAGCTCACCTGCTGCTGAAATCCTCATCTAAGGTTTTACTAACTTGACACAGCAGTTTCATGGCACTCTGGCTGGCCGTCTGCATTCTGATCTGTCTAAACCCGAGGTCATTCAAAACTCTGCTGCCCATATCCTCCCTCCGGTCAAATCATGTTCATCTATCGTCCCCGTACTCGGTGATCTGCACTGGTTTCCAATTGAGCAACGCCTCAATTTTATCATCCTCATCCTCGTCTTCAAGTCCCTCCCTATCTAACCTTCTCCAGCCCTACGATCCTCCAAGATGTTGGGACTCCTCCAATTCTGGCCGCTTTGGATGAGCAGAAATGTCTTTCAACTAAGTATTGGGAAGCCCAAAGTAGTCTTTTGCTGCCCATCCACTGACTCCATCTCGCTCCCTAACAACTGTCTGAGCTCGAACCGGCCTGTTTGCAACCTTGGTACCATATTTAATCCCAAAAAATGCTTTCATAGAATTACATAGAAATTACAGTGCAGAAGGAGGCCATTCGGCCCATTGAGTCTGCACCGGCTCTTGGAAAGAGCACCCTACCCAAGGTCAACACCTCCACCCTATCCCCATAACCCAGTAACCCCACCCAACACTAAGGGCAATTTTGGACACTAAGGGCAATTTATCATGGCCAATCCACCTAACCTGCACATCTTTGGACTGTGGGAGGAAACCGGAGCACCCGGAGGAAACCCACGCACACACGGGGAGGATGTGCAGACTCCGCACAGACAGTGACCCAAGCCGGAATCGAACCTGGGACCCTGGAGCTGTGAAGCGATTGTGCTATCCACAATGCTACCGTGCTGCCCCAAACACATGTCCGTACCATCGCGATATCCACTTCTATAATTGGACGGGATTTTAATTGCTCAACCATTAGGTAGCCATGCCTTCAACTGTCAAAACCCTAAGATCTAGAATTGCCCCATCACACCTCTCAGCCTCTCCGCCTATCTTTCCAACTTTAAGAATCTCCTTAATACCTACCTCTTTGACCAAGCTTTTGGTCATTAGGCCCAATACCACCTTACGTGTCTCGGTGTCAAATTCTATTTGACAACACTACTGTGAAGCACTTTGGAATGTTTCATTGTATTAAAGGGGCTATATAAATATAAGTTGTTGTTATTAAAATCAGGGGGAGTGGTTAGCCTACAACAGTTTAGCAAGACCAGCCCTCTCTACTGCCAATACAAGTTGGACCATTCCGCAGGAGGGTTCACAGCCTTGAAATAATAAGAATTGCCATTTTGGAGCTTATAATATAACACTTTGTCCAATTAATGTGACAGATTTATGTGAAAGAAGACAGTGCTCAACTGTAACCAGTACAGATCAGAGGTACAATACTGTACAAGCTGCTTAGCTTGGCTATCCTTCGCAATTTTCAAATGCCAGTCACCTCTTTTAAGCAATGTGGTCAAAATGCCATTCCTTAAGTTTGGATTCGGAAAGCAGGAATATTCTTAAAGGTAAAGCATCAATTGACATTGTTCCTCGAATTATCTGTTTAAAGTATCTACAAGTATGTACAGTTTGTTTCTGCATTATTCTCCATTTGATAATCATGGTATGAACTGGCTTGGACACTTTCCGTTAAAAGTATTCTCTGCTATCAAGTCATTGAATGTAGAGTTGCAAGAGCCCACTCTGGCCTCTTGCACACCCCTGATTTTCATCGCTCCGCTATTGGCAGACCTGCCTTCAGCTGCCTCGGTCCCAGGCTCGGGAATCCTCTTTCGAAACCTCTGCCTCTCTTTCCCCCTTTAAGATGCTCCTTACAACCTACCTCTTTAAGCAAGCTTTTGGTCATTAGGCCTAATACCACCCAACATGACATTTGTGTTTGACAACACTCCTGTGAAGCACCATGGGACATTCTGTTACATTAAAGATGCTGCCTCAGCAGGTTTTTGTTGCTACCCCTGATGTCTGTAGTGACCAATATTGAGTACTCAAGAATTGCATTGGAGGGACAGGAATGGTTTCATGTCAAGAATGAACGGAGTGTGCTGGAGAACATACGCACAGTGGCAAAGACAGATGGGATAGTCGAATAGCAGATGCAAGGCCCCATTACACTCTCTAAGCCAAGAAACATCAAACGACAATTAATATATCTTAACAAAAGAACATTGGAGTCAGTTTTCCTATTCTTAATGAAAACTGAAGCAGCTAAAATGTTCCCTTTCCCTGACATTTTGTTACCATTAACTGGCCACCGGAGCATGTATTGCAAAGTCAATAAAGTTGGGCTCTCAGTGTCATTTCACATGGTTATTTTTAGGGCCCTAATAATTCAGCATCAACTCTTAAAGGAAAAGCAAACTCTATTTGTTATGCCTTGAAACAATTTCACTTTCAGCAGGTCACGACTACCGTACGGACTCTAATGTTTCTGACTGAGTGACCCATCAGTCTGTATCGATTTGTAAGGTTTATCCAGCAGTTACTAATATCCAGGTAAGGTCTGCCAATTCTCACATTCAAAGCTTCAATCATTACGCCTTCATCCGTACAAGATGCATCTGGATGAGGAAACAATTCCTGAGACTTACTATTTGTGACCAATGAGGTAGTGTGCAATAAAAACAGATAAACTCAGCAGGTCAGGCAGCGTTTGTGGTTCCATATGACCCTTCCATGGGGTTTACATAGAATTTACAGTGTAGAAGGAGGCCATTTGGCCCATCGAGTCTGCACCGGCTCCTGGAAAGAGCACCCTGCCCAAGGTTAACACCTCCACCCTATCCCCATAACCCAGTAACCTCACCCAACACTAAGGGCAATTTTGGACACTAAGGGCAATTTATCATGGCCAATCCACCTAACCTGTACATCTTTGGACTGTGGGAGGAAACCGGAGCATCCGGAGGAAACCCACGCACACACGGGGAGGATGTGCAGACTCCGCACAGCCAGTGACCCAAGCCGGAATCGAACCTGGGACCCTGGAGCTGTGAAGCGATTGTGCTATCCACAGTGCTACCGTGCTGCCCCTTATGCAGAATCATACACACTTGAAACATTAACTCTGTTTCTCTTTCCACAGATGCTGCTGAGTTTATCCAGCGTCTTCTGATTTTATTTCAGGTTTCCGACATCTGCAGTATTTTTCTTTTATTTGAGGTAGAGTGCAGTATTACTTGGAAATAAAGTATTGCGTAACATTAAAACAATTAAACGGCAACCGAAATGAATGTGAATTCTGACACCATTCAGGAATCCGAATCAGTTCTTTATGTAAGAAATAATTCCGTTGACAACTGGAGGAGAACTTTGCTACTTTTGACCAGAAAGTGTTAAATATTCTACTGGAAAGTAGCCAACCTTTTGGAAAACAAAAATAGGCAGCAATGTACACGCACTTTTGAGGTCGCAGCATTCACAATCACTGATGCTATTTATACTTCCTTCCCACATTGTGTGCCCACCACCTGACTTTGTGGGTGGTCAACACAGTCTCAGACTTCACATGTGTGGCTCGAGGTGAAACAGGTCATTCGCCTGGACTAGATATCCCTCCAGTGCAAAAACAAAATACTGCAGCTCTGAAGTCAGAACAGAAACCGTTGGAAACGCTCAGCAGGTCAGGCAGCTTCTGTGGAGAGAGAAACAGAACTAACAGGTGACCTGTCATCAGAACTGTCCTGATACAAGGTCATCATCGGCAAAGTTGGCTCTGTTATTCTCCGCAGGCGCAACCAGACGCACTAAAGTATTTCCAGCTGCTCCAGTGAGCAATTCTCTCAGCCCTTTCCTTCCCTGTGTGGGTGGAGGTGCCTGTTTCTTAACATTACCCCTAATACAATGGTTGAGTTGGCTTGGGGAGCATAATGGGGGGACGAGGGGGGGGGAGGTAGATTCCTTACATTACAACAGTGACTACTCTTCAAGATGTTTATCATTGGCGGTAAAGGGCTTTCGGATTTGCTGAAGTTTGTGAAAGGTGCCACATAAAAGCAGGGTCTTCAAATCCTCATCTCTACGTCAATGTTGATGTTCCAACATTATTCCCAAAATCAACCTGTCGTCTAGTTCCTGCCCCTCGAAAACAAGATGTTAAATCCTGACATGCAACTGAACCAGCTGTAAATGTTCCAGGGTGTTCCTTTTCCAGTATCATTGTGATAGAGAATAAATGCTCAGTATCAGAGGTAATGCACTCCAAACATTGACACAAGTAATTTCACATCCACAAACTGAAATCTTACCTTTCAGCCACAATGCTGTGACAAGAATCTGTCCATCACGTAGCACTTCTTCATAGATCCCATGCTTCAATCTGTTAAAAAGCTTTTTATCCCTTCACCTCTCTCAGTTTGTCACTTGCTGCACAGTTGAATAACGAAGCATTTGAGGTTTTTGTAGATGTTCTAGATAATAGCATTTAGCGTAAACAGTCAAAACCATCTTTTGACGTAAATATTTCCATGGGGTGCAAGGTAGTGAGTTGAGGTAGAAATACACCCACGCACTGCTCAATGATTCGCCATTTCAACTTATATTTTTATTTGAAAAGGAAACTACAGGGTTAGTTCTAACCAGAATAGATATTTGGCTAGTCCTATTGTTCATTTCTGATTGTAATTTCCATTATAATGTCGATATAATTTATGTATCTTATAGGTGCTGACTCTGATTGTCAATTCTACAGATGGCAAAGAATTTTTTTTCCCAACCTAAATAAAATTAATGATGAATCGTAAAGTCTGGAGCCTTATTAACATTCAATGCAATTAGGGCTGGGACTTTGATACTTTGTCCCAAGAATGATAAGCTTCATGTTTGTAGCTCAGTTTCTGCAAGGCAAGGACCTGATCTTGGCTACTTTGGTATATATAGGAACTATTCATTTTTCCAAGGAGGAGTGAGACGTTCTCCCTTGTGTCTTGGACACTATTTATCCCCAACCAACATTATAAAAACTGTGGCTTCACAGCGCCAGGTTCGATTCCCGGCTTGGGTCACCCTGCAGAGTCTGCACGTTCACACCGTGTCTGCATGGGTTTCCTCCGGGTGCTCCGGTTTCCTCCCACAAGTCCCGAAAGACATGCTGTTAGGTAATTTGGACATTCTGAATTCTCCCTCTGTAACTTCATTGCAGTGTTAATGTAAGCCTACTTGTGACAATAATAAAGATTATTATTATTATTGATGTTTGTGGGACCTTACTATCTGCCTGTTGGTTACTGTGTCACAACTGTGACTTTAAGTGGAATGTTATAGTAAGAGACCAATCACAATGGAGGAAGGGGAATTGGTAGAGGGTTGGAAACCCATCAGTCAGAGAAAGAGGGCGGGATTCTCCAAACCCGCCGGGCCGGAGAATCGCCGGGGGACGGTGTGAATCCCGCCCCCACCAGCTGGCGAATTCTCCGGCGCCGGGGTTTTGCCGGGGATGGGGATCGCGCCACGCTGGTCAGTGGCCGCTGCTAGTGGCACCCCCCCCCCCCACCCCCCCCCACCCCCCCCCCCTCCCCCCCGGCGATTTCTCTGGCCCGCGATGGGCCGAGAGGCCGCCCATTTTAGGCTGGTCCCGCCGGCATAAATTAGACCTGGCACTTACCAGCGGGACCTGGCTCTGCGGGCAGCCTCCAGGGTCCTCGGGGGGCCGCGGGGGGATCTGGTCCCGGGGGGGTGTCCCCACAGTTCCCTGACCCGCAATCGGGGCCCACCGATCCGCGGGAAGGCCTATGCCGTGGGGGCACTCTTTCCATCCACACCGGCTGCTGTGGACTTCCGCCATGGCCGGTGCGGAGAAACCCCCCCCCCCCCGCGCATGTGCTGGGATGACGGCAGCACACGCTGGCGCTCCCACGCATGCGCCAACTCGCACCGGCCGGCAGAGGCCCTTCGGTGCCGGTTGGCGCAGTGCCAACCCCGCGGTGCCAGCCCAGCCCCTGAAGGTGCAGAGGATTCCGCATCTTCCAGGCAGCCCGACGGCAGAGTGATTCACGCCACTCCTCGGTGCTAGGACCTCCCGCCCCGCCGGGTAGGGGAGAGCACCGCCCAGGGTCTTTGCCTTGGCTCTTTAACTTTACCACAGCATTAGCTTCTGACCTCTGGGTTACTGCACCAAACACAGACAGAGAGCATGGTGAATTGTAAAAAAAACTATTCATTCATAACGTGGACATTGCTGGTTAAGCCATCATTTATTGCCCATCCCTAGTTTCCCTTGAGTAGGCAGTGGTGAGCTGCCTTCTTGAACCGCTGCAGTCCGTGGGGTATAGGTACACCCACAGTGCTGTTAGGGAGGGAGTTCCAGGATTTTGTCCCAGTGACAGCGAAGGAATGCCGATATAATTCCAAGTCAGGATGGCCTGTGGCAGTGAGGGGGCATTGCAGGTGATCGTATTCTCATTGCGGAGTCTGCACGTTCTCTCTATGTCTGCATGGGTTTCCTCCGGGTGCTCCGGTTACCTCCCACAAGTCCGGAAAGGCGTACTTGTTAGGTGAATTGGACATTCTGAATTCTCCCTCTGTGTACCCGAAGAGGCGCCGGAATGTGGCGACGAGGGATTTTCATAGTAACTTCATTGCAGTGTTAATGTTTGCCTATTTGTGACAATAATAAAGACTGTAATAAAGATTATTATCTTCTTCTGCCCTTGTCCTTCTAGCTGATGGGGGCCCCGGGTTTGGAAAGTGTTGTCGAAGGAACCTTGGTGAATTGCTTCAGTGCATCTTGTAGATGGTACGCGCAGCTGTCACAGCCATTGGAGGTGGAGGAAGTGAACGTTTAAAGTGTGGATCGGATGCTAATCAAGCGGACTGATTTGTCATGGATGGTGTCAAACGTCTTGAGTGTTGTTGGCGCTGCACTCATCTAACCATTAGAAAGTATTCCATCACACTCCTGACTTGTGCCTTGCAGATGGTGGACAGGCATTGGGCAGTCAGGAGATGCGTTACTCGCTGCAGAATTCCCAGAATCCGAACTGTTCTTGTAGCCACGGTGTTAATGTGACTAGCCCAGTTCAGTTTCACATCAATGATAACTCCCCAGGATGTTGATAGTGGGGGGATTCAGCAATGGTAATGCCATTGAATGTAAAGGGGCGATGGTTTGATCCTCTCTTGTTGGTGATGGTTATTGCCTGGCACTTGTGTGGCCCAAATGTTACTTGCCACTTTTCAGCCCAAGCCTGGATATTGTCCAGGTCTTACTGCATTTGGACACAGATTGCATCAGTATTTGAGGAGTCAAGGTATTTGGGGCAGCACGGTAGCATAGTGGTTAGCACTATGGGTTCACCACGCCAGGGTCTCAGGTTTGATTCCTGCTTGGGTCACTGTCTGTGCGGAGTTTGCACGTTCTCCCCGGGTGCTCCGGTTTCCTCCCACTGTCCAAAGACTTGTAGGTTAGGTGGATTGGCCATGAGAAATTGCCCTTTGGTGACCAAAAAGGTTAGGAGGGGTTATTGGGTTAGGGGGATAGGGTGGAAGTGAGGGCTTAAGTGGGTCGGTGCAGACTCGATGGGCTGAATGGCCTCCTTCTGCACTGTATGTTCTATGTTCTGCACTGTAAATTCTATGATTCTATGATACTGAACATTGCGCAATCATTATAGAACATCCCTACATCTCACTTTAACATAGAACATAGAACATAGAACAGTACAGGCCCTTCGGCCCTCAATGTTGTGCCGAGCCATGATCACCCTACTCAAACCCACGTATCCACTCTATACCCATAACCCAACAACCCCCCCCAACCTTACTTTTTAGGACACTACGGGCAATTTAGCATGGCCAATCCACCTAACCCGCACATCTTTGGACTGTGGGAGGAAACCGGAGCACCCGGAGGAAACCCACGCACACACGGGGAGGACGTGCAGACTCCACACAGACAGTGACCCAGCCGGGAATCGAACCTGGGACCCTGGAGCTGTGAAGCATTTATGCTAACCACCATGCTACCGTGCTCCCCACTTTATGACTGACTGACCAAGACTCTGCCAAAGGAAGGAATTCTGTTTAAAGGCCCCCCCCCTACCATGGTCATAATGACCCCCGCCAACATTGCTGCTGAAGCCTAGAGGAAGGATAGGAATGGACGGAAGAGGTGGGGAGGCTGGTTTCCTCGTCGACCACCATCTTATCCCGTGAGGTGATGCTGGAGGCAGCGAGGCAGCGAGGGCCAGATAGGGCATAGTGTTTCTTGTGGATGGCAGGAAGAGGCCAGCCACACAGAATAAACAGGCATTAACGGAGGTTTTTTGTTTTGGTGGTTAGCAGCCAGAGTGTGATCCCGAGGTCTTGGACCCAGTGTTGCAAAAGGTTGTCAAATTGTCATTCGTTTATCGACAAACCCTGCATTTCTCAAGTTCCCAACTCTCTGCTTTCCATCTTTACAGGGGAGAGCGCCCAATCCGGGATGAGAGAGAGAAATGGGGAGATCCTGCTGCCAACTCATCTGTGGGTGAATGTAAATAATGGATTACAGGAGTCAGAGACTTGGGGGAACATGTAGTATAAAAGATTAATGTTAAATATGTGAAAAGATGATCTCCATCATCAGTGATGTAAGATCGCATGACAACAGAGTATACTGAGGAATGATTCTGTGTGAAACCTCGTGCTCAGCCTTGCCCTGTGTATGTTTAATAAAAGGTACTTGTTTAGCACCAGCCTTACCTCCAGTAGCCTCTATCAATCCTGACCAAGGGTAACAGAAGCAAAGACCTGCAGCGCAGTCATTGGGCATCGACAATGGAGAGACGGGAATATAAATGTATTCTTTTGTGGTATGTGGGCATCATTGCCCTAATTGCGCATGAATTAAGTCACCTACTAGACCATTTCCGAGGGCAGTTGACAGTCAACCAAATTTCTGTGAAACTGGAGATCAGGGGTAGAATTCTCCGACCCCCCCCCGGGTCGGGAAATCCCGGGGGGGGGGGGGGGGGGAGGGGGCGGCGTGATTCCTGCCGGCTGCTGTATTCTCCGGCGCCGGTTTTCGGGTGGTGGCGGGGATCACGCCATGCCGGTCAGGGCCATTGGCAGCGCCCCCCCCCCCCGGGAATTCTCCGGGCCCCGATGGGCTGAGCGGCTGTCCGTTTCTGGCCAGTCCCGCCGGCGTGGATTAGACATGGTCCCACACGGCGGGACCTGGCAGGTAAGTCGGCTCCTGTGGCCCTCGGGGGTGCGTGGGGGGATCCAACCCCGGGAGGGGTCCCACGGTGGCCTGGCCCACGATCGGGACCCACCGATCTGCGGGCGGGCATGTGCCGTGGGGGCACTCCTTCCTTCCGCGCTGGCCCCTTTAGGGCTCCGCCATGGCTGGCGCGGAGAAGACAACCCCCTGCGCATGTGCCAGAATACGCAGGCCGGTCTGCGCATGCGCAGAACCACGCTGGCGGTTCTGCGCATGCTTGAGATCACGCCCACCCTTCGCCACCGGCTGGCGCGGCGCCAACCCCTCTGGCATCCACCCAGCCCCCGGAAGTGCGGAGAATTCCACACTTTCAGGGGCTGTTGACGCCGGAGTGGTTCGCACCGGTTTTCCCACTGGCGTGGGGACTTGGTTCCCGCACAGGGGAATCCTGCCTATGGAATCATATGTAGGCCAGACCGGATATGGATGGCAGATTTCCTTCCCTAAAGGAAGGTTCACATGAGTGAACCTGATGGCTTTTCCAACTATCAGCAATGGTTTCCTGGTCACGGTTCCGAAAACAAGCTTTTTAATTCCAGATTAAAGTTGCCACGGTGGGATGTTAACTCCGGGCCGTTAGCCAGGCTTCAGGGTTACTAATTCAGTAACATCACCACTATACCACCGTCTCTCCACTACCACCACCTACCCACCCAGCATCACCCCCATCAATTGATCAATACGCCTGGTTGACGTGAGGGTGCTTCGGTTGACTGCACACTTGTGCCGATTAACTGTGGGAATCCAGCCACTGCAGAGAATCTGACAACCCTCTGAGAATGACCGGTCTCATCAGTGGCAAAAGTGGACATACATGGCATACATGGCATCAGCCACCTTGGAGGTTCGCGTGTGCACAGCAGATTGTAGGATCCTGCAGGCGTCGCCTGAAGATTGCCGTTAAAACAGAAGATGAAGAAATTCAGATTTAAGATAAGAGGCAAGAGATTTAGAGGATATTCAAGGAAAAGAATTTTCACCCAGAGGGTGTTGGTTGGGAATCTGGAACTCACTGTCTGAAAGGGTAGTAGAGGCGGGAACCGTCGCATCATTGAAATAGGATTTAGATGAGCACTTGAAATGCCATTTCATACAAGACTATGGACCAAATGCTGGAAAATGGGATTAGTATAGATAAGTGCTTGATGGCTGGCATGGACACAATGGGCTGAAGGGCCTCTTTCTGTGCTGTAAACCCTGTGGCTCTATGAGAGCTCTGATGATCATTGACAATGTTGCCCTGATGGAAGGTAATCTTCTTCCAGGAGGCTGCAGAGATCTGCTGTGACTTTCTGGGAAAGCCTGAGCCTTCTGGGGGAGTATTGTTCCCTCATGCTGAGGAAGTTGACCCTTTCTTCTTGTAGATCCTGCGCTGGGGGTACCATCTCCTTTCACCTGGAGCTCTCTGACCATCCCCTCCACTGTTGCTCTTGTCCATGGTGCTGCTCCTGCTGTTGCTGGGGCTCCTGGAGTTGGTGCGGCTGCTCCTGTTGTTCCTCATTAGGGGTCCATGCTGCAGTTGTGTAAATTGCTCCAACGTTGTTGTGAAGGCTGACAGCAGGGAAGTCCAGGTCAAGGTGAGTAGAGTCCAAAGTCGGCCAAATGGCTTCTGAAAACATGGAAGTCATCTGTGAAGCAGTGTAAGTATCCTCTCAGGACAAGTGCTGCGATCAGGAGCCTTTCACATAGGCTGGTCAGCAGCCATGCAGTTTCACTAGTTAAAGACTTCCCAGCCTGACAGTTTTATTGATCAGTGAGTCCCCCACTCTACTGACACTGGCGAATTGTACACAGCTTGGAACCTGGCTGCTGAAGGCAAAGTTCAGGGTTAAAAACAGAATTAATTGATGGTCTAAATATTAATATCACAAAAGTTTCCCACTCTGTCCGAATCTAATCTCGTAAAACGCAGAAGTGGGTGGAATCACATTGTTTCTGACCCACCGGCATTTTTTAAATGGTTTAACCTTCCTCCCCCACCGACCTCCGCCCACAATCAGACCCACCCGCCCCCTGCCTGGCTGTTAAAATTCGGCTCCATATTTCAAAACAACTTGAGCAACTTGAGGTTGTGAAAGGCAATACATAAATCCAATTCATTCATTATTCATTTAAAAAAAATTCTGTCTGGTACGATTGGGAGATTTAGATTAAGATTCAGGGGTGTCTCTGTACCACTCTGGCTCAAACCATTAATGTCAGTTTAGATATGAAGGCAATTTGTCACAACCTCTGTTTCTGCTTTAGTTGTCAGCATCACCGACTAATATCCATATTCCACCAACATTTGTAATAACAGCTTTAACTAAACCAGACACTTCCTGCTGAGATGGTAGTCCTGATAATGAAAATAGATTTAAATGGACATAATTTAAAGATGAGCCTTGAAAATTTCAAGTGACAAGGCTGTTCCTTTGGCAGCCTGTTGCGTTGCCTTGGAAATGAATGGTCGTTGCAGTTTGGAGGTATGATTGGCTGAGGAAGTAAAGTTGCCATAGTTTCGGCTGACCATCGGCTGCTTTCGCCTTTGAGGGGGGAGGAGCTGGCGGGTGGTGATTTAACCTGAGGATCAGTCGAGGGGTAAGGTTGAGAGGGCGGGGCCTTCATGAATAACCACAGCCGGTATGGGAATTGAACCGACACTGCGGGCCTTGCTCTGTATCAAGAATCAGCCAACTGAGCTAAACCAGCCCTCTATTGGCAGAGTATTCTGTAGATGCACCAAATTCTTTTTGACAACAGGATATCTCATACATCCACACTTAACCAAAGTTTCCTGTACATTGAAATAAACTGCATCTTTTTGGAAGTTATGCACCACTTTGACACTTCTAACCACAGGACATGAAAAAGCAATTATGTACATTTAATTTGCATGCTTCAAGGAAATCACCAATTAATAGAAAATGTGACGCTTTAACACTTTTTTTTTTGCCTTATTGCCTGTTCTCTTGCTTCTTTTTTAACAGCTGTTTTGACAAAATGTAATGAATTCAAAGAGGTAACAAACTTGACCTGGATTTTTACACTCTCAGGAAGTCAAGGTCTTGGGAAGGAGGCTGAGAGTTGAGGTCAAAGATCAGCCATGATTTCATTGAATGGTGCAGCAGGTTCAAGAGGGCGAATGGCCTGATCCTGCTCTCAATTCTTATGTCCTCCTTTCTTGTTATTTGTGAGGTGCGCGAGAGGACCAGTCAGAGGCGGGGGTGGGGAAAATGAAGCCAGCATCATCAAGTGGGCGGGATTCTGAGGAGGCCATGTGGAAAGGGGCAGTTGGCAGACATAAGGGAGAGTGGAAAGAATTTGAGGTAACGTTCACTGTGGGTAATCCTTTAGATTAGCCAGGATTTATAGCTGGGGGGGGGGGGGGGGGGTATCATGATATGCAAACATGCAACCAATGAACACTCAGAATAGGACACAACCAATGAGCAGTCAAAACACTCAGAGGTGGCATCACCAAAAGGGGGCATGACATAAACACGATAAAAGGGATGAGGCACTCACACCCTGCATCTTTCCACAGGCAGACATCTAGAGAGTTAGACAGGGTTGATCTGCAACATCACACCCCAGCACGTGGCTTCGAGCAAGCTGGTACAGTTAGTCTGAGTTACTACAGTTAGATTAGCAGAGTTGAACTCATTTAAGAACTGTGTTAATAGTTCAATAAACACGTTGAACTCATTTCAGATTCTGGAGCATCCTTTAGTTAAGACTGCATCAAGTAGCAGCCTGTGTTATCTGAAGCAGCATAACACAACAGGGGGCGGGGGTGGGGGTCTCTGGATTAGCCAGGAGTTATACCTGGGGGGCATTTGTGAGGGCCACGAAGAATCCAGCACAAGTTTTCAGGATACAAAGAAATAACATTTATTTACAATAACGTATATATACAACAGCGGCAGCAACTTCCCTTGCTGCTCACTCCTCTCTCTCCCTGGTTCCAAGCTGGCCAGCTCTATTTATGCAGGGAGTCTGCTAATGATTTGTCTGCCCCCCTCATTGGGGAAGCTCATACTCCCACAGGATTGTGGGATTGTCATTAGTCCCCAGCCAATGGTAAGCAGGCAGGTTATAACATCCCTCCCCGCCAAAGTCCAAGGAATCCACCGAAGACCCTGGCGAAGGAGGGCGCCGGACTCGTTTTGCCACAGGCCGGACACCATTTGCACGAGGCGCTGGATCAGGCGGCGGGTAACGAGATGGAGACTGGCGCTTCCGTGATGAACGGCGTAACGGTTGTAAAACCACGGCCCGTCGGCCCGAGGATTCCCCCTCTGAGGTATCTTGTGTCTCCATCTCGGAGTCAGAGTCTGCTGCCTCCGTCATCTCGGCGTCTTTATCGCCACGCGGTTCTGTCACGACCTGCGCAGGCTTTGAGTGAGGCACCAGGGGAAGATTGTGAGGAATACTTTCCATTGTGTCTGGTCTCTGTGGCTGTAGATATGAGCTCCTGGGGCGGGGAATCCTTGGACAGGATAGTCTTCTGGACCGAACATGGTCTACATGTTTGCGCTGGAGACGCCCCTGGGCTTGTACCTGGTAAGAGATAGGGCCGGTTTGGCGAAAGATTACGCCGGGGACCCACTGGGCACCACCTGCAAAATTCCGAACGAACACTGGGTCACCGGGCGTAAACTGCCGAATCGGCCGATGCCGAGAAAAACCATGTCCCTGCCGTTCTTGTGTGAGGCGTACTTTTGCGCCAATGTCCGGGAAAACCATGCTAAGGCGGGTGCGAAGTCTCCGGCCAATTAGGAGTTTTGCGGGAGCTACCCCAGTCGCCGCATGGGGGTGGTCCTATATGAAAACAAAAACCGAGCCAGTCTCGTGTCCATCGACCCGGAAGACAGCTTCTTTAGGCCTCGTTTGAATGTCTGCACTGTGCGCTCCGCCAACCCATTTGAAGCCGGGTGGTAAGGGGCAGGGCGGATATGGCGTATGCCGTTCATCTTCATGAACCTCGCAAACTCTTCACTTGTGAACAGAGTGCCATTGTCCGTGACCAGCACCTCGGGGAGGCCATGCGTACTGAAAGACAAATGCATCTTCTCGATTGTTGCACAGGACGTTGTGCTTACCACCTTATGCACCTCTAGCCATTTAGACTGGGCATCGATTAATAGCAGGAACATGGATCCTTGAAAAGGGCCAGCGATATCCGCATGCAAGCGCGCCCAAGGCAACCCTGGCCATTCCCAGTGATGTAGGGGCGCGGCCGGCGGAAGCATCTGATGCTCCTGGCAAATGGAGCAGTTTTGGGCCACCTTCTCAATGTCGGTGTCGAGGCCTGGCCACCAGACATAACTCCTGGCCAACATTTTCATTTTGGTCACACCTGGATGCCCATTGTGCAAGCCTCTCAGTATCAGCTCCTGTCCTTTTTCCGGGACAATCACACACATCCCCCACAAAAGGATGCCGTCTTCCACGCTGAATTCGGATAGCTTGGAGCAAAATGCCCGCCACTCGCCTGGGAGCTGTCTAGGCTGCCCACCATACAGGACTATGTGCCGAACCTTTGAAGGACTGGCTCCGTCTGGGTCCACTCACAGATCTGTGATGCCGTAACAGGCAAGGTGTCCATAAAATCTAGGGTTGCAACCACCTCACCGGTCGTGGAGGTCGACATGGGGCCGGTCGATAAAGGCAATCGGCTCAGTGCGTCGGCATTCCCTATCTGGGTTCCTGGTTTGTGTTCCAGAGAATACTCATATGCAGCGAGCAACAAAGCCCAGCGCTGGATCTGTGCGGAAGCAATGGGTGGTATTGGCTTATCCTCTCTGAAAAGTCCCAGCAGAAGCTTATGATCAGTCACGATAGTGAAGTGGCGGCCATATACGTACTGGTGGAAACGTTTCACTGCAAAGACCACTGCCAGGCCCTCCTTCTCAATCTGCGCGTACTTTTTTTTCTGCTGCAGTCAATGTGTGGGAGGCGAAAGCTATCAGCCGCTCGGCCCCGTTCTCCATCTTGTGGGACAGGACGGCCCCAATACCATACGGGGATACATCACATGTGACGAGCAAAGGCTTTCCAGGATCATAGTGGGTTAGTAACCCAGACGACGATAATTGTTATTTTACCGGCCGGAAAGTGGTTTCTTGCGGCTGACCCCAAACCCAGGTGTGATTCTTCTTCAGCAGAAGGTGCAATGGGGCCAGCGTAGTTGCCAGATTGGGGAGGAACTTTCCGTAATAGTTTACGAGGCCGAGAAACGAACACAGATGCGAAGTGTCAGTCGTGGGGGGGGGGGGGGGGGGGGGGGGCTGTTGAATCGCTCGCACCTTCGCTGCGACGGGGTGCAAACCTTCGCAGTCGACCCGATAACCCAGGTAGACTACTTCCTTCGCCTGAAAAACGCACTTTGTGCCACGTAAACGGACTCCAGCCTTCGAAAAGCGACTAAGGACAGCCTCCAAATGTTCCTGCTCCGACATCCATGTGATCAAAACGTCATCTAAGTAAACAGCAACACGCGGTAAACCTCTCAAAATGCCCTCCATAACGTGTTGAAAAATAGCGCAGGCAGAGGATACTCCAAAAGGCAAACGTGTATATTTATACAGAGATCCTCTATGCGAGGCATTGGGTATCGGTCAAATTCGGTATCGGAAGCCGTATTCACTGTAAGTTTATAGTCGCCGCACAAGCGAACTGTGGCATCTGGCTTCATTACAGGTACAATTGGTGCTGCCCAGTCAGCGAAACGGACGGGCCTGATGATACCCAGTCTCCAAACGAGTGAGCTCCCCTTCTACCTACTCGAGCAAGGCGTAAGGCACCGGGCGCGCCCGGAAATCGCACAGCGTGCTCCTAGTTCGACTTGGATACGGGCTACAGTCCCTTTTATTTTCCCCAAACCGGGCTGGAATACATCTGGGTATTGTCCTAGCGCCTCAGTCAACCCTCCAGAAACTGTTTGGAGGATGTGCTGCCACTGCAACCGCAAATGGTGCAACCAGTCCCGACCCAATAGGCTGGGCCCATGGCCACGCACCACGATAAGTGGGAAACACCCCTCCTGGTGTCTATAAACAACAGGGGTCATCATAGTTCCTGCAATGGTTCCCCCGTATAGGTGGCCAACCTGGCCTGTGTCTCGGTTAATGTAAGGGTCTGTATACCCTGCTTGATGCGGTTGAATGTCCTCTGGGTGATCACGGAGACCGCTGCGCCAGTGTCCAACTCCATCTCAAACGGGTGACCATTGACCCGTACTGTCACTTTAATGGGGGCCACACGGGGAGCTGCCACACAATGCAGCTGCAGGCAGTCATCCTCCGTCTCCACGTCCTCGGGAGTAGTCGCCGCAGGTTCATCCAAATGAAAGGTACGGTCCCTGGGCTGGCCCCAGTTTCGGTCGGAACGACGGCGCCTCTGGCGCCCCCAGACGACAGGATCGGCGCCTACAAGTCTGACATGGACATGGCTCCTCATCCATTGGTTCTGGAGAAGGCCCCCTTCGGGGAGGAATGTCTGACGGCCACTGGCGTCGATCCGGACGTCGCCTCGCCCAAGGTACCGCAGGGGTGCGGGTGGATGCTTTCGGACGGAAGGGGTTGCGCCCCAAGGCATGCACCTCCATTCCCTATAGCTCCTGCACACCTCGTTCTGCGCTCTCTCGGGACAATACTATTTGAATGGCCTGTTGAAAAGTCAATGTTGGCTCGGCTAACAACTTTCTCTGAGTGGCCGCATTGTTAATACTGCAAACCAAACGGTCGCGTAACATTTCTGACAAGGTCTCACCATAGTCACAGTACTCCGCAATCCTGCGTAGCCTGGATAGAAAGTCGGCAAGGGATTCTCCTGGGGTCCCCTCAGCGGTATTAAACCGGTAACGTTGGACTATCGTGGATGGGGTTGGGTTAAAATGTTGCCCCACTAAGTTCACAAGTTCATCAAACGTTTTGGTGTCCGGCGCAGCTGGGTACGTAAGGCTCCTAATCACCCCAAACGTATGCGGGCCGCAGGCGGTCGGCAATATGACTACCTGGCGCTCATTTTCGGTGATGTTGTTTGCCCGGAAATAGTAACGCATCCCTTGTGTGTACTGGTTCCACCTTTCCAGCGCAGCATCAACAACATCCAAATGTCCATACAGAGGCATGGTGTAATAGAAAACAACTTCCAACCTGTATCCAACAAAAATCCAGGGTGGTGACTTCAGCAGTGTAGACAGTTTTTCACTTTAACCCTCGTCGCCAGTTTTGTGAGGGCCACGAAGAATCCAGCACAAGTTTTCAGGATACAAAGAAATAGCATTTATTTACAATAACATATTTATACAACAGCAGCAGCCGCAGCAGCAGCAACTTCCCTTGCTGCCCACTCCTCTCTCTCCCTGGTTCCAAACTGGCCAGCTCTATTTATGCAGGGAGTCTGCTAATGGTTTGTCCGCCCCCTTCATTGGGGAAGCTCATACTCCCATAGGATTGTGGGATTGTCATTAGTCTATGGTAAGCAGGCAGGTTATAACAGGGGCTCTGCTCTGGATTAGGCAGGGGAATAGCTGGGGTCTCAGAGTTGGGCAGGCGAATAGCTGGGAGTCTCTGAATTAAGCCGGGACGATAGTTAGGGGTCTCTGAATTAGACTGAGAGAGGATATCTGGGGCGCGATTCTCCGCTCCCCACGCCGGGTGGGAGAATCGCGGGAGGGCCGGGCGAATCACGACACGCCGCCCTAGCACCCCCCGCGATTCTCCCACCCCCCCCAAAATGGCATGTCACGGAATCGCCGCTCGCCCTTTTTCACAACGACCGGCGATTCTCCGGCCCGGATGGGCTGAGCGGCCTGACGTTCCCGACTTATTCACGCCGGCAGCAACCACACCTGGTCGCTGCCGGCGTGAACATAGCACGAAAGGTAAGTTTGGGGCCTGTGGGGGGCGTAGAGGGGATTGAGCACCACGGCCGTGCTCGGGAGGGGACTGGCCCGTGATCGGTCGGGCCGGCGTCTCCAAGAGACGCACTCTTTCCCCTCCGCCGCCCTGCAAGATCACGTCTTGTGGGACAGCGGAGGGGAAGACGGCAATCGCGCATGCACGGGTTGGAGCCGGCCAACCTGCGCATGCGCGGGTGACGTCACTTAGGTGCCGCCGTTGCGTCATTCTCGGCGCGCCGCTTTGACGCAAGCGTCAAGGCCCGCCGGCCGCGTTTCTCACAACGCCGCTTCTAGCCCCCTGGGGGGGGTGAATAGGGTGTGAGGAGCGGCCTCCGACACAGTCATGAAACTCGGCCGAGTTCACGACGGCCTTCCCGATGCCGTGTGGGAGCGGAGAATCGCGCCCCTGGAGTCTCCAGATTAGGCGGGAGAATCGCTGGTGGTCTCTTAATTAAAGATGGATAGCTGGAGGTCTCTGAACTAAGCAAGGGGGTAGTTGCGTGTCTCTGAACTAAGTGGGGTGATAGTTGGGGATCTCTGGATTAAGTAGGGGGATAGCTGGGGGTCTCTGAGTTAAATGTAGTGATAGTTGGGGGTCCCTGGATTTGGGGGGGGGGTTGTTGGGGGTCTCTAAATCAAGTAAGAGGATAGCTGGGGGGTCTCTGAATTAAGCAGGAGGATAGTTGGGGGTCTCTGAATTAAGAATGGGAGATAGTTGGGGGTCTCTGAATTAAGAATGGGAGATAGTTGGGGGTCTCTGAATTAAGAATGGGGGATAGTTGGGGTCTCTGAATTAGGCAAGGAGGATAATTGGGGGTCTCTGAATTAAGAATGGGAGATAGTTGGAGGTCTCTGAATTAAGAATGGGAGATAGTTGGGGGTCTCTGAATTAAGAATGGGGGATAGTTGGGGTCTCTGAATTAAGAATGGGAGATAGTTGGGGTTCTCTGAATTAAGAATGGGAGATAGTTGGGGGTCTCTGAATTAAGAATGGGAGATAGTTGGGGGTCTCTGAATTAAGCAGGGAGGATAATTGGGGGTCTCTGAATTAAGAATGCGAGATAGTTGGGGGTCTCTGAATTAAGAATGGGAGATAGTTGGGGGTCTCTGAATTAAGAATGGGAGATAGTTGGGGGTCTCTGAATTAAGAATGGGAGATAGTTGGGGGTCTCTGAATTAAGCAGGGAGGATAATTGGGGGTCTCTGAATTAGGCAGGGAGGATAACTGGGGGTCTCTGAATTAGGCAAGGAGGATAACTGGAGGTCTCTGAATTAAGAATGGGAGATAGTTGGGGGTCTCTGAATTAAGCAGGGAGGATAATTGGGGGTCTCTGAAGTAAGCAGGGGGATAGTTGGGGGTCTCTGAATTAAGCAGGGAGGATAGTTGGGGGTCTCTGAATTAAGCAGGGAGGATAGTTGGGGGTCTCTGAATTAAGCAGGGAGGATAGTTGGGGGTCTCTGAATTAAGCAGGGAGGATAGTTGGGGGTCTCTGAATTAAGCAGGGAGGATAACTGGGGGTCTCTGAATTAAGCAGGGAGGATAGTTGGGGGTCTCTGAATTAAGCAGGGAGGATAGTTGGGGGTCTCTGAATTAAGCAGGGAGGATAGTTGGTGTCTCTGAATTAAGCAGGGGGATAGTTGGGGGTCTCTGAATTAAGCAGGGGGATAGTTCGGGGTCTCTGAATTAAGCAGGGAGGATAGTTGGGGGTCTCTGAATTAAGCAGGGGGATAGCTGGGGGTCTCTGAATTAAGCAGGGGGATAGTTGGGGGTCTCTGAATTAAGCAGGGAGGATAGTTGGGGGTCTTTGAATTAAGCAGGGGGATAGTTGGGGGTCTCTGAATTAAGCAGGGAGGATAGTTGGGGGTCTCTGAATTAAGCAGGGAGGATAGTTGGGGGTCTATGAATTAAGCAGGGAGGATAGTTGGGAGTCTCTGAATTAAGCAGGGAGGATAGTTGGGGGTCTCTGAATTAAGCAGGGAGGATAGTTGGGGGTCTCTGAATTAAGCAGGGAGAATAGTTGGGGGTCTCTGAATTAAGCAGGGAGGATAGTTGGGGGTCTCTGAATTAAGCAGGGAGGATAGTTGGGGGTCTCTGAATTAAGCAGGGAGGATAACTGGGGGTCTCTGAATTAAGCAGGGAGGATAGTTGGGGGTCTCTGAATTAAGCAGGGAGGATAGTTGGGGGTCTCTGAATTAAGCAGGGAGGATAGTTGGGGTCTCTGAATTAAGCAGGGGGATAGTTGGGAGTCTCTGAATTAAGCAGGGGGATAGTTGGGGGTCTCTGAATTAAGCAGAGAGGATAGTTGGGGGTCTCTGAATTAAGCAGGGGGATAGCTGGGGGTCTCTGAATTAAGCAGGGGGATAGTTGGGGGTCTCTGAATTAAGCAGGGAGGATAGTTGGGGGTCTCTGAATTAAGCAGGGGGATAGTTGGGGGTCTCTGAAATAAGCAGGGAGGATAGTTGGGGGTCTCTGAATTAAGCAGGGAGGATAGTTGGGGGTCTATGAATTAAGCAGGGAGGATAGTTGGGGGTCTCTGAATTAAGCAGGGAGGATAGTTGGGGTCTCTGAATTAAGCAGGGGGATAGTTGGGGGTCTCTGAATTAAGCAGGGGGATAGTTGGGGGTCTCTGAATTAAGCAGGGAGGATAGTTGGGGGTCTCTGAATTAAGCAGGGGGATAGTTGGGGGTCTCTGAATTAAGCAGGGGGATAGTTGGGGGTCTCTGAATTAAGCAAGGAGGATAGTTGGGGGTCTCTGAATTAAGCAGGGAGGATAGTTGGGGGTCTCTGAATTAAGCAGGGAGGATAGTTGGGGGTCTCTGAATTAAGCAGGGAGGATAGTTGGGGGTCTCTGAATTAAGCAGGGAGGATAGTTGGGGTCTCTGAATTAAGCAGGGAGGATAGTTGGGGTCTCTGAATTAAGCAGGGGGATAGTTGGGGGTCTCTGAATTAAGCAGGGGGATAGTTGGGGGTCACTGAATTAAGCAGGGAGGATAGTTGGGGGTCTCTGAATTAAGCAGGGGGATAGTTGGGGGTCTCTGAATTAAGCAGGGAGGATAGTTGGGGGTCTCTGAATTAAGCAGGGAGGATAGTTGGGGGTCTCTGAATTAAGCAGGGAGGATAGTTGGGGTCTCTGAATTAAGCAGGGGGATAGTTGGGAGTCTCTGAATTAAGCAGGGGGATAGTTGGGGGTCTCTGAATTAAGCAGAGAGGATAGTTGGGGGTCTCTGAATTAAGCAGGGGGATAGCTGGGGGTCTCTGAATTAAGCAGGGGGATAGTTGGGGGTCTCTGAATTAAGCAGGGAGGATAGTTGGGGGTCTCTGAATTAAGCAGGGGGATAGTTGGGGGTCTCTGAAATAAGCAGGGAGGATAGTTGGGGGTCTCTGAATTAAGCAGGGAGGATAGTTGGGGGTCTATGAATTAAGCAGGGAGGATAGTTGGGGGTCTCTGAATTAAGCAGGGAGGATAGTTGGGGTCTCTGAATTAAGCAGGGGGATAGTTGGGGGTCTCTGAATTAAGCAGGGGGATAGTTGGGGGTCTCTGAATTAAGCAGGGAGGATAGTTGGGGGTCTCTGAATTAAGCAGGGGGATAGTTGGGGGTCTCTGAATTAAGCAGGGGGATAGTTGGGGGTCTCTGAATTAAGCAAGGAGGATAGTTGGGGGTCTCTGAATTAAGCAGGGAGGATAGTTGGGGGTCTCTGAATTAAGCAGGGAGGATAGTTGGGGGTCTCTGAATTAAGCAGGGAGGATAGTTGGGGGTCTCTGAATTAAGCAGGGAGGATAGTTGGGGTCTCTGAATTAAGCAGGGAGGATAGTTGGGGTCTCTGAATTAAGCAGGGGGATAGTTGGGGGTCTCTGAATTAAGCAGGGGGATAGTTGGGGGTCACTGAATTAAGCAGGGAGGATAGTTGGGGGTCTCTGAATTAAGCAGGGGGATAGTTGGGGGTCTCTGAATTAAGCAGGGAGGATAGTTGGGGGTCTCTGAATTAAGCAGGGGGATAGTTGGGGGTCTCTGAATTAAGCAGGGAGGATAGTTGGGGGTCTCTGAATTAAGCAGGGAGGATAGTTGGGGGTCTCTGAATTAAGCAGGGAGGATAGTTGGGGGTCTCTGAATTAAGCAGGGAGGATAGTTGGGGGTCTCTGAATTAAGCAGGGAGGATAGTTGGGGGTCTCTGAATTAAGCAGGGAGGATAGTTGGGGGTCTCTGAATTAAGCAGGGAGGATAGTTGTGATCTCGAGGTCGGCAGATGGAGAGTCAGTAGCTTTAATTCCCATTGTGGCCAATATTTATCCCTCAACCAGCATCGCAAATACAGATTCTGAGTGTTACCTCAGTGCTATCTGTGGGATCTTGCTGTGCTCAAACTGGCTGCTGTCATTCCCAACAATACAACATTGCTTCCTTTTCAAAAGTGTTTGGGGTTCAAAAATGCCCCGGGCAACACAGGTGGAGAAGGCAGTCAAGAAGGCATACGGCATGCTTGCCTTCATTGGCCGGGGCATTGGGTATAACAATTGGCAGGTCATGTTGCAGCTGTATAGAACTTTAGTTAGGCCACACTTGGAGTATAGTGTTCAATTCTGGTCGCCACACTACCAGAAGGATGTGGAGGCTTTAGAGAGGGTGCAGAAGAGATTTACCAGGATGGTGCCTGGTATGAAGGGCATTAGCTATGAAGAGCCGTTGAATAAACTCGGTTTGTTCTCACTGGAGCGACGGAGGTTGAGGGGCGACCTGATAGAGGTCTACAAAATTATGAGGGGTATAGAGAGAGTGGATAGTCAGAGGCTTTTTCCCAGGGTAGAGAGGTCAATTACTGGGGAGCATAGGTTTAAGGTGCGAGGGACAAGGTTTAGGGGAGATGTACGAGGCAAGTTTTTTACACAGAGGGTAGTGGGTGCCTGGAACTCGCTGCCGGAGGAGGTGGTGGAAGCAGGGACGATAGTGACATTTAAGGGTCATCTTGATATGAATAGGATGGGAATAGAGGGATACGGACCCAGGAAGTGTAGAAGATTTTTGTTTAGTCGGGCATAGTCGGCACAGGCTTGGAGGGCCGAAGGGCCTGTTCCTGTGCTGTACTATTCTTTGTTCTTTGCTTCATTGGCTGTATACTAACCCCTGGGGAATTCCTGAGATGGTGAAGAGCCAGTGCTTCTGTTTCTCTTTTTTTATAACAGGTACGGAGGGAAAATCCCTGAAACAGGAACTCATTGGAGCTTTGATATCAGCTTGGCTGGCATTATGGTGTTGAAGACGGAGCTGTAGCCAATGAATAATAATAATAATAACCTTTTGTAGGAGTCCTTGTGGTCGATATGCTCTCAGGGCGAGGGTAGGGCCAGGGAGATGGCGCCTGCTGTGTACCGGTTGTGGCGGTATGCGAGTCACAGTGAATCAAGGCATTCTGGGAGTATAGAGTTGATGTGTCTCATGACCAACCTCTCGGAGCACTTCGTAATTATAGTTGTCAAGGCCACTGGATGGTAGTCGTTGAGGCACATTGCCTGGTTCTTCTTTGATACTGGTATGATGGTGGTCTTCTTGAAGCAGGTGGGAACCTCGGAACAGAGGAGGGAAGGGTTGAAGTTGTCCGCGAACCCACCTGCCAGATGGTCCGTGCAGGATCTGAGTGCATGAGCAGGGACTCCATAGTCGGAGTCAGACGAGGTTACGGAGGCAGAAATGGAATCACAGAATCCCTACAGTGCAAAAGGAGGCCATTTGACCCACAAAGTCTGCACCAACGCTCTGAAAGAGCACCCCCACCTTACCCCCATGACCCCACCTAACTTTTAGACACTAAGGGGTAATTTAGAATGGCCAATCCACCTAGCCTGCACATCTTTGGACTGTGAGAGGAAGCTGGAGCACCCGAAGGAAACCCACGCAGACGGGAAGAATGTGCAAACTCCACACAGACAGTCGTCCAAGGTCGGAATCGAACCAGGTCGCGAGCACTGTGAGACATCAGTGCTAACCACTGTGCCACCATTCCGAAGGTCTTAGCAATGGTGGGACATGCGGTCACATGGTAATCTCAGGGTCAAATATGACACCGGTCTATTTCAACCGTAAACAGCTACAAGGGAGAGGGATGGAGTCAGTGGCTGGGACATTGAGTTTGTGGTAGGGACCATTTGGTCTTCCCAATATTTAGCTGGGGGAGATTTCTGCCCATGCAATACTGGCTGCCGGACAAGCAATATGATAATTTAGAGACAGCGGCGGTGTTAATAGTGGTGATGGAGAGGTAGCGCTGCATGTTGTCAGCCTATGTATGGAAACTGAGGCTGCGTTTTCAGATGTCACCAAGGGCCAGCTTGTAGATGAGAAACGGGAAGTGGGGGGTGATCTCCGTCTTAGTGACAAAGAAGTCCGTGAGCTTCTCCCTTCTAGTTTGAGGTGAGGGTGGAGGGGATAGGGGAGAGGGATGTAAGATGACCATTTGAGGTAGAGAAAAGAATCCAGAGGTTACATTTAGTATTCCAAAATGATCCTGAAATAGTGAGACATTTTGGAAGACATAAGCAGGTCCCAATATTCTTTAATAAAAACAGGAAATGCTGAAAAAAAAACTCAGTTGGTCTAACAGCATCCATAGAATCCCTACAGTGCAGAAGGGGGTCATTCGGCCATTGGAGTCTGCAACGACCTTCCGAAAGAGCATTCTACCCCGCCCACTCCCCACCCGCCCTATCCCAATAACCCCACCTAAAAAGCACATCTTTGGACACTACAGGGCAATTTAGCATGGTCAAAGCAGGGAGACTGCAGAAGGACTTGGCTGGGCTAGCAGAGTGAGAAAAGAAGTGGCAGATGGAATACAGTGTAGAAAAGTGTGAGGTTATGCACTTGGGTAGGAAGAATAGAGGCATAGACTATTTTCTAAATGGGAAGAGGGTTCGGAAATCTGAAGCACCAAGGGACTTGGGAACCTAGGTCAGGATTCTCTTTAGGTTAACATGCAGGTTCAGTTGGCAGTTAGGAAGGCAAATGCAATGTTAGCATTCATATCAAGAGGGCTAGAATACAAGATGCAGGGATGTACTGTTGAGGATGTATAAGGATGATTATGAAAAGTTTGGGGCCCCATATCTAAGGAAGGATGTACTGGCTTTGGAGAAGGTCCAGAGGAGGTTTACAAGTATTATCCCCAGAATGAAGGACTTACCATATGAGTGGTTGATTCTTGGTCTGAACTTGATGGAGTCTGAATTTGAACGATCCTTTGAAACAGAGATGAGGAGGAATTCCTTCAGCCAGATGGTGGTGAATCTGTGGAACTCTGCCGCAGAAGGCTGTGGAGGTCAAATCACTGAGTGTCCTTCAGACAGAAATAGATTGATTCTTGATTAATAAGGTGATCAGGGTTATGGGATGAAGGCAGCAGAATGGGAATGAGAAACATATCAGCCATGAATGGCAGAGCCGACTTAATGGGCCAAATGGCCTAATTCTGCTCCTGTCTTTTGATCTAACCTGCGCATTTTTGGATTGTGGGATGAAACCGGAACACCAAGAGGAAACCAAACATACACGGAGAGAACGTACAAACTTCACACAGTCACCCAAGGCTGGAATTGAGCCTGGGTCAATGACGCTGTGAGACAGCAGTAATAACCACTGGGCCACTGTGTCACCACCATAGGGAGAGAAACTGTTAACATGTTGAGTCCAACATGACTCAAGTTCGGAAAAAGAGTCAACGAAGTTTCTCCAGCACTCTCTGTTTTTATTTCAGATCTCCAGCCTCTGCAGTATTTTGCTTTTATTTCCAATAGCTCTTTACATGGTCCAGTCAGATCTGGCAGTGGGTGACAAAACCAGAAATGTTCTCTAGCGATTACTCATTGTTCTGAAAAGCATCTGGCGTAGGTTTCTGCTACTGTGCGATATTTTTAATTGTACATACATGTCTCAGCCCATTTCAAAGGGTACAACACAAAGATTTTTCACCTTCTGAATCAACTGGAGACATAGTCATGTTCACTGGTGAGGAATTTACTGTAATTGGTGACACCAAAGGTGCTTTGAAAAAATGCAGCAGTAGCAATATGACTGCACCCTGCTTGGAATGACACAGTTGTAGAGCACAATAGGCCACCTCTGGATACTCTGGGCAGTTCTATAAATCTCACCCAGTTCATCGTGTTCCAATCACAACTGTCTGAGTTCAGGGGCAAAATTCTCTGCAGACCGTCGTAACGCCGATTTCCGGCGAGAAAAATCGGTGTAGATGACTCCGGCGTCGGGGCCTTCTTTTAGGCGGCTATTCTCCGTTCCCGGAGGGGCCAGCAGCTGACTGACGCGATACGCGTCAGTTTCACCAGCTGCGGAAGTGGTGAGACCCGGCGGGGGCGGGGGGGGGGGGAGGAGGAGAGAGACAGCCCGGCGTTTGGGGGGGGGGGGGGGAGGAGGAGGAGAGAGACAGACCGGCATTGGGGGGGGGGAGGAGGAGGAGAGAGACAGCCCGGCATTTTGGGGGGGGGGGGGAGGAGGAGAGACAGACCCGGCATTTGGGGGGGGGGGGGGAGGAGGAGGAGAGCGACAGACCGGCATTTGGGGGGGGGGGGGGGGAGGAGGAGAGAGATAGACCCGGCGTTGGGGGGTTTGCGGCGTTGAGTTGAGAGGAGAGGGGGGGGGGGATTTGCGGCGTTGAGTTGAGGGGGGGGGGGTTGCGGCGTTGAGTTGAGGGGGGGGGTTTGCGGCGTTGAGTTGAGGGGGGGGTTTGCGGCGTTGAGTTGAGGGGGGGTTGCGGTGTTGAGTTGAAAGAGGGGGCGGCGTTGGAGGGGGGGGCGGCGTTGGAGGAGGGGGGCGACGGATGCCCGGGGCCAACGCACCGTCGCCCCCCCCTCTGCACGCCGCTGCCCCTACCCCAACCCCCTCCCCTCACCACCCCTACCCCCTTCCCTCACCACCCCTACCACCTTCACCACCCCTACCCCACTCCAACGCCGCACCCCCCCCACTAACGCCGCACCCCCCCCACTAACGCCGCACCCCCCCCACTAATGCCGCCCCCCCCCCCACGAACGCCGCACCCCCCCCCTAACGGAGCAAGGAAGGGGGGGAGGAGGAAGGAAGGGGGAGGAGGAAGGAGGGGGGAGGAAGGAAGGGGGGAGGAGGAAGGAAGGGGGGAGGAGGAAGGAAGGGGGGGAGGAGGAAGGAAGGGGGGGAGGAGGAAGGAAGGGGGGAGGAGGAAGGAAGGGGGGGAGGAGGAGAGAGGGGGTGGGTGTGTGGGTACCGGCCTTCAGAGGGAGGGGGACGGGGTGTGGGTACCGGCGTTGAGGGGGGGGACCCGGCGTTGAGAGGGGGGGGACCCGGCGTTGAGAGGGGGGACCCGGCGTTGAGAGGGGGGGGGACCCGGCGTTGAGAGCGGGGGGACCCGGCGATGAGGGGGGGTTGCGGCGTTGAGGGTGGGGGGTTGCGGCGTTGCGAGAGATGGGGGGGGGGCGGCGTTGGAGGGGGGTAGGGGTGGTGGGGAGGGGGTATGGGTGGTGGGGAGGGGAGTAGGGGCGTTGGAGGGAGGTAGGGGTGGTGAGGGGGGGTGGTTGGGGTAGGGGGCAGCGGCGTACAGAGTGGGGGGGCGACGGTGCGTTGGCCCCGGGCATCCGTCGCCCCCCCTCTCTGCACGCCGCTGCCCCCAAACCCCCCCCGATGCCGCAAACCCCCCCGATGCCGCAACCCCCCCCGATGCCGCAACCCCCCCCGATGCCGCAACCCCCCCGATGCCGCAACCCCCCCGATGCCGCAACCCACCCCCCCGATGCCGCAACCCCCCCGATTGCCGCAACCCACCCCAATGCCGCAACCCACCCCCCCCGATTGCCGCAACCCACCCCCCCGATGCCGCAACCCCCCCCCAGGCCGCAACCCCCCCCGATGCCGCACCCCCCCCCCCCCGATGCCGCAACCCCACCCCCCCGATGCCGCAACCCCCCCCTGATGCCGCAACCCCCCCCGATGCCGCAACCCCCCCCGATGCCGCAACCCACCCCCCCGATGCCGCAACCCACCCCCCCGATTGCCGCAACCCACCCCCCCCGATGCCGCAACCCACCCCCCCCGATGCCGCAACCCCCCCCCTGATGCCGCAAACCCCCCCCGATGCCGCAACCCCCCCCGATGCCGCAACCCACCCCCCCGATGCCGCAACCCACCCCCCCGATGCCGCAACCCACCCCCCCGATGCCGCAACCCACCCCCCCCGATGCCGCAACCCCCCCCGATGCCGCACCCCCCCCCCCCGATTTGCACAGCGCCGGTTTTTGGCCGGTCAGAGATTTAAAAACCCTGCGGGAGCGGGATTAACGCCGCTGCCGGCCGATTCTCCGACCTTGCGTGGGGTCGGAGAATTTTGCCCCAGGTCTGCCTTAGTTCCTTCAACAGCGCAAGGAAACAAAACTCCCAAGTTGACAAGGTGGTGGAATCAGACTGGTCTGAAAGGTGCGATCTGTTCAGAACACGCCACTACATTTAATAATAATATTCTAAATTCATTGGAATGCAAGATAACAGACCTGCTTTGGGAATGGCAGGCAAAGGCTTATGGAGCTGTGCAAGAGATAAGGTGCGGGTGCCTGCAAAGTCCAGGCAAAGGAGAGGAGAGGGGAACATGTGCTTGGTGAGGTTAACACGATGGAGGTGGCAGGAATGGTGGAGGGTGATC
This sequence comes from Scyliorhinus canicula, assembly GCF_902713615.1. Taxonomy (NCBI): domain Eukaryota; kingdom Metazoa; phylum Chordata; class Chondrichthyes; order Carcharhiniformes; family Scyliorhinidae; genus Scyliorhinus; species Scyliorhinus canicula. The sequence continues at coordinate 144,037,040 of NC_052157.1, forward strand.
TGTTAACGTAGAGGCTGGCGAGGTGGAAGGTGAGGACAAAATGAACATCATAGGGATGTTGTCAGGAATGAGAGATGGCTCTAATGAGATTTAAAAATACGGCAGTAATCACAAAAGTAGAGACAGTTAAGGTAGAATCTAATTAAAGTATTCAAAATGATGAACAATGATGGACTGTCAGCGAATACAGCAAAATATAGATAGATTGGAGAGTTGGGCAGAGAAATGGCAGATGGAGTTCAATCCAGGCAAATGCGAGGTGATGCATTTTGGAAGATCTAACTCAAGAGCAGACTATATGGTCAATGGAAGAGTCCTGGGGAAAATTGATGTACAGAGAGATCTGGGAGTTCAGGTCCATTGTACCCTGAAGGTGGCAAAGCAGGTCGATAGAGTGGTCAAGAAGGCATACAGCATGCTTGCCTTCATCGGATGGGGTATTGCGTACAAGAGTCGGCAGGTCATGTTACAGTTGTAGAAGACTTTGGTTAGGCCACATTTGGAATACTGCGTGCAGTTCTGATCGCCACATTACCAGAAGGATGTGGATGCTTTAGAGAGGGTGCAAGGGAGGCTCACCAGTATGGTATGGAGGGTGCTAGCTATGAAGAAAGGTTGAGTAGATTAGGATTGTTTTTGTTAGAAAGACGGAGGTTGAGGGGGGACCTGATTGAGGTCTACAAAATTATGAGAGGCATGGACAGGGTGGATAGCAACAAGCGTTTTCCAAGAGTGGGGGTGTCAATAACAAGGGGTCACGATTTCAAGGTGAGAGGGGGAAAGTTTAAGGGAGATGTGCGTGGAAAGTTTTTTACGCAGAGGGTGGTGGGTGCCTGGAAGGCTTTGCCAGTGGAGGTGGTAGAGGCGGGCACAGCAGCATCATTTAAGATGCATCTGGACAGATATATGAACGGGCGGGGAACAGAGGGAAGTAGATCCTTGGAAAATAGGCGACAAGTTTAGATAAAGGATCTGGATCGACGCAGGCTGGGAGGGCCGAAGGGCCTGTTCCTGTGCTGTAATTTTCTTTGTTCTCGATGAACAAGGTATGGTGGCAAAATAATTTCTCATCATGAATGAACCGGTAACAAGGGAGCAGAAAGCAGTGAATAATGCAAAGGAATTAACAATAAGCAGTTGTGTGATGGACAACTCTTCTGGGTTATGGCAGAACCAATTATCGAGGGAAATAAACGTGCAGGGATAGGGGGATAGAATAGGGAAAGAGAACCGGCCGGATTATTCTACAGAGAGCCAGCATGGGTTTAGTGGGCCAAATAGTCTACTTCTGTGCCGTCATGAAGCTATGGCGTTGTGACTTGTACAGGCACAGTCAGATTTAACTGTAGTTTTCACAAAGATGTTGGGCGCAATTTAAGGGAAGTTAAAGAGTCCCGTGTCGAGTGTGTTTAGCAGAGTGTTTCCCTGGCAGTGCTGAGAGTGACCACGCTATTAAATGGGACTCTGCTACATTTCGGGGCCTCAGCCCTGCTGAGACCACACTTAGTTCCATTTCCTGCACTAATGTGTTTTGCTCGCTAGAAACCAGAGCACTCGGAGGAAACCCACACAAACACTACAGAATGTGCAGACTCCGCACAGACAGCGACCCAAGCCAGGAATCGAACTAGCTTTGCTCGCTAGCGCAGGAAGATATCAAAATGGCTTCCCAATCTCTAGACCCCACTGGTATCCGGACCCCCCCACACGCCACCTCATAAGGGCGTACTAGCAGTATCACGGGTACCCTGGCAGTTGTGGGTAGGATCCAGACTGCGCCGTCTCATGTGACCCCCATTAGGTCTCGCGGAATGGGGCATGTTGGGTAACTCGTGAGATTTACTGGCTGCGTCGTATCCCCAGTCGGGCACGGCCGTGAGATCGCGCCCGTTATTTCAGAATTATAGTATCGATTGTAAAGATGGAATTCTCTGCTCCACCACTCCAGTTTGGAGAGTACAGTCGGCCCTATTGGAAGGTTACCTTATTAAGTTTGGACAGCTGTTTTCCTGGGGTTGAGGCGCCCCCTAGTGGAAACAGTTTTCAGGGTTTCTGTCGTTCTTCCAAATGCATTTTTTCCTTGTTTACAAATCGATCATAGCAGCTCCCCAACTGTCAAGTAGACCATTGGTGGGGCACAGACCTAATTCTGTGCGCGGAGAAAATAACTCTTTCTCATCTTAAATCTAGTTTGAATCTTGTTGACAAGGCAGTTTTTCACATCGAATAATGCCGGTTTCACGATTTTTAAAAGCACAAGTGAACCGCGCAGTCGGGAACTTCGCCCCCTGGAGCGACCCTGGAGAATACCGGGTCGGATCCGTTTATGACATGCGAATGGTGTTTACTGTACGTGCGTTCCAGAACGCATTGACACTGCTGTCGAGGTGACGGAGAATAACGATTTGGCGCCAAATCAACATCTGCCCCGATTTTAGCACGGAACCTATTCTCCACCCAATCGTGTTTCGGCGTCAGCCAATGGGGAATCCCGCTCAAGGTCTTTTATCTTGCTACATTAATGGAATGAATGTAAATTGATACTCATCGTTGATACTCACCAGGCAGTGGCATAGTAATGCAGTGACCCAAGGTAATTCTCTGGGGACCTGGGTTCAAATCAATTCCATCACAGTAGATGGTGAAGTTTGAATTTAAAACAAATCTGGAATTATGGACCGTGGGGGAAAAGCACCGAGACGAGAGAGGGATGGCCACAGTGAGCACCTTGTGTGGATGAGGCAGCGGGTCTCAGGTGAGGCAGTGGGCAGAGGTGACGCGGTACAGCCAACAGAAGACCCCAGTGTCAAAGGAGCGGAGTGAATGGATGACCCCTGGCAGAGGCAAGCGAGGTGAGAGGGGGAGTGTGTGAGGGGGTGGGAGGGGGGAGTCTGAAGGGGTTGGGCAAGAGAGAGTATGTGAGGGGGCGTATGGCCTTGGTGGGAGGTATTCCATGTGCTGCAGGAACTCCATGATCAGAATTACGGCTTCACCCACGAGGTAAGTTTGGACATCAGCAAAACAATTAACACAGGCATATTTTTACAAGGGAAGAAGCAATGATCAATAGTTGTATTTTCATGACTTCCGCCTGTGTGTTCTGAGGAGCGGGCAGCAGGAGGGGAGAAGTGAGGTTTGGGTAGGGTGGGGCCATGGACCCAGAAATGAAGGTGAGCACAGGGCCCCACTGAACTGTAAATCCGCCTCAGCCTCATTGGGAATTTGTGTAAATCGTTCAAATCGTGCAAGGAAGTTGAAATTAATTTAAATATAATTTTTATTTTCTTGCAGTTATCACATAAAAGAAAGATTTGCATTTATGCAGCACATTTTCAAAGCACTTTACATCAATACATAGCAGCTAATTTGTACACAGCATGGTCCCACACACTGCAATGTGATCATGATCAGGAAATGTTGTTTTGTGCTATTGATTGTAGTTTTATGACATCGATTGAGATATGTATACCCGAGACACTAACAATAACTTTCCGTCTTTTCCTACTAATGCAAAGTAATTGTGGTAATTGTCCCTTTAAGGGTAACACAGCAGAGTAAGACTCACCTTACCTGGGTGTCAAATCAGGATTCAGGGTGTGGAATCACCCTATGGTGAGACTGGATCCTGGGCAGTAACAATTTTTGGAATTAGATACAGTAATGAGGCTGATGTACATTTTTTATTAAAGGTAATAAGTATCTTTTGTGTTCACTAATGAAATATGTGGAAGTGCATCTTTGCATGTGGCGATGAGGATAAATACTCCTGACACGGCCTCTGGCCCAACACGATGCCTCCATGGAAACAAGTAGCAATGAATCACCTGTGCCAGAAGTTACCCATTATTGCAGTTCCTGTTAACGTTGATCCTGTGGAAGCATCTCAGTCAACAGAATTTCACTGTTCTACAAGGAACAGACAACTCCCTCAAAGACTCAATTTATAATTGTCCAACTCATGTACATAATGTCTAGTTAGTGTTTAGGACTGAGCAAATTAGTTATTGAAAATTGTGTGAAGGTCTTAAAGGATGAGGGATGTTGTGATTGTCCCTTTAAGGGCAACACAGCAGAGTAAGGGTCACATGGTCTGGATGACCAATCGGAACTTGGCGTGCAATCACGCCATGGTGAGAGAGGTTCCTGGACAGAGACATCTTTGGGAGCTACCTACAGCCATGAGGTTGCTGTACAATCCTTGGGCGAAATTCTCCGACCCCCCAGAGGGTCGGAGAATCGGCCGGGACCGGCGAAAATCCCGCCCCTGCTGTGGCTGGAATTCTCGGGCGGGAATCGCACCGCGCCGATCGACGTGCCCTCCGCACCGATCGGCGAGCCCCCTGTGGCGATTCTCCGGCCTGCGATGGGCCGAAGTCCCACCGACGTGGTTTCAATCACCTCTGGTGGCGGCGGGATTGGTGGCGCGAGTGGGCCCCGGGGTCCTGGGGGGGGGCGCGGGGCGATCGGACCCCGGGGGGGTGCCCCCACGGTGGCCTGGCCCGCGATCGGGGCCCACCGATCGGCAGGCGGACCAGTGCCGTGGGGGCACTCTTTTTCGTCCGCTGCCGCCACGGCCTCCACCATGGCGGAGGCCGAAGAGAACCCCCTACCGCGCATGCGCCGGTGGTGACGTCAGCGGCAGTTGACGCACCGGCGCATGCGCGAACCGGCGAAGGCCTTTCGGCCTGCCCCGACGGCGGCTGGCGGGCATCAAAGGCCGTTGCCGCTTGTTTTGGCGCCAGTCAGCGTGGCGCCAACCACTCCGGCGCGGGCCTAGCCCCCAAAGACGCGGAGAATTCCGCACCTTTGGGGATGGCCCAACGCCGGAGTGGTTGGCGCCACTCCGCTGCGCCGGGACCCCCACCCCCCCCCCCCCCCCCCCCCCGCCCGGGTAGGGGAGAATCCCGGCCCTTATTACTAAACATCCTAATGAAATCTTTGAACGTACATCTTTACAGGAATACTTTACAGCCACCTGAGCCAGCAGGTGTATTACACAGGTGAGTTTTAAAGCAGTGATTTTTTTTCACTGCCTCTGTCTGAACTGCTCTCTAGTTCAAGGCAGGGGTCTCATATGGGGGAGTCTCTGGTGGGGCCTCTGTAATTAGCTGTCTCTGATGGGGTTCTCTTTCATGGGGGTCTCTGTTGGGGTTCGTGGAAGGGGTTGGATCACCCTGGTATTGTCGGGGGGAGGGGGACAGAATTGCATTGTGGGAGGCAGAGGCCCCAGCCGCTGGACCTCGTTATTGGGCCGCCTGCTCAAAATGGCGGCCCTGATAGCTGTATTTGCATGAATCTCTCGTAATCCTCGCCATTTTCATGGCAAGGGATTATGATTCGCTCCTGGATTTCCGCTCCCAGTGCGAGCACAAATCAGTTGCGATTCATCTCTGGCGGGAGAATGGAGAATTCTGGCCAGTACCTCAAAGATAATAATCTCTGGATTATTACCTGAACTGCGTGCAAACAGGCATTGGACAAATCAGATTAGGGAAATTAATTTGTGGTGTGTGTGATGTGGGTTCCAGTTTGAGGGGCGCTGGCACCAGTACTGGGGAACGTGCAGACTGTACTGTTGGGACGGTCTGCACCTGCACCTGGGACCAATGTTCCAGCAAACTGTATAGCTGGGGATTTAGAGCGGGATTTAAACTAAACAATGGGAGTGAAGGATCAAGCTTGGGTAGATGTAACAAATCAAGGGGTAGAGTCAGGGCAGGAGAGCAAAATAGTAATGTGGGGAAATGAGGGTTCAGGGAAAGGCAGGAAGGGACAAAGAAAAAAACTAAAAACAACCAGACCATGCGATCCTTACTCTGCTGTGTTGCCCTTAAAGGGACAATCACCACATCCCTCAAAAAATAAAATCAAGTCCAGATTTTACAAAAATATCCAAAAGACAAAACTTAAGGCTCTGTATCATTCATAACAAAGTAACTGACTAGATAGCATGCAGTGAAGTGAATAAATATGATCTGATAGCCATTACGGAAACCTGGCTGCAGGAGGACAAGGATTGGGTCCTGAATATTGAGGGTATATGACATTCAAGAAGCATGGGAAGTTAGGCAAAGGTGGAGAGGTAGCACTGTTAATCAAGGATAGCATTGGTGCAATAATGAGAGACAACCTTGGTTCAGGAGATCGGGATGTAGAAGCGGTTTGAGTGGAGTTGAAAAATAATCAGGGAAAGAAGTCACGTGTGGAAGTGGTCTTCAGGCCCCCTGACAGTAAACTACAATATAGGGAAAAATATAAAAGAAGAAATATTGGGTGCTTGTGATAAAGGAACGGCAATTATCATGGGTGAATTTAATCGACATATAAACTGGAAGAATCAGACTGGCAGTAGATAAGCCTGCCTGAGAAGTTCACGGAATGCTTTCAAGATAGTTTTTTAGAACAGCATGTTCTGGAGCCAACTAGAGAGCTGGTTATGTTAGACAATAGATTAAAGACCTCAAAGACACCTTTACTCTGGTAGCAGTGACCACCATATGATTGAACTTTACAGGCAGTTTGAAAGGGAGAAGAGTGGCTCTAAAAGCTGTATTTTAAACTTAAATAAGGGCAACTAGGCTAGCATGAAAGCTAATGTAGTTTAAGAGAACAGAGATACTCGGCTGCAGGATAGATCAATCGAGAAGCAGTGGCAAGCTTTTAAGAAGGTATTCCAGAATATTCAGAATAAGAAAATAAGAACAAAGAGCAAATGTAGGCAATTCAGCCCCTTAAACCTGCTCCACCATTCGATACGATCATGGCTGATCTCATCTCGGCCTCATCTCCACCTTCCTGCCCGCTCCCCATAACCCTTCACCCCATTACTAATTAAGAACCTATCCATCTCCTCCTTAAATTTGTTTAGTGTTCCAGCGTCCACTGCACTCTGGGGTAGAGAATGCCACAGATTCACGACCCTTTGAGTGAAGCAATTCCTCCTTATTTCTGTTTTAAATCTGCCACCCCTTAGTTTAAAACTATGGCCTCGCATTCTTGAATGTTCAGCAAGTGGAAATATCTGCTTGATGCCTACCCTGTCAGTCCCCTTTAGCAACTTATATACCTCAATTAGATACCCTCTCATTCTTCTCAACTCTTCTGAGTATCAGGCTAAACTGCTCAATCTCTCTTCATGGAACAAATCCTTCATCTCTGGAATCAACCGAATGAACCTTCTCTGAACCGCGTCCAATACACTTAAATGCTTCCTCAAGTAAAGGGACAAAAACTGTGTGCAGTACTCCAAATGCAGCCTCACCAATGCCTCATCCAGTTGCAACAGCACCTCCCTACTTTTATGCTCTATTCCATTGGCAATGAATTCTACAATCCCATTTGCCTTCCTTATTACCTGCTGCACCTGCACACTGACTTTCTGCGATTCATGCATGAGGACACCCAGATCCCTCTGCACCGAAGCATTTTGAAGTTTCTCTCCGTAGGTAATAAATTGCCTTTTTATTCCTCCGAACAAAATGGATAACCTCACACTTATCCATGTTATATTCATACTGTAAAGAAAAATTCTAAAGGGCGTACCCACCATCAGTGATTAACTAAAGAAGTCAAGGAGGGTATCAAACTTAAGGGAAAAGCACATCACTGCGCAAAGACAAGTAGAAGGTCAGACGATTGGTCAATATAAAGAATGTCAGAGAATGACTAAGGATCATCAGGAGAAAGAAATTAGATTATGAGAGGAAGCTAGCTATCAACGTAAAAAGAAGTAGGAGTTTCTCCAGGAATTTAAAGAGAAAGAGAGTGAGTAAAGTGAGAGTTGGTCCCCTGGAGAATGAGAATGGGGAGTTAATGGTAGATTATAAGGAAATGGCAGACGAGAAATGGAATTCTCTGGCTGTTGGGATTCTGTGTTCCCGTCGGCAGCGTACCCCTGCCGTGGGGTTTCCCGGAGGCGTGGGGTGGTTTCAGTGGGAAATCCCATTGACAAGCGGCGGGAGTAGAGGTAGTGAGCGGGATTCTGTGATCCTGAGGCTAAGTGTTGACGCAATTCTGGCCCCGACAGGGCCCACGCCGCTCCAGCTGCTGATCCCGGCGTCAACTGGGCGCCGCGGGGTCTGCGCATGCGCAGTGGCTTCCTTCTCCACGCCGGCCCCAACACAACATGGCGCAGGGCTACAGGGGCCGGAGTGGAAGAAAGGAGGCCCCAGCCTGAGAGGCTGGCCGGCCGATTGGTGGGCCCCGATCATGGGCTAGGCCACAACATAGGCCCCCCCCCTGCCTGCTGAGAGCAGGTGTGAATGGCGCCGGCGGGACTCGGGTTTTTTGCGACGGCCGCTCGGCCTATCCCGGGCCGAGAATCGGCTGGGGGCGGCTCCAGCGCTGCCCAAACACTCCGGCGCCAATGGCGCTGATTCTCCGCTAGAATCGCGTCCCGGCGTTGGGGTGGCATGGCGCGTTTTGCGCCGGTCGAGGGGATTCTCCGGCCCGGTCCGGGCTGAGAGAATCCCGCCCAGTAGATGCGTTAATATTCCAAAATTCACTAGATTCTGGAAAGGTTCCATCAGATTGGAAAGTAGCAAATCTGGCTGGCTCCTCCATTCAAATAGGGAAGGAGGCAGAAAACAGGAACCTATCGATCAGTTAGCTTAATGTCTGTGGTGGGGAAGGTGTTAGAATCTATCATTCAGGAAGTTATAGCTTGGCACTTAGAAAACCTCAAGGTAATATGGAAGTGTCAACAGAGTTTTGTGAAAGGAAAATTATGATTGACCAACTTATTGCAGTTTTTTGAAGGAGTAACATTTACAGTGGATAAAGGGGAGCTTGTATCAGTACTAGGCGGAATTCTCCATTCTGGGGACTATGTCCCCCACGCCCGCCGTAAAATGGGCGAGAATCACTCCCGACTTTTTCCTAGATTCTCTGTCTTCAAGGGGGGCTAGCAGGGCCCAGGCATGTGTCCTGCGCCTCCGGCTGCAGGCGGGGTCCTGCAGTTATGCTCGCGCGGCCACGTATGCGCACGGCTGCGGGTCCGTGCATGCACATGGCGGTCAGCAGTGGGTCCGTGCATGCGCGCGGTGGCTGTCTTCATGCCAGCCCTGTGCAACATGGCGGATCCCTACAGAGGACCGGCGCAGAGCAACATAGGTCCCCCCCCCGGAATGAGCGCGCCCGCCGATCGGTAGCCACCGATCGCGGGCCTGGCCATGGTGGAGGCCTCCCCTGGAGTCGGATCCCCCTGCCCCCTCCCCACCAGGACGGACCCCGCAGCCAGAACACCGAGATCCTGCCAGGTGGGACCACATGTGAACCACGCCGGCGGGAATCGGCGGACCTTGGCCGGCACTCGGTCCGTCGAACACGGAGAATTGCCGCCGGGGGCGCTTTCAACGGCCCTTGACCGGCGCCACGTCGATCGCGTGTGCGTGACTGGTGGCGATTCTCTGGTCACCGGAGAATCGCGGGCGGCGTGAGAGCCTATTTTGGGTAATACTGTGCCCCCACGCCAAGCGCGATTTTGGCACGGAGGGTTGGAGAATCCCGTCGACTATACTGGGATTTCCAGAAGGTATTTGATAAGTTGCCACATCAAAGGGTATTTAAAAAAAATTAATTTAGAGTACCTAATTCTTGTTTTCCAATTAAGGGGCAATTTAGCGTGGCCAATCCACCTAACCTGCACATCTTTGGGTTATGGGGGTGATAACTATGCAGACACGGGGAGAATATACAAACTCCACATGGACAGTGACCCTGAGCCGGGATTGGACCCGGGTCCTCAGCATTGTGAAGCAGCAGTGCTAACCACTGCACCACCGTGCTGCCTGCATCAAAGGGTATTAAGGAAAATATAAGCTTGCGGTGTAGGGAGGTAACATTTTAACATGGATAAAAGATTGGATGGCAGAAAATAGAGTATGCACAAATGTGTCTTCGTCTGATTGGCAAATGTGATGAGTGGACCTTGCAGGGGTCTATGCTGGGGCCTTAACATTTTGTAATTCACATTAGACAAGTGTATGGCAGCTAAATCCCACTCCGCACTTTGAACACTATGTGCAGTTTGGGTCTCCTTATTTAAGGAAGCATGGAAATACATCGGGAGGGGATGGTTCAGAGGAGATTTGGCAGATTGACCTGCTGAGTATTTCAGGCTTTCTCTGCTCTTGTTTCAGATTCCAGCATCCGCAGCATTTTGATTATTTTACTGGGTTGATACCTGGAATGAGCGGGTTACCTTTTGAGGAAAGGTCAGACAGGGACAAGCGGCTTGTTCCCACCGGAATGTAGACGAGTGAGGGGTGGCTTGAATGAAGTAGAAAAGATCCTGAATGGTCTGGACAAGGTGGACGTTGAAAAGATATTTCCTCTTGAGAGTCCAGAGCTAGGACACGTTTAAAATTAGAGGCTGCCCTTTTGGGACAGAGATGAGGAGAATTCTTTATTTTCAGGGGTTTGTGCTTTTTTGGAAGGCTCTGCCTCAGAATGCAGCGGAGGCGGGGTCACTGAATATTTTCAAGGCAGTGGTCAGTAGATTTTTGTGAGGGAGTCAAGCTGTTAGGGGCAGATGATTTTACTGAGTACAGGCTCGAGGGCCCAAGTCTGCTCCTATTCAATGCATCCATAAATCGATGATTATTGCTAGCAAGTCAGGATTCCGGTGATTCAGCTATCGATTGCCAATAGAATAATTTACAAAGGGGAAAACTGAAGTAATAAACATTTCTACTTACTGCCCTGTATAACGAACAAAGAGATGTACATCCTATATGTCAGTGAGAGAAAACGAGCCATCACTGTAACGGGATCCACACTTAATTGTCTCCTGCGAGTTTCTGTAAAAAGTTCCCCCTTAGGTCATTTGCCTTTATTCTCAAAACCATTCTTCTTCCTCTCACATGGGAAGTCTGCAAATCCAGACACAGTAAAGCCTCCCCAACCTCCGCCGTCACCCCCCACCCCCTGCCGACACATTTGTGTCTGCCTGCCCCAGGCACCAGTTGACCTTTTGAGCATCAACCTCTCAAAGCTGCACACGCGAGCGGGTCGACGCTGCAGTCGGGCACTTGTGGTGTGGTGAGGAGTTGCGCAAGTTGGGAGATTTTGCTGACGAAATAACAGAGGGGCCAATAAAACTCACTGTTAGTTTAAGTGTAAGTGGCACTGGAAGTCTAGCTGGGAGACAGAGATGTAGGGCGGAATTCTCCAGCCCCGGCGACGGAGACCCCACCCCCCTGCTGTGGATTCTCCAGCGGAGGAAGGTGCGGCCAATGGAAAGCCCCGTTGACAGCGGAGGGACCAGAATATCCCACCGCCGGCCAATGGGCGGTCCACCTCTGCCGCTGCAAAACACGCCATGGGGAGGGGGCAGAATATCCCACCTGCAATCAAACGGGAAATGCCAAAGTTGCTGTTTGAGTTGTGTGCCACCCCATAGTCCAAATCTAACTACCCATTTCACAATGTGATAGATTTGATTGCTGATCTACCTCTCCGGCACTGAAAGTTAACCAATACAATGGGGCAGCACGGTAGCATGGTGGTTAGCATAAATGCTTCACAGCTCCAGGGTCCCAGGTTCGATTCCCGGCTGGGTCACTGTCTGTGCGGAGTCTGCACGTCCTCCCCGTGTGTGCGTGGGTTTCCTCCGGGTGCTCCGGTTTCCTCCCACAGTCCAAAGATGTGCGGGTTAGGTGGATTGGCCATGCTAAATTTCCCGTAGTGTCCTAAAAAAGTAAGGTTAAGGGGGGGGGGGGGCTGTTGGGTTACGGGTAAAGGGTGGATACGTGGGTTTGAGTAGGGTGATCATTGCTCGGCACAACATCGAGGGCCGAAGGGCCTGTACTGTTCTATGTTCTATGTTCTAAGTGTGGCGTCTCATTACCAGTGTCATTGGCGATTTTATAAACGTCAATTTTCTTTTTACTTTTCCTCCTGCCCTTTTTCTCTCTCAACTAAAACTTTCTTTCTCTTCCATTATTTCTCTTTCTGTACCTGATTTGATCATCACCCACTCTAATTTACTAGTCTTTGTCACTGTGCTCACTTTTAATTTCACAATCTTTCAACCTGATTGGTTAGGGCTGCATGGTGGCACAGTGGTTAGCACTGCTGCCTCACAGCATGAGGGACACGGGTTTAATCCCGACCTTGGGTGTCTGAGTGGAGTTTGCACATTCTCACCATGTCTGTGTGGGTTTCCTCCGGCTGCTCCGGTTTCCTCCCTTAGTGTCCAAATATGTGCGGGTTAGGTGGATCGACCATGCTAAATTGTCCCTTAGAGTCCAAAGATGTGCTGGTTAGGTGGGGTTACGGGGATAGGGTGGGGAAGTGGGCCTAGCTAAGGTGCTCTTTCAGAGGGTGGGCACAGACTTGATGGGCCGAACGGCTTCCAACTGCATTGTTTGGATTCTACCATTATATGATATACCTGGTTGCTTGGCCTGTTTGCATAGGCCCTGTTGCACGGCATCCCTCGCTGTGCCACTATCAGCTCACACTTTCAACAACCTGCCAGAGAAAACATTTTTTAAAAAGCTATACCTGCAAGGACGTGCGGAACTAACCACAGCGGCTGTTAGGTGCGCTGTCACTGCTGAATATCGCCAATGAATTCCTGACCCGAGTGCTGCTCCTTGCTTGGAGTGAGTGGTAACAGGAATTCCATCTAAATCAACGGCAACTTTGGGAAATTCCTGCAACAAATTTTCCATGGTGCGTTGGAAAATGGCACACGTTGAAGACACCCTGAATGGTAACCGAGTATACTCATACAAGCCTTTGTGGCTGTTGGTGGTAACATACTCTCGAGGTGCCTCATAACACTGTTTGCACGTAAGCATGGCTCATGTTCAGCTTGGTGAACGTCAAACCCCCAGCAAGTTTAGCGTACAGGTCCTCAAGCATAGGTATGGGTACAGGTCCAATTTGGCTGCTCGATTGACTGTTAATTTATAATTCCCGCGAATTCAGAGCGTCTTGTCTGGCTTGAGGACGGGTATGATGGGTACGGCTACTCTGCGAATTGTGCTGGTTTATTGATGTCCAGGTCTTTAACGTTGAACCTCTGCTTCCACTTTTTCTAACATGGAGTAAGGGACCAGTCTGGTTCTCTAACATCTTTGTGTGGCCTCAGGATTTGCACATACTTTTTGCTAAAATGGCTTGGAACCCCTTTACCTTCCCCAGTTTTTCCCGGAAGACTTCAGAATACCTCTGGGTAACTTCATACAGGTCACCCTCGCCCAGTTTGAATATTTGTGTTGGAGCCAGTCATGCCTCATTGAGCTTTGACCCTGTCCACTTACAACGACGAGTGAGAGCCGGGATGCCTGCCATCAATATGCTACTGGAGCCACCATCGTTGGTGCCTCTCCTGTATGTGTGGCTAACTGGGTCAGGGTGTTCTTCTACATCAATGGCTGGCAAGTAATGATAAACATATTCCCATATAACAGTCACTGAAGCCCCAGTATCTACTTGCATCTTTAAAGGGCGTCTGTTGACAAGTGGTACCATGGTTATTGGAGCCACTCTGCCCACATCAATGTGGTTCAACGTTAACACGTTCCACTAAGTTGACTGGTATTCTTCCATACTGTGACCAGCTGCCAGTTTTCACCCCCACCTGGGCTGGGCAGCCTCTGCTTGTCTCGGCATATAGGCCTCAAGTGACCTCTTAATAATAATAACCTTTTATTGTCACAAGTATGAAGTTACTGTGAAAAGCCCCTAGTCGCCACATTCCGGCGCATGTTCAGGTAAGCTGGTACGGGAATTGAACCAGCGCTGCTGGCCTTGTTCGGCATCATTAACCAACTATCTAGCCAACTGAGCTAAACCAGCTCTTTTACCATATCGGAAACACTTGGCATCTCAGAACCTGCACCTGTTTGGGGCGTGGCTTCCGCCGCAACAAGAACATTTGTTGAAACTTGCCATTCAATCGAGCAGTGGCTCGTGCCTCAGTTCCCTCCATGGGTGAATTTTCCCCTCGCTGTGCATTACGCTTCATTCCTGGTGCTGCTAATTGTGGCCCCTTGCTCCAACTGGTGGATCTCACCCCCAGGGACATTTTGCAATTCCTGGGTGCCTTTCCTGGGCCCCTCTGTGGAAAAAAGCTATTTCCACCATCCTTTTTGAAACCAGTGTCTGTTCCGCCAGCAAATTCTTCTGAATAGTCATGTTGTTCAACCCGCACATCAGCCTGTTGTGTATCATATCATTCAGGGACATCCCAAAATCACAATATTCTGCCAACTTCCTCAAGCCGGTCATAAAATCCATAACGGATTCACTTAGGACCCTCCCCATTCAATTAAACTTATATTGCTGAAGGATGATAGAGTGTTTTGGGTGATAATGACCTCTAACTAACTCCATAAGATCAATAAATGATTTGTAATCAGGGATATCAGGGTAGGTCAAACTTCTTATTGCACTACAGGTCTGGGTGCCACAGGCCGTGAGCAAAATAATTTTTTGCCTTTTGTCCTCTTTGTGCCATTTGCTAAGTAATGCATACGCCCCACATATTGCACTCAATCTTCCCCATTCACATTGAAGGCCTCAAGCTAACCAAAAATCAGCATGATGGTGCTCCTTCCGCCGGGCACTGGAAATATCTAGGAACCAGTCCTGTGAAGGGTACCGTGCTTGTCCCGCAATCGGGTCCTTCTACCTCGTCGCCAATGTGGGAACAGGAACTCCAGGCAACCATCAGCGAATAACAGCAACAGGCAGCTTATTTAGAGGTAGAAACTATTTACAGAAAGTATAAAGGAACATTACACTATCAGGCAGCGACTCCAACTCTTCTCCCATACAGGTTTTAAAGGCCCCAGCCTACTGGAACCGCACTTTACCCTGATAGGCCCGGCGTCACGTGACTTCCGAGGTTTGCTGAGGCCTCGGTCGAGAGGTCACTTGACCCGGATGTTCGCCGCAACGGAGTGTTTAATGGCTAGAACGATCGGTATTTTCTCAACATGGCCCTCTACGTTGCTCTACAACTGTATCAGCCTCAGAGTAAAAAGCCCAGTGGACCCTCTCTGAATTGCTCTTTTCAGAGTTCCAGCCATTAATGACAATAGCCACATCTCATTCATGCGTAATTATTTACACTACAGCAAAAACAACTGGCTCATAGAGAGACCGTCTTACCAATAACCAATTTCACAGTTGGATTGGCTCATTTTTGTGAATTCCTATTTCCCAGCAATGTGTTGAAAGCCAGGCAAACATGGTTTTTTCTCATACTTTTTGCTAAAATGAACAATTCTCAGATGGACATCTTTCACATCTCATACGCAGCCAAGCCATGCTGCCTCCCACAGCTAAAATGCTTTGGAGCCATTAAACTACTGGAATAAAGTTTTATTGAGGTGCTGCACGATAACAGAAGTTGCAATTTTCAATCTCGTCCTTTTTTAGCCCATTCACCCTGCCGACAATAAATGACTTTCGATGCCTTGGAATCTTTCGGGTCATAAAGCACAATTTTCCACACACAGGCGCATTGTAAAATCCAACATGTTCATGTCATCTAGCATCATAGAATAATGTCCACCTTTTAGCCATTTCCCCTGCTGCTTCTGTGATTATTCCCCATTCAGATGCACCTGTGCCAAGTATCGCTGCTGACACACCAGCGGTCCAGTTCTACTGAATTGTGGCTTCAAGTGTTGTCTGTTGTTCCTTACCTTGGGAATGCGGCAACACACATAAATTCACATTGGTGTCTTAGAGACAGGGGGTGAGTTTGGATGAATAGTCAAGTTGGAGCATTCCTTGTTCACTCTTGGGTGGGGGGGGGGTCAAGGACTTTTCCTGAGAGGATTAAACTAGAGGTTGCCATGGGAAACAAATTCTGTTTCTTTTATAAATTTTTCATTGGCCGGGAGGTGGTGGCTTAATGGTATTGTCGCTGGACAAGTAATATAGAGAGCCAGGGTAATGCTTAAGGGAACCGGATTCCAATCCACCACGGCAGATGGTGAAATTTGAGTTTTTAAAAAAAATCAGGAATTAGAAGTCTAATGATGGCCACTGTCAATTGTTGTAAAAAAATCATCTGGTTCATTAATGTCCTTAGCTTATCTGGCCTACATGTGACACCAGCCCCACACCATGACTCTTGATAGAAGGTCACTCAGTTGTATCCAACCGGATGGACAACCCGGACACCGGAAACAACAACGGCAAACTAAATTGTGCCTACACTACGAAGTCCTCCTTACTAACATTTTACGCCAAAATTGGGGGAGCTGTTTCACAGACTAGTTAAATGACAGCCTGATAAGGTCATACACACTCTACAAGGTGCACTGCAGGAACTCACCAAGGATCCTCGAAGGACAAGGGCAGTAGACACATGGGAACATCACCACCTGGAAGTTCCCCTCCAAGTCACCCATTGCACTGACTTGGAAATATATTGTTGTTCCTTCACTGTCGCTGGTTCAAACTCTGGCCCCTCCCACTGATGCGATTTTCTGGTTCCCGCAAAAGTCAATGGATTTTTGAATGGCTCGGCACATTTAACGGCCCCGCCCTCACTGTGACGGGGCATTAAAACTCCACCCTTGAGGTTATAGTTCCAGATTCCCACTCCCCTGACTGGACTCTTATTTAAAAATAGTGGGCGGGATTCCCTCAGCCCAGGCCAGGCCGGAGAATAGCCGGAACGGGCGCGAATCATGCCACACGCCACAATGCCGGTCCGTTGATTCTCCGGAGAACGGAGAATCGGCGCCATTGGCGCGGCGCGGCGCCGGTCAGGGGCTGCTCTATGGGCCCCCTCCCCCGCCGATTCTCCGCCCGGGATGGGCCGAGTGGCCATGCAAAAAAAGCTGAGTGCCGCCGGCGCCGTTCATACCTGCTCTTACCCTGCGGGACCCTGGCGTGCATGCATCCGGGGGCGGCCTGGTGGGGGGATGGGTTCCGACCCTGGGCGGGAGGCCTTCGCTGTGGGCTGACCCGTGATCGGGGCCTACTGATCGGCGGGCCGGCCTCTTGGGCTCGGGCCTCTTTTGTTCCGCTCCGCCCCCTGTAGCCCTACGCCATGTTGCGTCGGGGCCGGCGCAGAGAAGGGAGCCACTGTGCACGCGCGCATTAGCGCTGGTCCCACTGCGCATGCGCAGACCCGCGGTAACAATCTGACGCCGGGTATCGGCAGCTGGAGCGGCGTTGATCGCTCCAGTGCTGTGCTGGCCCCCTGCAGAGGTCAGAATCGCTACTCCTGAGGCCATGTTGACACGGTTGAGAAACGCAACGATGTTTACGACGGCGTCAACACTTAGCCTCAGGATCAGGGAATCCCGCCCAGTACCTATTGGTTCTGGATTTCTCCACCAGAGGAAATAATGCGTTGGATTCTCCACAGCCCCGCGCGAAATCGCGCAAGTCGCGGGGGCGGAGAATCAACTTTTGCACCGAAATCGTGCCTGACGCCCGATTCTCCTGAACCCAAGAATCGGTGATTCCGCGGGGTACTCCGTGCGGCTGTGGGCCCATTGCCAGAGGCCCACCCAGCAATTGTCCGTTCCCACCCGGCTGAGTTCCAACGGCGTGGTTCTAACCACCTGTTGCCGTTCGGGAAGCTCATGTGGCGGCTGCGGTCTCAGTCTGGTGGGGGCGGGGGGGGGGGGGGGGGGGGGCCTTATGGGAGGCCGGAGGACCGATTGGGCTGGATAGAGCTTTGGGCGCACGGCCAATCGGGGGAGGGGAGGGCATACATTTCCCAGCTGCCTCCGCAGTCCCAGTCCGCCATGGCGCTTGGCGCGGCTGCTGGTGGCCGCTGCCGTGAACATGCACGGACTCCAGACCGGAAGTGCGGGGGCCCATAAAGCTGCGAGAATCACCCTGGGTCCCTGCTAACCCCCTGAAGGTGAGGGAATTAGCTTGTATTTTTTTGAGGATACTCGGGAGTGAAACGCTGGCGTTTTTACGCCGGCCTGGGACCATAACCCCATTTTGGGAGAATCCAGCCCAATGTGAAAATGAAAATGAAAATCTCTTATTGTCATGAGTAGGCTTCAATGAAGTTACTGTGAAAAGCCCCTAGTCGCCACATTCCGGCTCCTGTCCAGGGAGGCTGGTACGGGAATCGAACCGTGCTGCTGGCCTGCTTGGTCTGCTTTCAAAGCCAGCGATTTAGCCGAGTGAGCTAAACCAGCCCCAGTGTGTCTATATCTACCCGAGAAACTGCTGTATTGTTTCAAAGACCCCGCTTATGTCACCCTTCAGTCTTCTAAACTGAAAGAAGTACAAACCCAGCTGATGCAAACTGACGTCACCATTTAAGCCCTGGTGTCATTCTAGATTAAAAATCCCCTTTGTCTTCTCAGGTCAGTTAGCTCTCACTGAGCCACATCCCATTATTAAATGGTACCCTCCAGAAATCAGAAACATTTTGCAACAGTTTTTCCTGGAGTAGCAGAAGCCCAAAAAACATTTGTGGTAAAATTAGTAACTTTAATGCAACATAGGGCGTGATTTTCTGCCTGCACCGCCCCCCGCCCCCGCCCAGAAGCGCGAGGGTTTTGGTGGCCGAGGCGGTCTGCCATTGGCTGGTGGTGGGATTTTCCGATCAACAGTTGTTCGCACCCACGGGTTCGCCATTGGCGGGACCGGAGAATTCCCACTGGAAAATCCCGCCCCATTGTTTCTTTAAATGCCCATCCCATTCCTTTCATACCATCCCCATCCCATCCCCCCCATCCCAGTGCTTCTTCATATTCCATCTCCATTCCACATCTCCCGTGTCATCGCGTCACTTTCCCCATTCCAAACCTCCTGTGCATTTTCCCATCCCCCTTCCACATCCCCCGCACTGCAGCTCTCTGCAGCCCCCTCCTCAATCTCTCCAGCCAGGGTAGATTTGTTACTGGGCTTTCTTTGCCACTCGCTCTTCTTTTTCTCCAGCAACAGACACCTCCCACCATCCAAGCCCTCTGCCACCGCAAACTGTTGACAGCCACACGTGCGCCACTCACTGCAGTCCTCCGTACACCCCATGTACCTCCAGATGCTCCAGGCTCTGCCCATGAAATCAGCCCAAGGACCAATCAGAACGGCACGGACAGCCAAAACATTCCCTGTATTGGTTAGATCCCAGAATTTATTTTTTATTTTTTTAAATTTAGAATACCCAATTATTTTTTCCAATTAAGGGGCAATTTAGTGTGGCCAATCCAACTACCCTGCACATCTTTGGGTTGTGGGGGGTGAGACCCACGTAAACACGGGGAAAATGTGCAAACTCCACACGGACAGTGACCCAGGGCCGGGATTCGAGCCCGGGTCCTCAGCGCCGTAGGCAGCAATGCTAACCACTGTGCCACCATGCTGCCAGATGCCAGAATTTAAGCTTTTAATGCTCATCCAGTTTCAAAAGTAGTGTCAAGTTCTTCGTGGCTGGTTGGCAGAATACTGAAGGAGTGAGTTGTTGAAGAGGAAGAGAGAACTGTGAGTAATCTGTGAGACCCAGGTATCAGGCGAGATTCTCCGTTAGCCGACACAGATATTGAGAAAGGCGATTGGACTGAAAATCAGTTCTGCCGCCTCATGTGTTGGGCAGGCTGGGTCGATGTGCACTGCACTCGATGCAGTGTAGCGAGAGACAGACCTCCAACACTTGATAAGATTCAGCACGATTTTATTTAACGTCTTAACTATTATACATGTTCAACTGTGGGTTGACACTATGCTGACTTGACTGGAGACCTGGTACTAGCCTGACCAGACTTACTAGCTACCGCATGGTGTTGGCACTGGCTAGCTCACGGGCTCTGACTGTCTCAGAGGCTGGATCCCGAGAGAGCGGGAAACCTGGTGCCCTCTGGCTTTATAGTGGTGGTGTCCTGTCTGGTGATTGGCTGCTGTGTTCTGTGTGCTTACTGGTCATCCTGTGTGTCAATCACTGCCTGTCTGCACTCCATTATATACATAGATGTATATTATGACACAGCCAAAACCACGGCGGTGTGTCAGGGCCGTCAGTCCATGTAGAACTGCTCCCAGGCAAAGAATCAATATGTGCTTGAACATCAATAATGGAGCAATTTCGGCCAATGTGTCGATGGTGCGCAAGTGGGTGGTGGAGGGGGAGGGGGCAGCATGGAAAAGGTTGGAGATGGCGTCCTGTGGAGGCACAAGCCTGGGGGCCCTGGTAACGGCGCCGTTGCCACTCCCTCCTACGAGGTATACCACGAGTCCGGTGGTGGAGGCTACCCTCAAGATTTGGGGGCAGTGGAGGTGACATAGGGGGGAAGTGGGGGGCTCGATGGAGGCTCCACTAAGGGGGAACCATCGGTTCATCCTGGGGAACATTGATGGGGGGTTCCAGGGTTGGCACAGAGCGGGCATCAGACAGCTGAGGGACCTGTTCATTGATGGGAGGTTTGCGAGCCTGGGGGAGTTGGAGGAGAAATTTGAGCTCCCCTCGGGGAACATGTTCAGGTACCTGCAGGTAAAGGCGTTTGCTAGGCGGCAGTTGGAGGGATTCCCTTTGCTTCCCGCGAGGGGGGTGAGTGACAGGGTGCTTTCGGGGGTCTGGGTCGGGGATGGAAGATATCTGATATCTACAAGGTAATGCAGGAGGTGGAGGAGGCGTCAGTAGAGGAGCTAAAGGCTAAGTGGGAGGGGGAACTGGGGGAACAGATCGAAGATGGGACATGGGCTGATGTCCTGGAGAGGGTTAACTCTTCCTCCTCATGTGCGCGGCTTAGCCTCATCCAATTCAAGGTGCTGCACCGGGCCCACATGTCCGGGTCTAGGATGAGTAGGTTCTTTGGGGACGAAGACAGGTGTGTCAGGTGTTCGGGGAGTCCAGCGAACCATGCCCATATGTTTTGGGCATGCCCGGCACTGGAGGAGTTCTGGAAGAGGGTGGCGAGGACGGTGTCGATGGTGGTAGGATCCAGGGTAAAGCCAGGCTGGGGACTCGCGATTTTTGGGGTTGCAGTGGAGCCGGGAGTGCAGGAGGCGAAAGAGGCCGGTGTGCTGGCCTTTGTGTCCCTAGTAGCCCGGCGGAGGATCTTGCTATAGTGGAAGGATGCGAGGCCCCCAAACGTGGAGACCTGGATCAATGACATGGCGGGATTTATTAAACTGGAGAAGGTCAAATTCGCCCTGAGAGGATCGGTACAAGGGTTCTTTAGGCGGTGGCAACCTTTCCTCGACTTTCTGGCTCAGAGATAGGGAACTGGGTCAGCAGCAGCAGCAACCCTGGGGGAAAAAAAAGGGGGACATCAGGACTATGTTTATTTAATTTAATTTATTTTAAAGTTCTCTTGTTGTTTACTGGGTTGGGAGGGGGGGTGGAGGGTGTGATACATGCGTTGCTACGGTCTTGGGGTGTTATACTTATATGTTGTTTTATTGTGCTTGTTATTGTTTGTTGTTATATTTTCTGTAAAAAATTTCAATAAAAATTATTTAAAAAAAAAATAATGGAGCAATTTATTTTAATTTCATGCAAACTCACCCAGCAAATCTCATAAGGATTGCAGAGCTTGAATTACAGATGTGAGAGGGTGGCACAATGGCCAGTGGTTAGCACTGCTGCCTAACGGCGCCGAGGACCCGGGTTCGATCCCGCCCCAGGGTCACTGTCCGTGTGGAGTTTGCACATTCTCCCTGTGTCTGAGTGGGTTTCACCCCCACAACCCAAAGATGTGCAGAGTAAGTGGATTGGCCATGCTAAATTGCCCCTTAATTGGAAAAAAATTATTGATACTCTAAACTTATTTTAAAAAAAGAATTACAGATATGAGCACACACATAGCTGAAGACAGATGCTCTTTAATTCATCAAGACATAAACGCACCGAACAAAACGTCAGTACATGAAACATCACAAGTGATTCTCGGTGCAACAGCTTCAAAACATTACCATGCGTGAAAAAGCTATCTATGGATCTGCTTTAGTTTATGTATTATTGCTGATTCTTTCTATCTGTGTAATGCAAATAGTCCACGGGAACATCCCATCATGTGGATTGTTTAAATTGGCTGCATTATTCAACTCGAGTTACTGAGAACATGCATTTCCTTGTCACATTAGTGCAATTGCACATAAAACGGTAATAAAAAGATGACAGATTCCATTAACCTATAAATATTATTGCTGCCTTGAATTTTACCCACTGTGAGAGATACATTCGCTGTGGTGTGTACATTCTGACTGGGATCACAGTAATGCGTGCAGTGAGCTATAAGGTGACAGAGGGAGCTGCTGAGCTCAGTCCAGCCTGTAATTACCTGTGAGGACACCGAATGGTGTCGGCCATTGTGAGCTTGAAAACATTTTTTTTTGAGTGGCTAGTGGCTGCAAGTGCGTGCTTTCTGCGCAAGAAACCCACGGGTGGGATTCTCCGACCCCCCGCCGGGTCGGAGAATTGGCGGGGGGGGGTGGCGTGAATCCCGTCCCCGCCGGCTGCCGAATTCTGCGGCGCCAGAGAATTGGCGGGGGCGGGAATCACGGCGCGCCGGTTGGCTGCCGCTGGCACGCCCCCCCCCCCCCGGCGATTCTCTGGCCCGAAGTCCTGCCCTTTCGATGCAGGTCCCGCCGGCGTAAATTGGAGTTGGTCCCTTACCGGCGGCATGGGCGGGCTCTGGGGTCCTCGGGGGGGGCGCAGGGCGATCTGGCCCTGGGGGGTGCCCCCTCGGTGGCCCCCGCGATCGGGGCCCACAGATCCGTGGGCGGGCCTGTGCTGTGGGGGCACTATATTCCTATGCGCCGGCCGTGTAAACCTCTGCCATGGCTGGAGCGAAGGTGAAAGCCCCCTGCGCGTGCGCGGACCCGCGTCGGCCGGCGGAGTCCCTTCGGCCACGGCTGGCGCAGCACCAAAGGCCTTCCACGCCGGCCGGCGGGGCACAATCCATTCTGCCGCCGGCCCTAAGCCCCTGAAGGTGCGGGAGGATTCTGCACCTTGGGGTTGGCCCGACGCCGGAGTGGTTCACGCCACTCCGTCCCGCTGGGGACTCCCCGCCCCCGCCGGGCACGGGAGAATCCACCAGGGGTATTCCAGGGCTGAGAGGAATGTGGCAAGTGACTGAGGTCCCCCCCCCCCCCCAAACTAGGAGATGGAAGGATTGTGAAAACAGCAGCGTTAGGAGTGAGAAGGAAGTGTAAGATAGAGAGGCTGAATTCAAAATCAAGTCCGATGCATGGAGTGAAATTAAAGAGTTGGGTGGAAAGAGTGCTTTAAGGGGGGTGGGTTGCAGAAAGGAAAGAGCAAAGATATTTGAAGATTTGTATATCTCCAATTATAAGTTAAATCCTTAAGGAATGCGGTTCCCACACTTGGTAATCGTTAGTTTTCAGTGCCAGAGAGGTTGATTAAAAGTAATTAACACTGATCGCGTTGATAAAAAGTATATTTAACTTGAAATGTCAAGGCTGCCATTTTCCCTGTCCACTTTATATCTATTGTGCGCATGCAGCAACTTGGTGCTCTTCAATGTATTTCCATCGTGAGACAGACGGCAAAGGTGCTGGTTTCCAGGATGCTTATGGTTGGAACGCATAACCCTGCCGCAGCCTTTGGACATTAGCGTTTGTCTGAAGTTTGCTGTGCCGTTTTGCGAATAAATCCTTTGACAGCACATTCTGACCCCATGTTCTGAAATATCAAATCCTGGTTTAGGGGTAAAAGATGTTTAATGTGCACAAAAATGTATTTTTATTGACCATCTGTAGCGATGCCAGGGGGCCGGAGAAGACTTGCGATGCTGAGATGGCCCTGAATTTGCTGTTTCGAGGACACCGCGTGGGTACTGCTTATTGGAAAGGAGTCTGTCCAGACGGAACTGGCTATATTAATACTGTGGCTAGGGTTGGATTTTATGGCCAGAATTGGGGGAGGAAATTGGAAGCCCATCTGACATTTTGGACATAAAAACAACTAACACGCTATCGAGCTGGTCAGCGAGGCAACTAACTGCAATTTTATGCAGCCCACTCCGTTTCTTGGTGGTTTCACTGAACGGAGCGCGATCCCCCCCCCCCCACGCCTGCGGCCCGGGTTCAGTCTGGTTCAAGCCCTTGGCAGATTCTAATCAGCACTGACATATATTCAGCCTGTTCCAAGCCCGTGCACCAACGGGAATCACTACTGTTCCCCGTGAGGGACATCTGACATGGTGACCAGGTCAGGGGGCTCGGAGGTCATTGGAGCCCTCAGATGGTTGGGGACCGGGCACTGTCCCCTGGCACACTGGCACTAGGATGCCATGTTGGCACTGCCATGGTGCCAAATAGCACTGCCAAGGGGCGGAGCCTGAAGGAGTCGTGACATGAAAGAGGAGGGATTGAGAGTGAGCCATTGGGGGGGGGGGGGGATTCAGGGGGAGGCCATGAAGGGGGGGGGGGGGGGAATGAAGTGAGGTATTTGACGATCCCCATTGCAGGGTGTCTATCACCTGGGGAGGGTGCACTGGTGCCGATGATTGTGTGGGGCCTGATGCTGGTTAGAAGGGGGCGCACTATAAAAACCAGGCTCCCCGGCATCCTCAGGTCCCATCGTCACTTTTTCATCTGGTTTCAAGCCAGGTTCCAGAAAAATGAATAAATGTGGGAGAATTGCGAACAGCCGACAGGATTTCAAACCAGTTTTTCTGCCCAAAATGACAATTAGGGCGCAATCTACTGGTGTGTTGCGCTTGAATGGGAGCAGTGTGCGGCCAGTAGAGAGGCCTCTCGTGGGCTTCGAGACAACCAGTACCCCTCACGAGATCTACGGGTCTTGCAAGGCGTCGCGATCAGGATCCCACCCACAGTGGGCAGACCCAAGCCTCACATGCCTAAATAGGTTTAAAACCCACTTAGGCGTGCTGACCCGGGATCCCTAGGGCTCCTGGTATCTTCCGGCCACCCCAGGGAGTCCCCAGCCGGGCGCCATTCAGGAATGGTCCACACTGAACCAGGTGGAAGGGCACCCAGGGGATCTCCTGGTCCATTGACAGCCCCCGGGTGGTCAAGAACAAGGTCGGGTGGTCCCTGGCCCTCCCCCTTGAACATGGATACCTTGGCACTGCCATCCTGGCACTGCATTGGTTCCCGGGTGAGACTGTAAAGCCGACAGGAGCACTGTCAGGGTAGCAGTGCCTGGGTGCTAGGGTGGCGCTGCCAAGGGTCAGGGCCTGAGGGGGGTCATGCTAATGAAATGAGGGTAGAAGGGGTATTAAGGGCGCAGGGTGGGTGTGAAGGGGCCTCCGGATGGTTGGGTGGGGGGTGAAAGATGGGGGTCGTGGAAGGGGGGGTTGCTCAAAAGGGGGTCTTGGAAGGCCTGAGACGGGGGAGCCTTCAGCGACCCCATAGCGGAGTATCATCACGTGGGGGGATGTGGGGTAATGCTCATGTGTGTGGGGGGTGATATTGCCCATGGGCGGAGGCGTACCCGCAAGTCCGCCTAGAGATTGGGGCACCCTTTCAAAATGGTGGCCTGTTCTCTGAGGTGCCAGTCTGGCCAACGAGTTCAACTCCCCAGTGATGAAATTAATGGTCAGCATTCTCCGTCCCGCCAGCCCCGGTTTTCCTGTGCGGCAGGGCGCATCCCCTCCGGCAGCCGGATCCTCCATTCCCGCAACCGGCTAATGGGGTTTCCCATTGTGGCCAATGTGGGTGCGCTGCCGGCGAAGCGGAGGGTCCTGCCACCGGAGAATCCCGCCCAATGTGTGGGCTTGACCAGGGTGAATGTCCCAGGGACTCGTGTGGTTAGATACCGGTGGGGAACTCACCGACAGAGCCGGCGTGAAAATCCCAGCAAAACCCGCCACAAATGACACTTGGAAGCATTTCCGTTAGATCGTGGCCCTTAGTCATGTTTTGGGCAAATTCCATCCAAGGACTGAGGTGAGGGAGCTTAGTCTCTTGTCAGAGATACGAAAGGTCAATAGTTCAATGAGATGTCAATAGCATGTGAATATAATTGTGTTGGCTGCCTGACAGATGCTATAAAAAGTGCTAATTTGAATAAGACCCACTAACTACCAATCTTTTGTGCATATTTCCCAGTGGGATCATACATTTAACTGAGCCGAAGGCCATTGCAGACTCTCGAGCAGGGGCCAGGCATGCATCGTGCTGTGCGCTGATGCTAATTAGAATATGTAGGAAAGCTACAAATGGCAATGTTTAATTAGGTATTAAATTAGAACTCGTGGATCTCCCACAGGTCACGGTGAGCTGGGGAATATAGGGTCAGTTTTATGATTTAGAGCCTCCAGTGCAGAGAGTGGCATGGTCGACGAGCGCCTGTTTGTGCGCTGCGCTGCTTTCTGTTCCTTCCGTTCGTGGAATAGCGGGAAGTCAACTGGCAGATGGAGCCGAGGCCATGGTTTCTTGACTGGGCGCTAAATGAGGAGCTCTATTACCCCTTGGCATTGCCAAACAGTGCACAGAGACAATCTGGTGGAGAAGGGGCTACAGGTGACCTCGTCTCCAAAACAGTGTTATCTGTGCAAAAAACATTTGGATCCCCAAACTTCATATTGGCGGAGTGTTTGTGTATGGAATGGAAGTGGACCAGATTCTACATACCACCACCGTAGCACAGTTGCTTCACAGCTCCAGGGTCTCAGGTTCGATTCCCCGCTTGGGTCACTGTCTGTGCGGAGTCTGCTCGTTCTCCCCGTGTCTACGTGGGTTTCCTCCCGGTGCACCGGTTTCCTCCCACAGTCCAAAGATGTGCGGGTTAGGTGGATTGGCCATGATAAATTTCCCTTAGTGTCCAAAGTCTAGGTGAGGTTACTGGGTTATGGGGATAGGGTAGGGGAGTGGACCTATGTATGGTGCTCTTCCAGCGGGTCGTTGCAGACTCAACAAGTTGAATGGCTTCCTTCACGACTGATTCTCGGCCCAATCGCCTTTCCCGATTTCGCTATCGGCCCAAGGAGAATCCCGCCCAGAGTTCCTGGCTCACACCCAGGCTCGGTCACCCTCACCCAGCATGAGTGTGGATGAGAGTGAGGTGAATGAGAACACAGATAATTGGAGTGAGACAGACATTCTGCCCCTGCACGCACATACTCCGGCCCCCGACTCTCACCACCTCACACTCTCTTAGCCTCTCACACTCTCCGTCCCTCCACACTCTCCACCCCCCCCCCCACACTCTTCATCCCCCACACTCTTCACCCCCTCTCACAGTCTCTCATCCTCTCTAACACTCACCATCCCCTCCTGTCAATTGAGTCTTTCTCAATGTTCCCCTATATTCCTGCACTTGTTGCTAAAGCTAGAATGCTTAAGTCTCCCTTCTACTGTTCCAGTGTTCTTACCTTAATTGATTTCTCCATATCCCCCATTGATCAAGGTGTTCTGAGGATTTGATGTCTCCATTAGCAGTTACAGCTGTGTGGCCACCTGGTGCTCCAACAGTTTGTGTTGGTGCCTAAACGGAAGAGACCATAAATGTGACTGCTGGCAGCATTATTGCAAGAAAGATCCAGCACCTTGCACAGATCGTTCCTTCCACAATGTACAATCTATCCACTCTGAACTCTGCCCAGCCTATTTCTGAAGAAAAAACCTGCAAAGCCCACCCAGATCCCCCCCCGCCCCCCAAAACAATGAAGGAAACAACCAGAATATCTATCAAGGGGCGCATCTCAACCCTCTCCAGGTGACAGCTGTTATTACCTCCCTCACACACAAGCTCAATGTGCCCAATGGTTTGCAAGTGTGGTCATCTACAGTGGTTGTTGCTCTCAGTTGATTGTACTCTCTCCGAGTTCGAAGGTCTTTGCTTCAAGTCACTACAGACTTGAGTACACGATTTAAAACAGATTAATGAGTCATTCATCCCCATGCTGATAGTGGTACCTTTGCTTATATTCACTGCACATTCTCCTATCTACCAACAACAGTAACTGCACATCAAAAGTAATTCATTGACGTTGTGCTTCGGGACAACCTGTGAATGTGAAGGCGTGATATAAATTCAAGTTCTTTCTATTTCCTATCACTAAAGGCATAGGGCAATTTGAAATTGCAATACCAAAAAAAAACCTCTAGCCAAAGACATCCAGAAAAGAAAATGCCAGTATTTTGGCCATTTAAGCTACAGAGATTTCTCCTAGAGGGCAAAGTGGAGGGCAGCAGAAAGAGTTGAATGACCTAGGCATTGTTCGATGATGGACGTCACAGAGATAGAACATAGGACATACAGTGCAGAAGGAGGCCATTCGGCCCATCGAGTCTGCACTGAGCCACTTAAGCCTCACTTCCACCCTATCCCCATAACCCAATAACTCCTCCTAAACTTTTTGGTCACTAAGGGAAATTTATCATGGTCAATCCACCTAACCTGCATGTCTTTGGACTGTGGGAGGAAACCGGAGCACCCGGAGGAAACCCATGCAGATACGGGGAGAACGTGCACACTCCGCACAGACAGTGACCCAGCGGGGAATCGAACCTGGGACCCTAGCGCTGTGAAGCCACAGTGCTATCCATTTGCACTACTGTGCTGCCGATGTTGCAGACGAGCTACAGCAGATGTTTGAGGATGGCACAAGACAGATGAGTGAGACGCGCCATGATAACAGATCTCCAGGCAGGAGTAGCTACAAACAGACAGATAGATAGAAGGACATATCTGTGGATAGGGAGAGCTCAGGAATGTGACCTGAACAATCGTGGTCTTCTGGCACTTGCTTTCTTAAAGAACCTGGGAAGGATTTTCCAGGGTTTTCTTTTCTGAAATTGTCCACAGGTTGCTCAGGGAAGAATGGGTTAGACAATTTGTGCACAAACCAAATGGCCATGGTGGGATTGGAACTCGTGCCCACAGAGCCTAGGTCTCTGGATTACTGGTCCAGTGACATTACCACGACCCCACCACCTTCCCTGGCATGTTGGCAAGTACACCAGGAGGACCTTCTGCTGTTTTCCAAATAATACCATGAGATCTTTTATATCCACGTGAGGAGGCAGGTGGAGCATCTACTCCAAAATGGTGGATTTAATTGGAATGCAAATGATCCAGTCCCGGCTCCGCACTTCACCACAGTGTGGAGTGAGATCAAGTAGTTGACAAAATAAACATAAAAACATGGAGTAAAACAGAAAATGCTGGAAAAGCTCTGTGGAGAGAGAAACAGAGTTAACGTTTTGTATCCATATGACTTTTTCAGAGCTTTCACAGAAAGATATGTAAAAACCATTTATAACAGTTTTTTCCCCTCTAAAGTAAAAGCTTACCGCAATGCCACATCTTCCAATCTGCGTGTTCCATTTCCACCAGGATTCAAAACACACATAGTCTCCATAATCTGGCACAGATTGATCAACCGGGTCATCCTGTGCTTGGATTGGCGGCTAAAACAGAGAGCAAAGCATCACTGCTTAACTTTTGAATAGTTCGACTTTCATTTCAGGGATTTGAACTCTCACCCCTGAGTAATTTCCCTCCGATAACTCAGTCCGCAAAGTGCATTCACCCAAGATAAGATGCATGGCATTAAGGGTAAAGTAGGTGCATGGATGGAGGATTGGTTAATTAATAGAAAGCAAAGAGTGGGGATTAATGGGTGTTTCTCTGGTTGGCAATCAGTAGCTAGTGGTGTCCCTCAGGGATCAGTGCTGGGCCCACAATTGTTCACAATTTACATAGATGATTTGGAGTTGGGGACTAAGGGCAATATGTCCAAGTTTGCAGACGACACTAAGATGAGTGGTAAAGCAAAAAGTGCAGAGGATACAGGAAGTCTGCAGAGGGATTTGGATAGGTTAAGTGAATGGTCTAGGGTCTGGCAGATGGAATACAATGTTGACAAATGTGAGGTTATCCATTTCGGTAGGAATAACAGCAACAGGGATTATTATTTAAATGATAAAATATTAAAGCATGCTGCTGTGCAGAGAGACCTGGGTGTGCTAGTGCATGGGTCACCGAAGGTTGGTTTACAGGTGCAACAGGTGATTAAGAAGGCAAGTGGAATTTTGTCCTTCATTGCTAGAGGGATGGAGTTTAAGACTAGGGAGGTTATGCTGCAATTGTATAAGGTGTTAGTGAGGCCACACCTGGAGTATTGTGTTCAGTTTTGGTCTCCTTACTTGAGAAAGGACGTACTGGCACTGGAGGGTGTGCAGAGGAGATTCACGAGGTTAATCCCAGAGCTGAAGGGGTTGGATTATGAGGAGAGGTTGAGTAGACTGGGACTGTACCTGTTGGAATTTAGAAGGATGAGGGGGGGATCTTATAGAAACATTTAAAATTATGAAGGGAATAGATAGGATAAATGCGGGCAGGTTGTTTCCACTGGCGGGTGAAAGCAGAACTAGGGGGCATAGCTTCAAACTAATGGGAAGTAGATTTAGGACTGAGTTTAGGAGGAACTGCTTCACCCAAAGGGTTGTGAATCTATGGAATTCCTTACCCAGTGAAGCAGTAGAGGCTCCTTCATTAAATGTTTTTAAGATAAAGATAGGTAGTTTTTTGAAGAATAAAGGGATTAAGGGTTATGGTGTTCGGGCCGGAATGTGGAGCTGAGTCCACAAAATATCAGCCATGATCTCATTGAATGGCGGAGCAGGCTCGAGGGGCCAGTTGGCCTACTCCTGCTCCTAGTTCTTATGTTCTTATAACCGGAGCAGAGAGTCCCAGTTTGGATTCCCATTCATACTGTGTCAGCTGCCCTCAGTCAGGGTGGTAGCAGTGAGTCCTTCATGGTCTCAGTTACCCTGGTTTACAAAAGGGAAAAGAGATCAGTTTAAGGTCTTACCGCTCATGTGCGTCCATTGAACCCTGCGGAAAGGTCTTGGGTGCGATTTCACTGGGCAAAGTCTAACGGCACTTTGTCATTTTTTGCAGCCTCAGGGAGTTTCTCCCCACTGAGCCCGTACTTAGAGTAAATTCCTCTGGCCAGCTAAAGCTGAATATAACTGTCACCTAGACTATTTCAATTCTTTCCTGTCTGGCTTCCCATCAACCACATGAGGTAAATGTCAATTCCCAGATGTTGATCGGCAAGGGGGTTAAGGTTCATGGGGACGTCGGGCAGGAAAGTGGAATGAAGGTCACAACCAGCGCAGCTGTTACCTTATTGAATGCCAGAACAGGCTCGATGGGCTGAGCGGTCTACTCCTGCTCCTATTTCTTATGATCATCTGATCCAGAACTCTAATAATAATAATCTTTATTATTGTCACAAGTAGGCTTACATTAACACTGCAATGAAGTTACTGTGAAAAGCCCCTAGTCGCCACATTCCGGCACCTGTTCGGGTACACGGAGGGAGAATTCAGAATGTCCAATTCACCTAACAGTACGCCTTTCAGGACTTGTGGGAGGAAACCGGAGCACCCGGAGGAAACCCACGTAGACACAGGGAGAACGTGCAGACGCCGCACAGACAGTGACCCAAGCAGGAAATCGAACCTGGGACCCTGGCGCTGTGAAGCAACAGTGCTAACCACTGTGCTACTGTGCTGGGATGTGGGCCGGGATTCTGCAATACGGCGGCTAAGTTTTGCCGCCTTCTGCTGCCTGTGTCCTATCAGCTTCTGTCCATGCTGATGCACATTTTCAATATTTTGATCTTGGTTCGAAATAGTCGCTGCAGCATCTGTTCGATTCACGAGGCAGGACTTCCCCCTGATATGGGAGTGAGAAAGGAAGTGTTTTGCAGGAGGCCAGATCAGAGGTGGAATGCCTGCCTACAAGCAGCAGGTAGCTTGTCAAGCTAGTTAAAAGGCTAATAAAGTAGAGGCAGACTGGAAACTTCTAGCTGCCCTGTAGACCCACCGTTGCATAACAGATTGACAACTGCCTGGGGATAGCCCTTCTGGTAGTAGACCGGGGGTCTGGCTCAAGCTGTGATGGTAAGTTGTCCTGTGAAATGTGCCCCGCTCTACAATATGGGCCTGGAAGCTGTGGCCATTTTATAAATTTCAAAATTATTAAAGGTGCTGAGAGGGCACCTCAAGATGCGGTTGCATCATAGAATTTACAGTGCAGAAGGAGGCCATTCGGCCCATCGAGTCTGCACCGGCTCTTTGAAAGAGCACCCTACCCAAGCCCACACCTCCATCCTATCCCCATAACCCCACCCAACACTAAGGGCAATTTTGGACACCAAGGGAAATTGATCATGGCCAATCCACCTAATCGGCACATCTTTTGGACTGCGGGAGGAAACCGGAGCACCCGGAGGAAACCCACGCACACACGGGGAGAAGGTGCAGGCTCCGCACAGTGACCCAAGCCGGGAATCGAACCTGGGACCCTGGAGCTGTGAAGCAATTGAGCTAACCACTATGCTACCGTGCTGGTTACATGTTTTAAAAATCCTCTCCGAACTAATGTCCCCTGTAGTCTTTTTCTTCGTTATTCAGGGGTTAAAGATCCGTTGACTGACTTCCGGTTGCGGCTATGCCCGGGTAGGTCGCACGGTCGGAAGCTCCCGCCGACAACGGACTTTTGGGCCCTTGTACGGAGCTCCAGTGGCACTTGGACGATGATTCCCGGTGTGGGAAGGAAACAGTGAGGAACCCCCAGCGCTGTATGGAGTGGACCAGGAGTGGGGCGATCAAAAAAGCTGCTTTGGAGAAGAGAGGAGAACGGGTGCGAAAAGGCAAGATGGCGGCCGACGCGGATCAGGCAGCGTGGGCCCAGTGGTCACGGGAGCAGCAGGAGTTTCTTAGGAGCTGCTTCACTGAGGTAAAAGCAGAGATGCTGGCCCCTATGAAGGCTTCTATTGAAAGGTTGGTAGAGACCCAGAGGGTGCAGGGGACGGCGATTAAGGAGGTGCAGCAAAAGGCCTCTGACAACGAGGACGAGGTTTTGGACCTGGCGGTTAGAGTGGAGGCGCACAAGCTCTGCACAAAAAATGGCAGGAGAAGCTGGAAGACCTTGAAAATAGGTCGAGGAGGCAGAACCTGCAAATTCTGGGTCTCCCTGAAGGTGCAGAGGGGTTGGATGTGAGTGCGTATGTGACCACGATGCTGGGGGCGTTGATGGGCGTGGGGGACGTCCCGCGGCCCCTGGAGCTGGACGGGGCGCACAGAGTCTTGGCAAGGAAGCCTAAAGCGAACGAGCCGCCGAGAGCCATGGTGGTATGGTTCCACCGCTTCACTGACAAGGAATGTGTCCTGCGATGGGCAAAGAAGGAGCAAAGCAGTAAGTGGGAGAACTGCGAGATCCATATCTACCAGGACTGGGGTGCTGAGCTGGCCAAGAGGCGTGCGGGGTTCAACCGGGCCAAGGTGGTCCTCCACAGCTAAGGGGTGAAGTTCGGGCTGCTGCAACCGGCAAAGCTGTGGGTCACATACCAAGACCGGCACCTTTACTTCGATACGCCGGATGAGGCATGGATTTTATTAAGAATGAGAAGCTGGACTTGAATTAATGGACAGCTGTATGTTGTTGGGGCACCCCGGTGGGGCGGTGGGGGCTGGAGGGGGCAGTGTTATGTTGGTTTTCCCCCGTGTTTTCTTTTTTTTTGCCCCTTTGTTCTGGGCCCTCAAGGTTCCGGGTCTGTTTGCTGTTGGTATAGAGCTGCGTCACAGCCAGTGGGGACGGGCCGGACAGCGAGAGTTTTCCGCGGGGTGGGGGGGGGAATTGCTCATCGTTGGGGATAGCACCCGAAGTTTGTTTGTTTGTTTGAGCTTTTCTTTCTTGACACACGGGAATAAGGCGGGGGGGGGGGGGCTCTCTCTCCCTCACTTGGTTGGGGGGGGGGAGGTTGGAGGCCCATAGAGGGAGCCAGCAGTGGGGTTGGAGGTAGAGGCGGGAGCAGCCGGGGTCAGCATGAGTCAGCTGACTTATGGGAGAGCAATGGGGGGTTAATTGTGGTTAAGCGGATGCTTGACTTGGGAGAGGGGGGATCGAGGGGGGGGGGGAGGGCTGGATGCTACTTTGCTGGCTGTAGGGGAAGCAAAATTTGGAGTCAAAGGGGGAGTCAGGACAGGAAGCCACCGGCTGGGGGGCTGGAGTGTGCGGGAGGCGCGGACACGTGGCTGGCCTAAAAAAGGGGATGGCTAGTCGGCAGGGGGGGTGTAATCAACCCTCCGACCAGGCTGATCACGTGGAACGTGAGGGGCCTGAATGGGCCGGTCAAGAGTGTGTTCACGCACTTAAAGGAACTAAAGACAGACGTAGCCATGCTACAAGAAACGCATCTGAAGCTCGCTGATCAAACTAGGCTGAGGAAGGGATGGGTGGGGCAGGTCTTTCACTCTGGGCTGGATACGAAGACCAGGGGGGTCGCAATCTTGGTGAGCAAGCGGGTGGCATTTGAGGCGGGGGGTATTGTGGGTATAAAGGGGGTGGATATATTATGGTGAGCGGCAAGCTGCAGGGGTCCCGGGTGGTGCTAGTGAACGTGTATGCCCCGAATTGGGACGATGCGGATTTTATGAAGCGAATGTTGAGTAAAATCCTGGACCTGGAGTCATGCAGTCTGGTAATGGGGTGGGGGGGACTTTAACACAGCCCTGGACCCTGCACTGGATCGGTCTAGATCGGGTAAGAGGCCAGCAGCGGCCAAAGTCCTGAGGGGTTTCATGGACCAGATGGGGGGAGTGGACCTGTGGAGATTCACTCGGCCAAGGGCGAAGGAGTTTTCTTTCTTCTCCCACGTTCACAAAGTGTACTCGCGGATTGATTTTTCGTGTTGAGCAGGGCGCTAATCCCGAGAGTGGAGGGGATAGAGTACTCAGCCATTGCGGTCTCGGACCATGCTCCGCACTGGGTGGAGTTGAGGCTGGGGGCGGAGAGAAGCCACGCCCTCTATGGAGACTGGACGTAGGACTATTGGCAGACGAGGAGGTCTGTGGGTGGATTAGGAGGAGTATCCAAAACTAAGTGGCGACCAATGATACAGGGGAGGTTTCAGTGAGTGTGGTCTGGGAGGCGCTGAAGGCAGTTATCAGGGGGGAGCTAATTTCTATAAGGTCCCACAGAGAGAAGAGGAATAGGATGGAGAGGGAGAGGTTGGTGGGGGAGATACTCAGGGTGGACAGGAGGTATGCGGAGTGCCCTGAGGAGGGGTTGCTGAAGGAGCGCCAGAGTCTGCAGGTGGAGTTTGACTTGCTTACCACAGGGAAGGCAGAGGCTCAGTTGAGGAAGTTACAAGGAGTGGTGTACGAGTATGGGGAGAAGGCAAGTAGGATGCTGGTGCACCAACTACGGAAGAGAGAGGCGGCCAGGGAAATTGGGGGAATTAGGGACGGGGGGGGTGGTGGGGGCGGTGGGGGGTAACACGGTTCTGAGCTCGGAAAGGATCAATGAAGTCTTCAAGGACGTTTATGGTAAATTGTATGAGTCAGAACCCGCGGAGGGGAGGGAAGGGATGAAGCAATTCTGGACCAACTGAGGTTTCCGAAGGTGGAGGAGGAGCTAGTAGAGGGATTTGGGGCCCCGATTGAGTCGGAGGAGCTGGCTAAAGGTTTGGAGGGTATGCAGTCGGGCAAGCCCCAGGACCGGACGGATATCCTGTGGAATTCTATAGGAAATTCTCAGAGCTGTTGAGCCCGCTATTGTTGAGAACCTTCAATGAGGCTAAGGAAAGGGGAACCCTTCCCCCGACGATGTCGCGGGCCTTGATTTCGCTCATCCTTAAACGAGATAAGGACCCATTGCAATGTGGCTCCTATTGGCCGATATCGCTCCTTAATGTAGACGCCACACTGTTGGCCAAGATCCTGGCCACTAGAATTGAGGACTGTGTCCCGGGGGTGATTAATGAGGACCAGATGGGGTTTGTCAAGGGCAGGCAGCTGAACACGAATGTGCGGAGGTTCATGATGCCCTTGGAAGGAGGGGACGCAGAGGTGGTGGCTGCAATGGATGTGGAAAAAGCCTTTGATCGGGTGGAGTGGGAGTACCTGTGGGAAGTGTGAGGCAGATTTGGATTTGGCGAGGAATTCATAGGGTGGGTCAAATTACTGTATCAGGCCCCCATAGCGAGTGTGTCCACGAACCAATTGTGGTCAGAGTACTTTTGGCTGGGTCGGGAAATGTGACTGGGAGAACTCCCGCTCAAGGTGGTGGAGAGGAGCTTTCGCTACTTGGGCATAAGGGTGGCTAAGAGTTGGGATGCCCTACACAAGCTCAACCTAACTCGGCTTGTGGATCAGATGGAGGGGGACTTTAAGAGGTGGGACATGCTCCCGCTTTCCTTGGCGGGCAGGGTGCAGTCCGTGAAGATGACGGTCCTCCCCAGGTTCTTGTTCGTCTTCCAGTGCCTTCCCATCCTCATCCCCAAGTCCTTCTTCAAGCGGGTGAACAGGATTATCACGGGATTTGTGTGGGCAAACAAGACCCCGCGAGTTAAAAGACTGTTCTTAGAGCGCAGTCGGGGGGGGGGGGGGGGGGGGGGGGGGGGGTGTTGGTGGTGGCTGGTGATGCCGAACTTCTGCAGCTATTATTGGACAGCGAACTTATCCATGATTCGGAAATGTGTTATTCTGGTATGACTGGAGTTGGGGAGATGTGCTTTGGTGAGCGCCCGAACATAGTGCAAATATTTTCTCCTATCTTCTCGTGGGTTGTACGGGTACTCGCTACGTGGCAAGGTGTCCGCCATATTAGCATGTTTCCATGGCCTTATCCTCCTCTCCCTCATTCTCTAGTTTATCCGTAGGTACATACAGAGGCACCAAGTTTAATGATTAAGCTGAGCCAACTGTGTTGTTGTTCTCATGTCCTTTTCTGCATTTACACTTGCTGAGACACTTATTCTACGCTGTACCAATCCTGAGGATTTGTGCATTGTTTGTAAAAAGGGAAAAACTTTAATAAAAATATATGTAAAAGGAAACATTGGAATTCAGCGATCAGTGGCGTTCTTGCAGTCCTGCCTTTTATTGGACTTATTTCTAACCAAGGCCTCAGGACTGCATTTTTCATATCAATGCAACCTCTGCAAATCAGTCGGCCTTACAATCCTGCACTACAGTTGTTCAGCCATATATTCAAATAATTGAAGGGAAGGTGATGTGTCTTACAAATATTTTTACCCACATGAAAAAGAAACACAAAGAACTGTAATGTCTCACTTGGAAGCATGGTAGCATTGTGGATAGCACAATTGCTTCACAGCTCCAGGGTCCCAGGTTCGATTCCAGCTTGGGTCACTGTCTGTGCGGAGTCTGCACATCCTCCCCGTGTGTGCGTGGGTTTCTTCCGGGTGCTCCGGTTTCCGCCCACAGTCCAAAGATGTGCAGGTTAGGTGAATTGGCCATGATAAATTGCCCCTTAGTGTCCAAAATTGCCCTTAGTGTTGGGTGGGGTTATGGGGATAGGATGGAGGCGTGGGCTTGGGTAGGGTGCTCTTTCAAAGAGCCGGTGCAGACTCAATGGGCCAAATGGCCTCCTTCTGCACTGTAAATTCTATGATAATCTATGAAATCATTTTCTGGTTACAGTGTTGAAATAATAGCGCGAATCTCCAGTCGCGTTGGGCTCATACTTGAGCGTAATGCTGCCGGAGAATGTCGGGAGAGGGGTGCAAAGAGCCTTCCGACAGGCTCCGCGCCTCCCGGGATTCTCCAAAGCCCCGCGAGACGACGGAGTCGGACCCCACCCCAAATGGGCGTGACCGAATGACGCTCGTGGAAGTAGGTGGTAAACCTACTTACGACCTACCTGCATGGGATCCACCGGCTTCCCTCGATTCTTCGGCCTCGCCAGAGAGGCTGCAGCCAGGCGCCAATCAGTGCTGGTCCACACTAACTTGGACCAGGTGGAACAGCACCCCGGGGGTCTCCCGGGCCACCGGAGACCCCACGGTGGTCAAGGTAAGTGCAGGGTAGCTCCCTGGCCCACCCCCTGGAAAGTGGGCATGTTGGCACTGCCCAGCTGACACCTTGGCACTGCCAAGCCAGCAGGAGCATTCTCTGGGTGCCAGGGTGGCAGTGCAAGGGTGCCCGAGTGCCAGGGTGGCACTGCCAAGGGTTAGGGGGCAAGTTGGGCCATCCCATAAAATGAGGGTGGAGGGGGGTTTGAAGGATGGGGGAGTGCAGGGCAGGCAAGTAGGCCTTCCTGGAGGTAGGGTGGGTGATGGGTGGGGGTCCGAGAAGGAAGGGGATGCTGTAAGGGGGATTAGGGGGCCGGAAGAGAGGGGATCCCCAGGGGCCCCATAGAAGGGTATCCTCACTTAGGAGTTGTGGGGTAGTGTCGATGTGTGTGTGTGTGCGTGGGGGGGGGGGGGGGGGGGGTGGTGACATTGCCCATGGGTAGGGGGACCCACAAGCTGACTTAGAGATCGGGGCATCCTTTCAAAATGGCGGCCCGATCTCTGAGTTCAGCTCCCCGGTGCTAAAAAAAAATTCTAAATGTGGGCTAAACCGGTGAGAAACTCCCCAGGGCCCAAAAAAGGGACTAAACGCCATTGAATAGCTGTGGGGAACTCCCTGAAAAACCCACCACAAATTAACTTAGAAATATCTTGGGAGAATCGGGCCCAATGATTCCAACAGATGCTGCAGCAATACTACTTTGAACCAAGATCAAAATATTTAAACCCTGAGTGTGTTCTTCAGCAACCCCACAACGTCTGCCCACCGGAACCCTTGTGAGGCCTCAGTAAACCAGCAAATTCAAACACAGTACTTTCAATTCGACCTGCAAAATAATAGATGCCGCAATGAAAAGTGCAGAGCACTTAACGTGCCGGGTATGGCACAGCAAGGTTTGAAACAGAAGCTGGTAGATTTTGCATTGATGCAAATCGGGAATGGTAAAAGTCAGCGCATGCCCGGAAATTGCATTGACTGAACCCAGAGTATAGGCCGCAATCTGATGAAGTAGCTAAAAACAAAAGGATGTAATGAAAATACCTCAGTTCCATGTTCCGCTTCCTCAAAACATGTACACATTTTTCAGACAAAAAGGAACAAAGATTCTAGGTTCTTTTTTCCGAATAGGACCATGGGGAAGCTTTCACGGGACAGGAGCAGAGAACAAATAGTCCAGCGCGTAGTCAGGTGATTCTATGCGTAACACAGCGCCAACACTCACTTTGCTCTTCACAATGGAACATTCCAGAAGTTGTGAAAGACAATACAGAAATGCAAGTTCTTACTTTCTTACTGTACTGAAATTTCCGATATGTTGACAACAGAAGAAGGCAGTGGGATAGTCAGCTAGTAATCAAGAAGCCCCGGATATTGCTGTGGGCTTGAAGGTTCAAATCCCACCACAGCGACTGGTGGAATTTAAATTCAATTCATAAATCTCAAATTGAAAAGCTTGTTTCAGTAACCGTGACCAGGAAACTGTTATAACCCCTGTGGTAGTTTGACTAGGGGTAATACGGTACCTTAGAAGGGAGCTGCTATTGGTACAGAGGATCCGCTGCCCATTGGCCTGGCTAAGTCATGTGCCTCTCAGCCGATTGGCTGAGAGGTAGGTAGCTCCGCCTACAAGGCTGGAGATAATTAAATGAAATGAAAATCGCTTATTGTCACAAGTAGGCTTCAAATGAAGTTACTGTGAAAAGCCCCGAGTCGCCACATTCCGGCGCCTGTTCGGGGAGGCTGGTACGGGAATCGAACCGTGCTGCTGGCCTGCCTTGGTCTGCTTTCAAAGCCAGCGATTTAGCCCTGTGCTAAACAGCCCCAGAATCCGTGCTTCCCGGCAGTCGGCCATTCTTCTGTACGTCTGCTGCCGGGCACACATCTTGTGCATTAAAGCCGATCGTTTGGATCTCATCTACGTTTTGTGTCCAATTGATGGTGCATCAACCCCCACAGAATTCACGGGGATGACCTGGTTGGTCTCCCCATGGGGCTTGTGGTGTACAAGCTCCCCTGCTGAGGGGCGGAGGACCAACAGCGGGCTTGTTAATTCCCCGAGAGAAAAGCCATCCGAGGAAGGAACTGGTATCTCAGGATGGTCCCGATTGGGACTTGAACTGTTGCTTCGTTGCTGCATTTCCCAGCGTGAGTAGGAAATAAACTATTTTTGACTCTCCTTTTTGGGACACATCATTGACTACAATGTTGGCGACGAGAATGAAAGGGAACGACAGAACAGCGCTGCTGGCCGCTCAGACCCCGGCTGCTTCTCAACAGGTTTGCACTGTTCACAAATTCTGCCCTTTGG
Organism: Scyliorhinus canicula; assembly: GCF_902713615.1. Taxonomy (NCBI): domain Eukaryota; kingdom Metazoa; phylum Chordata; class Chondrichthyes; order Carcharhiniformes; family Scyliorhinidae; genus Scyliorhinus; species Scyliorhinus canicula. The sequence continues at coordinate 144,077,061 of NC_052157.1, forward strand.
TCGACTTGCCGTGTTCGATGCGAGCATGGAAGACTGGGCTCAGTACGTGGAGCGTGTGCACTATTTCTTTAGGGAAACGCAATTACTGGGGATTATTGCCAGAAGGTTCTTTTGCCCACCTGTGGGGCCCTGACTTTCAGCGTCACAAAGAGCCTAACCTACCCTGCAGCTCCAGACTCCCAAGACGTTCAAGGAATTAGTGGCGCTTGTGACAAATAACTACAACCCCAAGCCGTCAGTCATTGTCCAACGATACCGATTTAGCAGAGTCGAGAGAAATCAGGGCTGTCTGTTACAATGTTTTTAGCACGGTAATGCAAACACGTGGACCACTGTGACTACAGGCCATCCTTACTTGAGATGCGAGGAGACTGCCTTGTGTGCAGTATAAACAACATGACGGGCCAGCGGGAAATGCTGGCCGAGCCATTGCTGGACTTACAAAAGGTGGTCGGGACCTCCCTGTCAGGGAAGAGCACGGAGAAAGAGTCCAGGAGATCCGGGCGATGCCAGGGATGGAGGTGAATAGCGTAGGACACCAGCACCCCCCCCCCCCCCCCCCAATTCAGATGAGCAGCACCCCGTCAGAGTGGGACCTCTGGGACCCCCTTGCCCGAATACCACCAGGCCCAAGGGCCGTTGTAATCAGGCGAGACACCTCCCCAGAATCAATGAAGGAAGATCCACAGAGATTCGGCATCTGCGGCCGAGAGAAACCGCAGAACAGGCAGCGCCAGGTCAGCCAGCAAGCGTGTTGCCCTGGTCGAGGGAGGTGCCTGCCAAGAGCTAGGACCCTCCACATACAGCAGCCCGACGACGTTGAATGCATGCAATTGAATTGCATCACCAGGCTGCAGATTGCCCCCTTTCAAGGTCACTGTCCAGGTGAATGGTGACCTGCTAGACATGGAGCTGGACGTAGGGGCTGCCGTCTCAGGGATAGGGTGCCAAATGTTCAAAAGGCTCAGGACAGGAATCCAGCAGTTGAACTTGTGGGACATCGAGGCGAGGTTGGCAATCTACACAGGAGAACCCCTAGCCACCGCGGTACAACAATGACCCCAGTTTCCTACACACAGCGGTCCATCAGGCTGCCTTTGAGAATAGTACGGGGCCCTGGCCCGAGATTGCTGGGTTGTGATTGGCTACATAGGCTCCATTTGGACTGGCAACAGATTTTCAGGGTGGGCACTGGGGGAATTATACAAAGTCCTGGGGGGCCTGGCAAAAAACAAAGGTGCCATGGCTAAGGGTCACGTAGACCCTGAGGTCCAACCAAAGTATTTCAGGGCCCACCCAGTTCCCTGTGTATTGCTGACAAAGGTAGAGGATGAACTCAACCACTGTGTGCAGGAATTATCCGGCTGGTAAAATTTGCAGATTGGGCAATGCCTGTAGTTTCGGTATTGAAACTGAACAAAACTGTCCAGCTGTGCGGGGGTTACAAGCTAACTGTAAACAAGGCCTCTCATTTGGCCAGATACCCAATACTACGAATAGTTGCGGAATAGTCTACACAAAGTTGGCTGGGAGACACTATTTTTCTAAACCCAAAATGAGACTAGAGTACCTCTAATTGGAGCTGAACGCAGATTCCAGAAAATCCATGACTATTAACACCCGTGGAGGTCTCTATGAATTGCCATTCATAGTTTCATAGAATTTACAGTGCAGAAGGAGGCCACCCGGCCTATCGAGTCTGCACCGGCTCTTGGAAAGAGCACCCTACCCAAGCCCACACCTCCACCATATCCCCATAACCCAGTAACCCCACCCAACACTAAGGGCAATTTCGCACACTAAGGGCAATTTATCATGGCCAATCCACCTAACCTGCACATCTTTGGACTGTGGGAGGAAACCGGAGCACCCGGAGGAAACCCACGCACACACGGGGAGAACATGCAGACTCCGCACAGACAGTGACCCAAGCCGGGAATCGACCCTGGAGCTGTGAAGCAATTGTGCTAACCACTATGCTACTGTGCTTCAGAGTGTCATCGGCTTGCGCTATTTTCCAGAGAATCATGGAGAACATTGTCCATGGATACCGCGAGTGACAGTCTACTCGGATGACAGCCTGGTCACCGGAGACATCGAAAAGGAGTTCCTGAGCAATCAGAAGGAAGTCCTCCGCCGGTTTTCTGAGATTTAGGATATTGTGTCGATCGAGATGGCCTGTACCCAGTAGAGGAAAAGGTGCGAGCAATGAAACAAGCCCCCACGGCGGAGAACGCTACCGTGTTGTGGTCATTTTAGGCCTCATGAATTACTATGGGCTGCTGGTATCTAACCTGGCGAATGTCCTCGCACCAGTGCACTCGCTACTGGAGAAGCAGCAAGAATGAGTGTGGAGAGCGCCACAAGAAGAAATCTTCACTGGGGTGAAGTGGTGGCTGTCACCATCACTGTTGTTGGCCCATTACGACCCCTGAAAGCCCCCTATCTCTTCCAGCCGCTTGTCAATGGGATTTCCCATTGAAGCCACCCCACGACCCCAGGAAACCCGCGGGCGGGGAAGCGCTGCCAGTGGGAAAAGAGATTCCCAATGGCCGGAGAACTCCAGCCACTATCTTTTTCTTTCACTTCAGTGCCAAGGAAAATTGGCTTTTTGGGAGCTAAGCAGCTTATTAACTACAGTGTTCGGCTTAAAAGTTTCCATTTGAAGATGAGGCAGTTTGAGATATTGCGGTCTGAAAGCTATTCTCCGCGAGATTAACGTGATGGATTCTTCCTGAATTTACATGGGGCAGGATTTTCTCAGCCCAGGCTGGGCCGGAGAATCGCCGGGCCAGGCGCGAAACGCTCGACGCCAGTCCGCCGATTCTCCAGGGAGCGGAGAATCGACGCAGTCAGCGTGGTGCCGGTCAGGGGCCGCTATATGCGCCCCCCCTCCCCCCCCCCCGCCCCGGCGATTCTCCGCCCGGGATGGGCCGAGCGAGTGTAAAATAAAGTCTGAGTCCCGCCGGCACCGTCCACGTGTGGTCTTACCCGGCGGGACTTCAGCGTGCGTCCATCCGGGGGCGGTCTGGTGGGGGGGGGGGGGGCGAGGGGGGCCCAAATGGGGAGGGGAGCTCCGCTGCGCCGGTTGCACTGCGCGTGTATACCCACGGTGCCCATTTGACGCCGGTATCAGCAGCTGGAGTGGCGTGGGTCGCTCAAGTGCCATGCTGGACCCCTGTAGGTGTCTGAATCGCTGCTCCTGGGGGCATGTTGACGCCATCATGAAACGCGACGGCGGTTACAACGGTCCGGTTTCCGGTTAGCCTCAGGATCAGAGAATCCCGCCCATGATATTTCTCGATCCGCCATTCGCCCAAAAAAACGCGAAACATAATTGCGGGAAGTCTTCCAATAGCTTTCATTGTTATCGTAGGAGTAATGTCCAGGCTTATTTTTGTGAGGACCACAAAGAGTCCGGCAGGCCTTTGTAGAGTCAAACTGAAAGTAACTTCAGTTCCAACAATATGCACACAGTAGCAATAGTTCACCACTGCTTCCTTATCTAGCCGGTGCCACACTGTCCAGCTCTATTTGTGCAGCTGCAAATACTGGTGATTGCCCCACTCCCCCCCCCCCCCAAATTGGGGGAGGAGGGGAATCTGTCTCTAAGCTCCCTCTGCGTCTGTCTGTAACCCTGCTTTGGGACCTGGTGTGCTATTCTGTCTGCTGGTTGTGAAGCCTGGACTACGGCAAGGGGAAACGGAGCAGCGACCGGTTGAATGGTGGCAAAGGGGAGCCTGTTGCTGTAGCCAGTTGCTTAGCAGGGAAGAGAGAGGAGAGTGCTTGCCTGCAGTTGCCACACGTGGGACTCATACTTGTCGTTGGCTGCCCTTCTTCTTCTCGGCTTGGAGCGGGGCGAGGAGCGGGTCTTCGTTGGCCTGCTGTCGGGCTGAAAGTGAGTGGAATGGACTCGTTTTGCAGTTTTAGACTGGATGGTGTCTAGAGACTGGATGCCGGGACTGTGAGAACAGTAGGGCGGTGGCCCAATTGACTAAGTGTACTGTTTGTATTGATGTTGGTTATGTTTTATTGTTGGGGGATTGTATGGTTATTATTGTAATTTTGTTGTGTATTATTTTAGGCTTAGCACTGGGTGCTCGTCAGTTGCGGCCACCCTGCTTCTGTGCACTGGGGGTTGAGGGGTCCTTCCTGCTGCTAGTGACGGGGAGGGGTGTTCTCTCTCTCTCATTAACCGTGCATTTCCTATCCCTTTCCGGTCAACTGAGCTGCCTCTTCGCCGACAGGGGGCTGTTGGTGGAGCCGGGGTCGGGGAGTGTGCGCTGGCTTGAGTGCTGGCAGCTTTGCCTTGTATTTAATTCTTTGTTGGGTTTCTGGTGATTATTATTATGGCACAAAAACAGCAACAAGATAATGGCCAAGTAATTGGTTTGAAATGATGCTGATTGATGGCTAAATATTGGTCAGGGTGACACGGGTAGGTGCCAAGGGTTCTTTTATATTCACTTGCGAGAGAGCACAATGGAAAGACATCACCTCTGACAGCGGAGATCTCCTGAACTCAAATGGGAGTCTGGACTATGAGGGTCGAGTCTCTGGAATGGGACTTGAATACATGGCCTACAGACTCAAACTGTGAGCATGGTAACAGTAACCATAGCTGATTAGCAGGTACCATGGATGGGATTCTCTCAGCCCAGGGCCGGGCCGGAGAATCCCCGCGGCCGGCGTGAATCGTGCCACGCCGCCGGCACGCGATTCTCCATGGCGCCGGCGTGGTTGGCGCGGCACCGATAGGGGGGGGCGCTCTTCGCGGCTGGCCCGCTGATTTGCGGCCCGGGATGGGCCGAGCGGCCGTCGTAAAAACGGCGAATCCCGCCGGCACCGTCCACACCTGCTCTTAGCTGCCGAGAACTCGCCGTGGAAGGGTCGGGTGGCGGCCTGTGGGGGTGGGGGCGGGGGGCTGTCTCCGATGTGGCCTGGCCCGCGATCAGGGCCCACCAATCGGCGGGCCGGCCTCTCTGGCTGGTGGCCTCCTTTCTTCTGCGCTGGCCCCCACAGTCCTGCGCCATGTTGCGTCAGGGCTGCTGGCGCATTGCAGGAAGCCACTGCACATGTGTGCGTTGGCGCCGGTGCCACTGCGCATGTGCGGATCCCGCGGCCCCCAGTTCACACCCGGATCAGCAGCTGGAGCAGTGTGGGCCGCTCCAGTGCCGTGCTGGCCCCCTGTAGGGGCCAGAATTGCTGATCCCGAGGCCGTGTTGACGCCTTCGAGAAATGGAACGGCGTTTCCGACGGCGTCAACACTTAGCCTCAGGATCGCAGACTCCCGCCCCAGGTTTGTGCCTGACAAAATGAACCCCGCTAAATACTTATATTATTACATGTTACATCAGTCTTGAAAGTTTCAATTGACCACAACCTTTTAGGGAAGAGAATTCCCAATTTCACTACTCTTTAAGTGGAAAAGTGCTTCCGGTTCTCACTCCTGAATGGACTAGCTTGCATTTTAAGATTACACCCCATGTATTATGTTCCCTCAGTAGAAGAATTAGCTTCACTGAAACACTCAGTAGGTCTGGCAACATCTATGGAGTGAGAAACAAAGTTAACGTTTCGAGTCCCTACAGTTTGGTCTATTTTACTCGCTGCTCCCAGTGCGGTTTCCTCTGCATTAGGGAGTCTAAACGCAGAATGGCCACCCGTTTTGCGGAACACCTTCGCTCAGTTCGCAAGCAAGACCCCCCAGCCTCCCTGTCGCTTTCCCTTTCAACTCAGAATATTGCTCTCCTGTCCACATATCCGTCCCTGGCCTGCTGCAATGCTCCAGTGAAGCCCAACGCAAACTACAGGGGCGGAACCTCATATTCCGATTCGGCACATCATCGCCCTCGGGAGTTAACGTTGAGCTCAACAACTTTAGATCGTGACCGTTCTCCTCCATCTTGACCCCCCTTTTATCAATCCAAATAAATGTTGGTCTCAATGCACTGATCACCTGCTTCACCCCCTCTTATACATTGTACAATCCATCACATTCTCACTCTCTTGGGTTTGGGTTTTCCAGCGTTTTCAGTGAAATAAGGAGGTCTTGTTGAACCTGTACAAGACATGAGTAGTTAGGCCTCATCTGGAATATCGCACCCAGCTTTGGGCGCCAGACTTGAGGAAGGAGGTGAAGGCATTGGAGAGAGTACAGAGGAGATTCACAAAAATGATTCCAGGGATAAAGGGCTGTAGCTATGAAAATAGATTGGCGAGGGAAAACCACAGAAGCAGCTGGCTGAAACATAACTGCAGTGTGAATTCTGTTCCTTATCCCCTCAGTTTATGCCACATGAATCAATTGGAGGGCTTCACTCTTCATTTATGGGTCTTAAATGTGTTTTTTCTTTTAACAATACAAATGGTCAAATCTGTGCTACTATGCAGGATAATTCAGGCAGAAGCACATTTCAAAGCAGCTGGTCACACATCACGGAGCTCAGAAGATGTTGATGGGCAGTTTGACCTTTACCTTCAGCTAGTGTTTGCCACCATCTGATGTCTGAAGTACATCACCGCTTTGCAATGCACAACAGCCGATATGCCGTGAACTCTGACCTCTTCTCGTGCTTGGCTGTGCTCTCAAATTATGGCCATCGGAGGAGAGCTGCTGTACCGGAACTTTCCATTTGGGGGCAGTAACAGTCCACAATTTCCAGAAGGAGCTGGGTTGGATTCTGACTCTCCTCATTCCCTCAAGGCAGCAATGGTGACAAAGCATCAGTGCATCCTGGATTGCAGCAAGATGGCCTTTCCTCATGTGTGAGGATGGAAAATATGAGACAGTGGGATGAAAGAGCATCTGACCGGATATAGAATCAACCACTATTGTCCTGTCTTCCCCCAACCCTCTGCTGCGTTGCTTTTTTAAAAAATAGTTCTTCGGATTTGTGCCTTGCTGGATGGATATAGACCAGCATTTATTGTCCATCCCTAATTGCCCCTGAGAAGATGACGGTGAGCTGCCTTCTTGAATCGCTGCAGCCCATGTGGTGTAGGTGCACCCACTGTGCTGTAAGGGAAAGAGTTCCTTTCAACCCAGTGACAGTGAAGAGATGGCGATGGGGTGTGGCTTGGGAGGGATCTATCTGCCCCTGTCCTTCTAGGGCTTTACATTTTACATTCGAGGTGGTAGAGGTCGCAGATTTGAAAGGTGCTGTCGGAGGAGCCTTGGTGAGTTGCTGCAGTGCAACTTATAGATGGTACTCATTCCTGCTACTGTGCATTGATGGTGGAGGGAGTGAATGTTTAAGGTGGTGGATGGGGCACCAAGCGGGCTGCTTTGTCCCAGATGGTGTTGAGCTTCTTGTGTCTCCAGCTTTACTCATCTGGGCAAGTAGAGAGTATTCCATCACTGACTATTCTGTGTGTCAGTGTGTGCCCCCCACGGGTTTTGTACAACGTGATTCTGCTGGGCTCCTGGCCTGGGTCTGGAAGATGTGCTGGCAATGAACATATTGAGCCTCACTAACCCTGGACGTTTCCACCCAACCAGACACCTGCTCGCCCCTTTGTAGGACAAATGATGTCGAGGATATAGGTTGCACCTTCCAAATGCGTGACCGCTACCAGCTAGAAGGACAAGGGCAGCACCATGCATGGGAACGCCATTTCCTCAAAGCCACACACCATCCTGACTTGGAAATATATCGCTGTGCCTTCGCTGATACTGGTTCAGATCCCTTGCTAACAGCATTGTGGGTGTACCTACACCACAATGGATTGCAGTGGTTCGAGAAGGCAGCTCACCAGCACCTTCTTGGGGCAATTAAGCACGGGCAATGAATGTTGGTCTGGACAGCGGTGCCCATATTGCATGAACAAATAAAAAAAAGGAATTTCTCAGGATGGAAGTTCTGGCAGGTTTGACTTGACGTAACCCAGGAGGCTGACATGCCGAGAGGGCCCCAGGTCAGAGCTGTTCAAGCCAGGCCAATGACCGTGCAGGAAGCCTGAAGACAAAATACTAGTCAGCTCTCTTACACAGGGAGCTAAGGCTGGAAACCTGTGGAATCTCAAAGGGATGCGCCTGGCTGCCCTCCCATAGTGGGGTCAGGAAGACCTCACAGATGCTGCCATGCATCTCAGCCATGTGCCAGTCCCAGGCTAATTAGTCACCTTGCACTAACCCCACAAACTCCAGTGAGGTCAGCATTGGAGGGCATGAGAAGGTGCGATCGATTCAGTGAGATTGCATTTTCAGAGTTCGAGCGAAATAAATGGCGCTCTTTGCCTTGTGAGGGGTGCAGCTTCCGTGTCCAAAGATGTGCAGGTCAGGTGGATTGTCCATGCTAAATTGCCCCTTGGTGTCCAAAAGGTTAGGTAGGGTTACGGGTATAGGGTGGAGGCATTGGCTTCAAACTAGGGTGCTCTTTCCAAGTGCTGGTGCAGACTCGATGGGCCGAATGGCCTCTTTCTGCACTGTAAATTCTATGATTCTATGCCTCAGTAGGCCAAGTCAATGGAGAGTCTGGGAAATTCTGTTGGACTTGAGGCAGGAACCTGGTGGGGCTACTGTGGTCGTTTGGGGCCACGACGTGTATAATCTTTAATCGCTCACAGGTATGGAGCAGGAAGGGTGACTGGATATTAATGACAGGGCGAGGGCGCGGAGCAACATTGACCAACTGTATTACCCCCCCCCCCCCCGCAACCTCCCCCCAATCTAGCCCAGGGCCTCAGGCAACTCGCCCCACCCACCAAAATCCATTTGAACTTTCAAGATCCCTTCACTTGGGTCAGACAAGGGCTGGAACCTGGCAGTGAAAACTTCCTCGATGTGCTATGAAATCATTCACAAGTCCATTCATAAAGACAAGCATTACAATCGCAACAAGCTAACCCCCGCCTCTTCCAACTGTTCTAGTTCCTGGCCTGTACACGCTGCACCATATGGTGGGGATTTGCCAACTGGGCCACTGGGAAAGCCTCTGTGTTTTATTGCTGCCTGTTCTTGTAACTTGGACCATTTAGCCCTATTTACTTTCAGTCGATGATGCCAATTTCTCTGCTGACCAGTTTGAATGACGTTAAAGGGAAATAAATCATTACTCTAGCCACTTACAGCTTTTGTAAATTGTCCTTGCGTGAGCAGGTCCAGTATTGGTGCCTCGTTTCGATGTGTTCCCCGTACAGCACAGTACTGGTAAATGTCTGCTGCAATCTAGCAACCAATTTCAATCGCCTGGAAATACCCGCCTCAATTAACTTGGTGCACAGCCCCAGGATGGATGGATTCGAAACAAATGTCTGCATTTCGTGTTGGGGGGGGGGGGGGGGGGGGGGAGGGGGCGGGGGGGGGGGGGGGGGGGTGGTGGCTTCTCAAGAATGACAAAGATGAAAAGAAAGATTGCATTCACATAGCGCCTTTCACAACCTTAGGATGCCCCGATGTGCTTTACAGCCAATGAAGCACTTTTGTAGTGTAGGAAACGTGGCGACCAATTTGCTCACAGCAAACTCCCACAAGCAGCAATGTGGTCATGGTCAGGTCATCTGTTTGTGTGATGTCGACTGGGGGAAAAATATTAGCCAGGCTACAGGGTGGTGGGGGTGGGGCACCCTTGATTTCCTTCAAAATGGTGCCCATCTGAGAGGACAGATGAGGTATTGGCTTAATGCCTTATCCGTAGGGGTGCAGCACTCCCCTCAGTGCCTTAGACGGCACATCAGTCTTGAGTTTTCTCATAAAGACTGTTTCCTCCGGGTGCTCCGGTTTCCTGCCACAAGTCCCGAAAGATGTACTGTTAATGAATTGGACATTCTGAATTCTCCCTCAGTGTACCCGAACAGGCGGCGGAGTGTGGCGACTAGGGGATTTTCACAGTAATTTCATTGCAGTGTTAATGTAAGTCTACATGATTATTATTGTCCGTATGTCTGTTAACCTTCCAGACAGCTCTGTGGCTTTACCAATACCACATGGACTGCAGTGGTTCGAGAAGATGGCTGACCGCCACCCTTCTACAGGGCAGCTAAAGATGGGTACCAAATGCTGGCCTAGCCAGCGGTGCCCACAGCCATGAATCAACCAATAAGAAGAAACACAGCAGTTACATGCATTGGCTACAGCTCCCTCTAAACAATATAATCAAAATCACTGCAAGACCATAAATCTGGAGAAAAAGAAATTATTTTTTTCCAATTATCATTGCAAGCAGTTTATTCTGAAAGTTTCTCTGTGGCAAACATTGAGATTGTCTTTTAATGCCCTGAGCCTTTTACAGCAGGGAAGGGAGAGTGAGAACGCAATTTCATATTTTACAAATTATTGGATACAACTGACATTCACTGACGAGAATAAAAACAATCCATTTCTGTGTTTTAAATTGAGAAACCCAATTCAATGCTGAAGGCTTAGAATCTGTCAGCTTCCCTGGTAACATCTTCCGGCTGACAATGAAGCAACCTTGACGAGTACAATTCTGTAGCGTTGAGTTCTTTCGATTCCTGCGTCAAACCCTGAACTGCGTCAAGTATGGCTTTGGCTGGCTACCATTGATCAAGGGAAGAGGGTGGGATCAAGAGTTAGGCATTGAATCGTTGTAAACCCTAATAACTGATGCTTTTAAGTTGAGAAAAACAGAATAATTAAGATGCATAAATTTGCATGGCGAGGGATTGGGAATCGCTTCCTGGGACCGCGAATTGGGTACAATTCAGCTCTGGCGGGAGATCATAGGGTGCGATTCCCCCCCCCCCCCCCCCCCCCCCCCCCCCCCCTCAATATTTCTCAGTTCATTTGTGGTGGGTTTTTCAGGGAGTTTCCCGCTGGCTCTAACGGCGAGTTCCCCCACAGCTATTCAATGACGCTTTGCCACTTTTCCGGGCCCTTGGGAGTTTTTCACTGCTGTAGCCAACACTTGGGGCCTCTCGCTCAGCGAAACGAGGCCGGTGAATAGCAGGAGAGGGCACAAACGAGAACCGCGGCCAGACGCCAAACAGTTTGCGATGCAACCGCCTCGTTTCCAGGGGATAAATCGGGATCTCGCCATAGTGAGGCGAGAAAACAATCATTATCACTGAAGCCCAATTTCCGTACAGTTAACGAGAGCCACCCCATATCCAACGGCCTCCTGTCATTCAGCGGCCTCCCCAGCAAATGGTCACGCTGCCGCCGATTGGTATAGCTTTTGAAAAATATGAACCTGGCTGAAGGGCTTCTGTGGGGAGCCAAGGAGGTGAGTAGCCATCCTGTCTCACTGGCAAAGAGCCCAGGGGTGCTGTGCTTGCCACCCCAATGCTCGGTGGGGGGGGGGGGGTGAGGGGGCCTTGGCTGGGGGTGGGGGACACTCCACAGGGGTGGGCCGTCATAGGATGGGTGGGGTGCTGGGGGGGGCAGCCTCTTGCAGCACCACCATACTAACTCCTGGATCGTTTACCCATTGCCTAGAATTCCAATCACACCTTTAGCATGGACACTGTGCCTGAAAACTGTGGGAGGCAACACCACACATGCAGCGCCCAGGGGATGGGGCACAATTCCGGGGACATGTCCACGGCTGGAGTGTGGGTGGCTGCCATGGGGAGGGGGTTGAGGGGATGCCTGGAGAGATGGGCAAAGGGTTTGGCGGTCAGCCCACATTGCGGAAGAAAGTGACAGAGGCATCTTACTGGCAGAGGCACACCAGAGTACCAGGTTGGCACTGCCAAGGCGGCAAGCTGGCATTTCGTTGCGTGACGACGATCGGAAGGGGGTGCCCTGCATGGGTTTTGGGGGGGGTGCAGGAGGGCCCGGGGACCCCCGCATAGTGAGTTGGGGCATGGGGGGGGGGGGGGGGGTGAGGGTCGAGACGAGGGCTCCAGAGATATGGACGGCATTTAAAAGTGGCATTCCGATCTCTTGTTACACGGAGGAGTTCCGGCGATCAGAAAACGGGGCTGTGTACAGCCGCGGCTGCAGCTTTCCAGCTGAGGCCCCCTAACCCGCGTGACGTTTGATACCGTTGTGTTTCTTAGCGCTGGGAGCCCCATTCTCATCCCCATTCTCCTGCCCTCTCCCCATAGCCCCTGATCCCCTTATTTATCATGAGTATCAAATGTGTGCTTGAGGTGCTGTTCCCTACACCAACCAGAGAGTAGGCCACACGAAACCTGCTCCTGCGCAGTGAGAAAGGATTAATTAATGACTTCATAGTGAAAGTAGCCCTAGGTAGCAGAGATCATGGGCGGGATTCTCCCGTACCCGGCGGGGGGGTCCCGGCGGGACGGAGTGGCGTGAACCACTCCGGCGTTGGCCCGTCCCAAAGGTGCGGAATCCTCCGCACCTTCAGGGGCTAGGCCGGCGCCGGAGTGGTTTGCGCCCCACCGGCCGGTGTGGAAGGCCTTTGGCTCCGCGCCAGCCGAGGCCGAATGGACTCCGCCTGATGGCGCGAGTACGCGCATGCGCGGGACCGTCAGCGGGTGCTGACGTCATCCCCGCGCATGAGCGGGGGGGGGGTTCACCTACACGTTGGCCATCGCGAAGACTGACACGGCCGACGCGCAGGAAAAGAGTGGCCCCCACGGCACAGGTCCGCCCGAGGATTCCTCCGCGCCCCCCCAGGACACTGAAGCCCGACCACGCCGCCAGGTCCCGCCGGTAAGGGGCCTAGTCTAATCTACGCCGGCGGGACTGGCAAAGAACCAGCGGGACTTTGGCCCGTCGTGGGCCGGAGAATTGCCGGGGGGGGGGGGGGGGGTGGGGCGCTGTGAGCGGCCGCCGACCAGCGCGGCGTGATTCCCACCCCCGCCGAATCTCTGGTGCCGGAGAATTCAGCGGTTGGCGGGGGCAGGATTCACGCCGTCCCCCGGCGATTCTCCGACCCGGCCGGGGGGTCAGAGAATCCCGCCCCATAAAACTAGTATGTTAAACTTAAATAAGGACAATTGTGAGGACATTAAAGTAGAGCTAGCTAAAGGGAACTAGCAAACTAAGTTCGGGTTCAGGGTCATAGAGCAGCAGTGGCATACATTTGAAGGGCTATTTCAGAATTCGCACAGTGACAGCCTGACGGAGGAAGTTAAAAAGGACCTGCAAAGATGGAACACACTCCCGCTCTCCCTCGCGGGGAGAGTTCAGACGATCAAAATGAACGTACTGCCCAGGTTCCTCTTCCTGTTTAGATCCATTCCGATCTACATCCCCAAGGCCTTTTTCAAAGCGCTGGACAAACTCATCATGGCGTTCGTATGGGGGGGTAAAAATGCTAGGATCCCAAAGAAGGTCTTACAAAAAAACAAAAACCAGGGGAGGGTTAGCCCTCCCGAACCTACAATTCTACCACTGGGCAGCAACAGCCGAGCGAGTAAGGGGATGGATCCAGGAGCCAGAAGCTGAGTGGGTGCGTGCGGAGGAGGCCTCCTGCATGGGAACCTCCCTCCGGGCCCTCGCCACGGCAGCACTCCCATCCCCACCCAAAAAACACTCCAGCAGCCCAGTGGTGACAGCCACCCTCCAATCCTGGAACCAACTGCGGCAGCAACTTGGCCTGACCAAAATGTCGAACAGGGCTCCCATCTGCAACAACCATAGGTTCAAACCAGCACTGACCGACGCCACCTTCAAAAGGTGGAGGCAGGACGGGGGGACACTGACAGTCAGGGACCTATACACGGACGACAGGATCGCAACACTGGACGAACTGACAGAGAAACTTCAGCTAGCTGGGGGGAACGAGCTACGGTACCTGCAGCTCAAAAACTTCCTACGAAAGGAGACAAGGACGTACCCACAACCGCCACGACAGACACTACTGGAAGACCTACTGGACGCAAGTATCCTAGAGAAAGGGAACTGTAGTGACATGTATGACCGACTGGTAGATAGGGACGACACCGTACTGGACGCAACAAGGAGGAAATGGGAGGACGACCTGGGGATGGAGATCGGGTGGGGACTCTGGAGCGAAGCACTGCATAGGGTCAACTCCACCTCCACGTGCGCAAGGCTCAGCCTGACGCAACTAAAAGTGGTACATAGAGCCCACTTAACAAGAACCCGTATGAGTAGGTTCTTCCCGGAGGTGGAAGACAGATGTGAACGGTGCCAAAGAGGCCCGGCCAACCACGCCCACATGTTCTGGTCTTGCCCCAGACTCGTGGAGTACTGGACAGCCTTCTTCGAGGTAATGTCCAAAGTGGTGGGAGTGAGGGTGGAGCCATGCCCGATAGTGGCGGTCTTCGGGGTTTCAGAACAGCCAGATCTATTCCTGGGGAGGAGGGCGGATGCCCTTGCCTTTGCCTCCCTGATCGCCCGCCGTAGAATCCTGTTTGGCTGGCGGTCAGCAGCTCCGCCCAGAGCTGCGGACTGGCTGTCCGACCTCTCGGAATCTCTCCAAATGGAGAAAATCAAATTTGCCATCCGAGGGTCGGACGACGGCTTCCACAGAACGTGGGAGCCATTCATGCAACTGTTCCGGGACCTATTGTGGCCAATGTACAAGAGGAAGAATAGTCGGGGGAAGGTAGCGGGAGGGGGGGGGGGGGCTACAGGTTCGTTACGGGGGTTCGATGGCTAGCTAAGGCCCAAAACCAAGCTAAATAAACATGTTGGGGGGGGGGGGGGCGCAGTTACTACTACGAAGATGCTTACCTGTAAATATGTATGTTAATTTTTGCGTGTTTGTTTTTGTTTGTTTTTTTTTTTTTGTTTCTCTCTCCTAACAATTTGTAATTTGTTCAATATAAAATACGAAAACTGAATAAAAACATTTATAAAAAAAAAAAGAATTCGCACAGTGGATATATTCCAACAAGAAGCAAAAATTCCAAGGGGAGGACCCACCATCTGTGGTTAACTAAAAAAGTCAAATTGTATCAAACTTAAAGAAAAAGCCTATATTGCACAATGTTGGGTGGCAGGTCAGAAGATTGGACATAGTATAAAATTCAGCAAAGAATGACTAAAAGATTGGTATGGAGTGAAATATTAGAGTACAAGAGACAGCTAGCTAGATATATAAAGACATATATAAAGAGGATATAAGGAAGCGACAAAAGGATATAGATGGGTTAAATTAGTGGACAATGATCTGGCAAGTGAACTCTTATGTGGGAAAATGTGAACTTGTCCATTTTGGTAGGAAAAATAAAGAGGTCATCTAAACAGTGAGAGGGGCAGCACGGTGATGCAGTGGTTAGCATTGCTGCCTCACGGCGCCGAGGACCCAGATTCGATCCCGGCCTCAGGTCACTGTCCATGTGGAGTTTGCGCATTCTCCCCCTGTCTGCTTGGCCTCAACCCCACAACCCGAAGATGTGCAGGGTTGTCGATTGGCCAAGCTAATTTGCCCCTTAATTGAAAAAAACAGAATTGGGTACTCTTAAAAAAAATGTTTTAATTATCTAAACAGTGAGCGAGTGCAGAGCTCTGAGATGCAGAGGGATCTGGGTGTTCTAGTGCATGAATTGCAAATGATTAGTGTGTAGGCACAGCAATTAATTAGGACCGCGATTGTATGGTCTCGTCGCATTTGACTCGGAGACACGACAAGGCCGATAAATCTCGCGAGAGGCCACTTGCGAGATTTATGATGCTTGGGATCTCCCGAGACGTTGTGTTCTGGATCTCGCACTCAGTGGGCGGAATTCAGATTTGCATATTTAAGTGGGCATTGAGCTTCACTGAAACATGTCTATGCTGGAGTATCACAAGGCTCGGGATCGAACGCCCGCGTCTGGGGGACTTCGCTGTGGCAATGTTTATCACTGGTCCACATTAACGCGGGCCCGGTGTAACGGCACCTGGGCGGGAGGGGGGGGGGATGTTCGCCCAGGAGATTGGAAGCCGCTGGGTGGTCGGGCTCTGGGCAGGGTGGTACCCTGATGCCCCCTGATGCCACCCAGGTATCCTGGCACTGCCACCAGGGCACCTTGTCAGTGTTACCTTCGTATTGCCTGGTTGCCCAGATGGCACTGCCAGGCTGGCAGGGGCAGAGTGCCCGTGAAGGTAATCGGGCCCAGGGTGCCTTGCCCTTATGAGGTGAGGTGAAGGGCACTTGAGGACTCCCTAATCGGTAAGTTGGGGCATTTGAGGGAGGTCCAGAGGCCACAGTGTGGGATCAAGAGAATGGGGTAGCATTTTAAAATGCGCCATGATCTCTTCCTGTATAGACGGAATGCAAGTGCCACCTCCGCAGTGCTTTCCTCGCCTAGGCCCAAAGAAAAGAAGCCCGAGGCACCCTGCTAAATGCGCGCAAAATGGGACTCTTTTGCCCCCCCCATTAAATCGCACCCCAGGAAAGCTAAAACGGTGTGGTAAATAGTGAGGAGCAAGATCTTAGATTACAGGATGAGGGGCAGCACGGTAGCATTGTGGATAGCATAATTGCTTCACAGCTCCAGGATCCATGGTTCGATTCCGGCTTGGGTCACTGTCTGTGCGGAGTCTGCACATCCTCCCCGTGTCTGCGTGGGTTTCCTCCGGGTGCTCCGGTTTCCTCCCACAGTCCAAAGATGTGCAGGTTAGGTGGATTGGCCATGCTAAATTGCCCTAAGGGTCCAAAATTGCCCTTAGTGTTGGGTGGGGTTATGGGGATAGGGTGGAGGAGTTGACCTTGGGTAGGGTGCTCTTTCCAAGAGCCGGTGCAGACTCGATGGGCCGAATGGCCTCCTTCTGCACTGTAAATTCGATGATATGATATAGACGGGCTGGTTAGATAGACAGAAGAGTGGCAAGTGGAACTTACCATGAAAAATGTGAGGCAATGCATTTTGGGAGGACTAGCAAGGCAAGGGAATGCACAGTGAATGGTTGGACCCAAGGAAGCACAGAGGATCAATGGTGCATGTCTGCAAATCTCTGAAGATTTGAACAGGTCAGGTAGATAACGTGGTGAAGGAGGCTGAAGGGGTTCTTGCCTTTATTGACCGAGGCATTAAATAAAAGAGCAGGGAGGTTACGTTGGAGGTGTATAAATGCTGGTTAGGCCCCAGCTGAAGTATTGTGTGCTGTTTTATAGAAATAAAGTGATTGCACTGGAGAGGGTGCAGAGGATATTCACCAGGATGTTGTCTGGGTTGGAGTATTTCAGCAATAAGAGAGACTAGATAGGCTGGATTAGTTTTCCCTGGAGCAGAGAAGGCTCAGGGGGAATTGAGGTGACTAAAATTCTGAGGCATATAGATAGGGTAGATAGGATGGGACTTTTCCTCTGAGTGGAGACGTCAATAACCAGGGATCATAGATTTAAGTGAAGGGACATGTGGCTAAGAGGAGGTGTGCGGGAAAACCTTTTCATCCAGAGGGGGGTGGGAATCTGGAACTCACTGCCTGAAAGGGTGGTCGAAGTGGGAACACTCGCAACTTTTATGAAGTATTGAGATGAACACTTGAAACGCCAAAGCAGACAAGGCCATGGACCAAGGCCGGTAAAGTGGGATTAGAATAGTCAGGTGCTCGATGGCTTGTGCAGACCCGATGGGCTGAAGGGCCTCTTTCCGAGCTGCAAAACTCTCTGGGCTGGATTCTCCAACGGCGTGATCCTCTGTTTTGCCGGCAGCGCACTCACGCCCACGGATTTCCCGACGGCGTGCGGGTTCCCACAATGGGAAACCCCATTGGCCCGGCTGGCAGAACAGAGGATCCCGCTGCTGGCTGGGGCTGCGCCACATCAGAAAACGGGTGCAGCGGGACAGAGAATCCCGCCCAGCGACTGTAACAGAAATGTTACTCTTTCTTGTGACGTGTATTGAATACAAAAGTCGGGAAGTTATGTTCAGTTATTCAGGGCATTGGTGAGACCACATCTGGAGCACCGTGCACAGAATTGGTTTCCTTATTTAACAAAATATGTAAATACATTGAAGTAGATCAGAGAAGATTTACTAGACTAATACCTGGAATGGAATGATTGTCTTATGAGGAAAGGTTAACCAGGGTGGGCTTGTATCCACTGGAGTGCAGAAGAGTAAGAGGCGACTTGATTGAAACTTATGAATAAGATCCTGAGGGGTCTTGGCTGGGTGGATGTGAAGAGGATGTTTCCTCTTGTGGGAGACTCTGGAGCCAGGGGTTACTGTTTAAAAGCAAAGGGTTGCCCATTTAAGACAGAGGTGAGGAGAATATTTTTCTCTGAGCGAGTTGTGAGTCTTTGGAATATCTCTTCCTCAAAAGGTGGTGGAAGTGGAGTCTTTGAACATTTTGAATGGATAGATCGTTGATTAGCAAGGGGGTGAAAAGTTACAGGGAATAGGTGGTAATGTGAAGTTGAAGTTACAATCAGGTATGCCATGATCTTATTAAATGGTGGAGAAAGGTGAAGGGCCGAATGGCCTACTTCTCCTTCTAATTTATATGTTCTAATGTATGTATGTTCATAAAATGAAGCAGAGCAAAGGGAAATCGATCAGCACATATTCCCTTGTAAGTGCAGTCTGCTCACATATTCATTGGCTCAAGGGGCCGAATGGCCTACTTCTGCTCTTATGGGGCGGGATGGGGTCGGAGAATCGGCAGGGGTTGGCGTGAATCCGGCCCCGCCGCTCCAACGCCGGCTGCCGAATTCTCCGGCATTGGTTTTCAGAAGGGGGCGAGGATCGCGCTGCGCTGGTCGGGGGCCGTTGGCAGCAGCCACCTCGGCAATTCTCCAGGCCACAATGGGCCGAGCAGCCACCCGTTTTTGGCCAGACCCACCGGCATGAAGCAGACAAGGTCCATACTGGTGGGACCTGGCTTGGAGGGCGGTCCGAGGGATCTGAGGGGGAGGGAGGGGAGCGCAGGGGGATCTGGCCCCGGGGGGACCCCCACGGTGGCCTGGCCCGCGATCAGGGCCCACCGATCTGCGAGCGGGCTTGGGCCGTGGGGGCACTCTTTCACTCCGCGTTGGCCTCTGTAAGGCTCCACGATGGCTGGCGTGGAGAAGAAACCCCCTGCGCGTAGGCAGGAAACACGCCAGTGGTTCTGCGCATGCGCCAGAACACGCTGGCAGTCCTGCGCACGTGCCAACTTGCGGCGGCTGGCGAAGGCCCTTAGGCGCCGGTTGGCGCGCGCCAACCCCTCCAGCACCAGCCTAGCCCCCGGACGTGCGGAGGAATCTGCGCTTTCCGAGCGGCCCGACGCCAAAGTGGTTCACGCCACTCTTTGGCGCTGGTACGGGCCACCCCGCCGATTCCGGGAGAATCCCGGCCATATTTGTTTGTTGGTGGATGCAATGGCAATTGTCCAAAGATCGTGGGCCAGGCCACCGTGGGGGCACTCCCCGGGGCCAGATCCCCCCCCACGCCCCGCCGAGGACTCTGCAGGCAGCCCGCAGAGCCAGGTCCCGCCGGTACGTACCTGGTTTGATTGATGCCGAAGGGATGGGTGGCTGCTCGGCCGACCGCTGGGTGGAGAATCGCCGGAAGGGCTGCTAACAGCGGCCGCCGACCAGCGACACCGGAGAATTCGGCAGCCGGCGTCGGGGTGGCGGGGCGAGATTCATGCCCCCCCTAACCCCCGGCGATTCTCCGACCCGGGTGGGGGGTCAGAGAATCCCACCCCAGGCCTTTTAACGTTGAGATTCGCTGTGTAGTCCAGCTATATTAAGGCGGACAATATTTCTAATGATTTTTAGGATTATTCTCATCAAATTTCTGCCTTGACAAAACAGAGTGACGTTACATCCATTTGTAATATTTACATGTCATTTTTAGGAATGTTAATGAGGGGTAAAAATTAGCCAGGATCCCTGTTCAGAAGAAACCTACTTGCAGGAACCTCCTGATTGAAGGACACAATTCTTCCAGGACACTCAACAGCAAGAGGAGGCCGGGAAAAGGAGCCTGAGAAAGAAATACCAGCGATCGAGAGACCAACGATCGATCCCACCTCCCGGAAACACCTGCCAGATGTCTGGTCAATGATACGGCTTCAGGATCAGGCTCATCAGCAATGCAAGGGCCCACAGAACCCAGTATGATGGAATTTCTTAGGTGGACAATCACACTCTTTAGCAAGTGATCACTGTAGAGAAGATTCTCTTTGGTGCACTGGTATGTAATGTGCACACATCCAGGATATGTGAACATTTTAGATTCATAGTCGTTGATATGCTGTAGGCACACCCCTCTCAAGTTTCTTTATTTGTGACACGGACTTTACCTCTCGTATTTAAAAGGCACTAGTTCCCATGCCTTGGGACTAATTTTATCTCAGTCACAACCCATTTACGGAGGAAAAGCCAGGGGCGGGATTCTCCCCTAACTGGTGGGGTGGGCCGCACCGGTGCCGAGGAGTGGTGTGAACCACTCCGGCGTCGGGCCGGCTCGAAGGTGCGGAATCCTCCGCACCTTCAGTGGCTAGGCCGGCGCCGGAGTGTTTGGTGCCACGCCAACCGGCGGTCGAAGGGCCTCTGCTGGCTGGCGCGAGTTGCCGCATGCGCGGGTGCGCCAACGTGTGATCCCAGCACATGCGCAAGGGGTTCCCGTCTCCGCGCCGGCCATGGCGGACCGTTACACCGGCGGAAGGAAAGAGTGCCCTACAGAAGAGTTGGGAGGATGACGGCCTTGTACACAAGGATCCTGGTGTCAGCACTGGGGCCGTCAAAGACTCTTTTCCTTAGGTGTCCAAAGGAAGCACTCATGTATTGGATATGATGTCGGATCTCCGCATCAATGTCAGCCTTAGATGAGAGGTGGCTTCCCAGGTAGGGGAAATGTTTCACCTTTGGTAGGGTTTCTCCATTGATCTTGATGGAGGGAGATACCAGATCTTGCCCTGGGGCCAGTTGGTAAACAACTTCAATCTTCTTGAGGTTGAGGCTGAGACGATTCTTTGGCATGCTTCTGCGAAGGTGTCAAGCATGGCTTGGAGTTTCTCTACTGAGAGTGGAGATGGCGATGTCATCTGCATACTGGAGTTCCACGAGCAATGTCAGTGTCATTTTCTTCTTGGATTTCAACCGGTTGAGGTTGAAAAGTATTTTTTTCATCCTGTAGACCATGTCCATTCCACTGGGAAATTTGTTCTTGTCAAGGTGAAGGATGGTGGCTATGAAGATGGAGAAAAGGTTGGGGGCGATGACAGATCCTTGCTTGACTCCACTCTTGACAGTGAAGGTTTCTGTTTTATTCCCGTCGGTGACAACCGTCCCTGAAATCTTGTCATGGACGATGTTGATGGATTTCTCTGGACAACCGGCCCTTGACAATGGCTTCCTTAGCCCTTTCCGACTACCCAGTGCATCAGAGAGAATATCATATTGATAGTAACTTGAAATTTCTGACTCAGGTTGGGCTGACCCTAGTGCACTGTGTTAGTAAGTCACATAAGCTGATGAATTTTCCAGTTATGATTTGTACAGTTTTCCAAGCTCACATAGGTCGTGGAACTGTTAATAGATTGAAGCGCCAGACTTGAGAAAGTACCTGTTACAGCGAACATGCTTTTTTCCATTTCACATTAAGACTCTGATTACCCTGCCATCCTTTGAGGTCAAAAGGTGTGAGCTGGAATTTAACATGAGCAGCAATATGGCTAGCATCGGAATACACACAGGTTGTGAACAGCGCTAGAACACTCACAAAACAGCAATTCATCATCCCGTAATTATATTTTGTATTGCTGAAAGACGAGGTGCTGTCAGGTACAGCTAGTCAGAATCTGCAATGTTTGAAATATAAATTATAGCCTGCTAAGCAGGAGATCGCTATTTCCTGACCCTGCAACTCTTCATGTGTTTGGACTGCATTATCAGGGGGAGACTTTGGACTTGCGCAATATGGTGCAGGATGTAGAAGAACACTCATAAACTGCAGTCTTATTATTCACTGATCCAGAATGCTCATTCTGGCGTATCTACTTCCCCGTTTCAATGAGCTTAATTAACTGAGTGGTTCAAACCTCAAAAGACGCTGCTCAATATTCTTTCCTTACTTCATAACCCAGCCCCAGCCTTTGATTACAACAACATTCAAGGTGAGGCAATTTTCTTATTAGGGCAAGGGGACCCATTGTAAACAAGCAAAGGCATCTCCAATTCACTGCCGGGTGAGGCATTAAGCAACAATTTCAGGTATATCCAAGGTTCAATCTCTGGCTTGCGCTCAGCGCTGTAGAGGCATCAGTGGGTTGGGAATGCACTGGTCCTTGATGCTAGGTGAGGACAGGGTTGAAGGTTCAGCGACCACCATGCCTAAACAAGCCTGGCTACATTTAGAGTCTGGGCTCACACGTATGGAATAATAATAATCTTTATTGTCACAAGTAGGCTGACATTAACACTGCAATGAAGTTACTGTGAAAAGCCCCTAGTCACCACATTGCGGTGCCTGTTCGGGTACACAGAGGGAGAATTCAGAATGTCCAATTCACCTAGCAGCACGTCTTTCGGGACTTGTGGGAGGAACCCACGCAGAATCAGGGAGAACATGCAGACTCCACACAGACAGTGACCCAAGCGGGGAATCGAACCTGTGACCCGGGAGCTGTGAAGCAACAGTGCTACCCACTGTGCCAGCTTAGTGGGGCTTGTCATGGTATGCAAACATGCAACCAATGAACACTCAGAATAGGACACAACCAATGGGCAGTCAGGACACTCAGAGGTGGCATCACCGCAAGGGGGCATGACATAAACAGTATAAAAGGGATGAGGCACTCTCATCCTGCATCTTTCCACAGACAGACTGCTAGAGAGTTAGACAGGGTTGATCAGCAGCATCACACCCCAGCACGTGGCTTAGAACAAGCTGGTACAGTTAGACTGAGTTACTACAGTTAGATTAGCAGAGAGTCAAACTCATTTAATAACTGTGTTAATAGTTCAATAAACACGTTGAACTCATTTCAGAGTCTGGAGCATCCTTTAGTTAAGACTGCATCAAGTAGCAGCCTGTGTTATCCGAAGCAGCAGAACACAACAAGGCTTAGCTGGATCTTTAACTCCCTCCACCTCCGAATTCTTGCAACATGCTCTGCAGAACTGTGCACTACTAAGGGCAGGGAGGGGGGGTAATCATTTACCCAACTGCTTTTAAAGAGAGGAAGAATATTTGGACAAAAGGGAGGCAACAAAGGAATAGAAACCATAGCGCAAAACGGTAAAATGTTTTTTTCGCTTGCTTTTGAATTCACTTGGTAATTTCATCATGTGCGCGGGTGTTTAAATCACAGCCGATACTGAATAGAATGCCGGATGGCCCCATTGTGTGAGCCAATGGACTCACAGCAAACAGTCGGCTTTACAGCTAACAAAGTCCATTTACTCAGCAATCAGAGTCGGTTTAAACAACGAACCACAGCAAACTGTCGACAGAACCTATTTCAAAAGTGCGTGAATTACAGCAAACAGGACTGGGGACTCTACCTATCGCAAAGCCTCCCATTAAAAGCAGCAAAATGCAATAAGTGGAGGCCAGTTGTAAACAAATCGTGTGTGAAACCTCCATCTCAGTCACTTACAGCAGCACCATCTCAATGCATGATTGATGGGGAAATTATTCAATCGGCTCCATCCTGGAGTCAGAACGAGGATGTCACTAGATACAGATAATATTTATTCCTGAGACCTCAGTGTAGAAGCCTTGCTGATGCTTGGAAATGATGCCACAATAAATTCACCAGTGCTTCAGTAAGGTGTTAAAGCTCCCAGGGTAATAATTATCCATTACATAGATCATTTATTAAAAGTTCTACCGACTTCTGGGAGCTGCCTGTTGAAATATAGCACATGCCACATGTCAAGAAGCATTTCTCAAATTGATAAACAGCAGCATCTGCTCGGAACTCAATTGCAACTATATCGTTTTCTACTTTCAGGTCACAAAGAAGCTGTACTCGGAGAGGGAGAAAAACTTACATTTATATAGTACCTTTCAGTACATCAAGGCATCCTAAACTGCTTTACAGCCGACGTTTTGAAGTTGTAGTCACTATTGTAATATTGGAAATGTAGCAATTGATGTCCACACATTTCAAAGCTTAACAACCAACAGTCAGATAACAACCAGATTATCTGTTTCCGTTTGTTGGTTGAGGGGAAAATTTTGCTTGGTACACAAGACTTCTTTTTCAAAATGGGTCTATGTGTTCTGCCAAGAGGGCATATATGGAGCTTCAGTCGAAAATCTGGAAGAAGCCACATCTGGCAGTACAGCACGTTTGGCGCTGCATTGGAGTGCCAGACTGGATTGTGGGCTCAAGGGCCAAAGAGTGAGACCTTAACAGTCAGCTGGGCTTGCAGTGAATTCCCAAATTTGAACCTGGGCCGAAAGGATTAACTTATCTCCATTAAGACGGCCACAATTGACCCTCAGAGGCCCCTGTACTCAAGAGGGAGAAGCAGAAACGTTAACAAAGACTTCTCGTTCAGTTATTGCTGGAAATGTACGAACATGGACCCTCGGCATGGAAGGGTTCATTTAAGTTGTCCTGTAGTGAGGAAAGTGAAGAATAGTTAGCTAGAAAATCGGTGATCCATTGGTAACGCGTCCGCCAAGACCAAGGGTGGGATTTTCTAGCCTTTGCCGCCGGTGAGATCTTCCAGTCCCACCAAGGGCGAGCCCCCCCCCCAGGACATGTCCCCGGTGACGGGGTGGGCAAGAACGCCAGAGACATCGGCAGGACTGGAAGATCCCGGCACTGGCCAATGGTGAGCCACCTCTGCCACCAGAAAACCTGCTACATGGAGGGGCCGGAAAACCTCATCTACAGTCTCCAATTTCTTCTGGTGTTGAGAGTTGGGTGGTCAAAGACCTGAGAACTTCCCTATGGTCCGGCACACTGAAGTAGGTCTTAAAGTCAATGGGAAAAAAAAGTTAATAGAGACGCAAAACAACAACAAAACCAATTTCCATTTATGTTACACTTTTAACATCCCAGATCATTTCACAGGAGCATCTATAAATGAAACTTGACGATGGGGTAATGTTAAGGCAGATGATCAAAGGTTGCTCAAAGATGTATGCTTTAAGGAGTGCCTTGTTTTAAAGAGGAAAGAGAAGTCGAGAGTTGGGAGGTTGAGGAATAGGATTCCAGAGCTTAGAATGTGGACAGCTTGAAGGCAAAGCTGCCAATGGTGGATTGGTCGAAATCAGGGATGCTCAATGAGATCAGAATCGGAGGACGGTGGTTTATTAGAAGGGTTGTGGGGCCTGAGAGGATTACAGCAGTAGGGAAACCTGAGGCCAGGGAACGATTATAAAATTGGTTCACTGTCACCAGTTAGAAGCTATTGCACAAAGTGAAGATCCACCCCATTAGGGCAATGTCAGATTCTGTCTGCAGTGTGCTCTTTGAAGTTATCAAAATGTACTAGACAAAGTCACCAGCAACCACCCCAATACTCAACTCTAGTTTCCCCCACCCCCGGCCTCTCTCCTGGAGTCAGATATTCCTATGGTGCATTCGCACTAAGACTTAAAAGTTTGAATATCTTACATGTGGAATGAATCCCCAAATTCTGAATGTTCTATCCAGCGAGTCTGCTTTTATCTAAGCCGTTGAATCCCCTATTCAATTGTCTACGAGATTTGTGCACTTGCAAACAGATTGCCTTCTACCGTCAGAAAGTTATGAGCGATGGGCTAAGGAGATAAGTTGAATAATCTTTGCTTGCTAGTTTATTTCAGTAAGGATGCTGAAGGCACCTCCAGAACACACGCACGCAGATGACACTAAATTGCAACTTTTCATATTATTTTCCCGCCGGCAACGGGATTCTCCATCCCGCCAGCCGGCCAATGGGGTTTCCCATTGCGGCAGCCCCAACACCGTCAGGAAATCCCCGGGAATAGGTGAGAATCCCCCCCAGTGGAGAATCCAGCCCATTGTGTCCTATTTTGGAACTGAGGTAAATGTTGCAGAGAGAGGGATGGCCCAGGAGCCCGTCGCTCACCTGAAACTAGGCCTCAGCATGTGTTGTGCACAGGGCCTCATCACGTGGTGACGACAGCCATGCGCTTGATGTCTTCCCTCACCATTTTGCCAGCATTTCCACTTTGTAGCCCGTCCCTGGTAAAATTCAGCTGAGAAAACCCCCGAGGACAAAAAGAACTGTAAAGTGCTGTTGAATAATCAGGTGTTGCTTGGCACTGCAGGCAGCAGACATCGAGAAGCACCCTACTAACTGCACCATTCAGTGGACGTTAATTCAAGTCTATAGTTCTAAGTCAGGATGGTGTGTGCCTTGGAGGGGAAATTGCAGGTCATGGTGTTCCAATGCATCTGCTAACCTTGTCCTTCTATCTGGGGGCGGTCATATGTTTAGAAAGTGCGGCCAAAAGAGACTTGGTGAGATTCTGCAGTGCAACCTGTCGATTTTATACACTGCTGCCACTCTGCGTTGGTGCTGGCGGGACTGAGTGTTTATGGTGATGGATGGGGTGCCAATCAAGCAAGGCTGCTTTGTCCTGGATGGTGTCGAACTCTTTGAGTGTTGTTGGAGCTGCACTCATCCAGGCGAGTGGGAGAGTATTCCCTCGCACTCCTAACTTGTGTCTTGTATATCGATGGTGGACAGGCTTTGGGAATCAGTAGGTGAATGACTCACCATAGGAATCCCAACCTCTGATCTCTTGTAGCCACAGTATTTATATGGCTGGTCCAGTTCAGCTTCTGGCCATTGTTAACACCCAAGGATGTTGATGGTGGGGGATTCAGCAATGGTAATGCCATTGATTGTCACAGGCAGATGGTTAGATTCTCTCTTATTGGAGACAATCATTTTTTAAAGGGAGTCCTCCCGCTCCACCATCTCTTTGGAACACTGTTGCAGTGAGTAGTGACATTTGTTTTTGATGGCTTGGTTTGACCTTTTACAACACTGATGTCTCATGGCAGATTGAGGTTTGCGCATGATGTGATCCGCTCGGTGGTTCAGTATACATAAGCAAAGTTAATTTCTATGTACCATGGGCGTGTACCCAAGGCATTTTCTACTGAAACTACAGCATAACGTTAAAATGGCCCCTTTAAGGGGTGATACTTTGCGGGCCACGTGACGGGCCCTGAGCCCATGGAGACAGAGCGCGTGAACATTAATCTATCAGGTGTTTAGGCTTGGTCAGACTTAGCCTAGGAGTCGTGAGAACAAGACATGTAGTAGGTGTGTTGTCCTGTAAATATACTTCTTTGTTGCTCTGCAGCAGCGCACAACAGCAACAAAACAATGGTGATCTTCACCGGCAACCACGAAGAGGACCATCAAGCCACCAAACAGACCGGAGACCAGAGTCAGAGTATCAGACCAGACCGAGGACCAAGCATCGAGGACCACCGAAGTTGAGTACAGATAAAGGCCTGGGTACTTGCTAGCCACTCTAAAGTTAAGTTAAGGTCCAGTATGAACTTTCGTATTCCGTAAAATCACTTGTGTTGATGGAGTGATTGATTAACTGTAACATTGTGTGAGTGTGAATAAATACTATTTGATTGAAAGAAAAAGTAATAATTCTTCTTCGTTCGATAAACCTCTGTTGTGCTCTGACACTGCCTCGTTGTCCGCCTCACAATGTAACATTGGCGACAAGAATAAATCACAAAGGAAACTTGTGGGAAATCGGAGGGGCCGTGTTACAGCACCCTGGGCTAGTGCACGGTCAATTCCAGCCCCACTTTACCCAGAGTCGCAACACAATTGAAATTAACTTAATTTTTAGAAAATACCCCAAATCCCGGTGCCCGTCCCACCCCTCACCCCACCGCATACCCTGTACCCCCCCACCCCTCAACCCCAACCTATTGCAGGGAATTCTGAAGTTGTCATGTGGCTGCTGAATAACGACAGTCACCAGGTTTGTAAATTTAAACACAATTAATTTTTATTAATAATGATGACCCCCTCTCTTTAACTTGCCACATCTTTCACACACACACACACACACACACACACACAGGACAGACAAACACAGAGAGGAAAGAGGGGTTAAAGGTGAATAATAAGAAAAGTAAAAAGGATAAAAGTCTCCATGCAGAATTCTCCGTTTGAGAGACTAAACGCCGAAGCTGGAACTGACTGGCGGGTGTTCCATGGTCCCAATGGCGGCGCCGGCCCCGAAGCAATTCTGGACCAGCACTTGTGTCGTGTGGATCTTGTGCAATTCTAACTGACGCTGGTGTCGGATTTGCTGCGGTCGGCATTGACACTGGAGAGCCTGACAAGCTGGAGCTGCATCTGAGCACTCCACTCCCCACCACACTCCCATTCCAGCCAAGAAGATGCCAACCCCAGAAAGCGGCCCTCAGATTCGCAGATGCCGAGCTGGAGGCATTGCTGGGTGCCATGGAGGAGAGGCGGGACACCCTGTTCCCCAGGGTGGGAAGGCGGCTGCCACCTGCCAACGTAAACCAGGCCTGGGCGCAGGTGGCAGGTGGCGGTCAGCACCGTGGGCCCCATTCCAAGGACCGGGCAGCAGTGCTGGAAAAAACTGCATAAACTCCCCAGGGCAGCCCGGGTGAGTCACTACCTCGGTGCTCATCCCACTGCACACCCTGTACCCGCCACCCCACCCCCCCCCCCCCCCCCCCCCCCCCCCCCCCCCCCCCCCCCCCCCATCTATTGCAGGGAATTCCAACGTTGTCATGTGTCTGGACGATGTTCTAGTGACGGGGGCAACACCAAAGGAACACAAGGCAAATTTTGGAAGAGGTCCTCAAGAGGTGTAGAGAAACCGATATTCTGTTAAAGCAGGAGAAGCGCATGTTTCAGGCTGATGAAGTCACATATTTAAGATTCAGAGTTGATGTGAAGGGAGTTACACCCACTGGAAGATAAGATAAAGGCAATAGGAGGGGTCCCAGAACCAAGGGGCACATCGGAATTGAAGTCATTTCTAAGGATGGTCAATTATTGCGGCCGTATTCTACACAACCTGTCTACCATTTTGGCACCCCTGCATCAAGAAGAGGCACCAACATTGTGAGTGGGAAGATTCCCGAAGGAAGTCTTTTGATTAAGTCAAAGTGACCTTGCAGTTGTCAGCCTTGCTGATCCATTTCAACCTGGATAAACCCACCGTTGTTACATGTGGTCCATCACCATATGGTATTGGGATAGTACTCTTGCACAGAATGGAAGATGGCCTGGCGCCTTCGCATCCAGAACACTGTTGGATGACATAGAATAATCATAGAATCCCAACTGTGCAGAAGGAGGCCATTCGGCCTGTCGAGTCCACACAACCCTCCGAAAGAGCACCTTACCTAAGCTCACTCTCCAACGTATCCCCGTAACCTAACCTAACCTAAACAACTGTGGACTGTGAGGAAACCAGGTACCCAAGGAAACCCTAGACACGGAGAGACAAGAGCAGCATGGTAGCACAAGTGGATAGCACTGTGGCTTCACAGCGCCAGGATCCCAGGTTCGATTCCCTGCTTGGTCACTGTCTGTGCGGAGTCTGCACGTTCTCCCCGTGTCTGCGTGGGTTTCCTCCGGATGCTCCGGTTTCCTCCCACAGTCCAAAGACGGGCATGTTAGGTGGATTGGCCATGATAAATTGCCCTCAGTGACCAAAAAGGTTAGGAGGGGTTATTGGGTTACGGGACAGGGTGGAAGTGAGTGCTTAAGTGGGTCAGTGCAGACTCGATGGGCTGAATGGCCTCCTTCTGCACTGTATGTTGTATGTATGAATGTACAAACTCCACACACACAGTCACCAGAGGCCGGAATTGAACCCGGTTCCCTGGCGCTTGAGGCAGCAATGCTAACCACTGTGCCGCCCCAGGGGTGTTTAAAGGAAATATGCCCAAGTTGACAAAGAAAGTCTTGCAGTTATTTATGCTGCAAAAAACTTTCATCAATAGGTTTATGGCCGGCACTTCACCATCATCTCAGGCAACAAATCATTACTTGGCATTTTTTGTGACGGTCAACCCCTCCAGCCAATAGCATCAGTCGAATGCAAGGATGGCCACTGTTCCTGCTTGCAGATTCGTATACCTTTCAGCATAGACATAGAACATTACAGCACAGAACAGGCCCTTCGGCCCTCGATGTTGTGCCGAGCCATGATCACCCTACTCAAACCCACGTATCCACCCTATACCCGTAACCCAACAACTCCCCCCCCTTAACCTTACTATTAGGACACTACGGGCAATTTATCATGGCCAATCCACCTAACCCGCACATCTTTGGACTGTGGGAGGAAACCGGAGCACCCGGAGGAAACCCACGCACACACGGGGAGGACGTGCAGACTCCACACAGACAGTGACCCAGCCGGGAATCGAACCTGGGACCCTGGAGCTGTGAAGCATTTATGCTAACCACCATGCTACCATGCTGCCCTCAGACCAGAAACCCAGATATCAAATGCGGATGCTTTGAGCTTCCACAGCCACAAACAATATCCGAGTCTCCCACTCCACAAGAGATCATCCTTGCTCTAAATTTTCTTGATACTATACCTATTTCATCCAGAGGAAACCAGAGACCCTGTGTTGTCAAGAGTTAAAAGGATGTTTCTCACGGCCTAGCATTTTGAGAAATCAGAACCGATTAGGCCCTGTATGCAACATAGGGACAAAATAATTTGCGACGCTGTGCGCCCCCCCCCCCCCCCCACCACCACCACCCAGGCGACAGCCTCTTTTTCAAGAATTGAATAGCGGTCAACCTGGGCAATCTTGGCCAGGAGATTGTGTTCGGTGGTTGGGGGTTGACAAGGACATAGAAAAGATGGTCAATTGATGCGACCACTGTCAGTCTCAACAGAACTTTATACCCGCAGCAAGTTTTCACCCTTGAGAGTGGTCAGGGCATCTGTGGATGAGGCTCCACATCCCTTTGTGGGACTCTTTTGGGTATTTTAGTACCCTGAGGAAGCCAGCGGAAGTGGAGCAGATTTTCCGTTAAATCGCACCCTACATTTCAGTTAAAGGACTGCACCAATCTTGGGGCTGCCCATCCAGGGTTGGAACAAGGGTTTAATGAACTATGTACAATACTCTGCCCATGGCAGTAATTCTCTCCCAACCCAGTCTTTGTTGGGACAGGAAACAAATGTGGGCCCTGTTCGGGCCGGCTTTAATGTGTTTATCAAGCTCCAGCCAGTTGGCCTCTGTTTTTAATGGCCATGAATCTCAGGACCCAGCTTGCCCTTATTCTCCCAAATTTGTCTGGAAAGGTGGAGGCTCAGAAAGGCTCACGGAAAGGCCACCCCACAATACAACCAAGAAGGACAGGTTGTTCCAAAATAGACAATTTAGTGGACGTGCAGAATTTTGGTGGAGGACCAGAATGGTTACCTGGGAGAGGTGTTTCCAGGACTGAGCCAGTATCCGACGTCATGGACCTACAGAGCCGTGACGATAGAAAACACATTGATCAGTTGAGAAAGAGAAAAACTGCCGTCTCCAAAAAGGGACAGATGGACCCAATCCCAGCTACCCGTATACCGCTTACCGAGGTGGTGGTACAGGAACCAAGATCTTTCCAAGTGGATTCATCAGAGGCCACAGAATGAGTTGAAGAGGAAGTCAAATACTACCCCTGTTTTGGACTCAACCGATTTGCCTGCCCTTGTTGTAGATTCAGATGTTTCTAAATTTGGAAGAACCAGTGGCCAAGTTTCGACATTTGGAAGTCCCCTGATCGACTCACCTTATTGTAATATCCCACACGGAGCCTACAGGGTGGGAATGGTTATCTTCTCCGTGGTCCTTGTGGAACATGAGCTCTCCTGCTCGGGGCGGGGGATCTCTATTAACCTCTGCATAAAAGGCCGAGCAGCAGTGGACGATCAGCCACGATCATATTCGATGACGGAACAGGCTTGGTGGGCTGAATGGCCTGTTCCTGCACCTACATTCCTATGGAAAAGGGGAGGGAAAGTGGACAGAACTGGGCCCTTTCAAAGAATGCTCATCCCTCCCTCCATGGTGTTTTTAATGCAAGAATGGAAATACAGAAATATAATTGCAGGTCTCCTCAACCAGACAATCGTACCCAAGTTTCTAACAGCAATATAATCTGTGTGAACTGAAAAGCCAGAATTTATTGAATCACTAACAAAACAAGTCAATCTAAAAAGCAAGCAAGAAAAAAAAAATTGATTTCCAATATCTTAGTGTCTTTAGGCACTCACCAGGTTTCAACTG
This sequence comes from Scyliorhinus canicula, assembly GCF_902713615.1. Taxonomy (NCBI): domain Eukaryota; kingdom Metazoa; phylum Chordata; class Chondrichthyes; order Carcharhiniformes; family Scyliorhinidae; genus Scyliorhinus; species Scyliorhinus canicula. Next base: position 144,109,066 of record NC_052157.1, read on the forward strand.
ATTCTTTCACACTCTTCTTTTTTTTAGCTTGGATTCGAATGGCAGCAGGTGGACACCACATGCCAGCCTGGCAGAGGCCCCTCGTCCCTGACTGACATGCAGAGCGGCAGATTTCACGGTGCAGAAGAGGTAAGGTCAACCGTCGCTCGGGGCTACATTATGCAAATGGAGACAACTGTCAGGACTCTGTGGGGTGCGAGCAGGACACCTGTCTGTTCGTCTTCAGTCAGCTGCCAATTACCCATCGGCCTTATCAACTTTGACATTAAAGGCTGAGGAAAACAAAATGCCCAGAGGCCGAAGCTTTATTAGGGCACGCACTTCAGGATTGACAAGATTAGCATTTAGAAATTCAATAGGTTAAAATACGCTTTGTACCAACCATTAACTTTTCCGACGCACATTTGCACGGCCTCACGATCGGCAGGCCTCTTCATCATCCATCTGGACGTGCCATCTCATTCAGGGAAATGATTATATTTTGGCATTTGTCAACTGAAGAATTAGGGAAGCAAATCAAGCAGACTTCAATGTTTTTGGCAAACCTTTGACAGATAGAAAGGACTGGACTGGGAAAATACAAGAATTTGATCCTCCCACTCATACTGAGTTAGCGTGCCCCAACCAGGATGGTTAATGTGAAACTGCAATTAGCCTCAGCTCAGGGGAGGGGGCAAAGTTGCCAAGGCTCCAACTGCCACTCATGATATCATGCCTCCTACTTGAAACGTGCAATGTGGGGGAACCAGGAGAGAACAGGATCAAGCGCAACTGTATTATTGCACACAGTTGATAGCCTTCTGATACCTTACCGCCTGGGCTTGAGCTGCATGTGATTCTAAAGGACATCTGCTGGCTGTGGAACTATACTCCACTAAGATCAGCTCTTTTGGGAAAAGTGGGGATGAAAATATTTAACACAGCACCTGAAAATAATGAATCTAAAAAGGAAGGCTTGCCTCTTTCACAATCTCAGGACACCTCGAACCATTTTGCAGTTGATGAAGTTCTTCCAAAGTGTAATAACTGCTGAAATATAGGAAATGAACCTGGCCTACCTTCACATGTAAAAATCACACCACATTTCGATCCAATTGGAATTTTATATATATTTTTACAGTGTGGTGAATGTATAATACACACTGTGTATCACTGTGTCCCTGTGGGCTACATCTGTGAGCCGTTGCGCGGCACTGCCCACAGGGGGAGATGAGGAGCATTTACAGGGCTCCACCCTTGGCTCCGCCCATGGCTCCTCCCACAACCGGAAGTCTAAAGTGCTGCGGTCTTGCGAGCCTGCCCTCAGTTCATCTGGTCGCAGGCAGGCTCAGTTGTAAGTCGATTAAAGCCACAGTTTACTTCTACTCGTGTCTTGAGTGAATTGGTGGTCGCATCATACAGGTACAACACCAAGGAAACAGATTAACCCGACACCGTCACTTCATAGTAAAAGTTAGATCTACACTAAACCAGGCCGCTGATTGGTAATCTGATAGTTATAAGTGGCCACTGCAACATTTATATGAAAACTAGGGCAAATATTTATAATTTTGAAAGATCTTTAATTTTTTTCATAAAGCAAACACAATGGCTGTTACTATGGAGTCCAACTCTAATTTCTTTCTGTGGTTAAAAAAAATAGAAGAGCCATTTGACGTACTGACTCCCATCCTCAGCTCCATGGTCAAATGGGTTTAGTTTACCAATGGTAGGCATTACTCACAGTGTAATGATTCCCGAATCTTGCTGGAACTTCTTTCCTTTCTCAACTGCTCCTTCCTTCCCCCCTCAATTCATGACGTTTGTCGGCTGCGATCAAAACTTTTACCTCATCGCCAGTGTGGTCGCTGGATCGTAGACTGGAGGCGTCCAGTAGTTTACTGATGAAAGACAAAGGCAGTTATGTAACATGTGGTGAACTTGACTAAAAGTGAGTTTGCGAAAGCCCAAGTCACGTTCTTAGGCCGTACTGTTGCACATGGTCACATGGCCCCATGGAACTTAAAAACAAAAGCTATCGGGGATTTTACAATATCGTCAACGACAAGAGAATTTTTGAGATTTCTGGGCAAGAGTGGTTTCTACAGAAAAATTGTGCCAAACTTTAACCGTGCGGTTGCTGAACGGGCAGAACTTTTGAAAAAGCACAGGAAATTTCAGTGGATGACAGGAGGCATTTGACAATCTGAAAACTGTTCACCACGGTATCAATTTGGCAACACCGATTTATGATAAGCAATTTACGGTGGCCATTGATGCGAGTAATGTGGACTTTGGTGCTGTACTGTTACAAGAAGATGACAAAAGTATATATAGACCTGTTGGTTATTTTTCCAGAAACTTACATGTTCATCAAAGAAGTACTGAAGCATCAAGAAGGACACATTGAGTTTGATATTGGTGTTGCAATATTTTGACAGGTTTACCAGGCTGATTCCTGGGGTGGAAAGATGGGCATATGAGGAGAGTTTAAGTCTGTTGGGATTGCATTTTCTGGAGAAGAATGAGGTGGGAGGGGGGGGGGGGGGGGATCTCATAGAAACCTATAGAATTCTAACAGGACTAGGATGGGCAGATGCAAGAAGGATGTTCCCGATGGTGGGGGTGTCGAGAACCAGGGATCACCTTCTGATGATACGGGGCAGACCACTTTAGATTTAGATTTATTGTCACGGGTACTGAGGTACAGTGAAAAGTATTGTTCCGCGTGCAGTTCACTCCATACGTGAAAACATAGAACATATGATAAATACATGAGAGTACATAATGAAAATACATAACATAGACAGCGGGTGAAGTATACGGGATATAATGCTACAACAGTAGAGAAGATGTGTAGAAAGATCAGTTCAGTCCATAGGATCAGTTCAGACCCAGGAGTTTGGTAACAGCACGGAAGAAGCTGTTTTTGAATCTATTGGTGCGTGTTCTCAAATGTTCGTATATTCTGCCCGATGGAAGAGATTGGAAGAGAGAATAGATGAGGAGAATTTTTTTCATCCAGCGAGTGGTCAGCCTGTGGAATTTGTTATGACAGAGAGTAGTCGAGGCCAAAACATTTTTGTATGCTTTCACTAAGCACTTATATATAATACTTGCGGTTAAGGGGATCGAAGGATATGGGGAAAGACGGGATTAAGCTATTGAATTGGATGATGAGCCATGATCATAATGAATGGCGGAGCAGGCTCAAAGGGCCGAATGGCCTCCCCCTGCTCCTATTTTCTATGTTTCTGTGTTGCTAACAATTCATCAGAGACAATTGTTTATACAGACTGTAATCCATTGAAGTTCCTGGAGAAGTTTAAATATCATAATGCAAGACTGTTTAGGTGGCCTTTTTTGCCACATCCATTTAACTTGATAATTATACATGAAGCAGGAAGTGAAAACATAATTGCAGTTGCTTTATCACGACTCTGAGATGCGAGAAAAATGGAACTTTCAAAGTTCGGAAAGACTTAAAATGACTATACTGATGTTTATAGATTTCATAGAATTTACGGTGCAGAAGGAGGCCATTCGGCCCATCGAGTCTGCACCGGCTCTTGGAAAGAGCACCCTACCCAACACCACACTATCCCCATAACCCAGTAACCCCACCCAACACTAAGGGCAATTTTGGACACTAGGGGCAATTTATCATGGCCAATCCACCCAACCTGCACATCTTTGTACTGGGAGGAAACCGGAGCACCCGGAGGAAACCCACGCACACACGGGGAGAACGTGCAGACTCCGCACAGACAGTGACCCAAGCCGGGGATCGATCCTGGGACCCTGGAGCCATGAAGCAATTGTGCTAACCACTATGCTACTGTGCTGCCCTGAGAAGGTTAACTTTGCATTCTTAAATATGACAAGATATGTATCTTATAATGTAATAGTAGCGTTTAGTAATGAGTAGTATTTAAAGTTGAAAAAGCTTTGGAAAATGAAGTCATCTTTTCATATTGCTGGTTCATTTTTTTTAAGGGGGAAGTATGATGAATGTACGAAATTGTTATATATTAGAGTTCATATTTGTTGCAGTAATGTTAATAAAAACCCTGGTTTACAAAGCATACAGGCAGTATGTCTGTAAAGTTGTGATTAAGGGGTTGCAAAAGTGAGGCGATCATTGATTTTAACCAATTACTTATTTACAGATAGATGGCTAATCAAGGGCGGCAAAGTGGTGCAGTGGTTAGCACTGCTGCCTAAGGGGCTGAGGACCCGGGTCTGATCCCGGCCCCGGGTTACTGTCCGTCTGGAGTTTACACATTCTTCCCGTGTCTGTGTGGGTTTGACCCCCACAACCCAAAGTTGTGTACGGTAGGTGGATTGGCCACGATAATTGGAAAAAAAATAATTGGGTACCCTAAATTTATTTTTAAAAAGAAGGCTAATGGAACATTGTTTTGATTTGGAGGATCCCTGGAGTGTAGATAATTTATGAGGGTTGGTGCTTTGTCCTGGATAAACAGGTCATGATGCACCTTAATGGGAGGAGACTAAAGAATGCTTTATGATGTAATTAAGGGGTGGAGCCAGGTCTGACTGTAGTTTGCAGTTTGCCATAGGATTTTAGTCTGACAAGACAGGTCTTCAGCTGCTCCTGAATGGTTCTCGCCAGGATCTTTGCATAGAGAAATTCAATTAAACCTGATTGTTAACTTTATTCACAAGTGGTCTAGGAACTATATTGGTTTGCTTAATTGGTGTATATATAATTGCAGGTGTAGGGAGTAAATTAAAGTTTTTACTTTTATTTAAGAAGTGTAACCCTAACCCTAATAGCAACTATTGTCAATGTGATTGATTTTGTGTTTAAATTAATGTTTAAATTGAAGTTTGTTTTAATATAAGATATACCTATTGGTCACAGTTATCGCTCCTGTGGCGAAGTATAATTTCCCCACAGTTTAGAAAATTTTAAATTGTTGGGTTCCCATCCGGGATCCTATCAAAGTCAAACCTACAGCACCAACATCATGGCAAAGGGCAATTTCTGCTTGTTCCCCCTTCCGATTTGCTGTAGATGGTATCGCTGGTTGATTGGCACCAGTCAGTCCAGCAAACAGTCTGAGAAGCTTATTTTTCTGGGCGAAGACTTGCACTACTCTGTGATCTCTGTCCATCTAAAAGCTGAGGGAGGGGAGGTCGCAAAGCGACACACACGGACATTGAATAGGTAATCTGGCTTCGAGCAACAGGTTGCAGCATAGGGAGTAAGGCAGAGAAAAAGCTGCAAAAGATAAAGGGACTTCAGGGAGAGAGCTGTCGGATAATAAGTACAACGTTTATTCCGAAAGACAACCGACCCAATATGCACAAGCAGGTTTAATATTGTTTAATATTGACTGAATCTATTGCATCCACACATTCATCTTTTCATGGATAAAGGTACTTGGAGATTTGAACCAAGCCTAATTTTACCCCAGGCTGCCTCTGCTGTTGGAGGAGTGGCAAAAATAACAATGCAAACGAGCTGGAGATCTGATCCAGAGAGGTTTCATTGTTATTGTGTAAGAAACATAATGCTCGTACTGCCTATCTTGTTATTCCCTCCTCTCCTGCTCCCTCTGCAGCCCAGTTCCACAGCTACCAGCAACCTCTGCAACAGGCTATCGAGGTTCCCATTTTCAATTCAGTCGCCTGCACAGCAAGCATCATCATGTTAAAGGGATCGCAGCCAAAATAAATCCTCTCTTTTTTTTTGCAATTTACACATTTTTCGTAAAGTATCTGAAAGAACATTCCAAATGTTTTTAAATGGCCATCATATAAAGTGCAATAATATTCAAGTTCTCGACATAGATCTCGTTGCATTCTCAGGTGCTTCAATACAGACAAACATTACAGACATTTCAAAATGATCATTACAAATGGTGCAATGATATTTAAGTTGTCTACATAGATTAAGTTGTACTCTTGGGTGGGCAGCATGGTGGTGCAGTGGTTAGCACTGCTGCCTCACGGCGCTGAGGTCCCGGGTTCGATCCAAGCTCCAGGATCACTGTACGTCTGGAGTTTGTACATTCTCCCCGTGTCTGTGTGGGTCTCACCCCCACAACCCAAAGATGTGCAGGGTAGGTGAATTAGCCACGCTAAATTGCCCCTTAATTTAAAAAAATGTTGCACTCTGAGATGCTTCAATACAATTGTGAGGCAAATAATATTCACCCATACATTAAATGTGAGTCATACACCCTGAGGGGTTCTATATAATTCCCCTCAGTTCACAACGATTAAAAGGTCTTAGACAGCGACCTTCCCCCATTGCATCTCTGCGGCAGTTGCTACAAACTTTAGTGCATCTCTCAGCATGTATATCTGGACTTCGGAATGTAACAGACTGCAACACTTATTCGGGGACAACTCTATGCACTTGAAGGCCAACATGTTTTGGGCAGACCAAAGAGCGTCTTCCACCGAGTTGATGATCCTCCAGCATTAGTTGATATTTGCCTCGGTGCGTCCCTGGGAAGAGTCCATAGAACACAGAGTCCTGCGTCACAGAGCTGCTCGGGATGAACCTGGACATAATCCACCTCATCTCTCTCCAGACCTTCTTTGCAAAGACATATTCCACAGAGAGATGGACAATGGTCTCTGCCCCATCACTGTCACCTTGAGGACAATTTGCCGATGGGGTGAGACTCCAGATGTGTAGGAAGAATCGGACGAGGAGGGCCTTGCTCACCCCCAGCCAAGATAGGTTCTGGTGCTTGTTTGAAGGTTCTGGTGATGCGGCATTCTGCCAAATGACCTGGACAGTCTGCTCAGGGAACCATCCGACAGCATCCACCGTTTCCTCTTCCCGTAGCGCCTCTAGGGCGTCACATGCAGACCACTGTCTGATGGACTTGTGGTTGAAGTTGTTTCTCTGCAGAAATTCTTCCAATAGGAACATGTGGTACAGCAGGGACTTGGAACCTTCTGTGGCAGAGTGACCACACCCATCCTCCACAATACAGGTAGAACTTCAGCACGTAGTGACACTTGGTGTTTGCGTACAAAGTATCCACACACAGCTTGATGCAGCCACACACAAAAGGGGCCGTCAGGATTAGCATTGAGCAGGATTTAGGATTGACGATGTCAAACCCTTCGAATTTTCGATCCGCAGATGAAGAGGAAAACGGCTCAGGTGATCACCACAGCAGAGGAGTGAAGAATGGGCCAGACCTGAGCCACGTACAGTAACACCGAGGGTGCATCGGCCCTGATTTCCAGGTTTTTACCTGCGATGGAGAGGGACCGTCGCTCCCAAATATCCACTTTTTGATTCATTACGCCTACTCGCTCCTTCCAGTTTCTAACGCACCCAAATCTTCTCTTCTGCCCTCAAGCCACAATTTCCAGCAGGCGGGACTAACTAGCAATTAATATCCGGGATCCACAGCTGAGTTCCCCTTCTTTAACTCAGGGTGCTGCGTGAAAGGGACTGCTCCTAACCTTCTCAGAAAGACAACTATTTATGCAGTAAAGGTTGGGGCCTGGTTCATTTGTACACGTGAAAGAGATCATGCGTTCCACGACAGTACACAGGCAGCTCATTGTTCATTTGCATACACACATGTATTTGTTGCAGTGGCTAATTTACTCTCTTGAGCAGTTATAATGACTGATTGCTAAAGTCGTGCTGGATGGACCACTGGGGAAATTTATAGATTCACAAAGCATAATGCTGCTCATTCAAGGCTGACGATGGAAACCTACTTCAAAACTCAGTCAATAGCTGGCTATTATTCTAGACATAGCCCAGGTGAAGTTTAAAATCTTCGGCGGACTGGGGGGAGGTGGGTGCAGAAATTTGTTTGCACTGCGCCGCCGACATATCTCGATTTACTGGGTCAGGGAGCACCACCCAGCTTTCTTTACTGATATCGCTGACACGTGAAGGGATTCCTCCTCCACAGTGGGCTACCTATTGTGAACCATTTCAAATCATTGAGCAGGTTTAATCAGCTGGGTTGAATTAGCTGATGTCTGGGTGCATTTAGGCTGGGAGGGGGTCTGTGCATTTCCTCTGGAAGCCTTCCATTTTGTGAATAGAAGGTTTGCACCACGGTGATTGCCTCTGTGTTAAGCATTGTGTGGTGTGGCTCAGGAACCTCCACCCTGGCGCGACAAGCATTTGAAGACAATGGGCTGAGAAGGTGCAGGATTTACTGGCCTCTGTTTTCACTGGGTTATATCACCAGGCAGTTGGGCTTTCAATTTCTGCTGACTCCCAACAACCCCCCCCCCCCACCCCCCAACAGTCGGCATCCAGAGGTCACGGCCATCGGCATCTGCCTCCCAGTTGTCTGCATTGACATCCGTCACCTTCGTATCTCACTTGCAGGTGTCCTTGCAGCGAAGGAATGGAGATCTAGCAGAGGTAGGTTTGACCAATTGCCTGCTCACCTTACTGATGGTTCACCTGGGCATCATCCATGGCTGAGCGAGCGCAGATATTGTTGGCTTGGTAATGAGTGTCGGCTGGTGGAATGAGCATGTTCCAGGACCTCTGGGTTGGTGACCATGTCATGCCAGGAAAGGCCAAGGATACGCCTGAGACAGTGAAGGTAGAAACCGTTCAAACTTTTCTCCTGCTCGCATATCTTGCCCACGTCTCTCCACTACAGAGTATGTGCTGAGGATGCAGGCTGACAGTTTGGTGTTCAAAGACTAGAATCATAGAATCATACAATTTACAGTGCAGCAGGAGGCCATTCGGCCCATTGAGCCTGCACCGGCCCTTGGCAAAGGCACACTACTAAAGCCCTCGCTTCCACCCTGTCTCCGTAACCCCGCCTAACCTTTTGGACACCGAGGGACAATTGAGATGGGCCAATCCACCTAACCAGCACACCTTTGGACTGTGGGAGGAAACCGGAGCACATGGAGGAAACCCACGTAGACGCGGGAAGAATGTGCAAACTCCACACGGACAGTCACCAAAGGCCGGAATTGAACCTGGGACACTGGAACTGTGAGGCAGCAGTGCTAACCATCGTGCCGCCCACAGTCTAGTTGCTGTGCTTTCACACTCCCTTACTCAGCTTGGACGTAATGTGATGTGAGTGCTGATTTCAGAATCAGGTGACAGATTGCTGGAGATTGTGGAGCCTAGATATGTGAAGCTCAGAACAACCTCCAACGTCACGTTGTCAGTGCTGATTGATAACAGTAACATCCTGGGCCTTAAAATTTGTCTTCCTGATGCTGATGGTCAAACTAAACTTTTTAAAGACAGGAGAGGGTCCGTCCTGCCCTAATCCAAGTAAACTCGACTGGAAAGGTGTGTTCCGACTCAAATAGCCCTGAGCCATTGCTTTCTGAAATTATTCTACATGGTCAGATAATGGACCGTAACTTCCTTGGAGTGGCAATCAGCAGCGGATTGTCACCCGTAGCAACTTACCAGCACTTGAAACAGAAAGCGCCTGTCTCACCGACCTTCCTGACTCAGGCCAGATGAGACTGAAAACGGCAAATGCATCGCTAGCCGCAAAGTGTAAAAGGAGCAGGGAAAAGGAAGACACTGCACTAGCTGGTGTAAAGCAGGTGACTTTAAAGGTACCATTGAGAGGGAAAAGCTACGTTTCAAAGGTAAGTGATTGGGATGTGAGGTTGGGAGGTCAGTCATCGGTGGAAGTGGCGATTCAGACATGGGGGGTTGGGGGTGAGGTATCTGGGTATGGGGTGGGGGTGGGTGGATGGTCTAACAATGATGACGAGGGTGGTGGGAGGTTCGGACATGGGGTGTGGGGATCCGGAGAGATGTGGGGTCTGGACAGCAGGAGGGGTCTGAACATCTGGGGCCTCACGGTAGCATGGTGGTTAGCATCAATGCTTCACAGCTCCAGTGGTCCCAGGTTCGATTCCCGGCTGGGTCACTGTCTGTGTGGAGTCTGCACGTCCTCCCCGTGTGTGCGTGGGTTTCCTCCGGGTGCTCCGGTTTCCTCCCACAGTCCAAAGATGTGCGGGTTAGGTGGATTGGCCATGCTAAATTGCCCGTAGTGTAAGGTTAATGGGGGGATTGTTGGGTTACGGGTATACGGGTTACGTGGGTTTAAGTAGGGTGATCATTGCTCGGCACAACATCGAGGGCCGAAGGGCCTGTTCTGTGCTGTACTGTTCTATGTTCTATGTTCTATCAAGGGTGTGGAATTCTCCGCTCCCGGGAAAAATCGGGAGGGCCGTCGTGAACTCGGCCGAGTTTCACGACAGCCTCGGAGGCCGCTCCTCGCCCCCTATTCTCCCCTCCCGGCGGGGCTAGGTGCGGCGCTCCGTAACTCTTGGCCGCGGGGGCGTCGCGCCAAGAATGACGCGGCCAGCACACCTAATGACGTCAGCCGCGCATGCGCAGGTTGGCCGGTTCCAACCCGCGCATGCGCGGCTGACGCCATGACGCTGACGGCACGAACCCGCGCATGCGCTTTGGCCGTCTTTCCCCACAGCCGCCCCGCAAGACGTGGCGGCTTGATCTTGCGGGGCGGCGGAGGGGAAATAGTGCGTCCGATTTGGACGCTGGCCCGGCGATCAGTGGGCACCGATCGGGGGCCTGTCCCCTCCCGAGCACAGTCGTGGTGCTCTTTCCTTTCTAGGCCACCTACAAGCCCCAAACAGGCTTCTCACTCCCGTTTCACGACGGCAGCGACCAGGTGTGCTTGCCGCCGTCGTGAAACAGCCGCGAACGGCAGGCCGCTCGGCCCATCAGGGTCGGAGAATCGCCGTTAGCTGCGATTCTTCCGAGCGGGGGCGGGGGGGAGGGGGGGGGGGGGGGAATCGCGGGGGCCGCCAGGGGGGCGTGCAATTTGTCGGGGGGCCCTCCCGTGATTCTCCCACGTGGCGTGGGGAGCGGAGAATCGCGCCCCGGATGTCGGAGGGGGTTGGGGCATCAAGGAGATGCAGGTGGGGGCATGGGGCCAGGTCAGTAAGGGTGTTGTTCGTGTCAGGGTGGCTGGGTCAGATGGGGGTCTGGACATGGAGTGTCTGGTTGGGCGGGGGGGGGGGGGGGTGTCACGTTGGGGGAGATGTTGTTTGTGTCAGGGCGGTCAGGTCGGATGGGGGGGGTCTGGACATGGAGGGTCTGGTTGGGGGGGGGGATAGTGTCGGGGAAGGTGTTGTTCGGTCAGGATGGCTGGGTCGGATGGGGGTCAGGACATGGAGGGTCTGGTTGGGCGGGGGGGGGGAGGGGCATGGATCATGTTGGGGGGGGGGTGTCGTTTGGGTCAGGGCGGTTGGCTCAGATGGGGTTCTGGACATGGCGGGTCTGGTTGGGGGTGTGTGTCATGTTGGGGAAGGTGTCGTTTTGGTCAGGACGGTCAGCTTAGCTAACGTCAGGGGCTGTAGGGTCGGGGGCAGGGAATCCCGTGTGGGTTGGAAATACCTTGCGGGGGGGGGGGGTGGTTCTTAGTTTGGGGGAGGGGCTTGGGCTGAAAGTTTGCGATCGGGTGGTGTGGGGCGTGCCCTGTGGAGTCTGGGGTGGGAGGGTGTCCCTTGCGAGGCTGGGTCCGGGTGTTTAAATAGTTACTTGGAAGTTAAAAGTGCTTTTATTCCTTTGAATTATTTCAGTGTAACTATCAGGCAGACCTTTCCAATGTTAGTGATTTAAATAGTTTTGTCGTCTGGTTCTCATCCAAAGCAATTGTCCGGGGAACATTAGCCCTTCTGATCAATTGTCGGGTAAGCCCTTACATGGGAACTCCCAAGAGGGTTTCCCCCTGGGGAAACAGGAAGATGTGGTGCAATGTTTAACCTGGCTTGATGCACCTATTGAAGAGTGTGCAGCACTGCCTTATACCAACACCAACTTTATCACTTCAGCCACAAAAAGGGAAGAAGTGTGATTATATTGCCTTCGAATTGCAGTTTATAAATTGATGTGGCCCAAATGACAACGAAAATCATACTCAAAAAACATATGGCGAGGTCCCGAAGAGATTGCTCAAGATCGCTCGATTCTCATGCTCCATCTAATTTCATTATGGTGGGAACAGGATTGGAATACTTTCCACCTGAACTGATTTGCCCTTTTGCTGAAAGCCAAACCAGATGGCTAGCGACTCACAATCTCGAAAGCGTGGTAGAGATTCTTAAAGAAGATTCCCAATTGCTGAAGAGAAGAATGCACGACAGAGTCCAACACTGAGCTACCTAGGTGAGGAACGTCAGCTCCTTGGACTGGCTAATCTCTCAGAGCACGTGAGCTGTGGGGGGCAGGAGTTCCTTCCGCTGCTTAGCATCAAGTGAATTCCCCTATTGGAAAATGCGCATGTGACGATACAGGATCAGGCTCAAGCAGTGATCACTCCAAAGTCAAATAGTTGGCAATCTTCAAATGGTTGAAGAATAATTACTTGGGACAAATACCAGAGGGTTGCTCAGTCCTGAAGGAGGGTCCCTGTGTGGAAAAGTCCCCATGCAGAGAGTTGGCGGGTATCCATGGAGATGGTTGTCAGTCTGCATGGAGTGGGTTGGCCAGCCCAGTTCCCGTGGAGAATGCTGACAGTATCTAGGGAGAGGGTTAACTGTACCTGTAGAGACTGCATTCTTGTGTAATCAGCCCCTTGAGGATAGAAAACAACATAAAATTACGAAGCAGGGAGAAAGAGCTGCCAATAGGGCAGCACGGTAGCACAAGTGGATAGCACTGTAGCTTCACAGCGCCAGGGTCCCAGGTTCGATTCCCGGCTTGGGTCACTGTCTGCGGAGTCTGCACATTCTCCCCGCGTCTGCGTGGGTTTCCTCCGGGTGCTCCGGCTTCCTCCCAGTGCAGGTTAGGTAGATTGGCTGAAGGGTGTGGGCTTTTGACTTGAACAAGCCCATGTTCTAAAAGTCACTCCCAACAATCAGAATTCCTGGGAACGGGGTCAGGAGTCCTGAAATCAGGTCCTGGCTGCCATTTTTATAGGGCTCCAGAGTCCTGTCTCAGTGAGAATCAATAACTTCACAGTATTCAGCAATGTTAATCAAGAGACCATTAGTACCGACTGCACATATTTAAAAAATAATGGTGAAGTGAACGCAAGGCTGATTTGCTCTTGTGGCCTACAATATAATCTGAGCCTCCAAGTAAATTATTCTCACCCAGCCATCCATAAATCTGTACAGTACATCAACAGAATTACCAATCTACTCACAGACTAAGTTTTATGAATGTCTGTAATTACAAACATGTGTACCTCATTATGTACCCCGCATCAGTCTGAGCTGCCAAGACATTAAAAGTTCTCAGTCGAGGCACTGTGCATGATTGCAGTAATCTCTTTTGTCCTCAATGGCGAAGAGGAAAAAAACATGCCTCATAAAATGATACGGCTGCTATGATTCAATGCAGCGAACCATGTGGACACGTGAGCAAGTGCCATTTGACTCAATTGATAACAGCAGCACACAAATACAATATAGTAATGGCATTAAGGAGGTTTAAGGATCGTCCCAAATCATGTACATTTAAAGGGTGCCTGTGGGCAATCGGTCAAATTTGAAGGTGATGTAAAAACATAGGAACAGCTGAGCAACGGGCATTGGTCAAGTTTTGAAAGCAGTTTGGCACAGTGCTACAGGGTATATTGCACAGTGGTCAGTGGACAGTGGAGAGGTTTCTTGTTTCAGAGGCACTCTCATATTGTCATAATCTGCTCTCGCTTAATGTTAAATCTCTGCTTGTGCATTGTCAAAAGCTGGCTGCAACCATTGCACTTATGGCAATGTTTACATACTGCTGCCTCTCACACACTGATTATCATTCACAATCATTATGAGCAAAAAAAGAATGCGCTTCAAAGAATGCACCGTACTTTAGGTCCCAAGTCAGAGCAGTTGAATTGGAAGCCTGACTTGATTATCACTATTTAACTAAAAAAAAACCTGGCACTACAATTCTGTCACTGAGACAATGTAGTCAGGAGAAGTGTTGTAAGGACGAGAAGGAACTCCAATATCCCAGAAACTAAACCGAGCCAGTGCCACTATGTAAATGTGGCTAATGAAGTGTTTTCGTACTGCTGAAGCAAACCCTGCAGTAGAAATGGATCGCATAATGATACAAGTTCAAACTATAGTAACTTTAACACCAATTCTGTATGTTTCAGTCAGGATCATTGACCAAGACGTTAGGATTGGAGTGAATTTGGACATGGGCGGAATTGCATTTCCCGCCTATCATAGTACATATCCAATATTCAGTCCTATTGAATTGGCTCGAACTGGATATCACGTGGAATATGCGATGGGTGATCAATTCGATACTATGTTGCATCCTTGCAATATCCAATTTCAACCATCTTTTGTGCCTTCTTAATAGCAAAAGAAGCATCAGGGTTGACTGCAGACCTGTTGGTTTGCATAAGCCAAGTACTACCTGAGAAGTTGATTTTCATTACTGCATAGAGACAGCATTGCCTGAGAAATGTACTGTACATTGCTTATGGGTTTTCTGAGTGCGGGTGGGTTAACACCCACCAAAAAGCAGCCAAAATTAAATAACAGAAAGGAAAACTTGGAGATGGAATTTTAGCTCTTTGGAGACGGGATGCCGTGGCATATTATCAGCAATGGAAATCTCCCTAGCATTTGCCAATTTTGAGTGGAAAATGAAGGGCCGCTTCCTTGCGAGCATTTTATTGGTGTTGGGGAAAGCGGGATTATACCAATGAGTTGGATGATCAGCCATGATCATAATGCGGGCGGCACGGTAGCACAATGGTTAGCATTGTTGCTTCTCAGCACCAGGGTACCAAGTTTGATTCCCGGCTTGGGTCACTGTCTACAGAGTCTGCACGTTCTCCCTGTGTCTGCGTGGGTTTCCTCCGGGTGCTCCGGTTCCTTCCACAAGTCTTGAAAGACGTGCTTGTTAGGTGAATTGGACATTCTGAATTCTTCCTCTGTGTACCCAAACAGATGCCGTAGTGTGGCGACTGGGGGATTTTCACAGTAGCTTCATTGCAGTGTTAATGTAAGCCTACTTATAACAATAATAAAGGTTATTATTATTGTGAATGGCGGAGGAGGCTCGTCTGGCATCCTTCTGCACCTATTTTCTATGTTTCTATGGAAAGGGCTGAAGAGACTGTGTGTAGATCTGTAGGTAAGTGGAAAGGTGAAAATAAACCACACTCCTCCCCGCACCAACCCCCTCACCCTATTCCTCTCTAATTGGCGAGGTAGCCTGGCCCTGAAACAATAAGAAAAAATGCTGTCCTCTGGCCTCTCCGTGGCGTGTTTCTTGACAGCGGGAGGTGGGAGGCTGCCTCCTGTTGTCCGCCGGCATGATCTTCTGGTCCTATTGCTGTCAATGGGATTTGCTATTTGCATGATCGCACATTGGTTAGCACTGTGGCTTCACAGCGCCAGGGTCTCAGGTTCGATTCCCTGCTGGGTCACTGTTTGTGCGGAGTCTGTACATTCTCCCCGTGTCTGCGTGGGTTTCCTCCGGGTGCTCCGGTTTCCTCCCACAGACCAAAGACGTGCAGGTTAGGTGGATTGGCCATGCTAAATTGCCTTAGTGTCCAAAATGGTCAGGAGGGGTTATTGGGTTATGGGGATAGGGTGGAAGTGTGGGCTTAAGTGGGTCGGTGCAGACTCGATGGGCCGAATGGCTTCCTTCTGCACTTTATCTTCTATTGAATCCACCCCATGCTATTGGGAAACCCACAGCGGGAGTGCGCCCTCAGTAGGACCGGAATACGCTGCTGGCGCAAACAGATGAAAGATCTTGCCCCTTGTCTTTGAGGACAGCTTTTGTTGCAGTACTGCCAGCCCTCTGATGGGGCAACCATTTTACTTGGTAAAATACTGCAGTCTTGCCGCCCACTGGCACAGGCTTGGGCCTCGTTTTTGGACACGGCACCGGGACCACTCGTCTTCGTGTAAAATTCTTAAACTTCATATAACTCTTGGAGTTTTAATGAACCTTTATGATCACAGGACATCCCAATGTGCTTTACAGCCACAGAAGTATGTATGAAGTGTACTCACTGGTGTAAGGTAGCAGCCAATATGTCCGCACATAGCTCCTAGAAGCAGCAATGTGACAATGGGCAGATAACTTGTTTTGGTAATTGTGGGATAAATATTGACCAGGACACACTGTGATGCCTGATGGTGGACTGTGCCAAGTTGTGGTCCTGTCTGTAGGCCCAAAGTCAAGCCTCATTTCACGACTTAAATGCATAAAGTCGATCTGTAATTCAGTGGCATCTTTCAGATGGGACAGCAAACCTGATTCCGAACTACCTGTTCAGATGGTTAAAGAGCAGCTTGTTGAAGCTGCTGGGATCACAGAGGTATCCGCATAAACAAAAGGCCTTTTTTTTCTGTGACTACCTCCGGATTAATTTGTCCCATTTACTCTAGCGCATCACCAATTCTTCTTATGGCAGTTGGACCTCTTCCAATAGCGAAGGGAACTCCATTTTGGTGAGTGATGTTATATTTCTGTGGTGGGCGGCTGTAGTAATCCACGGGAGGCAGGAGTTCTGTCACCACACCAATATTTATTTACAATAACGATATTACAGGAGCAGCTGCAAACAGTGCTGCTAGCAGTCCAGTCAACTTAAGACTGGCTCACAAAGCCTACACGGGTGCTTATATGGGCCCCCTCAATGAGCTATCATTGAGGGAGCTCATACTCCAATTGGCCAACCAATAAAGCCAATTGGAGTTCATTATAGCGGCCCACTCAATGCACAAGTGGCAGCACCCGCCAATTACCCCCTAACATATCGGCAAGTGCATGCTTTGGTGATTGCATTGTTAATAGGACGATGATTTCATTGGAATAGTTACCCTTTTTATTCAGCAGTAACCTTTCCTTTCAAAAACAACTTGAAGCAACTTGTATTTTTTTATTTATGAAACATAAAATATGCATGATTGCAATGCAGAAAAACAAATTCATTGTTGTCATTCTCATTCAGCACTGGAGTGGAACAATGAATGGTAAAATACAGACTGGCACGGCACATAGAGTTACCATATACTCCAGCTTAAAATGCTGGCAACGGTTAAATATTAAACTACTGTTCTTCAGAGAGGCAATGTTAATCAGGTTGGCTTCAGACACAACAATGGTCAACAAACCAATAGCTTTAAATTTCCCACGGACTACAACACATTTCTTAATTACCCAGTGAGAAGTTAACGTTTTCCAAATTATTCAAAGAAATGCATTCTGAAATTAAGCAGTCAACGAATGAAATATTTAACCAAATGTTTTCACTCTTTCGGGATTGTTAAACGTCCCGAAATTCAGCTCTGGTTTCAGATTGAAGCTCATAAATGTGTAATAGCTTCAAAGGTCCGTGAAAAGGTTCCATCCCAAGTGAAGGATAGTCAACACTGTCAAAATAACCTTAAGGGGTAACATTTTTGAGATCTCTCCCCCCCCCCCCCCCCCCCCCCCCCCCCCCAACTCCCCTCACAAACTGGCATCCATTATTTTCCCAGTACCTTTTGCCAAGGGCACAGTTCCAATTAATGTCATGTCTGGGACAATGCTTATGGGTTGCAGTGTGTTGCCCCGGCTAGATTTGCTGTTGTGACTCTCCACACGCAATGATGCAATTGTCAAAACTCCGGTCAGGCCGTTCCTGCAGGAGGAGGGAGTAAATAAGCAGAGGTCAATCATTTTGTTCAATAGTCCTATTTCAACTGGGTGATTTTATTACCTGAATTAAAGTAGCAAGGACCTTGCCTCGTATGAGTTACCTCTACTTTCCTTTTGGCTGGTGAGCAAGATGGGTGGGAACAGCACTGAATCGCAGCTTGGACAACACGTCACACCTCTGCAATGTGAAAGTAGAGGCCCCTTAAGCATATGTTGCAGAAAGGTTACAAGTGAAGGAGAAGCTGTCTTCAAACGACCCAGTATTCAGAGCACAACAAATTTGGGGATCCAACCAGGTTTAAGTTAGAAAAGCTGACAGTCCAAAGATGTGGGGGTTAGGTGGAATGGCCATGCTAAAACTAAAGTTGCCCCTTAGTGTCCAGGGATGTGCAGGTTAGACGGGGTTGCGGGAATAGGCGGGGGAGTGGGCCTGGACAGAGTGCTCTTTCAGGATGGCCTCCGTCAGCACTGTCGGGATTCTATGGAATCTACGGTCAATGGGGAGTGAACTCCCCCGCTTTTCTTTGAAATTAGTGCCATGGGATCTTTCACATCAGGGGAACAGACGAGGTTCTGATTTACTAACTCTGACAGTGCTGCAGCATTTCCTTTAGTACTCCAATGACTACATATCAAAAAGAAATTTAAAGTCTTGCATATGTTGGAAAGCTGAAACAAGAAAAAAACATGGAAATAGCCAGGCACATGTGCGAGGCATTCAATATCTGTGCACAGATCAATTCGTCAACATTTTAAGATTGTGCCTTGCAAGGACCATGAAATAAGAGTCATTTGATCATAGATTTAGAAAAGTGGGAACGGAAGAAAACATATATAGAAGACAGAAACACAAATCAGTATCTATTGTATAAACAAAGAATGAATGTGCAACGTTACGAGGACAAGGTAGGGGAGTAGGACGAGGCGGAATGCTCTTTCGGAATGTCAGTGCAGACTCGATAGGTTGAATGGCCTCCTTCTGCTCTGTAAAGATGCTGTGATTCTATGTGAATGGATGAGGCAGTGCAAGGCCGAAGGAAAGCATGGGAAGATTGGGAGATAAGGAAAATCAACAAATCAGCTTTAAGGTGAAGACAAGGGATTCAGTGAAATTAAGACAAGGGATTCAGGCAAAATACAGCCAGTCCTCCAGCCCCAACGAGGGAAGGAACAGTGAAGAGGGAGAGCAAAACCCCGCTGCTACATTCCAAACACCATGGGCGGGATTCTCTAATCCTGTGGAAGACTGTCCATGCCATTGTAAACGCCGTTGCGTTTTACGACAGCGTGAACGGGCCAACCCCGCGACTAATTCTGGCCGCTACAGGGGGCCAGCACGGCACTGGAGCGGTTGATGCCACTCCCGCTGCTGATCCCGGTGCAAACTGAGTGCTGCAGGATCCGCGCATGCGCAGTGACGCCGGCGCCAACGCGCGCATGCGTAGTGGCGCCGGCGCCGTGCATTGGCTTGCTTCAACGCACGGCCCCGTGCAACATGGCGCAGGGCTACAGGTGCCGGCGCGTAGGAAAGGAGACCCTCAGCCAGAAAGGCCGGCCTGCCGATCGGTGTGCCCCGATCGTGGGCCAGGCCACATCGGAGGAACCCCCGGGGTCGGATCCCACCTCCCCCTCCCCACAGGCGGCCCTCCCCGACCCTTCCACAGCGAGGTCCCGCCGGCTGAGACCAGGTGTGGACGGCGCCGGCGGGACTCGCCGTTTTCACGACGGCCGCTCGGCCCATCCCGGGGCGAGAATTGGCGGGCCGGCTGCGTAGAGCGGCCCCCGACTGGCACCGCACCAACCACGCGGAGAATCGCGATTCGCGCCGGTCACGGGGATTCTCTGGCCCAGCCCCGGGCTGAGAGAATCCCGCCCCATATTCATCCTGGGTGAGTTATTAAAGGACAGCCAGCGCCCACCAAATCAGATTGCCTTCAGATGAGCAGGGAGACGATTGGGAGGAGAAAGAGCTGACCCAGCAAGATTTAGAACTGAGGAAGATTGATGCCTTATGGGGCAAGTTGGAAGTTAAATTTAATTCAGGCCTATCAGGTAAAGTCTATAAAAGGGAACTGGAAAGTTGCTTTCAATTGCTGAATAAATGAGAGATTGAAATCTCATTGTTTGAGCCAAGAAAGAGAATTCAATGTCCTGTCCCGACTTCAACACTGAACAGGTCTTTACTACATCGCTGTAAACTGCATCCTTAGCTAAAGGTTAACCAGCAAATTGTGAGGAAAGAATCCAAGATATGGACACATAGGAGGTTCTGTGATGATATATTGTTGAACAAACACAATTTTAAACAAGAGTGCCCTTGGAGTCATAACTTCTGTTCATTAGTTAGAAGACTGCTGCATATTGATATATGGAGCGTATTGTGCAAAGCACTTTTGCCCAGTTTGCAGTTTTTCATATTAAAAAGGTTGAACTTTTGCCTAATATCAGCACTCGTATTAAAGTTACTGCCTCAGGATCCTGCTGGGTACGTCTCCTGGGTACCTCCCAGTGGAAAGAAGCAAATTTACTTACGTAATTAAATGTACATTTCAGGATACTATCCCCTATATCTCACTCCGCAAGACAGGAACTTAGGGTGGAAAGCAGCTCGGCTGGGGCTGCCAGCAGTGCCGTAACTTGACTCGAGTGACTATTATTTACACAAACGTAACAGTGAGTGGAAGCAAACTTCACGCAGGAGCCCCAGAAACAGTTGAAGGACAAGTCACGACATTTGGGGCAGGATTCTCCCTTTGGGAGAGCAAGGGTGGGATTCTCCGTCCCCCTGCGCCCGTCTTCTGATGCAGCGCGCCCCGCCAGCAGCGGGATTCTCCGTCCCCCTGCGCCCGTCTCCTGATGCAGCGTGCCCCGCCAGCAGCGGGATTCTCCGTCCCCCTGCGCCCGTCTCCTGATGCAGCGCGCCCCGCCAGCAGCGGGATTCTCCGTCCCGGCAGCCGGCCAATGGGGTTTCCCGTTATGGACACATCAACGCCGTCGGGAAATCCGCGGGCGTGGGTGTGTTGCCGGCGTAGCGGAGGATCCCGCCGATGGAGAAACCAGTGCAAGTTTTCCTATTGCAACTGAATGGCAGGCAGTTCGCGTTCCCACATCAGGAGATACAAATGCCAACGTGAATTGCAAGTAATTCCCTGTCCTTGCGTCGGATTTACTGCAGCCAGAATTTGAGTTAGAGTCTGACAAGCTGGAGCTGCTTATACGCTCTCCACTCACCACACACTCTCTTTCCAGCCAAGACCACGGCTCAGAGAAGACGTACCCCATCCCCCACCCGATTCCGGGAGTCTGAAGTGGAGCAACTGCTCGATGCCATTGAGGAGTGGAGGAAATCCTTCTTCAGGAGGACCCAAGCCCACCCTCCTGAACAGCGCCTGGGTGACAGAGGTAGGCTGCGCTGCCAGCATCACCAGAAGGACTGGCACGCAATGCCGGAAGAGGATGAATGGCCTCCTTGGGCCGGGCATCTTGGTGGGCTTGGTCCAGGTTGGAGGTGATGTAGTCTGATGACCGAGCGCATAGGGCATCCGTCACAGCCCAGATGCGGATGTTTGCGAGATCACACGCAGGTACCCAGTCGAACCCTGGAATGAGCCAGAGTCACGGTGGCTGCCTCATGGCACTGAGGACCCGGGTTCGATCCCGGCCCCGGGTCATGTCCATGTGGAGTTTGCGCATTCTCCCCTGTGCCTGCTTGGGTCTCAGCCCCACAACCCAAAGATGTGCAAGGTAGGTGGATTGGCCACGCTAAATTGGAAAAATTAATTTCAGGGCAGCTGTCACCTTGACGGTTGCCACTGGGAGCGCGTGCCCTCCTCCCTACCCCACGGTGCCAGGTGCGCCACCATCTGGCACAGTTGGTGTGTGGTCTCCCTGTTGAGCTGGAGTCGGCGACGGCACACACGGTCCGGCAGCTCCTTGAAGGACAAGTGCCGACGTTATACATGGACCCTGACGTGGTCCCTGCTCCGCACCTCCTCCTTGGCCTGCTGGATGGCCAGCACGTCAGCCTCACTGGCTGGCCCCTGATGTTCTGGTTCAGTCTCCTCTTCTGCAGGACGCCGCCATGCATCAGCAACGGTAACAGCAGCAGGGGGATGGGAGGGGCAGTCACCCACAACATGTATCCCCCCCCACTCCTCACCCGGCCACTTTGATATGTTGTTGGCCGTACCGCAACCCTGTCCCCATGAATGACTAGTACCAGGGCTGTGAAGTGGAGATCCTCTATCCTCACCACCCGTCCCCGTTAACAGTGGCTACAAGGGAAGTGGTGCATTTGCTGGGACCTTAACTGCAGTATGATGTGGGGCCTGGGTGTGACACACAAGTTGTGATGGAGAGCTGGTCGGGTTTCCTGGCCGGGGGCAGGATGGATGGGGGCAGGGGCGCGGTGGACAGGCAGGGCTTGGAGACAGCTGGTGGGCCTGAGGGGTGGGCCAGCTGATAGTGTCACTGGTCAGGCTTCCACTCTGAGAGGGGCAGTGTGCCAGGGAGGGTGCCAACTGCCACGGTGCATGTGTCCATTGTTTGGGGTGGGCGCTGCCATTCCCCTGCTTCCTCTGCTGTAGGGCTGTGCTTCTGAAGAGAGCACTGAGGAGCACCAACACATGGGCTGGCGATTGAGCTTGGCCACGTCCACCTCGTTGATGATACTGCTGGGCTCTGAGAGTTTCCAGAGGGACAAGCTGGGTGGGTTCCCACATGACCAGAGGCTCTGTGAGCATTTACAGGATAGAGTGATCAGTCAGCAGTGTGAACAGCCAGGAGTCTGTAAGTTACACCCAAAGAGGTGCGTTTAAATATCATACTGCAGCCAGGCTTTCCCGATCCCGCTGGGGACAGCTGAGTGCACAGACGTGGCACAAAGTTATTCCCTGTTGCAGGTTTTGAGAGTTCTCTTACCTACTCGTTCCCCTTCAACCGCCATCGTGCGCAGGCCCCGCTTGTAAATATTTGCACCAATTTACGCCCGCGTGACTCCCGCCTGAGAGAGGTAGAGCATTGTAGAGGGATGGAGCATGCAATGTTCAACCCGCTAATCACATTTAGAGTCATGCAAATGACAGATTTGCAGGTGGTTGCTGGCATGGGGCGCGAACCGCACTGCTGCGGGAGACCAGAAAATCACGTCGGAATCAGCGTCGGGCGTAAATCCCAATTGTTCCTTCACCCGAGTATCCAGTCCTTGGTCCATTGAGCTCAATCCTTTGTTACTTCAACTCACCCAGCCTGGCATCTGACTGCACCGAGATCTCCAACATCCCAATCCTTGGTTTACAGATCAAGGAGTTCATGGTGGCACAGTGGTTAGCGCTGTTCAGTGACCTGGGTTCGATTCCGGCCTGGGGTGATTGTGTGGAGTCTGCACGTCCTCCCCGTGTGTGCGTGGGTTTCCTCCGGGTGCTCCGGTTTCCTCCCACAGTCCAAAGATGTGCGGGTTAGGTGGATTGGTCATGCTAAATTGCCATTTTATTATTCAGAGAGGTAGACTGGAGTTTTAGCATTGATCCCTCGGCTATCGTCATTAAACTATATTATTTGACCATTCATCTCATTTAGTGTTTGTGGGGCCACATTATAGAGAAGCTGGTTGCTATGTTTCCCTGGACTATAACAGAAACTACACTTTAAAAATGCATCATTGGCTGTGAAACGCTTTGAGCGTCCCAAGAGTGTGAAAGGAGGTTTTGTTTGGCAAAAATATACTTTATTTGTCAAATATCTGAAAGGAACATTACATAGGTTTCAAAATGGCCTTTGCAGAAAGTGCAATGATATTCAAGTTTTTTGAGTTGCTTCTGTACAATTGTGATACATGTAATATTCACCGTATATATTCAGTGTGAGTCGTCCAGCCTGCGGGCCCACTCCCCTCCGCTCACTGTGGCTGCAAGAGCGACTGTCATAATATACACCAGTATATCATGGTGCAGACACACACACTGATGGACATACAGTAGGACCAATCAACATGCATAACACCGCAGCCAATCACCAGTTAGAACACATGCACTATAAAGACAGAGGGCATCAGTTTTCCGGGTCATTCGGGATGCAGCCTTTCAGAAGTACAGAGCTTACAGCTTACAGCACAGATCCTCACCAAATGCTGAGTGATTAGACTGGTTAGGATAAGCACAGGTCTTTAGTTTAATCTAACATCGTGTTAACCCGCAGTAAGAGTATATTCAACAGTTTATAGTTTAATAAAATAGTGTTATACTATTGTAAGTGTTGGTGGCCTGTATGTGTTCCACAAATCCAGAGCACCCAACACATCAGTGACCTTCTCCCATTGTGCTTCTGTGGTGGCTGCCAAGAGCTTTAGTGCACCTTCCTTTTTTATTTGTTCTTGGGACGTGGGCGTCGCAGGGTGTGCCAGCATTTATTGCCCATTCCTATTTGCCCTTGACAGGCAGTTAAGAGTCCACCACATTGCTGGGGGTCTGGAGTCACATGCCGGCCAGATAAGGATGGCAGATTTCCTTCCCTAAAAGACACTTGTGCACAAGATGGGTTTTTATGACAATCGTTGCATGGTCATCACTAGACTTTTAAATTCCAGGGCCGCGATTCTCTGCAACCACGATGGGTGGGAGAATAATGGGAGGTCCGCTCCCGCACCTCCCGCTATTCTCCCAGCCCCCCCAAAATGGCGTGCCTGGTTTTCCGACACGCCGCTCGGAGAAACGCGGGCCGCCGTGATTCTCCGACCCGGATGGGCTGAGCGGCCTTCCGTTCCCGACCGGTTCACGACGGCGGCAACCACACCTGGTCGCTGCCGTCGTGAACATGGCGCGCCAGGTAAGTGTGGGGTCTAGGGGGGGCGGATCGGGGATCGAGCACCACGACCTTGCTCGGGAGGGGACAGGCCCGCGATCGGTGCCCACCGATCGTCGGGCCGGTGTCTCAAGGGGACGCACTCTTTCCCCTCCGCCGCCCTGCAAGATCAAGCCGCCATGTCTTGCGGTGTCATTTTTGGCGCGCCGGGCCTTGAAGCCAGGGACAAGGCCCGGCCGCCGAGTTTCCCGGTACGGCCCATCTATCCCCTCGGGTAGGGGAGTATAGGAGGCCGGGAGAGGCTTCCGACGCCTTCGTGAACCTCTCCAGGTTTCACGACGGCGTCGGGCCTTGCGGAGAATTCCGCCCCAGATTTTTTTTGATTGAATTCAAATTTCACCATCTGCAGTGGAGGGATTCACAGCAGTTCTCTGAGTCTCTGGATTACTAATACAGTGACAATATCACTACGCCACGGCCTCCCCACCATTACACCCATGTCAAAGCAGCTCAGCCAGTAAGCAATAAAGTTGACAGAAGTTTTTTTTTTAGTATCGCCAACCCACCTATCCTGCACATCTTTGGGTTGTGGAGGTGAGACCCACCAGATACAGGGAGAATGTGCAAACTCCACACGGACAGTGACCCAGGGCCAGGATTCGAACCTGGGACCTCGGCGCCACAGGTGGCAGTGCTTGCCACTGCGCCACGGTGCCGCCCAAAGATGACAGAAGTACATAGTCCTGGACTTTGGAAGGTGCCAGTCTGGAACACTCAGTCGGGGACCACTCTTTGCACTGGAAGATCAACAAGTTCCGGGCAGAGCAAAGAGCGTCTTTCAGTGAGTTGATGTGAAAGGAGTTACAGAAATGGAAATTCAATCTTCAATATTCCTTTGCTGCTTCAGAGTGCCTTAACATAGAAAGTGACAAATCTACTGACACGTCAAGCTCATTGGATTTATTCTACTCACATCATTATATAACATTACACCATCTTTCAGCCAGTGGAAAAATTGCATATTTGTTGAAATTAACTTTAATTTGCTATTGAACCGCCCACATTATAATAGATTTAAATCCAATCCGTCCAGAGTTTAAATCTTGTTCAGTGACATAGAATTTACAGTGCAGAAGGAGGCCACTCGGCCCATCGAGTCTGCACCGGCCCCTGGAAAGAGCCCCCTACCCAAGCCCACACCTCCACCTCATCCCCGCAACCCAGTAACCTCACCTAACCTTCTTTTTTGGGCACGAAGGGCAATTTAGCACAGCCAGCCCACCTAACCCGCACATCTTTGGACTGTGGGAGGAAACCGGAGCACCCGGAGGAAACCCACGCAGACACAAGGAGAACGTGCAGACTCTGCACAGACAGTGACCCAAGTCAGGAATTGAACCTGGGACCGTGGAGCTGTGAAGTAACTGAGCTAACCACCGTGCTGCCAATATGCACCAAGAATATTATAACCTCCCTCTTTGTTTAATTCCAAAATCATATTAGCCTTTTTGAACCAGTCTCTGCCCATCACCCGTTGGATAATTCCCTCGAGTCAGGTTTTATTGCCCAAGATTTAATTCAAGCTAAATTATATTTGGCACCTTGTTTTCTTAGCTTACAATCATGGCATTTGCTTTTGCAAACACTGCTTCTCTAAATTCACCTCCTTTTCCAGTTGCACAATTGTGACTACTGTTCCAGTTGGGAAAATAATAATTAGCAGAGGTTAGGAGAGATGAATTCTCCTAACTTCACTGCATGATGTAATGAAGTGTGACCCAAAACTACTTTGATTTTCAAGACCTCAGTAGTTACGGTTTGTAACCATGACAACCATTACACCCTTGTCAAAACAGCTCAGCTAGTAAGCAACACAGTTGACTTGAAAACCTACTGGGACCGATATACATATCTGCTGGTTACCCCGGCAACCATTGCAGTGCAATATGGTGAAGCTTTTGTTGTTGGACCAACTATCAGAGCTGTGATTATAATGATGGAGTTACAATACTTTGGGTTATTAGCTTTCTCAGATCGTCAACCTTTGTTCTTCAGCGTCACACTTCCAACAGTGGCCCATAAATTGGTTCAATTATTGCTTTTTTATATCTGTAAATATACACTAGCAAACAAATCCATTTACTCCCACAAATGCATAATTGTTGTTTATACCACAGTTGGGGGAAGCATCTCATCACTGAACAACAGGAACTTCACCAGCACAAGATCTACAAGCACAAACAACAATTAGTCAAAGTACAGGAGGGAGATAGAGAACCGAATAGTGTGGTGTAACGACAACAATCTCTCCCTCGATGTCAGCAAAACTAAGGAGCTGGTCATTGACTTCAGGAAGGAGGAAGGTGTACACACCCCTGTCTGCATCAATGGTGCCACGGTGGAGATGTTTGACAGCTTCAAATTCCTAGGTGTGCACATCACCAACAATCTGCCATGGTCCACCCACGTCAACGCTACGACCAAGAAAGCATAACAGCGCCTATACTTCCTCAGGAAACTAAGGAAATTTGGCATGTCCACATTGACTCTTAACAATTTTTACAGATGCACCATAGAAAGCATGCTATCTAGCTGCATCACAGCCTGGTATGGCAACTGCTCAGCCCAAAACCGTAAGAAACTATAGAGAGTTGTGAACATAGCCCAGTCCATCACACGAACCCACCTCCCATCCTTTGACTCTATCTGCACCTCCCAGTGCCTTGGGAAAG
Source organism: Scyliorhinus canicula (assembly GCF_902713615.1). Taxonomy (NCBI): domain Eukaryota; kingdom Metazoa; phylum Chordata; class Chondrichthyes; order Carcharhiniformes; family Scyliorhinidae; genus Scyliorhinus; species Scyliorhinus canicula. The sequence continues at coordinate 144,136,186 of NC_052157.1, forward strand.
CAGGCAGAATAATCAAAGACCCCTTCTACCCGGGTTATTCTCTCTTCCAATCTCTTTCATCGGACACAAGATACAAAAGCCTGAGAACATAGATTAACAGGTTCAAAAAAAATGTTTTCCCCGCTGTTACCAGACTCCTCAATGACCCTCTTACGGACTGAACTGATCTCTCCACGGGTTTTCTGTACTGCACAGCACTGCACTCTGTATGCTTCACCCGATGTCTATGTCTATGTATTTACATTGTGCATTTATCGTTTGTCCTATGTTTTTTATGTCTGGTATGATCTAATGGACTGTACGCTGAACAATACTTTTCACTGTACCTCGGTACAAGTAACAATAAATCTAAATTTAAATCTAAACAAGATCCCATGAGAGCATATCACCAGCTCTGTTAATGTTGGATTACACTTTCTTTTCTTCCCCAAGCTCTTTGCCCAAGAGCTGAAGTTGTGTTCTTTTCTCACAGTCCCATTGTTTGTTGAACAGACAACTTTAGGAGTTAGCAAACTCCTTCTGCTGAGTGAACCCCTCAAGTCCAGCTTTTGCATTCTCATTTGAACACCATAGTGTTATAAAGTCATTGCAGCATTGAAGGAGGAAATTTGGCGCATTGAGTCCATGCTGTCTCTCTGTAGAGCAATCCAAGGAGTACCTTTCCCTTGCAAGTTTATGACCCTCAATTTCCTTTTGAAATCATGATAGTCTCCACAGGTTCCAGGTCATTACCTATCCACTGCACAATCCCATTGCTCTTTAATACCTAATCCATTTTCCACTTGTTTATTTAACTCTTCCCCATTCTTAATTTTAAATGAACCTATTTACGTGCATTCCCCTTACTTTAGATGTAATCCATCTTTTTCAGAAAAACTCATTACTTCTCTAAGCCCTTGTTTCTCCAAGCTGTCCACCCAGTAGATTTTTTAAATATAAATTTAAAGTACCCAATTCTTCTTTTCCAATTAAGGGGCAATTTAGCATGGCCAATCCATCTACCCTGCACATCTTTGGGTTGTGGGGGCGAAACTCACGCAAACACGGGGAGAATGGAAACTCCAAACGGACGGTAACCCAGGGCCGAGATTGAACCTGGGACCTCGGCAATATGAGGCAGGAGTACTAACCACTGTGCCACCGTGCTGCCGACTCCACCCAGTAGTTACAGCAAGCTTTAGACACCACTAGCAGTCGAGTTTTCCAGATACCAACATAAACCTCTGGAAGGTGTATTTTCTTTGCTGTGCTTCAAGATACTGTATAAATCAAGAGACACCAACTTGCATGCAACTCCAATCTGTCCTGAAATTGCAGAGGCATGTCCCTCTTACAACTTTAGCCAACTTTAGGAGTTCAACTGGCTGCTGTTGATCATTAATTCAAACATAGGTTGATTTCCAGTTTCCTTATCTGGACATATTCACATCACCATAATATTTAAATTGGCCTTCATTGTGCACGTATGCAATGAACCGTAATAATTTTTCTTTTTAAAGTAATTCATTTTTTCCAATTGAGGGGCAATTTAGCGTGGCCAATGCACGTCTTTGGGGTGTGGGGGCGAAACCCACGCAAACACGGGGAGAATGTACAAACTCCATACGGGACACTGACCCAGAGCTGGGATCGAACCTGGGATCTCGGCGCCGTGAGGCAGCAGGGCTAACCCACTGCGCCGCTGTGCTTCCCGTAATGAACCTTAATAATACGCCTTGCTCACCATAATCACTTGCTTCATCTATTTTACTTTAGAGATACTTTCTTAGGACCTTACATTGTGTGTCGTATCACAACATCTTGTTACTTCTTTAATTTATGAGCTATATACATTTCGCTGAGCCTTCAGCAGCTATTTAAATACCACACAGTAATGTCGGGCAAAATCAATTAATTGATGGATCTAATCCATTAGTTATAAGAAGCTATTTGTTTGCTTCAAGCCACTACAGGAATCATGAAACTAATCCTTACATGTAAATAATTAAACTAACGTTTTTATTGATTACAGCAAACAGCGTATCAAACAATCACTTCACAATGTTACTAGTTCACTCTGAAATCTCTTAAGCAATCTGCAAGCATATGATTCTACCTTTAAACTTTTAATTGAACCTATTTGTGGTTCATTATTATGAAGATCCGGGTTTTGCGATCAGAGGTGAGGCGATAGGGCTCGCCATTGACTTTTAGAAAACATGCCCATTGAGTTCGAGCAATTACTGAGCCTGCCCATTCCCCTCCAAGTCACAAAGCTTCCTGACTTGTTCCTATTGCCTGGCCACTAAGGCTGTCAATGGAGCGACAAAGGGAGTCAGGGATTGGCAAGTGGTCCGATTGAGAGTATGCAGAGAATTCAGCGGGTTGTAGGGCTGGAGGAGGTTACAGAGATAGGGAGGGGGTGACGCCACGTGGGAAATTGCAAGCATCGACCCTTGCCATGTCCATAATTCTGGACCCTAAGACTGAGTTGCCTTCTTGTTCATTTCAAATGCACATCTTTTCCTTGGTATTTTCTTGTGTTTTCTCCAGTCGGGAGTTTGTCAAAGTGCACACGTTTCCCCACTCCCCCCTCACCCTCCCTTCACAATATCCAAGTGCAATTCTCAATAAACTGTTGCAGACCAAAGGTTAGTACCAAATAAAGCTAGACTAACAAATACCATCAACCGAATATTCAAACTGAGTATCAGACCAATAATCAGTTATAATAAAGGAGATTTATCACAAGCCAGCCATACACGGAAGACTTTGTAATAGCTGTGCTCGGAATAAGTCTGTTCCACACCAGAGACTGTTTATTCTTTGCATGCTCAGGCGTGTAATGATTTGGATCAATTTATCATAAACCTACCGTGGAGGCACTCTTTTTCTTTATCAATAAAATCAATTGTAATTGGATTCTGTGTGTGTGCACAGACGAGTTACTGCATCAACAAGCGCCCTGGGTATATCACAAGAAAGAGATTTGCTACAATCTCTCTTACTGAAACGCAAGTGTGCTGGATGTTTGCTGGCAGACAGGTCAGATCTAGAGGAAGAGACACAAAGGTATAAAGGCCCTTTGTAGCCAAACTTGTGGCACATAATGCAGCAAACCTTCTCCTGATTATCCAGGCAGTGTGTTTTTCACATTGGTCTGGGTCTGTGCAGGGGATCCTTCATCAATATTCAGCTGTGGTTCGCAAGGGTGCACTCATATCAGTTGGCGAAATGACGGAGTTATATGAAGAAATTTCTAATTTGATTTTTGTTATTTGTTTTCTATCCCTCTTCTCGCGAAAAAATAATAAAGATAATATTGATTCAGCATACAGTGGATTACTGAATAAACAAAGAGAAGTCTCCATTTTGTTTTGTTCGTGGGATGTGGGTGTTTTATTGCCTGTCCCTAATTTCCCCTGGGTGGGTAATGGCGAGCAGCCATCTATAGATGTCCCTGAAGTTTGCAGCCCAAAGTATCATAAAGTCATCGAGGTCCACAGCACAGAAAAGGTCCTTTGGCTTCTCGCATCTGCGCCAGTCAAAAACAACCATCCAGCTATTCTGATTCCATTTTCCAGCACTTGGCCCATAGCCTTGTATGCCTGGGAATTGCAAATGCACATCTAAATATTTCTTAAATTTAGAACATAGAACATTACAGCACAGAACAGGCCCTTCGGCCCTCAATGTTGTGCCGAGCCATGATCACCCTACTCAAACCCACGTATCCACCCTATACCCGTAACCCAACAACCCCCTCTTAATCTTACTTTAATTAGGACACTACAGGCAATTTAGTATGGCCAATCCACCTAACCCGCACATCTTTGGACTGTGGGAGGAAACCAGAGCACCCAGAGGAAACCCACGCACACAGGGGGAGGACGTGCAGACTCCACACAGTGACCCAGCCGGGAATCGAACCTGGGACCCTGGAGCTGTGAAGCATTTATGCTAACCACCATGCTACCCTGCTGCCCCAAAGTTATGAGGGTCAGTTATGAGGGTCTCTGCCTCCATCATCCTTTCAGGCAGCGAGTTCCCAGACTCCCACCACCCTCTGAGTGAAAAGGTTTTTGCTCACATCAACTCTAAACCTCCTGCCCCTTACCTTAAATCTATGCCCCCTGGTCATTGATCGCTCCACCAAGGGAAAGGGTTTCTTCCTGTCTACTCTATCTATGCCCCTCATAATTTTAATCATGTCCTCACTCGGCCTCCTCTGTTCCAAGGAAAACAATCCCAATCTATCCAATCTCTCTTCATAATTAAACTCTCCAGCCCAGGCAATATCCGAGTTAATCTCCTCCGCATTGTTTACAGCATTACCACATCCCCCCAGCAATGTGATTGACTCTTAAATTCCCTGTGAAATGGCCTAGCAAGTCACTCAGTTTCATCAAACCGCTACAAACTCACCAAGATCCCTTATGCAGTGCCTTCCAAACTCACGGCCACGACCATCAAGAAGGACAAGAGCAACAGGCACTTGGGAACACCATTGATGGAACCATCAATTCTACGGACACGTGCTTGTAGGGTTAGAATAGTGGTTTTAATATACTTACAACAGAGCCAGCCTGTTCGCCGTTGAACTTTCGATGAACTGGTCGGCTGGCTCTGTGGCACGGATCTTTATACAGCAGCTCCAGGGGAGGAGTTCTGGGTGGAGACAAGGGGGAGCCCAGTACAGACTCTCGAGTACTCCCAGAGCTACTCCCCCTGGTGGTCAGGTAGTGCAACGGCACTTACAATATCGGTACATATACAATGGGAACAGAGTGACATTGGCAGTATATATATGTTCCTTTGCTATCGCTGGGTCAAATTCCTGGAACTCCCTCCCGAGTCGATACACCACATGGACTGTAGCGGTTCCAGAAGGCAGCTCACCACCACCTTCTCGAGGACAACTAGAGATGGGCAACACATGCTGGCTTAGCCAGCGAAGCCCACATCCTGTAAAAATGAATTTTTTAAAAATGTGGATTCCAGAACTGCACACAATACTCTAGCCGTGGCCTAGCCAACATTTCATAGAATTCCAGCATAACCTCCCTGCTCTTAAACTCTATGCCTCAGCTAATAAAGGCAAGTATCTCATATGCCTTCTTAACCACTTTATTCACCTGTCCTGCCACCTTAAGGAACCAGTGTACATGCACAGCAAGGTCACACTGATCCTCGGTCCCAGGATCCTGCCGTTTATCATGTATTCCCTTGCCTTGTTTGTCCTGCCCAAGTGCATCACCTCACACTTATCCAGATTGAATTCCATTTGCCACTGGTCAGCCCAACTGACCATCTGCCTTAAACCCTTCTGTAGTCTTAGGCTATGCTCCTCACTCTTTACCATTCCAGCAATTTCTAGATCATCCGCAAACTTACTGATGAACCCTCCAACATTCAAGTCTGAATCATTTATATAAACCACAAGCAGCAAGGGCCCCCAACACTAATCCCTGCGAGACCCCATTGGGCACAGGCTTCCAGTCAGAAAAACACTCCTTGACTATCACACTTTGCTTCCTGCGACTCAGCCAATTCTGGATCCAATTTGCCAAATTTCCTTGTATCCCACGGGCTCCTCCCTTCGCTATCAGTCTCCTATGTGGAACCTTATCAAAAGCCTTGCTGGTGTCCAAGTAGACTATGTCAAACACGTTGCCCTCACCTGGTCACCTCTTCGAAAAATTCAATCAAGTTGACCAGACATGACCTCCCCTTAAAAAAATCACGCTGACTGTTCTTATTAATTCTCTCCTCTAGAAATGCAGATTAATTCTATCTCTCAGATTTGCTTTCAATAGTTTCCCCATTACTATTGGGTAGGCTGTAGTTTCCTGTTTAATCCTTCCTCAATAATAGTACCAGCAAGGAGAAACAGCAGCCAATAACAAAAGGAGGAACCTGGGTTTGAACCAGGGACCTTGCAATCTGCAGTCAGATGCTCTACCACTGAGCTATAGCCTCTCACCTGCTAAAGTACCCAAATCATACACATGAACTATTGTACTGAGTGATTTATGTTAACCTGCCCCGGCGTCAACACTTAGTCTCAGGAACGAAGAATTTCGCTGCATATTTCTCAAGGAACGTGGGGTAACCAATTTTCCCCAGCCAATAGGATCCAAGCAGGTTATAACAATATCCCTTTTTACCCTAAATTATTTTGACTCTCAAGGGCATTGGAATTAGGAGCAGGCATAGAGCACACACGGCCCATCGAGCCTGCTCCGCCATTCAACACGACACAGCTGACCTTGGAATTCAATTCCATTTTCCCACCCACTCCCCATATCCTGAACAACTTTAGAGACCAAAAATCTGTCTATCATCATAGAATTTACAGTGCAGAAGGAGGCCATTCGGCCCATCGAGTCTGCACCAGCTCTTGGAAAGAGCACTCTACCCAAGGTCAACACCTCCACCATATCCCCATAACCCAACCCAACATTAAGGGGAATTTTGGACACTAAGGGCAATTTATCATGGCCAATCCACCTAACCTGCACATCTTTGGACTGTGGGAGGAAACTGGAGCACCCGGAGGAAACCCACGCACACACGGGGAGGATGTGCAGACTCCGCACAGACAGCGACCCAAGCCGGAATCAAACCTGGGACCCTGGAAGCCATTGTGCTATCCACAATGCTACCGTGCTGCCCTAATCATCAAATCATGAGTAAACCCCAACTCCCCATTTCTTTGAATGTATCTATACCTGCCTTCAGATCTGTGCCATTTGTTTTGTAATTCCCCCAGGAAAATTAACAATTTAGTCATTGCTGTTAAGTACTGGCTACTTTCTATTGGGTCTTATTTCAGTTGTGAACACGAGAGAGCATTGCGACAGATGACATTTTTAGTTCAATCACTTTTCTTAACAATGAGCAATTGAATAATCTAACAGGAATATATTACAGCTATTCCTTCATTCTTATATCCAAGTGGTTGGGTAGACAAAATAATGTTTCATGCCAAGTTTGTTTTAAGATAGGGTTTTTATGAATGCCCTTTTCATTCCCGTTATCTTTTCTGATTATTGCAGTTAGCTGGTTTACTTCATCTTTCTTGTGAGGTTGCCACATCTTCTGATAACTCACTCAATGAACAGAGCCAGCCTCTCCATGCGCTTTCACTGACTGCTGTGACTTGTTTGGATTCCTCGTGACCGTCAGTCTCATAATCGGCTGCCATTTTTTTAACTGAGCAAATCACACTGTCTGTGTTTGTTCAGCCTTGACGCATCTCCTCCCCTCATGTCTAGGGTATGGCAGACAGGATGAGCCAACCTTTCAACACTTGTCAAAATAAGCTCAGAACAGGGATTGGAATTGCAATCACTTTTCTTCAGCCAGCTTATCTACAATGGCTGGATTTAAAGCCCGAAAAGATTAATTAAAATAGAGCAAAAAGCATCACTTCAGTCACATAGACTAGGGTGGCTGTAAAGCTGACAATCCAAGGCGTGCCTTTAAGTGGGCTTCAGGTTAAACTGCCCTCCCTACGCAGGGAAAAAGAATAAGAGAAGAAAGGCATGTATTTATGATCTTTTATGTTGGGCGAAGGATAAATATTGGCCAAGACATCAGGAAACCTCGCTTGCTCTTCTTCACAGTGTACAGAGGGATCTTTTACATCCACCTGAAAAGGCATAATAACCTTGGTTCAACACGTCATCCAAAGTATGGCGTTCCCACAAACACTGCACTGAAACATCAGCCTGGATTAGGCGCTCAGGTCTTTAAAGTGAGACTTGAACCCACAACATGCTGACTCAGAGACGGGGGCACTAATAATGGAGGCATAGCTGATACCTCGGCGCTCGTTGGTGCTATGTGTCAAATGCTGGGGCAGCCCAGTTTACCAAAGTATCCTAATACATGGAGGACCCTTATATGAATGTTTTAATCAGCTTCCTGAATCATTCCAGAACAAAATGGCGGTGGTATGCAACGGTTGGACAAGCCGGCATGTGCCATGTGCATTTTTGGATGTTTGGGTGCCTGCTTTCGGTCTGTAACTTGAGCAGAACACCAATGAATTTCCAAGGCAGCAAGAAATGGAGAGGAAAAGGGTCAAGCCATCACGGGTTTCAAACTCTGTGTAATTTCTTCATCAATACGTCTCCATAAGAGACACAAATAAACAAAGATTGCAAATAGCAGCCGAGTGTTTTTCTTCCTTGCAAGCTGCACGTTTAGTTCTATTTTATGGTAAACCTGTTTTTACAAGCATACACCTTCAATTAGGCATTGTAAGGCGCATCGCACATTTGGAGGCACTTTGCTTGCATTTACTGGAGTGCACTTTAGAAAGACTGAGCACCGCATATTAAGCAGCATGAAACATTGCTCGAGATGGAGCAGAACAACCTCAATCATCCACAGAAGGAACCATTAGCAGTTTGTCAAGTAAAGTACACAGCAGATATCTGTATTTTGTCAATGTGATGTGAATGTGTATAAAGAAGCAAGATAAGTTTGAGGGCGTCAAAACGTTGCAACAGTGGAAATGTTTTCTTTTAACTCATCTGGGACTGCAAAGTTCCTGGATGTTGCTCGTGGACATTGGTAATTCTACAGAATAAATTAAAAATGTAACATTTACACACATTTCCTTTGTCCAAGACTTTATCAAGCATGCTTCCTGTTTTCACGCAATTTTGTGCCAGCTTCTCCCCCTTATAATTCCCACGTGCACATTTTTAACGGAAACTGCAGCCTGAATTTTCAGACCTCTCTCTGTGTTAGAATGGAGGCAGGAGAATTTAAAATGGTGGATGGGACCCAATTTTGGGATTCTCTTCCCCATTCCTATTATGTGGGATTTTTACTGCTGTGGAATAACGGGATGAATAGTGACTCTAGACGCAGCAGTCCTACACTTGCCTAATCCATTGTAGGGTGGGCATTTCAGATTCCACTATTCTAATGGAGTTGGACTCATGTTAGCAGGAAATGTGGGTCATAGCACTTCAGAAGAAGCGTGAACGACAGGGAACTCCAATCCCAAGTTTTAAAAAGTCACCTGCCCCTGCAATTCTTTCATGGGCAGGCTTTGAAATACAAAATAAGAATGTACTTTCATTTCCAAGACTAAGATGTTGCGTTGTAATGAAATGTGTTTTACTACAGTGATTATCGACCGTGGATATCTAAGGAAATAAGGGAGAGTATCAAATTGAAGGAAAAAGCATATAAAGTGGCAAAGATTGCTGGGAGATTAGAGGACTGGGAAATCTTTAGGGGGCAACAGAAAGCTACTAAAAAAGCTATAAAGAAGAGTAAGATAGAGTATGAGAGTAAACTTGCTCAGAATATAAAAATAGACAGTAAAAGTTTTTACAAATATATAAAACAAAAAAGAGTGGCTAAGGTAAATATTGGTCCTTTAGAGGATGAGAAGGGAGTTTTAATAATGGGAAATGAGGAAATGGCTGAGGAACTGAACAGGTTTTTTGGGTCGGTCTTCACAGTGGAAGACACAAATAACATGCCAGCGACTGATAGAAATGAGGCTATGACAGGTGAGGACCTTGAGAGGATTGTTATCACTAAGGAGGTAATGATGGGCAAGCTAATGGGGCTAAAGGTAGACAAGTCTCCTGGCCCTGATGGAATGCATCCCAGAGTGCTAAAAGAGATGGCTAGGGAAATTGCAGATGCACTAGTGATAATTTACCGAAATTCACTAGACTCTGGGGTGGTCCCGGTGGATTGGAAATTAGCAAATGTGACACCACTGTTTAAAAAAGGAGGTAGGTAGAAAGCAGGAAATTATAGGCCAGTGAGCTTAACTTCGGTAGTAGGGAAGATGCTGGAATCTATCATCAAGGAAGAAATAGCGAGGCATCTGGATAGAAATTGTCCCATTGGGCAGACGCAGCATCGGTTCATAAAGGGCAGGTCATGCCTGACTAATTTAGTGGAATTTTTTGAGGACATTACCAGTGCAGTAGATAACGGAGAGCCGATGGATGTGGTATATCGGGATTTCCAGAAAGCCTTTGACAAGGTGCCACACAAAAGGTTGCTGCATAAGATAAAGATGCATGGCATTAAGGGTAAAATGAAAAATGAAATTTGCTTATTGTCACGAGTAGACTTCAACGAAGTTACTGTGAAATGCCCCTAGTCGCCACATTCCGGCGCCTGTCCGGGGAGGCTGGTACGGGAATCGAACCGTGCTGCTGGCCTGCTTGGTCTGCTTTAAAAGCCAGCGATTTAGCCGAGTGAGCTAAAACAAGCCCCAGGGTAAAATTGTAGCATGGTTAGAGGATTGGTTAATTAATAGAAAGCAGGCAGCACGGTGGCACAGTGGTAGCATTGCTGCCCACGGCGCTGAGGACCCGGGTTCGAATCCCGGCCCTGGGTCACTGTCCGTGTGGAGTTTGCACGTTCTCCCCGTGTCTGCGTGGGTTTCGCCCCCACAACCCAAAGATGTGCAGAGTAGGTGGATTGGCCACGCTAAATTGCCCCTTAATTGGAAAAAAATAATTGGGTACTCTAAATTTATAAAAAAAAAAAAAATTAATAGAAAGCAAAGAGTGGGGATTAATGGGTGTTTCTCTAGTTGGCAATCAGTAGCTAGTGGTGTCCCTCAGGGATCCGTATTGGGCCCACAATTGTTCACAATTTACATAGATGATTTGGAGTTGGGGACCAAGGGCAATGTGTCCAAGTTTGCAGATGACACTAAGATGAGTGGTAAAGTGAAAAGTGCAGAGGATACTGGAAGTCTGCAGAGGGATTTGGATAGGTTAAGTGAATGGGATAGGGTCTGGCAGATGGAATATCATGTTGACAAATGTGAGGTTATCCATTTTGGTAGGAATAACAGCAAACGGGATTATTATTTAAACGATAAAATATTAAAGCATGCCACTGTGCAGAGAGACTTGGGTGTGCTAGTGCATGAGTCACAGAAGGTTGGTTTATAGGTGAAACAGGTGATTAAGAAGGCAAATTGAATTTTGTCCTTCATTGCTAGTGGGATGGAGTTTAAGACTAGGGAGGTTATGTTGCAATTGTATAAGGTGTTAGTGAGGCCACACCTGGAGTATTGTGTTCAGTTTTGGTCTCCTTACTTGAGAAAGGGTGTACTGGCACTGGAGAGTGTGCAGAGGAGATTCACTAGGTTAATCCCAGGGCTGAAGGGGTTGGATTATGAGGAGAGGTTGAGTAGACTGGGACTGTACTCGTTGGAATTTAGAAGGATGAGGGGGATCTTATAGAAACATTTAAAATTATGAAGGGAATAGATAGGATAGATGCGGGCAGGTTGTTTCCACTGGAGGGTGAAAGCAGAACTAGGGGACATAGCCTCAAAATAAGGGGAAGTAGATTTAGGACTGAGTTTAGGAGGAACGTCTTCACCTAAAGGGTTGTGAATCTATGGAATTCCTTGCCCAGTGAAGCAGTTGAGGCTCCTTCATTACATGTTTTTAAGGTAAAGATAGATAGTTTTTTGAAGAATAAAGGGATTAAGGGTTATGATGTTCGGGCCGGAAAGTGGAGCTGAGTCCACAAAAGATCAGCCATGATCTCATTGAATGGCGGAGCAGGCTCGAGGGGCCAGATGGCCTACTCCTGCTCCTAGTTCTTATGTTTTTATGTTCTTATGTAGAGGTACTCTGGTCTCATTTTGGGTTTAGAAAAATAGTGTCTCCCAGCCAACTTTGTGTAGACTATTCCGCAACTATTCGTAGTATCGGGTATCTGGCCAAATGAGAGGCCTTGTTTACAGTTAGCTTGTAACCCCCGGAACCTTATGTTCTTATGATTAATTAGAGGGCTCTGTCCTGCTAACATGGTTGACCATTACATTGGTGACCATTGTGACATGCATTCCAGTACTTTTCCCCTGAAGAGAAAATGCAATACTGCATTCAGAATTGCAGAAAAATATGCTAGGAAACTATCCTGTCATGTTTTTGACTGAGATTTGTCCAGTGACCTTGCTTTTGAACATTTAAAAATCTCTAAGCATCGTTGCATTCCATTAGTTGACAGAAAATATACTTTGAAATGCAAAGTAAATTGCAGCTGCAACTTTAAAAAGGCCACCTGGAGTATCAGTTTTGGTTTACTCCATTATTGCCGTTTCCCAGGGCTTGTTTTGATAGCTGGGGCTATTATGAATGCTTGGCTACATTTGAAAGGGTCTAGAATCACATATCTTGGCAGATGGGCTGTGTTCACATTTTGATTACCAGTTTTAAGAAGTAATTAAAGGATTATCTGGCTTTGCCGTTGTCAGTAGATGGGCTTTTCATCTTTATAACAGACTGACCACTAGAGGGGACATTTCCATTTTGTGAATGGGTTTTATGGATGAATTCTTTTTTAGTATGAACACGTTGATGGAACATCTTGCTTACTGAAGTTTTCAAGCACGTTTCGTAATCTGGACATTGAAAAGGCCTCACCTCAGTATGTACTGCTGATGTCTCAGCAGGTGGAATGAGGTAGTGAATCATTTCCCATAGTCGGAGCAGGTAGCTTTGACAAAAGGTCATCTGCACTCCAAACATTAGCTCTTTTCTCTCCCTATAGATGTTGCCAGACCTGCTGCGATTTTCCAACATTTTATCTTTTGGTTCAGATTCCAGCATCCGTAGCAATTTGTTTTTAACCATCACAAACTTTATTCACTTACTTCAAATATCTCCATAGTAAATGGTGTAGAGAATAAAATTTAACAAGAGGAGACTGACACCTTTTGTGTTTTTTGTTTGAGTGGAGATTTCTTATTGACTCAATTACATAGCGGAGGGGGCAGCACTGTGGCGCAGTGGGTTAGCCCTGCAGCCTCACGGCGCCGAGGCCCCAGGTTCGATCCCGGCTTTGGGTCACTGTCGATGTGGAATTTGCACATTCTCCACGTGTCTGCGTGGGTTTCACCCCCACAACCCAAAGATGTGCAGGGTAGGTGGATTGGCCACACTAAATTGCCCCTTAATTGGAAAAAATGAATTGGGGACTTTACACTTTTTTTAAAATTACATCGTGGAGGATAATTGAAATTATCACTGAACAACATCTAAAGAAACAATGGATTCCCTCGGTGTGATGGTGAGTGGCAGTTCGATACCTGCAATCACACAATCAATTTCTATCAGTTGCTTTGAACCAATATTGCTAATGGGTTGGACATTATGCACATCTTGCTTGATGTAATGCTTCATCTAATTTATCTTATTTTATTTGAAATTAATATTCATACATCCACTTGTGTGGGAACTTACTTACTCACATCAGGACTGGCAAAGTTTGGGCAATATTTGTTGCAGCCAAAGGTCACATCACAGAATTATGTCCAGAATATAAGTAGAAGCAGGAATCGAGGCAATCTACTCAGACCTTGGGGGTCGTAAGCCACCAACCATGCCGTTAATAGCTACATTCGCAAACCAGGATACTACAGAAGCACCAGAGTAGTTTGGATTTGAGGCTTTCAGTGGGGCGGCACGGTAGCACAGCGGGTACCACTGTTGCTTCACAGCGCCAGGGTCCCGGGTTTAATTTAATTCCCGCTTGCTTCACTGTCTGTGCTGAGACTACACGTTCTTTCTCGTTTCTGAAGTGGGTTTCCTCCGGGTGCTCTGCTTTCCTCCCACAGGTCCCAAAGACTTGCTTGGACATTCTGAATTCTCCCTCTGTGTACCCGAACAGGCACCGGAGTGTGGCGACTAAGGGATTTTCACAGCATCCTCATTGCAGCGTTAATGTAAGCCTACTTGCGACACTAATAAAGATTATTATTATTATGTCCATTTTAAAGATATCCTGAGACCTGTCCATTGTGGATATAGATGAGTGGCTACTGTGGGTACACGGCGGCATGGAGGTGGTAAGGGGTATCAGTCATGGAGGTGGCATGGGGCACTGTGGTGACATGGGGATATGAGGGGCACGGAACGGGCATGTAGGGTGGGCAGAGGGCTGAGTGGCGAGGGTTTCAGGGCCTAACATTTATCACTAAAACTGGGCCAATTTCCCAGGACATGAAGGTGCTCTTCCAGCCAGCTGGCCTGGCCATCCACCTGGCTCCACTGTTGCCTCAGGCCTCCTCACTGGAGGCGGCCAACCCAACTACAACCCACGTCTACCTCCCAAAGTAAAATATGGTGAGCAAGGGAGCCAAGTCTGCCAGTTCAGGAAGATTCCTGGTTTCATGTTCCTGCTACCTCTATGAAAATATGGCCTTATCTTTTTAAAATATGTCACACTTTAATTGCACCCCCCACACCAATGGTAACACTGTCGTGCCATAGAATCCATTAAATCCCTACAGTGCAGAAGGAGGCCATTCAGCCCATTGAGTCTGCTCTGACTCTCCAAAAGCGCACCGTACCTAGGCCCACTCGCCAAGCTCGCCCCTTAACCTCCTAACACCACCTACACATCTTTGGACATTAAGGGACAATTTAACATGGCCAATCCACCTAACCTATACATCTTTGGACTGTGGGAGGAAACCAGAGCACCCGGAGGAAACCCATGTAGACACCGGGATAACATGCAAACTCCACACAAACAATCACCCAAGCCCAGAATTGAACTTGGGTCTCTGGTGCTGTGAGGCGGCAGCCTGTATTTCCCTTCTCCCAGCTCTTTAACTGCAGTGAAAAGTTCTGCTCTGCGTGATTTTGATTTGATTTGATTTATTGTCACATGTACCGAAGTACAGTGAAAAGTATCTTTCTACGGCCGAGGGAACATACACAGTATGTACATAATTGACAAAAGAATATTCAACAGAGAACATTGACAAATGGTACATCGACAAACAGTGATTGGTTACAGTGCGGAACAAGGGGCCAAACAAAGCAAGTACATAAGCAAGAGCAGCATATGGCATCGTGAATAGTGTTCTGACAGGGAACAGATCAGTCCGAGGGGGAGTCATTGAGGTGTCTTGTAGCTGTGGGGAAGCTGTTCCTATGTCTGGATGTGCGAGTCTTCAGACCTCTGTACCTTCTGCCTGATGGAAGGGTCTGGAAGAAGGCAATGCCTGGGTGGAAGGGTCTCTGATAATGCTGACTGCCTTCCTGAGGCAGTGGGAGGTGTATACAGAATCAATGTGGGGGTGGCAAGCTTGTGTGATGCATTGGGCTGAGTTCACCACACTCTGCAGTTACTTGCGATCTTGGACCGAGCAGTTGCCATACCAGGCTGTGATGCAGCCAGATAGGATGCTCTCTATCGTACATCTGCAGACATTTGTGAGAGTCAATGCAGACATGCCAAATTTCTTTATCTTCCGTAGGATGTAGGGACATTGTTGGGCTTTCTTGACTGTTGCATCAACGTGAGTGGACCTGGACAGACTGTTGGTGATGGTGACCCCCAGGAACTTAAAGCTATTGACCATCTTCACTTTGGAGCCATTGAAGCAGATGGCAGTGTGTGTTGTGCTGCACTTCCTGAAGTCAATGATCAGTTCCTTGGTCTTTCCAATATTTAGAGAGAGGCCTTCTCTTCTTTCTCTGTGCTTCCCATGTAATTCTTGCCTCTGCTCTCCAGGATCCAATCCAACCCAGCTTTACCTGAAATGAAATGAAATGAAATGAAAATTGCTTATTGTCAAAAGTAGGCTTCAAATGAAGTTACTGTGAAAAGCCCCTAGTCACCACATTCCGGCGGTTGTCCAGGGAGGCTAGTACGGGAATTGAACCGTGCTGCTGGCCTGCTTTAAAAGCCAGCTATTTAGCCCAGTGAGCTAAACCAGCCCCTAAACATACGAAGGCACTGCTGAGATTTGAACTCAGGATCTCCTGTTTACTAGACAGGCGCTTTAACCATCTAAGCCACAGCGCCAAGCCCTTAACCTTGTACAGCTATCAACTGGTTTAATTAATCTATTTTGTCTCTGTTTCTCTTCTGACTGACTTGTGCAGCACAATTATCATTGATTAGAAATATAATTGCATCAACAACCCCATCTAAGATACAAAATTAATTTTGTTTAATTGAAATTGCTTGAAGGTGCATTTTCTAAATCACTTAATTATTAAGAACATGCTGCTGTTAGAAAAAAAGATAGTGTTAGTGATTTATATATGTTTATTGGTAAACATTAGAAATAAGGTATAGTTTTAAGTGGGTTTAATTTAATGTTTCTGTGCCTGGAGTCTGTTTCCACGAAGTCTGGAGTTAACGGAACAGAGGAAACTGGGAAGTAGAACAGATTATTCTTCAGTATAGTCACAGAGAGTTGAAAAGGCATTAGGTCTTGAGAGGCCTGAAAGATATATGCAGTAATGCTCTGGTTTGTGAGAAATTACTACAATTTGGGAGACAATATGAAATAACTGTGGAAATCGGTGGCTGGTTCTTGGAGTTTGTGTAAATGCCTTGATGACAAAGGAAGCAGCAGGGGGAAAGAGTAATTTAAAAGAATATTTGCAAGTGTGACTTTGAAAGTGGAATTTGAAATCAATCATGTGTAAGTTGTAGTTCAGTAAGGCAAGGTGGCTCATGGTATAAGAAACATCTGGGAGGATTTTGAAGAGAAATCCACTGGCATTCACTTGCGTCCAGAGCGGAGTGTGTCTTACCACAGTCATCTTGTGTGCTTACAAGGGACTTTATGTATTAATGAGACCATTATAGCTTCAGGTGTACTTTGTAAACCATGTTAATCTTAAATTCTGTGTGTAATTGTTAAACTAAGGGGGGAGTAAAGGAATAGTGTATCATAATCCATTTTTTTGCTATTCCCTAACAGATTTTGTTTATTTTCTTTGTCTTAATTTTGCACTCATATTGCTTTTAATTTCATGTAATGTTAAAACCCCATGTTTCACCCCTTCCTAACTTTGCATTGTACAATTAGTTCTTGATAACTCCAGTCATTATACGTTTCACTAAATATGACTGAATAGGTAGACTCGCAGATAATGCATTATATCAAACTCAGTTTTGTTCAGCCTAAAGTTTGCCACGTTTGCACTATGATTGCAAGTTATTTTAATCCATGATTTAAAAATAGACAACACATTGTTGTTTTTCTCATTAGTAGAACAGATAACATAGATGAGCCAATTTTCTCTCTGGGGTAAAGATTGCAAAACCGGCAACTGCACCTTACAGCAATAATCACTCGGGTTGAAAGGAAGCTGTCTTAATTTTATCTGTCAAATACATTTTCTGCTGGGTGTTCAGCAGAGTTAAAATGGTGCAGGTCAAACAGCAGCAAGCTTGAAAACAAAACAAGTCATTTTTCCAACTACCATGTCACAACTGTGAGCCCCAAACCTTCAAGACCTTGTAGTCTCGTTTCTACCCTTCCAAACTGAGAGGTTTCTAACTAGATCTGAAAGTGATCATCTCTGTTAGCTGCATGAACGCATCAGAAAAATGTGTTGATTTAACTGCACATATTTTATGGATTGATATCGAAGATTCAAAATGAACTAAAGATGCAATAGTACAAAAGGTAAGAATTCGTGACATCTGGGCAACACTTTCCAACCCTCGTTCTCCACAGGGCATTAAGTGTCAATCACAACCTTGGTCAGGGGTCTCAGAATGGTCTGGCCCTTTCCTGAAGACGTTAATAAATGTTTTCACAGCAATCCTGCAGCTGTCGTGTTCAATTTCCTCTGCTGTGAGCTGCAAAATATTAGATTTGATTTCAGAACTTGCGATGGTGGGTTTTGAACTCATCACTCTCGGGTTTGCAAGTCTAGCACCACCAAGCCACCTTGTCCCAGTTCAATTCACACAATTTTTTTTAAAAGTGGATCGGCAAACAGGCTGAGCACCCAACCCTTAGCAGCAGAGAACAGCTGAGTGGATCTGGGCCATGAACTTAATGGGAGATATTCCCACAATGTGACACTTTAATGCCTCGTATATTATTCACTGAATTAGCAGGAGAGCTAAGTTACTTCACGCTGTGCTTTGAATAAGATTGTGCCTCTTGATGCACTGCGTCCGACACTTTAGACTGATAGGATACTAATTTACAGCCTTGTGTGGTGAACACTTAATCTCAATTGTACCATGAGCGTCCCTACATGGCAGGTAGTACATCAATGGGCAAGTGAGCAAGTGATGATCCAATGCATCTTCCCTGCCAAACGAATACTCTGAGTGAGCTCCAGGAACAATCTAGGAATTGTTGCAGGAAGAGTGAATAAGAAAGAAAACTTTGACGTGAAAGGTATCTGTTAACAAATGTTTCCGTATAAACTAAAGAGCAAGAAAAGTCCTTGTTTTTTAAAACAACAGCCTTACCAACAATTAGCTACCATTTAACAAGAGCAATTGTATTTCTGTAACATATTTGACATAATAATACAACACCAAGGTGATTGACAGGAGGGTTATAATGCAAAATCTGACACCAAGTCATATAACGGGTTTTTGGGACAGATGACCAAAAGCTTGGTCTGTTACAAACATGAAGATTCTAAAATTATGTTTTGGGACTATCCCTTTAATTTAAGGTAAAATCGTGGGATGGAGGTTGTAGTTAGAACATAGAACATAGAACCCACTGTTCTGCATAGTTTGTTAAATCACGAGGGACTTTCAACAAACTGGGAAATTTATGAATGAAACATGCAAGTTCTCACTAACGTACCTACTCTGCCCAAGGTCCAGGGTAATCCCCGTGATGCTCCACGTGGCCGCGTCATCACATAGCCATATGACGACCTGGTCTACATCCTCCCCATTTAGTTTGGACCCCCACCAGTGTAAAATGTAACGTGTACTCATACAACAATGTTATAATGTCACAAGGAGCCTGGAGCGAAAGGGGCGGCATTTCCGATTCTCGCCCCTCCGCATTCTAGATCGCGTACTTATCTCACTCAACATGGCCGCCGAGTACAGCCAGGCCTTACACAAGCTGACCGCCGACAATCCCAGAAGGAACTGGTGACCTTCAATCCAGAAGGATGTCCATGTCAAACTTGGAGATGAGGTTCAGCTGCAAACCAGATCATCGAGCAATAGTAAGGTGGAAGCCTTAAGATGGGAGCGAGGAGGACGTTGGATTCTTTTGTGAATTACTTGCTGTGTGCTTTGTGGGTTACGACCAGTACCGGTCAACGAACCCGCTTTGGAACCTGACTATGGACTGTCTGAGAAGCTGTCTCGGTAACCTGAACCCTCTTCTGTTTATACGACCAAGAACTTGGCTACATGCTTTCATATGTGTTAATCGATGAATTGTTCATTGATTTGACTTGGTCTTCTGGTTGCTTATGTTGTGTCTCTAAACCAGGGCTTTTTGAATTAAGCTGATCAGGAGAGTCCACAACAGGACAAAGCAGTGCTGGTGTGAACTGTATACAGAGCTCCAGGGCCTCTGGTGAAGAACCCATTAAGAAAGAATTGAAATCAGGAACAAGGCAGTATAAAGATGATTTCTTGAGGTACGGCTTTGTTAATTGTGCCAATGCAAATCAGGATGCAAAACCCATGTGTGTTATATGAGGGAAGTACTGGCAAATGAAAATTTAAAACCCACAAAACTTCAAAGGCATTTGAAGACTAAGCAAGGTGAGTTCAAGGACAAGCCTCTTGATTGTTTTCAAAGGATGCAGTGAGAACGTAAATCGTCAGCTAAAGTCCTTAGCAGAAATGTTATATTGAATGACTAAACGCAATTAGCCTCTCACATGATAGCTTACTGTGTAGCTAAAGAGAAAATGCCCCACACTGTAGCAGAGAGATAAATCCTTCCTGCGACATTAGACATGGTTCGTACGGTCCGAGAGAAGAGGTTAGCAGAAAAACTGAACTGTATCCCAGTTAGTGATAACAGATGGCTCGCCAAATTTGAGATTTGCTGAGAATAGAGAAGCCCAGCTGTGCAGAAGCAGCCGCCAACTGAGGCAGCGAGGGAAACATGGCGGTCTGCAGGTTAGACTGAAGCAACGCGGTTTCAAGTCTCCTCTCCCCAGCATACACCTGGCAAACGGCCAGGTGATCAAAAGCAAACTGGACGAGCTTAACGCTAGATTTACCTCTCAAAAGGGAAAAAAAAAGACAGCTGTGTGCTCTGTTTCGCAGAGACATGGATCATCCCTGCCTCACCGGACTATGCCATTGAACCTGACAACTTCTCAATACACCAGATTGTCTGCGGGGCGTCATTGGGCAAAGCGAAGGGTGGAGGGGTTTTCCTCCTCATCAACTCCTCCTGGTGCTCGGACGTGGCAACCCTGGCAAACTACTGCTCTCCGGACCTGGAATACCTGACCATGAAGTGCCGCCCATACTACCTTCCACGGGAGATCACTTCTGCCCTAATTACGGCAGTCTACATCCCACCCCAGACGGAAGTCAAGAAGGCGCTTGATGAATTGTACACTGCTATAAATAACAGTAAGAAGTCTTACAACACCAGGTTAAAGTCCAACAGGTTTGTTTCAAACACGAGCTTTTGGAGCACTGCTTCTTCCACAGGTGAGGAACCCGAGGAAGGAGCTGTGCTCCGAAAGCTCGTGTTTGAAACAAACCTGTTGGACTTTAACCTGATGTTGTAAGACTTCTTACTGTGCTCACCCCAGTCCAACGCCGGCATCTCCACATCATAAATAACAATGAAACAGAATACCCGGATGCCTTGGTCATTGTGGCTGGGGACTTCAACCAGGCCAACGTCAAGAGTGTGCTGCCGGAGTTCTAGTCAACATGTACGTGCCCAACTGGGACGGCACGAGTTTCATCTAAAAGACCATGGCAGAAATCCCGGACATAGCGACGCATCGACTAATCATGGGGGGGGGGACTTCAACTGTGTACAGGATCCAAAGACGGACAGATCAAACCCCAAAACGGGGAAAACCTCAAGGGAACTCTCCTTCTTCTCCCCAGTACACAACGTGTACACCAGAATTGACTTCTTTGTGGTGGGGAAAACGGTGCTTCCAGGGATAGACAAAGTGGAATACTCCGCAATTGTGATATCAGACCATGCTCCACACTACATGGATGTGCGGCTGTTGACGGGAAGGGCCCAGCGCCCCACATGGAGGTTGGACGGTGCCTTACTAGCTGACAAGGCCTTCAGCGAAAGGATAGCGTGGGCCATAGCCCACGGTGAACAACCAAAACGGGGAGGTCTCACCCTCCACGTTCTGGGAAGCGCTTAAGGCCGTACTAAGAGGGGAAATCATTGCCTTCAAAGCGCAAAGAGATAGGGAGGAAAGGGTGGCTAGGCAGAAGCTGGTCGACTCCATACTGGAGGTAGACCGTAAATACTCCGAGGCCCCGACCGTAGAGCTCCTGGCCGAGAGGAAAGAGCTACAAAGGAACTTTGACCTGCTCTCCACCAGGAAAGCAGTGCACCAACTCCGCCAGGCGCGCGGGACCCTGTACGAACACGGAGACAAAGCCAGCCACCTGTTGGCACACCACCTAAGAAAGCAGGCAGCCACCAGAGAAATTGCACAAATCAGGGGTATCGGAGGCATGTTGGAAACAGAACCAGAGAGGATTAACAAAACCTTCAAGGCCTTCTACCAAGAGCTGTACACCTCAGAGCCCCCAACGGGGAAGGCTGGGATGAACCGGTTCCTTGATGGACTGGACATACCAGTCGTGGGAGAGGGCAGAAAACTGGACCTGGAAGCACCACTAGCACTGGGAGAGATCATGGACAGTATCAGCTCCATGCAAACGGGGAAGACGCCGGGACCAGACGGACTCCCGGCGGACTTCTACAAATAATTCGCGACAGCGCTGGCCCCGCACCTGCGGGGGATGTTCACAGACTCGCTAGCTAGGGGCACACTGCCACCCACGTTAGCACAGGCCTCAATCTCGCTGATGCCTAAGAAAGACAAAGACCCAATGGAATGTGGGTCATACAGACCCATATCTCTGCTGAATGCAGACGCCAAAATACTGGCCAAAATCCTAGCCAAAAGGCTAGAAGACTGTGTACCTGAGGTGGTCACAGAGGACCAGACGGGCTTCGTCAAAGGTAGCCTGCTGAACGTGATAATGACCCCCTCCGGGGAGAGAACACAAGAGGTGATCGTCTGCCTGGACGCAGAAAAGGCCTTCGACAGAGTCGAATGGAAATACCTCATAGAGGTACTGGAGCGGTTCGGGCTTGGAACAGGGTTCACCGCTTGGGTAAAGCTCCTATACAACGCTCCCATGGCGAGCGTACGGACCAACAACACCAACTCCCAATACTTCCAACTACACAGGGGCACCAGACAAGGATGCCCACTGTCCCCGCTGTTGTTCGCACTAGCAATCGAACCGCTAGCAATCTCGCTCAGGGCAGCAAAATATTGGAGGGGGATCCGAAGGGGAGGCAGAGAGCACAGAGTCTCACTCTATGCAGATGATCTGCTCCTCTACATCTCGGACCCACAAAGCAGCATGGACGGAATCATCGCGCTCCTGAAAGAGTTTGGAGCCTTCTCGGGCTACAAACTCAACATGAGCAAAAGCGAGATCTTCCCAGTACAACCGCAAGGGGTGGGGGGGGGGATGCCAGGATCCCAAAGAAGGTCCTACAAAAAACAAGATCCAGGGGGGGCTAGCCCTCCCGAACCTACAATTCTACCACAGGGCGGCAACAGCCGAGTGAGTAAGGGGAAGGTCCAGGAGCCAGAAGCCGAGTGGGTGCGTGCGGAGGAGGCCTCCTGCATGGGGACCTTCCTCCGGGCCCTCGCCACGGCAGCACTCCCATCCCCACCCAAAAAACACTCCAGCAGCCCAGTGGTGACAGCCACCCTCCAATCCTGGAACCAACTGCGGCAGCAATTTGGCCTGACCAAAATGTCGGACAAGGCTCCCATCTGCAACAACCATAGGTTCACACCAGCACTGACTGACGCCACCTTCAAAAGGTGGAGGCAGGACGGAGGGACACTGACAGTCAGGGACCTATGCACGGACGGCAGGATCGCAACACTGGACGAACTGACAGAGAAATTTCGACTAGCCGGGGGGAACGAGCTACGGTACCTGCAGCTCAAAAACCTCTTACGAAAGGAGACAAGGACGTACCCACAACCGCCACGACAGACACTACTGGAAGACCTACTGGACGCAAGTATCCTAGAGAAAGGGAACTGTAGCGACATGTATGACCAACTGGTAGAAAGGGCCGACGCCGTACTAGATGCAACAAGAAAGAAATGGGAGGACGACCTGGGGATGGAGATAGGGTGGGGACTCTGGAGCGAAGCACTGCATAGGGTCAACTCCACCTCCACGTGCGCAAGGCTCAGCCTGACGCAACTAAAAGTGGTACATAGAGCCCACTTAACAAGAAACCGTATGAGTAGGTTCTTCCCGGAGGTGGAGGACAGATGTGAACGGTGCCAAAGAGGCCCGGCCAACCACGCCCACATGTTCTGGTCTTGCCCCAGACTTGTGGAGTACTGGACAGCCTTCTTCGAGGCTATGTCCAAAGTGGTGGGGGTGAGGGTGGAGCCATGCCCGATAGTGGCGGTCTTCAGGGTTTCAGACCAGCCAGATCTATTCCTGGGGAGGAGGGCGGACGCCTTGCCTTTGCCTCCCTGATCGCCCGCCGTAGAATCCTGTTTGGCTGGCGGTCAGCAGCACCACCCAGAGCTGCAGACTGGCTGTCCGACCTCTCGGAATCTCTCCAAATGGAGAAAATCAAATTCGCCATCCGAGGGTCAGACGGCGGCTTCCACAGAACGTGGGAGTCATTCATGCAATTGTTCCGGGACCTGTTTGTGGCCAACGTACAAGAGGAAGAATAGTCGGGTGGCCAAGAATCAGGGGAAAATGGACGGGAATCGGGGGAAGGTAGCTGCGAGGGCTACGGGTTCGTTATGGGGGTTTGTTCTCATGGTTTAACCTTCTTTCTCTTAATTTATTGTGTTTGTATTGGAGGGGAGGGGTTACTATTTTTCTCTGTTGTGATAAAATTTGTTGTTGAAAACTTGAATAAAAATTATTCCCAAGAAAAAGGACAAAGCTGCAAGCGACAGTCTGATGGCAAGCTAAGGTCCAAAATCAAATTGTTAATAAATGCCTACAAACATGTGCCTCGGCCATATTGGGGAATGTAAAATATGTATGCCGGTTAAAGGGGGCGGCCACAGTTGTTATTATGAAGATGCTTACCTGTAAATACACATGTTAATTTTTGCGTGTTTTGTTTTCTAATAATTTGTAATTTGTTGGATATAAAATATGAAAACTCAATAAAAAACATTTCCAAAAAAAAAGTG
This sequence comes from Scyliorhinus canicula, assembly GCF_902713615.1. Lineage (NCBI taxonomy): Eukaryota > Metazoa > Chordata > Chondrichthyes > Carcharhiniformes > Scyliorhinidae > Scyliorhinus > Scyliorhinus canicula. The sequence continues at coordinate 144,160,371 of NC_052157.1, forward strand.
CGCGCTGCCGGGGCGCCAACATCCTTGCCCACTGCTACACAAACATGAAGGGCGCCTGCGAATCCATCCCCCAATCGGACTTTGGAAAATCAGATCATAAGACAGTGCTCCTCCCGCCGTACAAACAGAAACTTAAGCGGGAGAATCCGGTTAAGAAGGTCATGCAATGCTGGTCCGAGGCAACAGAAGAGCTCCTACACGACTGCTTAGAGTCAGTGGACTCGTCCATATTCAAGAACTCAGCGGTCAACCTAAATGTGTATGCCACCACCGTCACAGACTTCATCAGCAAGTGTGTAGACGATTGCGTGCCAACGAAGGTAGTAGGTATGTTCCCCAACCAGAAACCATGGTTTAATCGGGAAATCCACTCCCTACTGAAGGCCAGGTCTGAGGTTTTCAAGACAGGCGGCCCTGACCAATACAAGAAATCCAGATAGCCATCAGGGATTCCAAGAGACAATATCAGACTAAGCTAGAGTTACAAACTAACAGCACGGACTCTTGTCGGTTGTGGCAAGGCTTAAACAACTTAAATGGCTACAAAGCAAAGACGAGTTGAATTTTTACAGATGCACCATTGAAAGCATCCTATCTGTCTGTATCACAACCTGATAAGACAACTGCTCGGCCCAAGACCATAAGAAACAACCCAATGTCTATGTCTATGTATTTACATTGTGTAATTATCGTATGTCTTATGCTTCTTCATGTATGGAACGATCTGTCTGGACTGTACGCAGAACAATATTTTTCACTGTACCTCGGTACACATGACAATAAGTCAAATGAAATCTAATATTTCTCATTTGAAGACAGCACAGGAGGTCTCAATACAACTGGATGTAAGTACAAACATTTCAGATGGTGCAACCTTACTAGTTTACGTTAGGTATGTTTGGCACAATGAATTTGTTGAGGATTTGCTGTGCTACCTGACATTACCAACCAACATGACTGGTGCAGCGATTTTTGAAGCATTGAATAGTTTTGTGGTTGGAAAGTGTAGGCTTGAGTGGGTTCTTTGCAGAGCAATCACAAGCGATGGAGCAGTCTACATGACTGGGAAAAACAGCAGAGTTATAATGAGGATTAAGGAGTCAGCTGGTCAGAACATTGTTTGGATTCATTGTTTTATTCGCCGTGAGGCATTGACATCAAAAGGAATTCCATCCGATCATGAAGTCGTGTTGAAAGGAATCGTGAAAGTTGTGAATTTCATTAAATGCAGCACACTCAATACCAGGCTTTTTTAGGCTCCGATTTCCAATTCGGGGGACGAGCACACACATTTACTGTTCCACACAGAGGTATTTTGGTTGTTAAGGGCTTGTGTGCTTGTCAGAGTTTACGAGGTATCGAATCCATGCTTTCCTCCTTGAGAAATCATCCCCTCTGGCTGATTCATTTGGTGATGAAACTTGGATGCTAACTATGTCTTACCTTCCAGGCATCTTTTCAATTCTAAAAGAACTGAACCTGAAATTGCTACGACACTTCGAAGAAAACAGTTTTAGTAAGGCAACTGCTAATAGTCTGCGCTGATCAAAAGTTTTTGTAGCTACTTTCCAGAGGAGAAGTTCCAACTTTTGAGAGAGAAGCAGTGGGTGAAAGATACTTTTTTTTTGTTTGAGATCCCAAAGTCAATTATTGTCTTACAGCTGATTCCAAATGAAGACCCTGAACTTCTGCGCCTCAGCTGTGACAGCACATTAAAAACATACCACAAGTCCATGAAGCTGTCAGCATTCTGGAGTAGCATCGCCGAGGAATATCCAGTGCTGAGTAAAACAAGCATTTTGTTGCTATTACTCTTCACAATGACCTACATGCACGAGGTTGGATTTTCCGTCCTCACAAAGATGAAGACGGCACAAAGAAACCGGCTGAACTCTGCACCTGATATGTGCATTGCCCATTCCTGCTATGAATCTGATTGGAGTGAGATCATGAGGACCAAGCAGGCTCACCTGTCGTATTAAATGTAAGCAAAAATGGTGTGTTGCGAATGGGGTCGGCGTAGATCCCGAAGGTCAGATGGTGTGGGTCCTGAAGGTCGGCTGACGTGGGTCACAAAGATCGGCTGACATGGGCCCCAAAGATCGGGTGGAGTGGAGAAAAAGGTTTGGAAAACACTGCTCTAAACCCCACCTGTATCAATGCCCAGCAACATCATACCATGTACAACTAAGGATGTGCAAACAGAACAATGAAATTACAGAAGTGTACAACAGTCTGTACAAACAATGAACCACCAGTTTGGCTCTTGCATTTGCTGCATAGTCCATTGTGTGCCCATGATGTGCCCTTGAACAATAGAACTCTAAATTGGCCCTTGCAACTAGTGCATAACGTGTTGTGTGTCCATTGTGTGCATTCCACCCCCTTCTTTCAGGGTAAGTTGGGGGAAGGATAAAGGTAAAACAGGCAGAATGACTTTGGTCAGTCCAGATAGATTAAGATGTGACTAAATCCGGATACCTTGTGATGGGAACATGGATACCAACAGGTGCAGCTGTGCCTGTCCTATCAGTAATGTGCATTGTGGTAGACATGCAAGGCACATTGCTTGTGCGTTGCGAAGGCCTTAGTTTTGCCACACAGGACTCCAACGGCATCCGGGTTGAGGGAAGCGTGTGGGACCTGATGTCCAGGAAAAGTGGTCGATCTGAGTAATCAGCTGCCGGAAGTGGCTCAGCTACTGGCAAGTGCTTTCTGCAAGGAAAAAGAGAAAATGAGAGCACTTAACTGACTTTGCTGTGGTCCAACAGCTGTCAATCACAGCTAGATGTGTATAAACATTGTTGTTAGTTACACAGCAGGCTACTTGAAATCCACTCAAGTGTTAAGGGAAATGAAATTAAAAACCCAGGCGGCTGGATGTGTGTGCAAGCTGTCACTCACAGCCTAGTGAAATCAATTTCACACTGATGTGAATGAAAGTCTTGCAAATCACAGACCTGAGGGGGTTAAACCCAGCTGATGCAGTTTTCCCTTTCTAGGAATTTACATGTGCTGCTTCCTCTGCCTGAGCCAGCAGGTGGATTGCACAGATGAGTTTTAAAGCAATGATAAAGGAGTGATTAAAGCAGTGATGGAGCAGCACGGTGGCATGGTGGTTAGCACTGCTGCCTCACAGCGTCAGGGTCCCGGGTTCAATTCCGGCCTTGTATGACTGTCTGTGTGGAGTTTGCACTTCCTCCCATGTCTGCGTATGTTTCCTCCGGGTGCTCCGGTTTCCTCCCGCAATCCAAAGATCTGCAATTAGGTGGATAGGCCATGCTAAATTGCCCCTTAGGTTAGGTGAGGTTATGGGGATAGGGTGGGGGAGTGGGCTTCGATAGGGTGCTCCATCAGAGGGTCAGTGCAGACTCAATGGGCCGAATGGCCTCCTTCTGCACTGTAGGAATTCTATGTTTGCTTTCACTGTCCCTGTCTGGACTGCTGTACAATTTTCAGACAGGGATCTCTGTCATCGGGAGCTTGCAGGCAGGGATCGCTCTAATGGAGAGTGGGTTTCTGGTGGGGGTCTCTCTTATTGGGGGGGGGGAGGTTCTGGTGAGATCTCTCTTATGGGGATCGCTGATGGAGCGGCTCTCATATGGGGGTCTCTGGTGGGGGCCTCTGCAATGGTGTCTCTGGTAGGGGGTTGGTGGGGGGTTCACGTCATGCTCACACTTTGGGGGGACGGGTCACCCAGAAAATCCCGCTTGGGGTGGGGGGGGGGGTGTGGCGGGGAGGGGGCGGGGGACGGTGGCAGAGTTGCACTGCGGGAGGGGAGAGGCCCAGCCACTGTACCTCGCTAACGGGCCACGCCCCTCAAAATGACTGCCCAATGGCGGGATTAACAATGGACACCCTCACAATACCTGTCATGCATGAAATTGCATGGAAGGTAATATTGAATCGGCCGTTGGAATCTCGCTGCCAGTGCCAGCGCAAATCAGGGGCAATTCATCTCCAGTGGGAGAACACAGAGACACATCATGGGGTCGATGTTGAGGACTCCCAGGGCAACTCCCTCCCGGCTGCCGACTCTATACCAACTGTGCTGCCACCAGTTCTGCCGGGTCTGTCCTGTTGGTGGGACAGGACATGCCCAGGGATGGTGATGGTGATGTCTGGGAAATTATGTCCCATGATTCTGTCAGTATGGCTATGTCAGGCTGTTGCTTGCCTAGTATGCGAGGCAGCTCACCCAATTTTGGTGCAATCCCCCAGATGTTAGGAAGGAGGGCTTTGCAGGGTCAACAGGGCTGGGTTTGCCATTGTCGTTTCAAATGATTGTCTGGCTACGATTCGATACGTAAGAATTGAACCCGGCTCAATCTGCTAAGCATCTTTTCTGGATTGGCCATGATAAATGAGAGTTGGCCGCCTTGTTGCAATGACAAACCAGTACAAGTTACCAACTTCCATTTATCTGCCCCCTTTCAGATCCCAAGTCTCTTCACAGAGGCATAATCAGACTAAAATAGAAGCTGAAATAAAGTAGGAGCTATGAAGGGGTACCAAAGAATACAATCCAAACATTGACTGAAATGAATGCGCATGCCCCTGAATAATGGCAGATATTAACTCAAATGTATCCATTCATTGTGGTTTTAACTTGCTATGGAACTGAATAGCCCTTCGAGTATTGAAAATTATAGCTCCACGTTCATTACTGCCAAATGTTATTGCATTCCAACATCACCAGTTGTCCACATTCCACCAATTTACATTTTCCGCTCTGTAGGCAAGTCACCTCCAGGGGCGAACACATTTTCCAGTCAAGGTCAAAGTATAATTCTATTAACAGGAGATCGATAAACAAATCATCCCTGGTTATGCAGGGTCAAAATTATTTGACGTTTATGATGTAAATACTATGGAACTTGCATCTTCTTTCCCTACTTCTGACAGCTTCTGGGATATTGTGCTCCACTTGTTGCTCTGCGTGAACGCGGCAAGCAGTTCTGTCAATAAGCCTGATGCTGCTGTTCCACAGCACTGCACCGAGCTGGTGGAAGAGCTGGCATTGTACACGACATGAGCGGCTGAAGGTGCTCAAAACTGCTCTGCTGAAAAGAGACATCAGTTCCCCCCCCCCCACTGCCAAATGCTTCAATAACCCCAAAACCCTACCAGCCACTGTCGTTATCATCGGCCAGCATACTGTTTAGTGAAAAGAGCACTAAAGTGTGAGACATATTGTGGCCGTAAATTCTTCCGTTGATAATTTTAGCAACATAAGTTGGAAGGGTTTTAAAATAGGAAACCACCTTTGTACTCACGCAAAGTAAAATGATAGCTGCCACCCCTCCAGGGTTACCTGGAGTTAACAGTAATTAAATCATTAATCTCCCGAGCACTGCTGCAAAGCTACCCGAGAGAAAAATAATAGGGACTTCAATTAAAGTGTCTTTGTTTTCCAGTCTCTTTGCACACTTTCATTTATTAGATATTCCGATTGTGTGAAATTCAGAAATGGACGTTTGACACAATCAAGAATGATCCAATCAGATAATGAAGAAGCTGCTTGGTTTCCAATTGGTGGGGATAGTGGTGAATCGTACAGAATGAGACCATTCAGTCCAAGAATTAAGGTTGCCTCTGGGTAGGTGTATTCTTGGAGGCTTTATCACACGATAGAGTGCCTCCAATCATTCTCCCCTCACACCTCCGCCATTGATCGCCTACAACATCAGTTTTCACGGTGGCAGTGGCACCCACCCAACCTTAATTCTTGGGCTGAGGGCAGAGAAAGAGATATTTGGCATGGTAAAGTAGCTGTTAGGATACAAAGCAAGCCACACGATATAATGAATGAAGTCACCAAAACGGTTTGAGTCAACCTTGAGACACACTATCAACATCCTGGGGGAGGGGGGGGGGGGGGGGGGGGGTCACCATTGACCAGAAACTGAACCACACAAGCCACCTAAATACTAACTCACCTCCTGAGTCCACCATCGACAAGTCAGGAGTGTGATGGAATACTCCCCACTTGCCTGGATGAGTGCAGCTCCAACAACACTCAAGAAGCTCAATGCCATCCAGGACAAAGCAGTCTATTTGATTAGTACCCCTTCCACAAACAATCCATCTGTCCATGGCCTTGCCATGTCCTTGGATCCTTCCCATGCCCTCCTCAGGTCCCCCTTGCCACACCACTATCAGTTCTCAGCCATTCTGGTATAAAACCCACTTTTAGTAACCTACTTGAGGGGGTAGGTTTAGCTCAGTTGGCTGGACAGCCGGTTGGTGATGCGGAGCGACGCCAACTGCGTATGTTCAATTCCTGTACCGGTTGAGGTTATTCGTGAAGGCCTGAGGTGTGGTGATCCTCTGGTTAAATCACCATCAGTTAGCTCTCCCCCCCCCCCCCCTCAAAGGGGAAAACAGCCGAGGTCATATTGACATCCAGGTTTGTGCAGTTCACCCCTCTCATTCAACTCAGTCACAAGACCTAATTATAGGTTGCTCTTGATCCCACCCAATTATAGAATCATAGAATCTCTACAGCAGTGTTCTCCAAAGTCGGGGGCGTGACCCGCGGGTGGACGCGGGCGGGTGTCGGGAGGGTCGCGGAGCCATTGTCCGCGGCGCTCCCGATCGCGCAAATCCCCGCACAGTAGCCGGCTTTTCATAACGCCAGCTGCAAGCGGCCAGGGACATGTCAAAAAAAATTCGGTAGCATTGTGCATGCGTGCACGATGTACGGCGCGCATGCGCATTCCGCAAAAATGTCAAAAGAAATCGGCCGCATTGCGCATGCGCGCACGTGATGATCGGTGCGCATGCGCAAATCGGGCACGCATGCGCAGTGCGACCGCTATTTTTTTTAAACGGTTGTAGCTTTTTGTTTTACAAGTTCTGCAGTGGTTTTTATTCATTTAATTTTTATTTTTTTCATTTATTTTATTCATTTTATTTTTTTGACAAGTTCGGGGGGGGGGGGTGGGGTTTATTCATTTTTTTCATTTATTTTACTCATTTTATTTTTTTTATTTTTTGTGATTAAACTTTACAGGAAAAAAATTCTGAACTTTGGACAGATGGAGACTCCATACTTTCCGACACAGGAAGGCTTCACCTTCATCCAACAAGTTCCATTGGAGGAGTGTGTACGGGGGCCAAAGGGACCCAAAATCATTTCCTCCATTATTATCAGCAACAAACAAGGTAAGAGAAAATCGTGGGTCCCGAAGGTCAGCCGGTGTGGGTCCCGAAGGTTGGCCGGTTGGTAAAAATTGGTCCCCGGAAAAAAAGTTTGAAGAACACTGCTCTACGGTGCCGAAGGAGGCCTGCAAAGTTGTCATTGGTTATAATAAATTCCTGGGTAAAATTTCATAAATTTGTTTGCATATTCTGTAGATTAGATGTCTGAATTAGTTCTTTGTCTGATGGTAATGCTGAAAATATGCAAAATCAGAGGAGAATCCAAAAAATATATTCATAATGATTAGCACATTTAACTCTGAGGGACCACCTAAAATTATCAATGCTTTCACATGGTTGAGTAAAACATACCATAAATTATATTTTTTTTATGGATCAAAAAACCATGTTGAGACCAACAAGGCTCAAGTCTAACAATGATCAGAGAGGATGGCACACATTCATATGTTTTGTAAGTAGATTGAATTCTCTTTTCCGTTGCACTGATGTTGAACCCCAAGCACCTTCGAAGGAGCCATGAGTGTTCACAACAAAACCTTTGAAGTAATGATTCCATACCCAGCTGTGAGCGTATTGATTTGCCTGGCTTGAGAAGCCTAACAAAACATTGCCTGAAAGGAAAGTTCACAGTGCCTCTGAGCCCAATTTTATTTCAGTTGAATTTTCATTGCCCGTCATCATGGTTGAGACCACACATCTCCCCACCATTACACCCCCCCCCCCCCCCCCCCACCCCCCCAACCCTGCCATTATCCCGACCCATTTCTCAAGCCCACAAAATTGTGGATAATGGAAATGATTGTTAACTGGGAGGCTTCAAATGTTGGCCTTGCATTTATGGTACATCCCTTGGTGGGTAATTGAAGACAAGTAGAGCCCAAATAACATGCCGTTCATTTAGAGAAAGGACTGTTTCAATCATGGGCTGTGCAATAAAGGACAATTGCACACAAGGTTTGAACAATAAAAATGATGGAGGGTAACTGTGAAGACAGTGAAATGGATAATAGGTAAGAGAGATCCCAGTATAGTCACTGAAAGGAGCAACACAGGTGGAGAAGGTAGTCAAGAAGGCATACGGCATGCTTGCCTTCATTGGCCGGGGCATTGAGTATAAGAATTGGCAAGTCATGTTGCAGCTGTATAGAACCTTAGTTAGGCCACACTTGGAGTATAGTGTTCAATTCTGGTCACCACACTACCAGAAGGATATGGAGGCTTTAGAGAGGGTGCAGAAGAGATTTACCAGGATGTTGCCTGCTATGGAAGGCATTAGCTATGAGGAGCGGTTAAATAAACTCGGTTTGTTCTCACTGGAACGACGGAGGTTGAGGGGCGACCTGATAGAGGTCTACAAAATTATGAGGGGCATAGATAGAGTTGATAGTCAGAGGCTTTTCTCCAGGGTAGAGGGGTCAATTACTAGGGGGGGGATAGGTTTAAGGTGCGAGGGGCAAGGTTTAGAGTAGATGTACGAGGCAAAAATATTTTACACAGAGGGACGCGCTGCCGGAGGAGGTAATGGAAGTAGGGACGATAGTAACATTTAAGGGGCATCTTGACAAATACATGAATAGGATGGGAATAGAGGGATACAGACCCAGGAAGTGGAGAAGATTGTAGCTTAGTCAGGCAGCATGGTCGGCACGGGCTTGGAGGGCCGAAGGGCCTGTTCCTGTGCTGTACTTTTCTTTGTTCTTAGTTCTTTAAATCAGGGGTATTAAATGGCCTCTCTGACCTTTAAAGCTCATTCCTCCCTTGGAAAACATAAAGTGTGTGACAAATTTAGTTGGCCCTGCATCTGTGTTGTGAAGCAAATAGTTATGTCCTGATGTGAAATGTTCTGAGTTGGAGTGAAGGAAAATCTATAGTTTTATTATTATTGGAATTCCTGTTCAGAAGGAAGGGCCGATACTTTTTAAAAAAAAATCCAATTAAGGGGCTATTTAGCATGGCCAATTCACCAACCATTCACATCTTTGGGCTGTGGGGGTGAGACCCATTCAGACACGGGGTCAATGTGCAAACTCCACACGGACAGTGACCCGGGGCCGGGAGGCAGTAGTGCTAACCACTGCGCCACCCTGTTGCCCTTGAAAGGGCCCATACTTATTGGGATTTCCACTGAACTCAGTGGCTGAGTGAGAGAAAGGCCAAGGATATTCCCAATGTACATAACCCTGTGTCAGAATGCCACAACCAAAAAATATGTTACATTTTGCAGTAATTCATGTGTTCAGGCCACTCCTTTACATATAGCCACATACTACCAACAGCAAGCGTGACGAATAGTTAGCGAGTTTTAGTCGCCGCTGGTTGAGGGAACAATGTTGGCCTGGGTAATGGGGGAACGCCTTCCTTTTTTTACCATAGCTCCATGTCATCCAATACACTCAGCTGGACTGGGATTTGGAATCATTCAGAAAGAATGGTACGGCCCAGAGCTTTGGCATTATGGACGGCACAGTAGCACAGTGGTTAGCACTGGTGCATCACAGTGCCAGGGTCTCAGGTTCGATTCCTGGCTTGGGTCACTGTGCGGAGTCTGCATGTTCTCCCCGTGTCTGCGTGGGTTTCCTCCGGGTGCTCCGGTTTCCCCCCGAAAGACGTGCTGTTAGGTGAACTGGACATTCTGAATTCTCCCTCTGTGTACCCGAACAGGCGCCGGAGTGTGGCGACTAGGGGATTTTCACAGTAACTTCATTGCAGTGTTAATATAAGCCTACTTGTGACAATAAAGATTTTTATTATTATTATTGAAGCATTGAAATGTCAGCTGACTTTGAGGGCGGGAATATTCGACCCCCCCCCCAATATCGGGTTACTTTTGGTTTGATGGTGAAGGCAATCTGTTCCCTTCATAAACACAGGCACGCAGACATTGGTTCATTTTATGCACGAGTGCAAATAAACCACCCAACACCTGGGAATAAAACAAAATCATTTTCAAAAGAAATGTCCCAGGAGACAACGATTTAGTGTGAGAAAACACCGGTGTCATGCTTAGGGCCTCTGAAGGCTCATCAGTCCATCAGCATTATCAGCAGAGGTGGTTACTTTATACTTCAGCTTTTGTGTGCTTATTCCGCCACGTTTTTCATGGATCTGATTGTACGAAATATGTTACTTGTTTTATCAAATAGCCCCCTTTATTGTCGTAAGGAGGCAGGAAACGCAGAGGTTAAATAGAATTGGACGACACTAGAGGATTTTAGGCGGTAATTAAATTTTTGGGTTTAAGTGACCTCCTTCACTTACAGTCACTTATTTAGGCCGCAAAATTGGGTTAGTGCCTCATGATTGACTTCTCCATATTATGTACAAAATGGTCTGATGGTGGCTTTAAGTAGCATATTTATTTTAAATTCTGTTTTTTTTTTTAACTGAAGTGCTAACACGCTTAAAGCAAATAAGCTAACTTCTTTGCTGGAATAACAGAGGGAGGAATTTGTACCCGACGCACTAACTTGTTTGTATGCTGATATTGCCTGGTGTTATTTCACCCTTGAGGCATTTTATAATCAAAAGAAATTAGCTTGTCTGCTGAAAACCAATTTCATTCCTTCGAGAAAGTTAAACACTCAAGGAGTTTTAGTCGACAACATTATGTATCTGCTGTTCAAAGAGCAGAGTCTTCCCATTCATTATTTAGTTCAAATCAATGTAGTAATTGGCATCATTTCTTGCTTCAGTGCGCCACATGTTGAATAGGGACAACTGACCACTGGTTTCTTGTGCATATTCAGTGTCGTTGTGCGCCCTCATCCAAACGGATCAGTAGCTGAATGAGCTGGATTTTTACACTCGCCAATCGGTCGTGAAGTGTGGCGTGATGATGCCCGCTCAGCAATCCAACATCATCCTGCCTGACTCTTATATTCAGAAGATGAGTGGGAGTCGAAATCGGAAGCCCGCCCATCCTTCTGAAGAAACCCAGTCGCCAAGCTATTGAGCTTGTTAAAAAGCCAAGCCAGTGCAATTTTATTGCCCACCCTTACGTGTTGCTATTCACATCAGAAAGGAGTGCGTTAGGCCATGTCGTGGCCCATGGGCAGAAGAAAAGGCCTGCCAACAGTGTAAAGCTCCTGGATTGTATGGAAATGATGACAAAGGACAAAAAATTAAACAGTTTACTTGGAGTTCTTTAGCAGCTCTTACTTACGTGCCGGTTACTCCTGTGCTGCTGCCATGTCACTTTTTGTGTGCAAGTCATCACAATATACACATAGTCTACAAATGGAATCATGGCTGCATGTAGCAGCAGATCTGCTGCTGAAGGTGCAGCGTTTGACTTTAGTAGGCTTTATTTGTCTATTTTCTGTAGTCTGAATAACAAATAAGGGTCGAAATTCTCTGACCCCCAGCAGGGTCGGAGAATCGCCTGGGGCCGCCGAAAATCCCGCCCCCGCCGTGGCAGAGATTCTCCGCCACTCGGGAAGTGGCGGGGGCGGGAATCACGTCACTCCGATCGGCGAGGCCCCTGCGGCGATTCTCAGGCCCGCGATGGGCCGAAGTCCCGCCGCTGGGAGGCCTCTCCCGCCGCCGAGGTTTGAACCACCTCTGGTGGCGGCGGGATCGGCGGCGCGACCAGGCCCCCGGGGTCCTGGGGGGGGTGCGGGGCGATCGGACCCCGGGGGGTGCCCCCACGGTGGCCAGGCCCGGGATCAGGGCCTCCCGATCAGGGCACTCTTTTTCCTCCGCCGCCGCCACGGCCTCCGCCATGGCGGAAGCGGAAGAGAAACCCACAGCGCGCATGCACCGGTGGTGACGTCAGCGGCAGCATGACCGAACCGGCGAAAACCTTTCGGCCAGCCCCACTGCCGGGCGGCGGGCCTGAAAGGCCGCTGGCGCCAGTTTTTGCGCCAGTTGGCGTGGTGCCAAACGCTCTGGTGCGGGGCTAGCCCCCAAAGGTGCGGAGAGTACTGCACCTTTGGGGAGGCCCGAGCCCAGAGTGGTTGGCGCCACTCCCCTACGCTGGGACCCCCCGTCACTCCGGGTAGGGGAGAATCCCGCCCAAGGAGTCAAGGGGGAAGGGGGCCATTAGATTGGTGGCCAGAGCAAACATCTGGATCATAGCTGAACCTCTTCCTTTGACAGTCCTGCTCTAGGCGCTCGCTTGTCAAGGGGGTTCCATGCCCAATGCTAATTGTCCAGTGTCACAAACCACTGATGTTATCTGCAAGGGTGTCCCATCTTGGAACATTCATTCGTGGGGTTGTATAATTTTGCTTTTGGAATGGTGAGGAGTCAAGTAACACCCCAATGAATATAAGCAGTCATCGTGTAACACTTATTAAAGACTATTACATTAAAAACATAAATACACATGAACATGACTACATTACTTTAAGACAATTAAGTATATGAATTACTAAATACACACAGTTTACATATCTCTTATTCTAAAATATATCTACGATCCCCGAAGCCTGTCCGCTAACATGTTCCACTGAGGTGCATGTCGCTGTGTTGGTGGGGGGTGGGGATGACAACTGTGCCACGACTATAACAGTTGCAGCCTTGGATCTCTCCTCCAAGGTGTTCTCCTCGGAGTCAGGGGAGGGTGCCGCCCGGGATCGACTGGAGGACCTGTGGGAGAATGGAGAAGTGATCAATGGGAGGGATGGGTCAGTCAGTAAGGCCATCACAACTCACGTTTGACAGGTCCTCCTGGTGGAGCCCGGTGGTCCCCCACGTCTGTGACATCCGCCAGCCTCCACGTGGGCGACCAATCAGTCCTCGTCCACCTCAGTTACCTCCAGGGCCCGTTCCTTGAAGGAGGTGAGGATTCTTATGTCCGCCACCCCTCCGCCAACCTGGACCCTCTCCTGACTGTTTTAGGAGAGCTTCTCCTGAGGGGACACAGAGAGGGCACCGTTAGCCAAATGCCTGGTTCACAGTGGCGGGAGAGGGATTGTGAAGGAGGGGTTGAGGGGGTCGAAGGGGGATGGGGGTGGAGGAATGTCTGGGAGTCACATGGGGAGTGGAGGGGAGATGCTCCCTTGGGTGTGGAGGGGGTGCTTCGGTGTCTACTCACTTGTGCTGGCCGGTGTAAGTCATTGGCCTTTTTCTGGCAGGAGGCCAGTCCTCTTGGCCACATTCCCCGAGCTCACAGCTGCCGCCACCTCATCCCAGGCAGCACTGGCTGTCTTGTGGTCACCCTCCAGGATCCTCGGGGAACAAGACATCCCTCCTGGCCTCCACCGCATCCAGGAGCCTCCCCCCGGTCAGCATCCCCGAATCTTGGGGCCGGCCTCCTTGGCGCTATTATCGCGAGCTGGCTGGGATTGGCTGAGCAAGTGCAGCTTATGTGCTGCTCGACCTTGTTAGCGGGGGGCTTGCGGTCCCGACTAATCAGCTGGTGAGCCATCATTTGGGGTGAGAAGCCCATGAGGCCTCGTTAAGTGGACCAATTAATGTTGAATAGCGTATCCGGCCTCACTGGGCCGAGCGCCGGGAAGCTCGCAGCAATTCCCACTCACTAACACAGTAGAAATGTGTTTCTATCTCTGATGCCTTCTCATCTTGTTACTGGGAAAGTCGGATTTAAGCCAGCCTTTCGGATGCTGTTGCAAGACAGATTAAATTTTTTTTTTTTTTTTTAAGTACCCAATTCATTTATTTCCAATTAAGAGGCGGTTTAACGTGGCTGATTCACCGCGTAGATATGGGGAGAATGTGCAAACTCCACATGGATAGTGACCCGGGGCTGTGATCGAACCAGGGTCCTCGGCGCCGTGAGGCAGCAGTGCTGACCACTGCGCCACCATAACACCCCTGCTGGGCAGATTTCTACCCATTGTTGGGAAGATTGCACACTATGGGCGAAATTCTCTGCAGACCGTCGTAACGCTGATTTCCGGCGAGCAAAATTGGTGTAGATGACTCCGGCGTGGGGGCCTTCTTTTAGGCGGCGATTCTCCGTTCCCGGAGGGGCCAGCAGCTGACTGACGCGATACGCGTCAGTTTCACCAGCTGCGGAAGTGGTGAGACCCGGCGTTTTGGGGGGGGGGGAGGAGGAGGAGAGAGACAGACCGGCATTTGGGGGGGGGGGGGGGAGAGACAGACCCGGCATTGGGGGGGGGGGGGAGGAGAGAGAGAGAGAGACAGACCGGCATTTGGGGGGGGGGAGGGAGAGAGAGACAGACCCGGCATTTGGGGGGGGGGGGAAGAGAGAGAGAGAGAGAGGCAAACCGGCATTTGGGGGGGGGAGGGAGGAGGAGGAGAGAGACAGACCCGGCATTTGGGGGGGGGGGGAGGAGGATAGAGACAGACCCGGCATTTGGGGGGGGGGGGGGGAGGGAGGAGGAGGAGGAGAGAGACAGACTCGGCATTTGGGGGGGGGGGGGGGGAGAGAGACAGACCCGGCATTGGGGGGGGGGGGGGGGAGGAGAGAGAGAGAGAGACAGACCGGCATTTGGGGGGGGGGGGGGAGGAGAGAGACAGACCCGGCATTTGGGGGGGGGGGGGGGGGGAGGAGGAGAGAGACAGACCCGGCGTTGGGGGGTTTGCGGCGTTGAGTTGAGAGGAGGGGGGGGGGGTGGGTTTGCGGCGTTGAGTTGAGAGGGGGGGGCGGCGTTGGAGGGGGGTAGGGGTGGTGAAGGGGGTAGGGGTGGTGAAGGGGGTAGGGGTGGTGAGGGGGGGTTGGGGTAGGGGCAGCGGCGTGCAGAGGAGGGGGGCGACGGATGCCCGGGGCCAACGCACCGTCGCCCCCCCTCTGCACGCAGCTGCCCCTACCCCAACCTCCTCCCCTCACCACCCCTACCCCCTTCACCACCCCTACCCCCCTCCAACGCCGCACCCCCCCCACTAACGGAGGAAGGAAGGGGGGGAGGAGGAAGGAAGGGGGGAGGAGGAAGGAGCGGGGGGGGAGGAAGGAAGGGGAGGAGGAAGGAAGGGGGGAGGAGGAAGGAAGGGGGGGAGGAGGAGAGAGGGGGGGTGTGGGTACCGGCCTTCAGAGGGAGGGGGGGTGTGGGTACCGGCCTTCAGAGGGAGGGGGACGGGGTGTGGGTACCGGCGTTGAGGGTGGGGTTTGCGGCGTTGCGAGAGATGGGGGGGCGGCGTTGGAGGGGGGTAGGGGTGGTGAGGGGGGGGTGGTTGGGGTAGGGGGCAGCGTCGTACAGAGGGGGGGGGCGACGGTGCGTTGGCCCCGGGCATCCGTCGCCCCCCCCTCTCTGCACGCCGCTGCCCCCAAACCCCCCCATGCCGCAAACCCCCCCATGCCGCAACCCCCCCCATGCCGCAAACCCCCCCCATGCCGCAAACCCCCCCCGATGCCGCAACCCCCCCCCGATGCCGCAACCCCCCCGATGCCGCAACCCCCCCCGATGCCGCAACCCCCCCCGATGCCGCAACCCCCCCTATGCCGCAACCCCCCCGATGCCGCAACCCCCCCCTCCGATGCCGCAACCCCCCCGATGCCGCAACCCCCCCGATGCCGCAACCCCCCCCTCCGATGCCGCAACCCCCCCGATGCCGCAACCCCCCCGATGCCGCAACCCCCCCCGATGCCGCAACCCCCCCATGCCGCAACCCCCCCCCGATGCCGCAACCCCCCCCGATGCCGCAACCCCCCCATGCCGCAACCCCCCCCGATGCCGCAACCCCCCCCATGCCGCAACCCCCCCATGCCGCAACCCCCCCATGCCGCAACCCCCCCCCATGCCGCAACCCCCCCCATGCCGCAAACCCCCCCCATGCCGCAAACCCCCCCCGATGCCGCAACCCCCCCCGATGCCGCAACCCCCCCCGATGCCGCAACCCCCCCCCGATGCCGCAACCCCCCCCCTCCGATGCCGCAACCCCCCCCCAATGCCGCACCCCCCCCATGCCGCAACCCCCCCATGCCGCAACCCCCCCCCATGCCGCAACCCCCCCCATGCCGCAACACCCCCCCATGCCGCAACCCCCCCCACCACCACACTGAACGGTGTCAACCATCATCAATGGTTGACGCCGTTTTAAAGGTACTGTGATTTTCGCCGACGTGACCCGTGGCCACGTCGGCGGGACTTCGGCCCATCCGGGCCGGAAATTTGTGGAAAAAAAATATAATGAAATCCCGCCGGCGCCAGCTGTTTTCAGAGGCTGCTGGCGGGATTTGCACAGCGCCGGTTTTTGGCCGGTCAGAGAATTAAAAACCCTGCGGGAGCGGGAATAACGCCGCTGCCGGCCGATTCTCCGACCCTGCGTGGGGTCGGAGAATTTCGCCCTATATGTCTTGTTAGGTTTGTGCTACTGCTGTTACTTGACAAAGCCATGACAGCGAGGTTCCCGCCAGGTGGTGTTTATTGGCCAGCAACACTTGATCGTGCTGTGCTGACATGGAGGGGCTCAGCAAAAGTGGTCTGCACAGCTGCTATAACACCTCCCTTACCCACTGGAAACCATAAAACCCAACCTGATGGAAACCTGTCTGCGTTCAATAATGGAAAGAAGAAGGAATCTACTGTTAAATGAATGGATGCTGTGGTATGAAGAGACAAAAGTTCAGCTCCTTTTCACAAACACCTTTATTTCACTTTAACAGACACTGCGCTAAACTCAATCATCACATCACAAGATCCCGAGTCCACCTGAAGCCCCTTTACATATCAGTGTCAATCATTGAACACTTAACATAAATGAGACAATCATTGAACATTTAACATAAATGAGACAACTAATTGCTATGTCTCTTAACCCATTACTTAACACTTACTTCTAAACATTGCCTCAAGACGTTGAGGTGCTAGGAGCCACTGAAGTATAGTTATCAGCATCTTTAATAATATAGGCAAGTTGCCTATTGCCTGTTTTAGGCAGATGGACAGGAGCGTAAAATATGGGCTCGACAAAAGCCATGTGTTGAATCTCAATACTAAATTAGTCATGCCTTTTACTGCTGAAAAATGGGCATTACGTATACCAATTTCAACCCTGGGAGTAATTGGCTGTAGCATTAATGGGTCTGGGCGGTAATAGCACAGTGGTTAGCACAGTTGCTTCACAGCTCCAGGGTCCTGAGTTCGATTCCCGGCTTGGGTCACTGTCTGTGCGGAGTCTGCATGTTCTCCCTGTGTCTGCCTGGGTTTCCTCCGGGTGCTCCGGTTTCCTCCCACAAGTCCCAGAAGATGTGCTTGTTAGGACATTCTGAATTCTCCCTCAGTGTACCTGAACAGGCGCCGGAATCTGGCGACTAGGGACTTTTCACAGTAACTTCACTGCAGTGTTAATGTAAGCCTACTTGTGACAATAATAAAGATTATTATTATTATAAATTTACATCTTCCTCACAAATGTGATATTTGGGCGCAGCTGATTGCCAGCCTATTGTAAAACCATCAGATTTTCATCCGCAACTATGGGTTCTATAGTAGGTGGGAGATCCCCTCAGCAACTTTGCAGCTCAGGTAGTGAAGACAGACTCGATAGCTGGAGGTCTAAGGTTGAGAATCTTCCAACCCCCGGCCCTATACTACCTCATTCGATGTCAATATTTTAGTTCTAATGCACCAACAGCAGCAGAATAAAAATTTCAAATACTGATTTAGGGGACTTAAACACTCAATCTTCAGACTCAAAGACAGGAGTGCTCGAACATGCGAAAAACAGTTACATTGACAAGGTACCGGCAAGACAACTCATGCCTGGTGAACTGGAGGCCAATACAAACCACTGTTGGCAGGAGAAAAAAGGGGATAAAAAGAACAAAGAACAGTACAACACAGATTCAGGCCCTTCGGCCCTCCAAGTCTGCGCCCATCATGCTGCCCGTCTAAACTAAAACCTTCTGCACTTTTGGGGGTCGGTATCCCTCTATTCCTATCCTATTCACGTATTCATCAAGATGCCTCTTAAATGTTGCTATCGTATCTGCTTCCTCAACCTCCCACGGCAGCGTGTTCCTGGGACTCACCACCCTCGATGTAAAAATATTGCCTCCTCTAATCTAAACTTCATCTAATCTAAACTCCTCTAATCTAAAATCCATCTCCTCTAAACTTTCCCCCTCGCAACTTAAATCTATGTCCTCTAGTAATTGACTTTTTCACCCTGGGAAAAAACTTCTGACTATCCACTCTGTCCATGCCACTCATCATTTTGTAAACCTCTTGTCAGGTCGCCCCTCAACCTCCATCGTTCCAGTGAAAACAATCCGAGTCTATCCAGCCTCTCATCATAGCTAATACTCTTCAGAGTAAACAACACTCTAGTAAACCTCTTCTGTACCCTGTACCCTCTCCAAAGCATCCACATCCTACTGGTAGAGTGGCAGCCAGAATTGTATACAATATTCCAAACGTGGCCGAACTAAGGTTCTATACAGCTGCAGCATAACTTGCCAATTTTTATACTCAATATCCCGACCGATGAAGGAAAGCATACCGCATGCCTTCTTGACTACCTTATCCACCTGCATTGCCACGTGCAGTGATCTGTGGACCTGCACGCCCAGCTCTCTCTGCCTGTCAATGTTCCTAAGGGTTCTGCCATTTACTGTATAATTCCCATGTGGTAAAGGATAAAAGATAAAAGACTGTGAGTGAGAGGGAACAAAATACATTTTTAACATGTCTGTCATTTCTCAAGCATGCGGGATATTATATAAAACCCAGAATAATGGTATTTTGAAGAGATGTCATTAGCCTGAGTTTCAGACTAACACTGTCATGGATCAAAAACATAAATACAGAATTGGGACTCAGTTAACTGAACATAGTCAATGGCAAGAATAGAAAATATGGAATTAAATAAATTGTAACTAATTTTGTATCACCGTTGTCCAATGTAAACCCATAGACACCCCATCGCTAACGGAAGGAAGCAAAACTTGCATTTATCTTGTGCTTTTCACATCCAAGAACGTCAGCCTTTGAAGTACTTTTTGAAATGCACTCCCCTTTGTTATACAGGGAAAGCAAACACCAATTTTGCACAGCAACCCCCGCCCCATAGACAGCAGTTCACTTAGCAGTGTTTGTAATGGTGCTTGAGTGATAGATATTGCCCAGAACACCTGGGATAACTCTCCTGCTCTTCTTCAAAATAGTGCCCTGGGATTTTTGACATCCGCCTGAACAGAGATGCGGCCTCAGTTTACCAAGTAATCTGAAAGACAGCTCCTCCAACCGTGCAGGCCCCCCTCAGGACTGCACTGGAGCGTCAGACATTTCTTGCTCAAGTCGCCGAGTGGGGTTCAAACCTGGAGAACCTTGTGACCGAGGGGCAGGAGGAATACCGGCTGAGCCACAGCTAAGAGAGGCAGAAGACAGAGAAAAATTAAATAGTCTTTTGACGGGTTCCTGAATAATCACACAAGATGGAATTCCCAGCGTAAGAAACCACATGGACTTAGGTCCATCTACTCTGGAAGTGCTTTGAATTTGGTCCCAGTTGCTATTTAATAAATAAAAGCTGAACACTGATTTCCCAGAGCTTGCAAACCAGGCAGATGTTGTTTATTAAGGAGATCTAAATATTAAACAAGGCTGGACGTTACATCTCTGATGTTAGAAAGCAGAGTGTCGCCTGAATTGACTAACAATGCATTTTCTTTTCTTGTGGAAACTGCTTTAAATGTGCAACGTATCACATGAACTGTAACCTGCAGAGGTGAGGGCAGCACAAGGAAGGGCCAGTGGCTACATACGCACTGATCAATCTGGAAGTAATGAGTGTACCGGATACAATAACAGATTGTATTACAGTGAGCAGGCTGCAGTGGCAGGACATGCAAGCCAGAAGGCTGAAAGTCAATACTCTTGAGATGGGTCGCAGCTGGGAAAAGGGCAAACCTGGGAAAGTGGGATTATACATGCGGATACTCGAATTGAAGAGTGATAAAGGACAGATGGCTGTGGGCACTGACGGAGAGGAGAGAGCCCTGGCAGGGTCTTGTGTCATCTGTTATGTCCTCATTTGTGACCACTGACAAGTGTGGCGTTTAAAAGAAAATCAGGAAGTTTTAACCTATCTTCTTTATGGACAACGAAGACAGTTTCAGTCTAGGATGGGAAATACCCACAGACATTTTGTGATCGAAAAGATGTTTGAGTTGCCAAAGGTTCACCATTTTGTTACGCTTCTTGAAAGAATGCTCAAAGTCGTCTTTAAGTTAAAGGATGGTTTATTGTGCTCCACAATAAGTTACAGAATTGCACTTGAGAATATATTGCTCTTCAATGTTCTGCAACTAGGCCCAAAAGACTTGCAGCCCTGAGCTCAACTGCCACGTCCTGCCTCCTTAACCCTCCGGTCTAAGTGGGCGAGGGCGGGCCTTCGGTGTCCCTCTTATATGTCCCCGCGCTGCCCCCTGGTGGTACTTCCATTTCCCATCAGCCCCTTCTGTACACACTCAGGCGAGGATCACTACATCCCCCTTTTTCACTTTTTTCTTGTAGTTGCCGAGCTGTAACTAAACACAAATGTAGACAGTTAGGTTTATATACACATGACAAGGCAGGGCAATGCAATTGTCAGTCCATGTTCACAGGTTCAGACGGTTGGGTGCACGTCTGATCCTGGTAGACCTCCTGAGTGGGCATGGAGATCCAGGGTCTTCTATGTCCATTTGGACACCTGCTGCTGGAGTTCCAGGATGTTGTATGACAGCGTCCTGTAGATCTAGTGCGTCCTGCAGATCGAGTGTTGGAAATACCCGTTGACGAGGTGTAACTTTTAGAAGGTCTTGCCGATTTCGTCGAAACATTGTTCCATCGTCAGACTGCACTATGTAGGATCGTGGTGATATTTGGCGGAGGACCAACGCCATTTTGGACCAGCCCCCAGCCGGGTGTCGCAACCTCACCGTATCGTTGATTGCCAACAGTTGCAGTACTTTTGCCTGCTGGTCATAGTGTTGCTTTTGCACTTGACTTTGGTGACGCATTTTATCCAGGACAGGCGAGTGATCGGGATTGGTGAATTGTAGTGCCGGTAACGTTGTCCGCACATCTCTGTTGAAGAGCATTTGAGCTGGTGATAGTCCAGAGCTCAAAGGTGACGATCGGTATGACAAGAGGGCCAAGTGTATGTCGGATTTTGAGTCCGCAGCCTTGCTGATGAGTTGTTTGATTATGTGGACACCTTTCACCACCCTGCCATTTGATTGCGGAAAGTGTGGACTCGATGTTATATGCTTGAAGTTGTAGTTCTTGGCGAAGTCCGTCCACTCCCAGCTGGCAAAACAAGGACCATTGTCGGACATGACCGCCCATGGGATGCCATGCCTGGAGAAAGTTTCTTTGCAGGCTTGATGACTGATGCCGCTGTGAGATCCGGGAGTTTCATGACTTCCGGAAAGTTGGAGTAGTAGTCGATGAGCAGAACATAGTTGCGGCCCATGGCGTGGAACAAGTCAATGCCCACTTTGTCCCATGGTGACGTGGCCATCTCATGCTGCTGCAGTGGCTCCTTGCATTGTGCCGGTCGATGTCTTTGGCACGTGTCACAAGTGAGCACCATGTTTGTTATGGCCTCGTTAATCCCTGGCCAGTAAACAGATTGTCGTGCTCTCCTTTTGCACTTTTCGGCACCAAGGTGCCCCTCGTGAATCCTGTGGAGGATGTCCGCCCGGAGCGCCATTGGGATGACGATTCTGTCGTTTCGCAGTATAATGCCATCGACCATGGATAGTTCAGTCCTGACGTTTTGGAACTGTGGACACCGCCCATTTGGCCAGCCATGCTGAAGGTTGTGTATGACTTGATGGAGGGTGGCGTCCTCCTGTGTTGTCTGTCGAATTTGCTGCAGCCTCTCGTCCGTTGCCGGGAGTGTCTCCTTGCACCACTGTGCATGAGCTTCCACATCATTGATGGAAGCCAGTGGCGGGTTGTCAGCGTCCATGGCTCGTGATAATGTGTCAGCTATCACAAGGTCCTTGCCAGGGGTGTAGACCAACGTGAAGTCGTACCTTTGCAACTTCATCATCATGCGTTGTAGGCGCGGTGTCATATCATTTAGGTCTTTGTCGATGATGTTGACCAGCGGCCTATAATCAGTTTCCACGAGAAACGTGGGGAGACCGTACACATAGTGGTGGAATTTGGTCACGCCTGTGATTAGCCCTAGGCACTCCTTTTCTATCTGTGCATACCTGCACTCTGTGGCGGTCATCGCTCGTGAAGCGTAAGCCACTGGGACCCAGTCCGACTGGTCATTCTGTTGCAATAGCACAGCACCAATTCCATGTTGACGGGCGTCAGTGGAGATCTTGGTAGGTTTTGTCGGGTCAAAAAATGCGAGCGTTGAAGCTGCCATCAACTGGTGTCTCAGATCATCCCATTCATCTTGGTGATCTTGGGTCCAGGCAAACTCCGTGCCCTTCCTTGTCACGTTCCTCAACGCCGTCGTCCGTGCTGCTAGGTTCGGTATGAATTTACCGAGGAAGTTGATGAATCCCAGGAATCTTAGAATTGCTTTCTTGTCCTGTGGTCTCTGCATGCTCTGATTTGCGGCGATCTTCTCAGCGTCCGGCTTCACTCCGTGCTCTGATATTGTGTCGCCCAGGAAGGTCAGAGAGGACTGTGCGAAAGTGCACTTGGCTTGGTTGAGCTTCAGTCCAAAGTGGTGGATCCGCTGGAAGACTTGCTTCACCCTCGCAATATGGTCTTCCTCTGTCGTTGACCATATTATGATGTCATCCACATAGACACGGACGCCTTCAATGCCTTCTATCATCTGCTCCATAATTCTGTGAAATATTTCGGATGCAGATATAATGCCGAAGGGCATCCGATTATAACAGTACCTGCCAAACGGCGTGTTGAAGGTGCACAGCAGGCGGCTGGACTCATCGAGCTGCATTTGCCAGAAACCCTGTGAGGCATCAAGCTTGGTGAAGATGCGAGCTTGTGCCATTTCGCTCGTTATCTCCTCTCGCTTGGGGATAGGGTAGTGTTCCCTGCGAATGTTCTTATTCAAATCTTTGGGATCTAAACAGATCCGGAGTTCACCAGATGGCTTCTTAACGCACACCAGCGAGCTGACCCAGTCAGTCGGCTGCGTGACTCGTGAGATGATGCCTTGAGTTTGGAGACGTTGAAGTTCAGCTTTTAGCTTGACCCGCAATGGAGCCGGCACCCTCCGTGGGGCATGAACGACCGGTATGGCATTCTCTTTGAGCAGGATTTTGTATGTGTAGGGTAGCGTACCCATGCCCGAGAAGACGTCGGGGTACCCGCTGAGTAGCAGCTGTATGTCATCGGCAATGCGTGATGATTCAGCCGCGTGCATGAAGATCCTTTGAATTAGCCGCAAATCCTTGCAGGCTTGAGCACCTAGCAGTGAGGATCTTTTCTCATCTACAATTTCCAATCGTAGTCCTGTTGTGACCGTGTTGTTGGCAACTTGTAGGTGGCAGGATCCCTTTGAGGTGATCAGGTTTCCGTTGTAGTCAGTGAGCTTGCATGCAGCAGGTAACATCTCGTGCGTCCCTGGGACGGCTGCGAGGTCTTTGCTCGTCATCAAGTTTGCTGAGGCTCCCGTGTCCAGCTTGAACGTGATGAGGAAGTCATTGACTCGCACCGTAGCAGTCCATTCGCTTGCGGAGTTGATGGCATGCACGTGTCGAGGTTTTGTCATCAGCTCTTGTGGTTCCGCTGTGGCGTTTATAATTCCAATGCTGTATGTGTTTTCCCAGGAGTTGAATTCTTCGTGGTCGGAAAAATTGTCTTCGGGTGCCGGAGTGTTCATTACATCAACTGTGCGGACCTTCAGGTTTCCGTGCCGTTGCATTGTTGAGTGATATTTGGCTGTGGACTGACATTGGGAGGCGAAGCGATTCATTTTTGAACACTTTCTGCACCTTTTTCCTTGAGCAGGACATTGCCCTTTTAAATGGGTGGAGCCACAATAATGACACATCATGACGTCATGCGTATGTTGCGTTCGCGCATGCGCAGTGCGGTTTTCAGTCCGGGGCCGGTATTGCGAGAAGTGCGCATGCGCGTACCGATCACTTCCGGGATCGCGTCTTTCGGGATGATGCGCATGCGCAGACGGGCCGGAGAACGGAAGAGACGTGCCTGTGAGGAGAGGTCACCATCTTTATATCTGCCTCGTGGTGAGTGTTTTGCAATGAATGTCTTTCAAATAGCTCCAGTACCTGCTGCTTTTTCTGCTCCTGTAGTAAGCATTTATCTATGGTGGTTTTAAGTGTTAAATCGTTTTGCAGTATTAGTGATTCTCTTAGATTTCCGTCGGCAAGACCATAGATCAGCTGATCTCTGATGAGTGAGTTTGTTAAATCACCGAAGTTGCAGCCTTGTGCTAGCAAGCGTAGATCTGTCACAAAGTGGGAGATAGTCTCCCCGTTTTTTTGGATTCTGTGACGCAGGGTGAATCTTTCAATGATCTCATTGGATTGAGATTTACAGTGTTCATCAAATTTCGCGACTATCACGTGATACTTGGTTTTATCTTCAGTATCAGCATATGTGAAAGAGTTATAGATGTCTACCGCCTGCTGGCCTGCTGATCTGAGTAAAAGTCCAATTTTTCTGTCATCGGTGGCTGCATGTAAGTCCTGAGCTGATAAGTACATCTCAAACTGTTGTTTAAACATTTTCCACTTGTAATTTAAATTACCTGTAGTTCTCATTGGCCCTGGAAGTAGCGTGTGTTCCATTGTTCCAGAAGGTCGTCTGGAGTCGAGAGGCTGCAAAGTCTGGTGGCCTGCCTGTTGCTTTTGCTGGTAGCGCTGGTTCCTTCTGTTCAGAGAAGCCACTCCTGTACCATGTTATGCTTCTTGAAAGAATGCTCGAAGTCGTCTTTAAGTTAAAGGATGGTTTATTGTGCTCCACAATAAGTTACAGAATTGCACTTGAGAATATATTGCTCTTCAATGTTCTGCAACTAGGCCCAAAAGACTTGCAGCCCTGAGCTCAACTTCCACGTCCTGCCTCCTTAACCCTCCGGTCCAAGTGGGCGAGGGCGGGCCTTCGGCGTCCCTCTTATATGTTCCCGCGCTGCCCCCTGGTGGTACTTCCATTTCCCATCAGCCCCTTCTTTTCACACTCAGGCGAGGATCACTACACATTTCACTGCAATTTTATTTGGAGAACATTTTGTTTTAAATATTTTTATTCAAATAAGGATATACAAGGATATACAAACAAACAATCAATAACAAAATAAAGAAAATACAATCTCCTAATTTGAGATTTATTTTCATTAAACATTTCCCTTTTCCCTCCCCCCCCCTCCCCAACCGATTTCTCCTGCCCCCCCCCCCAACCATGTCGATATTTTTGGTGGATCTTCTGACTTCCATTCCAATAAAATTCTCCTACGGGCAATTAATGTGGCAAAGGCTTCCACATCGGCTCTTTTCTCTCCTATTACTCCTGGTATTTCCGACATTCCAAAAATTACCTCAAGAGGTCCCAGTAATATTTCAATCTCCACAATTTTTGGTAATGTTTTAAATACCAAGATCGAAACCCCGCTAATCGTGGATATGGCCAGAACATGCGGACATGATTAGCTGGTCCTCCTTTACACCTCTCACATCTATCTTCTACCTCTGTGAAGAATCTACTCATTCTTTCCTGTGTCATATGGGCCCTATGTACTATCTTGAATTATTTCAGCACATGAAGATGTAGTGTTGACCCTGTTTGTAATTTCACTCCATAGTCCCCATTCCAATTCCATATCCAACTCTTCCTCCCACTTTTGTCTTATTTCTTCAATCAGTGTTTTATTTGTGTCCATCAGCCATCTATAAATGTTAATAATTTCCCCATCTCCCAACTCATCTGTCAAGAGCAATTTATCAAAGAGGTCCTGTGGTAGTCAGAGGAATAGGACAATTCCCTTTTCACCAAATGTTGTAATTGAAGATATTTAAACTTCTCCCTCTGCATTTTGTGCTTCTCTCTTAAATCTTCAAAGTTCTATAATCTACCTTCTAAGAAAAGGTCTTTTACCTGTCTCTTTATGCCACTGTTTAAATGTTGTATTCATTCCACCGGGGTGAATCGGCGGTTTCCATAATAGGGGCTAGCACTGACATGTTTCCCGGACCAAAATGTCATCTCAATTGGCTCCAGAGTTTTAAAGATGTTGCCACCATCGGACTTTCTGTAATCCTCCCCGGGGTAAATGGCAGTGGGGCCATGGCTAAAGCTAAGGGAGCTAGCTTGCTGAACATTTTAACATTGGTAAAAAATAATGGGACGGATTTTACGTGTGTGTGTGTGTGTATGATTTTGTGTGAGTGTGTTTATGGGTATATATCAGTGTGTGAGTGTGCATATGAGTTTGTGTGAGTGTGTATATGAGTGTGTGTGTGAGTGTATGTGTGAGTGTGTGCATGAGCATGTGTGAGTGTGTGTGAGTACATGTGAGTGTGTGTATGAATTTTTGAGTGTGTGTGCAAGTGTGTATATGAGTTTGTGTGAGTTTGTGCACGAGTGTATGCATGCGTTTATGTGAGTGCGTGCGTGAGTATGGGAGAATGTGTATAATTTTGTATGAGTATGCGTGTGAGTACATGTGAGCGTGTGTATGAGTATATGTGACTGTGTGTGTATGATTATGTGTGAGTATGTGTGTGTGTCTGAGTATGTGTATGAGTATATATGAGTATGTGTATGAGTATATGTGAGTTTGTGTATTAGTATATGAGTGTGTGTGAATGTGAGTATGTGTGTGTCATGGGAGTGTCCCTTTAAGAAATGTTTTTGTCTTATCACATGGCTTCAGTGATGTCATTGTGTGGGTGGGGCTGGGCTGTGGCCCTGAGTTTTCCTTTCACTTTGAGTTTGAACTGGTTTGTTCTGCACAGCTTCAAAAGAAGTGCCTCGGTATCTTCACTTTAAAAGCTGTTTCCACACTACTTGACAACTTAAAAGAAACAATTGCTTTCTGGAAGGAATTCAAACCTGCTGTTTTGGAAAGGAAACAAGAACATCCACACCAGGACTTGAGTGCTGTGGGCTGGGCCACACCTTTGAAAAGGAGTTTTTGGTTTATGGGATCTTGTTACTAAATTAGAACAGTTGAAGGGGGGAATTTGATAAGGGTTAGACATAGAGTACTGTAGCTGTGTGGGGTATTTATGTTGGTAGTTGATAAAAATGTTTACTGTATGTGTTTATAAAAATGTTAACTAAATTTGTAGAATAAAGCTTGTTTTTGAATAAAAGTGCTTAAGGCCTCTGTTGAATGACCCCCGAAAGGCAGGCCCTTGTGCTCCTCGTAACCAGAATCGATAAACAGTTGTAGGCAGGTAAACTCCATGATATACTTTGGAGTTTTCTAAACCCCGACCCATAACATGTGTGTGTGAGTCTGTGTTTGAGTATATGAAATGAAAATTGCTTATTGTCACGAGTAGGCTTCAAATGAAGTTACTGTGAAAAGCCCCTAGTCACCACATTCCGGCGCCTGTTCGGGGAGGCTGTTACGGGAATCGAACCGTGCTGCTGGCCTGCTTTCAAAGCCAGCGATTTAGCCCTGTGCTAAACAGCCCCTGTGAATGTGTGTGCGAGTGTGTATATTAGTTTGTTTGATTATGTGTGAGCATATGTACAGGTATAGAATATAAAAGTAAGAATATAAATGCTGGAATTGTATAAAACACTGGTGAGGCCACAACAGGAGTATTGTGTGTCATGATATGCAGACACACACATAATGATATACAGGCAGGCACAGACAAGCAGCTAATTGACACAGAGAACAGGACATGACCAATAAGCAGGCAGGACACTCGGGTGGGATCTGACTATAAAAGACACGAGGCACTCACACTCCGCCTCTTTCCACTGATGAACATCTAGACAGTCAATCAAGGGTGTTGTTACAATCTCACACCTCCACTACGTGGCTAAGAGCGAGTCTGGTTCAGTCAGACAGAGAAACCACACTTAAGTTTGCAGAGAGTCAAAATCACAGAGAACTGTGCTAACTGTGCTATTAGTTCAATAAACCTGATTGAACTAACTTCAAGATCTGGAGTATCTTTTTGATCTAAGCATCCAGTTGCAGCCAGCGTTATACCAGTGTACCTAACACGACATCGTGTGCAGTTCTGGTCACCACATTACAGGAAGGATGTTATTGGTCTGGAGAGTGACCAGAAGAGATTTACAAGGATGTTGCCGGGTCTAGAAAAATATAGTTTGAGGAGAGATTAGGTAGGTTGGGCTTATTTTCCTTAGATCAAAAAAGACTGTGGGGTGACTTAATTGAGGTGTACAAAATTATGAGGGGAAGAGATGGATTGGACAGAATAAAATTGTTTTCCTTGGTGGAGAATCCTAGAACCAGGCGACATAGATTCAAGATAAGTAGCAAACGGTATAGAGGGAACAGGAGGAAGAATATTTTTACGTAGAGAGTAGTGGGTGTCTGGAATTCACTGCCCAAGTTGGTGGTGTAGGCAGAGACCCTGAACTCTTGGAAAAAGTACCTGGATCTGCACCTTAAGTGCTGTAAGCTACAGGGCTAGGAACCAGGTGCAGGAAGGTGGGATTAGAAAGGGCACATGCGTATTCTTGGGCTGGCATGGACAAGATGGTCCAAATGGACTCCTTCTGTGCTGTAACCTTTCCATGATTCTATGGTAAAGTATGCGCATGAGTGTGTATGAGTATAGGTGAGTGTGAGTGTGTATGAATATAGGTGAGTGTTTGTTTGAGTGTAGCAGTGTGTGGACAAATACATCTGAGTGTGTGTGGGAGTGGGAGTATGTGTGAGTGTGTGTGTGTGTGGGAGTGGGAGTATGTGTGAGTGTGTGTGGGAGTGGGAGTATGTGTGAGTGTGTGTGGGAGTGGGAGTATGTGTGAGTGTGTGTGGGAGTGGGAGTATGTGTGAGTGTGAGTATGTAAGAGACTGTTGGAGTGTGTCTGTTTGAGTGTGTGAGTGAGTGTGTGAAAGTGTTATATGCATACGTGCTCACATGCATACATGTGAGTGTGTATATATGAGTATGTGCATGGGAATTGATATGTGTATGAGTATGGGTACATGTGAGTGTGTGTAGGAGTCTGTATGTATCAGTATGTGTATGTGCATGAGTGTGTGTGCGTATATGTTATGTGTGTATGAGTATGTGTGTGTATGACTACATGTGAGTATCTGTATGAGTACATGTGAGTGTGTGTATGATTACGTGATGAGTGTGTCTGAATGTGTTTGAGTACATTTGAGTACCTGTGGGCGTTCGATTATGACTATGTATGACTGTGTCCGTATGAGTCTGTGAGTGTGTGTCTGTATGAGTGTGTGTATGAGTATGTGTGTGTGTGTGTCTTTATGAGTCTGAGATTGTGTGTATGAGTATGTGTGTATTTGAGTATGTGTATATTTGAGTATGTGTATATTTGAGTATGTGTATATTTGAGTATGTGTGTATTTGAGTATGTGTGTGTGCATATGAGTCTGTGTGTGTGAGTATGAGTACATGTGAATGTATGCGTGATGATTACATGGGAGTGTATGGATGTGTGTATGAGTAGATGTGTGTGTATGAGGGTATGCGTGTGTTTCAGTATGTGTGTGCATGTATGAGTATGTGTGTGTGAGTATGAGTACATGTGAATATGTGTGTGTGTATGAGTCCGTGGGAGTGTATGGGTGTGTTATCAGTAGATGTGAGTGTGTGTGTATGAGTATGTATGTGTGTGTATGAGTGTGTGAGTATGAGTTCATGTGTGTGTATGAATATGTGTGTCTATGTGCACATGAGTGTGTGTATGTGTACATGTGAATGTGCCTGTTTATGAGTACATGTGAATGTGTGTGTATGAGTACATGTGAGTGTGTGTGTGTGCATACATGTGAGTGTCTGTGTGAGTATGTATGTGTGCATGTGAGTGTGTGAGGAGTGTGTGTATGAATACATGTGTGTATATGAGTACATGTTAGTGTGTGTGTCTGAGTAAATGTGTGCACATGTGAGCTTGTGAGGAGTGTGTGTATGAATACATGTGTTTGTATCAGTGCATGTGAGTGAGTGCATGAGTACATGTGAGTGTGCGTATGAGTACGTATGTGTACATGTGAGTGTGTGAGGAGTGTGTATGAATACATGTGTGCGTATGAATACATGTGAGTATGAGTGCATAATAATAATAGCTTATTGTCACAGGTAGGCTTCAATGAAGTTACTGTGAAAAGCCCCTAGTCACCACATTCTGGCGCCTGTTCGGGGAGGCTGGTATGGGAATTGAACCCGCGCTGCTGGTATTGTTCTGCATTGATAGCCAGCTATTTAGCCCACTGTGCTAAACCAGCCCCAAAAACATACACACACATGTGAATGTGTGTATGAGTACATGTGATTGTGTGTGAGTACATGTGAGTATGTGTGTATGAGTACGTGAGTGTGAGCGTGTGTGTATGAGTAATGTGAGTGCGTGGTGTGTATGAGTACCTGTGAGTGTGTGTGAGTACATGTGAGTATGTGTGTATGGGTACATGTGAGTGTGTGTGTGTGAGACCAGATGGATGCGGCAGTTTCCACTTCCTGAAGGGAATTTGGGAACTAGTTAAGATCCTACACTAATTCCACAGATTTCATGATCAAATGCAGCAGCACAATTTGCCATGTTTATTGGGTGGCAGTTCAAGTTTGGATGTGAAACTTTTTATAGTCTTGAACCCAGAGTAGAGGGGTCAATTACTAGGGGGCATAGGTTTAAGGTGCGAGGGGCAAGGTTTAGAGGAGATGTACGAGGCAAGTTTTTTACACCGAGGGTAGTGGGTGCCTGGAACTCGTTGCCGGAGGAGGTGGTGGGAGCAGGGACGATAGTGACATTTAAGGGGCATCTTGAGAAATACATGAATAGGATGGGAATAGAGGGATACGGACCCAGGAAGAGTAGAAGATTTTAGTTTAGACGGGCAGCAAGGTTGGCGCAAGCTTGGCGGGCTGAAGGGCCTGTTCCTGTGCTGTACTTTTCTTCGTTCTTTGTTCTTTTATTGAGGGTGGCTCAGTGGTAGCACTGCTGTCTCACAGCTCATCGTCCCGGGTTCAATTCTGGCCTCGAGTGACTGTCCCTTAGTGTCCAAAAGGTTAGGTAGGGTTTCTGGGATAGGGTGGAGGTGTGGGCTTAAGTAGGGTGCTCTTTCCAAGAGCTGGTGCAGACTCGATGGGCCAAATGGCCTCCTTCTGCACTGTAAATAAATTCTATGATTAGACATATTGGTCCAGATAACAGGGGTAATTCTTTGCTCTCAACAGTTTTGCTCTAATTATACTTTTCTTCGGTGACCTGCTCTTCAAGATAGTGATGGGATCTTTTACATCCATAAGGTAAATGGGATCTCGGTTTAACATCTCATGCAAAAGACAGCACCTCTGATAATGCAGTAAAACTTCAGTGCTGCACAAGAGGGTGAGCCTCAGTTTTTTTCCCATTGTTCCTGGAATGGGGTTTGAATCCTGTGATTTAGAGGTGAAACTGTTCCCAACTGTACCCCAGCGATGCGGGCGCGGTAACTAAACCAGTTGCAGATTCACAACCGAAGATATCATCCAATACCGGCGATTGATAGTTGTACAATAATTGGACATGTTTTGATTCGATAGGCGCCACCAGTAGTAATTATGGGTTAATAATGGATCGCTAAATCCTCTGTCTTATGTTCACTTAGAATAAATGAGCGCTGCCCATTGTGAAGCCACAACTCTACACATCCTCAGTCACCGAGGAAAATATAATTAGAGCAAAGCTGCTCTAAGAGCAAAGCTCATCATTTCAGCCCTCGGGGACTCATTAATAATCAAGAAATTTGATGTTTCCTTTGATTAACCTTTTGCTAAATTAAATCTGTTAGCCTTGACACTGATCGGTGGCTTGTAAAGTGTTTCTGACATCAGGAGTATTTCACTTTGACAATATCGCTGCGAACATGGATACTTTCCTCGGCAGCATAAATGTGTCTGGCTGACAACCACAAAGGGCATTTCCAGCCCAAAAGTAAATAAGTTTATTACACGGGTCGCCAAGCAGTGCATCAGCGCAATTAAAAACTCCATTATTGTACCACAGAAAACATAGTTACAAATTCAAGCACCTTCAGCATAAAAGTTTGGAATTGGAATTCAGACCCACACACACAAGCTTATGCCACATAACAATTGCGAGCCCTATTAATATTTCAGGAACAAATTATTATAAATTTGAAATGCCGGAGGAGACTTTCAGCTTGATTCCCCGGTCCGCCAGCTGCGTTTTCCTGGGCGGCGCGCCCTCGCCGGCAGCTGGATTCTCCGTTCCCGCCACCTGCCAATGCGGTTTGCCATCGTGGCCATCACAAGTTGCCTGCAAAACGGAGAATCTCGCTGACAGACAATCGGTCCTTTGTTTTTTTTTAACACAGTGGGTTGGGATGCCTGGCAGTTGTTGGAATAGTGACACTCCAAAGAGAGTGAGCTAAATCCTTGAAAGGGAAAAACAAATGAGAGGGTTCCGGGGAAGAGCAGTGGAGTGGGTTTCACTGGGCGGGAAGTGCACAGTGTCTTGTTATGCTCTTGGAGTAGCATAAGCTGCTTCCTTCATGTACACTCTGACAAAGGAAGGTTCAGACGTGGAGATAAATTCAACACTTTTATTAAACTATTTACAATTCTCCTACTTGGATTCACCTCTACTGTTAATCCTTTTATAGCTACTCAGACTGACAGACCAGTCTGCTACAATCCACGTGGTGTGTGTGATGTTGAATCAATCCTATGCCTGCTCACTAAGTGTCTCCACTGGAAAGAGTAAGATCATGTGTGCTGTGTCCTTTATATATGGGTTGGTGTAATGCCACCCTGTGGTAGTGTCACCTCTGTGTGTGCCGTGAATGCCCATTGGTCGTGTCCTATCTTACTGACCTATTGGTTGAGTGTCTGTGTGTCATGTCTCTGGTGCTCCCTCTAGTGTCTAGCTAGTCTACGTGTACTTACATTAACCCCTTGTGTATCTACAGGGATGCACATCACCACAAACAGGACTATGCTTCTGACCAGCAGTGCGATAGAATCTATGAGGAAAGGCACCATCACCCTCAGAAGCAGGATGCGGAGAAGGGGGGAATCAGAAATCGGTGCCCCATTGCACTGTGCAATGTGGACCAAAAAATTCTATCCAAGGCATTCACCAATCAGGTCTGCACTGGAGTTGGTGATCCATCACAATCAGTTTCGCACTACATCCAGCAGGAAGATATCTGACAGCCTAACGCTACTCCAGGGTATGATCATCTATGTTCAGGATAGTGGTGTATGCATCCACTTCATCAGCTTGAACCAGGAGAAGGTTTTTGACAGAATGTCACACGCCTACATTTCAGACGCGCTCTCCAAGATTTCCAACCAAAAATGGAGTTAGGCACTGATTTAGGATGACCTGGGTGATTCATCTTAAACCACCAAAAGAGGGAAAGTTATCTTCCTAGACAGAACAGAGAATGTCTCCTACCGGGTGGAGATTGCTCTTCAAGCTCTGAAATAGTTGCGTTCTGATGGGGATTCTCCAGGCAAGTCACTCGTACTAAACCGTTACTTTTTCAGCGTGGATTCTTGTCACTTAGGACTTTTCCTAATGAGCTGCTGGGAACTTAGACTTATTCAATGTAATATGTACACAGTCATATTTTAGTGGGTCTTATTATAAACATTTGAAAATATAAAACAGATTTACAGCGTCTACAAAATGTAACTCTATTAACAGACTGTCATTTCTAAAAGAGAAATATACCTGAACATGGATATCCAGAAGGTTATCTTTACTTCCAAACTTTTAACAAAGTAAGAAGTTCATAGTAACAAAGTCCAGAATGACTTGTTTGATGAAACAGTCCCTACAGGAGGATAGCAACTGTAACCCCATTATTTAAAAAGGGAGGTAGAGAAAAAATGGAATTATCGACCAGTCAGCCTGATGTTGGTCGTGGGGAAATTTCTAGAATTCATTCTCAAAGATTTTATAGCAGAGCATTTGGAAAACAGTGACGGGATCAGGCGGAGTCAGCATGGATTTATGAAAAGGAAGTCACGCTTGACAAATCTATTGGAATTCATCGGGGATCTAACTGGTAGAATTGATAAAGTGGAGCCAGTGAATGTGGTTTATTGGGATTTTCAGAAGGCTTTCGCCAAAGTCCCAGATAAGAGATTAGGGTGTAAAGCTGAAGTGTGTTGGATTAGGGGTAGAGTACAGAGATGGATAGAAAACTCGTTGGCAGACAGGAATCAAAGAGTAGAAATAAAACGGATCCTTTTCCAAGTGGCAGGCAGTGACTAGTGGGGTGCCGCAGGGATCAGTGCTGGGACCCCAGCTATTCGCAATGTATATTATTGGGCAGGATTTACTGGCTTCATCACACCCGACTTAGTGACGCAATAAGGCCGTTGAATCTTGTGAGAGGCCTCTTGTCAGATTCGCGACGCTTGGGACGTCTTGCGAGATTCAACCGGTCCTCAAGGGCCCCTGCGGCCTGGATTTTGCCCTCACTTGGCGTGATCCAAATATGTCTGCGCCGTATTCTCCCGGGCACCGTGAAATAACTGGCCTCCCCAATGGGTTCCCCACTCAGTTCAAGGGCAATTAGAGATGGGTAACAAATGCCGGCCTTGCCCGTGACGTCCACATCCCATGAAATAATTTTACGTATATATTTTTCTAGATCTGAAAATTTGTCATTCATGGTAAAGCCTCAGAGATCAACCGCGGGATTCTCCGGTCTGCCAGCCTGGAAACCCGTGGGCGTGGGTGTGCTGCTGGCTGACAGGAGGATCCGCCGATGCAGAATTCCGCTGCAGAACTTTAGCTGTCAGCACTTGGACAAGGATTGCCACTTGCTTGTATGGCACTTGAAGCACTTGTCATTGGGGAGAAAGGCATGGGGGAACTAGGCCACAGGTGGTACCAGGGCAGAGTGGCTGGGGGGGGGGGGGGGGGGGGGGGGGGCATCAGGCAAGGATCAAATGTCTTGCTTGGTATAGATGTTTGCCCTATACCTTTGGGGGACCTGAATTCAACGGTACAAAGGGATTATTGGTCTGTCAAAGATTTGTTCTTCACAAAAGAAGCTGGGAACAAAATCTTACCGTCTAATCCGCATCTGTATTGCCAACAATAGTGCGCAAAAAGGCTTTCCCAATCATCCTGTGCTTTATCACTGGTGTAATGATGGACTTTCAGACCCCCCCCCCCCCCCCCGCCGCCGTCAAGATCGGGAACCCCGATTGGGCAGAGAATCCCGCGGCGGAGCAAAATCCGAATTCGCACTAGGCGGCATACTGGTTGCAAGTCTCTGTGCCCGCCCTGCCAGCCATAAATGGTTTCCCAATGTCCTGGCTGAGCTTCCCGAGCTCATTAGAGCTCACTGGCAGGCAAGACACGCCATTCACAAGCAAGTGAGATGCTTGGCTCCACCCCTCACCCTGCCCTGGCCAAGAGTCCCACTGGCGTGAATTGATGCAAGTATTGGCATGGACCTGGCAGCTTGCAGTCCAAGGATGGCAAAGTGCTAAGTACCCTCCCAAATATTGCCACCAGGGTGTCGAGGGGGGGGGGGGGGGGGGGTCCTTCCTGGGAGGTGGGGGTCAGAGGGGCTTGTGTTGAGCTGGTGGGGCTCAGATCAGTGGTCTTCCTTGGAATGGGTCAGCATGTAAAAATTAAAGTTTTCCCTTAATAAAGAGAACATGTGCTCATCTGTACCCTTATACATTTAGACAGTCACTTATTATCTCATAAATACACACACCTCATCATAAAGTGGAAGTGTTCTTATCTGCACTCCTAATCCTTAAAACAATCGGTCAGTATATATGAAATACAGTTTTCTCATAGAAATGTGAAAGTGAGCCCATCTATACCATTAAACCCTTTAAAACGTCTGTCAATATGCACATTTAAAGGTCTGTGAGATGAAGGTAAAGTGGTGGAAACATTTGAAATGGTTTTCATACTGTCAATTTCATTGTCTTTTGAAATATTGACGGCAGTGTGCATGGCTAGGAGGTTGAATGCTTTGAACTGGATTGTTTACATTGAAATTCGCATTCCATTTACTGCTGAAAGCATTGTGATCCACAGCTGGCAGGAATCTCAAAGGGTAGAATCAGATTGTTTATTCTTATAGCGCTGTAGAGATCCATTAAGTCAGGGCAGCGGCTATTTCTCTAACCACAATGTTATTTTATGAGTCTGAGTGCTTCATAGAAAGTGATGGGGCAACCACCATAATTGTTCTTTCCTTGAGGGAAGGGGGGGGGGCTGGGGGCTGATGAGGTGGTCTGGGACGGTGAGATGGGGGAATGGGGCGGCTGAAGGGAAGGTTTGGGGGTTGGGTGGGGGGACTGAAAAAACTCAGCGGCAATTAGGGTGGGTTGATGCCTTGCCTGTGATTCGGGGTGGGGGGGGGAGGCTGTTGCAACCAATTGAGATCGGAGCACCCTTTGAGGTGCAGGACCTGTCCGAGAGCGATGTGCTGCCCCTCTCAATTGCACCAAGAACTCCGTCGTACCATAGAATGGCGTGGAGAAACCTATTTCCCAAAATTCTTCTTCCAAGTGCCATGGAATGGCAGGTCGGGGGCACTCCTTTTTTATATAAATTTAGAGTACCCGATTATTTTTTTCCAATTAAAAGGCAATTTAGTGTGGCCAATCCACTTACTCTTCACACCTTTGGGCTGTAGGGGCAAAACCATCAGACACGGGGAGAATGTGCGAACTCCACACGGACAGTGACCCGGGATCGAACGCTCGTCCTCAGCGCCGTGAGGCAGCAGTGCTAACCACTGCGCCACAGTGCCACCCAATATGGGCGCTCTTAGCGGCAACAGGGACCAGTCCCGATTCTCCGCTGTTGGGAGCACGAAAGCTCCGGAACAGACAATCGCGGTTTCTGAGTCCCTATTGGTCACCCAGACCAGATGACCCCTACTCTGCTGCGTTGCCCTTAAAGGGACAATCACCACAACTGGTCCCTCTGCTGTTCTGAATCTAGGCACTTGATACAGGCGATCGGTGGTAACTCTGAGGGAGTCTCCTTTTTACACAGGTCAATACTTTTCATCAGGCAAATCAATTTCACGAGCGGCAGGGTGGCGCAGTGCTTAGCACTTCTGCCTCATGACACCGAGGACCTGGGTTTGATCCCGGCCCCAGGTCACTGTCCGTGTGGAGTTTGCACATTCTCCCCATGTCTGTGTGGGTCTCACCCCCACAACCCAAAGATGAACAGGGTAGGTGGATTTGCCACGCTAAATTTCCCCTTAATTGGAAACATTTTTAAAAAGTCAATCAATTTCACCAGGTTTATAATAACTCTGGAGCAGAAGCCACCAACTACTTCTGACCTGCATAAATCTGACAGCTGGCCCCTGATAGGTGCTTTACTACTGAGGCTTAATCAAACCCATATCAGTATGTGATCTAAATCAGCTCAGAATTGCATAATCCAATCAACTGCGACTTCTAACATTGCTGCTTTTTCCAATCAATACCAAGATGCTGCTTCCCGCACTGTACTTTGCAGTTGCAATGTTAAGAAAGTCAGGGATTCGACATCAAGTAGAACTCTGCACAATATTCCCATACACTACTTCACGTTCTGCACATTCCCCGCGTCCAATAAACTGAAGCAAAAAATAATAGTACTAAGGAAGAAAGACTTGCATTTATGTGGCACCTTACGCGACCTCAGGACTTCCCAGAGAGCTTTACAGCCAACAAAGTGTTTTTGAGGTGCTGTTGTAATGTAGGAAATGTGGCGCACAGCAAGCTCCCACGAACAGCCTGTGTGGATGAGCAGACCAGCCGCCGGTTCCTGCTGAACTTTACTTTCTGTTCACTTTCACACAAAGAAAGGTTGGACAACGATCAGCCAGTTTTCTTCCTGGCAGTCAAACTTAAAATCCACCCCACTGCGCCAACCGCCACAATGTCGCTGTAGACTCTTGAACGGCCAGTACAGCAAATGCCTGAAGTCGCTGTCAGCATTTAGCATGGGCGAGAAAATAGTAATTCGCCTACTGAATTCAGTGAAGTCGATAATTTGCTCTCAAACGACAGGATGTTCAAGCTAATTCTAAAAAGCACTCACTTCCCCTCAAAACCATTTCCTAACTTCTCAAATCTCGTTCATTTTATACAGTGCCTTGTAATTCTAGTTTACAAGAGCGAATTTTTAAACACTCTTTGCAAAGGAAAACACTGCCAAATTCTGTCTGATAGAGAATGACTGATGCCTACTTTCCCTCTCCTGAAGGCATGCTCCACAAACACTCTAGCCCTCTCTCAGATAGTCTAGACAGCAGGTTCATGAATGTGGAACATTACAATCAAATCCAATCCTCAGCTGCAGTAATTTCTCCCTAATCCCTGATGATTGGAGTATTACCATCGAGCTATGCACTAATGACATTGCGCCGAAAATAGAGTTGTCTCCCCGACAGTCCATTTTTCAATCAGACTATTTCTCTTTTTCAATATCACCCTGCTAGGTTTACTAGGCTTTGGCTCAGATTTTGACCGATGTTCTTTGTCTGCTATTGCAAATATTATAACCAGGTTGATCCGGCTTGCTCCCATGACTGCAACATTGCAAAAGACGTCAGTGCTGTCAGCAGGAGTTTATCCAGTTGCGTCGCAATGAGCAGCATCCGAACAGAGGGCTGAAAAACGTGACAGCAGCCCAGAAAGTGAGGGAGTGACAGACAGGGAGAGTGAGAGAGAGGCAGGGAGAGACAGAGGGTCAGAGACAAGGAGAGGCAGCTTAAGACGTACGAGCATACAGAATGGGATCAGAACGAGCGGCAGAGTGGTGAGCACTGCTGCCTCACAGTGCCAGGGACTCGGGTTCAATTCCGGCTTGGGTGACTGTGCGGAATTTGCACCTTCTCCCCGTGTCCGCGTGGATTTCCTCTGGGTGCTCTGGTTTCCTCCCACAGTTCAAAGATCTGCAAATTAGGTGGATTGGCCGTGCTAGACTGCCCCTTAGGTTAGGTGGGATTACAGGGATAGGGCGGGGGCTTGGGTTTATGCAAATTACTGCGGATGCTGGAATCTGAAACAAAAGAGAAAATGCTGGAAAATCTCAGCAGGTCTGACAGCATCGGTAGAGAGAGAAAAGAGCTAATGTTTCGAGTCCAATGACTCTTTGTCAAAGCTAACAGTTAGAGAATGTGGGAATATTTATACTGTGGAGTGAGAATGAAAGATGAGTCATAGCCACAGAAACCCAGGGAAACCGGGTGATATGGAGATGTGGGGGGAGGGGAAGGGGGGGAAGCAAAGGGAAGAAAGGGTAAGGAAAGGTGGATAAGACTGGGGTGGGTTAAATATGAAGAAAGACAAGAACAAAGAACAAAGAAAAGTACCGAGAGAAAAGCAAATTACTGCGGATGCTGGAATCTGAAACGAAAGGGAAAATGCTGGAAAATCTCAGCAAGTCTGGCAGCATCGGTAGGGAGAGAAAAGAGCTAACGTTTCGAGTCCAATGACTCTTTGTCAACGCTAACAGACAGCACTGTTAGGAAAAGTACAGCACAGGACAAGGCCCTTCGGCCCTCCAAGCCCATGCCGACCATGCTGCCTGTCTAAACTAAAATCTTCTACACTTCCGGGGTCCGTATCCCTCTATTCCCATTCTATTCATGTATTTGTCAAGATGCCCCTTAAACGTCACTATCGTCCCTGCTTCCACCACCTCCTCCAGCAGCGAGTTCCAGGCACCCACTACCCTCGGTGTAAAATACTTGCCTCGTACATCTCCTCTAAACTTTGCCCCTCGCACCTTAAACCTATGCCCTCTAGTAATTGACCCCTCTACCCTGGGGAAAAGCCTCTGACTATCCACTCTGTCTGTGCCCCTCATAATTTTGTAGACCTCTATCAGGTCGCCCCTCAACCTCCGTCGTTCTAGTGAAAACAACCGAGTTTATTCAACCGCTCCTCATAGCTAATGCCCAGGCAACATCCTGGTAAATTTCTTCTGCACCCACTCTAAAGCCTCCACATCCTTCTGGTAGTGTGGCAACCAGAATTGAAACTATACTCCAAGTGTGGCCTAACTAAGGTTCTATACAGCTGCAACATGACTTGCCAATTCTTATACTCAATGCCCCGGCCAATGAAGGCAAGCATGCCATATGCATTCTTGACTACCATCTCCACCTGTGTTGCCCCTTTCAGTGACCTGTGGACCTGTACACCTAGATCTCTCTGACTTTCAATACTCTTGAGGGTTCTACTATTCACTGTATATTCTCTACCTGCATTAGACCTTCCAAAATGAATTACCTCACATTTGTCCGGATTAAACTCCATCTGCCATCACTCCGCCCAATTCTCCAAACGATCTAAATCCTGCTGTATCCTCTGACAGTCCTCATCGCTATCCGCAATTCCACCAACCTTTGTGTCATCTGCAAACTTACTAATCAGACCAGTTACATTTTCCTCCAAATCATTTATATATACGACGAACAGCAAAGGTCCCAGCACTGATCCCTGCGGATCACCACTAATCACAGCCCTCCAATTAGAAAAGCACCCTTCCATTGCTACTCTCTGCCTTCTATGACCTAGCCAGTTCTGTATCCACCTTGCCAGCTCACCCTTGATCCCGTGTGACTTCACCTTTTGTACCAGTCTACCATGAGGGACCTTGTCAAAGGCCTTACTGAAGTCCATATAGACAACATCCACTGCCCTACCTGCATCAATCATCTTTGTGACCTCTTCGAAAAACTCTGTCAAGTTAGTGAGACACGACCTCCCCTTCACAAAACCGTGCTGCCTCTCAGTAATACACCCATTTGCTTCCAAATGGGAGCAGATCCTGTCTCGCAGAATTCTCTCCAGTAATTTCCCTACCACTGATGTAATGTTCACCGGCCTGCAGTTCCCTGGATTATCCTTACTACCCTTCTTAAATAAAGGAACAACATTGGCTATTCTCCAGTCCTCCGGGACATTACCTGAAAACAGTGAGGGTCAAGGCCTCAGCAATTTCCTCTCTAGCCTCCTTCAGTATTCTGGAGTAGATCCCATCAGGCCCTGGGGACTTATCCACCTTAATATTTTTCAAGACGCCCAACACCTCGTCTTTTTGGATATCAATGTGACCCAGGCTATCTACACACCCTTCACCAGATGCAACATCCACCAATTCCTTCTCTTTGGTGAATACTGATGCAAAGTATTCATTTAGTACCTCGCCCATTTCCTCTGGCTCCACACATAGATTCCCTTGCCTATCCTTCAGTGGGCCAACCCTTTCCCTGGCTACCCTCTTGCTTTTTATGTACGTGTAAAAAGCCTTGGGATTTTCCTTAACCCTATTTGCCAGTGACTTTTCGTGACCTTTTCTAGCCCACCGGACTCCTTGCTTAAGTTCCTTTCCACTTTCCTTATATTCCACACAGGCTTCATCTGTTCCCAGCCTTCTAGCCCTGACAAATGCCTCCTTTTTCTTTTTGACAAGGCCTACAATATCTCTCGTTATCCACGGTTCCCTAAATTTGCCGTATTTATCCTTCTTCTGCACAGGAACATGCCGATCCTGAATTCCTTTCAACTTACATTTGAAAGCCTCCCACATGTCAGATGTTAATTTACCCTCAAACATCCTCCCCCAATCTAGGTTCTTCAGTTCCCGCCTAATATTGTTATAATTAGCCTTCCCCTAATTTAGCACATTCACCCTAGGACCACTCTTATCCTTGTCCACCAGCACTTTAAAACTTACTGAATTGTGGTCACTGTTTCCGAAATGCTCCCCTACTGAAACTTCTACCACCTGGCCGGGCTCATTCCTCAACAGCAGGTCCAGTACAGCCCCTTCCCTAGTTGGACTA
This sequence comes from Scyliorhinus canicula, assembly GCF_902713615.1. Classification (NCBI taxonomy): domain Eukaryota; kingdom Metazoa; phylum Chordata; class Chondrichthyes; order Carcharhiniformes; family Scyliorhinidae; genus Scyliorhinus; species Scyliorhinus canicula. The sequence continues at coordinate 144,202,329 of NC_052157.1, forward strand.
TCTACATATTGTTTAAAGAAGCCCTCCTGTATGCCCCTTACAAACTGCCCCGTCTGAGCCCCTAGCACTAAGTGAGTCCCAGTCAATATTGGGGAAGTTGAAGTCTCCCATCACAACAACCCTGTTGTTTTTATTCGTTTCCAAAATCTGTCTACCTATCTGCTCCTCTATCTCCCGCTGGCTGTTGGGAGGCCTGTAGTAAACCCCCAACATTGTGACTGAACCCTTCTTATTCCTGATCTCTACCCATATAGCCTCACTTCCCTCTGAGGTGTCCTCCCGTAGTACAGCTGTGATATTCTCCCTAACCAGTAGCACAACTCCACCACCCCTTTTACAACCCCTCTATCCCACCTGAAACATCTAAATCCTGGAACGTTTAGCTGCCAATCCTGTCCTTCCCTCAACCAGGTCTCTGTAATGGCAACAACATCATAGTTCCAAGTACTAATCCAAGCTCTAAGTTCATCGGCCTTACCCGTAATACTTCTTGCACTAAAGCATATGCACTTCAGGCCACCAGACCCATTGTGTTCAGCAACATCTCCCTGACTGCTCTGCTCTGCCTCAGAGCCATACTGGCCCTATTCTCTAGTTCTCCCTCAATGCTTTCACCTTCTGACCTATTGCTCTGGTGCACACACCCCTGCCATACTAGCTTAAACCCTCCCGTGTGACACTAGCAAACCTCGCGGCCAAGAAAGAAAGAAATGGTAAGAGACAGTTGAAATGAAATGGGGTGAAAACAAATGGGTCAAGGTGGGGTAGAGCTGATCATCTAAAGCTGTTGAATTCGATGTTGAGACCGGAAGGCTGTAGCGTGCCTAACCAGAAGATGAGACGTTGTTCCTCCAGTTTGTGTTGAGCTTCACTGGAGCATTGCAGCAGGCCAAGGACAGACATGTGGGCATGGGAGCAGGGTCTTTTGTTAAGCAACGGGAAGTTCCAGGTCCTGAATACGCACAAACCGAAGGTGTTGAGCAAAGCGATCACCCAGTCTGCGTTTGGTCTCTCCGATATAGAGGAGACCACATTGGGAGCAGCGAATGCAGTAGACCAAATTGGAAGAGACGCAAGTGAAACACTGCTTAACCTGGAATGAGTGTTTTGGGCCTGGGATGTTAAGCATGGAAGAGGTAAAGGGGCAGGTGTTACACCTTCTGCGATTGCATGGGAAGGTGCCATGGGTGATGGGAGAGGTACTGGGCATGGTGGAGGAGTGGACTAGATTACCTTGGAGGGAAAGGTCTCTGTGGAATGTTGACAGAGGGAGTGAAGGGAAGAGGTGTTTTGTGGTGGCATGACGCTGGAGTTGGCGAAAATGGTGGAGGATTATGCTTTGCATACGGAGGCTGGTGGGATGAAATGTGAGAATGAGGGGGACTCTATCCTTGTTCTGGGAGGAAAGGGAGGGGGCGAGGGTAGTGGCGGGGGAGATGGACCGCACACTGTTGAGGGCCCTGTCAACAACTGTAGGTGGGAAATCACGGTTGAGGAAGAAAGAACACATTTTCGAAGCACCATTTTGGAAAGTGACATCATCGGAACAAATGCGACGGAGGTGAAGGAGTTGAGAGAAAGGGATGGAGTCCTTACAGGGTGTAGGGTGCGAAGAGCTGTAGTCCAGATAGCTGTGGGAGTCAGTGGGCTTGTAGTGGATATTAGTGGATAATCTATTGCCGGAAATGGAGACAGAAAGGTTAAGGAAGGGAAGGGAGGTGTCTGAGATGGACCAGGTGAAAGTGATGGAGGGGTGGAAACTGGAAGCAAAGTTGATGAATGTTTCCAGGTGTGGACGAGAGCATGACCCAGCACCAAAATAGTCATCAATGTATCGGTGAAGGAGTTGTGGGAGGGGGCCCGGATAGGCCTGGAACAAGGAATGTTCCACATACCCCATAAAAAGGCAAGCGTAGCTCGGACCCATGTGGGTACCCATTGCTACACCTTTGATTTGGCGAAAGTGGGATGAGTTAAAGCAGAAGTTGTTGAGAGATAGAACGAGTTCAGCCAGGCGGAGGAGAGTGGTGGTGGATGGGAATTGTCCGGGCCTCTTTTCGAGAAAGAAGCGAAGAGCTCTCAGGCCATCCTGGTGTGGGAAGGAGGTGTAGAGGGATTGCACGTCCATGGTGAATAGAATGCGGTTAGGGCCCGCGAACTGGAAGCTGTCAATATGACGCAGGGCATCAGAGGAATCCCGGATGTAGGTGGGGAGGGAATGGACCAGAGGAGTGAGGATGGAGTCAAGATAAAAGGAAATAAGTTTGGTGGGGCAGGAGCATGCTGACACAATGGGCCTGCCGGGACAGTCCTTTTTGTGGATTTTGGGAAGTAGGTAAAAGCGGGCTGTCCGAGGTTGGGAGACTATGATGTTGGAAGGTGTGGGGGGGAAGGCATCCTGAGGAAATGAGGTCGCTAAGTGTTGGAGATAATGGTTTGATGTTCAGTGGTCTGGTCATGGTTCAGGGGGAGGTAAGAGGAAGTATCTGAGAGTTGGCGCTCAGCCTCTGTGAGGTAGAGGTCAGCATGCCTGAGGACAAGAGCATCCTGTTTGTTGGCAGGTTTGATGACAAAGTCGGGGTTAGACCTGAGGGAGTGAAGAGCAGAAAGTTCGGAAGGAGAGAGGTTGGAATGGGGGAGTTTGCGGAAAAATTAAGACGGCCAATGCCCCGTTGACAGTTCTCAATGAAAAGGTCAAGGGCAGGTAATTGCCCCGGCGGCCGGGGAGGGGGGAGTGGTCCATTTGGAGGCAGATTTTCCAGCTCTTTCGTTTTAGGCTTATGTAGGGTGCTCTTTCAGAGGGCCGGTGCAGACTTGACAGGCCAAACAAATGGCCTCTATCTACACTGCAGGAATTCTCTAATTCTACGTAGGCCATTTGGCCCTTCCAGCTTGCTCTTCCCTTCGACAAGATAATGGCTGATCTATTTGGGTTTCAAATTCTACATTCCCATCGACACTGGGAGAGACTATTGAAAAAATGCATCCGTGATATCAAATGAATGTTGAAGCCCATGATTGCCAATGTAAAATAGAAATTCGAACCCCAACATCAATGATGTTATTTGTGTTTATTAGGCTGTACTGGAATGGCTCAGAAATTGATTCAAAATATATTTATAAAAAAGTGTAATGTAAGTGGATATAACCTCAATTTGGCCAAGAATGGAAAAAAATGAGATGCGTTCACAGTGCTGATTTGATCCCAGGCACGGTGTGTGCCCACCTCCTGGGATTACATCTTGGGGCACTCGCAGATCCCAGCCATTTTTGTGGGAGAGCAGTGGCTGGAGGGATGGTTCCTCGGGGATAAAGGGTACTCACTCAGGAGGTGGCTGATGATGATGCCAGTGCGGAGATCACAAACACCCGCTGAGACTCGCTACACCGAGACTCATGTTTCAATGCGCGCACTGGTCGAGGAGGCAATTGGACTGGTCAAGGTGCAGTTCGATGCCTAGAACGGTCAGGGGGAGCCATACAATTCAGCCCCCAGAGTGTGTTCCACATCTTTATGGTTTGCCGTGCTCTGCACAATCTGGCACTGCAGCGGGGAGGGCAGCTGGACCAGGAGGAGATGGCGCACAGTGGTTAGTTGTTTCTTCCCAGGTTCGATTCCCGGCTTGGGTCACGATCTGTGTGGAGTGTACACGTTCTCTCCGTGCCTGCGTGGGTTTCCTCCGGGTGCTGCGGTTTCCACCCACAGTCCAAAGATGTGCAGGTTAGGTGGATTGGTCATACTACTTTGCCCCGTAGTGTCCAAAAGGTTAGGTGGGGTTGCTGGGTTACAGGGATAGATTGGAGGTGTGGGCTGAGGTAAGGTGCTCTTTCAGGGGCCGGTGTAGACCTGATGGGCAGAATGGCCTTCTTCTGCACTCTAAATTTTGTGATAATTCTTATGATTCTATGAGGAGTACCACATCGGCTCAGATGAGAAAAAGGTTGAGAAGGGCAGTGACAGACTACCCAAGAAGGAAGAGAAAGGACCTTGTGTGATAGCCGGGCCTTGCATGGGATGCAGGGCTAGGGCGCCCTCATAGCCTCTTGGTTTGGGAACAACCAGGACTAGGGTGTGAAGACCTCTCCCAACATGGGGTCTGACATCCACTCACTTCTGTATCCCTGCGGGAGGTCATCATGATGGTGGCAACATTCATAGAATCATAGAATGTACAGTGCAGAAGGAGGCAATTTGGCCCATCGAGTCTGCACCGGCCCTTGGAAAGAGCACCCTACTTAAGACCACACCTCCACCCTATCCCCGTAACCCCACTTAACCTTTTTGGACACTACTGGCAATTTAGCATGTCCAATTCACCTAACCTGCACGTCTGTGGACTGTAGGAGGAAACTGGAGCACCCGGAGGAAACCCATGCAGACATGGGGAGAACGTGCAGACTCCGCACAGACAGTGACCCAAGCCAGGAATCGAACCTGGGACCCTGGAGCTGTGAAGCAACACTGCTAACCACTGAGCTACCGTGCCGCCCATGAGCAGGGCGCTAAACCGATTGGTCGGACAGTACAGGAGTATGATGATGACTTGCAGTGAGGACAGAGCGATGTTCCTCTTATCCTTTGTGAAATGTCTGACTCCTGCCTCACAGGGAGCGGAGCCCGACCTGCCACTGAACAGGTTGATCTGGGGCGGGGGTGGGGACAGAGAGGCTGAATGACACATCTCACCTTTTACTACCTCCGCCAAGGTCAGGGGTCCTGGTGTTATTCTCCATGTACTGACCGGGTGGACAGACACACTACACATTTTCCACCCTCGTCACTTACAATACTGTCAGACATGAGAGGCCTGAATGCTAATGTTGGGGAGGGGCTTGAATCTTCTGTGGGCGGGTGGTTGGGGAGGGGGACTGAGGGCTTGTACCAGCCACTGTGCAACTTTACTGCATCATCGGTGTGGGAGGTGGGAGAGGCAGAGCTCTGCATAGGGAGGAAGAGCTGTGTTAGCCTGGGGGCTTGTGGAGCTATGACATGACATTGTGGAGAATCTGTATGGTCAACAAAGTGATTTCTAATACAAGTGCATTACGACAATGGTAACGTATCTCTACTCGTGCCGAGGTTCACCCGCGCCCACTAGGTGCCGATTGCAGTGCTGCCCTCCTCAGTGTGTGGGGCTGGAGGTGTGTCGCTCACAGGGAGGAAGTGTCAGATGGGCTGGGCACCTCCAGGACTTCCTGGGTGGAAGCCCCCAGGCTGCGCTTCTGCCTATCCTCTTCCCTTCGGGTGCCTGGGGACTCCTCCATGGGATGGAGGGGCAGCGGGAGTGAGATCCAGAAGCCTCTGGCGCTGACAGTCATGGACTCCCACTAGTGCTTGCTCCATGTAGTTGAAGCCCTGCCCCATGGAGCTCATGCCCTCAGCCATGGAGGTGAACAATGGAGCAGACATCCCCCGCCATGGATTTCACGTCCTTCGCCAAGGTCTCCACTGTGGAGACAGATGTGATGCCTCTTCAGGCTTGTCTCAGATGTCTACCTCGGGAGTTGCTTTGATCTATGATCTTCAGAATGCACGAGGATGGTGCGGGCTGGTCGACTGATTGACTTGCAAAGGAAGCGCGATGATATGAGCGTATCACGGGGCAGATTGATAGAAGGAAGTTACCTCATTTGAGGCTTGCACCATCGCTGCATGTGTTGAGGGTTATCAGTTTTGTCTGGTGCCCCCACCTCGCCCTCTGCACAGGTGTGGTCTTGCTCCTCGCCGGACTGCCTAAGGGCTCTCTCCTCAAAGGTGTGAGGCATCTCAGCTCAGGCATGACTCCAGCCGGCTGTGCCCACTCGCGCTGCTTGTGCTCAAGCTTGTCCTGCAATGAGACAGGTGGGGAGAATGTAGGCAGGACTCCTGCCAGAGGGGCAGCATGGTAGCACAGTGGTTAGCATTACTGCCTCACGGGGCCGAGGTCCCAGGTTCGATCGCGGCTCTGGGTCACTGTCCGTGTGGAGTTTGCACATTCTCCCCGTGTTTGCATGGGTTTCACCCCCACAACCCAAAGATGTGCAGGGTAGGTGGATGGGCCGCGCTAAAATTGCCCCTTAATTGGAAAAAATGAATTGGGTACACTAAATTTATATTTAAAAAAAGGGATTCCTGCCAGGTAAGATGGCAATTGTTATAACCCCCATGAGACCAATAGATCTCCCCATGGGACTCATGGAGTATGCTGAGGATGAAGGCCCAATAGCGGGCTCATTAATTCCCCGAGATAGAAGGCGGCTCAGGAAGGAGCCAGCATCTTAAGATGTGTCCAGACTGGGACTTGAACTGTTGTTTAGTTGCTGTATTTCCCAGCTGTGAGTAGCAAATAAACTATTTTTTACTCCTTTTCGAGAGGCCTCATTGACTACAATGTTGGCGATGAGGATAAATCGTAACTGCGCACGGCACTGCTGGCCACTCAGACTACAGATGCTTCTCAACGCAGAGGAGTAAGGTTTGGACCATTTCAAAAATGCTGCTCTTCAGTCGACTCTACGTGTTTGATGTGAGTGTGGAAGACTGGGCTCAGTACGCAGAGCATTTGCACTATTTTTTTCAGGGCGAACGCTATTACTGGGGAAAATCGGCAGAAGGTAATTATTTTGACCCCCTCTGGGGTCCCCACTTACAGTGTCACAAAGAGCTCAACCTACCCTGCAGCCCCAGAGTACAAGACGTTTGAGGAATTGGTGGCACTCGTGACAAACCATTACGGCCCCAAACCATTGGTCATTATCCAAAGATAGCGATTTAATAAAGCTGAGACAACTCGGGGAGAGTCTGTTATGGAGTTTCTGGCACGATTACACAAACTGCCGAACACTGTGACTACGGACCATCCCTACCCAATGAGATTGCTTTCTATGCGGCATAAACAACATGGCGCCCCAGCGGAAATTGCTGGCAAGATCGAGCGACTGGCCCAGCACTGCACTATGTGTCAGGAGCATCAGAAGCTCCTGCCAACCGCACCACTCTACCCGTGGGACTGGCCAGCCGGCCTTGGGTGCGTCTGCACGCTGATTTTTGCCGTGCCCTCTCAAGGCTCAATGTTCTTGCTGAAAGTGGACGTCCATTCCAAATGGTTAGACATCCAAAGAATGTCACTGACCACTTCAAAAGCCACCATCGGGAAGCTACAACTCTCATCTAGTGTTCATGGCATCCCAGAGTTATTCGTCACGGACAACAGTATTCTGTTCACCAGCGAGGAGTTTCCATGTTTCATGGAGACAAACAGGGTGAAGCATATCCGGATGGTCCCATCCTATCCTTCCTCAAATGGTCTGGCTGAATGAGCAGTACAGAGTTTCAAGAAATGAATGAGGGATCCATGGAGACGAGGCTGGCGCGTTTTCTGTTCAGCTATCGGACCACCCACACGTTACGACTGGAGTGTACTGGCTCAACTGTCGATGGGCCGGAGGCTCAGAACCCGCCTCAGCCTAGCATTCCCCAAAATTAACGTAAAGTAGAAAGGAGTCAAGACCTTCATAGAGCATATAACAGTACAGCACAGAACAGGCCCTTCAGCCCTCGATGTTGTGCCGAGCATTGTCCGAAACCAAGATCAAGCTATCCCACTCCCTCTCATTCTGGTGTGCTCCATGTGCCTATCCAATAACCGCTTGAAAGTTCCTAAAGTGTCCGACTCCACTATCACAGCAGGCAGTCCATTCCACAGCCTAACCACTCTCTGAGTAAAGAACAGATCTCGGATATCCCTCCTATTCTCCCACCCTGAATCTTATAGTTATGCCCGCTTGCAACAGCTACATCCACCCGAGGAAATAGTCTCTGAACGTCCACTCTATCTATCCCCCTCATCATCTTATAAACCTCCATTAAGTCGCCTCTCATCCTCCTCTGCTCCAAAGAGAAAAGCCCTAGCTCCCTCAACCTTTCCTCATAAGACCTATCCTGCAAACCAGGCAGCATCCTGGTAAATCCCCTTTGCACCCTTTCCAATGCTTCCACATCCTTCCTATAATGTGACCAGAACTGCACACAATACTCCAAATGTGGTCTCACCAGGGTCATGTATAGTTGCAGCATAACCCCGGCTCTTAAACTCAAGCCCCCTGTTAATAAAAGCTAACACACTATAAGCCTTCTTCACGGCTCTATCCACTTGAGTGGTAACCTTCAGAGATCTGTGGACATGAACCCCAAGATCTCTCTGTTCCTCCACATACCTCAGATCCCTGCCGTTGACCCTGTAATCCGCATTCAATTTTTTTCTACCAAAATGAATCACCTCGCACTTATCAGGGTTAAACTCCATCTGCCATTTTTCGGCCCAGCTCTGCATCTATCAATGTCTCTTTGCAGCCTGCAACAGCCCTCCACCTCATCCATTACTCCACCAATCTTGGTGTCATCAGCAAATTTACTGACCCACCCTTCAGCCCCCTCCTCCAAGTCATTGATAAATATCACAAATAGCAGAGGACCCAGCACTGATCCCTGTGGTACACCGCTAGTAGCTGGTCTCCAGTCTGAAAATTTTCCATCCACCACCACCCTCTGTCTTCTATGTGATAGCCAGTTACTTATCCAATTGGCCAAATTTCCCTCTATCCCACACCTCCTTACATTCTTCATGAGCCGACCATGGGGAACCTTATCAAACGCCTTACTAAAATCCATGTATACAACATCAACTGCTCTACCTTCATCTACACACTTAGTTACCTCCTCAAAGAATTCAATCAAATTTGTGAGGCAAGACTTACCCTTCACAACTCCGTGTTGACTATCCCGGATTAAGCCGCATCTTTCCAAATGGTCATAAATCCTATCCTTCAGGACCTTTTCCATTAACTTACCGACCACTGAAGTAAGACTAACTGGCCTATAATTACCAGGGTCATTCCTATTCCCTTTCTTGAACAGAGGAACAACATTCGCCACTCTCCAGTCCTCTGGCACTATCCCCGTGGACAGTGAGGACCCAAAGATCAAAGCCAAAGGCTCTGCAATCTCACCTTTCCTCCCAAAGAATCCTTGGATATATCCCATCTGGGCCAGGGGTCTTGTCGACCCTCAGGTTTTTCAAAATTGCTAATACATCCTTCCTCAGAACATCTACCTCCTCCAGCCTACCTGCCTGTATCACACTCTCATCCCCAAAAACATGGCCCCTCTCCTTGGTGAACACTGAAGAAAAGTATTCATTCAACGCCTCTCCTATTTCTTCTGGTTCCATGCACAAGTTCCCACTACTGTCCTTGACAGGCCCTACCCTCACCCTGGTCATTCTTTTATTTCTCACATAAGAGTAAAAAGCCTTGGGGTTTTCCTTGATCTGGCCCGCCAAGAACTTCTCATGCCCCCTCCTAGCTCTCCTAAGCCCTTTTTTTAAGCTCATTCCTTGCTACCTTGTAACCCTCAAGCGACCCAACTGAACCTTGTTTTCTCATCCTTACATGCTCTTCCTTTTTCCTCTTGACAGGACATTCAACCTCTTTTGTGAACCATGGTTCCCTCACACGGCCATTTCCTCCCTGCCTGACAGGGACATACCTATCAAGGACACGTAGTATTTGTTCCTTGAACAAGCTCCACTTTTCATTTGTGCCTTTCCCTGACAAGTTTCTGTTCCCATCTTATGCTCCCTAATTCTTGCCTGATCGCATCATAATTACCCCTCCCCCAATTATAAACCTTGCCCTGCCGTATGGCCCTTTCCCTCTCCATTGCAATAATGAAAGACACCGAATTGTGGTCACTATCACCAAAGTGCTCTCCCACAAACAAATCTAACACTTGGCTCGTTTTTCAGTGGGGGTACCAAAGCAAATGGACCGACGCCAGATATGTCTGACCCGAGGACGCAGTATACATCTGAAACTTTGGAGACGGTGCCTGATGGGTTCCAGGGACCGTGGTGAAACAAGGTGCACTGGTACTGTACTCGATAAAGACTCGAGAACGGACGGTGCAGAAGCACCTCGACCCCCTCCAGAGCAGGGGGCCAGCATCAGGAAACACCCCACCGAAGGAACTTTTACCCACCAGCCCAGCAGAAGGGGCCTGGGGACATCACCCCCTATAGGCTCTGACACCGAGATGTGTGAAGTGGAAGATTCAGGATAGACTCAGACATCCGTGTTCTCGAACGATGGCCTCGCCGATGGTGCCCCCCCCCCCAGATGATGGACGTGAAATTGACGATCCCTGACACACTACATCCCCCCAACCCAGCCCAACAACAGGGGACTTACGGACTTTGAGGGGGGGACGGTGGATCTTATAACCCCCACCAGACCCACGTTCATGACCCGATTGATCTCCCCGTGGGGCTCGTGGAGTACGAGCTCCCTATTGATGGGTGGAGGCCGAACAGCGGGCTCTTTATTCTCCAACATCAAAGATGGCCCAGGAAGGAGTCGGCAATTCAGGTGGGTCTAGACTGGGACTTGGACTGTTGCTTAGTTGCTATATTTCTTAACTGTGAGTCGGAAATAAACTACGTTTGGCTCACCTTTTTCGGAACTTCCCATTGACTACAATAGTAATGAAGTCGGACAATCATGGGAGGCGAGAGACAGCGGGCATGTGAGGAGCAGATTATCAACTGGTGGGAGCACGGAGAATGACGCGTGGAGGGAGGCGGCGCTATGACAAGTGTTGCGGCCCTGTGAGGTGGCTGGGAGTGTTCGCTGTTGAGGTGTGATGGGTGTGTTAAGGGGTGCGAGAAGAGACAGGAGGAGACAGACTTACCTTGGCTGCATGAAGAAGGCCATTCATCTTCTCTCTGCATTGTAGCCCCATCCTCTTGTGGAGCGACATGGCACTCACTATCACAGCCAGTGTCTCCCAGACCATGTTGGTGACCTTGCTTGCTGGACACCTGACCAATTGCAGATAGAGGATGTCACGCCTTGCTCCACACCGTCCAAGAGTTTGTCGAGGGCTTCCTCAGTGAATTGTGGTTCTGTCTTCCTGGCGGCTATCCATGTGATGGGAGGCGTTTAACAAGAGTGCCCCACTGATTACAGAGAATAGGTTTATCGGGGGCGAGCGAATCAGAGCCAAACCACCAGGAACGCAGTCTGAATCAGGTGTTAAAGGGGCTGAGTGTACGATGAGTTTTCCCAGCCGATGGGATTCTGCTGTTTTCTCGCCAGGATACACACTTTGAAAAAATATGGGAAAATTCCAACCAAAGTGCTCAGGGAATGGTGAAACTGAATTCAACCAATTTGGTAATTGTGGACTTGCACCAGACAATACCCGTACCAGCCTCCCCGAACAGGCGCCGGAATGTGGCGACTAGGGGCTTTTCACAGTAACTTCATTTGAAGCCTACTTGTGACAATAAGCGATTTTCATTTTCAATTGACCACAAAAATCGGATTGGGGAAACCCAAATCGTTCACTAATACCTTTCAGAGAAGCTGCGGCCGCGAGCTGGTCTGACTGCCCCCATGACTTTGATCTACACTACCCAGTTGGCACAGAATAGCAAGCCATCGTTTTTGCTGTACACGGACTGTCCATAGCTGCAACGTCACCCAGCTCCTGTGAACAAATAAAAAACAAACAAAGCAAAGAACCAATTCATCATCTTTAAATCACAATGTCTGCTTCTGAAGCAACACAGAAGGAATCAGAACCATTTTAATATCCTGCCCCGGTATAAGCCAACACAAGCAGGGCAAGAGAGAAGGATAGCTAAAGATTTTAAATAGGTTTAAAGGAGACAACCGCGATTGGCAAAGCATCGACTGAACAAACCCAGTTATAATTTACATCACAGTTTCAATTTCACATCAGACTAATTCATTTTGTGAGATGTTGCAGCTATTTCTGAAGGACATGATTCTAATTAATGCAATTATACAAATGCATGCCCTCCGTTCTTTTCAATCCTAGGGCAGCATTCTGCAATATAATCAATAAAGTTCCTTCCGTCTGTCTGTCTAATTGAATTGACAATCCCAACCTTCACCCTCTGTTACATTCGGACAAACTCAGGTGGGGCGCTTGATAACGAGTGACCAATCCGTTGCCACCGGTTTTCAACTCCAATGCAATTAAAAATGACCTCTCAACTGATTGGAGTCAAAGCTGGGATCAATTTCAACCGATCTTAGTACCTCAGACGCAATAATAATTTAAATTTATGAGGGAGATAGTCAATATATTCTAAGTTCATTTTCTTTAAAAAAAAATCAAACTTAATTGTCGATTCCATATGGGAGTAAAAATCGGCCCTAAATCAGTGACGTTGAAATACAATAGACGTTGAGCTAATTTTTATTTTCCTTTTGTCAATATTTTCCTGATTGAGAATTTCCAGGGCCCCATTTCTCAACGTTGTGTGAAGTAGTGCAGTTATTCCTGCTCTCTTTCTTTTTATTTATTTATTCATAAATTTGGAGTACCCAATTCTTTTTTCCAATTAAAGGGCAATTCAACGTGGCCAACCCACCTACCCTGCACATCTTTGGGTTGTGGGGGTGAGACCCACGCAGACACGGGGAAAACGTGCAAACTCCACACGGAGAGTGACCCAGGGCCGTGCTTGAACCCGAGTCCTCGGCGCCGTGAGGCGGCAGTGCTAAACACTGCGCCACCGTGCCGCTCTACCTGATCTCTTTCTTAACCAAAACCCCAAACTCTCCCACTGTCCAAGCGGACATATAAAGTGGACTCAACTGACGATATGACAAGACACACCCTCAACTTTAAAATCTTCTTACGCCGTGTGTTTTCCATTGAACACCAATTTCTTTACTGCTGGAGAGAGCTCATAGAAAAGCCGACAGGATTATGATTGTTTCAGCTTTGCATCCAACCATGACAGTACGTCAGCTCAAGAGAAGCTGCACCTTGTGTGATTTATCACTTAACTTCTTGAAAGTTTTGCTGGGCTAAATTTTGAAAAAAAAAGAATGGTCAGATTGTCTGCAAATCCAGTTATGCCAGAAGGTGAGTCCATTTAAACTCCCACACAGTGAAACGCCCAGAGGGTGAAATCGACAGATTTCAGATTGAACTGCAGGGAGAAAAATGCAGCCTATAATATCAAGGCTTAGAGGAGATGGAACGAGCTGTCCCAAGCACTGTGACAAAGGGTTGCCATTACCACATAGAATGGAAATAAAGTTGTATTCTTGTTTCCCTGACAGACATCTCGAACAGGGGAGGGACGCCTGGTCTGTGAGCCAGAAAATAGAAAAACTGCAGCCGAGGTGGTGACCCTGCCTGCTCAGCAGAAACTGGGCCCACCGATGGTTAAAATTGCAGTGGGGCTGATCCAGCTAAGGTCCCTGCCTCTTCCCGCATATTCAAATTTTAACCTGCTCTTCTGAACAATGGGGGTTCGCACCAGAAACAGGTGGGACTTATTCAAATACACAGATTGGAATCTTTATAATATAATAATCTTTATTGTCACAAGTAGGCTTACATTAACACAGCAATGAAGTTACTGTGAAAATCCCCTAGTCGCCACATTCCAGCGCCTGTTCAGGTACAACAGAGGGAGAATTCAGAATCCCTACAAATTATCGAACAGCGTGTCTTTCGGGACTTGTGGGAGGAAACCGGAGCACCCGGAGGAAACCCACGCAGACACGGGGAAAGCCTGCAGGCTCCACACGGACAGTGACCCAAACCGGAAAAAGAACCTGGGTCCCTGGAGCTGTGAAGCAACAGTGCTAACCACTGTGCTATCTGTTGGTGCAATTGAGGTCAATTGGAGGCCTATCAGGGTACGTGTCATGGCTTTCCCATCAGGCCAACCAATGATTCAGGACTGTTAAAAGACAAGGAAGGAAAATGTTTAAACTCCAGGTGTCCATCGTCTAGTTAGGCCTCGATCCCTTGCCCAAAGCTTGGAGCCTTCCCATGATCGCAATGATTTGTGCATTCATACGTACTGTAAACTGACTAAGACATGACACTGTATATTTTTAGAACATATGTGTAGATATCATCATGGCCATTTCTAAATGTTTAGGAACTGGGCAAAGATCTTTTAAAATGGCTGAATCTATGTCTACCTGTGACCCTCGAACAAAAGGAGCGTTCTGGCAGTATCAGTGATACTCATGCCTCGTTATCTCTGAAGAGACAGTAATGAAATGAAAATGAATGAAAATCGCTTATTGTCACGAGTAGGCTTCAATGAAGTTACTGTGAAAAGCCCCTAGTCGCCACATTCCGGCGCCTGTTCGGCTTTTCATAGTCCAATTTGGCCAGTCAAAGTTCTCTAAGGCAAAGGGACCCCATAATATTCCTTTCAATTCTTAATGGTTGGTTCTTATTTTATAAGGATATTTATTGAAGTTTTATATAACAATAATAATATAACAATCAGCCAATGAAGATGTAAGGGTACAAAGTCAAAAAGTTAGAAATAATTCCCCAATAAAAAACACAAACTAAAACCTAAATACGATAACTAAACCCCCTAACAGCTGGCGGTGTCCAGATCCTTAGAAAAGGAAATAAAAGGTTGACTTCCCCATCGACCCTCAGATGGTATCTTTCATTTTTACTAAGGGCAGGAACATCATTAAACAACAGGCCAGGCAGGAGCGTGGAAGGTGAGAGACCCCCAGCTAAGCAACATTCGCCTCCAGGCTACCAGTGAGGCAAAGGCGACGATGTCCGCCCCTACCCCAGAGTGAAACGCGGGTGAGTCTGAGACATCAAATATGGCTACCAATGGACATGGCTCTCGAACCACCCAAAGAATCTCCAATATAGTGTTGAAGACGGAAACCCGGAAGCACAGTTTGGGGCAGGACCAAAACGTATGAGTGTGGTTAGCTGGGGCAAGCGAATAACGATCGCACTTGTCTTCCACGTTTGGGGAAAACCCGTTCATCCTTCCCTTGGTCAAGTGTGTCCCATGCAACGCCTTGAACTGAATCAAACTCAACCGGGCACAAAAGGGTGTGGAGTTGACCCCCATCGAGGGCCTGCCTCCAAGCTTCATCAGTAATCACAGGATCCAGTTCCCTCTTCCATCTCACTCTCACCCCATCCGCCGGGAGAATATCGCCATATAGTTCTGATGTAGGCCGCTCACCAGGTTGAGCCAAGGATAAAACCTTCTTCAGCAAGGAGGAGGGCGGAGCTAAAGAAGACAAGGAAAAGAGCTTAAAGTGCTGCCGAAACTGTTTCAAAATTCTAAAGGAGGTGACCGCCACTGGATTTGAGGAAATTCGAGCAGGAGGGAAGGGCAATGGTGCAGTAATCATGGCCGGGAGAGTAGAGGTAGTGCACGAGCGAGCCGCTCTCCTTCCCCAAATAGAATCGGGGTCACTAATCTGCAGCAAAACATTTTGGATGTTAGCAGCCCAATACAAGATTTGGGAGGCACAAGCCCCCCGCCCGCCTATCTCTTTGGAGCAGAATACTGCGAATTCTGGGATTTTTACTGGCCCAAATGAAAGCAGAAATCAGTTTGTTAACCTTCATAAAAAAGTACTTGGGCGAAAAAATGGGGATACATTGAAAAAAAAAGAAAAACCTGGGAAATACACTCATTTTAATCATTTAGATCCTACCAGCCAGAGGTAGAGGGAGGTTTTTCCATCTCTGTAGATCCACTTTGAAACTATTAATCAGGCTTGAGTAGTTTAATTTATGAAGTGAGGCCCAATTATGGGCCACCTGGACACCCAAATAGCAGAAACTGGTATTGGAAAGGCAGTAAGGTCATAAGTTAAGCTGAGAGCCACATATATTAAGCGTCTTCGTTGTGCTGTCTATGCAGGGAGTTGGGCCCGTCCTGTGGTGAAGTATGTCATCCGCAGGAAGCGATACTCGTGCTCCACCCTATCACGACAAATACCCGTCCATTGGCCAGAGGCCCTCAAAGCAAAGAGAGAGCCTCTATTGCCAAGGCAAACAAAAATGGGGAAGAGAGCAGCCCTGTCTAGCGCCCTTACCTGAGTGGAACTAATCTGAGTGTAGAGTGTTCATGCGAACAGTGGCAGTAGGGGCAACGTGCAACAAACGAGTCCAGGAGGCACATTCATGGCTGAATTCAAATCTCCCAAGAATCTCGAATAGATATTCCCAATCCACCCTGTCAAACGGTATATAGCATCCAAAGATACTACAACCTCAGGTTCTTGTGCTGGGGAGGGGGAAAGAATAATGTTTAACAGGCGACGTATATTGGTCGACAATTGACGGCCCTTCACAAAGCCTGTTTGAGTGCCAGGATCTTAGGCAGCAACTTAAAGACCTTGGGCACAATTGTCCGGAAAGTGTTCTGAGTGGTAATGAGCGGGTATTGCCACGAGCTTCCCGATGCTTAGCCCAGTGAGGCCGGCAACGTAATTCAACATTAATTGGTCCACTTAACGAGGCCCCATGGGCTTCTCATCGCAAATGAAGGCTCGCCAGCTGATGCGCCGGAACATGCGCTGGCCAGTCCAATGCTAACAAGGCCAAGCAACACTTAAGCTGCACTTGCTCAGCCAACCCCAGCCAGTTCGCAATAATAGTGACCAGGAGACTAGCCCCAAGATTCAGGGATGCAGACCTGGGGAGGCTCCTGAAACACGGTGGAGGCCAGGAGGGATGTCCTGTTCTCCTGAGGGCCCCAGAGAGTCAGCCACAAGGCAGCCAATTCTGCCTGGGATGAGGTGGCGGCAACTCAGGGAGTGTGACCAGGAGCACTGGCCTTCAGTGCCGTAAGAAGGTCAACAACCGACATCGGGCAGCACGAGTGAGTAGATACCAACACCCCCCACCGGTGGACAAGCTTCAGGGGCATAATCTGGTGAGCACCACACTGCTGATGATGCACATCAGGTGGAGACAGGAACCTTTGGGCGAGACAGCAGCCAGAGTTTGTTTTTTATCTTTTCACGAGATGTGGGCATCGTTGGCTAAGCCAGTATTTATTGCCCACCCCTAATTGCCCTTGGAGAAGGTGGTGGTGAGCCGCCTTCTTGAACCGCTGCAGTCCATGTGGTGTAGGTACACCCACAGTGCTGTTAAGGAGGGAGTTCCAGGATTTTGACCCAGAGACACTGAAGGAACGGCGATATATTTTCAAGTCAGGATGGTGAGTGACTTGGAAGGGATCCTCCAGGTGGTGGGGTTCCCAGGAGTCTGCTGCCCTGTCCTTCTAGATGGTGGTGGGCATGGGTTTGTAAGGTGCTGCCTAACCTTGGTGAGTTCCTGAATGCATCTTGTAGATGCTGCTGTACGCCGATGATGGGGAGAGTGAATGTTTGTGCATGGGGAGCCAATCAAGTGGGGCTGCTTTGTCCTAGATGGTGTCAAGATTTTTTGCATGTTGCTGGAGCTGCACCTATCCAGGCAAGTGGAGAGTATTCTATCACACTCCTGACTTGTACCATGTAGATGGTGGACAGACTTTGGGGGGGTCAGGAGATGTGTTACTTGCCACAGAATCCCAAGCCTCTGACCTGCTCTTGTAGCCACAGTATTTATACAAGTGCACAAATAAACTAACCCTCTGAGTTCATCCTAACTCCTTTGAGTTTGCTGTGGGTTATTAATAGAAAATTGGATTACACAAAAACTGAGGGGTTGGGAAATATACCACTGCTCATAAAGCGGGAAGCAAATCAAAAACGAACATTCTGTTATGGACGAATGGTGAGAGGAGAAATTTGTGCAGGTTAAATTAACTCCCCTCCTGTCCATAGCAAGTGTATATGTTTGTATTCTGGGATTCCCTCTGGTCACTGTGATATGGAACCTTTGCTCATCCCAAATAGGGTCATTGAGGGTGTTAGAGTGAGGGTCAGGAACCCTCCACTTTGGGCATTCTTATGTCCCCAGCCTGCCAGAGATCTGGTGATCAATCAGTAGTAAGTAGCAGGCAAGCAGATCCATGTGGCTTTGAATGTGGGGTCCTGAGGATTGTGCTGAAATGCTGGAAATATTTACAAAGGGAACTGATGGAAGTATTCTTTGGAACTTTCTTCGAGGTGGGGTGCAAGTTGACAACTGCTCCTCACTGCGCCTCCACTAGTTGTCACAACTTAAGCTCTTTGCACTATGGGTACTTGAGCTGTGCTCCCAGTAATCCAGGTGGCCTATCAGTGGCATGTGAGGAAAGAGATCTTGCCCCGACCCTCCAAATTCAGTGTCAGAGATCTCCAGTGGGCACAGTCCTGGCAGATTCCTGTCTGCTTCATTTACAGAGCCCTTATTTTAAACAGTCACTACATCCACCTTCTTGCAAATTTATGCGGGTCAATTAGCTCAGTTGGCGGGATGGCTGGTTCGTGATGTGGAGTGACACCAACAGCACAGGTTCAATTCCCATACCGGCTGAGGTAATTCATGAAGGCTCCGCCTCTCAACCACGCCCCTTGCCTGAGGTGTCGTGACCCTCAGGTTAAATGAAATGAAAATCACTTATTGTCACAAGTAGGCTTCAGTTAAGTTACTGTAAAAAGTCCCTAGTTGCCACATTCCGGGGAGGTTGGTACGGGAATCGAACCGTGCTGTTGGTCTGCTTTAAAAGCCAGCGATTTAGCCCAGTGTGCTAAATCACCACCAGTTAGCTCTCTCTCAAAAGGGGAGAGCAGCCTTTGGCCCTCGGGGACTGTGGTGACTTTCAATTTCACATGAAACCCTTAAAACAAAGTAGTCCAAGGAGATTGTCCTATGGGGTAATACTATTTGTAAACTATTTTGCTACTGTAGAGGTTCAGGTCAAAGAATTCACATGGGGCACTACAAATGGGAGAATCACACCATTTCCAAGTTGACCTGGAAATATTTTAAATGTGGAAAAGTGTTCCATTTCACAACACTCGCATCCACATCATAGGTTTCATATTGGGATTAGATTATAGTCTCTTAGACCTGTGGGGAAATATGGATTCTTCGGGTGTCAGCTAGGGGTCTCTAGAAATGTATGTAAATCATCAGTTCCCATTAGGAATATCTCAGAGTAAGTGAACGTTTAAAGGGATATTAGCATCTGAACCCAGGACATGTTGACGTTACTTGACCTGCTGATGCATGGAAACTGTTTTCCCCTGGCTGGAGAATCTCAGGGTCAAATTCCCAGGATTAGAGGGCAGCTATTTAAGATTGAAATGAGATGCATTTACTCAGAGACCTGTAAATCTTTGAAATTGTCAACCCTATAGGGCTATGGATACTCATTTGCTCACTATATTCAAGACGGGGATTGCTGGATTTTTGAGCACTGAGATAATTAAGGGATATGAGATAGAAGATCAGTCATGATTTTATTGAATGGCAAAGTAGCTTGAGGGGCCCTGTGGCCTACCCCAGCTCCTTATGTTCTTATGATGTCATCTACTGTGGGCAGCAGAAGACATTGTCTGCTTCATAACCAACCACAATTAAACTACCATTTCATTCAATTCACTTTTAGTTGCTGAATCGTTTGGCCCTATCCTTGTGGGTCTTTTATCATGGACATGGGAAATCATAGAGATATTGGGGGTGGGTACATTTGACTTTGCAATCGTGTAAAATGGGCAATATCAGATCAGCAGTCTTTTGCAAAGAACTATGCAGAATTTACAGCACAGGAACAGGTTATTCAGTCCCAGCGAGTTAATGCGGGCCTTTGTGTTCCACATGAGCATCCTCCCACTATTTGGTCTACAGCTCTGCTGAAATTCAATCTAATTCACTTTCACTCTCTGAGGTATAAAATGTGGCAGGTGAGGTTTAACCCATAAAACGCTGCCACCCAAAGTCTAAATTGTCCACATTTTGTTGGTGATAATTGTAGACATGCCCATTTCGTAAAGATTGTTTGTTGTCTCACTAAGAGGTCTGGATGTTTATATGGTTGAACTTAAAGCATTTATTGGTAAACCATAACTACATACATACATGAAGTACTGTCATGCATGGGCTCTGTCTCCACATTGGCTCCTTCCAGACCCTTCTCCAAAAGAGTCTACTAGCAGGTGACTAGCTGAATCGTACCATGATCAGCACTGGTCTCCAGTCCATGTTAAGCCTTGCTCTGCCGAACACCCTGAGATTACAATGGCATATTTCCAACCCTTAAAGGCATTTGTAACATTCACTGTCATTCGACTGGTCCAAGCAAACCAGATGCATCCATCGTATATCCTTGTGTCGCAAAGTGATGCACAGGCCCCTTAAACGATTTAGAAAATGGCCATTGTGACCATTGTTAAACCAAGAGGTTTTCTTTCCCCTCGGCACTTTTCGTTAAGACCACGCACGGGCGCACATTGCTTGGCACTGGCTGCTCCTGGCTGCCTGAGGAAACAAACCTGCCCGAAAAATTCACCTCAAGGTGGCAATGGCCTTCAAATGAAACATTTTTACTTCGTACAGGAAATAACGGGCGGGATTCTCCGATTGCCGACGCCAAAATCGGGTTCGGCGATTGGCCGGAGATTCCCTTTTTAACGCTGAAATCGGGGCGGCGCCGTTTTTCCGATGCTCCGTCCCTCAAAAACGGCGTACTCCCGAGTACGCCACACGCCATTGGGACGGCCTCAGGACGTCACCTGAGGCCCTCCCCCGATGCTCAGTCCCCGATGGGCCAACTTCCCGACGGCGTTGGTCATGTGCCCTCTCACCTTTCATAAACCAGCGGCGCCACAGTCGGAGGGGGGGGGGTGAGCTGTTCCACTGGCGGGTGGTGGTGGGTCTTCGATGGGGGCTGAGGGAACTGGTGGAAAGTGGTCCAGGGGTGTCGAGGGGGGTTTCAGGGGGGCAGCTTTTGGCAGGCCGGGTCTGCGCGAGGCCGGCACCATGTCGTACGGCGCAGCCACCGCAGACCGCCGCCGTGCATATGAGCGGCCATGGACCTGGCCATTCTGTGTCCTTATCAGCCGGTGGAATCACGTGGCACGGCTGCTAGCCCCCCCACCGGACGGAGCATCGGTGCGGGGGGGGCGGCGCTGACGTTTTGGGCGTAAGACCAGACACATCCTCCAGACATAGCCGCAGAATCGGAGAATCCAGCCCAACGACTCAGACTTTTATGAATAAGTACAATTATCATTCACAACAAATGGGCTGCTTTGACATAACAGAAGCCATATCGCTCTGCACTCTGAGCTATGAACGATTGACTAAATCTGTATTTGGGAGTCTTGGTGGAACTTCATCAAATATTACAGTGCCAGATGGCAGCCTGTTTCACAGCTTTCCAGTTTCCCTCCCAAAATGGCTTTAATTAAGACAGATGCATGCCAAGTAATGACCAAATCCATCAAGAAAACGTATTAACGACTTTACAGTTTTCAGTTTATTAAACCAGAAACAATAGCAGCAGATGGCAAATAATAAAAGGAAAAACAACACATGAGTGGTACAAATCTCACCCTCCTGAATGGAAAAAAACCATTCCCACTTGATGGCCCTATTTAAAGAGTGAGATTGCATTACGCACTCAGCCTCCATTGCTGGGTTTTGCATGTCAAATAAAGGAGATTTCTTGATATCCTTGTCCGACTGAAATAGCTTAATAATTCATGCATTTTCATGTTACGTTTACGCAGAACGCCATGAAGAAAGGTCTTTGGTGAAATTACACTTAACTTGGGTTAGTTTTATTTGTTCCTAAGACTTAGACTAAGAACATATATTGTAGAAGGAGGCCATTCGGCCCATCGAGTCTGAACCGGCCCATTTAAGCCCTCACTTCCACCCTATCCCCATAACCCAAGAACTTCTCTTAACCTTTTTGCAGGGCAAATTTTGAAGGGCAATTCATCATGGCCAATCCATCTAACCTGCATGTCTTTGGACTGTGGGAGGAAACCAGAGCACCCGGAGGAAACCCACGCAGGCACGGGGAGAGCGTGCAGACTCCGCACAGACAGTGACCCAGCGGGGAATCGAACCTGGGACCCTGGTGCTGTGAAACCACAGTGCTATCCACTTGTGCTACCGTGCTGCCCAAAAAGATGCGGGCAACATTGGCAAGGCCAGCATTTCTTACCCAGCCCTGATTGCCTTAAGCAGGAGCAGGGGGTTAACAAATCCAATGACAGGGGTACCAATTACCTGAGCTGCTTTGGCCCAGAAAAAGTCCAGAATCCTGAGAGTTACTATGGCTGCATTTATCCCAAAAAGTGGTGAATATTCCATCACTCCTACGTTAAGCCTTGATGACGGGTGAACAGGTTTGACACCTGGCTGTCAGAGTCATTTTTCTCAAGACTAAAGTCTTAGTTTACAATATTGAACAACATGAAGAACATCTGTACATTTGGATGCTGACATAGAACTGTTTTTTTAAAAGGCCATCAGTTCACCTGGGAACTGATTTTAAACGGGCCTCTTCCATTGGTAATTATGGGTCGTAATGTGTCAAAGTTTCAGAAGAGTTTAAAAGTTGTTTCATTCTCTTGAAATCGTTTTGCAAGTCCAGGATCCATAACTTCTGTCTCAACAGCTATTTCAAAGGCTCCTCAAACTCTGCTAAATCTGGTAGGAACTTGCCAATTTAGTTGAACATCCCGAGGAATCTTTGAAGATCGGTTTGTCCCTGGGTTGTGGAAATTCCCTGATTACTTTTGTGTGTTTGTGGTGATTCCAGTGGTGTGTACGATGTGACCTAAAAACTTGATCGTAGGTTTGGCAAACTCACGTTTTCATCTAATCCTAAAACCAGAAGATTCTAGAAAGTCTCGAAGATCTGGCAGCATCTGTGGAGAGAGAAGCAGAGTTAACATTTCAACTCTGTATCCTGTAAGACCCTCAGGATTGCTCTGAATCTGCAATCATGTTCTTCTCTCGTGAAGTCATGAGTATGTTGTCCACATGGCGTAATACTCCTTCCGTGCCTGCTAGAGTGTGAGACACTTATAAAAGCAGGGAATGTTGTGGTAATATTACTGGAATTCCTTTCATCGATTGAAAATCTGTGAGGACTGTTGCCATCAACAGAGGGGTCCAGCTCGGAGATTACCTGAAGCCAAAATGTTATGGGAAATATTTGTAGATGTACTGTTTAAAGGTCCTCCTGTGTCTTTAAGTTGTGATTTTCTTCTTTCCTTTTTTTAAAATAA
Organism: Scyliorhinus canicula; assembly: GCF_902713615.1. Classification (NCBI taxonomy): domain Eukaryota; kingdom Metazoa; phylum Chordata; class Chondrichthyes; order Carcharhiniformes; family Scyliorhinidae; genus Scyliorhinus; species Scyliorhinus canicula. The sequence goes on from NC_052157.1 coordinate 144,225,333, forward strand.
ATGTTTCCATTTAACATTTAGAATCTTCACAAATGGTCTGAAATTTACTTCTCCCAACTTCAGATACTTCCTCATAACATACAAATTGAAAAAGCATTGTAATAATAATAATCTATAATAGTAATAATCTTTATTATCACAAATAGGCTTACATTGCAATGAAGTTACTGTGAAAAGTCTCCAGTCGCCACATTCCGGCGCCTGTTCGGGTACACTGAGGAAAAATTCAGAATGTCCAAATTGCCGAATAGCACGTCTTTCGGGACTTGTGGGGGGAAACCAGAGCACCCGGAGGAAACCCACGCAAACACAGGGAGAACGTGCAGACTCCGCATAAACAGTGACCTGGCTGGAATCGAACCTGGGACCCTGGCGCTGTGAAGGTGCTGCCCAACGCTAATTCTGGCCCCAGCCTATGTTCTATTGTGAATCGCCTCATCCTTTAAGATTCCGTAATTGCACTTCCGCAATAGAGATCATTGGTGAATGAATCCGTGCTTTTGCCTCGTCTACACTTTTTTATATTAAATTTTGCACTCATTATTATGAAATTCCAACAGATGTTGAAATGAGAGTCAAAAGCTTTCAGGACCCTTCTAATAATAATAATAATCGCTTATTGTCACAAGCAGGCTTCATTGAAGTTACTGTGAAAAGCCCCTAGTCGCTACATTCCACCGCCTGTTTGGGGAGGCCTGTATGGGAATTGAACCCGCGCTGCATTACAAGCCAGCTGTTTAGCCCACTGTGCTAAACCCACCCATAATTCTGCCCTGTGAATTGGTTCTGGGGGTGGTTGTGCGGATCAGAGAATAACGAGTCTTGTAAACTAAACAAAACTATTTATTTAACACTACATTTAGATTCGGCACTTATCTCTCAGAACCAATGGTTGATTAAACACACATTAACTATATTCACGTAACATCTAACTCACTAACACATTAACTAATCTCAAGCTCTCACACTATCTTCAGTACTCTTAGCTCAGCTGCTGCTCCTGCTCCTGCCCCTGCTCCTGCTCAAACCTTTTGCTCCACAAGGCTCTTCCGTCTCTCTTTTTTACCTCTGAGACTAGCTCCCTCTAGTGGTTCGCTGTGTCCATATATTAACCCTTGGTTTACTGACATATATGATAATGTCACATCCCCCTTTTTTCTGAAGAAAATATTATTCAGCTACTTTGTTCTATCATTTACCTGAGATGCAGTATAAATGGGTAGCGCGGTAGCACAGTGGGTAGCACTGTAGCTTCACAGCTCCAGGGTCCCAGGTTCGATTTCCGGCTTGGGTCACTGTCTGTGCGGAGTCTGCACGTTCTTCCCGTGTCTGCATGGGTTTCCTCCGGGTGCTCCGGTTTCCTCCCACAAGTCACGAAAGACGTGCTTGTTAGTTGAATTGGACATTCTGAATTCTCCCTCTGTGTACCCGAACAGGCGCTGGAATGTGGTGATTAGGGGATTTTCACAGTAACTTTATTGCAGTCTTAATGTAAACCTACTTGTGACAATAAAAATTCTTAAAATTAAAACAATATACTCATTGTCCTGAACTAACACTGACAACTACGCCTACACAAAACCTCTCTCCAAACCCTGTCTGTACAATAACGATAGAGAATTAGAAACATACACAGCAACATCAGAGTTATGTCAATCACATGTGTTTGATGAATGGACTAACAATGTTATTTTACTTTCATAAACTTTTTACAGTCCAAAATGTCTGAGTGTGGACTCAGTCTTCACTGTGTTTTTGTTACAGTGCCAAGTATCAGTCCAAGCAAGTAAAAGTTCTATTTGGTCGGAACCATTATTTGTGTCGACTCGGTCTTTGTCTGTGCCTTTGTTGACACTTTTGTGCTGTCCTCAAGACCTGCTTGGAATTTGTTCCGTGTCCAAGAAGCAGCATGACTCTCCTATCATCATCAGTATCCTCAGAATCCTGAGTTCCTCTTGAACTCACGACGTTCCACAAATTCGTCAATTTCCCGCATGCTGTGCCTGCCGCCTGTGCTCCCACATGACCTGTGCGCTGGTGCACTTTGCTGCTCAGCCTTCAGACTGTGCAGACTGAGATCCATCAGTCTCACTTACACTCTGCACAACTGGTTCGCAGTGATCGCTACTTCACTAGATGCAAACGATTGACGTAGACTTTCACAGTCTTTTTTGTGTTGTCCATCACTCCTCGTCTCCTCACTGTTGTCTTTTTTACTACACACACTGGACAGATGTTCCCAGTCTTCTTCTTCATCCGTTGACGTATCTGTTGCATATACTCTTCGGACCAGATCCAGTGCTGTACAAGCTTGCGCACCTATTACTGATATCTGCTCATTGTTGACCTCCTCAAATTCTAGAGGCATTTCCATGTCTCCATATCTCACCAGCATTCGACATGTGCCTTCCGTGACGAGCTTGCTCCCAGTGTAGTCCACCAGCTGACATCTAGACTTCCTTATGGTCGGTGTTTTATTTGTTTGCAGCAACGACTTCCACGCAATCATATTCGCTTCGGCACCTGTATCAATACTTAATGGCGTGGCTATGCCAGTCAGATGGAGAGTCACAGTCCATTTCTGACTGTTCTTACGTTGGAGAGGCAGAGTGGATTCCACTTCCGAATCCCGGGTATCAACCTTGGTGACTGTCGCTATCATGAGGGTGTCCTCTTCACCGAGCCGCTCATGGTCGCTGTCTATGGTCAAATTATCAAACTCATTGCCTTCTTTCTGGACACTTCTGATCTTCAGATTATCAGCGTAAGACTTCCTAAATCTGTGTCTTGGAACAACCTGTTGAAAACGGCTCTGTGCTGCAAAGTGATCAAACCTGTTGCAGTTCCTGCTCTGTCTGCGCAGCGCCGGACATTTTTATCACATGTGGGCGTTTCCACAGCGTTGGCACGTCATGATGGTCATGACGCCATCGTCAAAATGGCGTTCTGCCGGTGCGCGCAGTTTGCTATGCTGCGCCACAACCTCAATGACGTCGGCCACGTTTCCCATCTTCGCACCCTTTTCAGTCGTTACAAACCCGGCATATTCGATCGATGCCTGTTCACTAGTCTTGCACATATTAATTGCTCCTAGCAACGATAACAATGGTTCACTGAGCACTTTTTCACACAGACAGCTCATTTTCTTTGCCAAACACTACTTGATCCCAAATCATGGAATCCGATGCTGAGGCAAAATTGCATGATTGCGCTCTCAGTTTTAACGCCGTAATTAATGCATCGAATGACTACCCACTTTATTGCAGCCTTTTTCGGAACACTTACTGTTCATACGTTTCGTTTACTTGCGTTTTGCAGTGTGCATCAAATTTTTGCAAGGTCACACTATAATTCGTTTTGTCCTCATCCGCCTCGAATCCAAACAAGGATTAAACAGCTCTCGAGCTTGTGTTCCAGCCAGATTTACGAGGAGTGCTATTTTCCTAAATCTGAAGCATTTTCAAGTGCTGATGCTGAGAGAAGAACTTCAAACTTACCATCCGTTCTGAGATTGTCCGGTTTCTGCAGACTCTCCATCTTGCTCCATGGATCTCCCTGAGATGTGGAGGCTTGATTGCTTCGTTCAATCATTGTGTATTTTTTCCATTTATGGGGTCCTCACTAATCTACCTATTCTAATTTTTAGAAACAAATACCTGGTACCATGTGTTGTTCTCTGCCTTGCTCTATCCAGATGGCTTTGATGTGTAGTGTTGATCAGAGTCTTGTAAAACTAAACAAAACTATTTATTTAACACTACACTTGGATTCGACACTTATTCCTAAGAACCAACAGTTGATTAAACACACATAACCTATGTTCATCCAACATCTAACTCATTAACTACTCTCAAGCTCTCTCACTATCTTCAGTACTCCTAGCTTTGCTCCGCTCCTGCCCCAACCTTCTGCCCCACAAGGCTCGGCCCTCACTCTTATATACCTCTGAGACTAGCTCCCTCTAGTGGTTCTCTGTGTCCATATATCAACCCTGGGTTTACTGACAGATATGGTAATACCACAGGCACTTCCTTTTGTCTTACCCATTGAAACAAGATTTGTCTCCCTACTTAATGGTGATGGAGAGTGTGCTTTAGTTGCTCTCCTAATATCTCCTTTTTTGCCTTGTCACCCGTTTTTATCTGATGGTGAACCTGTGAAAAGGCTCCGGACATTTTCTAGGTTAAAGGTCTCATATAAATGCGAGTTATTGGAAATGAAGGACAACAAACTACATTTTTGTGCACAAGTCCTGTAGTAAATCTACGACAGTCTTACTCTAAGTTGAAAGCGCAACCAACTGAACCAAGCTGTCAAAAAGATTTTGTTATAATCTCGTATACAGCAAAAAAAAACATTGTTTGTTATCAACATCTGACTCGAGTGAAGATTGCCTACATTATCCAGTGCCTGACTGGGATCTTATATTGCTCTCTGAAGGGAACTCACAATTTGCAATTAAATTTTAAATATGTTACCGTAAAACTGGATCAGACAATTAGCATCTAAATGGAGTTTTTGCAAATATGCATTACATGTATTGGGAAGTATTTTGTGTGGCATGTTTTCAAAAGACTCTACCAACTACCACAGTGACAATGCTAATTTGAAAGCAGGATTACGATCTCACGCTTATTGCTGCCAAATCCCAGAGTGCGATGCTTGCTGAATTTTCTGTAATTTTCCATAATTACTTCCCTCCAAGTTTCACCGGCTTATTCACGATTAAAATGAAAAAGCCAAAATGACCACAGAGCGTGAATGCTCTGGGTATCTCCGGTCTGTATTGAGTTAGCCCCCACTCGCTTGTGGGTATGGCAATTGGACACAAAGGGCCTGTTCAGGAGACTCAAATTAGGCGCGCAATGGAAATAAGGTAAGACTCTCAAGTGGGGCAAAGGGCCTGTGTCTGTGGCACAAAATTCTGTGATTCTGTAGCAAAAGGACATTAGAAGCAAAGAAGGCCAGTCGTGGCCTTGAGAATGCTCAAGTAGATCCTGACTGACGTCTTCCTGAACTCCACTTACCTGCCTTAGCTCCTTATCCCTGGACATCCTTGCCCTGCAAACATTTATCAGTCTCAGTCCTGAATGTTCCGACTGTCTCCGCATTCGCGGAATTTTGGGATGGTGAATTCCAGATTTCTACTTACCCTGAAGGAGGGGGGTTTAGACAAGACTGTTTGTGTGGGGGAAAGCTCTGGCATTTTCTTGATGAGCCAATTGGCTTGTTTCCATGCTGCACCATTTGGCTACCATTCAGCAATGATACCCACAGTAAGGTCTGGGTGCAAGATCAAACACAACTGTGGTACCCTTTCTGGAAAGTCAATAATCCACCTGCAAACACTCACTGCATGCGTTCACCCACAAACAATGGACCATTGGCTGACGCAGTAGGGAATCCATAGAAATGTATCCCAACAAATCCCAGTGGGGTGGGGTTTCCGTTCAGTTGCGTTGGTTTTGCCAGAACAATTCAGTCAAAATCGCCACAACGCACGCAAAGTATTGCAGAAACTTTCGTGAAAACTACTTTCAGCGCAACGTGGTGTACCCGCCCATGCAATTAACTATGTCTCCAGAGTGAATTAATTACCATTGGGAGCTCCCACCAATTGTGCTTGTTTTCAGGCAGTTGAGGAGGCTCCAAAAATTATTTGCTTGTGAGTAAAAACATTTTCAGCTTATTAATCAAACTGCAGGATTTCGCCACTTTTAAATGGATCAAGGAATAATTTTTAGATGCAAAATTTTTAAAATTAGGTTTTAAAATGTTGCCCTTTTGCACCGGAATTGGCAGGTTTTGTGTTCGATGACCCGCAAATGGGTTTGAGCAGATGTTTGAGACGAGAAGCAATTTGCAAAGCTGCCACAACTTTGAGCGAAATTTGTACCCCGATCACCCATTGCGCCAATAAACAGGAAATCTATCACAATGTGTTCACGAGCAAAGAGTAGGAAATTGATTTGGGGGCTCGGTGAATTAGGTGGATAGGCCATGCTAAAATTGTTCCTTAGTGTCCAAAGATGTTTACGAAAAGTGTGATTGCGGGGATAGGGTGGGGTATCGAACCTATGTAGGGTGCTCTTTCAGAGGGTGGGTGCACCCTCGATGGGCCAAATGGCCTCCTTCTGCACTGTCAGTATTCTATTCTATTCTAAGAAAAGTTGAGACCAAATCTGTAGACATCATTTCTCGAGCACAATCTCTTCAGATTTTCCTATATGAGGTTTGGAATTGTTGAAATGAGTGAGGACTTACTTCTTTCTATCTTGGGCTGATTGCAGAAAGTCAGGAACTTTGTGTTTTGTGAGGACGTGTACACATTGCAATCAGAATGATCATGGCCTAAATTGTTTCATGCCCCAGTACCCCTTGGGGCATGCAGTGATGCTATACAAGAATGGAGAGGCCCAAGGGCGGTGATAATATCATCCAGTGCCCTTATTTTAATGGTCCCAGCTGGTGCCAGTCAGGTGCCCCAATGCAGCTTGAGAGCTGAGGCCACTAGGTGCCTGAGGCTACAGGTAAGTCCAGGTGTTGGGGTGAGGGGGAACACTTTTTGATTTATTATTGTCACGTGTATTAGTATACAGTGAAAAGTATTGTTTTTTGCATGCTGTACAAACAATGCTTACCGTACATAGGGAAGGAAGGAGAGACTGCAGAATATAATGTTACAGTTATAGCAAGGTGCAGAGAAAAGATCAACTTAATACGAGGTAGGTCCATTCAAAAGTCTGATGGCAGCAGGGAAGAAGCTGTTCATGGGAGGCAATTCAGAGACTTGGTTGAGCGAGGTGTAAGTATGGGTGAGTCGTGAACTGAAATACTTCATGGAGCCTGGAGGAGCAATCATGATCTGCCAGACTCCACAGATCCCAAATTCTTGTAGGTTTTGGGACCTATTTGTGAACACCCTCCAGCAAACACATTAGGGCCTGAAATGGGTGAGGAGTGGGGAGCCTCATTTGTGAGACTTTCTTTATTTTTATTTTAAAAAAATAAATTTAGAGCACCCAATTATTTTTTTTCCAATTAAGGGGCAATTTAGCATGGCCAATCCACCTACCTTGCACGTCTTTGGGTTGTGGGGTTGAAACCCATGCAGACACGGGGAGAATGTGCAAACTCCACACGGACAGTGACCCAGGGCCGGGATTCGAACCCAGGTCCTCAGCGCCGTAGTCCCAGTGCTAACCACTGTGGCACCGTGCTGCCCACCATTTGTGAGACTTAATTGTGAAATGAGACCGGCGCCTCATTTCATGTGGGCACCAGAGATCGCTGAAGTCCCAATGCCAACGCAGATCAGGCACAGCCTACCTAAATTATTCCATCTGTTTTACGCATATTAAATGGGAAAATCAATGCTTCAAGTTCAATTTTCGTATAAAAAGAAACACACTTGCATTTTACACAGCACCATGCTGCGTGGGTGAAGACACCAAAGCATTTCAGAGCCTGTGAACTGTATTTGAAAGTCCTCCTTGGACCACCAATCTGTAGGGTCCCACAAACAGCGATAAGATGAATCCCTGACTTATTATCACCCTGTTTACGCTATCAGATAAAGATCCATCCCAAAGTTTTGATTTACATCCAAATGTATGCCTTGTCAGAATTTGAAACCTTGCCAGGAAAGGGTGGGGGGTTTGAGACTTTTAATAATCTCAAAATACTCACATGACCGTTTGAGGCATGGAAAAGCCGGACTGAGTGGAGTAAGCTGTGTTAACCGACTGCATTCGGAGCCATGGTAAAGTTGGTACAATTGGCCTCAGTCCCCTCTCGCTTTGGGAAGAGAGAATTCTTCCAGCGCTCCTGACTGCCATCTAGCAGCCCCTACTGGAGGTGCAGGTACGAGGAGGTCAGGCGAGGACAGGATCAAAACTGACTCTGCTGCCTAGCACCTTTGGAAGAGAAGCTGCATTCAGGAAAGGAGGGAAAAAGTTAATCTCTTATTCATATATCATCTGTCACTAAAACGCAATAACTTTACTGCTTTGATAAATCGCAGTTGAATACAGTTACAAAGATTGTTTCGTTTTGTTCTGAGTTATGCACCAGGGGGCTGAAAAGAATATTGCACACGTTGAATCTATTTTGTGAATTGCAGTTTATCTGTGACCCACCTCCTCCCAGTCGTCTAACAAATTCAACTTTGTGATATGAGCAAGGACTGGAGGTATCCGTTCTTCGTCTTTCTCGGGTCTTATCCGGAAAGGTAAAAGGAACTAACGCACTCACAAGTGCCATTAGAATTCCTCCCTCCATCCACAACTTGTGTGCAATAAAACTGCAAATTCTTTCCTATTGCAATCTGCTACAATCGTGTTTGTTTCAAAGGATGCATAATGCGAGCTGCTACTTAAAGGGTTATCCCAGAGGAAGCGGGGCAACATTAATCTCAGGTAGTCTGCTCTCACTGGTTTATCATCGAAGCCAATTTGTTTATCTTACTGTTTTAGCTTCCTGAGCGACCTCACTCAGACATTGGGTGTCAGGAAACGTGTCCCACTTGATCCTAAAAGCCAAGCGGACAAGCAGCGAATTGTCAACAGGATGGCAAAGCAGAAGCTGCAGTTCGAACCCTCCCCTGACCCTTGCCCGTGTAAATCAGGCAGGCGGAGAGGATGCTTCCGAAAGATCTCTGAGGATTCTCAGTGGCCCTGGAAGTAAAGGTCATGTGTTCAACAACCTTGGCTTCCTGTTCAGGATAAACTGGAGACAAATGGGACGTTGTGACCAGTGATACTGTGTGTGTGTGTGTGTGCTTTTGTGTGTGTCTGTTTTTTTTGCATGTTTGTGTTTTTGTCTGTATGCGTGGGTTTGTGCATGTGTGTGTTTTTAAGTGCTTGTGTGTGTTTTAGTGTGCGTTTTTGTGTGTGTGTTTTGAGTATGTTTTTGTGTGTTTGTGTTTTCGTGTGCGTATTTGAGTGTTTGAGTGTGTTTGAGTGCGTGTGTGTTTGAGTGCATGTGTGTGTGTTTGAGTGTATGTGTGTGTGTTTGTGTGTTTGAGTGTGTGTGTGTATGTTTGTGTTTGAGTGTGTGTATGTTTGTGTGTGTGTTTGAGTGTGTGTGTGTTTGAGTGTATGTGTGTGTTTTTGAGTGTATATTTGTGTGTGTGTTTTGAGTGTGTGTTTGAGTGTATGTGTGTGTGTGTTTGAGTATGTTTGTGTGTTTGAGTGTGTGTGTTTGAGTGTATGTGTGTGTTTGAGTGTATATGTCTGTGTTTTTGAGTGTATGTTTGTGTGTGTGTGTTTGAGTGTGTGTGTTTGAGTGTGTGTGTGTGTTTGAGTTTACGTGTGTGTGTTTGAGTGTGTGTGGTTGTATGTGTGTGTGTTTGTGAGTGTATGTTTGAGTGTGTGTTTGTATGTGTGTGTGCGTTTGAACGCATGTCTGTGTGTTTGAGTGTATGTGTGTATTTGAGTGTATATGGGAAGGACATACTGGCACTGGAGCGGGTCCATCGGAGATTCACACGGATGATCCCAGGAATGGTAGGCCTAACATACGATGAACGTCTGAGGATCGTGGGATTATATTCATTGGAGTTTAGGAGGTTGAGGGGAGATCTAATAGAAACTTACAAGATAATGAATGGCTTGGATAGGATGGACGTAGGGAAGTTGTTTCCATTAGCAGGGGAGACTAGGACGCGGGGGCACAGCCTTAGAATAAAAGGGAGTCACTTTAGAACAGAGATGAGGAGAAATTTCTTCAGCCAGAGAGTGGTAGGTCTGTGGAATTCATTGCCACAGAGGGCGGTGGAGGCTGGGACGTTGAGTGTCTTTAAGACAGAAATTGATAAATTCTTGATTTCTCGAGGGATTAAGGGCTATGGGGAGAGAGCGGGTAAATGGAGTTGAAATCAACCATGATTGAATGGTGGAGTGGACTCGATGGGCCGAATGGCCTTACTTCCACTCCTATGTCTTATGGTCATATGGTATATGTGTGTGTGCGTGTGTTTGAGTGTGTGTGTGTTTGAGTGTATGTGTGTGTGTGTATGTGTGTGTGTTTGAGTGTATGTGTGTATTTGAGTGTATATGTGTGTGTGTGTTTGAGTGTGTGTGTGTGTGTTTGAGTGTATGTGTGTGTGTGTTTGAGTGTATGTCTGTGAGTATGTTTGAGTGTATGCCTGTGTGTGTGTGTTTGAGTGTATGTTTGAGTGTGTGTGTGTTTGAGTGTGTGCGTTTGTGATATGAGCAAGGACTGGAGGTATCCGTTCTTCGTCTCACTCGGGTCTTATCCGGAACAGTAAAAGGAACTAACACATTCACAAGTGCCATTAGAATTCCTCCCTCCATCCACAACTTGTGTGTAATAAAACTGCAAACACTAATGCAATCTGCTTCGGACAACTTATAGTCCTTTTATTGTATGTAACAACATTTTTAATTATTCTGTGATTCAAATTCATGGAATTATAGAATGATACACAGTAGCACAGTGGTTAGCACAGTTGCTTCACAGTGCCAGCATCCCCAGTTCGGTTCCCGGCTTCGGTCACTGTCTGTGCGGAGTCTACACGTTCTCCCCGTGTCTGCGTGGGTTTCCTCCGGGTGCTCCGGTTTCCTCCCACAAGTCCCGAAATACATGCTGTTAGGTAATTTGGACATTCTGAATTCGCCCTCAGTGTACCAGAACAGGCACCAGAGTGTGGCGATTAGGGGCTTCTCATAGTAACTTTATTGTAGTGTTAATGTAAGCCTACTTGTGACACCAATAAAGATTATTATTATTACAGCACGGAAGGAGGCCATTCATCCCATTGTACCTATGCTGGCTCTTTGCTAGGATTATCAAATGAATCCCACTTTCTTGTTTTTTCCCTTTAGGTGATTAAGCCAGTTAATTTGAATTAATTGAAATGAAATGAAAATGCAATTCGCTTATTGTCACGAGTAGGCTTCAATGAAGTTACTGTGAAAAGCCCCTAGTCGCCACATTCCGGCGCCTGTCCGGGGAGGCTGGTACGGGAATCGAACCGTGCTGCTGGCCTGCTTGGTCTGCTTTAAAAGCCAGCGATTTTGCTCAGTGAGACTGGGAAATAAGGGTAGATTCTACCCATGGTTACAATTACGGCTCTCAGGTGGTTGACAGAAAGCAAATCATCAGAAACTATTACAAAGCAACAGGCCATTCGGCCTAACATGATGATGCAGATGTTTTATGCTTCACGTCAGTCCCCTCCAAAACCTCTTCAACTAACCCCATCTGTACCTTTCTCCCTTTTCCATCGATGCTATTCACCTCCCTGTGAAAGCAAGATCCACATTCTAATCACACTCTGGGTGAAGAGGTTTCTATTTATTTGTGACTGTCTCGTATTTGTGGGGCTAAATATAATGCAGCCCAGTCACGGCACGCGTTTGCCTCTGACCCCTCCCCCCCCCCACACTCTCCTGCGTTCTCCTCCCACCATCACCCCTCCCCATCCCACCCTCACTCAGCAGGGTCCTGGGTTCCTCAGCAATCCAAGGCCTCTCCCTGGGTGCATTACTGCTCCCGGTGGCACTGCCTGGAATGGAGAGCTGCCGGCCTCTGATTGGGAGGCAGAGTCTGGCAGCTCTCAGTGGGCAGGTTCTACCCCACCCAGGATCCTGAACCCCAGGGATGGCCCAACACTGGCCAGTTCAGACAGGCACTTAACCCAGCCAGACCTCACCCTCAGACACAATGCGGGTTTCCCATCTGTCCTCCAACCCGTGGACTGCATCTACATCAATATTTTCAGGTGATAGACCAAACAAGCAGCCTATCTTCCCAGGTGTCCTACAAGGAGAAAAAGCTGGGGGTGAAAGGGTCAACTCACCAACTAATCTCCCCTTTGTTCCTGAAAGGGTCTCCGCTTCCCACTGTTCCTGCAAACCCTGGTACACCGACCCATGAGGCCACTGAACTGTGAGCTGGGCTGATGAGTAAGTTTCGTTTCTTGCTTTTCGAGATTTTTTTTTTAAATTTAGATTAGCCAATTATTTTTTCCAATTAAGGGGCAATTTAGCGTGGCCAATCCACCTACTCTGCACATTTTTGGGTTTTGGGGGCGAAACCCACGCAGACACGGGGAGAACGTGCAAACTCCACACGGACAGTGACCCAGAGTCGGGATCAAACCTGGGACCTCAGCGCCGTGAGGCGGTTGTGCTAACCACTAGGCCAACGTGCTGCCCTCTTTTCGAGATCTGGCAAGAGACAAGAACAGGATAGCTTCCTGACTCGTTCATGAGCTTTTTCACGAGCGTCCATGAAGCACCGTTGGGTGATTGAAAGTTCTCTGCTGCTTGATTTTCATTATGCTCTGGAACACATTTGCTGGTGATGACCATTAAACATTCATTAACTTCAATTAGCATATTTGTTACCTTAACGGCATGCAATTATCCCACTCCAAATCAGTGGGAATATTACTCACACACCCCCACACAATAAACAAGGAGCATTTGGCATGCTTTGTAGTTACTTAATGAGAGGCCCGGCCTGATAATCTACTCAATGTAATTGTTGAAGGATTAGCATACTGGAAATGAGAAAGCCGGATAAGGATCCTAATTCCCAAATCCTTGAGATTTTACAGATAACCGGCTGCGTACCAATGCAACAGATGTATCAAGACCAGCATTTTTATTTATTTCATTACTTCTCAAGATATATGTGAGACGCTAGCATTATCACATTTATTGCAAGTCCTCTTTATGTTACAGACTTTTTTTTTTACAATTTGGTGCATTTATGGGGTGGGCAAGGTACTGAGTTGGGTGGGAGGCAATTTCCCTGCTCTCCCCACCCCCCTCTGTGGTGACTTGAATGTGCAATAGCCTGAACTATTTATCTCCTGGGCCACTTTAGCATGTGGCAGAGCCCCACTCTCACATCGCCCCACTTACAAGTGGCAGGAGTGGCATCATAACCAGTGGGCAGGTGTGTTAATTTAAGCAAGAGAGTAAGGATGGCCAAAACCCAAGGGAACAATCCCCCATCATAAATTTGAGATATGGCGGGGCAGGGGGGTGGGGGGTGGGGAGAGGGGGGGGGGGGGGGAGAGGGGGGTGGATAGGGAATGGGGGGAATACAGGCACTAAGAGGGAGGGGAAAGGCTGGGGCCAAAAATGTGCCGGTAAGGGAGGTTGGCCATGACCAATGAGTGGGGTTACTGAGATAGGGCAGGGGAATGGGCCTAGTTAGGGTGCTCTTTCGGAAGGTCGGTGCAGACTCGATGGGCCGAAAGGCCTCCTTCTGCACTGTAGAGATTCTATGGTGAGCCCCCTATGAAGGGCCTGGGTGAGCATGAGATCCTGACCCTCAAGGAATTCTTGGAAATACATTAAAATATTTACTTTGGTATACCTCCTTTTGTTTTTACAGTTTCGGTGCCAGGTGGATCTCCAAAACGTCTGAGTTAAAATTGCGAGATGGCGTTGATGACATCATCAGGTTCGGGACTCTAGACTCTATTGCAGATGAGTTAGGATGTTGGGGGAGGGGGTGAGTGTACGAATCAGGAAGAGGCACAAATTGCTCTGCCGTTTCAAATGGGTTAAAATCTAAGCTGTAGACAGATATAAAAAGGTAACGGTTAATTCAAGTTACGTTCCAGTGCCCCTGAGGAAAACACACTGCTCTGTGGCCAAGGGTTTGATGGCCAAAGTGATGAAGCTGAGCATTTGGAAGTCAGAGTTGGCAATTGGCTGCCTCTTCGCGTCTTTCCGATCACCATTCTCAATCTCAGCCGCTTGTTCCTTTTTTGTTTGCACACAAGGGTCACTCACTGACTCTTGCACAAAGGCGCCAGGAAAGTGACCTTCTTTTGTAAATTGGAAATGACTTGGATCGCGTCAGTTAGCCAGCAGCTCAATACCTATATCTGGAAACATCAGCAGACGAATACAATCCTCCCAAGTTAACCTCTTAGAACATGGAGCAATCAATCCAGACAGGAAACACAGCACCGCAACATTCTGAATTAGTGACAGAATCCACTGGCTGATCTTTACGAAGCAGTTAAAGTAATAGCTGCATTGGATAACGAATTCCTGGGAGTAATTACAATGTGTCCCTCATTATACCAAATTTGATTGTTTTTTTTTTAAATACTCAAACGAATTAGGCATTCTTATTACCCTTGATTTTAATGAGAGCGTGATGGGAAAGCTTTTTAAATCAGCATTGTTAAATTGTCCTGGACCGTATGGATTGGGGCAGTCATTGGGGTCAATCTCTGAACCTTGTGAATGCAACCTTTAGGATCGAATAACATTTGCGGACAAAAACATGACCGGCTTGTGTTGGAGACCACATTGTGAACTTGGCAATAATCCAGCCAGTAGCTGTGATGAATAACTATCGAAGTTCGTGGGGCGGATGTGGTAAACCACTGTTACTGTATTGTATATATTGTGGTAAACCACTGTTACTGTATTGTATATATTTGTTGTCTCTGCTGGCTTCGCCTGTGGCTCCTCCCCTCAGGCTCTGTATAAAGTTAGCCGACCTCTGGCCCTGCCCCAGTTCGGGACCAGTTGCCAGCAGGTTCTCGTTTAACTTATTAAGTTGATGTGCCATCAATTAACAAAGACGAGTTGTGGAACAAAACTATGGCTTTAATAAGCCAAACGAGAACCTGCTGACAACTGGTCCCGAACTGGGGCAGGAGCAGATGTCGGCCACCTTTATACAGAGCCTGAGGGGAGGAGCCACAGGCGGAGCCAGCAGAGACAACAAACAATATATATAATACAGTAAGTGGTTTACCACAGTATATAAATACAGTAATGAAAATTTAAAAAATGAAAATCGCTTATTGTCACGAGTAGGCTTCAACGAAGTTACTGTGTAAAGCCCCTAGTTGCCACATTCCGGCACCTGTCCGGGGAGGCTGGTACGGGAATCGAACCGTGCTGCTGGCCTGCTTGGTCTGCTTTAAAAGCCAGCGATTTAGCCTGGTGAGCTAAACCAGCCCCTCAAAATGAAAATCGCTTATTGTCATGAGTAGACTTTAATGAAGTTACTATGAAAAGCCCCTAGTCGCCACATTCCGGCGCCTGTCCGGGGATCGAACCGTGCTGCTGGCCTGCTTTCAAAGCCAGCGATTTAGCCTGGTGAGCTAAACCAGCCCCTTCCCCTAACCACAGTAACAGTGGTTAACCACAATATATATAATACAGCAACAGTGGTTACCACAGCAGGATCTTCCGCTTATTCACACCGGCGGGATCGTCCAGCCCCGCCCGACGGTGAACGCCCACCGCAGGTTTCCCGGCAACGTGGGGTGGATCCAATGGGAAATCCCATTGTCAGCAGTGGGACCAGAAGGTCCCACCTCTGGCCAATGGCAGGCTGCCTCAGGTCAGGGAATCTCGCCCGTGCTCTTTGCAGCATTCTGGTATCGTAGCATTTACGTTCTCTGACATTGGAAACGTATTTGAAAAAGTCACGTAACCCAGTGTAAAAGCAGCTAATTCCCATCTCCCCCCCTCCCCCCCACCCCTAATCTTGCTGATTAGATCTGGCGGCAGTTTACTCATCAGCTGCCCTCCAGTGTAGGAGAGAGGAAGAGATGGAACTAATTGGCAAGAATCTTTGAAATAAAGTATTAATACTGAGGAAAAAGCAGTTCATATTTCACAGATGCACTCATGCATCTCACAGATTTCATTAAAAAGCCTTTCTGTTCACCATGTTATTATAGGACCTTCACCTCCCGGTCCTTGCGCATCATGGGGTGATTTTCAGCCTGCGTTTGCCATCAGAGAAAATGCCAATGTGAGCACAAAACCCGGAGAGAATTGGCAAACGCGATTCTCTCCGGCGAGATCGCAGTCCCCAATTTTCCCCACCCCTCGCTGGTGATGTAACAAGGTTCCTGCTCACAAATTGTAACAAATTCGAATAAATTAGAATATTATTAAGGGGCCTTCTTGTCACATGATTCCCCCCTCACTGTAGTCATACCTCACCGACATGATGCCGTGTCGGCACGGTTTACAACAGGTTTGGCAAAACGAGATTCAGGGCTCAAAGGTAAGTATAGCCCCTGGGAGGGGAGGGACATAGAGTCTCTCCAGTGCAGAAGCAGGCCATTTGGCCCATCAAGTCTGCGCCAGCCATTGCAAAGAGCACCCAACTTAAGCCAACACCTCCACCCTATCCCCGTAACTCAGTAACCCCACCTAACCTTTTTTGACACTAAGGGGCAATTTATCAAGGCCAATCCATCTAACCTGCACATCTTTGGACATGTCCGGCAGTGCCCTGGCACAGGTCAGCACTGCCAGGTTGCCATCGTGCCAATCTAATAAAACCAACCGGTGCCAAGGTGCAGTGCCAGGGCCAGGCCCTCATGGGAGCCCAATAGGTGGGGGGTGGGGGGGGGGGCTGGGATTGCGGGGGAGAGAGCAGCCAGTGAGGGGGGAATTTGCAGGCACGGCGAGGGGAGTGGGCAGCGAGCGTTGGGGGGCGGGGGGGGGGGGGTGGGTTAATGTCGGCAATACCTCCGCGGTGGCCGAGTTGGTTGCCTGGGCGTGCGGAGGAAGGGGGAGCCCCCGATAGCTCCGTGGTGGCGACTTGCAGGCCCTTCCGTTTCAATTCTGATCAGAGCACCCTTTAAAGGTGATGGCCCAATCGCTGTGGTGTCGGTTGCTGGCATAACAGGCCCCGGCCCACCAGAGTGACCGCATAAACCATGCCCCCTCATTTTTGTTCTTCAAAGAGTCTCAATATCTGGAGGGAAAACTGACCTGTGCAACTGGAGAGCTGCACGTGTGTTTGCAGTCTGAGCCAGACACTTTGACAAAATATGGTTCAGATTCCGCCTCAATGTTTTCTGATTTCCAATGGAATATTCCTCATGATAATTCCAAAGTTTCACTGCCTAGTAACCCATTATAAGAAGGTGACAGCTGCAAATGAATTCTGCAACACGGCACCTCTCCCTCAGCAGAATGATAGTAGGTGTGTTTCTGGGCACATTGAATCCTCTCAAACGCAGCTGAGTGTATGGTTCCCCCGTGTCAGGCTCTGAAAGTCAGAGGCTTGTTTTAATTAGTAACACTGGTCTCCTTTAGGACTTGGCCTGACTAAGGGAAAGGAAATGAGTGCAGATCGCAGGAGAATGATGCAATCCAGATTCACCCTCCCCGCTGTGTACCAAAACAAAGCAAACGCTTCCTGACAGAAACTACCTCAGAAAATGGTGTTTATTTACCACTTTAACAATAATTAATGTTTTTCAGCAAATGTATATTTGTGGAATCCTCTCCGGCTCTGTGATGGGTAATGTGTGGAGTGCAGGTCGCAGTGTTCTTTATACATCTCTTGTATTTAACAATGTGGCTGCTTTGTTTCTCACCTAAATCTTGGTGTTAACCCTTAAGGTTCCCCCTCTTTCTTCTTTGTTGTTGCCTCCTGCAGACCAGCGGAGGAAGGCCATGAGGGGGAGGCACTGGCATAGTGGTGTTGTTGCTAGACCATGAATCCAGTGACCCAGAGTAATGCTCTGGGGACCTGGGTTCGAATCCCACCACGGCAGGTGGGGAAATTCCAATTCCATTAAAAGAAATCTGGAATTAAAAGTCTTAACGATTGTCAATTGTCGTAAAAACCCATCTGATTCACTAATGTCCTTTAAGGAAGGTAATCTGCCGTCCTTGCCTGGTCTGGCCTACATGTGACTCCACACCCACAGTAATGTGGTTGACTCTTAAAATGGCACTCAGTTCGAGGGCAATTAGGGACGGGCAACAAATGCTGGCCTTGACTGCGACGTCCACATCCCAAGAACGAATAATAAATAAAAAGGTGGAGAACCTTTGGCGGCACAGTAGCACAGTGGTTAGCACTGTTGCTTTACCGCTTCAGCGTCCCAGGTTCGATTCCCGGCTTGGATCACTGTCTGCACGTCCTCCCCTTGTCTGCGTGGGTTTCCTCCGGGTGCTCCGGTTTCCTCCCACAGTCCAAAGAGGCGCAGGTTAAGTGGATTGGCCATGATAAATTGTCCTCAGTGTCCAAAAAGGTTAAGTGGGGTTACTGGGTTGCAGGGATAGGATGGGGGGGGGTGGGCTTCAGTAGGGTGCTCTTTCCAAGGGCCGTGCAGACTCAATGGGCCAAATGGCCTCCTTCTGCACTGTAAATTCTTTGATTCTGTCAACTTCTGATGAGAGGTCCTAACTCTGATTGTTTCTCCACAAGTGCCGCCAGGCCTTCCCGCAATTCTTTCTCTTTCAATAAGTCCAAGCCAAGGACTTTGGATAGCGAAGGCTGACTGGAAATGGAGCAGTGATTTGGTAGAATTTCCTTGGCGGGGGGTGTGACATTCGTGGTTTTGCAATCGAAGGGCGAAGGAGGGGGGACGTAGCTGAGGATAGGGGAACGTGGGAAATGGGAGAACTCATGGGGTTCCCACCTCCGCCAGCATTTCTGACAGGTGAGGATGTCAGATGGGGTCAACCGCCAGGAAGGATGCTGAGAGGCGGAGGTGAACATGCCTCCCTTTGGAAGATGGTTAGTGTAGTGGCCTTATCTTCTCACTGGAAGGGACAGCCAATGGCGCCACCACACTGACACGTGAACTGATCGACAGCACGTTTGTATGCTTCTATGGCAGTAATTCCTCCTTCCGGCTGCACTACCCGGGACATGCCAGGATAATCAATGCCCACTTATCCTGATTGCCTGCACCGACCGAAATGTTTCATGATCATCTCTGTAGCCTTGGCAGCGTCGCATGGCAACGGTCATGGGGAGCTGTTTTCTCAGCTCTGCCAGCGGGTAGACAGAGGCAAAGCTGTGCCCACCGGCAGCATTTCTGGTTTGCCGCTTCTTCAGGACTGAAGTAAATGGAACATCTGTTTCAAAGCTCACGACCTGTCACATCTCTAACCTCGTCCAGTTCCGATGACAAGGAAACATGACCTCTGTTTGTCTCTCCCTGCACGACCAGCTGAATATTTGCAGCATTTGGTCTCTCTACTTCTGATTTCCAGCGGCCACACGGATTCTGCTTTCGTTTTTAATCGAATCAGAGCTCCAGAAAGGATTGAGAGAAGGCAGAAAAGTCAGAGGGAGATTAACACTGGGAATTACCTACAACACCCTTCAAAGTAAAAGGAAAGATCAGCCAATGACCGAATGTTGCAGCACACAAGGTCAGCAATTAAAGGTGTAGGGGGAACAAAGAACGTGTGCGTAGCTCCAGCAGTGGGTGGCAATGCAAAGAAGAGGCGAGCTAGCAGACATTGAAAACGCAGCCTGCAGACCCAGGCTGAAATTAAAACAACAAACGCTGACAACTGGTGAGGTTCACTGGTCCTTGGTCAGGCTGCTACACCAAGGTTGCCAGCAGTTTGTTCGGAGAAAGAGACTCCATCTCGAGCATCAGACTGCCTCGCCCTGCCTCCGAACCTCCCTACATCCCACCATTAACCGCTGCAAGCTAAAGTGTATCGATTTTGATTTGTGGGCATCTAGGTGACGGTGCATTTGCCCCATCGCGTTAAGAAATGAGGCTGTTTGCACTGCTGTATGCCAGTGGCGCCCAAAGTCTTGCCCCCCCCCCAAAAAAAAGCCCCCTTTCTTAAAAAAGGACGAGGGGCTGCTTTCGCACAGGGCTAAAGAGCTGGCTTTTAAAACAGACCAAGGTAGGCCAGCAGCACGGTACAATTCCCGTACCAGCCTCCCCGAACAGGCGCCGGAATGTGGCGACGAGGGGCTTTACACAGTAACTTCATTTGAAGCCTACCTGTGGCAATAAGCGGTTTTCATTTCAACTAAAAAAACAAAGCAAAATGCTACAGATGCTGGAAATCTGAAATGAAGTCAGCAAACGTCTGAAATGCTTGTGCCAAACTGCAGGTGGCAGCAACAGTATAGCTGAATATTCAGATCATCGGCAAACAGCATCACGTTTTTCAGCCGAGTTGAACTGGCCGATATCTGTGCCAAGTACAGAGGGTCCTCTGTGTAACTTGACCTAATGTTCCCAATACGACTCTTTGGTTTACGGTTTATTTTAAAGGGATATTCAGTGAATTGTTTTCCTAAGGGGAAAGCACAATGGGATTCCCCTGTATTCTTTATTTTTCTCACTTCTATGTGAGGTACAATTTTCACAGGAGAAATCCCCAGGGGATTGCTACTGCTTTTCAGTTGAACCCCTCCCCATAATAAGCAATAGCTTTTCAGCAACAAAGCTCTTCTGTGTATTCCATTTAGTGTTCGCTGCAAAACCGACCCTTCGACTCCCAGACTTTTGACTTATTAGCTGCATATTTAGTTCCACACGTTTATCTCATTCCTTAGTTTGTCCGTAGGTTTTGCAGCACACTCGGTTGGCTTGTGATAAACCAAAACCAAAGCAACTTCCAAATCCGCGGTTTGTTTGACAGCGCAACAACCATCGTCAGCCCTTGGCTAACTCTTCAGCCTAGCCAAACGTCGCTTGGGTTGGAAGTGCTGCTGACGTCTCAATGTGTGTTCTGTCCATGCGTGCAGCTCACAGGAGAATACATTGGGTCAGGGAGCACCTGGTTTTTCAGGCACCACTCAGCTTTCGATGGCACAAAATATAACCTTTCCCTCAAACTGCATTAGGCCTGTAGCATTTGCAGACAAGGGAACTAATGCTGGACGGTGGTCCCTGCTCATTGAGGCACATTGGTTAGCACTGCAGCCTCAGAGCACCAGGGGCCCTGGTAAAATTCCGACCTTAGGTCACTGTCTATGTAGGGTTTACACGTTCTCCCCATGTCTGCGTGGGTTTCCGCCGGGTGCTCCGGTTTCCTCCCAAAGTCTAAAGATGTGCATGTTAGGTGGACTGGCCATTCTGTATTGTCCCTTAGTGTCTAAACGCTAGGTGGGGTTACAGGGTTTGGATAGGGGGAGTGGACTTAGGTGGGGTGCTCTTTTGGAGGGTCGGTGCAGATTCAATGGGCCAAGTGGTCTCCTTCTGCACTGTTGCGATTCTATGAATATCGATTTGGCCTGAGGCAATCAGCACCATGCTCATTAGGAGGTCAAACCCTCATAATAAAGAGATCCTCAGTGTGGTATTTTTAAAGGACAGGCTTGCCAACCACAAAGCTACAAACAAAAGCTTTATTGGAAAGGTGTTTACTTGACAGGCTGTTAGGATCGACTGCCCATTTGCCTGTGCAAACAGCCGGTGCCATCATCAATATGTCACGTGATCATACTCTTAAAGTGACCTTGTTCTAACCAGGAACAAACATGAAAATACAACACTTTCCTCCCTCTTTACATTAGAGATACCTGCAATTAAATAATATTACCTTAACAATCAGGATTTACAGTATGAACAATTAATCAACACAGCTGTCAATAAGTTAGATGCTTTGGAGGATGCCAATTTCCATGTGGCTGTTGGTGAACCTCAGGAACTTGCTTTTTCGTGTTGACTGCAACCTCTGGAGGTTTTGGTTTAGATTGGATGTCACCCGTTGTTGCCTCAATTGGAGTCGACATAGTATTCGGAGGTTGGCTCGGTGTTGAAGTGTCCTCAACTGGGGTACTGTCTTCCACGGTTGTTTCGGGTATTGTCGGGTTCTCAGGAATGTTTAGGCCTTCACTTGCCACAGTTTGTTGCGGACTCTCAGTTTACCCTGTCTCTGGCAAACTAGTTCAAGTCGTTAAAAGTTGACTGGCGTGTCTCCTCCACACTGCATTGTCCCCGGTTTGAACAGTGTGGGAGACCAGTCCTGTCTGTGATAAGATGATACAGATTTCCACTTCTCAATGGTGGTACAGCTTCTTGCCGATACCTCCTGACCTTCGCCCTGTTCTCGTGTCACAAAACCTGACTTTGCTGTTTTCTCTCAACAATTTCTCTTGTCGTAGGCGGCTACGACAAATCAAACGCTGTGTGTAACGGACATTTTACCATGAGTAGTACCAGAGGTGTTTGGGTTGTCGAATGTGTTGTATTTCTGTATGTCATCAGGAATTGGCTTAGTCATTTAGACCTTGCTCACGGGTAACTTTCAATGAATGCTTCATTATCTGAACGAACCTTTCAGCCAGCCCAATTGTGGCAGGATGATAAGGAGCACATCGGATGTGTTGCATTCCATTCTCCTTTAGATAATTTGTGAATTCTTGTGAAATGAACTGTGGCCCATTGCCGCTTTAGAACTGTTCAGGGTGACCGAATCTTGGAAACATCTCACCCAGTCTTTCTGTTGTTCTATCTGAGGATGTAGTCTTCATAATGGTGACTTCAGGCCATTTCCAGTGTGCATTGACCCCACAAGGAAAAATATTCGTCCTTCGAATAACATAGCCTACATGAACTCTTTGTCATAGCTCGTCTGGCCATTCCCACGGGTAGGTATAATGCCACAAGTGGCGGCAGGTTTCGAACTTTGTGCAAGCCGAACATATGCCCGCCTTCTCCTCAATTTTGACATTGAGCCTTGGCCACCAAAAATAGCGCCTGGCTATCTCCTTCATCCTTATTATCCCACAATGACGTTCATGAAGTTGGTTTAGAACATGTTTCCTGAACAATACTGGAACGATGACCCTCATTACCCAGAGGAGGCAACCAGACAGTTCGAGTCCTCAGGTAACATATGGCTTCCCGTGATCTTGTCATGAAGTACCATGTCCATAATTTCTGACAGCAGTGGATTCTTTCTGATATACTTAACTTGTCCCACAGTTTCAGAAGTGCTATTGACTTCTTCACAATAGAAAGAATTACCACTCAAACTATCCATTGACGGCTCGTTAGGTAAAGATAAACTAGAGAGTCCATCCGTGTTCCCATGGAGATTTGATTGATATTTTATCATGTTTGTCTGCGCTGACAACAGCAATGCCCAGCTCAGCATTCGGCTCACTGCTCAAGATGGAATACTCGTGCGCGGCCCAAGTATGGTTGTCAGTGGTCGATTATCTATTCGTAGCGTAAATTTTCTTCCATTTAGGTATTGGTGAAAACAATTGACTCCAAAAATGATGACTGAAGCTTCTGTCTCTATCTGTGCATTTCTGCTTTCTTCAAAAATCTTGATGCAAATGCTAATGGTTTCTCTTCGCCATTGGGCATTAAGTGAGAAACTGCTGCTCCCACCCCATAAAGTGATGCATCGCAAGCCAGTTGCCTGCGAAACTTCGGATCAAAGTGTGTCAGGACTTCTTTCCAACCAGGAACAAGCATGAATACACAGACCAGACCATTCAGACTCAGGGGGTGTCAAGTATCTGTAGGCAGGAACCCCTGTTAGATTTCCTTCCATCCCCTGCAAAGTCTAACTTCCTGTCTGGAACAGGATGAGGTGACATTTACTGAGGCTGAACACAAGTAGAACATTAAGCATAAGAACCCAAAAATATAAGAGGAAATATGAAGAAGCTTTAAAACAACGTCATGTAAAATTGACAGAATGGGATGTGGGGATAGTATGGGAAAAAGGCATTGAAATGAATGATCAGCCATGGTCATATTGAATAGTGAAGCAGGCTTGATGGGCTGAAATGCCTACTCCTGCTCCTATGACTTGTACAAATACTTATGTGAGGAATGAAGACCTCACCCTCTAGACACGTGCATCGTTATTCCTAAAATTTTAAAACTAAATACGTTAATAATAGTTAATAATAATCTTTATAGGGCAGCACGGTGGCCTAGTGGTTAGCACAACCGCCTCACGGCGCTGAGGTCCCAGGTTCGATCCCGGCTCTGGGTCACTGTCCGTGTGGAGTTTGCACGTTCTCCCCGTGTCTGCGTGGGTTTTGCCCCCACAACCCAAAAATGTGCAGAGTAGGTGGATTGGCCACGCTAAATTGCCCCTTAATTGGAAAAAATAATTGGCTAATCTAAATTTATAAAAAAAAAAAAATAATAATAATAATCTTTATTATTGTCAAGTAGGCTTATATTAACACTGCCATGAAGTTACTGTGAAAAGCCCCTTGTCACCACATTCCGGCGCCTGTTCGGGTACATGGAGGGAGAATTCAGAATGTCCAAATTATCTAACAGCACGTCTTTCGGGACTTGTGGGAGGAAACCGGAGCACCCGGAGGAAACCCACGCAGACATGGGGAGAACGTGCAGACTCCACACAAGGCAGTGACCCAAGCCGGGAATCGAACCTGAGACCCTGGAGCTGTGAAGCAACAGTGCTACCCACTGTGCTACCGTGCTTGAACCTGTATCTGTCCTGACCCCCACCAAAAGAGGTTAGTTGACAGTTTTAGGAAAACTCACAACTCATTATCTCCGAGCATTAGCTAATGACCACCTATGGACTGTACAGCCCAATTTCAAAGAGAGTGATACGAAGGCCGTCTGCATTCAATATCCAGGGGGAGGGGGGGAGTAGTGGAGGGTGACCAGGAGGTGGGCTGTAGGGTCAGGGTGGACAGACATGGAACACCGTTGCTGCAGCCGGCATGGCAGCCATGCAGCTGCGCACACCGCTAACAGCCCGCTTTGAACCTAGTGCCTTTTATTGTTTTTATTGTAGGTGTGGGGGGAGGGGAAGGGGGAAGCAAAGAGGAGAAAGGTGCGCTTCACTGGAACATGGCAGCGGGCCAAGAACAGACATGTGGGCATGGGAGTGGGGTCTTTTGTTAAAATGGCAAGCAACAGGAAGGTCAGGGTCCTGAATGCGCACAGACCGAAGATGCTCAGCAAAGCGATCACCCAGTCAGCGTACCTGTCTCCACCTGCTGCAGATCATCAACTGTCAGGTGTTCAACAATGAGTGACCCAGCAGCCTGTTTACTAGTTAATCCCACCGAGGTGTGAGGATTTGCGCTGGTGGAGGGTGCGGGTGACAGATGTGACACCTCTTCCATGGTGATGCCTGAGAAATCACCCTCCGAGGTACTCGGACCTCTGGTTTCCAGGAAGCGAGGATGGTCTGGGATGATTACGGGGAATAAATGATGCAAGACGTTTACTCACATAAGGTTTGAGGAATGATTGTGTGTCCTTCGGATTCTCACTTTTGCTCAGTGCCCAATTCATCATCAGCACAGGTGCGGTCATCCTCCTCAAGGGCTCATTCCTCACATGGGGCGAAGTTGAGGCTCTCTTACAACACTCCAAGTGGCTGTGTCATAGAATTCATAGAATTTTCAGTGCAGAAGGAGGCCATTCGGCCCATCGAGGCTGCACCGGCTCTTGGAAAGAGCACCCTACCCAAGGTCAACGCCTCCATCCTATCCCCATAACCCAGTAACCCCACCCAACACTAAGGGCAATTTTGGACACTAAGGGCAATTTATCATGGCCAATCCACCTAACCTGCACATCTTTGGACTGTGGGAGGAAACCGGAGCAGCCGGAGGAAACCCACGCAGACATGGGGAGGATGTGCAGACTCCGCACAGACAGTGACCCAAGCCGGAATCGAACCTGGGACACTGGAGCTGTTAAGCAATTGTGCTATCCACAATGCTACGGTGCTGCCCTCTCACGCCGGTTGTGTTTGATTTTGTCTTGTGGGGTTACAGATGGGGAGCGTGTAGGCGGGAGTCCTGCCAGTTCAGACGGTTGAGGAGTGGTATGTGTGGGACTGGAGTGGGAGCAGGGGTGCAAGGAGCTGAGTGGAGACTAGGGAGCACCATGATTATTGGGGGGAGGGAAAGAGGGCCTCAAGACACACGAGGTGGCTGGGACAGCGATCACATTGGAGGCGCGAGGGGTGTTAAGGGGTGCAGCGAGAGACTGGAGACAGCAGATTTACCCTGGCCACGCGAAGAGAGGCATTTATTATTTTCCAGTGCTGCTGCCCTGTCCTCTTCTGGATGGAGTTGGTTCTCACTAATGCTGCAATCGCCTCCCAGGTGGGGGAGGCCACCTTGCTGGTGGGGCACTTTCTGGAGTGCGGGTACAGGACCTCCCGCCTCTGCTGGACTCCATCCAACGGTCTCATGATGGCTCCCTCTGTGAATCTTGGAGCAGGCTTCCAGACTGTCATCTCGCCTCCAATGGATCTGGAACAAGTGCTGAGCAGTGTTGTGGAGGCGTTTATGTGGAGCTACCCATTGATTAAGTTTCTCCGGGACCAGCGAATCACTAAGAGGTTGTCAAAAGCGCGACGTGATTCACAAGGAGGAAAAAGCTTTTGTTGAAAAGGCACATCATTCTGTGAGGAATCCCGCCAAAGGCGTGCTTCGCCGCACTGTTTTTCACAACAGACCTGACACTTTACCGTTTTTTGGTAAGGTTGCACCTGATGTTGGACCTGGAGATTCACATAGTCAGAAACACGTTAGCACGACAGAATTCCCAATCTGGGAACTGGTGACCACCCCCAAGCCCGGAGTAACCAAAGTAAGTTTGATTAAATTCAACCCAGGAAGGTACAGGACATAAAATGGACAGACACAGACCCATTCCTTTTTTTTTAGAAAATATTTTATTGAAGCATTTGTAAATTTTCACAATTTAACATGTTGACATTTCTAAAACAACTGCACGGGCCGACGCACAAAAAAACCCCTTGAAGAACAACAAACAATAAACCACGTCCCCCACTTCTCCCGCCCTTAGTATACGGATATATACTAAGTTCCCGGTCCTTATCTAACGTCGCCATGTCTCCTGTTTTCCTCCCCCGCCCCCCTTTCCCTTTCCCCCCTTACTGCTGATGTTCAATTTTTGCTGAAGAAATCGATGAACGGCTGCCAATTCCGGTCGAATCGCTGTATTGATCCTCTCAGAGCGAACTTGATTTTCTCCAGACTGAGAAACCCTACCATATCACTGACCCACACTCCTGACTTCGGGGGCTCCGAATCCCTCCATCTCAGCAAGATCCGTCTCCGGCCCACCAGGGAGGAGAAGGCCAGGATATCGGCCTCCTTCCCCCCCTTTGCCCCCGGATCCTCCAACACCCCAAATACTGCCAATTCTGGACTCTGAGTTACCCTACCTTCCAGGATTTCTGATATAACATCCACAAATCCCTGCCAGAATTCCCTCAGTTTCGGACACGCCCAAAACATATGAACATGGTTGGCCGGGCTACCACCACACCATCCCCATCTGTTCTCCACCTCCTCGAAGAACCGGCTCATACAGACCCATTCCTCACATAGTCCTCAGTGAAGTTTTCAGATGCTGAAAATTATATGTACTTCAGTGTCTGTAATGTAGGAATGGAGGGCTGGGCTTTCCCAGGAACGGAAGTTCCCGTCCGATGTCAAGGTCTGTTACATTTACCATCCCACCTGGGACGATTAACGTGGCAGGCGGGATCTGAAAATTTACCCCAGTGTATTTGTTTATAATATCATTTTGATTCAATGTTCCCCTCTTCTAATACCCCATCCATCCCTGTTACTTCATCCAGCCCTGTTACTTGCTTAATTTGTTTATCTATTTTGGCTATTACTGAACGATCTGGCCTGTTTTTTACCTGATTAACTATGAATTTTTCAATGTAAGTGACACTGCATAACGTGCTTCTTGAATAGAGACACCATCGTGATTATCAATCTGGAGTAAGAATATTCTTAGCACGAGGTTAAGCAAATAGGATTTAGCATTTAGCCGTGGAACATTTCAGTCCATTCTGATCAAAGGCAGGAGCTGTATCTACTTAATTACCTTCTTCAACAACCCTTCTCTCTGGCTGGATTTCCTTCAGAGATCGCTTCTATTATAAAGTCATCTTTCAATGGAGGTTGATAACGAAAGTCGCAAAATGCTTAACCCTGCCAAAATGAGATAATTTAATGAGGCCCTCGCATCCCCATTCTCCAGCACTGGTCATTACACTGACTTTTTTTTTAACACTAAGTGCCCCTGAGGTTTTGCACTTATTAAAATGCTTGAAGTTCCCTTTAGTGACTTACTCAAGATGACCTCTTATAACCCTGATTGGTGTCAGGGCTTACAGTCTTGTTTGAAGTATCCAATTAATAAACTTTGGGCTACTGTGGGTAACTGAATCCTTTATCTTTTTTTAAATGTGGAATATTTTGAAGAGTACCTTCACATGTGAGGAGAGACATGAAAACACAAATAGCCTGATTAGCAGCCTTTAGAAGCCCTCATTAACCAATTTTATGGCTGTGCTTTTATTGGAATAATCACCATAAAAACACACTGCCGGGCAGACTAACTGAACAGCCTAGAAATCACATGCTGCAAGGCACATTCATTGCATTGCAAGAAGGAAAGGCCGCTCGTGGCTCACAGAGATAAAGACCTGCATAGTGAGGATTTGAGCCAAATCAAAATAGAAAATGCTGGAAATACTCAGCAGGTCAGGCAGCATCTGAGGGGCTGGATTTTCAATTTCCAGTGGGGGTGGGGGGGCCAGGAATGGGTGCGGGCATGATGTGAAAATTGCATTGCCGGGGGCAGCACCGGATCTGGGACAGTTAGTAATTTTCAAAAGGCCTTCAGTGGGGGTGGGGGGGGGGGGGGGGGGGGTATGCGTGGCTGGGGGGGGGGGGGGGGGTGGCAGGAGGCAGCACAGTAAACCCGCTCGCCGCCAATTAATGGCCCCTTAAGTTCCTTACGGAGCTTGTTAAAGGCCCTTTTCTGAATGGGACTTCAATCTTTTTCTGGACAAAACTGACCAATTGATGGAACCATCAATTCACGTGCTTTAAGATATGAACAGTGGTTTTAATCTACTTACTACAGAGCCAGCCTGTTACCCATTGAACTCTCGATGAACTGCAGGCTGGCTCTGGACAAAGGTATTTATACAGTAGTCCGGGGGGAGGAGTCGTGGGCGGAGCCAAGGGTGGAGCCCTGTACAAACTCCTGAGCATTCCCAGAGCTACTCCCCCTAGTGGTCGGATAACGCTACTGCGCTTACAATGGTATTGGTAAATACAGTGTGAATTACTAAGTTACATTCACCACACCATTTTGGTGCAGTTTTGTGTGCAGGCATCAGGGTTGCCATGGGGCAAAATGAAGTTCATTTCCATATTATTTTCTTTCTGAATTTAGCGGGGACAGACAACTAGCACCTGGTCAAGTGTTGTGCAGCAACTGCCATCTTTACTTGGCAAGACAGTGGAAGGCTCCAAAATGGCTGCCACCTGCCTTTGCCACTGGCACCAGAGTTCACGCTGAGTTCACCTTGTGTTGTTCCTCGTGTCTTAATAAAGCTCGTAGTCTCAAAGGTGGAGAAGATGCTTTATTGTGAATTCGTTCTGTCTTCAGAGCTTAACTTACGGCTACCTCAAATGTTGCCTGCCTGTCCTGTGTCCTGCTCCCAGTTCTCCCTTCCGTGAAGTGTGTCCTCACTTCCTGTCCCTGTGTATTTATAGCTCTCCCGTGCTCCCTCTAGTGCTTGCTCAGTTGTATTGCATCTACTCAGATCTACAATCACCACATCCCCTCTTTTTTCTTTACATATTTTCTGTACATTGTTAAAGAAAATTGCACAAAACAGTTACTTATGATATGTGTATCTATACAAGTGATGGTGCTATTGCATATTTTATTTTTTTTTTTATAAATGTTTTTATTCAGTTTTCATATTTTATATTGAACAAATTACAAATTGTTAGGAGAGAAAAAGAACAAAAAAAAAACAAACAAACACGCAAAAATTAACATACATATTTACAGGTAAGCATCTTCGTAGTAGTAACTGCGCCCGCCCCCCCCTCAACATGTTTATTTAGTTTGGTTTTGGGCCTTAGCTAGCCATCGAACCCCCGTACCGAACCTGTAGCCCCCCCCCCCCCTCCCGCTACCTTCCCCCGACTATTCTTCCTCTTGTACATTGGCCACAAATAGGTCCCGGAACAGTTGCATGAATGGCTCCCACGTTCTGTGGAAGCCGTCGTCCGACCCTCGGATGGCAAATTTGATTTTCTCCATTTGGAGAGATTCCGAGAGGTCGGACAGCCAGTCCGCAGCTCTGGGCGGTGCTGCTGACCGCCAGCCAAACAGGATTCTACGGCGGGCGATCAGGGAGGCAAAGGCAAGGGCGTCCGCCCTCCTCCCCAGGAATAGATCTGGCTGTTCTGAAACCCCGAAGACCGCCACTATCGGGCATGGCTCCACCCTCACTCCCACCACTTTGGACATAACCTCGAAGAAGGCTGTCCAGTACTCCACGAGTCTGGGGCAAGACCAGAACATGTGGGCGTGGTTGGCCGGGCCTCTTTGGCACCGTTCACATCTGTCTTCCACCTCCGGGAAGAACCTACTCATACGGGTTCTTGTTAAGTGGGCTCTATGTACCACTTTTAGTTGCGTCAGGCTGAGCCTTGCGCACGTGGAGGTGGAGTTGACCCTATGCAGTGCTTCGCTCCAGAGTCCCCACCCTATCTCCATCCCCAGGTCGTCCTCCCATTTCCTTCTTGTTGCGTCCAGTACGGTGTCGTCCCTATCTACCAGTCGGTCATACATGTCACTACAGTTCCCTTTCTCTAGGATACTTGCGTCCAGTAGGTCTTCCAGTAGTGTCTGTCGTGGCGGTTGTGGGTACGTCCTTGTCTCCTTTCGTAGGAAGTTTTTGAGCTGCAGGTACCGTAGCTCGTTCCCCCCAGCTAGCTGAAATTTCTCTGTCAGTTCGTCCAGTGTTGCGATCCTGTCGTCCGTGTATAGGTCCCTGACTGTCAGTGTCCCCCCGTCCTGCCTCCACCTTTTGAAGGTGGCGTCAGTCAGTGCTTGTGTGAACCTATGGTTGTTGCAGATGGGAGCTTTGTCCGACATTTTGGTCAGGCCAAGTTGCTGCCGCAGTTGGTTCCAGGATTGGAGGGTGGCTGTCACCACTGGGCTGCTGGAGTGTTTTTTGGGTGGGGATGGGAGTGCTGCCGTGGCGAGGGCCCGGAGGGAGGTTCCCATGCAGGAGGCCTCCTCCGCACGCACCCACTCAGCCTCTGGCTCCTGGATCCATCCCCTTACTCGCTCGGCTGTTGCTGCCCAGTGGTATTGCATATTTTATGAAGCCAATTTATATTTATGAGTCCAAACTTGATGAATTTGTTCACTGAGTTTTTTCTTTTTGTTGTTGTTGACGTGGTGATATTGATATTGCAACTCCGTTGTGAATGTTGTCGGTGTTCTTGTTATTTTAAGTAACCAATACGTCATCCCATGGTGTTTGCATGGTCGAACCACTGATGTTGACTGACATGGACCTTTTTCTGTGCTTGTGGTATCGATTTAGTATGTCATCTGCCTTGAAAGCTGGTGTGCTTGCTTGTTCTGGAGCAGATGTGAGTTTGTGCGATTCGTTGTCATCCCATGGCATGTTTGTAGTCTTGTCATTTTTTTGCAGTGTGCTGTGGCATTGTCCTTCATGTGCAGAGTTGTACCATTTTGTACAAGTCGTTGTTTCATTGCTGTTGTTTCTGTCGTTCCTGTCTTTGCTGTTTTCGTTGCCGTTCTTGTTGCTGTTTTTGTCGTTTCTGTCTTTGTTGTTGTCGCTATCTTTGTTATGCTTCTTATTGGTTTTGTTGTTCTTCTTGTAGTTTTTATCGTTGTGCTTGTAGTTTTTGTTGGTGCTGTTGTTCTTGTTTCTGCAGTGCTTCTTGCGATTCTTTTTGTTCTTATCGCGCTTCAAGTTTCTTTTGTTCTTGCTGTTGTTGTTCTCGTTTCTGCTGTGCTTCTTGTGGCTTTTGTTTTTC
The DNA here is from genome assembly GCF_902713615.1 of Scyliorhinus canicula. Lineage (NCBI taxonomy): Eukaryota > Metazoa > Chordata > Chondrichthyes > Carcharhiniformes > Scyliorhinidae > Scyliorhinus > Scyliorhinus canicula. Next base: position 144,256,923 of record NC_052157.1, read on the forward strand.
TTGTTATGCTCAATGAGTGTCCCGTGTGGATAATTTGAGTCATTGTCACAGTTATTGGTGCGAGTGTCCTTTGTGGAATCTGTTACATTGAACATTTCGTCTCGAGAATGGTGAGAATGATCTGATGTTGCATTGATGCTGGTGACATCAGTCATTTGTGGTGGATTTGATTCGTCGTCTTTGCTTTCTTGATGCTCCTCTTCTGGAGTCAAATTCTTCACGATTTCATTTGACGCGGTCTCTCTGGACTCTTGGTGCTCCTCTTCCGGAGTCAAAATCTTCATTATTTCAATTGACGTGGTCTCACTGGACTCTTGGTGCTCCTCTTCTGGAGTCAAAATCTGCATGGTTTCTATTGGCGTGGTCTCACTGGACTCTTGGTGCTCCTCTTCTGGAGTCAAAATCTGGATGGTTTCTATTGGCGTGGTCTCTCTGGACTCTTGGGTGGCCCTACTATGTGCTTCTGTACAGACAAGCTGAGAACTGTCAGTCTCGCTGTGATCCTGTACCCCCTGTATGTCGAGTATGATCACCTTGTCACTGTTTTCGCATGCAGTGGGTAGATGTACATTGTCTTCTTCTTGATTATGTGAGCTTGGTAGACTTTCATAGTCTACTTGCGGTTGCTCAGATACGGCGGGTTGACCTTCATGGTCTTGTTCATGCATGGTGTTCGCCAGGGAGTGTTTGCTTGCTTCCCTTTTGGAGTCTTTCATCACTCTCACTGTGGAGCCTGTCATCGCTCTCTCTGTGGAGTCTTTCTGTGCTCTCTGTGTGGCGTCGTCTTCTTCTTGGGTATTGCTGTCATCCAATGTATCGGCGATCTGCCGTGGCACCATGGTGTTGGATTCTTCTACCACGAGTAGATTCGTGTTGAGCTTTGCGACCGTGTCGTTGATGCAGTGATCAGCATATCCGAATAACTCAGCCATGTCTGAGTAGTATTCTTCGAGAACCAAATCATCTTTTTTTTTGCTTCGGATTTGGTATCGTTGTCTTCATCATTTTTTGCATATCCGAATAACTCAGCCATGTCTGAGTAGTATTGTTCAAGAAACAAATCATCTTTTTTTGTTTCGGATTTCTTTTTGTTCTCTTCACTTTGGGTGGTGCAGACTGCTTTTTCCAGGGTGTTGTGAGAGTTATTTTCAACTGCTGGTTTAAGTTCAGGTGTTTTTCTGTGTTCTGAGGCAAGAAAATTTGGTTTTACACCTTTAAGTATCTTGTTTTCAATTTTCGGGCATTTCCCTTTTAAGTAGGCATGGTCCGGATGCTCAGACATCATGGCGCTCGTGACGTCATGTGTAGGAATCAATTGCGCATGCGCAAATCGGCCTTCCTTTACTGTGCGGTTTTGTGTCCACTGCGCAAACGCGGCTTGCGCATGCGCATAACGATCCGCGACCAAAACGTTTTGAGACTGCACATGCGTGGCTTGCGCATGCGCATAACGATCAGCAACAAGAACTTTTCTAAACTGCGCGTGCGCGGGTTGCGCATGCGCAGAACGCAAAACGGGTGTTGTAACTGCGCATGCGCGGCTTCTGTTTCCTGCGCATGTGCAGACGCAGATTTTAGTTCTTTGTCTCCCAGAGACTGTAAAATGTGCTCCGACGCCATTTTATCGCGGATTGCAGCTTTTTTCTTTTTGAAAGTTGTAAGTTACCTTTTCCTTTCAATCTGGACTGGATTTCAGCGTTTTGGCTTTGTGAAAAATTCAAGTTATTTCTTCTTTTTGATCTGTACTTTTCACTCGCGATTTCTTGACTGAACCCTTTCTGTTTTGATAGTGATTGTTTGAGTTTTGCATCACTCAGTCTCTGTGCAGTTTGGCCTCTGAGCATACCGTGCTGTTCAAATTCCATACAGTACTCTTCAAATTTTTTTTGTATTATTTGTAAGTTGTTGCTGTCTTCAGCTTTTGAGTATTTAAATCCATTATATACTTTCCTAGCTTCATGTCCTGCGATGAGCATTGCTATTTTAATTTCGTCTGAGGCTGCTGCTAAATCATTAGCTATGATATAAAAATCGAACATTTGTTTAAATATTTTCCAGACATTTCTTACATTGCCGGTCATGTCCAGCTGAGGTGGGCGTTCAAGCCACATCCTCGAATAAGCGATGTCTTCCCAAGTTGAATGTCCAGTAAGAGTTTTTCTTGCCATTTTGGTCTTTCTGTATCTGCAGCTGAGTTGTCTTGTAGTAAGCGTCTGAAGCCACCACTGGTACCATGTGTTGTTCCTCGTGTCTTAATAAAGCTCGTAGTCTCAAAGGTGGAGAAGATGCTTTATTGTGAATTCGTTCTGTCTTCAGAGCTTAACTTACGGCTACCTCAAATGCTGCCTGCCTGTGTCTGTGTCCTGCTCCCAGTTCTCCCTTCTGTGAAGTGTGTCCTCACTTCCTGTCCCTGTGTATTTATAGCTCTGCCGTGCTCCCTCTAGTGCTTGCTCAGTTGTATTGCATCTACTCAGATCTACAATCACCAACACCTCTTGACTATTCAGCCCATCTACATTTTAAAATAGCATCGCAAGAGTCAAACAGTTCGGGCAGCATGGTGATGCAGTGATTAGCACTGCTGCCTCCGGCGCTGAGGACCCAGGTTCGATCCCGGCCCTGGGTCACAGACCATGTGGAGTTTGCACATTCTCCCGTGTCTGCGTGGGTTTCAGCCCCACAACCCAAAAGATCTTCAGATTAGGTGGATTGGCCATGCTAAATTGCCCCTTAATCGGAAAAAAAATTATTGGGTACTCTAAATTTGTTTTAAAGAAAGAGTGGCACAATTCAGCGGTGGAATCAGGACCTGGAATGGCTACTGCTTCCATTCGGAACATCTGGCCTAAACTTTCAGGTCAATGACCTTTCATCGGAACATTTTACTTCATGTTTTTCACACACTCAAAATGACCTAAAGTGTTTCACAAACAATGAATTGCTTTTGGAAATGTAGCTGTCATTTTTGGTAAACATTGCAACCAAGAACACCAATCAGATAAATGGCTAATTTGTGTTGGTGCTGTTAGTGGATGGATAAATATTACTCAGGACACCACATGATCTCTGATAATTGCTGTAGAATTATTTACATCCACCAGGGGACAGACAGATCTCTTTTTAATATCTCAAAAATATGGCACCTCCGACCATGCTGCATTTCATCAGTATTGTGCTTTATTTTTAATCATTCAAGGAATGTGGACATCACTGGTTAAGCCAACATTTATTGTCCATCCCTAATTGTTCTTGAGAACATAGAACATACAGTGCAGAAGGAGGCCATTCGGCCCATCGAGTCTGCACCGACCCACATTAAGCCCTCACTTCCACCCCATCCCCGTAACCCAATAACCCCTCCTAACCTTTTTTTGGACACTAAGGGCAATTTAGCATGGCCAATCCACCTAACCTACACGTCTTTGGACTGTGGGAGGAAACTGGAGCACCCGGAGGAAACCCACGTAGACACGGGGAGGACGTGCAGACTCCGCACAGACAGTGACCCAGCAGGGAATCGAACCTGGGATCCTGGAGCTGTGCAGCCACAGTGCTATTCACTTGTGCTACCGTGCTGCCCACGAAGGTGGTGGTGAGCTGCCTTCTTGAACCACTGCAGTCCCTGCGTTGTAGGGACAACCACAGTGCTGTTTAGAGAGGGTTTCCAGGATTTTGAAACAACGACAGTGAGGGAATGGCCAATATATTTCCAAGTCAGGACAGTGAGTGACTTGGAGGAGAACCTCCGGGTGGTTGATGTTCCCAAGCATCTGTTGCCCTTATCCTTCTACTTGGGTTTGGATATCTAAGGAGCATTGATGAGTCCCTGCAGTGCATCCTGTAGATGGTGTACACAGCTGCCACGGTTTGTCGGGGTGGAGGGGGTGAATTTTTGTGGATGGGGTGGCAATCAAGCGAGGCTGCTTTGTCCTGGATGGTGTCGAGCTTCTTGAGTGTTGTTGGAGCTGCACTCATCCAGGTAAGTGGAGAGTATTCAATCACACTCCTGACTGGTGCCATATAGATGGTGGACAGGCTTTAAGGGGTCAGGAGGTGAGTTACTCACCACATAATTCTTGGCCTCTGACCTCCTTTTGTAGCCAGTGTTTCTATGGCTAGTCCAGTTCAGTTTCCGGACAATGGTAACCCCCAGGATATTGATATAATGAAGTGACAGCCTAGATCACATGAATAAGCCAAGTATTAACGCTTGAATTCATGACCTTGTAACTTACTGATGAATTACATAAAATTACACAGACTTTACAGTAGGGAAATAGGCCATTTCACAGAATCATAGAATTTACAGTGCAGAAGGAGCACCCCACTTAAGCCCTCCGCCTTATCCCCATAACCCAGCAACCCCACTCAACCTCTTGGGACGCTAAGGGCAATTTATCATGGCCAATCCACCTAACCTGCACATCTTTGGGCTGTGGGAGGAAACCAGAGCACCCGGAGGAAACCCACACAGACACGGGGAGAACGTGCAGCCTCCGCCCAGGCAGTGACCCAAGCCGGGAATCGTACCTGGGACCCTGGAGCTGTGAAACAACTGTGCTAACCACTGTGCTACCATGCTGCCCCAAAGATTTTCTATTGGTGTTTAGATTCAGTTAAGCCTCCTCCCACCTTACTTTTTTTTAAATGTTTTTTATTGCGTTTTCATATTTTATATCCAACAAATTACAAATTATTAGAAAAAAACACGCAAAAATTAACATGTACATTTACAGGTAAGCAACTTCATAATAACAATTGTGGCCGCCCCCTTTAGCCAGCATACATATTTTACATTCCCCAATCTGGCCGAGGCACATGTTTATCGGCATTTATTTACAATTTGGTTTTGGGTCTTAGCTTGCCATCAAACCCCCATAACGAACCCGTAGCCCTCTCTCCCCCAGCTACCTTCCCCCGATTCCCGTCCATTTTCCCCTGATTCTTGGCCACCCGACTATTCTTCCTCTTGTTCGTTGGCCACAAACAGGTCCCGGAACAATTGAATGAATGGCTCCCACGTTCTGTGGAAGCCGTCGTCTGACCCTCGGATGGCGAATTTGATTTTCTCCATTTGGAGAGATTCCGAGAGGTCGGACAGCCAGTCTGCAGCTCTGGGTGGTGGTGCTGACCGCCAGCCAAACAGGATTCTACGGTGGCCGATCAGGGAGGCAAAGGCAAGGGCGTCCGCCCTCCTCCCCAGGAATAGATCTGGCTGGTCTGAAACCCCGAAGACCGCCACTATCGGGCATGGCTCCACCTTCACCCCCACCACTTTGGACATAGCCTCGAAGAAGGCTGTCCAGTACTCCACAAGTCTGGGGCAAGACCAGAACATGTGGGCGTGGTTGGCCGGGCCTCTTTGGCACCGTTCACATCTATCCTCCACCTCCGGGAAGAACCTACTCATACGGTTTCTTGTTAAGTGGGCTCTATGTACCATTTTTAGTTGCGTCAGGCTGAGCCTTGCGCACGTGGAGGTGGAGTTGACCCTATGCAGTGCTTCGCTCCAGAGTCCCCACCCTATCTCAATCCCCAGGTCATCCTCCCATTTCTGTCTTGTTGCGTCCAGTACGGTGTTGTCCCTTTCTACCAGTCGGTCATACATGTCGCTACAGTTCCCTTTCTCTAGGATACTTGTGTCCAGTAGGTCTTCCAGTAGTGTCTGTCGTGGCGGTTGTGGGTACGTCCTTGTCTCCATTCGTAAGAAGTTTTTGAGCTGCAGGTGCTGTCCCCCCAGCTAGTCGAAATTTCTCTGTCAGTTCGTCCAGTGTTGCGATCCTGTCGTCCGTGTATAGGTCCCTGACTGTCAGTGTCCCCCCGCCCTGCCTCCACCTTTTGAAGGTGGCGTCAGTCAGTGCTGGTGTGAACCTATGGTTGTTGCAGATGGGAGCTTTGTCCGACATTTTGGCCAGGCCAAATTGCTGCCGCAGTTGGTTCCAGGATTGGAGGGTGGCTGTCATCACTGGGCTGCTGGAGTGTTTTTTGGGTGGGGATGGGAGTGCTGCCGTGGCGAGGGCCCGGAGGGAGGTCCCCATGCAGGAGGCCTCCTCCGCACGCACGCACTTGGCTTCTGGCTCCTCCCACCTTACTTAACCACATTCGACAAATCCTTCATACTTCTTTTTCCCTCATGACACTATCTAGCCTCTCCTCACCCTCCCCCTTAAATATATTGATGTTATCCACCTTAACCACACCTTGTGGTAATGTGTTCCATATTGTCACCAGTCTGAATCAAGACGTTTTCCCCTTGAACCAACTGACTTGACGGCAATTTCAGCTACAGGTATTTAATGTGTTCAAACAAAATTCCTTTGTGCTATTTTAGAAGAAGCGTTAACACATTGAGAATGGATGTGTTGTACGTCATCCAAAGTAGTGGAAAAATTGACATTTTTATATTACAAATATCACTACCCTCAACATGGGGCGGCAAAAAAAAGATACATAACTCTACATGTGCACAATTAACTCCACAGTGTGGGTAGTAGAAAACAACCCCGCGTGAAAACATACTCCCCCCCCGCCCTCCCAGATTACAAACCTCCCGCCCGTGAACCCAACGATGCTTCACAGCTCCAGGGTCCCAGATTCGATTCCCGGCTTAGGTCACTGTCTGTGCAGAGTCTGAATGTTCCCCCCATGTCTGCTTAGGTTTCCTCCCACAGTCCAAAGATGTGCAGGTTAGGTGGATTGGCCCTGCTAAATTACCCTTAGTGTCCAAAAGAGGTTAGGTGGGGTTACGGGGATAGGGTGGAGGCGTGGGCTTGAGTAGGGTGCTCTTTCCGAGAGCCGGTGCCGACTCAATGGGCCTAATGGCCACCTTCTGCACTGTAAATTCTATGAAAATCTATGAAATACGGATGTGGGATGGGCCGAGGAGGGGGAGAAAGAAAATGGTCAAGGTTTCCATTCTTGATTGTTGTCCGGACAGTTACTGGCACCTTGTTTGTGTCAGTGACCAGTAAGAAAATAACTGGGCTCTGTGATGCCTCAGGCAAATGGTTGTTGGTGAGATGTTGGTGCGCAACTGATACTGGTGTGACTGTGCAGCATGCACTGCAAGTCAACACTTTTCAAAGCGGAAGGGAGAAAACTGGAGGATCGAAATCGAGGAACAATCTCTACTATGTCTTTTAAGCCTCCGAGGAAAAGGAAAGTACTTCTTGCTCATACACAAAGTTAGCTATTAAGCATGGCTCCGAGCAACTCGCTGGGGTCATTGATAAGGTTAGCGTAGGTCATGGTGAATCTATTGATGCCACTAGTGAGTAAGGCCATCTCTTTTCAAACTTGTCCTCTGACATAGGCCTTGACCTCTTCAACTTGATTACTCAATGGAGCAACAGTGTTGTGAAAAATGTAATATTTCTGAGCAGGAAATCAAAACCAAATTCTAATGAAAGCAAATGCTGCCTTTAAATCAGAGACTATTTTGACATACTAACATGGTCTGGTTGATGCATTAAACGTTTTTGCACAATTAGCACCTTGAATTTCTATGGGACTTTAAGGAAGAAAGATTTCTATTGATATAAAGCCTTTACAGGCAACAAATTAATTTGAAGCGCAGAGATTTTTATTAGAAAGACTTGCATTTTATACAACACTTTTCAGCAGCACCAGTTTCAAAGTGCTTTACAGCCAATGAAATACATTTGAAATGCATTATGTGCAGAAACATAAATACATCTTATACCTCGCAAAATTCCATCCACTGCAATAAGATTAAAAATAGGGTTGTCAACTGCGATTGAGTGTATTCCTGGAGGTTTGATCACATGGCTGGCTCCCCACACTCCAGCCATTAGTTGGCCAACATATCCATCCTTCTGATGCACTGCCGTCCTACACCAATCGGAAAGCAAAAGGACTGATTACCCAATTGTATTTTGCGTGTTTGTCAATCAAACAGCCTCCCCGGCTCCCCCACCCCCTCCCCATTTTCAATATTTTTGCACCTGGTAAAGAGAAATGTTCAAAGAAAGCTGAAATTTTTTTTTTTTTAATGCTCCTATGATGTTAAGACCATAAGACGTCGGAGCAGATTTAGGCCACTCGGCCAATCGAGTCTGCCATTCAATCTTGGCTGCCATGTTTCTCATCCCCATTCTCCTGCCTTTCAGGGTTGCACAACATTTCTGGAGATTGCAGGCCAATCCTGTAGGGTTGGCAACTTGAAATAATTAGTTTGCCTATTTTGCGTAGCATTTATTGTTGATTATTAGACTGACTCCCTGCTCTTTTTTAAATAACGCCTCGGGATCTTTAACTTCGACCTGAATATTGGGGCTGACATTTTAGGTTCAGATTGGGCAGCCTACGAGGCGAGTGGAAGTGGAAATTCATGCCCCTGGCTGGGTGTGCAGGTTCCTCATAACTTCCTGCACCTGGGCTATTTTTCCAAAGGTGGTAGTGGGGGAGTGGCACGGCCACCCACCTGCAAGTGGTGGGTAGCCAGTTAAGATAATTGAGGGCCTATTAAGGCCCATTGCTGAAGATGACTGGTAGGCTTAGAGGCCTTGCCTGTCTACCTTCAGCCGCAGCCACAGGTTGCCCTGTGGGCAAATTTATCTTTCTCAGAGAGGTTTGGTGTTGAAAAGCTTTTTGCTGACCTCATTAGTATGTCTTTCAGTCTCCTGGTTGTCATTCGACCTAAATACCCTGAATGGATGATCATGGAATGCGGGGGACATGCTCACTTTGAATGCGCTTTCGTGTGTGTGAAAAATATTGCCCTGAATGGGAAATGTTTCTGAATTTTCTTTTTCAATCAATCACACGACATGGGCATCTCTGGCTGGAGCGGCATTTACTTTGCATCCCTAATTGCCCTTGAACTGAGTGGCTTGGGGGATTTCAGAATCAACCACATTGCTGTGAATCTGATCACATGTAAGGATGGCAGATGTGGGCAGCACGGTAGCATAGTGGTTAGCACAAATGCTTCACAGCTCCAGGGTCCCAGGTTCGAATCCCGGCTTGGGTCACTGTCTGTGTGGAGTCTGCACGTTCTCTCCGTGTGTGCGTGGGTTTCCTCCGGGTGCTCCGGTTTCCTCCCACAGTCCAAAGATGTGCAGGTTAGGTGAATTGGCCAGGCTAAATTGCCCTCGGGGTCCAAATTGCCCTTAGTGTTAGGTGGGGTTACTGGGTTATGGGGATAGGGTGGAGGTATGGGCTTGGGTAGGGTGCTCTTTCCAAGAGCCGGTGCAAACTCAATAGGCCGAATGGCCTCCTTCTGCACTGTAAATTCTATGATGTCCTTTCGCTGAACCAGACAACGGTGTCAGATCATGCTGATCATTAGAATTTTGATTCCAGATTTTTTATCAGATTCAAATTTCACCATCTGCTGTGGTGGGATTCGAACCTTAGCATTACTTTGGGCCTCTGGATTACAATACCACTGAGCTACCAGCACCCTGTATGTGGTGAGTGTGAGGTTGGGGAGGTGGATAGTAATATACATTTTGCAAATTACATGGGTTAGTTTTTTGACATGAGCTGGGCCTAAGGTGATTTATGGGAGTTTCTGGGGACTAAGTCATAAGAGTTACTGGGGGTAGTTAATTGGTGTTACTGGGAGTCATCTCCTTCCGTGTTGAAAAGCAATTTGACAAGGACAGGAAACGGAAGCAGGTTATGTTTGTTTTGAATACAGTGGATTCCTTTTTGTCTTCAATATGCCATACTTTTAGTTACTTGAGACAGGCCCTCACACGTTCAATCTTGGAGACATTCTCTTATATAGACCGCACCTGTCAAACTTCTTTCAGTGGAGCCGCCAGTGTCCACAAGTCAGAAGGTTGTGACTTCAAGCCACACACAGGATGTAGAATTATGCAACCATGGAAACGTGCAGCATGGAAGGAGGCTGTTCAGCCCATCATTTTCCACACCGGCTGACAGGAAGCCATTCAGCCTAATCTCACTTTCCTCCTCTTGGTCCAAAGTCTTGTGACTTGCAGGACGACACGGTAGCACAGTGGTTAGCGCCAGGGTCCTAGGTTCGATTCCCGGCTTGGGTCACTGTCTGTGCGGAGTCTGCACATTCTGCCCATGTCTGTCTGGGTTTCCTCCGGGTCCTCCGGTTTCCTCCCACATATCCCGAAACACGTGCTTGTTAGGTGAATTCGACATTCTGAATTCTTCCTCGGTGCACCCGAACAGGCGCAGGAATGTGGCGACTGTGGGATTTTCACAGTAACTTCATTGCAGTGTTAATGTAAGCCTACTCGTGACAATAATAAAGATCATTCTTATTATTCATGTGCATAGCCAAGTAGTTTTGAAATGCTATGAGGATTTCTGCTTCCACCATCCTTTCAGGCTGTGAGTTCCAGATGCCCACTATCCTCTGGGTGAAAGGAAATTCATTCAAATCCTAAATCCATGTCTGCTGTTATGGGCCCAGAAAGCACAACAGCGCCTTTACTTCCTCAGGAAACTAAGGAAGTTCAGCATGTCCACACTGACTCTTACCAGCTCTTACTGATGCCCCATTGAAAGCATCCTATCGGGCTGGTATGGCAACTGCTCGGCCCAAGACTGCAAGAAACCTCAGAGTCGTGAACACAGCCAGTCCATCACACAAACCTGCCTCCCATCCATTGACTCTATCTCCCGCTACCTTGGGAAAATGGGCAACATAATCAAAGACCCCCCCCCTACCCGGCTTACTCTTCCAACTTCTTCCATTAGGCAGGAGATACAAAAGTCTGAGAGCACGCACAAACAGATTCAAAAACAGTTTCTTCCCCGCTGTTACCAGACTCCTAAACTACCCTCTTTTGGACTGACCTGATTAATACTACACTCCTGTATGCTTCACCCGATGCAGGTGTCTATGTATTTACATTGTGTACCTTGGTGTTGCCCTATTATGTTTTTTCTTTATTTTCATGTACTAAATGATCTGTTTGAGCTGCTCGCAGAAAAATACTTTTGACGGTACACGTGACAATAAACAAATCCAATTCAACCAAGGAAAGTAGGGCCTTTCCAACCACTCTATCAACTTTTGTAGAAGGGCTGGGCGTTCTCGTGATATTCTGGCCAACATTCCTTTCACAGCCAACACCACCAGAAACAGAATAACTATTTGCTTATCCCATGTGCTGCTTTGGGATCTTACTGTGTATAAATTACATAGGAATTAGGAGCAGGAGTAGGCCACTTGGCCCTTCGAATCCACTCACCATTCAAAAAGATCATGGCTGATCTGATTGGAACTTCAGCCCCACATTCCTGCCTACCCCTGATAACCTATAGCCCCTTGTTAATCGAGAATCTATCTAACTTTGCCGTTAAAATATTCAAAGACTCTACTTCCACTGCCTTTTGAGGAAGAGAGTCTCAGAGACAACCCTCTGAGAGAAAACATTCTCCTCATCTCTGTCTTAAATGAGCAACCACTTATTTCTAAACAGTGACCCCAAGTTCTAGAACATCCTCTCCATATCCACTCTGTCAATGTCCCTGAGGATCTTAAAAGTTTGGTCAAGTCGCCTCTTACTCTTCTAAATACTCATGGATACAAGCCTAACTTCTCCAACTTGTCCTCATGAGATAACCCACCCCTTCCTGGAATTAGTCTTGTCAGGCTTCTTTGGACTGCTTCTAATGCATTTGCATCTTTCCTTAAATAAGGAGACCAGTATTGACAAGACTCCAAATGTGGTCTCACCATAGTCCTGCACAACTGAAGCACAACTTCCCTACTTTTGTAATTAATTCCCCTCACAATAAATTGTAATATTCTATTAACTTTCCTAATTACTGGGCAGCACGGTGGCCTAGTGGTTAGCACAACCGCCTCACAGCGCTGAGGTCCCAGGTTCGATCCCGGCTCTGGGTCACTGTCCGTGTGGAGTTTGCATGTTCTCCCCGTGTCTGCGTGGGTTTCGCCCCCACAACCCAAAAATGTGCAGAGTAGGTGGATTGGCCATGCTAAATTGCCCCTTAATTGGAAAAAATAATTGGGTAATCTAAATTTTTTTTTAAACTTTCCTAATTACTTGCTGTGCCTGTATCTTAGCCTTTTGTGATTCATGCACTAGGACACCCAGATCCCTCTGCATCTCAGAGCTCAGCAATCTCCCACCATTTAGATAATAAGCTCCTTCCTTATTCTACCTGCCAAAATGGACAATTTCACATTTCCCCACATTATACTCAATTTGCCAGATTTTTGTGCACTCACCTGGCCTATCTATGTGCCTTTGTAGCCTCCTTACGTCCTCTTCCCAACTTACGTTTCTACCTATCTTTGTTACGTTAGCAATTTTAGCCACCATACCTTCAGCCCCTTCAGACAAGCCATTTCTATAAACTGTAGAAAGTTGAGGTCACAGCTCTGATCCCTGTGACACACCGCTCGTCATATCCAGCCAACCAGAAAATGGTCCATTTATGCCTACTCTATGTTTCCTGTTAGCGGGCCAATTTTGAATCCATGTAAATTCATAGGGCCAGCACGGTAGCATAGTGGTTAGCACAATTGCTTCACAGCTCCAGGGTCTCAGGTTTGATTCCCGGCTTGGGTCACTGTCTGTGCGGAGTCTGCATGTTCTCCCCATGTCTGCGTGGGTTTCCTCCGGTTTCCTCCCACAGTCCAAAGATGTCCAGGTTAGATGGATTGGCCATGCTAAATTGCCCTTAGTGTCCAAAATTGCCCTTAGTGTTGGGAGGGGTTACTGGGTTGTGTGGATAGCAGGGAGGTGTAGGCTTGGATAGGGTGCTCTTTCCAAGAGCCGGTGCAGACTCAATGGGCCGAATGGCCTCCTTCTGCACTGTAAATTCTATGATTCTATAAATATGTTGCCCCCTACACCAGTGGCATTTATTTTACACACTAACCTTTGATGTGGCACCTTAACAAATGCCTTCTGGAAATCTAAGTACCGTCCTATCCACAGCATATGCGACTCCTGCAAAGAACTAGTCGTTACATTCTGGCAACTTAACAATAGTGGCTACATGTCACAAACAGCTCTTTGGAAATGGAGTCCTTTGAGGCATCTTGAGGCATTTAAAAAGCTTCAAATCTCTTATTATCATCAATCACTGAACCAAAGTATAATTTGAACTATTGCTAATATCAGGGTTCTGTTTCAACTCAAATCTAAACCATTTGCAAAATAAATTTAGATTTGCCTGAAACCAGCCATCAAGATACAAGCACAGGTTTCCTGCTCATGTCTAATTGCTCTGGTTTGGGAGGTTTGTCTTTGTGGCAGACCCCTTCTGCAGTGGTGCTCGTACTAATTGTGTGAGTCTTGATTTACTTTCAATCATGATTGGAGCTGTTTTGGTTTGAGTTTTGCCAGTGCCAAACCACTCATCTTGCCACCTTACCACCCTATCATTCATTTTGTGGAGGGCGTGTGCTGCATTTTCTGAAGCTGGGAAAAAACAATCTGAAAGCGAATGCACTTCTAGGAGAAACGCATTTAAGTACAGAGTTCAAAACAGATGCCTATATTTTACACAGGAACTCGAGGGTAGAAAACTGTCTTGCACAGAGGCACTAAACGGGCAGTTTTGCCTCACCCACCCAGTCTGTGCCCTACCAATATTCAGTTCCATTCAAGTCCATTACGGGCTCCTGATGTGATACCACCCCTTTTAGTGCCTTAAGGTGAATTTCTACTCCTCTGTGTTTTGAACCTGGTGTGCCCCCACCTTCTCTGCGTTTAAGGGGAAAAAATCATCAAGGATTTCAATTTCCCTGCTGTCAGAGGTCACCCCGCAAGGACAAGTAATCAGCTACGCGGCCTCTCGAGCCATTCAGTCAGATCACGGCTGACCTACGGAGTCCAGCGGAGTCACCCCAGCTAAGTTCCTCTGCCTCATCACAAGGCTCCCTTTCTCCGTCAGGAAGCACTGGGCTGAGGAGGAGCTGAACGATGGAACATAGAGTCACATGAGGCTGCATTTTCAGGTCACGGTGGTAATGTCATAAGATTTAGTAATAATGTCACTGGACGAGCAGCCCAAAGACCCAGAATTATAATCTGGGGTCATGGGTTCAAATCTCACCAAGGCAGTTGGGGGAATTTAAATTCAATGAACAAGTCTGGAGTGAAAAGCTAGTCTCAGTAATAATCAATTCTTGGGGGGCAGCAGGGTGGCGCAGTGGTTAGCCCTGCAGTCTCGCGGCGCCGAGGTCCCAGGTTCGATCCCGGCTCTGGGTCACTGTCCGCGTGGAGTTTGCACATTCTCCCCGTGATTGCGTGGGTTTCGCCCCCACAACCCAAAGGTAGGTGGATTGGCGATGCTAAATTGCCCCTTAATTGGAAAAAATGAATTGGGTACGCTAAATTTATTTAAAAAAAATAATCAATTGTTGTAAAAAGCTGAATGCTCATTCAGGAAGGAAATCTGTCATCCTTACCCAGTCAGGCCTACATATGGCTGCAACAATGTGGTTGACTCTTAGCTACCCCCCCCCCCCCCCCAAACGGCCCAGCAACCAATAGGTTAAATAGGACTGATGTAGAACTGTAGAAAGGCAACAAACGGAAGCGCTACCCAGATCTCACGAAGGAATTTTTAAAATTGGCAGAGATCCCAGGATAACCCAGGAGGGTCGGAAACCCTAACCTTCCTCATCTCGCTTTTCTTTCCTTCTCTCTTTAAATCGGTATAATCTGCCGCAACCACTTGAGGTGGCAACAACTTCTGAGCACCCTGAGGGATTCAATCTGTGTCACAGGCTACTGTGACAAATTTGAGTTAAGTGCTCCAAAACGTTTCTAATCACTTAGCAGAGGTTTTCGTTAACCAGATCCAAAGAGCAAAATTTGAACACGTTCAAAGTCGTTTGAAGTCTTGCAGTGTGACCCTTAGAAATTCTTATTGGGGATCCATGAATCAGAATTGACGGGACACAACGGGGTCTAATGCGCTTTAAACTAAACACACATTGGGACATATATTTGATAACCTGATCCTAAAGCATGCTGAAGGATTTATTTTTCCCCAGACACATTATATAAATGATTGCTTCCTCTTTGCAGTTCAGGCTCCCCGGGCACCTTATACAAACAAAGCCTCCTCACTAATGAGGCCCTGGCGATTGAATGATCCATGGCAGCGATGTAAAAAAAAGACGCATTTTAAAATGGGTGAGTAGAAATTTCGAGGGAAGGCAACACTAGTTATAAACTCCAAAACCATTCGGTAAAACTATTATTGAGATTCACCGATGATATCTGAAAGTTTCAGATATCAGCATTAATTATATGAGTGTAGTTAAATTATGGGGTTGATTCTCCGCTGACGATAGCAGGTTTCCCCGATCCGGTGGGGAATCGAGCTTCGGCCTAAAAATGGGATCGGTGCTGGCTGATGCTCTGGTTCCCCCACTGGGGACAGTACTGAGCTACATGCACCACACCGGCGGGAAGGTGCAGGTCATTTGCATTCGATTAACAGGCTGGGAGCCTGGTTCTACAGCCTCCCCTCCTCCCCCCACCCTGTGATGCTCCAGGCCTCTCAGCCGAAATTTGTGCAGGTATCTTCAAGAGTGACTCAGACACGGTGAACCACGCGGTAGGTCAAAGGGGGTCAGTGCATAACGGAGATGCCCCCCAATGACAATTGAAAGGCTCAATGCCTCACCCCTCAATGCAAATCATGCACTGCATTCGACCACCCCACAGACCCCATCAAACACCGAACAGAGACCCCGAACCGAGACCCTCTCATCAGAGCATCAACAGAGACCCCCAGCAGAGACCCCCTGCAGAGACCCCCTGCAGAGATCCGCTGCAGAGACCCCCAGCAGAGACCCCCAGCAGAGACCCCCAACAGAGACCCCCAGCAGAGACCCCCTTCAGAGACCCCCAACAGAGACCCCCTGCAGAGACCTCCTGCAGAGACACGCTGCAGAGACCCCCAACAGAGGCCCCCAGCAGAGACCCCCAACAGAGACCCCCAGCAGAGACCCCCTGCAGAGACCCGCTGCAGAGACCCCCAGCAGAGACCCCCAGCAGAGACCCCCTGCAGAGACCCCCTGCAGAGACCCCCAGCAGAGACCCCCTGCAGAGACGCGCTGCAGAGACGCGCTGCAGAGGCCCCCAGCAGAGACCCCTGCAGAGACCCGCTGCAGAGATCCCTGTCTGAAAGTTGAAGAGCAGTCCAGGCAGTAGGGTGAAAAATCACTACACGCTCACTTACCCTTTCCTAACAGCTGATGCCTCAGACAGAATCATTTAAAGCAACAGCAGTTACAAGTGTCAGAGGCTTCCTTGAAAGCCCAGTAAACCTCAACGGGCTTGTAATGTCTTGACAGCCTTGGAAATGCAAATCTTCCATTCAATTTCATACAGCAATACATTGCATTAGCCAGTGATCGACAGTTTTATTCCTCCAGAGACAGCTGCTTCTTGGATTGTTGATCTATTTTTCCCTTCATGCTTTAATGCATCTCTATTAGCCTGCTTTCAAGCTAACCGCAATGTTTATAAACACTCCTGTTATTATTGGCAGCTCCTCACCACATCAAAAGCAGCTAAGTGCTTTGACTTCCTCTTTTTCACAGCAGACAGTACTTAGCTGGGGTCAGATCACTCGAAGCCGTGCGTGCTGTGGTGGGGGGGGGGGGGGGGGCGGGGTGATCTATTATTTCCATGGTGGAGGGGAGAGGATGCCCCCTCCTTGCCAGTGGAGGGGGTGTGGCAAGATTTGCATTGTGTTGGGGGGGGGGGGGGTGCCAGCCTCCGGACCTTTGTATCGGGCCGCCTGCTCAAATTAGGGGCCAGATACCGGGATTCCAAAATGATCCCGCAAACTTGCATGGAAAAGGAGAAGGAATCGCACCTGGGCACCGGCGACACTGGCAGGGGCACTGCCAGGATACCAGGCTGGCAGTGCCAAGGTTTCCGGGTGCCAGGTTGCTCCTGCCAGGGGTCAGGCCTTTCCCTTAAGAGATTGTGGTGAGTGGGGTTTGAGGACCCAGTAAGCAGTAAGGTGGGTGCAGTGTGGGGGCCCGGAAACCATAGTGGGCAGGCTGAGGGGGATGGGCCAAAAGATTGGGGCGGCATTTGAAATTGGCATCCCAATCGGTGACTCGTCTTTCTGAACTGGTGAATTGAGCTCGTCAGTGCAGGAAACGACGTAAAGTGAGGCCTCGGCTCGGCATTCCTCCCCAAGGCCAAAAGAAACGGCAAAGAGCTGTTAAATAGTGATGTCCTCCTCGGTGCCGAGAAACACCCCACTAAACACACCCGAAACGGGGCTCTGTTTGTGTCCCGTTAAATCGCGCCCAATGTTACAAAACGGGAATCTTCCAGGGAAGGAACATTTTAAAACTGCCGTCAGCACCTTTCTGACACCACGGACAATTTTCGAGGATGCACAGGATTGCAAAAGCAATTATCCTTTAATTACTCCAACTATCTATAAATTTAAAAGTTATGAAGACCTAGACAAGATCAGACGCAGCTGAAAGAGGCTTATGGATGAATATGAAACCTATTAGTTTAATTTATTTTCTGATGCTGACAAGAGACTGAAGATGAATAGTGTTGAACACAGATCTTCCTCTGTGATAAATTTCACTGACCTATTTCCAAGGTTGATGCTAATTTCACACTGTATTAGCTCCAATACTGCTCTCAGAAACAGGTCTGAGAAGGATGACTATCATCAGACCTGCTGCTCGATTTAGTTTCAATCTGATTATCTCTGATAAACTTCAATTCCCTCTTTAAAGTAGAATCGGGTTTTATATGAGCGTGCTTGTAGAATCGTCCATTTGAAGAAATAGCTTCCCTACATCCATCTCAATACCTGGTGTTTATGTTCCACTGACTAGTTTTGTATACCGTTTCCTCCACTCAAAAACTAACTTTGAAATGATATTTCGAGATGTGCAGCCTGCCCATTGTGCCGGGCTTTACTGTAAAACCAACCACGTCATACCAGCACTTGAGAAACCTAGATGTAAACAGCCAATATGAAGGTTACACAATTGTATTAAACACCAAGCTTTTAACATCAATAATTGATGGAAAATTTCTGAAAAGGGTTTTAGGAATTGAAGCTGCACCCTGTCCCTCCCGCAAGAAAAAGTGTGGAGCTAAAATATTCAGGGACTTTTATTCTATAACATGAAATTGAAGTGGCACCACTTCAGCCGGTATTCGACTGATGGTAAGATTATCTTTAGTTGCTAAATATTCATCACAAGCCTGCATCACGCACGCTTTCAAATGTCCTTTCCAACGCCATCCATGAGCAATGTGTGTGTGTATATTTTCTTCCTCATGAAGTGAGAAATGCAATTTAAAATAACCCGACAACAAAGCCCTTTTATTCAATAAAAGAAAAGGTTAGTTTATTTCACTCTATTGTGCTGGAAGTTTACTCACACACACACAAAGATTAGTTACGAATGAAGATCAATTGAAGATGTCACTTGGATATATGAATCAAGATTAGTCCATATTCGGTGCATGCCTGATATGTTTTCAAGTCAAGAGATTCCATTGCCTGAAATGGAGGTCTTGAGGTCGTAGAGTTTTCTCTGCAGCTGGGAAAGCTTCCGCTGTCAAATTGCCAGAGTTTGCTTTAACAGTGAGCTCTGTTTAGGGCGGCGTGTGGCGCAGTGATTAGCACTGGGACTACGGTGCTGAGGACCCGGGTTCGAATCCCGGCTCTGGGTCACTGTCCGTGTGGAGTTTTCACATTCTCCTCATGTCTGCGTGGGTTTCACCCCCACACCCAAAAAGGTGTGCAGGTTGGGTGGATCGGCCACACTAAATTGCTCCGTAACTGGAAAAAAAAATAATTGGGTATTCTACATTTATAAAAAAACAGATGGAATCAGGTTCCCAGAGAGGAAAGAGTTCTCCAGGCCTGGCACTTTACTGCCCATTTACTTACGGCTCACCATTAGCTGTTTGTGGACGCTTCTCCCTCTCTCCTTGGGTTGGGGTGGAGCTCTTGTCTGCTTCAAGGTGGATCGGCTCGAGGCAGCTTGCTGTCCTTTTCCAGCCTTTTTTTCAGGTAAGCTGATATGTGACGTGTACAAAATGCCAAACTGTCACGCAAATAAGGACGTTTCAAACAGTCCTTCTTCCACATAGGGTTCTTCCCTTTTGTCCTGGCCAAGGCACCATTTACATTCTTACAGTGAGGTGTCAACAAAACTTCAGTGTCTCCTGGACGAGACCACAGAGAACCAAAATTACATTAAGGATTGTCTTTTGTCCTCTCGGAAGAGGAGCCCCAATCTGAAAGAGTTTGGTTGGTATCGGGGCTGGGTGAGACCCTGGCACTGCTGATGCCACCTAGGCATCTTGGTAATGCCAGCCTGGGCATCCTGGCATTGCCACTTGGGTGCCAGCCTGGAACTTCCAGGGGGCCCAGGCTGACAGGGGAACTGCTGGTAGTGCCATGCTGCCCAGGTGGCATTTTCCCACGCTGGGAATCAAGCCCAAGGGTGCCCTGCCCTATGAGGCGGGGTGCTAGAGCTTGTGAGTTGGGATGTTGGGGGGATCCGGGGGTTATGTTAGAGGGTCGGGAGATTGGGGCGCCATTTAAAAATTATACATTGACTGCTTTGGGATACCCAGAGGACAGGAAGGGTGAAGTATAAATGCAAGTGATTTCTTCCTATCTTTGCTCTATTTTATTTTAATAACAGAAAATCAAATCATTTAAACTGTATTTTTCTCAGAAGTTGATTACTGTCTCCATTGGCTGACCATTTTTCACGTGTTCCCTCGGGGTAGGTCACTTTGCGAGTTGTCAATTCAAACTCAGGTATCTCATCTAGAGATCACTTGGACAACTCAGCAACATCAGGAGGTCAATATCCAATCACTGCCTGGGAGCAAAGGCCAGAGTTCAAGTACCCTGTTACCACAGCCAATTTGTTCTTGCAGCAGGAGTCCCACGTTTCCCAGGGGTCAGCCTTGTTTGTTGTTGGGGCTGCTATCCCTACTAAGGATTGCTTCCTGCCCCGAGGAGGTGCTGGTCATTCAGATGGCATAGCAACCAGGCAAGTGGAGCCTGGTGGCACTAGGACCTGTCAGTCAGGCCCTGGTGAGAGGGATGGTTGATGAGGCCTTGTGACGCCATTGGCATGCGAGTTCATCTGTTGGCTAAAGAGTGCCCGAGCCTGCTGGGAGGCCGCCAAGAGACAGAGGAGCTGGCACCGCGATTGAGATGAAAGCGGTGATGGGACGAGGCCCTTGATGAAAAATGAAAATAAAAATCGCTTATTGTCACGAGTAGGCTTCAATGAAGTTCCTGTGAAAAGCCCCTAGTCGCCACATTCCGGTGCCTGTCCGGGAGGTTGGTACGGGAATTGATTGATCACTTGAGAGGCTCAGTTGGTCTCGGGGGGGGGGGGGGGGGGGGGGGGGATGGGGAGGGCCATTTGCTGCGTTGTGCTTCGCTGGCAAACTGGCATGGTGGCGAAACCACCGCCATGGGCCTGGTAAAATCTAGTCCAGGATAATGAATGACACAGGCATATGTCTACATTCTGCAACCCAACACATCCAAAGCCACACTGAAAGGATTTAGTGAGGCAGAAAACGACTTGGGAGCTGCCACCACCTGGACTGATTTATTGAGCTCCCAAGGATAGATTCCCAGTGTCATCTTCACAGATAATGTGAAGGCAAACTGTTTACTGATGAGGAATTTTGTTTACAGGAAGGATGTCAGATTTGTGTGCAGCTTCTGATGATTCAGTTGTCCGCCTTACAAACTAATGTTTATCAGTGTCCAGATTCTAAACATGGACCTGCGCCCTTGGTGTGTGAGAACAGGACTGACTGAGAGTCGAAAATGACACACAAGCTTTATATCTAAACCCTATGCAGCTAAAACAATGAACAAAATTTCTCCAAACCAACCTTATCCAATGGGTTTCTCTCTATCTACCTTTGCCCTGCACTATTTTTTAAGCTTTTCAGGGATTTTCCTGGCAGTCCCTATGTATTGGGAGATGAGGGCTCTGTGCAGAGCTTGGCCAGCTGACTACAAGAGCAGGAATAGTTTGGATCTTGCCAGTTGCATCTGCTTGTGCCTGCATGCTGCCCATGTAGATGCACTTCACAAAGCCAGCTGGTGGACTCATAGAATCCCTACTCTGCAGAAGAAGGCCATTTGGCCCATCAAGTCTGCACCGACCCTCTGAAACACCACCCTATCTGTGGTGATATGCATCACTGTAGATACACAGGGGGTTAATGTAAGTACATGTAGACTAGCTAGACACTAGAGGGAGCACCAGAGATATGACACACAGACACTCAACCAATAGGTCAGTAAGATAGGACACGACCAATGGGCATTCACGATACACACAGAGGTGACAATACCACAGGACGGCATTACACCAACCCATATATAAAGGACACAGCACACGTGATCTGCCTCTTTCCAGTGGAGACATTCAGTGAGTACAGACAAAGGGTTGATTCAACATCACACCCACCACGTGGATTGTAGCAGACTGGTTCGTCAGTCTGAGTAGCTGTAGAAGGATTAACAGTGAATTCGAGTAGGAGAATTGTAAATAGTTTAATAAACGTGTTGAAGTCATCTCCACGTCTAAACCTTCCTTTGTCAGAGTGAACATCAAGGAAGCAGCTTATGCTACGCCAAGAGCATAACAAGACACTATCTAGCCCCATTACCCCCACCCAATCCTTGTAACCCCACCTAGGGGCTCTAATTTGGGCACATTTGGCGGTGTCTTTCATGGCTCCTGCAGCACCGGGAATGACCCAGCTATCAAAAGGGACTCTTGTTTTTTTTTCTGTTCTCAGCAAGGTGCGCCCCACCGAAGCCACACTTGGCTTCATTTCCTGCACCGATAAGCTCGGCTTGTGTTTGCGTGGACCGGTATTAAAAGGCGCAACGGCGAGGTCTCCCTAGTGTTGCCGTTTGATCCCGGGCCGCGGGAGACTCTGGCGCAGTCATATTTAAATGAGGGTAACAGCTCACTTAAATATGCAAATCTGGATCCCACCAAGTGAGGGCGAGATCCAGATCGCAACGTCGCAAAAGGATTGGTTAGATCTCGCGAGGCGTCACAAATCTTGTGATTTAAGTTTAGATTTATTGTCATGTGTACCGAGGTGCAGTGAAAAGTATTGTTCTGCGTACAATCCAGACAGATCGTTCCATACTTGAACAACATAGGACAAATGATAAATGCACAATTGAAATACATATAACATGGTCATCCAATGCAGCATACAGAATATAGTGCTTCAACTGTCGAGAAGAAGTGTAGGAAGATCAGTTCAGTCCATAAGAAGCCCATTCAGGAGTCTGGTAACAGTGGGGAAGAAACTGTTTTTGAATTTATTGGTGCGTGTTCTCAAACTTGTGTACCATCCACCCGATTGAAGAGGTTGGACGAGAGAACAATCTGGATGGGAGGCGTCTTTGATTATGCTGCCCGCTTTCCCAAGGCAGCGGGAGGTGTAGACAGAGTCAATGGATGGGAGGCAGGTTTGCGTGATGGACTGGGCTGTGCAGACAACTCTCTGTAGTTTCTTACGGCCTTGGGCTGAGCAGTTGCCTTATCAGGCTGTGATGCAGCCAGATAGGATTCTATCTATGGTAAATCTATAAAAATTGGTGAGAGTCATTGTGGATATGCCAAATTTCCTTAATTTCCTGAGGAACGCTGTTGTGTTTTCTTGGTCGTAGAGTCGATGTGGGTGGATTTTTAGTGATGTTCACAGCTAGGAATTCAAAGCTGTCAACCATCTTCACCTCGGCACCATTGACACAGACAGGGGCTAGTACGACACTTTGCTTTCTCAAGTCAATGCCTCGCTCTTTAGTTTTTCTGACTTTGAGAGAGAAATACTTGTCATTGCACCGCATGAAGGGCGCTATCTAAATGCAATTAATTTATTTTCCCTCTCTTAAGCTGGGTGCAGTTTTGCTTGATGCTCAGTTGTCGAGAAAAACAGATGAGACCTGAGGATGTGAGTCAAGTCCCTTCCTTGAAACCTGTACGATGGCACTATAAATAATTTTTCCACCAGTATTAAATGCCTGTCTCCACGGCCACTTCCGTGGCCATAGCTCAGCAGGTGAAAACAATGTGAGCTCAAATCGGGTGCTCTACTTATTTTTTTTAATTTTAGAGTACCCAATTAATTTTTTCCAATTAAGGGGCAATTTAGTGTGGCCAATCCACCTTACCCGCACATCTTTGGGTTGTGGGGGCGAAACCCACGCAAACACGGGAAGACTGTGCAAACTCCACACGGACAGTGACCCAGAGCCGGGATCGAACCTGGGACCTCGGCGCCGTGAGGCAGCAGGGCTAACCCACTGCGCCACCGTGCTGCCCCGGGTGCTCTACTTATGAGGGATGCCTCCATCAGAAGCCTTGATCTTTCACACATTTGCCACGTTATAACAAGTTCCGTGCGCAATGAACATCCCATCACACAGCTTGTATGAATTGTGAACCATATGCACCGGGTTTAAAATTTATTTTAATGGTGCTGTTCTTAAAAGATTCATCAAATAAAAGTTTGACTAAGATTATGGGAGGCGTGGCTGACACTGGAGGTGTGCTAACTGCTTCGAGAGGTTCGCTGTGGACAATATTGTAAGCTTGGATACCTCTTATTTTACATGCTGGAGGGAGGCATTGGTGACTCATGAGCCTTCACATCCTAAAATGCTGATTTCTCCAAAGTCTTGCTCTCTTTTATCCTCTGGTTTAATTGGGGATTTAAAACAGAGAAAGGTTAAAAAAAAAACTATCTGTCTGCCCTGAAATCATTAACTTTTCTAATTCATTATTCACAACAATTCATTCTTAATGACATTTTATAAGGCCTCGCTGAATATATTGCCTGAAGAAACAGCGGGGCTGCAAGCTGGCAAGAGGAGTAACTCCAGTCTTTGACGTCCAACAGGTTTGTTTCAAACACTAGCTTTCGGAACGCTGCTCCGAGCAGTGCTCTGAAAGCTCGTGTTTGAAACAAACCTGTTGGACTTTAACCTGGCGTTGTAAGACTTCTTCCTGTGCTCACTCCAGCCCAACGCCGGCATCTCCAAATCCAGTCTTTGAAGCAGTGGTGGGCAACTTGTGCCCCAGGGGCCATATGTGGCCCATCTGAGTTCTGGCCTCGGCCCACGAGGCATTTCATAGAATTTACAGTGTAGAAGGAGGCCATTCGGCCCATCGGGTCTGCACCGGCTCTTGGAAAGAGCACCCTACCCGAGGTCAACACCTCCACCCTATCCCCATAACCCAATAACCCCACCCAACACTAAGGGCAATTTTGGACACTAAGGGCAATTTATCATGGCCAATCCACCTAACCTGCACATCGTTGGACTGTGGGAAGAAACCGGAGCACCCGGAGGAAACCCACGCACACACGGGGAGGATGTGCAGACTCCGCATAGACAGTGACCCAAGCCGGAATCGAACCTGGGACCCTGGCGCTGTGAAGCAATTGTGCTATCCACAATGCTACCGTGCTGCCCATTTATTTGATTGTTGCCCACGCGCAGAGTTGCCACATTCCACTGGTTCCATCCACATAGCTTTTTCCTTCCAGTATGACTGAAGTGATTCGCACGTAAAGCAAGGGCAAATGAAGTGAGGTGCTTGCTGATTGCTTACAACATCTGGGGTGACACGGTAGCACAGTGGTTAGCCTGTTGCTTCACAGCTCCAGGGACCCAGGTTCAATTCACAGCTTAGGTCACTGTCTGTGTGGAGTTATTCTCCCCCTGTCTGCATGGGATTCTTCCGGGTGCTCCGGTTTCCTCACACAGTCCAGGTTATGTGCAGGTTAGGTGCAGGTTAGGTGGATTGGCCATGCTAACTTGGCCTTAGTGTCCAAAAAAAATGTTAGTTGAAGTTACGGGGATAGGGTGGAGGTGTGGGCCGAAGTAGGGTGCTCTTTGCAGGGCTGGTGCCGACGCAATGGGCCGAATGACCTCCTTCTGCACTGTAAATTCTATGATTCTATGAACTTCAACTGTGAGAGCCGTGCGCTCCCTGTTGGAACCAACAATTCTACGGACACGTGCTTGTAGGATTAGAATAGCGGTTTTAATATACTTACAACAGAGCCAGCCTGTTAGCCGTTGAACGTTTGGTGAACTGGCCGGCTGACCCTGTGGCACTGATCTTTATACAGCAGCTCCCGGGGGAGGAGTCCTGAGCGGAGCCAAGGGAGAAGCCCCGTACAACTCTCGAGCATTCCCAGAGCTACTCCCCCTGGAGGTCAGGTAGTGCAACTGCACTTACAATATAGACACATGTATATACAGATTATAATGCGGTGTGAATCACATTCACCACACTCCCTCTGCGTCCAATCAAAACATAAACATTTATTTTGTTTTTACAATTTGAAGTTGAGTTTCATTAACGTATGAATGACTCAGCATTTTCTATAGCTTGTTCTGAAATATTCAGCGTGCATTCAATGTATTCAATCTTATTCATGGGATCATGGTCGGTAAACATACCCGATTTCGGTCTGCGTCTCGCTGAGACGGAAGAGGGCCACTCATGTGGCCCAGTCACCGGCCTAGGTTGCCCGTCCCTGATTTCAAGCACACAAATCCCTTCTCTTAAAAAAAATGGGAAAAGGTGGAAGAGTGAGACCATTGTCAGTTAATCCAACCAGGCCAATGGGTTGCTATTAACAGTGACTCATCCAGTTGGCCGCTCTGCTGCTAATTGTTCACTCTTTCTTTGTTTAAAGAATGAATTATTTACCAATCTGAATTAATAACGTAAATAACACAATAAAGTGGGAATTTAGTGCGCAACAAATTTGACTTGTCAGTTCATTCAAATGAAGTGACTTTGAATTAAGAGGAGTAGGCAGTATATCCTGTTTCAATTGCCAATTTCCTAATGTCTTATTGCAATAAATAATCTTCTTACGCTGTTTTTGCCCATTGCAGGGTCACCTCCTTTGAGTGATGGAGCCATGTCAAGACCATTTTGGGATACCAATCCGAAATGGAGTCTCACAAGGGACATAAAACATTGCTCACAAACAGCCACTAGAATTCTAATCCAAGGTTAAGCACAGATATTACATTATTCAGCGAATGGCTCCGTATAGTCATCCCTTGAGAGATATCGGTTTGGGGATTGGGGCAAACATTGCTATTCTTCGCTCTTAGTGCTGCGGGATTCAGCTCACCCGTTAGTAGCCTCTATATATTATAGGGTTAACAGAAGAAAAGGCTTCCAGTTTGCACCATCGCCCACTCCTCCTATCTCTGGCTCCAGAAATCTGGCTACATATCTTGAAATTAATAAACTAAACAGTGACTCTTTAAGACTTCTTCACAAAAGGTATTTCATTTGAAGATAAGTCATTGTAATATTAAATGTGCCAGTGGAAAATGCATGAGCAGAATTTAAAATGTACGATGCCCTGAGGCAATTTCAAAAAGGCAGTGTTCATATCAAGAGCTTTTGAAGTAATTTGATTGAATCTTTCTGGTTGGATGTATGAGATAGAATCACGCACGTGTATAGTTATTGTAACTGCAATGCATCTGTTCTGCCTAGCATCATCGGGTATTTTTTAATACCCTCCACTGGTGAAAGTGGATCCATAGCGGAGTACACGGTTGATAGGTGTATCTTACTAGCCATTACCTGTACTGCCGCCATTTTAAGTAGGGACATTACATCAACGGCTCGGCTGGAGTCTGGCTTAATCAGGGTGACTGGCAGCCAGCAAGATGTCCAGGGATTGCAGCTCATTCCTGCTAAGGTGTTGAGGCCTGACCCTCAAAGTGAACCAGGCCTCCCGCCAGAGGGCTCGGCCTACTGTCTCTCACACATCATTGCCGGATATCTGCAGAGAGTTAATTCTACCTTGCATATGATATAAGGCACAGA
The DNA here is from genome assembly GCF_902713615.1 of Scyliorhinus canicula. Lineage (NCBI taxonomy): Eukaryota > Metazoa > Chordata > Chondrichthyes > Carcharhiniformes > Scyliorhinidae > Scyliorhinus > Scyliorhinus canicula. Next base: position 144,283,816 of record NC_052157.1, read on the forward strand.
AACTGGCCATTTGACCACAGACAGTCCATGCAAGCATTTATGCTTCACCTGAGCCTCCTCCCAACCTTCCTCAGCTCAATTTATCGGTGTAATCCACCATTCCCTTCTCCATATGCCTGAGAATCCCAAGTTCTGGTTGAGCGACCTGTTGCTGCTATGATCTGGTTTTGGCTGACATTGCTGTGCTATGAAGAAAGCCGAATATTATAGCCATTGTTCTTTGATTTTAGAGTGAACAACAGGCAAAATGTTTTACATAATTTTCTGCCCCTTAAAATGGCACCTGTAGTATTCACTTCAGCCACCTCCTGTGATAATGAGTCCCACTTTCTCACTAAGGAGGTTGCTTCTGAATTCCCTCTCCAATTTCTTGGTGACTGTTTTCCATCGATGGCCGCTATTATGCTCTACCCCACAAGAGGAAACATTCTCCCTGTATCCACTCTATCAATATTTGAAAGAACACTCATGGGTCATCCCTCAACTTTCTTCGTTCAAGAGAAAATAGACTCAGCTTGTCAATTCTTTCCTGTAAACCTTCTCTGCACCCTCTCCACTGCCTTGATATCCTTATTTTAACATGGCACCTAGAACTACACGCAGTGCTCCAACTGTGGTCTAACCAAGGATCAATACAGATTTTGCTCCATTTCAATTCTATCCCTGTAAAAAAAAATAATCTTTATTGTCACAAGTAGGCTTGCATTAACACTGCAACAAAGTTACTGTGAAAAGCCCCTAGTCGCCACATTTAGGCACCTGTTCAGGTACACGGAGGGAGAATTCAGATTTCTCAGCTGGTACAGGAATTGAACCCACGCCGCTGGCCTTGTTCTGTACCACAAACCAGCTGTCTAGCCTTCAGAGCTAAACCAGCCTGTGAGAACTAAGGCTGAGTGCTTTGTTGCTTTTTTATGGCCTTGCGAACCTAAGGCTCAACATCAATGATTGATTTATTTGTACTCTGTGATCTCTGTGTTTCTCTTGCCCACTGAGACTTGTGTGATGATATTGTTGATGGACTCGTAATTCAAAGACCGAGGGGTGCGCTTTGGGGACCTGAGTTTGAAACACACCACGGCAGGTGATGGAATTTGAATTCAATTTTTTTTAAATCTGGAAGTAATAGTCTAGCGATGACTATGGAACCATTGCCATAAAAATCACTGGTCCACTAATGCTCTTTTATGGAAATCTGCCATCCTTACCTGACCAGGCCTACATGTAACTCCAGATCCACAGCAATGTGGTTGACTCTTAAATGGCATAGCAATTAAGCCACTCAGTTGTATCAAACTTCTAAAATGCCCCAAAGGAATGAAATTGGACGGTCAACCCGGCTTCGACCTAGACACTGGAAACGACAACGGTAAACCCAGCCCTGTCGACCCTGCAAAGTCCTCCTCACTAGCATCCGGGGGCTTGTGCCAAATTTGGGAGAGTTGTCTCACAGCGTGGGCAAGCAACAGCCTGATATAGTCCTACTAACAGAATCATAACTTACAGACAATGGGCGGGATTCTCCGACCCCACGCAGGGTCGGAGAATCGGCGGGCAGCGGCGTTATTTCCGCTCCCGCAGGGTTTTTAAATCTCCCACCGGCCAAAAACCGGCGTTGTGCAAATCCCGCCGGCAGCCTCTGAAAACAGCTGGCGCCGGCGGGATTTCATTTTTTTTTTAGATTCCACAAATCTCCGGCCCGGATGGGCCGAAGTCCCGCCGACGTGGCCACGGGTCACGTCGGCGAAAATCACAGTTGCTTTAAAACGTCGTCAACCATTGATGATGGTTGACGCCGTTCAGTGTCGGGGGGGGTGGGTTGCGGCATCGGGGGGGGGGGGTGGGTTGCGGCATCGGGGGGGGGGGTGGGTTGCGGCATCGGGGGGGGGGGGTTGCGGCATGGGGGGGTGGGTTGCGGCATGGGGGGGGGTGGGTTGCGGCAATCGGGGGGGTGGGTTGCGGCATGGGGGGTGGGTTGCGGCATCGGGGGGGGTGGGTTGCGGCATCGGGGGGTGGGTTGCGGCATCGGGAGGGGTGGGTTGCGGCATTGGGGGGGTGTTGCGGCATCGGGGGGGGGTGTTGCGGCATTGGGGGGGGGTGTTGCGGCATCGGGGGGTGGGTTGCGGCATCGGGGGGGGGGGTGGGTTGCGGCATTGGGGGGGGTGTTGCGGCATTGGGGGGTGTTGCGGCATCGGGGGGGTTGCGGCATCGGGGGGGTTGCGGCATCGGGGGGGGGTTGCGGCATCGGGGGGGTGGGTTGCGGCGGCATCGGGGGGGTGGGTTGCGGCATTGGGGGGGGGGGTTTGGGGGCAGCGGCGTGCAGAGGGGGGGCGACGGATGCCCGGGGCCAACGCACCGTCGCCCCCCCCCTCTGTACGCCGCTACCCCCTACCCCAACCACCCCCCTCACCACCCCTACCTCCCTCCAACGCCCCTACCCCCTCCCCACCACCCCTACCCCCCTCCCCACCACCCCTACCCCCTCCAACGCCGCCCCCCCCATCTCTCGCAACGCTGCAACCCCCCACCCGCAACGCCGCAACCCCCCACCCTCAACGCCGCAACCCCCCCTCATCGCCGGGTCCCCCCCCCCTCAACGCCGGTACCCATACACCCCCCCCTCTCTCCTCCTCCCCCCCTTCCTTCCTCCCCCCCCTCCTTCCTCCTCCCCCCCTTCCTTCCTCCGTTAGTGGGGGGGGGGTGCGGCGTTAGTGGGGAGGGGGGTGCGGCGTTAGTGGGGGGGGGTGCGGCGTTGGAGTGGGGTAGGGTGGTGAAGGGGGTAGGGGTGGTGGGGGGAGGGGGTTGGGGTAGGGGCAGCGGCGTGCAGAGGGGGGGCGACGGTGCGTTGGCCCCGGGCATCCATCGCCCCCCCTCTCTGCACGCCGCTGCCCCCAACCCCCCCTTCACCACCCCTACCCCCCTCCAACGCCGCACCCCCCCGACCCCCCACTAACGCCGCACCCCCCCGATGCCGCAACCCCCCCCGATGCCGCAACCCCCCCCCGATGCCGCAACCCCCCCCCCCCGATGCCGCAACCCCCCCCCCCCCCCGATGCCGCAACCCCCCCCCCCCCCGATGCCGGGTCTGTCTCTCTCCTCCCCCCCCCCAAATGCCGGGTCTGTCTCCCTCCTCCTCCCCCCCCCCAAATGCCGGGTCTGTCTCTCTCCTCCTCCCCCTCCCAAAATGCCGGTCTGTCTCTCTCCTCCCCCCCCCCCCCCAATGCCGGGTCTGTCTCCCTCCTCCTCCCCCCCCCCAAATGCCGGGTCTGTCTCTCTCCTCCTCCCCCTCCCAAAATGCCGGTCTGTCTCTCTCCTCCCCCCCCCCCCCCAATGCCGGGTCTGTCTCTCTCCTCCCCCCCCCCCCCCCCAATGCCGGGTCTGTCTCTCTCCTCCCCCCCCGCCCCCCCCCCCCCCCATGCCGGGTCGCTCTTCTCCTCCCCTCCCACCCCCCATCATGCCGGGTCGCCCATCTCCTCCCCCCCCCCCCCCAATCATGCCGGGTCGCTCTTCTCCTCCCCCCCCCCCCCAATCATGCCGGGTCGCTCTTCTCCCCCCACCCCACTAGGTCTCTCTCTCTCCCCACCACACAAACGCCAGGACTCGCCACTTCCGCAGCTGGTGAAACTGACGCCTATCGCGTCAGTCCGCTGCTGGCCCTGCCAGCTTAAAAGAAGGCCCGGACGCCGGAGTCATGCACGCCGCTTTTTCCCGCAGGAAATGGGCGTCACGTCGGTCCGCGGAGATTTTCGCCCAATGTCCCAGACACCACTGTCACAATCCGTGTCCAACCGACAGGACAGAGACAGCAGAGGTGGTGGTGACATAGTGGGAGAGAATTTCCCTGGGATCCCTCAACATCAGCTCCTGACCCATGAGCTCGCATGACATCGGGTCAAACATGAGCAAGGAAACCTCCTGCTGATTACCACTTAGCGCGCACCACCCTCCCTTTCACTTGGAGGAAGCACTGAGGGTAACAAGGGCACAGAATGTACTCTGGGTGGGAACGTCAATGTCCATCACAAGAGTGGCTCAGCAGCATCACTATTGACTGAGCTGGTCAAGTGCTAAAGGACATAGTAGCTAGACTGAATCTGACAGCAGTAGGTAAGGAAACTAGCAAGAGGGGAAAACTTGACCTCAATCTCATCAACCTGCCTTTCATAGATACTTAAGTCCATGACAATATCAGAAGGAGTGACCACCGCTCAGTCCTTGTGGAGACAAAGTCCTACCTTCATATTGAGAATACCTCACCTTCATCATGTTGTGTGGCACTACCATTGTGCTAAATGGGATAGATTTCAAACAGATCTAGCAGCTCTAGACTGGACAATTATGAGGTGCTGTGCAACAGCAGAATTGTACTCCCCCATATCCCCCATTCTACCATTACCGCCACGCCATCAATGAATCAGATCTAAACTCTGATGTCCAACCATATCAAACCGTGAATGGTGGTGGACAATTAAGCAACTTGCTGGAGTGGAGGCGAAGACTCCATAAATATCCCCATCCTCAATGAAGGGGAAGCCGAGCACATCAGTGCAAAAGATAAGGGTAAAGCAACTGCTGCAATCATCAGCCAGAATTGCTGAGTAAATGATCCATCTTGGCCTCCTCTGGAGGTACCCAGCATCACGGGTTTTAGTCTTCAGCCAATTTGGTTCATGCCACATGATATCAAGAAACAGCTGAAGGCAACTGACAAATTCCAGCAATCGTACTGAAGACTTGTACTCCAGAACCTGCCACACCCCTAGTCAAGCTGTTCCAGTACGGCTACAGCACTGGCATCTACCCAGGAATATGGAAAATTATCCCGGCATGTCCTGTACACAAAAAGCAGGACAAATCCAACCCAGCCAATTACTGCCCCATCAGTCTACTCTGATCATCAGAAAGGTAGTGGAAGGGATCATTACCAGTGCTGTCAAGTGGCGCTTGTACAGCAATAACCTTCTCACGGGGGCTCAGTTTGGGTTCTGCCAGGGACATCCAGCTTTTTACCTCATTACATACTTGGTTCAAACATGGACAAAAGAACTGAATGCCAGAGATGAGGTGAGAGTGACTACCCTTGATATCAAGGCAGCATTTGACTGAATGTGGCATCAAGGAACTTTAGCAATGGGAATCTCAGAAAGGAAGATTGCGATGGTTGTTGGAAGTCAGTCATCTCAGCTTCAGGTCATCACTGCAGGAGTTTTCAGCTGTTTCGTCAATGACCATCCTTCCATCATAAGCACTGTGGGCAGCATGGTAGCACAGTGGTTAGCACTATGGCTTTACAGCGCCAGGGGTCCCAGGTTCGATTCTTGGCTTGGGTCACTGTCTGTGTGGAGTCTGCACGTTCTCCCCGTGTCTGTGCGGGTTTCCTCCGGGTGCTCCGGTTTCCTCCCACAAGTCCTGAAACATGTGCTGTTAGGTGAACTGGGCATTCAGAATTCTCCCTCTGTGTACCCGAACAGGCGTCGGAGTGTGGCGACTAGGGGCTTTTCATGGTACCTTCATTGCAGTGTTAATGTAAGCCTACTTGTTACAATAAAGACTATGAAAAGGTCAGAAGTGGGAACCTTCACTGATTATTGCACAAAGTCCAAAACCATTCTTGACTCCTCAGATACTGAAGCAGACCATGTCCAAATGCAGTAGGATCTGTACAATATCCAGGCTTGGGCTGACAAGTGACAAGTAACAACATGTTACAGTGGCCACCTCCAACAGGAGAGAATATACCCATTGCCCCTTGACATTAAATCGCATTGTCATCGCTGAATCACCCACGATTAACGTCCTGGGGGTTACCATTGACCAGAAACTGGACTAGCCATATAACCACTGTGGTTACAAGAGCAGGTAAGATGCTAGGAATCCTGCAGTGATTAACTCTCCTCCTGACTGCCCGGAGCCTGTCCACACCGACAAGGCACAAGCGATGGAATACTGTCCAGTTGTCTGAATACGGGCAGCTGCAACAATATTCAATAAGCTCGACACCATTCAGGGCAAAGCAGCCTTTTTGATTGGCATCCCATCCACAAACATTCACTCCCTCCACCACTGACACACAATAGCAGCAGTGTGCGCCATCTACAAGGGGCACTGCAGTAACTCACCAGGGCCCCTCAGACAGCATCTTTCAAACCCACTGCCATCACAATCCAAAAGGAGAAGATACCTGGGAATACTGCCAGCTGGAGGTTCCCCTCACAACCCTGACTTGGAAATTATGGTGAATGTATTATGCCAATAATCCACCATTGTTTCTGTGCTATGCTGTTGCCCTTGTGGGCTTCTCCTATGGGCCATTGTATGGCAATATCCATAGGGGAACATGTTGGGGCATGTATGGGCTCCGCCCATGGCTCCTTCCCTTGAAGGGAGGTATAAAGAGCAGTCGACCTGTAGGCGGTTCTCAGTATTGGATCAGTCGCAGGCAGGCACTGTTCTAAGTTGAGTAAAGCCACGGTTTACTTCTACTCTTGTCTCGAGTGAATTGATGGTCGCATCAGAAATATATCACCATCTTTTCCCTGGGTCAAAATCTTGGAACACCCTCCCTAACAGCACAGTGGGTGTACCTACCCCTCATGGACTGCAGCGATTCAAGAAGGCAGCTCACCACCACCTTCTCAAGGGCTATTAGGGATGGCCAATAAATGCTGGCCTAGCCAGTGACGCCCACATGCCGTTAATTGATAAAAATATCTTCCACATAATAAGTTTCCAACCTCTTCTTCCTCCCAAGTGTATGACCTCACATTTAGGATGTGACATGGACTGTATAGATGTAAATTCTTGCATCTATACAGCCCACATCACATCCTCAGGATATTCCAAGTACTTTATAACCAATGAATTATTATTGAAGTGGAATCGCTGTTGTTATGAAAGGAAATGTAGCAGCTGAAAGATGCACAGCAAGATCCAACAAACAGAAAATCAATGGGGCGGCATGGTAGCACAGTGGTTAGCAGTGGTGCCTACAGCGCTGAGGACCCGGGTTCGAATCCCGGCACCGGGTCAGAATCCCAGCCCCGGGTCACTGTCTGTGTGGAGATTACACATTTTCCCCGTGTCTGTGTGGGTCTCACCCCCACAACCCAAAGATGTGCAGGGTAGATGGATTGGCCGCACGAAATTGCCCCTTACTTGGGGGGAAAAAAAAATAATTGGGTATTCTAAATCTATTTCAAAAAAAATTTTTTTAAACAGAAAATCAATGAATGACGTAGTTATTTATTTTGGTGGTGTTGGTTGAGGGAAGAATATTGTCCAGGACACTGGACACAGGGGCTGGTTTAGCTCACAGGGGCTGGTTTAGCTCACAAGGCTAAATCGCTGGCTTATAAAGCAGACCAAGCAGGCCAGCAGCACGGTTCGATTCCCGTACCAGCCTCCCCGGACAGGCGCCGGAATGTGGCGACTAGGGGCTTTTCACAGTAACTTCATTGAAGGATACTCGTGACAATAAGCGATTTTCATTTTCATAAGATATTGCTCTGTCCAAATAGCACCAAACAAATTGTTTCTACCCATCTGATCGGGCAGAACGCCTCAGTTTAACTTCTCATCTGAAGGTGGTACCTCCCTCAGTTTTACACTGCAGTGCGTTCCCTGATCCTGTATGAGGGGCATGAATGCAGTGTGGCCCACATCCGAATCAAATTCGCATTGCAAGCAGGCAGAGATAGGAAATGGTTCTCTCATCGAAAAGCTTCTGATGAAAATAGAAATGTATTCCTTCCACGCCTGCTGTTCTGTGGCGGGGGCAGAGGGAGAGATGGAGGGAAGAGAAGACAGTGCTGATTAAAAGAGTGCCCGAGCTTCGTAAAGTACATCCCTGGCTGTGAAGTGCTTTTGGACGCCCAGAGATCACAAAACGCAGTAGATAAAGGCAAGGCTCCTTTTCCCTTTCTTCTCTTGGCAAGTAACACAAACACCACGTCTCAGTTTATGGCCTTGCAATCAAGGTCAGCTTTTTATTAATCTAGGCTGCATAGCGAGGGAAAACGAGAAGCCTTTTGTGTTTCACCACAGAAAGTAATTGTGGGCTCTGTCAATGGATATCAAACAGTTTTATGTTTATTACCACCTGGTTTTTTATAGGCCTTTCTTCGGGATGAATTTCATTTAGCTTCAGAAAAAAGAAAACAGCTGTTAAAATACTAAAATGACTTTATGATACTTGATAGGAAAACCATCAACTGAGGCAAGTTCCTGCAGTAAACTTGTCTAAAAATTTGAAACAGATTCTTTTATAAAGAAAGTGCACAGCCTACTTGGGTGTCTATTGCCTGCCTTGAACTGTGTTTTTATGAGGTTCTAACCCCTAATGAATGTTTTTGACAGGCACTTTAATTTGCTAACTCTCAAACGGAATTAGTCCTTTAAAAAAGTACATTAAGTTGGGGGGTGGGAAACGTATTAAAGGATTTAAAGTTAAACAAAGTGCTGTAGGGCAGCACGGTGGTGCAGTAGTAAGCACTGCTGCCTCACGGCGTCGAGGACTTGGGTACGATCCCGGTTCTGGGTCACTGTCCGTGTGGAGTTTGCACATTCTCCCCGTGTTTGCGTGGGTTTCACCCCCACAACCCAAAAGATGTGCAGAGTAGGTGGATTGGCCACGCTAAATTGCCCCTTAATTGGAAAAAATTGGGTACTCGAAATCTATAAAAAAAGCAAAGTAATCCAAATGTGAATGTCGCACCAGGTTTAGTCTTTCTCCTTTTTTTACCATGACTTCATCACTTGTTTTATATTTTCAGACAGAAACACGACATTCTAAATAAAAGTTTTTTTCTGAATCAAGGTCATTGTTGGAGCCTGAAAACTTCCAGCTTCTTCCTTTTCTTTCCTAACCTCTTTCTCCCCCTCCCCTTCTGTCGATTCTCTAACGTATTATTACCAAAGTTATTGCACAAAATTAGGACTCATGGGTTTGGGGCTAATATGTTGCCATGGATTGACAATTGGTTAATGGACAGGCTTGGCAGGCTGCAACTGGCATATTGCCTCAAAGGTTAGAAATTGGGCCTCAGTTATTTACAATCGTTGTCCGTGACTTAGTAAATGTAATGATGCGGAGATGCCGGCATTGGACTGGGATGGGCTCAGTAAGAAGTCTTACAACACCAGGTTAAAGTCTAACAGGATTGTTTGGAATCACTGGGCGAAATTCTCCGCCCCCCACGACGGGTGGGAGAATAGCGGGAGGGCCTTCCCGACATTTTTGCCGCCCTCCCGCTATTCTCCCCCCCCCCCCCCCCCCGCCAAAGTCCCGGCCCGAATCGCTGCCGCCGTTTTTTTACGGCCGGCAGCGATTCTCAGCTGTTAGATGGGCCGAAGTCCCAGCCCTTTCCGCCGTTTTTACGAACGGCAAACACACCTGGTCTTGCCGTTCGTAAAAACGGCGTCACAAACTCGCTATTAATAACCATGGCACCGATTGGCACGGCAGTACCACGGCCGTGCCAAGGGTGCCATGGGCCCGCGATCGGTGGGCACCGATCGCGGGCAGCGGGCCCGATGCCCGCGCACTACTTGTCCTTCCGCCGCCCCGCAGTATCCATTCGCGGGGCGGCTGAGGGGCAACCCGGCCCGCGCATGCGCGGGTTTCGCGCAAAAACGCGATGACATCACCCGCGCATGCGCGGGTTGGCGTCTTCCAAACTGCGCATGCGCGGCTGACGTCATATGACGCGTCAGCCGGCGCTAACTCCGGCAAGCGGGCTTAACGATTTTCGTTAAGCCCGTCTTGCCGGAGCCTATGGCGTCAGGCTGCTAGCCCCGACCGGGGACCAGAATCGGTCCCCGGTCGTGAAGGGGCGCGCTGCCGTAAAATGGCAGCTTTACGATTTCTCCCGTTTTGGGAGAATCGCGCCCACTAGCTTTCGGAGCGTAGCTCCTTCCTCAGGTGACTCACCTGATGAAGGAGCTGCGCTCCGAAAGCTAGTGATTCCAAACAAACCTGTTGGACTTTAACCTGGTGTTGTAAGACTTCTTACGATAGTAAATATAAAATCACCACAGTCCCAGATGACCAGAGGCTGTTTTCCCCTTTGAGGGGGAGAATTGACCAGTGGTGATTTAACCTGAGGGTCACCACACCTCAGGCGAGGGGCAAGTTTGAGAAGGCGGGGCCTTCATGAATAACCTCAGCTGGTACGGGAATTGAACCTGCACTGTTGGCCTTGCTTTGCATTACAGACCAGCTAGAGAGTCAACCGAGCTGAACCTCAGAGGAGTACCTTCTCCATCAGCAGCGATCTTATTTGATTGCGTTTTCTTCAACCTACCTGCTGTAAGCAGCAGGCCCCATTCCTTTCTGAGCAGTGACTGCCGCCGTGAGCTTCCCTGCTGCTGGCCAATCAGATTTGGCCAGCCGCTCTGAAGCAGGATTTCCGACCGCATGAGCGGCGGAAAGCCTGGCCCCAGCCAATTAAAAAGCTGTGGGGCTGCTGACATCAGCAGGGATGGGTTCCCTGCCAACTTTTTCGGTGGTGGGAATGGAAATCCTGCTGTCTTGAAACATCCTGCCCTGTGAGTAAACCAAGCCCATATTTCCTGGAGTTTAAGAGAATGAGAGGTGATCTTATTGAAACATACAAAATTCTTACGGGTCTTGACAGGGCGGTCGGTGAGAAATTCTTTCCCCTGGCTGAGGATTCAGGATCTCAGAATAAGGGATCATCCATTCTGGAATGAACTGGGGAGAAATTTCCTCACGTCAGGGCAGCATGTGGTGCCGTGGTTAGCACTGGGGCTACGGCGCTGAGTTCGAATCCCGGCCTTGGGTCACTGGCCATGTGGAGTTTGCACATTCTCCCCGTGTTTGCGTGGGTTTCACCCCCTCAACCCAAAGATGTGCAGGGTGGGTGGATTGGCCACGATAAACTGCCCCTTAATTGGAAATAAATGAAGTGGGTACTTTAAATGTTAAAAAATGTTGGAACATTTGCTTCAGGATAGTAGACATAAATGCTAACTATTTCTAACATTTGGGTGCACTAAGGCTTTCAAGGAAATTAATATTTTGGCTTTTGACACATGACGTATCTTTGCAAATCAGCCAGTTGTCTGATTAAGTGAGAATCTGCTTATGAAACCCGCATTGTCCTTCAAAGATACTATCATTTGTTCACTTTTGATCAAAGGCTCGCTCCGACTTCATCTCTGACTCATCATGTGTGGCAGCAATCAGGGGCAGTACTTGGACTCCATTTGCATCTGGCTCAAGGCAAAATTGAGATATAAATATCCACAGCTCGGAAAATAAAAACCTCCCTCCTGCTGGAGCAACATCATTCAGCGCACGGTCCAGAAAAATGATCTGCAAGTATTTTACATTTATAAATCAATGCAATGAATCCGCTCTCAAGCAGCAGTCCAATCTGACAATGTTGCAGAAAACTAATTGCTTCTTGACGAAGGCTAGCCGTCACAAGGTAAAACGGATAGCCACTGTGATAGTAAGGTAATTGGAAACATTAACAGAAGGTATATCCGGAACTTCAACACTCAAACGTGAACAGGAACGATAGACAATTGTCTGTATGCCATTATATGTATAGTCCTTACAGCAGTAGTGCATTTTAGAGTTCAATTGATACACTCTCGCAATTTACAACGCCAAACTCTTCATGTGTGTTATTGCTTTAACACCTCCAGCCATTGTTTAATCCTTGTATTATTGATTGGTTGCAACCCCATGTGTTCACCACTTGAACTGCGGCCGTGTCTACAATGCTGATATAATGAGCTGGATGAGAGGAAGAGGCACCCACAATGTTAGTAGATATTTTGTGTGTTGAAGAATTAGCTGTAGTTTATAATGTGCAGAAGCTTCTGATGATTGTTTTGTTATGCTCTTGACGTAGCATAAGCTGCTTCCTTGATGTGCAGTCTGACAAAGGAAGGTTCAGACTTGGAGATAGCTTTAACACATTTATTAAACTGTTAACGATTCTCCTACTTGCATTCGACTCTCCTGTTAATCCTACTATAGCTACTCAGACTGATGAACCAGTCTGCTACAATCCACGTGGTGGATGTGATGTGTTCAATCAAAATTATGTCCTCACTAAGTGTCTCCACTGGAAAGAGGAAGATCATGTGTCCTGTGTCCTTTTATATGGGTTGGTGTAATGCCCTCCTGTGGTAGTGTCACCTCTGTGTGTGTCGTGAATGCCAATTGGTTGTTCCTATCTTACTGACCTATTGGTTGAATGTCTGTGTGTCATGTCTCTGGTGCTCCCTCTAGTGTCTATCTAGTCTATGTGTATTTACATTAACCCCTTGTGTATTTACAGTGATGCATATCACCACATCCCCCCTTTTTTCGTGTTACATATTTTCTATACAGTGTTAAAGGAAATTGAACAAACTAGGTAGATAAGTGATAATATGTACAAATCATGATAACAGTGATCATTAAACAATAAGTCCAAATCATATGTATGAGTCCAAAATTCATTAATTATTATGGTTGAGTGTCTTTCTTGTTTGGTTGGTGAGTTGGTGATGTTGATGGTGTCATGTCCTTGTGAACGCCATCCTTGTCCCTGTGCGTAAGGAACCAAGAAGTGGTAAAATCACTTTGTTGTCTGATGTGGGCTCTTGTTTTCTTTCGATGCTTGTAGTAGCGATGTAAGCAATCTGTGTCCTCCTGCCATGGTATGTCATTGTACTGAGCTGAGCAGTAAGTGTCCCTCATGGGCAGAGTTGTGCCATGTTGTACCAGTCGTTGTTCCATTGGTGTTGTTTTTCTCGTGCTTGTTGTCGACGTTGTTGCCTTTGGTACGCTTCTTCTTATTGTCTTTGATGTTGTTCAGTTGGTTGGTTTTGTTGTCATGTTTGCTGCGCTCAAGGACCACACTCTGTGGATAATACGAGTCCTTCATAGAGTTACTCGTGTCAGCGTCCTTCGTGGCATCTGCTGTTTCCTTGAGCGTGCCGTCACTGAGTTTGCGGCGCTCCCCGTCTGGAGTCATGTCCGGCTTACTTGAATCAGCTTTGGCTTGTCGATGCTCCCCGTCTGGAGTCTGGTCTGTGTCACCTGAATTAGTTTTGGCTTGTCCATGCTCCCCGTCTGGAGTCTGGTCTGTGTCACCTGAATTGGTTTTGGCTTGTCCATGCTCCCCGTCTGGAGTCTGGTCTGTGTCACCTGAATTAGTTTTGGCTTGTCCATGCTCCCCGTCTGGAGTCTGGTCTGTGTCACCTGAATTAGTTTTGGCTTGTCCATGCTCTCCGTCTGGAGCCCTTTCTGTTGCACCTGAATCAGCTTTGGTTTCTTGCCGCTCCCCGTCCGGAGTCATTTCAGGTTCACTTGCATCTTCTGAGGTTGCTTGATGCTCCCCGTCTGGAGTCAAAACATTCAGGAATTCATTTGCTTGTGGAGAGGCTCGAGCGAATGAGGTTTGAAGTAGCATGCTATCACCGGAGTCACCAGTAGTCTCACTGTGATTGTCGAGTGCCTCTGTACACACTAGCTGAGGTCTGTCACATTGCACATCTTGTATGGGAAGTGGGAAGCCGTCGTCACTTGTCGCACATACAGTGGGGAGCGTCTCAGTGTCTTCTTGTCGTTCACTTGAGCTGGGTAGACTGTCAGAGTCTTCTTCTGGTGGCTCAAATAATCTGGGTGGACTGTCATAGTCGCTTTGTTGTTCACGTGAGCGTGGTAGACTGTCATAGTCTTCTTGCTGTTCACTGGAGCATGGCAGACTGTCATAGTCTTTCTGTTGTTCACTTGAGCGTGGCAGACTTGCATCGTCTGCTGCTGGTTGCTCAGAGGAGGTTACTAGACCCTCATGGTCTTGCTCATGCAAGGACTGCGCTCTGGAGTCTTGTGTTCCTTCAATCGTGGAGTCTGTCCATGAGCTCGCTGTGGAGGCTTGTGTCACTCCCTCTGTGGAGTCTTGCAGTGTTCCTTGTGTGGAATCGTGCATTGGTCTCGCTGTGGAGACTGTCATCACTTCTTGTGTGGAGGCTGGGACCCTTTGTGGTGCATGGACCACTCTCTGTGTGGAGTCAGGGACTCTTCGTGGTGCATGGACCATTCTCTGTGCGGCAGCAGGCTGCTCTCTGTGGGCTTGTACCGCTCTCTGTCTCTTGGCGCAGGCCACAGCATAATCCTGCACTCACGAGTCGGGATGTCATACATGCTGGGCTGAAGATTCTCCAATCCGAAGAACTCATCGTCGGGGTCTTCAATGTACAACAAGTCTAGTTGCGGTTTGGATTTGATACTGGAGTTGCCATCTCCCAAGATGAAATCTTCATCTGAGTCGTAGTCTTCTAGGACCTTATCATCTTCTAGGGCGGTGCTAACTGCTTGTTGCAGGGTTCTGCGGAGGTTACTTTCAGTTACTGGTCGAATTTCAGGCATTGTGCTGTCATTCCAGGTGAAAGAATCTGGTTTTGAGGCTTTAAATTTTTTTTGTGTGTTTTGGGACATTTCCCCTTTAAGTGGGCGTGGTCCCGGGCCTCTGATGTCATGAAGCGTGTGACGTAGGTCATAGGAAGGGATTGCGCATATCGCTGTTCCTTTACTTGGGGCCTTTTTCGCAATTGCGCATGCGTGGTTTCTTCCCGTTCTGTGCGCTCTTCTCACAACTCCGCATGTGCAGCTCCTTTTCCAAAATGGCTGCAAATCAAAACTGCCGTTTGTTGCTGGAAGCCTACCTCGTGGTGAATTTTGGCGCCTCTTTTACCTTTTCTTCTTGTATCTTCCTTGCAGAATTCTTGGAATTTGACCAGGACTGCCTGGAAGTCGCTCATGTTTTGCCCCTTTGAATATTTGAAGGTCTGGAAGATTTCAACTGCTCTTGAACCCACGATGGTAAGTAGAAGCTTTATTTTCCCTGCATCCGCCACGCCATCTAAGTCAGATGCTACCAGGTAGATCTGAAATCTCTGTCTGAACGCATGCCAGTTTTCACTGAGATTGCCTTGGTACCTGAGCTGCTGTGGAACCGGAGTCTCGAACATCATCTTGCCTGGGTGCCGTTGCTGGTTGTCACTGTTTGCTGAGTTGTAACTATATGGATTTAAACAGTTCACTTCTTGGTACCATGTTTTGTTATGCTCTTGACGTAGCATAAGCTGCTTCCTTGATGTGCACTCTGACAAAGGAAGATTCAGACTTGGAGATAGCTCTAACACATTTACTAAACTGTTAACGATTCTCCTACTTGGATTCGACTCTCCTGTTAATCCTGCTGTAGCTACTCAGATTGACGAACCAATCTGCTACAATCCACGTGGTGGGTGTGATGTGTTCAATCAACCCTGTGTACTCACTAAGTGTCTTCACTGGAAAGAGGAAGATCATGTGTACTGTGCCCTTTTATATGGGTTGGTGTAATGCCCTCCTGTGGTAGTGTCACCTCTGTGTGTGTTGTGAATGCCCATTGGCCGTGTCCTATCTTACTGACCTATTGGTTGAATGTCTATGTGTCATGTCTCTGGTGCTCTCTCTAGTGTCTATCTAGTCTACGTGTATTTACATTAATCCCTTGTGTATTTACAGGGATGCATATCACCACAATGATGGCAGTTTATAAGCCAACAATGCAATTGGTAATGGAACACTTTTTTTAATGCACTTGTGCTCTTTGCAGTCGCAAATGCATGTTGGGTTATTGCCAACTAATGGCCACTTAAGGGCCTCCTTCTGCCCCTATGGGTATTTTACCCATGGCAGAGGTAGGGCCATGCTGCCTAACCGCCTTAGCTGTGTGGGCTGGCATCGGCCAAGGCATCCTTTGCGGGTCCCCTCAACACAATGGAGGCACCTCTCTCCCCACTCCAAGGTCAGCACCCCCACCCCACAACTTTAACCCTCCCCCGAACTTCTTGAACCTGGGAAAACAATGGCTCCATATGCATCTGGGTAATTCATAAAGACGCTATTCGGATTGGATTGGATTGGATTTGTTTATTGTCACGTGTACCGAGGTACAGTGAAAAGTATTTTTCTGCAAGCAGCTCAACAGATCATTACAAAAGGGAATTAAACAAAATTCAAGAAAATACATGAGAATACATAATAGGGCAACACAAGATATACAATGTAACTGCATAAGCATTGGCATCGGTTGAAGCATACAGGGTGTAGTGTTAATGAGGTCAGTCCATAGGAGGGTCATTTAGGAGTCTGGTGACAGTGGGGAAGAAGCTGTTTTTGAGTCTGTTCGCGTGTGTTCTCAGACTTCTGAATCTCCTGCCCGATGGAAGAAGTTGGAAAAGCGAGTAAGCCGAGTGGGAGGGATCCTTGATTATGCTGCCCGCTTTCCCCCGGCAGCGGGAGGTGTAGATGGAATCAATGGATGGGAGGCAGGTTTGTGTGATGGACTGGGCGGTATTCACGACTCTCTGAAGTTCCTTGCGGTCCTGGGCCGAGCAGTTGCCATACCAGGCTGTGATGCAGCCGATAGGATGCTTTCTATAGTGCATCTGTAAAAGTTGGTACGGGTTAATGTGGACATGCCGAATTTCCTTAGTTTCCTGAGGAAGTATAGGCGCTGTTGTGCTTTCTTGCTGCCAAAGATACTGCTCGGCAGAGATTGGATTCCTGCCTATGAATGCATGTCACTTCTAACAGCTTGGGGATCTCAAAGTTCCTCCTCGCTTCCTCCAAGGCAATGCCAATGAGACGTGACGTGCCAACTAATCAGCATCCTGTTCTCCTGCAGCATGAATTAGTGTAATTATTTGAAATTTGGTATTCTCTCATTTGTCCTAATGAGTGTCAGACAACAGGCTTCGGAAATATCTCTCCCGTCTCAGCAATATCCAACTTCTCAGTTGATTCATCGATCGGGGAAAGAGGGAAAGCCATCAACTATCTCCTCTGAAAAGCATCTCTTGGGTTAGTGTGGGTGGATGTCAGATGCCTCGCCGGGGTCGGAGACAGGCGAGGGTGCAGGGAGCTTCTGAGAAATCTCTTAAACTCCCTACAGTGAAGAAAGCAGCCATTCGGCCCATCAAGCCTGCACCGATCGTTCGAAAGGGCTCCCTGGAAAGGCCCACACACCCGCCCCTACCGCTGTAAATTCACCTATCCTACACATCCCTGGACACAAAGGAAGAATTTTAGCTTGGCCAATGCACTTTTTTGGGTTGTGGGAGGAGACCGGAGCACGTGGAGGAAACCCACGCAGACACCGGGTGAACGTGCAAACTCCACACAGTCTCCCAAGGCCGGAATGAACCTGGGTCCCTGGCTCTGTGAAACAGCAGCACCAACCAAGCTGCAAAGCTCGAGCAGCTCCAGCCGGAGCTGGCAGAGGGCCTAAAGCCCTTGACAAAAGGAAAAAGAGAAACTTGGGCTATCTTTCCACAGCTGCAGAAAACGCTGACATCAACACACTCATTCATGTGCTGTGAATGCACATTTGGTCCGCTCTCTCCTGGGAAAAAGTAAACACGTGATTGACTCCCTTCAAACAAAAGGTCTCCAACCGTTCTCACAGCACATGTTAGACACAATGTTGTTCTACAATAGGTGTTTTAATTTGGCGGTTTTCACATGCATCTGGGAACGGTATGAGTATTGCACTCTCTCCGACACACCTGAACACCCGACGTTGAAAGGATAACATTGTACCATCAAATGATGCAGCCATTCTCAATGAAATGCAGCCCACACAGATTAAATGGTTTAATATTCACGCCAGTGGTTTACTCTGTGACTCCCCGCCAGTCCCTCACTATGGAAACTGTCTTCCCTTTATACGAATAATCAGCCGAAGACATTGGAGAGGAACCTGGCCCCTGTTTTGTGGACATAAATGATTGCTGAGGGTTGTGAGGGGAGGAGATCAGTTTCTGGGCACAATCTCTCATGCCCAATCTGCCTGCCAAATTGGAAGCCAAGGACGTCCAAGATTCCACTCCGTCTGCTTGAGACAGGCATTAGGCCTCTTGAATATGCCAACCAGGGTCCGAACATCTGACAGAAACTGGTAGAATAATTGCCATGCTTGCCAACTTTGCGCTGGAGTGTAAAACCGGTGCTGTAGATCCTGCAACTGGTTTGAAAACTGCCCTGCCATGTACCCTCCTATTGAGATCAATAGAATGGTAAAGTGAGCAGTTTATTTAATGGGTGCCTGACCCCAGAGTGCTCCAGCAATAAGTTAAGACACCCCCACAATCATCCCACTTCAGTAACCAAACCTAGTCCCATCCATTTACCTCAGTTGCAGCTTATTCCAAAACATGGCCGTGAGGAATCGCAGAAAAGAACTGGAGACACTGGTTGAAGAATTCAGCTCCATGGCACACCTGGAGTTGGTGCTACAGCAATGCCAGATGGGATCCACTGTCTTTCTGGCTGTTTCTTATCCACATGGGAGAGATATTTGGACGGGCATGTCAGGGGCCAAGGGACAATTATGCCCCCATCTCTAGTGGCGATGCGGGGATAGGGCGGGGGAGTGGGCCTGGATGGAGTGCACTTTCGGGGGAGGGGGGGGTGGTGCAGACTCGAGTGGGCTCCTCCTGCACTGCTGGGATTCTATGGATTCTAGTCTACAGAGATGGTTCTCCACATGATGGCTGTCAAAGCATCTGGTGCCACTGAGAATATTGAGGATGATGAGACCCTCTCAACTTTCATCCCACCCTCATCCTGCAAATAATGCGCAGATTGAATGACATAAACCTCCCGTTTTCCACCCACAACGCCCCCCCCCCCCCCCCCAGTTCTTCAATCTGTGGGTGTGTAGCCCTGCAAACGACCTCTGCGAAAGTGGCCGGGCGCAGGACAGGGAAGACAACAAGCTATTTTTAGCTGAAAGCCAGTCCAGGGTCTCTGCTTCTACACCCTCCATCTGAAAATGAAGCCAATGATTACGCCTACACCCTGAATTCAGGCTTAGCTCCTTCTTTTTGCCTGGTCGATGTAATAGTTTCCTCAGACTGAGATGAGACAGGGGGAGACAATAATTTAAATTATGTCGTTCTCAGCATTCAATTGGATTCCACTTTCCTGCTTGGAGTGCAAATTAAGCATTGGAACGAGTGGTATGAATGATCAAAATGGATGTCTGCATCGTTAATCTATTTGACTGAATTACCCTGAAGTAGAATACATAACGTGAGTGGGTTTTCCTCGTGTTCACTTCAGAGACTGAATAGATTTGTGGCTTAGCCATTGGAAGACCTTAGTAGCATTTTGGCAGCAGGTTGATTTTATCTCCTCTGAGCATTGCTTCAGAAGTGCATCAAAAGAAAAGATGTTACATGTATTTATATGTCTTATCATGCCCTCAAGCACTTTGCAATCGATAGACCATGTTTGCAGTGCAGTCATTTTTGCTGTATAGGCAAATACAGAAGGCAAAATACAGCCTGACTTACGGCAAATGAGTAAATGACCAGAGAGTACATTTTGGGTTGTGTTAGGTGCGTGAGGAACAATGGGGAAGAATACTGGTAGATCTCTTCTGCTAGCTTTGAAATAGTAGGATTTATTTTTTTGATGTCCAACTGACCAGGCGAATGGGGCATCAGTTTATCATCTCACCCAAAAAGTGATCCTTCTGACGACGCAGCATTCTTTCTCAGTACTGTATTGAAGCATCAGGCAGAGACAATAATCATTCTCGAGTCTGACAGCGTCACCTGTGGGGGCCAGAATCGGTCGGACCCAGGCCCGTTTCGCGCCGTCGTGAAACGCGACAGCGTTCACGACGGCGCCAACACTTGGGCTCCATATTGGAGAAATCCCGGAAAATCCCAGCAGGTCTGACAGCATCTGTGGAGAGGAAACGGAGCTAACATTTTGAGTCTGGATGGCTCTTTGTCAAAGCTATTTATTTCTTCCAGTGGTGACATTGTTCATCCCTAATTGCTCTGGAACAACTGCTGTTGCAGCCATTTTCTCGAATAAAACCGAATGGCTTGCTCGGCCAATTCAGAGCAGTTAAGAGTCATATCTTCGTGAGCACAGTGTCACATATCAGCCAAAAAGGGTGGATGGCAGATTTCCTTCCCTCAAGGACATCTCCCAGCTTTTTATTCTAGATTTAGTTAATTCATTGAATTGCTGTGCTGGGATTTGAACTCATGGCTCCTGATCGTGAGTCCAGATGTGGTTTGCTTGTCCAGAGGTCCAGAAACTGGGCTCAGAGTCATTCCACCAATAGAACGCACGCAGTGATAATCTGAGGCAGAAACAATGTTCAGCCTATTAAACTTCTTCCTTGTTTCTATAACTTTAAATCATTCTCAGCTCTGCTATGCTTGACATTATTTGGAAGAGATAAGGAAACAAACGTGCGTCACACAGCACGATGCTGAACTGAACAGATTTGAAGCAAAACGCATCCATCACATTATGCCAGCAACTTGGGTGAGTTCAAATTAAGCACAGTTTGTCTGACTATTGATGAGATAGGGCACTGACACTGGTTAGCTGTAAATGAAAACATGGTTTGGAAAAACCTTGGTGATCTTCCAGAAAGAACTCAAAGCGATCATTGTTGATTGTCATTAATACCCATGCGGTTCACTAATGCCCTTTAGGGAAGGGATCTGTCCTCACCTGGTCTGGCCTATATGTGGCTCCAGATCCTCAGCAATGAGGTTGATTCTAAAATGCCCTCTGAAATGGCCGAGCGAGCCACTCTAGTTCAAGGGGCAATCATGGCCGGACAATATATCTGGCCCAGCCTGTGACGTATACAGCCCATGAGTTAATTTTTAAAATTATAAATGGCAGCATTTGTTACATTACTCACAAGCTGTTTCAGAAATTGAACATCGCAGTCGATGAAACCCAATGCTAATACAATTCAGAACGAAAACATTTGCATTTAAATAGCCTCCCCCTGGCTCTGGACACTATGGTCCTCACAGCCAATGATTCATTGGGGTAGGCGGGATGCAGATTTGAAGTTATTAAGTGGTGGAGCAGGCTCAAGGGGCTGATTGGCCTACTCTTGCTCCTTGTTAGAAATTAAGCACAGTTTGTCTGACTATTGATGAGATAGGGCACTGACACCGGTTAGCTGTAAATGAAAACTTGGTTTGGAGAAACCTTGGTGATCGTCCAGAAAGACCTCAAAGCGATCATTGTGTGAATCGGTGGGCCGGCTGCGTAGAGCGGCCTGCGCCCGGTGCCGTGCCAACCACGCGGGCGCCAATGGTGCCGATTCTCTGCTCTGCGGAGAATCACGTGCCGGCTCAGTAATGCCCTCTCATCAATAAAGGCAAACACAGCCGCCAATATGGGCACTGGATGCCAAGAGGACACAACCGATATCTTCATTGAACAGATCTTTTGTGCAGCCACTTAAACAGGCGATCAGGTGACTAGAACTTACCATTGCAATGTGAAAGACAGCTCTTTCATCAAGGCAGCATTCCCTCAGTGACAGCCTAGAATATTTGCTCACCACTGAAGAAAGGTTGGAGCCGACAATCCTCTGACTCAGAGGCAGAAGCGCTCACACGGAGCCAAGCTATCAATTAAGCCGGATGGGTTTCTGCCAGTTAAGTGCATCTCCTCATAAATGTGAAGTACCTGAGCTTAGAAAAATCCAAAATAACGGGCGGGATTCTCCCAACCCTGGGCCGGGCCGGAGAATTCCCGCGACAGGGCCACGCCACCCCGACGCCGGCACGTGATTCTCCGCAGAGAATCGGCACCATTGGCGCCCGCGTGGTTGGCATGGCACCGGTTGCGGGCCGCTCTACGCAGCCGGCCCGCCGATTCTCCGGCCCGGATGAAAAAAAAACAGTCCCGCCGACGCCGTCCACACCTGCTCGCAGCCGGCGGGAACTCTGCGTGCAAGGATCGGGTGGCGGCCTCTGTGGGGAGGAGGGGGCTCCGGTCCCGGGGGGGGGGCCTCCGATGCGGCCTGGCCCGCAATCGGGGCCACGATCGGTGGGCCGGCCTCTTTTCCTACGCGCCAGCACCTGTTCTCCTGCGCCATGTTGCGTCGGGGCCGGCGGGTTGAAGAAGACCACCGCGCATGCTCGCGTTGGCGCCGGTGCCACTGCGCATGTGCGCGTTGGTGCCACTGCGCATGCACAGATCCTGTGGCTCCCAGTTCGTGCCGGGATCGGCAGGTGGTGCGGCGTGAACCACCGGCCCCAGAATTACTCCTGGCAGCGGCCCGTTCACGCCGTCGTAAAATGCGATGGCGTTTACGACGGCCGTTGACACTCTTCCCACCCAACAGTGCTGGAATCTGAAATAAAAACAACAGTTAGTTTCTAGATATTCAATAGCTGCTCGGTGGATTTCGATCTTATGTTGTATTATTGTCCATTCCGTAAGTGGAAACGGGGTGAGAAATTTAATCTTGGGATTGGATTTTGCTGAAGTGTTTTGCAATGATCTTTCTGCTGCTGGTACAGTGACAGTGTATGTACGTAACGTATACATGCCTGCTATTGCCAGTGGCCTATTCCCCCTGTGAATCAATCTTTTATAGTGTGTTAGTTTGGATACTTTCGATAACATGTGAAGAACTATAAGGAACTGAAAATCAAAAGCTCATTAGTCGTTAAAGTTACTTCCAGCTAAACTGCATTCCACAAGTTTCGGAGTAAACGTGACACTTTCTTCTTTTGAAAATACAGCCCTGACATATGTATTAACGTTCAAGGTGAATTTATTATTCCACAATGTAGATTTGTAAAGGAACAAAACACTTTCCCAAAGGCACGATCCAACATCCAAGATATTTATTTAGCCCGATGATTTACGTTTCTGGAGTTCATCCAACACTCCAGGTGAAATGTGAAAAACAGAGGCTCCGAGAGCTACTTATTTGGAACCCTGGCTCCGTCTGCTGTCTCTTTTGGTTGCACCTAGGTCCATTCTATCCAGGTCAAAGACTTAAGATAGGTCACGGGTTTAAAGCTCTGCCAAAGTCAAGACATGAAGCCAATTTTAAAAAAAATATTGAGTAGTTTTAAATAACATCAAACAACTTTGGGCGTTAACCTCAGTACGTTTGGGGGGTAAAAGATAAAGCACATAACATGGAAACAAATGCTTTTAACTTTGTACTACTTTAGCAACCTCTAATTGTAGCCAGCAAGAGCGCAGTTTGTGGTGTGTGAAATATCCATTTTCTCACGGCCACACAATATATTGGAAAAAGTCGCATCCTCGTCAAAGCACTATTGTCACAAGTAGGTTTACATTAACACTGCAATGAAGTTACTGTGAAAAGCCCCTAGTCACCACACTTGGGCGCCTGTTCAGGTACACAGAGGGAGAATTCAGAATGTCCAATTCACCTAAGAAGCACGTCTTTCAGGACATGTGGGAGGAAACCGGAGCACCCGGAGGAAACCCTCGCAGCCACAGGGGAACGTACAGACTCCGCACAGATAGTGACCTAAGCCGGGAATCGAACCTGGGACCCTGGCACTGTGAAGCAACAGTGCTACCAGGCTGGTGGCAGAGATTACAAACATACGAACAGATGAAATAGGAGCAGAATTAGGCCATCCAGCCCCTCGAGGCTGCTCTGCCATTTCATAAGATCATGGCCGATCTGTTAGGGTGTCAAGTTCTGCGTTCCTACCTGCCCTCGATAACCTTTGATTCTCTTGCCTAACAAGAATCTATTGATCTCCAACTTCGGAATATTCAATGACCCCGCCGCCATTCCCTTCAGAGGCAGAGAGTTCCAAAGTTGCACAATCCTCCAGGGAAATATTCTCCTCATCTCCGTCCTCTACGGGCGACCCCTCATTTTAAAACAGCGGCCCCGAGTTCCGGATTCACCCACAAGAGGATTTGTGAATCCCGCAAGAGCCCCAAATCCAGCTCTGCACCGAGCACTGGGCTAATCGCAAGTCACCCAACGTGCTTCCCCCGGTGTGATCTTGATCACGCCCTCACTGTGCATCATCCAGATAATTATATTTTACTCAGCCTTTAGACTCAATTCAATACCTGGACGCCACATGCATGTTAGATCTAAAAACATAGAAATGTAGCAACCTGGAAACCAAAATAGAGTCCATATTCTCAACTTGCGCTCAGAACGCAGCAGACCAGCTGCAGAAAACCGCCAAAGGGATAAGACAACGATACTATGCCACCTATATGCACACCAAGAACAGGAAGCTTGAGAAACCCAGCATCACCACCAGTAGCAACCAAGCTTCCCCCTGTACCACGGTAGAAAACAATGCAGGGAAATCTATTGTCAACTTGTCGGACTACACCCTTCAACCAGATGAAACCGAAGTCCTCAGCAAAAGGCTCAATTTCTGCACCACCACCAAAATGGACCCCATCAGTCTCGCGGCAGACACGGAGGAATTCATCAGGCGAATGAGGCTCCGGGAGTTCTTCCACAGATCACAAGAGGCCGACAGCGAACCCAATGAGACAACCAATGAACCGGAACAGCAGACCGAGAGATCTGCGGTGTGGCAACCAAAGAGGAAAGGGTCGAATTGGACCCCTCCGGAAGGCCACTGCCCTAGACTCGACATGTATGCTCAAGCCGGCAGGAATCACATCAATGCCAGATTCATCAGTCGCATTCACAAGACAGCCATCCCATCGCCGGCTGTTCTCCAGAACAGGAGTGAGGGGGAAGTCCCGCCTAATATCAATCAACACTCATGAGAGCATAAAATGGTAGCGGGGTAGGCAGTGTTGACAGGGAACAGCCAAGTCTCTGCCACACTAAATGTTCAGGCCTGACTCACCTGGTGCTTCTGACTGAGAGACAGGGAGACTTCTACTGCATCGCAAGCTTCATTGAACAGTGCAATAACTGAAGCGTTATCCATTTCTGATATGTGAGACCTGGAACGCGATTCAGGACTTCCAGAAAGCAGGGGTGGGGCTGAAAGGGGGGGTGCAGAGATCAGGATTGCCAGTCAAAATGGCACCCGATCTGCAAGGAGCTATTCCTGCGGAAATTGACTAAAGCGTGGCTCGGCGTGGCAAAACTGCCCAAGGCCCAAACAACCGACAAAGTGTCTTCGAACAGCGAGGTGAATCTCGGCGGTGCAGCCGCCTATACAAAAACCACCAAACGCACCTGAAACCAAACTTAATTTTGAGCCCGCCGACTCGCACCCCAGGATTTTGGTCTCTCAGGGAATTAGGGAGCGGGTTGAAGTTGAAGATCAGCCATGATCGTACCAAATGGTGGAGCAGACTCGATGGGCCGTATGCTCCTGCTTCTATTTCTTACAACGTAAAGCAACAAGAGACCAATGTAGGTCGGAGAAAACAACACACCCCATTGTGGGTTTGAGACACCCAAATATTTATTGAACACACATCCTGTATATAGATCTGCATGAACACTTTCTAAATCAGTTAATGTTGGACAACTTTATTATTCTTGGACTCAAAGTCATTTTTTTCCACTTTCTGCAACCCTAAGGGCGCATTTGGAGAAGGCATCATTAACCTTCTGGCCCCAAGGTTTATAACTCGCCCAGGCAGCGCGGTTTACTGATACCTACATTAGCTTTCAATGATCACCAAATGATGAAATACCGGAGATTTATAAGGTCCTAGTGACAGAGCTGGGCTTGCAAGAATTGCTGAAGCCCAGAGGGCTTTTGTGAGCATTGTTTGCTGGAAGCTGGCTTTACATCAAGGGACACATTACTTCTGGTCTGAGTCTGTGCCTGGAATGGAATTATTTGTACAGGCTGACAGCTTGGCATGGCATCACTACAGGCGGGTAAATGGTTTTCTGAGTTTTATTTCTACATTGCCGTGTTGTAGAACATAGAACATAGAACAGTACAGCACAGAACAGGCCCTTCGGCCCTCGATGTTGTGCCGAGCAATGATCACCCTACTCAAACCCACGTATCCACCCTATACCCGTAACCCAACAACCCCCCCCTTAACCTTACTTTTTAGGACACTACGGGCAATTTAGCATGGCCAATCCACCTAACCCGCACATCTTTGGACTGTGGGAGGAAACCGGAGCACCCGGAGGAAACCCACGCACACACGGGGAGGACGTGCAGACTCCGCACAGACAGTGACCCAGCCGGGAATCGAACCTGGGACCCTGGAGCTGTGAAGCATTTACGCTAACCATTATGCTACCGTGCTGCCCTGTGTTGTGTTGAAACAGCCCCAGTCTCAGCAATATTCGGTCAGCATCAGACAAATGAAGACTCTCAGAGGCCCGAATGAACTTTTAGCTTTGGTCTCGCAGACACTCACGCCTGCATTAATCTTTGGTCGATCTGCTAATGGGCAGTTAAGGGCTTGTTTCCAAGCTGGAATGCAATGATACCTGTAGCTGGGGAAGACAAAGTGAAAGAAGCCAACCCACTGCTTCACCACCCCGGGTGAATAGGCGGGATGTGGGGGGTTACCTCCTTTGGGGGTGGGCTCGGCCCATCGGTGGCACCCCAACCCCAAGATGTCACCCCTCTTCTATGTGACCCAACCTCTGAACTTCAACACCCAACGGCCACATGCATGACCCCTCCCCAAGATCCGTTCGCTCCCCCACCAAATATCCCGAACTCGGGCGGTATTCTCCCCCCCGCCCCCGCCCCCGCCTAGTGGGAGAATCGCCGGGGTGCCGCGAGAGTCACGCCATGCCGCCCCGACACCCGCACGCGATTCTCCACCCCCCTCCCCGGAAGCAGCGCCGCGCAAATCACGCCGGGTCGCTCGCAGAATCGCCACAAACGGCGAGCGACAATTCTCCGGCCCAGATGGGCAACACCCACGCCATATTGCACCGGGGCCGGCGCGCGTAAGAAGTTCCCCGCATGTGCAGGATTGAGCTGCCCCAACTGCGCATGCGCGGGTTGGCAGTGTGAACCACTCCAGCGCCATGCTGGCCCCCTTTGGGGGCCAGAATAGGATGTGCCCGGGCTCTGTTCACACCACCGTGAAACGCGACGCCGCTCACGACGGCGCGGGCAATTGGTCCGCGGAGCGGAGAATTGCCCCCCTCATCTCTACATCTGGTGCGCATGTTGTCTTTCCACCACCCCCCATGCGAGTACTGCATTCCAGCACTGCTGGAACTACTCAGCTTCCAGCCAATCAGATTGGCCAGTAGATGTTGAGACCAGGCCATCCTTTTCCTGTGGTGTGGAAGTCCCATATTTACCTTGTTAAGGCAGCCCCCGTAGTATTATCAGTTCAGGGCAATCTTTTTGTTGACTATTCTACTGGTGGGACAGGGTGATAGAACATGAGCAATAAAATTCAACCCTAAAAATATAGAGAAAGGTTGGAGAGTTGCAATTAGAAGAATCAAGCTCTCATTACTAACAACAAACAGATTAGACAATACGGAATTACAATGAATTGTGGAATTGACGGACCTCATTGGGAATACAAGTGCATGAACAATTGGTCTCATTGCCTCCAGGCTAAAAGGGGGAAAACAATTAGATTTCTGTATTTTCATCTGACAGATTCTATAAGTGCCTCATGCATTAAATCAAGTGTGACATCGAGGAGGTCCAGCAAAACTGGAGTCAATGGGAAACATGGATAAAACTCTCCACTGGTTGGAGTCATACCTGTCACAAATGAAGACAGTTGTGGTTGTTGGAATCAATCATCTCAGCCGTGGGACATCACTGCAGGAGTTCCTCAGGGTAGTACCTTAAAGGGCAGCACGGTGGCCTAGTGGTTAGCACAACCGCCTCACAGCGCTGAGGTCCCAGGTTCGATCCCGGCTCTGGGTCACTGTCCGAGTGGAGTTTGCACATTCTCCACCTGTCTGCGTGGGTTTCGCCTCCACAACCCAAAAATGTGCAGAGTAGGTGGATTGGCCACGCTAAATTGCCCCTTAATTGGAAAAAATAATTGGGTAATCTAAATTTATTTTAAAAAAAGGTAGTACCTTAGGCTTAACCATCTTCAACTGCTTCACCAATGACCTTCTCTCCGCCATAGGATTGGGTGGGGGGTTGTTTGCAGATGATTGCACAATGCTCAGCAACATTTGCAACTCCTCAGATACTGAAGCAGTCCCGACGCACATGCATGAAGACCTGGACAACATTCAGACATGGGCTGGTAAATGGCAAGTAACATTTACACCACAGAAGTGCCAAGCAGTGACCATCTCCAACGAGAGAGAATCTAACCGTCTCCCCTTCACATTGAATGGCTGAATTCCATACTGACAACATCCTGGGGATTAGCGTTGACCAGAAACTGAACTGGACCAGCCATATAAATGCTGTGGCCACAAAAGCAGGTTGGAGGCTGGGAATTCTGCAGCAACTAACCCAGCTCCTGATTTCCCAAAGCCTGCCTACCATCTTCAAGGTGGAATTCTGGTGTGTGATGGATTACTCTCTATTTGGCAGCTCTAACAACTCTCAAGTAGCTTGATACCATCCAGGACAAATCAGCCCGCTTGACTGGTACCCCACACACCAGCTTCAACATTCACTCCCTCCACCACCGATGAACAGTGGCAGCAGAGTGTACCGTCTACAAGATGCGCAGCAGAAACTCTCCAACTGTTCCTGTCTAACCTCTTCCAACCAAAAGGACAAGGGCAGCAAATGCATGGGGACAGCGCCACATACCCCTAAGTCCCCCTCCAAGTCACACACCAACCAGACTGCGAATTATATCACTGTTCCTTCAGTGTCACTGGGTCAAACTCCTGGACCACCCTCCCAGCAGCACTGTGGGTGTACCTACACCACACGGACTGCAGCAGTTCGAGAAGGTGGCTCACCACCACCTTCTCAGCACAGCAGCAAAAGTGGATAGCACTATGGCTTCACAGCGCCAGGGTCCCAGGTTCGATTCCTCACTGGGTCACTGTCTGTGTGGAGTCTGCACGTTCTCCCCGTGTCTGCGTGGGTTTCCTCCGGGTGCTCCGGTTTCCTCCCACAGTCCAAAGACGTGCAGGGTAGGTGGACTGGCCATGCTAAATTTTCCTTAGTGTCCAAAAAGGTTAGGTGGGGTTATTGGGTTACGGGGATAGGGTGGAAGTGAGGGCTTAAGTCAGTCTGTGCAGACTCGATGGGCCGAATGGCCTCCTTCTGCACTGTATGTTCGATGTTCTATGTCTATGTTCTCCGGGACAGTTAGAGATGGGCAATAAATGCTCATTTAGCCAGTGACACCCACATCTTGCGAATGAATAATAAAAAAGAAATGGATAAACTCTGAACAGCACTAGGCAGGTCAGTCCATCACATAATTAGATGAAAGTCTCTTCTGTGTTCCAGCTATAAGCAACATAATTGAAATTGCTGTTAATAAATTCAAATTCAAATTGGAATTGAAAGCCCCATGACCCAGTAAATAATGCATCATGCAAAAAGACGCTAAACCATGCAAATAGTGAAAGTCCCAGATTGCATTTCTATTCTATTAACTGATTTCACTGCAGAACCTGAGCCAATAGTTGGGATTTACAAATATCTGGTTCTAGGCTTGTTTGGGATGATTCATTGATTCAACAATAGTAGAATCTCTTTCAAATTGTTTTCACTTCCTTTGTTTCCTGATCAACACGCTTCAGGACTGTTCCAATGAATAGATGGTCAGTTTCTTGACTCCGCTCTCAAATACTAATGACACAGTTAATGTTGGCAGGTTATTTGACTGTGTCGGGCATCACAACACCAACCAGGACTGACATATAAAGTGGAAAATTGCAACATCAATAAAGAAAAAAAGCTTCTCAAAATGGCTCACACAACAAACAGCTACTGGCCTGCAGTAACTGTTGTCACATAGGCAAAATTGACAGCCATTGCTCTTGGTGCCAACAAACACAGAGGGTGGAATTTTTCATTCTGGAGACTGTCTGGTAGCGGGCAGGAACGTTGGCGTGATTCCAGCTGGGGAGGGGTGGGGGGAAGGGCAGGTGAACATGCGCAGTCTTTTCACACATGTTCAAAATTCTCTCACGTGTTCTGTGCTAAATGACAACAGGCCCTCTCCTGGATGAGTGCCATTACCAAGGCAGAGTTGCCTGAAGCCTGTATCCTCGACATCATAGAATTTACTGTGCAGAAGGAGGCCATTTAGCCCATCGAGTCTGCACCGGCTCTTGCAAAGAGCACCCTACCCAAGGTCAACACCTCCACCCTATCCCATAACCCAGTAACCCCACCCAACACTAAGGGCAATTTTGGACACTAAGGGCAATTTATCATGGCCAATCCACCTAACCGGCACATCTTTGGACTGTGGGAGGAAACCGGAGCACCCGGAGGAAACCCGCGCACACACGGGGAGGACGTGCAGACTCCGCACAGACAGTGACCCAAGCCGGAATCGAACCTGGGTCCCTGGAGCTGTGAAGCAATTGTGCTATCCACAATGCTACCATGTTGCCCTATCTCAGTGGATGTGTGAACGGGTTGAAGGGATACATTGAGTGATCATGTCCTTTACAGGTTTCCCTCCATCTCAAACCCAGCAGGCAAGTGCTAAGCCCTTCACCTGGTCTCCGTCGAGACATAGCACCCCACCCCCACCCCTTCCAGGTAAAGGACATCCTGGAGGACGAGCGATGGGTGTTCCTACTGTTCATACATGAATGCGTATGGAGACATTGCTCTTTGCCCAGGGCGATTAGAGCAAAAAGCCTCACGCGGACACGTTTACACTTGTCTCCATTACTGTCAAGGCTCGAGAGAAATGTCCAAATAACTGATTGTGATCGATAGGTTGATCCCAGCATCTCGAACAATCGATTGCCATTGCCTGCCAAACCACGGAAAATTGCACAAGGCTCGGGATTTCTCATAATGACGAGCTAATCAGCTCATTGCGTTCTGAACTGCGCCAAATTGCCCAAGACTTGGGATTTCTTACAATTGCCTGCCAAACAAAACCAAAAAGCTGCTGGACTCGGGCAACAAGGTTCTCACAGGCGCCAAAACTTAGAATAAGCTGGTTGAAGACAAAATGATGAGCTAGGAGTCAGGGACCTCCAAGGGGGAAAAAGCCTGCCATTTCCGCCAGGAATGGGAAAGTAAATTTCTTTTTACGAATGTCAAAGGTCAGACCATTGTCTCTTTTGTCAGCAGAGTGCAGCCTCGAGTAAGATTGAGCGGTAATTTGGAACATCACAACACAATGCATGCAAAATTTATAGAAGAATTTCCCTTTAAACAGCACAATTCAGATGAACAAAGTTGGGGAGTTAAAGGGAATTTTGGAAGCTCGGCAGTCACTCTTTCCAAAACCTGTGGCAAAGAGGTGCCTGTTTGCATTAACCATCTGCTGGTGAAACGTGAGAAACCAGTCACCGATGGGAACATGATCAAGGAGGCTATAATGGCTGCCGCCAACACTTCGTTCAAGGACTTGAAAAACAAAGATGTAATTATGACAGCCACTAAGAGTGTGCTACTAGGCACTTTAACAGGAGCCAGAGGGGCAGAGTTGTCGTCCGAGGACGTGTCTCAGCAAATACACCAAGATGATCAAACTGTGAATGTTTCTCACTGTGCTTTGATGAATCAGCAGACATGGTGGATACGGTCCAGCCGATTGTTTTAGTTTGCATGGCATTCAAAGAATCAACAACAAAGAAGGACACTCTTTGTGGATGTCTGCCATAAATGCAAAAGATATGTGACTGAGAAAAACATTCTAATCAAGAAATTGGTTTCAATCAGCACCGATGGTGCACCGTCACGGAAGGATTTGTTGCACTTTGCAGGAAATAACCTGAATTCCCCTCCTTTGTCAATTATCACTGTGTTATCCACCAACAAGCAGTAGCGAGCAAGGATATTGGCTTTTCTCATGTAATGACAGTTGATGTCAAGGTCGTCAACTCAATTCATGCCAGAGCTCTGCAACATCACTTGCTCAAATCGTTACTCGATGAGCTTGCTGCCACTTACAGTGAGCTAAACCATCCCGCAGATGTGAGGTAGTTAAGTCGACGAAAGGTCCTCCAGATATTTTTTGATCTCCCCCCTGAAATTGTCACCTTCCTTAAATAAAGAAATGAGGTGAACAGCGAGCTGTCAGATAATGCGTAATTGCTAGACACGAGGGGTGTGCCTCCATTGACGGGATCCTCCGCTTTGCCGGCAGCGCACTCATGTCCGCAGATTTCCCGACGGCATGGGGGTGGTCACAATGGGAAGCCACATTAGTCGGCTGCTGGGACAGAGGATCTCACTGCCAGAAGGGCGTGGCCCGACAGAAATGTGTCTGGCGGGACAGAGAATCCCGCCCTAGGGCCGGGATTCTCCGAGCCCACACCGGCTCAGACACTGTTCCCCCCTCCCATCCCCGGACACTGTCCCCCCTCCCTTTCCCGGACACGGATCCCCGTACCTTCCCCGGACATGGTTCCCCCTCCCTTCCCTGGAAAATTCAACACCTTCCTCCCCCATTACATTAGAGGTTCCTGCAATGAAATGCAACATAACATCAACAATCAACTGCGGCCTTGTCGCTAACAATTTGTTCATGGTAACTGAATCTTGCAAAAGTCTCACTCAGTTTTTCTATTGTTCTTTCCGATGATGTAGTCTTCATAATGGCGACTTCAGGTCGTTTTGAGTGTGCGTTGACCACAATGAAAAGCATTCGTCCTTCGAATGGCCCTGCATAACCTGTATGGCCTCTTTGTAATGGCTGTTCTGGCCATCCCCATGGGTACAACGGCGCAAGTGGCGCAGGTTTCAAACTTTGCACATGGCGAACACATTCTCGCCTTCTCTTCGATTTTGCGATCAAACCCTGGCTATCTCCTTCATCCTTACTATCCCACAATGACCTTCATGAAGTTGGTTTAGGACACGTTCCTTTAACAGTGGCGGAATGATGACCTTTATTCTTCAGAGGAGGCAACCAGCCTATACGGATAGTTGGAGTCCTCGGGTAACATATGGTTTCAATTCCGGGTTTTCTCCGACAGTCTTGCCACAGAGTGCCATGTCCATAACTTCTGATGTTCGTCGATTGTTTTTGATATTCTTCTTAACTTGACCTGCTGTTGCAGGAGTGTTATCGACTTCTTCACAAGAGTAAATATTATCACTCAAATTATTCGTTGTGAGCTCGTTCACTAAAGGTAATCTAGAGAGTCCATCAGTGTTCCCATGGTGATTTGATTGATGATATTTTATTGTATATGTGTGTGCTGACAACAGCAAAGCCCACATCTGCCTCCGGATCGCTGCTGGAAATAGAATACCGGTGTACGGCTCAAGTATCGTTGTCAGTGGTCGATGATCTGTTATAAAGCAGATTCCCGTCCATATACGTATTAGTAAAAATGTTTGATTCTGAAAATTATGCCGAAAGCCTCCTTCTCCATCCATGCATAGTTCATTTCTGCTTCGTTCAATGGTCTAGATGCAAAAGCTAATGGTTTCTCTTCGTGTGAGGAACCATTGCTCCCACCACATAAGGTGCTGCGTCGCAAGCCAGTTGCAAGGGTAGCTTTGGATCAAAGTGTGTCAGGACTTCTGACTTTGGTAGTGCCTCTTTAGCTTGTACGAAGGCCTTCTCACAATGAATTCCATTTCCTGTTTTGACACAACAAGGCGTGTAAAGGCTTGTGAAGAGTTGCTAGATTAGGGCCAAACTGGGGCTGGTTTAGCACACTGGGCTAAATCGCTGGCTTTTAAAGCAGACCAAGACAGGCCAGCAGCACGGTTCAATTCCCGTACCAGCCTCCCCGAACAGGCGCCGGAATGTGGCGACTAGGGGCTTTTCACAGTAACTTCATTTGAAGCCTACTTGTGACAGTAAGCGATTTTCATTTCAAACCTTCCCTAATAGCTTAATAGGCCCAAAACGGTCAAAGTTGATTTCTGTTTTGAGATGCAGGTGCCTCAGTTCTGGATTTTACTTTGGAAAGCGACTTGAGCAGTCCCTTTGCATCTATGACGTGCCCCAGGTATTCACTAGAAGATTTGAAGAATTCACATTTATCGTTCTGTACTCGTAGTCTGTCTCTGGACTCTGGCGTCTAAATTTTGAAGGTGCTCTTCTTTAATCTTTCCGGTAACAAGATATCATCTAAGTAGCACTGGACTCCTTCAACTCCGCTTAGAATTTGACCTATGGTACATTGGAACAACACAGATGCCAAAGTGAAGTCTTACATATCTGAATAGTCCTCTGTGTGTCACGATTGTCAGAAATTGTTGTGAATCTGGATCTACATTTATCTGGAGATCAGCTTGACTAAGGTCAACTTTACCTAAATTGTAGCTTCCAGCCAACCCAGCACGTAGATCATCAATTAAAAGCAGAGCGGTGAAGAAGGCATCCAGCATGTGCGAGGTTTTATTGGTCAGAATATTGAATACAGGAGTTGGGACGTCTTGTTGAAGTTGTACAAGACATTAGTCAGACCACACGTGAAATACTGTGTTCAGTTCTGGTCACCCTATTATAGGAAGGATATTGGTAAACTAGAAAGAGTGCAGAAGAGATTTACGAGGATGCTACCGGGACTTGATGGTCTGAATTATAGGGAAAGGCTGGATAGGCCAGGACTTTTTTCCCTGGAGTATAGAAGGCTTCGGGGTGATCTTATAGAGGTCTATAAAATAATGAGGAGCATAGTTAAGGTAGATAGTCAACATCTTTTCCCAAAGGTAGAGGAGTCTAGAACTAGCGGGCATAAGTTTAAGGTGAAAGGGGAAAGATACAAAAGAGACCAGAGGCGAATTTCGTTCACACAGAAGGTGGCGAACATCTGGAATGAGCTGCCAGAGGCAGTGGTAGAGGTGGGTACAATTTTTTCCTTTAAAAAACAGTTACACAGTTACATTGGCAGGTTGGGTATAGAAGGATGTGGGCCAAATGGGGGCAAGTGGGACTAGCTTAGTGATAGAAACTGGGCGGCATGGACACGCTGGGCCGAAGGGCCTGGTTCCATGCTGTAAACATCCACTGCTCTGCACACAGTACCAGATTGATAATGACTTTAAAATTGCCACATATGCATATCAAACCTTCTTTCTTCATTATGGGCACAATTGGCATGGCTCAATCACTTATATTAACAGGTTCAAGGACCCCTGTCTTGGTCAGCCTATCTAATTCTGCCTCAACATTAGGCCTGATGGCAGACAGCACTGACCTAACCTTAAAGCATCTTGCTTGGCTTCCATCCTTAAACTTTGGCGTGACTGAAATCTCTTTTATGCTTCCCAGCTCTCCATTAAAGACAATGGCACATTTCTTTCAACTTTTCAGTAGACCTGTTGCGGGAGTCTGACATGAGATTCACCTTGACCCAGGTGAGCATGATTCTCTCCAGCCACGTTCTCCCGATTAGGAGAGTTACCTTTAACGATGAGCAAGGACAAGTCTGAGGTCTGTCCCATTTAGCTGCACATCTACATTGAAATGACCCCTCAATGGACCCCGTTATAGGTTGAGGGTTTTAAGGCAATATGTTGTGGTTTCCCTTGGTAAACAGTCTCTGGTTGCAATGAAATGGCTGCTCCTGTGTCCACCATTTTCACCCATATTCCATCCAGTGAAAGAGTGATCCAGTAATGGTTTGTGGTGCCCGCAATGGCAAATACATTCAACAATAGTTTGCCATCTGACTGTGACTCTGGTCCTTTTTCGGGCCTGCTTTGTATCACGCGCATCCTTTTCCCTCTATTCTGTTTTCCTTTGGAGACACGGTTCTTGCTTTTAATAGTTCTTGTTTGGGACTTGTTTCGCTCTCCAACACGCACATTCGATGTGCCCCCTTTTTGCCACATTTCCTGCATTCTGTATCCTTGCACCAGCAGTCTGCTGCTGCGTCCTCGGTTTTTGCACATCGGCGCCAATTTCGAACCTGTGTCTGTGTTCAGATCTCAGCTGATATTTTATGGGTTCCGGTGCTCGAGCTTAATTGTTCAGCTGCCTTTGCTCCTAATTCCAAAGAGATCTCGACTTCTAAAGCCTTCTTTAAGCTTGCTGCTTTCTGTTAACAGCCTTTTTTGGATAGCTTCACTCCTTAACCTACACATTGATCGATCTCTAATGGTGTTCAAGACATCTCCAAATTCACGGTATTCAGCTAACTTCTTCAAAGTAGCTACAAACCGTGTGATTGGTTCACCTTCTGGCTGGTTACTGAACCTCACAGCGATGACCAGAGGTTCAGGTGACAAGTGGCCCTGCAATATCTCCATATTCTCATCAGAGGTTATCGAACCTGGCTTTTCTGGCTGCAGCAGACTTTGCATGAGGTTGAATGTTTGCCCCCCTATTGCACTGAGGAAAGTTTGGACTACAATATCGGCCGCAGTTTTATTCGTTTTGACAAAATGATCAAATCTTTCAGTATATGAGCCCCACCCCTCGGAGTTGTCATCATACGGTCCCATGGGGCCAAAACGTCCCACCATTTTTGCAATGGAATGGGCATGTGCCACAAAACTATTAGTACAACCTCGCTTTTTTTTCAAACAAGGTACCACTGTGCTCAGGCTGTTTCCTTCCGAGTTTTGGAACAGCCCCAGCTCAAAACTATCGTTGCAGGGTACTTGTTACTCGCTCTCTGTGCTGTTCCAGATCTTTCCGGGCAGAGCACGTGACAAACTTCTTTTCGTTGCTGTTTCCTCCGGAATATGTGTTTAAATTTTGGGTTCCTTCGATGGCTGCTACCGATATGTAGCACCCCTCCGTCACCAGCTTTGGTGTAGTGATGCTTTTAGATTCTTAATCCTTTTGAATGCCTGCGATTTTTCGATATCGTCGTTTCTTCTCTGGGAGTCTGCCAGCGTGGTTCCGACTTCCTCGTCGCCAATACTTTGAGGTGTTTTTAAAGGATTTGCTTTCAGACCACGAAGGTACAAACAAACAAGAGCTTTATTGGAAAGGTGTTTACTCAACAGGCTGTAAGGACAGACTGCCCATTTGCCCACGCAAATGGCCGATTATCTCGTCAGTAAATCTTGTGATCGGACCCTTAAAGTGACCTTGCTCCAACTCGGGACAAACATGACTACACAACAGACTTCATCGCAAATTTGAACGCAGAATCGAAGCGGAGGGTTTTGAGCACAGCAAGAGCTACAGAGGGCAATGGCTGAAGAGTTCTTGAGTTAGTGGCTGAGTGAGAGGTTGTGTTGAATGATTGGTTTGGTTGAGTGAAAGAGGTGAAGCATCTTCTCAGGTTAGAGGAATGGATGTAGAAGGAAATAATGGAGGTAGGGTGGGGCAAGATTAATATTCCCCCTCCCCCACTGGGCCATCTCTCACTTGTTCTTTTGTTTCGCTACATCTTTGTTGCAATCCCTTCCAGCTCCCACTAATCACCATCCTAGATGTTCCACTTCCTCTTATATACCCTCACATTTTTCCCACTCCTTAATGCTGAAGGAGGGTCATGCAAACTCTTAACGTTAACTTTGTTTTCTCTCCCTAGGCATGCTGCCGGATATCCTGGGTTCATCTAGCTGTGTCTGATTTTGTTTTGAAATATTTTGAGGTCAGTTTCCTTTACACCAAGAGCCAGTGGGAGAGGGGGGGGGGGGGTTAATGGAAACACAATAATGCAATTGATGCCATATCCCCTTAAAAGGGAAAGTGTGTTCAATGCTTCATGCGAAAGACTGCACTGCCCTGCCAATACCTCACTGAAGTGACAGGCTGTCAAGGACTAGAGGAAGAACTGAACCCATGAACCTCTAACTGAGGGGCAATCCTATTATCTTCAGAATCAAGCTAACACACACAAATGTATATCACTTTCAGCCACAAAGCGATGATTCAAGAGTTTTTTTAATGCTATCAGTTGTTTCTCATTGTATAAGAGACATCCACAACCAATGACTGGAGAAGCAGATGTGCTGTTAAACTGCTGTGATAATGAGATGGTGTTGATATATTTTAAACTAATTGCAGCGCCTATGAATAGACCAGCTCTGCTACGATATAATTATTCACTCTGTCATTTACTTCTTTATTGTATTTATCTTCCCACATACTTTAAAATGAAGATTCACATTTTATGCAAATACACAGTAATTATCCCAAAATCAATGGTGCAGTTAATAGGTTTTTTTTTCCAGAATCTAACTTCAATACCTTAGAGTATTCTGGCTTCAATTAAAATATTTCAGGAGATAATCATTTAAATACAGTTTTCCATATTACATAATTACATATTTATAATTACATTTTCATATTTCAGAGCACTATGCTTATTAAATATGAGTGTACACAATCAGTTAATGTTAACCGGGATAGCCCTTCATTTAGATTCAATCCCCTTGCATGGGGCACGACGCAAGCTAATGGAGGTGACCTACAACCCACCTACCCTACCACTTAGTCCATTTTCCAGCATTGGTGGAATATGCAATAATCTAAACGCATCTACTACCGACGACAATTGGAGACGAGGAACCTGGCTGGCATTAGATGGGGAGTGGCACCGAAGTCTGCTTGTAAGTGCAGGCACCGTACTGATGATGGTTTGGCAGCGGGGATGGAAGTTTGGAGATCAGCAGTCGACGGTACGCCCTTCCTCTACCTCCATCTGGCACACACTGGATAAGCGCAGCGGCGGTACGGGCTGACCTGTGTTGCGGGGTACAGATTAGAAATATCCCGGCTCTGATCACTGTTCTATTCCGAATGAGTTGAGCCAGCAGGAAAAAGACACAAAATGAAAACCGTACACTGCGGATGCTGGAAATCTGAAATCAAACCAGCAATGCTGGATAAGCTCTGCAGGTCTGGTCGCATTTGTGAAGGGAGAGACAGAGTTAATGTCTCAAATCCATATGACTCTTCTTCAGAGTTAAAGAGAGGGAGAAATGCGATGGATTAGATACTGGAAAAGGGGAGCTAGAGCAAGTAGATTAGAAGGTCAGTGATAGATGGGAGTTAGGAGAGATTGCAACAAAATGTGCAGGGCAGAA
Source organism: Scyliorhinus canicula (assembly GCF_902713615.1). NCBI lineage: Eukaryota > Metazoa > Chordata > Chondrichthyes > Carcharhiniformes > Scyliorhinidae > Scyliorhinus > Scyliorhinus canicula. Next base: position 144,322,654 of record NC_052157.1, read on the forward strand.
GACAAAGGAAGTGTGAACGCCAATGTGAAGGACTATAGAAGATGCTAAGAGCAGGGAAATAAATGATTGCCAGGGTTTTTACTCCTCCTTGGCGTCCAGGGCTGGAAGGGCATGGGTGATTGTTGGATAAGGGAAAGGGTCAGGTTCAGCAGTGAGGGCCCGGTCTTCCGCTCTCCCACTGACACTCAACGCCCAGTCACACGCGTGACAAGTGGCAGTTAAGCAGGTAACAGGAGACCCACGGAACAGCCTTCTGAAGGGGAACCAAAGCATTTGAGATGGTGGGGGGGGGGGGGGGGGGGGGGCAGCAGCGTAATCATCTTCATCAGAAAATCCAGGGGTGGTGTGGTGGAAATGGTGGCCAGCCACAGGGCTTTGCTATTGGGCTGCTGCTCGAAATGGCTCAGTCTGATAGCAGGATTGTTGAGCAGATACTGACGCAGCTCATCGCTCATGAAGGACGAATCCCTGTCGCTGTGTACGTAGCTGGGGAAACCGAACAGGATGAAGACACTGTGCAGGGCTCTGATGACTGTGTGGGAGCTCATATCAGGGCACGTGATGGCAAAGCGGAAGCGGGAGAATCCATCGATGACGTTAAGAAAGTACACATTTCGATTAGTCGAGGAGAGTGACCCTTTGAAATCGATGCTCAGGCGTTCAAAGGGCCAGGAAGCCCCCTTCTTCCAGGTGGGCCTTGTCTGGTCTATAGAAGTGCGGTTTGCACTCCGCGCAGATCGGGCAATCCCTGGTGATGGCTTTTACCTCCTCGGTGGAGAAAGGCAGATTTCGGGCTTTGACGTAGTGGGCGAGCCGGGTGACCCCCAGGTGGCAGAGGTCATTGTGGATAGCCTTCAGGCGGTCGACTTGCGCGCTGGCGCACGTGCCGCGGGACAGGGCATCTGGGGGTTCGTTGAGCTTCCCCGGTCGATATATGATATCGTAATTATAGGTGGAGAGTTCGATCCTCCACCGCAAGATTTTATCATTATTAATTTTGCCTCTTTGCGAGTTGTCGAACATGAAGGCAACCGATCTTTGGTCGGTGATGAGGGTAAACCTCCGACCTGCGAGGTAGTGCCTCCAGTGCCGTATGGCTTCCACGATGGCTTGAGCTTCCTTTTCGACTGAGGAGTGTCGACGTTCCGAAGCGGAGAGGGTTCGGGAGAAGAAGGCAACTGGTCTCCCTGCCTGATTCAGAGTGGCGGCGAGAGCGACCTCTGAGGCGTCGCTCTCCACCTGAAAGGGGATGGATTCATCCACCGCCAGCATGGCCGCTTTGGCGATGTCCTCCTTAATGCAGTTGAAGGCCTGGCGGGCCTCAGCTGACAGTGGGAAGAGTGTGGTCTTAAATAGTGGGCGGGCTTTGTCCGCATTCTGGGGGACCCACTGGGCATAATACGAGAAGAATCCCAGGCACCTCTTGAGGGCTCGGGGACAATGAGGGAGAGGGAGTTGTAAGAGGGGGCGCATACGGTCCGGGTCGGGGCCCAGGACTCCGTTTTCCATGACATAGCCGAGGATGGCTAGTCTGGTAGTGTGGAAAACGCATTTCTCCGTATTGTAGGTGAGATTGAGTTTCTGGGCGGTTTGGAGAAATTCGGTGGAAATTGGCGTCGTGGTCCTGCTGATCATGGCCGCAGATGGTGACATTGTCCAAGTATGGAAACATGGCCCGCAGCCCGTACTGGTCCACCATTCGGTCCATTGTTCGTTGGAACACCAAGATCCCATTTGTGACGCCAAAGGGGACCCGGAGGAAATGGAAGAGGCGGCCATCTGCCTCGAACGCCTTGTAGTGGCGGTCCTCCGGGCAGATTGGGAGCTGGTGGTAAGCACACTTCAGATCCACCGTGGGGAATATGCGGTACTGGGCGATCTGATTGACCATGTCTGCAATTCTGTGGAGGGGGTATGCATCGAGGTGCGTGAACCGGTTAATGGTTTGGCTATAATCAACCATCATCCGGAACTTTTCCCCGGTCTTGCCGACCACCACCTGAGCTCTCCAGGCGCTGTTACTGGCCTCTATGACTCCCTCACGTAGGAGCCGCTGGACTTCGGCTCTAATAAATACCCTGTCCTGCAGGCTGTACCGCCTACTGCGAGTGGCTACGGGTTTGCAATTAACAGTGAGATTAGCGAAGAGTGGAGGGAGGGTCGATTTTTAGTGTCGCTAGACTGCAGATAGTGAGTGGAGGTAGGGGTCCGTCGAAGCTGAGTGTGAGGCTCTTGAGATTACATTGGAAATCGAGCCCGAGTAAGAGTGGGGCGCAGAGGTCGGGGAGTACGTACAGCTGGAAATTAGATTAGCTGGCGCCCTGAATCGTTAGGGTCGCGACGGTGAGCCCTTGTATGTGGACTGAGTGCGAGCCCGAGGCGAGGGAGATAGTTTGCCGTGCAGGGAAGATAGGGAGTGAACAGTGTCTTACCAGGTCAGGATGTACGAAGCTCTCAGTGCTCCCGGAGTCGAAGAGGCACGGTGTCCTGTACCCGTTGATTTTAACAGACATCATCAAGCTCTGGAGATGCTTCCGACGTGACTGGTCCAACATGACTGCGTTGAGTTGCGGGTAGTCGGCGGCTCGATCAGCTGTGCTGGAGTGGCCCCGTGATAACTGTCCGCTGAGGTCGTAGTCGTCGAGGTGAGGTGAGGTTGATGGCCAAGATGGCGGCCCCTGTTGATCGCACGTGGCGGGTGATGAAGAAGATGGCGTCCAAGATGGCCGCCCCGTGGATCGCACGTGGCGGGCGGCGAGGAAGATGGTGTCCAAGATGGCGGCCCCCATGACTCGCACATGGCTGGCCGAGTGGAGGAGGATTGCCAAGATGGCGGCCCCCATGAGTCGCACATGTCAGGTGGAGACGGAGTCGGCAGACACGCTGCAGCATTACGGGGTCTTCGGGCCTGTGAGTTTGGGAGGCGAGTGCTCTGGACTGCGGGGTGTTAGAAAGTTTCGATTTTGCCAGGCATACTCGGGCATAGTGTCCTTTGCGACCGCAGCTGCTGCAGGTCGCATTGCGGGCCAGGCAGTGCTACCGTGGGTGTTGGGGCTGACTACAAAAATGGCACGCTGGGGCTCCATAGTGGGTGGATGGCTGCGCGGTGCAGGCCTGGGGCAGTCGCTGGTCGGGGGCCCACGATGGGGTCGCTTGGTCCGCGGGGAATGATTTCAGACTGCGGAACGTGACCTCCATAGTCGTAGCTAACTCTACCGTGTCCTCCAAGTTCTGGGCCCCTTTCTCAAGTAATCGCTGGTGCACATAGTTAGACCTGAGCCCTGCAACGTATACATCACGTACAGCGAGTTCCATTTGCTGGGAGGCCGTTACAGCCTGAAAATTGCAGTCCCGAGCAAGAGCTTTTAAATCGCGCAGAAAGTCCTCTAGCAACTCTGCGCTGACGCTGACGGCGGGTCGTGAAAATGTGCCGCGCGTAGACCTCGTTAATCGGCCGCACATACAATCGCTCGTGCATAGCCAGAGCCTCAGTATATGAGGTGGTACAATTGAGTTGCGTAGAGATACGATGGCTCACCCGTGCGTGCAGTAGGCTGAGTTTCTGCTCCTCTGTAGTCTCGGAGGTGCTCGATTCAGCCAGGTAGGCCTTGAAACATCGAAGCCAGTGTAGGAAGATTTCCTTCGCCTCTGCAGCCTGCGGGTCGAGTTCTAGTCGATCAGGTTTGAGGGCTGATTCCATAGTAGTTTTCTTCAAGTTTTCTAAGACTATTAAATTGATGTGACCATTAAATTCACTAGAGACACGATTGGAAGTAAACTGTGGTTTTAATAGTCTTACAACTGAGCCTGCCTGCGACCCGAGGAACCGAGAGCAGGCTCACGGCTGCAGCACTTTATACTTCTGGTAGTGGGAGGGGCCATGGGCGGAGCCAAAGGTGGAGCCCTGTACAAACTCCTCATCTCCCCCTATGGGCAGAGCCGTGCAACGGCTCACATACAGAGCCCACAAGGACATAACACAATGCAATGCAATACAGTGTGAATTACAATACAGTATGAATTCACCACAAGGATATCCAAGTTAATCAGGCGAATTCTTCAATTTAAAATACCCAATTTTAATTGGGCCTAAATCTAGGCCTTGCCAGGTTACTACACTGGAGTTGGTTATACCGGAGCTGCTCTGTTTTTTAAAAAATAAATTTAGAGTACCCAATTATTATTTTTTCCAATTAAGGGGCAATTTAGCGTGGCCAATCCACCTAACCTACACATCTTTGGATTGCGGGGGTGAAACCCACGCAGACACGGGGAGAATGTGCAAACTCCACACGGACAGTGACCTAGGGCCAGGATTCAAACCCGGGTCCTCAGCGCCGCAGTCCCAGTGCTAACCACTGCGCCACATGCCGCCCCTCTGGAGCTGCTCTGTTAATATTAAAACTCTTATATACCCGCTGCCTGCACAAATGTTCCTTTCCTGTGTCACAATGGTACACTTTTCCTTTGGTTTGTTGTGAGAGTGAAAGTGGGGCGTTCCCACTTGAGATGAGTTCTGTCCCATCTGAGCCATTTGGCGAAATTTGATGAAATGATTTCTATTCTCCTGCTCCATGTTGTAAGGCAGCCAATGGCACATGGCCGGCAGCTTTACTGGTATCTGGCACCGCAGCAACGAGCAGTACCCATCTTTGGTGTGAATGGTTTTGGGAGAAACCGTTTTGTGCACAGCGACATTCCATAAATGGCAATGAAATGTACCATCCTGCTAACGTTGTTACTGACGGTTTTAGAACGTCGTCCCCCCTTCATCAATGACTCCCAAACCTCAAGGATTGTTTCTTCACCCCCCCCCCCCCATTCAATCAAAACCGCTCTGAATGTTTAGAAACACAATTACATTGCCTTAGTTTTCTTCAAAACCCTTCAAATGTTGCACAATGCAGCTGTCACAGCCTCCCAAGAGAAATGTAAACTTAAAAACAGCCGACTGTCGAAGCCAACGCACGTAGGACCACTGGAAATTCAGTTGGAGATGGACCTACTGCATGGCACAAAATTGTAGTTAAAAACAATAGGCCTCCTTTCTTAAGGAGGAGCTGTAAGTTATTGTAGATATGGGCTGGTACTTACCCCCTGTTGCTAAAAAGCCAGTTAGGTAATTTCTTTGATTGTTCTAATGATGGAGACACCCTACTCTCCCTCACTCTTCAATGCATGACAACAATGCCATCACACTACCCACTAAGAACATAGAACATAGAAAAATACAGCACAGAACAGGCCCTTCGGCCCACGATGTTGTGCTGAACTTTTGTCCTTGATTAAAAACAAATTAATCTACATCCCATCATTCTACCGTAATCCATGTACCTATCCAATAACTGCTTGAAGGTCCCAAATATTTCCGACTCAACTACTTCCACAGGCAGTGCATTCCATGCCCCCACTACTCTCTGGGTAAAGAACCTACCTCTGACATCCCCCTATATCTTCCACCATTCACCTTAAATTTATGTCCCCTCGTAATGGTTTGTTCCACCCGGGGAAAAAGGCTCTGACTGTCTACTCTATCTATTCCCCTGATCACCTTATAAACCTCTATCAAGTCTCCCCTCACCCTTCTCCGTTATAATGAGAAAAGGCCTAACACCCTCAACCTTTCCTCGTAAGACGTACTCTCCATTCCAGGCAACATCCTGGTAAATCTCCTTTGCACCTTTTCCAAAGCTTTCACATCCTTCCTAAAATGAGGTGACCAGAACTGTACACAGTACTTCAGATGTGGCCTTACCAAGGTTTTGTACAGCTGCATCATCACCTAACAGCTCTTAAATTCAATCCCTCTGCTCATGAACGCTAGCACACCACAGGCCTTCTTCCCAGCTCTATCCACTTGAGTGGCAACTTTCAGAGATGTATGAACATAGACCCCAAGATCCCGCTGCTCCTCACTGACTGTGCTGACTATCCCTAATCAAACAGTGTCTTTCCAGATGCTCAGAAATCCTATCCCTCAGTCCCCTTTCCATTACTTTGCCTACCACCGAAGTAAGACTAACTGGCCTGTAATTCCCAGGGTTACCCCTATTCCCTTTTTTGAACAGGGGCACGACATTCGCCACTCTCCAATTCCCTGGTACCACCCCTGTTGACAGTGAGGACGAAATGGTCATTGCCAAAGGCTCTGCAACTTCATCTTTTGCTTCCCATAGAATCCTTGGATATATCCCGTCAGGCCCGGGGGACTTGTCTATCCTCAAGTTTTTCAAAATGCCCAACATATCTTCCTTCCTAACAAGTATCTCCTTGAGCTTGCTAGCCTGTTTCACACTGTCCTCTCCAACAATATGGCCCCTCTCATTCGGGGCCGTCACAGTCGGGGGAGGGGCCGATTGGCGGGCAGGAGGGGTTTCATTCGGGGCTGGGGGCAATGTGTGCGGGTGGTCGGGGGTGAGCGAGAGGCCGATGCGGGGCACTATTTTGCCAGTCCAGGTCCACGTGCTGAGTCTGCCATGGAGCACGGTGTGATCGCTGTATGCCACTGCCGTGCGCATGCGTGGCCGCTGACCCGGATGTGCGGGGGGGAGGGGGCCGAATCAGCAGCAGGAACTGCAAGCTCTACGACGGCTGCCTGCCAGCCCCCAGAAAAAGTCAAGATGCTGCCAGACCTGCTGAGCTTATCCAGCGTTTTCTGGTTTCAACCCTTCAATCCTTCCTTAATTGACTTCCCTTCAATATATCTATGCCATTTGTCTCAACCATTCCCTGGAGGTCGTGCAGAAAGACCACTGCCTCTGACCCAGACGCTCTGGGTTCAAGTCCCGTTCCAAGACGTTTTGGCTGTGGAAGGAGTGCTTATGATGCTGATGCGGTTCAAGCAGGTTGATAATCAGCCTGCTCGTGCTTCCAAAGCTTCTCTCCTATTCCCCGAGGGGAAAAGATTGTGTGTGAAGATGAGAACCAAACAAACCACTCCCTGTTGTAACAAGTTCCTAAGCCCTGGCCAACAAAGGGCGCAATCAAATGGAAATGTTTCTAATTGTCATTTGTGGCGGGTTTGTGCCAACGGAGGCACCTGGGTGGTCAGGGGCAGCGCAGAGTGGCCCCCTGATCCCCTACCTCGCACCTGGGCACCCTGACACTGCCAATCTTGGCACCCTGACAGTGCTGCCGTCAGCTTTGCAGTGCCACCTGGATAACTTGGCAGTACCTGGGTGTCAGCCTGGCAGTGCCATAGTGCCCATGTTGCAGACCACCCAGGTGCCTCCGATGGCCTGGGAGAACCCAATCCCTCCCAGTTGCCGATCTGCGTTTGTGTGGACCAGTACTGAACAGCGCCAGCTGGGGACTCCCTGGGGAGGGCGGTAGATGCCGGGAGCCTGATAGATCCCGGGTGAGCACGCCTAAGTGGGTTTTAAACCTCCTTAGGCGCAGGAGGATCGAAACCTGGGTAGATCGCGCGAGGCATGCTCGCTGTCAGTAAGCCTGCGGAAGGCCTCTTCCGGCCGTGTTCGGTCCCATTGAGATGCAAAGTGTACTGTAGATCGGGTCCCATATTTATACTGAAAAAACGTTTTCTATCCAGCGAATGAACACTTTCAAAATCTAGTGCCTGGAAAGTTGTTTTTTGCTGCATGTTATTTAATTTTGCACCTCTCACTGTTTGCTCATTATTGCCATTGATACGTATGACCTTATATCACTCAATAGCAATTACCCTTTGCCCAATATCTGTCAGCCTACTAAGTGCCTCTGGATCCCTTTAATGACATTCATATCTTTGAGGCATTCTCTGTGTTAGATATTCCATTTGCAATATCTTGCTTCAAGGTCACAGCATTTATTAATGAACAGCAGAGGTCAAGGGCCTGCTCCATGCAGCCTCGTTTGGGCACTGCTATCAAATTAAGAGTCCTGCTATTGACAACTTCCCTCTGCTTCCTATTAATCTCATCAGTTCAATAGTTATTACCTCCATGCTGCATCCCATGAGCTTTCTTTTCAATTGTCATTCTTGCTGTCAGTGGTAGCTGGTGAGCACTCAATCAATACCACACTCAAGGGGAACCAAATTGAACTCAATTTGGATTTGGATTCCTTTGTTCCTTTAGGTTTGTGCAGACACAGAACAGCAAAGCCTATCCTTCCTTGTATTATCTGGTGGCCATTTGACATATTGACAGAAAAGCCATCGGGTAGGAATTCCTGTAACTGTGCTCCGCAAGCCTTGGTTGTCCACTCATTCATTTTGAAAGGTGGAAAATCATTGGCCTGTGTGACGTCCGCAGCAGGAGCTCCTGCAGACAGAGATTCAATGCCCTGATCATACAGAAGTTCGAGTAGGCCATTACCTACTCAAGCCTGTACCAGCATTCAACAAGGTAATGATTGATAATTTCCCTCTTTTCTATCTTCCCATACTTTCACTTTATCCTTTCATTCCCTTAGTGTCCAAACATCTATCGATCTTGGTCTTGAATATGCTCAAAGACTGAGAATCCGCAGTTTTTTATTAGGGTATTTGTAATTTTCATAGTAATAACAATAACAGCAACATAAACATGGTACAATAAACATTTCCATCGCCATCACAATCTTCACATTCCCACCAATAAAACAATAGTCTAGCCCCCCCCCCCCCACCCTGCCGCCCTTGGAGTTCTGCTTCTGCTGACCTTTTAATTATCTCTGAGAAAGTTGACGAACGGCTGCCACCTCCGGGTGAATCTGCAATCACCATTGCAGACGTCAGAGCAGCCTTCTCAAAGGTCAGCCCTCGGAAAGCCACTGGCCCGGATGGGGTACTCTGACGGAGTGTCCGAGAGGCCCTATCCAACTCCAGAGGGGATGAGAGTCCACCACCCCTCCCCACCATCTTCCCAAACATCTGCATGGAATACGCAGTGGGATTCGGGCCCTTCATCCCCTCCGGCAGCCCCGCGACTCTGAGATTCCGCCTCCTCGAACGATTCGGGAGATCATCGATTTTGGCTCTCAAACCTCTTGTTCTGGTCAGCCAGCTACCATGACCATCTCAGCCCCCAGCGAGGCAATTTGCTCTCTCTACCTCAGCAGAGCCTATAAATGCCCTCTAGCACCTCGCCATGTTCCTTCATCGTCTCAGGGGTCTTCTCCAATCTCGATCGGGCGGGACCAAGGGCCTCCTCGCTCGCCGTTCAAAGGCTCTCTGGCATCGCCTTCCACTGTTTCTCAAATTGCTTGTCAAATTCCTTCGACAGCACATCGGCAAGCATATCTGCCATTATTGGAGTGTCCACAGTTGCAGAGGCAGCCTCCGCTATTTTCTCTGCAGAGGAGCTATGCGAAGCCTCAGTCTGTTGACAAATTACCGTCTGCAGGCTTCCAACCGCCCTTGTTCGGCATTGTTCAGATAAAGGTATCGTGTATCTACAGATTGGTTACTTTTTTCACAGGACTCCGCCCAAAAAAAAGGGCCAAAAGTGCTCGAAAAGGAGCTCCTGGCGGGAGCGACGTTGTGTGCGACTTCTCCTCACATGTCGCCACTGGAAGACCACCCTCTAATTCTGACTGGCTTCACCCCTGGCATAAGGACCTTGGGAAGCATGACAGCCGTCACCTGTCAGACTCACTTGTGGGCAGCAGACGGCGAAATTTGACAAATATCACCAGCAGGTCCCAGGACGGAACCAGAAGGGGAGGAAATTAAGGGCCATTGGCAATTCATGCCAACTGGTCCACTTGGCAGGAAGTCTTCTTCCAAATGTCAGCAGCCACCTGACGGGGAAAGCTTGAAACTCGAGGCACTGGGGTTCAGCCATGTCCCAGAAGTGAATCTTTTGCCTTTATACTCTTGTGTTTAAGATATTGCTCCCTATAAGCTGGATGTTGTGGTGATATGCATCACTGTATCTACACAAGAGGTTAATGTAAATGCACTACAACTAAGTAAACACTAGAGGGAGCACCAGAGACACCATGACATGCAGACATACAGCTAATGTACACATAGAATAGGTCACGACCAATGGGAGGTCAAGACACCCAGAGGTGACACAACCACAAGGGGGCTTTCCACAACCCATATAAAAGGACAGGGCACCCATGTTCTGTCTCTTTCCACAGGCGACACTTAGAAAGTAGGACAGGGGCAGATCAGAAGCATCACACCCACCACGTGGCTCATAGCAGACTGGTTGGTTAGACTGAGTTATTCTAGCAAGATTAGCAGGCGAGTCGAACTCATAGAGAACTCATAGAGCCAGCTGCAATCCTCCTACCAGCTGAAGAACAAATGTGGTCATTTGTGCATTGAAGTTTAATGTCCTCTTAATCTTTGCCCTGTGAATCAGGAACAATAAGGTGTCCGTTGTATTTGAAAATCACCCAATTGACATCGTTGTCATTGCCCCGTACGAAATTGTAGGATTCTCTGCACGCTTCTTTATCAATTTTCGTAGCCATTTGCGCGATAGGTGAATCAGCTGATGAACTTCTGTCCAATGAATCCGAGTATCAATGGGTTCAGGAGAGAGGGGGGAAACAAAATAACGTTCTGCAGCTGGTAGGATGATTGCAGCTGGCTCTATGAGTTCTCTATGAGTTCGAATCGCCTGCTAATGGTTTAATAAATCACATTGAACTTACTTCAAAGTCTGGAGTATCTTTTGATCAAAGCTGCATCAAGTTGCAGCCTGTGTTATCCCAGAGTACATAACACATCAGATGTCATCCCCTGTTGTCCTGTGGAGTGGCAGGTGTTTGAGGAGATGGTTGTCGTTGAGCCTGCTGGTGCTGCTCCTGCTGGGGTTGCCTGGGCTGCTCCTCTTGCACCTCATCAGAGCTCTGAGACAGAGCTGAATAAGTGGCCTCCATGAGGACCTGAAGGTCAAGAGATGGCAAGTACAGATCAAAAGCAAAAAAAAACTCATGGTAGCCAAAATGACTTGCAAACGATTGAAAATTACCTCGAAAGCATTGAAAGCGCACCCTCAGAACAATTCCTGTGAGCAAAAGCCTTTCACTGAGTCGAGGAAGCGGCTGCCTAAGTATTCGAGCTCACAATTAAAACCTTCCTTGCCTGTCGATTCCTCCACTGTCCTCAAGCTTTGTCTTTTATCTTTTTTTTTCCAGGAAATCCAGGCGCATGGTGTTAAAGTCAGAATCCTCGGAGCAACCCGCAGTTATCAACCACTTAACGGATATGAATGGCAGAGCGGTCTGTGTCACGCGGTTTCCCACCACCATCTCTCAGGGGCAATAAATGATGCCCACACCCTGTGAAATAATTTTTAAAAAGGGGCTCGGGCTAAGGATTTAAGTAGGCGACAGCTTGATCTTTTTAAACCTCGCGCCTGCTCAGGACCCCACACACCTTCATGCATTAAAATTACCCAACAAGAGTCTAGGTTTTGGTGTAAAGGTTGTCTCATTGTTACCTGGGAACAGATGCCATTACCATTGTTAAAATACCCTAGAATCTAACATGTACATGACGACTACGTGATCTCCAATTGTCTTCAAACAGGTGGATTGAATTGGCTCATTCTTACCAAACTGAAAGCCATTTATTTGACAACAGAATATAGGAGCAGGAGTAGGCCATTCGGCCCTTTGAGCCTGCTCCACCATTCAACATGATCCTGACTGATGCTCCATCTCAACATCATACACCTGCGCTTTTCTCATACCCTATGACTTGGCCTCCACAGCCTTCTGCAGTACAAAATTCCACAAGTTCACCACCCTCCGAGTAAAGACATTTTTCCTCATCTGAGTCCTATGGCCTGTCCCGTTTCCTGAAACTGTGACCCCTTGTTTCCCCCCAGGCCCGAGCCCTGGTATTGTCAACCAGGCAGCCTGGCACTGCCAGCCTTGTACTCTGGCAATGCCCTTGCCAGCCTGTCCCTGCCACCTTGGCAGTGTTAGGCTGGCAGCGCCAAGGTGCCTGGATGCCAGGGGAGTGTCAGGGTATTACCCTGCCCTGTCCTCGGCTACCCAGGGGATCCTTAATGGCCAAGGAGACCCCTCCAGGTGCATTACGCCTGGTCCACGTTTGTGTTAACTACTACTAAATAGCGCCCTGTCGAGAGCTCACATGGCCGTTGAGTCCCGGGCTCCAGGAGAATGTGGTGAACGTATATTTAAACGAGCTATACAACTCATTTAAAAATGCTAATCTGGGCCACGCCTAGTGAGGGCAAGATCCAGATCGCGACGTCTCACGAGATGCCACTGGATCTCGCGAGACGTTTCAAGCACCGCAAATCTCACAAGAGGCCTCCCATGAGATTCAATGGCCTTGTCCTGTCACCCGGCATGGTAGCACAGTGGGTAGCACTGTTGCTTCACATATCCAGGGCCCCAGGTTCGATTCCCTGCTGGGTCACTGTCTGTGCCAAGTCTGCACGTTCTCCCCATGTCTGCGCGGGTTTCCTCCGGGTGCTCCGGTTTCCTCTCACAAGTCCCAAAATATGTGCTGTTAGGTGCATTGGACATTCTGAATTCTCCCTCTGTGTACCCGAACTAGGCGCCAGAATGTGGCGACTAGGGGCTTTTCACAGTAACTTCATTGCGATGTTAATGTAAGCCTACTTGTGATAATAATAAAGATTATTGTTATTATAAGTATAGATACATATGCACATTTGGCATTATCCTGAACCACCCACTAACCGACTGAGCTAACCAGCAACCCCCTCCCCCACCCCACCCACAGGATTTTCAAGGACAAGATGTAACATCTGGTGTCATACTTTCAGAGTGACAAACAAGATAAATTGCAGAACCCAGAGAAAGTGTTGATTGAGAAGCAATCATGTGAAAAATCTTCCATTTGCTTCTCGTATTTCCTGACAAAAACAGACTGATTATGAAGCAGCATAAAGCGCCAATTTTCTGCTCCTTAACCATGTGTTGAGAGTGTAATAAAGACAGGGAAAGGCACTTTCATAATTAAGAATAACTTGAACAGCTGTAGGATCCTAATGATTAGTAAAGAAAGAAGATCGTTGTGTGACTACACTTGGTGATGTAATGTTTGTTTAACAAATATATGATTAATCAGACAGTCTTGGTCCTTGCGATTCAAATCTTAGCTGAACAATTCATCTCAATGCAGGACAAGATGTTCCTTCTGTTATTATCACCGCACTCCTGTTTTGGAGCTGGTGTTTTTGTCAACTTGTCTAATCACACTCCGTCTCGCGCACCGGCTGGGATTGGGCCTAGGTTTTTTGCGAGTTCCCCAGGCTAAATTTTCTCCTCAGCCAACGCCAGTGACAGACTGTACTGGTCACTCACTTGACTGCCCTTTCCGGACACGCCATGCCTGAAAACGAACAACAGCTCCCCCAACCCCGACTTGGATTGATGGAGCGCCTTCGTACCCCCAGTTGGAGGTCTAAGTGAAGGCATGACTTGTGTGGAGGGCCAGTTGGCATGGATATTTCACAGCTTAAGCTGCAAGCTCTCCACCATTTCAATGAGGGGTAAATAAAACTGAAATGTGTTTTGCAGCTGGGACAAACTTAGGTACTCGGGAAAGATAACCGTCAGGAAAATATAGAAATCTCATGAGTCAGCAACCACAGTTTACAAATTATGCCTCAGATTAAGCTGTCATGTTTATGTCTGACAGATCCAGGGCAGCACGGTGGCCAAGTGGTTAGCATAACCGCCTCACGGCGCTGAGGTTCCATGTTCGATCCCGGCTCTGGGTCACTGTCCGTGTGGAGTTTGCACATTCTCCCCGTGTCTGCATGGGTTTCGCCCCCACAACCCAAAAATGTGCAGAGTAGGTGGATTGGCCACGCTAAATTGCCCCTTAATTGGAAAAAATAATTGGGTAATCTAAGTTTATAAAAAAAAAAAAAAAAAATGTCTGACAGATCCTGGTTGCTGTGAATGAGGATTTTCATTTGCCTGTTCACCTTTATTTGCCAGCATGGATCGATCTTCCGGCTGCTTTAGGATGTTCCAAATCTCCATGCCCACAAAGTTCAAACGGGGCAAACCAGAAAAGAATTTTCAAAAAGAAGTTGAATAGGATGCTAAGTTGCCTGGGCTTCGAGAGTCAGTATTGCCAGGATTCTGGATTACATGTGACCTCGCAGACCCCACTTTGTTACACCCTTGCCCTAGATGTAGTCAGCAAAATGCCTTTAATCGCCTGCCAGAGAGTCTGTCCACAATTCCTGTTGAGCCAGTCCATTATTAATTTATTCATCCAATTTACAAAAGGTTGGTTCAACCATGCCATTTATTCAAGTCGCACACATAAACCAGCTGGAGGGTCTTAGTCTGAAGATCAGGAATCTGGACGTGTGCCTTTATCAGTCTATTGTTTCATTGGATTTGATCTTGAAACGTTTGATCAGCTTTTTGTGACAAGGCTTTTGACACATTGGCAAACGGTCAGAGCAAACATTACCTTCTTTGATTTCCAAATGCCCTTCCTTCACTTTTAACTCCATTCTCTCCATAGTAAAACTGCTGCGGCGGCTGGGATGTGGCCACTTCGGGAATTATAGACTAGTTGCGAGCCCAAATTCTTGAAGCAAACACAGGGGAAGGGGCTGTTTCAGTGCGGCACTCGCAAAGCATATGCTTGTGAGATCTTGCTGCACGCAATGTGGTTGGCACATGTGTTGTCAGTGCTCTTTGTTGCAATTTAATGCAAAGTCCTTTGAGATGTTGGAGAGAGATGTGATAATGTTCAATATAAAATGCAAGTCTCTCTCCTTCTGAGAATCCTGGGGCTAATTGGACCATCAAGGCAACAATTATTCATCGTAAAGCATTGGATTTATCTACAAGTAACACACAACCTTACCAGTCTACTTTATTTAATTGGTTAAAGCCCCAGGCACTCCTCGTCCAAGAATGGCGGGAGGTTACCCTCAGTAAGTGATCCAGAATTTTCTCCCTCCTCTTATCGTTCACAAAAGCTGAAGAAAGGGCAGCACAGTGGCGCAGTGGGTTAGCACAGCTGCCTCATGGCGCCGAGGTCCCAGGTTCGATCCCGGCTCTGGGTCACTGTCCGTGTGGAGTTTGCACATTCTCCCCGTGTTTGCGTGGGTTTTGCCCCCACAACCCAAAAATGTGCAGAGTAGGTGGATTGGCCGTGCTAACTTGCCCCTTAATTGGAAAAAATGAATTGGGTACTCTAAATTTATTTTAAAAAAGAAAAGCTGAAGAATTCACATCAATCGCACAGGAAAAATAAGCAGTAGCTGATTAACAGCTCCATAAAGATTGATGTATCTCCAGAAAACTAGCAAACTAAGACGGGGCTTGATGTGAAAGGCAAATTGTTCCTGGGACTTTGTAACTCACATTGCAGTTATACCCGCCATTCTTTCTCTTAGGGAGGGAGGAAAATGTATTTGTCGGAATCTCCGAAGGGGACATTCAAACGTTAAAGTCACAAAATTGATGGTACATTTCTCGAGAGCCCATAGAAAAGATTTGAATTTTTACTGTAACATATTTGTTCTAATTCAATTAATTTTTGCACATCTTTATCATTTTGCAGTGAATAGATTTTTCATTTGGAAAGGAAGGTTGAACTAAACGACGGCTGGACTTTCAACAGATTATCGCTTACAATTAGGTTGCCTCAAAGTGGACAACCCCTGATGCCTCAGCATGCTATCCCACAATTCACTGTGACGCTGTACCCAATCTAAACACCCCAGGAGAAATTTCAATTCACTCAAAACTCCTTCATTTTCACACGATTAAAATCAGACTCCCTATCACATCCTTCCACAGACCCAACCTTCGCAGGTCACTAAGGACATCTCTCCTCTTCGTCCATTCAAAGTGCCACTCTTCTTCCTTTACAATGAGTAGGGATTTTCTTCCACAGTCCATTTTTCAAGCTAGCGCTACCTCACTGCCTTTTCAGTCCTCCCCAAGGGATATTCCCATCATAAAATCCCAGCCCTAGTTATTCCTCCAGCTGTCTCACTTCATATAGTTCCCCTTGACAACAAAGACACTTGCAGAGGTTGCTTCATCGAGCATTGGCTCAGGCAAATGACATTGCAAATGTAGAAAAAGTATCGGCAAAATTTCACAGGCATAGAGTCGTACAGCGCAAAAATGGCACTTCAACTCACCGCGTCGGCACACACAATAACTACTCCGAATCTCGCGTTAATCCCACTTACAAGCACTTGTTCCATATCCTTCAATGTGATGGTGTTTCAAGTGTTGATCCAAGTGCTTTTAAAGGTTGTCAGGTTTCCAGCCTCCACTATCTTCCCAGGCCATGCATTCCAGATTCTCACCCCCTTCTCCCAATGAAACTAGTTTTTCTGAAATCCTCTCGGAATCCCCTGCCCCTCCCCCAAAATCTATGCCCCCTAGTGATTGACCCCTAAATCAAGAGAAACAGCTGCTTCCTATTTACCCTGTCCAAACCCCTCATGATCTTATACATCTCAATCATATCCCCCACCCCCCCCCCCCCCTCAGCCTTCTCTGCCCTAAAGAAAACATTCCAAGCCTATCCAACCTTTCAAAGAACAATGAAAATTACAGCACAGGAACAGGCCCTTCGGCCCTCCCAGCCTGCGCCGATCCAGATCCTTTATCTAAACCTGTCGCTTATTTTCCAAGGATCTACTTCCCTCTGTTCCCCACCCGTTCATATATCTGTCTAGATGCATCTTAAATTATGCTAGCGTGCCCGCCTCTACCACCTCCGCTGGCAAAGCGTTCCAGGCACCCACCATCCTCTGCGTAAAAAACTTTCCACGCACATCTCCCTTAAACTTTCCCCCTCTCACCTTGAAATCGTGACCTCTTGTAATTGACACCCCCACTCTTGGATAAAGCTTGTTGCTATCCACCCTGTCCGTACCTCTCATAATTTTGTAGACATCAGTCAGGTCCCCCCTCAACCTCCGTCTTTCCAACGAAAACAATCCTAATCTACTCAACCTTTCTTCATAGCTAGCACCCTCCATACCAGGCAACATCCTGGTGAACCTCCTCTGCACCCTCTCTAAAGCATCCACCTCCTTCTGGTAATGTGGCCTTATAGGTCAGATGCTCCATCCCAAGCAACATCCTGGTCAATCTCCTCTGCAACCTCTCCAGGTCAATTACCTCCTTTCTATAGTGAGGTGACCAGAACTGCACACTGTACTCCGGCTGTGGCCTAACCATCGTAACTGTCATGTGAGAGTACCTTTAAGAAATAGGTGTTAATAAATGGGTGTGCATATAAATATCTGTATTGAGAGTACCTTCACGAAATGGGTGTTTATTGCTGCAGTGATGTCAGAGAGTGGGTGGAACTGGGTGCCTGTCAGCTTTTTACTTCTGTTTTAGGCTGTTTGCTGCAGGGCGTGTTTTAGTTTCATTTTCAGAGCTGGATAGCTGCAGTCACAGCCAGAAGGTGTATGAGTCTCTCACTCTGTAATCTAAAAACTGTAAATCGATCCTTTGGTGATTTGAAACTATTAACTGCTCTCAGTAGTGACTTTAACCTGATGTGCTCCTGTTAAAGGTTTTGTTTTTTAAGTCTTATGGATGTTAAAAGGAAAGCTTAAAGGATTACTTAGTGTTGTAGTCTTTGGGGGTTGTATTAGAATTAACAGTTGCTAAGGTGTTCACTGTATGTTTTAAAAAGGTTAACTGGAGTTCATAGAATAAACATTGTTTTGTTTTTAAAAATACTTTTCCATTTCTGCTGTACCACACCTGTAGAGTGGGTCGTGTGCTCCCCATACCATAATCTATCAAAAGTTGTGGGTCAGGTGAACTCCATGATACACTTTGGGGTTCTCTAAACCCTGGCCCATAACAAATTGGGGGCTCGAGGGGGAATAAAAGTCTATCTATTGGATTGGCTTAGTGAACTTAAAAGACAGTGAAGGGTGAGCATAGAACAGTACAGCACAGAACAGGCCCTTCGGCCCTCGATGTTGTGCCGAGCAATGATCACCCTACTTAAACCCACGTAACCCGTATACCCGTAACCCAACAATCCCCCCATTAACCTTACACTACGGGCAATTTAGCATGGCCAATCCACCTAACCCGCACATCTTTGGACTGTGGGAGGAAACCGGAGCACCCGGAGGAAACCCACGCACACACAGGGAGGACGTGCAGACTCCACACAGACAGTGACCCAGCCGGGAATCGAACCTGGGACCCTGGAGCTGTGAAGCATTGATGCTAACCACCATGCTACCATATTGTGGTTGCTTTTCAGGTGTGGTATTCTAGTTTAAGTGGGAAGTGTGTTGTGGACAGTGGCTCTTTCAGAGGCTCTGAAGTTTTTGGGGGTGGAGACCGTCACACACAGTACCTTATGGACAGAGACTAAAAGCAGACTGTTAGATTTGGCAAAAACATTGCAGTTAACATTACCTGACAAAATGTGAAAAGATGAGGTAATTATAGTGGTGGCTAAGCATTTAAAGTTGCCTGCGATACAGTTTGACTAATTGGAAATGACAAAAATTCAGTTACAAATTATACAAATGGAACATGAGAAAGAATTAAAGCAGCTTGAATACGAAAGCGATATAGAGGAAAAAGAAAGAGAAAGGAAGCTACAGATCAGGGAAAAAGATAAAGAGAGAGAGTTTGAACTTCAGAAAATGGCCATGAAACATGACAGTCAGTTAAAATTGGCAGGCGTAAAGGGAAACGTACAGTTGGATGATAGTGATGAGGATAGTGAGAAAGAGCATCATAGTCGAAGGCTTGGTGGGGATCCATTTAAATATGTCCAAGCATTGCCAAGGTTTGATGAGAAGGAGGTAGAAGCCTTTTTCATTTCATTTGAGAAGGTAGCTAAACAAATGAAATGGCCACAGGACATGTGGGTATTACTGATTCAAACAAAGCTGGTAGGTAGGGCTAGTGAAGTGTTTGCATCACTATCAGAGAAAGTGTCTGAGTCGTATGAGGAGGTGACAAAATCGATCTTAGGTGCATATGAACTAGTGCCTGAAGCTTACAGACAAAGGTTTATAAATTTAAGAAAAGAACCTGGTCAAACATACATGGAGTTTGAAAGGTTCAAACAGAGTAATTTTGATAGGTGGATGAGGGCTTTGAAAATAGACCAAACGTATGAAGTTCTTCGAGAAATCATACTTTTGGAAGAGTTTAAAAGTTCAATTCCTGATGTAATGAGAACTCATGTGGAAGAGCAGAGGGTTAAAACTGGGAGATTAGCAGCAGAAATGACAGATGATTATGAATTAGTTCATAAATCAAAGTTTGGTTTCCGACATCAGTTTTAGCCTGTGAGGGATAGAAACTGGGGACATGAGAAATACTGAAGTGGCAACGGTAAAGTTGATCTGATGGGAGATGATAAGGAGAGTGTACCTCAGATTAAAAAATAAATCCAGGAGGGTAGAAAAGAAATGAAAAGTTTCAAATATTTTCACTGTAATAAACTAGGCCATGTAAAGTCACAGTGTTGGTTGAAGAAAAGCATTGGGAAGGCTGATGTGGTAAAACAGGATAAGACAGTGGGGTTTGTTCAAGTGGAAAGGAAAGCCCAAGTGAAGCGAAGGAGGTGCAAAAGATTGTACAGCCTGATCAAGAGGTGATTGATAAGAAGGTGCCAGATCTCTTTAAAGAATTTACTTGTGTGGGTAAAGTTTGCTCATGTGTATCAGGAGGAGCAGGTAAAGAAGTCACAATTGTCAGAGATACGGGAGCTAGTCAATCTTTAATGGTAAGAGATGAGGAGTTATGTAGTTTGGAAAGAATGTTGCCAGAAAAGGTGGTGATATGTGGAATTCAGGGTGAGAGGAGTAGCGTTCCATTATATAAGGTAAGGTTGGAAAGTCCAGTGAAGAGTGGTGAAGTGGTAGTAGGAGTAATAGAGAAACTATTTGTCCAGGAATACAGTTTATCTTGGGTAATGAGAAAGCTGGATCACAGGTGGGAGTGATGCCTACTGTGGTGGATAAGCCAGTGGAAAATCAGACAACTGGAGTTTTAAAGGACAAATATCCTGGGATTTTTCTGGATTGTGTAGTAACAAGGTCGCAAAGTCACAGGTTAAGACAAGAGGAGAACTCAAAGAGTGAAGATGAAGTTGAAGTGCAATTATCAGAAACAACTTTTGGTCAGAAGGTTGAATAAGAACAAGAACAGGGAGACGATGAAGCGGATACTTTTAGTTCAGGAAAATTGGTGGAGTTACAGCAGAAAGATGTAGAAATAAAATGGATGTATCAGAAAGCATACACAGAAGAGGAATCTGTGTGTATACCAGAGTGTTATTACTGTAAAAGTTATGTCTTGATGAGAAAATGGAGACCTTTACATATGCTGGCGGATGAAAAGTGGGCAGAAGTTCATCAAGTAGTATTGCCGGTAGGGTATAGAAAGGAGGTGTTGCGAGTTGCACGTGAGGTACCAGTGGGAGGTCATTTAGAAATAAGGAAAACTCAAGCTAAAATCCCAAAACATTTTTATTGGCCTGGACTCCATAAAGATGTAGTTAAATTTTGTCAATCATGTCACACATGTCAAGTGATAGGGAAACCTCAAGCAGTGATAAAACCAGCACCCTTAATACCCATTCCAGCATTTGAGGAACGTTTTACAAGGGTCCTAATTGATTGCATAGGACCGCTTACTAAAACAAAAAGTGGGAATCAATATCTTTTGACTATAACGGATGTGTCTACTAGGTTTCCAGAGGCCATTCCAGTACGTAATATTACAGCAAAAAAGATTGTGGAGGAGTTACTTAAATTCTTTACTAGATATGGACTACCCACAATTGGATCAAGGATCAATTTTTACCTCAAGGTTATTCAAAGAAGTAATGGATAGCTTAGGAATAAAACAATTTAAATCAACTGCGTACCATCCAGAATCACAGGGGGTGTTAGAAAGGTAGCATCAGACATTAAAGACAATGTTGAGGGCTTATTTTCAAGATTATCCAGAGGATTGGGATAAAGGAATTCTATTCGTACTGTTTGCAATTTGGGATACACCTAATGAGTCAACCAAATTCAATCAAAGTTTGAACTAATTTTTGGTCATGAGGTAAGAGGACCACTTAAGTTGATTAAGGAAAAATTGGTGAGTGAGAAATCGGAAATTACATTCTTGGATTACGTGTCAAATTTTAGGGAACGATTAAATAGAGCAGGTGAATTGGCTAGACAACATTTAAAAGTTGCACAAAATGTGATGAAACGGGTAGCGGACAAGAAATCCAAAGTTCATAGTTTTTGCCATTGGAGATAAAGTTTTAGTGTTGTTACCAGTGGTAGATGAATCTTTAAAAGCAAGGTTTTGTGGACATTGTCAGATTGAAAGGAAATTAAGTGAGGTGAACGACGTGGTAAAGACACCAGATAGAAGGAAGACTCACCGAGTGTGTCATGTGAATATGCTTAAAAGGTACTTTGAAAGGGAAGGAGAGGAGGGACGTCCGGTTGCGGCTATGCGGAGCTAAGCCGCACGTTTGGCAGCTCCCGCCAGGAACGGACTTTTGGGCTCTTTTAAGGGCCCCCAGCGGTACTTGATCGACGGTTCCCGACGTGGGAAGGTGTCAGCAGCAGATCCCCAGTGTTCTATGGTCTGGACCAGGAGTGGGGCCAGCAAAATAGCGGTGGCAGCGCCTAAGAAAAAGCGGGGGAAGAAAAACAAGATGGCGGCCGGCGGAGGCTCGAGGAATGGAGGCAGTGGGCGCAGGAGCAGCAGGAGACTCTCCAGCGCTGTTTTCAGGAGCTCAAAGTGGAGCTGCTGGACTCGCTGAAGGCGAATACGGACAAGCTGCTGGCGACCCAGACAGCCCAGGGGGCAGAGATCCGGGAGCTCCGACAACAAGCCTCTGAAAGAGAGGATGAGGCCGCGGCCCTCGCAGTAAAGGTGGAGCTGCACGAGGCGCTCCACAAGAAGTGGCAGGAGCGGTTCGAGGAGATGGAGAACCGGTCGAGGCGGAAAAATGTGCGGATCCTGGGCCTCACGGAGGGGCTGGAGGGGTCAGACCTGGGGGCCTATGTGGTCGTCTTGCTGAACTCGCTGATGGGAGCTGGGTCCTTCCAGTGGCCCATGGAGCTGAAGGGGGCCCACAGAATACTGGCCAGGAGGCCCAAGCCGAATGAGCCACCACGGGCGGTGCTGGTGCGGTTCCACCGGTTCGTTGACTGAGAGTGCGTGCTTAGGTGGGCCAAGAAGGAGCGGAGTAGCAAGTGGGAGAACACGGTAGTGCGGATCTACCAGGACTGGAGTGCGGAGGTGGCTAAGCGGATGGCCGGGTACAATCGGACGAAGGCGGTGCTCCACAGAAAGAGTGTGAAGTTTGGCATATTACAGTCGGCGCATCTGTGGGTCACCTACAAGGACCGGCACTTTTATTTTGAGTCCCCGGAGGAGGCGTGGGCCTTTGTGCAGGCCGAGAAGTTGGACTCGGGGAGGGGGGGGGGCTTTGCCCCGACTATGTCATGGGTGCTGACGGAGCAATCTAATTATGTAGAATGTTGGTGAGACAAAAACGAAAGCTAAATATTGTGGACAATGGAGATCTGAAATAACAACAGAAAATGTTGGAAACGATAGCAGGCCTGGCTGTATCCAAGAGAGAAAGAGCTAAAATCTCAGCGTGGTGATCTTACATCAGGTCTGTTCGGATGAAACGTCATCAACCTGTAATGGGTGGAATTTAATCTCAGTTATGGGGTCTGACTGACCTGGCGGAGAACCGTTGGGAGACCCATTAATCCCGCTGGAAGTAAGAGGCCATCGGGCACCTAACTAGTCAACATCAGGCCTTCCCTAGGATTTAGGGGGTGAAAATGCCACCACCCACCCGAGAGCTGTGGGCCAGGTAGAGGCTGGCAACTCTCCACTGTTCCACAGCACCATCTTGAGGGGTGGCAGCTGCAGTTATTGAACTCACCAGAGGCCTAGGATTACCAAAGGGCACAGGTCACAGGTGAATGAGGCCAGGATTAGGGGGTGGGTTGGGAGGTCACTAATGCTGGTGGTGGGGGAAGGGGTGATGTGTTATCTGTGTTGGTCTAACATCGACTGCAACTGGATGCAGTAAAACGAGAAACAGGCTTCCGACACAGGAGATGGTCCAACACTGTTTTATTGAACCTGTTGATTGCTGTACATAATCTGCTGTGGGTTGACACTCTATTAACCT
Organism: Scyliorhinus canicula; assembly: GCF_902713615.1. Taxonomy (NCBI): domain Eukaryota; kingdom Metazoa; phylum Chordata; class Chondrichthyes; order Carcharhiniformes; family Scyliorhinidae; genus Scyliorhinus; species Scyliorhinus canicula. The sequence goes on from NC_052157.1 coordinate 144,345,758, forward strand.
AATGGGTAACCTCCTACTGGCTTGACCAGACTAACTCTCTATCACATGGTGATGATGTTGATTGGCCTGTGCACTGCGACTATCTCCCTAGCCGTGTCCTGTGAGAGAGGGAGAGCCTTAATGCCCTGTGAGCTTTATAGTGGTGGTGTCCTGTCTGGTGATTGGTTGTTCTGTGTCGTGTGTGTTCATTGGTTATCCTGTGTGTCAATCACTGCCTGTCTGCATCTCATGATATACATGAGTGGATATTATGACAAGGGGGTCATGAAAAAAGGCAGGGGTGATTTCAGCAAGTTCCCCCTTTCTGATTCCTGGTCGCTCGATCAGGCACAAATTGCCCTTTAACAAGGGACACCCCAACCTACTAGGAGCCTCTTTTTCGGGCTTTCCACGTGGTGTGACCCTTACTCACTGCTGATTAAATCCCAAAGATGATGGGATGAGGCCCTGGTTTCTGCATTAATTACTTACCTAAGGGCCTTAATTAGCAGCCAGGCAGGAAGGCAGAACCGAGCATCCCCACCCCAGACTTAATCAGACCCAGGCAGGAAGGCAACAGTGTGCCCACCCGCACCTCTCCACCTGGTTAAATGCCTCGTCACCTCCAAACATGCCACTGCGGAGGCAATAAATTCCACCTATTTACTCTCGTTCTCTCTCTGTCTGCAGACATTGTCCAAGATGCTGATGACTTCCAACATGTTTGATTTCTAATGTATTTTTCAGATCACAATTGAAGTGCCACCGAAACACGATTGCGAACAATCATTGCAAACAACTTTGGATCAAAGTTTGGAATTGATTTTAACTTTAGCCCTCTGAAACAGTCCAGTAAACCAATCAGTACCAAACCATTCATGGATTGCGTCTATTCCAGAAAAACACCCATTTCCAACTTTTCAGGGCAAATAAGAATGGGCAATAAACATACCCATCTTGCCAATGATGCTGACGTTCCAAACACTCACATCTTTAAATGCCTTTCCTGTATTTTTCTCATTCATGGAATGTGAGCAATTAAGAATCAACCACATTGCTGTGGCCTGAAATCACCTGTAGGCCAGACCAGGTAAGGAGGGCAGACTTCCTCTCCCAAAGGACATGAGTGAACCAGATGGGTTTTTACAACAATCGATTTCATGGTTGACATTACAGAGAGCAGCTTTCAATTCTATGTTTTTTTTGTAATCAGCCAGATTTCAATTAGGGCGGCAAGGTAGCACAGTGGTTCGCACTGTTGCTTCATAGCTCCAGGGTCCAGGTTTGATTCCCCGTTGGGTCACTGTGCTGAGTCTGCACGTTCCTCCTGGGTCTGCGTGGGTTTCCTCCGGGTGCTCCGGTTTCCTCAAACAGTCCAAAGATGTGCAGGTTAGGTGGATTGGCCATGCTAAATTGTCCCTTAGTGTCCAAAAAGGTTAGGTGGGGTGACTGGGTTACGGGGATAGGGTGGATGCATGGGCTTAAGTAGGGTACTCTTTCCGAGGGCCGGGGCAGACTCAATGGGCCGAAAGGCCTCCTTCTGCACTGTAAATTCTCTGCTTCTATGATTCCTTACCATGATGGGATTTGCCCCAGGGCATTATCTGGGCCTCTAGATTACTAGTCTGGGGATGTTAACTTTGCACCCCTCACTCCACCTCCCCTTCCCCTTCCCATGGGCTTATGTTCCATCACACAATTAAGATAACAGCCACACACCGTGTTCTGGACCCCTGCGCATGGATAGCTGTCAGGCGGAATAGGAGGGTGGACCACCACTCCCTCTTCTTTCCTCCTGGTGACAAAAGGTTTGCCTCAGTTTCTCGCCTGCTCCAGCTGATCCCCAACTGAGATTGAGAAGTTGCAAGATGGGGAAAGCTCTCCAGCACAAGCTGGCAACGTGATATTATGGCACTCTGTGGCAACGTGATATTATGGCACTCCCAAAAATTGGGAAGATTTTGGGCAGGAGTGTTCGCAGTCTTAGCCAGGATACAGTAAGAAGTCTTACAACACCAGGTTAAAGTCCAACAGGTTTGTTTCAAACACGAGCTTTCGGAGCACGGCTCCTTCTTCAGGTGAATGGAAAGGCTTGTTCCAGAAATGTTTATATAGACACAGTCAGAGATGCCCCGGAATGCGAGCACCTGCAGGCAATCAAATCATCAAAGATGCAGAGAGAGAGGTAACTCCAGGTTAAAGAGGTGTGAATTGTCCCAAGCCAGTTCAGTCGGTAGGCCTCTGCAAGTCCAGGCTTGTTGGTGGGGGCCGAATGTAATGCGACATGAATCCCAGATCCCGGTTGAGTCCGCATTCATGCGTGCGGAACTTAGCTATAAGTTTTTGCTCAGCAATTTTGCGTTGTCGCGTCTCCTGAAGGCCTCCTTGTAGAATGCTGACCCGGAGATCAGAGGCTGAATGTCCTTGACTGCTGAAGTGTTCCCCAACTGGAAGGGAACAGTCCTGCCTGTTGATAGTCGCACGATGCCCGTTTATTCGTTGTCGCAGTGTCTGCATGGTCTCGCCAATGTACCACGCTTCGGGACATCCTTTCCTGCAGCGTATGAGGTAGACTACATTGGTCGAGTCGCACGAGTATGCGCCGCGTACCTGGTGGGTGGTGTTTCCACGTGTAATGGTGGTGTCCATGTCGATGATCTGGCATGTCTTGCAGAGATTACCCTGGCAGGGTTTTGTGGTGTTGTGGTTGCTGTTCTGAAGGCTGGGTAATTTGCTGCAAACAATGGTTTGTTTGAGGTTGCGCGGTTGTTTGAAGGCCAGTAGTGGGGGTGTGGGGATGACCTTGGCAAGATGTCCATCCTCGCTGATGATGTGTTGGAGGCTGCGAAGAAGATGTCGTAGTTTCTCCGCCCCAGGAAAGTACTGGACGACGAAGGGTACTCTGTCAGTGGTGTCCCGTGTTTGTCTTCTGAGGAGGTCGGTGCGGTTTTTTGCTGTGGCGCGGTGGAACTGTCGATCAATGAGTCGAGCGCCATATCCCGTTCGTACGAGGGCATCTTTCAGCATCTGTAGATGTCTGTTGCGCTCCTCCTTGTCTGAGCAGATCCTGTGTATACGGAGGGCTTGTCCATAGGGGATGGCTTCTTTAATGTGTTTCGGGTGAACAGAACAGAACAGACTACTGCAAAGAAGTATACCGACAACTCGACAACCAGGAACACTACAGGCAGTTACCCGCAGATCCAACCAAGGAACACATCCGCCAACTCAGCAGACTGATCAAGACCTTAGATCCAGACCTTCAGAACACCCTACGTGCTCTCATCCCACGTAATCCCCGCATGGGAGATCTCTACTGCCTCCCGAAAATACACAAGGCCAACACACCAGGCCGTCCTATCGTTTCAGGCAATGGGACCCTGTGTGAGAACCTCTCTGGCCACATCGAGGGCATCTTGAAACCCATCGTACAAGGTACACCCAGCTTCTGTCACGACACGACGGACTTCCTACAGAAACTCAGCACCCATGGACCAGTTGAACCAGGAACATTCCTCGTCACAATGGATGTCTCGGCACTCTACACCAGCATCCCCCATGACGACGGCATTGCTGCAACAGCCTCAGTCCTCAACACCGACAACTGCCAATCTCCAGACGCAATTCTGCAACTCATCCGTTTCATTCTAGACCACAACGTCTTCACCTTCGACAACAAATTCTTCATCCAGACGCACGGAACAGCCATGGGGACCAAATTTGCACCTCAATATGCCAACATCTTCATGCACAAGTTTGAACAGGACTTCCTCACCACACAGGACTCTCAACCGATGCTATACACCAGATACATCGATGACATTTTTTTCCTTTGGACCCACGGCGAGACATCACTGAAACGACTACACGATGACATCAATAAGTTCCATCCCACCATCAAACTCACCATGGACTATTCTCCAAATTCAGTTCCATTCTTGGACACACTCGTCTCCATCAAGGACGGTCACCTCAGCACCTCGCTTTACCGCAAGCCCACAGATAATCTCACGATGCTCCACTTCTCCAGCTTTCACCCGAAACACATTAAAGAAGCCATCCCCTATGGACAAGTCCTCCGTATACACAGGATCTGCTCAGACAAGGAGGAGCGCAACAGACACCTACAGATGCTGAAAGATGCCCTCGTACGAACGGGATATGGCGCTCGACTCATTGATCGACAGTTCCACCGCGCCACAGCAAAAAACCGCACCGACCTCCTCAGAAGACAAACACGGGACACCACTGACAGAGTACCCTTCGTCGTCCAGTACTTTCCTGGGGCGGAGAAACTACGACATCTTCTTCGCAGCCTCCAACACATCATCAGCGAGGATGGACATCTTGCCAAGGTCATCCCCACACCCCCACTACTGGCCTTCAAACAACCGCGCAACCTCAAACAAACCATTGTTTGCAGCAAATTACCCAGCCTTCAGAACAGCAACCACAACACCACAAAACCCTGCCAGGGTAATCTCTGCAAGACATGCCAGATCATCGACATGGACACCACCATTACACGTGGAAACACCACCCACCAGGTACGCGGCGCATACTCGTGCGACTCGACCAATGTAGTCTACCTCATACGCTGCAGGAAAGGATGTCCCGAAGCGTGGTACATTGGCGAGACCATGCAGACACTGCGACAACGAATAAACGGGCATCGTGCGACTATCAACAGGCAGGACTGTTCCCTTCCAGTTGGGGAACACTTCAGCAGTCAAGGACATTCAGCCTCTGATCTCCGGGTCAGCATTCTACAAGGAGGCCTTCAGGAGACGCGACAACGCAAAATTGCTGAGCAAAAACTTATAGCTAAGTTCCGCACGCATGAATGCGGACTCAACCGGGATCTGGGATTCATGTCGCATTACATTCGGCCCCCACCAACAAGCCTGGACTTGCAGAGGCCTACCGACTGAACTGGCTTGGGACAATTCACACCTCTTTAACCTGGAGTTACCTCTCTCTCTGCATCTTTGATGATTTGATTGCCTGCAGGTGCTCGCATTCCGGGGCATCTCTGACTGTGTCTATATAAACATTTCTGGAACAAGCCTTTCCATTCACCTGAAGAAGGAGCCGTGCTCCGAAAGCTCGTGTTTGAAACAAACCTGTTGGACTTTAACCTGGTGTTGTAAGACTTCTTACTGTGCTCACCCCAGTCCAACGCCGGCATCTCCACATCTTAGCCAGGATACTGGAGGAGGAGGTGGACCCGGACCCTCTGGTGGCGATATTTGGGGTTTCAGAGAAACCGGAGCTCATGGAGAGGAGGAACGCCGATGTCATGGCCTTCGCCTCTCTGATTGCATGGCGGTGAATTTTATTGGAGTGGCGGTTGGCATCGCCACCAGGGGCAGCAGCTTGGTTGGGTGACCTGTACGACTTCCTGCGGTTGGAGAAGGTAAAGTATGACTCTGCAGGGGGGTTTGAGAAAATTGGCAGATGTTTGTGACCGCGTTTGTGAGTTTTGGGAAGTATTTCTCCCAGGGTGTTTATTTGCTGTAACCTGTTTTGGTACACGTTTGTAATAAAATACATTTAAAAAAAAAGAGAATGTGATGACGAGCTACTGGACAACCCCAATCTTTCCAGCTATCAAGCCTCCTGAGTTTTCCGGTGGTGTGGGGAGGCTTCAATGGGTAATCCCATCGATAGGCGGCAGGAGTATAGAATCCCGCTGCCGGTGAACGGTGCACCACCGAAAAACACGGAGCTGGGGAATCGGAGAATCCCGCCCCTAATGTGCACGTTTACACATGGTGCCCGAGGTGAGGCAGCAGTAAGGTCACGGCGTGGTGGCCTGTTTCCCATGGGTAAATATTTTAATTCGTTCCGCAGTGGACAATGTTGCACGAAGATCCACCATTGCGGTGGGTGCGTGAGCTAATTGGAACATTCCGCCTGTGGGGTCTTCGGGTCCCAGGGGGATTTACCAAGTGGCGCCAAAGTCAGGGGACGTTTGACTGTCTCACTGCCCGACAGGACAACCCCAGCCGTAAATTGGAACAAATATAGGATTAAGAAGCTGAAGTATCATTAACAAACTTGAAACGAAAATAATTGGTACTGATTTTAATCCTGTGGAATTTTTAAATATCAGAATAGGAAAATTGGATGCAAACCTAAAATTAGATTTCCAAGGCCAGACGAGGTTGTTCAGACCTAATTATCAACACGGAAAGCTTTTAAATTCCAGTTACACCTCATTCAAAAAGCTACAACTTTTCAAGGATTTTTTTTTAACGCAAGGCTAATGGTAAAATTGTGGAGCGTTCATGGCAATTCATGCGATTTCTAAGGTTTCATCTGTGGGGACCTCAAAGTTCAACCTGTGGAGGAGCAGGGAACTGCGGACTGCCAACTCTAGATTCCACCGTTTAACTACCCGAGTGTGGGTGCCAGACATTGCTGTCCGTTTCACAGTTGCTCACTGACAGTTTTGCCGGCATTATTATTTCTGTATAAGAAGCAAACTATTGAGGTCTCAGATGTAGAGATCTAATGGCGGATGACTTTGCTGACCCCTCACTTAAAAGTCCAGGGATCGCAGTTGAATGTTTATACTCCGAATGATTATTAATATCTGAGTCTGAAGATCAATGATGGCGGCTGGATGATATTTCACTGCCAAGCTCTTTATCTACTGCTTTATTCCCACTGGTTGTAGGAAGATCTTTGATTGTCACTCTTGGAGCCTGAAACTGTACTCCTCTGTGAGGGCAGACAAAGGGCTGGCCGAGAGGGAGGGAGGCTTTCATTCTCGAACAGTTTCTGTACTAACCCCTGTGTATTTCAACAGGTCAGCTTTGGAGGTGAAAGAGGTTTGATTTACTCCACAGGGTAAACTTCATTTCGACAGTTATTAACAGCTAAATTTCAGGTTCTTGCGGACTAAGAGGCGCAGATTTTGTTAAGGAAATCTGCGTTATGCTTTGGGTTAACACTTTTGAGGAACATTGGAGTAAAAGAACAGGAGAAGGACATTGATCTCCTCAAGTCAGCTTTGTCATTCTATTAAATCTGGACCTCAACTCTGGGCAGGATTCTCCGTTTGGGAGACTAAGGGTGGGATTTAACTAAATGGAAACAAAATCCCACAGTGAGCGGGTTTAGACGCATCAAACGGCACCCGGGTTAGATAGGGGGCCTCAGCAGGAAGCACGCGGCCAATGTTACACCCGGCCCTGTTTTGTGCAGTGAGGAACTCTGCTCGCCGAATCCCCTCAATGTAGCGAGAGATCGGAGTGCCATTTTTAAATGCCGTCCTGATCTCTGGATCCCACGAAGGGACCCCCCCCCAAACCCCCAGACACCATGGGAGGGCCCCTGGGCACCACCAACAACCCCCCCCCCCCCCAACTTGGCCCAATCACCATTGTGCAAAAAATGCCAGCTTGGCACCTTGGCAGGTTAATAGCACGCCAGGTGGAATCACCAGGTGGGCAGCACGGTAGCATGGTGGTTAGCGTAAATGCTTCACAGCTCCAGGGTCCCAGGTTCGGTTCCCGGCTGGGTCACTGTCTGTGCGGAGTCTGCACGTCCTCCCCGTGTGTGCGTGGGTTTCCTCCGGGTGCTCCGGTTTCCTCCCACAGTCCAAAGATGTGCGGGTTAGGTGGATTGGCCATGCTAAATTGCCCGTAGTGTCCTAAAAAGTAAGATTAAGGGGGAGCGTTGTTGGGTTATGGGTATAGGGTGGATACGTGGGTTTGAGTAGGGTGATCATTGCTCGGCACAACATCGAGGGCCGAAGGGTCTGTTCTGTGCTGTACTGTTCTATGTTCTATGCACCTATTTTTGGTGGATTGATAGAAGCAAAGGTGTTGGAAGGTGCAGAAAGCTCTCCTTCAAACAGTGCCGTGGGATCACTTACCTCTAACTGAACAGACAGGGAGTCAATTCAGTTTAGCATCTCATGCAAGCCAAAGAACTTGTCAATGTTGCACTCCCGCAGTATTCCTGTGAAATGTCAGCCGAGAGAAACGCTTGGGTAATGAGACTACAGGATAGGGACAGGAGTGGGTTCTGAAATGACACTTTTTATGCCTGAATAGTTATACATCACATGAAGAAGTGCCTTTGGATGCCGTACCAAAAGGTTGCAAATCGTACCCCATCACCACACGGGAAAGATGGAGGGATCCGAAAGAGAAAATGCTGGAAAATCTCAGCAGGTCTGGCAGCATCTGTAGGGAGAGAAAAGAGCTAACGTTTCGTGATGACCCTTTGCCAAAGCTGTGTCAAAGATGTAGGGATAATCGGTGTGTGGGATGAGGAGGGACACTAAAAGAAACATTATCTCCAGTTAAAAGCAGAACGGTCAGTGGTCTGGAGCTCGACAAATGATGAACCTTACTCTCGCTGCACATCAGTTGAAACCACGCTGTGGCTGTTTTTTGCTCAGCAATCACACTTTCAGTAAATATAGCCTAGAGCAGAGCAGGTCTCCAGTGATTCCACTGATGATTGCTGCCTGTCAAGCTCCAACTCTATAAAATAAATCTTTTAAGGTTTTCAAGTGCTGAGCAAACTAACTTGGGCCTCTGCACCCAATTGGCATGAATCTGAGACAAAAACATTCCTGCCTCCATAAACTAAACTTAGCTGCTTGTTTTTCTTTTAACCTGAGGCGTTATTTTGTGATTTTGGTTTCCTCAGCTGTTTGATGGACTTACCTTCACTGTAACAAAATCGTACAGCAGCTTCCAAGTGCAACGATAGGAGCTAATGTTACAGCTCAAACTCTTAACTTTCAATAATGCAAACACATCTCTCGACCCCTGCGCCCCAAAGAGATTTCTTTTTTCTCCTTTATTCCTTCATATAACATGGGCAACACACGTCAAGGCCGACATGTGTTGCCCTTAAGCTGAGTGGTTTGCTAAGCCATTTCAGAGGGGATTAAAAGTCAATCACATTGCAATGGGTGTGGAGTTACATGTATGCCAGGCTGGGTAAGGATGGCAGATTTCTCTGAAGGACATTAGTGAACCATATGGGCCTTTATAACAATTGATGACAGCTGCCATGGCCACCATTACCGAGACTAGCTCTCCTTCATTGAATTGAAATTCTACCAGATTTCAACGCGTGTCCCCTGAACATAACCTGGGCCTCTGGATTACTAGTCCAGCTGTATTACCACTATGTCACCGTCTTCCTTAAACTGCATTTAAAATATATTTTGCGGTAAGTTTATTTGAACAAACAAGGTATCGCCCTCTTTCTATAACACCTATTCGACTCTCTAAATTTGTCTCTATGAGCTCCATGTGCAAAGAATTTATTTTGATGCTCGGCCAAGTTTATGAAAACAGAGGGCAGCTGGGTGGCACAGTGGATAGCATTGCTGCCTCACGGCGCTGAGGTTCCAGGTTCGATCCCGGCTCTGGGGTCACTGTCTGGGTGGAGTTTGCACATTCTCCCCGTGTTTGTGTGGGTTTCGCCCCCACAATCCAAAGATGTGCAGGCTAGGTGGACTGGCCACGTTAAATTGCCCCTTAATTGGAAAAAATTAATTGGCTACTCTAAAAATAATTTTTTAAGGTTTATGAAAGCAAATGCAGCAGCCATGTTGCACAAACTGCAATGAGATGGATGGGCAATTAATCTGCTTGAGGTGGTGTGAGGTGAGAGTGAGATTTGACCAGGAGCGCTCCATACTTTTACTAGACTAATGCTATGAGACCTTTAATGCTCATCTCAACTACCTAAACAGGCAGAGGAAGCCTTGTTTCAAGGTGTCATCCACAGGGTAGTACCAGCCAACAATACATCAGGCCCTCGCTAGTGTATGTGTCAATCTTATGCGTGTGTTTCAAGTTCTGGAGTGGGGACTGGACCCATAACGTTCTAAGCCAGAGAAAAGAATGATTTCAATCGAGTCAAATTTGTCAAACTTTGGGATAGAAATATTTTTTTTTTTTTTTTTTTTTTTTTATAAATTTAGATTAGCCAATTATTTTTTCCAATTAAGGGGCAATTTAGTGTGGCCAATCCACCTACTCTGCACATTTTTGGGTTGTGGGGGCGAAACCCACGCAGACACGGGGAGAACGTGCAAACTCCACACGGACAGTGACCCAGAGCCGGGATCGAACCTGGGACCTCAGCGCCGTGGGATAGAAATATTGGGAGGAAAACTTTCCGTTTCTCCAATGTTTGACTTTTCCGGACAGTGTCACTAGTTAATACTGCAAGATTAATGTTTCATGATGAATCAAAGCAAAGAACATCAGTGTCAAATATGTGGAAAACACATTTGTATCTTCTGCATCTAAAGCTTGGCAAAAGGCAACAAAAAGGCAAGGAGCTGGAGAGTGCTGGGGGTGAGAGTGCAAATAAACAATTTTGCAGTTCAGCAGATAAAGTACTATATGGGTGTGACAACAAACCTCACTTTATAGGCAAATCAAAGTGTTCACTGATGGTCTGTGCTGAACTTTATTCAGTTGATCCCGAGCCTCAAAAGCTTTTGAACAAAGAACAAAGAAAAGTACAGCACAGGAACAGGCCCTTCGGCCCTCCAAGCCTGTGCCAATGATGATGGGCCAACTAAAAAAGCCCTCTGCCCTTACTCGGTCCGTATTCCTCTATTTCCTCCCGATTCATGTGCCCATGCAGATGCCTCTTAAATGTTTCTCATGTGCCTGCTTCCACCACATCCTCTGGCAGCGCATTCCAGGCCCCCACTACTCTCTGCGTGAAAACCTTACCCTGCACATCTCCCTTAAACTTTCCCCCTCTCACCTTGAACCTGTGCCCCCTTGTAATTGACACTTCCACCCTTGGAAAAAGCCTCTGACCATCCATCCTTTCTACGCCTCTCATAGCTTTGTAGACCTCTTTCAGGTCTCCCCTCAGCCTCCGTCTTTCCAGTGAAAACAATCCTAGTTTATTCAACCTCTCCTCATAGCCAACACCCTCGAGACCGGGCAACATCCTGGTGAAGCTTCTTTGCACTCGCTCCAAAACTTTCATGTCCTTCTGATAATGTGATGACCAGGGGGGAGGGGGTGTTACAACCCCATGAGGTCCACGGGGAAACAACCATTGTCCGAGCTGCTCAGTTAGGGGGTGGAGGCCACCCACCTGGGGTCATTAAGGTAGGGGAGAAAAGCAGGCCCAACTCAGGGCCTGGAGAGACTTATCCTCACAGTGAGGTCAGCACTGGGAATGAGATACTGTGCTAAGCATGTAACGACAGCTTCCTTCTGATTTATTATAGGGGGGGAAAGAACATTCCAATTTCCCCACTACCCTTTGAGTGAAGGACTGCTTCCTGCCATCACCTTTAAACGCTTAGATCTAACTGCCCCCACAGATGAGGGAGAGGTGCTGCCCAGATCAATGCACTTTATTCAGCTGGCACCAAAGAACGTTGGTACCAAAGTAAACACCAGAGCATAGAACGTCTAGGCTCTGACTGCCCGTACATAAAGCAATGAAGAGTTAAAACTGTAAAGTTAGGAGGCAGCACGGTAGCATTGTGGATAGCACAACTGCTTCACAGCTCCAGGGTCCCAGGTTCGATTCCGGCTTGGGTCACTGTCTGTGCGGAGTCTGCACATCCTCCCCGTGTGTGCGTGGGTTTCCTCCGGGAGCTCCGGTTTCCTCCCACAGTCCAAAGATGTGCAGGTTAGGTGGATTAGCCATGATAAATTGCCCTTAGCGTCCAAAATTGCCCTTAGTGTTGGGTGGGGTTACTGGGTTATGGGGATAGGGTGGAGGTGTTGACCTTGGGTAGGGTGCTCTTTCCAAGAGCCGGTGCAGACTCGATGGGCTGAATGGCCTCCTTCTGCACTGTAAATTCTATGGTAAAGTGCACATGGTGCCATTGGGCGAGAGGCAAAACCAGGCTCAGCTGCTGCTCACAGTTTAATGGTGTGGAAGTGCTGGTCGTGTTATTGAGTTGGAGGATTGGTTAACAGCTCTGCTACTGCTGCAGTAGCCGCGATTGTAATGAATATTGTTGCATCGTATCCCAGGCTCATTCAACAAAGCCTGTCACACGAGAACACTGTTCTACCCCGAAGGGGAGCATTAAGAAAATAAATTGCCTCACACAAGCACACATTCTGTCAAGTGGTCTGGAGATACAGAGGTCTGCAATGAGATGGTGGAAATGTGCAAGGAAATGCAGACTTGAATGCAGGAAGGAGCTATTTGATCCCAGCCAGAGTGCACAGAGCTTCATTTGACTCCACTGTTCCCACAGCTCACTACAATCCAATGGCTTGTGAGAGAGTTTAGGACCAGAGGGCATAATCTGCTCAAGGGTTGCCTATTTAAGGCATAGTTGAAGAGGAATTTCTTCTCTCAAAGGGCGGTGAATCTGTGGATTTTTTTTTTACCACAGAGGGCTGTGAAGGCTGGATTGTTAAGTGTGTTCAAGGCCGAGATAGACAGATTTTTTTATCAGTGAGGGAATCAAGGGTTACAGGGATGAAATGGGAAAATGGAGTTGAGGATTATCATATCAGATCCATCATGATCTCATTGAATGGCGGAGCAGACTCGATGGGCCGAATGGTCCACTTCTGCTCCTACGTCTTATGGCCTCATGGCTTGAGTTGAGATAACAGATCTTGACGCCGGTCAGGATTGGGATTAGGACCAGGTGCAGCTGATTTCCAAGTGAGAACAACTTCCTGGTACTCACTTTCTGTACTCACACGGGTAGATCAGTCCCTGGCTAAGAAACCAGAGTGTCTGTGTGGAGTCAAACTCCAGCAAACTGTCCACATTTCCAACAAGCAAGAAACATATTTGGTGCGGGGTGGAAATCGACTCTACTTAATGTTCAAAAGAACACTCTGAACTCTTCTTTACAGGGAGCATTGCTCACTTGACTCTCAATCGAGGACTCAAAGGCCCAGCATAATGCTTACAAAATTAAAGTTTTACATTGCACGTGATATCCCGCATCCTCTCCGCACATGTGGATTCATTTAAAAAAATTTCAATTTAGAGTACCCAATTATTTTTTTCCAATTAAGGGGCGATTTAGCGTGGCCAGTCCACCTACTCTGCACATCTTTGGGTTGTGGGGGTGAGACCCATGCAGACATGGGGAGAACGTGCAAACTCCACTCGGACAGTGACCCAGGGCCGGGATCGAACCCGGATCCTCAGCGCTGTGAGGCAGCAGTGCTAACCACTGCGCCAGCGTGCTGCCCCGGATTCATTCCAGCAAAGGGCAGAGTACATTTCCTCAGTAAGAGCCCATTTCTTGTGACTTTCAAAAACATTTAAAAGTTGTATTAATGTTAATATTCAGATCTAAAAAGCTCATGCACTCTTTTTCTAGCTACATCACTTACTTCAGTTGCTGCTTTAAGTCCTTGTTATTTTGAAGATTTAATTTAAAACTCTTATAGAGTGTTATCATTACGCATCTTCTTGGCGTGGAAGAAGGTTTTCAAAGATGTGAAAGTGCTGCTGCAATCAACAAATCTGCTAGAACATACTGATCTAGACAGAGAACTTATTCTGTCGTGCGATGCCTTGCCCTGTGGTGTGAGGGCGGTACTTTCTCATGTAATGGAGGACAGGTCCAAAAAACACATTCGTTTTGCATCTAAAATGCATGCAAAACCTGAAAAGGAGTATTCAGATTTGGGCAAAGAAGGTCTAGCTATCGTTTTTCAGGGGAAGGATTCCAGCAGTGCCTCTATGGTCGTTCACTCACCATATCTGCTGACCACAAGCCATTGATGAATCTTTTCAGTGAGTCAAAATGTATTCCTCCCATGGTCCCAGCAAGAATACAGTGTTGGGCGCCTACATTGTCAGCGTATCAGTACAGCATCATATACAGGGCAGGAACAAACAATGATGATGCGGACACATTACGTCGTCTTGCTTTACTGGATTTTCCAACCCAGATATTGTGTCCTCCCGAGATTATTATTATTTTTTATTATTATTCATTTATGGGATGTGGACATCACTGGTTAGGCCGGCATTTATTGCTCATCACTAGTTGCCCTTCAGAAGGTGGTGGTGAGTTGCCTTCTTGAACCACTGCAGTCTTTGATGTGTCGGGACAGCCACTGTGCTGTTAGGGAGGGAGTTCCAAGATTTTGGCCCAGCGACAGTGAATGAGCGACGATATATTTCCAAGTCAGGATGGTGAGTGACTCGGAGGGGAACCTCCAGGTGGTGGGGTTCCCAGGTATCTGCTGCTCTTGTCCTTCTAGATGGCAGTGGTCGTGGGTTTGGAAGGTGCTGCCTAAGGAACCTTGGACAACTTTTCTGACTGGAGAGATTTGCCCAATCTCCAGTGAGTGCTAATCAAATTAACCAGTGGACGGACAGAGCTCTTATTCTGTCACAAGTTAAAAGATTTCTGATGCAAGAATGGCCAACTATTATACTGTAGAAGATGGTGGTTATGTGAGGCACAAAGATGAGTTAAATGTGCAGGATGGTTGTGCACTGTGGGGCTCGATAGTAGTTGTTCCAACCCCTGGTCGTTCACAAGTAATGGATGAAATGCATGCAGCTCATCCAGGTGCCTGTCTAATAAAGAGTCTAGCTAGGTTGTATGTTTGTTGGCCTAATATAGAACATAGAACAAGAACATAGAACAGTACAGCACAGAACAGGCCCTTCGGCCCTCGATGTTGTGCCGAGCAATGATCACCCTACTCAAACCCACGTATCCACCCTATACCCGTAACCCAACAATCCTCCCATTAACCTTACACTACGGGCAATTTATCATGGCCAATCCACCTAACCCGCACATCTTTGGACTGTGGGAGGAAACCGGAGCACCCGGAGGAAACCCACGCACACACGGGGAGGACGTGCAGACTCCACACAGACAGTGACCCAGCCGGGAATCGAACCTGGGACCCTGGAGCTGTGAAGCATTTATGCTAACCACCATGCTACCGTGCATGCCCCGGATTTGGAGAACAAAGTGAAATCCTGTTCTGCATATCAATCTATCCAGAAGATGGCGCTACCAGCACCATTATATCCTTAGGAGTGGCCTGATTGTTCTTGGTCGAGAATTCATGTGGGTCACATGTTTTTAATCATCGTGGGTGCACATTCTAAGTGGTTAGAAGCATCATAAGCAACTTTACAGCTCCCAGTACCATAGAGAAGCTACATCAGCCTTTGGGACTTATGAGTTACTGGAATCTCTTGCTGCTGATAATGGTACACTACTGGGTGGCATGGTGGCACAGTGGTTAGCATTGCTGCCCTACAGTAGCCTTGGGTGACTGTCAGTGTGAAGTTTGCTCGTTCTCTCCGTATCTGTGTGGGTTTTCTCCGGGTGCTCCAGTTTTCTCCCACAGCCTAAAGATGTGCAGGTTAGGTGGATTTGCCAAACTAAATTGCCCCTTAGTGTCCAACGATGTACAGGTTGGGGGTACGGAGATGGGTGGGGTGGACAGTGTGTAGACCTGGGTGGAGTGCTATTTCGGAGGGGCGGTGCAGACTCGATGGGCCGAATGGCCTCCTTCTACACTGTAGGGATTCTATGATTATATAATTAGCACAGTGGTTAGCATTATTACTTCACAGCGCCAAGGACCGGGGTTCAATTCACGGCTTGGGTCAATGACTGTGAGGAATCTGCACGTTCTTCCCGTGTCCGCGTGGGTTCCTCTGGGTGCTCCGGTTTCCTCCCACAAGTCCCAAAAGACGTGCTTATTCACAGCATCTTCATTGTAGTGTTAGTGTAAGCTGACTTGTCACACTCGTAAAGATTATTATTAATTTACCAGTGAGTTACTCCAAGAGTTTATGCAAAGGAATGGAAAATGTCATGTGCGTACCTCACCTTCTCATCCAGCTTCAAATGGTTTGACAGAGCCACCTGTTCAGAAATTGAAGGAAGAATTGAAGAGGATAGCAGGTGATACTTCTGGACCAAGCTCTCGAGGTTCTTATTTCAATATCGTATCACTCCACAAACAACAATAGGACTCTCACCAGCTGAATTATTGATGGGTAGAAGACCGAACTCTCACCTGGATCTGCTATATCCAGGTGTCAAGGCAAAGTGAAAGGAGACAAGAAAAGAAGAAGGAGATAAATGATTATGGTGCTATCGAGAGACTTTTTTTAATAAATTTAGATTACCCAATTATTTTTTCCAATTAAGGGGCAATTTAGCGTGGCCAATCCACCTACTCTGCACATTTTGGGTTGTGGGGGCGAAACCCACGCAGACACGGGGAGAACGTGCAAACTCCACACGGACAGTGACCCAGAGCCGGGATCGAACCTGGGACCTCAGCGCCGTGAGGCGGTTGTGCTAACCACTAGGCCACCGTGCTGCCCATCGAGAGACTTTTTAACCCGAATGATTGTGTTCATAGCAGGAATTTTGGCAGTTACCTGGGGTTATTCTTAACCAAAGTGTTCCAGTGTCTTTGGTAGTGAACTTGAACAATGAAAAAGTTGTTCACAGGCACAAAGATCATATTTGTCTTTGCCATGACTCAGAGACAGCAAAAATTCCAGATAGCATAACAGAAGGAATTACGGCTGCGGAAAATCAACAAGAAGTTGTTCCTGTTGTACCAGGACTTCCAGTGGACTCTACTTTAGGAGAGGGACAATCATTCACAGATACCCAACCTACTCCTGTGCCCAGAAGTTCAGGCGAACTAAGTCAAGCATCGCCAGAGTTGACGGAATCAGCAGTGGTATGATGAAGATCATATCATTGTTGCAAAGCACTTGATTGAAAGACTGACGTATAATTAAGACATCAGTTACATTGTATCTGTCTTTACAGAGGATTAAAATTTAAGGGAGGAGAAGTGTTATAGAATGTTATTATTATGCATCTTCTTATTTCAATCCATTGCTGATCTCATTAATAAGGACTTTGACATCATAAGATGTTGTTTCCTGTGTATATATATTTAAGTGCTATTTGTTCTAATTCTATTCTGTTACTCTTATTTCGATGTTTAGCTAGCGGCTCCCATTTTTGAGTCCATACTGTATTTTACACTTCAATATTTTTATACATTAAAGAATATTAACTTTATTAACTTTATTAACAATGCGTCTCGACTACCTTTTTGTAGCCGTTACCACAAAAACTATACCTGCTTCCACTTCCAGCAAAAAACCCCAGGAAAGTCTCACATTCAATCCTTGTTCTATGTTGAATTAGTTGATCTGAATGGGAGTGGTTTAAGTTTAAGCTCATGATGTTGAGAGCACTGTTTTCCACCACACCCTCATGTAGCATGTTGGAGATATTCTAAGGACAAACGCTGAAACAAAACACTGGTTGGAATTGTAGCCCTTGACAAGTTAATGAGTTACCCTGGGACATAGACAATTGCCTTGATTAAGATCAAATGGGCTGGATGCACATTCCTCTATGAATCTCCAACAAAACTCATTGCAGTAGATTACATCTCATCTAACAAATTGAATTCCAATCATAGTCTCACTGAAATTTCTTTTGCTACCTTTTCATTCAAAGTTCCTCAATCTCTTCTCATCTCAGAATGTTTTATTTTGCCCTTCCCTTGGCGCTAAGATTGCTCTCCATCTGTTTAATCATGCTCCCGGAAATGTTTCTACAATACCAGTAAAATCCCAGCTGAGGTTTAAACTTCCCTGTTTACATTTGGAACTGGGCAGCACTACAGTGTGCTGTACCTTAAAATAACTGCATACTTACAAATGGCCCTTTCTCCTGGCATGGGGGGGGGGGGGGGGGTGTTACAATTTGTAGCTTTTTTATTGGCAGCCAATCCATTTCTGAAATATTCATGTGGGACCATTGGGTTCAAAGGAATGGTGCTGATCAAGCCAAACCAATCATCCAATTGCCCCCCCCCCCCCCCAAAAAAATATGGTCGCCTTCATCTATGATGACAAGCCAGTTAACTATTTATATCATTACAGAGGTCCTGTTTGTCTGGAGGAACCCTCAGAATGAACACCCTTTTGCTTATGTGCTAGCCCATGTATACAAGGAATATCGGAATAGGATTAGGCCCTTCAGCCACTGGAGATTGTTCTGCCATTCAATTAGATCACAGCTGATCTGTAACTCAAGTCAATCTACCCATGCATGTTCCATACTCCTTAATACTCAACAAGAATCTAGCAATCTCAGTTTTGAAATTTTCAATTGACCTTGTGGGGTAGGGAGTTTCAGGTTTCCGCTAACCTTTGTATAAAGAGTCACGTCCTGGCATCACCTCTGACAACCTAGGTCTAATATTAAGGTTATGCCCCCATGTTCTAGTCTCCGCCATCAGATTAAATAGTTATCTTTCTATCGACCCATTAAAAAGGAGATCTTGCGGTGCAGTGGGTAGCGTTGTTGCCTCTGATCCACAAGCTGTGGGTTCGAGTCCCACCCCAGGCCAAGGAAGGTGCGTTCATAATGCGGCCAAACAGGTTGACTATCCACCTGCAGAATGCTTCCAAACATGCCTGGTCAGTCGTGTTTAATGTGGAGTGGCGCCCCTCAAGCTATATGCCCCTGGTGACCTATTCCAGGAACTGCCAGCTGTAGAAACAGACAGAAGTCTGCCTTAGTGCACACTAGGTGTGGGAAGAGAAAGAAGAAGACCCAGTCAAAGCCTTTAATCATCTCAAAGCCCTTCAGTTAGATCATCCTGCGATAGTCTATCCTCGAGGCAATGCAACCCTAATCTCTGCAGCCCACACTCATCGTTTAACCCTTTAGCCCCAGTATTATTCTGAGCAATCCACACTGCCAATTCACCACAGAATGCAGAGCCACCCACGGGCATTAATTTGAGCACGGCATAAATGAGCTCTTTGCAGCCATCACTGTCCCTTAAATACACTGCGGCCTGTGAAACGAAGGCCATCGCTTTGGCAAGGTCTGACGGTCGGGGAGCTTTGTGAGATTCACATAATTGGGTTCTTGTCTCCGACTGTTCACAGCCCCATTCAGCTTCAGTAAAATGTAATTGGATTGAAACCAAATCCAAATAGCTGCCTGAAGTTTCAACAACCGGGCCAGATTTCAGACAGCTAAGATCTCTAAATAACATGTTGTTCCCGGCTGACATATATATTAACCCATGAATGCCACTGACGTAAGAGATTGAACGTGTTGAAAACTGGCGGTGGAGAATAGACCATGGGGGTATAACCTTAATATTAGACCGAGGTGCTGACTAAATAGACAAACTAGGGTTGTTCTCCTTAAAGCAGAGAAGGAGAAATTTAACAGATGTGTTTGAAATTCATGGATTTGTTGAATAGAGTAAATCAGTAGAAATGTTTTGCACTGGCGGGAAGGGCTGAGAAGGCACAGCTAAAAGAACGAGAGGTGATGAGGCGAATTATTTTCAAACAGTGAGTGAGCTGTTAAGATCAGAATGCACGATCAGGTGGAAGCAGATTTAATAGTAATTCAGGGAAGGGAATTGAATAAATCCCAGTAAGAGAAACAAAAGATGCAGGGCTGCGAAGAAAGAGCAAAGACTAATTGGATAGTTATTTCAAAGTGCCACATACAGGGCCAACTGGCATCTTTCTGTGTCCAATCATTATAGGATTTCACTAAGTATTCAGGCCAAAATCAGTGTTGATCTGGCCCCTCACAGTCTCATACCTACCAGCATTGCTGCCGGTTGATATTGTACACTATCAGATGGAACTCTCACAAGATTGGGCAATACCCTCCCACTATGAAGATTTCTGCCAATCAATCAGCGCCGGACCGCTGGCCGGTCGGGGCCGAGCCTGAAATGAAAGTCACACTCTGGAGCAGGATTTTAGCACGCTAAATAAAGCTTGGGATCATGTTTTGAGTTGGAAGAGAGAGAGGTTTTGAGTTGCTATTGGGAAACCAAGGGAATGTAGGGCCACGTGCTGGCCTGCTCTATTTTGTACACGCCGTATTTGTTTTAAAGTTATTTGCTCCCCGATGAGCTTGTATAATGTGTATATGTGTCCAGGTATCCCATTTTTAATGGAACACACAAAGGCGTTACCTGCTTTTTTCAATTTTCTGGGCAGCACGGTGGCGCAGTGCTTAGCACTGCTGTCTCACGGCATCGAGGACCCGAGTTCGATCCCGGCCCCATGTGGAGTTTGCACATTCTCCCCGTGTCTGCGTGGGTCTGACCCCCACAACCCAAAGATGTGCAGGGTAAGTAGAGCTGGGCTTTGATTTGCTCCGTTCATCAGCGTGGCGTGAAGTAAAACGACCGAAAGATCATCGCAATGCCGAGGCGATGTCTGGATTACCGTTCCCATCTGGGGTAAAGCCGAACAGGAAAGATGTGTTTTTCCTTTCACGCATAGGGTGGAATTTCCAGGATGGCGAGCGCTCGGATATATTCCTGCCAACTCCAACAGGCCCGCTGCCATTTCACATTCCAGTGAGCTTTGATTGGCAGCGGGCAAAATTTCCGTCTGCACTTGGAAGGAAGCCCCGTCTTGGAGAGCTGTCGGCCAATCCGATTGGCTGACAGATCTCCAGCCTATCCAGGCACAGCGCCACATTGGCCGGAACCGGTACTGCACTGCTGTGTCTGAGACTCAGTCCCGGGAGCCACAGCGATAGGAAATACCAGGGATCACAAGGAGGGGAGGCTCGAGGATGCCCTGGGGGTTCACAAGGGTAGGGAGGGCCGGAGGTCTCCAGTGCATGATGGGAGGGAGGAGTTGCTCGCCCCATCCCTGCCCGAGTTCAAGGGTGACAACTTTTCCTGTTTCCACCCGCTTTCATTGGGCATCCACTAGCCTGAAAATTGAGGCTGGATCAGAAAAGGCCCTTAGGCAGCCATTAAGTGGCCATTAATTGGGGATGAGCGGGCTTCCTGTCCAAGGTCTTGTCTGCCCCACTGTAAAACCTCGTTCAGATCGAGGCGGGTGGGATCTCAAAGGGAATGCGGCCTATACAACTTTGCACTCCCTCTCCCTGTTCACAAACAGTTGGAGGGTGCAGGGGGCAGTCTTGGAGAGGGGAGCGTAAAATTCTGACCATAAATGAGCTGCCAGTCACAGCAGGTGATATTGGTGAAACAACTTGGCAAGGTTATACACCTATATCACTAATGGGTGACCAGCAAAGATACTGGATTCAGAAATGAGGCCATTTTTTACACACAGGAATGAGTTGTTAGTTGATCAAGGTTGCGTTATGAAGAGACTCACAATTGCAATTCCTGAAAGATGCAAAGTAGTTATTTGTGACCTTCATGGTCACTTAGGGATGAGGTTGACAAGAGTTGGCCAGGGTTAGATAAGGACATAGGAGACACCGTGCAACAGCGTTGAGTGCACCAAGCAGTAAAAAAGAAATGCCCAGCTTGAGTGTGGCAGAGGCTGCAGATAGATTTTACAGAATCTGAAGGACGACAGCTATTGTCTGTGATGGGTAGTCCATCAAAGTGGGTTGACAGGTTTCCAATGAATCAAACAAGAATCTCTCGCTAGTTTGTTTGCTGCTGTTGCATTCTCGGAGGAAGTTGTGTCTGACAATGAACCTCAGCTTTGTTCAGAGGGATTTGTAAAATTCATGCGAATGAACAATGAACAGGATAAAACACATTGGTGTCCACCCCATCATCCTGCTTCAAATGGAGCAGCAATGTTCACAATACCAAATGTTTTTTTTTAATAATAATTTTTATTAAAGTTTTCACAAAATATCAACAACAAAAATATAAAATACAAAATGCAAAAAATGTGAAGAAAACTCAGTAACAAAAATAATAAATTAACACCCGCCCAAACACATAGCAAATATATACACCCAGACAAAACCTCCAAAATATAGAAACAGAACTGAAATTTAACCCCCCCCCCCGCCCCCACCCCGGGTTGCTGCTGCCACTGATCATTGTCTACTGTTCTTCAGGAAGTCTAGGAATGGTTGCCACCGCTTGAAAAACTCCCTGTACCGACCCCCTCAAAGCAAATTTCACCCTTTCCAATTTAATAAACCCCGCCATGTCATTGGGGGCTTCGCATCCCTCCACTGAAGAAGAATCCTCCGCCGGGCTACCAGGGACGCAAAGGCCAGAATACCGGCCTCTTTCGCCTCCTGCACTTCCGGCTCCTCTGCAACCCCAAATATTGCGAGCCCCCAGGCCTGGTTTGACCCTGGACCGTACCACCCTCGACACCGTCCTCGCTGCGCCCTTCCAAAATTCCTCCAGAGCTTGGCATGCCCAGAACATATGGGTGTGGTTTGCTGGGCTCCCTGAGCACCTAACACACCTGTCCTCACCCCCAAAAAAACCGGCTCATCCTTGTCCCGGTCATGTGTGCCCAATGCAACACATTGAACTGTATGAGGCTGAGCCTCACACACGAGGAGGAAGAGTTGACTCTCCCTAGGGCATTTGCCCAAGTCCCCTGCTCGATCACCTCCCCTAACTCCTCCTCCCACTTACCTTTCAGCTCCTCCACTGAGGCCTCCTCCTCCTCCTGCATCACCTGGTGTATTGCCAAAATCTTCCCCTCTCCAACCCACACCCCCGGGAGTGCCCTGTCCTGTACCACGCATGGCGGCAGCAGCAGACATCCCACCACTTGCCACCTAACAAACGCCCTTATCTGTAGATACCTAAAGGCATTTCCCGGGGGGAGCCCTTACTTCTCCTCCAGCTCACCCAGGCTCGCGAACTTCCCATCCACGAATAGGTTCCCCCAACCTCCTTATCTCTGCCCTGTGCCTACCTGCAAACCCTCCATCTATCCTCCCCGGGACAAACCGATGGTTTCCCCGTATCGGGGTCCACACCGAGGCCCCCAACTCCCCCCTGTGCCGTCTCCACTGCCCCCAGATTTTTAGGGTAGCCGCCACCACCGGGCTCGTGGTATACCTCGTTGGAGGGAGCGGCAGCGGCGCCGTTGCCAGCGTCTCCAGACTCGTACCCTCACAGGACGCTGCTTCCAGCCTCTTCCATGCTGCTCCCTCCCCTCCATCACCCACTTGCGCACCATCGCCACATTAGCGGCCCAGTAGTATCCACAGAGATTGGGTAGCGCCAGCACCCCCCATCCCTGCTCCGCTTCAGGAATACTCTTCTCACCCTCGGAGTCCCACGTGCCCATGCAAACCCCATTATGCTCCTATTGACCCGTCTAAAAAAGGCCTTCAGGATAAAAATGGGGAGGCGCTGGAACAGAAACAAAAACCTCGGGAGCACCGTCATCTTCACTGACTGCACCCTACCCGCCAAAGACAGCGGTAGCGCATCCCACCTCTTGAACTCCTCCTCCATTTGCTCCACCAGCCTCGTGAAATTAAGTCTATGCAGGGCCCCCCAGCTCCTGGCCACCTCGACCCCCAAATATCTAAAGCTCCTCTCCGCCCTTTTTAGTGGGAGCTCCCCAATCCCCGTCTCCTGGGTGAACCACGAACAGCTCGTTCTTCCCCATGTTGAGCATATACCCTGAAAATTCCCCGAACTCCCTGAGGATCGTCATTACCTCCGGTGTCCCCCCCCCACCGGGTCCGCGACATAAAGTAGCAGGTCATCCGCATAGAGTGATACCCTATGCTCCTCCCCGCCCCGCACCAGCCCCCTCCAGTTCCTCGACTCCCTCAGTGCCATAGCCAGGGGTTCAATCGCCAATGCAAAGAGCAGGGGGGACAGGGGACACCCCTGCCTCGTCCCTCAATACAGCCGAAAGTACTCAGACCTCCTCTTGTTCGTGGCCACACTCGCCACCGGGTCCTCATACAACAACCTGGCCCACCTGATGAACCCCTCCCCAAACCCGAACCTCTTCAGCACCTCCCACAAGTACCGCCATTCTACCCGATCAAAGGCCTTCTCGGCGTCCATCGCCGCCACTATCTCCGCCTCCCCCTCACTTGCCGGCATCATAATGACGTTCAGGGGCTTCCACACATTCGCATTCAATTGTCTCCCCTTCACAAACCCCGTCTGGTCTTTGTGAATGACCTGCGGTACACAATCCTCAATTCTATACCGAATGTTAAGTATGTTCTTGTTAAGGGAATACTTGATACAAATTGGAAGAAATGCAAGTTGTCATTGAATCACAACCTGGTGAATTTTGTTTTATTTATGGTAAAGCACCTCACTCTGCTGCTGACAGAACATAAGCTGAGTTATTTCTGAGAAGACAGCCTGGAGTAAGGTTTTCATTCCTGAATCTGATGAATGGGAGTAAGGTTTTCAAATGAGTCTGATGTAACAATAGATACGCCAACACATGCTGTGCCTGAAACCAGTTCAGATCCAAGTCAGAGTCAGACAAATGTCAGGTCAAATGAGAAACGCAAGGTCAAAATTTAAGGTCAAGGTCAGAATCATTCTCTGCTGGATAAAACATCTCCTCATACTCAAGTCAAGCTGGGTCAAGGTCCTTCCTCAAGTTCCAACTATTTGGATAAAGAAAGGAGGGCCCTTAAAGTAATAGGAAATACTGTTAGGTTTGATTTGTAAATAAATGAAAAACAATAAACGTATATAAATTGGATGGAATTTTGAACACTGTGTAACATTTTCGTTAAGAAGGGAGGAGTTTAATAGCATCTTCTTGTGTCCATTTGTGTATATGTGTATGTATATAAACAAACCAGAATATATCAGTTTAGTCGGGTACTTGAACTCCATGTGCACACACCAGTCTCTTTCTGTCTTGCAGAGATATCACATCCAGACTGATTGAAATAACATAAGTCAGTCTATTACCTTACCTTACCCAGGATGGCTGGCCTTTTAAGTCACACTGGTATCCAGCCCCTCTTGCAGTCAAAGGCATTTGCTGAATAACAGGCAAGTGTGTGAAATGGAGTTGCAGAATCCAGGTTCAGAAATAGAGCATCAAACCAATGGATATAGCTGTGTGACGCCGTGGCAAAACCACTTGAGAGGCGAGCAGCGCACATGGCAGGGGCGTGTATGCCCCTCATATCATGGGGAACACCATGCAGGAGGGGAACACCATGCAGGAAGCAAATGGAAGCAAAGTGGGCCCCAACTGGAGGGCCTCTGACTTCTGCAGCACCGTCTCCAGTGGTGTTAAGGATTTGAGTTTCACGCCCATTATCTTTGGACTTCAAGAAACATAAACCTCAAACAGCAAGGCCTTGTCGCTAAAACTGACCACTGATAAATCGTGACCCACTGCAGAAATCAGCCAATTGGCATTCAGCGTTACTTTATCTTAATTTTTCATCAATTTACTGCAAAGATGTTTCGTTTTCAGTTCAGCACTTCATCCTTGATGACTAATCCACATGGCCAGCAGACACGCAGGGCCCAATTTAACCATCGTGTTGAGCCTGATGCAGATCTGGGCCTGCCGGATAAACAGTGGAAAAGGCCAAAATCGAGATTCACGCCAGGCACGAACCAGTTCTCACTTCACCCGGCCCACTCCCGATGGCAAGTTCCAGATCGGCCCAAAAATGGTGAGCATATCATTCACCCTAATTTGCATTCATTTCAATCTCTTTAGCGTGATTGAAGTCGAATGCAGCGGCCTCCTGGGAATTACCCAACTCCCCAGCAGGAAGTCACACGGGCCGGTTTTATTACTCCTTTTCAAAAACGTGAACCTGTCGCAATGGATGCTGAGGGGAAGTGAGGAGGTGAGTAGCCATTTCCATTTTCCATCATGCAGCTCAAGGGCGCTGGAGCTGCTGCCCAGTGCTCGGAGGGGGTTTTGCCAGTACAATTAGCTCGCTGGATGGCACTCGAAAGGAAGGTGGGACAGGTAAGGGTGGGGAAGGCTTGGAGTATTTGCGGGTCCCCGGATGGAAGCCCTAACTGATTGTCGGTCTATCTCCTTCTCCAGGTCCTTACAGGTACCTAAATGGTGACTGGAGTTGATCCCGAAGCGGTTGCCCTTACGTTTTTTGTGAGGGCCACGAAGCATCCAGCACGAGTTTTCAGGATACAAAGAAATAACATTTATTTACAAATTAACATATATATACAACAGCAGCAACAACTTCTCTTGCTGCCAACTCCTCTCTCTCTGGTTCCAAACTGGCCAGTTCTATTTATGCAGAGAGTCTGCTAATGATTTCTCCGCCCCCCCCCTCATTGGGGAAGCTCATACTCCCACAGGATTGTGGGATTGTCATTAGTCCCCAGCCAATGGTAAGCAGGCAGGTTATAACAGCGTTGCTGGCAGCCGAGACGGCCGGACACCGGAGAAGGCAGCAACGACGACGCAGGCACCCCATGTACAGGGGGTCCACCGCACACTCTGAAGACGCAGCTGCGGCAACGGGGCAGGGTGAGGGTGAGGGGGGGGGGGGGGGGGCAGGCAGGCCCGTATCAGGTATTATAAGTTTTATAGTGAACATTTGACATTTCCATTCTCCCTAGCTACAGATAGTGAATCCCACTGTGCCCACTCAATGCTCCTCACTCTTGATCTTTCGTGGTCTCCTCATCATGCTGCCTGCACTGATAACGCTGCCACTGCTTTCCAGCTGGTATTGCTGAACCTGCTGCTGGTCCTCCTACCCCCCCCCCCCCCCCCTTTCGGGGTAACAGGGTGGCCCGCCTCGCATCACAACATCAAGAAAACTTTGCGAGGCCAGCACCCCCAAAGCGAAGAACAGGCCTGCGCGCTGCAATGCTTGTGTGTTGACTGGGAGCGAGTGGTGTGGGGGAGTGTTTAAAAGCAGCTTCCCCTTGTTCGTGGCGAGAGGCTGAGGCATGAGCCGACGAATCAGACAGCGAGGCAGCCAGTAATGGTGAAAATCCGGTGGAAAGGGCTCACTTTTGACACTAAGTGCCGTTAAATACGGGATGCAAACTCGTCAACGCGGCCACTGAGAAACGCCCCTGCCAAACGCACCCAAAATGACACAGAAATGTTTCCATTGAATTGCGCCCACAAAGTGCTTGAATTGTTTCGGAATTACATTCAACAAAATAGAGTTTTCAACTCATTCTTATCACGTTTTGCTTCTGATTCCCTACACTGAAACCCTGATGACATTCAACAGCCCCATTTCTTTTAAGAATTTGATAATGCAGCATCTTATTAGCAGGTGGATATATGCATTCCACCTGTAAGTTCTCATGACCTCCTGCAGCTGGCAGCAGGGCTGTCATCCATCTCCCTCCGCTGCCATCGTCCTGCCTTGCCAACACATCATCAAACGGTCTCTCAGGGTACGTTTCCCTGAGAAAGCTAGAGGCCAACACAGTGAAATTCCATCATCCGCAACTCCCAGCTTACCACCAGCTCACCAGACGTAACAGCAACAAAACCGAGTCAGAATGCGTTGGAAATGCACACCAGGTTCAAATCTGCCATAATAATCGAGATAAAACACATTGCAAGTCAGGTGCTGAGCGAGCCACACCGTCACTGAATGTGTTCAAGGCTGAGTTAAAGAGGTTCTGGACAACAGGTGAATCAAGGGTTATGGGGCACAGGCGGGCAAGTGAAGCTGAGGTCAAGATCAGTTCAGCCATGATTGTACCAAATGACAGAGCAGGCTGGAGGTGCCCTATGGGTTACTCCTATTCCTATTTCTCATGTTCATACTCTCCACTTGCCTAGATGAGTGCACCTCCAACAACACTCAAAAACCTTGACACCATCCAGGACAAAACAACCTGCTTGATTACTTCACCAATCACCTTTGACATTTGCTCCCTCACACTCCGACGCTCAGTGGCAGCCGTGTGTACAATCTACAAGATGCACTGCTGCAACCCACCAAGGCTCCCTTCCAAACCCATGGGCCTCTACCATCTAGATGGGCAAGTGCAGCAGACGCATGCAAACGCCACCACCTGCAAGTTCCTCTCCAAGTCACTCACCATCCTGACTTAGAACTATATCGCTGTTCCTTCACTGCCTCTAGATCAGGGGTGGGCAAATACCGCATGCGGCCCGCCAAAGGTCTTTATGCGGCCCACCAAGTCATTAAAAAAAAAAGTTAATGGGGGGGGGGGAAGGCTGTTAGGTTACTTACTGGTATAGGGTGGATACGTTGACTTGAGTAGGGTGATCATTGCTCGGCACAACATCGAGGGCCGAAGGGCCTGTTCTGCGCTGTACTGTTCTATGTTCTTTGTTCTATATGAGGCGCCCAGAATCATAACCGGGTGAAGTAATTATTTTACTTTATATACTATGCGGCCCTTTAAAATTGCGAATTTCTGAATGTGGCCCTTGCACGGAAAAGTTTGCCCACCCCTGCTCTAGATCGAAATCCGGGAACTCCCTTCCTAACCGTGGGTGTATGTACAACACATGGACTGCAGCGGTTCAAGAAGGTGGCTCACCACATCATCCTCAAGGGCAATTGGGAATGGGCAATAAATGCTGGCCTAGCCAGCGATGCCCATGTACTGTGGACAAATCATTTTAAAAAAGATGCCACACTTTGAAATATCTGAAATACAAAAAGAATGAAGTCACTCATTTTGCATGTGGGTTATTTTCGGTTGATTGAGCAAGTATCAGAAATTTACAGGCACCTGGAAATTTTTGAACTTCCCTCATGAGAAAGAATTAACTTACAATTTACCTCAGAATTTCGTTAGACCACTTGACAACAATGAGTATTGGAGCAGTGGCCACGATGGACCTTAGCAGCTAAGCGTCACAACTGTGCTCAGATCCAAGCAATGGTACAAGCAATTGTACACAAGGTCAGCTCGTAATTCTTTCCCCCAAAAAAGGCCACTCTTCATGTGTGAAGTTAGTTGGTGTGTGTGGGCAGCCTATTATTATTATTATTATTTAAGTACAATGCCAACAAACAAATGCTTAGTATCATTTTTAAATGGGGATTCGATTATTTTGGTATATTACCCTGAGGTTAAAAAGATCTGGATTGATAAAGATTATAAGACTGCTCCTAATTTTGAGTAGAAGCAGGCTGAAATCTGTTGGGCATCGTTTGAAAAACAGCCAAACAGTTGCTTGTCCACTTCAGGCAGTTAGCGGGAGCTAGCAGGAAGAGGGAGAGGCACAGTGCCCAAGGGCACCCACCATCACCCAGGGAAAGGTGCCGCATCAAGGCGAGTGCAGGAGTCAGGGTGTTGTGAGAGCGTCAAGGCTGACGGAGCGGAGAGAATGGAATATCAGGGCCTCGCACACTCCTTGCGGAACCTGAAAGTATGTTCCTGCTCTTCCTTGGACTCACCTTGGAGGGCCTGCTGCTCTTCCAAAAGCTTCACTTAGTGGGTGGGCTGTGGTAAGCCCCTGCTCAGGAATGGGTTAAAACAGCATTAGGTGCCATGAAGGCAATGGGTTCCCGAGTTGCATTTATTAATGTGACCCTCGTTAGGGTCCGATGGACGTCTCCATGACAGGCAACGGGGTTAAATGGAGTATCGACAGGAATGGAGTGAGATAGTGCCCTCTTGCTCCTTTTCATGGATAAAAGAGAGTTAACCTGTCCCCTCTGAAAAGATCTTTGACATCCTTAAAGATTTAGCTCGAGTCCCTCTGCAATGTATGAAAACTCCAGGCTATCATTCCTCAGCGCTGTCAGAGATAACAGTCAAATAAGCCTTTTCCCAATTCTATTTTAGTCCAATAGAATTTCTTTAATCATTTCCTAACGGTAACTTTGATGTAGGCTTTGAGATTGCACTAAATGGTAACATGAATGAATATTTAAAACATTCGAGAACAACATGAATTTACATCTTACCAAAAGCGGCCTAATGCGCTTCACAGAATAGGCGTTTGCAAGATGGACACAAGATCAGGAATGGCGAGTTTGGGAGAGGGTGGCTAAAGTTAGGTGGAAGGAATGGGTATTGAGGAGCTTCTGAAAGGAGGAGAGAAAGGTAGAGAGGCAGAGTAGTTGAGGGAAGAATAATCACTTGTCCATGTGGCATTCCCCTGTCTATAGTTCCAACACAGGCATTAGCGCAGTGATGGGAAACCGAGGCTGGTGAGTGGGCCGCATGATTGGCCATTCATCTCAGCGGGCCGCAAGATTGAAATTGGGCTTGTTCACTCACCGTGACCCCATGAATAAGATTAAACACGCCAAATATTTCATAATGAGTTGTGGGAAAGGCTAAATCATTTATACGTTAATGGAACTGACATCAACTTCAAAAGGTAAAAACAAAAGAAACTCTTACACTTTGGGCACAGAGGGAGCACTTCAGTGTTGTGGGCAATCAGCACGCCCCTCACTTCACCTGCCCTCGCTTTACGTGCGAAACACTTCAGTCATAGCGGTAGAAAAAAAATCTACGCAGACAGAACTCAACAAAATGTGGCAACCCTCAGCATGGGCAACGGTCAACAAAATGTCTCACGGGCCGCACTTAGAACCCAGATGGGCCACATGTGGCCCCCAGATTGCTCACCACTGCAGTAACACAACGCTTTGAAATGGCTTAATCTTTGTGCGAAAAGGAAAGTCACAGACAAGCATTAATATACTACACACCAAGGATAATCAAGGCCTTTGAGCCATTACTTTTATCTCGAAAATACTGTTTCATTTTAAGGCAAATTGAAAAAATCTGGCATAATTAAGTTGGTTATCAAAGCCTCGTGCCTTAAGGCTCATCATATCTTTGCAGGAAAATAAGCCATGTTCGCTACACAATGTATTGCTAGCAGCTTCAGAAACATGTGATCTAAATCAAAGGATGACAAATGGTCACGGTGTCCCTCCCTCCTGATTCGACTTTAAAATGATGAGGTTCATTTTATGTAACCTAATTGCACTATCTGTGCGTCAGAGCCACTGGTTCTTTGAGTATCAATAATGGATTCATTAAATGAGCTCCGAGTCCTGACTTCTTTTCTCCCCCACTCCTGACCATCTGGAGGTTGACAGCAAGGGTCACTTCCTGAGCTCTGCTACGATCCCCAAGGTTTTGGCCGCATTAGCCTCCAGGGTTTTGACAGATTGTCAGAGCCACTGCCACTCACTACCACCCCCCCCCCCCCCCCAACCCCCTCCCCCCGCCCAATCGCCTCTGTGATATCTTGGTTTCTACTCAATTAGTACGACTGGACCTTGTCAGTGATTAGAAAGAATGCAAGTTGGCACAGTTTATGAAAGGGAAAAAAAGAGCCCATTATTTTTAATCTAGATTATCGTAAATCATTTGTGTTTTTCTTGCTCCTTAATTTACTTGTAATTCCCTCCATGTTTCTAAATGATTTGCTGTTTCACAGGAAAAGAAATTTAGCGTAATAAAAAGATTCTTTTTTTCAGTCAATATATTTGATTTCTTATAAAAGTATGAGCACTCTGCAACCTTTTAAAGGCATTTTAAAAGTATGACCACTTTGCAACCTTCTATTTAGTTTGAATCCTACTGATCAGATGTGATACATGCGCCGATACGGTCTGGGGGTGTCACAGTTATTATGGGTTATTTTGTTGCATTTCATTGTTTGTCGTTATGTTTTATATTTTCTGTAAAAAATTCCAATAAAAATTATATTAAAAAAAAAAGAATAACGTAGCCAGAGGGAATCAGAGATAATTTTTTTTCTCCTTAACTTTCTCCTCCCTTTGAAGTGTTAATGACTTCTTAGGGTCCAGTTCTCCAGGTGCCATTTGCCCATTTGGTCATTAGCCCAAAATGACAGTGAGAGTTTGATCAGCAAATGATAGTGTGCCACATCAAAGGTTACTGCACAAAAGATCGCATGGCGTAGAGGGGGGTAAAATATTGGCACGGATAAAGGATTGGTTAGCTAACAGGAGGCAGAGGAGGGAAAAATGGGTCATTTTCGGGTTGACGAGCTGGACTGCCACAGGGCTCAGTGCTCCGCGAGGCCTCAGACATCTACAATCTGCAACAATGATTTGTATGAAGGGGTTGAGTGTATGATAGCTAAATTTGCCGATGGCACTAAGGTAGGAAAATAAGTTGTCAAGAGGGGGTAGGGAGCCTGCAAAATAGACGGGTTAAATGAGTGGGCAAAATTTCGGCAGAAGGGTGTATAAGATACGGAACTGTGAACTTATCCATTTTGGCAGGTAGAATAGAAAAGCAATGTACTATTTAAGTGGTGAGAGATTTCAGAACTCAGTGGTACAGAGGGATCTGGGCGCCCTAGTACATGAATCGCAAAATGTTAGTCTGCAGCTACAGCAAGTGATTAGGAAGGCAAATGGAATGTTGATGTTTGTTGCAAGGTAGATGGAATATAAAAGTAGGGGAGATTTACTGGAAGTGGACAGGGCCCTGGTGAGACCACTATGTACAGTTTTGGGCTCTTTATTTGAAAAAAAGATATAATTGCATTAGAAGCTGTTCTGAGAAGGTTCACTCGACTCATTCCTGGGATGAGCAGCTTATCTTATGAAGAAAGGTTGAACAGGTTGGGTCTACATCCACTGAAGTTCAGAAGAAGGAGAGGTGACCTCATTAGATCCTAAGGGGATTTGAAAAGGTGGCACTCGGAGGATGATTCCACTTGTGGGAGAGAGCGGGCCCAGGAAGCACAGTTTAATAACCACTGTTTGTTGAAATGGAGAAATTTTAGTTCTTAAAGGGTCATTAGTAGGTAAGAAATTGAACCAAATATTCTGTGGTTTGTTTCTGGTCATGTAATAATAATCTTTATTAGTGGTCACAAGTAGGCTTACATTACCACTGCAATGAAGTTACTGTGAAAATCCCCCAGTCACCACATTCCGGTGCCTAACAAGCACGTCTTTTGGGACTTGTGGGAGGAAACCAGAGCACCCGGACGAAACCCACGCAGACACGGGGAGAACGTGCAAACTCCGCACAGACAGTAACCCAAGTGGGAATCGAACCCGGGACCCTGGCACTGTTAAGTGACAGTGTGCTAACCACTGTGCTACCATGCTGATAATTGATTTGTTTTGCGTACACACCGGATGGAATTTCAAACGCACCAATCAGGTCATTTAAGTCATTGCACTGAATTGCCTTCAAGAAAAACCCCCAAGGGCTTTCCAACAAAAGAAACTTGCTTGGAGAAGGAATTCGCCTCCTCAGTATTAAGGCAGTCAGGAGCTCTCATCAAAAGCATCGATAATGCCATTCGACATGAGTTCAGCTCTTCACAATGTAACATCTTCGAGCAGGAAGAAAAGTGATTGGTGAGAGGAGGTTGAAGGTACAGTAAAAAGAGTAAGGTTAGTGAAAGGCGATTTTTGTTGGAAAGGGGATAGAGATAGTGAATGAAGTGGGCAGGGAAGAGGGACCCAAAGGCTGGGGTTGGCATGATCCTGATGCCTGAGTGTGGCACTGGGTGTGAGGAAATGAATAAATGAATGTGATAAAATTAGAATTATTAGTTAAGATAGGATAGATAGTAGGGCCGGTCCGATGTTAGTAGGGCCGGTCTGATGGTCGTGAGCTCACAGACAAAGGACAAAGAGATTTAGCCAAAGCCTGTTTGAAACCATCGGGGGAGGGTGGCCGCATGGTGAGCATGGTGAAAAGGATGCTGGGGTTACAATGCAAAGTGACCAATTAGGATATAGGGCCAGGTCAGGAGGTGTATAGAATGACCAATGGGAAGCTTATATGTGAATCTTACTGTGATTTATATCAGCAGAGGTTTCTTTGTATACTCTCTCTCTTTATTCTGGGCTCTCAGAAGACAGTGTGTGTGTCCTGAGGTCCTATGGATTGAGTCAGCCTTGCAAGTTAGTTATTATTAAATGATATGATACCTGCAAATCCATCTCAGATTTTATTGAATCTAGACTGACAGCAAATTAACCAGGAATTAACATTTGGCGCCGAAATCCGGATTTCTCGACTATCTTGCCTTTCATCTGCGAAATCAGAATTGGAATGCTCGCAGACGGTGAGAAAGGAAATGGGCCCCACGGTAGTTTTATATCGATTTTCCTCTGTCTCGTATTCTGCTAACAGTCTAATCACTCGCATTTGATCAGGTTCGATTGCCTCGACGAAATCAAAGGTCAGTCTGATGGATTCAAAGATTTTATTTCAGTCATTGCAGGTATGGTTAAGTTTTGGAATGAGGCGAACAGTTCAGTTGGTGTCTGATGGGATTTGCCTGGTTCCTCAGTTGCATGAGGCGAACAGTTCAGTTGGTGTCTGATGGGATGTTGCCTGGTTACTCAGTTGCATGAGGCGAACAGTTCAGTTGGTGTCTGATGGGATGTTGCCTGGTTACTCAGTTGCATGTGAGTAGCAAATTAAAAATTGGCTCTATTAAATTATACTTTAATTCGGTTAAGGTCTTTAACGGATTGATGTGATATCGCGCAACAGTTCAGTAAAAGACCGCTGATGGAATGTTGGCGCACACTTCAATTCCGTTCAATTCTAATTTGATGAAAAATTGGTTAAGGTCCGTACCGGGTTGATGTGATGTCGCGAAACAGTTCAGTGAAGGAAGGATCGCTGATGGAATGTTTGCGGACAGTTCAATGCCATTCAACTATAGCTTCGCGAAGATATGGGTTGTTTGAATGAAACAGAATTGGGTTATAAATGACTTGTGTGTTGATGAATGAACGTATATGGATGGGAATTCCTTTGTCTGAATGGAGATCTCCAATGAATGAATGAGTCTGTTTGATACGAATGTGATAACCTCTGTTCCTAGTTTGTGAAATGTTGTGTTTTAGGAGGTATTAAAGTGAGAGTTAAAACGGAGTAAGTATTTGAAAGTTCTTCAGAACCTTAGTAATAATGATGTGGGAGTTAATTAAACATAATTCTCAGGAAGAAAACAAAAAGTGAAATCAAACTGTATAAATTGGGATTTGTAAATGATTAGTTGCAACTCGGCATAGTCTTGGCTGCTAAAAAAAATAAATAAATAAATAAAATAGTTTCACATCAATTAGAAGTTATAAATGGCCTGCGAGCAATGTGCTCAGTACTAAATGGACACAAAGAGATTTCCAAGCAGACAGCTTTGTGTAAGCTGTACTGCATGGCTCCGCAGGGTCCTAGTGCCCGACGAGAACGAAAAGTCACTTGCAGAAATAATGATGTTTAGCATGTTATAGACATTGAAGAAGGAGATTTGGAGAATAAAGATATTGGACCAGAAGTTAGATTAAGAGGATTAATTGCAGTATCAGGAAATGAGAATCTGATTGCAGGGAAATATTTAATAAAAAAATTGATGCAGAAAAATTAAGATATTAAAACCAATTGCTAATTTAGAGGAAGTTTGGGTGAAGCTACCAACTAAGACTGCAGGGAAAATCATCCGTGAAGCTGTAAAATGTAAAGACAAGATTGTTCAGATTCTGGGTACACATACAGTTGAATTAGAGAAGCATGGTGTCTGGAGCAAAAGAAATTGTATCACAATTAAAACACATGATCCAATGGGGGAGAAGACAGTGAATTAAAACCTGTTAGCAGCATTGATTGGACAGCTGATAAAGTTCAAATGTCATGTTTGGATCTTACTTTCATACAAATCCGGTCGTCATCAAAATAAAGTAATTAAAGTAAATGCAGTAGCACTATCAGGAATGTATCAAGGGAAGGTTTTGACCAGATTGGATCACTGGGTGAGCAAAAGAGGAGGAGTTTGAGATTCTTCGCATCTCACTCAGGGGTGCAATAACAGAAGGAGGAGGCTTAACAGGCCTTAATTGTATGATGTACATCAAGGATAAGGAAAATAAAAAGGTTCAAAAAGACGTTATGTCAGAATTTAAATAAAAAGTTTCAAAAAGAAGTTATGTCAGAATTTTAAAATCTGGTCACATTGATCAAATACAGAGGAATTATGATACTCGATCGGCAGCCTACGGGCAATGAGCGTAGGAATGTAATCAGTAAAGATTTAAATGTATGGAATGATAGAACAAGGGCGGTGCTTAATGGCCCTCAGTTTAAAATGGTTCACAGTGAGCATCAGGAAACCACAAGTCTGGATTGTGGGGCATTCTGTAGCCGATTGTTTGGACTGGTAGTAGTCATATGAAACCCAGGAGATGGTCAGATACTGAGTTATCAGGAGAATGGATAATGCATTTGCAAAGACAGCGATGGGATGCTGCAGCCCCCAGGAAGATTTGGGGCATTCATGATTGTTTTGTGGAATATCAGGCAACTTTAATGATTGAGGTTTGTGACCACAGGGGGGATTTTGAATCCAAGAGCATGGAGCAGTGCAGCACAGGGCAGGCCCTTCGGCCCTCGGTGTTGTGCCGAGCAATGATCGCCCCACTCAGACCCACGTATCCACCCTATACCCGTAACCCAACAACTCCCCCCCCCCCTTAGCCTTGCTATTGGAACACTACGGGCAGTTTGGCATGGCCAATCCACCTAACCCCGTACTTCTTTGGACTGTGGGAGGAAACCCACGCACACACTGGGGGGACGTGCAGACTCCGCACAGACAGTGACCCAGCCGGGAGTCGAGCCTGGGATCCTGGAGCTGTGAAGCATTTGTGCTAACCACCATGCTACATAAGTGTCAGTGTAAGTGGGATAGATTAATGACAACGTGCAATTACTGCAAGGATAATTTGGTCGACAACAATGTGACTTTAAAAGGCTGTGCAATCTTGTAGACAAGTGACAGACTTATGGTATCGATTTGTGAGGCAGTACGTGGGCTATGCTAGATAGTACTTCTGGAATATCCAAGCACGGATAGGAAGATACAAATTAAGAAATAGGGCCCTCTCCGCCTTTGACCTGTTCGTTTTAGTTTCAGATGAAGCAACGATCATACCGATGAAGAACCTGAACAACACTCTGCAGAAGAATGTTTCAGACAGTATGGGAAAAAACTAATGATACAATTGGCTACATGTTTGAGGGAATTGAATGATAGAGCCCGGAAGAAAAACCTTACGGGTTAGCAACAAATCAAAATATCAAATTATTACTGAATACTGAAACCTCCGGTCAGACATCTCTAACAGGACGTTAGCTGATGGGTGATCTGTGGTCTCCAGGAGGGACGTATTACGCGGAGGAGTTATTAAGGGTCTCGGCAGACAGCAGTGACTGACGAGGAACCCCCGTATTTTAAATGACAGTAGTCTGGAACAGTGCATCTCAAACTATCTGATGTGGCGTACCGGCAGTTTTTTTTTTCCAATGTGCCAGGGATCGGTGAGCGAAACAAGCCAATCCAGGATTACTGTCTCTTTCTTTTCTGGAAACACTCCGAGTACCGGTGCGTACACGTACCACACTTTGAGAGGCGCTGGTCTAGAATATTGGCAGCTTGCTGCCGCGAGGGGAAATTTATAACCAATATAGCATTGGAGAGTATAACAGTTGTTACAGACTAAATGTCCTGTAAGTTGTTTGGGAATGTTATGTATAAATTCAATTGGGTTGTAACCACAAGAAGTTACCTGTACTAAGTGCGTGAGTGGTGTTTAAGAAAAAACAAATAATGGCAAGTATACACTCCATGCGGTAAAGAAAATGATAACAGACAACAGGGGGTTGAAGAAAACGGAGCTATTGTCTCAAGTAAGCCAGGGCTGGCGGGCTACATGATTCAGTACAATGTTCGACGTCAGAGTCAGGAAGTCAGAAATAGAAACAGGATTGGTTGACGCTCCTGCAATTAATAAAGCAAGATAATCAGTGCATGATACAAAATATCAGCAATTACCATTCCTATGGGAAACGGAAAGCACTTCCTACAAAAAAAAATCCCAGTGAGGGATAAGGACCTTTTGGTCGCTGATGGACTGAGTTGTGGGCTGCTTCTAAGGGACATGAGGACGCTTTTATGGTGCTACTGCCCCGAGGTAGTCAGATGCCTTGGAGGTAGTGGAACAACCGGAATGGCTATTGTGTTACCTTCCTGAGCGGCGCCAGCTATGGTTCACGGTGATTGGACTTGAGGAAAGCACATCACAAAGGGTCTATCGACACTGGTCTGCGAGATGGATGCATTTACCATTGATTTCCCTGCACAGTTTACAAATCATGACATGTAAATACGAATGACAAGGCTGAGGGATAGTTGCTAGTCAGTATAACTATAAGAAGGATATGAATCCTAAGGGCAACACGGTAGTATTGAGGATGGCTATCTATCTAGTCAGATTCAGTTCGGGGTTATCTCTCATAGCTTGGTCATGGGGTTTTACCTGATGCATGGATTGATAATACTTGTTATTATAATTGTAGACTGCACAATCATTGGATGCCTTAATATGTGTTGTACACTGGCTATGGCTCGGATGATGCCGATAGGCTTGGCCCATCATTATTCACCAAAGATGACATCTCGTCACTGGTGACCATGACACCAGACGGAAGAGGACGGAGAGCCAAAGGCTGTAAAAATGTGATGAGGTGTTTATGTACGGAATACCGGCTCAGTTAAGGTCTGTTAACGGGCCTCATTTTATTGGATAGGTTAACAAGGGGTTCTGCTCTCAGTTGGGGATATGCCAGCAGTTAGACTGTGTGGACAGACCGCAGTCAGCCGGGTTGGTTGAGAGACATAATCAGACCCTCAAAACTAAATTGGCTAAATTAAGAGCGGACACGGGGCCGACATGGCTTAAGTTGCTCCCCGTTGCCCTCATTCAGCTGTAGGTCACACCTGCAGGATCGGCCTGGCTCTCTCCTGCCGAGTCTTTTCCGGCAGGCCCATTAGAACTCCCGGGAACCTGCCTGTTCCCAGATTGGTCCAGTTTCACCATCTGACTAAAGAAAGGACTAACTATGTTCTAGCCCTCACTAACGCCCTCAAGGAGCTCCATGGCCAGGTCCGTGCAGCTCACTCGTCACCGTCCCTATCACATAGCTCGCTCTCAGTGCAGCCTGGTCGTTATGTCATGGTCAAAAATTGGACTCGGAAAGGGTTAGAGCCACGATGGGAGGGGCCTTTCCAAGTTCTCCTTACCACCCCCACTGCAGTTAAAGTGGAGGGGTGGAGTGTTTGGGTCCACCTCCACCACTGTAAAAGGTCGGTCACTAACCTGCCTCCCTTCCCCAGCGCTATTTTACAGGTGTGAAGCATGATGGGGTGGCTACACACCACCTGTGTGACCTTCGGCATCGCCTCGCTTAGAGTGACATCGGCGGCGGTAATGGAACAGGGAAATATCATCTACATCTGTAACCCCAACCGAAGTACCCGGACATTCCACCTCTGCAAAGGTGACGTTCTTCGCTGCCCCCATATACGAGGACGTGGTATCGACTCATGGAAGGTCATCCGGTTAACGGACCATGCAGGGCTTATGACGCAATTGCACCGGTCCCAACGATGGGAAGGGAAGACTGCATGGACATTGCCTTGTTTTTGGAGCATATGTAAATTTGATTTTGGATGTGTTAACCTTGATGCCTTACAGGTAAAATCAGACTGTGAGGAGGGGGTAGGAAGAGGTTGTGAGAGAGAAAGAGGGACTAGACAGAGGAAGGGCTGTGTAAGAGGGGAGGTACAACCAGACGTAGGTTATCAGGAGATGTACTTAATTTATTTAGGATCCGGAATGAGGGAAACCTGGACAGTATGAATCTCTTCTAGATTTACCACCGCTTGTATGGCCAGGGGAGGGTTGTCTGCTACCCAAACTCCACATCTGTGTCTAGGTTATTTTCTGTTTCACCGCTTTGGGGCACTCCCCAAACTGTGGTTCATTGTCAGAGTTCCGAGCCACCGCCCGCGCAAGTTACTCTTCCTTACGATCCAGGTTCGGCCCACCGGCTATTCGCCTTCCCCTTCCTCGGGACAATTCCCACTCTCACTAGGATAAGCTTCAACGGTGGAGGGCATATATACCTAGCCCCTTCACTCCCAATAGAGACTCCTGGTCATACGAGAATTGTTTCAGCAGTGAGAGGTACGGCTGTTGCTGGTAGAGATGAAAATGAATATAACATGTCTGTCCTCCACTTGTACTGATCCAAAGTGTTGCATAATTGCATAACCCTGACATCAGGTCAATGTGCCTGTTACAATGCCACTTGTGTCCTGTTGACGCTAGGCATCCAGCTCCTTTGTAGCTGGGCGAATGTCTCTCATATCACTGTTGAGTTTAGGGCATTCCGCATTGCTATGAGGCCTGAATGGGCATTCCGAAGCTGGATGAAATGGGCTACTGGGGGTTCCCTGCTCAACCAATACACTGATTGTGATGTTAGCCTGTACACGGAGCAAGGATACTACTTTTTCTTTAATGGTACAGCGACCAATGTTTTGTCACCCCCATTTCCCCGCCAAATTGCTATCGGGACTCTAGTCCCCACCACAGTCCCCTGCCCCACTGAGTGGATATTGCGGCCCCCTGCCCCCCTGAGTGGATACTGCACCATAAATTGGCGCGTCGGTCAGTCTCAGCCGAATTCTGCGAAGGTTGGAAGAAACCTCAGGTTCCAGCACCCAACCGGGGCCACTCCGCCGGATGGGGAATTCTGAACGCCTTGACACTGGGGGGTATGGGGGGTTCCTTGGCGGTGAACAATAGGAAGTATTTTATTTGCGGCCTTACCATCCTGGGAAACGAGATCTTAGGAGCCCTCGGGGCAATAACCAGGGAATTATCTCAACTCAGGTTTTTGTCATGCAGAACCGTTATGCTCTTGACTATCTCGCCTGCATCTTTGTGGGCACGATCATCCTTAAATGCGTGATGGGTAAAATGCAGGGTGCGGTGGAACAGATAGCCGCCGCCAGAGTCTTGACTGTTAGGATCCACGAGCATGCAGCGGCCGATGAGGTGCTGCAGTAGGATTTAGAAATGCAGCAACAAGTTTTCTTAGTTGAGGGGCCATAACTACAGGTAGGAATGATGGGTTATCATGAAATGATAAAAGGAGGGAATGAGGAAATGAATAAATGAATGTGATAAAATTAGAATTATTAGTTAAGATAGGATAGATAGTAGGGCCGGTCCGATGTTAGTAGGGCCGGTCTGATGGTCGTGAGCTCACAGACAAAGGACAAAGAGATTTAGCCAAAGCCTGTTTGAAACCATCGGGGGAGGGTGGCCGCATGGTGAGCATGGTGAAAAGGATGCTGGGGTTACAATGCAAAGTGACCAATTAGGATATAGGGCCAGGTCAGGAGGTGTATAGAATGACCAATGGGAAGCTTATATGTGAATCTTACTGTGATTTTGAATATATCAGCAGAAGTTTCTTTGTATACTCTCTCTCTTTATTCTGGGCTCTCAGAAGACAGTGTGTGTGTCCTGAGGTCCTATGGATTGAGTCAGCCTTGCAAGTTAGTTATTATTAAATGATACGATACCTGCAAATCCATCTCAGATTTTATTGAATCTAGACTGACAGCAAATTAACCAGGAATTAACAGGTGAACAAGCACCAATCGAGGTCTGTGTAAAATCTCAATGACCTGTTATCAAATATTTTCTTCTGCATTTCTGCTGCATTTTTTCCCCTTCTCTTCCTGTCCTGACATTCGAGTCCTTGCCAAAGTGTAGTTCCATGCACACCCATTTCAGTCAGATGGCCTCCTTTGTTTGTGAGCCTCGACAGTGGGTGTCAACAGGCTGGTCAACCTCAAAGAGCATTACAGCCCAGGTTCAAGCTTCTCCTCACAAAATTACATTTGCCAATGGGTCATTGGCAGGAACCTTGATTGATCCTGCCCTCACTGGCATGCCACCGGCGGTCAAGGTGGTCAATTAATGGTGGGAAGTGAGGCTCCACATCCAACCGGGAATCTAGGCCGAAGTGTCACGGGGGAGCGGGCTTGTGCTGTGAACAGAATTCAGTCATGGCCGACCAACTTAAGGACCCTGTCCCCTCGCTCTTTCTTTATTTCTTATGGCAACATCAGCATGGTAGCATTGTGGATAGCACAATCGCTTCACAGCTCCAGGGTCCCAGGTTCGATTCCGGCTTGGGTCACTGTCTGTGCGGAGTCTGCACATCCTCCCCGTGTGTGCGTGGGTTTCCTCCGGGTGCTCCGGTTTCCTCCCACAGTCCAAAGATGTGCAGGTTAGGTGGATTGGCCATGATAAATTGCCCTTAGTGTCCAAAATTGCCCTTAGTGTTGGGTGGGGTTACTGGGATATGGGGATAGGGTGGAGGTGTTGACCTTAGTTAGGGTGCTCTTTCCAAGAGCCGGTGCAGACTCGATGGGCTGAATGGCCTCCTTCTGCACTGTAAATTCTATGATCTATGATCAGAAAAAGTGCATAAATTAAGTCAAAAAGCATACAGATACTGTCACATTCACCAGCGGTCTCTGATGCTACATGCCCCCGTGGTCCTGTTGGAATGCCTCTTCATCCACCCTGTGCCACCTCCTCATACCTAGCGTAAAGCACTGCCAAAACTTTTCCCAACTCACGCCTGAAAAACAGAGTGGGCAACAAAACATCCAGTTAGGTCGTTAACAAGTTCGATATCTTGTTAATTAGTCATTTCCAAATGCCGGACAGGCTTCCGATTTCCATGCCTGCTCCCCTCCGGTAATATCAGGGACTGGAGTGACGTCGTCAGATTGCCGACCCGACTTCATCGCGCTTTCTTTTATGTACACTTGGTGGGATGGCGCATCTGATTGGTGCTTTGCAGCATCAAGCCCTCTATGTGGTTATCAGAGCTTTGCATCCTGGTCCAATTAGCAGCAACCACTGATCGAACAAGGAATAGGAACAATAAAATTGATTGAAAATCAGCTGTGGGATTCTTTGCTTCGCCGGAAGGGCACCCACGCCACCCACAAATTACTCGGCGACGTGGGGTGGCCACAATGGGAAACCCCATTGGCCGGCTGCCGGAATGGAGGATCCCGCTGCCGGCCACCGGAAAACAGGGCTGGCAGGACGGAGAATGCCACCCCAAGCGTTTCCTTCGATTGTCCTATTAAATCTCACTTCTTCAAAAATTGTAGCGTGACCAGGAGGACAATAAGCTGGTGAATTGTGCGCTGGGACTGATTGACCATTTACTGAATTCCACAACTCATTTGAGCCCTAGCTGGCGACAGGCCACAGATCAGAACTTGAACTCTTGTTTCTCGCTGCACAGGTGCTGCCAGACCTACTGAGTCGTTCCAACACTTTCTGTTTTCATTTCAGATTTCCAGTATCTATGGTATTTTGTTTATGTCACCAATCCAAACATACATCAACTAACCGTGCAGTAAATTCCACTGAGTGATTTATCACCCTCCCGCGTATCCCAAGTTTAAATGAAAGTTCCTTCATACAATAAAATTTGCATGACTTTGCTTTCTTATTTTTGAGAAACATGCTAAATGTCTAATAACAAATAAATATTCAGTAACTTACTTATATGAACAAGGTGGTATAAATGGGACAATTGTGTAGGGGAGGGGAGAGCACAATGAAGTAGATGCGAAAGGCTTATTTGAATAATCACATCTCTGCATGTCTCTTGTAACCAGGCTGTAGACGCGATACCGCCCTAATGAATTATCAGAAGCAGCAAGTCATTTGGATGGTCAAAGAGAGGAGAATGAAAGAAAGGGGCTGTCCGTGAATTGAGAGATCATTTTATTTATCTTTCAAGATTGATTTTGCTGGTTGGCATCAGTCATGCCAGTTGTGAGAGACGTTCTCTCTGTGAAAGGAACAGTCCAAATGCAAGCTCTCGATGACAATGTTCACATTGGAAGAGTAATCGGAGAACCATCGAATCCCTGGTGCAGAAGGAGGCCATTCAGCCCGTCGTGTCTGCACCAGCCCTTGGAAAGAGCACCCGACTTAATGATTGTGAACTATCCACTGCAAATTTAATCCAGTTCATTACGAGGAAGTAAATCAGAATCATTTCCTACATGCGATTTTAGAGAAGAGAAATACAGCACAGAACAGGCCCTTCGGCCCACGATGTTGTGCCGAACTTTTGTCCTAGGTTAATCATAGAATTTTGGACTCTAAGGGCAATTTATCATGGCCAATCCACCCAACCTGCACATCTTTGGACTGTGGGAGAAAACCGGAGCACCTGGAGGAAACCCACGCACACACGGGGAGGATGTGCAGACTCCACACAGACAGTGACCCAAGTCGAAATCGAACTTGGGACCCTGGAGCTGTGAAGCAATTGTGCTATCCACAATGCTACCGTGCTGCCGTCATCTCAGAGTTACTGGATCACTTAGGGAATTATGACACCGAATTTTCTGCAATGGATGGATTGGTGATATGCACCATAAATCTCACTGCCTTGTGTGGCAATCCCTCTCTTGTTAACTTGTTTAAAAATTTCCTGGTTTTCCAATTTGAAGGCAGTACCGCAAACAAAGCGGCATATGAGAGGTGGTGAAAACAATGACCATTCACGGGCATGGGCTGCTTAACATTTCCTCTGCACAGCCATTGGGGTCAGCGTAACGA
Source organism: Scyliorhinus canicula (assembly GCF_902713615.1). NCBI lineage: Eukaryota > Metazoa > Chordata > Chondrichthyes > Carcharhiniformes > Scyliorhinidae > Scyliorhinus > Scyliorhinus canicula. The sequence continues at coordinate 144,389,943 of NC_052157.1, forward strand.
CAAAAATAGCATGAATTTATATAGCACCTTTTGTGCAGCTACATGTCTCAAGGTCCACAGGACCACTATCAGACAAAACCTAATACTGAGCCACAGGCTGAGCTATAGGTGACCTTTAGCTTGGCCAAAGAAGGGCAACACGGTGGCCTAGTGGTTAGCACAACCGCCTCACGGCGCTGAGGTCCCAGGTTCGATCCCGGCTCTGGGTCACTGTCCGTGTGGAGTTTGCACATTCTCCCCGTGTCTGCGTGGGTTTCGCCCCCACAACCCAAAAATGTGCAGAGTAGGTGGATTGGCAACGCTAAATTGCCCCTTAATTGGAAAAAATAATTGGCTAATCTAAATTTAAAAAAAAAAGCTTGGCCAAAGAAGTAAAGAGAAGCGAGAGATGGAGAGGTTTCCTGGGAGATTCCAGAATTTACGCACAGCCAGCTGAAGTCAGTTTAAAAAAAAAGAAATTTAGAGTACCGAACTCTTTTTTTCCAATTAGGGGGCAATTTAGAAGGCTGCTAGCCGCCCAGTGTCGGGAGCGCAGGGTTGACATGAAGTGGTCTGGAGCGGGATGCGGGGCTCACTCATGCTTGACTCTATGTCACCCCTCATCTCCTCTGGGGGACTCCCGGAATCTGGCACATCATAATTGAAGGTTCTTTTATTTTTCTGCCTCCGTAGATAGTTCAGGCAGTGCCCTATTGGGCTACCCTCCACCAACACCCCGGGGACTCCCTCCCTCCCAACCACCCTCCTTTCCCCTCCCTCCCCACCACCCTCCTTTCCACTCCCTCCCCATCACCCTCCTTTCCCTCCCTCCCTTCCCACCACCCTCCTTTCCCCTCCCTCCCCATCACCCTCCATTCGCTCCCTCCCCATCACCTTCCTTTCCCCTCCCTCCCCACCACCCTCCTTTCCCCTCCCTCCCCATCACCCTCCTTTCCCTCCCTCCCCATCACCTTCCTTTCCCCTCCCTCCCCACCACCCTCCTTTCCCTCCCTCCCCACCACCCTCCTTTCCCTCCCTCCCCACCACCCTCCTTTCCCCTCCCTCCCCATCACCTTCCTTTCCCACCACCCTCCTTTCCCCTCCCTCCCCATCACCCTCCTTTCCCCTCCCTCCCCACCACCCTCCTTTCCCTCCCTCCCCACCACCCTCCTTTCCCCTCCCTCCCCATCACCTTCCTTTCCCACCACCCTCCTTTCCCCTCCCTCCCCACCACCCTCCTTTCCCCTCCCTCCCCACCACCCTCCTTTACCCTCCCTCCCCACCACCCTCCTTTCCCCTCCCTCCCCACCACCCTCCTTTCCCTCCCTCCCCATCACCCTCCTTTCCCCTCCCTCCCCATCACCCTCCTTTCCCTCCCTCCCCATCACCCTCCTTTCCCTCCCTCCCCACCACCCTCCTTTCCCCTCCCTCCCCACCACCCTCCTTTCCCCTCCCTCCCCACCACCCTCCTTTCCCCTCCCTCCCCACCACCCTCCTTTCCCTCCCACCCCATCACCCTCTTTCCTCTCCCTCCCCACCACCCTCCTTTCCCCTCCCTCCCCACCACCCTCCTTTCCCCTCCCTCCCCAGCACACTCCTTTCCCTCCCTCCCCACCACCCTCCTTTCCCTCCCTCCCCATCACCCTCTTTCCCCTCCCTCCCCAGCACCCTCCTTTCCCCTCCCTCCCCACCACCCTCCTTTCCCCTCTCTCCCCATCACCCCCTTCCTTTCCCTTCTGTTGGAACAGAGGTGAGGGTATCTGGTCTCTCCAGCGCAAAGTTTAGTACTTGAACCGTTTGTTTTTTGTAGAAATGTGTTGTGAACTGTTTTAATAACCAGAGTATCCTCCCCCCCCCCGTACTTTGGTACTGTTTCTCCAACACAAAATTAGTGTTTGTACCGTTTGGCCTTGTATAGATTTTTTACTGTTTTAATAAAAGGATATGGCCAATCCACCTACCCTGCACAAGTTTGGGTTGTGGGGGGGTGAGGGCCACGCAGACACGGGGAGAATGTGCAAACTCCACACGGACAGTGACCCAGGGCCGGGATTGAACCTGGGACCTCGGCGCTGTGAGACAGCAGTGCTAACCACTGCACCACCCTGACGCCCTAGCCAGCTGAAGGCATGACTATCATTCTCTGTGGAGTCTATGTGAAGCAATTTTGAATTGTATTCTATACTATTTTTAATAAGGACACGGAGAATCCACACCGAATAAAGTAAAGTTAGATTCATTTACTCTAACGATGTGTGCACTTCCTGGTAGATCCCTACTGGGTCCCTTTCTGGTTGGTGCCTGACTGACCGACCTTTGAAACATCGCTAATTGGAGTTCCCCGGCCACTCAGTGTGGGAGTTCATACTCCGCGGGAAGCACGGGGAAAATCATCATTCCCATCCCCGTGAATTCCGTGCAGGATATTACACCATGCACCATAACTTCATTTATTTTCCTAAACTAATTCAATTACTGAAGAGCTACTTTCTCCTCCTCACTTAAAGATTAAGAAACCAAATATTAACTGCGCCTGTTTAATGGGAGTTGTCAATTCTGAAGATAAGCTGAATCAAATTCTAAACACTTGAGGTCAAATTCAATCAGACGAGTCGCTTGTCTCTCATTATAATTTAATCGTGATAAATCGAAACGAGTGGTTTGTTCCTATCATTTGTTTGCTACAACCCGGCCAGTGTAGTGTTGGAGTGAGCGATATGTTGACGCAAGCGCATGAAGACAGCTCCAAGCCTGCACCTTTACCGCATCTATAAATACATGCTATTGAACTACCTGATGGAACCATCAATTCAGCGAACACGTGTAGTTGGATCTGAACAGAGGCTTTAATACACTTACAACAGAGCCAGCCTATTCATCGTAGAACTCCATGAACTGGGAGGCTGGCTCTAAGGCACTGATCTTTATACCTCGGTCCCAGGGGGAGGAGTCCTGGACGGAGCCAAGGGAGGAGCCCAGTACAAACTCTCGCGTACTCCCAGAGTGACTCCCCCTGGTGGTCGGATAGTGCAACTGCACTTACAAAGGAGGATAGTGAACATATATACACGGGGTTATATTGGCAACTATATACAGCATTGATCTTACAACGGGTAGATAACGAACATATATACATGGAGTGATATTGGCAACTATATATAGTGTGAATCACATTCACCACACTACCTAAGACTACGAATACTTTAATAAGAACTACCAAACTATGCCCAATACCTTACAACAAACTGCCCTTTCCCACTCTGTGATCTGTATTGGGTGCATAGGTTCCTTAATTTTACCCTCATTCAGAGGTTAACGGCTAGTGGCTGCAGGGTGCCAATGGATTCAATTCAGCAAAGCTTGATGGAGGAGCCAACTTTTTAGCGACAAAATTTCAACGACAGATCCATGTTTCATAATCCAAAATGAGTTTCTGTAGTTGAGCGGACGCAGCATTCAACTTTACCCGCAATGTGGGGCGGCATGTGGCGCAGTAGATAGCACTGGGACTGCGGCGCTGAGGACCTGGGTTCGAATCCCGGCCCTGGGTCACTGTCCGTGTGGAGTTTGCATATTCTCCCCGTGTCTGCGTGGGTTTCACCCCCACAACCCAAAGACGTGCAGGTTAGGTGGATTGGCCATGCTAAATTGCCCCTTAATTGGAAAACAAATAAATAATTGGGTACTCTAAAAATGTTTTTAAACTTTACTCGCAATGTTATCAGAAGCCATTTCCATTCGGTGGCTTTCTGAAGCACAAAAACAATTCGAGTCCAACAAGGGGTGTCCATGGATGATAAATCCACTGCTTTTCAGCTCGGACAGTGTGCATTCCTGCTGGATCCGCGTTAATGAAGAACGGCAAGATCGTCACATGAAATTGGCTTTTCAGATCATGTTACGAGCATTTTCACATGAGCACTCTATCTTCTCAGTCCTTAATCACATAGGTGGCTGCCAGGTGGGTAATGCCCTTGCTTTTCAGCAAGCAGCAGTGATGTGAAAATTGGCCTGAGTCCAGAGGATCTGCACACGCAATTAATTTTTGATGGGGGTGAAGTTATGATCATTAACTTCTGACTGTTTTTGGCAAGGGTAGTGGCAGAAATGTCGCATGTAATTATGGCATTGCTAAAGACTCTTCCCCTCTCACCTCCTCTCTCTTTTGCACCAGTCGAGGGCCCCTGCAGCCCACATGTACAATATCATGAGGCTCCAGGAAACTCCCTGGCCGATGGCTGAAACCAGTGGCCGGGTGACTCTCGCCAACTTTGCTGCCTGATTTATAACAGAAGGGGGGAGGGTTCCTGGCTACCGCCACTGCTCTGCAACCTGTTGACAATCTGTTCATGCTGCACAATCTGCTGCTCATCCATCTGGCTGCTCTCAGCAAGTGAAGCCTGTTTCCTGACACCCGGTGTCACAGAGTGGGGTCACTCAGGAAGCCGATCACTAAAATAAATATCCAGCAACAATAAACAATAAACTGCCTACCTGAGGGTACTGCAGGATGCAGAGTCCGATGTGCTCAGTAAGAGTTACACAGGCCGTCCTCACCCAACAGGAAGATTTTTTTATTTCAAGAAATTTATTAACATAGATGTCAGAGGCTTAGTACAACAATGCACAACCCAGAGAAGTGCTCAGCCCCCCAAATATAGTTACATAATCTGCAAATACCCAATGCCTTTGCTCCTAATGAAGTTGGGCTACTTGGTAGATGGTCTGGAGAGCTATTGACGATACATACGTATCATGGGAAGAAGGAAGAATTATTATAGTTTTAATATCCCATCGCACCTCGATATTAGTTACATGTAATGGAAGTAAAAATATCCAAGCGTTTAGCTCAATGATTTTATCAGCTCCTAGATAGTGCTGCATTCTATGCCAGCTCAGTTATGTAATGTTGACACAAGCAGAAACATTTATAAATCATCAGTCAAAATAAAGAGACGGATCAACCTTATGGTGTCCACAAAAACAGAATAGTTGGGCCTTATCGCAAAGGCAGATGTATGTTACTGTGGGCAGGTGTATGTTACTGTGGGCAGCTGTATGTTACTGTGGGCAGATGTATGTTACTGTGGGCAGATGTATGTTACTGTGGGCAGATGTATGTTACTGTGGGCAGGTGTACATTACGGTGGGCAGATATATGTTACTGTGGGCAAATGTATATTACTGTGGGCAGATGTATGTTACTGTGGGCAAATGTATATTACTGTGGGAATGTGTATGTTACTGAGGGCAGATGTATGTCACTGTGGGCAGATGTATGTTACTGTGGGCAGATGTATGTTACTGTGGGCAGATGTACGTTACGGTGGGCAGATGTACGTTACTGTGGACAGGTGTATATTACTGTGGGCAGATGTATGTTACTGTGGGCAGATGTATATTACCGTGGGCAGATGTATGTTACCGTGGGCAGGTGTATGTTACTGTGGGCAGATGTATATTACTGTGGGCAGGTGTATGTTACTGTGGGCAGATGTATGTTACTGTGGGAAGGTGTATGTTACTGTGGGCAGGTGTATGTTACTGTGGGCAGGTGTATATTACTGTGGGCAGGTGTATGTTACTGTGGGCAGATGTATGTTACTGTGGGCAAATGTATATTACTGTGGGCAGATGTATGTTACCGTGGGCAGGTGTATGTTACTGTGGGCAGATGTATATTACTGTGGGCAGGTGTATGTTACTGTGGGCAGATGTATGTTACTGTGGGAAGGTGTATGTTACTGTGGGCAGGTGTATGTTACTGTGGGCAGATGTATATTACTGTGGGCAGATGTATATTACTGTGGGAAGATGTTTATTACTGTGGGCAGATGTTTATTACTGTGGGCAGTTGTATGTTACTGTGGGCAGATGTATATTACTGTGGGCAGATGTATGTTACTATAGGCAGATGTATGTTACTGTGGGCAGATGTATGTTACTGTGGGCAGATGTATATTACTGTGGGCAGGTGTATATTACTGTGGGCAGATGTATGTTACTGTGGGCAGATGCATGTTACCGTGGGCAGGTGTATATTACCGTGGGCAGGTGTATGTTACTGTGGGCAAGTGTATATTACTGTGGGCAGATGTATATTACTGTGGGCAGGTGTATGTTACTGTGGGCAGATGTATGTTACTGTGGGCAGATGTATGTTACTGTAGGCAGATGTATGTTACTGTGGGCAGGTGTATGTTACTGTGGGCAGATGTATGTTACTGTGGGCAGATGTATGTTACTGTAGGCAGATGTATGTCACTGTGGGCAGATGTATGTTACTGTGGGCAAATGTATATTACTGTGGGAAGATGTATATTACTGTGGGAAGGTGTATGTTACTGTGGGCAGATGTATATTACTGTGGGCAGATGTATGTTACTGTGGGCAGATGTATGTTACTGTGGGCAGGTGTATGTTACTGTGGGTAGATGTATATTACTGTGGGCAGATGTATGTTACTGTGGGCAGATGTATGTTACTGTGGACATATGTATGTTACTGTGGGCAGGTGTATATTACTGTGGGCAGGTGTATGTTACTGTAGGCAGATGTATGTTACTGTGGGCAGGTGTATATTACTGTGGGCAGATGTATGTTACTGTGGGCAGGTGTATGTTACTGTGGACAGGTGTATGTTACTGTGGCAGATGCATGTTACTGTGGGCAGGTGTATGTTACTGTGGGCAGATGTATATTACTGTGGGCAGGTGTATGTTACTGTGGGCAGATGCATGTTACTGTGGGCAGATGTATGTTACTGTGGGCAGGTGTATGTTACTGTGGGCAGATGTATGTTACTGTGGACAGATGTATGTTACTGTGGGCAGATGTATGTTACTGTAGGCAGGTGTATGTTACTGTGGGCCGGTGTATGTTACTGTGGGCAGGTGTATGTTACTGTGGGCAGATGTATATTACTGTGGGCAGGTGTATGTTACTGTGGGCAGGTGTATATTACTGTGGGCAGATGTATGTTACTGTGGGCAGGTGTATGTTACTGTGGGCAGGTGTATGTTACTGTGGCAGATGCATGTTACTGTGGGCAGATGTATGTTACTGTGGGCAGGTGTATGTTACTGTGGGCAGATGCATGTTACTGTGGGCAGATGTATATTACTGTGGGCAGGTGTATGTTACTGTGGGCAGGTGTATGTTACTGTGGGCAGATGCATGTTACTGTGGGCAGGTGTATATTACTGTGGGCAGGTGTATGTTACTGTGGGCAGATGTATGTTACTGTGGGCAGATGTATGTTACTGTGGGCAGATGTACGTTACTGTGGGCAGATGTTTATTACTGTGGGCAGATGTATATTACTGTGGGCAGTTGTATGTTACTGTGGGCAGATCTATATTACTGTGGGCATATGTATGTTACTATAGGCAGATGTATGTTACTGTGGGCAGATGTATGTTACTGTGGGCAGATGTCCACAGTAACATACTGTGGGGGCCTCACGGTAGCATGGTGGTTAGCATCAATGCTTCACAGCTCCAGGGTCCCAGGTTCGATTGCCGGCTGGGTCACTGTCTGTGTGGAGTCTGCACGTCCTCCCCGTGTGTGCGTGGGTTTCCTCCGGGTGCTCCGGTTTCCTCCCACAGTCCAAAGATGTGCGGGTTAGGTGGATTGGCCATGCTAAATTGCCCGTAGTGTAAGGTTAATTGTTGGGTTATGGGTATACGGGTTACGTGGGTTTAAGTAGGGTGATCATTGTTCGGCACAACATCGAGGGCCGAAGGGCCTGTTCTGTGCTGTACTGTTCTATGTTCTATGTTCTATGTATGTTACTGTGGGCAGATGTATGTTACTGTGGGCAGGTGTAAATTACTGTGGGCAGGTGTATGTTACTGTGGGCAGATGTATATTACTGTGGGCAGGTGTATGTTACTGTGGGCAGATGTATATTACTGTGGGCAGATGTATGTTACTGTGGGCAGGTGTATGTTACTGTGGGCAGATGTACGTTACTGTGGGCAGATGTATGTTACTGTGGGCAGATGTATGTTACTGTGGGCAGGTGTATATTACTGTGGGCAGGTGTATGTTACTGTAGGCAGATGTATGTTACTGTGGGCAGGTGTATATTACTGTGGGCAGGTGTATGTTACTGTGGGCAGGTGTATGTTACTGTGGGCAGATGCATGTTACTGTGGGCAGGTGTATGTTACTGTGGGCAGATGCATGTTACTGTGGGCAGGTGTATGTTACTGTAGGCAGATGTATGTTACTGTGGGCAGGTGTATATTACTGTGGGCAGATGTATGTTACTGTGGGCAGGTGTATGTTACTGTGGGCCGATGTATATTACTGTGGGCAGATGTATGTTACTGTGGGCAGATGTATATTACTGTGGGCAGGTGTATGTTACTGTGGGCAGATGTATATTACTGTGGGCAGATGTATGTTACTGTGGGCAGATGTATGTTACTGTGGGCAGATGTACGTTACTGTGGGCAGGTGTATGTTACTGTGGGCAGATGTATGTTACTGTGGGCAGATGTACGTTACTGTGAGCAGATGTATGTTACTGTGGGCAGGTGTATGTTACTGTGGGCAGATGTATATTACTGTGGGCAGATGTACGTTACTGTGGGCAGATGTATATTACTGTGGGCAGGTGTATGTTACTGTGGGCAGATGTATGTTACTGTGGGCAGATGTACGTTACTGTGAGCAGATGTATGTTACTGTGGGCAGGTGTATGTTACTGTGGGCAGATGTATATTACTGTGGGCAGATGTATGTTACTGTGGGCAGATGTACGTTACTGTGGGCAGGTATATGTTACTGTGGGCAGGTGTATGTTACTGTGGGCAGATGTACGTTACTGTGGGCAGGTATATGTTACTGTGGATAACTGGCAAATAATACACACTGGAACAGGAAACGTGTAACATTGCTCCTTGATGAAAGAATGCCCATTCAGAAAGGTGGAAAAGGATGCAGACATGATTATTACCATCGACTGAAACATAATGTGACATGAATCTGTTATCAGTGAGATTATTCAGATCCTGGAATACACCTTGAGGTCATTGATCACAAGTCAAAACAGTTTCTTTTAACCCTGTACAATTCATTCGTAATGGTCTGTTTAAAATATTGGGCGCAATTCAGCAGACGTCAAACTAAGTCTGCTTTCGGGCATGTTTGGCGGAGTGATTCTCGGTAGCTGCAGGGCTGAGAAACACTCCACTCTCTAGCGGCACTTTGCTGTTTCCTTTGGCCTCGGGCACTTTCTCCTTGCCGAGGCCGCGCTTTAAGAGATTTCCTGCCGGTGAGCTGATCTTGCCAGGTAGAATGGCTGTTTGCAGATCAGGGCACCATTTTGAGTGGCAGCCCCAATTCCGCCCCCCCCCCCCCATCCCTTTCAGGCCTCCCTGCTTTCTGCCCTCCCCCCTCACCCTCTGCCACCTTGCCGAGGCCCTTCCACCCCTCCCCATCCAAAGGCCAAGGTGCCACCCCCGAGCCGACCCCTGGCAGTGCCAACCTGGCACCTGGGCACCCTGGTAGTGCCAGCCTGGCACCATGGCAGTGCCCCGGCTCCTGGCAGTGCCACCAAGGCACCCTAGTAGTGTCAGGGTGACGCTGCCAGGCTGGTAGTGCCAAGGTGCCCAAGTGCCGGGGTAGTGCTAGCGTACCACCCTGCCCTGTCCCCGACAATCCAGGGTTCTCAAATGCCCTGCGCACCCCTTCCCCCCACCCCCCACGTTTATGTGGACCAGTACTAAATGGTGTCTTGGTGAGATCGCGCAGGCACAACCGTTGTGTCCCGGGTGCCGGGTGAATCCAACATCCAGATATTTAACTGAACCATTAGGTTAATTTAAATAATCCGATCTGGATTTCACCCAGTGAGGGTGAGATCCAGGATGCGCCAGGCGGAGTGAGTCGGGTGGCCCATGATTTGCCCGGCGCAGAGCCAGATTTGGGGCTCATGCGGCGTCACGCGCTGCTCCTGATCCTTGCCGGGTGCAACGGGGTCGCTGAATCACGCCCATAGTCTATACTCCAGCCACTCTACATCCAGACAGAGGTAAGAGAACAACAGAGGGACAATTTGGAGACAATGGACCGTGTTTATTGGAGCAAAGAGGAAAGGGGTGGGCTCTTTAAAACATTGAGAAATGTGGATAATGTAAATGTACCTTGGACTATTTTATCACGTAATTAGAAGATTTGTGTACAAAACAGGCCTTCAGTGAACTAGAAAACGCTTCCTATTCCTCAGAGTGCATCAGATTATTTATTATATTTAGGAGATGCTGGTGTCACTGACAAGGCCGGCGTTATTATCCATCCCTAATTGCCCTTGAGAAGGTGGTGGTGAATACAATTGAGTGGCTACCTAGACCATTTTGAAGGGAAGTCAAGAGTCAACCACATTGCTGTGGATCTGACGTTACAAATGGATCAGACTGGATAAGGAGAGCAGATTTTCCTCCCTGAAGGATAATTAGTGAACCAATTATCGCAGATTTTCCTGGTCTCAAATCCACCTCGTCATCTGTTCCCCTTTAACCCATTTTTCATCAGAAATATAAGAACATAAGAACCATGAGCAGGAGTAGGCCACCTGGCCCCTCGAGCCTGCTCCGCCATTCAATGAGATCATGGCTGATTTCCGGCCCGAGCACCATTACCCTTAATCACTTTATTCTTCAAAAAACTATCTATCTTTATCTAAAAAACATTTAATGAAGGAGCCTCTACTGCTTCACTGGGCAAGGAATTCCATAGATTCACAACCCTTTGGGTGAAGAAGTTCCTCCTAAACTCAGTCCTAAATCTACTTCCCCTTATTTTGAGGCTATGCCCCCTAGTTCTGCTTTCACCCGCCAGTGGGAACAACTTGCCCGCATCTATCCTATCTATTCCCTTCATGATTTTATATGTTTCTATAAGATCCCCCCCCTCATCCTTCCAAATTCCAACGAGTACAGTCCCAGTCTACTCAACCCCTTCAGCTCTGGGATTAACTTAGTGAATCTCCTCTGCACACCCTCCAGTGCCAGTACGTCCTTTCTCAAGTAAGGAGACCAAAACTGAACACAATACTCCAGGTGTGGCCTCACTAACACCTTATACAATTGCAGCATAACCTCCCTAGTCTTAAATATATTTATCTCCTTCTTGAAATCATTTATCAACTCAGACTTCACCGCACTATCGGGCAGTGGGTTCCACTACCATTAGAATTCACTACCCCTTGCGAGAAGTAGTTCCTCCTCATCTCGGTTGGTCCACCTTAGCACATACATCGAGAAAGTAAAACCACAGTTGAACCTCAAAACCGTGTCTAACCATTTCTTAAATTATCTCCTGGTTTTGGCCTCCCCCCACCGACCGCACCCCTCCCCCCCCCCCCCCCCCCCACTTCCAAAATCTGGGCATGCATTCCATTCGTTAATCAGTCTTTGCGTTAAGAATAATCTTGTGATATGAGTTCTAAATCTGAACAGCCCAGAGGTCATAGCAATTACATATGGATATAGAATAAAATAATTAGTCAGATAAAATATATTCAGTGGACGGGATTTTCCTCATAAATGTCCAATTCACTTGACAAGCAGGTCTTTCAGGATTTGTGGGAAGCCCTGACGAATCTGACGCCAGCGGGAATGAGAATTGCTCTAGATTCATGTGGGCAGAGTGTTGGCTCATTAGCATAACCCAAATTGCTCCGGAAATAGCTCCCCCAACGGGAATGCGAACCGCATACAATTTCAGTCCCGGCATCAATACTTAGCCTCCCAAACGGAGCGAATGTCACCCCATGTCCGCTCAGGTGGGTTTCAAGGAGCCTAAGGCACTTCTTTGAAAAAGAGAAAGGGCAATTTTTTCGGACATTTCGGTCAGCAATTGACCGTCGTACGACACCAGCATAGATTACCTGGGCATTTATCTCCTGGCAAATTGGTTGCTGTATCTGTCGACAAGACAACCCAATTCAACTAAATCAATGCATGTTCTTCCTTCTTTCACTGTCGACTGACTCGAACTGATTGGGCTGACTCAGAATGTGCAGCAGTAATGTCTTTTAAGTTCAGATGCCCTAACATTCTGGCATAATGTCTGAACTCTTCAGATCCGTGGCATTTTGTTTGATTCATCAGCTTTGACTAGGCCGCTTTGAAGCAAACGATAGGAGAAAAACCAAAGCTTTAAACATTGCTGGATTCTGTTCCGCGATATCATGAATTTTTCCTTGTATAATGTCATTCTTTGGATTTATTTCAAGCCTGACTATCTGGTTGAGAGGCGGTAGCTTTCCTTCGCGTTCAATTTATGAATGTGATGCCTGGTGCCAGGATTGTGTTGAAGCAGGAAAGTGCTTAGATGGCATCCTCAATGTTTTTAACGCAGCTGCTGGTCACCACAGAGCATTATGTTTGATCTTCTGACATGACAGCCAACAAATTGGGTGTTAGCATAAAAGCATCACATTGACAGCGGTTACCGATACTGGCTAACAGTCTTGGCAGTCCCAGCGCCTGCAGAATTCCAGCCCATGAATTCCTGACACAGTTTTGCTTTGCGATGTTTGTACTGGTTGTACAAGGACCGTGCATTAGGTTTGCTCACGATGTAAATCCAATGATTATTGCCCCTTAGATGTCCAGAATCAAAGGAGCTGCAGCATTTTCCACTTCCGGATGCCCATCCACCAGGCTCTGGATTCTTGCCTCGAAAAACCCGAAGGATCATTTCATCCATTATGTCCATCTTGGTTTTTTGTTAGATCCATCTATAAACTTATCCCCTAGTGCCGCTTTAGTCTAGTGTAGCCCTCGACTTCAACTATTCATTCAGTTCCCTCTTTGAAGGCGGGTTGGTCCCTGACCTACTGGGTGGAATTTCTTCATTTTTCTGCAGCGGGCGGGGTTTTTACAGTCACAGAAATGGAAACGTTAAGGGGCGGGTCCCACGAACCCCCACAACTTAGTCTGTAAAGAACATAGAACATACAGTGCAGAAGGAGGCCATTCGGCCCATCGAGTCTGCACCGACCCACTTAAGCCCTCACTTCCATCCCATCCCCGTAACCCAATAACCCCTTCTAACCTTTTTGGTCACCAAGGGCAATTTATCATGGCCAATCCACCGAACCTGCATGTCTTTGGACTGCGGGAGGAAACCGGAGCACCCGGAGGAAACCCACGCAGACACGGGGAGAACGTACAGACTCCGCACAGACAGTGACCCAAGCCGGGAATCGAACCTGGGACCCTGGCGCTGTGAAGCAACAGTGCTATCCACTTGTGCTACCGTGCTGCCCTAAAAGACCTGGCTTGGATGCATAAAGGCTTTCTTCACTTTGACTGGGCCAAAACCCTGGAATTCCTACCCGAACAGCAGTGTGTGTGTGTACTTACACCACAAGGGCTGAAGCAGAAGGATTGCCCTTCTTAAAGAGTCATCGGACTCGAAACGTTAGCTCTTTTCTCTCCCTACAGATGCTGCAAGACCTGTTGAGATTTTCCAGCATTTTCTCTTTCGTTACAGATTCCAGCATCCGCAGTAATTTGCTTTTATTTCTGCCCTTCTCAAGGGCAATTAGAGACGGGTATTACGACCTTTGGGGAGGGGTGAAATTACTCCCCCTCTTCGCCTCCCCTCTGAACATAAGCGGGTTTTATTTGTGAATTTGGAGATGGGGATGTGCAGGAATCCCAATTTTTCCACTTTCAGTTTGTGAAAGGGTGAGTCAGACAGGGTTTTCTTCCGTTAACTAAAGAGCCAGATAGGTTTACTGAAACTATTTCTCGAATGAAGGAAAGATGTAAATTGCAACTTCACACAGGTGGCAGGACAAGAGGAGAGACTAATGTGACATGATGTAGGAATGTCTGGAATATAAAGGGTTAATGTACTATATAATTGACCACAAGATGGAGCTAGATGCAGAGCGATATAAAACACTGGGTGGGTTTCTCCGTCCCGCTGCGCCACATTCCAGGTTCAGCACGCCGGCGGGATGCTCCGTTATGCCGGCCGGTCAATGGGGTTTACCATTGTGGGGCAGCCCCACGCCATCGGGAAACCCCCGGGGCTGCCGGCAAAATGGAGCATCCCGCCAGCGGAGAATCCAGCCCACTGTCTCACAGACTTCTGGGAGAAGGCTGGAGAGGAGAGCATAGGAACAGTGAGAGAGATCAGAGTACAGTTATAGACGGAGTGTAGAGACTAGTGTTAGTTTTTTTTTCTTTTTTTTTTAATTTAGAGTACCCAATTCATTTTTTCCAATTAAGGGGCAATTTAGCGTGGCCAATCCACCTACCCTGCACATCTTTGGGTTGTGGGGGCGAAACCCACGCAAACACGGGGAGAATGTGCAAACTCCTCACGGTCAGTGACCCAGAGCCAGGATCGAACCTGGGACCTTGGCGCCGTGAGGCATCAGGGCTAACCCACTGCGCCACCGTGCTGCCCGAGACTAGTGTTAGTTGAGTGTAGATTGTAGATTAGTAGATTATTGTTTACGATAGGAGTAAGGATCGAGCTTTAATAAGTAGTGTAAATAAATGTTAGCTTTGTTAATGAACTTAGCTTCCGTGGTCTTTGTGAACACTGCAACATCCATCCTGAATCACAAAGAACACAACTAAAGGATTTTTTTACAGTTTGTGAAGAAGATAAAACCAAGAAGTATATGGTTAGCTGGTTTCGAAGCAGTGAACCCACGTTTCAGCCGTTTTGTTCGGTTGTCTTCCTGGATGTAGTTGGATGGAGCAATTCCACACTTTATTCCCCAGAGATTTCAGTTTGCAGTAGATTTTACTTCTTGGAATGATACTTTGCAAATCTGGGCATGGTCATTCTGAGAAAGAGAGAGGGAGAGAGAATAAGTAACTTTGGTTCCCTGTTTCATTTCAGAATGATGTTGATCTTTCTCCTGCCCAGTAAAACAGTCCCTTAAAAGTACCCTGCTGGTAGTATATTCCAGAGAAGTTCTATTAGTTCATGTCTGCTATGGTCACTGTTTTAGAACAGTTAATTGCATTTTGATGTCCCATCCTACAGGGTACTGAGAGGCCGAGTGGAGGGGGAGAGGATGTTACCACTGTTAGGAGAAACTAGAACCCGAGGGCACAGCCTCAGACTGAAGGGACGATCCTTTAAAACAGAGATGAGGAGGAATTTCTTCAGCCAGAGGGTGGTGAATCCGTGGAACTCTTTGCCGCAGAAGGCTGTGGAGGCAAAATCACTGAGTGTCTTTAAGACAGAGATAGATAGGTTCATGATTAAGAAGGGGATCAGGGGTTATGGGGAGAAGGCAGGAGAGTGGGGATGAGAAACATATCAGCCATGATTGAATGGCGGAGAAGACTGGATGGGCCGAATGGCCTAATTCTGCTCCTATGTCTTGTGGTCTGATGGTCATCTCAGCAATATTCACAACGTTTCAGGATAGTGTAAAGCGAGCAGGAGATGGGGCCTATCACACTCCCCACGGTGTTGAGTGCCGATTTTTGTGCATCGCTTTGAGTGGAATGCAAGCTGTATATTGTAGGTGTCTGGGCAGTCTCCATTGGCTTATAGGGTTTCATTTATTTTTTAATTCAGCCAGAGAAAAGAGAAAATGTGAAACTGCGGGCTAAATTCTCCACCTCGCGCCGCCGGTAATGGAGTTACCGATGAGGCGGAGAATCCAGTGTCGTGAGGAAAACGAAATCGGCACCGGGCCCCGATCGGTTTCTGATGCTCCGGCTCCTTGCTGGCGTCGGGATCAAGGTTCACCCCTGCATTCACTTAGCGGGCCCAGCACCGTATTCTCTGGGCCCTCGTAATCCTCTGATCATCTAAGTCGGGAATTACGTGGGCGAGAACCACTCCTGGTCTCGACAAGCATGGCCCTGACCCGATGGACGTCGCGGTGGGCCAAGGGGGTAACTCTTTCAGGGAGTTGCCCTCAAAGTCCATCCGAGGGTCACCCTCTCCCCCCCCCCCCCACCCAGCCACAATGTATTACCTGCCCACCCCACTGGACCCCCTGCACCAACCCCCCACCAAGAGACCCCTAAGTAAAGAGACCCCCCTAGAGACCCCCTAAATAAGGAACCACCCAGAGGCCCCCGAAATAAAGAGACCCCCCCAATAAAGTGACATCCCCAGAAACCCCTTAAATAAAAAAAACCCTCTCAGAGACCCCCTGAATGAAGTGACACCACATAGAGACATCCCAAACAAGGAGACCCCCCCGACAGACATCACTTGAAAACTGACCCTTATCAGGAAGCCCCCCCCACCCCAGAAGAGAGGCCCCTGTCAATAAGCACCCAAAAAATCAGACCCCTGTCAGTGAACCCCCAGAACAGAGACTCCTGTCAGGAAGCACCCTATAAAAGAGACTCCTATCAGGGATCTAACCCCAATCAAACAGAGTTTCATGCTGTCAATTTCTAGCTGACCACTTCAAAATCACTCCACCTTGAGGGGAAGCGATTAGAAAGCATTTAATTCTGTTTGAAGTGGTTCAGGAGTTGTCAGTCAAAGCTTGATGTTTCTAAGCATAATGGTTAGAGCCATGGAGTACTCAGCCATGAAGAAAGATGAATGGAACAATGCTGACAGCTTGGTGGGGGTTGGGGGTGGGGGGGGGGGGGGTGGAAGCTGTCAATCACAGCCGAGACAAATCAGTATCAAAGGGAAATGAATGAATGGCTTGCAGATCAAAGATCTGAGAGGGTTTAAGCACAGCTGATTGGTTTTCCCTTTCCAGGGATTGACCGGTGCTGCTTCCTGTGTCTGAGCCAGCAGGTACATTGTCCAGGTGAGCGTTAAAGCGGTCATTATTTTTCACTGTCTCTGTCTGGACTGCTTTTTAGCTTCGAGACAGTGGTCTGGAATCTTCTGGAGGGCTTCTTGACAGAGATCTCTCTTGTGGCGGCATTCTGACAGGGGTCACTTTGCTGGCGGGCTTATGGAGGGGACTTCCTTATTTGGGGGGCCTCTGTGGGGGGTCTTTTTATTTAGGGGTCTCTGGGTGATCTCTGTATTCAGGGGGTCTCTGGCGGTCTCCTTATTTAGGGGGTCTCCATCGGAGTTGGCAGGTCGGGTCACCCCCGTATTGGGAGGGAGGGGGGAGGAAATGCAGAAAATCTTGGGGTGAAGGGCTCAATTGTGCTGCGGGGGTGGGGGGGGGGGGGGTGAACAACCCCATGACCTCGCTATTGGTCCACCTGCTCAAAATGGTGACCCGAAAGTGGGATTACCTCAGCAATCCCTTGCAATCCTCATAATTTTGCATGGTGTGCAGTCTCATAGCACCGAGGTCCCAGGTTCGATCCCGGCTCTGGGTCACTGTCCGTGTGGAGTTTGCACATTCTCCCCGTGTTTGCGTGGGTTTCGCCCCCACAACCCAAAGATGTGCAGGGTAGGTGGATTGGCCACGCTACATTGCCCCTTAATTGGAAAAAATGAATCGGATACTCTAAGTTTATTTTTAAAAAAACAATTTTGCATGGTGAAGGATTGGGAATCGCTGGGAACACAAATCAGCTGCAATTCAGCAGTGGAGGGAGGACATAGGTTTCCAAACGGAGAGTTTCACACTATATCTTTAAAAAAAACTACACATTCTTGTAACAATGGGTAACATCTCCTTGGCAGCAGCACCCAGGTCCCACGAGTGATTAAAATAATAAATAGCCATTGTAGATGGATTGGCCACACTAAATTGCCCCTTAATTGGAAAAGATAATTGGGTACTCTGTGATGTATGCTCCAATAAGGTCCACCTGATTTTTTTGTAACAAGTGAAAGACCTTATCAAACACCTCCCGAAAATCCATATCAATTACATCGACTACATTGTCTGTATCTGTCCAGATAATTACTTCTTCAAAAAAAGAGCTTGTTAAACATTACTTGACTTGTGTCGAGTTGCCTGTGAGTCATTCTTGAGCACAGCTGTGGTGGGTGCAAGGTGTTGCCCAATTTCAGCTTCTTCTCACTTCTCTGGTCCATTGGGTGGGATTCTCCCATCTGAAGGCAGAGCGTTGACACCGTCGTAAAAACTGGGAGAATTGGCGGACCCACGTTGGGGCAGCCTCGCGCGATTCACACCCAGCCGGTGATTCTCTGACACGGCATGGGCTGAGAGAATCCCGCCCATTGTCTCTGGAGGTGGCAGGCAACAGCTTTTAAAATTAGGAACCGCGTATCCCTGAATCTTCACAATTACGGCTTGTCAAATTAACTTTTCAATAATGGTCAAATTCACCAAATGTGATTACAAAAAAATTATCTGCCTTTGCCTTCCCAGTGCTACTTCCGGTCCCTCCTAACTGCGTGTCACATCTGATTCAGAATAACTTTCTTTCCATTGATGTGTCCACGTTGTGGGACAAAATTCCCACAGTCACGTTCAAAGAATAAAAATAGTAAAATCCTATGCAAATCAGCAAAGTGTTATCCAGATGTTAGCAAAGCAGAATGGACCCTCCCCCGTTAGTACAGTGCGATAAATGCTAGGCTAACAAAAATAAAACACACAAATGAAATACTGTTTGTCATTGTGAAATTCTTGGGACAGAAACAGTTATATGTTCAGCCAGTGACACCGAGAGCTGGAACGACACGAGCTATTAAACATGGACCCTTCTTTATTTACCTCTTACTAGCAGACTCCCTCTGCTGGTAAATGCTCATATGGTAGCCTCAAGTGGACAAAATGCACAATGCAATTTTCAATACACTACAATCTTTAATGCATTTAAATGCAAAGTTACTTTAAATTGAAACTGGAATTCCTACGGGTATGCTTCTCATACCAGAATAATTCTATGCGTCCAGCAGCTGAACAAAGCAGAGTGAGTCAAAATAAGAGGAAGTACAATTCTAGGCACCAGTGCAGCACGAGCAAGTATTTCTGTCACCCACATCCGGGGAGGGATTCTCCAATCCCGCGGCAGAGTGTCCACGCCGTTGTAAACGCCATTGCATTTTACGACAGCGTGAGCGGGATGCTCCCACATCTAATTCTGGCCCCAACAGCGGTTCGTGCCGCTCCAGCTGCCGATCACGGCGCGAACTATGCACTGCGGGATTGGCGCATGCACAGTCGCACTGGTGCCAACGAGGACGCCTACGCGCCAGCCCTGACACAACATGGCGCAGGACTACAGGGGCCGTCGTGTAGGAAAGGAGGCCCCCAACCACAGAGGCCAGCCCGTCGATCGGTAGGTTCCAATCGCGGGCCAGGCCACATCAGAGGCCCACCCCGGGGTCGACCCCCCCCCCCCCCCCCCCCCCCCCCCACCCTCCCCCCAACAGGCACCGAGGTCCCAGGGTCGATCCTGGCCCTGGGTCACTGTCCGTGTGGAGTTTGCCCGTTCTCCCCGTGTTTGCGTGGGTCTCACCCCCACAACCCAAAGATGTGCAGGGTAGGTGGATCGGCCAAGCTAAATTACCCCTCAATTGGTAAAAATGAATTGGGTATTCTAAATTTATAAAAAGAAAAAAAAACATTGTACATAATCACATCTTTTAAGGCGAAAGTACTGATTTCCATTCAAACAGTGTTGGAGAACGTTGCAACAAATGCCGAAAGGTTATTTGTATCCGAAAGTCTGAATCAGGCTTACCTCTTCATCAGTGGAGTTTGAAAAGTAAAGTGATCAGCAGGCAGGAATGCTGCTTTCAAGTCTAGCAATAGAATGTGCCAGGCTGATGAGGCCTTCATGAGGGTTTGTGACTGAAAGCACTCTCAAAGTACTCGGCTGTTGCAGATTGTAACGATTTGCAAATCTACTAGTCAGTGGCGTGTGGAATCACAGATATTACAAGCTGCTGGAGTGTGATTACTGCCACCTTAATGGTCATCAAACTACCACCGACTATCATTAGCAGTAAGAGCAAGCGTGAAACTTGGTCAGAAATTAATTTTGCCCACATTTTATTTTCATAAATCAAATGTTACGAACATACAAATTACATCTTGAAACAGCAAAAACTGGGTAACATTTGCTGTGATGATGAGACTTGTTTGTGACAGTCGTGGGTAGCACAGTGGTTATCACAGTTGCTTCACAGCTCCAGGATCCCGGGTTCGATTCCCGGCTTGGGTCACTGTCTGTGCGGAGTATGCACGTTCTCCCCGTGTGTACGTGGGTTTTCTCCGGGTGCTCCAGTTTCCTCCCACAGTCCAAAGATGTGCAGGTTAGGTGGATTGGCCATGCTAAATTGCCCTTAGTGTCCAAAAAGGTGAGTTGGGGTTACTGGATTATGGGGATAGAGTGGAGGCGTGAGTTTAAGTAAAATGCTCGATCTAAGAGCTGGTGCAGACTCGATGGGTCGAATGGCCTCCTTCTGCACTGTAAATTCTACGATTCCATGTTGATTCATGAGAGATATTAATCTGTAATTTCTTAAAGGCTACCTATCCAACGGAGACAGAAAGTCAGCTGGAATAATGTCTGGGATTTTCACTTTTTGTATCCGACACACAATGATTACAGCTGCAGGTGGGACTGGAAAATCCCGGCCAATGGTTATGTAGAGCGACGTCTTCCCATCAAATTAAGATGAATAATGAATAATTCAGGATTATGGTTGGGACGTTCACAGAATCTATTCACCCCCTGGCTATGAAACAAAAGCAACCAAGACATCAAATGAACCAGCCCCTTCTGAAATCATTATGGGGAGGGGAGAAGAGGCCATGTGACTGAAGTAGCTATTTCGAAATCTCTACTGCAAGGTTTTAAAGACAGAAGCAATCAATAGTCTGCAGAGCAGCCAATCAAGCAGTAAGGAGTTATCTTTCTCTTCCAAGTTAAGACCCCATCTTTTACAGTTTAAAAATCCAGCTCAGAAGGGCAGCACGATGGCGCAGGGGTTAGCACTGCTGCCTCACAGGGCCAAGGTCCCAGGTTCAATTTCGGTGCTGGGTCACTGTCCGTGTGGAGTTTGCACTTTCTCCCCATGTTTGTGTGGGTTTTGCCCCCACAACCCAAGATGTGCAGTGTCGGTGGAATAGCCACACTAAATTACCCCTTAATTGGAAAAAGAATTTATTGGGTACTCTACATTTATTTATTTTTTTAAATCCAGCACAGAGATAACGAATTTTCCATTGAGAAGAATCTCAGGTGCAAAATTCATTGACTTTTGGAAGAGGCGTGTTACAGATTAAAAACAAATCGAGATGGATTCTCCGCCATCGAGATGTTCCATTTTGCCGGCAGCATGGGGGTTTCCTGATGGCGCGGGGCTGCCCCACAATGGGAAACCCCACTGACCAGCCCGTGAAATGGAGCATCCCACCGGCGCGCTGAACCAGAAGTCTGGCGTGGCAGGACGGAGAATCCGGCCCGTTGTCTCCGGCAGTTGCAGTTACATGAGCTTCAACTCAACTCTTGGAATGTAAAGGAATTTGGAAATTTCTGCTGCAGTTATAGTGATCAGCCAAGGACTCATAAACAGTGAACATTTGTAATTTATCTTTCAGCATTGAACTTTAATATGACTAAAATGACTACCTACAATCTAACCTGTAAATTTGTGTGTGTGCAAATGTGGGTCATGAAGGTTTGAGAAACACGTGTTTACCTTTTTAATTATTTTGCTCCTCCGCCTGGGTGGGTTTTTTGCTCAATACCATGAAACCTCTTTTTTGTTCTGAACCTCAAGAAAGGTCAGACGGTCAGACTTGATTTGTTCCAATCAATACACAAATGGTTTACACAGGCATTGAGTAAAATACCTGAATACTTCTAACTCCATCAAGGAACCTACCACGGGGGGCAGCACGGTAGCGCAGTGGGTTAGCCCTGCTGCCTCACGGCGCCGAGGTCCCAGGTTCGATCCCGGCTCTGGGTCACTGTCCGTGTGGAGTTTGCACATTCTCCCCGTGTTTGCGTGGGTTTCGCCCCCACAACCCAAAGATGTGCAGAGTAGGTGGATTGGCAACACTAAATTGCCCCTTAATTGGAAAATTGGAAAAAATGAATTGAGTACTCTAACTTTTTATTTAAAAAAAGGAACCTGCCACGGTAGGATTTGGGGTGGTGAGGTGAGGTATTCATATTGTTGCTGTCCTCACGTAAGGGTAACAGTAACAGAAATATTAGTAAAACTTTAGAAATTAAATCCATAGACTATGGGAGCAATTTGAAGTGGGATCTAAATTAATCCCTTGACATAAATTTAGTGGTCCGGATCCAGGATTTCTTGTGTGCAGTGCTACAGTACTGACAAAGATATCCACACTTGACACCAGTGTCCTAGAACTGATGGAAATTACTTTTCAGGATTTAAAGGTTCAGTCCGTCAAGGAGTTCAAAAATGGAGCGAAGGAACTGGAGTGCGAGTTTTACCTGAAAGCCAAGGTGGACACTGAGGATGCTTTTGAAAGAAGTCAGCAAGAAAGAGAGCAATTATCATGGGGAAGAGAGAGAGGGAGAGAGAGATAGAGAGGGAGAGAATAAAGGGTGAGGGAACAAACTTTCCAATGAGAACAACAGCAAGAGAAAGAGGAAGCTTTCCAAAGTAGACAGCGAGAAAAGGAGATGAGACTACGGGCTAAATTCTCCGGTCCCCCCACCGCATTTTCTCAGCGGCACGCCATTCGCTAGCGCCCGGTTTCTCTACTTCCCTCCACTTGTGAATGGGATTTCCCATTGAAGCCTGTAGGTGGGGGTGTGCTGCTGGAGGGAACAGGGAATCCCAACCACCCAGAGAATTCCGGCCTCCATGGACAGTGTAAGGAGGTAAAGGCAGATGGAAAATAGTGGGCACGATTCAACCATCGCCCGGTGCGGAGCCCTCTGCGACCCAATAGGTTCCTAGTGTAAGTAAGATCCTTTAAGTTGCCATGCGCACACAGTCCAAAGATGTGCAGGATAGGTGGATTGGGCATTCTAAATTGTCCCTTTGTGTCCAACGGTTAGGTGGGGATGTGAAGTTACAGGGCGGGGGATGTGGGCCTAGGTCGGGTGCTCTTTCAGACAGTCGTTGTAGACTTGATGGGCCGAGTGGCCTCCTTCTGCACTGTAGGGATTCTATTCCATGATTCTATACCACAGAAAGAGACCCTTCAGCCCATTGTGTCTGTTCCGGCTGTCGAGTTCTATTCTTATCCCAGTTTTCCAGCATTCCGTCCGTAGCCTTGTATGCTATGGCATTTCAAGTGCTTATCTAAATGCTGCTTAAATGTTGTGAGTGTTCCCGCCTCTGCCACCCTTTCAGACAGCGAGTTCCAGATTCCCACCACCCTCTGGGCAAAAATGCTTTTCCTCTAATCCTCTCTAAACCTCTTGCCCCTGACCTTAACTCTATGCCCCTGGTTATTGACCCCTCTACTAAGGGGAAAAGTTTCTTTCTATCAACCCTATCTATATCCTTCACAATTTTGTACACCTCACTCAGGTGTCCCCCAGCCCCCCCAGCCTTCTCTGCTCGAAGGAGAATGGCCGCAACCCAGTCAGTTTCTCTCCATAGCTGAAATGCTCCAGCCCAGGCAACATAGAACATAGAACCTACAGTGCAGAAAGAGGCCATTTGGCCCATCGAGTCTACACCGACCCACTTAAGCCCACACTTCCACCCTATCCCCGTAACCCAATAACACCTCCTAACCTATTTTGGACACTAAGGGCAATTTATCATGGCCAATCCACCTAACCTTTTTTAAAAAAAATAAATTTTAAGAGTACCCAATTATTTTTTCCAATTAAGGGACAATTTAACGTGGCCAATCCACCTAACCTGCACATCTTTGGGTTGTGGGGGCGAAACCCACGCAGACACGGGGAGAATATGCAAACTCCTCACAGACAGTGACCCAGGGCCGGGATTCGAACCCAGCTCCTCAGCGCCGTAGGCAGCAATGCTAACCACTGCGCCACCGTGCTGCCCCAATCCACTTAACCTGCACATCTTTGGACTCGGGGAGGAAACCGGAGCACCCGGAGGAAACCCACACAGACACGGGAAGATCGTGCAGACTCCGCACAGACAGTGACCCAGCGGGGAATCGAAACTGGGACCCTGGCGCTGTGAAGCCACAGTTCTAGCCACTTGTGCTACCATGCTGTCTATGATTGAATGGCGGATAAGATTCTCTGAGCCGAATGGCCTAATTCTGCTCCTGTGTCTTTTGGTCTTATGGCTTGGTCCAGCTCAAAGTTGTTAAATTCTGATGCCCGGGTATACAAGGCATCCGTGACCTCATGGATGCACTTGTGGGCAGTAGCTTGTGATATGCCGCACGCATCCTCGCTCGAACTCTGGAATGAACCAGACATGGCATAGGTGTCGCACTGTCTCTTTGTTGAGTCAGAGTCTCCTGTGGCACATGCTGTCCACCATCTCCTCAAAAGACCAACGACGCCTGTACACCTTGGGCCCTTGCTGGCTTCCCCTTCTGGGTTTCTCTTCCTCTGATGGTCGGCCTGGTCTTCAGGGCATGTGGTGGGCCCCCTGCACATGGGGTGCCACCTCTAGCCTGCGCGACACTGCTGCCTTCCCTGGCGTCTGGCAACCTGGGCTGCCACCAGCACCATGTGGGCATCTTCTGCAGGACAGACACCACCCTCTCCAGTGCAATCACATCCTCCCTATAGTGTGGTGACCAGAACTGTACATGGTACTCTAGCTGGGGCCTAATGAGCGTTTTCTACAGCTCCATCATAATAACCTCTGCTCTTACACTCTATGCATCACCTAATAAAGACAAGTATTCCAAATGCCTTCTTAACCACCTTATCTACCTCATCTTGAAGAACCGCAGGAGAGTACAACAGGGGCTGACCATCCACCTGGGGGCAGTAGTGTTCAGGGAGACATGGATTAGGTTAGGAAAACATCCATTACCCAAAGTGGAAAGGAAGAGAAGAGAACTTCACCCAAAGCAGGCAATCCGTGTGGCGATCACAAGGGGAATAGAGGTGAAACTCATTCAGGGTTAACCATTGTGTAATGATACACTTTTATAGGCTTTATTAGAAACACAAAGGGATTTATTATAGTACAGCAGCCACATGACTGCACCTAGTCCCATACATTTTCCTGCCTAAGAGAGGACTCCACCATCTGGGGTGATTCCTCACTCTGAGTCCCCATTGTTCCCTCATACCTGGTGACCCTTACTCTGCTGTGTTGCCCTTAAAAGGGACAATCACAACAAATCACCACACATTGGTAAGAGAAACGAAACGAACCGAGTTTCAACTAATTTTTTTTAAATTTTTTAAGTACCCTATTCATTTTTTTTCCGCTAAGAAGTAATTTAGCGTGGCCAATCCACCTACCCTGAACATCTAAGGATTGTGGGGGGTGGGGGGGAACCCACGCAGACATGGGGAGAATGTGCAAATTCCACACGGACAATGACCCGGGGCCACGATCGAACCCAGGTCTTCGTCGCCCTGAGGCAGCAGTGCTAACCACTGCGCCACCATGCCGCCCACAAAACGGACCAAGTTTTAAGCCTCAACCAGGACTGCATTGATGGAAAAGTCACTAAAAAATGAAGTGCCGGGTGCTAATCCAGAATCCTTACAGGAGACAAAAATCAAATTGCAACCCGTAACCCCTGAGCAATCAGATCGGTAAAAGTGTTTGGGTTTAAGCCAAGTAATGCACAGGCTATAGAGATGGAAAGTGAGGGGTTAAAACCGATCTGAGCAGACCAGGTTAGCAATCCCGAAAATTTGCATATTCTCAAAGCCTCTGTGGTAAAGAGCATTAAGAGAGGGCCAGCGAGAAGCACAGAATACCCCTTCCCCTTACAGGTAACCAAGAGTAACCTGCCTTCTATCAGCAGTCTGGGAGCTAACAGCCATGTAAAGCAAAACAAATCCCTCAGACAATGCTTAATCCGAGGTTGCAGCTCGAGAACAGGCACAGATCTGTCATTATCTGTCAGGCCGACCACCAAAAGAATAAAGCAAGTTCGGAGCCCTGATGCCAGTATAATCTGTTCCAATGAAGACAGGCTTTGTTTGCAACCAACCAGCTGAATTGAAAAGCAATGTACGGGCATGTTAGACAGAGCCAAGCGCAGTTTAGGGTCATCTGGGTATCAACACCATAGCAGAGCAGAACAGAAGCAATTAGATGGGTGCGCATGTGTTGTTTTCATTTCCATTATTATCTGGATGGCTGGAATGAGACGCTCCTTGTAATTCACGTTTCATTCCTCGTGAGTTTGAAATCAGTACGTAAATGGTTAAATACAGGCATTGACTAAAATACCTTCATCCTTCTAAATCCTTCAACAAAACCTACTACGGTCAGAGAGCGGATAGCGGGGTCACATTTGTAGCCCTCCTCATGTGGCCATAACACGTTTAACCATTAACGGTCCAGTACGAACATTCTCTTAAGTTTACAATTTTAAACACTGAAACAAAAGAAATGCGTAACAGACACGTGGCGTTTTCTTTACATGGCGTTACAGGAATGCACACAGACAGCCTATCGGCGCATATTTGTACAATTATTTCACCTGCCTTTTGTCTGGGGCAGACAATGGGCGGAGCTGTCACAGTTTGTAAACACAGGAATGCTTCAAGGTTGGCTCACATGTAGACAACTACACTCTGCACATCTCTCCAGGATGTGTGTGAATAACAATCAGGAGTCCAAGTAGAGCCAGGTTTCATCTCCCTTTGTTAGGAACGCCATTGCCAATGGTAGTACCCACCCTATTACCACCAGAGCTGGCACATGGACCAGGCATTAAACCTGGCAGTGCCTGATTTTATCACTTGATACCATGTGGTGCACGTGCTCTTTGAGGAGCCTTAAACTATGAACTGTTGTAAACAGTGTTCTTCCCTGTTAATTAAATCTCTTTGGTTTCGACTACGTCAATACGGAGGCAGCATTGAAACCAGAGTGACTGCATGCTTTTGGGATCATAAAGCAACACAAACGTAGAAGCTGGTTTGTCATATGAACACTTTACATTTCAATTGATTCATTCTAAAACACTCAGTAGAAACACACACTCCCGCAACTACCACATTTCCTGAATTAGCATTTGCTGAAAATTAAATTGAGCTTGAATCAAGCGTTCTCATGACTGTCATCCCACCTCCCATTCTAGTTCTCACAATCACTGGTGTGCTAAGGTAGACTTTCATCTTTTTCCACAGCTGATAATTCCCAGAGCAGGTCCCTAGTCTGCCACCAGGGGCTTATAGCTTGAGGGGTGCCACCCCACATCAAGCTGACCAGGAGTCTCTCCCACTTTTACCACCAGCCGTTGGCGTGTTGGAAGGATTTTGCAGCTTGGCACTCAGCCTGGTTAACATTATGAACACACCTTCCTTAGCCATCAAGTCCTGGGGTGGGACTTGAACCCGGAGCTTCTACCTTAGGGATGCTAACCCACTGCACCAGTTCAGGCCTCTTGGGCATCCTTGACTCTTCTCATGCCACCACTGGTGGCTGTGCCTTCAGCTGCCAATTTGGCTTGAGTTCGCTAAACCTCTCCACCTCTCTTCTCCTCCTGTGATATCCTTCTTAAAACGTCCTTCTTCGACCAAGCTTTCGGTCTGTAACTTCCTCCAGTCTTACAACCCATCGAGGTCTCTGCACTTCTCCAATTCTGTTCTTTTTGTGCCGTAACACACTTCACAAATGGCGACTGTGCCTTCAGCTATCTAGGCCACAGAGAATTCCCTTTCTAAACCGCTTTACTTCACTGCCTCTCTCTGCCAATATCCCACAAAGCGGCTTGGGACATGTCCTTACATCAAAGGCGCTAATGAAATGCAAATTTCATTGTCGAAACCAGTGTAGTTGATGAAGGCCTAAGGGAAGAATGCAACTTATGACATGTTCCCCCTTTGTGGATGAAAATATAAGTTTGAAGATGTCAGCCCGTTCTTTGTGCACTTGAAGCATGCAGGCCCCAAGACAATGCATTTCATGAAAACGTTTTTCGCTTTTAATTTTAAAATTGCAAGTGACGATCCAAGTTTAAAAGCCCAAGGGTTGGATTTTCTGCGAGGGTCAAGATCGAAGAGGGATAAGAGATAACAATAACCCTGCTGGTTGATATGCCGGTTCCCCGGCTGCACGCTACCAAGGGGTCATTTTGGCAGAGGCGGGCAGGGGGCCCAGAGGCAAACCCACCCACATGCGGTGAGTATACGTCACAGCTCAGTTGGAGAGAGGGCGCCTCCTTCTTGAAACGTTCTCTCCTTTCTTTACTGTCCATTACAGCTCCTCTCAAGCTGGAAGGCCTATGATTGACTGTCCATCTTCAAGAGCCCAGCCAGCAATCTTAACTGGACAATAAAACAGTCTCCAGGTCAGGGAGACACCCCTGTGAAAATCACAGTGTGTGACTGCCTCCCCACCAGAGCTGGGCTTGGCACCCAGAAACAGTCCCTACCTCTGTTTCCCAGAACTACAGCAAGGAGCTTCAGAAGGATACACTGGACTAAATGGTCGAAAGGTCTTCATCTACCAAAATTATTCCTGCATTCATATGTTAGAATAGTTTTTTTGTGTTTTATATTATTCCAGCAACCATTTCCTTCAAAGGCCTGTCACTCTTCGAGAAGCCTGAAGCTTAAATTTGTGGTCATCACCTTACAGGTGCAGACACGATGGACCTCTTTCTGTGCCATAACAATTCTGTGATTATAGAATAGAACAGTACAGCACAGAACAGGCCCTTCGGCCCTCAATGTTGTGCCGAGCCATGATCACCCTACTCAAACCCACGTATCCACCCTATACCCGTAACACAACAACCCCCCCACCCCTTAACCTTACTTTTTTTAGGACACTACGGGCAATTTAGCATGGCCAATCCACCTAACCCGCACATCTTTGGACTGTGGGAGGAAACCAGAGCACCCGGAGGAAACCCACGCACACACGGGGAGGACGTGCAGACTCCGCACAGACAGTGACCCAGCCGGGAATCGAACCTGGGACCCTGGAACTGTGAAGCATTTATTCTAACCACCATGCTACCGTGCTGCCCTTCAGATTATACTTCAAATCAACCTTAAGCAAGGCAGCGGACTATAGTTTCCAGCATGAGTTGATGGGAATATTCCTTGTATGAACCAAAATGTAATTTTTAAAAAAATTTTAGAGTACCCAATTCATTTGTTTCCAATTGAGGGGCAATTTTAGCATGGCCAATCCACCTCGCCTGCACATCTTTGGGTTGTGGGGCGAAAACCACGCAAACAAGGGGAGAATGTGCAAACTCCACATGGACCGTGACCCAGAGCCGGGATCGAACCTGGGACCTCAGCGCCGTGAGGCAGCAGAGCTAACCACTGTGCCACCATGCTGCCCTGCATGAACCAAAATTGCCTTTGTAATAAACAAAATCTATAACGAGAAACAGGCCACAACACAAAAACAGGACAACTCATTATTATTTAACCAAGAGGATGGCAATGTCTCTGCTAAACGGAGTGCACTTGACCATCAATCAGCGCACTCTTCTTGTTGCAATATAAATCATTGTTGCGAACCTCTCCTGATGGGTGCAAGAGAAGAAGCTTTGACAGTGTGTCTCTTTATTCAGAAACATTGTCGTTTAACCATGCATGCGTGCAATGGAGAGATGTTGTGTACATGAGCGATAAAGACATAACAGCTCAAATCCATACTGTTGATTACCTGTTGTAGAGAACAATAACAATGCAGCAGTGATGAATGGAGATATAATCCATACGAAACGTATTACAGGGTTTTCGAAAATCAAAGTGCTTACTTATCAAATGCACACCAACAACCACCTCTGGTATAGGTCATAGCATTCGCGTGATCATCAAAGTATTTTAAATCAATTCCGTGAGTGGAGGGGGCCCCGGCACTAATGTGAGAGGACCATCTCCTTTATTTATGAGGTTGTAAAAATTATATTGCCGCTTTCGACCTAAATGTTTTACAGATTTCAGTATGCTTTCCACAGCACTGAATGCTCTCTGACCTCAAGAGGAAATTACTTCCACCAGAAGGGAAGATAAATATGCTTTTGATATGGGTCAACGATCCAAACCTTCATTACTGACTCATCCAGGATTCTACATTAATAGTTTGTAACAGCTATTTTCGATAGAGCAAGAGAGAGAGAAATAGGGCGACAGAGAAAATAATCAACATCGAGCGCATTCAAATTAGGGAGAGGTAAAGCCGACGAAAGAGACTCATTAGAGGCAAAGAGAAGGAAAGCTAGGAAGAGAGTGCACTCAAGGGATTGAACACAGGAGTGAGAGAAAGGGAACATCAGTGAGGGAGGCGGAAAACAGGAGGGAGAATGTGGGAACGAGCAGAAGAAAGGACACGCTACAGAGCAAGAGGACGGAGCATGAGCAGGAAAAATGAAAATGGGAGAAAAATGTGAGGAGAGGTTGAATAAACTTGGTTTGTTCTCACTGGAACGAAGGAGGTTGAGGGGCGACTTGATAGAGGTCTACAAAATTATGAGGGGCATAGACAGAGTTGATAGTCAGAGACTTTTCCCAGGGTAGAGGGGTCAATTACTAGGGGGCATAGGTTTAAGGTGCGAGGGGCAAGGTTTAGAGGAGATGTACGAGGCAAGTTTTTTTTACACAGAGGGTAGTGGGTGCCTGGAACTCGCTGCCGGAGGAGGTGGTGGAAGCAGGGACGATAGTGACGTTTAAGGGGCATCTTGACAAATACATGAATAGGATGGGAATAGAGGGGTATGGACCCCGGAAGTGTAGAAGATTTTAGTTTTGACGGGCAGCATGGTCGGCGCAGGTTTGGAGGGCCGAAGGGCCTGTTCCTGTGCTGTACTTTTCTTTGTTCTTTGTTCTTTGTAAATCAAGGGGAAGGAGAAGGCAAGAAAATAAAACTACTGGGAATATTTTGGCAGCCAAATTAAAGTGTTAGTGATAGCGATGAGCCAACACTATATTACCAGGAACTGTGCCAATATTTGTATAAACATTTAATTGCACATTATATCGTCACATCAACACTATAGATTTTACATCAACTTTTGTTAAATGTCCCTGAATTTCTGCAGTCTTCTCCCAAGTCCTCTTGGTTGTGGGTGGTGGGACTAGTGGATCGCCAAGAGAAACATACATTGTTTTTCCAGCAGTCCAACTAATTGTTCCTGAGGAAATTCCAGGGGTATGGATCTTGACATCCGAATTCCAGGCAGGAAACCACCCCTTGGGAAGGAAATAGTTAGAGAGAGAGAGAGAAAGAGAGAAACAGAGACAGAGAGAGAGACACACTGAGGGATGGAGAGAGACGGAGAGACAGAGAGACCCACATGAGGGAGGCACGAGAGAGATGGAGTGAGACAGAGAGAGGCAGCAGACAGAGAGAGATAGCAAAAGACACACACACCCACACACACACATGGAAAGGGAGAGGGAAAGAAAGAGACAGCAGAGAGAGATGGAGAACGAGAGATAGAGACACAGAGTCACGTGGCGACAGAGAGAGAAAGCAGAAAGAGGGGGAGAGAGAGAAAGGCAGGGAGCGAGAGAGGGAGAGTGAGAGACAGTGAGCAAGATAGAGATACATGGAGAGAGAGAAAGACAGGGACAGCAGAGAGGGAGAAGCAGAGAGACAGAGGTAGAGAAAGTTACAAAGGGAGAGAGGGAGATGATGGAGCGAGACAGACACAAAGAGGCGTGAAGAGAGAGAGGCAGAAACAGAGATGGAGCAGCAGAGAGAGATGGAAAGACAGACAGAGACAATAGAGAGAGGGGCAGACAGGGAGGGACAGAGGGAGGGAGAAATACACAGAGCGAGAGAGACACAGACAGAGAGACACAGTGAGAGAGAGAGAGACAGAGAGAGAAAGAGAAACAGTAAGAGATAGATAGAAAAATGAACGAGAGGCAACACAAGAAAATATGGGGCGGGATTCTCCCAGTGTCGTGTTGGGCCGGAGAATCCCTGCAACCGCGCCACGCCGCCCCAATGCCGGCACGCGATTCTCCGCTCCGTGGAGAATCAGCGCCATCGGCGCCGGCGCGTTTGGAGCGCCGCCAGTCACGGGCCGCTCTACGCAGCTGGGCCGCCAATTCTCCGACCCGGATGGGCCGAGCGGCCGCTCCAAAAAGACAGAGTCCCGCCGGCGCCGTCCACACCTGGTCGTAGCCGGCAGGAACTCTGCGGCAGGGTCAGGGGGCGGTCTGTGGAGGAGGGGGGGGGGGGGGGGGGGGGGGGGAGAGGGGCTCCGACACAGGGGGAGCCTCCGATGGAGCATGTTGCATCCGGGCCGGCACATTGACGGTGGCCACCGCGCATGCACGGGTTGGCGCGACACACAGTTTGCGCCGGGATGGGAGGCTGGAGCGGCGTGAACCGCTCCAGCGTCGTGCTGGCCCCTTCCCAGCGGCCCGTTCACACCGTTGTGAAATGCGGCGGCGTTTCCGACGGCATGGACACTCTGCTGCCGAATGGGAGAATCCTGCCCATGAAATAGGAGCAGGCATAGGCCTCTTGGCTCTGACATTCAATAAGGTCATGGATGATCTGATTTTAACTGAACCCCACAGTCCTGCTGACCCCCAATAACCTTTCACTACCTTGTTAATCAAAAATCTATCAAACTCTGCCTTAAAAATATTCAAAGGCTCTGTTTTCACTGTCTTTTAAGGAAGAGAGTTCCACAGACTCCTGATCCTGAGAGAAAAACAATTCCCTCATCTCGATCTTAAATAAACGACCCCTTATTGTTACACAGTGACCTCTGGTTTTAGATTACCCCACAAGAGGAAACATCCTCTCCACATCGACCCTGTCAAGACCCCTCAGGGCTTTCAAGTTTCAATCAAGTCACCTATTACTCTTCTGAACTCCAACAGATACAAGCCTAACCTCTCCAACCTCTCCTCATAAGGTAACCCACCCTTTCTTGGTATTAGTCCGGTTAACCTTCTCTCAACTGCTTGCAACGCATTTACATCTTTCCTTAAATAAGGTGACCAATGCTGTACACAACACTCCAGATGTGGCCTCACCAATACGCTGTAGAACTGAAGCATAACCTCCCTACTTTTGTAATCAATTCCCCTCACAATACACAATCACATTCTATTAGCTTTCCTAATTACACCCAGATCCCTCTGCACCTCAGAGCTCTGCAATCTCCCACCATTTAGTTAACAAGATTCTTTTTATTCTTCCTGCCAAAATGGACAATGTCACATTTGCCCACGTTATATTCCATTTGCCAGATCGTTGTCCACTCACTTGACTTATCCACGTCCCTTTGCAGCCTCCTTTTGTCCTCTTCACAATTAACTTTCCTCCCTATTTTTGTGCCATCAGCAAATTTAGCCACTAGGGACGGGATTCTCCCTTCTGGGGACTAAGTCCCGACGCCGGCGGGAGAACACTCTGGTGTCAACAGCCCCCGAAATTGTGGAATTCTCCGCACTTTCAGGGGCTAAGTGGACCCCAGAGAGATTGGCGCCATTCCAGAGCCAGTGCCGAAGGAAAGGCGAGAGTTCGCGCATGTGCCGGCGTAATCTCACACATGCATGGAATCGCCAGCATGGTTCCGCGCATGCGCAGACCGGCAGGCGTATTTTGGCGCATGCACAGGGGGTTCTCTTCTCCGTGCCAGCCATGGCAGAGTCCTACAGGGGCCTGCGTGGAAGGAAGAAGTGCCCCCACGGAACAGGCCCAATCACGGGCCAAGCCACCATGGGGGTCTCCGGGGACCGCCCCACCAGCTTTCCTGCCAGGTCCTGCTGTGTGGGACCATACGTAGCCGGCGGGACTGGCCAAAAACAGATGGCCGTTTGGCCCATCGGGGCCCGGAGAATTGCCGGGGGGGGGGGGGGGGGGGGGGGGTTGCCAACAGTCCCAGACCAGCGTGGCGTGAACCATGCCCTGGCCCGAACAATGGCGCTGGAGAATATGGCAGCTGGTATCAGAGCGGCAAGGTGGGCTCCCGCCGCCCCCCAGGGATTCTCCCACCCGGCGGGGTGTCGGAGAATCCCACCCCAGATCTTTAGTCCCGTCATCCAAGTCATTTATATAAATTGTAAAAAGTTGAGGTCCCAGCACTGATTTCTGTGAAACACCACTCATCACATCCTGCCAACAATCCATCAACAGGCAATACAGAACAACATCGGGCTCTGATTGGTGAACCCCCCATTTAGAGTGGAGAGAGGGAAGATAGTGTGACACTTGAGAGGGGGTGGAGACTAAGAGCACTTCTGATACATCTCCTGATTGTCTGGTGTGACATTTCTGAACTTTCGTTTGGTAAAGCAGTAGCCGTGTTCCTGACATTCAGCCAGGTAGCCTGAGGCAAAAGTGAAGTCGCTGACCTTACATCGGGGTGCGACCCTGCAAAGTGTGGTGAGGAGAAGGTTCCAGCCCAGGGCCGGTGCTAGGAATTGCTGGCCCAATTAGAAAAGTGATGGTGGGGCCCCTACTCTACAAAAGTAAAAATTTATGTATGTTTATATTTCGTGTAGTATGCTCGTCTTTAACCAAAAAAAAACATTAAATGCTTGATATACTAAAATTTTGAAACTTGCTTACCCGGGCGGAAGGATTTGGCGGCGCAGGGCTGAAGGATTTGTCGACGGTAATGCGGTGCGTTCCCCAAAAGTAAAAACTACCCTATAGTTCCTCTTAGAATACAGAAAAGGCTTCAAACGGTAACTCTGTCGCCGCTGGCGCGGGGCCCCCTTAAGGTGCGGGGCCCAATTTGATGAAATTGGTCAAATAGGCTTAAAACCGGCCCTGTTCCAGCCAAGCTGTTGAGGGTAGAAGCAGGGTGGCTCTTGACCTCCAGGCCAGGGCTGAGGAGGGCAGGCATTCAGCCAACCAACCAACCAACCAACCAAACAAGCAAAGCGCAGAGGGCAGGCCAGATAAGCCTGCATCCTGCAGTAGATAGACAGCCAGCAAAGGAGCACACAAGATTGTCAAGGCTCGATGCCAAATCACCCGAGCGAGAGGTGAGCAGTCGGGTGGTGCGAGGGCCAGGCAAGCGCCGGGGTCATGGATTTTGGGGAGCAGCGGCCACCAGAATTATCTGCGAATGATGAGCCAGGTATATTTGACAAGTTCAACAACACTGATGATTGAAAATGTATCCTCAGAAGATTCTACCTGCGATTATGTTATTGATGATTTTGTGAAGAAAAAGTGCAGAAGAAAAACTATCTAAATTGCTGTGTTCTGCAAACAACTGATGAAGCAAGAAAATCTAAAATTCTGTCCCTTTCCAGTCTAAATTCTGTTCTTCAAAAGAGAACATGTGCTGGTCTGATATACTGGCTGGTGGTCACATGCAGACAGTTATAACTGGTGAGTAACTGTCATTCCCCATCATTCCTTCTTGGCCTTCACAAAGCCTCTTCTCATCTGGCCAAAGAACGGAATCTTGCCAGCAAAGCCATTGATATTAGACTTAGATTTGGACTGGACATTCCACTTCAATGGAGTACTTGCTCTTGCACGGGACTTTTTCTGGCTCATTCTGTCCTGCACTGACCTGTGTTGTGCTCATATCATCGGCTGATTTCTACAACCTGTTGCTCGTCAACCAGTTCAGATTTGCTCGCCTCTAGACACACAATTTGCTATATTGACCATCTCTACCATCATGCTGACAACAGGTAGGCTTGGATTCCAATTAAGCAACTACAGGCTTGTTCTCGTAAGTTAAAGAGCACTAAAGCAGTTAAGCAGTGATTTGGTTTTTTTTTGTGGCTTGCATTGTAGATTTCAATTTATCAATTACAATCTTATTCTCACAAGTTAAAGAGGACTAAAGCAGTTAAGCAGAGAAATTAAGGTGAGCAAGGGGCCACACAAAGTGTAAATCCTCCTCTGCTGCCCTCCAAAATAATTCACCGTGTAAAGCGTTTTATGGCACTTCAACGTGATCGGTATAAATGTGAGCATTTCTTTCTCCTCCTCTTTTACAATGAGGCATTTGATCAGTTACACAGGGCATAAGGTCATTCAAGTTGAGCTGCCCACAGAGGGGGTGGGGTGGTCTGGTCAGGGGACTTCCGTGCACATCTCAATATGGCTGTTGATTCCACAACTACAACAATCTCCAAATCATCAAATATCACTGCTGGATGTAGGGAGGAGAACAGGGAAGAAGAAAATCTTCATCTTGGTCAAAGTCATGTGGCACAGAAGCAGCAGGGATTATTTGGTATCAAGTTTATATTCAATATGGGATGGAGAGCAGTAGAATAGAGTACAACTGACTGCAACCCAGCTGCATGACAATGGACACAATGGGCGACTGTGGATTGCTTCTGTTCACGAAGATGTCAATGCATTAGCTCCATTGTCACGGTGACCCTCACAATGGCTGGCTGGTGTCAATGCCCAGCTGAGAAGAGTGATCTCTGAGCTCAGCTTTGTGCTCCTTCCTCCAGTGAGTAAGGGACCCTGTTCCTGAGCAATGCAGAGAGCGACATGGGATTAGAGACCGTTTTTCAACACTCTGTTGCCCTTTGAGTCAGATTTCCTCAGGGGCCGGAAAGGAATTGGAGTAATTATTCCTCAATTAAAGGGTCGCGGCCATTATGGAAAAAAAAGTGTTGGGCCTGTCTTTTCTTTCCTTCTCTTAGAATTCTAAAGCTACTGACTCATGGAAAAAAGCAGATGCCATTCATTCCCTGATATCGTCTCAAAGGATGTGAGCCTATGCAATGGGAATTGGCAGGTTAGCTAACACTCATACTCTCTGTAGCAACCCGAGATATTAATGAAGAATGGGAACATTGAGTCACGCCTCCAGCATTGGCCAGGTCCAAAGACAGGGGATTGCTTTAACAAGAAACAGCCTTGAGATCAAGGGATATGGGAGGAGGTATTGAATTTAATAATCAGCCATGATCATAATGTACGGCGGAGCAGGCTTGAAGGGCCGAATGGCCTCCTCCTGCTTCTATTTTATATGTACGTTTTTATTCAGGCACCACTTGCTGGGCCAGAGGACAGCACGGTGGCGCAGTGGTTAGTACTGCTACCTCATGGCGCAGAGGTCCCAGGTTCGATCCCGGCCCCGGTTCACTGTCTGTGTGGAGTTTTCACATTCTCCCTGTGTCTGCGTGGGTCTCACCCCCACAGCCCATAAAGACATGCAAGGTAGGTGGATTGGCCAGGCTAAATGTGAACTGGGTACTTTAAATTTTAAAAAAATATATTTTAAAAACACTTGTCAGGCAAGAATTTACAGTACTGCTCATTTTTAATTGCTCTTAGGAAGGCAGTGGTGAGTTTCCACCTTGAACCACTGCAGTACATGTTGAAGGTGTTACCATGGTGAGGATTCATTCAGGATTTCCAGCATTATGACCCAGCAGCGTTGAGTGGAACGGCAGATGTATGTTCAAGTCATGTTCCCATGCTCTTGGAGATGCCATTGGCAATGCCCTCGACCACACTGGGCAATGAATATACATTGGATTAAACATAAAAAGTGTATGGCACAGAAACAGCCCATTCGTCCCAACTGTTCCATGCTGGTATTTATGACCCACTCAGACCTCCTCCCACCTTTCCACATCTAACTCAACCATCAGAACCATCTATCCTTCTCCCTCGTGCTTGTCTAGTCTCGATACCGCTCGCTTCCACCTCTCTCAATGGGTGGGGGGAGGGGTGGGGGGGTGAGAGGTGGGGTGGGGGTGAGAGGTGGGGTGGGGGTGAGAGGTGGGGTGGGGGTGAGAGGTGGGGTGGGGGTGAGAGGTGGGGTGGGGGTGAGAGGTGGGGGGGGTGAGAGGTGGGGGGGGTGAGAGGCGGGGTGGGGGATGAGGTTGGGGGGTGGGGGGGGGTGAGAGGTGGGGTGGGGGGGTGAGAGGTGGGGTGGGGTGAGGGAACAGGGGTGATTTGGCGGGGGTGTCAACAAAGAGTCATCGGACTCGAAACGTTAGCTCTTTTCTCTCCCTACAGATGCTGCCAGACTTGCTGAGATTTTCCAGCATTTTCCCTTTCCTTTCAGACTCCAGCATCCGCAGTAATTTGCCTTTATTAATTATACTGTTCCACTGGCGTGACATTCCCTGAGCTGCTGTTCTCCGATGAGTCTGTTTGTCTTCCCCCAGGCTACAGAAATAACCTCACCCCCCCCCCCCCCACCTCGCCCAGCAGGATCAGGAGGGTAGTTAGAATCACTGTAGTTTTTAATTAACCTCAGGGGACCCCCCCAACTACCAGCCCCCGCAACTGATTTTCTGTCCCTTTGCAACACAGGAACGATACCCGTGCACAGAACAAAAAGTATCGGGCAGCAATGTTTCCGAATTCTTGGTCAAAGCGAACAGGAAAATCTGCTTTTTCCGCAGTTTCAATCACATGCTGCCTGTCATCCAAGCGTGACTCTTGTCTGTTGGAGCTGACAGTGCAGGCTGGGGGTTAGTTCAATCATTGCTCATTGTACCCCCATTAAAACACACACACTCACACCAAGAAAACACCCATTTATGGGGCTGGTGGGGGGGGGGGGGGGGGAGGGAGGCACTACAGTTGGCATGTGTGCCCCCACCCCCGGACGAAAGAGGTCGGAGAAAAATAAAGGAGGCTCTGTTGTCACAAATGGAAGTTTCTGGCGACACCGCACATATGAGAGCGTGAAAGCGTACACTGCAGCTACAGTTACTGGTTGAAAGGTTAAACCTTCACACGTGTCTTTTAATTGACCAGCCACGTGTATGAATATTGATTACATTTATTATCCTTTATCCGCAGATCTGAAAAGGGGACAGATCCAACAACAGCACTTTATTGAACCACATTGACCTATAGTCCAAGAGCCAACACTACCCTCGCCGACCACACCGACCTTTAGGGCGGGAATGAAATAGTGATGTTTGTGACACTTGCACTGGAGCATGTGTTCAAGAGGATTAAATGCATTCTTGGGGGCGCGGCACGGTGGGGCAGTGGGTTGCACTGATGGCGCGACTCCGAGGACCGGGTCACTCTGTGTGGAGTTTGCACACTCTCTCCATGTCTGCGTGGGCCTCGCTCCCACAACCCTTGGAGAGGGTGTTTCCACTCGTAGGAAATACTAGAACCAGGGGGCACAGCCTCAGACTGAAGGAACAATCCTTTAAAACTGAGATGAGGGGGAACTTCTTCAGCCAGAGGGTGGGGAATCTGTGGAACTGTGCCGCAGAAGGCTGTGGAGGACAAATCACTGAGTGTCTTTAAGACAGAGACCGAGTTGGTTAATAAGGGGATCAGGGGTTATTGGGGAGAAGGCAGGAGAATGGGGATGAGAAAAGTATCAGCCATGATTGAAAGGCGGTGCAGACTCGATGGGCCGAATGGCCTAATTCTGCTCCTATGTCTTATGGAAATTTTCTAACCCGAGCCAACACTAACC
This sequence comes from Scyliorhinus canicula, assembly GCF_902713615.1. Lineage (NCBI taxonomy): Eukaryota > Metazoa > Chordata > Chondrichthyes > Carcharhiniformes > Scyliorhinidae > Scyliorhinus > Scyliorhinus canicula. The sequence goes on from NC_052157.1 coordinate 144,429,232, forward strand.
TTGCTGACTCCACCCGACCTTTACCACAGGAAGTCTCTGACCCAGGCCAACGTGAACCCTGTCAGCTGCACCTGACCGTTAGCGCAGGAGGTCTCGGAGCCGACACCACCTGAACCAACACAAACCTCACCAACCACACCTGATCTTTAGCGCGGGTAGTCCCTGAGCTGACACAAATCTTGCCGACTGCACCCGACCATTAGGGCAGGAAGTCTCTGACGTGCGGCAACGCAATCCCAGCGGACAGGAACCTTGCCGATTGCACCCTACCTCCAATGGAGGAAATCTTGTTGTTTGTCTGCACTCGACATGAATCTGGCAGGCACTCTGAACCCTCTCCTACAGGCAGAATCACACAGGTGGGAACCTATTCCAGGCACTGTATTTATTACTCGGTGATCCATCTTACATTTCTAGCCATTTTACTTACCTCCGATACAGATAGACAAAGCTTAAGCTATTGACATGCAAGGGTGCCTAGTCTTATGTGCGGTTTCCAAAAAACAAAATTATTTGAAATTCGAAGCACGATCAGTCCCAAGGATTTCAAATAAAAGCTACTTGACCTAGCTTGCTCCACTGGCCGACCTCTCACGGTGACCCTTGACAACGGGCCAGACTATATTACCTCCTACAATTGAAAGCTTATTATAGCTCTCTCTGTCCAGGCACAAGAGGCAAGTACCAGAGGGACCAATCCGGCAAACATGTGGAACTGGAGGGATAATTTCCTGAATTTCCAGGGAGCAAGGGAAGATTTGGGGCCACAGTGTTACAGCCATTGTAAGCCTGGAATTTGGAAAACCGCTCCTCACATTCCAGTAGTTGTGGGAGGGAGGGGGGGGATAAAAACTGGGGAGTCAAAAATGAACTGATATTGTGGAAAGATTCTCGACGCAAAATGGCCCTGAGAAACCATTCCCCTTAGACAAAGATTAATAAACACACCCACCAATAGCAGCCAGTTTGCATCAAAATCCCAAATTAATGTAATGAATGTTTAATAAAGAGTTGTGTTTTTTTTTTAATGAATTTAGAGTACCCAATTCATTTTTCCAATTGAGGGGCAATTTAGCGTGGCCAATCCACCTACCCTGCACATCTTTGGGTTGTGGGGGTGAGACCCATGCAGACACGGGGAGAATGTGCAAACTCCACACGGACAGTGTCCCAGGGCCGGGATCGAACCTGGGACCTCAGCGCCGTGAGGCAGCAACGCTAACCCACTGCGCCACCGTGCTGCCCATAAAGAGTTATTTTTAATGATTACCCCTCATTATATATTTATCGAACAAAAGTTTAATTCCATGGGTCTGCAATACAGATACTGAGGGCCAGGATTTTAATAGGGCAGTGGGAACTCCAAGATGGGGCAACCCCAAATTGACCATTTGTGCCCCCCCCCCCCCCCCCCCCCCCCCCCCCCCCTCTCCCCAGTCACATTTCTGGCTGCCCAGCATCTAATTAGCTGCCACTGGGGCTCCAGCCATTTCACAGGATGGGCACCAGCTCCCGGAGACTGTTGGGAAATCTGGGAGACGGCAGCTCAACAGTCTCAGCAGCGCCACTGGGTGTGCGATGGCCATTGCTGGGGCTGCACCGGGTAGAGAGGCAGCAATGTGAGCAGGTAGCCATCCCAAACAGACTTGTGGAGTCTGGGGTACTGGGGCCAGCCGGGCAGGCCCTGACAAGGGGGGATTGACAAAGGCGGGGACTGGGTTTGTTTGGGAGGCAGCCATTGGAAATGGGGACCCCCTCCCTTAGCCCCAAAGTACCCAGATAGTAGGACCTGCACCCCTACCCCGAGGCCACGAGGGTTTACCAGACAGTCCCCCCACCCAACGGAGAGCCATTCGTCACTGGTAAAATGCAAGCAGTGGTTAGCACTGCTGCCTCACGGCATTGAGGACCTGGGTTCGATCTCAGCCCCGGGTCACTGTCCATGTGGAGTTTGCACATTTGCCTCGTGTCTGCATGGGTCTCATCCCCACAACCCTAAGATGTGCAGGTTAAGTGGGTTGACCACGCTAAATTTCAACTTAATTGGAAAAAAATACTTGGGTACTCTAAATTTATTTTTTTAAATGCAAGCAGTGGTGGGAATAGGCCCTAATTGGCTACTTATATGGCTCAATCAGCATCTGAGAAGGAGGGCCATGTTCTCAGCCATGGGCAAAATGACGGGAAAACAATGGGCACACCACAGCCCTCCCCCTGCTGTTCTGGGCCTCCCACCTATTCCAATCCCAGACCAGACGCCAACAGTGGCTAAGATACTGGATCGAAACCCCAATATTTTAGTTTATTTGAAAGACGGTGCAGAAAGAATGATTCACTCCAGGAGTGATTGCATGAAGAAATAGCCGTGATGTGGAGATGCCAGTGTTGGACTGGGGTGGACACAGTAAGAAGTCTTACAACACCAGGTTAAAATCCAACAGGTTTGTTTCAAATCACTGGCTTTCGGAGCACAGCTCCTTCCTCAGGTGAATCACCTGGCGTTGTAAGACTTCTTACTATAAAGAAATAGGGCATTGGTATTTCTAAAACAAAACTTTATTATGAATACAATATCAACTTTTAAAACTTACAATTACCCCTTAACACCACTACGCAATTTCCCATTAAACAACAAGAAAAGAAACATACAGCACTCAATCTATCTTAAAAATTTAGCGTGGCCTCAAGTAATATTTGCTTCATAAAACACACTTGGCTCCTGTTAGAACCCCTTCAGACTCTGGCTGAATATCTTCAAAAATCTGGTTCACCGAGCGTGTTTCAGCTTCTTCCTGGAACCCAAACAAGATTGATCTGCTTTACAGGCTATTACTCTTTTATAACTATCCTACTGTGAGAGAATTGTGGACAGTTTCAGGCAGATCAGAATCTCCAAAACTAAAACTGCCTCTCTGCCTTTGTGGGCTCCACCCAGCACTGACCTCCTCTCCCCAAATTGAGAAACAAATAATCTCTGCAGGCTGCAACTCCTCAGGGACTTCCCCAGTCAAAACACATTGGTCAACTTCACATGCCGTTTCCAAGAAGCGAAACAAAATTCTTTCAAAAAACATGACCACTGCAGTCAAACACACTATAACCCTAGGCTTTTAACCCTTAAATTGTCTCACTATTTAGACGGCAATATTCCTAAAATCCTCCATTCGTCAAACGCCTCCCAGGCCACCGCAAGGCAGCTGGTAAATTCCAGTCCAGAGTTTTTACTCCTCATGCCTTGCCCAATATGGCAAAGGATAAATGTCTGACAAGGATTGGGTCATTTTTGACTGTGAGCATTCCTCCCATAGCCAAATGGCTTGCTAAAACAGAACCAAAACTCCGATGTAAATAATGGCCGTTTAGGCGAGGAGGGAACCCGAGGGAGCACTAGCCAAGCAAAAATCCTGATAGGAGGATCAGAAAGAGGCAGTAAATTGGAGGTTAAGAATGCCTCAGTAAGGGGCGGCCCGGTTGCACAGTGGTTATCACTGCTGCATCATGGCGCCGAGGACTTGGGTTCGATCCCAGCCCTGGGTCACAGTCCGTGTGGAGCTTCGTGTGGACATTCTCCCTGTGTTTAAGTGGGTCTCACCTCCACAACGCAAAGATGTGCAGGATAGGTGGATTGGCCATGCTAAATTGCACCTTTACTGAAAACAAATAATTGGGCACTCTAAATTTATTTTAAAAAAACAAAAGAAAAGTGTAGACAATAAGGGTTGCAATTCCTATAAAGCATCTGCCTTTGTGTGGTGTTTAAAGGACTCTCCACGGTAGCAGAGTAGTTAGCACTGTTGCTTCACAGCACCAGAGTCCTAGTTTCGATTCCCGGCTTGGGTCACTGTCTGTGCGGAGTCTGCACGTTCTCCCCGTGTCTGCGTGGGTTTCTTCCTACAGTCCAAAGATTCAGGTTAGGTGGATTGGCCATGCTAAATTGCCGTTAGTGTCCAAAAAGTTCGGTGTGGTTACGGGGATAGGGTGGAGGTGTGGGCTTAAGTAGGGTGCTCTTTCCAACGGCCGGTGCAGACATGATGGGCCGAATGGCCTCCTTCTGCACTGTAAAGTCTATGACCTCTTTGTTTTCCGCGAACACAGCCCACTCCCAGTTAAGTGGGTAGCATGGTGGTTAGCACTGTTGTTTCTCAGCGCCAGTGACCCGGGTCCGATTCCTAGTTTGGGTCACTGTGCGGAGTCTGCGTGGGTTTCCTCTGGGTGCTGCGGTTTCATCCCACAGGTCACGAAAGACGTGCTTGTTAGGTGAATAGGACATTCTGAATTCTCCCTGTGTGCCTGACTTGGCGCCGGAGTGTGGCGACTAGGGAATTTTCACAGTAACGTCATTACATTGTTAATGTAAGCCTACCTGTGACACTAATAAATATTATTATTAAATACTATTCTGTGTGTAGCCGATATAATCACCGCCTTAGGTTCTATAGAGAACTGCAGCCCAGTGTTATTTTAAACAAATAGATTTGCTGTATGTTGTACTCAGACAAGGTGAGAGGGATAGGTCGGGAAGGAGTGTCACACAAAATGTGGATATTCAGCAAAGGCAATTCTGTGCCAAGGACTCACAATGACTAAAATGAATCTTTGAACTTATTGAAATCGGCGGCTTGGTGACTCATCCCTTCAGTCTGACTCCTGTTGACGATGAATCGATCCACATTCCAACCACAACCCCTGCAGCCTCGCTCAAACAGCTTACCTCAGTATGTTGCGCTGAACCTTGGCATGGCCACTCGTCAGGAAAGAGGAATGGAGGAAGAGTGAGCCAGTTCCCGAGAGGCTGTCTGTGTGATTAAATGCTCGCTCCCTCAAGCAGGGAGCAGGGAGCAGGATGCTGGACCTGGAAGCAATTAAGGAGCTAAAATAAGCACGCACAATGAAATTTAAAGAGAGAAATGGAATCTCGTCAAACTGGAGTAGACAAATGATTCTTTAGCAATGGGAATCGAGCCACATGTGGAGCAGGTCCATTCTCCCCTGAATCCAGCTGTACATTCCACATCAGCAACAATGACACCCCCAACATCAAAAGTGAACAGTTGCTATTGAGCTGACACATTTTGGTCATGTCACAGATTCTCAATAGTCAGTTATGTAAATACTAGCTGAGGATAGGATTGGATTTTCTCTGATTTCCTTCATTTTAGGCCTAGGGAAGTTGAGTGAGGGAAGTTTACAGATCTGCAAACTTTAGGCTGTTACTTTTTTCTTTAAAAAAATGAATTGTCTGAATTTTATTGTTGATACAATGAGAGAGCCAGAGTAAATCAGTGGCCACACCGTTTGTGCAGGAGGCAGGTAGTCTCTGCTGCTAAAGTCGTCTCTTCGTACATTGCAAATGATTTGCGTGTTTTTTTCCTCCTTTGAGCACTTTAGGAAGTAGCAATCGTGCCCCTCTGGGTGAATGTTGAATTCATCTGGAATTGGCACTGGGCAACCAATGGCACCCAAGGCATCGGATCTCAGAAAAGGTCAGTGCCCACCTGGGGAGGGGAGAGTAAAAGGAAAAGAGAAAACTGTACTACAATCCTTGGTGGGGTTTTATTTTGGGGGGTTTCATTGCTCCGAATAATTACAGTAATGGCAGCTGGAATATTTTGCACCCAAGTCCTGTTTTATATCGCTGGCTTTTTCTCGCTACCCTCCAACTACAGCAGATGGTGCAGTGAGATATGTTGGGAGATGGTCTGTGGTCAATCTATTATTGAAGGCTGGAAAGGAAACAGATCAAATTCACTGCCTTAACCTCTCAACTGCTTGTTTTTGTTCAACTGATTATCTTCGTCCCCTTCTCTTGTTAGTTTGCAGTTTTATAAGAGCATGAGACCTTAAGACATGGGAGCAGAATTGGGCCATTCAGCCCATCGATTCTGCTCCACCATTCAATCATGGCTGATATTTTTTCTCATCCCCATTCTCCTGCCTTCTACCCATAACCCCGGATCCCTTTATTAATCAAGAACCTATCTATTTCTGTCTTAAAGACACTCAGTGATTTGTCCTCCACAGCCTTCTGCGGCAGTGTGTTTGTTCCACAGACTCACCACCCTCTGGCTAAAGAAATTATTCCTGATCTCTGTTTTAAAGGATCGTCCCTTCAGTCTGAGGCTGTGCCCTCTGGTTCTAGTTTTTTCTACTAGTGGAAGCATCCTCTCCATCAATACTCTATCTAGGCCTCTCAGCATCCTGTAAGTTTTAATAAGATCCCCCTCATTCTTTTAAACTCCAACAGGAACAGATCGAGAGTCCTCAACCTCTCCTCATATGACAAGCTCTTCATTCCAGTGTTCATTCTTGCGAACCTCCTCTGGACCCTTTCCAAGGCCAGCACATCCTTCCTTAGTTACGGGGCCCAAAACTTCTCATAATACTCCAAATGAGATCTGACCAGAGCCTTATATATCCTCAGAAGTACATCCCTGCTCTTGTATTCTAGCCCTCTCAACATGAACGATAACATTGCATTTGCCTTCTAACTGCCAACTGAACCAGCACGTTAACCTTAAGAGAATCCTGAACTAGGATTCCTAAGTCCCTTTGTGCTTCAGATTTCCAAAGCCTTTTCCCATTTGGAAAATAGTCTCTGCCTTCATTCTTCCTACCAAAGTGCACAAGATCACACTTTTCCACATTTCATGGGAACCCAGAACCTCCTTTATACCCCGCCTCACCGTATCCCAGCACCACACTGATATTGGTTGTTCTTCCTAATAGGCCAATGTGGTGGATATCATCATTCTAATTGATCATTCTGATCTCATCTGGCTTCAACTTAACAACACCATTATCATCCAGAAAACAGAATGTCCTCCGCTTTTCCCATTATTATTGGTGTCATGAATTTGCCTAGCAGCAGCAGTAAAACAAATTTAACAAAACATAATAGGATTCGACCTACCCAGCAACAGGTAGAAATCTGCCTAGAGAGAGCCATAGCCAGTAGTCAAAAGGGAGGGCATCGCTCTCAATAATGAGATGAAAGTTATTTTAGCTAAGAATCAGATGTGAATACATTATGAGTATAAACAGTTTACCTGGACGATTGGAAAGATCAATGAGGTATGCATTTGTTAATGTCTGGAGTCAAGGATTTTAAAAAGAGACAGATAGCCAAATACATAGAAGGCAAAATCAAAGTGCAACAAAGGTAAATAATTGGCTGGACCCTCAGAATCAATGCGGGCCAGCTGACACCTAGCAGGCTCACAAGCAGACAAGCTTGTTTCCAGCCAGCAAGCCTGAAGGCCAAGCTTTACATCTAACAGCCTGGGAGTCTTGGAGCCAAGGCAAGACAGAAAACCTTTGTAAAAGCAGCTTACCAGGACAAGACGTTTCCCAGGATTGATTGTCATCCCTATATTGTGTAGTAAATACAAGCTGATTTTAACTTGTGGATTTATTTAATTTGGAGGTTGTTTGGGGAAATGGGGCAGTATTTAAAAAAAAATTAAGTTAGAATATCAAATTCATTTTTTCCACGGTAGCATGGTGGTTAGCATCAATGCTTCACAGCTCCAGGGTCCCAGGTTCGATTCCCGGCTGGGTCACTGTCTGTGTGGAGTCTGCACGTCCTCCCCGTGTGTGCGTGGGTTTCCTCCGGGTGCTCCGGTTTCCTCCCACAGTCCAAAGATGTGCGGGTTAGGTGGATTGGCCATGCTAAATTGCCCGTAGTGTAAGGTTAATGGGGGGATTCTTGGGTTACGGGTATACGGGTTACATGGGTTTAAGTAGGGTGATCATTGCTCGGCACAACATCGAGGGCCGAAGGGCCTGTTCTGTGCTGTACTGTTCTATGTTCTATGTTCTAAAGGGGCAATTTATCGAGGCCAATCCACCTACCCTGCACATTTTTGGGGTTGTGGGGGCGAAACCCACACAAACACGGGGAAAATGTGCAAACTCCACACGGACAGTGACCCAGAGTCGGGATCAAACCTGGGACGTCAGCGCCGTGAGGCAACAGGGCTAACCCACTGCGCCACCGTGCTGCCCGAAACGGGGCAGTCTTAAGGTGTTCAGGGATTGCAGATACATTTTGGAACAAGGGACACGTTCTACATGTGTGTTTAGTAATTCATATACTTTAATTGCCTTCGAGTAGAGTAGTCCTGTTCGTGTGTATCTGTCCTTTCTTTACTTCTATAAATAGTCTGTAACAGTACGACGACTGGGCTACTTATTCTCACTGGGGTTCCACTTGCCTCCTCACCCCATTACAAAAACAAAATTATACACCCCCTTGAACCAATGTTCCAAGGTTTGACACCCTCTCAGATAACATCAGCATGCTCCGTGACAATGGGTCTTTACAAAATCATTGCTGCCTGGTTAATTATCACTTCCGGCCTTTTATCATATTCCTTTCTTAAGCAGTTTAAACACTGCTGGACAGTAACTTCTCTCAGTAACTTCTCACGCCCGCTTTACGGGAGATTTTCTCTGGAGATCAGCGTATGGTACTGATGTTTTCTTTTGTCTCCCTCCTTTTTAACCCTTAGTTGAAGCTTTCGCGTTCCGTCTCTGAGGTTGCCCAATGTCAATCGCTGATGGCTGGCTGCCAGTGCAGCCAAGGGCACCAGCCTGAGCTACAGACTTCTCATTCCCGGTGGTTAGAGCTTCTGAGAGCTGGTAGCAAGATCGGTGCTGCTGGTTTCCCCTCCCCTTTGCAGCCACCTTGAAACACAAACTCTGCCAGCTAGGGCCAAGGCCAAGGAATACCAGACGCTGTGCAACGAGGGCAGTACCAGCTGACGATCAGTCAAAGTTAGACCTTGAACTGACGACCATCTGGCACCGAGCATTCCGCCTCAGAGCTGTTCCGTCCTCAGTGAAAATGGAATGCTCCACTAACAATTTTACTCAACCCAGCTCTTGGGGCCATTTTATTCAGGCAAAAGCCCTAATGTACTGTTTATTTTTACTTCCCGCTTTCTCAACAAATAACTGTTCACCTCACTATGCTGCAGAACCCTATTAAATTAGAAATGAAGTTCTACTTCACACTGTGGCAAGAGGGATCAGGTCCTTTTTGCACCATGACCATGGACACTGTAACAACAGTACTGATACCCAGCAGTTATATTGCTGGGCCAGTTACACAGTCACCAAATCACTCTCAACACGTGAACCTTGCTGTTTACCCTTTATCATGTACGGATACAATTTAGGCTTGAAGGGACTGAAGCCCATTCTGAATTTTTTATTTCATCAGCTTCCCTAATGTTAATTCTGGTAGTACAGCACACCTTCAATCCAAGGCAATTAGCTTTGAGATGTGGGCTTGGGCTGGGCACGTTGCCAGGACAACCTGGTCATCGGCCCACCTGTCCATACTTTGCACAGCTGTTAAATCAATGGGTGCAAAGTTCCTGTTGCTCCGGAGAGCAGCCTCAATCAGTCATTGCACTTCCCTAGACCACAAGAAGTTAGAGTTGGTGATAACAAAGAACAAAGAACAAGTCTTGTGGTATGAAGCTTGCTTGAACAGTGTCATTCACCTTTTCATGGCATGTGTCTCCGTTTTGTTGTTTCAATGTTTGGCTCTGCGGTGTGTGGCTGAAGCCAGGAGCAGAAACCATGAAATGGTTTACTGCAGAAAGGGACAACACTTGTCAGGTGCAAGCAGCCTGGGACCTTCCTGAGGAGCAAGTTCCCAAGCGTATACATCAACGGGTCATTTGCTTGGTCGCTGGTGTGAATGCAGACATTTTGGTAGCGCCAACTGGGAACATCAAGTCTGCAGCCTTGCCAACTTAACTGATGTCTACCTTTATAATTTTACGTGTCCTAATGCTCTATCTAGGTGGGTCCCCTGGCAGTGCATCAGAAGTGGAGGCGGCCTGCTGCGTTTCTTGCCCTGTGACCTGGGTCCCCTTTGGCGGGCGTCCTCTGGTGCGACCGGGCCTGGATGTGTCCGGCAATCTTCCAGGCGTCACAAATGGCATGGTGCCACCCTGTTCCACCCGCTGCGGATCGGATGTGCCAGGACAGGTGGGGGATTCAGAGGCGCTGTGCTCGGTCATCTACCCTGCAGGAGTCATGGGCCCCGTCACCTCCTCCTCCCTCAGGGTGCCCACTGGCCCCTGGGCTACTCTTTGGGATGGGGGTGCGGCTGGAACCAGCTCCGCCGTCACCTGGCGCTGCCAGTCCTGGAGGCCCACTCTTGCCTCGACTAGGGTCTCAATGCTCGCGGACATGGAGCACAGGGACTGTGCCACGTCACTCAGTGACAGTGCCAGGTGCCTCTGTGAGTGGCTCAGATACACCAGCGCCAGGCTAATGCTCTCAATGCCCACAGCCATGGCCTGTTGCGACTGGAGCACCGCAATAATGTCGATGTGGTCCTGGTACATGGCTGCCTGTGAGATGGCTGCTTTGTCCTGTGCCTCAGACACCACCCACACACTGTACCCCAGGCCTTGGACATCCTGACCCATGTCCGTGACACTCGCACAGACGCCACCCTTGCGGTGTTGGCTTGGGTAGCAGGCAATGTCGGCACAGCCTCCTGCGCCCACTGCACCTGCAGGAACTGCATGGTTGCTGATCCGACCCTCATGTAGGGGACCGCCCTTTCCAGAAGCTCTGGACTAACCTGGATGGCAGATAGTCCCGGGGTCAGGCTGACCTCCAACCATCTGCCCTCTCGGGGGTTCCTCCCTCCACCTGAGGTACTACTGCATGTGTGTCGTGCGCACCAGATAATGTTCCAGGTGCCTCTTCACTAAAGTGCCCAATTGAGGTGAGTGTCTCTGTGATGGTGGCGTGTGCCAGATACAGCAGTGACCAGAACTGGGTGTCGTCCCCGGACATGAGCTCCGGGGTGACACGGGGTCGCTGCTGGGAGCCGGGGGCCCTGGACGGTCCTGCCTCGTCACCTGGTGAATCTGCAAGACACAAGACAAGACACATGGTGGGATTGTGGGCAGGCGTGGTGTGTTTGTGGGTGGGTGGGTGGGTGGGGGGGGGGGGGGGGGGGTTACTCATGTGCCATAGGGACATCGCAACACATTGAGGGCTCACTTGGTTGTCCCATGCTGACTCCACCTCAGGGAGTGGCCGCTTACCCACCTCACCAACCAGATTTATCGGCCTCTGCTCCACGCCGGTGAGAGCCCGCAGGTCCGCTGGTTGTGGGCCGCCTTCTACTGGGGGTCAGATAACGCACAGTATGAGACACTCAGACACAGGCAGCGCTGGGGGTCAGTGGATGGTGGCCTGGGTGTGCAGGGCACCCGGCCATCACAGGCGGTGTGGGTGTTGGCATGTGGTGTAGCGTGCGAGTAGACTGCCAGCGGGTTGGGTTTGGAGGGGGGGGGGGGGGGGCATGAGTTTGGGGAGTGTGGGGCAGGGGTGATGCCAGGGGCACGGTAGTGGTGACGCACCCTGCTTGGCTGGGGACGGCATTGGAGGTGGGGGGGGGGGGGGTTGTCAATCCAAACCCAGCACTGCCTACCGGTCCACCTGGTGAGGGCCGCATGGTGGGGGTGGGGTGATCGGCGTGGGGTTGGGGGGGTGTGTGGGACAGGGGGGTGGAGCCGGGGGCACGGAACCGATGACTCACCCAGACCGCCCTGAGGAGGTCGGGCAGCTTCTTTCCGCACTGCTGTCCGGTCCTCGTGTTTGCGCCCATGACGCTCAAGGCCTCTGCCAGATCCACCCAGGCCTGGTTGACGACGGTGAGTGGCAGCCTCCTTCCCACCCCGGGGAACAGGGTGTCCCGCCTCTCCTCCACGGCACCCAGCAGTAAAGTTCTGCGTCCGCTCTCCGTGGTGCCACCTTGCTGGCTGGAATGAGGGTGTGTGGGGAGAGGAGCGTTTATATACGGCTGCAGCCTGTCAGGCTCTCGAGTGCCATTCCTGACCCCAGCGAATCACACGTCGGCGTGCGTTGGCACGGCACTGGTTCCACGTGGTGAGAGCACTGGCCCATTAGCATAAGCTGAATGGCTTCGGCAGTCACACCCCCATCGGGACCGCACAACATCCACCATCCAGTCCCGGCATCGGCACAGTCTCCCAAACGGAAACTTCTGCCCACAGGTTTCAATTCAACTGGAGAAGAAAATCACTGTCCGTACAGCACGGCAGCACAAGTGACTAGCACTGTGCCAGGGTCCCAGGTTCGATTCCCTGCTGGGTCACTGTCTGTGCGGAGTCTGCACGATCTCCCCGTGTCTGCGTGAGTTTCCTCCGGGTGCTCCGGTTTCCTCCCACAGTCCAAAAACATGCAGGTTAGGTGGATTGGCCATGATAAATTGCCCTTAATGACCAAAAAGGTTAGGAGGGGTTATTGGGTTACCAGGATAGGGTGGAAATGAGGGCTTAAGTGGGTCGGTGCAGACTCGATGGGTCAAATAGCCTCCTTCTGCACTGTATGTTCTATGTACATTAACCAGATTAAAATCAAAACCCCATTGCATTGCATGGTTTCATAGGCCAGTCATCAGTGCATGGTCACCTCCATGCCTTATGTTCCAGATAAACGCTCTAAATAATCAGCCTGGCTTAGAAACAGAGGACTAACCCGAGGGCCCCATCAACCACAACTCATTTATGCTGATGGAGTGAATTTTGTTCCGGCGCTGTGGGATGATAAGGCTCCGAGTAACCAGGAGGCAGTTTGCTATTTTAACGTGGAATGCCTTACAGGCCTTGCCCCGATATTGATTTCCAGAGGAATTAGTGTGGGAAAGCTGCAACTAACACATTGATCTACGTACAGATGGAAACGTTTGAGGAGTTTTTTTTTGATAGCTCTCACTGAGCTTTGAAAGAGGCTTCAAATTGTTCCTGAGACGCTATATTCCCAATCCATTCATTTAAAGGAAAGAAATTCCGACCTTACAAACAAATGGCTGGCTTCGTGTTACCAAAATTGAACGGCAATCTGGTTCCGATCTTTATAAGGGAAGAGTTAATTTTCACCAGTGTTTCACCAGTATTATTTTGCCATTTTGAAGGTGATGATTAACAATGGGCTCCCCAGGGCAGCACGGTGGCCTAGTGGTTAGCACAACCGCCTCACGGCGCTGAGGTCCCAGGTTTGATCCCGGCTCTGGGTCACTGTCCGTGTGGAGTTTGCACGTTCTCCCCGTGTCTGCGTGGGTTTCGCCCCCACAACCCAAAAATGTGCAAAGTAGGTGGATTGGCTACGCTAAATTGCCCCTTAATTGGAAAAAAATAATTGGCTAATCTAAATTTATAAAAAATAAAAAAAAAAAAAAAAAAAAACAATGGGCTCCCCACAACCCATGATGGCCACGCTAAAATGCCCTTTAATTGGAAAAAATGAATTGGGTACTCTAAATTTAAAAAAAAACATTGGGCTCCCAACTTCATGAGCAGTGTCTCCTAACCCAAGGTTTTTCAAGCACCGGGTCATGACCCATAGAGGGGTCGCGGGCGGATGTCGGGAGCATCGCGGAGTGATCGGTCGCGGCGTTCCTGATCACGGGAGAAGCACCCAATGGCTCCGATTGGCTTTTAAGAATGCTGACCATGACCGGCTTGAGAAGGCTGGCCGCCACCGGGTTTAAAAGCAAACAATGCAGTCTTCCCACCAGAAACAGCGGCAGGGCTCAGGTCACACGCCCGGCACGTACACTGCATGTCTGGGCATTTGGCGCAAAAGATTCCTCCATTTTCCAATTACAAGCAAGCAAGGCAACAGGACTCTGAAGAACTGAAGATGGGTCGTTTTGTTAAAAGGATCAGGGGGCCAGGGACAGAACCAGGCCACGATCTAACAACTGAATCTACTGGAGAGTCTACTGCAGGACAAAGCAGTGCCAGTGTGAGCTGCCCAAGAGAGTCTATAGCAGGACAAAGCAGTGCCAGTGTGAGCTGGCAGGAGAGTCTAAAGCAGGACAAAGCAGTGCCAGTGTGAGCTGCACAGGAGAGTCTATAGCAGGACAAAGCAGTGCCAGTGTGAGCTGCACAGGAGAGTCTATAGCAGGACAAAGCAGTGCCAGTGTGAGCTGGCAGGAGAGTCTATAAGCAGGACAAAGCAGTGCCAGTGTGAGCTGCCCAAGAGAGTCTATAAGCAGGACAAAGCAGTGCCAGTGTGAGCTGCGCAGGAGAGTCTATAGCAGGACAAAGCAGTGCCAGTGTGAGCTGCACAGGAGAATCCACTGCAGGACAAAGCAGTGCCAGTGTGAGCTGCACAGGAGAATCCACTGCAGGACAAAGCAGTGCCAGTGTGAGCTGCCCAAGAGAGTCTATAGCAGGACAAAGCAGTGCCAATGTGAGCTGCACAGGAGAGTCTATAGCAGGACAAAGCATGTGCCAGTGTGAGCTGCCCAAGAGACATGCGCAGTAACCTCGCAAAGCGCTCACGCCCCTCACCAACATTGCGCCGGGGTTCTGGGGCTGGTCGCGCAAGGAAGTAGGCCCGGGGGGGGGAGAGACTGGCCCACTGATCAGTGAGCCTCGGTCGCGGGCCAGACCCCATCAGAGGCCCCCCCCCGGGAATGGAGCCCCCCCCCCCCCCCCCCCCGCCCCCCACAAGCCGCCGCCCAAGCCTTCGCGGCGAGTACCCGCCAGCAGCGACCAGGTGTGGACAGCACCGGCGGGACTAGGCCATTTACGCGCGGCTGCTCGGCCTATCCGGTCCAGAGAATCGGCACTCGCTGTTTGCGGCGATTCTCTGAGCAGCCCGGCGCGATTCGCACGGCGCTGGTTTCGGGTGGTGGGAGAATTACGTGCGGGGGCCGGGGCGGCACGGCGTGATTCACTGCGATTCGCGTGGCGCCCTGGCGATTCTCCCACCCGGGGGGGGGGTGGGGGTGGAATCCCACCCCATGTGTGTTATATGCAGGGCAGACCTGGCAAGTGAAAATTTAAAACTCTCAAAACTTCAAAGGCATTTAAAGACTAGGTATGGCGAGTTCGAGGACCTGATTTTTATTTTTAAAGGATGCAGCGGGAACCTAAATCATCAGCTTAAGTCCTTAGCAGAAAGCGCAGTGGCGCAGTGGTTAGCTCTGCTGCCTCACGGCGCCGAGGTCCCAGGTTCGTACCCGGATCTGGGTCACTATCCGTGTGGAGTTTGCACATTCTCCCCGTGTTTGCGTGGGTTTCGGACCCACAACCCAAAGATGTGCAAGCTAGGTGGATTGGCCATGCTAAATTATCCCTTAATTGGAAAAAATGAATTGGGTACTCTAGGATTTAAATAAATAAATAAAAATAAAATAGGAATCACTGACAGTGCTCTGAAAGGGGATGACTGTTGGCTTTCCCCTGTACTCCTTAGAGCAAGCAGTCTGGGACAAAGGTAGTCCTTTACCTCCCTGATCCCTACTGATCAACTCATACCGCAAGAAGGAAATGGATTGATTCCTAGACTCTGAAGGTGGCAAGGGGTATGAGAGCACGTGAGTGTGGTGCTGAGATCGAGTATCAACCATGAGCATATCGAATGGCAGTGGAGACTGGAAGGGCAGAATGGCCTACTCCTGCTGCTGCATGTATTTTCAATGTATCTTTGACCTGACTGGCCTCTCGGACATAGTATCACCTCAGGATATGTTTGCACTGCAACAGAACTTGCAAAATACACTTCAAACTCAAATAATTTTGCAGCCAATAAAATACTTTTTGAGGTATTTTTCAAACATTTAATCAGCTCAAATTTTTTAACTGTGCAAAATACATTGCAAATTGGGACTTGTAATTGATGTGAACTCCCATCAATGATTTTGATTCAGCCATTATCTTGTGGCACCAGCTATAAAATGCTATTCCTCTAATCACAAAGCCTTTCACTGCTCCCAGTTGGACAACATAAATCCAATTGAAGAAAGTATTATCATTTTTGTTTCCCAAATGTTCTCGTTTTCTACTTTCCATTCCAAAGTCTCTGATATCTGTGCATAAATGATCTCTTCTCCAGAAAGGAACTTGGCGAGCATTCTCTTAAGATCAGTGAGGTGAGGGATGGAAAGTTTTTATTCATTGCACCCAGTGTGCAGCCACTTGAAGGTCAAGTATTAAACCAGTCAGACATATAGTGAAGCTCCATCTCCCAGCCAGGCCCCCCATAATATATCTAAATCCCAAAGCGAGATTTCTTCATACACCAGTATTGAATTTCTATCACTGTGACTCTTCCACGGGTAGAATTCATGTCAATAACAAAAAAAAGGAAATCTCATTTTGTAGTCCGTCCCTGCTTTAAAGTTATATTTTTCATACACATTTTTAGAATCATAGAATCCCTACGGTGCAGGAAGAGGCCATCAAATCCACATCAACACTCTGAAAGAAAGAGGCCCACTCCCCCAACCTATACCCGTAACCCTCCCAAACCTGTACATCTTTACATGGCCAATCCACCTAACATGCACATCTTTGGATTGATCTGCCCTATTTCAGCATCAAGCTTGTTCAGTGAGAACATGTCTTGGGGCACAATTTACAGATTGCTGATGAGAGCGATCTTTTTTTTTATAAATTTAGAGTACCCAATTAATTTTTTCCAATTAAGGGGCAATTTAGCGTGGCCAATCCACCTACCCTGGATAAGAGCAATCTTAAAGAGCATGGAACTGCAGGAATTGCAATGCGTATGCAGTGAAAATAAGTTTGCGAGAGACAATGGGCTGGATTCTCCCCCACCTGGCGGGGCGGGGGGTCCCGGCGGGATGGAGTGGCGTGAACCACTCCGGCGTCGGGCTGCCCCAAAGGTGTGGATTTCTCTGCAGCATTAGGGGCCAAGCCCTCACCTTGAGGGGCTAGGCCCGCGCCGGTGTGATTTGCACCCCGCCGGCCGGCGGGAAAGGCCTTTGACGCCACGCCAGCCGGTGCCGAAGGGCGATAGTCCGCGCATGCACCGGAGCGTCAGCGGTTGCTGACGTCATCCCCGCGCAAGCGCAGGGGAGGGGGTCACTTCCGCATCCACCTTCGTGAAAGCTATGGCTAACGCGGAAGGAAAAGAGTACCCCCACAGCACAGGCCCGCCCACGGATCAGTGGGTCCCGGTCATGGGCCAGGCCACCATGGGAACACCCCGGGGCCAGATCGCCCTGCGCTCCAACCAGGACCCCGGAGCCCGCCCGCGCCGCCAGTCCCGCCGGTAAAGGAGGTGGTTCGATTCACGCCGGCGGGAGAGGCATTACAGCAGCGGGACTTCGGCCCATCGCGGGCCGGAGAATCGCCGGGGGGGGGGGGGGGGGGCCGCAGACCGGCGCGGGACGATTCCCGCCCCCGCCGAATATACCGGTGGCTGGCGGGGGCGGGATTCACGCCGCCCCCCGGCGATTCTCCGACCCGGCAGGGGTGGTCGGAGAATCCAGCCCAATAACAGAGATCCCATTGGCAGATTTCTCAAGCAGCACATCGAGGAAAGGGAGCTTGTTTGGCTGCTCCATTTTAAAGGTGAAATTCAGCGCAGGATTGAGGTGTGTAAGGAAATTCTTGCATGCAGCTGCAGATTCAGATATAACAATCGTAAAATTGATGTATCGGAAATATGTAAAAGTATGAGGTTAGGGGTCATCCCATTGAAGATGTCAATGAGAGCCGAACCTAGAGGGGGTCCCATGGCGACACCATCTATTTGGGCATAAATGTTATCATTAAAACTGATCTTAACTGTGCTGAATTTGTGAGTTCAATGAATACAGATTCAGGCAACGGCCATGTGTATAGATCCCCATGATATCGTGATGCACTGCAAATGTCTTTGGCTTCCTTAAGCAGTACATTAGTTAACAGGCTAGCAATGTTGAATGACCACATGGACACGGCATCGCTATCAATACTCCAGTCCTGTTTGGTCCTCATAAAAGGTGAGGGAACTCCTCACCATGTGTATGAAAAACCTGCTCAGCGCTGGCTCTAGCTACTTGCTCGACCATGTGGGTAATTCATATTGTGCAGAACCAGGAATAGGTAAGGTACAGATGTCACTTTTGTGTGTCTTTGCAGCCGGTACATAGGTCGACACACTAAACCATGAGAACGAATCCTATCATATGCACCCCTGGCAGGTCATTACACGTACACAAGTCCAGCAAGCGTGTGCTTACCTACATTGTGGCTCACTTACACATGCTGGAAGCTACATACATTCAGGGCCCTCTCCTTTGCAAATAAAAGGAACAGCTACATGAATTGCCAGGTTTCAGATTCCAGCATCCGCAGTGATTTGCTTTTATTCTGTGTATGTATTGCACCTTTTTTTAATTAAACAAAATCTTGGGGAACAGCCATTCCCGGATTCATTCCCCATGGCAACACCTTGACCAGAGTCAATTTACCTGGTTTGAATTTAAACAAATGTTTTGCAGTTAACTGTTCCCTGGTGTATTTTCCATGGCAATGTCTCTACCAATCAGAGTTCACTTGCCAACCAATCATAGAATCCTTACACATGCAAAAGGAAGTAATTTGGCCCATCAAGTCTGCACTGACCCTCCAAAAGAGCACCCTGCCTGGGTCCCTGCCCCCACCCTACCCCCATAACCCCACCTACCCTTTGGGAAAGAAGGGGTAATTTAGCATGGCCAATCCACCTATCCCATCCTTTGGACGGTGGGAGGAAACCGGAGCTCCCAATGGAAATCCATGCGGACACGGGGAGAATGTTCAGACTCTACACAGTCACCCAAGGTCGGAATTAAACCCGGGTCCCTGGCGCTGTGAGGCAGCAGTGCTATCCACTGTGCCACTGTGCCAACCAATCAGCATTCTCTTCTCTTTTTTTTTTAAATTTAGGGTAACCAATTATTTTTTTCCAATTAAGGGGCAAATTACCGGGCAGCACGGTGGTCCAGTGGTTAGCACTGCTGCCTCATTGCGTCAAGGTCCCAGGTTCAATCCCGGCACTGGATCACTTTCCGTGTGGAGTTTGCACATTCTCCCCGTGTTTGCGTAGGTCTCACCCCCACACCCCAAAGATGTGCAAGCTAGGTGGATTGGCCACGTTAAATTGCCCCTTAATTGGAAAAAAATAATTGGATACTATAAATTTCTTTTAAATAAGGGGCAATTTAGCGTGGCCAATTCACCCACCCTGCACATTTTCTTGAGTTGTGGAGGTGGGGAGAATGTGCAAACTCCACACGGACAGTTTAGTATTGGAACTGAAATGATCCTGAACAAAAATAAATCTTGGAGGTACACTTGCTCCAGATCTTTGATCACTACAAATGGAATTATTGAGTTTTGGATGGGACTAGATTCCACATATGCAGTGCTTTAAAGAATAAATAATCTCATCTAACTTGAGGCACACCCGTTCTGAATTCATAACCTTGCATTTAATCACCAGAATGAAAATTCCCTCACTGACTCTCACACGGGGGACAACGTGAACCGGGCGTGGGCACTACCGATTCTGGCCCCCACAGTGCGCCAACCCGCGCACGCACGGGGGACTTCCTCAACACGCCGGCCCCAACGCAACATGGCACGGGGGTTCACTGGCCAGCCATGTAACACAATAGGGCTAGGGCTGGAGAGGCCGGCCCACCAATCAGTGGGCCCCGATCGTGGGCCAGACCCCATCGGAGCCCCCCCCCCCCCGGCCGGTGAAGGAGCCCCCCTCCCACTCCCCACAGGCCGCCCCCCGACCCTGCGCGCAGAGTTCCCACCGGCTGCGAGCAGCTGTGGACGGCGCCGGCGGGACTCTGCCGTTTCTGTGTGGCCGCTCGGCCCATCAAGGCCGGAGAATCGGCGGCCCGGCTGCGGACAGCAGCCCGCGACCGGCGTCATGCCAAATGCACCGGCGCAAATGGCGCCCATTCTCCGCTCCTCAGAGAATCGCGTGCCGACGTCGGGGCGGCGTGGCGCGGTTGCGGCGATTCTCCGGCCTGGCGCGGGGCTCGGAGAATCCTGCCCATGGGGTTTAGTAGAAAGCTATCTCAACCTTGCCCCTCGCCTGAGGTGTGGTGATCTTCAGGTTAAACCACCACCAGTCAGCTCTCCCCTTCAAAGGGAAAAGCAGCTTATGGTCATCTGGGACCATGGCAACTTTAACTTTTTACCTTAGAATATCTGTGCTGTTATATCTCTGCAATTCAGATCCACCCATGTCACACTTCCATGGCACCCGAACTGCATGAGGCAGCTTATTACACTGCAATATTTAAACCTCAATAGAATCCCATTTTTCACTGACTTTGCTGTCAAGTTTAAATTGATGTCATTGTGCAGTACTGTACTATGTTCATTAACAGCTCAGCAGCAGAATGCATTTTCATCTTCTTCACAAAGTTAGTTGAGCCTTTAAATAATTTCATAAAATCCACGAGATATAGATTAATATTTATGCCATTGTCTGTGTAGCTGGCACTGTGATAAGTTATAATTCCTCTTTCTGTCGTTTTCAACAAGATCATCAACATTCTTTCCATAGTCAACCCCCCCAGCAGCCTTGTCCATTCCTGCCCATTCCAATTCAGCCAATTCATCGACCGGCTTCTCTTCCTGTTTCACCTTGTTTTCCCTGAGGTTCATCCATGTTCTCACCTTATTCCTCACTTAACTTGCACGCCTGAATTATCCATAAGCATGCGGTCAGCTTTCACAACAACAGTTTTACTTCTCACTCAGCAACCTTAGTTCCTTGGCTGTTCCTGTTACATCCTAACATCAGGTCATGAATGAGCACCAGTAGAACTGCCCTGAATAAGAGTCAGCAAGCTTCATAGGAGGAGGGGAGAAATCTCGCGCACCAAGTAACTTACCCCCAATATTAAATTGAGACTGAGAGGATCAGAATATTCATTCTCCACGCTTTGGTGGTCAATACAAACATAGGACAGGCTACTCGGCCCCTCGAGCCTTCTCCGCCATTCATTCAGATCATGTGATCGGCTTGTAACTTCACCCTACATTCCTGCCTATCCCAAACGCACAGATTTGGCATGAGGGAAGCTGAAATCACCTTAAATCTTCAAAGTTTTGTTTCCAAAACACATGTTTTGCTGACCTCTGCGTCTGTTCTACATCCCCAAGATGGCTGCCTTACTCTGGAATTTGTCCACAGCCTTCATTCCCGCATTGAACCATTCATTGGATGCATCTGCTATTCCTGATCGTCCCGTGCCATTTCCAATCAACAGTCTTCCCCAAGGATGATCTAGATTTTGATGCTTAACTACTTCATACTTCATCAGAAGGTTTTTCAATCCCAATGCTTGTGGAACGCGGTTTACCAAAGTCCAAAAAGCAGGCTGCAGTGGCTGATGTGTTGGGTATGCTGGGTCTGCGAGGACTGCATTTACCAGAGCAGTAAGAGAGACAGGCTACCAACACTTGTAGAAGTACAACTCTATTTCATTGAACTATGAGCTGTTAAACATACTGTGGGTTGACACTTTGTTGAGTTGACTGGAGACCTATGGGTAACCTGACCAGACTATCCTGCTAGCACATGGTGGATGTTCGTGTTGCTGATCACGGGCTCTGGCTGTCTCAGAGGCTGCATCCCAAGAGAGCGGGAAAACTAGTGCCCTCTGGCTTTATAGTGGTCGTGTCCTGTCTGGTGATTGGCTGCTGTGTTTTGTGTGTTGATTGGTCATTCAGTGTGTCAGTCAGTGTCTGTCTATGCACCATCATATACTTGTGTGTATATTATGACAGTGGCGTTCCCCCACACCTTTCACCTCCTTTATGCCAAGTTCGGATAGAGTAGTGAGCACACTGGTAAAACAAATTTTTTCCTCCTCCTATTTCCTCCCATGGTTTCTTCTTCCTGATGAAACCTGCTTGGGTTCAGCTCACCAGATGTCCTCCAATAGTTTGTGCGACTGATTGTCCTTCATATGTATACTAGCCAGATGGCCGCTGATGATTAACTGATTAAATATGGGGGATAAGTTACCACTCCCCGCCCACCTCAGTTACCCCAGAAAACCACATAGCTTGTGTCAATGGCCAGGAGCTGGAGGTTTGGTGGAGTTTTTTTCTCCCCTCAGTCCCCAACCTATTGATATGGTTAAAGTCAGAAAAACAAGTGCCTTCTTATACGGTAACAGCACTATTTCAAACTTTTCTCTCCACGTTTTGCGAGAGCTTTTATTGTAGTTCTGGGCAGCACGGTGGCGCAGTGGTTAGCACTGCAGTCGCACGGCACTGAGGTCCCAGGTTCGATCCCAGCTCTGGGTCACTGTCCTTGTGGAGTTTTCACATTCTCCCCGTGTCTGCGTGGGTTTCACCCCCACAACCCAAAGATGTGCAGGTTAGGTGGATTGGCCACGCTAAATTGCCCCTTAATTGGAAAAAATGAATTGGGTACTGTAAATTTATTTTTTTTAATGTTTATAAATTGTTGTAGCTAACGATGCAGAAGAGGCCTCAGACATGCAGAAAGTACATTCAGGTGAACATTATGATTTGACATTAGATTTGCACCAAAGCAATTTTATCTTCTCTAGCTTCACAGTAAACGTAAGTGCAGCGACGAACACAACTTTCAGTTATGATCACATAATTGTAAGAAATCAGGCCTGTCCACATGAGACGTCCCAATCACTTATTTTCATCAGTGCAGATTTCTGTCGATTGCCTATATTCCACTTTTATTGTCTCTCTGCAGAATGAATCTTGCCCTGACAGAGAAATCGCCAAAAGCATTTTTTACCTTCACTTTAAGAAATTTATGTGTTTAGCTTATCTTTCATTTCTTTAAGTCAGAGCTGAAGACATGGAGGATTCTCCCCTATTCCACTTGCTGCACCACTTGGATGGTAACCAATCCAGCTCGCCACTGACCTCTGCTCAATCTCAACAATCCATCTTCTGGGTGGCATGTGGCACAGCGGTTAGCACTGGGACTACGGTGCTGAGGACCCAGGTTTGAATCCCGGCCCTGGGTCACTGTCCGTGAGGAGTTTGCACATTCTCCCCGTGTCTGCGTGGGTTTCACCCCCACAACACAACGATGTGCAGATTAGGTGGATTGGTCATGCTAAATTGCCCCTTAATTGGAAAAAAAATAATTGGGTACACTAAATTTTTAAAAACACAATGCAGAACCTATAATTGTTTTCCTACTTTCCTATATAACACGAGTGACAACACTTCAAACGTAAAAGGCTGTAAAAAGCCTTGGGGTGCCCAAGGAAGCGTGAGCGGTGTTAAACAAAGTGAAGCATTTCTATTTTCTTATTTTTAATAAACTTAGAGTACCCAATTCATTTTTTACC
Source organism: Scyliorhinus canicula (assembly GCF_902713615.1). Taxonomy (NCBI): domain Eukaryota; kingdom Metazoa; phylum Chordata; class Chondrichthyes; order Carcharhiniformes; family Scyliorhinidae; genus Scyliorhinus; species Scyliorhinus canicula. The sequence continues at coordinate 144,452,399 of NC_052157.1, forward strand.
AATTAAGGGGCAATTTAGCATGGCCAATCCACCTACCCTGCACATCTTTTGGGTTGTGAGGGTGAAACCCATGCAGACACGGGGAGAATGTGCAAACTCCACACGGACAGTGACCCAGAGCCGGGGTCAAACCTGGGACCTCGGCGCCGTGAGGCAGCAGTGCTAGCCCACTGCGCCACCATGCTGCCCCACCTTTCTATTTTCTTTTATCTTTTTACCACAACAGCTCTCTGAGGCTGTCAAACACTTGCTGGTTTGTGGCAATATGTTTCTACAAACTCATGTCACTGGGTTGAGATCACCTATTTTTTAAATTTTGTGTGGAACATTGCAGTGGGAAGTGACCATGGACTTTCTTCCCGTCAGCACTGATTTAGCTGCCCCCTTTCTAGATGTTAAAGCAAGGCTATCTATTGAAGTGGATGTAAACAATTCCAAAGTTTTGTTTGAGGGAGAAGGAATGCTGCCAGAATTCTGTCCAACTTTTTCTCCTTAACCAATGTTAGATTCCGCAAGTGACATTGCAATAAGCACTGACAGGCGAGTTTTTCTCAACAACCAGCACCTTAAAACAGAATGGGCTGGATTCTTTGTCGCCCACGCCGGAATCAGGAACCGCCATCGATTTCAGGCCAAATCACAATTCTCCGGTGCTTCGACAGCAGCATCAATACGTTCCAGATCGCACGTACAGTAAACGTCTTTGGCGTATCATTAGTGTGCCTGACCATTCTCTGTGGCCGCCGCGATGTTCCTCCTCCACTGGGGCGTATTCCCGACGGCGAGCTTCGCTTGTGCTTTTAAAATTTGTGAAATAGGCTGGGTGACTGCTGAGGGAGAGAGAGGGGGTACGGAAAGTGCCCAATGACTGGCATAGTTTGCTGACAGTCGTGCCGCTGGCCGGGGGGTTTGTGCCAGGGTCGGGCGGAGAAGCGGGGGTTGGCCGGGAGGTGGGCTGTGTGGACGGGCATGGAACACCATTGCCGCAGCCGGCAAGGTAACCATGCAGCTGTGCAAGCCAATGACTGCCCACTGTGAGCTGAGGGCCACAGGTCATATGGGTGTCCTCCCAGGGCACACCTCTAGGTGTCCTCTGCATACAGCCGACCCATCAGAGGGATGGGTGTGCTCCAGCGTAACCGGTGCCATCTTGTTGGCTGGGATGAGTATGTGTGGGGAATGCCCTGTGTAGATGCAGCTGGCTAGCCTCCCGAATGTCAATCACGGACCCGACGAATCCCGCACCATTTCTCATTGGAATCGATTCCACGCGGCACTGGTGTTAGCCCCTCAACGGTCGCCGAATCGGTCCAGGTGCGGCGCTAGTTTTGCTGTCATGGAATTCATGAAACAGGCCCTGGTGGGTGAGACCGTTTTCAACCATCCAGACATGGTGTCCATTCCATTGTAGATAATTTGCAGGAGCCTTGCCTGTATACTTGTCAACAATTCAGCAGAACCTTTGGATTTTAATAGAACATAGAACAGTACAGCGAGGGCAGCACGGTGGCCTAGTGGTTAGCACAACCGCCTCACGGCGCTGAGGTCCCAGGTTCGATCCCGGCTCTGGGTCACTGTCCGTGTGGAGTTTGCACAGTCTCCCCGTGTCTGCGTGGGTTTCGCCCCCACAACCCAAAAACGTGCAAGCTAGGTGGATTGACCACGCTAAATTGCCCCTTAATTGGAAAAATGATTGGGTACACTAAATTTATAAAAAAAAAAAGAACAGTACAGCACAGAACAGGCCCTTCGGCCCTCAATGTTGTGCCGAGCCATGATCACCCTACTCAAACCCACGTATCCACCCTATACCCGTAACCCAACAACTCCCCCCCCCCCAACCTTACTTTTTAGGACACTACGGGCAATTTAGCATGGCCAATCCACCTAACCCGCACATCTTTGGACTGTGGGAGGAAAACGGAGCACCCGGAGGAAACCCACGCACACACGGGGAGGACGTGCAGACTCCACACAGACAGTGACCCAGCCGGGAATCGAACCTGGGACCCTGGAGCTGTGAAGCATTTATGCTAACCACCATGCTACCGTAGCAGGCCTCTCATTGAATCTGGAGGATGCCGCAGATGCATGGCTGATGTAATTTGTCTAGTAATCTAATGTGCCGCTGAAACACAGTATCTATGCTTGGGCTCATGAATGGGAAGTAATAGTCTTTATTGTCACAAGCGTGCTGACATTAACACTGCAAAGAAGTTACTGTGAAAAGCCTCTATTCGCCACACTCCGGCGCCTGTTTGGGTACACAGAGGGAGAATTCAGAATGTCCATATTACCTAACAGCACGTCTTTCAGGACTTATGGGAGGAAACCGGAGCACCCAGAGGAAACCCACGCAGACACAGGGAAAACGTGCAGACTCCGCACAGACAGTGACCCAAGCCAGGAATCAAACCTGGGACCCTGGCACTATGAAGCCATAGTGCTAACCACTATGCTACCGTGCTGCCCTATGTTACTGTGCTACCACATAAGTGCCAGGCAATGCTGTCTCCAACAAGAGAGAGCAGTGGAATCTCCGATGGAGCTCTCACTGACTGCCCCATCATTAACAAGTTGGTGTGACCATTGACCAAAAACCCAATAGAATAAGCTGCATCTTTGGCTATCGGCAAAGGTTCGAGGTTGGCTATTGTGTGGTGTGTGGCACACCTCCTGACTCCTCAGAGCTTCTCTACTACCTACAAAGTATACGGTCAGGGTGGCACACTCTGCACTCACCAGATGATGAAGCTGCAACAACATTCAAGAAACCCTCGGACAAAACAGTCTGCTTGATCTGTACTTCATCGACCCCCCCTCCCCCCATCCCCCATGCCATTATGACCTATCCCCACTCTGCCAAGCCTGCATCGTGTACTATCTACAGGATACATTGCAGAAACTCACCAAAACTTCTTCCTGGGCACTTCCCAAAGCTGCAAACACCTGAAGCCTGGAATGTGCCTGCAAGATTCTACTGTGGGATTGCTGGACAGACTATTTTAGAGGGTTCAATAAAACGGAGTTATTCTTTCAATGTTGCATTTTCATAAATTTATTTTTCACAGTACAGAAGGAGGCCATTCGGCCCATTGAGTCTGCACTGGCCCTCTTCAAGAGCACCCCACCCAGGCTCACTTCCCCCACCCAATTCCCATAACCCAACCTAACCTGCACATCTTTGGACTGTGGGAGGAAGCCGGAGCACCCGGAGGGAACCCACGCAGGCACGGGAAGAACGTGCAAAGTCCACACAATCACCCAAGGCCGGGATTGAACCCGGGTGCTTGGCGCCATGAGGCAGCAGTGCTAACCACTGTGCTACCATGCTGCCGATAAACCAGGGTGCATTCCCTCGAGGTAAAGAGTTGCACTGGAATGAAATGCAAATGGAGGTTATTGCCCCTGACCCCACCCCAAAAGTGTAAACAAGAAACAATACCAGTGGTCAGTCAAAAACTCACATCCAAAGAAATGGCATCCCGATCGGAGCTCCTCATTACAGGAATTGACGCTGTGTGTGGCCTGGGGGGAGGGGGGGGGTGGTGAGCGGTGCTCCCCACCGGGAATGCCATTAGATAGCTTCTAGCGCCGGGAATGACACCGCTAAACCCACCCAGAACAAACTCTTTTTTTAGTTAGATCACGCCCGTAGAATTTTCCGACTCAATTCCATTAAAAAAAAGACTTTCAGACCAATTATGAGGGTGATTGACGCGACGGAACGCAAGACCGTAAACTTCTAACAATGGGTTTACTGGATTCTTCCTTTACGTCTTATGTGTTGATTATTCATATAAAGCTTTTGTATAGTACAAACCTCACCATGTATACTGACCGCTGTGTAAGCACCTATAATTGTGTGACGTGACTGCAAATCTAGAGATAAGATCGATGTATAAATGTGAGCCAGATTAGTATCAGAATACTGAAACTAAATTCAGTCACCATCTGGCATTGTAAAGCGTACCCACTCTTTAAAACAAGATAATGCAGAAGTTTTATAGAGTTTTTAGCTGGAGGAAGAGCAATCAAGGCAGTGAGCAATCAAGATCCATCTAACATCAGCCATTTAGGCAAATTGCTCTTCCCATTATTTTGTATTGTGTCCTAGTGCTTTTAAAATCAGTATATTATCCCTTCAAAAGCCACGTATTTGTAATATATACATTATCTATTTCCCCAGGGACAATCACACTCAGGGTATTTCAAATGCACTAAATAACATACTTATAGTCGTCCTGGAATGTATTTTTGTAATGATGATTTGAACTGCATAAAATTGCTGGGTCCCTATAGGATACAGTGAGCTGGGTTTCAAAGGGCCTTTCATCTGAATAGTTTTAGTTCCATTATTCCCTCTTCTGCAGGTTCCATGTAATAGGGTAGGCACTGAGCACATTGTAAAAGTTCTCAGTGAGAGATTACCAATCCAAGCTTTCCACGGGGAAGTGACTCTAGTTACGGTCTAGTGCATGGACAATGATTCAGTCAGTGCACCAAAGAACATCTAATTCTGGACTAGTCGATTTTATTGTATAAAAAACTGTGGAAACTAATACTAAAAAACTGGAACAATCACAAACACAACTAACCACGAGGACTTCCTCTACAGACTGCCCCCCACCTCAGGTTACAATGTCACATGGTCTAACTTGCCTGCCACCTAGTGGACGGAGGTCAAACATACTTACACGTACAATTGCTTATGCATATCACTGCAACTCTGATTCCCTACTGTTTGCTGGGAGTAACAAAATATATCTGAAATGAAAACAATAAGGGCTGGAGAAAGTCAGCCAGTCTGGCAGCATTTCTGGAGAGAGAAACAAGCATTCCAGGTCACTGTGACTCTTCTTTGGAAAAATAAAAATATGCCTGCCCTGTTTAAATCAGGCAGAGGATTGGGCATAGCTTCAACAAGAGGACATAGGCTCCACGTTTACTGTTACTGATTCGGAACTGAGGCTAGCAATTACTGATTTGTCAGTAAAGTAGTTTAGATCTGAGATCTGGGCTTCAACAAATAGCAAACTTATGGGCTAAAGTCAACAGCAAATGTAAGGCTCTTCATTGAATTGTCTCCATGGTGACGTTAACAGATAATAAGTCAATGAAGCCATAGTGTTCTGATGAAAGGTCAATGACCTGAGATGTTTCTCTCTCCACAGTTGCTGCCCGCCTGCTGAGTATTTGATAGTAGCAATCTTTCTTGATACAAGTAGAATTACATTAACACTGCAATGAAGTTACTGTGAAAAGCCCCCAGGTGCCATATTCCGGAACCTATTCGAGTACATGGAGGGAGAATTTAGAATGTCCAATTCACCTGACAGCACGCCTTTGGGATTTTTGGGAGGAAACCGCAGCACCCGGAGGAAACCCACACAGCCACAGGGAGAACGTGCAGACTCCGCACAGACAGTGACCCTAGCTACGAATGGAACCTGCTTATTTCCTGTCTTGTTTTCAGAACGGCACAAAGGCGCATTGCTATATCCACCAAAAGTACATTTTTGAAGTATAAGAATTGATTTGCAACAAAAATAATGGTGTCTAAATAATGCACGCCTTTTTCTACGTGCAAATCAGCCAGCAGCCTTTGGTGAGAAAGGTCTATGAATTTGGAATCACAAGTTGCTGTGTGCCGTGTCATTAGTTTTACCAAAAGGACATTATAACCACCCCACGATTTTTCACCAAGTTGCTGCATTTGACATTAATTACCCAATAAACTCACCACAGGAAGTTATGTCCAGTATTTAAAAACATTTAAGTGTCTTTTCAACAATGTGATAATTGTCAATGAATCTCTCTTGCCCAAAAGGGAGAAATTCTAAGTATAAAAGATCCAAAGATGTACCGGTTAGGTGGATTGGCCATGCTATTTTGCCCCTTAATGCCCAGGGATGCGCAGGTTAAATTATGGGATTATGGGCAAGGTACACACTCGTAAATGGACAGAGTGCTCATTCGCAGGGCCGGTGCAGCCTCGATGGGCTGAATGGCCTCCTTCTGCACTGTAGGGATTCTATGATTCTAAAGTCTCATTCCTTCAGGAAGTGAATTGTTTATGAGATCTTTAAAAATGTCAAATTTTGTATTTGTATGTTTCTTTCTTCCTTTTCTTATCTGTTACATTCTTCTCGCTCTTTTTTTAACGGGATGTTGGTATTGCTGGCTCGACCAGCATTTAGTGCCCATCCCCAATTGCCCTTGAGAAGGTGGCGGAGAGCTGCCTTCTTGAACCGCTGCGGTCCGTCTGATGTAGGTACACCCACATTGCTGTTGGAGAGGGAGTTCCAGGATTTGGACCCAGTGAAGAAAAGAGCGATATATTTCCAAATCATGGTGTGCGACTTGGAGGGGAACTTGCAGGTGATGGTGTTCCTATGAATCTGTTGCCTTTCTAGCTGTGGTTGTAGTTGCGGGTTTGGAAAATGCTGTCGAAGGAGTCTCGGTGCATTGCTACAGTGCATCTTGTAGGTCGTACACACTGCTGCCTCTGTGTGTCAGTGATGAAGGGAACGAATGTTGATGGTGGTGTTTGGGATGCCAATCGAGTGGGGCTGCTTTGTCCTGGATGGTATCGAGCTTCTTGTGCAGTTGGAGCTGTGCTCATCCAGGCAAGTGGAGAGTATCCCATCTGACTCCTCACTTGTGCCTTGGAGATGGTCACAGGGCTTTGGGGAGTCAGGAGGTGAGATACTCAGCATGGAATTTCCAGTCTCTGACCTGCTTGTGTAGCCACGGCATTTATATGGCTGGTTCAGTTCAGTTTCTGGCCAATGGTAAGCCTTGGGATATTAATAATAGAGGACTCGACAATGGAAATGTCATTGAATGTCAAGGGGAGAACTTGATCCAATCTTTCTTTGCCACTCTTTCTGCACCTGATTTAATGTTGAATTCACCCACTCTAACTAACCCTTCTCCCAATCCTTCTTATGCAGTTTAATTCTCTAATTGTCATTGGTTGAGCTGATGCATGTTACTCCCCAGCTCCCAGATGCCCTCCTGCAATCAATACCCTGTTACCAGCATGCACTTCCAGCAACTTTGGGGGAACTATTTTTTGAAATGCCTGAACATGCACAGGACAGGACCATGCTCCACCTGCAAAATCTGGACCTTGGACTGGAATTTCCTTGTCCTTCGGCGATTGGACTGGTAGACAGAGGGGCTGCTAAAATGGTGGCGAGAGGGAAGCCCCTAAAGTAGATGCCACAGTATATTACCAATTATTACCAATTAATTGCCCAATTAATTAGCCCTCCAGCAACATTTTACCAGCTTTGGGATGGTCCGCTGCCACATTGGGGGGTACCCGCCAATAAACACTGGAAGGCTCCCGGTGGGTTCCCAGGGATGGGGCCCTGCTTTAGGTTACTCCGTAGCCCATAAAGAGGGGGCCCTTAGGGCGGCAATGGTCACCCCTAGGGATTTGCATCATCAACGGAAGGTGCCCTGCGCCCACCGACCCCTCGATCACAGCTTGCCTGCCTCACCCTGGCACGGTACTTAAAAGAACCTAACTTAGACCATAAGATATGGGAGCATAATTACACCATTCGGCCCATCGAACTTGTCACCAAGGGCGCGGTGATTGGGCTAGCAGTTCTGGGAGGCAAGCCACCATCCTTTTAATTGGCCATCAGTGGTTAAATACCCCCAGGGTCCCACAGCCTGCCAGCACGAGGTGGGCCAAATTACCTTGAGGAAAAATGTAGCCCACAGTGTTTCATCAGGCATCTTCTTTCCTGCTGTAAAATTTAATTTGCTCTGAATAACAACTTTCTATATTTTGCTCCATTTAAGTGAAATGCTAATAGGCAACCTTTTATTATTGTTAGCCTCGGTGGCCACATTTTGAATCCTTTTATTCAGACTCTGGAATCATTAAAATCCAAAGGTTCTGCTGAATTGTTGACAACCGGCCAGTTCCTGGGTCTGTTTTACTACAGATAACAGGGGTGTACATTCCACAGTTGCTGACAGATGCTTGTTGCAATCCTCGCCCTTACTCCCAGCCCATAACATGACAATAAAAATGAAATGCGGCATTTTATACCCAGGATTAGAGAACAAATTTAATTAACAGTAAATCTGCTCGAGATCCAGGACTGCCGTGTTCCAGCTAATTAAATACTACAACTTCAGGAGATGTGTATTTGATTTTCTTTGTGAGCAGTATTTAATGAACAAGGTAGAGGTTGTACAGATCACAGCGTGAATGGCTCTGATAACAGATGGCGACTGAAGTGTGCATATGAAAGTCCACTTCTTAGCGACAGGCTTCCTCCAGCCTCTGATTTAGTGCTTTACGGAAGCCACAATGTGCTGATGACTATTTAATGTTCAGGAGCTGCTACACTTATTTAACATCTAATCATTAGGATTCCATCGAGCACGAAGGTGGATTTGGCGAGCTTTGTAAGTACCACTACAAGGATTAAACTAGCGCTTCGAGGACTGACACTATTGATTTCTCTCCTCACAAGCTCTGCACGAGGTCCTTAATGGTCAAACAACCCTTTTGATAGTCCGCTATTTAGGTTATTTGGGCACCATGATGTCAGGCTGGGTTTGTTAACAGGAACAGCAATCACCCAGAAAATTCTCTGCAATGCCACTGTCTCTTTTGCCAGTGGGAGGTCCTGGGGATCGATATCTAGAATACTCCGCATGCCAACCTTCAAAAGGCAAGGCTGAGTGGTGAACTCATGGAGGTCTTTAAAGTTCATGAATGTTTGTTTTTAAATTTAGAGTAACCCAATTCATTTTTTCCAATTCAGGGGCGATTTAGCGTGGCCAATCCACCTACCCTGCACATCTTTGGGTTGTGGGGGTAAGACCCACACAAACACAGTGAGAATGTGCAATCTCCACACGGACAGTGACCCAGAGCCGGGATCAAACCTGGGACCTCGGCGCCGTGAGGCAGCAGGGCTAACCCACTACGCCACTGTGCTGCCCATGAATGGTTTTGAAATATAAATTTAGAGTAACCCAATTCATTTTTTCCAATTAAGGGGTAATTTAGCGCGTCCACCTAACCTGCACATCTTTGGATTGTGGGGGCAAAACCCACGCAAACACGGGGAGAATGTGCAAACTCCACACGGACAGTGACCCAGAGCCGGGATCGAATCTGGGACCTCGTCACCATGAGACAGCAATGCTATCCACTATGCCACCGGGCTGCTCGATCATGAATGGTTTTGATAACCATTGGTTTTGATAGGGGCTGGTTTAGCACACTGGCTAAATTGCTGGCTTTTAAAGCAGACCAAGGCAAGCCAGCAGCACGGTTCAATTCCCATACCAGCCTCCGTGAACAGGCGCCGGAATGTGGCGACTAGGAGCTTTTCGCAGTAACTTCATTGAAGCCTACTCGTGACAATAAGCGATTTTCATTTTCATTTCATTCATAAAGTGGAGATAGATAGCTTGATTTTCCGCTCAGGTTTGGGAACTTGCCTCCCGGATAATTTCCAGGTCCTCCCAACCCCACCACGCTATCTTCAAATGTAAATGTGCTAATTGGGACAGCTGCAGGTTTTGCCACAGGAAGCAGGAGCTGCCTGCCGAGCACGAGCAACAAACGCAAATGACAGCCATGATGGGACCTGCCATTGCCTTGCTGAAGTTAGCAAGCAGCACATCGGATGTTCAGTGGCCTCAACGCACATTAATTGAGAGGTAATGCACTTGATCCCGCATTAGATCTTCCAGGGCCAGAGATTTCTTTTCAGCCTAAATACTAAATCCTTTAACTTGTGCCCGCATTGGACCCGGTAGTTGTCAGTAACGTGCACCAGACTGCTCAGATTCAGTGATTCACAAATTGCAAATCGCCTGCTCACCCTCCCATGGCCATTTACCAGCTCTGAAATGAGCTGTGATTCAAGTAGAGCAGGTTCCCAACTCCCTACTCCCGCCCTCAGTTTGTATATTCGAGCGGGTTCCAGAGGCACTGGACACTGACATGGCACCTGTGGGCGCTATTTTTAATAGCCCACGCTTGCTTCGACCCTCGTGGGCAATTGAGAGTCCTGCCAGAGAGTGCAGTTCCACCTGTGAGAACGAACAAAACCAGGGGCCATCAATATAAGATAGTCACCAAGAAATCCAATCAGATTATACTTCCAGAATATACCTCTTTACCCAGAGAGTGGTGAGAATGTGGAACTCGCTACCACAGGAAGTGGTTGAAGAGAATAGTTCAGGTGCATTAAAAAATGTAAAGCATATGAGGGAGAAGAGGGATGTTGTGATGGAGTAAGAGGAGGAAATAAAGGAGGAAGCTCATATGGAGCATAAACATCAGCGTGGCCTGGTTTTTCTGCTGTATATGCTCTATAACGTAATCCTTCACAAAGTAATTGGAATTTCTGCAGTCTGTGTCCTTCTTTATAATGAGTTCTGCACCGCCATTATTCCCATCTCACTAAGTGCCATTGACTTTCTGAACTCCGGCACATCAGCACCAAAGTCCTTGACCTTCTTTCCGAAACCCACCCCATTATCTCCTAATTTTATCTGAATGACCTTCGACAACATGTCACCAATACATACTGTCACCAATGGGATCATAAAATAATGGTCATGTTGCTGTAACGCATGCTCCTCAACAAGAGAATTCAAAAAGTGTTTTGCAAGCCTATAAATGTAACCTCTCATTATTCAATACAACGTGTGTAACCTTTACAAGAACTCCTTAACTCGTTTGTTTCATAATTCTCTGTTGTTGTTTTCTTTCTCTCCTGTAGACAGGGACGATTCTTGGCTGTGACAGCTCTTGTGACCCTCATTAGAGAGACTACGGGTGCGATTTAACAGGACAAAAACAGGCACGTTTAGCCTGCAGCACCAAGAACCACACCGCTGTTTAATGAGGCCTTGCCGATTCTTTTGGCCTCGGTGAGGACTGGCCCGCCGATGCTACATGTACCCAAGTTCCTGCACTGATGAGTTCAGTTCGCCAGTGCAGGAAGAGTATTTCAGATTGGGACGCCAATTTTAAATGCCGCCCCGATCTTTTGACTTCCCACAGCCATCCCACCGGGGCCTCCAGACCCCCCACAGCACCTAATGTACCTCTTAGGGGGTCCTCAAGCCTCACCCTCACCCCATCGGCCTCTGGGTAGGGTGGTACGCTGGCGCATTCACTGGCAGCGGGGCACCTAGTCACTGCCAGCCTGTCACATTGGCACTGCCACCTGGGCACCCTGGCAGTGCCACCCTGACACTGCTAGAGTACCCGGATGACACTACCAGGCTGGCAGGGGCACTGCCAGGGTGACAGGATGGCAGTGCCTAGGTGCCAGATTGTCCAATGCCAGGGATCAGACTGGCACCCTGGCAGTGCCCCCACAAGCCTGGTAGTGTGACCCTGGTACTCTAGTAGTGTCAGGGCAGCGCTGCGATGCTACCCAGGTGGCAGTGCCAATGTGACAGGCTGGCAGTGACAAGGTGCCCGGCTGCCAGTGAGTGCGCCGGGGTACCACCCTACCCAGAGGCCGACCACCAGGTCGTCTCTAATGGCCTGGGAGACCCGCTCCACTCAGGTGCCCTTACGCCTTGTCCATGTAGTGCTATCATGGTTGTGTGGTAATTCACCGACTGACCACTAGTAGTCTCACTATTTTATAAGTGAATGTTAGTCAGTTGACCTCTCAGACTGGCTGGAGGAGGAAAAAGGAGGGAGCTTGCATGTGCATGAGTTTGCTGTTGTTCATCAATTGTCTTGTGTATAGTTTACCCCCAGTTAATGTTAATAAATCGTTTATAACTTTAACTACAAGTGTTCTTAAGAACATTACAGTCCACGGTTATGGAAACCAGTGCTAAAAGGCACAATGGCAAGGTCCCCAGGTGAGGCCATTAGTTGTTGGACCCCAGGTGAATATGGCACAGACATATTTAAATAAGCCTGACTATGTTAACGTGGATCTCGCCCGACGAGGGCAAGATTCAGATCACGACATCTCGTGAGACCTCGTTAAATCTCGCAAGACATTTCGAGCGTTGCCAATCTCGTGAGATTCAACGGCCTCGTTACATCACTAAATCGGGTGCAGCCAGGCCATTAAGTGGCGCCCTACATTTCTTCCGTAAGTGCAGCAAGTGTCAGAAGACTTAAAACTGGCGATGGATTTTCAAGATTGTCAGGTACCTCATTAACTCAGAAGAACGTTTTTCCCTCCTATTTTCATTGTTATTTTCAAACATAGTGTCTGCTTAACAGTGACTGTCTGAAACCATCGTTAGGAAGCATGACTGAACCACAACTATAAAAAATGTTGCATTAACATCCATGGCTCGTGCGTTTAACGGTATTAGTATGGTACTGATTCCACTCTGGTAAAACATCTGTGAAATGCCTTGAAGTCGCTATCTAAATCCAAATGGTTGTTGTTGCAATTAACATTCTTGAATGCCACTTACTACTTTTATCTGTGGGCGGCACGGTAGCACCGTGGTTAGCACAGTTGCTTCACAGCTCCCGGGTCTAAGGTTCGATTCTCAGCTTGGGTCACTGTCTGTGCGGAGTCTGCATGATCTCCCCGTGTCTGTGTGGGTTTTCTCCGGGTGCTCCGGTTTCCTCCCACAGTCCAAAAATGTACAGATTAGGTGGATTGGCTACACTAAATTGTCCTTAATGTCCCAAAAAATGGTTAGAACAAAGAACAAAGAAAATTACAGCACAGGAACAGGCCCTTCGGCCCTCCCAGCCTGCACCGATCCAGATCCTTTATCTAAACCTGTCTCCTATTTTCCAAGGATCTACTTCCCTCTGTTCCCACCCGTTCATATACCTGTCCAGATGCATCTTAAATGATGCTATCGTGCCCGCCTCTACCACCTCCGCTGGTAAAGCGTTCCAGGCACCCGCCACCCTCTGCGTAAAAAACTTTCCACGCACATCTCCCTTAAACTTTCCCCCTCACCTTGAAATCGTGACCCACGATTAGGCGGGGTTACTGTGCTACGGGGATAGGGTGGAGGTGTGCGATTAAGTAGGGTGCTCTTTTCAAGGGCCGTTGCAGACTCGATGGGCCAAATGGCCCCTTTCTGCACTGTAAATTCTTTGATTCTATGATCTATGATTCTATCTCAAGAGGCTCCTCACTTAGATTTATGTGTCCAAATTGAGTAATGGTCTTTATACAAGAAACAGTTAGCTGCCTTTTCTCTTTCAGATGCTGAGAGATCATCTGTGTATTTCCATTCTTATTTCAGATTTCTCATAGCTGCAGCTTATTCCCCCACCCCACCCCCACTTAATTCACTTTCACCCACACACAGCTAATGCTATGGCTGAGATCAGTTAACTGCGTGCACCTAAACTTTGTTTCAGTGAAGGTAGCCCCAATTTAGTAAGTCATACCATTGCAGATAGCAAAGAAGAATGCCCTGTACTTAACCGCTTTATCTAAATGCACAATTATATGGTGAACACTGTGCAGATGGCAAAAAAAGATGCATGTGTATAATAAATGGAAAATTAAGTATTACAAACTGCAGCCTGGTGATCATTAATTTTCTAGGTACAAGCGCGGCACGGTGGCGCAGTCTTTAGCATTGCTGCCTCACGGCACCGAGGATCCTGGTTCGATCCCGGCCCCGGGTCACTGTCCGTGTGGAGTTTGCACATTCTCCCCATGTTTGCGTGGGCCTCACCCCCACAACTCAAAGATGTGCGGGGTAGGTGGACTGGCCACGCTAAATTGCCCCTTAATTGTGAAAAAATAAATTCTAGGTACAGGAAGATTCTGCAAGAACTACAATAGGATGAGCAGCACGGTGTGAAGTCAGAACACAAGTACATCCATCTTACTGAAGAGACAGAGTTCATGTTTTTGACCAACTGTGTTCAGTTATCTCAAAGCAAAATTATTCTGTCATTGTTATTGAAACGTTGATAGTTCTTCCATAACACTGATATAGCACCTTTGCAGAAATATTGATTCTGTGATGAGCAAAGTGTTGGTTATTGTAAGTGACTTGTTTCATTACAAATATCTTCTGAATATTCCACAATCACACTCCTGTAGGCCTCAAAAGAGTCCACACCCAGTAGATCAAAAAAAAATAAAGTTTAATTTAGAAGAGCTATTCTATTCACCACAATGCAGCTCCCTGCTGGCTCTGTTTGTCGGTGCCAAAACCGGCTGACTTTATATCACAGATGATTGTTCTACAATTAGAGTTTCCCGCCCCCTTAACGGGGGAGCTAGTATTCTGCGAGGTTAATGGAGAGTCCGATTGTTGTTACCCCGTAAGCTCCGTTCTGGTTATGGCACACACACAAAGTTTGATTGCTCAACCACAGGATGTGTGTTTGTGACTGTTTGTGTGTGGATGTGTGCGCATCTGTGTGTGAGCCTGCATGGGTGTGTGTGTCTTGTGTGTGCCTGTGCACTTGTGCTGTGGGTGTGTGTGAGACATGCTTGGCTGTGTGTGATGTAGGGCTAATAGTATATATGTACATGGGGTGACGAGTGTGTCAGAGTCCATGTGTGTGTCTGTATGTGATGTGGAGTGTGTGTCTGTGTGTGTGTGTGATGTGGAGTGTGTGTGTGTGTATGTGATATGGAGTGACTGTCTGTATGTGATGTGTGATGTGGATGTGTTTAGGGCAGTATGGTGGCGCAGTGGTTAGCACTGCTGCCTCATGGCACTGAGGATCCGGGTTTGATCCTGGCCCCGGGTCATGGTCTGTGTGGAGTTTGCACATTGTCTCCACGTCTGCGTGGGTTTCACCCCCACGACCCAAAAAAGATATGCAGCATAGGTGGATTGGCCATGCTAAATTGCCCCTTAATTTGTTTTTTATAAACTTAGAGTAGCCAATTATTTTTCCTTTCCAATTAAGGGGCAATTTAGCGTGGCCAATCCACCTAACCGGCACATCTTTGGGTTGTGGGGGTGAAACCCACAGAGACACGGGGAGAATGTGCAAACTCCACGCGGACGGTGACCCGGGGCCGGGATTCGAACCCGGGTCCTCAGCGCCGCAGTCCCAGTGCCAACCACTGCGCCACATGCCGCCCAGAATTGTCCCTTAATTGGAAAAAAAAAAGAATTGGGTATTCTAAATTTATAAATTTTTTAAAAAGTGATGTGGAGTGTGAGTGATCATGTATGTGCAAAATTGTATGCGTGTTTCTTTTTTTTTTTAAATTTAGATTAGCCAATTATTTTTTCCAATTAAGGGGCAATTTAGCGTGGCCAATCCACCTACTCTGCACATTTTTGGGTTGTGGGGGCGAAACCCACGCAGACACGGGGAGAACGTGCAAACTCCACACGGACAGTGACCCAGAGCCGGGATCGAACCTGGGACCTCAGCGTCGTGAGGCGGTTGTGCTAACCACTAGGCCACCATGCTGCCCTGTATGCGTGTTTCTTATCATGGGCCCATTCAAGGTGTCATCCATTTGCAAACAAGGCACAACACAGATTCAATACAATGCCGAGCTAAACCAGCCACATATACCAGCCACAGAAACACAGTCTCTGCTTTTTCCATCCCCACTATCACCTCCCTCCCCCACACACACACACACATTTCTGAAGATGATGAATGTGTACCTGAGACACAGTTATTCTTGCAGGATGACAACTGCAGTGAATGTTGAGCTTACTTTAGGGACCAGCACTGAAAAGTTCAACTCTTGGAATTACCAGTCAGTCAAACTCCTGCAGCAGATACAATAGTATTTAGTTTATTAAACACCTCACTTCACAAGCAGATAAAAACGAGAGAAAAAAAATCCTGCCCAGTTTCAGCTGCTTAATTGAACAATGCTGTAAGTGCCTACTGAGGGCTTTGATTTTTTAAAAAAGATTGAACCAATTTCTTTCACGAGCGCTGACACACGCTGAAATGGGAGAAATCCCTCACCCCTCAATTCCAGGTTGAACCATTAACAGGGCTATTTGATCTGCTTTCTGTCCTAAAGGCACGTCTGGACTAAAATTACTTGGATTGATCTTACAGATGATAGTTAACTCCAAGCCTCATTGTTTTTAAAAACATTTTGCAACACGCTGAATTTTCCTTTTATCTGGACAGGTTCAGCTCCACTTTTAAAGTGACCATGATCCCCTAGCATGGGCCCAATTGGTCAAGGACCACAGGGTATAGATGAGTCATACAGACCAGGCTAAACGATACACGAAGAATGGCTATTTGGATACAAGGTCACAGTCCGGGGAAGATGATAACATGTCTTCGACAATGGAATATCCTGCAGCTTTTGACGAACACCACAGTTAAATCGCTGATCACAGTTAGCATCAGTGACAAACATTGGTAAAGTTACCAATATTTCCTGAATATGCAGTCTGCTCTGTGCATTATTGTCCAGTGTTAGAATGGCCAGTTGGAAAATTCATACTTAAGTACATGATAATCAGCGCCTAGGACAGCCTTCAATTACATTGCACTGTGCTTCTTTCTTTTAATTTAGAGTCCCCAATTATTTATTTTCCAATTAAGGGGCAATTTAGCGTGGCCAATCCACCTAGCCTGTACATCTTTGGGTTGTGGAGGTGAAACCCACACAGACACGGGGAGAATGTGCAAACTCCACAGGAACAGTGACCCAGGGCCGGGATTCAAACCCGGGTCCTCAGCGCCGTAGTCCCAGTGCTAACCACTGTGCCACCATGCTGCTCTTCACTACACTGCTATTCATTGCTGCCACCTTCTCCATCTCTCGTGTAAAAAAAAAAGCATAAATAATTCACATTTCTGTGCGATTAGTCCACTTCCTGCCATCTCATACTGTCATAATAATAATGAAGCTGCCTTTCCTGGTTATGCCAGCACTGGTTTCAGCCGCAAAGCTGCTGGTGAACGGTTGCCACAGCACAGCCCAGCAAACAGATCTCAGCTGCCATGGTTTTCCTATTCACCAAATTATTGCATTGGTGCCGCACGGCAGGGGGGTGGAGAGGGTGGCCACACTAATGAGTACAGCACACAATGGCGGAGGAATCTATTAAATGCTTATTGTCGGCGAGAAGGAGAAAAATAAGCTCATTAGTCCTCAAAGTCACTTGGACAGGTTGGGGGAGTGGGACGAGGGTATATTACGAGCTGCAATCGCATTCTAAAATGGGACGTTTGAAGTTCGCTTCGGCTGTGAAGCTTGCTCTGGATTTTGTGACCCTACTATGCTTTAGGTTGTTATTTAAGGAAGAAATGGAGGGTCCACAGATGAGGGATAAAGGTGTAGAAAGACTATGACATACTTCAAAACAGGTCAGAAGGTTATCAAAGTCAACACATGCAGAGTGTAGCTAGTTGGGCTGCCTCTGGGCTGATCCTGCTCTGTATATTCTAAATTAATGTATATTTCACGGACACTAACAAACAGGATGGCATAGTGGTTAGCACTGCAGCCTCGCGGCGTCAGGGACCCAGCCCTGGGTTACTGTCTATGTGGAGTTTGCACGTTGCCCCCCGTGTCTGTGGGAGTTTCCTCCGGTTTCCTCCCACAGTCCAAAGATGTGCTAGGTGGATTGGCCATAATCAATGCGCAGGGTCACGGGGATAGGGCGGGGGAGTGGGTCTAGGTAGAGTGCTCTTTCGGAGGGTCGGGGAAGACCCGATGGGCCGAATGGCCTCCTGCACTGTAGGGATTCTATAAACCTGTGCTGATTAGACCTACTTTAATTCTGCAGAGAGCTAGGGCTGGACTATATTTTTGTACCTACATGTGTTCATCGTCCCTTGTTGACAGCAGCAGAGGCCTTTCTCCTCGATCTTTCCCATTGTTGCTTCAAGGCAGGGTCAATATGAAAGAGTGAATTTTGTGATTGTGTGTAATAACCAGATCCATTGAGCAGATTAATCCAGGCCTTCTACGAGCGATCACAATCCATTGGTGGAAACACGAGGGATGAAGAGGATTACGTTTTGGTTGTGATCTGTTGCATGAAGGTAAAGGTTTGCCAATACTTACAATCTGCACACTCAGATGGAAAGGTTTCTCTTTGAAAAGCTATCCAAGGACATCCAATGCTTGACATCTACCCCTAGGAGAATAGAATAGTATTCCTGCAGTGCAGAAGGAAGCCTTTCAGCCCATCGAATCTGCAGCAACCCTCTGAAAGAACACCCGACTTAGGCCCCATCCCCTCACCCTATCCCTGTAACCCCACCTAACCTGCACATCTTTGGACACTAAGGGGCAATTTAGCATGGCCAATCCACCTTAAGTGTACATCTTTGGACTGTGGGAGGAAACTCGAGCACCTGGAGGAAACCCACGCAGATACAAGGATAGCGTACAAATTCCACACAGTCACCTGAGGCTGGAATTGAACCCGGGACCCTGGCGCTGAGGGATGAGGCAGCAGTGTGAACCACTGTGTCACCCTGCCGCTCCTGTACTCTTGTGAAAGGGAAAATAATAGTTGCACGCCACCCCACCTCCCCCACTCCCAGTTAGGTAAGTGTGGCAAGGCATTGCACCATGGGACACCAGACCCTGAGGGAGTGATGAGTCATCAACCCACAGGTTATGCAACCTCTCTCTCCTGTCAGTCATTCTGCTGACTCAAATATAGAGAACAGAAACATGCCTGTGCCATACCTCAATAGTGAAGCACGTAAACAGCTTCAAGTCAGTTCTTTGAATCGCTGCAGGAGATGCAGTCAGAAGGATGGCATTGTCCCTTGACAGCAGCTGGCGTCAAGGCAACAATTAGCATTTGATTTATTCGATGACATTCCTTCTCAATTATCCTCACTTCTTCATTCCATTGGCTGCATCCTTTAATTCTGCAATTGAGAAATCGGGTGGGGCTTAAGCAGAAACTGATATCCGGGGCTGGATTCTCCGTAGCCCTTCGTAACGCGGGTTGCCTGCGAAAAAAATCGGTGTTAATCACTCCGGCGTCGGGGCCTTCTTTAAGGCCGCTATTCTCCGTTCCCGGAGGGGCCAGCAGCTGACTGACGCTATACGCGTCAGTTTCTCCAGCTGCGGAAGTGGTGAGACCCGGCGTATTTTGGAGGAGGAGAGAGACAGACCCGGCATTTGGGGGGGGGGGGGGGGGGGGGGGAGGGGTGTGTTCCGGCATTGGGGGGGGTGTTCCGGCATTGTGGGGGGGGGGGGGGGGGGGGGGGGTGTTCCGGCATTGGGGGGGGCGGTGTTTCCGGCATGGGGGGGGGGGGGGTGTTTCCGGCATTGGGGGGGGGGGGGGTGTTCCGGCATTTGGGGGGGGGGGTTTGGGGGCAGTGGCGGGCAGAGAGGGGGGGCGACGGATGCCCCGGGGCCAACGCACCGTCGCCCCCCCCTCTGTACGCCGCTGCCCCTACCCCAACCCCCCCCCCCCTCACCACCCCTACCTCAACCCCCCCCTCACCACCCCTACCTCCCTCCCCACCACCCCTACCTCCCTCCCCACCACACCTACCCCCCTCCAACGCCGGGTCCCCCCTCCCCTCCAACGCCGGGTCACCCCCCCAACGCCGGGTCCCCCCCCCCCCTCAACGCCGGGTCCCCCCCCTCAACGCCGGGTCCCCCCCCTTAACGCCGGGACCCCCCCCTCAACGCCGGGCCCCCCCCTCAACGCCGGGCCACCCCCCCCTCAACGCCGGGCCCCCCCCCCCTCAACGCCGGGTCCCCCCCCCCCTCAACGCCGGGTCCCCCCCCCTCAACGCTGGGTCCCCCCCCCCTCAACGCCGGTACCCACAACCCCTCAACGCCGGTACCCACACCCCGTCCCCCTCCCTCTGAAGGCCGGTACTCACACCCCCCCCTCTCTCCTCCTCCCCCCCCCCTCCCTCCCTCCCTCCCTCCCTCCTCCCCCCCCTTCCTTCCTCCGTTAGTGGGGGGGGAGGAGGGAGAGAGGGGGGGGTGCGTGCAGAGGGGGGGCGACGGTGCGTTGCCCCCCTCAGTCGCCCCCTCCTCTGCACGCCGCTGCCCCTACCCCAACCCCCTCCCCTCACCACCCCTACCCCCTTCACCACCCCTACCCCCCTCCAACGCCGCACCCCCACCCCTCACCCCCCCACTAACGCCGCACCCCCCCCCCACTAACGGAGGAAGGAAGGGGGGAGGAAGGAAGGGGGGGGGATGGAGGAAGGAAGGAGGGGAAGGAGGAAGGAGGGGGGAAAATAGGAGAGGGGGGGTGTGGGTACCGGCCTTCAGAGGGAGGGGGACGGGGTGTGGGTACCGGCGATGAGGGGGGGGGGGACCCGGCGTTGAGGGGGGAGGGGGGGACCCGGCTTTGAGGGGGGGGGGGGGGGACCCGGCGTTGAGGGGGGAGGGGGGGCGGACCCAGCGTTGAGGGGGGGACCCGGCGTTGAGGGGGGGGGACCCGGCGTTGGGGGGGGGGGACCCGGCGTTGAGGGGGGGGGACCCGGCGTTAAGGGGGAGGGGGGTTGCGGCGTTGCGAGAGATGGGGGGGCGGCGTTGGAGGGGGGTAGGGGTGGTGGGGAGGGGGGTAGGGGCGTTGGAGGGAGGTAGGGGTGGTGAGGGGGGGGTGGTTGGGGTAGGGGGCAGCGGCGTACAGAGGGGGGGGCGACGGTGCGTTGGCCCCGGGCATCCGTCGCCCCCCCCCTCTCTGCACGCCGCTGCCCCCAAACCCCCCCGATGGCCGTAACCCACCCCCCCGATGCCGCAACCCACCCCCCCGATGCCGCAACCCACTCCCCCGATGCCCCCCCACGATGCCGCAACCCACTCCCCCATGCCGCAACCCACTCCCCCGATGCCCCCCCGATGGCCGCAACCCACCCCCCCGATGCCGCAACCCACTCCCCCGATGCCCCCCCATGACCCCCACGATGCCGCAACCCACCCCCCGATGCCACAACCCACTCCCCGATGCCCCCCCATGCCCCCCCAAGATGCCGCAACCCACCCCCCGATGCCCCCCCACGCCCCCCCACGATGCCGCAACCCACTCCCCCGATGCCCCCCCCATTCCCCCCCACGATGCCGCAACCCACCCCCCGATGCCGCAACCCACTCCCCCGATGCCCCCCCGATGCCGCAACCCACCCCCCCGATGCCGCAACCCACCCCCCCCGATGCCGCAACCCACTCCCCACCCCCCGATGCCGCAAACCACCCCCGACACTGAACAGCGTCAACCATCATCAATGGTTGACGCCGTTTTAAATCAACTGTGATTTTCGCCGACGTGACCCGTGGCCACGTCGGCGGGACTTCGGCCCATCCGGGCCGGAGATTTAAGGTCAGTGCAAAAAAAATGAAATCCCGCCGGCGCCAGCTGTTTTCACAGGCTGCCGGCGGGATTTGCACAACGCCGGTTTTTTACCGGCGGGAGAATTCGAAAACCTGCGGGAGCGGAAATAACGCCGCTTCCCGCCAATTCTCCGACCCTGCGTGGGGTCGGAGAATTTCGCCCCCGGTGTGGGCTCTCTACTGGGATTGGAATATTTAATGATCATGAAAACCTGATTTTCCAGCCAATTTCCCGCAAACACTTTTCATCCTGAGAAAAGAGAACAGGACACAGCGCGTTGGTGGCTTGACACATACACTGGGGGCATCCAGTAATAAACAAAGTCAAAGGCAAAGGCAGTTCGATAACAGGCACAGATCACAGGTGCTGGATTCTCCGTCGGCGGGATCCTGCACTTCGCTGGCAGCGCACTCACGCCTGTGGATTTACCAATGACGTGGGGGGTGCCCACAGTGGGAAACCCCATTGGCCGATTGCCTGGTCGGAGAATCCCGTTGCCAGTGGGGGTGTGCCACACCAGAAAACGGGTGCGGCGGGAGGGAGAATCTGTCCCAGGTCTTTACTCTCCAGCTCCCTGAACCGCATTGTCCAGGGTGATGCTCCCAGGGCCCCGCGCAAACTCCCCACTGACAGGGATTTGCATGCTCCCGCGCGGTTGACCCCCAAGCCAGTCACGTGGTCAGTGGAGCTCTGCCCCCTTAATGAGGCCACATTACCACCAGCACATTACAAAGAAATGATAATGTTCCTTTAATATGTACCGTTATTGTCTTATTGTCCGCATTTAGTGTAGCCTAGCAGTGTGAGGTAGCCTGAGTGATTGTTGAGAAGGTCAGTCCATTTTGAGTGCATGTGAAAGACCCGCCAGGTCGGGTTTGGGGGACAGGTTGAGTCGGAAGAGGGGTCCATTCAGGTTGGATTGGGTCAGATCAGGTGAGGGCTCCAGCCAGGTGTGGGGGCCGGGTCAGGTCGGGGGCACAGCCGAATTGGGGTTGTGGATGAGAATTGAGGGGTGGGTTTGGTAGTTGGGGCAGGGGAATCTCGTGCGGGGTGGGCATGTCGAGGGTTGCGGGTATCCATTGGGGGTCGGGAGGTGCATGGGGAATACCGTGGGAGGGTGGTTAGTTGGGGGACTGAGGGTGTGTCAGGGGGTGTGATGGCCGCCCCGTAGGGGTGGGGCGCCAATCTGGGTCTTTAATGGTTACGCGGAAATTAGAAGAGGTTTCATTTCTTCTAGCTTTTTGTGAGTAACCATTATCGTAACCCTGGCAGAACCATCCAAAGTTGCCCATTTAAACCGCATTAAAATCGGTGCAGCATAATTGTCCAGAGGAAGTTGGCACGTCTGCGCAATTGCCGTGCAAATGATTACTTGGGAATCTCCCAGAGGGATTCCCCGGCGCATCTTTTGCGTAGCCCCTAAATCTGACGCTGGGGAGCCGGGAAATTCTGACAGGCCTGACGATACAGCACTCCCTCAGTACTGCACTGGAGTGTCTTGGGTGTGTAATCCTCTGAAGTGGGGCTTGAACCCACAACACACTGACCCAGAGGAGTGCTTTTTAAAATGCATGGACGCACGGATTTATTTGTTTGTAAGGACAAAATGCAATCTGAAGAGAAAACAATTGGAGAAACGTGGGGTCAGTCCTCGATTGCCCTTACTTCCAAAAGGAAACACACTATGGATCTGACTGTCACAGAGGGGAAAGTAATGTAACACTTAGATTACCAGAGCAAGCTCCCATCTGGAATTCTCTTTATCCTCTTTTCGCCTCATTTTGCAAATGTATTCTTAAAACTATTATATGGCAGTAAATCAGTACTTGGAAAGTGAAGCCTGTGATAATCCGGAAAGAAGTCAAACATTCATTAATGTACCATTGACTGACATGTATATTAAGCCAGAAATGGGGGTAAAACGGAAGCACAAGGAGCTGAAGGGTAAAAACCATTTCAAAATCAAACAGTCTACATTCATTTCTTGTATCCTAATTTGAATAATGTTCTTCTTACTCCTTACAGTTTTATTCCACCCCTTTAAGGAACTGGTTCACACTGGAAACAATACGACAGACCTTCTTTTGTGAACTTCGTTCAGTAACCTAAGAGCTCGCCCCCAACATGGCAGCACGGTAGCCTTGCGGATAGCACAATTGCTTCCCAGCTCCAGGGTCCCAGGTTCGATTCCGGCTTAGGTCACAGTCTGTGTGGAGTCTGCACATCCTCCCCGTGTGCGCGTGGGTTTCCTCCGGGTGCTCCGGTTTCCTCCAACAGTCCAAAGGTGTGCAGGTTAGGTGGATTGGCAATGATAAATTGCCCTTAGTGTGTCCAAAATTGCCCTTAGTGTTGGGTGGGGTTACCGGGTTATGGGGATAGGGTGGAGGTGTTAACCTTGGGTAGGGTGCTCTTTCCAGGAGCCGGTGCAGACTCAATGGGCCGAATGGCCTCCTTCTGCACTGTAAATTCTATGATATCTATGTTCACATCCATGCAAGTTTTGCCTTCAACAAAAACCATGAAGTGCGATTGATTTTGTCTCACCTTCGTCCCCCCCCCCAACAACCAACCGATCCCCATCCTGCATTTGTTAATAGTTACAATGCTTTTGACAAGAGACAGTGCCATGTGGATTCGAGTCATGTTTAGTCCTGATACCGTTCATTCAATCACTATTGGATGTATGAATATGCAAGGTGAGTTGGTATCTGGTTCAGTGAGGGTTAATGTGGGACTGGATACAGTCCTGCCCACAGGGCTGATGTTACACATGACTTGAGACGAGCGACAATGGTGGATTGGACAGAGACCCGTGCTGATGTAAGCACTGAGTTAACTCCTCGCTACATAGTACAAAACCTCTTTGTGAGCGACATACTGAATATACAACATAAACTGCACAGGGAAGTGAATAGAAAACCATCAGAGCTGCACACAGGCATGTTCTCCATTCCAACTCTTGTTCCACTTTATTTCAGCTAGTTCCTTAAACTGAGCAAATAGAGCACCAACCTGTGCATTAGCAGATTTATATAAAGCATGACAAAGCCCTAATGTCTTACCCAGGACTGTCAAGCCACCAAAGGACGATGGAAGTTTTTTTACATTTTTATTTTTAAATTTAGAATACCCTGTTCTTTTTTTCCAATTAAGCAACAATTTAGTGTGGCCAATTCACTGATCCTGCACATCTTCAGGTTGTGGGGATAAGACCCACGCAGACATAGGGGAGAATGCGCAAACTCCACACTGACAGTGACCCGGGGCCAGGATCAAACCTGGGTCCTCAGCGCTGCGAGGCAGCAGTGTTAACCACTGCACCACCGTGCCACCCTATGACAAAGGAAGATAGGAATGCATATAGGCCATTCAGCCCCCGTTAATCTATGGAATTCATTACCCCAGAGGACATTGGAGGTTAGCTGGGTCATTGAATATATTCAAGGCTGAGTTAGACAGATTCTATGTTATGTGGTGGGCTGGGGAGGGCCAAGCAGAAAGTGGTGTTGGCCACACTACGACCAGCCATGATCTCACTGAATAATGATGCAGGCTCCAGGGGGCTGCAGGGTCTATGCCTGCACCTATTTCTGATGTCCTTAAAGTGGTTAAGGGTCGCACCACAGTCAGGTCATTCCAGCATCAATGATGCTTCCTGATTTCTCCTTTTAGAATAGAATAGAATAGAATAGAATAGAACAGTACAGCACAGAACAGGCCCTTCGGCCCTCGATGTTGTGCCGAGCAATGATTACCCTACTTAAACCCACGTAACCCATATACCCGTAACCCAACAATCCCCCCATTAACCTTACACTACGGGCAATTTAGCATGGCCAATCCACCTAACCCGCACATCTTTGGACTGTGGGAGGAAACCGGAGCACCCGGAGGAAACCCACGCACACACGGGGAGGACGTGCAGACTCCACACAGACAGTGACCCAGCCGGGAATCGAACCTGGGACCCTGGAGCTGTGAAGCATTGATGCTAACCACCATGCTACCGTGAGGCCCACAAACTATTTTACTACTGTACATTTTTAAAAAGCAGATCAGCGGCAAGTTTTATTAAAATACATGAGCTTCTTTCGTTTTTGCACAGCCGCTAAACCGAAAGATAAAGTCACCTCAGGTCAATCAAATGTCAATGAAACCAACAATCTCAGAGACAGTGTAGTGACAACTGAGGGTCAAGACCTTCCCGCTGCTTTGCCCAGAATGGTGAAATATATTGCAGATTTCTGTAAAAGCTCCCTATAATGTTATAATAGTTCTTTTGTGCAAAGGTTTCTGTCATTGATAACAGGAGCAAAGAAGGGCCCTGATCCACAACATATTACAGGCCTCCAAAACTGGGGTTTTATCAACTCTGTTCCAGTTCTTTTCAGTCAGAGAACGGCAGTAAAATTATTTCGCCTGACCAGATATGTTGGGCCCGATTTAACCAGAATAAGATCTATGTCCAGTTTCTGGCATGTTTAGCGGAGTGTGTCACAGTGGCGGCAGCCCCCAGAAACATCTCGCTATTTTGACAGCACTTTGACGTTTATTCTGGCCTCGGGGAGTTTCTGTGCAATGAGGCCGCACTTAGAGTCACGCCCAGTGAGGGCAAGATCCAGATCGCCACGTCTCGTGAGACTCCGTTAAATCTGGCGAGGATTTTTGAGCCAATCCCGAGATTCAGCGGCCTCGACCCAACACCAAGTCGGGTGCAACGAGGCCATTAAATCGCACCCCGTTGTTTTATTTTGCTCATTCAAACTAGTACTGATTAAGGAAAAGAATTTAGGTCACCACATTAATTTAGTTCACCTCAGTACAATTTTCACCAACATAGATAGGAGTGAAATGGTTCTCAAATAGAAGTGAATGAGAAGGAACATCGTGGGCAAGAATATTTAGGAGCAGGTCAAGGGTGGTGGGTGGGGGATTGAGGGGGGCGGGAGTGGAGGGAAGGGGATGGGATATGGTCAGTGGGGCATGGGGGTTCCCAAAGGCAGAAGTTCATGAATGAAATGTGTCGTCACTGATGATAGAGCAGAGGTTAAAAGCGGAATTTTTCTATTGCTCCCACCCCGGGATGGGAAATTCCCGTCTGAGGTCTACGGATCTTTCAATAGTTCATCAAATTTTCAAATGTTATCCCTATGAGTGGAACCTGTGGGTGGGAACATACAGCTGAAGATCCTTGAGGGAAGGGAGGTGGAAAGGAAACCATACATTCACACATCCTTTCCCGTTGGCAAGACATCACCAAATGCTGTACAGACAATAAAGCACTTTTCAAATGGTGTCACTATTGATTTCTATGAAAACATGGGAGCCAATTTGCACCCAGCAAAGTCCTACAAACAGCAAATGGCCTGTTAATCTGCTTTGGTGCTGCTATTTTATAAGACATGAAACTTCCAGTTTTGTTTTCTGATAGTTCATTCACACCCACCCTGAACCGACATAAAGCTCAACATCGCATTGAAAAGGCAGCACCTCACCAATGTGGCTCTCTCTCAATATTGTATGGGCGGGTTTGCCTGACAGAATCACAGCGCTGAAGGAGGCTGCGTGGCCCATCATGTCAGCACCAGCTCTCCAAAGGAACATCATGACTTAATGTCATTCCCCTGCCCTTTCCCCATATCCCTGCACATTGTTTATATTCAAGTGATCAGCTAATGTCTCCTTGAATGCCTCGATCACAACCACAGCTGGGGGAGGGGGGGAGGGGGGGGCACCGTGCATCCAAACAGAGCCAGAATGAATGATTAACTTGAGGCACGTGTGGGTGAGGGACAAAGAGAGGCGACAGCCTACAGGTGCGGAGTGTGAGGCAGAGGATGCTGAGGTTTTCCCGCTTTTCCAGATTTACGACTCAACCCAGAGCAGGCCAGCGATAGCGAGGCGTGAGGAGCACGAGGAGGCGACGAGAGAGCCAGGAGGCTGCCGTGAAGACACCCGGCGAGTGAGTTTTTGGGAAGGGGAGACTGTGAGCGGATGGGGTGTGGGGAGGAATAGTGTGAGGATGTGGAGTGGGCAGATTGTGTGAGGGGGTTAGCCAAGGTTGCAGATTTGCAGGAAGGGAGTGTGTGTGAGGGCCAGGCTGCACTTTGGGGGGAGGGCGAGTTTGTGATGGAGTTGGTGGATGGGGAGACATTTGATCAGGCAGGAGGGGGTGGGGTGGGATGGGGTCCCTACAACCTCTCTCATGAACAGAAAGTTCATGAATGGCCTTCGCACTATGATGCTAATTGAGGCCCTCAAGTAGCTAATTAATGCTCACAGTGTGCCACGGTAGCATTGGTTAGCACTGCTGCCTCACAGCTCCAGGGGCCCAGGATTAATTCCGGCCTTGGGTCACTGTCTGTGTGGAGTCTGCACGTTCTCCCCGTGTCTGCGTAGGTTTCCTCCGGGTGCTCCGGTTTCCTCCCACAGTCCAAAGGTATGCAGGTTAGGTGGATTGGCATGATCAATGTATTAGGTTACGGGGATAGAGTGGGGAAGTGGGTCTAAGTATTATGCGCTTTCGGAGGGTCGGTGCAGACTCGATGGACTGAATGGACTCCTCCTTTACTGTAGGGATTCTATGTCCAACCAGTAGTGGGCAAGGACTCACCAAGCAGGGACACCGACTCTGTGTCTGATTATGGGACCTGCCAAAAGCCATCCCAGGTTCGATTCCCGGCTGGGTCACTGTCTGTGCGGAGTCTGCACGTTCTCCCCGTGTCTGCATGGATTTCCTCCGGGTGCTCCGCTTTCCTCCCACTAGTCCTGAAAGACTTGCTGTTATGTAATTTGGACATTCTGGATTCTCTCTCTGTGTACCAAACAGTCGCCATAATGTGGCCACTAGGGGCTTTTTTCTTTTTTTTAAATTTACAGTACCCAATTCATTTTTTCCAATTAAGGGGCAATTTATTGGACAATAAATGGACAACCCACCTACCCTGCACATCTTTGGGTTGTGGGGGCGAAACCCACGCGAACACGGGGAGAATGTGCAAACTCCACATGGACAGTGACCCAGAGCTGGGATCGAACCTGGGATCTTGGAGCCGTGAGACTGCAGTGCTAACCACTGCGCCACCGTGCTGCCCCTGATGAGGGGCTTTTCACAGTAACTTCATTGCAATTTAAACCTACTTGTGACAATAAGGATTATTTGAAAAAGCTGACCCCTGCCCGATCTTCAAACCCAATCCCCAGCCAGCAACCCACTCTCCACGAACCCCATCCCACCTTCACTCACCTGTGGCCTGGGTTCCTCGGCAACCTCGGCAACCCTGCTTTACCAGCAGCAGCCAACACCCCTGGTGGTACAGCTGGCAATGGAGTAACACTGGTCTTTGATTGACCAGCAGCTCTCAGTGGGCAGGATTTCAATCTCCAAGGTTCTCTGTCCCAGGGAGGGCCGAACGCTGGCCTGTTAAATGCCTCGTGGGCATTTAACCCCATCAGACCTTCTTCAATAGAGGCGAGGTGGGATTTCCACTGGTTCGATAACCAGCAGGTACAACCCATGTCACCAATATATTGAATTCCTCTCCCGTATCAGCCTCCCCAGACAGGCGCCGGAATGTGGCGACTAGGGGCTTTTCACAGTAACTTCATTTGAAGCCTACTTGTGACAATAAGCGATTTTCATTTCATTTTCATTTCATGTGCAGGGCCTGAAGCAAGAAGATGGAGAGTTCACCAAACAAAGACCAACATGACTTGACATAGCACACGAAATGCGGAGAAAATAAATGTCCCAAGAAAACCATCTTGCACAAAATAGAGGGAGGTTTACCTGCGCCCTTGCAAATATTGCACCATGGAAGAGAAGAATGAGGAATATGCTTGTGGGGAGGGACGGGTGTTCAGTTTGATGCCTGTAAACTCATTGTATTATCCACAGACAATCCATCCAACATTCATCTCAAGTGTGCCCGGAAGGAATGAACTGCCAGACATTTTCCACCGCAGAAGTGACTGGCACAAGAACGTTAGCTCCCTAAACCTCCCTCCTCTCCATCTCCAAAGCCTCATCCACTGGAGTTCAGTCCAATTGTCCCTCTATCACGCAGGCATATCAGCTGCATTCACTCACATTTCTCGCTGGGTACCAGCAACTCACAAAGGCAGATTCCATGAAAATGATACAGGAAGAGAGGTTTTGCACAAAGCCGACATTCAATTACCGCTGAACAGCCAGAACCATTGGAAACGGTTTGCATCTGTGGGCAATTAATAGTTAATTAGCCAATTCACTCTTATTAGCATAACTGAAGCCCACAGTCACTTTGAGGTAGGAATATGCAGATGAAACACAAATTTACGCCTTTTCATCTATTTTGACGTTGATTTCCATTCTTTCCCTATATTATCATAATTAATGTCTTTCCAGTTCTGATCGGACGGCAGGCGTTTGGCAAGGCAACGGAGTAGGACTGCCAGATCTCGTACTTTCCATCTGTTCTTAGCTATGAGATATCTGTGTTCTCTGAATAAAGTGACAATTTGTGCAGTGTGGAGGAGCTCAGTGACTCTGTCGGAGGGAGCAGGTGTCAGACACACAGCTGCCTCCTCTCCGAAATGGGAAGCGAGCTCATTTTTCCACTCCAGTAGAGTGAGAGATCCCAAGCTGAGGAACATCAGCATGTAACTACGAACACAGCCCTTTTTTTTAAAACCTGTACTTAAAACAGCAAATCTCACTAAAATAGCATTCAGTGTAAGGGCAGCACGGTGGCTCAGTGGTTAGCACTGCTGCCTCACAGCGCCGAGGACCCGGGTTCGCTCCCGTCCCCAAAAAGATGCACAGGGTAGGTGAATTGGCCACGCTAAATTTCCCCTGAATTGGTAAAACAAAGAATTGGATATTCTAAATTTATTTTAACAAATAGGATTCAATTTACAGATTTTATTCCAGTAGATCCACAAATGCTCCCAAAATGTGTGGATCAAGATGCGAGTATAACCCACGGCAGCCCAGTGAAACAATGGGCACGTGTGCACTGCTAAAAGCTTAAAATGCAATTCATTCCAGCGCAGTGGTCACGGCGCTGAGGTCCCAGGTTCGATCCCGGCTCTGGGTCACTGTCCGTGTGGAGTTTGCACATTCTCCCCGTGTCTGCGTGGGTTTCACCCCCACAACCCAAAGATGTGCAGGGTAGGTGGATTGGCCATGCTAAATTGCAACTTAATTGGAAAAAATGAATTGGGTATTCTAAATTAAAAAAAAAAATGCAATTCATTCCTGGGATAGGGACATCATTGATACGGCCAGCATTTCGTGTCCATCCCTAATTTCACTTGAGACGGTGGTGGTGGGCCATTGAAGTCCATGTGGTGTAGGTTCACCCATAGTGTTGTTAGGTTAGGAGCTCCAAGGTTTTTAAAAAAATAATTATTGGAATGTGGGCATTGTGAGCAAGGCTCAGTTTCTGGCCCATCCCTAAATTCCCTTGAGAGGAGTGACTTGTTCGGCTACTTCAGTGGGCAACTGAGAAAGAGTCCCTCATATTACTGTGGGTCGGGCAGCACGGTGGCCTAGTGGTTAGCACAACCGCCTCACGGCGCTGAGGTCCCAGGTTCGATCCCGGCTCTGGGTCACTGTCCGTGTGGAGTTTGCACATTCTCCCCGTGTTTGTGTGGGTTTCGCCCCCACAACCCAAAAATGTGCAGAGTAGGTGGATTGGCCACGCTAAATTGCCCCTTAATTGGAAAAAATAATTGGGTAATCTAAATTTTTAAAAAAAAGAAATATTACTGTGGGTCTGGAGGCACAGAATCTGGGCCGGGATTCTCCGAGCCTCTGGGCCTCGGTGCGGGGGCAGAGAATGGGGCGTCACACCCGAGATCGGGTCCGATTGGCGAAGGAGAATCGGTGCCAGTCGTGTGCGCGCAGTCGACGCGGCGCCGGTCGGGGGCCGTTGAAAGAGGCCCCCGCGCCGATTCTCCAGGGTCGACCAGCCGAGTTCTCGCCGGTGTGGTTCACGTATGGTTCCACCAGGCAGGAGCTCGGCGTCGCGGCTACGGTGGCCGTCCTGGTTGGGGGGGGGGGGAGCATCAGTTTCCGGGGGGGCCTCCACGACTGGCAGGCTCGCGATCAGTGGCCATTGATCGGCGTACACGCGCAATCTGGGAGTGGCCTACCTTCTTCCGCGCCGGCCCGCTGTGTGGGTCCGCCATGTTGCATGGGGCCGGCGCGGAAGCGGCCGCTGCGCGGACCAGCGGCCTGCAGTGCAGGGCCACGCATCGGCAGCCGGAGCTGCGTGGAGCACTTGGTGCAAGCTCACTGAGAGATCAGGACAATCCTTTCAAAATTGAGGGCTGATCTCTGAGGAGCCGGTCTGGCCAGTAAGGTCAGCTCCGGGCAGCACGGTGGCGCAGTGGGTTAGCCCTGTTGCCTCACGGCGCCGAGGTCCCAGGTTCGATCCCGGCCCTGGGTCACTGTCCGTGTGGAGTTTGCACATTCTCCCCGTGTTTGCGTGGGTCTCACCCCCACAACCCAAAATGTTGCGCATTGCAGGTGGATTGGCCTCACTAAATTGCCACGCTTAATTGGAAAAAAAGAATTGGGTACTCCTAATTTATTTTTAAATTTAAAAAAAAAGGAATGTTTCCATTAGTTGCCGTCCTACGGTTCTAAGCCAATATCCCAACCTCTGACCTTACATTGGAGACCTGCATGATAAAACAGCCGAGTACACTTCCCTGGAGGACACCTGCAGTGATGTCCTGGGGCTGAGGTGATTGGCGTAACAATAGCAACAATCTTCTATTGTGCTGGGTTTGGAGAGATGTCCTCCTAATTCCCACTGACTTCACTTTTACACGGGCTCCTTAATGCTGCACTTGGTTAGACACTAACTCGCTCTCATGCCACCTCTGAAATTCAGCTCTTTTGCCCATGTTTGGACCAAAGCTGTGATAAGATTTGAAGTTGAGTTGACCGAGGAGAACCCAAACTGGTTACCGGTGAGTATGGCAACTGTTGGCATCTTGAAGGCAACTTCCATGACTTTGCTGATGGTTGAGAGCAGACTCCCGGGGAGGTATTTGGCAGGATTGGATTTGTCCTGCTTTTTATGGATAGGACATACTTGGGCAATTTTCCACGTTGTCAGATAGGAACCGTACTATGGAAACGGAGACTTAACCACATGGTGATTTCTTCTTGTATCCTTGCGGATGGGTCAATGAATGAAGCAAATTGCTCCTCCTCCACAGCGTTTCAGTTCCTCTGCTACTGAATGTGTTTGTGGAAACTTCCTTGTTTGCTACTTAGTGCAACCTGCACGTTAGAAAGAAAGAAGTTAAAGACTGCATTCAAATAGCAGACAAAGAAATCTGGTGCTATTGTGTTAAGCAATGGGCCACGCCTCCTCTGCCAACCCCCGCCACGTTCAATTCATCAGCTGAATTTGTTTTGTGGAAACGGGCAGCATTGAGGAAGTCAATAAGCAATTCACTACTTGCCCTGCTACTTAAAGGGCAGGTGTGTGGCCAAGTGGATGCAATGAGAGAAAGGAAAATTAAAATAGTGGCAAAAATAAGCTTGACCTATGAAAAGCCAGTGAGGCTTTCTCCCTGTATCCAGGCGCCAGCTGTTTTCACCCCTGCTAAACACCCTTAAATATTATACTTATCACCTCTACATTATAACCATACTGAGCTCACCAGAGCAGTCCAGTGACTTTGCACGTAAAATTGTGACAAATAACTTGTGTTTATGTAACACATTTAACACGGTAAGGCATTCTCAAGAAGAGTATAAAAATGGTCACCGTTCAGGATAATATTTCTTTTTTTTATAAATTTAGAGTACCCAATTCATTTTTTCAATTAAGGGGCAATTTAGCCCGGCCAATCCACCTACCCTGCACATATTTGGGTTGTGGGGGCAAAACCCACGCAATCACGGGGAGAATGTGAAAACTCCACACGGACAGTGACTCAGAGCCGGGATCGCACCTGGGACCTCGGCGCCGTGAGGCAGCAGGGCTAACCCACTGCGCCACCGTGCTGCCTCAGGATAATATTTCTAATCGACACGACCGGCTCAAGTTGACTTTTACTTTGTGGATTTAAAATATCATGGACATTCTCGCATAAAAACATTCTGATTTGGTTAATGATAGCTGAGGGTAGATAGGGTATAGGGCAGGGGATTGGGTAGGGTGCCCTTTCAGAGGGTCGGTGCGGACTCGATGGGCCAAATGGCCTCCTTCTCCACTTTAGGGATTTTATGTCCTATGTTTCCCAGCCCTCACCTGCCATGGTCATGCACTGGTAAATTGCTACCAACTTATTTTTAAGTATCTTCACACACACACACATGTTTTTTTCCCTTTGGGAAGAAGAGGAAGGTTTCCTGAACTGATAATCTGTCCAATGAACCACCTCACGAATACTCCTTCCATGGTCCTTCCAAGTCCTGTAAGAAGTCTTACAACACCAGGTTAAAGTCCAACAGGTTTGTTTCAAACACGAGCTTTCGGAGCACGGCTCCTTCTTCAGGTGAAGAAGGAGCCGTGCTCCGAAAGCTCGTGTTTGAAACAAACCTGTTGGACTTTAACCTGGTGTTGTAAGACTTCTTACTGTGCTCACCCCAGTCCAACGCCGGCATCTCCACATCATGGCTTCCAAGTCCTGGCATTGGACCTGAATCCAGAACTTCTAGTCTAGAAGTAGGGATCCTATCATTGTACCACAAGACCTCCTTATTGTTGGCAATGGCTCCACGATTTTCCAATGCAAAGTTTGTTCCTCAGGATACATGTAGGAACTCAAGAATCCATCCTCGAGTCCCAATCTGTTAATGCCAAAAACAGCAAGTTCCCAAATCTTTGCTGTTTTCACCGCTGGTATTTTGATTTTTTTTTTCAAATTATGTTCTCTTTCACTGTTGTCTTGCAATGCCAGGAGCTCGGTTCAATTCCGGCCTTGTGGAGTTAGCACGTTCTCCCCGTGGCTGCGTGGGTTTCCGCCAGGTGCTCCGGTTTCCTCCCACAGTCCATCAATGTGCTGGTTAGGTGGGGTTCGGGGATAGCGAGGGGGAGTGGGCCTAGATAGGGTGCTCTTTCAGAGGGTCGGTGCAGAATCAAAGGGTCAATGGCCTTCACCTCCATTGTGGGAATTCTATGATATGATTTGATAATTTCTCTACCTCGTCTCGTCCTGCCTCCTCTCCAGAAGCTTCACTGGTGGGGGAGTGAGCTCGGGTAGAGTGCTGTGTCAGAGGGTCAGTGCAGACTCAAAGGGCCGAATGGCCTCCTTCTGCACTGTAGGGTTTCTATGATTCCATGAGTTAGCTGATCCCATGAGCAGTGTTGACTTTCCATTGCTCCAACTACGTGGCCATTCTTTAAGCGGTGAGTGTTCATGTTGTTAGGTTGCCCAACTGTAGAGGACAATGAAAGCTCTATCGAAACTGGTACAAGCGAACAGACACAAACACAATTTGTGGCTGAAAGCAGGGGTCAACCTCTGCTATTGAGTCATGGCTAAATACAATCAGTGTCCATGGTACATCCATTCTAACTGGTTTTTTTTTGGTTCCTTTGTGGCTAGAGTGACCACAGCAAGCAAGTCCAGATTTGTTGTAGGGCCACAGTATGTGATTCATATCTGTGTACTTTGAACACACTAAAGCATTGAAGAAGCATGAGAGGGCTAAAGGGAACGTCAAGTGAAAAGAGATAGTCGGAGAAGTGACCAAAATTGTTGTCAAAGGCTTGGATTCTTTAGGTGAATCTTAAAGGAGAACAGAAAGAGGAAAGAGACAAAAGGGTCTGAGATAGCAAATTGCAAAGTGTGGGTCTCGGCTGCTGAAGACACAGCCGACAATGGCAAGCAGTAGGGAGTAGAGATGCAGAGGGGGCTAGAGTCAGAAGAATGAGTTTGGGCTGGCTGGTTGTAGGGTTAGGGGAGGTTACTGAGCTGTAGGGGGCAATGTCACAAAGGGATTTAATCATTATAATTTCTAATTGCGGCCAGGAACCCGTACAGATTGATGAGGAAAGGGTGATGGCCAACTGGGTGGTAGTGTACAGACTGCAGAACTCAGATGGGTCGAAATTCACAGAGTGCAAAGGATGGGATTCAACATTTCCTCCCACAGTCCAACGACATGCAGGTTAGGTAGATTGGCCATGATAAATTGCCCTGAGTGACCAAAAGGGTTGGGAGGGGTTATTGGGTTACGGGGATAGGATGGAAGTGAGGGCTTAAGTGGGTTGGTGCAGACTCGATGGGCCGAATGGCCTCTTTCTGCACTGTATGTTCTCTGTACTATGTATGTACTATATACTAACATTCAAACTCGGTAACTTCTTTTTTTTCATAAAAAACTTTCGAGTATCCAATTATTTTTTTTTCCAATTAAGGGCCATTTACCTTGCACATCTTTGGGTTGTGAGGGTGAGACCCACGCAGACACGGGCAGAAAGTGCAAACTCTACACGGACAGTGACCCAGGGCCGGCATCGAACCCGGGACCTCGGTGTCGTGAGTCAGCAGTGCTAACCACTGCGCCACCCTAAACTCGCTAACTTCAGTCCATAACTTTTCAAGACTGGTTTTCACCAATATTTTAAGAATAAACATATTACGCACTAAGTATACCCAGCACAATGTAGGCAATTTAATTCATGAATTATATCATTTTAGAAGGAAGTGTCTTCCCTCTGATGGCTATCTTTCTCAGAGAAGGTAAAGAAAATGGTTGATGCTGTAAAAAGTCTCCCCTATAAAGTAATATTTTAGGCAGTCTGTGGTAGGTTAATTTCATACCTGGCCAATTCTTGACCTCAATCTTCAATGCACTAAAGAAACCTAAAATTTGAAGGTCAGATCGGACAGTAATGTTGACCAGTGAAGCAATGAATTTTGGGGCACAGCGCAAACCTATATTTTGCAGACAATAGTCTCCTGAAGGACTTTTGTAGTACCCAGTTAGAGGATGAACAACATTTTCATCTCTTCCAATTTGATTGGAGGCAACTCACAAAGCATCTATTTGGCTCAGGCAGATTGATGAAGGGCAAAAAGCAATGGGTGGATTTAATACAGTTTATCTCTTAAATTGTTGACAAGTTTGTGAATAATCTCAAAGCTGTGCAAATACCTCTGCAGCCCTCCAAGATAAAACTGGCTCCAATAAATCTACAGCAGCCCTGTACAGTAATGCTTCCTAATGGATCACACTGTATAGTGTATTTTTAAAAATCTTTCACCAATTAGCTCACATTATCCCCCGAGTTCCTAATCTTCGGCTCGGGTAGGATTCCACAAGTGCTACATTTGGCCTCCGTTACCCTGCCCAATTTGGCATTCTCCATAGGTGATCTATAGGTGATCAGCAGGGTAGCATGGTGGTTAGCATAAATGCTTCACAGCTCCAGGGTCCCAGGTTCGATTCCCGGCTGGGTCACTGTCTGTGTGGAGTCTGCACGTCCTCCCCCTGTGTGCGTGGGTTTCCTCCGGGTGCTCCGGTTTCCTCCCACAGTCCAAAGATGTGCGGGTTAGGTGGATTGGCCATGCTAAATTGCCCGTAGTGTCCTAATAAAAAAAAAGTAATGTTAAGGGGGGGTTGTTGGGTTACGGGTATAGGGTGGATACGTGGGTTTGAGTAGGGTGATCATGGCTCGGCACAACATTGAGGGCCGAAGGGCCTGTTCTGTGCTGTACTGTTCTATGTTCTATGTTCTAGATGGTGAGTGGCAGAGGAACTTTCATACTTGGAAAGCATCACAGTAATCGTATCTTTAGCCAACACACACTCGCGCACTTTCCAACAGGGATCACTAGGTAGCAAACAGGGCCTGTGGTAATAGCCCCAGAAGACACTGGAGCTCAATTAGACTGTGCGGCCTTTGAGCCTGCTCTGCTATTCATTCAGCTTCAGCACACTTTCCCACCCAGTCCCCATATCCCTTGATTCCCTGAGTGATCAAAAATCTGTCCATCTCAGCCTTAAACGAATTCAACAATGGAGCATCTCCAACCCGCAAGAGTAAAGAATGCCAAAGATTGACAACCCTTAGAATGAAGAAGATTCTCCTCCTAAATATTCAACCCCTTATCCTAGACTGTGTCGCCCGTGTTATAGATTCCCCAGCCAGGGGAAAGAGAACCACTTGGTATCAACCCTATCAAACCCCTTCAGAATCTAATGTCCAAATCAAAGGTCACTTTGGGGGCTCCAGACCTCTCGCTACACTGAGGAGTGCTGGCGAGCAGAGCTTCCCAGTGCACAAAACGGGGCTATGTGCAGCCTCAGGCCAGGGCTTGGGTGTGGGGCCAGTGGTGATATGCAACACTGTAAATACACAAGGGGTTAATGTAAATACACATAGACTAGATAGACACTAGAGGGAGCATTAGAGACATCATAACACACAGACCGTCAACCAATAGGTCAGTACGATAGGACACGACCAATGGGCATTCAAGACACACACAGAGGTGACACTACCACAGGAGGGCATTACACCAACCCATATATTTTTTTATTTTTAAAAATAAATTTAGAGTACCCAATTATTTTTTTCCAATTAAGGGGCAATTTAGCATGGCCAATCCACCTATCCTGCACATCTTTGGGATGTGGGGGTGAAACCCACGCAGACACGGGGAGAATGTGCAAACTCCACATGGACAGTGACCCAGGGCCTGGATTCGAACCCGGGTCCTCAGCGCCGCAGGCAGCAATGCTAACCACTGTGCCACCGTGCTGCCCTACCAACCCATATATAAGGACACAGCACACATGATCTTCCTCTTTCCAGTGGAGACACTCAGTGAGTACACAGGGTTGATTTGAAACACAGCACACCCACCGCGTGGATTGTAGCAGACTGGTTTGTCAGAGTGCACATCAAGGAAGCAGCTTATGCTACGTCAAGAGCATAACAAAATAGGGCCTGCGCAAGGGGGCCGTGGACCTGGGCAGGGGTGGTGCCAATTGCCAAGCAGGTCGATATTTCTGATCAGCCACGCAGGCAGGTGAAGCCTTCATAGTGCAGACTACTTTAAATGCATTGGAAAGTCCGTTAGTCACTGAAACACTGGCAGAATGGTTTTATCTGAAACTCGGTAAAGGATCAGAAAGTGGTTTGTAGGTCTACAACACTGTGCTAGCCAATCGTAAGATCAGAAATAAAAACAAAGTATACTGGAAACACTCAGGAGGTCAGGTCGAGAGAAAGATTCAGGTCGAGGGTGTCTGTGTGGCACTGCCAAGCTGGCATGGGCACTGGCAGGGTGCCAGACTGGCTGTGCCTAGGTACCTGGGTGCCAGGTTGTCCATGGCAGGGATTGGGCCCGGGGTACCTTGACCTTACGAGATGGGGGTGAGGGGGTGCTCAAGGCCCCTATGATGTACAATGGGGTGGTCCAGAGCCATGGTGGGTAGTTCGAGGCTGAGCTCACCCGTGCTGGAAGTGAGGTAAGAGTTGCCTCGGCTGGGCATTCCTCGCCGAAGCCCAAATAACAGAGTCCCGTTTGGGAAATGTATCGTTCTCGACACTGCAGATGCCGGGAAACACCCCTCTATTCGGGCCTTAAAAAGGGACTTTGTTCTCTGGGTGCTAAATTACACCCAGAGTCCATCAACTAACCATGGCAACAAGCAACAGGAGAGGAAGAGGACTCGACTGAGAACTTCAGAGATTCTATCTAGTTTTAATTTGCTTGATATGGGGTGGGATTCTCCATCGGCCAATGCTGAATCGCAATTCTCCGTCACCTGGGCAACAGCGTCAATGCGTTCCGGAAAGCCCGTGTAGTAATCATAGATTTCATAAAATTCATAGATTTCATAGAATTTACAGTGCAGAAGGAGGCCATTCGGCCCATCGAGTCTGCACCGGCTCTTTTTTGAAAGAGCACCCTACCCAAGCCCACACCTCCACCCTATCCCTATAACCCAGTAACCCCACCCAACACTAAGGGCAATTTTGGACACTAAGGGCAATTTAGCATGGCCAATCCACCTAACCTGCACATCTTGAAATGAAAAATGAAAATCGCTTATTGTCACGAGTAGGCTTCAATGAAGTTACTGTGAAAAGCCCCTAGTCGCCACATTCCGGCGCCTGTCCGGGGAGGCTGGTACGGGAATCGAACAGTGCTGCTGGCCTGCTTGGTCTGCTTTAAAAGCCAGCGATTTAGCCGAGTGAGCTAAACCAGCCCCTCTTTGGATTGTGGGAGGAAACCGGAGCACCCGGAGGAAACCTACGCACACACGGGGAGAACGTGCAGACTCTGCACAGACAGTGACCCAAGCCGGGAATCGAACCTGGGACCCTGGAGCTGCGAAGCAATTGTGCTAATCGGCATGCTACTGTGCTGCCCTAATCACCGGCTTTCGCCTCCGACGGGCTGAATTCCCGATGGCACGGTTCACATGTGCTGTTAAAAATCCTGAAGCCGGGCAGCACGGTGGCCTAGTGGTTAGCACAACCGCCTCACGGCGCTGAGGTCCCAGGTTCGATCCCGGCTCTGGGTCACTGTCCGTGTGGAGTTTGCACATTCTCCCCGTGTCTGCGTGGGTTTCGCCCCCACAACCCAAAGATGTGCAGGGTAGGTGGATTGGCCACAATAAATTGCCCCTTAATTGGAAAAAATAATTGGGTACTCTAAATTTAAAAAAAAGTAAAAAAAAAGAAAAAATCCTGAAGCCAGCGGCGTGGCTGATGAGGGAGAGTGAGGAGGTATCTCACAGAGAGCTGCCGGGACGGACACTGGCCGGGGGCTTGGGGGTGATGGGTGAATGGGCTGTAGGGCCAGGGTGACACCCCACGGGGGTAGCTTTGTGGGGGAGGGGGGGTGGTGTGGATGCCACATGTGACACGGGGAACAGCAACTCAGCGGAGTTTCACTTCCTCGCCCGTGGCCAAGCTCCACCCTAGCAACTTCCCTTTCTTCTGCCTCGCCGACCACGTCCAGGGCACACTGCTCTGCCAAGGTGAGGGGCAACAGGTCGGGCGGTCCCTGTCCTGTCTTCTCCCACTCCTGGCGGTTTTGGGCAGCCTACACTATTATTATTATTACCTATTAGGCCGTTTGGAATGTCATTGCAGTGTTAATGTAAGCCTACTTGTGACAATAATGATTAAATTATTATTATTAAGGGCAGCAAGGTGGCCTAGTGGTTAGCACAACCGCCTCACGGCGCTGAGGTCCCAGGTTCGATCCCGGCTCTGGGTCACTGTCCGTGTGGAGTTTGCACATTCTCCCCGTGTCTGCGTGAGTTTCGCCCCCACAACCCAAAGATGTGCAGAGGAGGTGGATTGGCCACGCTAAATTGCCCCTTAATAGAAAAAATAATTGGGTACTCTAAATTTATAAAAAAAGAAAAATTATTATTATTACTCCTCAGGGGCCGGGGGGGGGGGGGGGAATGGGGACCGAAAACGCACAGTGTTAGACAGTCCAACGCATGCAGACCAGGGGGTGGCCTCAGTGGCCAGGGCACCCAGCCATGGCTGTCGGTATGGGTGCTGGCATGTGGTGCAAGGTGGGGGTTCAGCTGCCCTCTGGGTGGAGGGGTGTCGTGGGTGTGTGGGACCGGGGTTGGTGCCAGGGTAACAGTGCTGACTACTCACCCTGGCCGCTCTGAGGAGGTTGTGCAGTTTCTTCCTGCACTGCAGGCCGGTCCGGATGGTGTTGCCCACCGCGTTGACGGCCTCTGCCTCCTGTGCCCAGGCATGGTGAATGGTGCCGGCTTGCACCCTCCTT
Source organism: Scyliorhinus canicula (assembly GCF_902713615.1). Classification (NCBI taxonomy): domain Eukaryota; kingdom Metazoa; phylum Chordata; class Chondrichthyes; order Carcharhiniformes; family Scyliorhinidae; genus Scyliorhinus; species Scyliorhinus canicula. Next base: position 144,493,367 of record NC_052157.1, read on the forward strand.
CAGGGGCCGAGATATGGGGTCATCCACCTCTCCTCCACGGCATCCAGCTCGGCATCCGTAAATCGTGGAGCTGCTGTTCTCGCTGCCACCTTGTTGGCTGGGATGAGTGTGTGTGGGGAGTGAATTGTTCATATGCGGCTGCAGCTTGTCAGCCTCCTGAGTGTCAATCTCAGAACCGGTGAATCCGGTACCGTTTCTCATTGGAATCGATTGTGTTCCACGTGGCGTCGGTGCTAGCCCCTCAACGGTCGCCAAATCGGTCCAGGTGTGGCACCAGTTTTGGTGTTGTGGATGTCCGCTAATCCTGCCGTGGCGTCAACACTCTGTCTGAGGAACAGAGAATTCAGCCAATGATCTCTGCCTTATGGCAGGGTTTGCTTGTTACAAATCTGGGGCTGGATTCTCCGCAACCCCGTGCTGAAATCGAGCCTGGCGCCAGTCTAGCAATTCTCCGGGATTCAAGAATCGTGATCGTGGATTATTGGTCAGCATTAACTTCACTTGCCTTTTTTTAACGGATGTTTTTTTTAATAAGTTTAGAGTTCCCAATTCATTTTATTTCCAATTAAGGGGCAATTTAGCATGTTCAATCCACCTACTCTGCACATCTTTGGGTTGTGGGGGTGAAACCCACGCAAACACGGGGAAAATGTGCAAACTCCACACGGACAGTGACCCAGGGCCGGGATCGAACCTGGGACCTCGGCACCGTGAGACTGCAGTGTTAACCACCGAGCCACTGTGCTGCCCTTTGAGCACAAAATCTAGGCTGACGCTCCAGTGCAGTATTGAGAGAATGCTGCACTGGCAGAGGTGCTGTCTTTTTGGTCAGGCATTAAACTGAGACTCCCATCTCGGGCAGGCATAAAAAGGTCCCAATGCAAGGGAGTTCTCTCTAGTGTCTCAGCCAATATTTATCCTTGAACCAACTATCAGGCCATTATCACAATGATGTGTAAGGGGCACTGCTGTATAAAATCTGGTTGCCTTATTTCCTGCATTACAACAGTGACTACACTTCAAAAGTACTTTCCAAATCTCTTCTCACACCTCATGGTGCACTAAGGTAGACCTTTGTCTGTTTCCATGGTTAGCCATTCCTGGAACAGGCTGCTTATCTATCACCAGCGACTTATTGAGGGGCGGGCGCTCCACATCAAACATGGCTGACCAGGAGTGTCTACCACTCTTACCGCCAGTCATTGGGGCGTTGGAAGAATTTGCAAGTTGATAGTCGACCTGTTTTGACAGCATTATGATCGCCCCTTCCTTGGCCATCAAGTCCTGGGGTGCGATTCGAACCCGTGGCTTCTGTCTCAGAGGCAGGGATGTTTCCCACTGCACCACAAGGCGAGCTCAAATTTTATCAGTTGTAAAATGCTTTGGGATGACCTGAGGTTGTGAAAAACACAATATAAATAACTTCTGCAATACCGAGGAAGTGAAGGTGGAGTTAGATGGACGTGAATGAAAACCTAATCTACCTACTCAGATGAATAGAAAAGATCTCAAGATACTAGTTGAAGAGTGGTTAGCAGTCCCCTGGCTAACTTTCAACCGTCAATGACCAAAACTGATTATCTGATTCCATTAGTAGCTGTGGCACCTTGCTGTGCACAAAATGGCTGTAAATGTTCTCTCACCAAATAAACTGGACAGAGTAATTTATTGGCTGTGGGGCATCCTGTGGCTATGAAAGGTGTTCGATTGTAAGTTATTTCTTTTTAAATCATCATTATCATGAGAAAAGCTTACTTTCGCTGTGACCGAGTGCTTCCCAATCCAATTTTTTTCTAATGTTCTCATATTCTCAAACAAGTAATAAAGTACAAATGGGGAAAGCAGCATGAAAATCCACAGAGGACGCAAAGGCATTATAAGATAATATAACTTCAGGTAACTTTGGATTTTTATTCTTTCCAGTGGTCTCAATTCTTGGGTATTGCGTGGAGTCGGTTTACAGCACCGTCGCATTGCAATTCAAAGTAGAGGGGCGGGATTCTCCGCGAACCGGCGGGGCGGGCCACTCCGGCGCCGAGGAGTGGTGTGAACCACGCAGTGTCGGGCCGCCCCAAAGGTGCAGAATCCTCCCCACCTTCAAGGGCTAGGCTGGCGCCAAAGGGCTTGGCGCCACGCCAACCGGCGTCGAAGGGCCTCCGCCGGCCGGCGCGAGTTAGCACATGCACGGGAGTGCCAGAGTGTGCTGACGTCATCCCAGCGCATACGCAGGGGAGTTCTTCTCCACACCGGCTGTGGCGGAGGTTGACAGAGGGTGGTGCGGCGGGAAAGAGTGTCCCCACGGCACAGGCCCGCCCGAGGATCGGTGGGCCCCGTCGTGGGACAGGCCACCATGGGGGCACCCCCCCTGGGCCAGATCCCCCCCAAGGACTCTGCACGCCACTTGTGGAGCCAGGTCCCGCCGGTTGTGGTTGTGATTCACCTGTTGTGATTTACGCCGGCGGGACCTGCCGAAAAGGGTGGCCACTCGGCCCATCACGGGCTGGAGAATTGCCGGGGGGCCACTGCCAGCAGCCGTCGACCAACGCGCGCGATTCTCCGCCTCGCCAAAACCCCGGCGCAGGAGAATTCGGCAGCCAGCGGGGGCGGGATTCACGCCGCCCCCCGGCGATTCACCGACCCGGCAAGGGAGGGGTTGGAGAATCCTACCCATGGTGTTTGGTTGTGTACGTAATCTAACAAGGCCGACACTTCTATTGAGAGTGTCCTGTCGTGCTAGGCCCATAGGAATTAGGAGCAGAAGTAGACAATTCAGTCCCTCGAGCATGCTCTGCCATTCAATCTGATTGTGGCTGATTTCTTCCTGGTCTCAAATCCACCTCCCGACCTGTTCCCCATATCCCTTTAGCCCATTTTCAAAAATCAGAAATGTATCGATCTCCTTCTTGAAACCATTTAATGATTCAGACTCCACCGCCTTACGGGGCAGTGGGTTCCACAAATGCACTACCCTCTGCGAGAAGTAGTCCTTCCTCATCTCAGTTCTGTTGGCAGAGTGCCTTTCAAATTCATCAGTATCCATGTGGATCAATTCCAGTGGATATCAAACATTCCATTCAAAGAGCAGAAAGATCAATCAGATGCCTGAGCAGAGTCTTTAATCAACGCTAAGGATATGCTTGTTGGATTTTGACATTCAAAAATGTTGGTTAACGCAACAATCGGCCCTCCACAACTCAAAGGCAATTCATTAGTTGTGAAGTGTCTAAAGGATGCAAGGAGCTCCGTAAATGCAGAACATATTTTGTTACTTTTCCTTTCTCTTCACCAAGTAATGGTTGTGCAGAATCTAGCTGCCCTCTGGTGCCATGTCCTGCGGCCGTTTCCCATGCAAGAGCTCATGGCATTGAGCTTTGACAGTCTATTGACTGAGGCATTTAATCGAGCTTGATTCTATCCAACCCAGTGTTTACTTATTTGTGCTTTTCACTGGACAACGATCAGGAGGTGGGACCCTGGCAGGTGTTCCCTTCCTCTACAACCCCTTCAGGTGATGAAGCCAACTGTGATCTTGCTTTTGCTCTGCGTCCGATAAGGTCAAATAGCTGAAAAGTGATGAAGAATCAGTTATAATTTTAAAGCAAAAGCAAATTATTGTGGATGCTTTGACAAAGAGCCACCCAGACTCGAAATGTTAGCCCTGCTCTCTCTCTCTCTCTCTCCACGGGTGCTGTCAGACCTGCTGACATTGTCCAGCATTTTATGCTGTTCAAGTATTACCACTCTGAACCTTTTTTACAATTTTTATTTTGCAATCCCTGAGAAGATGGTGGTTTTTGTGAGGGCCACAAAGAATTCAGCACAAATTTGTAGGGTCAAGCAGAAAGTGACTTTACTTACAAGAATATGTACACATGCCAGTAGTTCACTACTGGTTCCCTCTCCATCCAGTACTACAGTGGTCAGCTCTATTTATTTATACAGCTGCACTGCTAATTGCCCCGCCTCTCATTGTGGGAGCTCATATTCCCTAAGCAAGATGGGGTAACCAATTTTCCCCAGCCAATAAGATCTGGCCAGGTTAAAACAGTGACAAACCTTTTTTTGTATTTTTATTTATTTAAATTTAAAATACCCAATTCTTTTTTTCCAATTTAGTATGGCCAATCCACCTACCTTGCACATCTTTTTTTTAAATTTAGTGTACCCAATTCATTTTTTTTTCCAATTAAGGGGCAATTTAGCATGTTCAATCCACCTACCTTGCACATCGTTTGGGTTGTGGGGGCGAAACCCACGCAAACACGGGGAGAATGTCCAAACTCCACACAGTGACCCAGAACTGGAATTGAACCCGGGACCTTGGCGCCGTGAGGCAGCAGGGCTAACCCACTGCGCCACCGTGCTGCCCTACCCTGCACATCTTTTTGGGTTATGGGGGGTGAGACCCACGCAGACATGGGGGGAATATGTAAATTCCACACCGGGACAGTGACCCAGGGCCGGGACCGGACCAGGTTGCTCGGTGCCATGAGGCAGCCGTGCCGCCCTGCGAACCTCCTTTTTCAATATTTGCCATCCTTGGGGGAAGCGTGCCTGCTTTGCAATGTTCAAAAGTGCAAAGCACTCAAAACTGTCAGAATTCAGACTTAATAAACCCAGTATGAATTTGCAGAAGCTCAGTCCAAACTTGAAAACTCTTTTTGCCGTGATTCCTGTCACCAGAGGTTACTTCGTGTTACATTGCAGTGTGTTAGTGATCTCGGTTTACGGATTCTCGTTTTGGAAAAAGAGCACGTGTTATTTTGATTATTGACACGAGTTACATCCGCTGAAAGTCACACGTGTACTTGGGAGTGCCGGAAGTTTATTTTGCCCGTCGGTAGGGCCAGGAAGGACAAAGGAGCTGGAGCCTTGAAACCTGGAACCTCTAATTTCTAAGTAATCGCAAACCTACCCACTAATCAGAACCGCCGTTGTTTGTTTAGAACAATGGGCAGCTCGAAATCAACCTAGTCAGTTGTAATCCAGTAATGTGAGTGGGACCACTGGGAAACGTGGCCTTAGTCCAGTCTACCATGTGCCCCAATGTACAGAGCACAAGGCAAAACAGGAGGGCTGCATTTCATACTCCTCCAGGCAACACGGATAATTATTCAGCATGCACTCTGATCGAAAGAGCGATAAGCATCTTAATCTCGGCACATGTTAATGAAATCTTATTTTAATGCAAAGAAAGTGATCACTTTCCATGTAAATGGGATTAAATACTGTTCCACGTCAAGACACTTCATTGCCCTGCTACAGCATCCATTTCAAATGGAATTCATTTATTAGTATTAGGACAGTATATGTACTCTGCAATTAGAATAATTATGGATCAGTGCTTTCAGCTGCAAGAAGCTGTCAAAACCGCTGGGATTAATACGATTTAAATGCTATAAATTAAAGGTCGTAGACGTGATCTTGTACATTTGCATTGCAATGCGGCACCACTGGGGTGAGAGGCATTGAGCCATACCTCCTAAAATAATGGAATTTGAATATTTTGATAAACTATGGTGTGCTTAGTGCTGCAATTATCCTCTAGGCTGATTCACAGAGCCGATACAACATACAGGATGGTGACTTACACAGCCAGACAGCAGATTATTTCTGCTTTACTTGTTTAGCACCATGGTCAGAATTGTACGTTGCCTGGGCGGACGCCCGCCTGACTCGGAAGCGCAAACCATCGCGCAAGAAGCCGTTGGACGCGTCTCCAGATGTTGTGGCGCACTCGAGCAATATTTCGATGGGCGGGCGTGAATTCAAGCAGGCAACATAGCCTAATAAGGTGCTAATGGAACACAATTTCACATGGCCCATCTCCTTTTACAGTTGGCCGATTGGCCAGGCGGCCTTTACGTTTTAGCTGCCACCTCGATCCAGGGCTGGATGTAATATTTTTCCATTTAAGAGGCAATTTAAGGGGCTGAAATAAAGTTTAAAAAGGTGTCTGGTGGGTGGATTTTGTGTTTGAATGTGCTGTCCAAACGGGATTCTCCGACCCCCCGCCAGGCTGGATAATTGCCGGGGGGCGGTGTGAATCCCGCCCCGATGCCGGCTGCCGGATTCTTCGGCGCCATTTTTTTTGCGGGGACGGGAATCACGGCGCGCTGGTCGGGGGCCGTTGGCAGCGGCCCCCCAGCAATTCACCGCTCCGTGATGGGCCGAGCATCCGCTCATTTTCAGCCAGTCCCGCCGGCGTAAATTACACAAGGCTCTTACCGGCGGGACCTGGCTCTGCGGGTCGCCTGCGGATTCCTCAATGGGGTGCGGGGAGGTCTGGCTCCAGGGAGGGCCCCCACAGTGGCCTGGCTTGTGATCAGGGCCCACCAATCCACGGGCAGGCCTGCGCCGGGGGGGGGGGGCAGTCTTTCCCTTCGCGCCGGCTGCTGTTAAGGTTCCGCCATGGCCGTCGTGGAGAAGAACCCCCCTGCGTATGCGCTGGGATCATGCTGGATCCTCTGGCGCTCCTGCGCATGCGCCAACTCGGACCGGCCGGCAGAGGCCCTTCGGCGCAGGTTGGCCTCGGCCTAGCCCCCTCCACACCTTCCGGGCGGCCCAATGCCGGAGCGGTTCACACCACTCCTCGGTGCCGGGACGGCCCGCCCGCCGGATACCAGAGAATCCCGGCCTCTATGTCTAGGTTTTCCATCACTATTTATTTTTCATCGGCAAACCTCCCCAAACAGCTCCATGCAGGCTGTCCCCCTGAGCGAGCAGGTTAGAAGGGGCAGTCCGCAACCCCCACCTTTCCTGATACCCGCCATCTTCCCACTCTCCTCAGCAGCGATCAGCATTTCACAGAGTGCATTTCATTCTGGATGGTCATGTATTGGCCAGCCAGCGCAAATCTGCCGCCAGGAATGCATTTCACGTCTGCTTCTGGGCCCGGCAAGTGCGCCCTCCTGCTGGTGAAAAATGCAGGCCTATAATTCCAGGCTTCAACGGCAGACTGGGAAATCATTGGTATGTTCAAAATCTATTTAGAAAATCGGAATTGTGCAGCAATTATTGAGGTGTTCAAAATTATGAACAATTTACGACAGAGTAAAGAAGGATACAGTATTCTGTTTCCACCAGTTGGTATGTCAGTGACTAGGGGGGTCACAATTATAAGATGGTCAGCAAGAGAGCTAAGAGTGAGATGTGGAGAATCCTCTTTACTCAGAGAGTTGTTGGGGTTTGCAATGCGCTGCCTGGGGGTCTGGTGGAGGTGGATTCCATTGGGGATTTCAAAAGAGAGCTGGGTAAATATTTGAAAGTGGTTCATTTGGAGATAGGGCTGGGTAATGGGGCTAGCTAGGTAGCTCTTCTGGGAGCCGCTGCAGACACGATGGGCCGATTGGCCTCTGTCTGTGCTGCAAATAGCAAACAATGTCTCTGACATTTTAGGCCTTGCAGCTCCCAGCCCATCTCAAGAGCGCGGTTCAAATCCAGCCCAGCTAACTTAGAACCTTTGACAATATGGAGAACGGGAACGCCAAAGTCAGAAAGGGGAGATGCTGCTGGAACTTCCAGCCTTCAAGCAGGTTGAGGGTAATACAGCGAGCCCTGGTCAGTGAGGCCATTCCGCACGCACGTTGCACCATTTTCCAAGGAGCTCCTGCTCGCCATCATAGCTCAGCCTGGTGGGGACTGAGTACATTTTCGAGGTGGGCTTCCCTCCCTCACTTCTCCCATAAAGCTCAATCGGAATGTTAAGGGATATTGATCGTGGATTCCTGCGTAATTGTGGAGGGCAGGCAACTAACCGTGTTCCCCCTCTGAGAACAGCCTGCCAAGAGTATTGAGCTATCCATGTTACCGAAGGTAATTTTGTAGGTGAGTTTCTTAAATGTCAAACTCCTTCCGACTATTTTGTCCTGATATTTTGTCCAGAATCCTCTGTTCCCACACAATATTCATGCTTGGAGTTTTGTTGCGTGTGCTGTTTTTTTCTCAAATTATAAAATAATTACACTACAGGGGCTGGTTTAGCACAGGGCTTTGAAAGCAGACCAAGGCAGGCCAGCAGCACGGTTCAATTCCCGTACCAGCCTCCCCGAACAGGCGCCGGAATGTGGCGACTAGGGGCTTTTCACAGTAACTTCATTTGAAGCCTACTTGTGACAATAAGCGATTTTCATTTAATTTGTTTTCAAATCTACCGCTCTAAGTATCATAATGAAAGATCTCACGACACCAAGGACTCGGGTTCGAATCCCGGCTCCGGGTCACTGTCCGTGTGGAGTTTGCATATTCTCCCCGTGTCCACGTAGGTCTCACCCCCACAGGGGCAACACGGTAGCATGGTGGTTAGCATAAATGCTTCACGGCTCCAGGGTCCCAGGTTCGATTCCCGGCTGGGTCACTGTCTGTGCGGAGTCTGCACGTCCTCCCCGTGTGTGCGTGGGTTTCCTCCGGGTGCTCCGGTTTCCTCCCATAGTCCAAAGATGTGCGGGTTAGGTGGATTGGCCATGCTAAATTGCCCGTAGTGTCCTAAAAAGTAAGGTTAAGGGGGGGGTTGTTGGGTTACGGGTATAGGGTGGATACGTGGGTTTGAGTAGGGTGATCATGGCTCGGCACAACATCGAGGGCCGAAGGGCCTGTTCTGTGCTGTACTGTTCTATGTTAAACCCAAAACATGTGCAGGGTCGGTGGGTTGGCCGCGCTAAATTGACTCTAAAATAAACTCTAAATTTATTTTTTTTAAATCTTAATGAAAGATGGTTACTGCAATCAAAAGAAGAAAAGTGGTTTCAGAGTGTCCTGTCTTTTATGAATAATGGGCAAGCGATTATATTTTTTGTGGAGGTGAAAAGCAACCTTGTACGGCTGCTTGGTGGAGAAGCCATTCCTGTCACGAGAAAAGGCAACATCGAAAAACACTAGGGCACGAAGCACTTTGACTAAGAAGAATTGCAAGGACAATATTAAAACACTTGGAAAGAATGTGAATGCGCAGAAAGCAATTTTCACAAGAAAGGTGGTGGATTGTGTGACACAAGCCGATTACGCAGTGAGTGAACTTTTCGCAGGAAAAAAAAGCTTAGGCCTCATTCAGAAGGAGGGCTGGTGAAGGAGTGGATTATTTTTCTGTGCGGCATCACAGATTCAAGAGGACTTGCTTGCTGTAGTAGCCATGCATGAAACCACCAAACGGTGAAGATATAGGGCTGCATGTGGCGCAGTGGTTAGCACTGGGTCACTGTCCGTGTGGAGTTTTACACATTCTCCCCATGTCTGCGTGGCTTTCACCCCCAAAACCAAAATACATGCTGGTTAGGTGCATTGGGCACGCTAAATTGTCCCTTAATTGAAAAAAATAATTGGCCCCTCTAAATCTTTTTTTTTAAAAGGTGAAGGTAAATTTGAGAAGGTTAAATCGGCAGAGCATGGGCCTCAGTTTATGTTTGTGAAATTACGTTATCTTGCTGCTGATGGTGCTACAGCCATGGTTGGATCTCTAAAGGGATGAGTTGCTCTAATCAAGAAAGAAATTAATCGCGTCAAGCTTGATCCAAGTTGATTGTATGTCACTGTATCGTTCATCAAGAGACTGTGCGCACAGTCTGTGACTGAGCAATGTAATGTCGACAGTAGTATCGAGCATTAGCTTCATTAAATGGAGAGGGTTAAACAGTCACCAGTTTAAGGAGCTACTGAAAGAACTTGATTTATAGAGTGTAAAGTTCCAGGTGAGTGACCACATGAAAGCGAAAACTCAAATTTATGTTACCTATTATATTATACCTCCTGCTCCCCGAAGGGGCTCCGGCACCCAGCCCACACTTGGGCCGGGGTATTTATGTCCCAGAGGCCCCAGGCTTAAGGGGGCAATTTAGCGTGACCAATCCACTTAACCTGCATACCTTTGGGTTGTGGGGGTGAAACCCAACGCAGACACGGGGAGAATGTGCAAACTCACTACACGGACAGTGACCCAGGGCCGGGATTCGAACCCGGGCCCTTAGCGCCGCAGTCCCAGTTCATTCAAAAAAATGACGTGAATAATTTCCGATTCTACTTCCATATTTGCCGTTCATCAGTTTGAATACCTTGCTCGGCAGCCAAGATTCAATTGGAAGCAGAATTCTAGGTTGGGGTGTTGTAGAGGTTCTCTCCAGGGGTGAAGAGCCACATTTCTTCAGACTATCGCCCTGACTGACTACTGAAGCCGGGGAGAATCAACCTTGAGCCTATAGCTTGCAAGAGAACATCAGCAATGGGTGCAGACTGCTGCCTAGAATAGAATGAGATTCAGGGAAGCAACGAGTTAGAGTTAATAAAACCTATAAATCATAAAAGGGCAATTATCCTATGAAAACGCTACGTGACACAAGGTCCCTTTTGAGCAAGGTAGTTTTATTTACCGGTCAGTTAGCTAGTAGAAATAGAGTGACCTCTACACCAGGGTCAAGAGAACCAATCATGACAACGTGAAGATCGCCCATGATAGCTTGTTATTGAGTGAAATCAACCAGAGACAGCTCTGGCACCCCTGTTTCATACTGAAACACACATTTCCAAAGTTTTTTTATTGTTCCTTATAAATTTAGAGTACCCAATTCATTTCTTCCAATTAAAGGACAATTTAGCATGGACAATCCACCTACCCTGCACATCTTTGGGTTGTGGGGCAAAACCCACGCAAACACGGGGAGAATGTGCAAACTCCACACAGACAGTGACCCAGAGCCGGGATCGATCCTGGGACCTTGGTGCCGTGAGGCAGCAGTGCTAACCACAGCGCCACCGTGCTGCCTCACATTTCCAAAGTTGACCCGTCCGATGTTTAAATTACCTTAACAAATGTCTTAGCTTTTTTGAAAAATTAAGCAAAATAAAATGACCGGCGTCTAATTTAAATCCAATTTTGAGCCTTCGAGGGCAGCACGGTGGCACAGTGGTTAGCACTGCTGGCTCATGGTCCTGAGGACCCGGGTTCGATCCCAGCCCCTGGTCACACTCCATGTGGAGTTCGCACATTCTCCCCGTGTTTGCGTGGGTCTCACCCCCACAACTCAAAGATGTGCAGGTTAGGTGGATTGGCCACGCTAAATGAAAACAAAATGAAATAAAAATCGCTTATTGTCACAAGTAGGCTTCAAATGCAGTTACTGTGAAAAGCCCCTAGTCGTTACATTCTGGCGCCTGTTTGGGGAGGCTGGTACGGGAATTGAACCGTGCTGCTGGCCGTCCTTAGTCTGCTTTAAAAGCCAGCGATTTAGCCAGTGTGCTAAATCAGCCCCTAAATTGCCCCCGAATTGGGAAAAAAATATTTGGGTACTCTAAATTTATTTTTAAAAAGCAAAAAACAAACTTTGAGCCTTCAATTCAAACAGGCAATTGCTATTCTACTGTTTTCTGGCCGATTTTACATTTGCAAAAGGTTGCCTCTTATTTCGGTTATGAGCAAGCTTCTGAACGAAACTTCTAAGCTGTCTAAACTTTAGTTCTCCCAAGTGTAATGCAAGCTAAGTTTAAAAAAAATTAAATCTAAACCTCTTGCAGTATTCCCAGGTGCAGGTCGTAGCTTGGTTGTCGATCTGTTCATTATATATTTTGAGCAATGTGTTGGAAATCGCCCAGCACAGATGAAAAGCAGCTTTCAATCCGGTTCCAAAGGATTCTTCCTTTTTTGCAATCTGATTCTCATTAGGGTCTGACCTCACTGCGCATGTCCTCGTCTCCCCCTGTCTGTACCTAAAATGATGTCCAACATCTCTCACAGGCACCGGGGATACTTAGAGCTGATATACTTGTGGAGGGTTAGAAACACTATTTTTTTAAACTCCAGTCCCTGACTGCCCGCAGTGCGAGCTGACAATTCTGCCTTGTTGTGCCTTATCTGTCTAGTGCCTGCTCCCGAGCCTGCCAATCCCACTTTCACTACGCCTAGTCCCCTCGTTTTGACAGTCAGCCACTTCATTCACTGCCAAAACTCTCAAATGTTCAAAATCAGGCACCGTCTAGACTCAGAGCTAAAGAATAGCAATGTGGTTAAAGAGCAGCCTACCTCAAGTGTCTGGGTAGGGCTGGGGGGGGGGGGAGGTTGGGGAGAGGGGGGATGCATGGAGCGCCATACCCAAAACATACCCCAATGTCAGACACCACCTGGAAAAGAGAAAACCAAAGAGGCAAAAATTGAATTAAAACCAACATCGAGCTTCTATTTCCATGCCCTTTCCCAAAACGAGACTGGATGAATCATTTTAATTTGTCACTCAATTCTGCCGTTGTCCAGGATACATAGTGTACCAATTTTAAATGCCACCCCTCTCAATACTCATTGACTGACTACTCAACATGACTATTTCAAATTGTAGATTGGATTGGATTGGATTTGTTTATTGTCACGTGTACCGAGGTACAGTGAAAAGTATTTTTCTGCAAGCAGCTCAACAGATCATTCAGTACATGGAAGAAAAGGGAATTAAACAAAATTCAAGAAAATACATGAGAATACATAATAGGGTAACACAAGATATACAATGTAACTACATAAGCATTGGCATCGGTTGAAGCATACAGGGTGTAGTGTTAATGTGGTCAGTCAATAAGAGGGTCATTTAGGAGTCTGGTGACAGTGGGGAAGAAGCTGTTTCCATTTCCAATACCCTTGCATTACAATTATTGGGGTGTGTACTCAGGGTCAGTGCAATCATCCATACTGTAGAATGTGTATTCATGTATATGTTGCCATGACCTGTACAAAGAGGACGTGGTGGTGTAGTGGTATTGTCACTTGATTAGTAATCCAGAGACCCAGGGTATTGTTCTGGCAACCTGTGTTCGAGTTGGTGAAATTTAATTAAACCTGAAATTAAAACCTAATGTTGACCATGAAACCACTGTCCATTGGCATACAAACCCATCTGGTTCACTAATGTCCTTCAGTAAAGGAAATCTGCCGCCCTTACCTGGTCTGGCCTACATGTGACCCAATGCCCTTTGAAATAGCAAGCAAGCCATTCAGTTCAGGGGCAATTAGGGATGGGCAATAAATGCTGGCCCAGCCAGCGACACCCGCATCCTGTGAATGAATTAAAAAACACCGAGGAAGTGATGTCAGTAGCGTGGGAGTTTTCCCCAGTATGGAGACGGCCTGGTGTGTAAGAGCTGCTGAAGATCTTACAGTAAATCCTTTAAGTTGCAATCCTTTGTTATCATTCCTGCACAGCCCAGCAACGTTACACATATTTTCAGTGCAACATATACATCCCCCTGCAGAAAGGCTACAACCATAACAATAAATTCTTGAATTGTTGCTTGTCACAAGTAAAATCATCTCTTGGTTGCACTGTAATGGTAGACTCATCTCCAACCATATGTTATTTGGCTCAATAGGGGTCAATAGGGATATAGGAATGAGTAACTTTCCCCTCTCATCTTGGTTCGATCTTAATTTAGAGACAGCCAGGGCCCCAAAGCATTCCAGGCTCTGAATCAACAATGATGTGGGGAATAATGATGTCCTCTGTTTGAACAAGTGGTTGACCAAGAAAAGGTGACAGCTTCAATTAAAAACCTACAAGCAAATTGACAACTGAACATGTTCACCAATATTTCCTTGTAAATTCTTGATACATGAGTGGTCCCAAGAAATGAACATGATTTTGTAGTAAGCAATTTCTTCACTGAATCAGAATTGACACACTGTCAAAAGTAGTTTATAAAATTAACTTTCATTTTATTCCACGCATTTAATTCAACTTGTAAACTCATTTTGGAATGACAAATCAACTTTCAGCTTTGAAGCATTTTTCGTTTATGTTAGAATTTATGACTTGGTGGCAGTGTTTTTCAAACACATTTTCTTGGGATCCACTTTAGCCAATTGGCCGATCTTCAGGACCCATGCTGACCGACCTTCGTGATCCCACGCCAACCGATCTTCGTAACCCATACCGACCGACCTTTGCGACACACGCCACGTTTGCTTACTTTTAATGCAAAATGGGAGCTTGCTTGGTCCTCACGATTTCACTCCAATCAGGTTCGCAGGAGGAGAGTGACAACTTCAGTCAGTTCCTTTGTGCCATCTTCATCTTTATGAAAACGGAAAATCCAACCTCGCACATGCAGGTTGTCGTTAAGGGCAATAGCAACAAAATGTTTGTTTTACTCACCACAGTATATTCCTGGGAGATGCGAAACCAGAATTCTGACACCTTCATGGGCTTTTGTCGTTATTTTATAATGTTGTATCACAGGTCAACTACAGCAGTGTAGTCTTTTAATTTGGAGTCAGCTCTCAGTTAATAACTGACGCTGGGGTCTCAACCTCAAAAGAAATTTTTCAATCATCTCTTCTCTTTTAAAATCTGTAACTTCTGCTCTCATTTACCAGTACTTTCCTGCCTATAAAACATATGGGCCAGGATTCTTCAAAACGGCGGCTAAGTGTTGACGCCGGCGTAAACACCGGAGTGTTTCACGCCGGAGTCAACGGGCCTCTTGGCCCAGCACTTTCGTGGCCCACAGGGGGCCAGCACGGTGCCGGAGTGCTCTGCGCTGCTCCAGCTTCCGATAGGCGGCCCCGTACAATATGGCGGATCCACACAGCAGGCCGGCGCAGAAGAAGGTAGCCCCCCCCCCAAAATCGCGCAAGCTCGTCAATTGGTGGCCCCCGATCGTGGGTCTGGCCGGCGTGGAGGCCCCTCTCCGGAGACTGATTCCCTCGCCCCCCCCCCCCCAACCAGGACAGCCACCGCAGCCGAGCTCCCGCCGGTCGACCGCGGAGAATTGCCGCGGGGGCCTTTTTCAACGGCCTCCGACCGGCGCCGCTTCGACCATACGCGCGCGACTGGTGCTGATTCTCCGGTTGCCGGAGGTTCATGCCCCGACGTGGGACCCGATCGCGGGTCCGACGCCCCATTTTCCATCCCCGCGCCGAGCGCGATTTCGGAGCGGAGGCTCGGAGAATCCCGGCCATGGGCTTTGCATCCTTATCTACATTGGCACAATTGACAAAATCATACCTCAAGAAAGCATCTTTGTACTGCTTGGTTCCCGAGTTAAGCTTCTTCTTTGTAGGCTGTTAACCAGAGGCCCTGGAGCTCTGTACAGATCTAGCACTAGCACTGCTCTGTCCTGTGCTGGGCTCTCCCGAACAGTTCTCTCCAAAAGATGTGAGATCCGATCTGAGATCCACTGCCTATTTGAGTCTCTAGCCATCTCTTACTTTCAAGAAAATGATCCATTTTCACAGTCCTCTTGCCGGCAGCTGGAAAATGGGAGCAGCTCTGCTCCGTGATTTCGCATCAAAAGCACTTTTATACAGGGCATTTGACAGCAAGTGTACATGCAGCACACGTGACCTGCTGCATCTGGCCGGGTAACTCCACACACCTTTATTTATTTTCATTTAAAAGGCGGCAGCAGCCACCATTCTCAATATAAGAGTCAGCCGCAATCATTGGGTGCTTCTCCCGCGATCAGTACTACTGCGGGAACACCGCGACCGATCACTCCGTGACCCACCCACAGGTCGTGACCCATACTTTGAAAAACCTGCTTTAGCATATAAGTTGTTTTCATTGTTCCGGACACTCATGGGCCGGAATTTTGAACCCATGTTTGCTGCGGGCGCAAATGCGGGTGAAAAATCATGCAAGCGACCAATAGCAAGATTCTCGCCAGCGAGATCTCATGCCGTGATCGTTTCCCCGCCCCCCCCCCCCCCCCCCCCCCACCCCCCTCACCTTCCCGATCATTGATGTAACGAGTTTCCAGTCAGGATGGTCGGGAACCTCATTTAAATACAATATAATCTCATCAGCGGGTTTCCCCGGAGACTGCCAGGAGGCAGTACTGAGAGGCAGGGCCAGGCCGTTCCATTGGGGAGCTCCATGGGGGGCGGAGCAGCGCTCTCTGTGTGCGTTGAGGGTGTCCCCGTGTACATGGAGTTGGGGGGGGTGGCGGTCCCCATGTGCATCTGGTGGGGTTCTTTATGTTTTTTTTAACCAGTGATTGGGGTACCCACTCAGGCCCTGGTGACAGTCTGATGGTGTGTGACACGCTCCAGCATTTTTTTCTTCTACGTGCTGGACAATGTGTGAGGAAAGCCAGAAAAATGGTACATTCCGCCCATGATTCCGATTTGCGGAGTTGTCCTTTTTTTTAAACGTCGGCAATTTACAGAAGAAATTTAAGTGCAAAGAACGGCTTGTTTAAATTCTGAGTGAGACATCAGATTCAGAATCCCAGGACCTGTGAATACATTGAGTTGACTGACACTGGAGCATAAATCCTCTTTGTCTTCTTACAGAGCATACTGGGCGGCACGGTGGCGCAGTAGTCAGCACTGCTGCCTCACAGCGCCTAGGACCCCGGTTCGATCCCGGCCCCGGGTCGCTGTCCGTGTGGAGTTTGCACATTCTCCCCGTGTCTGTGCGGATCTCACCCCCACAACCCAAAGAAGTGCAGGGTAGGTGGATTGGCCATGGAAAGCAGGATAATTGGAGCAAGTGAAAAGATAGCTCTTTGTGAAGTAAGGGTATCAAGGTTTGTTTTTTTAATACTTTCACAGGATGACCGCCAAGGCCAGCATTTATTTCCCATCCCCAACTGCCCTTGAGAAGGTTGTGGTGGGCTACCCCCTTGAACCACTGCAATCCTTGTGGCGGAGGCGCCATCACGCTGCTATTAGGGAGGGACTAATGACCCAGCAGTGAGGAGGGGAACACTGTTTGTGGTGTTCCCATGCACCCATGGCCCTTACCTTTCTTCCACAGGCCCGGGAGGTGCTGTTGGCAACGGGTGAGGAAAAGGGAGTCACGGTGCACAACAGCCAACTTCATCCACTGCCAGGGTACTGCACCCCTCCATCTCCCTCCACTGTGCTATCGGAAGCTGATCCTCCCATCACTTGCCCTCTGCCCTTCAGAACTTTCCCCGACAATCACTCTGTCTAGCTAGCTTCTCCCTTCCTTCAAAATCCTCTTTAAAATATATGTGTTGTACTCACTGATATATCGCATTCACCGTGCAGTCACTAAATTTCCCTCTTAATCTTTTTCTTCCTTCTGTAGCCCCTTTATAAAGTATTGCAGTTGCACATGTCTCTCTGCAAGGCACACCACATTGATTGATGTTTAGTTGTTGTGTGTTTGGTTTTTGAACAGGTGAGCTTATAGAGGATAAAACATTTTCCCTCTGGCAATTATTGCATCAGAAACGCTTTACAAAATGACCGGCAATTTTGTAATTTGTATTGCTGCCACAAACTTAACGCAATTATTAGATAACGCATTATTAGATATCACAGGCTTGTGTGGTATTAACCAGCACATGTAGTGTTCCGAGGGGGGGCTGAGTGCACTGGCCGCACATCTGGATTCTGACTAAGACGGTTGAAATGCAATCCAGATGTTTCAGTGCCACGTCCCGCAGCAAAGCAAATCTTCAACATAGGATTTGAAGTATTTTTCACTTCTGACCCTCAGCAGAAATGAATTGTTTTTCTTTTCAAATGGCTAAAGGAAGAGTTTCTGTGAAGAGAATAAGACTGTCGTATTATTTTTTCCATGTTTTCTTTTCGGCCCTCCCATCCCAGAAGCAGCGATGTGCTCTCGGCTGGCTTACCACCCCAGCTGATAGCAATCAGCCCATCGCAGACCGAGGATCAAACTCGGCAGAGATCTAGGCCACATGATTTAGTTTCCCACTTAAGCCCTTCTCAACTTGTAAGGTTTAGGTTTTAAAAAAGGACCATCGTGAAATTTTTAATCTCGTCACAATAGCAGAAAATGTTTTGAAGAGCGTATGTTTTCACAGAGCGAGTGGATATTAGGGGTCAATTATGATGTGGTAAATTCGCCATCAGCTAAGAGAGCGAAATGGTTTCTATCATAATTTGCTTTTTGTAGGGCGGCATGTGAAAAAATGAAATGAAAATTGCTTATTGTCACGAGTAGGCTTCAATGAAGTTACTGTGAAAAGCCCCTAGTCGCCACATTCTGGCGCCTGTTCGGGGAGGCTGGTACGGGAATTGAACCATGCTGCTGGCCTGCCTTGGTCTGCTTTAAAAGCCAGCGATTTAGCCCAATGTGCTAAACCAGCACTGGGACTGCAGCGCTGAGGACCCTGGTTCGAATCCCGGCCCTGAGTCACTGTCCATGTGGAGTTTGCACATTCTCCCCATGTTTGCGTGGGTTTCATCCACACAACCCAAAGATGTGCAGGATAGGTGGATTGGCCACGCTAAATTGCCCCTTAATTGGAAAAACAAAAATTGGCTACTCTAAATTTATGTGAAAAAAAAAATTTGTTTTTTTAGTTTTTCCAATTCAGGGGCAATTTAGCGTGGCCAATCCACCTATCCTGCACATCTTTTGGGTTGTGGTCGCTGCTTAGTCAGAGTCAGAAGATCAGCCACTGGGAGTGGACCTGGACAAGATGCTGGAGATGCAGCGAGAGCCAGGGGAACATCAGGCAGAGGTGTCAAGACCTCAATAGAGTGTCACGTGAGGCGGAGAAGTCCTTCCGCCGGCTGGCTGATGAAGCGGTGTCAACATGCACGCACTGAGGTCCCCATGGGGCGGGTTGCGGATGGCAGGGAGAACCTGGTCCAGCAGAATGCCCTGTTTCCATCAGAGATGCCCGAAGACCGGCACGCTAGCACTGTAGCCATGGGTGAGCTGTTATAGTGGCTACACACGAGGGGGGCAAGGCACCTCGAACACCTCCAGGTGCACCTTTCCTTCATGGAGTCAGGGAAGGGCCTTCAGGCACTCAAAGGGAGGAGTGTAAGACAGACACCCCTGGAACCTCCAATCGGAACTCTCTGAGTGCGTCGGGCCCTTCCGAATTCCTTCTGTCTCTGACCCCCCATTAGATCCGGCCTCTGGGACCACAGAGGGTGCCCCAGAGCAGGACACACCACGTAAGCCTGGGCCCTCGAAGCCTTGAGGATCCAGAGGTACCTGCTAAAGTCATCAAAGCCAACTGGGTTTGATGACCAGCAAGCTGCCTCCACTCCTGCTGCAGATGTGAGGTATGTGAGGTACAGCATCAGGCAGCATAAAATGAAGAAGTTCTGATTTTACAATGGTAGCAGGGGTACACTGTCATTGTTCATTGTTCGTGCACAGCTGTTAACATATTTACACTGACACTTAAGGGGGTCTGGTGTGTTTTAACTGCAGTTGTTGGTTTTAATATCTGTGAATACCCCCTACATTCAAGGGGAAACCCAGACTGGATCGATGTACCCCGGAATCATGCGCGCATAGGCAGATATTAATTCTTCCCAGAGCCCTTGCAAACATGTGCAAGAAGCTTCCCTTGAATACTGCTACTTTACCAACACACTCTATTTCATCCAAATGCTTTAACTACGTCAGAGCGAAGCGCTGGGATTCCCCTTCAGTTGTCCAGTTACACTGACCTGCAACTCTGCTCATCCAATGACCCAACTCCCATCCAGCATGTTCATACCTCGACTTCGAGACACTGTGCAGGTCTACAGCTGTCATGGTGCATGTGTCATTTGAATCTTCCTCCAAGACCCTTCACCCATCCTGGCGCTCCTATCACCACTGAAACCTCCTCAACCCGTCCCTCCCCCAGGTGACACGGTTAAGCTCTTAACGGCCACCTTTGCACACCCCCATTAGCCTTCAGCCCATCACAGTCACTGCACAATTCCCATTTCACTTCGAAGAGCCGTCTCCAGTCACTGGGCATATGCCCATCCTCGTCCACGTATCATCTTGTGCCTCCTCCAACAACCCTAACCGCCCCATCATTGCAGGACTCTTACCCTCCCACCCTACGCCATACCATTGCTGCTTTCACAGACATCACTCTATCCTGCAACCAACCCCTTCGCTTTAACCCCCTGTATTCATCAATATATTCCACAGACCGCTCCCTCTGAACCTACCCCCACTCAAAGTCCCCATCACCACATGCCGCCCCTTCACAGTCCCCAATCTCCAGCTACCCCTCCCACTAGCAGTCCCCAATCTCCACCTGGCGCCCCCTCACACTCCCCTTCTCCACTTGCCCCCCCCCCCCCCCCCCCATTCACACGCTCCTTCTCCACTTGTCCCTCACAGTCCCAATCTCCATACCCCCCCCTCCCCCCCCACCCCCGGATGTGTTGGGTATGCTGGGTCTGCGAGGATTGCGTTTACTGCAGTAGTGAGAGAGACAGGCTTCCAACACTTGAAGAAATGCAACTCGATTTTAATGAACTCTTAACTATTATACATACTTTAACTGTGGGTTGACACTATGCTGAGTTGACTGGAGACCTGAGGCTAACCTGATCAGACTATCTTACTACCACATGGTGGATGTTCTAGTTGTTGCTCACGAGCTCTGACTGTCTCAGAGGCTGCATCCCGAGGGAGCGGGAAAACTAGTGCCCTCTGGCTTTATAGTGGTCGTGTCCTGCCTGGTGATTGGCTACTGTGTTCTGTGTGTTCATTGGTCATCCTGTGTGTCAATCACTGCCTGTCTGTGCACCATCATATACTTGTGTGTATATTATGACATCCCCCACTCACAGTCCCTGTCTCCATCTGAACCCTCTGATTCGCAGTACCTTTATCCCCCTTTCCCTCTCCATTCATAGTTCCCTTCTCCACCTGTCCCCTCACTCACAGTCCCCTTCTCCACTTGTCCCCCCCACTCACAATCCCCTCCTCCACCTGTCCCCTCACTCGCAGTCCCCTTCCCCACTTGTCCCCCCACTCACAATCCCCTTCTCCACTTGCCCCCTCATAATCCCCTTCTCCACTTGCCCCCCCAATCACAATCCCCTTCTCCACTTGCCCCCACTCACAGTCCCCATCACTACTTGCCCCCCACTCATAGTCCCCATCACTACTTGCCCCCCACTCACAGTCCCCATCACTACTTACCCCCCACTCACAGTCCCCATCACTACTTCCCCCCACTCACAGTCCCCTTCTTCACTTGTCCCCCCCACTCACAGTCCCCATCACTACTTGCCCCCCACTCACAGCCACTTCTCCACTTGTCCCCCCCACTCACAGTCCCCATCACTACTTGCCCCCCATTCACAGCCACTTCTCCACTTGTCCCCCCCACTCACAGTCCCCATCACTACTTGCCCCCCACTCACAGTCCCCTTCTCCACTTGCCCCCCCCCACTCACAGCCACTTCTCCACCTGTCCCCCGCACTCACAGCCCCTTCTCCACTTGCCCCCACTCACAGTCCCCTTCTCCACTTGCCCCCACTCACAGTCCCCTTGTCCACTTGCCCCCCACTCACAGTCCCCATCACTTCTTGCCCCCCCACTCACAGCCCCTTCTCCACTTGCCCCCCACTCACAATCCCCTTCTCCACTTGCCCCCACTCACAGTCCCCTTGTCCACTTGCCACCCCACTCACAGTCCCCTTCTCCACTTGCCCCCCACTCACAGTCCCCATCACTTCTTGCCCCCTCCCCCCACTCACATCTCCTTCTCCACTTGCCACCTCACTCACAAGTCCCATCTCCACCTGCACTCCTCCTATTCAGAGTCACCTTTCTTCCCCCCACCACCTGCTCATGGCCTCCTTTTTCTACAAGGCCCTTTCCACATTCCTAATCCCGTCCCCCACCGCACCCATCCAACACTTTAATCGCTTTTCTCCACTTTCCTTTGGCCTCCACACCTACCCCACTTCTTTGTGCCTCTCCTCTCCGTATTCTTTCCCACCACCACGAAGACTATCTCCGTGTTCCATTATCTGCTACAGCTGGGCATCTGCTGCTTGATGCTCCACCCACTCGATGGTCTACTTAATGCCCACCATTGCGAGTCTTCACTCTCTGCTCTTGGGTCCACAAACTGCCCTAGATATCTGCTGAAAGTGCAGAGTCATATGGGCAACACAGTAGCACAGTGGGTAGCACTGTTGCTTCACAGAGGCAAGGTCCTGGGTTCGATTCCCGGCTTGGGTCACTGTCTGTGCGGAGTCTGCACGTTCTCCCAAAGCCTGCGTGGGTTTCCTCCGGGTGCTCCAGTTTCCTCCCACAAGTCCCGAAAGATGCGTTTGTTCGGTGAATTGGACATTCTGAATTCTTCCTCTGTGCACCCGAACAGGTGCTGGAATGTGGCGACTAGGGGCTTTTCACAGTAACTTCATTGCAGTGTTAATGTAAGCCTACTTGTGACAATAATAAAGATTATTATTAACTATAAATTGGGTGTGGGATTTTCAGTTGTCTTTTTTTTAATTATAAATTTAGAGTACCCAATTCATTGTTTCCAATTAAGGGGGCAATTTAGCATGGCAATCCACCTAACCTGCACATCTTTGGGTTGTGGGGGCAAAACCCACGCAAACACAGGGAGAATGTGCAAACTCCACACGGACAGTGACCCAGAGCCGGCATCGAACCTGGGACCTCGGCGCCGTGAGGCAGCAGGGCTAACCCACTGCGCCACTGTGCTGCCCTGGGTTTTAAGTTGTCTTAAGAAGTTAATAAGGAACACCGTCTCCCTGTGTCTGTGTGGCTCTCAGCCCCACAACCCAAAAATGTGCAGCGTTGGTGGATTGGCCACGCTAAATTGCCCCTTCATTGGAAAAAAAGGAATTGGAAACTCTAAATTTATTTTAAAAAAGGAACACTGTCTCTGTAGTTTAGTGTATTAGTTGCCTTCTAAGTAACGTTTGGTCAAAGTTGATTTTAGTTTGCTTGCTACAGAAAAAGTCCTAAAATATTACATTTTATTTTGTATCAGTCACTGGGAAATTCATAAGTATGAGTTAAAGTTATTGGTCTCCACAGGGATCCAGAACAATAAGTTGTGCTTCATGCCATTAATCTTGAAATACTATTCCTGCTTAAAACTGGGGAGCTACAGAAAGCCTGCACTTTTGTTTGAAACACAATTTCGTTCGGCACAGAGCCCTTAATAAAGATGTTTGTTCTCAAGCCAGCCTTGCAGCTAATGCTACCCTGTAGCTATTGTCCAGAGTCAGGTCTCACTCAGTGTTCACTCAGTAGCTACATGACTGACAATGTTGGAGGGATTTACACTCAATAGCCCATACCAGCCACCTGATGTTCTATCATCAATTGAGCCATCATTGTGATAGGCATAATCATTGATAGCTACTTAATCCGGGTTCTCGCACAAAGGGGCTTTGATAGAGAACCATGCTTTCCCATGAGGCTGATTCCCCCTCCAGAATATTCATTGACAAGAGTGTGGTAGTCGCCACTGATGTACATATTGTATATAGAGGATGTTGTTATTGGTGCTTTACGGTAAAGCCCCTGTACTACAGGTACGGGGGTAGATCTCTGCCTGCTGGCTCTGCCCAGTAGGTGGAGTATAAATATGTGTGCTCCCCATACAGCAGCCATTTTGTCAGCTGCTGTAGGAGGCCACACATCTCATTGTAATAAAGCCTCAGTTACATCCTACTCTCGTCTTTGTGTAATTGATAGTGCATCAGTTTATTACACTGAGTTTTCAGAGATGGACTTCCGCATTAAGCCGGATCGCCTGCAGCTGCATCCTCAAGCAGACAACGCCAAAAAGGACTTTGAACATTGGCTAGCCTGTTTCGAAGCGTACATCGGGTCTGCGCCAGACACAATTCCAGAAGATCCAGATCCTTTACACACGGCTGAGCTCCAACGTCTTTCCACTCATCCGGGACGCGCCGACCGACGCAGAGGCCATGGCGCTACTGAAGGAAAACTACGCTCAGCGGACTAACAAAATCTACACCAGACATCTCCTCTCCACACAACGCCAGCTTCCCGGTGAGTCAGTGGAAGATTTCTGGCACCCCCTTCTCACCCTAGTTAGAGACTGTGACTGTGAGGCCGTTTCGGCCACGGAACACTCGTATTTGCTAATGAGAGACGCATTTGTTACGGGAATAGGGTCTGTCTACATCCGCCAGCGCTTCTTAGAAGGGGCCACGCGGGCATAGGGTCTGTCTACATCCGCAAGCGCCTCTTAGAAGGGGCCACGCGGGCATAGGGTCTGTCTACATCCGCCAGCGCCTCTTAGAAGGGGCCACGCGGGCATAGGGTCTGTCTACATCCGCCAGCGCCTCTTAGAAGGGGCCACGCGGGCATAGGGTCTGACTACATCCACCAGCGCCTCCTAGAATGGGCCACGCTTGACCTCACGGCGACCAAAAAGCTAGTGCTCTCACTTACAGTTGCATCACGCAACATTCAGGCCAGTGCCCCCGACCACGTGGCCCACCCTTCCTGTGCATCGTGGACTCCGCAGGCGACCGCCCCATCGTGGACCCCATCAGCGACCGCCCTTAGCCAGCCCCACGCCTGTGCCGCGCGGCAGCCAACCAATCCCGGGGGGCCCAAATGCTACTTCTGTGGGCAGTCAAAACACCCCCGACAGTGCTGCCCGGCGCGGAGCGCCCTCTGCATGGCCTGTGGCAAGAAGGGACATTTCGCTGCAGTGTGCCAGGCCTGCTCAATCGTCGCTATTGTCCCGGCACTCCCCCACGTGCGGCCAGTGGCCGCTGCCATCTTCCCCTCCTTGGACCACGTGCGGCCAGTGGACATCGCCACCTTGCTCAACTCGCAACATGTGCGGCCTATGGATGCCGCCATCTTGTTCCTCCCAAGACCAACGGACGCCGCCATCTTGCCTTCCTCACGACATGTGCAGCCCCAGGGCATCGCCACCTTGCATCTCCCACGACATGTGCGGCTCGTAGGCGCCGCTATCTTGCCCGACCCGGGACCCCTGCCCGTCGGGCACCTCATCAGGCCGCTCATCACCTGCAACCACCGACGACCAGCCGCGTCTCGCTTCGGTCACGGTTGACCAGTCTCGACCACACAACCTTGCGACTGCTTAAACTAAAGTGAAGGTCAACGGACATGAGATCTCCTGCCTGCTGGACTCCGGGGGCACTGAAAGCTTCATTCACCCTGGTACGGTAAGGCGCTGCTCTCTCGCGGTACACTCTGCCAATCAGAAAATCTCCCTGGCCTCCGGATCCCACTCCGTGGCGATCCGGGGGTACTGCATTGCCACTCTCATTGTCCAGGGGGTGGAGTTCAGCGGCTTCTGCCTCTACGTCCTCCCAACCTCTGCGCTGCGTTGCTACTCGGCCTGGACTTCCAGTGCAACCTCTAGGGCCGAACCCTGAAATTCGGCGGGCCCCTACCACCCCTTATTGTGTGCGGCCTTGCGACCCTCAAGGTCGACCCAACTTCCCTTTTTGAAAATCTAACCCCGGATTGCAAGCCCGCCGCCCCAGGAGCAGATGGTACAGTGCCCAGGACAGGACCTTCATCAGGTCTGAAGTCCAGCGGCTGCTTCGGGAAGGCATCATCGAAGCCAGCAACAGCCCCTGGAGAGCCCAAGTGATAGGAGTCAAAACTGGGGAGAAAAACAGGATGGTCGTTGATTACAGTCAGACCATCAACCGGTACACGCAGCTCGACGCATACCCCCTCCCTCGCATATCTGATATGGTCAATCAGATTGCACAGTACCGGGTCTTCTCGACAGTGGACCTGAAGTCTGCCTACCACCAGCTCCCCATCCGTAAGGCGGACCGCCCATACACTGCGTTTGAAGCAGACGGCCGCCTTTACCACTTTCTTAGGGTTCCCTTCGGCGTCACCAAAGGGGTCTCGGTCTTCCAACAGGAGTTGGACCAAATGGTTGACCGGTACGGACTGCGGGCCACCTTCCCGTACCTGTCACCATCTGCGGCCACAATCAGCAGGACCATGACGCCAACCTTGCCAAATTTCTCCACACCACCACTCTCCTCAACCTAACGTACAACAAGGACAAGTGCGTGTTCAGCACGAACCGCTTAGCCATCCTCAGCTATGTGGTGCAGAACGGAGTTCTGGGGCCCGACCCCGATCGCATGCGCCCCCTCATGGAACTCCCCCTCCCCCTTTGCCCCAAGGCCCTCAAACGGCGCTTGGGGTTCTTTCGTATTATGCCCAGTGGGTCCCAAACTATGCGGACAAGGTCCACCCACTCATCTAATCCTCCGTTTTCCCACTGACGGCCGTGGCTCACCAGGCCTTCAACCGTATCAAGGCCGACATTGCCAAGGCCGCAGTGCACGCGGTCGACGAGACGTTACCATTCCAAGTGGAGAACGATGCATCAGACGTCTCTCTGGCTTCCACCCTCAACTAGGCAGGCAGGCCCGTGTTATTCCTTTCACGCACCCTCCATGCCTCCGAAATTCGGCACTCCTCCGTCGAAAAGGAGGTCCAAGCCATCGTTGAAGCTGTGCGGCATTGGAGGCATTACCTGGCCAGCAGGAGATTCACTTTCCTCACTGACCAATGGTCGGTTGCCTAAATGTTTAACAACACACAGCGGGGCAAGATCAAAAATGATAGAAATCTTGAGGTGGAGGATTGAGCTCTCCACCTGCAACTACGAGATTTTGTATCACCCCAGTAAACTGAACAGCCCCCCCCCCCCCCCCCCCCCGATGCCCTATCCCGAAGTACATGTGCCAGCGCACAGGTGGACCGACTCCGCACCCTGCACGACAATCTCTGTCACCCAGGGGTCACCCATTTTTACCATTTCATCAAGGCCCGCAACCTGCCCTACTCCATCGAGGAATTCAGGGCTATCACCAGAGACTGCCAGGCCAGCGCGGAGTGTAAACCGCACTTCTACCGGCCAGACCATGCACGCCTGAAGGCCTCCTGCCCCTTTGAATACCTTAGCGTGGCCTTCAAAGGGACCCTCCCCTTCACCGACCCCAACACGTACTTTCTCAGTGTGGTTGATGAATATTCCCGATTCCCCTTTGCCGTCCCATGCCCCGACATGACGTCTGCCACTGTCATCAAAGCCCTCAACACCATTTCCTCTGTTCGGCTTCCCCGCCTACGTCCACAGCGACCGGGGATCCTAATTCATGAGCGATGAGTTGCGCCAGTACCTGTTCAACAGGGGCATTGCCTCGAGCTGGACGACCAGCTACAACCCCAGGGGAAATGGGCAGGTGGAGAGGGAGAATGGGACGGTCTGGAGGGCTGTCCAGCTGACCCTACTGTCCAGAAATCTCCCGGCCTCCCGCTGGCAGGAGGTCCTCCCCGACGCACTTCACTCCATTCAGTCGCTCCTGTGCACCACGACTAATGAAACCCCCCATGAACGTCTCTAGCCTTCCCCAGGAAGTCCACCTCCGGGGTACCGCTCCCAACGTGGCTGGCAGCTCCAGGACATGTTCTCCTCCGTAGACACCTTCGACTCCACTGGTTGAGAGGGTACAGCTACTTCACGCCAACCCGCAGTACGCCAAGTCACAGTCTCCCTCAGGGACCTGGAACCAGCTGGTTCCCCACACACCCCCACCCCCCTCCGACCCGGCGCCACCCTCCATTTCCCCGGCGCACCCCACCGCAGCCCATGCTCCGGGATACTCTGCCCTCCCCTTGCCCACACCCGCGGGTGAAGAGGATTTCGACACGCTCCCGGAGTCTCCGAAGACCAAGCCGCCGCCTCAGTCGCCACCATCTCTAGACGACAGATTAAGGCACCAGACTGCCTGAATTTATAATTTTATTTGTACTTTTAAAACACAATTTCCTGCATATATTTCTCCACCACCCCCGCCGGACTCATTTTCAACAGGGGGTGAATGTGGTAGTCACCACTGATGTATATATTGTATATAGAGGATGTTGTTATTGGTGCTTTACGGTAAGGCATCTGTACTACAGGTACGGGGGTAGATCCCTGCCTGCTGGCTCCGCCCAGTAGGCGGAGTATAAATATGTGTGCTCCCCATACAGCAGCCATTTCGTCAGCTGCTGTAGGAGGCCACACATCTCAGTGTAATAAAGCCTCGATTACATCCTACTCTCGACTTTGCGTAATTGATAGTGCATCAAAGCATGAAGGCCTTCCTCTTTCTGCAGCCATTTCCTCTTTTGATCGTAAGTTATCCTAACAGCCCAAAGACCTGCCCTGGCTCTGTCACATTATTCCACGCCTCGGAGCCCTAAACAATGAGGGGGAACTGTTGTGCTTGGTGGCAGCTGCTAAGTAGTAGTTAAAAATTAAAACTTGGTGTTCCAATTAATCTATGGCCACCTGGACAATTGGAGTTTTCCGGACTGAGATTGAGAGGTTTCATTTGGTTAGATTATCGAGGCAATGGAGCTGAGGTACAGATCAACAGTGATCTAATTAAGTGGTGGAATAGACTCAAGGGGCTAAATGGTCTCTTACCATTCATAATCCCTTTACATTTCACACTTATGCATTAACTCATTAAAATAGATTCCTACCTCAGTGAGGCTAGTTGATTAAGAGAGTGAGCAAAACGAGATTAAATAATTCCTGTGCGATTCACACATTCAGATGTGCAATAAATGAGCTGAAAGTTGCCATATTCATCCACATAAAGAGAACAAATCTTTACTTAAAAAATGACATTGGGGCAGCGCGGTGGAGCAATGGTTAGCACTGCTGCCTCACGGTGCCGAGGTCCCAGGTTTGATCCCGGCTCTGGGTCACTGTCCGTGTGGGTTTCGCCTCCACAACCCAAAGATGTGCAGGGTAGGTGAATTGGCCACACTAGCTTGGCAATTAATTGGAGAAAAAAAATGAATTGGGTACTCCTAAATTTCTAATAAATAATTAAATAAAAAAATAAAAAATTTAAAATGACATCGGCCGGGATTGTGTGGTCCACTCATAGCCAGACCCGCCCATTGACTGGTCAGAAGTTTCCCCATAGCCCACAAAGCCCAGTTAGGACCACTGTTTCCTCTAGACTGTGCGGGGGGTGCAGCCACACAACCATGAAGGTACCTTGCAGGCTGCTCATGCTGTGTGAGTTTTTCCAGCATTTTTATTCCTGCTCATACTGTAATCTGTCTAATTTAAGTATATCATGCACGTAGCCACATGAGAGTCGGGGGAAAGCTCTCCACTGATTGGAGTCATACCTAACACAAAGGAAGATGGTTGTGGTGGTTGAAGCTCAGTCATCTCAGTCCTGGGACCTCACTGCAGGCGTTCCTCAGGGTGGTGTCCTCGGCCCAACCATCTTCAGCTGCTTCATCAATGACCTTCCTTCCAACGCAAGGTCAGGTGTGGGGACGTTCGCTGCTGATTGCACAATATTCAGCACCATTCCTGACTCCTCAGGCACTGAAGCAGACCACGTGCAAATGTAGTAAGACCTGGACAATATCCAGGCTTGGGCTGACAAGTGGCAAGTAATATTCGTGCCATACAAGTGCCAGGCAATGACCATCTCCACTCGGACCATCTCCCCTTGACATTCAATGGCATTACCATCACTGAATTCCCCACTATAAAACATCCTGAGGGTTTCCATTGACCAGAAACTGAATTCGACCCAGCCATATAAATACTGTGGCGACAACAGTAGTGGGTAACTCACCTCCTGTCTCCACAATGCCTGTCTACTACCTACAAGGCACAAGTCAGAAATGTGATGGAATACCCCTACATGTCTGGATGAGTGCAGCTCCAATAACACTCAAGAAGCTCAACACCATCCAGGCCAAAGCAGCCCACTTGATTGGTACCCCTTCCACAAACATTCACTCCCTCCAGCATCGCCTCGCAGTAGCAGACCACCGACGCACAGTAGCAGCCGTGTGTGTCATCTACAGGATGCACTGCAGGAACTCACTAAGGCTGCTTACATAGCACCTTCCAAACCCACAACCAATACCATCTAGAAGGACAGAGGCAACTGATGTATGGGAACATCATCACCATCTCCGCCAAATCACTCACCCACCCAGGCTTGGAAATATATCGCCGCTCCTTCACTGTCGCTGGGACAAAATCCTGGGACTCCCTCCCCAACAGCACTGTGGGTGTACCTACACCTCAAGGAGTGCAGCGGTCCAAGGAGGCAGATCACCACCACCTTCTGAAGGGCAACTAGGGAAGGGCAATAAATGCTGGCCCAGCCAGCGAAGTCCACAACCCATAAAAAATGAATTAAATAAAAATAAATGTAAGGGACCCAAGCATTGAAATACCCAAACCATATATAACAAATACAATTTAGGACACAAGAAGAATTAATTTGGTTTCCATTTTGGAATCTGGGTTGCCAGCCATCCAGCATTGTCATGGACTCTCTAGGAATTAAAGATGCAGTATCCAAATTGGCTGCTGTGTTTCCAGATCACCTGTTTTATGTTGGTGTTGATTGAGGGATAAATGTTGGCCAAGACACTGAGGTTAACTCCCTGCTCTCCTTCACAAAAGAACATAGAGTGCAGAAGAAGGCCATTTGGCCCATCGAGTCTGCACCAACCCACTGTTCCACCCTATCCCCACAACCCAATAATCCCTCCTAACCTTTTGGGACACTTAGGGCAATTTAGCATAGCCAAACCACCTAACCTGCATGTCTTTGGACGTGGGAGGAAACGGGAGCATCCGGAGGAAACCCACGCAGACACGGGGAGAACATGCAGACTCCACACAGACAGTGACCCAGCGGGGAACCAGGGCCTCAATGCTATCCACTGTGCTACCGTGCTTTTGGATGCCTTAGAGGGCCTTAGGATCCCTTACATCCATCCAAGCAGGTAGACAGGACCTTGGTTTAACATCTCATCTGATTGATAGGTAAATGCCATTTCTAATCTATGTCAATATCACTAACTGGTGGTGATTTAACCTGAGGGTCACCACACCTCAGGCGTGAGGAAAGGTTGAGAATTCCGGGGCCTTCCGGAATTAAAGCTGTGCTTTAGGTGTCCCTTCACATCACGAACCCTCAGTCCAGCCATCTGAACTTTCAAAAAAATTCCAATACAGGGGCAATTTAGCGTGGCCAATCCACCTACCCTTCACATTTTTTGGGTTGTGGGGGTGAGACCCACGCAGACAAGGGGAGAATGTGCAAACTCCACGCGGACAGTGACCCAAGTCCTCGGCGCCGTGAGGCAGCAATGTTAACCACTGCGCCACCGTGCTGCCCAGCCAACTGAACTTTTTTTTTTTTTTTAAATAAATTTAGAGTACCCAATTATTTTTTTCAATTAAGGGGCAATTTTAGTGTGGCCAATCCACCTAGCTTGCACATTTTTGGGTTGTGGGGGTGAAACCCACGCAAACACGGGGAGAATGTGCAAACTCCACATGGACAGTGACCCAGAGCCGGGATCGAACCTGGGACCTCAGCGCCGTAGGCAGCAATGCTAACCACTGTGCCACCGTGCTGCCCTCAGCCAACTGAACTAACCGACCTCGGTTTCTCACCTGCATATTCCATGCCCAACAACAATTGGCAACCCTACAATTCATCACATTTCTATCCCTTTTCACTTCTGTAGAAGGGTCAATGGACTCGAAATGTTAACTCTGTTTCTCTCTCTCCACAGAGGCTTTTCTGTCAGCTCTATAGTCGAGCTCCTTTTCCAATGTGCAACATGCCCCCTGAACAGCCCTTCACAGGGCTGAGCGATATAAGAGGGGACGGCGATATAAGTTGGAAATGTTGACCTCTGATCTGGAATCTGAACAAATTTCCTCTTGCAGGCGGCTGACAATTTTAGCACAAACCTGCAAAGACTGACTCTTCAAATCTGTCTGATTGGCTGCAGGTTTAAGTCCCAGGACTACCCATTAGTCAATCCATCTGCTGCAGTTGGAATAATGAGCTGACGATTGAGTCTCTAAGCCACCCCCCAGTATGCCACATCACCAAGTTAGACACGAGACAAGCCACAATGAAAAGCAATGTGACATTCATTTAATAGAACCTAGATAAACAATGCTAAAGCTTAAAAACTACAAATAAAGGCACAAACATAAAAGAAAATCAATCCATGTAGCATGGCCAACTCAACCTGGCAAGAAATGGTTGAGCGGTATTAAGAATTGCTCAACATGTGGAGTTTAATAAGAATGAGAAGATCTCATGAGAAGAACTGAAGGTAGTTATCAGGGGTGAGTTCATTTCGATCAAAGCTCATAGAAGTAAGTCTGGTAGGGTGGAGAGGCAGAGGTTGGTGGATTTTATCCTTGAGGTGCACCGCCAATACTCTGTTGCCCCAACAGCAGAGCAGTTGGCAGAGAGGAAGATGGAGTTTGAGTTGGTGTCCACGGGGAAGGCAGCTGTGTCTTGCGAGAGGGATGTTTTGCGAGTATGGGGAGGAGTCCAGCCATTTCACCGGTTGAGGCGGCAGGCGGCCTCTCGGGAGATAACTCAAGTTAAGGGTTCGGGGGAGGGTTGCTTTCTGCTCCAGAGGAAGTCTGGAGGGTATTTGAGGCCTTTTACCGGGGACTATACAAGTCTGAGCCTCGGGAGGAAGACTCCACTCTGGTACAGTTTCTGGATGGTTGATCTTCTCAGTGGTAGTTGGGGAAAGAGGGGAGGAGTTGGAGGCACCACTCAGGCTGGAGGAAATTATATTTGTTCAATGCAGTTGGGAAGGCATTGGGCCCAGATGGATTCCCTGTTTGCACCTGTGTGGGGCCATACGTGTTGGACATGTTTAATGATTGATCTGTCCTGGGGGTGTTACCGGCCACATTGGTGCAGGCATCAATCTCCTTAATCTTGAAAAAGAATAAAGACCCCACGGAGTGTGGGTCATATCAGCCCATCTCTCTGTTGAATGCTGATGCAAACCTGTTAGTTATGGCGTTGGCATCTCATTTGGAGGAGCGCCTGCCGAGGGTAATTTCTGAGGATCAGACGGGTTTTGTTAAAGGCCAGCAGTTGTCGGCCAACATTAGGAGACTTCTGAATGTGCTGCTGTCGTCCTCGCCGGGAGTCGATCCAGATGTGATCATCTTCATGGACATGGAAAAAACGTTTGACCGGGTGGAGTGAGGGGACTGGGACGATTTGGCTTTGGGCCTAAATTCATTTCCTGGGTTAGGCCTTTGTACAGGGCCCCCACTGCAAGCTTACATACCAATACTTTAAGTTTGGGGTGCTTTCGCTTGCATAGCGATAGAAGGGAGGGATTTCCACTTTCCCCGTTACTGTTTGCTTTGGTGATTGAGCTGCTGGCCTTGCACTAAGGTCATTGGCGGGGTGGGAGGGTATTGAGAAGGGTGGTGGGGAGCATAGAGTGTCCCTGTGCACGGACAATTTATTACTGTATGTCACGGACCCTCTCTCTAGTGTGAGAAATCTAATGGAGGTGCTAAGGAGGTTTGGCTCAGGGCAGCAATGTGGCACAGTGGTTAGCACTGCTGCCTCACGGCACCGAGGTCCCAGGTTCGATCCCGGGTCACTGTCGGTGTGGAGTTTGCACGTTCTCCCTGTGTTTGCGTGGGTTTCGGCCCCCCCCCCCCCCCCAACCCAAAGATAGAACATAGAACATAGAACAGTACAGCACAGAACAGGCCCTTCGGCCCTCGATGTTGTGCCGAGCAATGATCACCCTACTCAAACCCACGTAACCCGTATACCCGTAACCCAACAATCCCCCCATTGACCTTACACTACGGGCAATTTAGCATGGCCAATCCACCTAACCCGCACATCTTTGGACTGTGGGAGGAAACCGGAGCACCCGGAGGAAACCCACGCACACACGGGGAGGACGTGCAGACTCCACACAGACAGTGACCCAGCCGGGAATCGAACCTGGGACCCTGGAGCTGTGAAGCATTGATGCTAACCACCATGCTACCGTGAGGCCCCTGTTACCGTGAAGATGTGGTGGATTGGCAACGCTAAATTGCCCCTTAATAGAAAAACATGAATTGGGTACTCTAAATTTATGTTGAAAATTTTGAAAAAAGAAAGTTTGCCTCATTTGCAGGATATAGATTGAACGTGGGCAAGAGAGAGGTTTTTCCGTTGAACCCTCCAGAGGGGAAGATCGGGAGAGTGCACCGTTTTGGCTGGCCAGGACTAGTTTTAGGTACCTGGGGAAAAAGGATAGGTCGCGATTCGGCCACACTACACAAGTTGAACCTGGATGGTCTGGTAGAGAGGTATAATGCGGACTTGAAGAGATGGGATGCCCTCCTATTGTCCTTGACAGGAAGGGTTCAGCTGGTCAAGATGAACATTCTCCCACGATTCTTGTTTCTGTTTCAATGTCTCCCAGTCTTTCTTCTTCAATTGTTTTTTGGGATTTTCACAGTAACTTCATTGCAGTGTTAATGTAAGCCTATTTGTGAGAATAAAGATTATTATTATAATAATTATTATAGTAGGGTCAACATGTTAATTTCAACTTTTGTTTGGGGGGGGGGGGTAGGTTTGAGGTCATTCCTGCAGAGGGATTGGCAGTTAGAGGGTTGGCATTGCCTAATTTGATGTATTATTACTGGGCAGCAAACACTGAGAAAGTGCGGGACTGGGTCGAGGATTTGGGAATGGTTTGGGGGCAGATGAAGGAGGCTTCTTGTATAGGTTCGAGTCTGAGGGCTCTTGTTACTGCTTCTTCTGTTCTCCCCTGCCAGGTACTCTGCAAGTACAGTGATAACAGTTTCTCTGAGAATATCGAACCAATTCAGACAGCACTTTAAATTAGAGTCTATGTCGCTACTGTGTCGGAACCATAGTTTTATAGCAGCTGGGATGGATTTGTCGTATAAGATCTGCAAGAGGTTTAGGGATTTGTTTGTCGAGGGTAGGCTTACAGGACTGGAGGAGTTGGTGGCGAAGTTCCAACTCCCGGGTGGGAATGTTTTTAGGTATTTGCAGGTACGGAGCTTAGTGCGAAAGGAACTCCCTTATTTTCTCAGTTACCAGTGCCATCTGGTTTAGCTCACTGGGCTAAATCGCTGGCTTTTAAAGCAGACCAAGGCAGGCCAGCAGCACAGTTCGATTCCCGTACCAGCTCCCCGGACAGGCGCCGGAATGTGGCGACTAGAGGCTTTTCACAGTAACTTCATTGAAGCCTACTTGTGACAATAAGCAATTTTCATTTTCATCTCTTATGGATAAGGTGCTGTCTTTGGATAACAGTAAGAAGTCTTACAGCACCAAGTTAAAGTCCAACAGGTTTTTTTCAAATCACTAGCTTTCGGAGCACTGCTCCTTCCTCAGGTGAATACTCAGATTCACAAACCTGTTGGACTTTGACCTGGTGTTGTAAGACTTCTTACGGTGCTCACCCCAGTCCTTGTCTTTGGGTAGGATAGGGGAAGGAAAGATATCAGATATGAATGGCAGTTGATAGAGGGGGAGAGAGCTTCACTGGGAGGTTGAATTAGGTTTGGCTTTGGAGGTGGGGGGTGTGGAGAAAGGTTCGACATAATGTCAATTCTACCTTTTCATGGGGCAGCACGGTGGCTCAGTGGGTTAGCCCTGCTGCCTCAGGTCGCCAAGGTCTCAGGTTCAATCCTGGCTCTGGGTCACTGTCCATGAAGTGTTTGCAAATTCTCCGTGGGTTTCGCCCCCACAACCCAAAGATAAGCAGAATAGGTGGACTGGCCAAGCTAAATTGCCCCTTAATTGGAAAAAATTAATTGGGTATACTAAATTAATTTTTTTTTAATTTTACCTTTTCATGTGCAAGACCGAGTTTGATTCAGTTTAAAGGGTACATAGGGCGCACATGACCAGGACACATTTGAGTGGGTTCTTTCCAAGTGTAGAGGATTGGTGTGGGCATTGCTCGAAGGATATGTTTTGGTCCTGCCCAAAGTTGGTTAAGTTCTGGGCTTACTTCTTCGAAACAATGTTGAAGCTATGGGGAGTTAGAGTGGAGCCGTGCCCAATGGTGGCGATCTTTGGGGTGTCCGATTTGCCAGGGCTGCAGGAGGGGAAGAAGGCCGTGTCTTGACCTTTGCCTCGCGAATAGCCGGGAGGCAAATCCTGCTCGGATAGAGGGCATCGGTGCCGCCGATGGCTTCAGCATGGTTCAGGGATTTGTTGGAATTCCTGCATTTCGAAATGATAAAGTACACCATTAGGAGATTAGAGGAGGGACATTACTATCGGTGGTTCGATTGTGAGGATAGTTTTATAAAAATTGTACGATTTTGGGAGGGTGGGCTGGTGCTGCCGAACTTTTGCAGCTACTATTGGGTGGCTAACATAGCCATGATTAGGAAATGGGTACTGGGGGTGAGGTCAACGTGGGAGCGGTTGGAGGCGGCTGCATGGAAAGGTACCAGCCTAGGGGCACTTGTAATGGCACCTCTGCCATTCTCGCCGGCCCGCTACTCCTCTCGTCCGGTGGTGGTGGCGGCATTAAAGATCTGGGGTCAGTGGAGAAGGCACGGGGGGTGTGGAGGGAGCCTCAGTCTGGACCCCGATACGCAACAATCACAGATTTGTCCCGGACAGGATAAACTTATGGTTTCAAAGCTGGCAAAAGGCAGGCATTAAACGGATGGGGGACCTGTTCATAGGCAGGACCTTCCCCAGCCTGAAAACGGCGGAGGATAAATTCAGTTTGCCCCCTGGAAACGCTCTCAGATACCTCCAGATACGCACCTTTCAGAAAAAGCAGGTGGTATCATTTCCGCTGCTACCCCCACGCAGGATACAGGATAGGGTGGTCTCCGGCACGTGGGTAGGGGAGGGTAAGGCTTCGGACATTTACCGGGAACTTCAGGAGGCGGAGGAAGCCCCAGTGGAGGAGCTTAAAGGCAAATGGAAGGAGGGGCTAGGCGGGGAGCTGGATGCAGGCCTGTGGGCGGACACCCTAAACAGGGTCAATTCCTCCTCATCGTGTGCCAAGCTTAGCTTAATCCAGTTTAAGGTGGTCCACCAGGCGCACATGACGGCAACCAGGATGAGCAAGCTCTTTGGGGTTGAGGATAAATGTGTGAGGTGTGGGGGAAGTCCTGCCGATCATGTCCATACGGTCTGGGCATGCCCGGCTCTTAAGGGATTCTGGCAGGGATTTGCTAAGGCAATGTCCAAGATCTTAGACACGCGGGTGGTGCCGAGTCCAGAGATAGCGATCTTTGGTGTGTCAGACAATCCGGGAGTTCAGGAAGCTTAAGAGGCCGACGTATTGGCCTTTGCCTCCCTGGTAGCCCGGAGACGGATCCTTTCAATGTGGATGGACTCGAAGCCCCCGAGCGTAGAGACCTGGGTTAGTGACATGGCTGGGCTTTTCAGTCTCAAGAAAATAAAGTTTGCCGTGAGAGGGTCAATGGCGGGGTTCTCTCGGAGGTGGCAGCCGTTCCTCCACTTTCTAGGAGAGCAGTAAAGGTCAGCAGCAGCAGCATCCTGGGAGGGGAGGGGAATTGTTACGTTGTATTGTTGCTTTCTTTGTATATACGGTTAACATTCTTTTTTCTTTGTCTGGTAATTGTTGTGTACGGTTATGCAAAAATTATGTTTTTTGACAAAAATGTGAATAAAAATAATTTTTTTTTTTAAATTGCACTATTTTCCTTGATCTTTTTATTTGTTATAGATTGAAAATTTTCTGAATAAAAATATTTTTAAACAAAAATTGCTCAACAGAGATGTGCTGACACTTGTGAGCGGTTCACAAGTATATTCAGAGACAAACCTACTGAAAAACTGGTGACAAAAACACTGCAGGGATCTTCTCATGGTCTGATATCTGTGTACTGGAATTTTCTGTTGCCCCTTAGTGTCCAAAGTTTAAGTGGGGTTATGGGGTTATGCTGATAGGGCGGAGGAATTCAGGTGTTCTTTTAGGGGGCTGGCGCAGACTCAAGGGGCTGAGTGGCCTCCTTGTGCACTGTAGGGATTCTACGATTCTATTCTAACACGAGTGTGGACAATTCTAATATTGTTCCCTAACACCCTATCCTCCTCACTAGTTGACAGAGCCACTCTTCATCCTGCTTCCCCAGCGTTCCGGTTTCCTCCCACAAGTCCCGAAAGACGCGCTTGTTAAGTGAATTGGACATTCTGAATTCTCCCTCAGTGTACCTATCATGAGAATGTCACTTTAAGAAATGGTAGTCTGCTAAAGTTACTGCAGTGATGTCAGAGTGTGGGTGGAGCTGTGCTCTGGCTCTGCTTTTTAGTTTCACTTTGAG
Organism: Scyliorhinus canicula; assembly: GCF_902713615.1. Taxonomy (NCBI): domain Eukaryota; kingdom Metazoa; phylum Chordata; class Chondrichthyes; order Carcharhiniformes; family Scyliorhinidae; genus Scyliorhinus; species Scyliorhinus canicula. The sequence goes on from NC_052157.1 coordinate 144,531,261, forward strand.
AAAAGCTTGGGTGTGTCTGCGTTTTTTGGTTTCGTTTCAGTATTGGAGCTGCAGTCAGCCAGAGAAGGCGTAATGTTGTTCTCTCTGCCATGTAAAGACTATCTCTTGATGATTTGGTGAATTCAGAGTGATAACTGTTCTCAGTAATGAATTTAAACCTGATGTGCTTCTGTTAAAAGTGTTTTTTTTAATGTCTTATGGATGTTAAAAGGAAAGTTTAAGTATTACTTAGAATGTTGTATTTGTTGGGGAGTGTATTTGAATTGATGGTTGCTAAAATGTTCACTGTATGCTTTGAAAAAGGTTAACTGAGTTCATTGAATAAACATTGTTTTGCTTTAAAAATTATTTTTCGGACTTCCGGTTGCGGCTATGACTAGCTAAGCCGCACATTTGGAAGCACCTGCAACAAAGGTGTTTTTGGGCCAATTGGAGGGCCCCAACGGCGCTGAAAAAACGAATCCCGGTGGGGGAAGGTCCCCTGAGGAGAACTAGACCGATTTTATGGTCGGTACCCGGAGTGGAGCGGCAAGAAAAACGGCAGCAGCTCCCCAAAAAAAGCGGGGGAAGAAAATCAAAATGGCGGCCGGCGGTGCACCGGAGGAGTGGAGGAAATGGGCGGAGGAGCAGCAGGCCGCTCTCCTCCGTTTTTTCACGGAGATGAAAGTGGAACTCTTAGAGTCCATGAACGCGACGGCCACCAGGTTGGTGGGAGCCCAGGCGATCCAAGAGGCGTCGATTAAAGATCTGCAGCAGGAGATGGCCGCGAGGGAGGAGGAGGCCACAGTCATCGGGGCAAAGGTGGAGGTGCACGAGGCACTCCACATGAAGTGGCAGAGCCGCTTCGAGGAGCTGGACACTCGGATGAGGAGGAAAAATTTGAGGATCCTGGGCCTGGAAGAAGGCCTGGAGGGGTCGGATCTCCCGGGATATGTGGCGGAGATGTTGAGCTCCCTGATGGGGGAAGGGGCCGGTCCGGCGCCCCTGGAATTGGAAGAGGCATACCGGGTCATGGCCAGGAGGCCTAGGGCAAACGAGCCCCCGAGGGCGGTGCTGGTGCGGTTCCAGCGGCTAAGTGATCGAGAGAAAGTCCTGAGGTGGGCTAAAAGGGAGAAAAGCAGCAAGTGGCAGAACTCGACGGTAAGGGTGTACCAGGACTGGAGTGCGGAGGTGGCAAAGCGGCGGGCCCGGTACAACCGGACAAAGGCGGTGCTACACGCGAAAAAGATCAAATTTGGAATGTTGCAACCGGCGCGCTTGTGGGTCACCTACAAGGACCAACATCATTATTTCGAGTCCCCAGAGGAGGCCTGGACCTTTGTACAAGAGGAAAAGTTGGACACGAACTAAAACCTGGGAGCACCGGCGGTCGTAGCCGCCGGGGGACTCTTGATTGTGCAAGTGGCCCTTTTCTTTTTCAGGCCAGGTCGGAACTGGGTAACAGTTTCGTGGAGTGTTTGGGGTGTTTTTTCTCGAACGGTTGACTTTTCTGAATATTTTGAAGGTTTCGAGTTGTTGGGTGTTTCTGTATATTTGTACTGTTGAAATCTCTATTGTGGGTCGTTGGCTTCTTATGGGGTGTTTTTTCCCGTTTCCAATTTCCCTTAGTTATTTACCCCTCTTACCCTTTTTCTTTGGGTGCTTGGGGGGGTTTTTTGGTTCTTTTTTTTCTTTTCGGGTTATGGTTATCTGCGGTTATTTATACTGTTTGATGGAGGGTGATGGTTGGGCACACTGTTAGTTGATAGTTAGTTAATTATTTTGTTATTTAAGTATGTAGTTAAGTATTTATGTATTTAGTTGCCATTGGGTATTTGTATTTATATCGTTAAGTTGGGGAGACGGGACGGGGGGGAGCGGGTTGATTATGCGGGTCTTTCTCGGGGGTGTTAAGGGGATCTTTCACGGGCGCAGATGGGGTGAACCGGGAGGAGTCGGAATGTGGCAGGAGCAGCCGGGTCAGCGGAGACCAGCTGACTCTCGGGAGTACGATGTGGGGTACATCGCGGCTAGGAGGGGTCCTAGCCAGGGGGGGCGGGGGGGGGGGAAGGGGGGGGGGACTGGGGGGGGACACCGGGTTGCTGCTAGAAAGACCAGGGACGAGAAGGGGAGAGCCGGGGGGGGGTGGGGGGGGGGGGCCATCGCTATGGGAAGCGGGTCAGAAAAGAAGGGATGACCCGGGGCGAGCAAGGGACAAGACATGGCTAATCGACAGGGAGTAGGGACGGGTCGCTCTGCGACCCGATTGATCACGTGGAACGTAAGGGGGCTGAATGGGCCGGTCAAAAGATCAAGGGTCTTCTCACACCTGAAGGGACTGAAGGCTGATGTAGCAATGCTGCAGGAGACTCATTTGAGGGTAGCAGATCAGGTCCGCCTGAGAAGGGGGTGGGTGGGACAGGTGTTCCACTCAGGCTTGGATATCAAGAACCGGGGGGTGGCGATTTTGGTGGGAAAGAGAGTGTCGTTTGTGGCGGCAGAGGTGGTGGCAGACAAGGAGGGCAGGTACGTGATGGTGAGGGGTAGGCTGCAGGGAGAGAGTGTGGTACTGGTAAATGTGTATGCCCCGAACTGGGACGACGCGGGTTTTATGAGGCGCCTGCTGGGCCTCATCCCGGGACTGGAGGCAGGGGGCCTGATCATGGGAGGGGACTTTAATACGGTGTTAGACCCTGGGCTGGATAGATCGAGTTCCAGGACGAATAGGAGGCCGGCAGCGGCAGAGGTGTTAAGGGGGTTCATGGAGCAGATGGGAGGGGTAGACCCATGGAGATTTGGTAGGCCTAGGGCGAGGGAGTATTCTTTTTTCTCCCACGTCCACAGAGTGTACTCTAGGATCGATTTTTTCGTATTGAACAGGGGGCTGATACCGAGAGTGCAGGACACGGAGTACTCGGCCATTGCGATATCGGACCATGCACCACATTGGGTGGACGTGGACATGGGGGAGGCGCGGGACCAACGCCCGTTGTGGCGCCTGGATGTAGGGCTGTTGGCGGACGAAGAGGTGTGCAGAAGGGTGAGAACGGGCATTGAGAACTATCTGGGTACGAATGACACAGGTGAGGTGCAGGTGGGGACGGTCTGGGAGGCCTTGAAAGCAGTGATTAGAGGAGAGCTGATCTCCATAAGGGCACACAGAGAGAGGAAGGAGAGGCAGGAAAGGGAGAGGCTGGTGGGGGAGCTCCTAGAAGTAGATAGGAAATATGCGGCGGCGCCAGAGGAGGGGCTATTAAGGGAGCGGCGTAGCTTGCAGGCCAGGTTCGACCTACTGACCACTAGGAAGGCGGAAATGCAGTGGAGAAGGGCGCAGGGTGCGGCGTATGAGTACGGGGAAAAGGCGAGCAGGATGCTGGCACACCAGCTTCGTAAGCGAGATGCAGCCAGAGAGATTGGGGGAGTGAGAGAGAGGGGATGTAGTGCAGAAGGGGCAAGAGGTGAATAGGGTCTTTAGGGACTTCTATAGGGAATTGTATAGGTCTGAACCGCCGAAGAGGAGAGGGGGAATGAAGAACTTTCTCGACAAATTGGGGTTCCCAAAGGTACAGGAGGAGCTGGTGGAAGGGTTGGGGGCGCCGATAGAGCTGCAGGAGCTAATTAAAGGGATAGGTCAGATGCAGGCGGGGAAGGCGCCGGGGCCGGATGGGTTCCCGGTGGAGTTTTACAGGAAATTTGTGGACTTGGTGGGTCCAGTGCTGGTGCGAGCCTTCAATGAGGCGCGCGAGGGGGGGGTTCTGCCTCCAACAATGTCGCAGGCCCTGATCTCCTTGATTTTGAAGCGGGACAAGGACCCGGTCCAGTGCGGGTCCTACAGGCCTATCTCCCTCTTAAATGTAGATGCCAAGCTGTTAGCAAAGGTCCTGGCAACCAGGATAGAGGACTGTGTGCCAGGGGTAGTCCATGAAGACCAGACGGGGTTCGTGAAGGGACGCCAACTTAACACAAATGTCCGGAGATTGTTAAATGTGATTATGATGCCAGCAGTGGAAGGGGAGGCGGAGATAGTGGTAGCGCTGGACGCGGAGAAGGCATTTGACAGGGTGGAGTGGGAATACTTGTGGGAGACGTTGGAAAGGTTTGGGTTTGGGGAGGGATTTATCAAGTGGGTAAAACTGCTCTATTCAGCTCCGATGGCAAGTGTGGTAACAAACGGGAGGAGGTCAGAATATTTTGGGCTCCATCGAGGTACTAGGCAGGGATGTCCCCTATCTCCCTTACTCTTTGCATTAGCGATTGAGCCGTTGGCGATGGCACTGAGGGGTTCAGGGGGGTGGAGAGGACTGACAAGGGGAGGGGAGGAACATCGGGTCTCGCTCTATGCGGATGATTTGTTGTTGTATGTGGCAGACCCGGAGGGGGGAATGCCGGAGGTAATGGGGATACTAGCGGAGTTCGGGGACTTTTCGGGATATAAATTAAATCTGGGGAAAAGTGAGGTCTTTGTAATACACCCGGGAGACCAAGGGGAGGGAATTGGGAGGCTCCCCTTCAAAAGAGCAGTTAAAAGTTTTAGGTATTTGGGGGTGCAGGTGGCAAAGAACTGGGGGACCCTACACAAGTTGAACTTTTCCAGACTGGTGGAGCAGATGGAGGAGGAGTTTAAGAGGTGGGACATGGTGCCGCTGTCGCTAGCAGGGAGGGTGCAGTCAGTTAAAATGACGGTCCTCCCGAGGTTCTTGTTTTTGTTCCAGTGTCTGCCCATCTTCCTCCCCAGGGCCTTTTTCAAGAAGGTAACGAGTAGTATCATGGGGTATGTGTGGGCACATGGCACCCCGAGAGTTAGAAGGGTCTTTTTGGAGCGGAGTAGGGATAGTGGAGGGCTGGCGTTACCCAACCTTTCAGGATATTACTGGGCGGCAAATACATCGATGGTACGAAAGTGGATGATGGAAGGGGAGGGGGCAGCCTGGAAGCGCATGGAGAGGGCGTCCTGCGGCAACATAAGCTTAGGGGCACTGGTAACGGCACCATGGCCGCTCCCTCCCACGAGGTATACCACGAGCCCGGTGGTGGCGGCCACCCTCAAGATCTGGGGGCAGTGGAGGCGACACAGGGGGGAAGTGGGAGGTCTGATAGGGGCACCACTAAGAGGGAACCACAGATTTGCGCCGGGAAACACAGGAGGGGGATTCCAGAGCTGGCAGAGGGCGGGTATTAGACAACTGAGGGACTTGTTTATAGAGGGGAGGTTTGCGAGCCTGGGAGAGCTGGAGGAGAAATTTGGGCTCCCCCCGGGGAACACGTTCAGGTACCTCCAAGTGAAGGCATTTGCCAGACGACAGGTAGCGGGGTTCCCCGCGCTCCCCGACAGGGGGGTGAGTGATAGGGTGCTATCAGGGTCTGGGTCGGGGAGGGGAAGATCTCGGACATCTATAAGATTATGCAGGAGGTGGAGGAGGTACCAGTAGAGGAGCTGAAAGATAAGTGGGAGTTAGAGCTGGGGGAACAGATAGAGGACGGGACATGGGCAGACGCCCTGGAGAGGGTTAACTCGTCGTCGTCATGTGCGAGACTAAGTCTCATTCAATTTAAGGTACTGCATAGAGCCCACATGACGGGGACAAGGATGAGTCGGTTTTTTCGGGGGTGAAGACAGGTGTATTAGATGTTCGGGAAGCCCTGCGAATCATGCACATATGTTTTGGGCATGTCCGGCACTGGAGGAGTTCTGGAAGGGGGTGGCAGGGACGGTGTCGAGAGTGGTGGGGTCCAGGGTCAAGCCAGGATGGGGACTTGCGATCTTCGGGGTTGGGGTGGAACCGGGGGTACAGGAGGCGAGGGAGGCTGGAATATTAGCCTTTGCGTCCTTGGTGGCTCGGAGGAGGATCCTGATTCAGTGGAGGGACGAAAGGCCTCCGAGTGTTAACACCTGGTTAAACGACATGGCAAACTTCATCCAATTGGAAAGGATCAAATTCGCCCTGAGAGGGTCGGTGCAGGGGTTTTCCAGGCGATGGCAACCCTTCCTAGACCTCTTGGATCAGAGATAGAAACTGAGGCCATGACAGCAGCAACCCGGGAGGGGAGGGGAGGGCGGGAGGGGGGGGGGGGGGGGGGGGGGGAGGGGGGACAACGACGAAGGAAGTACGGTGGCGGCGGTGGCACGGGCAAGGCCTGCCCGAGGACGCTGCTAGAAATGATAAGTTGGTCTGACTGTCGGTTCGCCGGCGGGGGGGGGGGGGGGGGGGGGGTGGGGGGGGGACGCGCGGGTAGGGGGGGGGGGGGATTCTTTTTCTTTTTCTTGTTAAGTAGGGGGGTTTGACTTTGTTTTGTTATAATTTAAATGTAAATGTAGGGGGGGTTAAAATGTTTGTATTTTGAAAAATTCAATAAAAATTATTTTAAAAAAAAAAAAAAAAAAAAAAAAAAAAAAAAAAAATTATTTTTCCATCTCTGCTGTACCACACCTGTAGAGTGGGCCATGTGCTCCCCATACCACAATCTATTAAAAGTTGTGGGTCAGGTAAACTCCATGATACATTTTGGGGTTCTCTAAACCCTGGCCCATAACAGTACCCAAGCAGGCACCGGAATGCGGCGTCTAGAGGATTTTCACAGTAACTTCATTGCAGTGTTAATGTAAGCCAACTTGAGACACTCAGAAAGATTTTTATTATTATAAAGAAGATTGCGGGCGGCATGTGGCGCAGTGGTTAGCACTGGGACTACGGCACTGAGGACTCGGGTTTGAATCCCGGCCCTTGGTCACTCTTCATGTGGAGTTTGCACATTCTCCCCATGTCTGCGTGGGTTTCACCCCCACAAACCAAAGATGTGCAGGTTAGGTGGATTGGCCATGCTAAATTGCCCCCAAATTGGAAAAGAAAAATAATTGGCTACTCTAAATTTATTTTTTAAAAGTTATAAAGAAGATTGCTTTCCATTGGCAATTGCTTAACCTGTAGTACGTTGAATTGTCAGGTATGCTGCAGATGTCAATTGTCTAAGACCATGTATGAAGGTTGAATGATCCCCACATCTACAGGACTACAGCTAACAGATAAGAAGAAGAGAGGAAGAGGAGAATTGCCGTCGTCTGTAGTAAATGATACGAGTTCAAAATTCCATGTGGCAATGGAACTTGACGCTTAGGTTTTCAAACCGGCATTAATTAACTCTGTAGTTCATCCATTTATTTAATGTAAATTCATCCCGATTCTAAGCGAACATCAATCGGAATATACTTCAGTCACTTGCACACATATTATTTTTTATTTTATAAATTTGGAGTACCCAATTCATTTTTTCCAATTAAGGGGCAATTTAGCATGGCCAATCCACCTAACCTGCACATCTTTGGGTTGTGGGGGCGAGACCCACTCAAACACGGGGAGAGTGTGCAAACTCCACACGGACAGTGACCCAGAGCTGGGATTGAACCTGGGACCTCGGTGTCGTGAGGCAGCAGGGCTAACTCACTGCGCCACCGTGCTGCCCTGCACACATATTATACCCGAATGGTTTCGAAGGATTTATTTTATTGTAACCGGATTTCAGAATTAGATGCCACTGTATTTGAGCGTGTCAGGACTCACCCCTGCTGTCGAGCAGTTTAGCTAGTATGTCAGCACTACATCATTCCTGAATGGTGTATTATCCAACTAGTCTCAGGAGTTTATAGATCTCTCAGGGCTTCAGTGTCTGAAATTGATTTTATTTAATCTTAAAACTATTTGGAATAAAATTGAACAATTTGCTTCGTATAACCAGTGCATTTTGATTGGGTTGCACTCCTCCCGCCATTCACATTCACCTCAGGCAAGTGACAATAAGGCTTTGCCCGTTTCTCGTCCTTTCAGCGAGTTTTTAAGCGATCCGTTTACTTAAACATTCAAAATGCTTGGAGATACATATTCATTAGCACCACTCCCCACCCCCCTCCGGGAGTCAACAGCAATTCTGCGGATGCCAAATGAATAAATATTGTGTGGAAGTGGAGCAATCCCCCAGCTGTCAACAATGAGGTGGAAGCTCGTTATTTATAAAGTCAAGTAAGGCCAGCAGCAAGCTGGTTCCTGCGACTTCCTGCTGAGCAAACAGACGTCCATTGAAAGATGTAGGCATTGGCTTCATGGGCTCTGCAGTAACGGAGGAAGGTGATAAATTCAGCATTGTCCAGCTCGAGGGGGCAGCACAGTGGCCCAGTGGTTAGCACTGCTGCCTCATGGCGCCGAGGACCTGCGTTCAATCCCGGCCCCGGGTCACTGTCCGTGTGGAGTTTGCACATTATCCCCGTGTCTGCGTGGGTCTCACCCTCAAAACCCAAAAATGTGCAGGGTAGGTAGATTGGCCACGCCAAATTGACCCTTAATTGGAAAAAAAACCAAATTGGGCCCTTTAAATTTATTTGAAAAAAGGGAACAAGGAGAGTGTTGCTATGGCTACCTGTTAGGAACCAGGCAGCCCCCATTAGTCCTACTACCTCTGACTCTACCCTTATTTGCTGTTTGTGGGAACTAGCCGTAGAGAAACTGGCTGCTGCTTTGTATACATAACAACTGTGATTATCCTTCAACAATACCTCATTTGTTGTGAATCGTTCTGGGACACCCTGAGAGTGTGAAAGGTTCTATAGAAATGCAAATTCTTTCTTATCCAACAAACTGACATCAAGTGTTAGGTGAAAAAGACTTGCATTCATCTAGTACCTTTCATAACCCAGTTCGCTGGACAGCTGGTTCGTGATGCAGAGCGACGCCGACAGCGTGGATTAAATTCCTGTACCGGCTGAGGTTATCCATGAAGGCCCCACCCTCTCAACCTTGCCTCTTGCCTGAGGTGTGCTGATCCTCAGGTTAAATCACCACCAGTCAGCTCCTCCCCCCTCCAAGGGAAAAGCAACCTCTGGTCCTTGGGGACTGTGGCAACATTTTACAACCACCGGATGTCTCAAAACATTTTACAGCCAATGAAGTACTTTTGAAGTGGAGTCACTGCTGTAATGTAAGAAACACAGCTGTCAATTTGTACACAGCGAGCTCCCAAAAAGGCCAGATTATGAGTGGAATTTTCCCATTTTAATACAGGTTATTGCAGCGGGCAGGAAAAGTGGCGTTGATGCCGCCAGCCCTGTCGGCGGTTTTCTCCGCCGTATTGTTAGAATCTGTGAAAAAAAATTCCAAGGATGGATCCCACGACATCACGCTGGCAGAGTTCGTCCCACCAGCAACTTTGGTTTTTAACGATTGGGGCAGCATTGGTAAAGGCTGCCCTGATACAATAAAGTAAAAATTGAGCTCTCCCACGCAGTACCACCACATGCAGCATATCCCCCACACAACGCACCCTGGCACTGCCTGGACACTGCCGGGGGCAATGCCCAGGCGTGACAATTTACCTTCCGAGTGATGCACTCACCTGAGCTCCTCTGGCAGGTTCTGCTCACCAGGTGCACGCCATGGAAGATCTGTCGTAATTCCCGTTGCTGTAAATTGATAATGTAACAGGGGTATTATTAGGCGTGGAGGTCTGATAACGACATGCTGATTTATTCTAATGGGGTTCACGAACTACGTTATGTCACTGGCGAGGGAAAATCGCTCAGGGAACTCCCGCCAATGTAAAACATGGGGCGCGATTCTCCCGAGTTACGAAAACCCGGGAAGCTGGCGTCAAAAACGGGCGCGTTTGACGCCAGCCTCCGCCCCCCCGACCGGGAACCGATTCATCTCCCCGGTCGGGGCTAGCATCGCGCGGCCGTGAACTCCGGCATCGCGGGCTTAACGAATCTCGTTAAGCCCGCTAGCCAGAGTTAGCGACGGCTGACGCGTCAGATGACGTCAGCCGCGCATGCGCGGATTGGACGACTCCAACCCGCGTATACGCGGATGACGTCATCGCACTTGTGCGTGAAACCCGCGCATGCGCGGGCCGTTATACCCTGCAGAAGCCCCGCGGATGGATCCATCGGGGTGGCGGAGGGAGAAAGAGTGCGTGGGGTAAGTACCCGCTGCCCGCGATCGGTGCCCACCGATCGCGGGCCCATGGCACCGATTGGCATGGCCGTACCACGGCCGTGCCAAGGGTGCCATGGTTCCCGAGAACGGGACTTTACGCCCGTTTTTACGAACGGTCAGAGCAGGTGTGTTTTACGCTTGTAAAAACGGCCGTAAAGGACTTGGAAATTGGCCCATCGGCCGGGAGAGAATCGCTGCTCGCCGTAAAAAAACGGCGGGCAGCGATTCGTGTCGGGAGGCGGGCGTGGGGGGGGGGGGAGAATAGCGGGAGGGCGTCGGACCAGCGTGTCCGTAAAAATTTACGCCGCCCGCTATTCTCCGAATTTTCGTGAGAGCGGAGAATTGCGGCCATGATTTGTGCCTCTCGCGGAATTCTGCGATCCCGCCGCCATTCACCCTGATGCGAACCGGAACGCAAAATTCCGCCCAATATTTTTGTGATGTTAATTGAGAGATGAGTACTGACCAGGACCATGGAGATAACTTGTTTGCTTTACATCGAAATGGTGCTGTGGGTTCTTTTACACTCACCCACGAAGGTAGATGTGGCCTCGGTTGAACCTCACATTCGATAGAGAGTATTGCCTCAGTACTGCACTGGAATCTCAACTTTGGATTTTTCTGCTCAGCTCCTGGAGTGGGACTTGAATCCTTCTGGCTATAACATTGCTCTGCCCAGCATTGATAAATGTGAAACCTGCTGATTTGACTCATCAGATGTTGCACGGCTCAGGTGCCAATCCTTTTTTTTTTATAAATTTAGATTACCCAATTATTTTTTTTTCCAATTAAGGGGCAATTTAGCGTGGCCAATCCACCTACTCTGCACACTTTTGGGTTGTGGGGGCGAAACCCACGCAGACACGGGGAGAATGTGCAAACTCCACACGGACAGTGACCCAGAGCCGGGATCGAACCTGGGACCTCAGCGCCGTGAGGTGGTTGTGCTAACCACTAGGCCACCGTGCTGCCCTCCAGGAGCCAATCCTAAAAGCTTCCGTGCTGTTAATCTGTGATAGAGTTCAATGGTGCCTAATCTCAATATCCTGTTCAGACGCAAGCACAGCCTACCACCCCGTATCTGGCAATTGCAAGCTACCTGCTTCAGACTGCATATCTAAGTCCTGCCTCGTCTGAACATTGCTCGCTTAAACCCTTACTTCAGTGGGCCATTCTCCCTTGACATCTCGACCTCACTCTTCCCTCCATGCCCCCCCCCCTCCCCCCCCCCCGCCTCCCCCCCCTCTCTCCCCCTCCCCCCCCCCCCCCACCACAAGGACTAATTTCTACAATGCTTTCCGTGGTAACTTCCACAACTCTACTTTTGAACATATTCAGCTGTTCCACGAATATGCAGCCCAAGTCCTCCAGGGCAGAGTTCTGTAAACCTATCCACTTCATGCTCAGCTAACTCCCCATGGCCCAAAGAATTATCTTCAGATCTATCCGCCGTCTCATCCTAGTCAAGTAGGGCATCATATCCGGCAATGCCTGTATGCTCCAGTTCTTTGAACCTAGAGACCCCACTGCTTGTCTCCTTTCTCTTCCCCCATGAAGAATCACTTTATTCCCAGCTCACTGAAACTTATAACATGTAACGTATTATTTTATGCAAGGACTGCTAGAGAAATGCAAGTTTGGAGATCATACCAGAGACTATCACACTGAAATAATGAGTCATATTTAACAATAGGGAGGCTAATGGCACTCATTATTTATCCACAAATACAGCAACTCCAATTAAAAGAAAATCAAAACATTTCCTTTCTGGTTCTTTCTTTAATCTTCTTTAAACCAATCTTTCTTTATCTCTTTATATCTTTTGGTATCAGGTTCAGCTTCACATTCACCGGCATTGATTTCCACATCCTTCTCAGACCTTGCATGCTTAAATTCACAGCCCTTGGCGGGCAGCATAGTGGCACAGTGGGTTAGCACTGCGGCCTCACGGTGCTGAGGCCCCAGGTTCGATCCCGGCTCTAGGTCACTGAAGTTTGCACATTCTCCCTGTGTTTGTATGGGTACTGTCCGTGTGGAGTTTGCACATTCTCCCCGTGTTTGCATGGGTTTCGCCCCACAACCCAAAAATGTGCCAGCTAGGTGGATTGGACACGTTAAATTGCCCCTTAATTGCAAAAAAATTAATTGGATACTCTAAATTTAAAAAAAAAACAACCCTTTGATCTGATTGGTTAAGGTGATGCACAGTCACCTGCCCTTTTCGCTCATGCTCCCAGATACCCTGTTTCGCGCACTGCACCATTACCAGCTCATGCGTTCAGCAGATCGGCGGGTATAACAACCTCCAAAAATCCAAACACGCAAGGGAAAGTCTAACTTGACCCGGGTTCGATCCCGGCCCCGGGTCACTGTCCGTGTGGAGTTTGCACATTCTCCACGTGTCTGCGTGGGTCTCGCCCCCACAACCCAGAAAGATGTGTAGGGTAGGTGAATTGGCCACACTAAATTTCCCCTTAATTGATAAAAAGAATTGGGTACTCGAAAATCTTTACAAAAAGGGAAAGTCTTAACTAGTATCAGATGCCATTAGATGTCCTGCCACAGCAAATAATGACTCATTGTTACAACAGTCAACGCAGGGATGTGAACTCAGGATTGCATGGGTCAGAAGCCGGATTCATAACTGCCATGCAAATGTAATAGATTTAGATAATGTACTCTAATGACAAAGAGTAGCTTGAAGGCAGTTACATGTCTTATTCTGCGGTATCAACGGTTATTTGCATAGATTTGCCAACAATAGCATCTCCATATAAAACCAATGGGTGCTCTACAGATGACACAGAACACAGAAGCATTGACAGAGTATAAGTGAATACCCCGAGGCATTTTCCATCTTGCATTGCCCATTACTTTCTTAATTAAATGACAATAAAATCCTATTATAAAGAGAAGAGGCTGCATCATGTCATTTATGCTGAGCTTTATTCCTTGCCTGTGGCTGTAATTTGTCCTGTGTGCTGAAGCGTTACTGTACTACAGTGTGAAAAAAACATTGATAATTCATGCGCATGAACACAAAAGCAACATTGCATCCGAGTCAGTCAATCAGGCAGATTGTACCTCACTGACGTTTTCATTAAATTGCTGCACATTGTTGCATCACCACTGGTCACACGTTCTTGTAGCCACAATACAGCACAACCATTGCCTTCATTCCGTGTAGTGGTTGTTGTGAGGGCTGAACCTGATTGTGCTTTTTAGTTTTCACAAATGCATTTGAATCGCTATAAAGCGGTTTTATCTGTCCTTTAGCATGATAAAATCTAGAAGTTAACTGGATAATTTAGGGATTGCAACATTGCTACCGCATGAGCATTTGCTGCGCTGCGCCTCCCCCCCCCCACCCCCCCCCCCACCCACCCACCCCCACCCCACCTCACCTCCCCCCCCCCCAACCCACCTCCCCCTCCATGCTCAAGATTTAACATGGTGCGGAGATGCTGGCGTTGAACTGTGGTGGGCATAGTATGATGTCTTACAACACCAGGCTCCGGGTGCTCCGGTTTCCTCCCACAAGTCCCGAAAGACGTGCTTATTTGGTGAATTGGACATTCTGAATTCTCCCTCTGTGTACCCGAACTGGGGCTGGAATGTGGCGACTCGAGGACTTTCACAGTAACTTCATGGCAGTGTTAACGTAAGCCTACTTGTGACAATAAAGATTATTATTAACTATAAATTGGGTGTGGGATTTTCAGTTGTCTTTTTTTAAATTATAAATTTAGAGTACCCAATTAATTTTTTCTAATTAAGGGGCAATTTAGCGTGGCCAATCCATCTAGCCTGCACATCTTTGGGTTGTGGGGGCAAAACCCACGCAAACATAGGGAGAATGTGCAAACTCCACGTGGACAGTGACCCAGAGCCAGGATTGAACCTGGGACCTACAGCGCCATGAGGCAACAGGGCTAATCCACTGCGCCACTGTGCTGCCCTGGGTTTTCCCTTGTCTTAAGAAGTTAATAAGGAACACCGTCTCCCTGTGTCTGTGTGGCTCTCAGCCCCACAACCCAAAAATGTGCAGCCTTGGTAGATTGGCCACGCTAAATTGCCCCTTCATTGGAAAAAAATGATTTGGAAACTTATTAATTATTATTAGATGGTAGCTCCTTCATCATGAAAGAGCTACGCTCCGAAAGCTTGTGGTTCCAAATCAAGATTTAAAAAAAAAAAAAATTTAGAGTACCCAATTCATTTTTTCCAATTAAGGGGCAATTTAGTGTGAGCAATCCACCTGACCTGCACATCTTTGGGTTGTGGGGAAGAAACCCACGCAGACACGGGGAAAAACTCCACATAGACAGTGACCCAGAGCTGGAATCGAACCTGGGACCTCGGTACCGTAAGTCTGCAGGACTGACCCACTGCACCACTGTGCTGCCCCTCCAAATAACGATTTAACATAGAAAGGTGAATTGAGTTGTGGATCTTGTTTTCTGACTTTCTTGCGATTTTATGCCCGCAGCAAGTATGAGTGCAAAATCCTGGCTTCTGTTATCTGCCGTTTCCTTGCCTCCTCTCATGTAAGTATTGACTCCATACTGGTTTATAGCCCCATAAGCATCAACAATCCTTCAATTGTTTGCCCAACTGTCTAATCTTCAATGCTCAGCTTCAGAAGTGAGTGGCAATGGCTCAGCCTGATCCTGCCTTTAACCGTGACTATTAAGGTGCTGGACCTCAATGAAAATCACTTATTGTCACGAGTAGTCTTCAAATGAAGTTACCGTGAAAAGACCCTAGTCGCCACATTCCGGCACCTGTTCGGGGAGGCTGGTACGGGAATTGAACCGTGCTGCTGGCCTGCCTTGGTCTGCTTTCAAAGCCAGCGATTTAGCCCAGTGTGCTTAACCAGCCCCTGGTTTAGTATTACCGGCGAGGGATTGGAAACCCCTCCCTAACCCAGAACCCCTTGCAGCCAACTGCCGCCTGAACAACCTGCTGAATGCAACCATTCTGCAGCCAACTGCAGTCACCCTCCTGCAGCCCTGAGCTGAGATAAGCTAGTGTCATTATCTGGAGGGAGCTTTCTGGTCCATGTGGACCTGCTTCACCCGAGATAGGCTCCAGAGACATCCCGAGAGACTTCTTCTTTACATTTTCTCCCACTCCTTGAAAACATTTTTATTCACTTACAAACTTTATCTCTTTGGAAGGTATATATATGGGTGGGTAGGAATGAAGTAGAAATCTATGCGCAGGACGGGAACAGCAAATAAAGGAGTGAAAATAATTAAAGCATGCAACAAAAATATAGTGCATTTGGAGACATCAGAAGTGAGGTAAAGGGCTTAAAAAACTGAACAAGAGAATGGGAAAAGTAGTTCTACAATTGAACACTTCAAATAGAAGGGACAGTGAAACAAAGATTGAGTCAATCTGGAACCAAAAATAAAAGGTTCATGGGGGCAGCATGGTGGCGCAGTGGTTAGCATTGCTGCCTCACGGCGCTGAGGTCCCAGATTCGATCTCGGTCCTTGGGTAACTGTGTGGAGTTTGCACATTCTCCCCGTGTTTGCGTGGGTTTCACCACCACAACCCAAAGATGTGCAGGTTAGGTGGTTTGGCATCACTAAATTGCCCCTTAATTGGAAAAATGAATTGGGTATTCTAAATTTATTTATTTTTAAAAAAAAATTTAAATAAAAGGTTCATCATGTCTGTCAGACTGAAATTTATAATGTTGAGAAGGGGCGGAGAAGGACAAACTGAAAATAATTAGTTATTGGGAGATTGTGACAGGCTGTGCGTTAGTGACAGAGGAGCTGGTATCTGAGCGTGGGACAGGCTGTGTGTGAATGAGAGAGGAGCTGGTATCTGAGAGTGGGACCGGCTGTGTGTGAGGGAGGAGCTGGTATCTGAGAGTGGGACAGGCTGTGTGTGAGTGAGAGAGGAGCTGGTATCTGAGAGTGGGACAGTGTGTGTGAGTGAGGGAGGAGCTGGTATCTGAGAATGGGACAGTGTGTGTGTTAGTGACAGAGGAGCTGGTATCTGAGAGTGGGACAGGCTGTGTGTGAGTGAGGGAGGAGCTGGTATCTGAGAGTGGGACAGTGTGTGTGAGTGAGAGAGGAGCTGGTATCTGAGAGTGGGACAGGCTGTGTGTGAGGGAGGAGCTGGTATCTGAGAGTGGGAAAGGCTGTGTGTGAGTGAGAGAGGAGCTGGTATCTGAGAGTGGGACAGTGTGTGTGAGTGAGGGAGGAGCTGGTATCTGAGAGTGGGACAGTGTGTGTGTTAGTGACAGAGGAGCTGGTATCTGAGAGTGGGACAGGCTGTGTGTGAGTGAGGGAGGAGCTGGTATCTGAGAGTGGGACAGTGTGTGTGAGTGAGGGAGGAGCTGGTATCTGAGAGCGGGACAGGCTGTGTATGAATGAGAGCGGAGCTGGTATCTGAGAGTGGGACAGGCTGTGTGTGAGTGAGAGAGGAGCTGGGATCTGAGAGTGGGACAGGCTATGTGTGAGTGAGGGAGGAGCTGGTATCTGAGAGTGGGACAGGCTGTGTGAGTGAGGGAGGAGCTGGTATCTGAGAGTGGGACAGTGTGTGTATTAGTGACAGAGGAGCTGGTATCTGAGAGTGGGACAGGCTGTGTGTGAGTGAGGGAGGAGCTGGTATCTGAGAGTGGGACAGGCTGTGTGTGAGTGAGGGAGGAGCTGGTATCTGAGAGTGGGACAGGCTGTGTGTGAGGGAGGAGCTGGTATCTGAGAGTGGGACAGTGTGTGTGAGTGAGGGAGGAGCTGGTATCTGAGAGTGGGACAGTGTGTGTTAGTGACAGAGGAGCTGGTATCTGAGAGTGGGACAGGCTGTGTGTGAGTGAGAGAGGAGCTGGTATCTGAGAGTGGGACGGGCTGTGTGTGAGTGAGAGAGGAGCTGGTATCTGAGAGTGGACAGGCTGTGTGTGAGTGAGGGAGGAGCTGGTATCTGAGAGTGGGACAGGCTGCGTGTGAGTGAGGGAGGAGCTGGTATCTGAGAGTGGGACAGGCTGTGTGTGTTAATGACAGAGGAGCTGGTATCTGAGAGTGGGACAGGCTGTGTGAGAGTGAGGGAGGAGCTGGTATCTGAGAGTGGGACAGTGTGTGTGTTAGTGACAGAGGAGCTGGTATCTGAGAGTGGGACAGGCTGTGTGTGAGTGAGGGAGGAGCTGGTATCTGAGAGTGGGACAGGCTGTGTGTGAGTGAGGGAGGAGCTGGTATCTGAGAGTGGGACAGGCTGTGTGTGAGGGAGGAGCTGGTATCTGAGAGTGGGACAGTGTGTGTGAGTGAGGGAGGAGCTGGTATCTGAGAGTGGGACAGTGTGTGTTAGTGACAGAGGAGCTGGTATCTGAGAGTGGGACAGGCTGTGTGTGAATGAGAGAGGAGCTGGTATCTGAGAGTGGAACGGGCTGTGTGTGAGTGAGAGAGGAGCTGGTATCTGAGAGTGGACAGGCTGTGTGTGAGTGAGGGAGGAGCTGGTATCTGAGAGTGGGACAGGCTGCGTGTGAGTGAGGGAGGAGCTGGTATCTGAGAGTGGGACAGGCTGTGTGTGTTAATGACAGAGGAGCTGGTATCTGAGAGTGGGACAGGCTGTGTGATAGTGAGGGAGGAGCTGGTATCTGAGAGTGGGACAGTGTGTGTGTTAGTGACAGAGGAGCTGCTACCTTAGAGTGCGACAGGTTCAGTAGCAAACCAATGGAGGGTAATCCATTCCAAAATGGAGGGCAGTTATTTTATCAGCATATATGTTCAACCCACACCTGTGCCTTGTAAGCAGGTTTAAGTAATTCATGGTGAAATCTGATAATTTTTGTGTTTCCATTCTCTCGTCAGGAGCAGTGAAAACCGTCACAACTCACATTTGAACCAGAGGTTTATTTAAAAAGAAAAAACTCAGATAGAGCCTCAGGTTGTTAATGCAGCAGGTACTAATGAAGAAGCCCAAGGTCATTTTTAATAACCAGCATTGACGTACCGACCTCACATGTCAGAGGAGAAATCAGTGGAAGTAAATTGGCTGCAGGGTGCCCTTATTGTCAAGGTCAACAAGATAGTGTGAAGTATGGGGGGGGGAAATTAATCTGAAACATTACTTGAAATGAAATGGGCTGAGGGGCAAATGTTTTAAATCATCCAGGGCAAAATGAAGACTGACCTTCCTGGCCGTGCGGAGATAGAGGATAGCCCGCCACCTGTTTTACAGCAGCGGAGGTGGGTTGCCAGCGGGACGGTCAGCTCCCGCCATTGTCAACGTCATTTCCCGTTGAATCCACCCCTGGTTGCCGGGAAATCAAAGGCGGCCGGGGGTGCTCTCGGTGGGACCATAGGTTCCTGCCGGTGTGAACAGGCGGTAAATCCCGGCTCCATATCTCGCTTGTGATAACTCCAGACTTTGAAGACAGAAGTCCAGACAACAGCTCAAAGGGAATCATATTTAATGAAAATAGTGATGACTTTTACATTTTAGAACCATAAAAGTAGATACATGCAGAACAGATAGCACCTGCAATATTTGATCCATTGTATTTATACTGGTTAGAGTAGAATCATTGAGTCCCTACAGTGCAGAAGGAGGCCATTCGACCCATTGAGTCTGAACCTTGGAAAGAGGGCACGCGCCCCCACCCTATCCCTGTAACCCCATCTAACCTTTCAGATTCTAAGGGGCAATTTATCATGGCCAATCCACCTAACCTGCACATCTTTAGACTGTGGGAGGAAACCGGAGCTCCCGGAGGAAACCCACGCAGACACGGGGCAAAAGTACAAACTCCACACAGCGAATCACCCACAGCCAAGGCTGGAATTGAACCGGGGTCCCTAGCGCTGAGAGGCAGCAGTGCTAACCACTGTGCCGCCGTGCCGCCCATTGTTCTGGAACAATGCCGAACTAATCCAACGGCCCCACTCTATCACCAAAGCCCTGTATTATAAGCAATTAAAAATTGCCTTTAACATTGATTTTTAAAATAAATTTAGAGTACCCAATTCTTTTTTCCAATTAAGGGGCAATTTAATGTAGCCAAGCCACCTAGGCTGCGCATCTTTGGGCTGTGGGGGCGAAACCCATGCAAACACGGGGAGAATGTTCAAACTCCACAAGGACAGTGACCCAGAGCCGGGATCGAACCTGGGACCCCAGCGCCGTGAGGCAGCCGTGCTAACCACTTGTGCCACCATGCTGCCCCTCCTTTAACATTGATAAACATCGCAAGGACACCACAGAAGACTGAAGAGAGAACAGAACACGTTGATGGCAAAACAAATATTAGTGGGGTGGCAAACAAATCAGGTCAAAGGTTGGGCTTCAAGGAAGTTTTTCAATGAAGGAAGTGGAGAGGAGGAGAGGATTCAAGAGAGAATTCCAGAACATGAGGCCAGGGCAGCTACCAACGCAGTTGCCAATGGTACCATTTATATCTCTGCTTCTGTCATCCACTTACCCTTCACCCATGTCTTTAGTGAAGCCATGCATATCCCAACAATTTTCAATACACTCCCTCCTCAAATGCAGTGATCATTTTAAATTGATCACCCCTGAACGTTGACTCTCCAATCATAGGAAATAGACCTTCCTTATTTAGTTGAATCAAATTCTTCACAATTAAAAAAAGACTCTTAATAAATCTGCTGCGGGATTTCTCTACCCTGGTGGTTATAGCTTCCAGAGTCTCCATTCTCTCCTCATCACCCCAGATTTCTCAATCAACAGTGAATTCACGAAGCTCTCTTCTGACCTTGAGGAAAGCTGCCTGCAAAGATCTATTGATCTCTGTGGCCTGGGGTCACCCCTTTTTCTTATTCCAGTGCCAGCTGTAAGGGAGCGTCAGTGTCCAGCAACAGTGATGTCATCAAGCACTCTAAGCAGCCAATCACATTTAAGAATTCTCACAGACAGCAAACCAGAAAGTAAAATGCATTTTTAAAAAATTCATTTTTACGGGATGTGGGCTTCGCTGGCTCGGCCAGCATTTGTTGCTTGTCCTTGATTGCCCTTGAAAGGTGGTGGTGAGTTGCCTTCTTGAACCACTGGAATCCATGTGGTGTGGTATACCCACAGTGCTGTTAAGGAGGGAGTTCCAGGATTTTGACCCAGTGACAGTGAAGGAGCGATTATATATTTCCAAGTCAGGGTGGTGTGACTTGGAGGGGAACTTCCAGGTGGTGGTGTTCTCATGCACCTCCTTCTCTTGTCCTTCTAAATGGTAGTGATCATGAATTTGGAAGGTGCTGAATTGATTACCCTTCACTTTTCAGTCCTTTTTCAGAGAGTGAAATAAAGTTTGTGGCAATGCATTGGATTAAGAAAGAAACTAAAACCTATGGTAATAGAAAAATTGGACATTCCACAAATATAAAGTTAGTTTTTCATGCCCAGAGAGTTCGATCCTCAATAATTATGACTTAGTCAGCTTTTAAAATCCAAGTTACACCCCATTCATCAAGATGTAGCCTTTTGGAGGAATCTTATCGTGGAACTAACAGCTGGAAAATGATACTGGAAATAGACATCAAGTCAAGTGATTCCTAAGATTTGAGAAACTTTGCTAGATTTATTCATGGGATGTGAGCATGCCTCGCACGGTCAGCAATCTTATCAACTGTCCTGGCTTGAGACAATTCACACCTCTTTAACCTGTGATTAACCAGTCGCACCATCTGGACCTGTAAAGACTTAATTACCTGCAAAAACTCGCATTCAAAGTACCATCTTGCATCAGTGACTTTGTCTATGTATGTGTTTGTGGAGCCCACCTCTTCACTCACCTGAGGAAGGAGCTGCGCTCCGAAAGCTAGTGATTCAAAACAAACCGGTTGGACTTTAACCTGGTGCTGTAAGAATTCTTACAATGGCCGTCTAGTTACAGTCCAGCAGAAAGACCATTGCAAAAGAATCAGAATGTGAGACATTGCTAAACATTCCCCTATATATTTTATCAAAGATTTACAATTTGCATATAGATCAGCTGGATGGTTCATAGAATTTACAGTGCAGAAGGAGGCCATTCAGCCCATCGAATCTGCACTGGCTCTTGGAAAGAGCACCCTACCCAAGCCCATACCTCCACCCTATCCCCATAACCTAGAAACCCCACCTAACACTAAGGGGCAATTTGGACCCTGAAGGCAATTTATTATGGCCAATCCACCTAACCTGCACATCTTTGGACTGTGGGAGGAAACCGGAGCACCACTTTTTTAAACAGACCTGTTCACATTACGGCCTATGGACCATGCACAACCTCCAAGTAATGACACTCTGCCCTCAAAACCCTGATAGCTCAGTCATATTTCTTATGTATTGGTTTTATTACTCGAATTTGATAAAGGCTGGAAAGGACTAAAAATAACAATACGGGAATAGGACTCCCCCCATCAGAAAGAGCGTACAAGGTGGCGCAGTGGTTAGCACTTCTGCTTCACGGCGCTGAGGTCCCAGGTTCGATCCCAGCCCCAGGTCACTGTCCGTGTGGAGTTTGCACATTCTCCCCGTGTCTGCGTGGGTCTCACTCCCACATCCTAAAGATGTGCAGGGTAAGTAGATTGGCCACACTAAATTGTCTCTTAATTGGAAATAAGAAAGAATTGGGTACTCTAAATTTCTCTTTAGAAAAACCAAAAAAAATCAGAACGAGTGCACTTATATAGAAAGCCAAGAGTTCTGGCATGGACTGTAAATATGAATATAAATAACCGAATGAGAGCATGGGAACCTTGGTCCGCTTGTGCAGATGTAAATGCTGTTGCCTAGTTTCTTTGCTTATGTATTTGCCAATGGCGCTGTTTTATTTTGTCATATACACAAATCTTTTTTACTAATTGTTAAAATGCCAAAACATATTTTATGGGGCAGCAGGTTGGCACAGTGGTTAACACTGCTGCATCCCAGGGAGCACGGTGGCGCAGTGGGTTAGCCCTGCTGTCTCACGGCGCCGAGGTCCCAGGTTCGATCCCGGCTCTGGGTCACTGTCCGTGTGAAGTTTGCACATTCTCCCCATGTTTGGGTGGGTCTCGTCCCCACAACCCAAAGATGTGCAGAGTAGGTGGATTGGCCACACTAAATTGCCCCTTAATTGGAAAAAGTGAATTGGGTACTCTAAATTTACATTAAAAAATACACTGCTGCCTCACGGCGCCGAGGACCCGGGTTTGATCCTGGCCCCAAGTCACTGTCCGTATGGAGTTTGCACATTCTCCCCGTGTCTGCGTGGGTCTCACCCCCACAACCCAAAGATATGCAGGCTAGGTGGATTGGCCACACTAAATTGCCCCTTAATTGGAAAAAATGTATTAGGTGCTCTAAATTTATTTAATTTTTAATTTTAAAATCATAGGCTGAATTTCCCGCCTTCATGATGCTGTGTTTTGCCGGCAGCACGGGGGGGGGGGTTTCCACGATGTCGTGGGGCTGCCAGAAATCTGACGCAGCGGGACAGAGAAACCCACCCCAGATTTTTCCAAAAAAAAGGAAAGGACTGACTCGTGTCTCCATGGATTAATCACAAATTTGAATGTCAAAATTTATCAGTAACTTCAGATATATCCAAATTAACCCGTGGCTTAATGGGCCATTAATTGGAGGTGAGCAGGTCCCCCATTCTGTCCCCACTGCCAGCATTTGGAAAACTGGAATCCCGCCGGAGGGGTGGGATCAGGATCCAGAGATGTCCTCCGAGACGATGATTTTTAAATCCTGCCCCTGCCAAGTCCCAACATGGCCGGCTATTGAAAATCCAGGCCAATGTTTTCGCTATCATCTCTTCAGTGAATATGTTCAAATGAAAACGCTGTCTTTTTCTGAACAAGACTGATGAAATAATGGGCCTGGAGATGATGAGTTTTCTTGTGTTTGATCTCATGGTCTGCCGTGTCTGCCTCCTCACCGCTGCTCAACGCATTATCTCCCTGAAACCAGTGCTGCCCTATTTTATTCTCTTCATCAAATAATTGGTCGTACTTGCATTTTCCTTTCCCCATTCCTGACAATTACTGAAGCGATGTATGGAAATGATCACAAGGCACTTCCAGAATAGCAGCGAGCTCTGCTCAGAATTCACAACAAGCTCACACTTGTCTGATGTTCCATGGACGTCGCCCACAAAAAGTGTAGAATTCTCACTTAGACTGTCAGCACCGATCGAAACAAAACCGCTGAAAGTTAAAGGAAGCCTCAAGAAAGTTCACCCCCACAGCACATCTCATCCCATCCCAGGACACCAATAGGCACAAAGGAGTCAGTGCTTGAAGGTTGCTTTTACAAACAAAGGACATCCAGTCGGCAGAAAAGTACATCGTGCTCTCAGACTTTGGCTGAATTTGTAAAGATGACATGACTAGCCCTGGTCCGACAGCAGCAGTGATCCAGATTTACCCTAGACTCACAGGCCGTCACAAGGTCTGCTTCAGTTTAATAATCTTTATTGTCACAAGTAGGCTTACATTAACACTGCAATGAAGTTACTGTGAAAATACCCTAGTTGCCACATTCTGGCACCTGTCGGGGTACACAGAGGGAGAATTCAGAATGTCCAATTCACCTAAGAAGCATGTCTTTCGGGACTTGTGGGAGGAAAGCGGAGCACCCGGAGGAAACCCTCATAGACATGGGGAGAACGTGCAGACTCCGCACAGACAGTGACCTGAGCCGGGAATGGATCCCGGGTCCCTGGAGCTGTGAAGCAACAGTGCTAATCACTGTGCTACCGTGCCGCCCAAACCAGGAACAGATTCTGCAATGCAAATCGCGTTTCTTAACCTTCCCCTGGGGGAGCGTGCACAGGTCTGCTTGATTGTAACCAACCGGATATAAATACTTCATGGTCACCTTGCCTGCTCAGTGGCTGACTTTATAGTACCCAAGTTCCGAGATCGCTCTGTCAGCTCCAGATGTGCACCCAGATGTTGGCAGCACCCAAGTGAGGTTGTCTGATTTACCCGAACACCAGTGGCCTGGTAGGCCCCTTTCTTTTTAAAGTGGATTTCCCCAGTTGTCAGCCTCAACATTAATGTCACCACTGGATGTGGAAGACTCACCCATTGGGTGACAGCTTCCTCAGGATAAATTGAGCAAAGAACCTGACAGAAGCTCATCTTCAATCCCACGTTAACCATCTTAGGTCGGGCAGGACGTCTTCATGAACCAGTTCAGGGACTGTCACAGTGCGTACCTCAGTCAATTATCTCTCTTTATACTCTCTGTCTCGTTCCTGAGCAGGTAATCATCCTGCCTTCTTTATAAAGAACTTGTTTCGTGAAGGAGCAAGTTACCTGTCAGATCCACACCTCCAGGACATCAAAGAGATTTTCTTTTGAACTCAGGCCTTGTCACAGATCCCAATGTCAAATTCAGTTTGATAACCGTGTCCGCATCCCCCCCCCCCCCCCCCCCCACCCCCCACCCTGCCCCTCCATGAAACGTCGAAGGATGTGTTACTGCCTTCACAGTCCTAAATAAATGGAAGATGATATTGCAAGTAAATTCTCTCTGCAGTTCAATCAGAAGGGGTGGCACGGTGACACAGTGCTTAGCGCGCGCGCTGTGTCACACTGGCAGGGACCCGGGTTCAATTCTGGCCACGGGTGACTGTGCGTATGGAGTTTGCACTTTCTCCCCGTGTCTGCATGGGTTTCCCCCGAGTACTCCGGTTTCCTCCCACAGTCGAAAGATGTGCAGGTTAGGTGCATTGGCTGCGATGAAACTTCCCTATGGTGTCCAGGGTTATGATGAAAGGATGGGGGAGTGGGCTAGGTAGGGTGCTCTTTCAGTGAGTCGGTGCAGACTCAATGGGCCGAATGGCATCCTCTGCACTGTAGCGATTTTATGTCCGGATTCTAAGTACAAAGTACCATTCTGGATCTTTGGCATTTAAACGGTTAAATCTTAGTGCTGCCACATCAACTGGAGTGTAAACTCAGTGGTTGATTTGGTTTAAACAGTGGGCTTGTTCACTGCAGTTTTGCCGTTAGGATTCTCGGTGTGATGCAGTCATATTTCTCACAGTGGTGCTGGAGGTACCCACTGCTGTGCGAAATGTGGCACCCAATTTCTGCCAAACAGTGTTGCTGGTTAATAAACAGCAGGCAATTCAAGCTTCAGGTTAGCACAGCAGGCCACAGTTTCCAGCTCACACACAACTGCACTGTATGTGGTCATGTCCAAGCTTGAGGTGAAATCAGTTTAGGGATATAAATAGGAAGCCTTTCATCCAGTAAGCCAACAACTATAATAAGTACCACTTTCATACAGTGCCTCAACATTTACAACTCAAATTGTTTACCCAATGAATCCCCTTTGAAGTGAGGCGATTGTTACAGACCTTCTTTGGCAGCAATATCCCACACTCAGTACGGAGATGACTGACCAATTCATCTCCTTTTGGTGGTAGTTGCTATTGTTCTCCTCCCAACTGTACCATATAATCTCCAGTATAAGGTTGTGAGTGCAGTATAACTGGTTCCTCCCCTCACTGCCGATTATTTAGGGTATATGGCACAGAAACAGGCCATTCGGCCCGACTGGTCCATGCCAGTGTTTATGCTCCATTTCAGTCTCCTCCCATCTTGCATCATTAAAATATCTCACCAGAACCCTCTATTCCCGAGGGCGGATCGGTGACGCGGTAGTTAGCACTGCTGCCTCACAGCGCCGAGTCCCAGGTTCGATCCCAGCCCCGGGTCACTGTCCGTGTGGAGTTGCACATTCTCCCCATGTTTGCGTGGGTCCCACCCCCACAACACAAAAAGATGTGCAGGATAGGTGAATTGGCCACGCTAAATTGACCCTTAATTGGGAAAAAAAGAATTGGGTACTGATTTATTAGAAAAAAGAAGAATCTTCTGTTCCTTGCTCCCGCATATTGTTTCATAGACTCACAGATTGTAACAGCACATCGAGATGCCATCGATGACCTTCGGCCCATCATGCCTGTGTAAGCCATCATGCACCAATCTATTCTAATCCCACGTTTCAGCACTTGGTCGATAACCTTACATGCTGTGGTATTTCAAGTTCTCATCCAAATGTATTTTTTTTATTTGTTTTTTTTAAATTTAGAGTACCCAATTAATTTTTCCAATTAAGGGGCAATTTAGCATGGCCAATCCATCTACCCTGCACATCTTTTGGGTTGTGGGGACGAAACCCACGCAAACACGGGGAGAATGTGCAAACTCCACACAGACAGTGACCCAGAGCCGGGATCGAACCTGGGACCTCGGCGCCGTGAGGCAGCAGGGCTAACCACTGCACCACCGTGCTGCCCTTCATCGAAATGTTTCTTCAAAGTTGTGAAGGTTCCTGACTCTACCAGCCTTTCAGGCACCAAGTTCCAGATTCCAACCACCCTCTGGGTGAAAACATTTTTCCTGAAATCCCCTTACCTGAAATCCATGCCCCCTGCTTATTGGCTGCTCTACGAAGGCGGAAAGTTCCTGCCTATCTACCCTATCCATGTCCTTCATAATTTTGTACGCCTCAGTCAGGTCCACTTTCAGCCTTCTCTGCTCTCAGGAAAACAACCGCAGCCTAACCAATCTCTCTTCATAGCTGACATGCTCCAGCCCAGGCAACATCCTGGCGAATCTCCTCTGCACCCACTCCAGTACAATCACATCTTTCCTATAGTGTGGTGACCAGAACTGCACACAGTACTCTAGATGTTGCCTAACTAGTGTTTTATACGGCTCCACCATAACCTTCCTGAGAATTGCCGCCAGTCGGTCGGTCAACACGGCACCGGTCGGGGGTCGTTGAAAGAGGCTCCCGTGGCGATTCTCTGCGGACGACCAGCCGAGTTCCCGCCGGCATGGTTCATGTATAGCTCCACCCAGCGGGAGCTCGGAGTCGTGGCTACGATGGCCGTCCTGGTGGGGGGGCGGGGGGAACCGTCACTGGGGGCAGGCAGGGGGGGGGGCCTCCACGACGGCCAGACCCATGACTGGGGCCCACCGATCGGCGGGCTTGTGCGATCTGGGGGGGGGGGGGCCTACTGCTTCAGCGCCGGCCTGCTGCGTGGGTTCCGCCATGTAGCGCGGGGCCGGCGACACAGGCGGCCGGAGGTGGAGGGCCCGTATCGGTAGCCAGAGCTGCGTGGAGCACTCCGGGGCCCTTGTAGCCCCCTTAAAAACAGAGAATCGCCCCAGACTTTCTAGAAAAAAATCCAGAGTGGTTCGCGCCCGTTTTCTCGCTGTCTCTCTGCCAGCCTGTGTGTCACCCACCACAGTGCCTAATGGCTCATTTAAATATGCTGATCTGGATCACGCCCAGTGAGGGCAAGATCCAGATCCCGACGTCTCGCGAGGCTCTGTTAAATCTCGCGAGGAGATTCGAGCGTCGCAAATCTCACCAGAGGCCTCTCAGGAGATTCGACAGTCTCTTCCCGGCACCAAGTCAGGCTGGATAAGGCTGTTAAATCGCACCCGACATTTCAAACCCAATATGACTCTTCTTCAAAATCCTCTCCAGCTCCAAAGAAGAGTCAGCTTGGATTCAAAACAAACCCTGTTTCTTTCTCTCCAGATTCTGCCAGACCTGTTGGGCCCCGTCACGTGGGGACAGGGCCATTAAATGCGATCAGCCATTCAAATGTCCATTGACTTTGGCCGGAGGGGCTGTAATATGCCACCTGTTGGGTTTTCCCAGCTTTCTCTGTGTTTATTTCAGTTCTCCAGAATCAGCAGTATGTTGCTTTTGTTTTTTATTTTTTTAAATTTAGAGTACCCAATTTATTTTTTCCCAATTAAGGGGCAATTTAGTGTGGCCAATCACCTACCCTGCACATCTTTGGGTTGTGGGGGTGAAACCCACGCAAACACGGGGAGAATGTGCAAACTCCACACGCACAGTGACCCAGGGCCGGGATTCGAACCCGGGTCTTCAGCGCCGTAGGCAGTAATGCTAACCACTGTGCCACCGTGCTGCCCTGTATGTTGCTTTTATGTTGCCGGCAAATATTTATTGTCCAGCTGTAGCTGTCCGAGATTGCCGTCCTGTCAGGATTGCATTTACAGCCACGTCTTTGCAACAGTCCAGCAGCGTTTGTAGTCCAGTTTATTCCCCCCTTCTGGTCCCATTCCACGGGCCACACTCACAATGGGCCGTGGTCGGATTTGAACTCATGACCTCTGGATTCCTGGTTCCAGGCCAACAGTTTGGATTTATACAGTACATTTAATGTCGTAGACGTACAGCACCCCAATGCACTTCACACAAGTTTATCCAGACAGAAATTGACAGCATGCCAAAGAATACATTAGGAAAGGTGACTAAAAGCTTTCTCAAAGGGATAGGTTTTAAGGAGGATCTTAAATTTAGGAGATAGGAGTTGGAGACAGACCCCTGAGGTGATGCATTTTGACAGAAGGGAGATAGAATTTACAGACTCAATGTCACAGTTCTAAAGAATGTACAGGGACAGAGGAATGACAGGGAGTGGGGTGGGGGGTACATAGTCCTCCATCCTTGAAGGCGGCAGGACATATTGAAAGAGTAGTTAGCAAAGCATAAGACTATCAGATATATGAGCAGAATTAGGCCATTCGGCCCATCGAGTCTGCTCCGCCATTTAATCACGGCTGATATGTTTCTCATCCCCATTCTCCTGCCTTCTCCCCATAACCCTTGATCCCCTTTATTAATCAAGAACCTATCTATCTCTGTCTTAAAGATACTCAGTAGCTTGCCCTCCATTGCCTTCTGCGGCAAAGAGTTCCACAGATTCACCACCCTCTGGCTGAAGAAATTCCTCCTCATCTCAGTTTTAAATCATCGTCCCTGCAGTCTGAGGCTGTGCCCTCGGGTTCTAGTCTCTCCTACCAGTGGAAACATCCTCTCCATGTCCACGCTATCCTGGCCTCTCAGTATTCTGTAAATTTCAATGAGATCTCGCTTCATCCTTCTAAACTCGATTGAATATAGACCCAGACTGCTCAACCTCTCCTCATATCACAAGACCTTAATTCCCAGGATCATTCTTGTGAGCCTCGTCTGGACCTCCTCCAAGGCCAGCACATCCTTCCTTCGATATGGGGCCCAAAACTGCTCAAAATGTTCTAAATAGGCCTTGTGCAACCTCAGCACAGCAAAAGTTTGTCAACTTTTAATGTATAATATTTTTACTGTCATCTTGAAAGGAACGTTGTATTTGCCTTCCTAACTACCAACTAAACCAGCATGTTAACCATAAGAGAATCCTGGACTAAGATTCCTGACTCCCTTTGTGCTTCAGATTTCTGAAGCCTTTCCCCAGTTAGAAAATAGTCCATGCCTCTATTCTTCCTAACAAAGTGCATAATCTCCCATTTTTCCACACTGTATTCCACTTGCACTTCTTTGCCCACTCTCCTAGCCTGTCCATGTCCTTCTGCAGCCTCCCCACATCCTCAAGATATGGGAGCTTGAGCTTCATGATTAGAGGTATTGAGTACAAAAGCAGGGAAGTGCTGAGCCTTTGTAAGCGACTGCTTGGACCACAACTACAGTAGGGGCTGGTTTAGCACACTGGGCTAAATTGCTGGCTTTTAAAGCAGACCAAGCAGACCAGCAGCACGGTTTGATTCCCGTACCAGGCGCCGGAATGTGGCGACTAGGGGCTTTTCACAGTAACTTCATTGAAGCCTACTCGTGACAATAAGCGATTTTCATTTCATTTTCAGTGGCTGGTTTAGCACACTGGGCTAAATAGCTGGCTTTGAAAGCAGACCAAGGCAGGCCAGCAGCACGGTTCAATTCCCGTACCAGCCTCCCCGGACAGGCGCCGGAATGTGGCGACTAGGGGCTTTTCACAGTAACTTCATTGAAGCCTACTCGTGACAAGAAGCGATTTTCATTTTAATTTTTTTTTCATTTGTGTGCACTTTAGGAAGAATGCAAGGGCCCTTAAGAGGATGCAGAGAAGATTTACTATTGGGGATGAGGGAATTTAGCAAGAAGGTTAGGCTGCAGAAGCTGGGGTTGTTCTCCTTGGAGTGAAAGAGATTGAGGGGAGATCCAATGGAAGTGTAAAAGTAAATTATTGCGGATGCTGGAGTCTGAAACAAAAACAGAAACTGCTGGACAATCTCGGGAGGTCTGACAGCACCTGTGGAGAGAGAACAGAGCCGACGTTTCGAGTCTGGAGGACTTTTTACCAGAGCTGGAGATAACTGGAAACGGGGTGGCATTTACACTGTAGTCGGTGGGGTGGGGATTGGAGCAGTAAGGGCTGGATAGAGGACCAGCAATAGGTGGAGGCTAGGGAGAGATTGACAAAAATGTCGTGGACAAACGACAAAGGGAATGTAAATGGTGGTGATCATCGCTAAGAATGGAAATGCACAAGATTATGAAAGGCTCAAATAGGACAAGGGGCTTTTCACAGTAACTTCATTGAAGCCCACTCGTGACAATAAGTGATTTTCAATTTTCAATTTCAAAGAAAATCTGATACAAGGACCGGGACACAAAGTTAAGATTTTGCACAAGAAATGCAGGAGTTGTGGGAGTAGGGCGGGCGGGCGGGCGAAGTGGGGGGGGGGGGGGGGGGGGGGGGGATGTTTGCGCAGTGAATGATAATGACCTGGAACTCACTGCTTACAAGGGTGGAGGAAGCAGAAACAATCAATGATGTGCGGGGCCCTTGAGGGGAAATAAACATGGGTTTATAGCGGTAGAATTGGCTGATTGCATTGCTCTACGTCAGGGGTGGGCAAACTTTTCCGTGCAAGGGCCGCATTCAGAAATTCACAATTCACAAAGGGCCGCATAGTATATTAAGTAAAATAATTACTTCACCCGGTTATGATTGTGGGCGCCTCATATAGAACATAGAACAGTACAGCACAGAACAGGCCCTTCGGCCCTCGACGTTGTGCCAAGTAATGATCACCCTACTCAAGTCAACGTATCCACCCTATACCAGTAAGTAACCCAACAGCCCCCCCACCCATTAACCTTTAAAAAAAATTTTTTTTTAAAAATAAAAAAAAAATTTAAAAAAAAAATTTTTTTTTTTTTTTTTAATGACTTGGTGGGCCGCAGAAATACCTTTGGCGGGCCGCATGCGGCCCGCGGGCCGTAGTTTGCCCACCCCTGCTCTACGTGGAGCTGGCACAGACACGATGGGCCAAATATCCTCCTTTCTGTGCCATAATTAATCTATGTAAGAAGTCTTACAACACCAGGTTAAAGTCCAACAGGTTTGTTTCAAATCACTAGCTTTCGGAGCACTGCTCCTTCCTCAGGTGAATACTCAGATTCACTGCTAAACCAGCCGAAAGAGAGTCCCTTTCAATGGTCACTGAAGTGTGCCGGAGAGGGGCTACAACATTCCGTTCTCTTAGCTGGGAGAATTAACCGGGGAGAAAAACTAATAAAACCTCAAGATGCTCAGAGGTGGCATAAAAGTTGCATTAAACTGCTCAATAACGCTGCCTGCCAGTGGGACTGTCTAAAAGGGTTGACTGCATGAAAGGAAAGTAGGCCTTAGAGGATGTTTTATTGCTACAATGTGAGCAGAGAAAAATGTTTTACATCGGAACACAGTGCTGGCAGGATATCAGCGGCCTTGCTTTTGTCAGCTGTTGCTCGAGGGTGGCACTCTCGCTCTGTGTTCGGAGTTCAAGTCCCACTCCAGGAATTTGAGTACAGAATCTAATTTGACATTCCAGTACAGTACTGCATTCCAATGCTGTACTGTTGAAGCACTGCGTTTTCGATGAGACTAAGAGCCGCAGCTCCTCGCTCAGATGGATGCAAAAGAACCCACAGTGCTATTTGAAAAAAAAGCAGGGGAGTTCTCCCAGATGTTTTGACCTACATTAATCCCTCAACCAATATCTAAAACCGATTATCTAGTTATTTGTTTATGGGCCCATCCTCTGTACCACTTGCCCGTTGTGGTTTCTACATTATAGCAGTGACGGGTGGCATGTGGCGCAGTGGTTAGCATTGGGACTGCAGTGCTGAGGCCCCGGGTTCGAATCCTGGCCCTGGGTCACTGTCCGTGTGGAGTTTGCACATTCTCCCCGTGTCTGCGTGGGTTTCACCCCCACAACCCAAAGATGTGCAGGTTAGGTGGATTGGCCATGCTAAATTGCCCCTTAATTGGAAAAAGAAAAATAATTGGAAATTACAGCAGTGACTGCATCCCGCTCCCAGGTCACTGTTGAGTTTGCACCTTCTCCCTGTGCCTGCGTGGGTCTCACACCCACAACCCAAAGATGTGCAGGTTGGTGGAATGGCCACGCTAAATTGCCCCTTATTTGGAAAAATAAGGCAGTGTGGTGGTGCAGTAGTTCACACTGCTGCCTTACGGTGCCGAGGACCCGGGTTCGATCCCAGCCCTGGGTCACTGTCCTTAATTTAAAAAAAAATAATCTTTATTGTCACAAGTAGGCTTACATTAAAACTGCAATGAATTTACTGTGAAAAGCCCCTAGTCGCCACATTCCGGCACCTTTTCAGGTACACAGAAGGAGAAGTCAGAATGTCCAAATTACCTAACAGCACATCTTTCGGGACTTGTGGGAGGAAACAGGGGCACCAGGAGGAAACCCACACAGACACAGGGAGAACGTGCAAACTCCGCACAGACAGTGGCCCAAGCCGGGAATCGACCCTGAGACCCTGGCGTGTGAAGCAACAGTGCTAACCACTGTGCGACCGCACCGTCCGTTTGGAATTTGGAAATTCTCCCCGTGTCTGCATGGGTCTCACCCCCACAACTCAAAGATGTGCAGTTAAGGCGAATTGGCCACGCTAAATTGCCCCTTAATTGAAAAAAAAAGAATTGTGTACTCAAAATTTATTTTTAAAAATTGGGGAAAAAAATCAACAGTGACAACACTTCAGAAGTATCTGACCAGCTGTATAGTGCTTTGGGACCTGAGGCCAGGAAAGGCGCTATAGGGCAGCATGGTGGCACAGTGGTTAGCATTGCTGCCTACGGCGCTGAGGACCTGGGTTCGAATCCCGGCCCTGGGTCACTGTCCGTGTGGAGTTTGCACATTCTCCCCATGTCTGCGTGGGTTTCACCCCCACAACCCAAAGATGTGCAGGATAGGTAGATTGGCCATTCTAAATTGCCCCTTAATTGGAAAAAATAATTGGGTACTTTAATTTTTTTTTTAAAAAGGAAAGGCGCTATATAGATGAAAGTCTTTCTAACAGGAGTGACCAAGACCTAAGAGGTTCGTCCAAGACTGGTAACAATGAGGTTAGTTGACTCTTTATAGATTCCAGGATCAGCTTGGGAACATCCTTAGTTGAATGCTTCAGCTCCACACCAGAGCAGATGCCTACAGAAGCATTAGATTGCAAATTTTAAATTTTTTTTTTTAAATTTAGAGTATCCAATTCATTTTTTCTAATTAAGGGGCAATTTAGCGTGTTCAATCCACCTAGCCTGCACATCTTTGGGTTGTGGGGGCGAAACCCACGCAAACACGGGGAGAATGTGCAAACTCCACACAGAATGTGACCCAGAGCCGGGATCGAACCTGGGACCTCGGCGCCGTGAGGCTGCAGGGCTAACCCACTGCACCACCGTGCTGCCCTTTAGATTGCAAATTTAATGTGATACAATTAAGAGCAGTGCCCACAATATTGCAAATTCTCACTGTTGATTATTCCCAGCGCTGGAATCCTCTCAAGCAGCACAAGACCATTCGGTAAATTCAAACTGATTGAGAGGGAAGTCCATTCATAATAAGATGCAAGCGTAAATTCTGCTCAGATTAAGCTCGAGAAAAAAAAGCCAGGAGCTGGTTTACAGACCCCCATTAAAATGAATAGAGTTGAGCTTAATCTACACACGGAGAATTTTCATTTAATAAAGATCCTGAGCCCCACTGAAACTGAGACTTGACAAGTCTGGAAATGAATATCTTTAATAACTTCAAATTTCCATTAAATTAAGTTTTCCATTTTTCTTACTCTTCGAGAGCAGCTTAAAATTAATACCCAAGGCAAAGACAAAGTACTGTCCTCATGTTGGGTGGCTGTGGGAGGGGGGAGAAGGGACTAGAATTTACAGTGCAGGAGGCCATTCGGCCCATCGAGTCTGCACCGGCTCTTGGAAAGAGCACCCCATCCAAACGCTATCCTTGTAACCCAGCAACCCCACCCAACACTAAGGGGAATTTTGGACACTAAGAGCAATTTAGCATGGCCAATCCACCTAACCTGCACATTTTTGGACTATGGGAGGAAACTGGAGCACCCAAAGGAAACCCACACACACAGGGAGAATATGCAGACTCTGCACAGACAGTGACCCATGCCGGAAATCGAACCTGGGACCCTGGCGCTGTGAAGCAATTGTGCTATCCACCATGCTACCTGCTGAGGTTTACTGTTCAGCAGACACTGGTCACTGAGGTGAAAATACACAGGCATTGAAATATTTCCTCTCCTGCCCAAATCTTAAATATCGGATTATGCGGACGTATTTACAATTGCAAAGAGAGCAAATCAGTTTTGCTTTATGAGACGTCAAGCAGCCATTAGCGGGTCTGTGAGCGGCCCCCGGCATTTATGTCCCCAAATCAGGCCCACTTATCAGGCGGCGAACTCGCAAATGGCTGTGAATTTACACAGCACTTCCCATGAGAATCAGGGCGTTAGGTTCAGCAGCAACGCGTTCGGATTTACCGGCTGCCTAAACCAAACCCCCACAAGACATAGTTAAGTAGCGGCAACATGAAATGTGAACCGCGAGGAGCCAGGCACCTGACACAAACAAAATAGCTGGGAATGATTTCATTTCTAATTTGGTGCAAAATCTTGCTCCGTTTCTACAAATGTGTTTTTTTTAAAAAAGCCATTCGAGGAGCAGAGACTTCAGCTGTCGAGCTTGATATTAAAACCGTTCATCATTAAGTGATTATAGGGGTGCTGGGAGCCTGCAGCAATTCCACTTTCCTCCTGTTAGCTGGTGCTCTAATGTTATAAAGTTATTATTTATTTAAAAAAAAAATAAGATTCAGCAGCTGCGCTTTGTTGCAGTCAGGCGCACAAATGAGACTCTCGGCCTTGTTGACGGCCCAGGGCAAAGCATCCACCTGAAGCGATTGTTATCACAATAAAGAGAATTGCACTATTGTGACCAAACACGTCTTTGTGTGCGAAGGTATCACCACATCATTGACCACAGGCGACTGAAAGGACTTATTTTTTTCTTTCTTCAACAAAGTATGCCCGCTGGAGGGATCCATGGGGCGGTTTTCTGCACTGTATGTTCTATGTTCTTTATTGAAATCACGGAATCAAATCTGGG
Source organism: Scyliorhinus canicula (assembly GCF_902713615.1). NCBI lineage: Eukaryota > Metazoa > Chordata > Chondrichthyes > Carcharhiniformes > Scyliorhinidae > Scyliorhinus > Scyliorhinus canicula. Next base: position 144,566,460 of record NC_052157.1, read on the forward strand.
GCCTTCCTGTTTCTGCCGTGTGGTTTTCCAATATTTTTTATCACAGGCTGCGCACTCGGGAACAATGGTCGAAAGCTGACTGTGATACACTGATTTCCCGTACTCCATCGCACTCCTCCCTAATATCGGGACAAAATGTGGCTCGCTGGACTAATACCTGGGACGGTGGGTGCAGGTGGAGGTGGGGGAGGAGAGGGTGGTGGCGAGGAGGTGAGGGGGGTGGTTTATGAGGAAAGGATGGAGAGGCTGGGCCTGTATCCGCTGGCGTCTAGAAGATTCAGAGGTAATCTTACTGAAAGGTATTAGATCCTGAGGGGACTTGACAGGGTGGATGTTGAAAGGTGATTTCCCCCTTGTGGGAGAGATTAGAACTAGAGGACGCAGTTTAAGAATAAAGGGGGCGGGATTGTCCGACCCTCCGCACTGGAATCGCGTCTGGCGCGGGGGCGGAGAATAGCTGTTCGGATTTCCGGTGAAACGGCGCTTCCGCGGACCCCCCAGTCGCGCGCGTGGTCAACGAGGCAACAGTCAGTGATCGTTGAAAGTGGCCCCCATGGCGATTCTCTGCTCTCGACAGGCCGAATGCCCGTTGAGTTCCGCCGGCGTGGTTCACATGTGGTCCCACCCGGCGGGACCTCGCCGTTCTGGGTGCGGTGCCGTCCTGGTGGGGGGGACGGGGGATCCAACTCGGGGGAGGCCTCCACAGTGGCCAGGCCCATGATCAGGGGCTACCAATCGGCGGGCGGGCACGCTCATTCCAGGGGGGCCTTATGTTCCTCCGTGCTGGGCCCCTGTAGGGCTCCGCCATGTTGCGCGGGGGCCGGCGCGGAGACGGACGGCACGCGCATGCACGCACCCGCGCCGGCCGTGCGGGGCCGTCTTTCAGCGCCGGAGCAGCGCGCAGCTCTCCGCCGCCGTGCTCGCCCCCTGAACAGCAGTGCATTGCTGGGCCAGGAGGCCCATTGACGCCGGCGTACACCACTCTGGTGTTTATGCCGGCATCAACACTTGGTGGGATTTCGGGGAATCCCGGCCAGGGTCTGCCTTTTAAGACGGAGATAAGGGAATCTTTTCTCTCTCAGAGGGTCATGAGGGTTTAGCACTCAATTCACCAGAGGGGGGTTGGAGGAAGGGTCATTATAGTCTTAAGGCGGAAGTAGATAGATTCTTTTTTTAAATAAATTTAGAGTGGCCAATTATTAGTTTTCCAGTTTAGTGCGGCCAATTCACCTAACCTGCACATCTTTGGGTTGTGGGGGTGAAACCCACGCGGACTTGGGGAGAATGTGCAAACTCCACACGGACAGTGACCAAGGACTGAGATTCGAACCCGCATCCTCAGCGCCGCAGTCCCAGTGCTAACCACTGCGCCACATGCTGCCCAGAAGTCGATAGATTCTTGACTAACAAGGGAGGCAAAGGATGTGGGGTGGGAGGAGGGACACAGGAATGTGGAGTTGGAAGCTTGATCATGCAGATTAGCCATGATCCTATTGAATGGCAGAACGGACTCGATAGGCTAAATACTATTAACTGCTCCAAATTTGTATGTTTGTGCGGTAAAGCGTGACTAATGTAGAATGCACAAAGGCCTTAGGAAAACATTCTGGGCGGGATTCTCCGGTGATGGGATCCTCCGCTTCGCTAGCAACGCCCACACACCCGTGAGTTTCTCGACGGCTTGGGGTGGCCATCATGGGAAATGCCATTGGACAGCTGCGGGAACGGAGAATCCCGATGCCAGATGGGACTGATGGGACAGAGAATCCCGCCCTCTGTTTTTTTGTATTTAGAGTACCCAATTCATTTTTTCCAATTAAGGGGCAATTTAGCGTGGGCAATCCACCTACAATGCACATTTTTAGCTTGTGGGGCCAAAACCCACGCAAACACGGGGAGGAATGTGCAAACTCCACACGGACAGTGACCCAAAATCGAACCTGGGACCTCGGCGCCGTGAGACAGCAATGATAACCACTGCACCACCGTGCTGCCCCTCTGTTTTTTCTTTAACATGCGAACTGGGCGATGCACTGATCTACATTCTGGAACCTTGTTCGAATGAAATTCAGTATGATGTGACGCAGGTCTCCTTATCCTCCCAGTTTCAAGGATCCTGAAAATGTTGGAAATACTCAGAAGGTCAGGCCTGTGGGGAAAGAAACCGGGTTAACATTTCAAGCCAATGTCCTTTCGGCAGAACCTGGTTTTTGCGTTTCCAGAAAATGCCCACACGGGAGGCTAAAATAAACTGTGTGTTTATTGAACAAAACTATTTACACGTTATACACGGGTTCCAGTTGGGACGTCTCTGCTCGCCTCCCACTCTGTCCGCGCTTTTATACACAGTGTCCTTGGCTGCGCTGATGGGGCCCGCCACTCAGCGGGGAAGCTTGTACCCAATGAAATTCATTAGGAGACTAATTGGTCTGACCCCATAGGTCACGTGTGGGTTACAACGTTGGTGAAAAGAATGACATAGAAATCCCATCTTTTTTCATTTTTCCAATTAAGGGGCAATTTTCGCGTGGCCAATCCACCTAACCTGCACATCTTTGGGTTGTGAGACCCATTCAGGCACCGGGGGGGGGGGGGATTTACAAACTCCACACGGACGGATCGAACCCGGGTCCAACGGCGCTGTAAGGCAGCAGTGCTAACCACTGCGCCACCGTGCCGGCCCCCCCCCCCCCCCAATCCAATGGAATCTTTTATGCGTGACCTAAAATGACAGACTCGCCCTTTGTTTAACACCTGACCCAGCGTCCCCTCCAACAGCAAAGTGTTCCTTCAGTCGTGGAAGCGTTTGCTAAAATGAGATTGAACCCGCAGCCTTCAAAATCAGGAGTCAAGCTGATTACCCCTGAGCCCAGCACTGACACCACAGCGTCAGAAAGATGCCGGCAGAGAAGAGAGTTAAACTTGCTTCTCTCTGAAAGGAACTGCTGCTACACTGAAAACAATAAGATCACAAAGTACGGGGAAATGAAAATACCACACCTCCATTTTCCAGCAGAAACATATTAAAACAGTAACCCCGGCACATTTTGACGGTCATTGTCAACACGGCTGTTCAATGCTGTGGGGAGGGGGAGGGAAATCAGTAAAAGATCCATTTTCTCATGACAGGTTTCGAAAATGAGAGTGATTTTGGGAATTTCCCATTCTCTATACATCACACGTATGGGACGTTTATTAACATTAGCCCTTCCAACCAACTGGTCCCTCTGCCGAGAGTTAATGACGAGCTTGTGGGTTTTCCACGCGCATTTAATCTTTAGAGATATGTGAGAAGCACAAACATTATAGCTTGACCAGTTGCAGAACGCACAGGGGTTTGTGGGTGAAAAAAGGTCCATATTTGCCACAATAACTAATGACGGTCGCTTTTGACAGGCAGATGCCCAATCAAGCACATTCGATACACAATGGATGCACACCTTCCCTTTGATAGGCAGCATGGTGGCACAGTGGTTAGTACTGATGCCTCACAGCGCCAGGGACCTGGGTTCAATTCTGACACCGGCGATTGTGTGGAGTTTGCATGTTCTCCCCGCGTATGCATGGGTTTCCTCCAGGTGCTCCGGTTTCCTCCCTCGTTCCAATAGGATAGGTGGATTGGCCGTGTTAAATTCCCCCTCAGCGTCCAAAGGTTTGGTGGGGTTACAGAGAATTGGGTGGGGTGCTCTTTCGGATTGTGCTGCAGACTCAATAGGCTGAATGGCCTCCTTCTGCACTGCAGGGATTCTACGATGGAGTGTCGAATGGATTGCTAGCAGCGTGAATTTTACCCTCGGCATCTGAACCCTGGTAATCGGGCTGAAAAGCAGGTCCCGAGTCCACACTCACTGACAACAGAATCACCTCAGAAACATCGCCACAGGCTGCATCCCTACTGGCCACCAATGGATCCACCATTCAATTGAGGACTACAGGCAGGCTGCTGATGTTGCCAGCACAATCATAGGGCCAACAGCTCAGGAGCCTCAACAGCGCCGCTGGGAGCTAGAGGCCATCACTACTGAGACGTGCAGGAGACCTCGGGAGTTGGATCAGATAGAAGTTCCAAAAGAAGTCAGGGGTCTGAGAGTTGGCAAGGAAATCCCTCCAGGGGGATGGCAGGGGCAGTGGGGAGTGCCACTCCTGCTCGAGGCCTCCTCTTTGGATCATTGATTTTCTGGCTCCATAATTGGGTCGTCAATTATGCCCAATTGGCTGCCCTCTCCACATCGGTTCTGGCACTGGCAAAATGTCCCGGCAACAGTGACACATCGGGAAGCCGACCCAACGTGGCTCCATATAATCTTACCACAGATTCCCTACCTCCCTCTCAAGGAACATAGAACAGTACAACACAGAACAGGCCCTTCAGCCCTCGATGCTGTGCCGAGCAATGATCACCCCACTTAAACCCACGTAACCCGTATCCCAACAATCCCCCCATTAACCTTACACTACGGGCAATTTAGCATGGCCAATCCACCTAACCCACACATCTTTGGACTGTGGGAGGAAACCGGAGCACCCGGAGGAAACCCACGCACACACGGGGAGGACGTGCAGACTCCACACAGACAGTGACCCAGCCGGGAATCGAACCTGGGACCCTGGAGCTGTGAAGCATTGATGCTAACCACCATGCTACCATGAGGCCCACTACAGTGACCTCCTAGTTATAGTTTCTCTGACAAGAGGAATCATCCTCTCCACATCCACCCTGTCACTATCCCTCAGGATTTTTAAGGTTTTGATCAAGTCGCCTCTTACCCTTTTAATCCCTAGTGGATACAAACCTAACAACTCCAACCTTTCCTGATATTAATCTAGTAAACCTTCTCTGAACCGCTTCTAATGCATTTACATGAAATTAAAATGAAACAGTATGAAACAGTATGAAAATGAAACAAATGAACAGTAAAATTCTGGCCGCATTGTCAGAGCTGAAGTTTGCGATCCAAGTATGGTGAGAATTTGCCATGGAATCTCTCTTTTCCTTAAATAATATTCGTGGCTTCCTTTTCATTGGGACAGCTATTAGTTCATCCGTAATATCGCTCCTCTCAGTTTTATGATTGAAAGATCCACTGCCTAATTTCAGTTTTCTGGAATTGGAATGTGCGACTGTGATAAACAGACAGTTCTGCCCCTCTGCCAGCTGATTGGCAGGGCAATGCTGATAATCTCCTCTACGTGTGATGTATAATAACTGCAACATTCCCAAAATCGTTTTTAGAAATCCGCCAATAGAAAATGATTTGTTTTACTTATTCCCCCCCCCCCCGCCCCACCCACACTATTAAACAGCCTCGTTGGGCAACGTCCTTCACAAGGCGCAGAGATTACCGTTTTAATATATTTTTGCTTTAAAATGGATTTATGCTATTTAATTGCTGCATACTTTATGATCTCATTGTTTACCAACATCATTTTGATTTCACATTAGGTAAGGTTTAAATTTGGAAATGTCGATTAGGCTTCAGCAGACGGACGAATACTTGAGCTGAAACTCTGTACATTTTTTGATTCACAAGGGTAAACTATTCAGAGAGTTATTTGTTATCTGTAATGGTGTGTAAAAAAAGTGATGAATGCACAGCAGGAAAGACAGTGAATTAACATTTTATCAAATCTCTCCGTCAATTTGTTGCAGAAAATTATTCCCAATAGTAATTTATTCTCATTACTGAAGATTAAATTCAGAAGATTGTATCATTTTATTTTTGGTACTTGGTTAAATTCGACTCATGGCCTAATTAATTAATTGCAATTTACTATTATAGAATCTTGTTCTTCAGGTAAAAGGGTTCAATGACCCTTTGATGAAAACAAGACATGAATAATTTCAACAAAAGTCCGCAAATGAAATAATTGGGGATTCTCAGGCAGAAAAGATTATCAGTTTTCCAGGCAACCGGAGTGGAGACAGAAAGAGCTAATATTTCAGGTCGATGACCTTGCGTCAGAATGTCTAATGGAAGGGCATCGATCTGAAACATTAACTCTCTTCACAGGTGCTGCCAGACCTGCTGAGAATTGCCAGCGTTTTCTGTTTTTATTTCAGATTTCCAGCATCTGCAGCACTTTGCTTTTGTGGTTATATCTGAAGACTTGGTTCCTCCCTTCCTTTGAGTTTTTTACCCTTATCCCTCATTTCTAAGTGCTTTATGAGGACCCCCGTAAGCAGCAAATCCGACTGCCTCAACCACAGCCCTGGCACCTCGCCCAAGTGGCTATTCTTCAGATACCAGGCTTGACCAGTGTTTATTTATTTTATTTATTCATTTATTTAAAAAATTTTTTTAGAGTACCCCATTTTTTTTTCTAATTTTGGGGCAATTTAGCGTGGCCAATCCACCTAACCTGCACGTCTTTGGGTTGTGGGGGTGAAACCCACGCAGACTTGGGGAGAATGTGCAAACTCCACACAGTGTGCAAACTCTACACGGACAGTGTTGACCAGTGTTTATGTCTCACATACATAACCATAGACACCGGGCGAAATTCTCCGACCCCCACGACGGGTCGGAGAATAGCGGGAGGGCCTTCCCAACATTTTTCCCGCCCTCCCGCTATTCTCCCCCACCGCCTGCCCAACTCCCGACCCGAATCGCTGCCGCCGTTTTTTTACGGCCGGCAGCGATTCACAGCTGTTCGATGGGCCGAACGGCAAACACACCGGACGCGATTCTCCCAAAACGGGAGAAATCGTAAAGCTGGCGTCAAACCCGGGTGGGTTTGACGCCAGCGCGCCCCTGCCCGACCGGGAACCGATTCTGGTCCCCGGTCGGGGCTAGCAGCCCGATGCCGTAGGCTCCGGTATAACGGGCTTAACGAATATCGTTAAGCCCGCTTGCCGGAGTTAGCGCCGGCTGACGCGTCATATGACGTCAGCCGTGCATGCGCGGATTGGAAGACTCCAACGCGCGCATGCGCGGATGACGTCATCGCGTATTTGCGCGAAACCCGCGCATGCGCGGGCCGGGTTGCCCCTCAGCCGCCCCGCGAATAGATACTGCGGGGCGGCGGAAGGAGAAAGAGTGCGCGGGCATCGGGCCCGCTGCCCGCGATCGGTGCCCACCGATCGCGGGCCCATGGCACCCTTGGCACGGCCGTGGTACTGCTGTGCCAATCGGTGCCATGGTTATGAAAAGGGAGTTTGTGACGCCGTTTTTATGAACGGCCAGACCAGGTGTGTTTGCCGTTCGTAAAAACGGCGTAAAGGGCTGGGACTTCGGCCCATCGAACAGCTGTGAATCGCTGCCGGCCGTAAAAAAACGGCGGCAGCGATTCGGGTCGGGAGTTGGGCGGGGGGTGGGGGAGAATAGCGGGAGGGCGGGAAAAATGTCGGGAAGGCCCTCCCACTATTCTCCGACCCGTCATGGGGGTCGGAGAATTTCGCCCACCTGGTCTGGCCGTTCGTAAAAACGGCGTCACAAACTCGCTTTTCATAACCATGGCACCGATTGGCACGGCCGTGCCAAGGGTGCCATGGGCCCGCGATCGGTGGGCACCGATCGCGGGCAGCGGGCTCGATGCCCGCTCACTGTTTCTCCTTCCGCCGCCCCGCAGTATCCATTCGCGGGGTGGCTGAGGGGCAACCCGGCCCGCGCATGCGCAGGTTTCGCGCAAATGCGCGATGACGTCATCCGCGCATGCGCGGGTTGGAGTCTTCCAATCCGCGCATGCGCGGCTGACGTCATATGACGCGTCAGCCGGCGCTAACTCCGGCAAGCGGGCTTAACGATATTCGTTAAGCCCGTCATGCCGGAGCCTACGGCGTCGGGCTGCTAGCCCCGACCGGGGACCAGAATCGGTTCCCGGTCGGGAAGGGGCGCGCTGGTGTCAAACCCGCCTGGGTTTGACGCCAGCTTTACGATTTCTCCCGTTTTGGGAGAATCGCGCCCACCATTTTAACAAATTCTGTCCTAATCCAATTTCAGTACAAGGATCATGGGCTGACAAACTGGAATGGGAATGATTTTTGTTAAATTTCCAATAAAGGGGAAATTTAGTGTGGCCAATTCACCTACTCTGCGCATCTTTTGGGCTGTAGGGTTGAGACCCATGCAGACACGGGGAGAATGTGCAAACTGCGCAAACAGACAGTGACCTGAGGGCCGGGATCAACGGCGCCGTCAGGCAACAGTGCTAACCACTGCACCACTGTGCTTCCCTGGAATTGGGAATGATGATTGACTTTCTTCATTCGCACTAATTTCAGGGCAGTAATGTCAACTGGGCGACCCAGTCATCCTCATCCTATACCGTGATTATTTAATGACTCCCATGCCAAGTAGATCGGGGCGGGGTTCTCCGTTTTGCTGGCGCCCAGGGGTTTCCCGACGGCGTGGGGCAGCCCCACAATGGGAAACCCCATTGACCGGCCGGCGTAATGGAGAATCCGCCAGCGGGTCGAGGCAGAAATGTGGCGCAGCGGGACGGAGAATCCAACCCTCGGTATCAAACTTTTATTTTTATACTCTATGGAATCAAAGGGCCCCTCTTAACCTTCTCCGCATTAGTGTATTAATCAATCCTATGGATGACATTTTCTGTTTTGGACAGCTCCGAACTGATGACCTTTAAAAATATGAAGGCAATATGGATGAATCTGAATGAGCTGCAAGGTTCTTTTGCAACTCTTGCATTTGCTGAAAGCAACAGAAAGCTCGAATGGAAAGAAACAATTCAGTTTATTCTGGAAGCACAATCTGCTTTGCTGACTACACCAATTATTCCATTTATTCTCTTTTCTTACAAAGTTGCCTGTGCCACTTTCAATACCTACATTTAATCAGTAAATAAGCTGTAGAGGGACCACTTCATTCTAAATCCATCCTGTTTCACTTACTTTTGCCAAATTCGCTAGACGTTCTTCAACAAAACGGCGTCAGTATCAGCCAATAAAACAATTTGACAATTGAAAGTACGTCGCGCTGGTTCTCAAAATTCTGATGTCATTATTTGGCGGGATATGGATTGTTGCTGACTATTCCGAGCAGAAAATTCCCAAATTTGTCGGATCAGGAAGCTGAGTTTGGAGATTCTCCTCGAAGGGGGTGGGATTTCTCCATCGTCCACAAGGCAACAGGTGACACTCAGATGCCGATCCAAAGGTCCTTGTGTCTCTTTGTGAGCCTCGATCAATTATAATAATCTGTATTAGTGTAGGTTTTACATTAACACTGCAATAAAGTTACTGTGAAAATCCCCTCGTCGTCACATTCCGGCGCCTGTTCGGGTACACCGAGGGGGAATTCAGAATGTCTCAATTCCCTAACAGCGCATCTTTCGGGACTTGTGGGAGGAAACCGGAGCACCCGGAGGAAACCCACGCAGAGCCGGGGAGAATGTGCAGACTCCGCACAGACAGTGACCCAAGCTAGAATCGAGCCTGGGACCCTGGCGCTGTGAAGCAACAGTGCTAACCATACCGCCATAAGTTGGTGAGAAAGTGATTCGGAGAGCTTCACAACTGAGTTTGACCCTGTCCGATATCCAACAAGGACATGTACTTCTGCAGTGGTCAATGGATTGCCATGAAGAGTATTCAACCCTGGCTGCTTTTTAATCACTTCCTTAACTGGGGACACTAACACCAACTCCACACTTCAAGTAGGCTCACAACTACCTCAGCGGCAGCTAGAAACGGACAATAAATATTCTAGCCTTTCCAGTAATGCCTACACCTCCTGAATGAGTTGGATAATGCATCGAGCCAGGCCACATTCTCAGGATATAGGGTAGGCTATTTAGGACTGAGATGAGGAGAAATCTCTTCACACAGAGGGTGGTGAACCTGTGGATTACTCTATCGCAGAAGGGTATGGAGGTCAGGTCAGTGAATATATTTAAGAAGCAAATAGATGGGGCAGCATGGTGGCACAGTGCTTAGCACTGCTGCCTGATGGCGCCGAGGACCCGGGTTCGATCCTGGGCCCGGGTCACTGTCCAGAGGTCTGGGATCTAGGGCCTAGGGGCTCCTGGGGATGAGTGTGTAAGGCTCAGTGGATGACACTCTGAGAGAAGTCAGGATACATAACGGTGGGAGAGGCTTGGGGGATTTGAGGGTCATGGGAGGAAAGCTCTAATTGATTGTCGGTCTATCTCCTTCTCCGGTTCCTTACAGATAGCAAAATGGTTGCTGGTGTCAGTCCCGCAGCATTTGTCCTCGTGTTGCTGGTGACTGCCCAGGTGGCCAGACATGCACATGTATGCCCGCTACCCAGGAAGCGTGCAAAACAGCTAGAAATACAATGTACTAATCATCCTCTGAGAGATGGCACATGTGCCCTAGAGGAGGCACTTGAGAGCTGAGAATATTTTGTATATTAAATGGTCAACAGTATCAAAGATTTGAAAATCATCTACGCAACATTCCACATATCACACTAACCATTAAACAACAAGGAAACATCACCGTTCCATATCTGTATCAATTCAATGCAATGTCAGCTCAACTTCACAAATAAAACAAAAACCCTCGCAGGTTCCTCAACAGAAACGGAGGGTAAGCCTGAAACTGTGTTATCCTGTCCAGAACTTTATCGTAGAAATGATCTGTCCATCAATGTGTTACTTGTTCCACGTATCAGTGCCATTCTCCATCCAGGAGCCGCAGTTGTGCCCTCCCACATGGCCCAATCTCATCGGAACCAAATTCTGGCATCCACATATTCCACTGGCGCTCAAGGTGCAGTTGAACATCCTTGACTTCCAGCGTGTTTAACCCCACGGTGACGTGCCAGTTGTATGCAGCCCTCACCTCACCAGCAACAAAAGCGTCAGAAAACTGTGAGGCCATCTAAAATGGCCTCCCGCAAAGAGTGATGGGAAATTCGGGCAAGCTTGAACGCAGACCAGCTGCAGCCTGCAAATATACAAACTGCAGCCCAGACTTTATGCAGAGACTCACACCTGCAAAAGGCCATTAAAAAGCAATTACAGGAACAATAGAACTATCCTGTCCATCACATCGTCTCCCAGACGCAGCAGCACCAGCCCCTGCTCGGAACACTCCCAGGATGGGCCACTGAGGGCCCACCCCAAAATCGATGTAGCAGCCCCTGATTGGACATGACCACTCAGCGGGATGGAGCGCTGATCAATTGATTGACACAGACCCAGAGACCACACACAAAAGGGGCAGGAAAACGCAAGCTGGTTAAAAGGTATTGCGCATCCATCACTCGCTCTCTTTCAACTGCAGCTCAACAGCTACCAACAGCAGCCAGGACCAAGGGCCCACACCATCCACAGAGGATGATAACAGAACACAGACCACCTACAGAACTTCAGTGCTGCCAGGCTACTGGATCCAGATAAGGCCACATATACTCTGTATCTACCGGTCACCTGGAAGTTAAATTAAGGTCGTTTAAGTGTGTTAGTTGATTAATTAAGTAAACAATTTTGTGTGTGTTAAATGAACTATAATTGTACTAAACCAGTGTTTTTACCATTTTTACCAACCGGCCAACCTTCGGGACCCAACCCAGCCGACCTTCGCAACCCGCGCTGGCCGACCCTCGCAATCCACGCCGGCCGACCTGCGCGACCCACCATTTTCTCTTACCTTGTTTGTTGCTGACGAAAATGGAGGAAATGGTTTTGGGTCCCTTTGGCCCCAATTGTCCCTTTGAACTAGTAAAAAAAAAGGCTGCGACCGTATTTAAAAAATGCGGCCGCACTGTGCATGTGTGCGCGATCATCGATGCACATGCTCATGGTTGTGCGCATGCGCACTGATGATCGTGCATAGGTGCGCAGTGCGGCCAAATCTTTTTATGTTCGTGGCCATTTTGATGGCCGCAGCAGCCGGCATCGTTAAAAGCCGGCGGTTGCGTGCGGATTTGCGCGATCAGGAGCGCCGCGACGGACGGCTCCGCGACCCTCCTGACACCCGCCCGCGACCCACCCGTGGGCCGCACCCCCGAATTTGACAATGTCTGTGCTAAACTGCTGGTGTGATCATTTGTCCACCTTATACGGGTTAAACATAATGTGGTTATAAAAGAGCAGCAACTGCAAAAGCATTTCATCAACAGCAGCATCAAGTGGTTCATTTGGAACAATGTCACGCACCAGGACGTGCAGTGTCTTCTTGCTTCAAACCGGATTGTCTTCTGGACTCACCGGAAGGAAACAGTAACAGCAGCCTGCAGGCACCAGGAGCTACCAGCAGGAATAAGCAGCAAACACAATCTGCGGCTGTGAGGTTGTCTCACAACTAACAAGGATAATTCATCAGCCTTCAGCTGTGAAGCTAGAGGCTGCTCACAGTCAAAGGGAGTTAAAGTGCCCTTCAGCATATAACCAAGAACAGGGCTCCGCCCTCGAAGTGGGGTGACAGGCTGCAGCGGTGGTTGCCCCTGTTATGGATCTCCACAAAATGTTTAAAGATGGTTTGAAGGCCTCACAGATGCAAAGCACCTCACCCCCTCCGGGCCAGGGGCGGCCCCAACCTGGAACGCTTCAGCCCTCTGACCAAGCCCAAGCCCCTGAGGGTTCCCCCCCCCTTCCCCCTTCCCCTCCAGAGCTCTGGTGCCCTTGAGCTGCATGCAGGAAAATGAAAATGGCTACTCACCTCCTCACTTCCCCATACCAGCCATTGCGCAAGCTTCACGTTTTTGAAAAGAAGCTCTAAACGATGCCCACGTGACTTCCCGCTGGTGAGTCAGTAATTCCCAGGAGGTCGCATTCGACTTCAATCTCGATAATGAGGTTCAAATGAATGCAAATGAGGGTTAATGATATGCTCGCCATTTTTGAGATCCGGAACTCGCCATCGGGAGCGTGCCTGGTGAATTGCAAAATGGATTGTGCCCATCTCGATTTTGGCCTTTCCCGCTATTTAACGGTGTGCCCAGATCCAAAACAGGTGGGTCGCGGTGGTTAAACTGCGCCCTTTGTTTCTATGACCCTTTGAACCAGAGAGATGGTTCTCCTGAATTAATTAACCTTGGGACAGCAAGGACTATATTAACATAAACATACATTGCCTGAGATAGTCATCGGCAGGGATTTTTGCCAATATAGGCACAGATATGGTGCCAGGCAGGAAAGCACAACAGAGCCTATACTTCCTCAGGAAACTAAGGAAATTCGGCATGTCCACACTGACTCTTACCAACTTTTACAGATGCACCATAGAAAGCATCCTATCTGGCTGCATCACAGCCTGGTATGGCAACTGCTCGACCCAGGACCGCAGGAAACTTCAGAGAGTCGTGAACACCGCCCAGTCCATCACACAAACCTGCCTCCCATCCATTGACTCTGTCTACACCTCCCGCTGCCTGGGGAAAGCGGGCAGCATAATCAAAGACCCCTCCCACCCAGCCTACTCACTCTTCCAACTTCTTCCATCGGGCAGGAGATACAGAAGTCTGAGAACACATGCGAACAGATTCAAAAACAGCTTCTTTCCCGCTGAAGCTGTATGCTTCATCCGATGCCGGTGCTTATGTAGTTACATTGTATACCTTGTGTTGCCCTATTATGTATTTTCTTTTAGTCCCTTTTCCTCTCATGTACCTAATGATCTGTTGAGCTGCTTGCAGAAAAATACTTTTCACTGTACCTCGGTACACATGACAATAAACAAATCCAAATCCAAGCTGAGTTGAGGCCGCTGGCGTCAATGGTGGCTTTCTTCACCATATATTGCAGCACTTGGGGGGAAAGAACTTGCAGTCCCACGGCATATTACTGGCGGGAAGCCTCTGGTTTTTCTGCCGTGCCATCAGATCAGACACTCGGTGATCTGGGCGCCATTTTTAAAGGCCGCCCCAACACACAGCTGGCAAAACCAGGAAACAATCTTCGCCTGGGTGCATCCCTGGGTCCCCTCCACCCTGTGGCACCACCCTGGCACTCTGTGGCCCTACCCTGGCACTATCTCGCCCCGGCAATTGCTTCATTCATCTGTGAGCTCCCCTGGGACTACAGCCCATTAGGTCCCCACCTCCTGAAACCCTTTGTGCTTCACACCGTTCTGACATCACGTCGCCCTGGATGGGTTTTACGAGGTGGGGGGACAGTTCCGGCATATGGGCCTGCTCATGTTAATTTATTATCATGATGTTCCTATGGCAACACGATGGTGCATGCTTAGCACTGCGGCCTCATGTCACCGAGGACCAGGGTTTGATCCTCACCCTGGGTCACAGTCGGTGTGGAGTTCTCCCCATGTCTGCGTGAGTCTCAACCCCACAACCCAAAAGATTTTTTTTTTTTTTTTTAAATTTAGATTACCCAATTATTTTTTCTATTAAGGGGCAATTTAGCGTGGCCAATCCACCTTCTCTGCACATTTTTTGGGTTGTGGGGGCGAAACCCACGCAGACACGGGGAGAATGTGCAAACTCCACACGGACAGTGACCCAGAGCCGGGATCGAACCTGGGACCTCAGCGGCGTGAGGCGGTTGTGCTAACCACTAGGCCACCGTACTGCCCTCACAACCCAAAAGATGTGCGGGGTACTCGGATTGGCCGCACTAAATTACCCCTTAATTGAGAATGATAAAGAATTGGGCACTGTAAATTTATATTAAAAAATATATATAATGAGGTTCCTGATGTTGAACGTTGCGAAACAGACCCTGTCACTGACAGGCGGAGCGGATAATCGCTTCCTGGTCTGACCTTGTCATGCAATGCAGCTTGGCCTTCTTGAGATATTTTCCACTCTTGTCGCCAACCTGCCCGGCACGAACGGGGAGGGGAAAATGTCGGTCGTCAGGCACTAGGTTCGCCTGCTGCTCTCTAAAGTTTTGTCGGAAAAATGGCGAAAGTAAAATGACTTCCTGCCAGTTTTGTATATCTCCCAGCAACCATATTATAAGGAGTGGGATTGCTGGGCATCTGTCTGCTGCCTCTCTGGTGGACTGATCCCATTTCAGATTCCCTGCACTGGTTCTAAATCTAACAAAATAAATTGTAGAGTTGGCCAGAAATATGTTTTCATTAAACATGGTTAAGTTAAACCAAGGCGGGCACGGTGGTGCAGTGGTTAGCACTGCTGCCCCACAGCATCAGGGACCCGGGTTCGATTCCAGCCTTGGGTCACTGTCTGTCTGGAGTTTGCGCTTTGTGTGCGTGGGTTTCCTCCGGGTGCTCTGGTTTCCTCCCACTGTCCAAAGATGTGCAGGTTAGGTGGATTGGCCATGATAAAATTGCCCCTTGGTGTCTAAAGATGTTGAGGTTAGGGGGATAGGGCAGGGCAGTGGATCTAGGTAGTGCACTCTTTTTTAAAAAAAAAGTTAATTAAACCATCCTAGGTTGACCTGAAAGGCTTGTGTGAGCCAACTTGCATCAAGTTGTCAGCTTGGAGGTAGGTTATGAGTAATGTCTCGATCTAAAGATATCTTCAGTTCATAAATCTCCAGTGCTTTAAACAAAGCGCTTTAATTAGTTGATGCTGTCCCACAAAAGACAAACTAGAAATACATTGCAAACTTATTTTTTTTCAGTTATCAGCAGGAAAGGTGAATTCACCAAGAAATTTGAAGGCCTCCTGAAATTCTTTGACCTGGGATAGCAGGGATTATGTCAGGTCATAACTTTGCCCAAGATAGTCATTTTGGGTGCTACATTCTCATAGCTGTTCATTGAAGCTTCACTCAACTGATTTTATTCATTATTGACTACTTTGCAACCGCAACAATCTTGTGTTGGTTCTGGGTTATTAAACTTTAGTTTGAATATTATTTTCAACAGGCATTCACTTGAAGCCATCCCTAAGGAAGACTTTGCATCATCCGAGGGAAAGAAACTGTACACTAGCCAAATTCAACACTTTACTCTGCTCGGGTTTTGACCTTGGGGCTTGATGTATTTGTTTATTTTGCCTTCTATTCTGCACCCTCACACCAGATCCAGAAAGTTGTGGTTTGAAGCTCTGCCTTAAAGCAGTACACAGAGGCCCAGACGTTCTCTCTCGGGTCGGGTGCACAATGACGAGGAAACCCCCACTCTGCAAAGCTGACCTTCAAAAATGTCCACTTGCAGTTGGGGTTTTTATTCCTGGGGTGGGGGGGGTTTGGATTGGAAGTCTGCCCCCCGGAATGAGTGTGGAAGCTGTCTGGTGTGGAGGCGGCCCTGCGGAAGGACTGCCTCTGTGCTTGGGTCTTTGTTGAATTAAACAAAAAAAAAGAAAAACAGCCCTCACTCCTCAACCACCCTCGCCCGTTCCCCATTCCCCATCCATGCCAATCGCCTGCATGGCCCCTCATGTTTCTGTGCCAACCAATGTCTCTTCACCCACTCCCCATGCCCCCCACCCACCCCCAAGGTCCCTCATACTCCAATGCTAACCCATGCCCTCCCACTGACCAGCCTTTGCTTTTGTCCCTTCCGTGCCAACTCACTTAGTATCCGTTGACAGTTCCTTGACAGTGTGACAGGTCCTTGATAGTTCCTTGGCAGTAGCCTGACAGTTCTTTCACAGTTTGACAGTTCCAATGCATTTATGCACTTTTTATGCACAATCCTGTTTGCATCTAATAATCCCAGAGTGCCTTACCTCCCCTAAAGTTATTACAGGAACAGATCCAAAGGGGATACCTTACCTCTCCAAAGAGCTATCCAAATGAATCCACCAAGTTCAGACCTCCTCTTACCTGGTCTAATCTGTACACTCCAGGTTTTACACTCCTGGTTTATCAAAATCTCACTTAAGTGGGGGTAGCTGCCTGACTCCACACCCATCCTTGCAAAAATGGATCATGCCATGTCTGTGGGGCAGGACATGTTTCCATTTTTTTCCCTGGCTTTTTCTCTGAGAGACCCACAGACACGGCAGAAATCTGGACCAGAGTATGCTGCATTTCCCAGAGTGGTTCAAAGAATCAGGGCTCTGAGATGTAGTCCCTCATCTCAGATCTGTACTCTTTGCAAGCACAATTTCCACACTAGAATTGCAAATTCATAGCATCCTGATCTATGCTGAATAAAGTTCCTACCTGCTAGTTCAGGTGAAAGTTAAAGATCCCCTGGCTGGCACCAGTTGAAGATAATGTGCGATCTCAATGTTCTGGTCAACATTCCAACCACAACCAGCACAACCAAAGATAGATTCATTAGTTGTTCATTGCTACTGTTTAGGGGGTTTTCCTAAAAAACAAAGTGGGCACTGCATGTATCAGCATGATAGCAGCCAATGCACTTCATTGAATTAGACAGCATCTACAGCACAAGCATCTCAGGTCCATGCTTGTGTTTATGCTCCACATAAACTCCTCTCAGCTACTTCATCACCTCACCCTCTCAAAATATCCTTCAGAAAAGGTCATTGTCATCAATATTAACCCTGCTTCTCTCTCCATTGATGCTGTCAGGCCTGAGTATCTGCAATATTTTTGTATTGGATTGCTCCATGTTTCTGTTCCTTTCGCCCATGTACCTATCCAACTTCCCCTCAAATGCATCTAGTCTGTTCACCTCAAACACGCCCTGCGATTGCAAATTTCACTTCCCAACCAATGTTTCTCCTGAATTGTTTAGTGACGATCTCAGTGACATTTACAGCTTCTAGCTCAGGATAACCAGCACAACCAGGGGACAGCACGGTGGCACAGTGGTTAGCACTGCTGCCCCACAACGCCAGGGACCCGGGTTCGATTCCAACCTCAGGTGACAGTCTGTGCACGATCTCCCCGTATCTGCGTGGGTTTCCTCCGGGTGCTCCGGTTTCCTCCCACAGTCCAAAGATGTGCAGGTTAGGTGGATTGGCCATGCTAAATTAACCTAATGTGGGCTTATGTGGATAGGGTGGAGGATTGAGCCTAGCTAGTGTGCTCTTTGAGAGGATTGGTGCAGACTCGATGGGCCGAATGGCCTCCTTCTGCACTGTAGGGATTCTATGACTCCACACTAGGTGAAACATCACACCACTAACCTGACCAAACTCCTTCATAACATTGCCTATCAGATCATAGAGTCAGAGATTTGTACAGCACAGTAAGAGGCCGTTCAGCCCATCGTGCCCGTGCCAATCACTCCTCTCCCTTGAAGCCCAGTCCATTCAGTCTTTCCTTATAATTGTAACTTCCAGGGCGGCACGGTGGCACAGTGGTTAGCATTGCTGCCTACGGCGCTGAGGACCTGGGTTCGAATCCCGGCCCTGGGTCACTGTCCGTGTGGAGTTTGCACATCCTCCCCGTGTCTGCGTGGGTTTCACCCCCACAACCCAAAGATGTGCAGGATAGGTACATTGGCCACTCTAAATTTCCCCTTAATTGGAAAAAATAATTGGTACTCTAAATTTTTATTTTTTTTTAATTAAAAAAAATAATTGTAGCTTCCCAATTCGGGCATCATCTCAGCAAAACCATGCACTTGCCCCAATACTTTCATATCGTTTTTAAAATATGGAGAGCTGAACTGCACACAAAGCATTCAGCACAATCTAACTGAAATGAGTGAGGCTGGACACAGCGACGCAGAAGTGCACTTGCCAGTTTGCAAACAGACCCATTTGTTTTCCTTCCTAAAGAAACAGGCAACTTTGCTGGAAGCGCGCCAATTTCATTTTGACGTTTCACCTGAAACTCAACACTAGCCTGAAGCCCTGATTCAAAACTGCTGGTACTTTTCATTTGTAGATTTGCACTTCATGACAGGAGGTTAAACAACTGGAACACACACAGCTCTTGAAAGGTGCTGAGCATGTTTAAAATCTAAAAGGACAATGTGCAATCACCTCCCAATCCTTCTGCCAGCTCCACTCAAACGTCGATGTGAATCAAGCCGTAAAAATGCTGTTACCACAAGAATCTATAATGTTCCTGAAAGCTTAAAAGTGCCTTGTTTGACAAATGGAAAGAAAATTCTATCACGGTCGACATTAACACACAATTTATGAGAATTGAAAACAATGTCATTTGTGTTGACCACAGAACCATATTAAACTACTGGGAACGATCAAGCAGCAATGAATTGGTCACTTTGCTGCACATTATTGAGCCTGTAGAACTTGATCCTGGTCTTACCTGTTGGAAATCTCAGTGGCCTCAAGTAAATCATTGATTTAACAATACACTTGAGACTCCTTTATCTGGTGCCAGTGTCGATAAGAAACTATCTTTGTAAAACACTTATGAAAATGGGGATAGAAGCATTATTTTTCAAAACAATTTTCCAATTCAGGGGCTGTTTTTTAATCCACCGACCCTGCACAGCATTTTGGGTTGAGGGGGTGAGACCCACGCAGACATGGGGGGAATGTGCAAACGCCACATGGACAGTGACCCGGGACTGGGATCAAACCTGGATCATCGACGCCGTGGGGCAGCAGCAGTGCGAACCATTGCGCCACCGTGTTGCTCGGGATAGAACCCCTATAAAAGCAATCATGAATTTTAGCCTTCCGTCCCCAGCTCCATACTTGCACCTCCCTCCTTCGGGAAGTGTTGGAAATTTGCTGGGTGCAGTTCCATAGACACCATGGGCACAATTCGCCAACCCCCCCCCCCCCCCCCCCACGCCGGGTGGGAGAATCGTGGGGGTGCCGGGCGAGTCCTGCCACGCCGCCCTAGGAACCCGCACGCGATTCTCCCACCCCCCCCACCCCAAAATGGCGCGCCGAGATTTACGGCAGGCCGTTTTTGAGAATTGCCGCTCGCCGTTTGTAACGGGCGAGCGGCGATTCTCCGGCCCGGATGGGACGAGTGGCCTGTCCAGTACGACGTGTTAACGCCGGCGCCATCCACACCTGGTCGCTGCCGGCGTGAACAGCGTGCGAACGCTGCGGGGACAGCTTGTGGGGGGGGTGGGGAGGGAGGATCGAGCACTGGGTGGGCGCTCAAAAGGGGTCTGGCCTGCGATCGGTGCCCACCGAACAGCGGGCCAGCGTCTCTGAAGGACACAGTCCTTTCTTCCGCCGCCCCACAAGATCACTCCTCCCCGTGGGGAGGACGGCAACCGCGCATGCGCGGGTGATGTCATTTATGCGGCGGCGCTTTTACGCGGCGCCAAGGTCCGGCGCGCGTAAATGACGCGGCGCCGCTCCTCGCCCCCCCCCCGGGTGTGGGAGAATAGGGGGCGAGGAGCGGCCTCCGATGCCGGACTGAAACACTCCGGTTTTCACTCCGGCGTCAGTACTTAGTCTCCCGTTGGGAGAATCCCGCCCCATAGCTATTTCTCTGCTATTTTGCCAAATGGCCATTTATTCGTGGCTGAGATTTGGCTGCGAGCATGGCCAAGGCTGGCCCTGCCCTAAACAATGTGCACAGGAGGGTATCACTGCAAGTACTGCAGTCTTGCATCCTTCTCCCTTCTCTTACTCAGAAAGGTTTTGGCCGATTGGAGCATGCCTACCCCCGCTGTCTCAGATGAGACTAACTAACTCCACACAGATGGCGCATTGAAGTTAGCAGCTTCCTGGCCTGGGTAGCATCAGCTGCTCCAAGGAAACTCACCTAGTTGCTCCGAGGAAACTCGCCTAGGGGCTGGTTTAGCACACTGGGCTAAATAGCTGGCTTATAATGCAGAACAAGGCAGCAGCGCGGGTTCAATTCTTGTACCAGTCTCCCCGAACAGGCGCCGGAATGTGGCAACTCGGGGCTTTTCACAGTAACTTCATTGAAGCCTACTCGTGACAA
This sequence comes from Scyliorhinus canicula, assembly GCF_902713615.1. Classification (NCBI taxonomy): domain Eukaryota; kingdom Metazoa; phylum Chordata; class Chondrichthyes; order Carcharhiniformes; family Scyliorhinidae; genus Scyliorhinus; species Scyliorhinus canicula. Next base: position 144,587,064 of record NC_052157.1, read on the forward strand.
TAAGCGATTATTAGTCAAATGGGAATAGCCAGGAGATGATGTCATAGACAAGTCATACAACTTGCATCATCATCCTGTCTGGAAACAATCCTCGCAGATCTCACACCAGGATAGCAATCTGCCTCAAAATAATACTACTACTTTTAAAACAGTAAGAAGTCTTACAACACCAGGTTAAAGTCCAACAGATTTGTTTCGGATCACTAACTTTCGGAGCACTGCTCCTTCCTCAGATGAGGAAGGAGTCACCTGATACCTGAGGAAGGAGCAGTTCTCCGAAAGCTAGTGATTCAAAACAGACCTGTTGGACTTTAACCTGGTGTTGTAAGACTTCTTACTGTGCTCACCCCAGTCCAACGCCGGCATTTCCACATCATGGCTACCATCGACACTTTTAAAATAGTTAAATATTTTAGAGGCAAAAATATTAATTATTATGTGCTTTAATTCAAGCACAAGTATTCTGTTTTCGTGTCTTCATCCTATTAGGTGTCATCAACCTAATATTTCAATGAGTTTTATGATGTACAGACATATTTCTGGAGCATGGAGATAAAGGGGCACTGTGGAGATAAAATGAGGGTCCAAGTGGGTTAATGAGTTAAGTACTGAGGGCCGAGGGATTAGCAGTGGGATGTGAACGTTGCTGCCAATGATGAGAGAGGGAATGCAGGGCACGATTGATGGTATAAATGAAATGGAAGTATTCTAGTGTGCATAAGAAGACTTGCATTTATATAGCAACTTTCAGAATAACTGGATGTCTCAAAACACTTTGGGTGCAATTTCCCCACTGCGTTGCACCCGGCGCCGATCCTGTTACCCCGGGAACATCACGGGCTAGGCCCAAATCAGGGCTTCATGTCGGGTGCAAACCCGTGCGCGAGTCACCGAACCCACGGCACCCGGCATGATCTGGATCACGCCCTCATTGGGCATGATCCAGATAATCATATGTAAATGAGCCACTCGGCAGGCAGGAAGCACCCTGCCAAGCTCGCCCAAAATTACACTTAGTTATTTTTGGGAGAATCATAATAATAATAATCTTTATTGTCACAAGTCGGCTTACATTAACACTGCAATGAAGTTACTGTGAAAAGGCCCTAGTCACCACAATCTGGCAACTCTACGGGCACACAGAGGGAGAATTCAGAATGTCCAATTCACCTAACAGCACGTCTTTTGGGACTTGGAGGAAACCGGAGCACCCGGAGGAAACCCACGCTGACACGGGAAGAACGTGCAGACTCCGCACAGACAGTGACCCAAGCTGGGAATCGAACCTGGGACCCTGGTGCTCTGAAGCAACTGTGCTAACCACTGTGCTGCCGAATCGTGGCCTTTGTAGCCAATGAAGCACTTTCTGAAGCTCTGCTACTGTCACAATATAAGAAGCATGGCAGCCAATTTGCACACAGCAGCTCACACACAAGCAGCAATGTGATCTTCTTCCTGAGTTCTCTGCCTGAAGGCAGCTCCAACCCACAGGGAAGAGCAAGGAGGAGGCTCCGGCTCCACCCCAGTCAGAATGGGGATCCAACCTCACCATGTTGGCACCAATCTGATCCACAGCTGCCATCCTGCCAACTGAGTCAACCGGCCCTCCTTGGAGCCAAGTTGCTGTGGCTACATTCACTTTTACATGCATGTTGTAACCTGGAGCTAAGGATGGTGAAGCTCCATTTTCTTTTCATTGCATGGCTGACCATCAATCGCTCCAGCTCTTACTGCCTGCGATTGGTGCATATTGGAAGAATTTACAAGTTGATCCTCAACCTCTTTGGCCCCAGTTATGATCGCACCTTCCTTAGTCATCATGTCCGAGAGTGGGACGTGAACCCAGAGCTTCTGACTTCACCAGGAGGCTTCCTAGCATTAGAATCATAGAATTCCTACAATGCAGAAGGACGCCATTCAGCCCATCGAGTCTGCCATGACCCTCTGAACAAGCACCCCACCCATGCCTTCTTCCCCATCCTGTCCCCATAACCCCACCTAACCTGCACATCCCTGGACACTAAGGGACAATTTAACACGGCCAATCCACCTAACCTGCACATCTTTAGACGATGAGAGGAAACTGCGGAGGAAACCCACACAGACACAGGGAGAAAGTGCAAACTCCACACAGACAGTCTCACCCAAGGCCGGAATTGAACCGAGGTCCCTGGCATTGTGAGGCAGCAGTGCTAATAATGACCAGTTCATTTGTTTTCCAGATGTTGATTCAGAGATAAATATTGGACAGGATAGTGGGATAGTGGGGGCAGCACGGTAGCATTGTGGATAGCACAATCGCTTCACAGCTCCAGGGTCCCAGGTTCGATTCCGGCTTGGGTCACTGTGCGGAGTCTGCACATCCTCCCCGTGTGTGCGTGAGTTTCCTCCGGGTGCTCCGGTTTCCGCCCACAGTCCAAAGATGTGCGGGTTAGGTGGATTGGCCATGATAAATTGCCCTTAGTGTCCAAAATAGCCCTTAGTGTTGGGTGGGGTTACTGGGTTATGGGGATAGGGTGGAGGTGTTGACCTAGGGTAGGGGGTCGGGTGCTCTTTCCAAGAGCCGGTGCAGACTCGATGGGCCGAATGGCCTCCTTCTGCACTGTAAATTCTATGTAAATTCTATCCCCCGTGGGTCTTCAGAATAGACAGGGCCTTGGTTTAATGCCTCAGCTGAAAGTGCAGCACTCCCTCAGTACAGCGCAGGAGTGTCAGTGGCAGCACAGTGGCAGAGTGGCTAGCACTTCTGCCTCACGGCACCGAGGACCTGGATACAATCCCATGGCTAATCCACCTACCCTGCACATCTTTGAGTTGTGGGGGTGAAAACCACGCAGATATGGGGGGAACATGTAAACTCCACACGGACAAGGACCCGGGGCCGGGATCGAATCTGGGTCCTCAGTTCCGTGAGGCAGCAGTGCTAACCACTGGACCACCATGCCGCTATAACCTACCTCTTTGACCAATCATTTGGTCATACAATCATAGAGGTCTACAGCACAGCACAGGCCCTTCGGCCCATCGCTTCTGCGCCAGGCAAAAACAACCACCTTAGTATTCTTTTTTCTTTTTAAAAAAAATGTTAGAGTGCCCAATTATTTTTTCCAATTAAGGGGCAATTTAGCCTGGCCAATCCACCTACCCTGCACATCTTTTGGGTTGTGGGGGTAAAACCCACGCAGACATGGGGCGAATGTGCAAACTCCACATGGACAGTGACCCAGGGCCGGGATTCAAACCCGGGTCCTCAGCACCGTAGGCGACAATGCTAACCACTGTGCTACCATGCTGCCCCACCTTACTATTCTAATACCACTTTCCAGCACTTGGCCCATAGCCTTGTCTCCCTGGGCATCGCAAGTGCACATCTAAATACTTCTTAAATGCTATGAGGGTCTCTGCCTCCACCCCCCCTTTCAGGCAGTGAGTTGCAGACTGCCATAACCCTCAGGGTGAAAAAGCTTTACCACACATCCTGTCTAAACCTCCTGCCCCTTAGCTTAAATCAATGACCCCATGTCATTGATCCCTCCACCAAGAGGCAAAGTTTCTTCCTGTCTACTGTATATATGCCCCTCACGTCCCCTCTCAGCCTCCTCTATTCTAAGGAAAACAACCCCAGTCTATTCAATCTCTCTTCATAGCTAAAACTCTCCAGCCCAGGCAACATCCTGGTAAATCTCTTCTGCTATCACATCCCTCCAGAACTGCACACAATACTCTAGCTGTGGCCTAACCAACATTTTATACAGTTCCAGCATAAGCACCCTGCTCTTAAACTCTCTGCCTCGGGTAATAAAGGCAAGTATACCATTTTATTAATAATAATAATAATAATAATAATCTTTATTGTCACAAGTAGGCTCACATTGCAATGAAGTTACTGTGAAAATCCCCTAGTTGCCACATTCCGGTACCTGTTCGGGTGCACAGGGAGAATTCAGTAGGTCCAAATTACCTAACAGCATGTCTTTCGGGACTTGTGGGAGGAAACCGGAGCACCCGGGGGAAACCCACGCAGACACGGGGAGAACATGCAGACTCCGCAGAGTGACCCAGGCTGGGAATCGAATCTGGGACTCTGGAGCTGTGAAGTAACAGTGCTAACCACTGTGCTACCATGCTTGCCCAGCTTTCTTTTTTTTAATAAATTTTGAATATCCAATTCATTTTTTCCATTTAAGGGGCAATTTAGCTTGACCAATCCTCCTATCCCGCACATCTTTTGGGTTGTGGGCGTGAAACTCACGCAAACATGGGGAGATGTGCAAACTCCACACGGACAGTGACCCAGAGTCGGGATCGAACCTGGGACCTCGGCGCCGCGAGGCAACCGTGCGAACCACTTGCGCCACGGTGCTGCCCTTGCCCAGCTTTCTTAAACACTGTATCCACCTAGTCTGCTACATTAAGGTCCCTCTAATCCTCGGTGCATCCCAGGGTCCTGCCGTTTATCATGTATCACCTCACACTTGTCCAGATTGAATTGTATTTTCCACTGATCAGCCCAACTGACCAACCCGTCTATATCCTCCAATAATCGATGGCTCCTCACGATTTATCACCTTATCAATTTTCGGACCATCCGCAAGTTTACGAGGTCACCTCGCAGACACGAGGAGAATGTGCAAAATCCACACGGACAGTGACCTGGAGCCAGGTTCGATCCCGCGTTCTCAGTGACGTGAGGCAGCGGTGCTAACCACTGCGCCACTGTGCCGCCCTTGATTGGAACGTGTTCGCCCTGTACACTCCCTATTTCCTTCTTGAATGCATCTTGAATGCATCCCACTGTTTCGTCACAGATTTGCCTAAAGGTGTCTGCTCCCAGTCCACTCTGGCCAAATCATATCTGATCGTATTAAAATCGGCCTTCCCCAGTTTAAAACATTGCTCTCAGGTCCATCATTGCCCTTTTCTATAACTATCTTGAATCTAACAGAGTTATGATCACTGTCTGCAAAATGCTCCCCCATTGATACTTCAACCATTTGCCCGGCTTTGTTACCTAAAATTAAGTCCACGACCCAGTCTCTCTTGTAGAATCTTCAATGTACTGACTTAATAAGTTCCCCTGGATGCATTTTGAGAATTCCGCTCCCTCTAAACCTTTTATATTATAACTACAACATTTAATTGTTGGTGAATTTAAATCCCTCACCATGATACCCTATTACTTTTGCACTTCTCTGAAATTTGCCTGCATACTATGTCTCTCAGGCTTTTCGGGGGCGTAGAAAACACTCTCATCAATGTGATTGCTCCTTTTTGGTTTTCAAGTTCTACCCAAATGGCTTCATTTGAAGAGCCTTATAAGATGTTATCCCTCCTTTCAAAATTGTGACCCCCCCCCCCCTCGTTTACCTCTTTCCCTATCTCGCCTAAACATCCTGTATCCTGAAATATTGAGCTGCCAATCCTGCCCGTCGCTCAACCATGTCTCAGTAACACCAATAGCATCATACCCCCATGGTTTTTAAAATAAATTTAGAGTACCCAATTCATTTTTTCCAATTAAGGGGCAATTTAGTGTGGCCAATCCACCTACCCTGCACATCTTTGGGTTGTGGGGGGAAAACCCACGCAAACACAGGGAGAATGTGCAAACTCCACACGGACAGTGACCCAGAGCCGGGATCGAACCTGGGACCTCGGCACCATGAGACAGCAATGCTAACCATTGCGCCACCGTGCTGCCCATACCCCCATGTTTTAATTTGCATTCTCAATTCATCTGCCTTGTTCATCAGAATCATTGCATTAAAATAAATACCATCCAATCTTACCAAACTCCCTTGTGACTTAACTGGTCTGGACATTCTATGCCTTCCTGGCTTATTGATGTCTCTTGTAATTTTGGCTGTGCATCTATCCCTACAGAAGCTTCTCTCAGAATCCCAGCCCTTTGCCAAGTTAGTTTAAACCCTCCCCAACAGCACGAGCAAACTTCTCTGCAAGAACACTGGTCCCATTTGGCCTCAGGTGCAAACTCTCCGCCTTGCACAGGTCCTAACATCCCCCAAAATGGTCTCAATGTCCCAGAAATCTAAAGCCTTCCCTCATGCAACATTTCTCCAGCCACGCATTCATCAGGACTAGTCTCTTATTTCTATACTCACTAGCACACGGCACCGGAAGTAATCCAGAGATCACTACCTTCTGTTCGTCTGACCCAATATTTCCATATGTGGCTCGGTACAGGTATCATGTTCTGTTCCATGGCACTCCCGTGAAATGCCTTGGGTTGTTTTATTGTATTTGCATAGTGCCTTTAATGTGAGTTATTATTGTTGTTTACCATTGGAACCTCATCAATATATGCCACTGTCTCACAGTGGTATCAATTATCCTCTAATTTATTTTGCAACATGATGAATCACCACTTGCATGATACAAAAGGTTGGTGCTAGCAGTAAGTGTAGGTTGTGTATGTGGCCACGCTCCAATTGATAATCAGTTATTCGAATATTTTATCATTCTGTTTATTGCAGCCTGCCTTGGTGCTGCCCTTTACCACCTGGCACTTCATGCATTGTGGTGCAGAGTGCCAAATACTTGCCGTAAGGCTAAACCTGTGAGCTGTCCAGTTACACCCCGTGAAGCATCTTTAATGCATTAAAGGCATTGCCTAAATGTAAGTTGTTACTTTTGCTTCCCAGTGACTGGTAAATGTGGGCATACGAATTAGACCACTCGGCCCTTCGAGCCTACCCCGCCATCCCTTTTTAGTGCAATTCGTGGAAGAGGAATTTGTGTTGCTAACCCTTGTTTCCCTTCACTTCAGTTGCGTGATTGTAAATCAATCCCTTTGGATTCCTTGTGACAGAGCTCGGAGCAGGACCCAAAGACTTGCTGAGGACAGCAAGTTCTGTGAGACGCCTCTTCTGCTAATGTCGTTACTGTCACAACCTGTCGATTGTTTCACTGGAGTTGCTAATTGCTGGAGACTTGTTATCACTGATCTCAGATTAATTTGTACAGTGTAAAAATTTAAACCCTCGGGACATTGGGCCACAAAGCTTAGTCACACTCGTTGTCTCTCCTCCTGCTCTTGGTGTTATCACTGGGTTTCTGCCCCCTCACTCACTGTACACTTCCAGGTATGAGGGGAATGTCAAAAGTTAAAACACTCTTGAGGGCAGAATGTCCTAGATTATCCTCTCCTTTCTGGGGCGGCACGGTGGCACAGTGGTTAGCACTACTGCCTCACGGCATCGAGGACTTTGATTCAATCCAGGTCCCGGGTCACTGTCCGTGTGGAGTTTACACATTCTCCCCGTGTCTGCGTGGGTCTCACCCCACAACCCAAAGATGTGCAGGGTAGGTGAATTGGCTACGCTAAATTGCCCCTTAATTGGAAAAAAAATAATTGGGTACTCTAAATTATTTTTAAATCCTTCCCTTCCTAGATTTAATATGGAGTGGTGTAACGACAACAATCTCTCCCTCAATGCCAGCAAAACTAAAGAGCTGGTCATTGACTTCAGGAAGCAAAGTACTGTACACACTCCTGTCAGCATCAACGGGGCTGAGGTGGAGATGGTTAGCAGTTTCAAATTCCTAGTGGTGCACATCACCAAAAATCTGTCCTGGTCCACTCACGTCAATGCTATCACCAAGAAAGCACAACAGTGCCTATACTTCCTCAGGAAATTAAGCAAATTCGGCATGTCGACATTAACCCTTACCAACTTTTACAGATGCACTATAGAAAGCATTCTACCTGACTGCATCACAGCCTGGTATGGCAACTGCTTGGCCAAGGACCGCAAGGAACTTCAGAGAGTCGTGAATACCGCCCAGTCCATCACACAAACCTGCCTCCCATCAATTGACACCATCTACACCTCCCGCTGCCTGTGGAAAGCGGGCAGCATAATCAAGGATCCCTCCCACCCGGCTTACTCACTTTTCCAACTTCTTCCATCGGGCAGGAGATACAGAAGTCTGAGAACACGCACGACAGACTCAAAAACAGCTTCTTCCCCACTGTCACCAGACTCCTAAATGACCCTCTTATTGACTGACCTCATTAACACTACACCCTGTATGCTTCATCCGATGCCAATGCTTATGTAGTTGCATTGTATATCTTGTGTTGCCCTATTATGTATTTTCTTGTATTTTCTTGAATTTTGTTTAATTCCTTTTTCTTCCCATGTACTGAATGATCTGTTGAGCTGCTTGCAGAAAAATACTTTTCACTGTACCTCAGTACACGTGACAATAAACAACTCCAATCCAATCCAATTTAGAGAGGAGTTGAGGAAAAGCTTTTTCGCCCAGAGTGGTGTGAACCTGGAACTCGCTGTGTGAAAGGGTGGCAGAGGCAGAAACCCTCACAACATTTAAGAAGCATTTAGATGAGCACTTGAAACGCCATCACATTCAAGGCTATGGACCGAATGCTGGAAAATGGGATTAGAATAGATAGAGGCTTGATGGCTGGCACATACATGTTGGGCTGAAGGGCCTCTTTCTGTACTGTGAAACTCTATGGCAATGGCCCATCCTCAAGGAAATAGATTTCCCACCACTTCTTGCATCAAAAGTTTTGAATTTCACTGCAGTCAGAATTTCACTCTTTCTCTAGATAATGACAGCCATTGGGAAATTGAGTTGATGCGACTGAAGTTATGACAAGTTCCTCCCTTTTTTTCAATCCCAGTACATGGTTTTTCATTTGCCACAGATGAGACGATTTGATTTCAGGTTTTTCTTTATGGAAGATCAATTGTGGAATGCGATCGCAATATTCATTGTTTTAAAATAAGTCTGAAATCTAATTAAATAAAAAGGATATTAAAAAACTGGACTCGGTCAGATTATGGACTATGAACAAGTTGTAGGTGCTGGCTATTTGGTGTATATTTGATAACACTCTTCAGGGGCGTAACCACAAAGAGCAAGGATGTCACTGTAGTGTGGTACTGGGGGAGTGCTGCACTGTCAGAGATGTCACCTGCTGGAGAAGATGTTAAACTGAGACTCCAACTGCCCTCTGAGGTGAATGTATAAAATCTCCTGTCACTGCTTTGAAGTGGGGAGGGCAATAGATTAGCCCTCAATCAACACCTCTAAACCTGATGATCTGGTCATTATCATGTTCTTGTTTGTGGGATTATTTTAGTGTGTCAATTAATTGACTGTTGCATTTTGTACATTACAGCGACGACACTGTCAAAGTACTTTGTCCCCAGTAAAACCTCAGCATAGCCTAACGAAATGCATATTCTTCCTGTAACTAGGGGCTGTTTTTCAGTTATAGGGAGATGGTGGTGATGGTTTAGTGGTATTGTCACTGGACTTGTTAATGCTTTGGAGACCTGGGTTCAATACTCACCATGGCCAATGGTGAAATTTGAATTTAACGAGGCTGCACGGTGGCACAGTGGGTTAGCACTGCGGCCTCACGGCGCTGAGGTCCCAGGTTCGATCCCGGCTCTGGGTCACTGTCCGTGTGGAGTTTGCACATTCTCCCCGTGTTTGCATGGGTTTCGCCTCCACAGCCCAAAGATGTGCAGGCTAGGTGGATTGAATACGCTAAATTGCCCCTTAATTGGAAGAATTAAATGGGTACTTGAAATTTATTTAAAAAAAGAAATTTGAATTTAATTGAAGTCCTGGGATTAAAAGTCAAATGATGACCATGAAACTCCTGTCAATAGTCATAAAAACCCCATCTGCTTTGCTAATCAGCCATCCTTAACTGGCGTGGCCTACAAGTGACTCCAGACCCACAACAGTGTGGGTTGACTCTTAAAAATGCACTCTAATTTGGCTCCTCCAAGCCACAAGCTCCAAGGTCAATTAGAGATGGGCAATAAACACTGACCCGGCCAGTGATGCCCACATCCCATGACTGAATAAAAACAAAAGTAAGTTCTACTGTGCTTTTTTGAGAGTCGATCAGTTTTGTTGTGAAGTCATTCATGGGCTTTTCTAACCTTTCCAGGTCGACCCACGCTCTTAACAGCAATCACAAATCCCCATCAGTGTTTCCCTTATTGGAAGCGCCCCGATCATCTAACAGTCTTGGGTGTAGGAACAAGAGTGTTGGCCCCATTAATTTCAATGCCATTACAGACTATTTTCAGCCTTGGTTAACAAAAATCAGTAGCTATAGAATATTCACATCCGGTTATTTTGAAGCAAAACCCATTTCAAGGTCAGATGCAAGTGGGCAGTATGGTAGCATGGTGGTTAGCATAAATGCTTCACAGCTCCAGGGTCCCAGGTTCGATTCCCGGCTGGGTCACTGTCTGTGTGGAGTCTGCACGTCCTCCCCCTGTGTGTGTGGGTTACCTCCGGGTGCTCCGGTTTCCTCCCACAGTCCAAAGATGTGCGGGTTAGGTGGATTGGCCATGCTAAATTGCCCGTAGTGTAAGGTTAATGGGGGGATTGTTGGGTTACGGGTATAGGGTGGATACGTGGGTTTGAGTAGGGTGATCATTGCACGGCACAACATCGAGGACCGAAGGGCCTGTTCTGTGCTGTACTGTTCTATGTTCTATAGTGGTAAGCATTATGGCTTCACAGCGCCAGGGTCCCAGGTTTGATTCCCGGCTTGGGTCACTGTCTGTGCGAAGTCTGCATGTTCTCCCTGTGTCTGCGTGGGTTTCCTCCGGGTGCTCCGGTTTCTTCCCACATGTCCTGAAAGATGTGCTGTTAGGTGAATTGGACATTCTGAATTCTCCCTCAGTGTACCTGAACAGGTGCCGGAATGTGGCGACTAGGGTCTTTTCACAGTAACTCATTGCAGAATTAACGTAAGCCTACTTGTGGGGCAGCACGGTGGCACAGTGGTTAGCATTGCTGCCTCACGCCTCCCAGATTCGATCCTGGCTCTGGGTCACTGTCCATGTGGAGTTTGCACATTCTCCCCGTGTTTGCGTGGGTTTCGCCCCCACAACCCAAAGATGTGCAGGTTAGGTGGATTGGCCACGCTAAATTGCCCCTTAATTGAAAAAAATGAATTGGGTACTCTAAATTTATTTTTTAAAATGCAAGCCTACCTCTGAAATAAAGATTATTATTATTATTAATGGGTGAAAAAAGGTCACTGATATCTTTCAAATCTAAAATGTAAATTATCCCTAGATCAAATTGACGAGCTCTCAGAAAACACAAGGCATTCATTTTTCAGCAGATGTGAATCAATCTCTGCAATTAATTTTTAATGATTTACACGCTGGAGGAGCAGAGTTGCTTTCTTGCCTTGACCTGGTTTATTCCTTGCTACAGAGGGACATTTGTAGCTCAATACAAAATGCATTGCACCTTTTATTGAGATAGCACAGGCACCTCCCAGGCTCCTAACTTCAACCCGGCATCGATGAAGCCCAATTGATTTCCATCTGAAAAAGCAGTGGCACATTCAGTATGGTGTGGGTTGAGGTGGGGGGGTGGGGAGGGGGGAGGAGCGGGGGGGGAGAGAGAGAGGCGGGGGTGGTGATGGCTGGTGGGGTGTCTCACCAGGTGGTTGGCAGAGTGGGCTATTGGGGAATTGGTTAAGCATAAGGACGACAGAGAATGGGAGGGGAGATGAGGCAGGATGTGCCATTTTTCCCAAACAAAAAGGGAATATCGGGTATGGGCTACATACTTCAAGGACATCTTAGGTATCTCCTTCAACGTCTGATATAATAATGACAATCTTTATCATTGTCACAAGTAGGTTTACATTAACACTGCAATGACGTTACTGTGAAAATCCCCTAGTCGCCACATTCCGGCACCTGTTTGGGTACAGAGGGGGTTTTCAGAAAGTCCAATTCACCTAACAAGCACGTCTTTCAGGACTTGAGGGAGGAACCCGGGCACCCGGAGGAAACCCAAACAGACACGGGGAGAAGGTGCAGACTCCACACAGACAGTGATCCAAGTCGGGAATCGAACCCGGAACGCTGGCACTGTGATGTACAGTGCTATGAGCCAACCATCACACACTCCAGAAGCTCAGCTAGAAAAGTACTCAAAGCAACAAGTAGGCAGACTGACGGCTACGTTTCGCATGGAAGCAGCTTGCAAATGGTCGCCTTCGGTCAGCCTACCGCAATGAGCACAGCTCGTGGATCTCAGACGTTTAGAACAAGAGGAGAGGAAGGAATAGCCAGAAAAATGAAAGGCTTATTAACCAGTGCAAAAATGGGAAGGGGTAAAACTTACCTTGGTGGATGGGGGAGTGGAAAGGAGGTTCGGTTGCTCATGTCCTTTGCTGTGCAATGAATTGTGTTTAGTGTACCAGCAATTTGTGCCTCACCATTTCAAATTTCAAAATTTCAAAAATTTTGCTCAACTTCAAAATAAGGGGGATGCCACTTCATGTCAGGGCACAGTGGTTAGCACGGCTGCCTCACAGCGCCAGGGGCCTGGGTTTGATTCCAACCTTGGATGACTGTGTGGATTTTGCACATTTTCCCCGTGTCTGTGTCGGTTTCCTCTGGGTGCTCCGGTTTCCTCCCACAGTCCAAAGATGTGCAGGTTAGGTGGATTGGCCGCGCTAAATTGCACCTTAGTGTCCAAAAGGTTAGGTGGGGTTACGAGATTATGGGAATAGGGTGGGGCATGGGCCTAGATAGGGTGCTCTTTCAGAGGGTTGGCGCAGACTCGATGGGCCAAACGACCTCCTTCTGCACTGTAGGGGTTCTATGACCGAGATGAGGAGAAATTTCTTTGCGCAGAGGTTTGTGAATCTTTAGAATTCTCTACCCTGAGTGCTTTGGAAGCTCAGTCACTGAGTATGTTTAAAGCAGAGATTGATAGATTTCCGATTAACAATAACGAAAGGGTTATGGGAAGAGTGGGTGTAAAAGACATTGAAGAGTCTAATCAACCATGATCGCATTGAATGGTGGAGCAGGCTTGATCGCTTAATGGCCTTCTCTTTTCCTATGTTCCTGTGTTCCATGACCTCATTTCATGGGAGACAAGAGCCAAGAAGGGACATCTATTTGAGATGGGGAAGCATTAATATACTTTAAAAGCAAGAAAATCAAGTTTAAAAAAATATAAATTTAGAGTACCCAATTCATTTTTTCCAATTAAGGGGCAATTTAGCGTGGCCAATCCACCTACTCTGCACATCTTTGGGTTGTGGGGGCGAAACCCATGCAAACACGGGGAGAATGTGCAAACTCCACACGGACAGTGACCCAGAGCTGGGATCGAACCTGGGACCACGGCGCCATGAGGAAGCAGTGCTGTTCACTGCACCACAGAGCTGCCCAAGAAAATCAAGTTTGCAAACATTCCATGGAATCAGATAAATGCAGGTTCATTAAGTTAGTCAAGGTCTGGCTCTGTGTTCATGGTGGCATCAAACAAGACAGTTATGGGCACGGTAACTATGGGGACAACCTGGGTTTAGCCATCTACTCGACTAAAGTGAGTTTATGCTAAGTTTATCCAGATTCCTTTGAAGCTTCTTTAACCACTGTGAAAGTCAGTGGAGTTGACCATAATGGCTGTTTCCAGCGGTGCTCTGCATGGGGTAAGCCATGTTCAGTCACCTGCCATACTCGGTAAACAGCCCTCTGAGAAACGCACGTGCCGAAACTATTTTCAGTGAGAGTGAAGCAGCGTCACAAAAAGACCATTCTCTCAAGCCGAGACGCAACGGAGAGTTTAAAAATAACACGAGGGACTCCTGAATGCCAACATTAAGTTTTCAAGTTTAGATTTACATGACACAGATCTCACATAAAGGCCAGGCTGAAGTTTATTTTTGACATTTTCTCTACCTTTTATTGTCTGTTACTGAATTATAAATTTTTTACAAGGAAGGGAGTCCCAGTGGTTACAACATTTAATGTGCTTTCAGACATTCTCAGGCAGGAACTTCCCTCTACGGAAAGACTAACTGAGTTAACATTCCAGGTTTATAACCTTTGCATCAGTTCCTTAATCCAGCAGAGATCACCTTGAATGTTTCCACAACATATTAGGTGGCAGTCTCCTTTATTTATATCTTCCGCCCCCATGGTAATAAGTGATTTCACCTCCAATGCGGTGGTTCACTGCATAGCCAAATGACATGACATGTTACAAGCCAAGTCCTACACAGTTTATTCGATTACTAAACATATAGGAAACAAAGCCTTCCTCAAAAACATTACCAAGTTATTGGAAAAGGTAACTCTCTGCATTTAGTAAGAAATGAAAAGTTTTTAAATTTAGAGTACCCAATTATTTTTTCCAATTAAGGGGCAATTTAGTGTGGCCGATCCACCTACCCTGCACATCTTTGGGTTGTGGGGTGAAACCCACGCAGACACGGGGAGAATATGCAAACTCCGCACAGACAGTGACCCGGGACCGGGTTTCGAACCCGAGTCCTCAGCGCTGTAGGTAGCAATTGTTGCTCTATTTAACTGGATACTGATATGACAGTTATTAATGATGATATTGCTTTTCAGAGTCGCCAGATATCAAACGATACCACCACAAGGTTTTACCAGATATCGATCAAAGACCAAACAACCAGTTGGTTAGTTCAAGTTCAATGATAGTTTATTTACACACAAGAATTACTTCGGCATGCAACATAAAACACTACAAGCTAAATTACACCTAACACTACAACATCCTGTACTTAACTTCAGGCACCCGGCTTCATGCAGAGGAACAAGGCCTTTGTTCGGATCTTGTATGGCTGGGCCTGGAGAAGTGACTTCATTTCTGCTGGGCTCATCAGTCTGGTAGTGATCGTTGGTCTTGAACTTGTCTTCTGGTCGTGATGCTACACTTGATTTTAGGCGTAGGTCGGGGCCAAGAGAGACTGAACACATGGCTGTGTCTCTCCTTATCCTTCTGGGGTTTTGCGCTCTTTTGGGCGGTCCTTAGCTTTGGACCCAATAATTCGGCAGGCTTCGATCACTGCCTTCGATTTTGGCCAATAAAGGGGCAGGTGCCTTGATGGCGGGGCGTGTCCTGAACAGTCATTGACCTTAGCGTTTTGGGCTCCCTGAGCAAAGGGAGTGGCGCCAATGAGTCTGTTTCTGTATCTGTTACCTGAGTACAGGTCTTTTGTTCTGGGGAATTGGGCCATTAGAATGCAAAGTAGCTGGGGGTTTCAATAGCGTCTAGTTATCGGAGTTCCCAATATACATAACCTCTGAGCGTCTGAGTCCTGGGTTGACCATATTTCCCATGGTCCTTTGCAGGTGCCCATATTACCTGGGATCCTTTGTAAGTGGCCATCCCAGATGGCTACGCAATGCGAACCACTATGCCACCATGCTGCCCAATAAGTGAAAGGTTGCTGTCTGCTCCTGACATTTCCTTCAGCGTTTGAGGCTCCTACTCACCTCTCTAGGTCAGTTCATTCTGTGGTAGGTGCTACTGAGAGACTTGGTGATGGACGTTGATGTTTCCCACTCAAAGTACATTCTGCACCTTTGCCACCCTCAGGGCTTCGTCCAAATGTGTTCAACATGGAGAAGTGCTGATTCATCAGCTGAGAGTGGACAACACATGGTATTCAGTCTTAAGAAAATAACGAACATTATAGACTGGATGATGCCAGATTTTATCCCCTGCCTCATAGTTAGCTGATTCTAGCCAGAAAAACCAATGGGGAGACACTATAGGACTTGGTGTTGCTGTGCTACAGAAAGGAAAATCAGCCACGTTCACCCTCCAGCTCACCAGGATACTGTTAGAAGGCAGACTCAAGTTTAGTCTCCCTTTTTTAAATTGATTTACAGGATGTGGGTGTGGCTGGCTTGGCCAGCATTTATTGCTAACCCCCAGATGTCTTTCAGAAGATGGTGGTGAGCTGCCTTCTTGAACCACTGCAGTCCCTGAGGTGTAGGTACACCCATAGTGCTGTTGGGGATGGAGTTCCAGGATTTTGACCCAGCGACAGTGAAGGAACGGCAATATATTTCCAAGTCGGGGTGGCGTGTGACTTGGAGGGGAACCCCCAGGTAGTGGTGTTCCCCGGTATCTGTTGCTCTTATTTTTAATTTTCTATAAATTTAGAGTACCCAATTCTTTTTTTTCCAATGAAGGGGAAATTTAGGGTGGCCAATTCACCTACCCTGCACATCATTTTGTGTTGTGGGGCTGAGATCCACGCAAACGCAGGGAGAATGTGCAAACTCCACACGGACAGTAACCCAGGGCCGGAAACGAACTCGGGGTCCCCGGCACCATGAGGCAGCAGTGCCAACCATTGCGCCACCATGCCGCCCTGGTAGATACCAGTGCTGTAGCTGTGCTGGAACAGCTTGGCTCGGGGCGCAGCAAGTTCTGGAGCCCAAGTCTTCAGGGCTATTACCGGAATATTGTCAGGGTCCATAGCCTTTGCAGTATCCAGTGCCTTCAGCTGTTTCTTGATATCACATGTGGTGAATTGAATTGGCTGAAGACTGGCATCTGTGATGCTGGAGACCTCCCGAGGAGGCCCGAGATAGATGTTCCCCTCGGCACTTCTGGTTGAAGATAGTTGCAAAGGCTTCAGCGTTATCTTTTACAGATGTGCTGGGTTCCCCCATCAATGAGAATGGGGATATTTATGGTATCTCCTTCTCCAGTGAGTTGTTTAATTGTTCTCCACCATTCACAGCTGGATGCGGCAGGACTTCACACCTTAGATCTGACCCGTTGGTTGTGGAATCACTTCGCTCTCTCTATTACTTCCTGCTTCTGCGGTTTGGTACGCATGTATTCCTGTGTTGCAGCTTCAACAGGTTGACACTCCTTTTTTAGGTATGTTTGCTGTTGCTCCTGGCATGGCCTCCTGCACTCTTCATTGAACCAGGGTTAATCTGCTTGCTTGGTGGTAATGGTAGAGTGGGGGATACACCAGACCATGAGGTTACAGATTGTGGTTGAGTACAATTCTGCTGCTGCTGATGGCCCACAATGCCTCATGGTAGCCCAGTCTTGAGTTGCTCGATCTGTTCGAAGTCTATCCCATTTAGCACGGTGGTAGTGCCACACAACACGATGGAGGGTATCCACAATGTGAAGATGGAACTTTGTCTCCACAAGGACTGTGCAGTGGTCGCTCCTGCCAATACTATCATGCATCTGCAGCAGGAAAATTAGTGAGGATTAAGTCAATTATGTTTTTCCGGGGGCAGCACAGTGGCACAGTGGTTAGCATTGCTGCCTACAGCGCTGAGGACCCGGGTTCGAATCCCGGCCCTGGGTCACTGTCTGTGTGGAGTTTGCACATTCTCCCCGTGTCTGCGTGCGTTTCGCCCCCACAACCCAAAGATGTGCAGGTTAGGTGGATTGGCCACTCTAAATTGCCCCTTAATTGGAAAAAATAATTGGGTACTCTAAATTTATTTTTTTTTTAATTATGTTTTTTCCCTCTTGTTGGTTCCCTCACCATCTGCTGCAATCCCAGTCTAGCAGCTATGTCCTTTAGGACCCAGCCTGCTCGGCCTGTGGTGGTACCACCAAGCCACTCTTGGTGCGCTCTTGCACCGCTCTGCTCCATCCCCGTAACCTAACCATCTTTGGAAATGAAGGAGCATTTTAGCATGGCCAATCCACTTGACCTTTCATTGAGTTTAAAATTCGACAATCTGCCATGGTGGAATTTGAACCTCGTTCCCCAGAGGATTACCCTGGGTCTCTGGATTACTAGGCCAGCAACAATACTATTGCATCACTGCCTCCCACTGTGGCTACCTAAGGCTCACTGCCAAAATTCATACGAATAACAGCAACTTGGGCAAGTTAACAATATCCTTACTGTCACAAGTAGGCTTACATTAACACTGGAGTGAAGTTATTGCAAAAAGACCCTAGACACCACACTCCGGCGCCTGTTGGGGTACACAGAGGGAGAATTCAGAATGTCCAAATTACCAGGCAGCACGTCTTTCGGGACTTGTGGGAGAAAACCGGAGCACCCGGAGGAAACCCACGCAGACACGGGGTGAACGTGCAGACTCCGCACAGACAGTGACCCAAGCCAGGAAACGAACATTGGGACACTGGAGCTGTGAAGCAACAGTGCTAGCCACTGTGCCACCGTGCCACCCAATGAGGGCAGCCAGCCTGGAATTGTGTTCCAGCTCGGAGAGACATGGAGGGAGGTGGGGAACAATTCTCACCTTTGTGTTCTCATATTAGTACTTACCTGTTTAAAACATTAATGACTCCCTGATTAGGGAATTTAAGAAAATTAAACTTCCCTCTGGAGGCTGCCAGCAACTAAGAAATCAGTGTGGCACTACCTGGTGGTTAAAGATGTCCCAAAATCTTCACCGGTGCTGCTCTCACTAAATGGAAAACAATAGTTTCTGCTGTTGGGAAGAAACGATTTAAAATAAATTGTGCCGAGTTAGAAGGTACTGTGTCGTAACTTTGGCTCGTTTAGAACATGTCATTCTCCTTTGAAGGGATGATAAGGATGGTCATTTCAATTCATTGTTTTAGCTCCTGCTGACAATTCAAATTCTAGCCACTGAGTAATGGCTTCCATTTCTGTAAATGCCCATCTTTTAATTGATCATTTGAACAGTTTAGCCCAATACCCAATTACTGAACACTGCCATTTCTCAATGACGTGCCTCATTTATTTTGTTACAGCTGCTGGTTTAGGCTGAATTCTGGGGAAACTGGAACCCATTTCTTGGTTCAAGTGTTTATGCAATTAATTCCAACTCGCTTATCTTGAAAAAATAAGATAATATAAATCTGACCTAAACATGTGGCGGTGTTAAAAAAAAAAGCATCCTCAGCCGTTTGTCGGTTAATTTACGAAGACAAATCTGTTCCTTTTTTATATTTTACGAATTCGACAACGGATTGGACCATTATCTGAAGAGGAGGAATTTGCAGCACCGTGGGCAAAAGGCCAGGCAATGGGATTGGTCAATTGCCCTTGTGGGACACCAGCAGAAATGATGGGCTGAATGCCCTCATTCTGTGCCATGGCCATGTTATGGTCGGGATTTTTTGGCCCTTCCCGCCGACCGTATGTTTTCCCGCCAAAGTCGACCCCCCTCCCACACCTCCATGATGGGCTCCCTGGCGGTGGGACAGGCGAGCGATGCAAAACCGCTACAGATTTCGCCGAGACTGGAAAATCCTGATGGTGACCAAGTATCAATGAGCTTGGTTTGTAATGCAATGATCCATGAGCTCATCCAGCAGACTACAACTTTCATTTTGATTACAAATGTTCTTGGAAGGGTTAATTACATGTGCAGCAGGAGTATGTTGCACTGTAATCTGGTCAAACTCAAAGTATAAAAGCCTAGGAGGCCCAAGAAAGGAAATCCAAATGGCAATTTATTTTCAGCCAAAAGAAGAAGCTGCGACGCGGCATACACCAACCGGGGTTACTGACCATGTCGGTGCCAATCCAGGCAAGCTTATAAGGCAATCCAGGCAAGCTGATGGGCCTCTGCCCATTAACGGGAGAGCTCGTACTCCACATGCCTCACGGTGAGATCAATCAGGTTTTCCCTGGGGGGTCTTGTGAGAGTTATTACATCTCTCTCCCCCTCCCCAAAGTCCGAAGGTCACTCTGTCGCTAGATGTAGAGAGGGGTCACGTTCGCCGCTTTGCAAGTGTGAATTCAAACCCCATCCTCGTCGCCAGTATAATAGCTCAGGAGACCCGATAAGGTTAATCCAAACGGCAATTTATTTTCAGCCAAATGAGAAGGCCGTAACGCAGCATAGAGCACCAAGGCGCCAACAGGGCCTACCAATCATGTGGGTCCCAATCTGAGATAGCCTTTAAAAGGTGTTTCTATGAACCCCAGCTGCCAGGCCTCAGCCCATTGTGGGGGAGTGAGGGGGGGGAGCTTGTATTCCACGGGTCCCACGGGGAGATCAATTGGGTAGTCTCCGCGGATCTCGTGAGGGTCATTACACAAAACAATCCCAATTGATCATATTAGAGCCTGTAACAACAAATGGGTCCTTTGGCAACCGCGGATTGCTGTGCCTTAAAATTTGGAGTTAAAATAAAAGTTATCAGAAGCAAATGTACCTTTATGTCCTTGTCAAGCAGTGCTCCTGGGATTAGCTTTTGACGTTTTTGGGAAGTTTGCTTCATTGAACATTGGCATATTATGCATATTGTGCCTCAGAGGCAGCCATTTTGAAAAGTTGCCGGGTTACAGATTTTCAAATGCTTAACTTGGTTTGTCTAAAGGTTAACACCCCGAAGTCACGTGACAGGATGCAATCCAGATATGAATAGCTGGAAAGGAATGTCATTGATTTTCAGCCTTGTGTGAAGTTATTGTGTTGCCTTGCCTTCGGGCTTATTATATGATCATGCATATTTTCCAAAAATGGAGCAGCGACACAGGAGTGACACTGCCTAGCATGGGCTGTACCAAACTGCCCGCTGGGCAGGAAGTGAGATGGCAAAAAGGGGGTCATTAACTAAATGTGCTGTCAACCACATCTACCACGAGCAGGGTAGCTCGTCCTATGTTGAAATATGTACCACATTGGGCTACTCCTGCCCTCTTTGCGAAACCCATTATCAGGTTTTATAACCACAATTTCACCGTATCATTAACATTCCAGGTAACGATTGGTGACATTGTGTGTGGGTTGCGTAAACCACCTTGAATAGAAAGTTATGCAGAATAACAAGATACTTTCAAAAAGATTTATCTGTATCCTATCATAACTAATCTTCTGAGTGGCCAATATTGATACTGTTCTCTGCTGACATGGCGGTTTTACACTGGTTTATGTTTGGAATTGTTTATAATTTCTGAACAGAGATATTGTCAAAGAGCAGTTGAGTTTTGCCAGGCCCAGTGTATTTCATCTCAGAGTGTCCAAAATGAGCAATTGTTACAAAAGTAGTTCAGTTCCTTTTAGGGGTGAAGTGCAAGACACGGAGTGTTGAAAATGCAAAGGTGATTTTCCCTTTATCAGCAAGCTCCATCAAATGATACGCAAAGTAGGGGCTAGTGTAGCACAGGGCTAAAGAGCTGGCTTTTAAAGCAGACCAAGACGGGCCAGCAGCACAGTTCAATTCCCGTACCAGCCTCCCCGAACAGGCGCCAGAATGTGGTGACTAGGGGCTTTTCACAGTAACTTCATTTGAAACCTACTTGTGACAATAAGCAATTTTCATTTCATCCAAGTACATTTTTTTCCTAAACAACCACACAATCCCGTGAAATGAATCACTTTCAAACGTGCCAATGAACTTCAATCACTGGGCCCCAGTGAGACAATCTGAGTGGGAGTCATGGCTGGGTTAGTAATATGTGCGGGAAGGGAGAGGGGGGCACACAAAGTCATGGTGATATTTGGAGGACAACGAGAAAAGCGCAGGTTGAGCTCAGATGTGCAACTCCACAACAAGAGTCATCATATGACCATATTCCCATGTTATTCTACAGTGCCCCAAAATATGATGCTTGCCTCTGGTACCGAGGGAGAACAGAACTGAATATAGAACCAAAAGAATTCTGGTTTCTGGGCGGCAAAGTTGACGTGGTCAGGATGTAAATGTATTGATTGTGTGCGGTTCTCAAACTGGTTAGTGGTGTGCGTATGAGTCATAAATGTCAGTATTGGTGCCTATCTTTCAGCTCATCCTGCCTGTACTAATTCCAAATCGGTGCTACTCTACAACAATTTGCATTCACATAGCACAGTTAATGTAGTTACACATCCCAAGACAGCAGCATTATCAAATAAAACATGGGGGGATGTTGATCGAAAGGTTGGTCAAAGAGGTAGGTTTTAAGGAGTCTCCCAAAAGTGGAAAGAGAAGTGGAGATACAGGTTCACAGACCACTTCAATTCTTTTTTTCCTTTATCAAGTTAAAGCAACCATTTTTTTTTCCAATTAAGGGGCAATTTAACTTGGCCAATCCACCCAGCCTGTACATCTTTGTGGGTTGTGGGAGTGAGACCAATGCAGACACGGGGATTGTGCAAAATCTGCCAGGACAGTGACCTGGGGCTGGGATCGAACCCGGGTCCTCGGCGCTGTGATGCAGCAGTGCTAACCACTGCACCACTGTGTGCCCTAAACCACTTCAATTTGATGCAACTCAGCCAAATCAGACTGAAGGCTGGACAGTCAATGACCAGTTGCCCATTGCTACTTTAATATTTCAGGGACATCCCCTCTCTGCTCACAGCCCAATGCCTAAGAGGCAGTAGGCTCCCATCCTCTATTTACCACAGGAGCAGGGATTTATCTCACTTTGTATCCTGGTTGTGACAGAAACCTCGACAAAAAAACCCAAGAGAAGGCAACACAGTGGCACAGTGGTTAGCATCGCTGCCTCACGGCGCCGAGGTCCCAGGTTCGATCCCAGCTCTGGGTCACTGCCCGTGTGGAGTTTGCACATTCTCCCCGTGTTTGCGTGGGTTTCGCCCCCACAGCCCAAAGATGTGCAGGATAGGTGGATTGGCCACGCTAAATTGCCCCTTAATTGGAAAAAATGAATTGGGTACTCTAAATTTATTTATTTTTAAAAGCCTAAGCTCGAGCTTCGTTGCCATATCTTTTAGGTGGCTGGAAATTCTGACCCGCCGTACCTCTGAACGTTTAGCTTCCTTCAGGGGAGTCCATGGTCATACCTCTATAGAGAGCTGATACCATACTGAACTCGATCAAAGATTCCGCTTTGGGATCTCATTATACCCAAATTCTTGTTGTGGCCAATAGACAGGAAAACCAATTCACAACTTGACTATCACCAAGTGGACTTTTTATAAATTAGGGGGAGGGAGGGGCAAAAGAAACAAGTAGATTCAGGTTGGAGTGGGCAGCACGGTGGCGCAGCATTGCGGCCTCATGGCGCCGAGGTCCCAGGTTCGATCCCGGCTCTGGCTCACTGTCCGTGTGGCGTTTGCACATTCTCCCCGTGTTTGCGTGGGTTCCGCCCCCTCAAGCCAAAGATGTGCAGGGTAGGAGGATTGGAAAAAATGAATTGGGTACTCTAAATTTATATTTTAAAAAAAGATTCAGGTTAGAATGCCAATTTTGTCAGGGAGGCAATGGTAAAAAAAAATCCCCGTTAGCCGCAACCCTGTAATCAAAGCATCGGACGATTTGGATTCATTTAAAAGTGTTTGTGGCCTCGATTTGTTTTGAGTTTATTGCAGGACTGTGTAGCGTTACCATTCGCAAGATCAGAAAGGGATAATGACTGCACTGTGTTTTTTTCTTTTTTCTTTTTTTTTATAAATTTAGAATATCCAATTCATTTTTTCCAATTAAGGGGCAATTTAACGTGGCCAATCCACCTAACCTGCACATCTTTGGGTTGTGGGGGTGAAACCCACGCAGACATGGGGAGAATGTGCATGACTGCACTGTGTTGAATAACAATCATGATTTCAGCCTCCAGGCTTTTGCCAAATGAGCATCCATTCACCACCCCCTTCGTGCCCCCCCCCCCCCCCCCCACCCCACCCCACCGGCCCTAGCGTGCTTCAACGGATCGGGCAGGTATGAGCATTGAATGCAGTTTCAGGGTCAAGGTTCAGGTTCCATGTTGAGGGCATCAGAAATTTGAACCCACGGCACAGCGGGCGATGTGACAGTTTTAATGTGTGCTCCTTAAAGCCCCAGGAGTGGACTTGCACTTTCGAACCGTCATGAGATGCACCACTGCAGAAAACAGCCCAACCCCATGGTTAGTGAGATCCTCCTCCTGCATTAACATTACGCTCACATCACTTTCCATTAAAAGCAGCTTTCATTGTGCTGCACTTCAAAAGGGAGATTCAGAACGATTTCCACACATAAAATGTTTGGTGTCAGCCAGCAATGTCAAACATCTGAGCCAAAGTAATTGTACATGTAGCTGACAGATTAGAAGTCTTGCTGCAAAAAGCAAAGACCTTTGTTGGTCAACATTTACATTCAGAAAGCATTAAAGGATTAAAAAAAATATAAAGCACTGTTGTCATGTTTCTAACCCTACAGCCAGAGAGGCTCTGTTACCTTTGTGAATCCACAGAGCGACTGTTTTTTTGAAGTATACATCACATAAGGCGTTAAAATCATTTCAATGCCAAGCCTTTTATGTCTTAATGCTGGGGATAAGTGAAAAGGCAGTGTTTTATTTTCCAATTTTCTCATCAAGGAGGTCTTGTGGTGCACTGGTTAGCATCTCTTCCTGTGAGGCGGAATCTCCGGATTTAAGTTGTACCCCAGGACTTGATGGCTAAGGAAAGTGTGTCTGTTTTGCGGCCAAACAGGTTGTTTGGCCCCTTCCCAAGATGCCTAATTGATGGGTACCTTGACAATTCCTCTTCTCCTCTTGGTGGAGTCTTCCCGATTGAGGATGATGTGATTTTTCTAGTGTTGGTGAGGCTGGTGCGCTGCCCTGGGTGCGGTTAGAGAGGCGTGAGGCTGGCTGGGTGGTGAGCCTTGGCATGTGCTCGCTATCCTGGGAGCACTAACTCCTATATGCAAGGGTGTGCTGGACAAGGCCAGTACTGTGGCTGGAATCCTGTTGACCCCCCCCCCCCCCCCCCCCCAATCACAGCCCTTGTATGTCCTTTCTCGAAGGCACCTGGCCAGGACATCCTGAGAAGCTGAGTCTTGATATGTTCTGAATATCCTTGGTTTACTGACTTCTAAATGCACAAAGGTGTGGGGCTGGGTCAGGTCCTGTACTGCGGTTGGTATCCCGTTACCCCACCTTATGTTTGCGTTGTTCCTTCTTGGCCGGGATGTTATGAGAGGCTGAGTGAGGTATGAACGAGCAGCTTTTTCTCTTCTTTGTCTTGCGGTGAAGGGACTGCCTGGAGGATCATGGGCTTTTATGCTGTGTCCTGGTCCTTTTTATCCTTAGACCCTCCACTCCTGGTAGTTTTCTATTTTTTAACGCTCTCTCAGTTAGTTCATTGGGAGGCGCTGACTAGAATCTGAACCTATCGTATGATTATTTAAAAAAATAAATTTAGAGTACCCAATTAATTTTTTCCAATTAAGGGGCAATTTAGCGTGGCCAATTCACCTACGCTGCACATCTTTGGGTTGTGGGGGTGAAACGCACGCAGACATGGGGAGAATGTGCAAACTCCACATAGACAGTGACTCGGGGCCGGGATCGAACACGGGGCCTCAGCGCCGTGAGTCAGCAGTGCTAGCCACTGTGCCGTCCTTATTGTATGACTATTCGCCGGTCCGCTCTGTATAAATATATGGAATGATGATCGTTCTGCACTGTGCCTGAGTTTGGGATTTTGTCACGTCATGTAGCCTATGTGAAATATCTTTTTCGAACTGGAGGTTTCGAGAATTTTCTGTGTAATCTGTAATTGTGGGGTTAAAGAATCCATGATTGGCTCCTGCAGGGGTACAGACATGTCTGACATGGGGCTGATTTAGCACAGTGGGCTAATCAGCTGGCTTGTGATGCAGAACAATGCCAGCAGCACGGGTTCAATTCCCGCACCGTCCTCCCTGAACAGGCACCGGAATGTGGCGACTAGGGGCTTTTCACAGTCACTTCATTGAAGCCTACTTGTGACAATAAGCGATTATTATTATAATACAAGAGAAGGAAGTTACAGTGTGTCTCCTCTGCTGTTGGAGGTATGTTCTGGTGTGCGCTCAAACATGGCGCAAAGATCTTATCCTGAACTCTGAGGTCATTGCGAGCAATCGCCACGTGGGAAGGTGTGCCCCATGTTTCCATTGCCTTGTCTTTCTCTCCCTTGTCCTCTGTTCACTGTTCATGCCTATAGAGGTACCAAATTGAGTCGCAAGACTGTACTGGGCCAACTGTATTGCTGTTCTCCTGTCCTCCTCTGTATCTATGTACGTTGAGACATTTTGCTCAGCTGTACCATTCCTGTGTATTTTTTGTGTTATTTGTTCAAATGGAAAAAATTCGATAAAATTGTTTTTCTTTAAAGTACCTGCTGATTTTATTCCCAAATGGTTTAAACCTAATCTTAAAATTATTCACTGTCGATCTGATTTCCCCCTCTCAATTCTAAACTTAAATACCATCATGTTATGATCACTATTTGAAAAATGATCCATTACCATCAGATTGTTAATTATTTCCAGTTTATTAGTCATCTCTAAATTCATTACAGCGATTCCCATGCCAATTCTAAAATTACATTTTAGAAAACTTTGTTGAATAAATTCTAAAAGCCTTAAACACTTGAGCTGTTCTGCTCTTTTAAGTCTAAGTAAAAATTAAAATCCCCCATCATGAACATTTTGTTTTTGTGAGTACTCCCCTGGTTCTCATATTTGTTGCATACTCCCCTGATCGTCATATTTATACATCTCTCCACTATATCATTTCTATCAGGTTTGTTGACAATTCCTACCAAGAGTTTTGCATTCTTTAATTCTACCTTCCAACCTATATCCCTCTCATACTACCCTTACAATGCACAAGGAGGCTATTCGGCCCATCGAGTCTCGGCCGACCCTCCTAAAGAGCACCCTAGCCTCGACCCACTCTTCCGCCCTAACCCTGTAACCCCACCAAACTTTGGAAACTAAGGGCAACGCAGCATGGCTAATTCACCTAACCTGCACATCTTTGGACTGTGGGAGGAAACCGGAGCACCCGGAAGAAACCCACGCAGACGTGGGGAGAACGTGCAGACTCCACACAGACAGTGACCCAAGGTCGGAATCAAACATGAGTCCCTGTTGCTGTGAGGCAGCAGTGCTAACCACTGTGCCATTGTGCCGCTCTCTCGCCCTTGACTCTTCAATAACTGGAAGCAAGAGCATTCTTTCTACCCTACTTCATCTCCTTCCTTAAGATTTCCATTAACAAAAACAAACTAAATTTAAGTATTTTTATTTTCCCACACCCAGCCAAATGCTGATGAATTTGTGTTATACCCCCCCACTCAGTTTTCTCACTCCAATATGTAGCTCAGTACTGTGACTTTTCACATACGGTGAACCTGTACTTACTTCCAAGACCCTCTGCGTTTCCACGACATGGAGTCAAATTTCAGAGTGTAGCTGGTGTTAATTTTTAAACCAAAATGCGTTATTGCACACATACTAACATTACATTACCTGCTACTTCATTCCATGGTGCAGTAATGTGAAGTACTTAAACTCCATTGAAAGACTGACATATGTTGCTTGTTAACGCTGGTTATAGCATCACGTCCTCTGAAGTTATTTACACGATAGACAAAAGGAGTAAAAAACAAAGAGCAGATTGACAAACAGCTGAGGTCCATCAAAGAAACAAAAACGATTGAAAATAATGACACTTAAGGTTGCTCTCAGCCTGGGCATTTTGTAAATACACACTGTAAAAGTGTTTACAAAATGCCCAAGCTGAAAGAAACCTTAACAGTTTTGATTTCCATAGCTTTTGCTTGTTCTCTGTGCCTTTTACATCCTCTTACTTACAGAAGGGCAGCATGGTAGCACAGTGGTTAGCACGGTTGCGTCACAGCTCCAGGGTCCCAGGTTCGATTCCCGGCTTGGGTCACTGTCTGTGCGGAGTCTGCATGCTTTCCCTGTATCTGCGTGGGTTTCCTCTGGGTGCTCCGGTTTCCTCCCACAGTCCAAAGATCTGCAAGTTAGGTGGATTGGCCAGGCTAAATTGTCCTTAGTGTCCAAAATTGCCCTTAGTGTTGGGTGGGATTACTGGGTTATGGGGATAGGGTGGAAGTGTGGGCTTGGGTGGGGTGCTCTTTCCAAGAGCTGGTGCAGACTCGATGGGCCTCATGGCCTCATTCTGCACTGTAAATTCGATGATTCTATGATTCTATGATAACAATGACCGTGTTGGCCAGCATGGTGGCGCAGTGGTTAACATTGCTGCTAAGTGAAGCACGATGGCGCAGTGGGTTAGCCCTGCAGCCTCACGGCGTTGAGGTCGCAGGTTCGATGCCGGCTCTGGGTCACTGTCCGTGTGGAGTTTGCACATTCTCCCTGTGGTTGCGTGGGTTTTGCCCCCACAACCTAACGATGTGCAGGATAGGTGATTGGCCACGCTAAATTGCCCCTTAATTGGAAAAAAATAATTGGGTACTCTAAATTTATATATTAAAAAGAGAGCATTGCTGCTTCACGGCGCCAAGATCCCAGGTTTGATCCCGGCTCTGGGTCACTGTCTGTGTGAAGTTTGCACATTCTCCCCGTGTTTGCATGGGTTTCGCCACCACATCCCAAAGATTTTTTAAAAATACATTTAGAGTACACAATTCATTTTTCCAATTAAGGGGCAATTTAGCATGGCCAATCCACCTAACCTGCATATTGGGTTCTGAGGGTGAAAAACTTGCACATTGGGTTGTGAGAGCGTGAGGAAGGAGGTGAGAGAGTGAGAGGAAGGAGGTGAGGGAGCGTGGGGAAGGAGGTGAGAGAGCGTGGGGAAGGAGGTGAGAGAGCGTGAGGAAGGAGGTGAGAGAGTGTGGGGAAGGAGGTGAGAGAGTGAGAGGAAGGAGGTGAGAGAGTGAGAGGAAGGAGGTGAGAGACTGAGAGGAAGGAGGTGAGAGAGCATGGGGATGGAGGTGAGAGAGTGAGAGGAAGGAGGTGAGAGAGTGAGAGGAAGGAGGAGAGAGCGTGGGGAAGGAGGTGAGAGAGTGAGAGGAAGGAGGTGAGAGAGTGTGGGGAAGGAGGTGAGAGAGTGAGAGGAAGGAGGTGAGAGAGTGTGGGGAAGGAGGTGAGAGAGTGTGGGGAAGGAGGTGAGAGAGTGAGAGGAAGGAGGTGAGAGAGTGAGAGGAAGGAGGTGAGAGAGCGTGGGGAAGGAGGTGAGAGAGTGTGGGTGAAAAACTTGCACATTGGGTTGTGAGAGCGTGAGGAAGGAGGTGAGAGAGTGAGAGGAAGGAGGTGAGAGAGCGTGGGGAAGGAGGTGAGAGAGTGTGGGGAAGGAGGTGAGAGAGTGAGAGGAAGGAGGTGAGAGACTGAGAGGAAGGAGGTGAGAGAGCATGGGGAAGGAGGTGAGAGAGTGAGAGGAAGGAGGTGAGAGAGTGAGAGGAAGGAGGTGAGAGAGTGAGAGGAAGGAGGTGAGAGAGCGTGAGGAAGGAGGAGAGAGCGTGGGGAAGGAGGTGAGAGTGTGAGAGGAAGGAGGTGATAGAGCGAGAGGAAGGAGGTGAGAGAGCGTGGGGAAGGAGGTGAGAAAGTGAGAGGAAGGAGGTGAGAGAGTGTGGGGAAGGAGGTGAGAGAGTGTGGGGAAGGAGGTGAGAGAGTGTGGGGAAGGAGGTGAGAGAGTGTGAGGAAGGAGGTGAGAGACTGAGAGGAAGGAGGTGAGAGCGCATGGGGAAGGAGGTGAGAGACTGAGAGGAAGGAGGTGAGAGAGTGTGAGGAAGGAGGTGAGAGAGTGTGGGGAAGGAGGTGAGAGAGTGTGGGAAGGAGGTGAGAGAGTTTGGGGAAAGATGAAAGAGTGGGGGTGTAGTGAGAGAGCGTGGGGAAGGAGGTGAGAGACTGAGAGGAAGGAGGTGAGAGAGTGAGAGGAAGGAGGTGAGAGAGTGTGGGGAAGGAGGTGAGAGAGTGTGGGGAAGGAGGTGAGAGAGTGTGGGGAAGGAGGTGAGAGAGCGTGGGGAAGGAGGTGAGAGAGTGTGGGGAAGGAGGTGAGAGAGCGTGAGGAAGGGGGTGAGAGAGTGTGGGGAAGGGGGTGAGAGAGTGTGAGGAAGGAGGTGATAGAGTGTGGGGAAGGAGGTGAAAGAGTGGGGGTGTAGTGAGAGAGTGTGAGGAAGGAGGTGAGAGAGTTTGGGGGAAGATGAAAGAGTGGGGGTGTAGTGAGAGAGGGTTGTAGGGTGATGTACCATCAATTCGACTCAAGATACATTTAGGATCCGAACTGTGGCCTTAATCGGCTAGTTGTTAGCCCGGTGGCCGACTACAGAGAATGGCCAACCGCCGGGAACTCTGGGTACTTATACCCTGCCTCGGAGGCGAGGCCTACTTGCCGCTCGACCAATTGGAGAGCAGTCACATGACTAGTCCCAACCAATCGGACACGAGGCACATGACCAGCCAGAGCCAATGGGAAGCCAGTGCTCTGCACCAATGTCAGTGCTCATATCCATACCACCACATTGGGTGAGAGTGCATGAACATAATGTGTCCATAAGACTGGTTCACTCACAGTATCACCCTTGCCCAGACACACCATCACTCTCATCCATTATCACAGTGGGTGAAGGTGACAGAGTGAGTACCCTAAGCCTGGCAGTGAGCCAAAAAAACACAATCTCGCCCTATTGCACTCTGATATAGATTGTTTATTAAGAGGCAATTTAGCGTGGCAAATCTTTGGTTTGTGAGGGTGAGACCCACGTAGGCATGGGGGAATGTGCAAACTCCACACAGACAGTGACCCGGGGCCGGGATCGAACCGAGAAGCAGCAATGCTAACCACTGCGCTACTGGGCCATCCTATTGCACTCCAATACTAGTCTTTATTTAATACTATTTTCTTTTGCTCAGCAAGTTGTTACTTTTCATACCTCAGTTTTATTTTGAAATTCATGTCTAACGTTGCGCCAAACTTTATCTTTCCAACGTTTGCTCGTCGGCCCCTTGAGTGAGAAACATTTTGAAATGTGCCCCCCCCCACCATGCAAAATAGTTGGAAAGGCCTCTGATAGAATAAAAAACATAACCATCTATCCATTTAGCTGAAACACATGGTTTATCTCAATCAATGGACGTGGCTTTACTCCCATGACATTCATCTTACTTCATACATTGAATCTATAAAATAGCCTTTTCACTTTTGTAAATCACCTGGCCAAAAGATTTAAATGTCAGAAAGAATAAGCCTTTTTGTCTCACATTGATCTACTTTGTTCTCAACTGCCCCCAGTCTAATGACCTGTCACTCAGAATACCATTTGGTCTTAACAAGCTCACCAATAAACTGGCTCCAGATAAGAAACAGCGATTATCCAAGACACTGTTTTCAGAAGATGAGAGTTTTATTTCACAGCGAACTAGGTATTTGGGCTAATTAGCACCCAACTGGGATCTTGACATATTAAGGATGTTCTATCTGCACTCTTGTTTACGCTACTGGAATTTTGATTGTTAAACTGTTTCCCCATTATAGATTCCAATGGGCACATTTAAAATGGGATTTGTAAATGTGAATTTATCATATTGATTGTGTGTTTGTAGGTAGCTGCCCAGAAATTTTTCTCAGTGGTCTGTGCCAATTCCAGGCAGGGATCTGTGGGCAGGGAAGAATCCGATGAAAGAAAGAAAACTTACTGTTGGGATGTAGGGAAAACAATAGCTGGAAGTGCACAGCAAGGTCCTGATAATTTAAACATGGCGGTAGGCAGATTAATATTTCAGTTGATGGAAACCATCAGGGGCTGGGTTCTCCGCTCTCCCAGCCGTGTGTTTCTCGCTGATCCCTGGCAGCGGAATTCATTATTTTGATTTGATTTAATTTATTATTGTCACATGTATTAGTATACAGTGAAAAGTATTGTTTCTTGCATGCTGTACAAACAATGCATACCGTACATAGGGAAGGAAGGAGAGACTGCAGAATATAATGTTGCAGTTATAGCAAGGTGTGGAGAAAAGATCAACTTAATACGAGGTAGGTCCATTCAAAAGTCTGATGGCAGCAGGGAAGAAGCTGTTCTTGAGTCGGTTGGTACGTGACCTCAAACTTTGGTATCTTTTTCCTGATGGAAGAAGGTGGAAGAGAGCATGTCCGGGGTGCGTGGGGTCCTTAATTATGCTGGCTGCCTTTCCGAGGCAGCGGGAATTGTAGACAGAGTCAATGGATGGGAGGCTGGTTTGCGTGATGGATTGGGCTACATTCACAACCTTTTGTAAGTTCCTGCTGTCTTGGGCAGAGCAGGCTCCATACCAAGCTGTGATACAACCAGAAAGAATGCTTTCCATGGTGCATCTATAATGTTTGGTGAGAGTCGTAGCTGACATGCCAAATTTCCTGAGTCTTCTGAGAAAGTAGTCGTTGGTGGGCTTTCTTAACTATAGCGTCGGCATGGGGGGACCAGGACAGGCTGTTGGTGATCTGTACACCTAAAAACTTGAAGCTCTCGACCCTTTCTACTTCATTCCCATTGATGTAGACAGGGGCATGTTCTCCACTATGCTTCCTGAAGTCGATGACAATCTTCTTCGTTTTGTTGACATTGAGGGAGAGATTATTGTCGTCGCACCAGTTCACTCGTTTGAGTTGAGTTGATGTAGTTTATATGGATTTCAGCAAAGCCTTTGACTAGGTCCCACATTGGAGACTGATAAAGATGGCAAAAGCACATCCAGGGTAACTTGGCAAATTGGATCCAAAACTGGCTTTGTGGTAGGATATAGGGGGTGGTGATAGACGGCTGTTTTTGTGACTGGAGACCTGTGTCCAGTGGCATACCACAGGGATCAGTGCTCGGTCCCTTATTATTTGCAATACATATAAACAATATCGATGAGAATGTGGGGAGGGGGATGATAACTAAGTTTGAGGAAGACACAAAGCTTGGCAGGGTGGTTAATAGTGAGGAAGAAGGTCTGAGGTTACAGCAGGATATAGACAGTCAGATTGACAGATCAGTGGTAGATGAAACTTAACCCTGAAAAGTGTGAGGTGATGCACTTTGGAAGGAGAAACAAGAAAAGGGACTACCCAGTGAATGGGAGGACACTCGGCAGTTCAGAAGAACAGAGGGATTGGGGTGCTTGTCCACAGATCTCTGAAGGTGATAGGGCTTGCCTCTATCACAGAATCCATTAAATCCCCACAGTACAGGAGGAGGCCATTGGGCCCATCGAGTCTGCACCAACCCTTGGAAAGAGCACTCTATCTAGGCCCATTCCCCCACCCGATTCCTGCAACCCTGTACAATGATCATGGCCAACTCACCAAACCTGCACATCTTTGGACAGTGGGAGGAAACCGGAGCACCCGGAGGAAACCCACGCTGCTATGGGGGGAACATGCAAACTGCAAACAGACAGTCACCCAAGGCCGGAATTGTATCCGTGCCATGGCACAATGAGGCAGCAGTGCTAACCACTGTGCCATATTGTGGCATAAATTATGAGAGCATTAGATAGATTATAAGATCAGGAAGGTATGCATGGGGCAGCACAGTGGCACAGTAGTTAGAAAAGTTGTTTCACAGCTCTAGGGTCCCAGGTTCGATTACCGCTTGGGTCATTGTCTGTGAGGAGGTCTGCACGTTCTCCCCGTGTCTGTGTGGGTTTCCTCCGGGTGGCTCCGGTTTCCTCCCACAAGTCCCGAAAGACGTGCAGTTAGGTGAATTGGACATTCCAAATTTTCCCTCTGTGTACCCGAACAGGTGCCAGAGTTTGGCGACTAGGGGCTTTTCACAGTAACTTCACTGCATTAATGTAAGCTGTTGTGACAATAAAGATTGTTATTATTATGTTGGAGCTGTACAAAACTTCAGTTAGCTCACAGCTCGGGTACTGTGTTCATTTCTGGTTGCCCCACTATAGGAATGATGTGAGTACACTGGAGAGGGTCCAGAGGGGATTCACCAGAATGTTTGCCTGGGATGGAGCATTTGCGATGGATAGTCTTGGGTACATTCTTTAGAACAGAGAAGGCTGAGCTGGAACCTGATTGAGGTCTATAAGATTATGAGAGGCACCGACAGGGTGGAAAGGAAGCAGCTGCGTCCCTTAGTTGAAGGGTCAATATTGAGGGGGCATAATTTAAAGGTGAAGGGCAGGAGATTTACAGGGGATTTGAGGAATGTTTTCACCCTGAGGGTGGTGGGAGTCTGGTATGCACTGCCTGGGAGGGAGTAGAGGCAGGTGTGGCCATCTGGGATGGCCACTTCCAGATGACAAAATGGATGTTTGCAAAGACTATAGGGAAACATGGACAATGCTAAGAAAGCAGGCAGGCACAGACTCTGAATGCGTATTGAGAAAGCAACTCCCAGACGAGACTGAAACTATAGGTCAATTAGCATATTGATGGCCCATCTCCGCGAACAAAGGAATGACATTCAAGTAACTGATACTAAGGCAGACACCCCGGCACCAGAAAGACACAAACAAAGCAAGGGCAACAGCCACCTAGGACACGCCCAGCCATCAGGGAACCCACCCCTTTATTGGTCGAGATCGATAACGATGATCAAGATGGAGTCCAATTAATTGGGGCCAAGTTCAAGGCCCGCCCAAAAGCGCGTGAAACTCCTTTGGGTATAAGAAGAAGCCCCCGAGAGAGAATCACTCTCTTGGACTTGGCTCCCGAAGTAGAGAGACCCGTCCACCAGCTGCACCAGAAGCAGTAAGTTCAAGGTCAACGATCGCCATCAGACAAACGACCTTAGCTGTTCTCCTGTTACCCCTTCGTACCCAACAGCCTCAGATCCGAACAACGCCCATTGTTCCTCTGACTGAGTGGGCACCCGAAGTTAAGTATAGGCATTAGCGTTAGAGATAGTTTAGTTTGTGGTATTTGTTCATGAGTAGAGATTATTGTGTGTGTAAATAAATAGTATTGACTTTGAACTAACTAACTGGTGCATTGGTTCTTTGATCAGTATTCGGTTTTGAACCTTGTGGCGGTATTGAAATATACCTGGCGACTCTAGAGCAAAACATAATTCGGATTAAGGAAGGCGACCATATTTAGAGCCAGATAAACAAAGCAACACAGGAAACCTCACAACCTTTCAAAAGTACATAGATGAGCACTTGACAAGTCATAACATTTAAGGCTAAGGGTCCAGTGCTGGAAAGGGGATTAGAGCAGATTTAGTGTTGTTTTGTCAGTACAGACTCGATGGGCCAAGGGGCTCTTCTGTACTGCATGAATCTATGAATCTATAACTCTAAGGTTTTCAGCAGAGGTGGTTTGGGGGGGGGGGGGGGGGGGGGGGGGGGGGGGGGGGGGGGGGGGGTGAGGGAATTGAGATGACAGCTGAAATATGCATTGTATTCAGAAGCTCTTCTATAAACGTCGACTTGAAAATGGTCACGACCACGTCTGCAATACCTCGCATTATCCTCAGGCAACATGTCATAAGATCTGTTGCAGTCAACAATCAGTCTTCCTCAACGTCTGACGGATCCACAGCACCTGTACATATTATCAGTCATTCAATGTGCTGACATGATGATCCCACACTCTTCATCACAAAGATGATCAATTATAATTAGGTGTTAAAGTATCTGACTGCTGATTACCACTGACGTATAAATTGGATAAAAGCAATTTGCAATTTGGGCCCATTTTAAAACCATCTGCTTGACTTGCCTTCCTCGTTTGCTTTATTGTGCTCATTTCGTCTTGTTATGCAAAGTGCTGCACGTAACTGAATGTATTATCAGGTGAGTGGCTACTCTGCATGAACCCAACAGAGCACTACAACTGCTTTTACACTGTTTGTGAAACCCTGTACTAACTCTGGTCGTCGTTCCTGACACACGGCATCAGGCACCTGTGCAAATCAAAGAAAAATACTGCGGATGCTACAAATCGGAAATAATCTGACCGTCAGCAGAAGGGCCGTTTAGACCCAAAACGTTAACCCTGTTTCTCTCTCCATAGTCGCGGCTAGACCTGCTGAGTTTATCCAGCAGTTTTCTGCTTTTATTTACATACGACTGCCTGCCACAGAAATGAAACCAACCAGCAGCATTTACTCAATAAGGAAAGAACTTGCATTTATAAAGCACCTTTCATGATTTCAGTGAATATTAAAGAATAAATATATTGTACACATATAATTTGCAGTATTCTCAGTCAGGGCCCTGTCCTTTGCATTGCACCTTTTTCAATTAAACAAAATCTTGGGGGACAGCCATTCCCTGGTTGATTCTCCGTGGCAATGCGGTGACCAATCAGTGTTAACCTGCCTGGTTTGAAATTAAACAAAAGCTTGGCAGTTATTTATTCCCTGGTGCATTCTCCATGGCAACACCTCCGGCAACAAGAGTCCACTTGCCAACCAATCAGCACACTCTTCTCATGCAGTTTAAATTGTTGTTCACTTCAATTGGTATTTTTAAAAAAATTTAGAGTACCCAATTAATTTTTTCCAATTAAGGGGCAATTTAGCACGGCCAATCCACCTACCCTGCACATTTTTGGGTTGTGGGGGCAAAACCCACGCAAACACGGGGAGAATGTGCAAACTCCACATGGACAGTGACCCAGAGCCGGGATCGAACCTGGGACCTCAGCGCTGTGAGGCCGCAGTGCTAACGCACTGTGCCACCGTGCTGCCCCAACAATTGGTATTCTTACAAATCTGTCCTGATGAGTGCAAGATGGAAAGATTCAACAGCACATCTCTTTTTTTCAGTAATGCTTAAGTTCTGCACTATAAAGAGACTAATGGATGTATTAAAGGGGAATCTAGTTAAGCATATGCGACCCCAGCTAACCCAACAATGGGATGAGTGTGGTCAAGTGTAACCTGCCAGGTGCTGCCACTCCTCAGTGCACCCATAAGCGCAGCTCCACTGCAGCAGAAGCAGAGGAAGAGCAGAGTTCACCCCGAAGAGAGGACGCATGACCCTTAGCCATTGGCACCCTCCCTGGTACTCTGTCCCTCTCTTTACTTTTAAAATTTAGAATACCCAATTAATTTTTCCAATTAAGGGGCAATTTTAGCGTGGCCAATCCACCTACACTGCACATCTTTGGATTGTGGGGGGTGAGACCCACGCAGACACGGGGAGAATGTGCAAACTCCACACGGACAGTGACCCAGGGCCGGGATTCGAACCCGGCTCCTCAGTCCTAGTGCTAACCACCGCGCTACGTACTGCCATCCTCTGCCCCTCTCAAGATAGAGGCCCCACCAGTGACACTATCTGCCAGCCCACTCCACATGACCATCAACTGTCACCAAGCCTTCCCCCCGATCCCCTGCTATCATCCATCCTGCCCCTGGACTGCTTGCCACAGCCCGTGTGCCACACCCAGGACCCACAGCACCCGACAGCTATAATCCCAACAGGTGCCCACTCTCCTCACCCAGCCCTGTCCGTGGGCCCTGCTCGCTGGCATACCACCAAGCATGGGGACAGTCAATGGCACACAGTGACCCCCCCCAACCCACAACCTGGTGTTACCCTACCGGTGGAGTATCACCCAAGGCAGGCACCCACAGTAGACCCCATTGGAGGGAGCAGGACAGGGGGCACAGAGGGTATTGCTGACATGGGTTGGGGCGGCCACTGGTACCCCAGCTGACATGGATGGGTGGTGTTAGAGATCCCGGCCCCCGGTGCTATTCACCAATGGGGGAGGGATGCAGTGTGGGAGGCAAAGTGTCGGGGCTGATCTGCCAAAGGGGGTGGGAATGGGAAGGGGGGACAAGAGGAGGCTGGAGCTGCAGTGCAACCCAGAGCCATTATGTATCCTGCTGGACCAGGATGACGGTGGGAGTGCTTTTTTGGTTTTATTTGATTAGAGTCCTCAATTTTTTCCAATAAAGAGGCAATTTCGCGTGGCCAATCCACCTACTCTGCACATCTTTGGGTTGTGGGGGGTGAGACCCATGCAGACATGGGGAGAACGCGCAAACCCCACACGGACAGTGACCCAGGGCTGGGATCGAACCCGGGTCCGCGGCGCCGTGAGGCAGCAGTGCTAACCACTGCGCCACCA
The DNA here is from genome assembly GCF_902713615.1 of Scyliorhinus canicula. Lineage (NCBI taxonomy): Eukaryota > Metazoa > Chordata > Chondrichthyes > Carcharhiniformes > Scyliorhinidae > Scyliorhinus > Scyliorhinus canicula. Next base: position 144,624,574 of record NC_052157.1, read on the forward strand.
TGTCGCCCAGGATGTACGATTATTCTTCATGCTCAAACAATAAGAATAAATAGGCCAGCAAAAATAATCTGGCATTAATACAAGAATTAGCACTCCTCTCAGTAACCTCTCAAAGAGGTATTTGTGCAGTCGCCTTGAAGTAGAGTTACCACCCGAAGTGGTGGCAGCCATTTTACACAAAGGAAGAAGCAATCAGGGGGACGATTTAGCAACTCTTCATTTCTTCTTGGGATGCGAGCGCATTGGCAGTCCCTGTGGAGGAGAAATGTAGATGCACCCACAGTGTTTTCAGGGAGTTCCAGGATTTAGACCTAAAGACAAGTGAAGGAAGGGCGGGATTATTCAAAGTCAGGAGGGTTTGTGGCTTGGAGGATATTGTGCAGGTGGCGATGATCCCATGTATGTGTTGACATTGCCCTTCAAGATGGTGGAGGCTGCGATTCATAAAGGTGCTATTGAATGAGCCTTGACAAGGAGCTGCAGTGCATCTTGTGGGTGGTCCACATTATTCCCAGTTGTGATCAGCTGGCCCAGTACAGAGCTGGACTGAAATGGAACCTCCACAACCATGAGAGGCCTTGGCCTGCACTAGAGAGTGCACTTGCCAACTGAGTGCTCAAGGTCAGTCCTCTTTGAAACTTACACGTAGAACTACAAGGAATTTAGATTTACTTCCTTGCAGTGACTCATTTGTATCATTCTGCCCAAGCAGGACAAACTAGTCTGAACCAGGAAACCGTACATTTACTGAGGGTGCTTGATCTTTTTTTAAATCTCTGAGCCAGTTAACAGGGTATTGCTGGTATTTGATGATGATACCATTCTAACATCTGCAGGAAACCAGTTTCTCTTTACTCACTATTTAAACCCTTCATATCAATTCACAATAAACAGCATCAAAGCAATTTCTGAAATATACCAGCACCTGCGTTTATATAGCACCTTTCACAATTTCAGGCCTCTTATGAAAAATGAAAATCGCTTATTGTCACGAGTAGGCTTCAATGAAGTTACTGTGAAAAGCCCCTAGTCGCCACATTCCGGAGCCTGTTCGGGAGGCTGGTACGGGATATGTATCCAATGAGGTATTATTTTGGAAATGCAATTGCTTGTGACATAGGAAACGTACATTTGCTCTGGTTCACAGCGCCAGGCTCCCAGGTTCGATTCTCGGCTTGGGTCACTGTCTGTGCGTAGTCTGCACATTCTCCCCATGTCTGCGTGGGTTTCCTCCCGGTGCTCCGGTTTCCTCCCAGAAGTCCCGATAGACGTGCTGTTAGGTGAATTGGACATTCTGAATTCTCCCCCTGTGTACTCAAACAAGCGCCGGAGTGTGGCGACGAGGGGATTTTCACTGTAACTGCATTGCAGTGTGAATGGAAGCCTACTTGTGACACTAATAAAAAGATTATTATTTTTTTAAAATTTAGAGTACACAATTCATTTTTTCCAATTAAGGGGCAATTTAGTGCAGCCAATCCACCTACCCTGCACACCTTTGGGTTGTGGGGGTGAAACCCACGCAAGCACGGGGAAAAGATTATTATTAAGATTATTATTGATAAAGTCATATCCCAGACAAGGGGCAATATTTTTGGGGCTCCAGGAGAAGAGCAGGGAAATGGGATTAATTTCTTCAAGATCACTCGGTTTCAAACCTCCTGGAATTCTTGGTCCAAGCATGAGAGTTGAATTTCCAAGGAGAGGTGAGAATGATAGCCCTTGACATCAAGGCAGCTTGTAACCGAGAGTGGCATCAAGGCACCCTCACAAAACTGGAATCAATGGGAATAAGGGAGAAAAGCCTCCACTGGCTGGATTCACACCTGGCACAAAGGGTAACAACGTGGTTGTTGGAGGCATCTCAGTTGTAGGAGTTCCTGGGCCAACCCTCAGCTGCTTCATCGATCAATGGACCTTCCCGCCATTATAAGTGGGGTTGTTCACTAATGACTGCACGTTGTTCAATTCAATTTCAATTGCAACTCCTCAGATACTGAAGTAATCCATGCCAACATGCAACAAAATGTGGAGAACAGTCAGATTTGGACTGATAAATGGTAATTTGATACATTCCACACAGGTGCCACACAAGTGATTATCTCCAACAGTAGTCTGTCTCCCCGGCAGATATGAATCCTCCACTATCAACATCCTGAGGGGTTATCATTCAGCAGAAACAGAACTCGACAAGCCGTATAAATAGTGGGGCTATGCGAGCAGGCCGGAGACTGGAGGTTCTGTTGGGAGTAACACCCCCCCCCGACTCCCAAAAGCCAGTCCACCATCTACGAGGCACAAGTCAGGAGTGTGATGGACTACTCTCCACGTGCCTGGATGAGTATCGCTTCAACAACACTCAAGAAGCTCAACACCATTCACAACATTAATAAAAGCAAAAAACTGCAGATGCTGGAAACCTGAAATAAAAACCGAAAATGCTGGATAAACTGTAGAAGAGTCGCATGGACATGAAGCATTAACCCTGTTTCTCGCTCCATAAATGCTGCCAGACCTGCTGACTTTGTCCAGCATTTTTATTGTACCATCCAGGACAAAGTAGGTCAATTGATTGGCACCTCATTCACCACCCTTTACTTTCAATCCCTCCACCACCGACGCACAGTAGCTGCAGAATGTACCATCTAGAAGATGCATTGCAGCAACTCACCAAGTTCCTTCTACAGAACGTTCCAAACACAAGGGGCGGGTTCTCTGATCCTGAGGCCAAGTGTTGACGCCATCGTAAACGCCGTCGCGGTGTCAGATGGGCAACGCGGGTCTGCACAAGCGCGGCCGCTTGGCCCACTCCGGGCGGAGACTGCGCCGACTGCGTCATCACCGATTCTCCGCTCTCCAGAGAATCGGCAGACCGGCGTCGTGCAATTCGCACCCGTCCCGGCAATTCTCCGGCCCGGCCTGGGCTGAGAGAATCCTGCCCAAGACCTCTCGCCATCCTGACTTGGAAATATATCGCCATTCCTTCACTGTCGCTAGCTCAAAATCCTGAAACACACTCCTTTTTATTTATAAATTTAGAGTAGCCGATTATTTTCTCTCTTTTCCAAGGGGCATTTCAGTGTGGCCAATCCACCTACCCTGCACTTCTTTGCATTGTGGGGGTGAAACCAACACAGATACGGGGAGAATGTGCAAACTCCACACAGACAGTGACCAAAGGTCGGTATTCAAACCCAGGTCCTCAGCGCCGCAGTCCCAGTGCTAACCACTGCGCCACATGCCACCGTGGAGCTCACTCCCGAACAGCACTGTAGGTGTAACTACACCACAGGGACTGCATAAGGTCAAAACGACAAATCACCAACTAATTCTCAAGAGAATCTATAGAATTAAATTCCTGCAGTGCAGAAGGAGGCCATTTAGCCCATCGAGTCTGCACCAACTCTCTGAAAGAGCACCCTAACTAGGCCTATTCCCTCACCGATCCCCGTAACCCCACTTAACCTGCATATCTTGGACACTAAGGGGTAATTTAGCACAGCCAAACCACCGGACCCGCATATTTTTGGACTGTGGGAGGAAACCGGAGCACCCCCTTTGAGAGCGTGCACTGGGGTGAGAGGCTTTCTTCTGTGCTTCTAATTCTAGTATCTTTGGCGGACAGTATGGTGGCACAGTAGTTAGCACTGCGACCTCACGGCACCGAGGTCCCAGGTTCAATCACGTGTCATGTGAGAGTACCTTTAAGAAATGGATGTTTAAGCAATGTACCTTTAAGAAATGGAGCAGCTCATATTACTGAAGTGATGTCAGAGGGTGGGGGTAGCTGAGTTGAGCTCACTTCTGCTTTTTGGAGTTTTTTTTAAGTTTCAGTTTTGAGAAAAAGAGCTTGGGTGAGTCTGTGTTTGCAGTGAGCTGGATCTGCTGTGATCTCTGCCAGAAAAGACTATCTCTGAATCATTTGGGTGATTTAAACTCATAATAGTAATGTCTTTAACCTGATGTGTTTCTGTTAAAGATGTTAAGTTTTTTGGAGGTTTGAAGGAACATTTTGAGGGATTATTTAGTGTTGTATTATTTTCGGGGTTATCTTGGAGAAAGGGGCGTTAAGGGATCCGGGGTGTTAAGGGGTCCAATGTTTATTTAAAAAGGTTAAGTTGAATTCATGAAATAAACATTGTTTTGTGTTTAAAAACCCACGTGTCCATAATTGTAATACCACACCTGGAGACCAAGCCGTGTGCTTCAAAAGCAACAATACATTAAAGGGAGAGGTTGGTTGAACTTCATGATACATTTTGGGGTTCTGAAAACACCGCTCCAATAACACACGGCTCTGGGTCGCTGTCTGTGTGGAGTTTGCACATTCTCCCTGTGTTTGCATGGGTTTCACCCCCACAACCCAAAGATGTGCAGGGTAGGTGGATTGACCACACTAATTGCCCGTTAATTGGAAAAAAATGAATTGGTACTCTAAATTTATATTGCAAAAAAATCTTTGTCACAATGCTGATTGTCTCAAATCCCTTTACTTGGAGGCTTTCAGGGTTATTCACTCTCGGGTTATTCGAACAATAATTGTTTCAGTGATGGAGAATCTCCAGCTGGGTACAGCGTGGAGTTAGTCTGCTGCACTAGGAGCTTCCATCTCCAGGCTTTGGTGTCAAACTGGCTTACAATATGGGCTGATTCTGCAACACCATCTCACCCCCTCCCGAGTGATACAACAGGGTTGTGCTAACGTAGATGTCCTGCCGGGTTACTTTGTTACAAGGCAGGATGAATCATGACGGGGTGCTTTTGATTTGTGTCTCGGACGGCAATGGAAATCCGGAAAGGTAAATATCTTCAGAAGGTTCAGTGTTTAATTGTTGCGCGTGGGCAAGCGAGTAAAGGATTTTGTCTAAACCAGCACAGATGGGCGAGGCAGATCGATAGTTGCGGAGCAGTATGGACCTTCCCCGACTGCAGGGGAACATACAAATTAGGAGCAGGAAAAAGGCCCTTTGGCCCCTCGAGCCTGCTCTGCCCTCAGGAAACCTTCACTATTTGAAATATTAAAGCTATTGCATGCTGGCCGTTGTTTCGCTGTGAATTAAGTTCACATCGAGACAATTTCACAATACGAACAGACCAGATTCTACAGCAACAGGAGCTGCATCTCATTATTCTTCTCTAGTATCGAATGGTAACTGCAATGCAGTTTTTAAAAAAAAATTTAGAGTGCCGAATCATTTTTTTCCGATTAAGGAGCAATTTAGCGTGGCCAATCCACCTAACCCTGCACCTCTTTGGGTTGTGGGGACGAAACTCACACAAACCCGGGGAGAATGTGCAAACTCCACACGGACAGTGACCCAGAGCCGGGATCGAACCTGGGACCTCGGCGCCGTGAGGCAGCAGTGCTATCCACTGCGCCACCCTGCAACGTAGTTTTAACCTAAAGAACATGTAACAGCCACTGCCTGATAGGATACAGGGACCGCAGAAAGGAACCCGGCACAAGTGACACTTTCAAAAATGATGTACATCCATTGGGGAGGGATGTAGACAAGAACAAGAATGATCCCAAGTGTAAAAGGGAATAGTTATGCAGCGGGATTAGAAATGTTTACAATAAAACATATTGACAATAAAGCATTTTGGGACATGCTTCAGTTGAAAGGTGCTACATTAATGCAGCTCTCACTTATTTATTTATTTATTTATTTTTTTTAAAAAAGGCCCTGGTGCCAGTTTTCTTTATAGGAACATTTATCCGACAGGCTCAAAAATTAAACAAAGCTTTGTATGAATACACGTTTTATTTTGAAAAAGACGACGTACAGACAATCATCCCTTGTTTGTGGCTTTCAAACACGACTACTTCAATGATCAAACAACAGAGCTAAAAAATAAATAGCTTTAGATGGGAAATTATACATGGGAATCAGGTAAAGCAGAAGACTGCTTGCACAAATTCCAAATGGGTTAAACGGACCCATAAAATGGAATTACATTGAACATGCCATTGAGATTTTTCCAGCTTTTCATTGATATTTAATACAAAAAAAAACACTTGAGTCCCTATTCTACTACAAAACAGTTGCAGTTCTAGATGTGGTTTTTATTTAAAATATACAGCTTTAGAAAATTCTTCTGTTTTCAAAAACGGTGAACGTGGACATAAGACAGTTTGCACCCAGTCAAGTTCAAATGTAGCAAAATATTCAAACCTCTGAGAGGGAACGCAGGGAGAGGGATGGGGGGGTGGGGGGGGGGGGGGGGGGAGGAACCGTCTAGTATTAACATTATAGATTAGTCACTTTGACTAAACACATCTTTGAATCTTGGCCTTTACTTCTTGAGTGTATCACAAACAATTTAACGGGCGTTTCAATCAACCACAATCAAAATGGCAACATTATGTACATAAAATGACATTTTCCTTGTAAAGAAATAACACTGGGATGGAAATAAGAAAGTGTCTCCTAACCTCCCCCTCAAAATGTTTCCTTCCCCCACTGTGTTTTTCAAAAGGCTGACGGAAAACTGGCTACAAGCACTCCTGTTATTTTCTTTTAAATGCAGTGGAGAAAGCTAGCACTTTCCTTCCAAAAAAGAAAATCAGTTTAACGTTAACTAATACTGGAGACTGGGTTTTGTACAGTTTGACCTCCTGAGAAACCAACTCTGACCAGCTTAAATTACAGTACATAGGCAAAGACATACAAACCCTTTTTGGCAGCGCTAGAATCACCCCTTCTATCTGGTCGGCCGTTACTTACTGAGGGAGAGGTTCTGCCCAGTCCCCTCGAATGGAAACCTTTGACAGTGCCCAATCCCTCTGAATCTGCACCTTGTTAAAAATATGTCCTTGGTCAAAGTCATAGCGGAATGGAAAATGCCGTCTCCTAAACCCAAATGCATCTTCAGACTTCAACAAACGCACCCCCCCCCCCAATCTCTCTTCTCCCTAGCCGCCTCCGGTTTTTCAAACCTATCCTATAATATGGGAATATTCATCAGGCTGACTTGTGGCCATACAGCTTGCAAAGCCCCCCCAAAGGAGAGAATCGGATGGCTCTGAGACCATAGGTAGTGAAACTATGGCAAATCAATAGACACACAAGTTGAAAAAACAACATTGTAGAGGTATTCTTCGTCTCCCTGAAGTGGGCAGACCCAGTATCTAAATATCATGCCAATTTACACATGCACAATCGGCAATGTTCATAGTGCACAGTGGAGAAATCTCAAAAGTACCTCAGATATTTTGGTTCTCGAGCAACTCGCTTGTATCACAATATATATGCCTATGTGTATATTAAAAAAAAAGCTTTTGAGGATAAAGCAGGGGCAGCTGGCCTATTTCCTTCCAGACTATGCTCATGCTATAATCTTCTGTGGGATCTCCACTGAAGCTCGAATGAAGATAGAATTGTCCCTGATGTAGTTCCTCTTCTTGATCTCCTCGTGAGAAATGAATTTGGGGTATCCAAAACCAAGTGTACTTTCATCCATGGAGTTCCTGGAGTTTAGAGGCTTCTGGAAGTTCTTCCAGTTGGGGTCAGGGGTGAAGGTTTCTGTGATGTGCTGCGGTTTCGAGAGTGACGGGTCACTCTGGTCCATTATGGAGAAGGTCACCTTGTAAGCAAAGGGCCACTCCAGCAGGTTGTCGTACTCGCCGGGCAGGACACGGATGTAGACTGACAAGTGGGTCCCCTCCCCGCTCCCGTTTCCATTGAGGAACGCTGACACCTGCAGCTTGTAGCCATAGCGGTGGGTATAAAACGGGGGGCTGAAAAACTCATAGTTGTTGCGCAGTTTGGTTTCCTGCAGCTTGCGCGAATAGTCGGTTATCTTCCAGATCAGAACACCATCACTGCCAACCGAGAGTTCCTCCACTTCGCGCCGTAGCTCCAAGATATCCTGGCGCTGGCGATTCACAAGGCTGCACATTATATTCAGATGCATTTTCACACTTTCATCAATGTGTCTGCTCATTGCAATCTTGTGGCACTAGAATGGAAGACACAAAAGATTCATTAATCGGACCCTCAGCCATTTTCTTCTAGGTCACCCTCTGAGTGACTGTGCATTCATATGCAAAATAATCAAAATCAAAGGCAATATCAACTGCACAAGTCAATCACTGATCCCTTCAATTTTCTGCCCTCATTCTCAGAGGTCGCCTGTCGCCGGGGACACAGGTTAGCACTGCTGCCTCAACAGTGCCAGGGACGTGGGGCGAAATTCTCCCCTACCCGGCGGGGTGGAGGGTCCCGGCGTAACGGAGTGGCACCAACCACTCCGGCGTCGGGCCTCCCCAAAGGTGCGGAATTCTCCCCACCCTGCGGGGGGTCGGAAAATTCCGCCCGTGGGTTCAATTCCAACCTCGGGTGACTGTTTGTATGGAGTGTGCATGTTGAATTGGCCATATCAATTACCTCTCAATGTCCAAAAGGATAGAGGTTAGGTTAGGTTCGGTTACTGGGTGAAGGCGATAGGGTGGGGGCCTCACCCTAGGTAGGGTACCCTCTGAGAGGATCAGTGCAGACCCGTCGGGCTGAATGGCCACTTTCTGCACTGTAGTGATTCTGGGTTCATGGCCGGCACCGTGAGGCAGCAGTGCTAACCACTGCACCACCATGTCGCCCTGCTCTGCCAGCTATTGCCTTGGCTCAGATATCAAGCCTAATGTGGGTTCGATTCGGCACTGAGTAAGGACACTTGTTGAACAAATCGTTTATAAGCTCATTTATAAACGGTTGATTCATCCAAGTTAAGACACCTCACTTCAGCATCTAGAAATGCAGAACACTTAACGTGAGTCGGTATTGCCTTCCTGCCAGCACTCAAAAAATATACGTAACTAAGGCCTTTAATATAATTCATCTTTTGTTCACAACACCATGACATGCAGGTCAAGTCCAATGCTTGGAATAATAATTTGGACTGAGAAATCAATATTAATCTGGGCATTCGTCTTTCAATACTGCAAACGCAGAAAAAACGTTAACACTGGGCCACTGACACAGAATCCATGTCTTCCTTCATTCTGTTCATTTTAACAACGAGCAGTGATTTGAGAATCCTGACTTCCGATGTTGCTGCCCCCTCCTCAGGAGGCATCAGGATTATTAATAAACTTAAAAAGTATAATTACGCAGCCTTCCCATCCTTCCCCCCCCCCCCCCCCCCCCCCCCCCCCCCCCCCCCAACCCAAGCTTATCAGGGCATGTTATCAGAAGCTTTTCCTTTCGTGCAGTCAGCTGTGAACTTTGACAACCCCATTACACACACGACTGACTGCAGGTCGTGTTCACTTGAGCGGCACTTAGAATAAAACTCCCACCAAATAAATTAACAGTTTCAGGCTGTGTAACCTTGACGATGTCATGGCCCGGAGTTGAAAAGAATTTCAGTTTGCCAACATGCTGAAAGCAAAAAAAGATTCTCTGGGTGCAGCACGTGTAAAAGGAATGGAATGACTGTGGCCGTGGCAACCAGAGGGGGCTCAGTGCAAGCACGGGGGCAAATGGAGCCTTTCTGTCAGGGTCTTGTCCAAAACATGCAGGGCATTCAAATCGAATGCAATTAGTTACGGGAGTGGCATCAGAAGCTGGGCATCACGGGGCACCACGGTGGCGCAGTGGGTTAGCCCTGCAGCCTCATGGCGTCGAGGTCCCAGGTTTGCTCCTGGCTCTGGGTCACTGTCCATGTGGAGTTTGCACATTCGCCCCGTGTTTGTGTGAGTTTCGCCCCCACAACCCAAAGATGTGCAGGCTAGGTGGATTAATTACCCCTGAATTGGAAAAAATGAATTTGAAAAAAAGAAGAAAAAAAGAACCTGGACATCACTTTGCTGAGAATCCACGGTGTTGAAGGTGCACCCAAAACAAACTGGGATTCAAGGACGAAATTTCAGCTTTTCCAGACGGAACAGAGACTCATTGTTGGGGAAGTCTACTCCTTTCAACTTTGTTGAGTTTCACAGGACAGCACCACAGTGGGTGGTGCCTGCTGAACATCAAAGAGAGTTAAGTGCTGTCAGTTTCCAGCTCAGCGTGAAGGGGTGTGATTGGAATGCAATTAACTCTCTTTGATGTGGTTGATGTTTGTAAGCATTGTGGTTACAGCAGTTATGGATTACTCATCCATGAAGAAGGTGAATGAAGCAAGGCTCACAGCTGTTTTGTGGAAGCTGTCAATCACAGCCCACTAGCAAAAATGAATGAATGGCTTGCAGCTGAAGGATCGGAGGGGTTTAACTGGGTCACAGTTGTTCTCTTTCCAGGAATGGAATGGATACGTGGTGCTTCCAGGTGAGTGTTACCACTGTCATGTTTTTCACTGCCCCACGTCTGGACTGCTTTCTAGCTTCCAGACAGTTGTCTCTTTTCTTGGGGGGGGGGGGCTTTTGTTAGCAGGTCCCAGTGAAAGGGCTCTCTATTTAGGTGTCCCCGGGGAAGGGTATTCTCCCTATTAAGGAGTCCCGAAGGGGGTGGGCTCCCTATTCAAGGGGTCCCAGTGGACGGGGGAGTCTCCCTATTGATGGGCGGCACAGTAACACAGTGGTTAGCACCGTTGCTTCATAGTGTCAGGTTTGATTCCCGGCTTGGGCCACAGTCTGTGTGGAGTTTGCACATTCGCCCTGTATTTGCTTGGGTTTCCTCCGGGTGCTCCGGTTTCCCCCCCGAAAGACGTGCTGTTAGGTGAATTGGACATTCTAAATTCTCCCCGTGTACCCAAACAGGCGCCGGAATGTGGCAACTAGGGGATTTTCACAGTAACTTCATTGCAGTGTTAATGGGCAGCACAGTAGCATTGTGGATAGCACAAACGCTTCACAGCTCCAGGGTCCCAGGTCCAATTCTGGCTTGGGTCACTGTCTGTGCGGAGTCTGCACATCCTCCCCGTGTGTGCGTGGGTTTCCTCCGGGTGCTCCGGTTTCCTCCCACAGTCCAAAGATGTGCAGGTTAGGTGGATTGGCCATGATAAATTGCCCTTAGTGTTCAAAATTGCCCTTAGTGTTGGGTGGGGTTACTGGGTTATGGAGATAGGGTGGAGGTGTTGATCTTGGGTAGGGTGCTCTTTCCAAGAGCCAGTGCAGACTTGATGGGCCGAATGGCCTCCTTCTGCACTGTAAATTCTATGATAATTCTATGACTTATGACACTTAAGGATTATTATTATTTAAGGAGTCCCAGTGGTGGGGGTGGGGGGGTGGGGGTCTCTGAATTTAGGGAATCCCATTTGGGCATCTCACGATTTAGGCCTGCTAAATGAATGCAAATAGTTCATTAGGACCCATTAATATCCTCCCACCCCCAGTGGGGGGGGGCCGGTGCACTGTAGTCGATTTGGCGCTTGGCACGAACCTCAATTTCAGTCGGACACCCGATTCTCCGCCCGATCCGCATTGTCAGCATCGCGGGGCAGAGAATCCAGCCTTGTACACATGTGTGTATATACTATATGTATGTATGCATATTTACAATATACATGTGTGTGCATATATATTGTAGTAAAAAAAGCAGCAACTGGAAGTATTTTGGATAATTGAGGGTTGGAGTTATCTGGCTTCAAGCAAATCTTGTTCAGCTCTGTTTAATTATAGCAATGGTTGTGTAAAAATTCTACTGCTCTAAAAATAGCTTCTGTTCAGATCCATGGGAGTAAAAGCTGAAACTGTGTCGGGTGACAGATAGGGGAAGGCTCGTTTCTCCAGCTGTAACAAAATCACATCCACACTCTTTACAGAGAAGAAAGCTTCTGCCATGTTTACCGTTTGAGGGCCTGAAGCCAAGATTTCAGTTTTGTTCTTACCCGATGTTTGCAGCCTGCGTCCTTGAAGGGGCAAAGTACCATGGCGGTGTTGCAGTTGTCTCTCAGGTGATTGGCAAGATCCTCCCTGGCAACGTTTGACACTCCGCACTGGTTGGGACAGGCTACCGGGTATCGTGGGCATTGATATTGGTGATTCTGTTCAAAACAGTTTGAGGACAAAGATCAGGTTGAGTCAGTTATAGGTTGATTTTGCCTCTCTCAATATATCTACTGATGCACACTGCACATTTGCCAGAGTAAGTGACCTGTACTCACTCCTCAACTGCTCACTCCCTTGGCAGGGAAGTGTCTTTTTTAAAAATAAATTTAGAGTACCCAATTCATTTTTTCCAATTAAGGGGCAATTTAGCGTGGCCAATCCACCTCGCCTGCGCATCTTTGGGTTGTGGGGGCGAAACCCACGCAAACACGGGGAGAATGTGCAAACTCCACACGGACAGTGACCCAGAGCCGGGATTGAACCTAGGACCTCAGTGCCGTGAGGCAACCGCGCTAACCCACTGCGCCACCGTGCTGCCCTAGCAGGGAAGTGTCTTAATTGTGTCCCTTACTACTCCGTCTTTGACTGGAGATTCAGTAGAGACAATAATAAAAATAATAATTTTTATTATTGTCGACTCCGCACAGACCGTGATCCAAGCCGGGAAGCGAACCCGGGATCTTGGCGCGGTGAAGCAACAATGCTAAACACCCCCCCCCGCCCACATGACAGCGCCCCGTTCACCCAGTCCATCTCGCACTGCGCAAGTGGATCATCAGGGCCCCCTAGAAATTTCTACTCTTCCCGTCACAAATGTTCTCTCTTCCTCTTTAGAAAGCTCCCCGTGGCACATCCAAGCAGCTGTTTCACACCGAGGGGCCTAGACCACCAATGTCGACAGCCTATTTCACCTTGTGAGACCACGTCTTCGCCTGACATCCACACAAACCAATCAATAGCAGTCAGGCGAGGGGACCTGGATATGCCACATCAGCCCCCCACAGGAAACAATCTTTGTCTACCCTGTCAACACCCTTCAGAATCATGTATGTTTCAATGAACTTTTCTCTCATTCTTCTAAACTCCAGCGAATATAGACCCAATTACTCAAGCTCTCATAGTGGACAACCGTATCTTACCCCAGGGACCAATCTGGTGAACCTTCATTGTGCTGCCTACAATGCAAGTAAGTCCTTCCTTAAATGTGGAGCCCGAAATAGTATTCCAGGTGTGGTCAAAGCCAAAACCCTGCAAGACTTGTACTCCAAACCCCTTGCAACAAAGGGAAGGCGCCATCTTGCTGTATCTGCATTCCTACCACTGCCCTGCCCAGGAGTTTATGAAGCACCAGCTCCTACCAGAGTGTGCACTTGGGTTCTATCATCACATTTATTTTGGAATCTGTTATTCATTCAAAGAATGTCAGACTCTAATCTTTCTGTACACCATGAAATGATCCCATGTACCAGAAAAATACGACATTAAGTAACTGTGAAAATCTGTTGGATGTTTTCAAATGCCTGCTTCATTCACCCAGAGAATCTGAGCGCAGTTTTTGGGGGGGGGGGGGGGGGGGGGGGGGGGACGGGGACTCGCAAAACGAGGAAGACGAACCTGTATCGTATCGAACACAAACTCCTTGCCGCAGAATTTGCAGGGCTGTGTGCGCTTTGGACAGTCTGTAAGGCAATGTTGGGAAAGCAGGCGCCTCATCATCCTGGCCCCGCATTTGTTTTCACAGTACACGCTCTCCTGAGGGCAAATTCCCTGGTGATTCTGTGGGAGAAGTGAACCACATGAGTACAATTCCAATTCTGTTTGAAGAGATCAGAGAGCTGAACATTTGCAAAGTCGGTCAGAAATGAATGATGCTGATCCGTAACCGCCCCCCCCCCCCCCCCCCCCCAACTATTAAAAGGTGGATAGAAAATGAGTTACGGATTAGCTCGTGAGCTGTGAAAAAGAGTGAGGGCTCCGTGATCTTGTTCTGGGGAAATGGGCCATTAGAATGCAAACGAGCGGGGGATTTCGATCGCGTCTAGCTATCTGGGTTGCAAATACACACACAAGCTCCGAGTGTGCCTGAGTCCTGGGTTGGCCATAATTCCCATGATCCTTTGCAGGTGGCCATCTGAGATGGCTACAGTCTCCAGCCTGACACAGTGCTAGCCACCCCCAATTCCTAAACTGGAATGTGGTTGAGGAGTAATCTCCTCAACCATATTCCATTTCAAGCAATTAAACAAGAAAGGAATGAGAAGGCCGGCGCAAGAGATAAAATCAGAAAGGACTCCAGGCTCTGGTGGGTTAGACACTGGCCTTTCACCTCCAGAATCCAGCCCGAGCTAATGCGATGCAAGTCATCTCGATCCGACAGCTGCTGTGAGGCACGCAGGGGCCAGATGGCAGAGCCTCACAAAGCGCACAACTGGTGGAACAGCTCCAACAGCGTTTGGGCAACTGGAGCACAGGCAAATTGGGCTGTTTTAAAACGATTGCTCACAGGGCCTCGGCTGAAAAGTTCTGGTTTAGGTCAGAAAATTGAATAACCACCTCTGGTCAGAGACCAAAGAGATAAACGCCGCGCCTGACTGCACACTTATCTCATTTACTTTATTGCTTTGCCAGGGCTGTAATAAGTGGAAACACTATTGGCGGCCTACAACGACGACACTTAACTACCGAAGTAGGGAAAAAAAATCCCCTTGTAAAAAGAAAACCATTCAATTGATTCAGAAAGCAGAAAAGGGCTTTACTTTGTGCACAATCGCACTGAAGAAGTAGAGATCTAGATCGATGAGGCTGCTCCATCTAGCTCCCTTACTCTCTCATGCCCTGATTTGAATTTGGAAACTGAGTGCATCTTTAGCGCAGGTTACAAACACCGGATTATGCGCAGCACCAAGGGTTCATATTTGGATCGAGTGCGTACAGAAGCTTAAGTCGCGCTGCATTCAAGTAGGGAAGGCAGTTACAGATCATTTTCAGTCAAACAAAGGCATTGCAGCCTGACTACAGATACTTAATGACAAATTAAATTATGGGAAGAGGCAGTGCGGTTTTTACATAAAAACACACACACTCGAGCAAGGAACATGAGAAAAACAGCTTGTGCTTTTGAGGGTACCCTGAGAATTACTGAAACATTTGGGCTTCAATTGTCTAGCTGAGAACAAAGCTCCCACGGGGTCTTTTGTTGACTCATCATTCCAGCACATTCTACTGGATTTATGTGCTCTCTTTCATCGGAGTGGAGCATCAAGCGAGATCCTATCTGAGTCAACAGCTATGCAATGTGCAAAAAATGAATCTGAATGCACACAAAATGCTTCTTGCTGCAGCACAGTCTAGGTCAGTGCTCTCCAGAAGGTTAGGTGCTATCCACATGTGGCTAATTTGGAATCCAGATGTGGCCAATTGCATTTCTGATGAGAAAATAAATAGGCCGGGATATTGAACATGTGATCTCAATCGTCATTCACATGGTATGCACACTGAGAGATTTAACCTTCTTGTATATTTGTTGCTTTGAAAAAGAGCAGTTTTTTGATCAACCTTTTTTGATCATTGGTTAATGAATGTCGGCAGATGCTCGTGAAGTGAATATGCATATGTGAAGTACATTTATTTGTGTTACCCAGGTATTTGCTGCTTTAATTAGTGCATGTGGCTAAGATAGGCGTTGCTGATGCCAGACCTGCAACTTGTCAGCACTTTGCATTGATCAACACAACACTGCTCTGGGGTCCTCACCTCATAACCTTCCCCAGTGAAGTCACTGCCACAGTATTCGCACTTGACGCGACGCTTCGGACAATCGTGCTGCAGGTGTTCAGCTAGGTCCCTCCTGCTCAACTTGATTGTGCAACGGTTTGGACACGGTATCACGTTGAACGGGCATGTCGAAAGATGGAGCTGTAAAATGTAAATTAGAAAAGAAAAAGATTGGAAACGGTCACTCACCAAAAGCGTGGGATCCCAAATGGTCCCCGGGGGCTCACCCAGTTAGTAACTGTGCCAATCAGACTAATGGTCCCTTGGTTGGCGTACCCACAAGGCACCCAGCAGCACTACCAGTGTAACCCTGCTCAGAGGGAAGTGAGGGAGAGGAAATAATTGATGCTATTGGTCCTCTCCCCGGTTGTTGGGGTATTGGCAAGGACTTGAGAACAACCCCAATGTTCATTACTAAGGAGTACAGACTGATGGGATAAGATCCTCAAATAGCTGCAGGTGTCATTGCTAAAGGCAGCTGAAGCTGTCTCAATCCACCTCCCAATGGTTTGGCTTAATATCAAATCAATTGATAATTCAAGATCAGTCTGGTGTAGAAGATAGTTTGTGAGGGGCGAGGGTTAGGCTGTGGGTGAGCAGGTTGTCCAAATTGGGCTCCTGTTCAATTGCCCAGCACTGACAATGAATGATCCACTGGAGGTTCCGTCAATTAAAGAGGCGTTCAATGGCCTGTCTTGTAGATTGGGGCTCTAGTGTAACATCACTCTCCAATTCCACAGTAAGGTGTTGGGAAAAAGATTTACCTGCAGCTGTTTAATTTGTCCCGTCCATCTGCAGCCCTCCTCACTGTGAATGCAGCGAATGGGTAGGGCCAGGATTAGGCCTTCCAGCTCTGGATCAGGATAGATCTGCAAATGCAAGAACAGGAAGCTTAACCTTCAATGAAGAAAATATATTTGCGTGTGACTCAATAAGAGAGAGTTGATTATTAATGCCAGTTCAACCAGAAACAGTGATTTCGGGGAGAAAAATGAAAAGTAATCGAGCAAAGATATTATTAAAATCTTTTTTCATTCCTCTGGTGGCAGAGGCCTTAGCCCAGGGGCACAAATCCATCACTTCTGAAGCCGAGATGAACTAACTCACCACAGGGGAGGGGAGTGGGGGGGGGGGGGCAATTAACCTCTTCGCCATCATCCAACCATTTAATGCTTTTGCTATTTGTGAGACCTTGCACTGCACAATTGGTCTGCCGAATACTCAAGGTTCTTTACGCTTTGGGAAATAACCTTTCGGAAAAAAAATTAAATATGCAAATTAAAATAATCCTGTGAAGCACCTCCGAGTGTTTTGCTACATTCATGGTGCTACGTAAACTCAGGTTGTTGTTATGTTCCAGCTAACAGAAGGACAAGAGGTCTTCAGAGTGAAATAGTTGCGGCACATTTAAATCGATTTTTTTTTTTGTTGCAGATCTCATTTTAAAAGGAAGTGTCTTGACTCGAATGATTTGAGCAGCAAATTTTATTCCCAGCTGAAAGCCAGAAACCGTGCTTCAGATCTAATATAAATAACAAGGCCATCTCGCTGCCTGCCTAGCCAATAGGTAATCGTTTCTCCACACGCAGGCAGATTAAATGAAACAGTTGTGTCGTGTTGCAGTGCCAGTGTTTTTAAACCCTCTGCCACGTGTAGCAAATGTGCAGGCCATCTGCTACATGAAAGTTGGGACTTGCCTTTCAGTCTCGTGAGTCACATCCCACCAAGAAGCCTCGCTGTGTATTCCCGCCAGCTGACAACCCCCTGGCCCTGGTTAGGAGGCTTCTGGGTTTCCTGTGACGAGGGTTGCTGTAATCACCGTGCAGGGGAACCCCCAAGTGCCTACATGCTCAGAACCTAATGGTATGCCCAGAATCGTGGGTCAGAAACGGTGGGTTTACGTGGGCTTAAGGCATCACACAAATCCCAGACGTTGGAATTAGGTGACCTGCTGCATCGTCTGAATGTCATCTCCACTCACTGCCAGTGGGGATTGCCTTCAATTTGTCATTTCCGTTGGTGCTCCCCCATAATTGTAAAGTCATTCTAAAAACTTAGCTATGATTATCTGACAATCTTGGACAAACTACTGTAGAAGTTGCCATCATCATGATTTATGGCTTTCTATATACGTGTCTGAACTGCTATTTGAGTTACATACTCCAGGCGAAATGGGTGTCAAATGCCAGTGCAGTCGGTCAGGTTAACAGCAAGGCTGCTGGAAGTGAGGGGGGAAGAAAGGGGAACAGTTTTAAACAAAAAAAAGACACAAGGGAAAAGACACAATCATTTACCAGCAAAAATAGGCACTGAAAAACGGTACGAAGGCTTTCAAAGACAGTTAGGTGGGCTTTAAATCCATCATAAATAGACTGTTAATTGGCCCTTTTCTATTGGTGAATTGAAAAGTCAGATGGTAAATACAGGCTGCCGTCAATTTAGTATTTAAGCACAAGGGATTAGTTACCGCATTATGCCAGGGTAGGATTTGTGGACTCCCCCTTGGGGAAAATACGTGAAGATCACGAATGTAGCAAAAGGGAGCGTTTACAAAAATACACTTTGAACACACCGAGTATTGTTGGGACATTGAATGTCTTGCCAGATTGCACTGCTACATTCAGATTCTGCCAGCTCTTAAGAATGGGCAAGCTCTCAGACAAGGGAGCAATTTAGAACGAGCGTGTGCAAAGGACAGGCAATTGGGACTAAATGGACAGTTGCAAGACACAACAGGCCAAATGGCCTCCCCCGCCCTCCCCGAGCAGGAATCACCCAATACAAGATCAGGTGACACCTCACCCTGGTGCACTGGGACGATTTGCCCAATCACAAATTGGGATACAGATCCCGAACTCAGTACAGGACAGGGATCGAACCGGTGGTCTTCTGGTCTAAATGGTACAGTAATGCTTTCACCCACCACTCTGTGGCCTGGCCAGTTAAAACCTTCAAATGTGTGAGCCAACAGGTATGTATCGCCAGATAGATGGCACTCCTGCACAGGTCCCCTATACTCCCAGTGACACAAGGAGAGATGCAGAGAATTAAAATGTAGGCAAAGCTGTGAGAAATATGGTGGACATCTGTTGGGCATTACAATATTTTAATATCCAGGAAACAGTTGATGAAAAAGTGCGGCCGGCCCAAAGACTATAGATTTATTGCTCTTAAAATATACCACGACTAATTTTGTGTTAATTGTCCCGTCTGCAGCTACGATCAAGGATCTGGATAACGGGGATGATCCTGGAACGTGTACCATTGCCCCTGTTTCTTTAATACACCTAAAAACTTACATTTAAAAATCAATCTAATTCTGCAGCGCAGACGATATTCAAAAGACTGTCCTGCGCTGGGCAGCACGGTGGCCTAGTGGTTAGCACAGCTGCCTCACGGCGCTGAGGTCCCAGGTTCGATCCCGGCCCTGGGTCACTGTCCGTGTGGAGTTTGCACATTCTCCACGTGTCTGCGTGGGTTTCACCCCCACAACCCAAAATGTGCAGAGTAGGTAGATTGGCCACACTAAATTGCCCCTTAATTGGAAAAAATAATTGGGTAATCTAAATTTATTAAAAAAAAGACTGTCCTGCGCTAATTCAAACAAGTAATGCTGTCTGATAAATGATGCATTCACTGGGACATGGAGAGAAAGATAAGTTAAAAAATCATGATGCATGCTCAGGACCCGTAACTCATTCTCAAATTCATGCTGTACTTTTGGAAAACAGACACATCTAAATTATTGCTACAGGGAAATGAAATGAAATTAAATGAAAATCGCTTATTGTCACAAGTAGGCTTCAAATGAAGTTACTGTGAAAGCCCCTAGTCGCCACATTCTGGCGCCTGTTCGGCGAGGCTGGTATGGGAATTGAACCTGCGCTGCTGGCCTGCCTGGGTCTGCTTTCAAAGCCAGCGATTTAGCCCTGTGCTAAACCAGACTAAACCTCAACGATTAAGAGGCAGGAACCGGATTTCAAATAGGATTCCAATTGAATCAATGCAAAGTAGATTTGAGCCGAGTACAAGTTAAGACTTCTTACTGTTACAGCATATGATGCATATTTGTAAAGCCAGTGCATGATCCATGAAGTTAGTGTATCAAAGCAGTTGTCCAAATTACTAGTTCTGCATATGATTGAGACAGAAGGAGAATAAATCAAAGCCTTGACAGACATAGGACTTGGGGGGGGGGGGGGGGGGGGCATGCAAAGAAAGGCTTCACCCACCAAATAGGGGCATCTCACTTCATTCAGATACACCTAGCTAGTCAACAAGGCAACTTCAACATTAACGGCAATTCAAAAGTTAATTTACATTCAATTAGATGAAGCCAATTATCACTAAAAACCTGATTTTTTTTTGGGGGGGGGGGGGGGGGGGGTGCTGGTATTGGTACTCTAAATTTATATTTGAAAAAAACCTGGTTTTGAAACTCTGGTTCACCAATGTCCTTTAGGGAAGGAAATTTGCCATCCTTACCATGTTTGGTCCATATGTGACTCCAGACTAACAAGAAATGTGCTTGACGCTTAACTACCTTAGTAAGCCGTTCAATCTTATTCAATAAAGTGGCCCACCGCTATCTTCCCAAGTGCCAACAGGGTTTGCCCACAGCCAGTAAATGAAGAAAAATATATTCTTGTGGGACTGGCCGGGTAGAACACAGCACTCGTTTCATTCCATCCATTCCTGGGTCCCGAATTAAATAATAATTTCATTGTTACCAAGGCAGTTGATACTTGACAAGCTGATGCCCAACTGAATGGTAACTGCAATGAAATCCAATTACACCACATAACCCAGGTCCTTCTGGTGAAGCATGCAAGCTTCACTTACATCTCACTTTCACAGCAACACCTCGCTCTTAATAGACAACGTTAGAAGCACACAAGTTACAGGATAGCCAGCTCACCACCTTGTAGTAAAGGTAAAGTTGCCACAGTCCCAGATGACCATAGGCTACTTTTCCCCTTTTGAGTGGGGGGTGGGGTGGTGAGCGGAATCTCAGCCACTTGAACCCACGCCTGCACCACATTCTACATCCAGCAGCTCAAAATGCAAGGCAAACTTTATTAACCTCTGCCGGCTTTGGTGACGCACTGCACAAGAGTCCAATCTATTCTATTCTGCACACCAGCCCAGGCAATAAGAAAGATATAGGTTTCACCGCATGCCCCACATTTGGCCCCTCAAAACCATACTGGCTTTATAAAAAACAAATTACCTTTACCACAATTCAATTAATACCACCTGACCCCCTTCTGAGTTTGGATGGATGATCACTTAGGCCAGGGGAGAGGCAAACAAAAAGGGAATTACAAAGGAGAATGGCCTTTAATTTGATAGAATCCCTACAGTGCAGAAGGATACCGATCAAGTCTGCACCGACCTTCTGATAAGGCACCCATCCTAGGCCCACTCCCCACCCTATCCCCATAACCCCATCTAAGCTACACATCTTTGGACACAAAGGGGCAATTTTATCATGGCCAATGCACCTAACCTGCACATGTTTGGACTCTGGGAGGAAACCGGAGCACCCGGAGGAAACCCACGCAGCCACAGGGAGAATATGCAAACTCCACACAGATAGTCGCCCACGGCTGGAATTGAACCCAGGGCTCTGGCGCCGTGAGGCAGCAGTGCTAACCAAGGTGCCACCGTGATGGAAACTTGGATGGAAAAGTGTCATTATGCCAACATTTGAGAATTAAAAAAAACCCTCATACGTCTCAATTCCCTCTCCATCACTGGCATCATTTCAATCTCAGGAGGCCCCTTTCCACCACAAAGAGAGAGCTACAATATTCGCTAGGCAGCTAACAGACAAAGAACTGGACTAATCTGCTTGTTGTGAAAGGGAAGGGACCTGATCCCCCTCTTCCTGCGATGTACAATTCACTTTAGCATGAGCCATACCCAAGAGGAGCATCAAAACCCACGTCACTCACTCCAAAGGCAAAACAGTGACTGTGGAAAGCAAGAGAGACTCAGAACCTTGACGCTTACTTGAATAAAGCTGCCTATTACTTAGAGTCAAGCACAGGATTGGGCACACTCAATGAGGAACGCCGTCAGAATGAAATTAGAAAATTGAAAGGAACTGTTGGCAGTGGGAAAGGGTTTATTTATGCTACTTGTGCTCAATTCTAAGGCGTCCTGTGATGGTTTTATTTATACTCGTTGTGGTAGGTTCCAGAGTTGTGTGTGTGTGTGTGTGTGTGTGTTTCCAAACTTGGCTACTGATGAAAGCCATTATATTGTCAGCAGCTCAACTCTGACTCACAATGCACCTTTTTGATTCAGTTCAGAGGTTTGATGGGGATCAACATTTCACCGGTAAAGAGGAAGAGTGTAAAATAGAAAATTGACAAAAGAAGCCAACGCTTAGAGGGTGCAGATTTCCGTTTGGCAAGAGCGTCGTTGAATATTGATTGGGGAGGCAATGGTCCGGTGGCATTGTAACTGGTCGAGTAATCCAGAGGCCAGGGCAACTCACATGCGTGCGTGCATACACGAGATTCAGAGGGAACAATGCACGATCGGAGGGCTGTCCCAAGGGTCTGTCCGTGCTCCCAGCAGAGAGGATCATCGAAAGAATACCGGTTCCCATTCCTGGGCTTCAAGGGTTAAGCCACAAGGAGGAATTAAGTAAACTAGGATGGTGTTCCCTGAAATTTAGAGGTTAAGCGATGATTTGATCAGTTTTCAACATTTCAAGGGGAACTGTAAGGATAGATTAGGAGAAAGCATTTCTGCCGACTGGGGAGAGTAGACCTCAGGCATATCGTCAAGTTAGAAGCAGACCTTTGAAGGGTGATATTAATTTTTCCAATTAAGGGGCAATTTAGCATGGCCAATTTACCTACCATGACACATCTTTGGGTTGTGGGGGCGAAACCCACGCAAACACGGGGAGAATGTGCAAACTCCACATGGACAGTGACCCAGAGCTGGGATCGAACCTCGGTGCCTTGAGGCAGCAGTGCTAACCACTGCACCATCGTGCTGCTCTGAGGGGTGATTTAATAATAATAATAATAATCTTTTATTGTCACAAGTAAGCTTACATTAACACTGCAATGAAGTTACTGTGAAAAGCTCCCAGTCGCCACATTCCGGCGCCTGTTTGGGTACACAGAGGAAGAATTCAGAATGGCCAAATTACCTAACAACACATCTTTCGGGACTTGTGGGAGGAAACCGGAGCTCCTGGAGGAAACCTAGGCAGACACGGGGAGAACATGCGGACTCCGCACAGACAGAGACCCAAGCCGGGAATCGAACCTGGGACCCTGGAGCTGTGAAGCAATATTGCTACCCACTGTGCTATTAGGAAACACTTCTTTATAGAAGGGGAGATAGAAGTTTGGAATTCACTTCCAGAAACTGTGAGTGATCAGAGATTAAAAATTAACAATTGATCGGCGATCGGTAAAGGTGTATCAACCATGCATAGTAGAGGAAATGGGATAAGGGTTAATTGGGAGAGTAGGGTTGGTGTGGAGAGGATCATGAGGCAGCCTTTGGCTCGGGGGGGTGGGGAGTGAAGGGTGTGTGTGTGGGGGGCAGCAGCGATACATCCCATACCCAAAGAGCCAAGAGGCAAGCTCGGAAAAAGCAAAATGTAGATCGAAGCTGACGTGTTAAGTGCTCTGGGATAACACAGGCTGCAACTGGATGCAGCTTTAACCAAAATGATACTCCAGACATTGAAGTTAGTTCAACCTGATTTATTGAACCAGTAGCACAGTTCGCACAGTTCTCTATGAGTTCGACTCTCTGCTCACCAAAGTGTGGTTAGTCTGCCTGACTGAACCAGACTAGCTCTTAGCCACGTGCTGGAGGTGTGATACTGTACATACACCCTGACTCACTCTGTAGATGTTCATCAGTGGAAAGAGGCGGAGTGTCTTTTATAGTGAGATACCACCCCTGAGTGTCTTGCCTGCTCATTGGTCATGTTCTGTTCTCTGTGTTCATTAGCTGCCTGTCACTATCTGCATATCATGACAGAAGCAATTTTTCATCTCGAAAGTCTTTCATAATTCCAATTAACTTGCACGCCGACATCACGGAGCTTCACGCCCCTGGTACAGCAATAACAAAGAGGAAAATTCGCAGGTTTTGTGGCTAACCTATCGAGGGAATCAGCAGACAGATTTCCTTTTCACTGGAGTCAGACTTTGTGCCAGAGGATGATGGAAACAAGCACCAAAAGCAGCTTTTTCCACAAGAGATCTGATGCGGAAGGACAGTCCCATCATTCATGCTCGGATTGTTCGACTTTACCTCATTTCTTTGCAATATGTGGCCCCGGTGGTGGTTTGCTGCAGCTGCAGTTTCTTCAACCAAGGAACACAAAAGCATTTACTGAAACAGTCTGCGGCTTTTCCTGTTGAAAGATATTGGAACCCCAACAGAAACCTTATTGTCCCCAGTGGCGGATGAACAAATGTATTCCGGGCCAGAAAGGAAGTGCGGGGAAAGGCTTGCGTTTGATGTAAAAACAAAGCAGAATAAAACCATCCTATTCATCCTGCATCATTACAGAGTGCACACACACTTGCAGGAGGAGGAGGAGGAAAGTGACACACTGGGGGCTTTCAAAGATAATTGCGTGTACCCAAGAGCTCAAGTGAGTCAAGCGCGCAAGTGTAGTTCCCGATTATTTTGCTCGCCACTCCCATTTCCACCACCAGCTCCTGCTTTAGCCTGTGTCGTGAGCAACTCCAGCCCTTAGGAACCATAACTAAACCCACTCATTATAGGTCAGGCACCAGGCCAGAAATCAATTCTCAGCAGAATGTTGATTTCTTAGGGGCAGCACAGCTGGATGGCACCCCTGCCCTCGCCACATCTGCACACACTCTCGGAGGGCACCCATGCTGTGG
The DNA here is from genome assembly GCF_902713615.1 of Scyliorhinus canicula. NCBI lineage: Eukaryota > Metazoa > Chordata > Chondrichthyes > Carcharhiniformes > Scyliorhinidae > Scyliorhinus > Scyliorhinus canicula. Next base: position 144,649,021 of record NC_052157.1, read on the forward strand.
TCCAGGAAATTTGCTGATTTTTCAACCTCACTGAAACCAGCTGAGGATTATTACAGCTGCTGCCCCCCCCCCCCCCCCCCCCCCCCCCCCAAACCCCATTTTGACTCTTCTGCCATTTGTCTTAATTCCATGGGCTGGATTCTCCGTCGGCGGGATCCTCCGTTTCGCCGGCAGTGCACTCAAGCCCGCGGATTTCCCGATGGCGTGGGGTGCCCACAATGGGAATCCCCATTGGCCGGATGCCGGGACAGAGAATACCGGCGGGGACGCGCTGCACCAGAAAGCGGGTACGGTGGGAATCTCGCCCCATGTCTGTTGGTAACTGACCCACCCACCACTGCGAACAGTTATTCCCTATCTGCACTATTGAAGAGATCTTGTGGCACAATGGGTAGCATCCCAGCCCCTGGGCCAGAGGTTCCGGGTTCGAGACTAACCCCAGGTTGGTCAAGGCCAAACAGGTCAAGTATCAGCCTGCAAATCTTTCCAACACACGCCAATGACAGGTGTTTAAGATCAGGAGAGATTCCTGGTTAACAAAACAATGGAAAGAATGATGCAGCCTCCGCCATCACTATCCATAGCTCTGAAGTACTACATGCATGTAAAAGTGCATGTTACCACAGCAACCTGGACTCTGAATGAACTGTAACACACCATCGATGGGCTGAATGGCCTCCTTCTGCACTTCTATGCAATTCTATGATTCTATATGGAACCAGGATAGGTAAATGGAGGTGTGATACAGATTGCTCATGATCTCACTGAATGATGGAATAGGCTTGAGGACTAAATTGCCAACTCTTGTTTCTATGTTCCTATATTCCCCCACTCCCAACTCCAGGACTACCAAGGCCAATTATGATGCCCAGTCCTGATAACAGCTCAGAGTCCTCTGGAAGGATCATGTAGATCTGAAATATTAACTCTGTTTCGCTCTCCGCAGATGCTGTCAGACCAGAGTTTATCCAGAATCTTCTGTGTTTGCATTTCTGATTTTCGGCAACCACAGGACCTTGCTTTTGCCTGATAACACCTCTCAGTGTAGACCAGGGATTGAACCTGGAAACGTTCAGTGTATCTTCCGGCCACAAGCCGGATTTTGCCACATGACCCACAGGAAGACCTCATTTGTCTTTCTTAATGCAAACATTTTCAAGAAAGGGTAGCTGAAAACTGACCATTTACTGGAGGTAATCCCAGGATGTCAGTGATTATGATGAAAGGTCATCGATCTAAAGTAGTAACTCTTGTTGTTTCTCTTGGCACAGATGTGAACGGCTTCCAGCATTTTCTGTTTTTAATTACAGGCTTGTCGCATCTTGCATTTGTTTTGGGGTCAAAAGTCAAGGAGGTTTCCCTCAGTTTAAGAGCTTCAGCAGTTCTTTGTTGGGTCATTAGTTGAAATGCCAAGTGCATGCTGGATATATTATCAGTAGCTGAGAACCACACCCGGTATAAACACTAGAACTATGAGTGACAACAGGTAGTCCATGGCCCAGAGACCTGTTCCCTTAGGGCCAGTTGGCAACAGCCTATAGAGAGAACGGAAAGTGGGGGGTGGGGGGAAGAAATATAAAAGACCATCGCCTCAATTACTTCAAAGCCAACAGAAAGGTTTTTTTAAATTATAAATTTAGAGTACCCAATTTATTTCTTCCAATTAAGGGGCAATTTAGCGTGTTCAATCCACCTACCCTGCACATCTTTGGGTTGTGGGGGTGAGACCCACGCAGACACAGGGAGAACGTGTAAACTCCACACGGACAGTGACCCAACAGAAAGGTTAAGGCGAGAGAGAGAGAGAGAGAGTGAGCTGAAAGATTCACAGCTTGGACAGAGCTAGGGGCAAGAGTTTTTAAAAGTTGAACACGTGAGGATTGCCATCTAAAAAAAGAATACTTCCAGGCAGCACAGTGGTTAGCACTGTTGCCTCACGGCGCCGAGGTCCTAGGTTCGATCCCGGCTCTGGGTCACTGTCCGTGTGGAGTTTGCACATTCTCCCTGTGTCTGTGCGAGTTTCACCCCCGCAACCCAAAGATGTGCAGGGTCGGTGGATTGGCCAGGCTAAATTGCCCTTTAATTGGGAAAAAATGATTGGGGGTACTCTAAATTTTTTAAAAAAAGAATGCTTCCTAGAACAAATGTTTTCGGAAATGAAACCGCTTCTGATGTCAAGAGATTGAGGAGGTAAAGAAGTTCGACAACAACAAATAAAAAAATCTGCATTCATAGAAACTGCGAGAACAAATAAGATGCATTTCCCACACCTCTCCCTGCTTTGGGATTTCACTGCCTGCTCAGATGGAAGAAGGGAAGCGATATTACAAAGTGCATCCGAGCGTTTATTGACAAATAGCCGCATTCACTGTGCTAATTTTTCAATCTACTAACTGAATGAATGAATGAATGAATGAAGAAGTGATTTCAATCGCAATTCCTTTTGGCATCGTATCACGGGGGCGAAAGCTGGTGACGAGTTTAGAATAAATAGTGTCTGCAATCCTCTGCAAACCGCCAAGAAAAATGCCCATTTCTCTCTTTTCAGAGAGAAGTTGAGCCTGGCTCTTCACCTGAAAGTCAGATGCTATCTCGTCTCTCAGCCAATTAAATAAAAGTGGTGGCGTGTGTGTGTGTGTGTGTGTGGGTGGGTGGGGGGGGGGGCGCACTCTCTAAGATACAATAAATTTTGTAAGCAAGTTGGACTTATGGAGCAACGCATGAAATCCTGAACAAGTGTTGCTACTGGGCACTAGTTAATAGAATGTGACAGGAAAACTTTGAACTGCAAAAAGATGCGGCACATTACATGAAGGAAAAACTTTATTAAAAATAAATTATTCCATAGCTCCTCTCAATTTCCGGTCAAAATACCCCAGTCCCCGTTTATTATACTCTTCATAAAAATCTGGAAAAAATGACGACTGCCAAATATTTGAACCAACTGGCCATGCACTTGTGGTGGATTGTCTGCTATCGGTTACATCCTGCAAAGCATTCCCTTCTCCCCACGGCCGTTCCCTCCTCCCCTCGGCCGTTCCCTTCCCCCCCTCGGCCGTTCCCTTCCCCCCCTCGGCCGTTCCCTTCCCCCCCTCGGCCGTTCCCTTCCCCCCCTCCGCCGTTCCCTCCCCCCCCTCAGCCGTTCCCTTCCCCCCTCAGCCGTTCCCTTCCCCCCTCAGCCGTTCCCTTCCCCCCTCAGCCGTTCCCTTCCCCCCCTCAGCCGTTCCCTTCCCCCTCAGCCGTTCCCTTCCCCCCTCAGCCGTTCCCTTCCCCCCCTCAGCCGTTCCTTCCCCCCCCTCAGCCGTTCCCTTCCCCCCTCAGCCGTTCCCTTCCCCCCCTCAGCCGTTCCCTTCCCCCCCCTCCGCCGTTCCCTTCCCCCCCTCAGCCGTTCCCTTCCCCCCCTCCGCCGTTCCCTTCCCCCCCTCCGCCGTTCCCTTCCCCCCCCTCCGCCGTTCCCTTCCCCCCCTCCGCCGTTCCCTTCCCCCCCTCCGCCGTTCCCTTCCCCCCCTCGGCCCGTTCCCTTCCCCCCCTCGGCCGTTCCTTCCCCCCCCTCGGCCGTTCCCTTCCCCCCCCTCGGCCGTTCCCTTCCCCCCCCTCGGCCGTTCCCTTCCCCCCCCCTCGGCCGTTCCCTTCCCCCCCCTCGGCCCGTTCCCTTCCCCCCCCTCGGCCGTTCCTTCCCCCCCCCTCGGCCGTTCCCTTCCCCCCCCCTCGGCCGTTCCCTTCCCCCCCCCCTCGGCCGTTCCTTCCCCCCCCTCGGCCGTTCCCTCCCCCCCCTCGGCCGTTCCCTTCCCCCCTCAGCCGTTCCCTTCCCCCCCTCCGCCGTTCCCTCCCCCCCTCCGCCGTTCCCTTCCCCCCCTCCGCCGTTCCCTCCCCCCCTCCGCCGTTCCCTCCCCCCCTCGGCCGTTCCCTTCTCCCCTCAGCCGTTCCCTTCCCCCCTCAGCCATTCCCTTCCCCCCTCAGCCATTCCCTTCCCCCCTCAGCCATTCCCTTCCCCCCTCAGCCATTACCTTCTCCCCTCAGCCGTTCCCTTCCCCCCTCAGCCGTTCCCTCCCCCCCCTCGGCCGTTCCCTCCCCCCCTCAGCCGTTCCCTTCCCCCCTCAGCCGTTCCCTTCCCCCCTCAGCCGTTCCCTTCCCCCTCAGCCGTTCCCTTCTCCCCTCAGCCATTCCCTTCTCCCCTCAGCCATTCCCTTCCCCCCTCAGCCGTTCCCTTCCCCCCTCAGCCGTTCCCTTCCCCCCTCAGCCGTTCCCTTCCCCCCTCAGCCATTCCCTTCTCCCCTCCACAATAAAAAGGCAAACACGAGCAGCCAAGACAGACCATCAGAAATCGGAAAGAGCGTTCTCCCAAAAGTAGCAATCGAAACAGAGTTGTAGTAATCCTGGAGTTTTCACAGAATTTACAGTGCAGAAGGAGGCCATTCGGCCCATTGAGTCCGCACCAGCCCTTGGAAAGAGCACCCCACCCAAGCCCACACATTCGTCCTATCCCCACACCTCCTCCTATCCCCGTAACCCCACCTTACCGTATTTTTTGGACACTAAGGGCAATTTATCATGGCCAATCCACCTACCCCTGCACATCTTTGGACTGTGGGAGGAAACCGGAGCACCCGGAGGAAACCCTCGCAGTCGCGGGGAGAACGTGCAGACTCCACACACACAGTGACCCAAGCCGGGAACCGAACCTGGGACCCTAGCGCTGTGAAGCCATTGTGCTACCCACTATGCTACTGTTTCTGCCAGTGGTTTAATGGACAATTGTACCAGTCGTGTGTGTGTGGCTGGTCCTGGTGGCCAAAAGGCTGTTGAAAATTACTTTACGGGACGTGGACATTGCTGACTGGGCCAGCAGTTATTGTCATTGAGGGACATTGCCGTGGATCTGGAGTGACATTTAGGTCAGACCAGAATTTCTTACCTATAGGAAATTAGTGAACCAGATGATTTTTTTTTTGGACAATAATCGAGACTGGTTTCATGGTAATCATTACACTTTTAATTCCAGATTTTTATTGAATTCAAATTTTAGCATCTGCCAAGATGGGATTCGAACATGGTTCCCAGAGCATTAACCTGGGTTTCCAGATTAATAGTCCAGTGACAATATCAATAGGCCATTAACTCCCCCACTGCCAGGTTCAGTCATGTTCTGCGCCGAGTTGGGTTTTGACAACTGCCCTTGATGTCCTGGGCCAATGGGGAGAGGGAACCCAGCAAGAGAGAGAAATGCACCGGCTCTTAATGGCTATCCAATGACCACCGCCTGCCGTAAACGCACGGTTCGGATGTTAGGCCTATTCAGACTCGCAGCAAAAGCTTAACTCGCCATCTTAAGAGCACGTGGAAAGAGCGTAGACAAGGTGCTCCAGGGAAAACCCCGAGTGGAGAGAGAAGAGAGAAAAACCGTGATAGCTTTATTCATTTCACAAAGCAGAGCAGCCAACCAGGAAGAGGGCCATTAAAAAAAAAAGAGCGTCCTTTGTAAACTGCACAATAAAGGGTAAAGATGATTGTGAGCCTGAAGGCATGCTCATTACAACAATTACCAGAACTGCAGCTGAGTGCTGTGGAGAATAAAACGACAAAGGCAGGACCCCCAAGGTAACGCGGAAATACAACAGCCCTCACAGACTAGGGAGAGGTGCCGTACGGGCAGATGAGCTGCAGCAAATTACCTTCAGTGACTCAGACTGCCTAATTAGTGCAAGTAAAAGTTAAAGTTGCTGTGAGAGAAAAAAAAGGGCAATTTGCATTTGTGGTGGTCATTTACCTTTGCGTAGTCAAGTGGAAGCTGGTCTTCGGGACATTTAAACACACCCTCACTGCAATAGAGAGAAAGAAGAACTGGTAAATGCACAGGCTGTGTACAGGACTAATAATTTAATATGTAACTGACAAGAGGGGAGGGAGATCTGTGGTCCCTCCAAGCATTTCCTTGGCAATTTTCCCATTAGTACTACAGTAATGAGGCATTTAGAGATGCAGGTTCTTAGTATTAACATAATGCCGCATTTATACGTGTACTCACCTTCTCTACACAACAGATTATACACACTCATATTGTTGAAGCGCGCACAACCCTGAATCACAGTTCAGCACGTCACAACATTGGGTGGGGTGGGGTGCTTACTTTAATTGACTAGTAAGAATACCAATTCATAGAATTTACAGTGCAGAAGGAGGCCATTCGGCCCATCGAGTCTGCACTGGCTCTTGGAAAGAGCACCCTACCCAAACCCACACCTCCACCCTATCCCCATAACCCAGTAACCCTTCCCAACACGAAGGGCTATTTTGGACACTAAGGGCAATTTTAGCATGGCCAATCCACCTAACCTGCACATCTTTGGACCGTGGGAGGAAACCGGAGCACCCGGAGGAAACCCACGCAGACACGGGGAGAACGTGCAGACTCCACACAGACAGTGACCCAAGCCAGGAATCGAACCTGGGACCCTGGAGCTGTGAAGCAATTGTGCTAACCAGAATGCTACCATGCTGCCCTACACAATTCAAAAGAAAATTCTAATTCTGTTTTATGTTCCCGTCTGAACGCCAGAGGGGTGGGGTGTGGGGGCGAGAGAATCAGAGGCATTAATGAGGTTTCTAACCCCCTCATTCTCTTCGGCACTTATTTATTATTAGTCATAAAAATGTTACAGATGGAGTGGGTGAGGCAGTTGGTGGTGATAAAATGAGCCAGAGTTGGCACTCCCAATTTGCACAGATGCCGGTCCCGCCATTTAAAAAATAGCCCAACATCTCATCGAGAGGACGACTGAAGTCAGGTGCGAAGTGCTCAAACTAAGCTCAGCTCCTCACACTTCCAGCCACCACGTTGGAAACTAGTGTGCTCACGTTATTATTATCAGTGCATAAACACGCACGGTGATGTCAGAGCTCAGAACACACAAGGGCATACAGTCCACACACCCCAGTTCGACCTGTCCGGGGTGTATGAGTACGAACGAGACCGAATTGCTCCAAGCCACCAGCCTGCAAGGATGTGGAAAGTAAGCAATGACTGTGCAAAGGTTTTCACACAACCCAAGGCTGCAGAACATACTCCCTCTCGCTGAACGAACTCAATTTTCCAAGTACAATTTCAAAGCGACAGTTTAAGTGTAGGGAATCAAGACGGCGGCACAATGGTTAGCATTGCTGCGTCACAGAGCCAGGGACCCGGCTTCAATTCCGGCCTCGGGTGACTGTCTGTGCGGAGTCTGCACGTTCTCCCCGTGTCTGCGTGGGTTTCCTCCGGGTTCCCCGGTTTCCTCCCACAGTCCAAACATGTGCAGATTAGGTGGATTGTCCATGATCAATGCGCGGGATAGGGCGTAGAGTGTTCTTTCAGAGGGTCAGTGCAAACTCGATGGGCTGAATGGCCTCCTTCTACACTGCAGGGATTCTATGATGTGAACCTTGCCAATTGACAATTGTAGAGGAAGACAACAGTTTAATTTTGCTTATCATACAACCTCCAACTGCAATCATTTCATCCCCAGGCGGGTCATCAGGGCTGGTACAGATTCCAGAGCTTTCTCTTTTTAAAAGTTTTGTTCTATTTTCATAATGTGGATTAAAAGTATCATTAACGTTTACGTCCGCGCACGGACCAGCATTAATTTAATAATTATGGAAAGATCCATTTAACAACCGGTTCTCTGCGACTGGGTTGGTGAGAAGCAGTGAATCGTTCATGCAGCTGAGTGCACAAACAACTTCAAAAACCTTCTTTGTAAACTGTGCTGCAAACATCTACAGATTGAAGAAATAAAGAAGGAGAAACACATAGAAGTAGTTTTGTCCCTTTCCCCCTCATCGCAATTGGTTGTCCAGAAGCACGGATTACCTACAACTTCCTACTCCTGTTAATGTGACTGGCGGTGTTGAAAATAAGGCCCAGTGGGCCATTCAGCCCTTCGAGCCGCCTCAAGATGATCAAGGCTGGCCCTCCATCTCAACGACATAATCCCGCCCTTTCCCACAACACCTTTTAGAGGCTAAATATCTATTTCCTTCTTAAATATATTCAATGACGTGGCCTCCACAGCCTCCCGTGGGGGAGAATTCCATAGGTTCACCAACCTCATTTGCGTGAAGAAATTTCTCCTCGTCTCAGTCCTAACTACAGGCCAAATGCTGGAAAAGTGGGGTTTAGGCTGGATGGATCATATTCTGGCCAACACAGACATGATGGGCCAAGTGACCACTTCCTGTGCCATAAACATTGAACACCCATACATTATGTCAAACTAGTGGGGCCTCAAATGGAGTATTGCGTCCAGTTCAGGGCACCAAACTTTAGGGAGGGTGCAAGATATTGAGGGCCTTCACCCAACAGGTTCTGACTGCGTTGGGATTCTGCGATCAGATTGGTTGATTTTTTTTTTTAAATTTAAAGCACCCAATTTTTTTTTCCCAATTAAGGGGCAATTTAGCGTGGCCATTCCACCATCCCTGCACATCTTTGGGTTGTGGGGGTGAAACCCACGCAGACATGGGGGGAATGTGCAAACTCCTCACGGACAGTGACCTAGGGCCAGGATCTGAACCGGGTCCTCAGCGCTGCAGTCCCAGTGCCAACCACTGTGCCACATGGCGCCCCTGATTGGCTGATTTCGGCCACTGCTTACAGCAATCCTCTGTTCAAGGGGTCCACATCACGAAGGAACTGCATTAACAATTAATCGCCTCATTCTCACAGGAGCTCTTCATTCAAATAAATATTTGACTCAAAACTCGGGCCTTTGACAACTTGAAAGACTCCAGACTCCCTGCCAAGCGCCGGTTCCAACAGAACACAGCCAGTCACTTTATCAGGAATGGGAAGTTACAAGCAATCCATGCTTCTAGGCAACCCTAGAATACAAACTACCGACCCTCGATTTCCCAAATGGCAGAATAGGCTGATACGCAGCTTTTCCTTGCTGACACACACTTTGTGCAATCTGAAAATGCAGACAACTTGCTCATTAACAGAGCTTGTATCCCTGGTGCAGAAGACCCTGGGGGGCTCCATGGGCTGAACACGTGGAGGGGGAGAAGAGAGTGTTGCTTCAGCTGTCAGCGAGCAATGACCTCCTTCCAGCATCGCATGTGGCTTAATTTTGTGAAAGCGGTTAATTATATCCACAAAATAACAATCGATTAACTCAGGCCTGCTCTAAAATTAGCTCTCTCTCTCTCTCTTGCACTCCAGCCCCCACCACCATCTCTAAGCCTTTTCATTTCCCGCAGCGTTTAACACAGCGATGGCAGCAGAGGCACTCCAGACCATGGGGTTGCACGCCGACAGTGGGTTAGCGCCGTCAGCGAAAAGGAGAAAATTAGGAGAAGTCCAGAAAAGTTCAAGAAGAAAAAAAGCGACAGCATGCGTTTCCCATTCAAACGGTAGCGCGCACACATGCAGCAAATCAGCTCTTTTAGGAAGGCAAGGAGCAAATTGGAGGGAAAGTATCAGACAATGTGATCCATGCAGTCTTGTGATTGACTGCCGTCATCTCAGTTCTGCAGTCAACGGCCAGAATGCATTGCATGGCAAGAAAGTGCGCCCACAAAACCCAAGACTTTGGTCGCCTGATCTAATATCTTACGTAGCCCGGTGTCGTATTTTGTTTTATAATGCTCCTCTGAAGCATATTGAGATGTTTTATATCAAAGGGTTCTAAAAAATCCAATTCATTGCTGTCGATTCCAAACAGCTGCCTGGCCCTGAAGGCAACACAAGTGACCAGGAATCAGCGTCATACAAAAGATGGCCATTCGGTCCATCGAGTGGGCGGCAACTCTTTGAAGGACAACCCGACTGCCATGCCTTTTCCCCATTGCCTCGCAATAATTAATCTTTTCAAGTATAATGCCAATCCCCCTTTCAAATATATTAAATTTGGAAAAGGTTAATCTGAGACCTAAATAAATTGGATGTACTTGGAAAGGTTTTGATTATAAATAGTTCCCATTTCTTTTAAGTATAGGGCATCATGACACTCTGGTTTATTAGTGTGTTAATGGCGCCTAAATCCCGATCACTACCCCTTCAGCATGATCACTTTGAAGTTACTGAGTGACAATCTGCTGCTAATTACTAAAGGACAGTTCCCTCTAGTTCAATTTTTATTCAATTGGGTTTGGGTGGATGATGGGAGGCGATTCCCACATCTCTGGAAACTTTGCCGTAGTTTAAATCCAAATGGGAAGCCTAATGCTGCGAAATTGCCAATGATGCGTGTCCAGCCTGACATTACAAATGATGTGACAAGTGCTTCGAGTGTGTGGATTGACAATTAAATCCAATTCCATGCTCTCACCAATTTAAGCATCAGTACCGTTGCTGTGTAGCTGTGAAACACTTTATTATTTAACATCACAGTTCCCGCCACTGCCCCACAGCACCTCCAAATGAATTTCTATCCAAACCCACTCTATTAAGTGCATACGAATAATGGTACTCTGTTCAAGTACACCCCACAAAAGCACTTCACGCTCTCGCAGCAGACTGATGTCCTTGGCCTATAATTACCGTGGGTCTTTAAAAAAAATTGTTGGGTCAGTATAATGTTTATTGATTAGCCGTTGACAGTTAAGTGGTCAAAATGTCAAGAGATGTTCTAAATGGTCATTTGACTGTACTAAGTAAACACACAAACAATCTTCTCCAAAATGGCTCCCTCTGGGAGCCGTCAGAACACAGCAAGGGTGTTCACACAACTGCTGCTGGGGGGGGGGGGGGGGGGGGGGGTTAATTAGCCCAGCCCTGGCAGGGATTATGATGATGGTTCTGGGGCTATAGATGCTGCGACATTTTGCACTCTGAATGATGTGTGAGAGAGGACTTGCTGCCTGCCACAAGGGGAACCATGCTACTACGTGACCAACATCCATTACAGCCCCCCCTCCATCCCTCACCAATTTATATCACTGCCCTCTTCTGAAACCTGTTCTGTCTTTATTCTTTCGCAGGCGTCTCCAGGCAAAAGCCAGCATTTGTTGCCCATCGCCAATTGCCCTTGAACCAAGGCGGTTGGCGATGCCATTCCAGAGGGCAACCACACTGCTTTGGGTGTGGAGTTACATGTAGGCCCGATTGGGTGACGATGACAGATTTCCTTCCCTGAAAGGCATTAATAAATCAGCTGAGTTTTTAAACCAACAAATCGATGACAGTCAGTATGACTCGTCTTCAGATCACCATTACCGAGACCAGATTTATTCATTAAATTAAAATTCTACTACCATTATGGGATTTGAATCCACGTCGCCAGAGCATTAGGCTGGTACTTACTGGTCTAGTGATATTACCATTACGAATGAAATGAAAATCGCTTATTGTCACGAGTAGACTTCAATGAAGTTACTGTGAAAAGCCCCTAGTCGCCACATTCCGGCGCCTGTTCGGGGAGGCTGTTACGGGAATCGAACCGTGCTGCTGGCCTGCTTGGTCTGCTTTCAAAGCCAGCGATTTAGCCCAGTGTGCTAAACAGCCCCTTCTGATTCCTTGCGAGGATACACTTCTCCCCATGGGTAAGCAGAACATTTTCCAATCCATTGCCCACAAGGCCATATTCCTATACGAGTTCTGACAGCGAGCGAGCTTTAATGTGTTACTTGAATACAAGGGGCATCCTTGTCCTAATCCAGTCCTCACTTGGCACCTACATTGCTGAGCTGCAACCTACAGATGCAAAAATTCACACTTAACACTGCACCATCAACTCTCTCCGTCCACCTCAGCATCCCAAAGTGCTTCCGTTGTGTCAAATGCACTTTGATGCAAAGTACTGTTCCTACGCGAGAAAACTAGGGATGGCCAAGCTAATAAGGAGTGAAAACCTTGCTCAATAAAAATAAGAGCCATTGGAGGGAGCCAGAGATTCTTACAATTTGCTTTTGGCGCATTCTGCAGTTAATTAAGACAGTACAGCTTCCCATTGAGAAAATTATGTTGAATGTTGTAGAGATAAAACATTTACCAAGGAACCCCACTTAGATCCTGTTCCAGCATTTGAAGCTCATCAAGGCCACTAACAAAGCAAAAAAGGAATCAAAAAGCACCAACTCAGGCCTGTAATCCACCCCCAACAGGGCGAGATTAAAATTATCAGCATGTTTTTCAGGGGGCTGCTCTTACGTATTTTCAGATATTCAGAAAGTGCCACAGCCGTGCAACAGACGGTATCTTCAGCCACTGAAGAGACATCACTTCTTTGAATAAATCTGCATCAAACAGCCACGTTAGCAAAAACGGCAATGTGTGGAAAAGGTTTTGCCCCTCTAATGAACTGCAGTACAGCTGGTGTACTCAAAATAGTCACGTTGTAACCTCGTCTCTCTTTTGGCACGAACAGATTTAGCCGCAATAATGAATTAAAAGGGGTTGCTGCAAATTTCTGAACAGCTGCTTTAAACATTTAAAAACCACCAGAAGTTAGAGTCGCTGTTTTTAACGTAACGTAAGGGGGCCAGCGACAGACAAAGAGCGTTGGGATAAGATGAACTGGCTCAGCAATATACAACTTGACCTGTTGCTTTGTGGATGGAACACTCAATATTCTACTTCACCCCATGTCACTTTTGTCCGCTATTTATGTACCTGGAGTAGATATGGGAATTGCACTTGTGTTGGGAGGTATTTTCCTTTTCCAACTCGGGTCTCTGGAACGTTCACTTTACATCACGTGACAAATGTCCGGGGGTGGGGGGGGGGTGGTGGTGGTGTACAAGGATGTTTAACACCGCACTCAGTGGCGGGGGCAGGACTGGCAGATACACAGTCTGCTTTTGTGTCCGGGTGCCACAGTGACACAATGTCCAGCATCAATCACTGACCCGCAATTGAGGAAAGAAGGTGACCTGCCTGAAAATGGAGCTCCGGGAATATTCTGAGGCTGGACGATGGACTCACCACCAGGACAAGCAAATCTGGAAAGTCCACCTGTGGATGTCCCCCCCCCCCCGCCCCCCTGTGGTGTTCTAGGGTCCAGGGTTGAAGGCCGACCTCCACCCCTGAACTCCGGAGGCAGCCCTGGGCATTGTTCACGTGAACCCCGACATCTGCACACCACGGTGTTCCAAAGGCGTTCCATGTTGGCGTGTGTGCCCATCGGCATTGCAGAGAACCTGCCGTGGGGAGGAGGGCATGCCATTAATGTGAGGCAAATGAGGTTCACGCCAACCTCTGGCCAAAACGTAGAGCCAGCGCTGCAGAAAAATGACCACTTAGGCAAAAAAAAAGTGAGCGTTACCCAGACAACAATACCTCAACAAAGTTTCAATATTAGGAGCAGAGCAGGTAAGAAAATAAAAAAAAAAAGGAGGATGTGAAGTCAGGCTTTGGAAGAATACGAGGCACGGCTGCTGGATTTCTCTCATTAACCTTCTGATGCCTTGAAGAGGGGATGCATTTTCAGGCAGCATTATATATCATCTGTGCAAACATTTGACAATATTATGTTTTGCGTAATCAGGTTCCAGGAGCGTTGAGACACACATTAACCATGAGCAGCCAGCAATGAATTTCTTCTATTAGATCTGGTAGCTTAACTGCTTACATTTCAAAAGGAAGCTGGCTGAATATATAAACCACATAAGCCATACATGAAAAACACACACAATCGCACATGCTTCCCCCACATATGCGTGCACCACCCCACCCCACCACACATGTTGAAGACGATTGGAGCAATACAGATGGTTTTCCAGAACTAAAACGCACTCTGCAGACCCCTTTAAAGCTTCAATGGAAATCTATCAATGTGGACAGATCACCTTTCATCGCTGTGTGAAGTCAGACAGCGCAATTGGAAAATAATAAAGCTGTTGGAATAAAATAATAGCTTTTGGACCGAGAATGGTAAATGATAAATGACGGCGACGAGACTGCACAGACAAGGAGTTTAATAACCATTGTAATACACCAAGATTGTCACTTATTAAATTAGATGCTCTTCCTGATTCTTAATGCCCCGTTTATGAGCTTCAATCAACACACTTAACTTAATAGAAAGTCAAAGCAAAAGTTATCCATTTTTAAAATGTAAACATAAATTAAAGCAGGATACAAGTAACTGGTGGGAGATCAATACTCTAAAGATTTGAAATAGCTATTTTTTAACTAACCAAGTGGACACGAAATGTTCTAAAAAGCTTATGACAGAAGGCCTCAAGGTGAAACTTCTTTGCTGCCACTGCCCCATGTTAATCGCCACTTGAATCAGCTACACTTATTTCAGTGCCCCCCAAACACTTGGAACGCCACACCCTTTGTCCGTGTGTCTCCATAATGTCTTCCCAACGCTTCAGAAAACCAGCCTGGGAGAGTTGGACTTGCGCCAATATCTTTTTTTTTAAATTTAGATTACCCAATAAATGCAGAGGGCTTCTTTAGAAAACCCACGCGGAGCAAGAGCCTGTCACCAGTCTGCTTAAAAAGAAAAGTTTTTTGAAAAACTCAACCAGAATCAAGTCCTGGAGCAGTGGTTCTGTTCATTGAACCTGATTTGTGGATGTACAATGTACATTTTTTAATAAATTTATAAATTTAGATTACCCAATTATTTTTTCCAATTAAGGGGCAATTTAGCATGGCCAATCCACCTACTCTGCACATTTTTGGGTTGTGGGGGCGAAACCCACACAGACACGGGGAGAATGTGCAAACTCCACACGGACAGCGACCCAGAGCCGGGATCATACAATGTGAATTTGGCACCAAGATCCATTGCTGAGCCCCATCCATAGCAACACAATCTCTGTTGTTTAAATGTTTTGAGAAATGGAGAAACTATGCAAAACACACTCTTACCATTTAACACACTTATTCTAGAGTTGTGGAGATGCACAAAATCCCCCTCTGTCCAGGAAGAAACTTTGTACAATCTTCACTTTGGAGCCTCTTTGAGAAGAGCAAATCTGTTTCAGCTCTCGACTAGATGTAGCTGCAGTTTCCTGGACCTTTTTCAATAATTACTATTTAATCCTCATTGAAATCTAATCCCACAGCCTGAAATTCTGCTGAACTGTAATCTGATTGTTTTGGACGATAGGTGCGTTTAAACTCTTAATACCCAAATCTGCAAGATTTGGCAAATGCCCTCTGCATTCAAACGGACTCTCTGTCCATTCTCGTGGATCAAGTACGGCCACATTTGGGAGGTATTAAGAGTTACCCAAACATATATAGCAGTACTTCGACAAGGAGTGTAAAAATTGGGTAATACGTTCAAGAAATCTATAGGAATTCTGTACTTCCAATTGTCAAATATTGTGAGCGCACTGAAATATGATTTGCAATTGCGTGAATCTGGAAACTGGTGATAATTCGAAGTTTTACGAAAATGGACCATTATCCTCGTGATGAACTAAAATGAAGATGACACTGTTGTCGAAGTTTGCTGATGCCTTCGCTAGTTATGGGATTTACAGTAAATGAGTTTTTATAGAAAGCGGTTACTGCAGTTTTAATATCAGAAGTGAGTGTTGGGCGACTAAACAAAGTGCGTTTTATTTTAAATTTACATTTAACTTGTTCCTTTTTTAGAAAAATTTGATTCAGTTGGATATTTTGTCAGGTGTTCTAGTTCATTTTCTGAAGGTTTATAGGTGCTTGAAAGAAATAAACTTGCAGAGCTACAAGCCTAGAGCTGGTGAATGGACTGACTGGATTCATAGAATCCTTACAGTGCAGGAGAAGGCTATTCGCCCCATTAAGTCTGCACCGGCCCTCTGAAAGAGCACACTACCAAGACCCACTCCCTCACTCAATCCCCATAACCCCACATAACCTTTGGACAATTAGGGGCAATTTAGCATGGCCAACCCACCTAACCTGCACATTTTTGGATTGCGGGAGGAAACCGGAGCACCCGGAGGAAACCCACGCAGACACGGGGAGAAAGTGAAAACTCCACACAGACAGTCACCCGAGGTCGGAATCGAACGGCGGACCCTGGTGTTGTGTGGCAGCAATGCTAACCACTGTGCCACCATGCTTTATAAAGAGCTGGCATGGATTCAAAGGGCTGAAGGGCTTCCTTCTGCATTGCAATAACAGTTACGGTTGCTAGGCAGCAGACACATACACCTCATTTGCATGTCCTGTTTAAACCAGTGCTGATTCAATGGTTCCAACGTGGTGGGTCAGGTAATCAATCGCAGACCTGGGTAGAGTTTCTTGTTCACATTGGAAGTCTCTGAATCACTAATTACAGAAATTCCCACCACAAACACATCTCCAAAACTAAAAATGATGTAAACATTTATCATTCACCTTGTGCCCTGAATTGACTCAATATGAAAGCACGTCACTTGCAAACAGTGTTTGAAAGGGTTAATTAGGTCAGGGAGTTGCCTACATTTTTGTATTTGTCACATTTCCACTAACTGCATTTCCATTAACAGCTGATGGAACATTTCTTCTTCACTGGAAGTCAAGGCGACTGTGGCTCGTGCCTTGGGTGAATACTCGACCTGCAAAGTTTCCAAGTGTATTTTCTCCCACTGTTTTGACATTTGAGAGAGAGACCAGGAAACACAAGTGAAACCGTGTTGAGGAACAGTTAAAGAAATGCAAACACTTGCTCACAAACGCCAACACTTTATCGTTTAAAAATGAAGTCAATTGGCTTTGCTTTTGTGAAATGGGCTAGAAGCTTAGCACTGCATCATTCTTTGTTTATTCACAACACTGCGCTGTCAGCCATACTATACACACCTCCCTGTGAATGTTATGCTTTCCCTCTTGCTCACTCTCTGTAGCAAGCTACATCGGCAAAGCAAAGGCTGAAAACGCGTCACCTCTAGTAAGGCATTGCCATTCGAAGTCTCCCTGTGGTCTCAGTGATAGCAAGCGTTTGCCAATGCAGGTTCATTGGCCCATGGGCTGATTCAGATTTCAGTTTCAACAGCTCGAATGTTGAAACGTAGGCAGTAAAAAGACATTTTACACTTGCTACCAGGAGCTCATGTAGACCTAGCGGCTTCTACAGAGCATGGCAATGGTTTTTTTTCACGAGAAAAAGACCTCTGCAAGTCAATGAAAGTTGTTGTCACCACACTCCTGTATTGCAGTGAAATCTGGACTGTGCATCTGCAACACTCGAGGATGTTGAAGAGGGCGGCACGGTGTCTAGCACTGCTGCCTCACAGCGTCAATTAAATTGCCCCTCCCCCGGTCACTGTCCGTGTGGAGTTTGCACATTCCCTTACGCCAGGTCCTGTTTTCTCAAGACTCAAAGCGTTCCAGGGCAGGACAAAGAAAATGCTTCAAAGACACTCTGAAGCTCTCCTTGAAGCATGGCGGCATTGACATTGATGATTGGGAAGAGCTTGCCGCCAATTTTTCAGAATGGTGGATCACACTTTCAATCACAATGTCTTAAAAGGTGGGGCAGAGTTCCTACAGCCGGGGGGGAATGGAAGCAAACCATGCAGTCCTGATCCCGCTACCTGTTGGCTGTCCTACCCCATTGTGCCCAAAGATCTGCGGGTCGAGAATCGGCCTGTTCAAATCACATGGAGACCCCATGGCAGAAACCCATGACCCTGTGTGGGTGCCATCTTGAATTGGGGGCAGCAAACAATGATGGTGAATTAGGCCTGATGTTCAGTGAAGAATGGTGCAATATCCCCCACCTTCTTCTCTCGCGCTCGACAAGTATGTTACCCAGAAATCATGGCATGCTTGTACACTCTTAAGTGGTGGCTCACATAAAAAGGTGGGATGAAATGACAGAACGCCATCACCGAAACACTGCTTAAAAATAGCAGAAACCCATAATCAAAACTAGATTAACCCAAATCCAAGTCACCCCTGTGGCTCTCGATATCACAAGCCAAGGGAAGAGTTTTGTTGTGAAAGTAACACAAAATTAAATCTTAATTTGTTTTACATGCACACAGTCTGTCGCAAACCCACTCCACTCTGATTTAGTGTTGAAAGGCTCACTGGCCAAAATAGCAAACTAGCCAAAAAGCTGGTCATCTCTAAAAGCAGCAACTGAATGAACACTTTGCTGTTGTAGGACCCAGATAATGTGGCACTCCCTCAATACTGCGGGCGTAAGCATCATCATGGAGTGCGTGCTCAAGCCCACAAGAGATTTGAACTTGTAATCTTTCAGCTCAAATGGCAAGAGTGCGAACAGCCGAACCGAGATGACGGCATGTTGGCATAGTGGTTAGCACTGCTGCCTCACAGCACTAGGGACACGGGTTTGAGTCCGACCTCGGGTGACTGTGGAGTTTGCACAATCTCCCCTTGTCTACGTGGGTTTCTTCCGGGCGCTCCAGTTTCCTCCCACAGCCCAAAGATGTGCAGGTTAAGTGGATTGGCCATGATAATCGTCCCTAGGTGGGTATAGGGTAGGGTTTGGTCCTGGGTGGTGTGCTCTTTCAGAGGGTCAGTGTGAACCCAATGGGCCAAGTGGTCTCCTTCTGCACTGTAGCGACTCCGTGACTCTATGACACCGGTTCTAACTGGTTTTACTCTGTTCCAATGCCACCTCCTAAAATATCTTTGAAACTGAAAAGTATCGGGAGCCAACACGATCAATGTTAAACTGGCGACCGCTACATCAAAAATAAATTAAACATCAGAATCACAGACAGCCAGAATAGCTGAGGTTTCGATGACAAATGACTCAGTTACCAGCAGCGTCGGCTTCAGTACAGAGCCTACACTTGTGGATTCTGTCAAACACCCCCATGCCTACCAGGACCTGCATGCAGCTTGGTGTCAAGGAAATGATTGATGGCAACAGTGCATTAGAGGTAGTTCCTGCCAGATTAATGGCAACTCCAAGTCGGGGATCCAAAGGCACAATCACAAAAGGAGTTAGGGTGCAGATCTGCATGTAAACATGTCAAGGCAGACAGAGCGGGTTAATGCAGCAATAAGGAAGGTGAAAAGGGGGCCACAAGGAGCCTTTTGTCCTGGTCGGTCCACCATACTAAATCAGAGTGCTGAAGAATTAAGGTTAAGTGGCTGAAGGTGTTACAATCCAATTAAGAGTGGATATAGAAACTATCTAATGGTGCAGGGCGCAGTACAGCATGTCAGGATGTAAAGCTATAAATATATCCAGAATTTAAAAACAGGGCATTTTTCCCCCAGCCTAATTGTCATCGAATTGCATTTAAAAGGGCAGACGGACAGACTCGAGCTGTAAAAGTGTACTTCTACTGACCTATAAAGATTGGGTTTAGAACAGTGATATTAACAAATGATAGCTATTGAGCAGTCAGTGCAGACCTACAGGGAACAGTCATCTTTCTGTGGAGCGGATACCATCGCTTTCCTGGTTCAGCTGTAGCCATGAGTAGCTTCGAGGGGGAAAAGTTAACTAGCAGGTCAAACACTTAAATGCAATTCTGGGGAGGGCTAATTGCCGTCAAAGTTGTTTATGTGGAGGCCTTTGAGTCACTGCGGGCTCTTTCACAGGAACCATTCTTGCTGTTTGACCCAGAAACTGGCTTTTTGCCCCGCCTCATTAAGCGACACGGTTGACTTGGTTATCAGCAGGACTTTGGGCCGTCTCCAGACTTGCGGTTACGCAATGGGCGACTCCCAGTCCCAGGCGGGGCATCCAGGTATATGCCAGCAGGCAGCGATAGCACATCTATCCTGATCAAGTGACAAGCATGGGCGTGGCACCTGTGGGCCCTGGCACCAGTGTTCCCACTGGTGGGTGTTGCCCACCCCCAAGCACCAACCCCAGCCTTTGATCCCCATCCCTGAAACACCAGCACTGACAAAGTGACCGTCACCCTTCACACTGACCTTTCCTTCTCCTGGGCCCCAGGAGCCGGTTCTACTTCACCAGTTATTTGTGCTCATCTTACTACCAGCCTATACCCTCACCCCTTCAGCTAACCGCCCACTGTTGTCTTAATTAACAAATGATAAGACTTCTAATGCAAGACTAAAAGTTACAACGTGAAATAAAAAAGAAACTTCAAACAGAAAAATTATATTTATTTTCTAAAACGGTACGGGCAAATGAACAATTATATATGGTGTAGATTTAAAAACAATCCATTGCAGTTGATTTCTTTGTTTTACAGAGTTATTGCGCTGGATTGTCCCGTTACCCCAGCCACGTGTTTCTTGACGATGCACCGCTCGCTGCCGCCACAATTCTATACACCCGTCGCTTGTCAATGGGATTTGCCGTTAAAGCCACTCCACACGAGCAGGCGTGTGCTGCCAACGGGAAAATTGAATCGCAACAGCCTTGAATTCGGGCCATAATCAGTAACTTGAGGGATATAGTTGGCCTTGCTCCAGTGCTTTCGTTTGGCCAGAACTTGTACGTGGACGAACATTCACGCGAGTGGACACGGTGGTTTTTCCCAGCAGGTTCTGAGCGGCACACTTATACAGCCAATCACCAACAGGGCAATCTTCTTGGGTTAACGATATCAACTCTCTGCCATTTTGTATTTTTTTAAAATAAATTTAGCGTACCCCAATTATTTTTTTCCAATTAAGGGGCAATTTAGAGTGGCCAATCCACCTATCCTGCACATCTTTTGGGTTGTGGGGGCGAAACCCACGCAAACATGGGGAGAATGTGCAAACTCCACACGGACAATGACCCGGGCCGGGATTCGAACCCGGGTCCTCAGCACCGTAGGCAACAATGCTAACCACTGTGCCACTGTGCTGCCCCTCAACTCTGCCATTTAACCATCTCCTTTTACATCAGTTATGGGTTGGATTCTCCGCTGTCGGGATTCTCCGTTGTGCCGGCAGTGCACCCACGCCCGGGGATTTCCCGACGGCGTACGCCTGCCCACAATGGGAAACCCCGTTGGCCGGCCGGCGAGACGGAGAATCCCACCCCTGGCGGAGGCACGCCGCACCGGGACAGAGAATCCCGTCCATGATCTCATCAAATGGCGACACAGGTTCGAAGGGCTGAATGGCCCACCCCGTCCCTATTTCTTATGGTCTTACATTGTACACTCAGCACATTTACAGGCCACAATTTCTTTTCTCGTTTATTTTAAAATTCTGATCCGCCCCACGCCCTCACTTGCCCTTGTACTGTTTCATCTGCAACATCTGAATCTTGACTAAGGGTCCATATCCGGAACACAGTATCAGATGTTTCCTGGCCTGAGTGTTTCCAGATTTTCTAGTTTTTAAAAGTTTCAGATTTCCGGAGACAGTTACATCTTTCTGTGATAGAGCGACCCCTGCTTAAAAACGCAAGCGTGCCAATCAGGCTGTGATACACCTTGCAGTCAGATAGGCCACGGAAAATTGAAGAAGGAGGGTTACCTAAACCATGCCACAGAGGAGCTCATATCGGAGCACAGCCATTTCTGGATGTCAAAGGAGTGTCACACCATTAAAAAAAAAATCACTTGACCTGTTCGTCAGCCCCAAACTGAGCAACAGTTTGGTTGAATAAAAGTAACGTGATCGCAACTGTTGGAGCAGATTGTTTGGAGACTTGTGGACCGAGGAAAAACTGTCCCGTCGGTAAATGAAGGATTACCACAAGAGCATCAATGACTGGAGTCAATGCTGAACTGAAAACGTTCCGACGATTCCTTAACCAAATAAATCAGAGCTCCCTTGGCTTGGAGTCTGAGTAACTGGCTGCCATATATCAACTCCCTCAGGTTCAGGGTTAAAACCAGACTCCCTTATTCTGGGCCACAGGATCGCCCTTGATTTCTTGTGAGATTTGCCTCGGCCTCGTTGGATGAGGCCAGTCAATTTGACAGTGCGACCAATAGGGAGCTGGCTCAGGGATTGGTCTCCTAGAAACCAGATTAAAATAGCGGCAATTAAGCCTGGATCTTGACTGTTCAAATCAAATACAAACGGTTTTCTTTTTTTTTCCATCGCTTACTGCCTATCTCAATTCTGCAAAAGAGCATGTTTTTTACATTCCCTCCAGTGTGTAATCCTCAGGCACATTTACAAAAGTTCAGTAGAAGCTGCCTGTGCTGGGCAGAGTGCCAAAGCTGTCAGTGCCCTAGTATCTGTTTCATGTCCATGTCTCCCCCCCCCCCCCCCCCCCCCCCCCACCCCCCCACCCCAACCCCCTGCAACCTAACCCCATTTCACAAATTAAGTGACAACAGGCCAAATCCTAAACTACTGTACTTTGTAAGTAATGGGCTTCATTTTCCGTCTCGTCAGGGCCTGGTTGTGACAGGGCCCGCATTGCACGAAGTTACTGCTTTTTAAAAAATCCTTAAGATAGAACTGTTATTTTATCAAGCACATATAGTGGGACAGGCAACAGGAGATCTGGACAAGCTGAGCTTGCAGTTTGTGCGAAGAGGAATGAATGAATATGAGGAGGCTATTCAGCCCCTTGTGCCTGCTCTGCCATTCAGATGATTCATAGAATTTAAAGTGGATAAGGTGGCCATTTGGCCCATCGAGTCTGCACCGGCCCTTGGAAAGCGCACCCCACTTAATCCCACACCTCCACCCTATCCCCGTAACACGGTATCCCCACCTAACCTTTTTGGACACTAAGGGGCAATTTAGCATGGCCAATCCACCTAACCTGCACATCTTTGGACTGTGGGAGGAAACCGGAGCACCCGGAGGAAACCCACGCAGACACGGGGAGAACGTGCAGACTCCGCACAGACAAGTGACCCAAGTCGAGAATCGAACCTGGGACCCTGGGCCTGTGAAGCAACTATGCTAACCATTACGCTACCGTGCCGCCCATAATGGCTGATCCGTACCTCAACTTCATCTGCCTACCTCAGCTGCATTCCCCCTGGTACCTCATCAAATCTGTCCACCTGGGGTTTGAAAGCTTCGTTGGCCCGGCCGCCACACTTTTTTGGGAAGAAAATTCCAGTTTTTAGACAACCCTATGTGCAAAAAGGGCGTTTCCCGGCATGCCTTTTGAAAGGCTCATTTTAAGCTCATGCATCCTTGTTCTTCACGAACGGCGGCAGGGGGGGGGAGCAAAAGGAAGTCACAATTTGAGGAGGAAAAAATCATTCTGGAAATGAATGTGGCATCTCAATCCCTCTTTATCATTCCCAACTCTACTGATCAGCTCCCATTTCACACACACACACACACGCACTAAAAATCAGGGCAAATGAGTTTATTTTAATTGAATATATATTAAATCTCAAGAAGATTGGCTTTTGTAATTAGCCTAGTTACATCTCGTCAGCAATTCACCTACATCTGAAAAGCAAGGGACCAATTCTATTCCAAGGTGGTTCGGACAAAATGAAAGAGATTACCGTTGCCACTCCCAGATTCCAGAACATTGACATTGTGAGGTGTTTCACCGGGTACTGCTCGCACAGCAGCGTGCACAGAATTTCTTATTTCAGATCGTGGAGCCAGAATGCCTTTCAACCAACTAAAATGGTCCCCTGCGAACAACGGGCCTGCATCAACGCTCTCTGTCCCGCCCACTTGACTTGATGCTAGGTGCCCATTTCCCTGGTATTGTTGGATTTCACTTCACGGTGTTCAGATCCAGTTGATCAACTAACATCAAATGGCTGAGGCGGGGGCTGGGAAAGTGATGGTGTGCAGGAATGGGTGTGCTTAACAACAGATTGGTGGGTCCGCAGAAAGTCATTTACTTTCTTACGCGGAGGGTTGGCCGACAGAAGAAAAAGGATCACTAATCTGACCTGGCTGCATTCCTACACCGCTTAAAAAGAGACAGATTATCTACAAACGGCTTTTAAAAAGTGCTAAATCTGCACAATATTTTCCACTGAGAGCTACGAGAGCTGAGTCACCTAGTTGCTCTTAATCATCTCGGCACTTAGCTTTGAGAATTATACTGGCGACAGGCAAGAAGGAGGGAGCAAAATAAGAAAGAAATAGTGCTACATACACACACATACACACACACACTCTCTGTCATGATTGATAACAATGCGGGAATTAAGGGCCACAACCACAAAGCCACGAATCTCTTGTACTCATCGGTAGCCGATGGTTTTGGCGAAGCGTTTGCAATGTATCTGAAGGGAGAGGAGTGTGGTTTTGAGTCCCACTCTAGTACCCGAGCACCTAATCCAGACAGGCACTTCAGTCCAGTACAGTTTTGATCTCCTTACTTGAGAAAGGATGTACTGGTAATGGAGAGGTGCAGGGGAGATTCACCCGGTTGATTCCGGAGTTGAGAGGATTAGTTTATGAGGAGAGACGGAGTAGACTGGGACTATACTCATTGGAATTTAGAAGGATGCAGGGGGGTGGATCTTATAGAAACAAACAAAATTATGAAGGGAATAGATAGGATAGAAGCGGGGAGGTTGTTTCCACTGGCGGGTGAAAGCAGAACTAGGGGGCACAGCCTGCACAACATTTAGCCCTCACGCACCAAAATGAATTAGCCATTCACATTGGCAGGGCCTTCCAGTGTGTAAGCTGGTCGCTGCCCAAACAAAGTAAACTTAAAAAAGTAAAACATTTGGAGGGTATGAACGATGCTATACAATTGCAACCTCCATATGGTTTGCAGTAATTGTAAAGCTTGCTCTGGACTGATGGAGCTCACCAAAGAGAAAAAAAAAGAGGGTCAGAGGACAAAGAAAAAAAAACATATTTCCAGACTCTTGCCAGGAAGAAAAAAGTTGCCAGTCGAGGCAGCATTGCTCAGACCCAGGTCTCCGCCCGCATCTCTCCCCCCCCCCCCCCCCCCCCCCCCCCCCCCCCCCACCCACAACTGTGTTCAGCACCTCAAAACAAAATGAACAATGAATCTTACAAGCACTCAAACTCAATGACTGTTGGGCCAGGTTCAAAGCCCAGCCGACTAGAGCATGTCCCCACTCCCCACCCCTACCCCCGCTACCAATGATTCATGTTTCACAACAGCCCAGCGAGGATCCTTCGTATCAGGAAGAGGCCAAATTGAGAGTTATCGTTGCATTAGACAGACTGGGCACGACCGCAAAACAAAAAGTCAACAGTTGTCGAGCATTTGCAGCTCTTATTCAAAGTGAAATCACCATCTAGGGTTCATTAAGTCACCACGTGTTTTAAACTCCCGCTCGTGAAAAGCAAAGAGGTGAGTGGAAAGTGAGACAATAATGATCGGCGTGAAGCCACGCGACTGGGGAACAAAGCCAGCCGGCCTGCAGAGCCTGTTATTCCCAGCCATAGAGTGCAGACCATTTGATCGGCAAGTGTCGGTCCCAAGCGTCTGCTTCACACATTCGGGAGAGGTGGTGTGAAAGGCCGAGGGAGCCAGTGTTTATCCAGCCGACTGATCAGCAAACACCAACTCAACATTAACAAGGGCTCAGCACTCAAGAAGGCATCTCGGGGCGGCCAAGAGAAGAGCTTGATCAGGTTACTGTTAGGCCATTTGGTCAAGTCGATGAAAGCGGCTTTCACTGTCAATTCGGAGAGAGCTAGCTGCAGCTGTGATCCCAGCTCCCAGCGTTCATGTTACTCATTCCAGCTTCCTGATCCTGCTGGCAGACTTGGAGACTCCCAGTTAAACTAGATCTGCAAAGTCTGCTGTCAGGATCGAACAGCATAAGCAAAAAAGCCGGCAAACCCTAACATGTTGGGAGGCACTATCACTTCACAGTTCCAGGGTCCTAAATTCGATTCCCGGCTTGGGTCACTGACTGTGCGGAGTCTGCACGTTCACCCCGAGTGTGTGTGGGTTTCCTCCGGGTGCTCCGGTTTCCTCCCACAGCCCAAAGATGTGCAGGTTAGGTGGATGGGCCATGCTAAATTGCCCTTATGCTAATGTGCTTCCGGGGTAAGCAGAGTCGACGCAGAAGCCAATGGGCAAGATTGTGAATTTTTGGAACCCAAGCCAACTCATCGCTAAAACTCAAGCAACTTTTTAAAAAAATGTTAAAATTCATGCTCGGTTGATGAAAATCACAGATATATTGTTTGATCTTCCTCACTTAAGGTCTGTGGATTGTCAGATATAAATGGGGTGGGGGCAGGGGGAAATCGGGTGGCTGATGGGATTAGTTCAATCACTCAGCTACCACTGTGTGACATGGAAGAGGCCCAGAAGTGGCTTCAAAATGAAGCGAACATGACAAGGCTGTTACTCAAAATGGCAATGAGAGAGAGAGTGATAAATAATTTAAGTTGCAAGGATTGAAAGATCGTGCTGGGATTTGAGAGACTTTTCTATAATTATCGTATCCAACCAAAATCTCGATAAATTAATATTCTCCTGCAAGTACAATTACACAAGATGCATTATACATGCCGTGGCATATATAATTCCTCCTAATCAAGATTCAAAATCTCATTACCGATTAAAGCTCAACAAAGTACGTGCGCCAAGCGGAGGAGAATCAAAAGTTACAGCATTAAGTTATTCAGGAAAAGTACCATCCAGCAGTGGAGTAAGGAGGGGAACGCAAATTTGACAGCGAGGCTGCAATTCAGAACAATCCCATCGCAAATCTTCCACCGAGATCGTTTCTTCCTTTTGAGGCCTTCATTTGCAGGTGCCTGAAAAGTGAAGGCTTCATTTTTTTTTTGAATATACTCGCCAGCAGATGGAAACAAGGCAAGGTTCCTGAGAGCGATCACTCAGATTGTAGGAAATCGCCCGAAGCTCATCTACAAAGACATCCACAGAAGATGTCCCCCCCTCCCCCCCCCCCCCCCCCCCCCGCCAAACAGCCAGGGGTAAAAGACACCAATGGAAGCATCCAGCTGAGTTGGAGAGATACTGAATTAACTGGCTCTAACTAAGAGCTCGGGGGAGGAGGAAAACGAAAGGTGTTGCTGTTCCTTAGTTTCTGACAACACAGTAATTGGCCACCGATGTACAATATTTTCTGAAGGGCGGCCCGGTGGCACAGTGGTTAACACTGCTGCCTCAAGGCACCGAGGACCCGGGTTCGTTCCCCTCCATACGCCATTGCAGCCCCCTCCAGGGCAAGCTGCTCCAGATCCAGCTAGTCAGATACAGCGTTGCTGCTTCGAGGCAAAGGATGAAGCCATTGCTTTTGTTGGCACAGGGTGCCTAGAAGCAAACAGGTCACACTATTTCCACGCAGACCATGGAGTTGTCATCAGCAGCAAGGTAAATGGACCGTAAAGCTTTCAGACAGTAAATGGCAACACCCACGTAATGAGGAGAAAGTGTTCCATTTATCCAATTATTGCTATTAAGCAAACATTGGGAAATGTATTAAGTGTCTCAGCAAGTTTGTTCTAAGCAGCTGGAGAAGTGCCACTCTTCAGCTCGCTCATCTCGGTAAAAATCGGCTGCATTTCAAAACAAAAATAGACATACACTTCCCACCCCTTCACTTGGCCAATAGATTTCGTCCGTCGGGAACAAATGAAGCAACCTTTGACAAGACCTTCCTCCCCCACCCCAGAACATTTGTTGCATCAACACTTGCTCAAGTCTTCGCCCTCAGCTTTCACCCCTCCCAACTCCAACAACAAGGACAAGGGAAAAAAAGGAGCCGCCACGAAACCTTACGGCACATTTTAGTAAATGCTACCTGCTTCAGACGCCAAGTGCAATCTACCTCACCTGACTAGTAGTTGGCCATTAGGATATGCCCTTGAACAGCCAGGGTTAGGGTTTAATCCAGGAAATAACAAACAGGAGCGCCGTAGTGAAAATGAGAGGATATGTATCTTTTGTTAATAATTAAATATGGCTGCAACATAAAGCCCAAGTTGATACGGATGAAGCTTCGAGAATAATGACCAGGAGATTCTTTAGCAGCTGGATGAGTGTGTGTACATTAACTTTAAAAATAAATGCCATTCCTTTCTCAAGAGTAATGAAGCCGGTGCTCAGAGTGGACGGGGCAAGCCCTTACTCCATCGCCTCGCTTGCTTCAAAAACTAACTCAAATTCAAATTGAATTCAATTCTTGGTCCCTACAAAAAAAAGGGAGTGGGTAATCACCAGTGTGGCTGCTGGACTCTGTACAGATTTTCTAATTAAGAAAATACCTGTTGTGTTTCTAGAGAAGTTTGCAACATGCATCATTACAGTGACAACCCCACCGCTCCATCCAAGTGTTGTATCCAGTTCTCCAAACATTCCAGCGTTTTCCAAAATTAAATTAATTGTGTACATATTTACAAACTTACAGTGGCCAGACTCCATGGGTGGGATTATCTAAACATGGGGCTATGTCCCCACTAAGGCGGGAAAACCAGCACCAACAACTCCGGAGTCAACAGCTTCCGAAAGTGAGGAATTCTCCAATTTCTTGGGGGCTGGTTTGGCGCCGGAGTGGTTGGCGACGCTCCAGCTCGTGCCGAAGGGCCAGCGCAAGTCCGCGCATGTGCAGACCGGCCGGCGCAAGTCCGCGCATGCGCAGACCGGCCGGCGTATTTCCGCGCATGCGCGGAGGTTCCCTTCTCCGGGCCGGCCCCCGGGCAATATGGTGGAGCACAACATGGGCCCGGCGTGGAGGAAAGAAGGCCCCCACGGAACCAGCCAGTCCGCAGGATCAGTAGGCTCCGACCGCGGGCCAGGCCACCTTGGGGGGCCACCTTGGGCCCCCCCCAGAGGTCAGATCCCCCCCGGGGTCAGATCCCCCTCTTCCACCCCCAGGATTACCTCCGCATCGGGGGGGAGGGGACGCTGTGAATGGCCCCCGACCGGCCATTCACAGAAATGGCCCTCGAAAAACGGTGCCGGAGATTAGGACAGCCGGCGTCGGGGCGGGATTCGCAGAGATCGGAGCAGGGTTGGAGAATCCCGGCCTAAATCTCTGAACAGTCTCCAGTTATACGTCTTGTGTCACATTCAGCATTCCAAGTTGCAAACCTGAAGAAAATGCAAATTTGAGTTCATGGTGCTGTTGCGACCTCTTGGCACTGAACAACGTTCCTTTGAAAATTTTGGGATGACCTCGCTTTCCCAAAATCTGGATCCTACAGATTATTTCAGGCCTGGAGAGTTTTCCGGCACTCAATTGATGCAGTTCCAGTCCTTTACTCCTGATCTCACTGGGCACTTTGATGGGAGCAAGTGAACCATCCAGTGATGGACTTGGCAGGAAGGTCATGGATCTGATTGCTGTTCTTGAAGTTAACCGATCTCACCGAAGGGACTCTTCATGAGGAAGAATGGAAGTGAGGTAGAGAGCATCAGCTCCCGGAACATAATCCCACTGCATCTATTGGGCAATGAGTAGCCGAGTGACAACATGATTAAACTAGCCCATGTACACAAGTTCACACAGAGCAGCCTCGATCAGTGGAAAAGGGGAAGATAGAAAGAGTGGCTGAACATGTAAAGGCCATTGTATCCAATGTAGTCTAAAGATTGCCAACACCTCTAATCTCAATTTATTTCAGCAGTTAGGCAGTCCCATCCTTGGGAGCCAGCAGGACACGTGAAACTCAGAAGCAACAATTTACAAGAATTTAAAAAACACTTCAGGAACTTTAACTCCAGACTTCCTGGTCACTTTTCCCCCCAAAAAAAGTTACTTAAAAGTTTTTTGAAAACCATGTGTTCAGGAAATGAGAGGCCCAGTCACTGGGGGATAAAAACGAACATATTCTTTTAACTGGACAATGAATTGCACCCTTGTGTGTGAACTTAAGATGTGGTTTTCATAAAGATGTCATTCCCTTACCAGCCATGCGAGTCCTGCCATGCAAGTACCATTCAATCTCCAGGCGGGGGGGTGAATGGTTTCATGTGATCTTTCCTGGTTTGTAGTCTTTTCAGGTTTATCTATAATCCGATTTTGCCAACAAGCTGGTTGCAAGTTTCTCTTTTCAAAACAGCTGCACTCTGTTCCGCTGACTTGGGTGAACAAGTAACTGTTTCAACTGTGTACACTTGAAAAGCCAGGACTGTTCAAAGATACACAGCTTCAGCATCTGCTCCTTTTCATGGCATCGGTTTTGCTTAGATAAACCTGACAGAGGCATGTGTACCTGTAGCAAAGAGTACCTTCATGATCAAAGACGATAGCAAGCTTCCAGCTTCCAAAGTCTACACACCGCAGGTTTCAACAGCAACAGAGACTTTGCTCTCTGCCCTCAATAACCCAAACAGTCGGGGGTGAGAAAGGAAAGATGCTTCGCCTGTTGAGTGCAGTCATTTGCTTGTTATTGATCAACACTATTAACACATAAAAGCCAACACTGACCTAGCCACAGTCTTGCAAACACTGCAGCTAGCTCTGAAAGCAAGATGACCCTTGGTGCTGAACAACTAGTATCTGGCTACTGAATCAGCTGGATTAATCCATGAGGAAATGAAAAGGAGCCATATCCTGATTACTGCGTAGCGACTCCTTTGGGGGGGGAAAAAACCACAGGTATGTGGGGGTGTTGGGATCAGACTCTGTCACAATGTCTCCCATGGACAGATAACCTACTAACTCTCATTGCCTAGCCTAACACTTCAATAGATACTCAATGTGGCAGCAACAGATAAACGTGACTCCCCAGTGAAAGCCAACATCAACAAGCGGTGCAGTAGAAGGATATCACATAATAACATGGTCCAATGTGACCGTACAGAGAATATGGAAGATTGAAGAAGAAGCAATTAAATGAGATCAAATCCCAACAAATGCACGGTCATTTCACAGAATAAAGCCGCGCTTCCATATTTGGTAAATTAATTTTCTCTGAAACTGCACACAACAGCAGCTCATAGTCCCTTCTCTGAGCTCAACAAGCTTCCCAGCATCTACAACACCGACGGATTGACCTAGAAGATTATCCCTGCCCTCCAGCCCCTCGAGGCTGTGCCGCTAGTCAGCAAGATCATGGCTGATCGTTTACATGGACTGCACTTTCCCGCCCTGCCCCCATTCTGTTAGTGCCCAAAGATCTACCTCCGTCTTCACAGAATCAGCGCCTTGAATATACCCGAGCCACTGAATATCCACACCTAGAGAATGTCAAAGATTCACAACCTGGGGCCATTTCTGTGAAAGCACAGCAATCTGACAGGAAATAATCCATGTGGATTTAAGACCTTAAATAGACTGGGAATGAATAAGAACAGAAACCTTTAATAGCCGCTCCGCACCCTGTCAGGTTGTGGCCACACTCGGACGCCATTGCACAATTTCCTAAAGGCAGTCTGAATAATTGGAGTTGGCAAGAAATATGGAAACGTCAAGCAAGCGTTTAAGCTTTTTGTGGTGTGAAGTTTAAGAGATGCTTGATGCACAATAAAGCTCAGGGTGGCTACTCTGTTCTCGGTGATCATGGAGAAGGAGCATGCAACGTCCACAAATACACTTGGGGCTTTCCCCAATTGGTGAGTCTTCTGGACTGCAATGGCAAAACACTTGGGCGTGATCCATCAGCCTCCCGCGAGATTTACTGGCATCATCGCGCCTCGTGACATTGGAGTCACGATCTGGATCCCACCGGGTGGTCGGAGACCCCGAGTGGGTGCCGTTTAGCACTGGTTTCCACAAACGTGGACCAGGTGCACCGGCACTTGGGGAGGTCTCCCAGCTGGCTTACAACCTACTGACCCGGGGGGTAAGAGTGCGACCAACTGAGGTACGGTTGGCATTCACTCTACACCAGGTGCCTCAACCTCAAGCACCTGCTGCTGCACCAGAGTAGCCATTTCCCACACTAACCGTCCAGTATCTGGTATGGGAGACCATTAATTTAATCCCAATTTCGTACAGAAGATGGGTGATTTGGTGCCCTGGCCCATTTGATGGAGGCTTCTGGAACTCTGCAAAAACCAAATCAAGAATGCATCGGTTGAAAAACAGGTAGAGAGAGTACTTGAATGGCAAATCTTCATTGATATGTTGCTGCATTTCTGTCGAGTGAAATGCGTTTGCCCACAGCGCCTAATGGAAAAAATGACCAAAAGATGTCTCATGGTCATCAAGATCTTCCACACACGGAAATGTTGCTTACTGTAAATATAATGGTAGCTATATTTATAGCTCAATAAATAATACCAGGGCATATTTTCAGGAAAGGGATAATGTTTCTATCTGCTGCCTGCTCCCATCATTGGTGCAAAGGCAGAGGAGAAAATCCAGCAATCAGCAAGTCGGCCTTCCAAAAGCAATCTTCAGAAAATGCGAAAAATGGTCTCCCAGCCTTTAAATAAAAGCAATTACAGCTGTTAGGTATCACTGAGTTCTAATACGAAGCACTAAATTCGTTTCACATTGCGGGTGTGTAAATGTAAAGTGACATGGCAAGTAACACCGTACTGTTCAATTGCACTAATTTTTTCCTGTGCCGAGCAGTGCCAGCAAATGAAACTGTTAGTTCGGCAAAAAAGCATTTTTCCCTTCGACCCTCAGAATCGCTTTTTAAATTCAGCCATTGCCTCAAGTCCATACTGCTCCACGTCCACTCAAAGCCTAAAAAAAATATATAGTCAACTGACATCGCCACTTTTGATTGTTAGAATTTGAAATGTAGGGTAAACGGATATCACTCACCAAAGGAGGCACATTTCTATTCCCATCCAGCCTCCATTGTGACCCTCCCGGGTCTAAGTCATCTCTTGGTAATTCTGTCCAAAGCTGGTAGCTTTATTGGATGATTTCAGCAATCTACTGCGTATTAGAGGCATAATCTCAACAAACCTCGGAAGAGAATTGGATATAACCAACACAATCCCTCCAGCTTGCACTGCTTTGGAGAAATGTCGCACGAATGATATTTGAATGCCCAGTGGGTTCTACCAACGTGACATTTTAAGCAGTAGATTACAGTACGCTGAATGGTCAATGATTCCGGTGCACAAAACACAACCGAAGGATCGTAGGCACACATGGCGAGGATACCATTACGAGCTTCATGTTGCCAGCTATTGATTCCTCTCCTCTTCACCCATCCCCCCCCCCCCCCCCTCTCCCCGCCCCACACCCCCAAACCCTCAACTGAGGAAGCATATTTATGATTTGCTAACTCAATGGTTCCTCCAACATTGGGTAGAGACCAACTAAAACAGAAGGGACACTTATTGCGATTTTCCGCCAAGGAAAATCTTGCTTAGTCGGAGTAGTCACACCCTCAACGTGCCACAATTCACTTTACCTCACAAAGAAAAAGAAGCCAGAGCAAGTGAGCTTCCTTGACATTCCAAAATGAAGCCTGACGCTCCCCTTTGCCTCGTGCCGCCACCCCCCTCACCGCGTCACAAAATACCCAAAACGCCTTGAACTATTGGGTCAACTTGCCCTTGGTGAGGGACACGGAGCAGCAATACCCAAGTTGCTTTTACACCAAGCAACACTTGTACCGGTCGGTGCCACTTGGTTTTTGAAGCAATGTTTTCCCGCAGTTGGCGACAAATGGCATTTAAACATGCTGGGTAAAAATCGCCATGGTGACCCAGGTTTGCTTTCTTGTTTAAAAGTCTCAGTCTCAGTGGTGACAATTTTAGCCTAAAGTGTCCACCGAGAAACAGAGGAGAACGGGAATGCTGTGGGCATCAAAGGTAGGGTGCGCTATTGGGCCGGGTAAGCCCAGCATCCTACACAATCCAGTGGGTGCTCCCCTTCGGTAAGTTTAGTCAAGGTCACTGCCCTGAGATCGTACCTTTTGTGCTGCAGACCCCTTGTACCCTCCTTGTGCTGTCAATAACTGGTGCCGGTACAGGGGCTCCTACAATAATCAAGCAGCTTCACAGGAGCAGGGGTTGGGCCCAAGTCCTTTATTCTACGGCATACGACTTAGTTTCGTTCTACTCTCTACACATAGCCATTGAACAATGAGGGCTGCAAACGGAGCATGTGATTCAGAATCAGACAGGCTCATTCTATCAAAGCCAGCTCTACTGGTTTCCTGAAAGTGCAAGAATCACAACCAAATTCAGTCTGCCTATTTCTATTTTTTTTTAAAGGAGGTATAAAAAAAGTGGGAAAAACTGCTGTTCAATTAAATATGCAATGTCACAATGGGTTAAAGGTAGTATACCAGGGAGGAGAGAAGAATGCAAATGTTCTCTCAGTGTTAGCAGTCCATTATATGCTGGGGGGAAATTAAACCTGGTCCGCGTATTGAAAACGAGCTTCAGGAAAATGGAATTCTTTAGGCTCTTTACAAACATTAAGCATCCATCTGAAGTATCTCTTTGGATAACTGACCTGACTTGACCTCCCTGTGTAAACAGGATTTGCACAAACAATAGCCATAGGCCATGTCAAGGGTGACACAAACTCAATTTGGAGCTGAATTCAATTCACTTGTTCACACAAAATGAGAGAGTACCAGCAAGCCTTGAATATCAAACGAATGAGAAGCCCCAGCTTAAAGACAGACCTAATCCAATGTTACACATGATTAAATCCACATTTATAAGGGAGACTGATGGTTCAGTTAAGCTACAGCCTAGTACTGTAAGTACCACTGAGAGATTCAGGCATTAATCTATTAAGCCACAGGGAAAACAAATCCCAATGTCACCTGGGTTAACTTGCACCTATTGGATTAATGGTTACCCTGGTAGCAGAGGTCAGTCTGCGAACTTTGAAGGCTCATGGGACTGGTGGCGGACTCGTTTCTTGCCCTATATCCTCTATTCCCACTTGTACCTCAGACAAGAGTCTCATTAAAATCAGGCCGGCTGTCTGCAAAGTGCCAACTTGGGGGGGGAAAAAAACACCAAAATCTGGGGTGAAGCACCGAACTCTCTCTCTCATTTAAAAGCTACTTTCAATGCACACCGTGGGCAAGTTCTTGACTCAGTCACACTTTACAACCTGGGTTGAGCTTGCACAAAAGCAACGTTTTGAAAAATGTATTCTTTCAGAAGATGCAGACGTCGTTGGCTAGGCGAGCATTTTTATTGCACATCCTTAATTACCCATGAGAACTAAAAAGCAGTGAGGTGGTTATATCTTTAGATAGTCTCCTTATTTTAACTATACAGTCCAGTAATGAAAAGGCTTTAAGCAACTGTGTAAGAAATGTTCTAAGGCCAAGCCTGTATTAATCTCTCACTGAAGTTAGAACTCTCTTTGCAAACGCATTTACTTCTAAATGTATAGACCCGTCATCAAAAGCAAGAGGACCTATTTAATGATCACTGTATTCATTAGTCTACTGTTTAGCCCGAGCAAATACACATTGAATAAATATGCCAGAGACACTGGGATACTGTCCTACACTATTTCTACCACATTACCAACATTTTTTAGATTTTTCCAATTAAGGGGCAATTTAGCATGGCCAATCCACCTACCCTGTACATCTTTTAGTGTGTGTGTGGGCGAGACCCACGCAGACATGGGGAGAATGTGTAGATTCCACATGGACAGTGAGCCGGAGTCGGGATCGAAACCGGGTCCTCGACCCGTGAAGCAGCAGTGCTAACAGCTGCACCACCGTTAACCACACTACCAAATGTACATAGCCTCATGAAGTTAAATTAAATAAAAATCGCTTATTGTTACTAGTAAGCTTCATCTGCACTGTAAATTCTATGAAATCTATGAATTCATGGCAGCAATTTAGCTCTGTACGCAAATGATTCATGGGTCAACAGTCAGTAGTTTGAAAGTTTAAGAATGTGCCCAGCAATTATTTGATTAGAACGAGAGTTTGGCCTCCTGCTGTGCAAATATTTGCTCCCTTAAAACGCAGGCAGTCAAGGTAAACCGGGCAGCAGGCTTGACAGCAAGTGACTTTGTTCAGCAACATTGCCGTTGATTTGAGAAAAAAAACATGTGCAAGCAATAGCAGCCACATAAAATTTGCAATGTGAAAGAGCGGTGGTGATATGATTTGCATAGCTGTCTGCCATTGGGGCAGAACACCGGCTTACCATTGGCCCTGGTCGGTCATGTGCCTCTCGACCAGTTGGTTGAGACCAGTCATGTGACAGCTCTCCGATTGGTCGAGAGGCTGAGTTAACCATGCCTCCTTGCCGAGGTATAAATAGTCGAAACGCCCTGCGGTCGTCCATTTTATTGTAGACAACCGCAGGGCTAAGTTCTAGCTTATTAAAGCCTAACTTTTGTAAAGCAACTCGTCTCTCGTGCAATTGATGGTTCATCAAGAGCCACAGAAAAAAACAAAGCATGGGATTCCAGAAACCAAAATTTCAACACGGTAAAGTTCTAAAGTTAGCATCGAAAGTCTTGTTGCTAGTAAAACCCATCGGCTTTGCCTCTGCTTGAAATACTATGCGATAATATTTTATCTTCTTTTTTTTTACATTTAAAAAAAACTTTGAGTACCCAATTCATTTTTTCCAATTAAGGGGCACTTTAGTGTGGCCAATTCACCTGGGTTTTTTTGGGTTGTGGGGGGCAAAACCCACGCAAACATGGGGAGAATGTGCAAACTCCACACGGATGGTGACCCAGAGCTGGGATCGAACCTGGGAGCTCGGCGCCGTCAGGCAGCAGCACTAACCACTGCGCCACCGTGCTGCCCTAATATTTTATCTTCTAATGAATCTATAGCTCTTTCTACTGTACCAGAAGCATTCTGTGTGCGCCTTAGTCATCTCTACTTCAAGAGTTACTGTGGCCGTGTTAATCAGTGATTATATCAGATAATCAGCTGTACAGTGAAAGGGCCGATTCATAGTAATGCTTCAAGGTCAGTCAAGCAAGCAGAAAAAGGGCACAGATTCAAGAGGGTGTAAGGCAAATGTTAGGCCGATGGCTGAAAGGTTAACAAGAGGTGAAACAAGTGGGCGAAATGGAGTCAACAGCCCTGGAGTCATTTAAAACATAATCATTCAGATTGCAATTCAGAACGATCATTTTTTTTTTTTTTTTTTTATAAATTTAGATTACCCAATTATTTTTTCTATTAAGGGGCGATTTAGTGTGGCCAATCCACCTACCCTGCACATTTTTGGGTTGTGGGGGCGAAACCCACGCAGACACGGGGAGAATGTGCAAACTCCACACGGACAGTGACCCAGAGCCGGGATCGAACCTGGGACCTCAGCGCCGTGAGGCGGTTATGCTAACCACTAGGCCACCGTGCTGCCCTCAGAACGATCATGATAAGGAAACTGTTGCACCTCCTCCCCGTGTCTGCGTGGGTTTCATCCCCACAACCCAAAGATGTGCAGGTTCAGTGGATTGGCCACGCTAAATTGCCCCTTAAATTGGAAACAAATAATTGAGTACTCTAAATTGATTTTAAAAATTGATGAGGAAACTAGCTTTTTTCTAAAAACGTTTTTACAATACATCTACTGACACACCCAAGCTGCTAACCGCAACTCTACACATGGGTTCAAGACTTTTTTTCCCCTTTCTAAAAAAAATTTAAGTATCCAATTCTTTTTTTTCCAATTCAGGGGCAATTTGGGAGAGGGTGAAGGGGTTGGGAAGAGGCAAAGAATGAATAGGAAAATCTGTGATACGGTGAAAGAGTGGAATGATTAAATGACTAAACGGGACGGGAACGAGACAAGCAAAGACGCTAAGAGGAGATGGGTCTACAGGCGACATAATCATCAACTGTTACCCTCTGAAAAGAATAGAGGTAGGTTATGCATGAGCCGAAATTGCTGAAATCAATGTTGAGTCCAGAAGGCCATTAGGTGCTGAATCAAAAGTTGACAAATGTGAGGTTATCCATTTTGGTAGGAATACAGCAAACGGGATTATTATTTAAACGATAAAATATTAAAGCATGCCGCTGTTCAGAGAGACTTGGGTGTGCTAGTGCATGAGTCACAGAAGGTTGGTTTACAAGTGCAACAGGTGATTAAGAAGGCAAATGGAATTTTGTCCTTCATTGCTAGAGGGATGGAGTTTAAGACTAGGGAGGTTATGTTGCAATTGTATAAGGTGTTAGTGAGGCCACACCTGGAGTATTGTGTTCAGTTTTGGTCTCCTTACTTGAGAAAGGACGTACTGGCGCTGGAGGGTGTGCAGAGGAGATTCACTAGGTTAATCCCAGAGCTGAAGGGGTTGGATTATGAGGAGGGGTTGAGTAGACTGGGACTGTACTCATTGGAATTTAGAAGGATGAGTGGGGATCTTATAGAAACATTAAAAATTATGAAGGGAATAGATAGGATAGATGCGGGCAGGTTGTTTCCACTGGCGGGTGACAGCAGAACTAGGGGACATAGCCTCAAAATAAGGGGAAGTAGATTTAGGACTGAGTTTAGGAGGAACTTCTTCACCCAAAGGGTTGTGAATTTATGGAATTCCTTGCCCAGTGAAGCAGTTGAGGCTCCTTCATTACATGTTTTTAAGGTAAAGATAGATAGTTTTTTGAAGAATAAAGGGATTAAGGGTTATGGTGTTCGGGCCGGAAAGTGGAGCTGAGTCCACAAAAGATCAGCCATGATCTAATTGAATGGCGGAGCAGGCTCGAGGGGCCAGATGGCCTACTCCTGCTCCTAGTTCTTATGTTCTTATGTTATGAGGTGCTGTTCCTTCAGCAGCTGCTCACCTTCACTGGAACTGAGCAGGTTGCAAAAGACAGGGAGATCAGAACAGGCGGAGAGTTAAAAGCAACAGGCAACCAATCAGGGTCACCCAAAAAGTGGTCACCCATTCTACTTTCCTACTTCCTTTAAAGCAGTAAAACGAAGAGGCCGAGATGACAATTGTAATAGCAGGCTGGGATCCCAAAGGTGTTAAAATTAGCCTCGTGTCCGAACATATTTATCTTTTCTCGCCAACCAACATCACACTCTGCACTGGGACCAAAATGAGAGACATTCATATTTCTCCATAACTGACTTGAGATGAAATGGGTACAGCAGGTTTTGAAAACGCTCATTCTTTTGGTTGGCTGATAAGTAACTGAGTCGACAGCCATAGTCCAAATTTTGCCAAGTACCATCTACCTAATCCACTATACTAAAATAATATGAAGGAGATCAGCACTTGCTCCAAAAAGTATGGGAAAATGTTCCATGTCAGCCTTCCTTGGTTGCAAGGAAATTGCAGCAATTGTTCCTCCATTCTCGTGTCCCGTGGGTGAAATGGGAAAGGAGTCCTCACAGCTCGTGACTCCGGTTTGAAAGCAGCAAGAAAAACGTCTGAACGCTCACACTGAGAAACCATGAGTCACGCCAACAGCTATCGCACTCACTCTGTTAATAACTCGAGACTGTGACTCATCGCTGCCTCTCTCAAGGAATTCGATGGGAAAGAGCTGGCGGGGGGGAGGTGGGAGTCGGGAATTGACTAGACCAATATCTACTTTGCTCTCTCGACGCTCTTGAACTATCCGATCTCTACAGCGTTAACAACGTGGCCATCGCAAATTACCTCAGTCGCCCTGGGCAAGGACCAAAAATCAGTTCAGACTCCCATTCCCGATATCAAAATAAACACATGCCCCCACATACAGACAGGACTATTATTCTGTTGAGATGGACATTAAGAATGGTCACAGGGTGAACTGCTGGAATCTATCCCAATGGACACAACTAAGACCGCTTGGTGAGGTGGTACAAAAGCTGCGTGACAATCTGGCAATTCTTTTTTTTTAAACTTAAATGGATCCTGACCATATTAGTTACAGGCTTTTTAAAATTGAAGTCCAGATGAATTCCATCAGTTCTTAATAGGTGAAGCAAATCGCACAAGGCAGCGAGCTATTTGCCCCCCAGATAACCAGATGGTCCCACGTCATTGTATATATCTATCAAGAGCAACATTGAAGCTGTGGCCATCTTTACAGTGGAATTTATTCTCCATACCCATCCTCCTGAATGGGAGCAGCCACGTTTAATTAGGCTGTCCAGTGCTATACGGCTATTAAACTAATCCCCTAACCTGATCCCCACTCAAGAAAAACAAAGAGATTCACTGAGCACAGACCAAGCTTTCAAATAAATTATCAACCATCTTCCTTTTGCCTTTAATCCTTCAGTAAATGGGCACTGTGTGCTGGGGCCTACAGTAGATTGGCTACTCAATCAACCCTCAGCAAGGACAGTATGACAGACAAGATAGCCCATGTTAGCAGTCAGCGAGAATGGTGATGTCGGCAGGAAATATGGCGAAAATTGGGAAATGCAGACAGAATGAACCATAACACTCAGGCGGTACTTTGAAGCCCGAGAGCATGAACTATATGGAAGTTCAAGGTCACTGGGCATGGAGGCCAGGCCGTCAGGGATTGTGTATGGGTGGCTGGCTGTTCAAGATAGGAGGTTTGCTTCATCCACATGGGGGCTGCCATTTGTGAACCACAAGGGCCTCCACTCCCTTAATGTCCAGATCATCCGTGACCAGGTGATGCTCACCATGCAAGCTCGTGCCCATTACCCAGGGAACGTCCATGATAGTTACATCACGCGTGCTTGCAGATTCCTGCCATTTTTGAGGGAGAGGGATGGCTTCTTGGGGACAAAGGGGCTCAGGAGGCGACTAATGATGATGCCAGTGTGAAGGCCACAAACATCCACGAAGACTCACTACAACGAGGCTCATCGTCAACTTGTGCGGTGCGGACCAGGTGACTGGACTGCTCAAGATGCAGTCTCAGTACCTGGACCAGTCGAGGGGAGCCCTCCCAATACTGCCCCCAGAGAGTGTGCTGCATCATAGTGGTCCGCTGTGCTCTGCACAACCCGGCTGTGCAGGAGGGAGAGCAGATGGGCCAAGAGGAGATGGAGGAGTGCCACATCTCCTCCGGTGAGGAAGAAGTTGAGTGGAGGGGCAAGGGGCAACCTGCGGAGGAGTAAGGACCTCAAGTGACGGCCAGGGCCGCATGGGACGCAGGGCTAAGGGTGCCCTCATAGCTGTTTGGCTTGGTGTCAAGGGCGTGAAGACGTATCTCATCATGGTGTCCGACTGTGGTGCCTGCAGAAGGCTATTGTGATGGTGGCTACATTCATGGGCAAGGCACTAAATCAATTGGCCGGACAGTGCAGGGGAATGACGATGGCCTGCAGTGAGGATTGAGCGGTGCTCCTCTCAACCTCTGCCTGATAGGCCGGGGCCTGCCACTGAACAGCCTGAATGTTAAATCTCAGCTGCGACTGTCACCTCCAAGGTCAGAGGTCAAACGTGTTTTCCAACTTCTGACGAGGCGGACAGACTGTTGGGGAAACAAATGTTGGGGAAATTTATCCAGAGAAGCCACGCCGGAATGGCTTCGGGCAGAAGACATTTTTTTCCCCAAGTAAATCTAAATAATATAGTGAAAAATGTAAGCCTGCTGTTCACAGGACTCCCATTTCTCATTGAAATCAATGAGAGACCAAGCAATCAAATTGGAAATGCAATTCTGTCAGCCATCAGTGATTTCACAGCAAGGCAAGGTTTAATCATTTTATAATCTAAATTCATTACCTGACAGGGTACTGTATGCACACACCCCACATGGGAGCTCAAGAGAGGCTGTAAACAATCTAGAATCTCATCATTAAAAACAACATATCCGCATGCTTCATTCCATCTCTTCCCCAGCAGGAGGTATTATTTTTCTTAAATATCAAGCGCCTGAATTTTAAAAATGACTTGCCACTGCTCGGAATTTCTGAATTATTATACATTAAAAAGCTGACAAGGTGAGCCGAGAAATGTTGCCACCTGCATCCTCTTCCCCTCCGCCTACATCACCCAAGAGAAATTATGTAATGTCCTATCAATCTGATATCGCTGGAATGATTACTGCATTGGTCAAAGGTATGAGAGCATAGTTTCAGAGTCTCACAGGCGTTTAACCCCTCAACTGCTGCCAAGGCAGGAGACTAGATATCACGACCAATCTTGCTTCAAACACTCTGGCCGTTCTTTTAACATCTGCCAATAAATCCCAAGATGTGGAGATGCCGGCGTTGGACTGGGGTGGGCACAGTAAGAAGTCTGACAACACCAGGTTAAAGTCCAACAGGTTTATTTCGAATCACTAGCTTTCGGAGCACTGCTCCTTCCTCAGGTGAGTGAAGAGGTGGGTTTCACAACCACATATATAGACGTCTATTTATGTGGAGTTGGAACCCACCTCTTCACTCACCCAGTGAAGGAGCTGCCCTCCGAAAGCTAGTGATCCAAATAAATCCCAAACAAGTGTGTTGCTTGGCAAAAGCGCATTATATGACTCTGCAGAGATGGCGTTTCAGATTTGTAATAATGTTGCCCAGGGCTTGGCGCAGAAATTGGGGCGGGATAAAATTGCAAGCAGCACCTGCTGGTTCTGCTAGTAAAGACTTGCAGCAAACGTCAGCGGCACCCTTTAGCAGTTAAATAAAAGGCCATAATCTGCCAAACATGAAGAAATGATTACCACATGAGTAATCATTCAAAGAGACTTGCATATTAAACTAACCTAACCGTAAAAATCTTCAATGTCACGCACATCTGCTAAAAAGCAATGGTTAGGTGGGCACCAGTTGCGTAGTGGTGTGGATGGGCATGTACAATCGGAGTCC
This sequence comes from Scyliorhinus canicula, assembly GCF_902713615.1. NCBI lineage: Eukaryota > Metazoa > Chordata > Chondrichthyes > Carcharhiniformes > Scyliorhinidae > Scyliorhinus > Scyliorhinus canicula. The sequence goes on from NC_052157.1 coordinate 144,691,284, forward strand.
TAAATGGATTTCTCTTTCCTTGAGCTAAAATAACGATGATAGATTTGCAGGCTTGCTTATAATGTAAAAGGTTAGATTATCCAAATCAGCCGCTAGCTGTTTTTCTGTCCATTAAACTTTCTTTGCTAGCTCGTATCGTCAACAGTGTAAATAAAGGAAACACACTGGAGCACACTCAGTTAAAAAGGTTTAAATCCAATAAGATTTTTTCCTCCCCCCCATCAGCCAGATTTATTCTCAAATCAGCAGGATAATGATGCCAGAAAGGAATTTGGGGAAAGGAATAGACGCTGTTGGCACATCTCACCTATTTCAGAGGTGCGGCCATCGACACTGGCCTCAGTTGAACGGCACAGTGACGCAGTGGTTAGCATTGCTGCCTCACGGCACCGAGGACCTGGGTTCAATCCTGGCTCCAAGCCACTGTCCCCGTGGAGTTTGCACATTCTCCCTGTGCCTGCGTGGGCCTCACCCCCACAACCCAAAGACGTGCCAGATCATAGATTATCATTGAATTTACAGTGCAGAAGGAGGCCATTCGGCCCATCGAGTCTGCACCGGCACTTGGAAAGAGCACCCTACCCAAGGTCAACACCTCCACCTTATCCCCATAACCCAGGGCAATTAAGGGTCCTAAGGGCAATTTTGGACACAAAGGGCAATTTATCATGGCCAATCCACCTAACCTGCACATCTTTGGACTGTGGGAGGAAACCGGAGCACCCGGAGGAAACCCACACACACACGGGGCGGATGTGCAGACTTCGCACAGACAGTGACACAAGCCGGAATCGAACCTGGGACCCTGGAGCTGTGAAGCAATTGTGCTATCCTCAATGCTACCGTGCTGTGGGCAGATAGGTGGATTGGCCACGCTAAATTGTCCCTCAATTGGAAAGATTTGAAAAAAAAAATACATTGGCCTCAGTTTGACCATGCTGAGATTTTGAGTGGAGGCAAACCCAGAGTTCCTCTTCTTGATCCCTATCCAATGTTTCTGATGGGACAGCATATATGCATGTATGGGCAGAAGAACGGGAGACAGAGGTGGCGTGTGGGTTAGATACACCTTGCTGCCAACAGTGGACTATGCATGACCATGGAATGGCCACTTGAGTGAGACACAGTGAGATGGCGGAGGTCAGCAGCAGCAACTCTACTAGCAGTTTAGCCAAGATCAGGTTATTCTGCACAAATCAGAGGAAAACCAAACTTGGGGAAATTCTACGACGGCTCCAATTCCACATGGAGCAGTTTAGTTTCCAAAGGAACCATCATGGGAGATGGCTTGTCTCAATGCAGATCACTTGTCTCAATTCCTGCACAGGATAAAGAACAAAGCCGATCTCAAAGTGTATGTCCTAGAATTCAAATTACTATTCAAATATGACAATTCAGATGGAGTCATTGAGGATTCCATCCTTCCTACATATTCCCTCTGTTCTGCCTAGTTCAACACCACTCATTTCTATCACACCTACATTAACCTTATTAATGTAATTATTACTTTGGTTCGCCTGCCCTGGAATTTAGAGGTTTTGGTGATTCATCAAGTACACCCTGTTCGTGTCAGATATACTTTCTCTTGGGCAAACAAATATTAAATCTGCACAGAGCTCTCTGCCTTGGTGCACAGCAAGTCAGAGGCTGGGTCAAACACTATTCCTAAACTGTATTTAGAAAAAGCTGCAACTAGAACCCAATTCTTTATTCATTTACGGGATGTGGGCGTCGCCGGTTAGACCAGCATTTATTGCCCATCCCTAATTGCCCTTCAGAAAGTGCTTTCTTGAGTTGCTTTCTTGAACCGCTGCCGTCCAATTTCATTCCTTTTTTTAATGTAGCAGTTGAATGCAACGGAGTGGCTTGCTTGGCCATTTAAGAGTCAACCACATTGCTGGAGTCACATGTAGACCAGACCAGGTAAGGATCGCAGATTCCCTTTCCTACGGGATAGTAGTGAATCAGATTTTTTTTAAAAACAACAATGGCTCCACGGTCATCATTAGACTTTTAATTCCAGATATTTTATTGAGTTTAAATTCCCATCACCTGTCGTGGCAGGATTCGAACCCAGGTCACCAGGTCATTATCCAGGGTCTTTGGATTACTAGCCCAGCGACAATACCACTATGCCACCACCTCCCCCACAGAGCTATGATAAGTTTACAGACACAACCCACCCCACACCGAAAATATTTTTATTGGATTAATATGGTTAAATAAAGATCGGACTTGGGAGAAGTAGACCATTCAGCCCTTCGAACTTATGCTGCCATTCAATATGATCATGGCTGATCGGGTTGTCTTTCAAACCTGAAAAACTAAATTATTTTGTTGTTAAGAAAGAAAGTTAGTCTTCAAAACGGGTAAATGAACACACACACACACACAGTTTCCTTCCATCCTAATCTAAATGGGTTTTTAAAAAAAAAGATTTGTGTGGAAGGAGGAATGTGTCAGAGAGAAAAACATTGTATAATAATAATAATAATAATATAATAACAACAACAACAACTTATTGTCACAAGTAGGCTTCAATGAAGTTACTGTGAAAAGCCCCTTTATCTCCGATATTTCCCGACCACTGCCACTTTTGTTCCCATCCATTTGCACAAATGCTCGCTCCCTCTCTCCCAGTCCCAGGGAAAGAAACTGGCTCCTTTACAACTGCCCACAATTCTGACGGGTTGTCGCTGCCAAGCCATTGTTAGCAGCCTCTTTTTATCAGCCTCGTCTGTTGCCCAGTCAGGGAGGGAATGTTTTTAAAAAGAGGTCGTGATGAGAGATTTCAAACTGGTGACCCGAAGGCCTGGTCTGGGAAATTCCTGTGCTCAGAGCTTCAAAATAACTCTGTCCAAATAATTGAGCGGGTGCTGTGCAAACTTCAAACCAAATACAAGGGGCGCGATTCTCCCAACGGGAGACTGAGTGCCGACGCCAGAGTGAAACCTGAGTGTTTCACTCCGGCGTCGGAGACCGCTCCTCGCACCCTATTCTCTCCCCCCCAGCCCCCCCCACCCCCCACCCCCCCGCCCCCCAGAGGGCTGGGAGCGGCGGTGCATGAATCCCGAATGCCCGGCCTTGACGCTTGCGTCAAAGCGGCGCTCCGGAAATTACGCGGCCGGCGCCGCCGAAGTGACGTCAGCCGCGCATGCGCAGGTTGGCCAGCTCCAACCCGCGCATGCACGGTTGCCGTCTTCCCCTCCGCTGCCCCCGCAAGACATGACGGCTTGATCTTGCGGGGCTGCGGAGGGAAAAGAGTGCGTCTTTTACAGACGCTGGCCCGACGATTGGTGGACACCGATTGCGGGCCAGACATCTGCTGAGCACGCCCGTGGTGCTCGATCCTCCCTCCGCCCCCCACAGGCCCCACACTCACCTGTCACGCGCTGTTCACGCGGCAGAGACCAGGTGTGGTTGGCGCCAGCGTGAACCGGTCGGGTTCGGCAGGCCGCTCGGCCCGTCCAGGCCGGGGAAATCAACGGTCGGCATGAAAAACGGCGAGCGGCGAACTCAGAGCGGCCTGTCGAAAAACGCGACATGCCATTTTTGGGGAGCTGGGAGAATCGCAGGGGGTGGCAGGGCGGCGTGGCGTGATTCGCCCGGCCCTCCCGCGATTCTCCCGCCCGGCATGGGGAGTGGAGAATCGCGCCCAAGTTCTATCACTCACGTTCTATTTGTAGAGAATTCCATCCAAATCAGAGTTCAGAACTCAAGCTCAGAACACGTGGACAGACAAATAATAAGCAAGTTTCTCTCACAAACTTAACTGACCCTCGCGCAATGTGCTCTCCCCGACATGTGCATCAATGTGTCCATGACCTCGGTTAGCAATGTACTGAGTACATACAAAGCAGCAGTGACTTTATTTTTAAAATGGGCCCATTTTCTGAGGATAACCTTAATAAAAACAAGTCACAATAATTTTTGTTTGGATCAGTTGCATGTCTCGCATAGCGGTCCATTTTAGTTAGAAGTGCTCCTTTTTCAAAATGGGTTAATCACAGATCCCACAACTAAATATTAAAAGAAAGAAAATAAACAAACCTATATTATCACAGAATACGGAAGTGTTGCACTGGAAGAGTGTTTTAATAATGCTTTTAAGGAAACAGGTATTTACTTATAGATCAGTGGGTGTGTGGGTGTGGCTGTTTCTCATTGTAGAGTTTGTGTATCCTTGGTGTGACGTTTGACAAAGACATAAATCATTCTATATGAAAACCAATGCTTGTTTTTTGCAGAATGTTGTTCCCATAATATCCATAAAAATCCCATGCAACCCAAATGCGACTGGATTTACCCACAGGGCTGGTAAAACAGTGGCCTTGCAGAACAACCAGAGACCAGCTGATGGTCTGGGTCTTGTTCGGTAGCCTTGCCCATCTCCGCAGGCAACAGTGTATAATGCAGGAGGTTGTGTTGGGGCAACGTGAGGTCCTAACAATGGAACCCTGGGAACTCACCCACTAGAAGCACTTGCATACTATTTTGCCAACTCCCTGTTGACCCCAAGGTGCCCATGGACGCAGGTCTGACAGCCACGGGTCTAGAACATGCGGGAATGAAATCATATTTTTTGACTCGGCATTTTACAGCCTTCTGTACTCAAAAGGGAGTTCAGATCATGACCTCTGATCTCCCACACTTTGCGTTTATTTGTTTTTTGTTTAACTAAACTCTAATTTCTCTTTTACTTTTCCTCATTTTCATTTCAAATTTGATTAGACTTTTTCGAGGAAATGACCAGGTATGTTGATGAGGGCAGTGCAGTTTGGACGCTGGACACTAAGGGGCAATTTAGCATGGCCAATTCACCTAACCTGCATGTCTTTGGACTGCGGGAGGAAACCGGAGCACCCAGAGGAAACCCGCGCAGACACGGAGAAGAACCTGCAAATTCCATACAGACAGTTGCCCGAGGTCAGAATCGACCCCAGGTCCCTGCCGCCGTGATGCAGCAGTGCTAACCACTGTGCCACCCCACTACAGTTGATATAGCCCACTTGGACTTCAGTAAGGCTTCGAACAAGGTCCCACACAGGTAACTGATCAAGAAGGTAATAGTCCATCAGATCCAAAATTGGCTAAGTGGCCGGGGTACAGAGGGTGATGATCGAAGGTTGTTTTTGCGATGGAAGCCGGTGTCCAGTGGTGAACGCAGAGATCAGTGTTGGGTCACTTGCTGTTTGTCGTGCACATTCACGATCTGGACGTGAATGTGGGCGGTATGGTCAGTAGATTCACAGAGGACATGAAATTGGTGGTGTGGTAAATAGCAAGGAGGAAAGCCTTAGATTACAGGATGATATTGATGGGCTGGTCAGAGGGGCAGGACAGTGGCAAATGGAATTTAACCTTGAAAAGTGTGAGGAGATGCATTATGGGAGGACAAACAATGCAAGGGAATATATAGTGAACAGCAGGATGCTAGGAAGTACAGAGGACCAGAGTGTATGCCCAAAGATCCCTGAAGGCAGCAGGACAGGTCGGCAATGTGGTTAAGACGACATATGGAATACTTGCCTTTATTAGCCGGGCACAGAATAGAAAAGCAGGGTGATTATGATGGAGCTATAAAACGCTCGTTAGGCCACAGCTAGAGTACTGTGTGCGGTTCTCGTCGCCACATTATAGGAAGGATGTGCCTGTACTAGAGAGGGTGCAGAAGAGATTCACCAAGTTGTTGCCTGGCTGGAGAGATTCAGCTGTCAATAGAGACTGGGTAGGCTGGGTTTTTTTTCCTTAGAACAGAGGGGGTCCTCATCGAGGTGTACAAAATTATGAGTTATATTGATAGGAAGACACTTTTTCCCTTAAAAAAAGAGTGGTCAATAACGTGTGGGGAAGCGGGGGGCATAGATTTCAGGTAAGGAGCAAGAGATTCAGAGGGAATTTGAGGAAAAACCTTTTTACCCAGAGGGTGGTGGGAATCTGGAACTCACTGTCTGAGAGGGTGGCAGAGGCGGGAACACTCACAACATTTAAGCAGCATTTAGATAAGCACTTGAAATACCATTTCATACGAGGCTACGGACCAAGTGAGATTAAAATAGACAGGTGCTTGATAACTAGCACAGACACGATGGGCTGAAGGGTCTCCTTCTGTGCTGTAAAACTCTATGACTCTAAATGACAACTATTCGGGATACCGACCATTCACACCACCTCCAGGCACATCTTTTGTTTCTTTAACTGTCTCATTACCATTCACTTTGGCCTTGCTGTCATTTAATCACTCCTGCCCTTGATCCTACCACAATCGTTCTGTTCTTCTTCCCAACCTCCCCCCTTTCACTACATTGAAACCTCTTATAGTCAAGCCTTTCCCCATCCTGGTGAAAGGTCAGGCACCGCAGGCCGACCCCATCCTGGTGAAAGGTCAGGCACCGCAGGCCGACCCCATCCTGGTGAAAGGTCAGGCACCGCAGGCCGACCCCATCCTGGTGAAAGGTCAGGCACCGCAGGCCCGACCCCATCCTGGTGAAAGGTCAGGCACCGCAGGCCGACCCCATCCTGGTGAAAGGTCAGGCACCGCAGGCCGACCCCATCCTGGTGAAAGGTCAGGCACCGCAGGCCGACCCCATCCTGGTGAAAGGTCAGGCACCGCAGGCCGAAAACATTAACGGGTTCTCGTTTCACAAATGCTGCCTGACCGGCTGAGGTGTTTCCAGCATTTTCTGCTTCTATTTCAGATTTCCAGTATCTGCAGTGTTTTGCTGGGATGCCGCAGCAGAGGTGCATCCCCGCTTTCTTCTGAAGGCTCCATACCAGGCTGTTGAGAAATCTACGTCGGTCGGAATTCCGTTTGCACAACATTGAGTTTGCTCCCTCCACCATCCTCTCAAGTACTGAAAGCTGTGCTGCAATTGGGAAAGAGTCAAAGGCTCAAGCTCCCCCCCCCCCCCCCCCCCCCCCCCCCGCCATCTCTCCTCCCCCACGGCGAGCATCGAGAAATGGTCCAGTTGGGCCAGATGCAGAGCACTGGACAATATTCCCACCACTGCTATTCCAAACCAGAACCACTTTATCCATAAAGACACTAACTTGCAGGGCTATCAGGAGTACAACGGAACCAAGCCCAGCCCTCAGTCACCAGGTCCCAATGGCTGTCTGTCTGGTCAACCATTTGAAGTGATGCGTACGCCCTGCTGGGCTATCAGTTACTGGGTCTGTCACAGGAGAATCAACTTGGTTCTCATCAACTATTGCCAGGTGGGTTACTTTCCAGAGCGGCGAGGTGGTATTTACCTCCTCCTCTCCCACCCTCCCTAAAGGAGAATGGTCATCCAAGATTGTGAGCAAGAATTGTACTCCAATCTGGCAGCTGAATTTTTAAAAAAAAGATTCAACTCCACGTTCATTTTATCGCAGCAAACTTTTGATTGCTTATGTGTGTGGAACAAGACTCGAGGTTTAAAGGATTGGGCTGTTGATCTAGTGTCCATCCAGAAAGGCACCTCCTGGTAACTACCACGCGTTCTTCACTCGCAATGGAATATCCGGAATGGATACCAAACACGTGTCCAAATTATTCAGTGAGAAGCAGAAAGGGTAAACTACTCACATAGGGGAGCAGATCAAATCTTTAGAATTTTTTTCTATTTAATTGCATTAAGTTCTTTCAATGCTCAATTCTACTCATTGGACAGCTTGACTTTTTATTGGCACAGAAGACAGCTTTGGATTATTGGGAGCAGACTCTAACTCAGTATCACTTATCCACTTCTGAGCAGACAGCAGAGAGAGAGAGAGAGAGAGGCTCTGTTTACACTGCCCCTGGCTCCACATTATCCAGCTCACTTCAATCGGAAAGGGGTGAAAGACAAAGTCCGTGACTTGTTTAAACTGTTCCAGACAAGAAGTCGGCATTTTAAAAGCCCAAAATATATGAGCATTCGAATATTGTTAATGACATTAAAACTAAAATTAGCAATGAATCAGCCGCAATGAGCCACAAGGCACGACAAATAATGCTGGAAATCAGACACGGTGGTCTATCAAGCTCATTGGCAGAATAGAAAACGACCTGAAAAATGCAATTACATTCAAGACAACTTGGTGGGAAAAATCTTCAGAAGCGCTGAAAAGTCTCTTATGTTGCCTCCTTCAAGGGTTAAAGCTGCTCCAAAGGTGGTGTATCACACACTCCAATTAGTTTGCTCACCAGAATGGAAAACAAAGCTATTCCACCTGTTCACACAAGAGAAAATGTGTTGCCCCATTCTGACAAGAGCTCGCCCAGAACCCTGCTCCAAGATGGAATCATTCGCCAAGCTGATGTCATTAGCATGGCACAAAGCCCCACAACAGAGTCAGCCTTCTCCAAAACTCACAGTGAGCCAACTGTAATTAAATAAACAAACCTAATTCATCGGTTTCTGAAACCAGCTTAACGCTTTTCAACCGCATCTAATCCAGGTCTGGGAAGTGTGTTATACATCCCAAAGCATAGCCTCTACGTTATACAGATAAGCAGCTTCAGGATTATAGATCCAAAATATTATCCCAAAAGAGCACAATTCCCACTATGGAATTTTCAGAGAAAGGAAGCTTGTGAACATACCTCACTAGCCAGTACGAGTCTCAAAGACAACACTGCCCTCAACAGTAACCCACAAAATGAAAGAAACCAATAGGGGATGGGGAGAGGGGCTAGTCTGGACGTCATTGGATTGGATTGGATTTGTTTATTGTCACGTGTACCGAGGTACAGTGAAAAGTAATTTTCTGCAAGCAGCTCAACAGATCATTCAGTACATGGAAGAAAAGGGAATTAAACAAAACTCAAGAAAATACATGAGAATACATAATAGGGCAACACAAGATATACAATGTAACTACATAAGCATTGGCATCGGATGAAGCATACAGGATGTAGTGTTAATGAGGTCAGTCAATAAGAGGGTCATTTAGGAGTCTGGTGACAGTGGGGAAGAAGCTGTTTTTGAGTCTGTTTGTGCGTGTTCTCAGACTTCTGTATCTCCTGCCCGATGGAAGAAGTTGGAAAAGTGAGTAAGCCGGGTGGGAGGGATCCTTGATTATGCTGCCCGCTTTCCCCAGGCAGCGGGAGGTGTAGATGGAGTCCATGGAATGGAGGCAGGTTCGTGTGATGGACTGGGCGGTATTCACGACTCTCTGAAGTTCCTTGCGGTCCCGGGCCGAGCAGTTGCCATACCAGGCTGTGATGCAGCCCGATAGGATGCTTTCTATAGTGCATCTGTAAAAGTTGGCAAGGGTGGCAGGAGACAGGATTCATTTTTAAAAATAAATTTAGAGTACCCAATTCTTATTTTTCCAATTAAGGGGCAATTTAGCGTGGCCAATTCACCTATCTCAAACATCTTTTTTTGGGTTGTGGGGGTGAGACCCATGCAGACACGGGGAGAACGCGCAAACTCCACACAATGTGACCCAGGGCAGGGATCGAACCCGGATCCTCGGCGGTATGAGACAACAGTGCTAACCACTGTGCCACCATGCCGCCCGGAGACGTGATTCAGAGGGCAACAAAGGCTAACTGCAACCCTTGCTCAGGTTACCATAGTGCTAGGTGATAAGACAAGTTGGCCTGGTGACTATTTTTGAAAACTATACCTCTTACTGAAGTAAAAGAGAGGGGAAAACTTGAATCAACATGAGAAACATCCACGGCTTAACGGCATCTTTCCCCCTACAAACTGTAGCATTGTGCGCAGAGCCATTTACCTCAGTGAACATTCAGTATGATATGTAGGCTCACGTTTATAGGAGGCAGACTGTGGTGCTTAGCTAGAGGCTGGCTTATGTTCAAGGTCAGCATTAATAAAGAACACCAAATTGTAGAAGAGTGTATTTTTTTATTGCAGCTGTTAATCTGACACTGAAGTGAAGCCGTCCATCAATAGCGTAATTTTGAAGGGCAAAATAAAAGCAGATTGCGGAACTTTGCTGCTCTTCTTTCACTAGCCTGTAATTTGCTTTAATACGCCTTTCTGTCAGCCCATTTATTTCCCTCTCCTAACCGCCTTTGATAATTATTAATCACTTATCCCATTTGGTCAGACTCTTGAACAAATTGCAGCAAAATGCTGCACAGCAAATTGTCCTCTAATGCATTGGATCGTTTTTTAAACACAGGAGCAGCCTCTTAATATAAAAATGGGATTTTAAAAAAAGACGACAAAGTAAAGCTCCCAATCAAAAAGATAATAACGCGTTAGTTGTAAGAGCAACATTCACCAACTTGTGCTTGCACCAACGTCTAACTTGCGACTGTGTGCACATTTTTGACTGTACTCCAGATGTTCAGTAGCTCGCGGGAATTCTGAACTCTCCTTCCCTTCAGCTTATCGAGTGAGTAAAGCCACTGCATAGAGTGCATGGGGTCCAACCAACAGTCAATATAAATATATTTATCACACATCCTGGAGAGTTGGCGTTGGACTTTTCCTACTGCAATATAATGGGTTACTCATTAATTTGGGCGGCACGGTGATTAGCACTGCTGCCTCACGGCGCTGAGGACCCGGGTTCAATCCGAGCCCCGGGTCACTGTCCGTGTGGAGTTTGCACATTCTCCCAGTGTCTGCGTGGGTTTTGCCCCCATAACCCAAAGATGTGCAGGGCAAGTGGATTGGCCGCGCGAAATTGCCCCTTAAACAAAAAATGCATGTGACTATTAAATCCCACTCCACCTATTCGTCTATCACCTTAACAACTTGATTTGAATGGTTTTAGTGCAAAAATGAACACCTCAAAACTTTGGCACTAAAAGTCTATGAATATTACAATACCTACCACCCCAGGTCACTTTGCAGAAGCGTCTCAGGCTTTCTATCACCCCTTTCAGGATAGGGTTAAAAATAAGACAATTAGGGCAGCACGGCGGCCAAGTGGTTAGCACAACCGCCTCACGGCGCTGAGGTCCCAGGTTCGATCCCGGCTCTGGGTCACTGTCCGTGTGGAGTTTGCACGTTCTCCCCGTGTCTGCGTGGGTTTCACCCCCACAACCCAAAGATGTGCAGGGTAGGTGGATCGGCCACGCTAAATTGCCCCTTAATTGGAAAAAATAATTGGGTAATCTAAATTTTTTTTTAAAATAAGACAATTAATCCCAACACACTGACAGCCTCCATTCCCTGTCCCATCACTAGTTTGCTGTCAGTTTTTGCTTCAATGCATTAGCCCTTCCTGCACTATGGTTCCATGGAAGTGCTGACACACACAAGTTGTCAATATTCACAGGTGGACCTCAGCAGGTGCTATTTAACAGCAGCGGGCCTCAACTCAACTGCATCCCATCTTCTCCCCACAAGGTCAGTGGTCACTGCAAGATCAGTGGACGACAATCAAGTACAAGAAAGGTTGACTAGCCATGCTAAATTGTCCCTTAACGTGTCCAAAGATGTGCATGTTAGGTGGATTGGCCATGATCAATGCATGGGGATACAGGGGCAGGGCAGGGGTGGGGGGGGGGGGGGGGGGGGGGGGGGGGGGGTAGTGGGCCTAGGTAGACCTCTCTTTCGGAGGGTCGGTGCAGTCTCGATTGGCCGAATGGCCTCCTTCTGCACTCTAGGATTCCTTCACTGATTCCCCGCTCTCTAATCTAGGAGCCCTGTCCATGGTCAAACTCTCATTGCCATCCCAATTAAGATCAGTTAACTCATCCCAGACTAAGAACTGAACTGGTGATCATCTTAGTTTATCTGGTTCAGCCAACTAAAACCATAGTTACTGACATTCTCTTTAATTGACAATTAAAAGCCTCCCAGTGAGCAAACTGCTCCTTTTATCCATTCCTTCAGCAATGAGCGCAGACGGCATCGGAATTGTGCTTTTGCAGACAATCTCTTTAAACTGGATACCCGTTAACACCTCTAATCCAATAATGAAATGCCGACATTGATTTGAATGGCAGGCAGCTCTGAAAAGGTCAATCTGGTTTTAAAAGGCAGGCCCGAGGGGCTCGTAAACAGAGCCCATCCCTCACTACATTGAAACATTCCACCTTGAACAAGGCTCATGTTGCAGTCCACTAACTGGAGAATAAATGGTCACCTCTACCTCCCGGTTAAAAACAGGAAAACAGCTGCCTTGACGTCCACAGTGTGGAAACAACAGATGCAGATGCTGGAGAAAGTGATTCCTCAGTACATCTCACCTGGACATCACCTGCTCCAAGGTGAGTTCAAGTGGATCAATCGTTCACACATTCAATCCTGTAACCCCATTACAGCCCCAAATCCTGTAACCCCATTACAGCCCCAAATCCTGTAACCCCATTACAGCCCCAAATCCTGTAACCCCATTACAGCCCCAAATCCTGTAACCCCATTACAGCCCCAAATCCTGTAACCCCATTACAGCCCCAAATCCTGTAACCCCATTACAGCCCCAATCTATTGTATAGGAGATTAAATCTGCGGAATACGTGATTTGGGGCAGGCGGGGTAAGGTGGTGAAATGTTTCAAAAAAAACAAAAACTTTGAAGTTCACAAACCTTCTTTGTCTTGGATTTGTTTTATAAACAGTCCTTACTAACGTCACAAATGTCATCCAAGATGGTGATGCCAAAGGTAAACTATCCCTCCTGGACCTCATGTCTGCAGTCTTTGACCACACCATCCTCCTCCAAAACCGCTGTGATCCAGCTGGGTGGGCTCCTGTTGCCTGGTCCAATTCTTATTCTGGTAACAATTTACAGCAGTATCACTTGCAATGGTTTCTCCTCCTGCTCCCGCACCATTTTGAGCTGGGCTCCCTCCTGTTTTGCACCTGTATGATGTTCCTTGGCGGCATCATCCAAAAACGCAGTGTTACTTCCCACACACACACTGCCAATCTCCAGCTCCTTTCTCAACTCCTCCACCATTGCTAAATTATCAGACTAGTTATCTGTGCTTGCTGAGCAGATATTCTCTCCAATTTAATATTGGCAAGACTGCTCCAGCCTTCGTTCCTTAAATTTTAACTCCATCCTTCTCCCAAGGAACAATCCGACTCAACTCGACTGCTTGCAATCTTAGGTGTCGTCCTTGACCCCCGAGATGAGCTTCTGACCACATTCACATCTATTCCCGCCTCCGTGACATTGTCCAACTGCCTCAGCTCATCTGCTGTTGGTATCTCCAGACTGGACTATTCCACTGCATTCCTGGTTCGCCTCCCACATTCTGCAGCTCCCACCCCCCCCACCCCCAAGCTGGAGATCATGCAAAGCTCTGCTACCTGTCTCCTAACTCTTACTTAGACCCAACCTTCCACCTGTCACATCTGTGCTCACAGACCTACACTCGCTATCAGTCAATCAACATCTTGATTTTTAAATGATCATAGAATCCCTGCAGTGCAGAAGGAAGCCATTCAGCCCATCGGGTCTGTACCAACCTTCCAAAAGAGCACGGTATACAAGGGCAGTTTTAAAGAATTGAGCTGAAATTTCTGACCACCGATTAGCACCATGAACCCACACTCACCATTCTGGATCTGCCACTACAGTGACAAGACAAATCTCGCTTGCAGACAAAAACAACTCCCTTCGCAGCACTCGAGACATGCTGAGCGCCACTCTCAATCAGATTGCAAACTTCAAAGCTCATAACGTCATGCAGAAGTTAATGTCTCACAAACTTGCATATACACCAGGAGGGCTGCTGCGATGACAAATGAGCCAGCGGGTTAAATGCCATTAATAACTACTGGCTGTACAGCTCCCACAAGCTAAATAAGAATTTCAATCAAGTGCACACTGCTAAATCAGCTTTAAATCAATTGTGATGGCAAAAGGCTGCCACTAGTCATATTGAAGTACATCTACATTAGTGAATATTGTAAAAGTTTAACCTGCGCAGACTCTTCTGATTAAACATTGTTATGGTTAGAATTTTGCTTCTATTTAGAAGGACCGAATTTGAGTTTAATCAACAGACTAAATTCGCACACACTTGCATTCGCATTTACACACACTGCCGTGATCAGTTGTTACCGGTTCTGGACTGCTCAAGCAAATTCAATTATAAACAAGAAACACATTCACCATTCATCACAGGAGGGGAAAGGAACCACAGAGCAACTGAAGAGTAAAGACAGCAATAGCCACTTTAAAACTCAATCTCCTCCCATCAACACCAAGCACCTTCCTGCTCCCAAATTACAGCAGGGAAGTGAGTACCAGATTGATCTGCATTTGCCCCAATCTGGGGCCACAGTTTGTTCCTAATGACTCAACTCAAAGCAGTACACCCATGTTAAAACATGACCCCATCTACCACCCACTAACAGTGATCTACAACCAGGGCTTGCTCTTGAACCCCATACAACCAACCAGTCAGTTTGATATTAGTGCAGAGGTCAATCTACTACCTACCGGGTTGGCAGAGTTCATTCGAGCAATACAGATATCAAATTAATGTACAGCCCTGGTCACCTGGTCTAATTTATCCCTACTATAAATATCCACACAGGATTAAATCCGTGCTAAAAGTATACGACATGTGTGGAAAGGTTAGTGAAGGCATCTTTCATATTTCAGTGTGGGTCTATCTGAGCTGTAAAGGGCACTCTTTGCTGGATCAAAAAAGTTCAACTCCCTTTCCTTTGCACTTGCGCCCAGGGTGGTGAATATAACCTTGCACTGGTTATACTGTATAGTGCAAACAGACCTGTAGAGACGAAGAGAAACTAGTTAGCTTTCCTTTTTGGACTCTCCAATTTATCCAATAAACTCTTCGGTTAAATTCCTGTCAGTATAAACAACCCGTGAGAGTTTGTGCATAATCTGACTTTCATTGCTCGACTATCGACGGCCACACTTTCAACTGCCCTAACTCTGGAATTCCTTCCCTGAACCCTTTTACACTTTTATCAATCTCTCTTCCTTAAAACCTGCCTCTCTGATACTCTTTAGTCACCTGTCATAGAATTTACAGTGCAGAAGGAGGCCATTCGGCCCATCGAGTCTGCACTGGCTCTTGGAAAGAGCACCCTACCCAAGGTCAATACCTCCACCCTGTCCCCATAACCCAGTAACCCCGCCCAACACTAAGGGCAATTTTGGACACTAAGGGCAATTTTAGCATGGCCAATCCACCTAACCTGCACATCTTTGGACTGTGGGAGGAAACCGGAGCACCCGGAGGAAACCCACGCACACACGGGGAGGATGTGCAGACTCCACACTGACAGTGACCCAAGCCAGGGATCGAACCTGGGACCCTGGAGCTGTAAAGCAATTGTGCTATCCACAATGCTACCGTGCTGTCCTAATGTTTCATCGAGCTCAGGATCAAATTTTGTTCGCTAGTGCTCCTGAGGAAGGCCTACCACGTTAAAGATGATATAAAAATGCAAGCTGCCATTGACTGTCCCCCGAAATATTCTGACCATTATGATTTTTAAAGAAAAAATGCCAGGCCTTTTGCTGGTCGAATTGTATTGTTACACCTCACCTCAGGTGACTTACTGAATTCACAAGGATCAGCTGACAACAAGGGTTGGCTTTAGATTGACTGAAACTGAAAAAAACCGAAACCATACGTCATCAGCAACATTAATGTAAATCCTCTCTCGACTGGTTTTGGCTTGTTCCCAGGTCAGATGCTGTTTGAATTTTTTTTGCCACTGGGTAGAGCATCGCCCTGCAGATTGAACCGTATACCTATAGCCACCTAACCACATGACAGTATATTTGTTTTCACCCAGCCTTTGGCAATAGGTTTTTTAATGCCTAGTCTGTAAAAGCATGAAGTGTGTCATGGATGTGAAGTGAAAAAAAGAAAATGAAAATCGCTTATTGTCACAAGTAGGCGTCAAATGAAGTTACTGTGAAAAGCCCCTAGTCGCCACATTCTGGCGCCTGTTCGGGGAGGCTGGTATGGGAATTGAACCCGTGCTGCTGGCCTTGTTTTGCTTTACAAGCCAGCTGTTTAGCCCGCTGTGCTAAACCAGCCCAGTTTACCAGAACACTTGCCACGCAGTGCGAACTGTGAACTGTGCACCGGTTCTATGTTTAATTCTTTCGGGTGGACAAAGTGTGGTGTGTATGTATGAGTTAGGTGTAGGAGCAAAAGTAGGCCATTCGGTCCATCGGGCCTGCCGCGCCATTCAATTAGATCACTTCTGATCTGGTATAATCCTCAACTCCACTTTCCTGCTTTGTCCCCATAAGCCTGGATTCCCTTACTAATTAAATACCTGTCTGTCTGAACCTGGAATATACTTAACGACCCAGCCTCTACAGCTCTGTGGTAAAGAATCCCACACACTTGTAATGTTTAACTCGAAATAAATTACATGGCCAAATAAAGACTAGCTCCAGTATTATCCTTCAACTGGCTCTCTGGAATAGAACATGAAATGGTGAACCTACTGAAGACCATTGGTTGTTAAGCAATTAAAACACACGCCCCACAGCACAGCAGTATTACCTGGGCTTATTCACGGTGTACATACTGGACAGTTAGACCAGCGACCAAGAAAAAGGAGTAAATGAAACAGAACAGTCACGTCGCCTCTATTAAACCCGAATTTCTCAATACACTCTGGACATTGTCTCCCTGTTCCCATTAGCTCTCTCTGTCCCCACCTCCTCTTCTGCAACTCCACTGTGCCAGATTCATGAAGGTGGGCGATTAATTTAATAAAGGGACTATTCTATCTGCAGTAACCGCCAGTACCACGGCTAATTTGGCAGCATATCAATCACACTTTTGAGTACGAATAAGTAAGCCCGTGAACATTATGGCTCAATAAATCAGTGACTCCCTATGTACATGCACACAAAGAATTGGTACCTAATAATTACTCTCCTCATAGCATTCAATGTTGAGAGAAATATTGTCACTCGGCACATATGAATTGGTACCAACAGATTTCTCGAAGGAAAAAGCTCAGCAAAACCAATGTTTCAGTGAAAACGATCCATAATATTTCAAATTGCTTTCATCAGCTTTCGCAGCCTGTAACTACAGGAACTATAATGTTGCACAGTTCAAAAAACAAATACTAATAGATGCTAACTCAGATATAAATGACGTTTTGCAAGCAGCAGATCTATGATTATATTGCTAGAGCTTCATCACATCCAGAAGCAGACACTATCCAAACTTTCACATGTCCCACAATTAAATTTTACTGAACTAGTCGTGATCCAATTAGTCATTGCAAACAATGGTAGGGCGAATCTGTCTCACTGAAGCAAAAGCTGCTTTTGTACGGAGTCACTGCCCTCATGGTGGTACCAGCTCACAAATAAAGTTGTTGGGATTTGCCACGGTTTGCTTCAATGAGGGGGTGACCGAGCCGCCTGTCCTTCAGGATCAAGGCTCGTGGATGCAGCCAACTGTGCAGGAGCCAGGTGTCAGGAGGTTTCTGGGTCAAAGCTCAATATAAAAAAAATCAAACTAAACTAATAAATTTAACAAGACGCACATGCACATTTTTATTTTGTCAGCGAACAGGGACGTTTTGAAATGTGGAGAAGTATTCAGGATTGAACAGAAACGGATTGTACCTGGCACATTCCTGAAAGCAACAATTCACTCCTTTCAGCCTTTTGACTGCAAGCACACTTTCACCACAAAACGCTGAATGCACAAGGAGGGCTTCATCTTGATAGGAGTCCACAGGCTTTCTAAACAAAATGATTTACAATTTGCCCAAGGGCCCAAGTGGAGATCGTCCAGATCAAATACTTAAAAAAAAAATTTAGAATACTCAATTCATTTTTTTCCAATTAAGGGGCAATTTAGCATGGCCAATCCACCCACCCTGCACATCTTTGGGTTGTGGGGGCGAAACCCGCGCAAACACGGGGAGAATGTGCAAACTCCACACGGACAGTGACCCAGAGCCGGGATTGAACCTGGGACCTCGGCGCCGTGAGGCTGCAGTGCTAACCCACTGCCCAACCGTGCTGCCTCCAGATCAAAGACTTGAGGTCACATTTGGTGTTGCTTTCAGAAGACAAAGCTTTTTTTTCCCCCCCCAAAAAAAGGTAATGCACCCATATCTGATTTGTAAAAGGCTGCAGCAGCGGAGGGAGGCTTCCCTTAAAAAACAACCAATAAACCATCCGCAAGTGTCCAATTGACTTCTTGTCAGGGCTGCAAATGTCACCTCATTTTAGTTGGCTGTGGAGCAGCAAGACCATCAATTAATTCTGCGCATTTACAAAGAAGGTCAGAATATGTTTCTTTTTAAATTGAATTTGAACTGATCACTGCCCCACTGTAAATCATTGGGAGGTGGTGTGTGATCTGCCCAGGGCCATTAGGAACAGATCAATATTTGCAAACATTGCTCACATACCTTCGACCGTTCTAGTTTTTTTTTAAATGTACAAACTTCGAATCGGTTATTTGCAAAGATAAGCGGCGGTGCACATTTTACTGTGGAAAGCTTTTAATCCTTTGAGAGTACAGACAAACAGCCGCTTCTAGCTGCAGGCTTCTTCCACCGAAGCACTGACTTGTAACTTGACATTTACAGGTCAAAGCCCAAACTGAGATTTCCAGTCGAAAAGCAACGTCTGCACTTTGCCCATCAGCCAGCAATAAATAAATATAAATGCATCATCGTTCATAAGCTGCCACTGCATCCCCCCACCCCCCCAAACCAAACTTATTTCATGCTTCACTTTATTCCAACTATTCATTAATTACTGCCTCAGGAGGCAAGCAGCCAATAGTTGCACAGATTCTAATGTAATGAAATGTTAAACTAGAGATGGTTCCAGTCAGATTGCACTGAAGTCTCTTGCTCGGATTTCCTTGACTGAATGTTGGCTCTGCTCCCATCCATCCCATGTTGCTTTTGCCTGACGATTCCTGTCCTGCCTCACACTTGCGTGTACTGCTCATCTTCACTTAATCACCCCTACCAGCCATTCTTACACCTAAATGCAGTAAATTATATCCTTTAATAATCCAGCGTGTCCTATAGATTTACAGTACAGAAGGCCATTCGACCCATCGAGTCTGAGCTGGCCCTTGGAAAGAGCACCCTACTTGAGCCCAGATTTCCACACTGTCCCCATAACCCCACCTAACCTTTTGGACACTAAGGGGCAATTTAGCGCAGCCAATCCACCTAACCTACACATCTTTGGATTGTGGGAGGAAACCGGAGCACCCATTGGAAACCCACGCAAACACAGGGAGAACATGCAGACTCCACACAGTCACCAGAGGCTGGAATGGAACCTGGGACCCTGAAGCTGTGAGGCAACAGTGCAAACCACTGTGCCACCATGCCATCCATAGATCGGTGGTCCTCAAACATGTCTATGGAGTTACCCTTTATAATAGTGCCCGGGGTCCAAGAATGCCATAACTTTGGAAACCCAGGGCGGGATTCTCCACACCGGCCGGGAAACCACCGCGAACCACTCCGGCATCGAGTGCGGAATTCTCTAGAGGGGTTGGCGCTGCGCCAGCCGGCGCCGAAGGGACTGCACGGGTTAGCGCATGCGCCGAAGGACCGGCGTGATCTCGCATATGTCTAATCCACGCCAGTGGGACTGGCCAGAAACGGACGTCCGCTCGGCCCATCGGGGCCTGGAGAATTGGCAGGGGGGGGCTGCTGCCAACGGCCCCGACCGGCGTGGCGTGAATCCCGCCCGAAAAGACCCGGTGCTAGAGAATACGGCAGCCGGCGTCGGGGAGGGATCGTGCCGCCTCCCAGGGATTCTCCGGCCCGGCAGGGGGTCTGAGAATCCCGCTGCCAGTGTCAGCAATTCATCTGAAACCTTCAATAGACAGAAATTGTGGTTAACCAGTGCAGAATGTATGTAATCTCAAGAACCACCAGCCCCAGCCCCGAACAAAGTCCTCATCACGGGTCAGGGAACATTTTAAAAAAATTATGTTTTGGATATAATCTGGATTGAATGGAAAAATCATTCCTGTGCCAATCAATATTTCAGTGGAAAACAACTTGTATTTACAGTACAAACATGGACCCTGAACTAAAAAGGTCTGCACTAATGGTCCACACAAGCCTCATCCCATCTTGCTTCATCGCCATCACATCAGCGCCAGGGACCCAAGTTCAATTCCGGCCATGATGAGACTGCACTTGGGTGTATCGTGCACAATTTTTCCCCCCTTATTTGGAGGAAAGATGTGGTGGCTTTGGAGGTCGTTCAGAGGAGGTTCACTAGATTGAGGAGGGGTTTGTCGTATGAAGAGAGGTTGAGCAGTTTAGGCCGATACTTGCTAGAGTTCAGAAGAATGCGGAGAGATCAAATTGAGGTCTATAAGGGGCAGCAAGGTGACGCAGGGGTTAGTCCTGCTGCCTCGCGGCGCCGAGGGCCCGGATTCGATCCGGCCTCTGGGTCACTGTCCGTGTGGAGTTTGCACATTCTCCCCTTGTTTGCATGGGTTTCGCCCCCACAACCCAAAAGATGTGCAGGTTAGGTGGATTGGCCATGCTAAATTGCCCCTTAATTAGAAAAAAAAGAATTGGGTACTCGCAATTTATTTTTTAAAAATTGAGGCCTATAAGATTATAAAATGTAGACATGGAGCGGATGCTTCCTCTTGTGGAACATTCTAGAACTAGCTCAGTCTCAGGATAAGGGATAGCAAATTTAAAACAGAGATGAGGAGAAACTACTTCTCCCAAAGGGTTGTGAATCTATGGAATTTGCTATCCGAGTGTGCAGTGGATACTGGGACAGTGAGTAAATTTATGGAGGAGTTAGACAGATTTCTAACACATTAAAAGGTTATGGAGAAAGGGCAGGACGGTGGAATTGAGGCCAGGATGAGATCAGCCATGATCATATTGAATGGTGGAGCAGGCTCAAGAGGCTAAATTGCCTACTGGTTCTGATGTTGTAAGAAAGAGCTATTCTGTCTGATTTCACCATCCAGCTCTTGGTCTGTACCCTGTAGGTAAGAGGCACCTCAAGCACAAATCTGGTATTCTTGATTAATAAGGGGACTTCTTGATTAATATGGGCATCAGGAGAAGGCAAAGGCATTGGGATAATGAACAGATGGCGGAGCAGACTCGATGGGCCAAATGGCCTAATTCTGCATTGTGGGGATTTTATGAATTACTGGCCTTCCCTTTTGTGTGCAGTAACCGATGTAAGCGACTCTCAAAAAGCACTTTACAGCCAGAGGTTATTTTGAAAAGCCGCCACTGTTGTAATGTGGGACGATTCAGCTGAACAACATTGGAAAGTCATTGTTCTTCCACCCAACAAATGACATATGAAGCTGTGTGAATGCAGTCCTCTGAAGACAGCCATTTCCAGGAACACAATTTAAATTCAGTGTCATTAGTGACGGAATTGCCTCTTTACCCCTCCCATTCACAAGTTAGCGCAAACCAACCAAGGTGACAGCTTAATTTACTCCAGTTAACTGGATGTTGTGTGATAAACAGACAAGAGTTAATGCTCAGAAGTGTACAAGTGTATTTTTTTTAAAACTGTCGATGACTATTCAACAGCATACTGGGGGAAGCAACAGAAAGTCACTGTTCAAAGGATTAATTTGTTCCAAGCACTTCACATCTCTGGCTGACAAGACTGACAGCCCATTTTTGCTGCTTTTATGTATGGAACATAATTTCCATCAAAGCCAACTACTTGAGAAGACAGCTCTGCAATTGCTGTTCATCTGTTTCTGATGCAAACTTAAGAGCAAGGATTATCAACAGAGGAAATCTCATCCGCTAAATTTGAAAAAGAACAATAATGTGTTTTTTTTTAAGCTAGCTCATTATCAATTTAATTTCCTCCCCTCGTGGTTTCATTCACAAATAAATTAACAACAGAAAAGAGACCTTCAAATGAAGCCTGAAAAAAAGGCTGCTATTTTAACGATCATTAAGATGTTAGCCTTGGTAATCACCCCAGTGGAACCAGCAGAAATCTATTCTTGCCAACGCTCACAAACTTATTTTCCTCTTAGCCACCGAGCAATACCATTCACAAAACACACTGGGAGAGAAGAGACAGTCACAGAGAGACAGAGAGTGAAAATAAAAGATGGAAGAGAGACTGCCAGAGAGAGAGCAAAAGATAGAAGAGAAAGAGAAAGAGAGAGTAAAAGAGGGAAGAGAAAGAGAGAGCAAAAGAAGGAAGAGAAAGCAAGAGGGAAGCGAGAGAAAGAGGGAAGAGAGAGAGAGAAAAGGAGAGGAGAGAGAAAGGGAGAGGAGAGAGAAAGAAAGGGAGAGGAGAGAGAGAAAGGGAGAGGAGAGAGAGAGAAATAGAGGAAAGAGAGCGAGAGAAAGAGGGGAGAGAGGCAGCCAGAGAGAGATAAAGAGGGAAGAGACAGGGAGAGAGAGAGAGAGGAGAGACAGCGCCCAGAGAGAGAAAAAGAGGGGGGGGGGGGGGGGAGACAGCCAGAGAGAGCAAGGGGAAGGGAGAGGTAGCCACAGAGTGAGAGCGAGCAACTGAAAAAGAGAGTGGGAGAGACAGTCACAGAGGGACTGACAGGGGGAGACACACACACACAGTCTTGATCCACAAAGAACTGCACTGTACATAATTTATGAAAGGCAGCAGTTATAAATGAGCACACACACACACACACACACTGAAACATGGGCCAGGCAGGCTGCAGTCTCCAATGTAATGATAAGACGGGGTTCATGGGGAGATGGTGTCATTGTTTGCAGGCGCCACCAGCAAATATGGATCGAGTTTAGCCCCGAGCCATTCATTAATAATCCCACTGCGTTCAAATCTATTAAAAGGGAAACGAGCAGCATAGAGTACTGGGTTATTTCTTTCTTTAAAAAAAAACGGTTGGCGCCCCTCTCAATTATTTTCCTATGATTGACATTAATGCTAAAGCCTAGTTTGCTGGTGACGGCTCCTCTCTCCCAGGGACATTCCCGGGGGAAATAAGACAGGCGAGATCCGACAACGGTAGCAAGTTGGACAATGAGAACTTCAAAAACAACAGGCATTAGTGAGCTTCCTGTGGCTAATAAATTCACAGGCAGGCTACCCCGAGCAAGCATTAATCAACAAGGGGAAATAAAACATTTGCATTATTTCAACGTCCATTTCCTTGGCTCTTATTCCGAAAAAAAAAGACCTTGCACCGATCGCTCAATCCAAATGGCCTGGGAATCCCTACAAACTTCCATAAACCTTTCTCCACAACCGGGGGGGGGGGGGGGGGGGGCTACACGCCCTGTGTCAGTTACAGGATTCGAGTGGTTACAGCGCAGTGTTATCCCCCAACACACAGCTTGGGGGGGAAGATTCCCAGCTCCCATTGACTGATTTAAAAAGGCAAAGGTCCGCTCACTACCCGCAGTGTCCCAGCTATTTCAATTAATTGAGATGGGGTTGGGGGGAGAGAGAAAGAGAGACAGATCCCTGGTCGAAACCCCAAACCAGGGGACAACAAAATAGGAGAAATCTGTGCCAATTCAATTCCCCCTGTTCACTTGTGGGACCCACCTTCACAATTTAAGAGGCACCCCCCCCCCCCCGGGGTGGGATTTAACATCATTTAAAAACAGAGCAATCTGCAGATCGATTCAGATTACAGTCTGATTCCAAAGCAACCCCCCCCCCCTACCAAACTTCATGTCCAGTAACAACAGTGCCTGTAATGTGGAGGAGTTAACGCCGAATTTTGCACCATTCCCATTTTTACAACCGGTGTGTCCCACAATCTGTGTGATATTGACACACACACACACACATCTGAAATAACAAGAGGGTGATTCTCTCCCCCCCCCCCCCCCCCGGGGTGGGTGCTGAGGTTTTTGTGAAGTTGCTCCCAAGTTTGTTGGTTCCCCCCCTCTCCCCTTTTACCTGAGAAATTCCTGCAGGCAGGTATCACAGAAGCGATGGCCACAGGTCGAGACTTGCACGGGCTCTCGCATCGGCTTGTTACACAGGGGACACTGAAAGCGCCGCTTGGGCTTCTCCAGAAACTTGTAGTCGTAGCCGGGCATGGTGGCTGCTTGCTCGGCAAGTGGATGTGAAGTGCGCCGATCGCTCAGTTAGCTTCTCAGACGCACATAGGCGTGCAGTCTCTTTAAGACAGGGCTGAGATTACTGTAACCCCCCCTCCTTTGTATTAAGGTGAGATTTTTATGGCTGGGCTCCAGTGAGTAAGGTATAGGCGGTCTAAGAAGCGAGCTCCCCCTCTCTCTCTCTCTGGCCAGCCGGCTCTCACTGAAGAAGGCTCACTCTGTTGATGTTTGGAGGTGATCTTCCTGGAGGAGGTTCACATGTTATCGGGAGGGAGGAGACTGGGCAATGACTCTGCCGTCGGCGCCCCTGGGTCCTAATGACAGGCGGAAAGCAGGAAAGATCAGGGTTGATCAAATGTCTTTAGTCTTCTCATTTAAAAGCACTCTCCGGAAACTGCCAGAGTTGTGCATTTTTATAGTGTGTGTTTTTATAACCTTGCATGTGAAAATCAGAGGTGTTTAATTCTGCTGTATAATCCAGTGTTTAGCATGCACCATACACAGGATTTATAGCAGGAGACTGGGGTCATACCCCCACCATCCCGACCTCCCTCCTCCCACTCTGTTGCATTCCTCTCTCGTGCAGGGATACGGGATTTAGAACCGTGTACACGTTGGCTCAATGTGTAAATGGGGAAGCGATTAATTATATCCCCCCCCCCCCCCCCCCCCCCTTCCCATTCGAGCTGGAGAAGGGACAGCCGCTAGCCAGCTTCAATCCATGGTTTCATGAGCACAGAACACTCCCTTGTCTCCGGCTATACCGCCACAATTTGGCAAAAAAAAAATGGTTTAAAAAGCGGCAGCTGCATCTGGAACCTTTAACCCTCCTCATACTGGGGCAGCGCGACGAGAAGGTTCAGAGATTCTCGAATGAGAGAGGCATTCCTTTGTAAACGGCGCTGGGTGTCAGCTCACTGAATCCTTTAACTACGTTTCAGGACACCGTTCCTGGGTGTTACACGGTTACTGGGCATTACACGATTACTGTAACACGGTTACTGGGTGTTACACGATTACTGTGTGTTACACGGTTACTGGGTATTACACGGTCATTGTGTGTTACATGATTACTGTGTGTTACATGGTTATTGTGTGTTACACGAATACTGTGGGTACAGGGTTATTGTGTCACACGATTAGTGTTACAGGGTTATTGTGTGTTACACGATTGCTGTGTGTTACACGATTATTGTGTGTTACATGGTTATTGTGTGTTACACGAATACTGTGGGTACAGGGTTATTGTGTCACGATTAGTGTTACAGGGTTATTGTGTGTTACACGATTGCTGTGTGTTACACGATTATTGTGTGTCACACGGTTACTGTGTTACACGATTAGTGTTACAGGGTTATTGTGTGTTGCACAATTGCTGTGTGTTACACTATTGTGTGTTACACGATTACTGTGTTACACGGTTATTGTGTGTTACATGATTACTATGTGTTACAGGGTTATTGTGTTACACGATTACTGCGTTACAGGGTTATTGTGTGTTACACGATTACTGTGTGTTAGACGGTTGTGTGTTACAGGGTTACACGATTACTGTTACACAGTTACTGATTGTTACACTGTTACTGTGTGTCGCACGGTTATTGTGTGCTACACGGTTACTGTACGTTACACGGTTACTGTATGTTACACAATTACTGTATGCCGATAAAGAGAGACTGGGAGGGGGAGGGGCTTTTCCACAACTATTGGGGTGCAGCCTGGCTGGGAATCATGGAACCGCTGTGTGTATTTTTCTTTAAACATTCCTTCCTATGCTCTGTGGGAGAGATGCGATTTGCTCGCATTTATTGCACCAAACTCAGCACTTTGAGCTCTCGGAAACTGCAGTGCTCGGCTGCATAAATATTGCATTCTGACTGGGAGCGAGATGAAACATCTCCACCGTGCGTTTCATCTGGGTTTGAGGAGAGGAGGAATTTACACACATTTCCGCCTCTGATCTGGATGTCGAGTAAGACGCCAGTCAGTCTTACATCAAAGTGACTCAAATCAAAATCTTCACATTTAATGTAAGGAGCTACATTTAAGCGGGCTGTGGGGGGTTGATACAAGTTGAAGCGTTGATACATTTTCCAGCTCCCACTCTTTGAATATTAAAAGTCGCTGATCAGTTAACAAGGCTGAACTTGTTATGTAAATATAAATAGCTCCGAGATGAGGTGCGGTTGTTGACCAACCATTCACTTTACAGGGTGTGGCTCTCATTGCAGTTTCGTCAGTTAATGCACTCTGGATGTTATCATCTGATTGTGTTCATTGACCGTTGCTACAGTTACCCAGCTTTTTATTCCCACACAGAAAAATCGTACCATCCAGATTCTAAAAAATTATTTGCATCGTTCCTCCAGGAGCAATGCCACTTCCATTATTTGAAAAAAAAACCATGTCTAAACATTTTTTAAAAATATTTTTTAATCCCATCCTTAAAGTTGCAAAGCCAATGCGCAAAAAGTGGACAGGGAAATCCCTTAATCCATCTCATCGCCTGCTCCAAAAACCAATTCAAATTCAAATTGAAACCAATTCATGGTCTCCACAATAGAGACATACAAGATCCAAGCTGACAAGAAAAGGCGTTGTACCTCATCTTGGGCTCGATCTGATGCTTGACCTTAGCCGAAAGGCCGAGAAGCGATATCAAATTTAAAAGTTGTGCTGAAATTTGGATTTATTTATTGTCACGCGTACAGTGAAAAGTATTGGTCTGCGTACAGCTCAGACCGTACATGAAAAGAAAATACAAAGGGCAAACATAAAATATACAATGTAAATACATAGACACAGGCATCGTGTGAAGCATACAGGACTACTCAGCAGAGAAGATGTGTGAAGAGATCAGGTCAGTCCATAAGAGGTCGTTTAGGAGTCTGGTAACAGCGGGGAAGAAGCTGTTTTTGAATCTGTTAGTGTGCGCTCTCAGACTTCTGTATCTCCTGCCCAATGGAAGAAGTTGGAAGAGTGAATAAGCCGGGTGAGAGGGGTCTTTGATTATGCTGCCCGCTTTCCCCAGGCAGCAGGAGGTGCAGAGTATGTATATATAAACTCTGTGTGTATATATAGCAGAAAGCTTCAACAGCATGTCTCTCTTTTCAGAATATCCAGCTCCTGTACTGCCGAGCGACTAATCTTTTTTGCTTTTCTAATCGCTCCTGCGTTTCCCCCCCCCCCCCCCACTCTATCAAAGACATCTCAATTTCTCCTCTCCTCCCCCTCACTGCCTCAGTACTTGCTTGAAGTCGCTAACTTCTTTCAACTCTGACCAAAGATGGTTCACCTGAAATGTCAACCTAAATGTCTCTCTAAGATGCTGCCTGGCCCAGGTATTTCTACCACCCTCAGTATTTGGCTTTTGTCCAGTGCTTCCTGAAGCATAGTCAGTGTTGCAATGTTGGGAATGTGGCAGCTAATTTTGCGCACAACCAAGATTCCACAATCAATGCAGTGATAATGACCAGATCATCTACTGTAGTCAATACAGCTCTTCTTTGAAACAATACCAAGAGGATTTATTTTTACATCGATCAACTGTGGTTTAACATGAAATGAAAATCGCTTATTGTCACGAGTAGGCTTCAATGAAGTTACTGTGAAAAGCCCCTAGTCGCCACATTCCGGCGCCTGTTTGGGGAGGCTGGTACGGGAATCGAACCGTGCTGCTGGCCTGCTTGGTCTGCTTTAAAAGCCAGCGATTTAGCCCAGTGAGCTAAAAGATAGCACCTCTGAAAATGCAGCATTAAAGTATTAGCCTAGATTAGCTTCTGGAATGGGATTTGGACCTGCAGAGCTGTGACATAAGCGAGAGTGCTACCTTATTTTAAAAATGTATTCCTTTCTCAGAGTTACAAAGCCAATGAGCAGAATGGACAGGTTGTGCTTCAATAGTAATTAATTGGCTGGAAATCCAAACGACGTGCAAAGCCCTTTATAAATCGAAGATCCTTTCTCCATTACGGACAGTGATCAACTAGCTGTGTACTGACCTCAATTATTTTCAGGATTGTTTTGTTAATCGCCAGATTAACAAGGACCATTATTAACCCAGTATGGTTCCGCTCCAGCTGCACAAGGTATCTCAAGTCTCATAATGTTGGTCAGAAGTTGCTTCATAGGGCAGCACGGTGGCGCAGTGGGTTAGCCCTGCTACCTCACGGCGCCGAGGTCCCAGGTTCGATCCCAGCTCTGGGTCACTGTCCGTGTGGAGTTTTCACATTCTCCCCGTGTTTGTGTGGGTTTCGCCCCCACAACCCAAAGATGTGCAGGGTAGGTGGATTGGCCACGCTAAATTTCCCCTTAATTGGAAAAAAATAATTGGGTACTCTAAATTTATTTTTAAAAAGAAGTTGCTTCATCACAGTCGCCAGTAATGTCAACCACACAGAGTACTTGAACATTCTTAAATCAAAGGAATGTCAAGTTGATCTTAATTCTTTTAAACCACTTGATGTTTAAATTGCCAAGACTCACATTCAAAGATGTGACAGTGATTGTTTAGATAGGTTGGGTAAATGTGGGGCTCATTGAGTTTTACTAACACTTAAAAAAACAACTCAGCGTCTAGTAAACAAGTATGGTACAGACCTCATCAACTGCTTGAAATCCAGGTCAGAAAACTGGACTGAATTACTTTAGCAGTTTGGTAGTAAGATTAAATTCAGACCTTATGTTTCTGGTAATAATATGTAATCCCAGGGCAGCACGTTGATTCAGTGGTTAGCACTGCAGCCTCACGGCGCCGAGGTCCCAGGTTCGATCCTGGCTCTGGGTCACTGTCCGTGTGGAGTTTGCACATTCTCCCCGTGTTTGTGTGGGTTTCGTCCCCACAATCCAAAAGATGTGCAGGGTAGGTGGATTGGCCATGCTAAATTGCCCCTTAATTGGAAAAATGAATTGAATACTCTAAATTTAAAAAAAAAGAAACATAAATAAATAAATAATGCATCATCCCAATTTTATTTTTCTTATTCATTTGTGTCTCCTAGCTGACTTGCCTTCTGTTGGTTTTTAATGTGGCAAGGTGGCACAGTGGTTAGCACTGCTGCCTCACAGTGCAGGGACCCGGGTTCGATTCCGGCCTTGGGTGACTGTGTGGAGTTTGCACGTTCTCCCCGTGTCTGCATGGGATTCCTCCTGGTGCTCCGGTTTCCTCCCATTGTCTAAAGATGTGCAGGTGAGGTGGATTGGCCATCCTAAAATTGCCCCTTAGTGTGCAGGTTAGGTGATAGGGCAGGAGAGTGGGTCTCGGTGGGGTGCTCTTTCAGAGGGTCCGTGCAGACTCAATGGGCCGAATGGCCTCCTTCAGCACTGTCGGGATTCTATCATTCTAATGTATCACCAAATAACCAAGAAAAGTAAAGCATATTCTGAAGATTTGCTCGTGACTATGCACAAAAGTGTACTATTTCAAGTTAATTTAATGCAACTGCAGGAGTCTGTTGTACTCAATGAGTGTACTGTTTGGATTCTATGGCTCCACATGAGCAGCTTTCTGAGATGCGTACATTGACCACAAGGCGGCACGCTTTCACTGCACGGCGGATCCACATAAGACCAATTGTCCTCACAGTACCTTTAAAAGAAAAATAATTAATTCCAGATAACCAGTTTGGAAAACATTAGGGTAGGAGCACCTTTTCAAAAACCTGTGTAACCTGACATTTTACTGCCTGTGAGATAATCCCACATTTCACAGGGTTAATAAACCTCACACTGGAGACTGGGATCTGACAATGAAGGTTTCACCAAGGAAATGGGGTATATGTGGATCAGTAAACATTCTGTTCGAACAGCACTTGTCCTGAGGGGATCATACAATTTTTTTAAATTTAGAGTACCCAATTCATTTTTCCAATTAAGGGGCAATTCAGCGTGGCCAATCCACCTAGCCTGCATATCTTTGGATTGTGGGGGTGAAACCCACCCAGACACGGGAGAATGTGCAAACTCCACACGGACAGTGACCTAGAGCCGGGATCGAACCTGGGACCTCGGTGCTGTGGGTATCATAGAATTTATAGTGCAGAAGGAGGCCATTTGGCCCATCGAGTTTGCACTCGAGAGCACCCTGCCCAAGCCCACATCCCCACCCTATCCCCATAACCCAGTAACCCCACCCAACACTAAGGGCAATTTTGGACACGAAGGGCAATTTAGCATGGCCAATCCACCTAACCTGCACATCTTTGGACTGTGGGAGGAAACCGGAGCACCCGGAGGAAACCCACGCACACACGGGGAGAACGTGCACACTCCGCACAGACAGTGACCCAAGCCGGGAATCGAACCTGGGACCCTGGAGCTGTGAAGCAATTGTGCTAATCACTATGCTACCGTGTTGCCCCTGAGGCAGCAGGGCTAACCCACTACGCCACCCTGCTGCCCCAGGGGATCATACATTTTTAAAGTGGGTAGGATCACACAGTTAGCGCCTTGGAAAAGATGCAAAAATCGGTTTCCGATCCAGCCTCACCTGTGTTTTTTTTAAATTTAGATTACCCAATTATTTTTTTCAATAAAGGGGCAATTTAGGATGGCCAATCCACCTACTCTGCTTCAAGCGACACAATGCAAGAACTCTTTCATATTATCCGTAATACCACTCTTCTCTAGGGAAAACCAGCTCTGCATTGTGCTACTTCTTCTAAACTCTTTTGCCAGTTTGAGGGGTAATAGTGGAGATTGAGATCGGTGGAATTACAGAATGTTCAGATCTCCATGTTTTCTTTCCTGAAACTGGCTCCCTTAACATCACAGCACATTCATAAACCCTCTTTCTTATGGATCAATAATGTCCTCTGTTTCCAGAACACAATGGGAGAAGGGGAAGTTCTCCTATGGACTGCCAACAAAGGGACTAGGTCTTGGCATCTCTTGTCAGCGCACTCCTATCAATATAACTGAAGTGCCGTACGTGCCTCCAAATCTACGTCACTCATAGAATCCTCTTTGTAACAGGAAGTCACAGCTTCACTGGAGAATTTGTTAACTTACTCTTGCTTTGTGTTATTAGAACATTTTGTTATAGATGTTTTGGATCAAACACCTCTATTATCTCATTTTACAGAACATAGTATGTAAATATCTGTACTGACCTCTGCCTGTCTTTTTATCTCCTTTATTTTCTTGTATTTTTATATATTTACAGTACCAATTCATTTTTTCCAATTAAGGGGCAATTTAGTGTGGCCAATTCACCTAACCTGCACATCTTTGGGTTGTGGGGGCAAAACCCACGCAAACACGGGGAGAATGCACAAACTCCACACGGACAGTGACCCAGAGCCGGGATCGAACCTGTGCTGTGAGACTGCAGGGCTAACCCACTGCGCCACCGTGTTGCCTATTTTCTTGTTTTATTTTCCTCTTCTTGGTGCGGTTATGTAAAGTGTAACATACGAGTTGTGAATACAAAATGTGAAAATCCAATAAAAACATTTATTTTTTTTAGAAGACAGTTCAATGTCCCTACTGGACTATTTTAAAGCTGAGGATTACTTGCCCTCTCTGTTGCTGCAATTTGTTTTGTTTATTCTTTAGACTTTAATTCTATTGCAGAATGGAACACTTCCCAAAGACAATTGGCAGATTATTGGCACTCTACTGATTTTTTAAAAATTCATTCATGGGATGTGGCCATCGCTGGCTAGGCCAGCATTTATTTCCCACCCCTAATTGTCCTTGAGAAGGTGGTGGTGAGCTGCCTTCTTGAACTGCTTCAGTCAATATGGTGCAGGTACATCTACAGTGCCGTTAGGGAGGAAGTGCAAGGAGTTTGACCCAGTGACAGTGAAGGAACGGCAATCTATTTCCAAGCCAGGATGATGAGTGTCTGGGAGGGGAACATGCAGGTGATGGTGTTCCCGTGTATCTGCTGCCTGTCCTTCTGGATTTCGTGGGTTTAAAAGGTGCTGCCTAAGGAACCTTGGTGAGTTCCAGCAGTGCATCTTTTGGATGCACTGCTCCCAATGTGTGTCCGTGGTGGAGGGAGTGAATGTTTGAGAATGTGGTTGCAATCAAGCAGGCTATTTTGTCCTGGATGGTGTAGAGCTTCTTCTGTTGTTGGAACTGCACTCAACCGGGCAAGTGGAGAGTATTCCATTGGACTCCTGATTGTGCCTTGTAGATGGTGGACAGGCTTTGGGGGATCAAGGAGGGAGTTACCCACGACAGGATTCTTAGCCTTTGACCTGCTTTTGTAGCTATGGTCTTTATATGGCTAGTCGAGTTCAGTTTCTGATCGATGGTAACCCCCCATGGATGTTGCCCCGGATATTGTGCAGTCGCATCACTCATTATTTCACAAGCTTCTGGGATATTATTTTCTTCCTAATGGTGTTGCTGAGTCTCCAACAAGCTGGGTTAAATCCTGGGCCAAGATTTCTGGTCCCCCAGCCATGTGTTCCTCAGCAGCGCGCTCCCGCAGGCAGCGGGATTCTCCGTTCCTGCCACCTACCAGTGGGATTTTCCATTGTGGCCACCCCCACGCTGCCGGGAAACACATGGGGGCGTGGGTGTGCTGCCGGCGGAATGGAGAATCTGTGGGTGGAGAATCCCACTCCTGGGCTTTTGCCTTCACATCTTCTATTGTAAAGATAAAATGTGAAAAATTGATTTTTAGTCTCAAAACATCCTGATAGATACAGTAATTCTGCTCTATATAGTTCTGAATCATTGCAAGTTAGGGTAATTAGTATTTCCGCATTAAAGCTTTATGCTTTTTCTTATTACTCACGTCAGACAGCATATTAACAATCGAGAAGTACATGCTTCTATCTTTGCACTCAAATACGAATACTTACTGCCTTCACACCACACACATTTTACTTTTTATGTGCCCACATCACATGGATTATTTCTATACTTTTATGAGGAAATGAACTTGTAATTTTCTTGCCCTTAACATAGATCATTAATTCTCATTGCCAGTTATGTATAATCTAGAATATAACCCATAAATTAAGAGGATTAAAAACATAATCGGTGTTCCATACTTTGTCATTTGATACTACAGAAATTGAGTATTGCTGAAAAAAGAGACATAGAACCCACAGGATCCTTAGAATCCCTACAGTGTAGAAGGAGGCCATTCAGCCCATTAAGTCTGCACCCATTCCCTGAAACAGCACCCTACCCAGGCCCACGCCCCTCGCCCTATCCCCGTAGCCCCCCCAAACCTGCACATCTTTGGACAAGGTGGCCATTCCACCTAACCTGCATATCTTTGGATTATTGAATCCTTTTGTCGTGTGTGGCTGACCTGATGAGTGACAAATGAAAAGCTTTGATGGTCTGTCTCATTTTTCAGCAATGTTCCTCGTATATTAACCATGTCGTTCCTGCTCAGGTGGGGGTCAGCAAATTCCATTTTCACTGACCTAACCATAAGTATTCTGGCCACACAGGAGCGTTTGAGCCTGGGCAACGTGATGGCGCAGTGGTTAGCACTGCTGCCTCACGGCGCCGATGATCCGGGTTCGATCCCCGGCTCTGGGTCACTGTCCGTGTGGAGTTTGCACATTCTCCCCGTGTCTGCGTGGGTCTCACCCCCAGAAGGCAAAGATGTGCAGGGTAGGTGGATTGGCCCGCGCCAGCCTGTCGACCGGAAATTCCCGCCGGAGGTCAATGGCCCTTTACATGGTCCCCGTCCCGTCCGTGGTGCTCTTGTGGCCGGCTCGGCCAAAGAATCCAGATGTTTGTCCCTTAGAATGAGATGTCCAACGAAGGCCCATGTTGTATCTGTGCCGTGTGGACGTTGAAGTTGTATTCGTCTATGTTTACGGCAATACTCAAATTGGAGCAACTGCTGGTCAACATCCCCTTCCCCAACATACATCACCAAAAACAATAACGAGTTCATGATTCATCGCTGCTGCTTTCTCGATTTTGCTGGACATAAAACGTATTACTGACCATTGCATTTCATTGTTTGTCAAGCACTTTGAAATGCTGGACCTGAAAATGCTAGATCAGTGTAACTCTTTCTGTTGTATAGCAATGTTCAGGATCATATTGTTTGAATCGGGTCTGAAATCGGAGGCATCGCAGTCTCTGTAGGTCTGTGAGGCAACTTTTAGTTATTTTGAAAACAATACCAAAGGGGTAAGGTTCAGGGAAACAACACCAAAATGATTTTAAAAAAAAATAAATTTAGATGACCCAATTCATTTGTTCCAATTAAGGGGCAATTTAGCGTGGCCAATCCACCTACCCTGCACATTTTTGGGTTGTGGGGGTGAAACCCACGCAGACACGGCGAGAATGTGCAAACTCCACACGGACAGTGACCCAGAGCTGGGATCGAACCTGGGACCTCGGCGCCGTGTGGCTGCAGGGCTAACCCACTGCAGCACCGTGCTGCCTGACCAAAATGAATTTTAAGAATTGATTTGCATGTGTTGCTCTGGGATTCATTAACACTACAAATATGGGCAGCACGGTGGAACAGTGGTTAGCACTGCGGCCTCATGGCACCGAGGTCCCAGGTTCGATCACGGCTCTGGGTCACAGTATGTGTGGAGTTTGCACATTCTCCCTGAGTTTGTGTGGGTTTCGCCCCCACAACCCAAAGATGTGCAGGATAGGTGGATTGGCCACACTAAATTTCCCCTTAATTGGAAAAAATAATTGGGTATTCTAAATTTATTTTTTTTAAATAATGTAGACAGGGCAGGAGCAGAAAAACAAATTTATTTTCATTGGGGCTGAGGCTCTGACTATGTATTCATGTCTTATGGCGTTTTGCTCACAAAATTGAGCATTTCGTCAGAGATTGGGTTTCCAAATTTGACTCTTCCTTAGAGGCGGTAACGGACTGGACTTGATTAATCTGCTGTGGTTGTTTCTAGGTGTTACAACACCCTGGGCTAGTGCGAGGTCAAGTCTAGCCCCGCTCATCCCTGAGTCACAACACAAGTGAATTGACCAATAATCCTAAATTTATTTTAGAAAAGAAGAAAAAAAAACCACTACAAATATTGCAAACTTTTAACTACAAACTTTAATCTAATCGCCTCACCACTAAATGATCTTTGCTTCGGTTCCAGTACAGCTGAAGAGAAAAAGCAGAGCACATAAGACATGATAAGAACTATTAAGAACTATTAAGAACTATTCCACCTTGTCGATGGGTGGCATATTGGAGCTGCTTCGAGTGTTTGGGTCTTTCTCGGGATATAAAATAAATTTCGGTAAAAGTGAATATTTTGTGGTGTCTCGGCCAGGGGTGGGGGCAGGGGTGGGGTGGGGGGGGGGGGGGGGGGGGGGTTCTCATTCCGTAGGGCGGGGACTCACTTTAGATATCTGGGGGTGCAGGTGGCACAGGATTGTGGGGGTGGGGGGGGGGGCTCTGTAGGTACAACATTACTAGTCTGCTGGGGAGGGTGAAAGCGGATCTGACACGGTGGGATGGTCTCCCTGTCGCTGGCAGGTCGGGTACAGGCAATTAAAATGAACGTGCTATCGCGATTCTTGTTTATTTTTCAGTGCCTGCTGATCTTCTAGCCAAAGGCATTTTTCAAGGAGGTCAAAAAGATGATTGCCTTGTTTATATGTGATGGGGGGGGAAGGTGGTACGGGTTAGGAAGACGCTGTTGCAGAGAGGACGGCAGTCAGGGGGGTTGGATCTTCCAAATTTACTATGTTATTACTGGGCGGCAAACGCGGAGAAGGTGAGGGGCTGGGTTAGAGGGGGGGACTCCCAGTGGGTTAGAATGGAGGAGAGTCTGTGTGGGGGGTCGGCGCTGAGGGCGTTGGCAACAGCGCTGCTCCCGATGGCTCCGGGGAAATACTCAGGGAGTCCAGTAGTAGCAGCGACATTGAAAATCTGGAGGCAGTTAAGCCAGCACTTTAGGCTGGGGGCGGGGTCAAGGGAAATGCCGATTCGGTGGAATCACAGATTTGAGCCAGGGAAGTGGGATGGGAGTTTTCGGAGATGGGAGGAGGAGGGAGTCAGGGCATTAAAGGATTTGTTTCTAGGGGGCCGGTTTGCGGGATTGAACGAGCTGTGAGCGAAATATGGGTTGGGGCAGGGGGAACTGTTTTGGTATATGCAGGTCCGAGATTTTGCTGAGAAGGGGATATGGAGTTTCCCGGTGGCACCAGCCTCCTCATTGCTGGAGGAGGTGCTGACGACAGGGGGATTGGAGAAGGGGGTGGTGTCAGCGATTTATGGGGGGATTCTGGGAGAAGGGAAGGCACCGCTGGAGGGGATTAAGGCAAAGTGGGAGGAAGAGTTGGGAGAGAGTATGGTGGATGGGTTGAGGTGCTCCGGAGGGTGAATGCTTCAACTTTGTGCGTGAGGTTGGGGCTGATACAGCTGAAGGTGGTGTATAGGGCATACCTCACAAAGGCAAGAATGAGCCAACTCTTGAGCGGGGAGAGGATGTTTGGGAACTTTCTGGGGAGGGGGGGGGGGGTCGCAAACCACATTCATCTGTTTTGGTCCTGACCAAAGCTGGAGGGGTATTGGAGGGAGGTGTTCAGGGTGATTTCGAAGGTAGTACATGTGTGGTTTGAGCCAAGTCCTCTGGAGGCCATATTCGGGGTATTGGATCAGCCGGGGTTGGAGGCGGGTGCTGAGGCAGATATTGTAGCCTTTGCCTCGCTAATTGCCCAAAGGTGGGTGGAGGTCAGTCTCCCTA
The DNA here is from genome assembly GCF_902713615.1 of Scyliorhinus canicula. Classification (NCBI taxonomy): domain Eukaryota; kingdom Metazoa; phylum Chordata; class Chondrichthyes; order Carcharhiniformes; family Scyliorhinidae; genus Scyliorhinus; species Scyliorhinus canicula. The sequence continues at coordinate 144,727,878 of NC_052157.1, forward strand.
CCATGTGCCCTGGCATGGCGGGGGGGGGGGGGGGGGGGGGGGGGATCTATTGGAGTTTTTAGCACTCGAGAAGCTGAAGTTTGAGTTGAGGGGAAGGATGGAAGGGTTCTACAATTCATGGGCTTTGTTCATTACAGTATGCACTTTCAAGAATTGGATGACATCAAACATTAGGGGTGGGGGGGGGCATTGGGGGTGGGGGGGGGGGGGGTAGAGTTGGACTATGTTTGTTGTTGATGACTATGTATGGGTGGATTCCTGAATCCTTTTCTTTGATGTTTGTATTTACAATGTCGGGGGTTATTTGGGGGTTGGTGGGAGAAAGGAATTGTTGGCCAGGGGATTGACATTGTATTTGTTACTGTTAATTGTTTGTTGGTGAATGTAAATTTGGATAAAGTGTGAAAAAGGAGGAGAATAAAGATACATTTTTAGAAAAGAACTATTCCACCTAATTCCACCTTCCGGCTCTTGGTCTGTAGCCCTGTAGGTAACAGCACCTCAAGCACAAATCTGGTCTTCTTGTTAATTTAGGGTCTTGATTAATAAGGAGATCAGGGTCTATGGGGAGAAGGCAAGAGAATGGGGATGAAGTAAATCCAGCTCTGTGTTATCTATATCAATTACATCAATGGACTAATCAGGTGGGCAGAGAAATGGCAAATTAATTCAACCCAGAGAAGTTTGGAATAATGTATTTGGAGGTAAACAAGGCAAAGGAATACATAATAAATGGGAGGATGCTCAGAGAGGTAGAGAAAGGGAGGGACCTTGGTCTAAATGTTCGCAGATCCCTGAAGGTAGCAGGACAGGTTGATAAGGTGGTCATAAAGGTATATTACATCATTTCCTTCATTAGGTTGGCACAGTGGTTAGCACTGCTGCCTCACAACACCAGGGATCTGAGTTCAATTCCAGCCTCAGGTGACCGTGTGGAGTTTGCATAGTCTTCCCGTGTCTGTGTAGGTTTCCTCCGGGTACTCCCGCTTTCTCCCACAGTCCAAAGACGTGTGGGTTTGTTGGATTGGCCGTGATAAATTGCCCCTTGATGTCCAAAAAAAAGGTTATCTGTGGTTACGGGGATAGGGTGGGGGGCTTGAGCCTAGATAGGGTGCTTTTTCAGCGGATCGGGCAGACTTGATTGGTCGAAAGGTCTCCTTCTGCACTGTATGGATTCTATGATTAGCTGAGGCACCCAATATAAGAGCAGGGATGTTATACTGGAACCACATCAAACACTAGTTAGCTCACAACTTATGTACTGTGTGCAGTTCTGGTCACCTTATTGAGAAAGGTTGAAATTGTGGTAGAGAGGATACAGAGGAGATTGATTTATTAATAATAATAATAATAATAATAATCTCTTATTGTCACAAGTAGGCTTCAATGACGTTACTGTGAAAAGCCCCTCGTCACCACATTCCGGTGCCTGTTCGGGAAGGCTGGTACAGGAATTGAACCTGCGCTGCTGGCTTTGTTCTGCATTACAAGCCAACTGTTTAGCCCACTGTGCCAAAGCAGCCCCTATTTGTTTATTCATTCTTTCACAGGATGTTGGCGTCACTGGCCAGCATTTGTTGCCCATCCCAAATTCCTGGGTTCGATTCCCGGCCTTGGGTCACTGTCTGTGCGGAGTCTGCACGTTCTCCCCGTGTCTGCGTGGGTTTCCTCCGGGTGCTCCGGTTACCTCCCACAAGTCCCGAAAGATGTGCTATTAGGTGAATTGGACATTCTGAATTCTCCCTCAGTGTATCTGAACAGGCTCCAGAGTGTGGCGACTAGGGGCTTTTCACAGGGACTTCATTGCAGTGTTAATGTAAGCCTACTTGTGACAATAATAAAGATTCTTTTTATTAATTGCACTTGACCTGAATGGCTTGCTGGGCCATTTCACAGCGTAGTCAAGAGTAAACCGCATTGCAGTGGGTGTGGAGTCACACGTAGACCTGACCAGGTAAGGATTCCTTCCCTAAAGGGCAATTTATGTTTTGGATTTATTAACTGTGTTTAAATTCCACTACCTAGGGCAGCAGGGTGGCGCAGTGGGTTAGCCCTGCGGCCTCATGGCACCGAGGTCCCAGGTTTGATCCCGGCTCTGGGTCACTGTCTGTGTGGAGTTTGCATATTCTCCCCGTGTTTGCGTGGGTTTCACCCCCACAACCCAAAGATGTGCAGGTTAGGTGGATCGGCCATGCTAAATTGCCCCTAAATTGGAAAAAAAAATTAATTGTGTACTCTAAATTTTAAAAAAATTCCACTACCAGCGATTTAAAAAAATACATTTAGAGTGCTCAATTCTTTTTTTTTCAATTATGGGGCAATTTAAGGTGGCCAATCCACCTACACATCTTTGGGTTGTGGGGGTGGGACCCCCGCGAGACATGGAGAGAATGTGCAAACTCCACACGGACAGTGACCCAGAGCCGGGATCGAACCTGGGACCACAGTGCCGTAGGCAGCAGTGCTAACCACTGCATCACCGTGCCGCCCTGAGATTGGATTGGCATGTGCAAAATTGTAAGGGGTCTGGATAGAGTGGATGGGAAGGGCACATTACATTTAGCAGAGGTCAGTGACTAGGGGGCATAGATTTAAAGAGATTGGTAGAAAGACTAGAGGGGAGGGGAGGAAAATATATTTCACCCAGAAGGTTGTGGGGGTCTGAAACTCACTGCCTGAAAAGGGAGGCAGAAACTGTCAACACATTGTAAAGGGGTCTGGGTGCCGTAACCTGCAGGGACAAATGTAGCAAAGTGTGATTAATCTGGGCGGATCACTTTTGAGCTGGTGAACTGGAATTAACATGATGATTGGCCAAACCTTAGGGGACGGGATTCTCCAATCCCGCGGTAGAGTGTCCACGCCATCGTAAACGGCGTTGCGTTTTACGACAGCGTGAACGGGCCGCTCCCAAGTCTAATTCTGGCCCCTACAGGGGCCAGCACGGCGCTGGAGCGGTTCGCGCCGCTCCAGCTGCCGATTCCGGCGCAAACTGTGTGCCACGGGACCTAAGCATGCACAGTTGCGCCGGCGCCAATGGGGACATGCGCAGTGGCGCCGGCGCCAACACACGCATGCGCAGTGGCCTCCTTCAATGTGCCAGCCCGACGCAACATGGAACAGGTCTACAGGGGCCGGTGTGTAGGAAAGGAAGCCCCCAGCCACAGAGGTCGGCCCGCCGATCGGTGGGCCCCGATTGCGGGCCAGGCCACATCGCAGGGCCCCCCCTCCCGGGGTTGGAACCCCCCTTCCGCACAGGCCGCCCCCTCCGACTCTGCGCGTAGAGTTCCCGCCGGCTGCGACCAGGTGTGGACGGCACCGGCGTGACTCTACCTTTTTAGAGCGGCCGCTTGGCCCAGAAGTCAGGGGAGTAAGAATTTATTTTTTTTCCTGTAAGAAGAAAATCATTGAGTTTATCTGTGGTTTACTGATTATTTTGGACTCGTTCCTGTACAGTACAACCAGATAACTCTGTACATTAGCCCCCGAGTATTAGTGAGGATTTTCACATACCAGCCACCATATTGGCTGCTGTAAATCAAATTGCTGATTTAGTAAGTGATCAAAATAGAAATGTGCAAGTGCTAAAAAATCTGGAAGAAATTCTGACAAATTTACAGCAGGTACCCAGAAAGATGAATGTTTTTCTTCCTCACACGGTGCTCAGAACTCACAATTTATGACAAATATTGACCCTTGTACTGTGGGACACCAATAACTAATTTCATTCTACCACAGTAACCATATATTAAAGCCATTCTACCACAGTTACCATATATTAAAGCCATTCTACCACAGTAACCATATATTAAAGCCATTCTACCACAGTAACCATATATTAAAGCCATTCTACCACAGTTACCATATATTTAAACGGAACAATGATACCAACAGCACTGCAAACCCAACTGGTGAAGAAAATTACAAGGTCAACATTGGGTCAAATCAATAGTTTAATAATAATCTTTATTAGTGTCACAAGTAGGCTTACATTGACACCTCTCCCAGCATCCACTTGTTTAAGAAAATGTTGGCAGCATGCCCATGGTTTTCCAAATCATGTAAATGGTGGACAAGCTACTCACCATTGTCCTATTTCGGGAATGTCACTCGTGTGATCCCCATCTGGAGCATTATTTCCACGCTGGCACAGTGGGTTAGCACTGCTGCCTTATGTGTGCAGAAAATGGCAGCACAGCACCTGGGCAGTGCCCATGGCAGCTGGCAGCACCACCTGGGCACCTTGGCAGTGGCTGGCTGGCACCCAGGTAGCACTGCCAAGGTGCCAGGCTGGCACTGCCAGGGTACCCAGTTGGCACCAGCAGTGCCTAAGCACTACCCTGCCCAAAGGGCATGCAATTGAGGGCCTCCGATCCCCCCTCCCCACCTGCTCCTTGTTTGTGTGTACCAAGTTTTTTTTCCAAAAAATATACTTTATTCATAAAATCTCTATCTTAAACATTTACATTGTCATGTTTCTTTTATACATTGGAGTATTGAAGACCCGGACCGAGGGGTTTTACACAGTTACCAGCCCCTCGGTGTACATTTACTGGTCAGACCTTACACTGTGGTCTTTCCCCATTGCGCCCTGGCGGCAGCTGCCCCAAGCTTGAGTGCGTCCCTCAGCACGTAGTCCTGGACCTTGGAATGTGCCAGTCTGCAACACTCGGTCGAGGGCAATTCTTTGCACTGGAAGATCAGCAAGTTTCGGGCAGACCAAAGAGCGTCTTTCACCGAGTTGATGACCTTCCAGCAGCAGTTGATGTTTGTCTCGGTGTGTGTCGCTAGAAACAGTCCGTAGAGCACAAAGTACTGTGTCACAGAATGACAGAATGCTCATATGGTTACTGTGGTAGAAAGGGTTTAGCTTACCAGCTTTACTCCTATGGACCGAGGTTCTAAATCCATCTTAGGCCAATTGGATAATAGCACTGTTTCTACCAGCTATGAGGACTCTCGTGAAATCAGTTCACAGAATGCTCGGGATGAACCTTGACAAATCCCACTGCATCTCTCTCCAGACCTTCTTTGCAAAGGCACATTTCACAAGGAGGTGGGTGACCGTCTCATTTCCCCCACAGCCACTCCGAGGGCAGCATGCAACGGTGCTGAGCCTTCAGGTGTATATGAAGAATCTGACGGGGAGGGCCCTTCTCACTCCCAGCCAAGTTAGGTCTTGGTGCTTATTTGTAAGTTCTGGTGATGAGGCGTTCTGCCAGGGAACCATCCAACGTCCTCCACAGTCTCCTTTTCCCTGAGGGCCTCGAGGACATTACGTGCTGACCATTGCTTCATTGCCTTGTGGTCAAAGGTGTTTTTCATCAAAAATTTTCCCACGATGGACAGGTGGTACGGCACGGTCCAACTACTTGGAGCGTTCCGCGGCAATGATGCCAGGCCCACCCTTTGGAATACCGGGGACAGGTAGAACCTCAGTATGTAGTGATACTTGGTGTTTGCATACCGGGGGTCCATGCACAGCTTGATGCAGCTGCACACAAAGGTGGCCATCAGGATGAGGGAGACCTTGGGTAGGTTCCTCCCTCCTTTATCCAGAGGTTTGTACATGGCGTCCCTTCGGACACGGTCCATCTAGGATCTCCAGATTAATTTGAAGATGGCCCAGGTGACTGTTGCAGCATCGGGTCGGGTAATGGGCCAGACCTGCGCTACGTGCAGTAACACCGAGAGTACCTCACACCTGATGACCAGGGTTTTGCCCGCAATGGAGAGGGAGCGTTGCTCTCACCAGCCCAGTTTCTGTCTTACCTTGGCAATGCGCTCCTCCCAGTTTTTGATCCATGCCCCAGCCGCTCCAAACCATATCGCCAGCATCTTCAGGTAATCCAGTGCTAAACGTGCTTGCCTGAGGTCTCTGAGGCAGAGGGGTTGAATCGCAAAGCCTCAGATACTTTGGGAATCTGCATATTACAGTGAGGCTTATTGCCTCGCTCTAACATTCAGATTTATCCAAAGGTAATCCCATAACGTCTCGTGAGATTGCATTGGGGTGGGGTCGGCGCAGACTTGATGGGCCGAATGGCCTCCTTCAGCACTGCAGTGACTCTATGATACTATTAACATCAAGGACACTAAACAGTTGTAGAACAGCAATTTCAAACTGTGGGTAGAGCAAGGGCAGGGCCGGCTCAAGGCACCGGCAACTCGGGCAGTCGCCCGGGGCGCCATGTGCTGGGGGGCGCCAGAGACTCGAGTCCCGCGCATGCGCAGTTGGGCCGATACCAACCAGCGCATGCGCGGTGGCCGCCCTCCCCCAAGGCGCCCCCCCCCCCCCCCGGTCCGCCCCCCCCCCTCGGCCCCGCTCCGCCCCCCCCTCGGCCCCCCCCCACCCATCGGCACCGCCCCCCCACCCCTCGGCCCCCCCCCAACCCCTCGGCCCCGCCCCCCCCCCCCCCGGCCCCCCCCCCCCCACCCCTCGGCCCCGCCCCCCCACCCCTCGGCCCCGCCCCCCCAAGGGCGCCGAAGTTCAGCTTGCCCGGGGCGCCAGCAACCCTAGGGCCGGCGCTGAGCAAGGGTCACAATAATTCAAATTCAAATTCAATGTTTCACAGCAAATTATTTTTGGCAATTATTATATTACCAGCAATTTGTGTCTCTTGGAAGGTGGAAATAGAAACCAGTACTCAAGGAGTTACCAGCACATACAGAATGGGCGGATTACATTTAGCATGTATAAATCATTCTATACCAAGCATCTGGTCCCAATGAAAATAAACGCCTGAGGCCAGATTGTTGCTAAATGTACTTGTTTATCAGCCCATCTTTGAACATACCAAAGCATTGTTCCTTATAATTACTTCCTAGTGAGATTTGAAATTGCGCATTAAGTCTCAAAATGCAATCCAGCAATTTCAAGAGAACTGCCGCAATTTACAGAAATAAATCTTCTGAGAATTTCCATACAGTGTAAAGTACAATGTTACTTTTTCAAAAAAATATGAATTACATGTAGCTCTGCTAAGGGATCAGGGGATCATCTGTCTAAACTAGATCAGAAGGCTCCAAGTTCGAATTCTTGTTCTAGGCTAAATTAGATAACATTAGCTACAGCAAGAAGGGAGGAGAAACAATTGACATCCTTAATCTCAGGCTGTGCAGGTTTTGTGATCTTAATAGCTCTTCATTATGCATACAAAACATGTATATTCAAGACAATAATGACACTAGGCTTTGAACTGCTTTATATATTGTTTTAATAGCAAAGCTTTATGAAACTGTTACACCTAACCTTCCACCAATTTGCATTAAGAAACATCATATAAGTCACAAAGAATTGAAAACCCCACACATCATGATGCACGTGTAGGCCTGTACCTGCAGGTTAGTCCTCTTCAGAGTCGGCAGGAGCAGTCAGTGTGTGTGCTTCATATAATCCTTGCAGAAGGTGGCCATTCGGCCCATCGTGTCGGCACCGACCCCCTGAAAGAGCATCCTACATGGGCCCACTCCCCCAGCCTATCCCCATAATCCAGTAACCTTTTGGACACCAAGGGGCAATTTAGCACGGCCAATCCACCTAACCTGCACATCTTCGGACTGTGGGAGGAAACCGGAGCACCCGGAGGAAACCCATGTAGACACGGAAGGGAGAAAGTGCAAACTCCACACGGATAGTCGCCCACGGCCGGAATTAAACCTGGGTCCCTGGCACTGCGAGGCAGCAGTGCTAACCACTGTGCCACCCCGAGTGGTTACTGACCCAGAAAAGTTTTCATTAGTTGGTGGGTACAACTGGCAGCTTCTACACTTTTCATAACGCAACATTGGTGGTTTACAGGCCATTTTAACAACTGACCAGAGAGTACTGGCACAGGTAAATGTTGGCGCATCGTCAGGATAGGGGCGTCTCAACAGAGATGATGCAGTTAAGGGCCACATGGGAAATAGTGGCTTTAATTTCAGATTGACACACCGCATCTACAAGCATAGCATAAGGGTCCCAGTTAAATATTCATTTCAACACATCATTTAGCCTGGTAAAATTCAAAAAAATGATCAAGCTGAATTTATTAGTGAACTGTCTCATTTGCGAAGGTGTACTCTGGAAGTCTTGTCAAAAATTATCAGCATTGAAATGCTGTGATAAAAATTATACCACTGACAATATTACTATTCAAAATCATGGGCTAGACAAGGTAGCAGCCATTTGCAGGATAAGTGAGATTGCATGGTCTCTGACCACTCACTAGACAAAAAGGATCAGACAGGCAAACGAGATTACACGGGTGGCGGGCAGCAACATTAACGGTGCACAGCAATGAAACAGATGAGATTATCATTTTCTTTTTTTTAAATTTAGAGTACCCAATTATTTTTTCCAATTATGGGACAATTTAATATGGCCAATCCACCTAGCCTGTACATCTTTGGGTTGTGGGGATGAAACCCACACAAACACGGGGAGAATGTGCAAACTCCACACGGATTGTGACCCAGAGCCGGGATCGAACCTGGGACCTCAGCGCCGTGAGGCTGCAGGGCTAACACACTCCTCCACCGTGCTGCCCACAAGATTATCATTTGCACCGGGAGAATCAAACCAGATTGCTCTGGTAGAGAGCAGCAATTTTATCTTCCACCCGTTGAATTTCCAACACAGAAAACAGACCATTGAGCCCAACTGACTTGTTCCAGTATTTATGTCCTCCACACCAGCCTTCTCCCACCTTGCTTCATCCAACTCCATCAGCATTTCCACTACTCCTTTCCCCCTCATGCACTTGTCTGGATTCTCCTTAAATACATCTCTGCTACTTGCCTCAATTAGTCTACGTGGTAGCAAGTTCCACATTGTCCCCATGTCATATGTACAATTCTACTATTTGGAATTAGATGGTAGACCAAAATAATTTAAAGCGCAGTCCACGATGAATGTTGCTTCATTTGATACGAATGTCAATCACATTCAATCCATGCCGCGATTTATTTATTCTGTAAACGAGTGTACTTGAGAAAAGGTATTCCATATTTAATGCAAATATTGAAAAACACACTGGGAAAGTCAGTATAACAGATTCAGAAGAAATTATAGCTGGGTGACACAGTTTGAATAAGTTACAAATCCACAGGTTAAGCATTAAATTTGAACAGTTTTACTAATCTTCAAAGCAGAGGGTAATTTTATGTCTTCTTGGAAAATGAATAACTGGCTACATTAAAAACACCGAAGGCTTGCATCTGTACAGGATCGTTCTCAACCTCAGGGAATCCCAAAATACTTCAAAGCCAATGAAGTATTTTTCTAAAGTAGTCACTGTTGTAATGTAGGAAATGGGGAAGCCAATTTATATACATAGCAAGATCCCACCAAGGGCAATGTGATGATGACCAGGTAAATCATTTTTTCATAGAAGCCCTACAGTACAGAAGGACACCATTCGGCCCATCAAGTCTGCACCCACCCTTTGAAAGAGCCTAATCCCCTGCCCTATTCCTGCAACCCCCAAGCAGCAATTTGGCACGGCCAATCCACCTAACCTGCACATGTCTTTGGACTATGGGAGGAAACTGGAGCACCTGGAGGAAACTCACGCAGACACAAGGAGAATGTGCGAACTCCACACAGGCAGTCGCCCGCGGTCGGAATCAAAGCCAAAGGTCCCTCATTCTGTGAGGCAGCAGTGCTGACCACTGGGCCACCCCAAAATGATGCTGGATGAGTGATAAAAATGGATCAGACCATCAAGGATAACCTGCCAGCTCTTCTTCAAAATGGTGCCAGAGAATCATTTACATCCACCTGAGAGAGATGATGGGACCTCATTTACCATCTCTCTGAAAGAGCGTTCATGGAAAAAGAGATTGCTGCCAAAGCTTGTTTTTTTTAATAAATTTAGAGGATCCAATTCATTTTTTCCAATTAAGGAGCAATTTAGCGTATCCAATCCACCTACTCTGCACCTCTTTATGTTGTGGGGGCGAAACCCACGCAAACACAGGGAGAATGTGCAAACTCCACACGGACAGTGACCCAGAGCCGGGATCGAACCTGGGAGCTCGGCACCGTGAGGCTGCAGGGCTAACACACCCCTCCACCGTGCTGCCCACAAGATTATCATTTGCACCGGGAGAATCAAACCAGATTGCTCTGGTAGAGAGCAGCAATTTTATCTTCCACCCGTTGAATTTCCAACACAGAAAACAGACCATTGAGCCCAACTGATTTGTTCCAGTATTTATGTCCTCCACACCAGCCTTCTCCCACCTTGCTTCATCCAACTCCATCGGCATTTCCACTACTCCTTTCCCCCTCATGCACTTGTCTGGATTCTCCTTAAATACATCTCTGCTACTTGCCTCAATTAGTCTACGTGGTAGCAAGTTCCACATTGTCCCCATGTCATATGTACAATTCTACTATTTGGAATTAGATGGTAGACCAAAATAATTTAAAGCGCAGTCCACGATGAATGTTGCTTCATTTGATACGAATGTCAATCACATTCAATCCATGCCGCGATTTATTTATTCTGTAAACGAGTGTACTTGAGAAAAGGTATTCCATATTTAATGCAAATATTGAAAAACACACTGGGAAAGTCAGTATAACAGATTCAGAAGAAATTATAGCTGGGTGACACAGTTTGAATAAGTTACAAATCCACAGGTTAAGCATTAAATTTGAACAGTTTTACTAATCTTCAAAGCAGAGGGTAATTTTATGTCTTCTTGGAAAATGAATAACTGGCTACATTAAAAACACCGAAGGCTTGCATCTGTACAGGATCGTTCTCAACCTCAGGGAATCCCAAAATACTTCAAAGCCAATGAAGTATTTTTCTAAAGTAGTCACTGTTGTAATGTAGGAAATGGGGAAGCCAATTTATATACATAGCAAGATCCCACCAAGGGCAATGTGATGATGACCAGGTAAATCATTTTTTCATAGAAGCCCTACAGTGCAGAAGGACACCATTCGGCCCATCAAGTCTGCACCCACCCTTTGAAAGAGCCTAATCCCCCGCCCTATTCCTGCAACCCCCAAGCAACAATTTGGCATGGCCAATCCACCTAACCTGCACATGTCTTTGGACTATGGGAGGAAACTGGAGCACCTGGAGGAAACTCACGCAGACACAAGGAGAATGTGCGAACTCCACACAGGCAGTCGCCCGCGGTCGGAATCAAAGCCAAAGGTCCCTCATTCTGTGAGGCAGCAGTGCTGACCACTGGGCCACCCCAAAATGATGCTGGATGAGTGATAAAAATGGATCAGACCATCAAGGATAACCTGCCAGCTCTTCTTCAAAATGGTGCCAGAGAATCATTTACATCCACCTGAGAGAGATGATGGGACCTCATTTACCATCTCTCTGAAAGAGCGTTCATGGAAAAAGAGATTGCTGCCAAAGCTTGTTTTTTTTTTATAAATTTAGAGGATCCAATTCATTTTTTCCAATTAAGGAGCAATTTAGCGTATCCAATCCACCTACTCTGCCTCTCTTTATGTTGTGGGGGCGAAACCCACACAAACAAGGGGAGAATGTGCAAACTCCACACAGACAGTGACCCAGAGCCGGGATCGAACCTGGGACCTCGGCACCGTGAGGCTGCAGGGCTAACCCACTGCGCCACCATGCTGCCCGCTGCCAAAGCTTTTTGACTTGCATGAGCCAGGACAGAATTGGCCAGACGAGTGTCTGTTGTCTGTCCTGATGAGTGCAAGATGAGAAACTTCGACAGCCTGTCTCTTTTTTCAGGAACACCCATATTCTATGCTACCAAACAACTCGCACTGTACTGGAATGTCAGGATAGACTTTGTGTTGAAGTCTATGGAGTGGGGCTTGTACCCAGAACCTTCAAATGCAGAGACAAAAGTGTTACCTAATGACCCACAGCTGACTGATAACCAAACAGAAATGGCCTGAGTGACATTTCTAATAATGATTCTGGCTTTTCTCTCACCCCAACCTGTGAACTGCATTGACTATAGAACCAAAGCATTCCATAGAACCATAGAATTCCCACAGTGCGGAAGGAGGCCACCCGGCCCACCGAGTCTGCACGGACACCCCCCCCCCCCCCCCGGAAGAGCACCCCACCCAGGCCCAACCCCCTGCCCCATACCTATGCAAGGGTCCTTCCTGTTTGTTCCTGTTTACTCCCTTATTTCCACTTGCTTTCATTTTTGCCGTTGCATTTTTGATCCATGGATATTTAATGGACCTATGACTTTAACATGGAGGAGCCTGTATCTTTAAATCAAACAAACAAATTCCAGGGGACTGTGCCATTTTAGACTGGTGATTTCAGATTGGCTGACATCCATGCTGACTTGGTTTGAATGAATTGGCCCAAAGGCCAATCTGTGATCTGCCCGGTAACAGGTGGTGATTGGATCTGATCCGACTGAAATGTTTCAGAGCTTCAAGGGTTGCGTTTTCTGCTGCTTGACTGTGAACCCTAATTAATTATCTCCCAAAAGATCCAGCTAAACTCTCTTCATAAGGTCACTGTGAGGGCTGACCCTCTCTCCCCAACAAGACTGGGTGTCATTTTCTTGTGACTGCAAAGACTTGAAGTCAAACCCCTTGCTGAAGGCAAGGTTTGATGCGGAATAAAGTGCCTCATGAAAGAAATAGGCCTGGCAGGATGGTGGCACAGTGAGTAGCACTGCTGCCTCACGGCTCCAAGGTCCCAGGTTCAATCCCGGCTCTGGGTCACTCTCCGTGTGGGGTTTGCACATTCTCCTCATGTTTGCGTGGGTTTCGCCCCCACAACCCAAAGCTGTGCAGGCTAGATGGATTGGCCACGCTAAATTGCCCCTTAATTGGAAAAAATGAACTGGGTACTCTAAATTTATAAAAAGAAAATGAAAGAAGTAGGCCTGAACATGAGCCTCGTGTTGAAGGCCCCAGTTTGAAAAGGACTAAAGTGACTCTCCAGAAGGTCCAATGCTTGTAAGTACTGTACTGAACTAATGAGTCTGCAAAGAAGACCGTTACCAGCTGCTAACCAAGGACTTTTATCAACCAGCATGCTGAGAGGAAAGCCTGCTACAGAAGCACCATTGGAAGCAGAGACTCGTATCTTTTGACCTTCACCCTTATTTTTTTCACCTCTTTCCCCACCCTCTGTGTTTGTTTGTCTTAAGTGAGTGTGGGTAGAGGGAGGGACAGTTAAAGGAGTGTAGTAGGTTAGCTTGTTGTTATTCAAGTGTACACATAATCCATCATTATTCATGTTACAAATAAACAATAATTGTGTTTCAATTACAAACCTGGTGACTGTAATCATTGGGCAGCTACGGGCCAAAGACTTAGGGAATTATTATGAGGATTATTGGTTAATTCACTTGTGTTGTGACTCAGGGATGAGCGGGGCTAGAATTGACCTCGCACTAGCCCAGGGTGTTGTAACACCTAGAAACAACCACAGCAGATTAATCAAGTCCAGTCCGTTACCGCCTCTAAGGAAGAGTCAAATTTGGAAACCCAATCTCTGATTAAATGCTTAATTTTGTGAGCAAAACGCCATAAGACATGAATACATAGTCAGAGCCTCAGCCCCAATGAAAATAAATTTGTTTTTCTGCTCCTGCCCTGTCATCATTATTTTTTAATAATAAATTTAGAGTACCCAATTATTTTTTCCAATTAAAGGGCAATTTAGCATGGCCAATCCACCTACCCTGCACATCTTTTGGGTTGTGGGGGTGAAACCCACGCAAACACGGGGAGAATGTGCAAACCCCTCACAGACAGCGACCCAGGGCTGGGATCAAACCTGGGACCTCAGCACCATGGGCAGCAATACTAACCACTGTGCCACCGTGCTGCCCTCCTGCCCTGACTACATGAGAATATATTCAATTTTCATTCACAGAAGGTACCACCCCAGAAAATTTAAATAGTAATAGTGTCATCGCTCTGCGTCGGCAGACACTGCATCTAGATGGCTTTATTGGACGGTGGGATTGTACTTCTTGACGGTAAAATACAGCGAGAGGGACATGAGGGCACTTTCTGACTTTTAAGCACATTTTCTATCCCCAGATTTCAAATGCACCAAAAATTGGTTGAGCTATCAGTTCTGCAGTCTTTCTGACAGCACCACTGATATTCTAAATTGAAATGCATTTCTGAAGGTTTGAGGCAATCTCGGGAAGCTGGGTATTCTGAGGATTGATGGCATGGTCATGTTCCCACTATCTCTATGGAATTTAAACTCCTCTTGTGTGCTAATGGCCCTATTTTTCTTACTTACTCATGTTTTTCGCTAGAGGGGCTGTTTTGCCATAGAAATCTGCATTCATTGCATGATCATTGACTATTGCTTATTTGAGCTTTTTTTCCGTTGCTTCTAGCGAACAAATTCTGCAAAGTATTTCAATATTCATGGCCGAGAAATGGTTGGACACGGGCACCAAGGAAATGCAAAACGAAGGTTAAACCACCTTGGGCTGGTGTGCAAAATGGCCATTTAGTAGAGACAGAGATAGGACTTGTCATCCCTCTGGGTGCTGAGTATGCTGAATGGCGCGGGGAGGAGGGAAAGTGGAAATTAAGCTCTCCAATGATTCAGAGGTAACAGCACTATTTCTGATTCACATGGGCCAGGTTCGGCCCAGTTAACTATGCTGCTCTCAGCTGCATCAGGAGTTGGGGTATTCTGCCCCTGGGTCCAGAAAAGGGAAAAATATATATCTTGCCCAAGGTTCCCAACCCCCTGATGACAATCACCTGCATGACCATTTTCTATTGATAGCACTGACGCCTTCAGGTGGCCAGGGTAGGTGGCCAGGGAGGTGGCCAGTGCAGAAATCTGCAGAGAAACCATGGAAAAGTGAGACAAAGGAACATTTACAAAAGATGCCTCAAGTACTTTTTTCAAAAATAAAGTTGTAATTCAAATCTAGAATTCACTAACGAAGTCTGTGTGGTTCGTAATGTCTTCAGAAGATATGATTACGCAATCAAACTCACTTATCAGTGAGGGCAGCACAGTGGCGCAGTGCGTTAGCCCTGCTGCCTCACGGCGCCGAGGTCCCAGGTTCGATCCCCGCCCGGGTCACTGTCCGTGTGGAGTTTGCACATTCTCCGCGTGTTTGCGGGGCAGCACGGTTGCGCAGTGGTTAGCATTGCTGCCTACGGCGCTGAGGACCCGGGTTCGAATCCCGGCTCTGGGTCACTGTCCGTGAGGAGTTTGCACATTCTCCCCGTGTTTGCATGGGTTTCACCCCCCCAACCCAAAGATGTGCAGAGTAGGTGGATTGGCCACGCTAAATTGTCCCTTAATTGGAAAAAATAATTGGGTACTCTAAATTTATTTTTTAAAAACCTCACTTATCGTAGTGGCCCGCTTTCTAATTGCAAATTTTCAGATTGAGGTACCATGATATTGGAACCATGACTTTTGCTTCTTATGTATCTTTTGACGTGAAAGGTAGGCAACGGCATCACATGACAAGCACTTCAGGCTGTTTTTTACAGAATGTTATGGATACAGTGAGTGAGCGCTGTCTATATAAAAGTTTGACATTGTCTGTTTGACACTTCAAAATGTTGACTGTATGCAAAAGAAGAAAGGCCGTCAACTCAATTTGCTTTCTCTGTCTTAGCACTGGCAATTTAAATGCACCTTCCAAACAGAAAACGTCTTTCACCAAATAGCACTTAAACTCTGAATGACCTTGGGCTGTATTTATTTACAGGGACTAAATATTGTGGTCTTAAAAGTACAGGACATCTTAGTGACAGATCTCCTTTAGCTGAAGACTAGTACATTGTGCATTTGAGTCCAACGCTCAGATCACTTTAAACATGACTTATTATTATAAAGCCATGGGAGATTCACGACCCAGTGTATTAAAAATCATAACGATGGGACTGGGCCATTTCTGGAAATGATTACACAGTATAGCATTGGTAAAATAAACCCATGTAGCTTTAGGGAAATGCTTTACAATCAACCTTTGGCTTTTATGGAATTCACTTTTTACTGATGTCAAACAATCATCCTTAAATCGCTCAAGTGATCACAAAACGTTGAGTGATCCTTATTATAACTCTTAAGAAAAGAAAATGGGCTCTGTTTTTGCTCTGACAGGCCATGTAACAGCGCCCACCATATAGTGAGATGGGATTTGGCCCATTTAGGTTTTTAAGTGCTTTGTGGCGAATTGCTGAAAGTGTGAGCTGATATAAGCTCAGTGAGGGAAACAGGACATTAAGGGACCCATGTGACCAAGGCAGGCAACCTTGTATCTGGGGCATGCGGTACGGTAGCACAGTGGTTAGCGCTGTGGTTAGCACAGTGGTACTTCATGGTACCTCCATCTGAAAATTTGCAATTAAAAAGCTGGCCACTACGGTAAGTGAGGTTTTTAAAAAATAAATTTAGAGTACCCAATTCTAGCGCTGCTATGGTGGAATTTAAAATACAGATGGAGGGTGACAAGGTAAAATCAAAGACTAGTGTTTTGTGCTTAAACAAAGGAGATTACAATGGGATGAGGGAAGAGGTAGACTGAGAGCAAAGACTTTATGGTGAAACAGTTGAGGAACAGTGGAGAACCTTCCAAGCGATTTTTCACAGTGCTCAGCAAAGGTTTATACCAACAAAAGGAAGGGCGGTAGAAAGAGGGAAAATCGACCGTGGATATCTAAGGAAATAAGGGAGAGTATCAAATTGAAGGAAAACACATACAAAGTGGCAAATATTAGTGGGAGACTAGAGGACTGGGAAATCTATAGGGGGCAACAGAAAGCTACTAAAAAAGCTATAAAGAAGAGTAAAATAGATTATGAGAGTAAACTTGCTCAGAATATAAAAAGATAGTAAAAGTTTCTACAAATATATAAAACAAAAAAGAGTGGCTAAGGTAAATATTGGTCCTTTAGAGGATGAGAAGGGAGATTTAATAATGGGAGATGAGGAAATGGCTGAAGAACTGAACAGGTTTTTTGGGTCGGTCGTCACAGTAGAAGATACAAATAACATGCCAGTGACTGATAGAAATGAGGCTATGACAGGTGAGGACATTGAGATGATTGTTATCACTAAGGAGGTAGTGATGGGCAAGCTAATGGGGCTAAAGGTAGACAAGTCTCCTGGCCCTGTTGGAATGCATCCCAGAGTGTTAAAGAGATGGCTAGGGAAATTGCAGATGCACTAGTGATAATTTACCAAAATTCACTAGACTCTGGGGTGGTCCCGGCGGATTGGAAATTAGCAAACGTGACACCACTGTTTAAAAAAGGAGGTAGGCAGAAAGCGGGTAATTATAGGCCAGTGAACTTAACTTCGGTAGTAGGAAAGATGCTGGAATCTATCATCAAGGAAGAAACTGGGGCAGCACGGTAGCATGGTGGTTAGCATAAATGCTTCACAGCTCCAGGGTCCCAGGTTCGATTCCTGGCTTGGGTCACTGTCTGTGCAGAGTCTGAACGTCCTCCCCGTGTCTGCGTGGGTTTCCTCCGGGTGCTCCGGTTTCCTCCCACAGTCCAAAGATGTGCGGATTAGGTGGATTGGCCGTGATAAATTGCCCTTAGTGTCCAAAAAAAAAAGTAAGGTTAAGGGGGGGGGGGGGTTGTTGGGTTACGGGTATAGGGTGGATACGTGGGTTTGAGTAGGGTGATCATTGCTCGGCACAACATCGAGGGCAGAAGGGCCTGTTCTGTGCTGTACTGTTCTATGTTCTAAATAGCGAGGCATCTGGATGGAAATTGCCCCATTGGGCAGACGCAGCATGGGTTCATAAAGGGCAGGTCGTGCCTAACTAATTTAGTGGAATTTTTTGAGGGCATTACCAGAGCGGTAGATAACGGGAAGCCAATGGATGTGGTATATCTGGATTTCCAGAAAGCCTTCGACAAGGTGCCACACAAAAGGTTGCTGCATAAGATAAAGATGCATGGCATTAAGGGTAAAGTAGTAGCATGGATAGAGGATTGGTTAATTAATAGAAAGCAAAGAGTGGGGATTAATGGGTGTTTCTCTGGTTGGCAATCAGTAGCTAGTGGTGTCCCTCAGGGATCAGTGGTGGGCCCACAATTGTTCACAATTTACAGAGATGATTTGGAGTTAGGGACCAAGGGCAATGTGTCCAAGTTTGCAGACGACACTAAGATGACTGGTAAAGCAAAAAGTGTAGAGGATACCGGAAGTCTGCAGAGGGATTTGGACAGGTTAAGTGCATGGGCTAGGGTCTGGCAGATGGAATACAATGTTGACAAATGTGAGGTTATCCATTTTGGTAGGAATAGCAGCAAAAGGGATTATTATTTAAATGATAAAATATTAAAACATGCTGCTGTGCAGAGAGACCTGGGTGTGCTAGTGCATGAGTCGCAAAAAGTTGGTTTACAGGTGCAACAGGTGATTAAGAAGGTGAATGGAATTTTGTCCTTCATTGCTTGAGGGATGGAGTTTAAGACTAGGGAGGTTATGCTGCAATTGTATACGGTGTTAGTGAGGCCACACCTGGAGTATTGTGTTCAGTTTTGGTCTCCTTACTTGAGAAAGGACGTACTGGCGCTGGAGGGTGTGCAGAGGAGATTCACTAGGTTAATCCCAGAACTGAAGGGGTTGGATTGCGAGGAGAGGCTGAGTAGACTGGGACTGTACTCGTTGGAATTTAGAAGGATGAGGGGGGATCTTATAGAAACATATAAAATTATGAAGGGAATAGATAGGATAGATGCGGGCAGGTTGTTTCCACTGGCGGGTGAAAGCAGAACTAGGGGGCATAGCCTCAAAATAAGGGGATGTAGATTTAGGACTGAGTTTAGGAGGAACCTCTTCACCAAAGGGTTGTGAATCTATGGAATTCCTTGCCCAGTGAAGCAGTTGAGGCGCCTTCATTACATGTTTTTAAGGTAAAGATAGATAGTTTTTTGAAGAATAAAGGGATTAAGGGTTATGATGTTCGGGCTGGAAAGTGGAGCTGAGTCCACAAAAGATCAGCCATGATCTCATTGAATGGCGGAGCAGGCTCGAGGGGTCAGATGGCCTACTCCTGCTCCTAGTTCTTATGTTCTTACGTTCACAGCGCCGGGGTCCCAGTTTCGATTAGTGGCTTGGGTCACTGTCTGTGTGGAGTCTGCATGTTCTCCCCGTGTCTGCATTCGTTTCCTCCAGGTGCTCCAGTTTCCTCCCACAAGTCCCAAAAGATGTGCTGTTAAGTAATTTGGACATTCTGAATTCTCTCTCAGTGTACCCAAACAGGTGCTGGAATGTGGCGACTTGGGGCTTTTCACAGTAACTTCATAGCAGTGTTAATGTAAGCCTACTTGTGACAATAAAGATTATTATTATTATCTCTTCAACTAAACACATAGAAGAATTGTTAAATATATTTTTTTAATTTTGGAGTACCCAATTATTTTTTTTTCCAATTAAGGGGCAATTTAGCATGGCCAATCCACCTAACCTGCATATCTTTGGGTTTTGGGGGTGAAATCCACACAGACACGGGGAGAATGTGCAAACTCCACACAGTGACCCGGGCCGGGATTGATCCTGGGTCCTCAGCGCCGTAGGCAGTAGTGCTAACCACTGCACCACCATGCCGCCCCTAGAATGGTTAAATTAACAACATAAGGACTGAGAAACAAGTGCAAGATAGGCAAGGATTTTCCAGTCCCACCCACAACCAGCCTGGAAAATCAATGGACCTTTGGCTGGTCTATCAAATCTTCCATTCTGCACGTGACGATTCCTGCTGCGAGCGGGATTGGAAATTCCTGGCCTTAGAGTGGGTGAATGTAATATTAAAACAAGTACATAAGGGCAATAAAGGGTAGAAGACAGGAAAAAAGTGATTAAAAAGGAAACTCCACTTTGTGGGATCCTTTTCGATGCCAGGGAGGTTGATGAGCAGTAATTAACACTGTCATGTAAATACAGCAACTTTAATGGCAAGGGGTTGTCAGCAAGTTGCTCTGAACACGATGTTAATGAGGGAGCGGACGGTACACAGACCACAAGGTTTGGATTTTTGAGTTTAACTGCATATCTGCCCCTCAGTATAATTGCTGCAATACTTTTGCATAATCATGACAAGCAACATTAGCCTCACCACTATTTTGAAACCAGTGCCCAGGCCCAAAACAAGAAGCTGATGACATGTACCCAACATGCACTGGCACAATGGTCAGTTTCATACAAACCCACGCAGCAACTTTCATAATTAACACGTTACATTATGGAAAGACTATTAAAGACTCAAAATGACTTTCTGTGGAGAACTGAGTTTGCTGCTATTGTTGCATCGTTATGCCATTCAGTGCGTTTCAATGGTGAGATGGTCAGCAAGTCACCACACTCACAAAGGTAATAGTGAAGCAGTGAAACCTTTGGCTGGTCTACATGGGTCTTTAACTTTCACAGTAGTTCACATATACCTGTACCCAGGTATATCTTCGCTTGTTCCGGTGCAGATAGCGTCACAGCAAAGGCCAACTTGGTCTCATGAAACGTCAGCATCCACTTTTCAACCTGAATCGCTCGATAGAGATCAAGGGCACGGCCTGGAGCTGCATTTATACCAAGCTCAGGTCAATTGTAGAACCCCTATCGGCACCCACATTCAGCTATCATAGTAGGAAGGATGTGGAAGCATTGGAAAGGGTACAGAGGAGATTTACAAGAATGTTGCCTGGTATGGAGGGAAGATCATATGAGGAAAGGCTGAAGGACTTGAGGCTGTTTTTGTTAGAGAGAAGAAGGTTAAGAGGTGACTTAATTGAGGCATACAAGATGAGCAGAGGATTCGATAGGATGGACATTGAGAGCCTTTTTCCTCAGATGGTGATGTCCAGCACGAGGGGACATAGCTTTGAATTGAGGGGAGATAGATATAGGACAGATGTCAGAGGGAGGTTCTTTACTCAGGGAGTAGTAAGGGTGTGGAATGCCCTGCCTGCAACAGTAGTGGACTCGCCAACACTAAATGCGTTCAAATGGTCATTGGATAGGCATATGGACGATAAGGGAATAGTGTAGATGGGCTTTAGAGTGGTTTCACAGGTCGGCGTAACATCGAGGGCCGAAGGGCCTGTACTGCGCTGTAATGTTCTATGTTCTATGTTCTACAGTTTGCAAATCAAACAGAGATCTTCCTAATCTGTGTAGCTCAGTTTTACACTGGGTAGTACATTGATCAAGGGAACCACCATGGGGCTCGATATTGCAATGTTTAAACGTACTTACTTGCATTCTGTTTGCCTTTTGTGTACGATTTGTAGTAATTGACTACAACTGTATTCAGTATTAATGTTACCTCTCTGGATTCTATTGTTGGGGTTGCTTTTGTAAACTGGGTACAGATATATGTGAGCTACTGAGAAAGTTAAAGACCCATCTAGACACAGTTACAAATCGCACAGGTCACAGCAAGTGGCGTGCATGGAATTCTTGTCTATTCAACAAGGTTCAGTTTAATCCTCACTTTAAGTTTCTAGTATGTGTCATGTCCAGGCTCCTACTTGCCTTGGTTTAGACATTCCAAAGGAGTAAATTATGTGACGTGGTGGTGCAACTCCTCTAAATTCATGTTAGCATATTAAAGAAAAACAGATCTGTTCAGACAGCTGCACATTCAAAGCACGGGTGATGACATAAGAAAATCATTACATCCATGTCAATATTAAGATACAATGCATGCCATTCGGAATTTGAAAGCAGAAATCACCAACATGGATGAACGAAGCAGGTACAAAGAAGTTAAATACACAGCTCCCAACTCTTTTGCAACCATTTTGATCAGTGGACAATAAGCGAGTCTTTCTTTAGGCAAAGTTATTTCACTCTTCCCTCTCTCTGCACCAGCATCTAAGAAACGTCGGGCAGCACGGTAGCATAGTGGTTAGCACAATTGCTTCACAGCTCCAGGGTCCCAGGTTCGATTCCCGGCTTGGATCACTGCCTGTGCGGAGTCTGCACGTTCTCCCCGTGCCTGCGTGGGTTTCCTCCGGGTGCTCCGGTATACTCCCACAGTCCAAAGATGTGCAGGTTAGGTGGATTGGCCGTGCTAAATTGCCCTTAGTGTGCAAAAGGGGTTACCGGATTACGGGGTTAGGGTGGAGGTGTGGGCTTGGGTAGGGTGCAGACCCGATGGGCTGAATGGCTTCCTTCTGTACTGTAAATTCTATGATTCATTGCCACTTGGCTCCTTCTACAACACCATCGATAAAGGTTTCAGCAGGCATGGAAACAAACATGATACAAAAGTCGGTGATTTCAGAGCGTTGCATGAGTGGAGTTTCACGTTGAGCTCAACCAGAATATAAAGGTTGCAAACTGGGGCAGGCTCAATGGACATTCTTGAAGGACGATGGATAATGGGATCAAAAGCTCCGGAGCAGGGTTTAGGTCAGGGACAAAAATGCAGTTTCTTCCTGTGTTGAGCTGTGAACGAAAGGGTCCGATTCAGCGATGACGAGCAGTCAGACTGAACGCCAAAAGCCTTGGAATAAAAATTGAAAGTGCTGGGAAAACCCAGCAGGTCTGTGGAGAGAGGAAAACAGAGTTAATGGCCGGGATTTTCCGGCCCTTACGGCCGGTGAGTCCGTCCGGTCCCTCCGACGTCGACCAATCCCTCGCTCCTGGCAGGTTCCCGTGGTGGCGGGGCGGGCAAGCCACGCAAAAGCCCGTAGACACTGACGGGACTGGAACATCCCGCTGGCAGCCACATCCTGCTGTGGGAAAATCCCAACCCATGTTCGGGTCCAATGTGACTCTCGTTTTGGAACCTTCTTTCTGCTTTTATTTCAGCTCTCCAGCATCTGCACCGTTGGCTCTTGTTACTGGCGAAAGTTTTGGACTCAAAGTGAGGTGAAAAGCAAAACTGGGCATCACCGGTTAAGCTGAAAGCTGACCGTGCTTATTGAAAACGTCATCCAGAGCACAGTGGGGGGGGGGGGGGGGGGGGGGGGGGGGGGGGGGGGGGGAGATCTCCATTCACTCAATTATCCCCTTGATCCATGGTTTGTGTTTGAGTAACAAACCACACATTTTTTCTTAAATTAAACATCTGAGGAAAGGCAGCACGGTAGCACAGTGGATAGCACTGTGGCTTCACAGCTCCAGGGTCCCAGGTTCGATTCCCCGCTGGGTCACTGTCTGTGCGGAGTCTGCACGTTCTCCCCGTGCCTGCGTGGGTTTCCTCCGGGTGCTCCGGTTTCCTCCCACAGTCCAAAGACGTGCAGGGTAGGTGGATTGGCCATGATAAATTGTCTTTAGTGTCCAAAAAGGTTAGATGGGGTTATTGGGTCACGGGGATAGGGTGGAAGTGAGGGCTTATGTGGGTCAGTGCAGACTCGATGGGCCGAATGGCCTCCTTCTGCACTGTATGTTCTATGTTAAAACATTTTGGATCTAAATGATCCTTCGACAGAACACTCCTTCTTAACCCTTGCCAATGCCTCATCATTCAGAGCCTTTATGGGTGCAGTCTGTCAATCGCCAGAACTAAAAGAATTTATTTACAAATGAAACTGAAATTACAAATGAAATGACGCACAGCGGATTTAATCATATTCTTATGTTCTTATGTTCTTATATCAATCCTGTTTATTTCTTTATTAGTATAAAGGACGTGCTGGCTAATCACTGACCATCGTCGGAAGTTGTCTGGTGTTCCCACCAGCCGTGCAAGACTGATTATGAAAACAGTCTTAATCAGACACGCAGGGTTTAGTCAGTTTAAGCGCAAGGTTGTCATGTAACCTCACTACAGCATTTAAAATCCTGGTGAAAAAGGCCACGGCCTGAAGCGTAGACTCTTATTTCTTGCGACAGGTTGATGATTATGGACCGGATTCTTCGGCCTCCCAGCCACGTGTTTGTCGGCTGTGGGAGCTAGCTCGCTATTCGCTGGCAGCGGGATTCCCTGCTCCCGCCACTGTCAATGAGAAGTCACCCCGGACCACCCGGGAAACCCACGGGCGGGAGTGCGCTGCCCGTGGGACCAGTGATTTGATTTGATTTGATTTATTATTGTCACATGTATTAGTATACAGTGAAAAGTATTGTTTCTTGCATGCTGTACAAACAATGCTTACCGTACATAGGGAAGGAAGGAGAGACTGCAGAATATAATGTTGCAGTTATAGCCAGGTGTACAGAAAAGATCAACTTAATACGAGGTAGGTCCATTCAAATGTCTGATGGCAGTAGGGAAGAAGCTGTTCTTGAGTCAGCTGGTACGTGACCTCAAACAGCGGTAACATTGTCAGAGAGTTTAAAAGAGTTAGAATTAAGTTTTAGAAGCATAGAATGAGAGTTAAAGATAGAATTAGAGGGTATGCTGGGCACAGCTTGCAAGAAGTCGCCTCGCTCCGGCGCCATTTTTCTTTTTAAAAAAATGCCGCCGCCTGTGAACGGTCGGAGAATTCCAGTCCCTATGTAAATGGATTTTTTTGTTGTGTGGAGTAACTATTGTAGGTACAGTGCTGTTAGGGAGGGAGTTACAAGATTTTGACCCAGCGATGTAGAAGAAACAGAGATATGGGGCTGGATTCCCCGAGCCTGCGCCGGGTTGGAGATTTGCTGGGGGGGAGGGGGGGTGGGGGGGGGGGAGAATTCCCGCCACACCGCCAGGCCGCCGATTCTCCAGCACCAGAGCATCGCACAGCTCTCCGGTGCCGTGCTAGCCCCCTGAACAGCGGTGAATTGCTGGGCCAGGAGGCCCGTTGACGATGGCGTACACCACTCCGGTGTTTACACCAGCGTCAACACTTGATGCTGGTTCCAAGTCAGGATAATGTGTGACTTGGAGGCGAACTTGGAGGTGGTAGTGTTCCCATATGCCAGCTGCCCTTGTCCTGCCAGGTGGTCGGGGTCGTGGGATTGGGAGGTGTTGTCTAAGGAGCCTTGGCGAGCTGCTGCAGTGCATCTTCTATATCGTACACGTTACTGCCACAGCACATCAGTGGTGGAGGGAGTGAACGTGTAAAGTGGTGGTTGGGGTGTCAATCGAGAGCACTGCTTTGCCCTGGATGGTGTTCAGCTTCTTGAGTTTTATTGGAGCTGCACTCATCTGGGCAAATGGAACATGTTCCATCGCACTCCTGACTTGTGCCTTGTGGATGGGCTTATTTGGGACCAATGAGGATTTATGCATGGAGGCTGGGTCATAACAGACTCGTGAGCAAAGTTGAAGCTCATGGAATAAAAGGGGCAGTAGGAACATGGATATGAAATTGGCTGAGTGACAGGGAACTGGGAAATGGTGCATTTCAGACAGGAAGGCATAGTGGATTCCCCAGGGATGGGTGCCAGGACTCCTGCTCTTCCTGACCTTGATTTGTAAGGCAGAGTTTCAAAATCTGCTGATCTTATGTAACATAATAATCTTTATTATTGTCACAAGTAGGCTTACATTAACACTGCAATGAAGTTATAGCCCCTAGTCGCCACTGCCTGTTTGGTTACACTGAGGGAGAATTCAAAATGTCCAATTCACCTAACAAGCACGTCTTTCGGGACTTGTGGGAGGAACCGGAGCACCCGGAGGAAACCCACGCAGACATGGGGAGAACGTGCAGACTCCACACAGTGACTAAAGCAGGAATCAAATCCAGGATCCTGGCGCTGTGAAGCAACAGTGCTATCCACTGTGCTACTGTGTTGTCGATGCAAGTACTATGAACAACGAGGGGATTAGCGTAGAACCTCATGAGCACATAAACAGCTTGGTAGAATGGACAAAGTAGCAGATGAAATTAAATTCATAGAAGCGTGAAATGATTCATTCTGGCAGGGAGAATGTGGAGAGACAACGTAAAATAAAGACTACAATTTGAAGGTTGGTGCAGGAGCAGAGGAACCTCGGTGCATATGTTCATAAATCACTGAAGCTGGCAGGACAGGTTGAGAGAGAGGTCAATAAAGTAGAAGGCCTTCTGGACTTTATCAATGGGGGCACTGAGTGAAAAATGATGTTAAATCTGTATAAAACACTGGTTCAGCCTCGACTAGATTATTATGTCCAGCTCCGACCACCATGTGAAGGCATTAAGGGCGTGGAGAAAGAAATCAAAGAATGGTTCCCGGGATGAGGAACTTCAGTTATGTGGAACGAATGGAGAATTTGAGGCTGCTCTTCATGGGGAAGGTTGAGAGGAGATTTGATAGAGCTATTCAAAATCAGGGGTCTGGATGTGGTAGATTAGGGAGAGACTGTTCCCACTGGAGGAAGGATTTCCAGCTTGGGTCACGGTCAATGCAGAGTTTGCACGTTCTCCCCGCGTCTGCGTGGTTTTCCTCTGGGTGCTCCGGTTTCCTCCCACAAGTCCTGAAAGACGTGCTTGTTAGGTGAATTGGACATTCTCAATTCTCCCTCGGTGCACCCGAACAGGCGCCGGAATGTGGCGGCTAGGGGATTTTCACAGTTACTTCATTGCAGTGTTAATGTAATCCTACTTGTGAAACTAATAAAGATTATTATTATTAGTTACTAGCACCATTTAAGGTTTTTTTTTTAAATAGCAATTGAGTGTGCTGGAACCCACTTATGAAGCAATGATCATTTAAGGTGCTTTGTGCAGGTTTTGTTATGATTTAAATCTCATAAATCGAACCATGGACAACCCAAACTTTCAAAAGTAGCTAGGTCAGCGCGATGTGACATCCGTAATTTATATTAAAAGAGGGAAAAAGATGACATTTTCCGAAATAAAATCTTGGCAAATCCAATTCTTCCAGTCATGAATAAGAATATATTTTGTTAATATTGCCTCCAGCCAAGTTTATGTGAAGGAAAACAAAAAAAAAATATTGGCAGTGTCTAAGATGACTGCAGTATTTCTCTGATTGCTTTTCTAAGTTGTAGGGATATACTAGACATGGCAACGAGGCAGGTCTGCTTGTTTATTTTGGCTGGGAAATCCCTGAAAAAATGCCAGAAAAATTATATGGTTACATAAAGCATCTGTTTTGAGAGTTGAAATTTATAAGCATGAGTGTCCACTGTGAGAAATGGTTTATATACAAATAGGAGGAACCCATGCCTCAATAACGGGATGTACACATATCTTGCAGTGCCATCGGTGTGGAGAGAATTTCCAGCTTTCCTTTTGCTAGTCAATAAATCTGTCTTGGGGGAAGATCCATCACACTTTTTTCCACCTCGATTCTTCTTCCAATTTTCCTGGCTTCTTTGCTGAAGGCAACAAACTGCTGGGACACATTCCCATAGGGAGGAGGTACTAGCATACTTGCAATTCCTTCAGGTGTAAATGCAAAATGGGGTGAACGGCAACAGGGAAGGGAAGGCAACCATCCAGGGACATCACAACTCGAGAGGCTGAATGGCCTACTCCTGTCTGTGAAACGTGAAGCTGGCGCAATGGCTGCTGAAGGGAATGGAGGGGGTGAGTAGCCATTTCCATCTTCCAGCGTGCAGCCCGGCGCTCGGGGCAGGGGGCACAGGAGGCGGGGGGGGGGGAAAGGGGGGACCCCTCAGGGGTTTGGGCTTGGTTATGGGGCTGAAATATGCTAGATCGGAGGGGGGGAGCAGCCCTGGCTGGGGAAGGAGGGAAGGTTGGTGATGTGTGCGGGCTTTGCGTTTCTGAGGCCTTCAATCCACCTTTAAATATTGTGGAGACCCATAACAGGGGCAACCACAACTGCAGCCTCTCTGTCCTACCAAACTCTTCCAAGGCAGAGCCCTGTTGCAGCTTCCATCCTCAATTCAATTTCACTCCCTTTGACTGTGAGCAGCCTCTAGCTTCGCAGCTGAAGGCTATTTCAAATGAGGAATAAGCTTTGTTAGTTGTGAGGGAACTTCCCAGCTGCACATTGGGTTTGCTTCTTGCTCCTGCTGGTGACTTGCAAATGGTTCATTTGCTGCGGCCTTTTTCTGCCTGCCCGCTGCCTCTTCCTCTTGGGCTTACTTCAGAAAGCAGAAAGTAAGTGCCTTTCAGTCTCCTTTACCTGGAGTGCGGGGAGGAGAGGATTTTCTTTTTCTTTCAAATTTAGAGTACCCAATTCATTTTTTCCAATTAAGGGACAATTTAGTGTTGCCAATCCACCTAGCGTGCACATCTTTTTGGGTTGTGGGAGCAAAACCCACGCAAACACGTGGAGAAAGTGCAAACTCCAGACGGACAGTGACCCAGAGCCGGGATCAAACCTGGGACCTCAGCACCGTGAGGCTGCAGGGCTAACCCACTGCGCCATCAGGCTGCCTGGGAGAAGAGGATTTTGCCAGGCCTATTACTGGGCGGAGGATGCAGGAGGGCTGGCTCGAGCAGTCTGTGGATGTTTTAAAGGCCTGTTTTGTGTGTTGACTGTGTATTGTGTTCTGATCTTGTGGATCATCTGTTAATGCCCCTGTGTTCCTGTGGACCGGTCCTCAGACAGGGCGATGAGACAAGATCAGATGCCGATACTGCAGGAGAGGAGGGTCAGTGGGCCGGTTCGACTGGGCAGCCCGGACGTTGCACCGGGACACTTTCATCGACGACCAGTGACTTTTTATGTTCAGTAGCCATCTGCTGCTCCTGTTATGGGAGCCGTGCGGGTCACTAGCGTTCCTTGGTTTCCTTTTGCACTGTGTTTTGTCTATGTTTGTCGGAGAAGGGAACTGGATGATGGATACCAGGTAACTGCAGAGTCCAGTTTGATCCAACATTGCCTCTGTTTCCTGGGAGCCGCCGCCAGTGCTGGAGAGCGGGAGATGGTTTTCACTATCTCCCCCTCCTCCGCTGTGCTCCAGGTTGGTGATACCTTCTGGTGGTTGGCTCATCAAGCGGCTTTCCACTGATACATGTCCACTGTCGGGGCTGCGGGGCACGGTCTGCTTTGACCCTTCTCGTTTCTACGGCCTGGACCCCCGGCAAATTACCAGTGCTGGTGAAGGGGTGTGGTGGTCTCCCTTCTCCTTCTGCGTTTCCAGTGGTCTGTGCTGCTCGCTTTCACGCACGTGCACTCTAACTGGCACAAACGGTCATTGACGACTATACTCTCTATGCACGCAAACTCTCACCCATATGCACGCACTGATGTTCGCACATATGCTTTCCTGTACATGCATTGGACGCCTTTCCACTGATGTGGACCTGCTGTTGGGGCTGCGGGGATTGAAGGGGGCGGGCGGGGTGTACACTGACTCGGCAGCTGGTGCTATTGTATTCTTTTTGTTTTTTGTCTGGATTTTACCTTTGGTGTGTGATGGAACCACCAATTCACCAGACACGTGTTTCCGATGTGAATCTAGGCTTTAATCGACTTACAATAGAGCCAGCCTGTTACCTGTCGATGAACTTGCAGTGAACTCAGGCTGACTCTGGACACGGGTATTTATACAGCTGCACTAGGGAGTGGAGTCGTGGGCGGAGCCAAGGGTGGAGCCCAGTACAAGTTCCTGAGTGCTCCCAGCACTGCTCCCACTAGTGGTAGGATAGCGCTACTGCGCTTACAAAGACAGTGTGAATTAACATATATACATCTATATTACATTCACCACAGTGTGCAGTTGGTGCGTTATATTCATGCCGGTTTTGTGCTTTCTTTCGGTACATGCAGCCAGTGCTGGTGAGGGGGTGGGGGTTTTCTCTCTCCTTCCACTGGACCCATGTGTCTTCTTTGCACCCTCTTGCCGATGAAGGTCTGGTGCTCGGGTCTCAGCAGTCGTGGCATTGTTCATTTGTTTTGGTTTTTATCCTTGGCCTATGGCTGGTGTCTTTGTCGTTTTCCTGCCCATTTTGTGTTTCCCGTTGGTGGTTGCTCTGCATTTGGTTTTGTTCATAATATACCGGAGCTGTCCAGGTCTGAATTGTGCCTCTCTTGGAATGGTTCCCTTTCTCTCCTCCACCATGCTCCATGTTGGTGTGGCCTTTTCTGGTGATGGGCTAGGCTGCTGACCCTTTCCGTTGATTTAGTTTGGGGGTAAGTGTGTTCTGGATGCCAAGTGATTGGTGTCCTCACTGTATTGTCTTTTGTATTTTTATACTGGCAATAAACTTAAAATAACTGCAGGTTGTGTTTACTGCTGCTGGTGGCTGCAAATGCCTGGAGGCTGATGTTGCTGTTTCCTTTTCTGTAGCTGGAAAGAAGGACAATTTTTTATAAGATACCTGGACCATGGAACACGGGCTCAGGGGGATGTACAAGTCCAGAAGGCAATCTGGTTTGAAGCAAGACGATGTTGCGGGTACCTGGGGCGCGACATTGATCCGAATGGGCCACACCTGATGACCCCGTTGAAGAAACGATTTTGCAGGTTGCTGATGTTTTACTTGCTGTTATGGGGAGTGCTGCATGTAACTGGCACGTCACCGTGGGGTTAAACATGCTGGAAGTCAAGGATGTTCAACTGCACCCCAAGTGCCAGTGGAATATGTGGATGCCAGGACTTGCTTCTGGTGAGATTGGGCCGTGTGGGAGGGGCACTGCTGGGTTTCCTGGACGGAGAATGGCACTGATACGTGGAACAAGTCACACATTGATGGACAGATCATTTCTATGACAACATTCTGGACATGATAACACATTCTCAGGTTTATCCTCCGTTTCAGTTGAGGAACCGGTGAGGGGTGATACTGTGTGTTTTTCTTTGTAAAAATAAGCAGATGTAGCTTTGCTCTGGTACCAATATGGAACGGTGACAATTCCTTGTTTAATGGTTAGCATAATATGTGGAATCTTATGTAGTTGATTTTCAAATCTTTGTTACTATTGATCGTTAAGTAAACAAAATATTCTCAGGTGGCTTTACGCGTGTCCACATGCAAGCAGCAAGGCAATTCCTCATTAGAAGTAGCCTTCAGCTGTGTGGCTAGAGGCTGCTCACAGTCAAAGGGAGTTAAAAGTGACCTCCAGCATAGAACCAACAACAGGTCTCTGTCCAGGAAGTGTTTGGTAAGACAGACAGACAGCAGTTGTAGTTGCCCCTGTTATGAGCATCCATTATATTTAAAGATAGCTTGAAAGCCTCACAGACGAAAAGCCGCTCACCGTCTCGCCCCCCCCCCCCCCCCCCCGATCTCGATCGCATCAGCTCCCTGACCAAGCCCGACCCCCGAGGGGCCCCGCACCCCCAGTGCCCTTGAGCCATATGCTGGAAAGTGGAAATGTCTACTCACCTCCTAGGTTTCTCTCAGCCGCCATCGTGCCATCGTCACATTTTTAAAAAGGAGCACTAAATGACACCCGCCTGATTTCATGCTGGGGAGCTGATAAATCCCCAGGAGGTTGTTGCATTCAACTTCAATCTAGCTAATGAGATGGAACTTATTGCAATTGAGTGTTAATGATATGCTCGCCATATTTGGGCATGGCCCGGAACTCGCTATCAGGAGTGGGCTGGTGGGCTGGTTAGATAGCAAACCGATTCGAGCCAATTCTGGCCTTTTCTGCTATTTAACCGGTGCACCCAGAGCGCGACGGGCGCTACGCGGTGGTTAAATCAAGCCCACAACCTCACTGAAACATTCTGAGGGGGCTTGACAGGGTAGATGCTGAGAGGATGCTTCCTTTCGTGGGGAAATCTAGAACTGGGGGGGCAGAATTAAAAAATAAGGGGTCTCCTATTAAGACAGAGATACGTGTGAAATTCCTGTATTAATGTTTGGAAATCTCTCTTCCAGCGAGCAGTGGAGGGGGTCACTGAACGTGTTAGATATTAGATGTGTTAGATGGATGTTTTGACTGACAAGGGCTAAAGGGTTTATGGGGTGTGGGGGAAGGCAGGAAGGTGGAATTACGGTCACAATCAGTTCAGCCATTACCATACGAATGGAGTAACGGGCTCGAGGGGCTAAAAAGCCTGCCCCTTCTGCTATTTCTTGTATTCTTAAATGCACTTCGTTCTTTTATACCTTCGACACCTATATGTTTCCGGGACTGATGATTCTGAAATCTTTACACAATGGAAAATTCACTGCATTCAGCTGAATGCTAAATTATCCTCCAACATCTGTTTTTCTGCCTACAGCACGTTTGACTATGATGTATGACAACAGACTATATTTTTGTAAAATATTTCCAGCTCTTAATCTATTGGGGCTTCAGGGCTTCATGCTGGTAGGATGCAAGGTTTTAGCTGATTAAACACCAACATTACACTTTCTGGGGAATATTTGAGACTTGGCTGTTGTCAACCTGTGCCTGAGCTGTCTGGATCAGGGTAAGGCTGAGCAGGCCTCAGAGGGGGAAATATGTGCACGTCTCATATTGATTGCCTTTGTGTGTCGATATCTCCGTCACTTTGGACTGAAACCTTTCGAACAAGGTGACCCGGCTTCTACATGTGTCAGCACCTGGTGGGACCCGCTCCTTCAAAAAGGAAAGGAAACAAATTGAGGATTTGAAAATGACAAAGAACAAAAAGGGGAAAGTTGAAAGCAGCGCGCCCCATTGTATAATGCGGTTCATGAAATTAGCTACAACCTCACAATGCCCGTTAACTGTCTATGTAGGGGCAGCACGGTGGCCTAGTGGTTAGCACAACCGCCTCATGGCGCTGAGGTCCCAGGTTCGATCCCGGCTCTGGGTCACTGTCCGTGTGGAGTTTGCACATTCTCCCCGTGTCTGCGTGGGTTTCGCCCCCACAACCCAAAAATGTGCAGAGTAGGTGGATTGGCCATGCTAAATTGCCCCTTAATTGGAAAAAATAATTGGGTCATCTAAATTTTAAAAAAACAAAAAAAAAAACAAAAAACTGTCTATGTAGAATATGACAGGCGATACACTTCAAGTCAGAAGTGCTTGCTCGCCATTTTGGGCCTTAATAATAATCTTTATTAGTGTCACAAGTAGCCTTACATTAACACTGCAATGAAGTTACTGTGAAAATTCCCTAGTCGCCACAGTCCGGTGCCTGTTCGCATACACTGAGGGAGAATTCAGAATGTCCGATTCACCTAGCAAGCACATCTTTCGGGACATATGGGAGGAAACCGGTGCACCCAGAGGAAACCCACGCAGACACGGGGAGAACGTGCAGACTCCGCACAGACAGTGACCCAAGCCGGGAATCGAACCTAGGACACTGGCGAAAGTTATAGAGGGTCTGAAACATGGACGCTACGGAGCTCCCACTTTCTCAGTTGGTGCGTCTCAAATTAACCTGTACTTTACCACCTTTTACGCCTTCTCGTGAAATGCACGACACCACAACAAAAGAACGTCGTTGGAGATCGGTTTTAATTCAGATTTCAGTGCTTCCCAGCATTTATACAGTTAAACCATTCTCCTGCAGCACCATGACAGGCTTGCATACTGGTGTCGTGGAATCCGGATTGAGAGAATAGAAAAGCAAGCCGAAAATTAGCATTGATTACAGAGCCCAACATAATGGAACATTTAAAGCTTGAACTCCATCCTCAATATGTATTTTATGCAAAAAGCTGTAGACACCAGGGACTGAATTACAAAACAGTAACCTTAAATTAAGCATTCAGATAGTGTTCAGAGATGTTTATCACATTCGTTGATTGGGTTATGGTCTTGTAACTCTCTCACAGGTATCCATTATTCTAGATGTAATTTCCTGTCAGACTAAAATGGACTACAAATAGATTGATGTTCTTGTGCATTAAAGCACATTTCTGGAAAAGACAACAGGGATAGAATTACAACAAGCAAATGTGATACAATGCATGAGGATCCTTAAGATTTCTAATGTGGTAACCTGGCTGGAGCATCTGCTACGTGTACAGACCCAATGAGCTAAATTTTAATTCAGGATATAAATCCTCAGTGGTGCAAACCTGATGATTTTTAATAATCCTATTGAATGTGCAGAATAACTAAACGGAATAGATTGTGTTCATTGACAAATAGGCACCTGATACAAAGAAAAGAAAATATTGCTTTTTGCATCGGTTAATGCTACAATTGAATACTTAGAAGGAAAACTTACATAATTTCTAAAGGGCCAACATATTTAGTTATTAAAGGCAGTGAATCATTAGGCTATGCATGCCAGGACGTGCCACCAAATGTAGGTATTTATTCCTCAGGATAGCAATCGCTCTCAGTGCTCCCAAAAGGGAGTGAAAGAAAAAATCAACAGTGGCTCCTGCTCACTAATCAGTCACCCCTGCTGAGATGTACAAGAGGGGACAGTGGGTGCCGTCATGAATGGCATTAATGGAGGGCAGCACGGTGCCGCAGTGGTAGCACTGCAGTCTCACGGCGCTGATGTCCCAGGTTCGATCCCGGCTCTGGGTCACTGTCCGTGTGGAGTTTGCACGTTCTCCCAGTGTTTGCGGGGGTACATAAATTGCCCCTTGGTTGGAAAAATGAATTGGGTACTCTAAAATAAAAAAAAAATGATTGGCATTAATACTCTCCATAGTCAAATAGCCTGTTAATGCTCAGTGTCTGGGCTCACACTTGACAAAATGGCCGATACACTAAAATGCACCAATGATATGTACTGAATGTGAGTCTGCTTCTTCAAGTAATATAGGGGTACAAAACTGGTAGGAAAACAAGTGGATGCAGTCAGTTTTTCGAGAAAAGGAAGTAAATCGGCTATTTAAAGCCAATTAAATTCTCTCCTTTAAATTGTTCAAGTCACTGAACTCTTGGAGCGTCTGTCTTTAATACGGTTAGTTGGAAACATTCTACAATAACAGAACATCTTTCACAAACTATGAAGGCTAACGTGAGCCATTTGAACAAAGTAATTTATTGGTAGCTTTCAATGGCAGCTGTGAAATCCATTGGACTTTCTACCTAAATAAATACCAAAATAACAGCCTGGACTAGCTCCCAGAAAATGTCACAATAAACCGTAGAAAATTATAAATGCCTTCACAAGATTTAATTTGCAGCTACTTTCTCTGGTCCTATATTACATGTCATCATGCTCATTACTGGTCGGAATACCTGGCATCGCTAACAAACCACAAATCTGGTTGCATTTAACTCTACGTCTTGGTTTAGTGTTTAATACCAAAGAGATTAATAGGGGGCCTAAGTTTCCTAACGCTGGGATATATTAATGCTTCAATGGCAAAATGCAGCATATGACAACCAGGCATTTTGCAGTCTTAACTGTCTCATTAAGAACCATTTAGCATAGTCATAGTGCAGGTACTGGGAAATTACACATTTGGTAGTACGGATTTTTTGTTATCAAAACAGAATGTGAAGACATGGGGATATTTGGCTACTCAATGCCTATTCCCAAATGGCAACAATACCAGCCGTTTGTGGTAATTGATATAAAAAGGCATCTCGAGTGCTGCTGAAGAAGTCTGTCCTTTCTTTCAGGTTTTCTCCTGGCTATGTATACCGAATACTACCAGTCACCGTGGAATGGATTCCTCGGCCAAAGCTAGAGAGTAAAAGAAGAAGTGGCATTTGAACAGTCCTGCTTACTGGTTACAAAACAAAATTTCCCACCATGAACTAACATCAAAAATGGCAGTTTGCTTAAAACTGTTAATTTGTGTTTTACTTGGAAATTAATTATACTCTATGACTGCGTGTTAACTTTTGCTTGTCAACCACTAACAAAATGTTTAAGGAAAGCACACTTCATTGAGAACTATACAACCACAGCAGATACTTAAAATAATTGAAAATTGTACCGAGTGGGATGCCTTACGTTTTATTGCCAGCAATGTGTTTCCATGGCAACATGCGACAGAGGTGACAAAATAGAGATTATTTTCATCCAGCTGCACTTGCTTAGGTATTCCCGTATCTTCCTCTTTCCTTCCCAGTCTTCCCCTGGCACCCTTTCCCCAAGTATACACTTCGCCTTCTGTTAAAATAAAAAGGAAATGATTCTGGCACCCTGCAGTAATGCAACTCATTTATGCTGCTTCATTCAGACAAACTAAGGAGCTAGTTTTGCAAAATGATCACAAGTTGAGGGGCTGGTTTAGCACACTGGGCTAAATCGCTGGCTTTTAAAGCAGACCAAGGCAGGCCAGCAGCACGGTTCAATTCCCGTACCAGCCTCCCCGAACAGGCGCCGGAATGTGGCGACTAGGGGCTTTTCACAGTAACTTCATTGAAGCCTACTCGTGACAATAAGCGATTTTCATTTCACAAGTATCTCAGGAGGTGTTGGAGTTTAAATATGTGTATCTTGCAGAGTGATCTCTCTCGATAGTTCAGTGGCTAATCCTATCGTCTTGTCTGATACAATGACATGTCGGCCCAAAAGATCTCAAGTTCTATCTGTAGTTAATCTTAGCTTGGACATTGATTGGGTGCAACAAATGGGTTCAGTGCCCCAGGGCTGGGATGATACTATCAGCTGGAAGTCCTGCTTCATATTAGTATCCAATGATTTCTGCTGAAAAATGCACTTGTGTGGACGTCGGATGTGGACAACATCGAGGTCAATCATGATGCCCTTCAAGGTCATGCAGCTTGCTGACTTTCACTGTCCATGATCACAAACGAAGGATGATAATTTAGACAAGATACCTTGAGGCAGGGAGTGGTCATGGAACTGTATCCCAGTAAAAAGAGATGTTTCCAAGAGAGGGAGGTGAGAAAATTAGAGGTGGACGTGCAAGAGAAAGAGAAAAATAAATAAACCTCACTGAGCTGCTTTTCTAAGTTAAAGGACATGGCATTCCTTTAAAAAAAAAACACCGCCATTTAAGCAGAACACCAGAGGCCAGGTGGTCCACATCACATATGGATTGCACAACAATTAGACTTTTATAGTCAGCACATTTTCAACAAATGAAAATGCAAACAATACCAAGAAGTGTGGAATTGGCAGGCAGGTAGCAAACTGAGTAAAACTGTGGAAGGAAAGAG
Organism: Scyliorhinus canicula; assembly: GCF_902713615.1. Classification (NCBI taxonomy): domain Eukaryota; kingdom Metazoa; phylum Chordata; class Chondrichthyes; order Carcharhiniformes; family Scyliorhinidae; genus Scyliorhinus; species Scyliorhinus canicula. Next base: position 144,764,588 of record NC_052157.1, read on the forward strand.
GGAATGAAATTAAGTGCAGCACCTGAGAGTAGTTGAAAATAGGTCGTAATGTCTCACTGACTGTTCTGGGACCACCCCCACCTCTATGTCAAAGAATCAATGAGTTTGAACATAGGAAAGAGGGAAAATGTGTCCAAATTTGCAGGCAAGACTGCAAATAGAAACTGGGTGATGTAGAAGAGTAGAGATTTGGAGGTATAGGTTCATAAGGTATTGAAAGGACCTCAAATGGAGAGGCCATTAAAAAGCTGACAAGCGGGGTAGAATAGAAAAGTCAAGAACTAATGCTGAATCTATCTAAACTCTGAGACCACTAAAATCACAGATGGAGTGCAATCTTGGGCTTCTACACTACTCAAAGGATGCAACAGTAATAGAGCACAGATTCACTAGGAAGCTGCTTAGCATGAAATACTATCGAAATGTTATTGAAATGGTGAGGCTAGGGCAGCACGGTTGCCTAGTGGTTAGCACAACTGCCTCACGGTGCTGAGGTCCCAGGTTCAATCCTGGCTCTGAGTCACTGTCCGTGTGGAGTTTGCACATTCTCCCCTTGTCTGCGTGGGTTTAGCCCCCACAACCC